>NC_090380.1:7417581-9817581 GCF_036365525.1 Heterodontus francisci | reverse complement strand
ACAGTACTATGGTCCTGAGGGGCTACGGGATGAATCAATGGACACGTCAATGTACTGTTAAGTGCTGCAATAATCTGTTTCAATAACATAGTAGCAGTAATATGGCTCTGAACATGCATAATAACAGTTAATATATACTCGGCAATCTTCAGTGGGTTTGTTCACTGCAAGTCGATGGAAAACAATTGAAGAGGCTACTGGAATTGGCCTTTATCTGAAAGGGGCTGGAATACAAAGGGCTGGAAGTTATGTTACAGTTGTATAAATCTCTGCTTAGACCACATCTGGGAGACTGCGTTCAGCTCTGGACACCACAGCTCGGGAAGGATAAATTAACCTTGGAGGGGGTGTAGAACAGATTCACCAGAATGATCACACAGCTGAAAGGGTTAAATTGTGAGAACTGGTTGCACAGACTAGGCTTGTATTCCCTTGTGTGCGGAAGATTAAGGGGGTGATCTAATCAAAATGTTGACTATGACTAAACATAGAGAAACGATTTCCTCCCATTGGAGAATCCAGAACAAAGGGGACATAACATTAATATTAGAGCTAAGCTGTTCAGGAGTGATGTCAGGAAGCACTTCTGCACACAAAGGGTAGTGGAAATCTGGAAGTCTCTCCCCCAAAAAGCTGCTGAGGCTGGGTGGGGCAGTGGGGGTGGCGGGGGGGGGGGTCAATTAAACATTTCAAAACTGAGACTGATAGATTTTAGTTTAGTGAACCAAGGTGGTTAGATGGAGTTAAGATACAGATGAGAAGTGGGACAGGCTTGAGGGGCTGAATGGCCTTCTCCTGATCCTATGCTCCTCCAGGATAAATTTACAGATTCTATGCTTTGGTCTCGAAGGGTGCACAGATCAGATAATCAGGGATAAAGTGTTGCAGCTCTATCTCTGACCCATGGTCCTTTCAGGTTTGACTGCTTCTTGGAGTGTAGGACCAGTGAATTGCACCCTATGTCTCGCTCCCTTTTCTACACTCTCTTCCTTCTTAACTGTGTGCTGGTGCTCAGCATTAACTACATGATATAGATAGACCTTGGTCTTGCAACATCTATCTAGTCCATTGTTCCTAAAATATTCACTTCCCTGGTTAAATCAGCATGTTTGTATTAAAATGATTGTCAGTAATTTCTTTCCTCATTATAATTAAGGGCAAGAGGTTGCCTAGTATATGAAATGTCCATACTTTGGACCTGGCTAATGCTTGACCAAGACGCTGACAGAATAAATGTTAAATATGATATTAGCAAATCAGATCTGTGTAATTGTCAGGCCATTAACTCTCAAAACCTCCAAACAGAATGAAAAATTAAAAAAACACACACGGGTAATTCAGAAATAGCTTCAAAATAGCTGCAAAAAGGCACATTCTTCTGGAATGGCTGTTTTTTAAACAATTGGTGTTCACAATTATGTTGAAGAGTCTTGTTACTTACCGCTGCTTGCCCCACTGAGCTGAGCATAGTGATCGATTAGAAAACTAAAGAAGTGAGACAGCTGGAAACAGGACACAAATCAATTAAAGACATCTGCAAGAACATCTGTACCATCACACACAGCTCTCAACTCAACAGAACTTCACAAAAGCAACACTGGAATGTAAATTAAACACTGCTTAGAGTTTGAAAGACTATCCTCAGTGCAGTAATGAAACTAAATGATTACTCTTGGGTGTGTTACAAATGTGCAACCAGTTAGATTCAGCTATACCATGTTTGATCACATATCAATATTCCATTACTTCATTACTTACCATGGATGAGACCAAAGTTATGCAGCCCTGGCACAAGATACCACATTTAACAAATACAATAGAACCTCCCTAATCTATCATATGTGCGCATGTAAAATATATGTGTGCACTTTCAGACATAGATGCTTCTTTATATTTCTGAGAGAAGTTATGTTAAACTTGTATTGAGCCTTGTTTAAACCACACTTGGAGTACTGTGTACTGTACTGGTCACCATATTATAGAAAGGATATAAAGGCACTGGAGAGGTTGCAAAAAAGATTTACTAGAATGACACCAAAACTGAGAGGTTACCCCTATCAGGAATGACAGAAGAGGCTTTTGTTCTTTTCACATGAAAGGAGAAAGCTGCCAGCTGACCTGATAGAGGTCTTTAAGATTATGAAGGGGTTTGTTAGGGTAGACGTAGACAAGATATTACAATTATGGGGAGACCAAAACAAGGGGCCATAAATATAAGATAGTCACTAATAAATCCAGTAGGGAATTCTGGATTTGCCCTCAGGGTGGTTAGAATGTGGAACTCACTACCACAGGGAGGTAAATAGCTTCAGTGCATTTAAGAAGCAGCTAGATAAACACATGAGGGAAAAAGGTGTAGAAGAATGTGCTGATAGGATTGATGAAGTAGGGTATGAGGAGGATTATGTGAAGCAAAAACACTTCACAGACCAGTCGGACCGAGTGGCCAGTTTTTGTGCTGTTAAATAGTATGTAATTCCCATAATTCTATTTTGATGTGCATATATGTGTGAATAAAAAGACTTGTACTTTACAGTGCCTTTCATTATCACTAGATGTCTCAAAGCGCTTTACAGCCAATGAAGTACGTTTGAAGTGTAGTCACTGCTGTAATGTAGGAGACACAGCAGCCAATTTATACACAGCAAGAGCCCACAAACAGCAATGTGATAATGACCAGATTATTTGTGATTGATTGGGGGATAATATTAGCCAGGAGACTGGGGAGAACTCCCCTGCCCTTCTTCAAATAGTCCATGGGATCTTTGGCATCCACCTAAGCAGGCAGGTGGGGCCTTATCTCATCCGAAAGAAAACTCCTCTGACAATGCAGTACTCCTTCAGTATTGTACTGGAGTATCAGCTTTGATTTTTGGTGCTGAAGCCCTGGACTGGGACTGGAACCCAGAGCCTTCTGACTCAGGAGCAACAGTGCTGCTCACTCAGCCAGATTTAACACACTGATTGATATAATTTGTAATACATACTGAAGCTCACCTGCAGTTGGTCTTGCTCTCCAGAATACTCAATAGATTGAAAAATACTCCAGGTGTAGCGACGCCTCATCTCCATGCGCGCCACATAACGACGATACCAGCCCTGAATAAGTATGGCTGCTTTAATGGCTGCAAAGCAATGGGAACATTAAATATTAATAACCAGGACGTGGGAGGGGGGGGGGGGGGGAGGGGGGTGGACGTGAGGGGGCGCGGTGCTATCCACTTCGTCATGTGTCACAAAGCTGGACTCGGGGTTGGTGGAGTGGGGGGTGGGGGGCGGAGGTAGTGGGGAAAAGGACAGTATTAAAGTGTGCCTGATCCTCAGCTGGCATCAGATGCCTGTCTGATTTCTAATCTGGGAATGCTGGGGCTAATAGTGTCATCCTGACTGAGGACAGCTTCATATATTTTAAACTTTTAAAAGTTTATAAGTATATGCAACAGGAAAATGGATTAAGTTTAGTTTAGTTTAGTTTAGAGATACAGCATTGAAACAGGCCCTTCGGCCCACCAAGTCTGTGCCGACCATCAACCACCCATTTATACTAATGCTACACTAATCCCATATTCCTACCACATCTCAACCTGTCCCTATCTTCCCCTACCACCTACCTATACTAGGGGCAATTTATAATGGCCAATTTACCTATCAACCTGCAAGTCTTTGGCACGTGGGAGGAAACCGGAGCACCCGGAGGAAACCCACGCAGACACAGGGAGAACTTGCAAACTCCACACAGGCTGTAATTAGAAAAACCTAACAGATGGTAATATCTCTCTTATCATTCTTGTGACACCATGAGGTGGTTTGAGCTGAATTTATCTGTTTTGTTCTCAAACCAGGGAATGTCTCACCTGACATTAGCAATATCATAAAAGGTCAATGACCTGTACTGCAAGCACTCAAATCACACTTCCCAGAACACTTCATTTTAAGATTACTAACATCTCTGATCAGCACACATAGGATTTTTCCTGAACTAATTTTTTGGAAGGACCATTTACAATATTCCCACCTTTTTCCCACCAGCTCAGAGATCATATTATAAAACTGTTGATAAGTTAAGTGCTATTTTAATTATGCTTACTAGTCCATTCTACAATCTGTAATCCACAGTCAATGAAATCTCAAACAATTACATTTCAGTGCAAACAAAAGATTATCTCTGCATAGTGCTTTATAGAATCATAAAGCACAGAAGGAGGCCATTCGGCCCATTGTGCCTGTTCCAGTTCGTTGAAAGGGCTTTCCCTTTGCTCCCAGTCCCCTGCTCTTTCCCCATCGCACTGCAAAACATTTCCCCTTCAAATATTTATCCAATTCCGCTTGAAATTTATGACTGAATCGGTTTCCACCATCCTTTCAGACAGTGCAGTCCAAATCACAACTGGTAAGGTAAAAAAAAAGTTCCTCTCATTTCCCCTCTGTTGTTTTGCCAATTACCTTAAATGTGTGTCCTACAATTACTGACCCTCCTGCCACTGGAAACAGTTTCTCCCTCTTTACTCTATCAAAACCCTTCATGATTTTGAACACCTCTATTAAATCTCCTCTTAACCTTCTCTGTCATTGGAGAACAACCCCAGATTCTCTAATATTTACACATAACTGAACTGCCTCAACTATTTTAGTAAATCTTCTCTGCACCCTTTCCAAGGCCTTGACATTATTCCTAAAGTGTGGTGCCCAGAATTGGACACAATATTCAAGCTGAGGCATAGATATGGTTCCATTAAATGGTACCTGGACCTGCGCCTGATATGCTGTAACCTGCAAGGTTATGGACCAGGTGCTGGAAGGTGGGGTTAGAATGGCTGGCTAGTTTTTTCAACCAGAGCGGACACGATGGGCTGAATGGCCTCATTCTGTGCTGTAACTTTTCTATGGTTCTAACCAGTGATTTCTAAAGGTTTTGCATGAACGCCTGTGTTTGTATTTTATGCCTCTATTTATAATACATTCTCATGCATCTTCTATGCTTTGCTCACAATATATGGACTCTATGCAGTTTTATACGAATAAAGATTATTAGCAAATTGTGATAAAGTACTCTGTAGATCCATGGCATTACCCATGGTCTGTTGTGGATACAGTAGTCCAGGAAACGGTAAGGCTGCAAAGTCATCTAGCGATGGCAGCCTGCAACTACCATATCACCAGGACCTATACCTCAGGTACGGTAGCATAATGGTTATGTTATTGGGCTTGTGATCCAGAGGCCTTGACTAATAACCTGCAGACGTGAGTTCAAATCCATCATGGCAGTTGGGAAATTTAAATTCCGTTAATTAAATAAGCCTGGAATTAAAAGCTATTCGCAGTAACGGTGACCATGAAATGACAGGATTGTCATAAAAACCCGTCTGGTTCACTAATGTCCTTTAGGGAAGGAAATCTGTTGTCCTTACCTGGTCTGGCCGACATGTGACTCCAGACCCACAGCAATGTGGCTGACTCTTAACTGCCGTCTGAAATGGCCTAGCAAGCCACTCAGTTTTATTCAAGTTTTACTGCATTAAAAACACTATATAAAGACAGATTATTGATATTAGATTTGGAATTCCCATAATAACTGATTACTGAGGCATTGTCAATGTTGGGAAAAGTAGTATGGCCATCAATTGTGACAAGAGAAACTGAAGATTGCAGACAGGAAACACGCACATACAGAAATACTGGCCAACCTCCAATGCCTATTGTATAAGGGTTTGAAAGGGCTAATGTTCAACACAGTGTAAGGAAGACCTCCCACCATGATGAAGTAAAAGATCACATGCAAGACTGAAAGGGGATGCAGCATGCCTTCAGAGAAGTCACACAGACTTATGTAAAGCTGTAATAAATGAGTTAATGTTAAAATTACCAAAGACTCAGTAATCTCTCTTAGCTAGACTAATCAAATATACAAATGTGGCAGCAGACTAACCAAACAAACACAGTGAACAGCAGTGGTTCCAACCATCCAACACCCAGAAAAATTTGAAGCAATATCTTGAAGAAGGCTGACCTGAAAAAAAGTGCCCAAACTGCAGAACTTGAGAAGAGGCTGTGAAAAAGCTCCGGAGCTGCTCAGTGGACGAAGGAGACGTGGAATCAGCTTGCAGAGATATTCAGGTTGCACCACAGAGGCGGGTAGTCTGTGAAAAAAATTCCTGTCCAGCAATCGCAGGTTGAGTTAGAGAACCAAGCAACGGTCGAGGATCTGGTGAGCAACTCCGAAAGAGAGTAAAATATTTTGGTTTGAACGGCACTAGCCAGGCAGCACCGGGAAAACCAAATGTTCTTAGCGACAGCAGATCCAAGGTTGGTGCCATTACAAGTGGCGACCGAGAGAGTGCAAAATAAAACACAAAACAGAGGATGCTTCAAATACTCAATGTGAAGGGAGTAAAAAGAGCATAGACAAAAAAGAGAAACACTGCAAAACTGCGTAGGAGGGAAGGAGGGAGGAAAGAAAAGAATGAAAGAAATAGAGTCTAGCGGCGAGATTTCTCTGAGAAATGCCGCCCATAGAGGGAATAAGTGCAAGGCAGAAAAGCATGGGAAACTTCCAATATTGGAGGGAAAATTTTAAAAAGAAAGTACACCAAATAAAAAGCCATGGATCTTAAATTCACAATACCACAGAGGTTGAGACACAAGGAAGGATCAAATCAAACTCAAATTTGGTCATTCTGGTGAAAAAGATTTCTGAGATACAGAATTGCCTCCAAATTAGACAACCAGTCCGAAGCAGAGCAAGTGAACACATTAAAATAAAAGCAAAATACTTCAGATTCTGGAAATCTGAAACAAAAACAAAAAGTGTTGGAGTTGCTGAGTTTTTCCAGCACTTTTTATTTTTGGAAAAACACGGCAACTCCAGCACTTTTTGTTTTTGTTTCAAGTTAACACGTTGCTGTATTCCATTGGAGCTATCGCAGATGATGTTATTGCAAGACAAGGCATTAATGAGACATCTGCCAAATTTGATGAAGTTTTAAATGTCTTTGATAGCTATTTCAACTGGACGAGCAATGAGATTCTGGAAAGAGCAAAATTTAACAGAAGGGTCCAGAAACCAAGTGAAACAATTTTTGCTTTTATTAATTACCTTTACAGACTAGCTGAGGAATGTGAATATGGAGACATAAAGGCAGAATTAATACGAAACTGCATTGTAGTAGGTATTGCTGATGAATCCCTATCAGTTTGATTGCAGTCTAAGGAAAACCTCACCCTGGACAAAGCAATACAGCTGGTGAGATAAGCAGAAGAACAACAGAGCAATCCTAAGAGGTGAAGAAAGACCTTGGTTCAGGAAACCTCTAGCAACCATACAGTTCCTCAATCAGGAAATGCAAGACGCCATTAAACCCTGACAGTGATGTGGTGCCGAAAAGACCCACAGGCACGAACAGTGTCCTGCAAACAAAGCAAAATGCTTCCACTGTAAGAAAATAGGCCATTTTAGGAAGTTGTGCCAAAGTAAAATTTCTACTCCCACAGGTTTGAAAGAAAAACTCTTCATGCATAGAGCTATTAATGAAGTTAAACAATGTCCATCAGGAGAGAAATCAGAAAATGTCCTTTGTGAGATCAATGATCCTAATCAGGTATTTTGATCTGCAGATACAAGTCAACGAACGTATCACTAATTTTAAACTGGATACTGGAGCAAGTGTAAAGGTTTTATCAGACAAAGAGTCGTGATTATCAACACATTATCTACAACCAACAGAAACTCAGTTCCATGGTCCAGGAGGGATTGCACTGAAAGTCAAGGAAAAGCTACAGGCAACACTGCAGTACAGGGGAAAGCAGATATTAGAAACATTGTATGTTCTACGGAATCAGGAATTCTCTCTCTCAAGTAGAAGAGCTTGTATTGACCTTCATCTTATAAAGAAAGTGGAAGAAGTTAAGCAACAAGAATCGAGGAGTCACTTCCAAAAAGACTTTCTAAAATTATTTACTGGTCTAGGGAGACTGAAGACCACATATGTTGAGAAAAGACATTAAACCATTATGTCTTTGTACGCCTGGGAAGATACCATACCCACTAATGAAGCAAATTCAACAACAGTTCGAAGAGATGACCAGGATGGGAGTCATTTCTCCTGTCACTGAACCTACAGAGTGGTGCTTGGGATTAGTTCCCTTTTCCTAAAAGGGATCTTTGTATTTGTTTATTTATTTATTTTTTAATTTAGAGATACAGCACTGAAACAGACCCTTCAGCCCACCGAGTCTGTGATGACCAACAACCACCCGTTTATACTAATCTTACATTAATCCCATATTCCATACTACATCCCCACCATTCTCCTACCACCTACCTACACCAGGGGCAATTTACATTGACCAATTTACCTATCACCCTGCAAGTCTCTGGCTGTGGGAGGAAACCCCACATGGTGGAAACCCCACACGGTCACAGGGAGAACTTGCAAACTCCGCAAAGGCAGTACCCAGAACTGAACCCAGGTCACTGGAGCTGTGAGGCTGTGATGCTAACCACTGCGTCACTGTGCCGCCCCCACTGTGTAGACTTAACTCAACTTAGTATGGCTGTGGCAAGAGAAGTTCATATGATGTCTTCAGTAGATGAAAGTTTGGCAAAGTTATCCAAAAGTACCATGTTCACAAAGTTCTTACTGCAATTATATAGAGCCTTGCTGAGACCACACCTGGAGTACTATGTGCAGTTTTGGTCTCCTTACCCAAGGAAAGATATACATGCCATAAAGGGAGTGCAACGAAGGTTCATCAAACTAATTCATGGGATGGAGGCATTGTCCCAGGAAAGATTAAATAGACTGGGCCTTTATTCTATGGAGTTCAGAAGAATGAGAGGTGATCTCATTCAAACATACAAAACTCTTACTGGGCTCGACAGGGTTGATGCAGGTAAGATCTTTCCCCTGGCTGGGGAATCCAGAACCAGGGGACACAGTCTCAGAATAAGGAGCAGGCCATTTAGGACTGAGATGAGGAGGAATTTCTTCACTCAGAGGGTGGTGAATCATTAGAATTCTCTGCCCCAGAGGGCTGTGGACGCTCAGACGTTGAGTATGTTCAAGACTGAGATCAACAGGTTACTACATATTAAAAACATCAAGGGATACGGGGATAGTGCAGGAAAATGATGTTGAAGTAG
The DNA here is from genome assembly GCF_036365525.1 of Heterodontus francisci. NCBI lineage: Eukaryota > Metazoa > Chordata > Chondrichthyes > Heterodontiformes > Heterodontidae > Heterodontus > Heterodontus francisci. Next base: position 9,808,442 of record NC_090380.1, on the reverse strand, counting down.
AAGATCAGTCATGATCTCATTGAATAGCGGAGGAGGCTCGAAGGGCTGAATGGCCCACTCCTGCTCCTATTTCTTATGTTCTTATGTAATAGTGACTTTTGGCAAGACCCTTTGGATGAGGAGTCAAGGTTATTGTCAACTTTCATTACTCAGTTCGGAAGACTTTGTTTTAATTGTTTCCCATTCGGTATAACATCAGCACCGGAAATATTCCAAAGGACGATGTCAAATATTCCATAGGGCCTTGAAAGAGTAAAATGCCATATGGACGTCGTCTTAGTTCATGCTGAGTCCATTGAAGAACATGACCTGAAGGTTAGAGCGGTTTTGAATCATCTACAAGGTGACGGCCTGGCACCTGATGAAAAGTGTGAATTCTCAAAAACCGCTTTCGTTTCTCAGGACACAATGTCAGTAGTAAAGGTATAATAGCAGACCCACAAAGTACAAAAGCCAATAGTGAATTCCCACTTCCTACTTCTGTCCAAAATCTTCAACGATTCCTTGGAATGGTGAAATATTTACCCAATCTAGCACAAGTTACTGAATACTTATGATAACTATTGATGAAGGCTCGAGCATGGTGTTAGATACACATTATGAGCAGGCATTTCAAAGATCAAGCAGATGCTGATTTTGCCGGATATTTTAATGCACTATAACCCCTCATTGCCAATCACAATTGCAGCAAAAGCCTGGAATACAAGGATAGGGGCAGTCCTTTTCCAAGAACAGCCAAATGGAAGTCAAAGACCGGTTTATCATGTATCACGAGCATTGTCTGACACTGAGACCACGTACGGCGTCACAAAATAAAAGCAAAATACTGCAGATGCTGGAAATCTGAAATAAAAACAAGAAACACTGGAAATACTCAGCAGGTCCAGCAGCATCCGTGGAGAGAGAAGCAGATTTAATGTTTCAGGTCAGTGACCCTTCCTCAGACCCCTTCTGAGGAAGGGTCACTGACCTGAAGTGTTGGCTCTGCTTCTCTCTCCACGGATGCTGCTTGACCTGCTGAGTATTTCCAGCATTTCTTGTTTTTATTATGCCACCATAAAGAAGCTCTCGCAGTCACGTGGGCTTGTGAGAAGTTCTCAGATTATATTATCGGTTTAAAGATTGTTATTGAGACAGACCACAAAGCCCTAGTTTCCTTACTTGATAAAAAGGAACTCGCTAGAATGTCTCTGAGAATTCCAGAGATTCTGATTGAGGTTAATGAGATTCATGTATGAAACGGTGCACGCACAGGGCAAGCTGCAAATGACAGCAGATGCATTATCCAGAGCTACTGTCGAACATCCTACACAGCAGGATGTTAATTTTAGTAATGAGGTTGAGTCATATTCTCAGTTCACTGCATCACAATGACTGGCAAGTTCGAAAAAGCTCCGAGAAATTAATCATGCTCAGATGCAAGATGAGGAATGCAGCTAAAGTCACCAATATTGCACACAAGACTGGTCACAGCAGTGTCCCAGTGGTAAGAGGATGAAAATCTCCTTCAAACACAGAAGATACTTTACTATTATGGATGATTTACTGGTATCTGATTGGGGGTTGATGATTCCAGACTCACTCTAGGTAGACATCTTAGAGAAAATACACCAGGGTCATATGGATATAACGAAATGTAGAGCACGGGCTCAGGCCTCCGTGTGGTGGCCAGGAATATTGAGAGATAAAGAAGAAATGATTTCTAATTGCCAGGTATGCGCAGAGGGAACCCCTTACCTCGACTGAATTTCCAACCAGACCTTGGGAATGTCTGGGGATGGATCGATTCATGTTTAATGGGAAATCCTACCTGATTGTCAATGTTTATTTTTCAAGGTGGATCGAAGTCAAATGTTTGTACACAACAACAACTGAGACAGTCATCCAAGCTTTATCAGAGATCTTTGTAACACATGGTATACCTGACCAGATAGTTTGTGATAATAGTCCACAATTTGCTAACGATGACTTCACGCACTTTGCAGAAAACTGTGGATTTGTACATCTTACAAGTTCCTCTAGATATCCTCAACCTAATGGAGAAGCTGAAAGAGGAGTCAGTACTATTAAAGCACTGTTAAAGAAGAATGACATTTTCAAACAGCACTCCTGAAGTTTAGACCTACTCCATTTCAATGTGGATTAGCACCATCAGAACTGTTGATGGGAAGGAAGCTTAGAACACAACTTCCCATCCTACCTAAAAATTACTTCCAGGGCTAGAAGTCCAGAATTATCAGAGAGTTCAAGACAGAGAAAAGTCTTATTGAAAATCACAAACCTCTAACTATAACTGGAGTTATTGTACAGGGACCTACCCAAGTTAATGGCAGGAGAAAAGGTATGGGTATGAGACCAAGGCAGAGAAGGAGTAATCGTCCAGAGAGATGACAATCAACAGAGATCTTATTTAGTACAAACTTCAGAAGGTACTATAAGAGAAACAGGAAGAATCTTATTTCTATGCATCAAAGACATCAGTCAGTCAGACATCTGGACGAATCAGTTGTTGAACCAGAGATTCAGAAAGCACCAGATACTACAAACCTCAATGAAGGCTGTCCAAGTCAAGAAACAAGAGTTCAGAGAAAGAATACTGATCTCCGAGTCTGACAACAACACGATCAGGGACAGTTGTGAAGCCAAAATAAAAAGAAATGCTGGAAATACTCAGCAGGTCTGGCAGCATCTGTGGAGAGAGAAGCAGAGTTAACATTTCAGGTCAGTGACCCTTCTTCAGAACTTCAGGTCACTGACCTGAAACGTTAACTCTGCTTCTCTCTACACTAATGCTGCCAGACCTGCTGAGTATTTCCAGCATTTCTTGTTTTTATTTCAGATTTCCAGCATCTGCAGTATTTTGCTTTTAATTTAGAGTTGTGAAGCCTCCTGACAGATTGAATCTGTGATGTCAGAGACTTGGGGGAAGATGTAGTATAAGGGTTTGAAAGGGTTAATGTTTGAGACAGTGTGAGGAATACATCCCACCATGATAATGTAAGATATCACGTGTGAGAGACTCAAGGGAGATGCAGCATGGCTTCAGAGAAGTCATACAGACTTGAGTAAAGCTGTTCATAGTTAGAATGTAATAAAAGAGTTAATGTCCAAATTATTGAAGACTCAGTAATCTTTCCTAGCTAGACTAACCAAATGTACAAAACAGCGGCAGCAGATTAACCAAACATACAACATTACCCATGGTGCTGCCTGACACAGGAGAAAACTGGCAGAGCAATGCCACTCTGCAATAACACCTAGTGGCCACAAACTGCAATGTCACAGGGTCATAACAATAGAATATTCTATTTGGAGCACTAATCAGCAGCATTACAGATAAAATAGTGGCACATACCAATGTTAAATAAATGGATGCATCTTATTGTCCCATATACTTCATGTAATCTGCCTATAATCATGTAAATCCCTTAATAACTGTCATTTTTACAGCATGGGAGATGGTACCCTCAATCCTTTGAACAGAGAAACAGCTCACTGGATCTTCCATAGATTGTAAAGTATTTTGAAGTGCACAGATCCAAAACCAGCCTAGATTTCAGGTAAAAGAGTGTTACAGGTGGGATCATTTGTTCTCCGGTGTGTCGATGTAATTCACTGCTCTTTCTAAAGTACTACATTCTGTCCCGATTTTAATGTACTTTGTTATGTAGAGTTAAATAGCAAGAATTGGGGGAATTTGGGATGCAGGTAAATTAAGAGTTGGTTAGAACTTGGAGCAATACAGGTGACAATGAGAGACTGGGAGGTGCAGAATCCGAGCATATAGCATCATCACTGTCAGTATAGCATGACTCGCTTAAAGGAGCTGTTTCATTATAAATCTGGAGATAGGAATTATTAATGAAAGAAGTTGATAAATGTACAACCCAAACTTAACAAGACGTAAATTTTTGAGGCAGGCTAATTATGCCAATGTCATTTTTAACATACAGATATTGAGATATCAAAAGCTCCAATGCAGTACTACAGTACTTTGAAGGTAGTGGTAAAGCTGTATTGTTAGTGAAGCAGCTGAGCAAAGCTCAGGTGTAACGTTTTACAGTGAGAGGTGGAAGAAATGAGGGAGATTCAACTCAAACCGTTGTCTCTCATCTCCTATTGAACACCTCAAGGACAGCAGTGTACAGGCTTGTGGCAATGGATATTAATTTATAATATTAAATATTAAACAATTAATAGCAAAGTTCAATACAACACACATTAACCTTTTTATAGTACTAAATAAAAAGCTAGGACATTACAAGAATGTTCTACAACAGAAGGTAATGTATGGAAAGTCCAGGAGAGGAAAAAAAAATCAACTGCTTATCACCTGCACCCACCGGCTCGCAGTGCCCACACCCACCGACTCACAGTGCCCACACCCACTGGCCCGCAGTACCCACACCCACCGACTCGCAGTGCCCACACCCACCGACTCGCAGTGCCCACACCCACCGGCTCACAGTGCCCACACCCACCGACTCGCAGTGCCCACACCCACCGGCTCGCAGTGCCCACACCCACCGGCTCACAGTGCCCACACCCACCGACTCGCAGTGCCCACACCCACCGACTCACAGTGCCCACACCCACTGGCCCGCAGTACCCACACCCACCCGCTCGCAGTGCCCACACCCACCGACTCGCAGTGCCCACACCCACCGACTCGCAGTGCCCATATTGTTTTCAAGCAAAAAGTATAAACATCAAGTTTTCAACTGTGCCTTTCAAGAGTGTCAGAATGGGGAGGGAGTTGTGATTTTAATCTACATTGCCTCATTATAAATGTAAATATAGTGATCAAATCAGTGCAGTTTCTTCAGAATCCCCTGCTTTCTGTGGTTAATAATCAATGTCTGGGAGACCCACACGAGGAGCCATTGGACTGAATTATCAATCAATTCATTAGGTTAAACTTGAGTTATAGATGTAAAAAAAAACCCAAATCAATTAATGGAAAACATTACATAATATGATGGACTATTAATCCTTTAACTGCTGTTAAAGGGCAAAGCTACAGTTTTGAAAATGAGAGTTAACTGTTAATGAGAAGGAGACAGCACTTGTTTTGAACATCAAGAAGCCAGATACAAACTATAATATTTCTCATAGAACAACTGCACTTCAGATTGCAAGCTTGCAATTTGCAGCCTTCTTCGATCATGCTAGCTATCCTGGCTGCATGCAGTACATGTAACGTGCAGACTGCCAGAACACCCTGTTCAGCATGTTGGTTTAGAGCAGAATGACGACACTAGCCCGTAAGGAAGGAGAGTGCATTAAACAGACTGTTACACCAGGCCTTCCTACTGTACCACCTAGTACAAGCTGCACGATTGGTAGTTTTTGAGTTCACCCAAAACTCTGCTTCCTGTATGCTGACTCAGATCAAGTCCTGTTCCACTCTCACCCCTGTGCTCACTGATTCTCAGTCCGGAACTGCCTCGATCTGAAAATTCTCATCCTCGTTTTCAAATCCCTTCCTTTCTCTGTAAATCCTCCAGCCCCACAAGCCTCCGAGATATCTGTTCTCCTCTAATTCTGGCCTCTTGAGCATTCCTGATTTTAATCATTCCACTATCTGTGGCCATGCCTTCACCTGCCTGGCCCAAGCTCTGGAATTCTCGCTCTCTCACTCTAAGGCACTCCTTAAAACGTGTGTCTTTGACAAAACACTTCTCATAGCAAGCTGCTTTCTGGAGTGCAGTGACTCTAATTATGCCAATAAAATATTACTATTAAATGCATAACATTAGATCATTCACAAAATTACACAATGGATAGAATCAAAAGCTTACCTGCAAAGGGAGATGGAGTCCTTGATTCATCTAGATGGGAAGTAACTGTACAAAATCATCTGTAAGTTTATATAGTCAGAGCACAGAAAACAGGGAAGCGGAAACAAGCTAAGTCAGTAACAAACTGCATTGTACTAAAGGAGAGAAGAGCAAAAATAAAGTTAAAGAGAGTCTTACATGGAATTACACAGAATTTTACAGTGCAGAAAGGCCATTCGGCCCAACAGGGTTATGCTGGTGTTTATGCTTCATAGAGCCTCCTCCCACTTTACACAAGCAAAATATTGCAGATGCTGGAAACGTGTAATAAACACAGAAAGTGCTGGAAATACTCAGCAGCATCTGTAGAGAGAGAAGCAGAGTTAACATTTTGAGGACTCCCCTTGTCCTCATCTTCCACTCCACCAGTCTCCGTATCCAACAAATCATCCTCCGCTATTTCCGCCACCTCCACTGTGATGTCACCACAAAACACATCTTCCCTTCCCCTCTCCTGTCAGCATTCCGAAGGGATCGTTCCCTATGTGACACCCTGGTCCACTCCTCAGTCACCCACAACAGCCCCTCCCCTTCCCACGGGACCTTCTCATGCGATCCCAAGAGATGTAACACCTTTTACCTCTTCTCTCCTCACCATCCAAGGCCCCAATCACTCCTTCCAGGTGAAGCAGCGATTTACTTGTACCTTTTTCAATTTGCTCACAATGTGTTGGCCACTACATTGAGAAATCAGATTGGACAATTGCCTGTCATTTTAATTCCATGCACCATGCCCACTTTGACCTCTCTGTCCTTGGTCTCCGACACGGCCCCAACGAAGCTCGATGTAAGCTTGAGGGACAACACCTCATCTTTCGAGTAGGCACTTTACAACATTGAGTTGTTGTAACAATTTCAGACCATAACCCCTGCTCCCACTGTTCCTGATTCCAGGTGGACTGCAGTGGTTCAAGAAGGCAGCTCACCACCAACTTCTCAAGGGCAATTAGGGATGGGCAGATGATGTCTTGCCAGCGATGCCCACATCCCATGAAAACAAATAAAAAAAGCTGGTGATTTTGCTATTCCCATTCATACCTTCTCCAAACCCATCTCTTGTTTCTTTACTTGTCCCATTACCATCCCGTTTTGCCTTTCACCATCATCCCTTTTGTTATTTAATCTCTTCTTGCCTTCCATCCGATCACACACCTTCCCTTTTGTACTTTTCTCCCCTCCCCCAGCCTTTCCCTGATTAAAACCAATTACCTCTCTAACTTTTCCCAGTTCTGATGAAAGGTCATCAACCTGAAATGTTAACTCTTTCTCTACAGATGCTGCCTGACCTGTTGAGTATTTCCAGCATTTTCTGTTTTTACTCCTCCCTCCTTACTTCATCTAACTCTGTCAACATATGCTCCTATTTCATTCTCCCTCATGTACTTATCTACCTTTTTAAATTACTTTCTTAAAGAATGGCTGGAATTTCACAGTGAGGTGGTGGCCCCGCTCACCAGCTGGAAAGCCTGAGGCCAGCCAGCCATTTCCAGGCCTGGAAGCCAAGCTATTTTGCTTCCACCCCTAGAGACAAGTTGCCTCCAAGTACTGCCAGCCAGAGGGCTGCCAACACTTCAGTCCCAGCAGTGCCACTGGGAGTGGGGCAGGGGCATTGTTTTGAGGGAGTGGCCTGTGCTACAGGCAGGGGTCCTCTCCATGAAGCATAGAGTGCCCAATCAGGAGAGCACCCCCCCCAGCCAGCCAACAAGAAGTCTGCCAGGTATTACGAGGCACCTTTCTCAGGGGCTGAACTGCCCGTCCACCACTGGTAAAATATCAACGATTGCGGAAGGGGTCATTAATTTGCCTCTTAAGGGCCTCTGTTGGTCTAAGGGTGGGCAGGCTGCTTGCTACCTCCCCTGCCTCTGATAAAATAGCAGCAGGCGTGGGTAGGCAACAGGCATGGCACCCCTACCTCCCACATGATTTAACATGGCCCCACCTCCTGAGGGCGGTGGGGGAGGGGTGTTAAATTACGGCCAATATCTTCATCTTGCCAGGCCAACAGAAACACAATATATACAAAACAGAAATAAAAGCAAAATACTTCAGATGCTGGAAATCTGCAGTAAAGGCAAAAAGAACAAAGAACAAAGAACAGTACAGCACAGGAACAGGCCATTCGGCCCTCCAAGCCTGCGCCGATCATGATGCCTGTCTAAACTAAAACCTTCTGCACTTCCGGGGACCGTATCCCTCTATTCCCATCCTATTGATATATTTGTCAAGATGCCTCTTAAATGTCGCTATCATATCTGCTTCCACCACCTCCCCCAGCAGCAAGTTCCAGGCACTCACCACCCTCTGTGTAAAGAACTTGCCTCGCACATCCCCTCTAAACTTTTCCCCTCGCACCTTAAACCTATGTCCCCTAGTAACTGACTCTTCCACCCTGGGAAAAAGCTTCAGACTATCCACTCTGTCCATGCCACTCATAACTTTGTAAACCTCTATCATGTCGCCCCTCCACCTCTGTCGTTCCAGTGAAAATAATCCGAGTTTATCCAACCTCTCCTCATTGCTAATGCCCTCCAGACCAGGCAACATCCTGGTAAACCTCTTCTGTACCCTTTCCGAAGCCTCCACATCCTTCTGGTAGTGTGGCGACCAGAATTGTACGCAATATTCCAAGTGTGGCCTAACTAAGGTTCTGTACAGCTGCAGCATGACTTGCCAATTTTTATACTCTATGCCCCGACCGATGAAGGCAAGCATGCCGTATGCCTTCTTGACTACCTTATCCACCTGCGTTGCCACTTTCAGTGACCTGTGGACCTGTACGCCTAGATCTCTCTACCTGTCAATACTCCTAAGGGTTCTGCCCTTTACTGTATACTTCCCACCTGTATTAGACCTTCCAAAATGCATTACCTCACATTTGTCCGGATTAAACTCCATCTGCCATTTCTCCACCCAAGTCTCCAACCGATCTATATCCTGCTGTATCCTCTGACAATCCTTATCACTATCCACAACTCCACCAACCTTTGTGTCGTCTGCAAACTTACTAATCAGACCAGCTACATTTTCATCCAAATCATTTATATATACTACAAACAGCAAAGGTCCCAGCACTGACCCCTGCGGAACACCACTAGTCACAGCCCTCCATTCAGAAAAGCACCCTTCCATTGCTACCCTCTGTCTTCTATGACCGAGCCAGTTCTGTATCCATCTTGCCAGCTCACCTCTGATCCCATGTGACTTCACCACTTGTACCAGTCTGCCATGAGAGACCTTGTCAAAGGCTTTACTGAAGTCCATGTAGACAACATCCACTGTCCTTCCTTCATCAGTCATCTTTGTCACTTCCTCAAGAAACTCAATCTAGTTCGTGAGACATGACCTCCCCTTCACAGAACCATTCTGCCTCTCGCTAATAAGTCCATTTATTTCCAAATGGGACTAAATCCTGACCCGAAGAATCCTCTCCAATGGTTTCTCTACCACTGACGTAAGGCTCACCGGCCTGTAAATTCCTGGATTATCCTTGATACCCTTCTTAAACAAAGGAACAACATTTGCTATTCTCCAGTCCTCTGGGACCTCACCTGTAGCCAAAGTGCTGCAAATACTCAGCAGGTCTGGCAGCATCTGTAGAGAACATTTCAGGTCAGTGACCCTTCATCAGAACTGGTAAAGGTTAGAAAAGAATTAGGTTTTAAGCAAGTGAAAGGGAGGGGAGTGGGGAGATACCAAAGGGGGAAGGTGTTTGATCGGGCAGAGGGTGACTCAATAACAAAGCTCTCCTGGGACAAAGGCAAGAACATGTTAATACTTGTGGTGAAAGACAAAGCATTAGTCCAGAGAGCGTGTTAATAGCAGAATAATGAACAGCTCAGACTACATGAAAAACAGGTTAAAAAATAAAATATTTTTAAAAAGGCCAGTTATGCTCTCAAGTTATTGAACTCAATGTTCAGTCTGCAAGGCTGTAGAGTGCCTAATCAAAAGATCAGGTGCTGCTCCTCGAGTTTGCATTGATGTTCACAGGGACACTGGAGCATGCCAAAGACAGATATGTGGGCATGAGAGCAGTGGCGGGGGGAGGGGTAGTGTTGAAATAGCAATGAACCAGAAACTCAGGTTCATGCTTTTGGACTGAGCAGAGGCGTTCTGCAAAGCGATCACCCAATCTGCGTTTGGTCTCCCCAATGTAGAAGAGACCACATTGTGAGCAGCGAATACAGTATACTTACATTGAAAGAAGTACAAGTAAATCGCTGTTTCACCTGAAAGGAGTGTTTGGGACCTTGGATAGTGAGGAGAGAGAAGCTAAAAGTGCAGGTATTACACCTCCTGTGATTGCATGGGAAGATATCGCGGGAAGGGGACAAGGTGTCGGAAGTAATGGAGGAATGGACCAGGGTGTCACGGAAGGAACAATCCCTTCGAAATGCTGACAGGGGAGGGGAGGGGAAGATGCATTTGGTAGTGGCATCTCACTGGAGGTGTCGGAAATGGTGGAGGATGATCCTTTGGATGTGGAGGCTAGTGGAGTGGGAAATGAGGACAAGGGGAACCCTGTCGCGGTTCTGGGAGGGAGGGGAAGGGGTGAGGGTAGAGATGCAGGAAATGGGCCGGACATGGTTGAGGGCCCTGTAACCATAGTGGAGGCGGTCTTCGGTTGAGGGAAAAGGAGGACATATCAGAAGCACTGTCATGGAAGGTTGCATCAGAGCAGATGCGTCGGAGACAGAGAAACAGTGAACATCAACGCAAACTCGAGGAGCAGCACCTGATCTTTCGATTAGGCACGCTACAGCCTTCCGGACTCAACATTGAGTTCAACAACTTCAGAGCAATGACTGGCCCCTTTTTAAAATATTTTATTTTTTAACCATGCTTTTCATGTAGTCGGAGCTGCTCATTATTCTGCTATTAACACTCTCTCTGGACTTTGTCCCAGGACAGCTTTGTTATTTAATCTCTCCTGCCCTCTGCCCTATCAAACACCTTCCCCTTTGTTCTCTCCCCCATCCCCCTCACTTGCTTAAAACTCAATTATTTTCTCACCTTAACGTTAACTCTGCTTCACTCCCCACAGATGCTGCCAGACCTGCTGAGTATTTCCAGCACTTTTTGTTTTTATATACAAAACAGAGTACATTTAGCAATGGAAATAGGAAAGCAATGTTTCTGTCTAATAGAGTCTGGTATAATAATCAATAAACATGCCAATTTGCTCACACACACCTAATTTGATCAACTGTTATTTGACTCCTGGCATTCCCTACAGAAAATGAATCTGCATTCTTTGTTAAGATAGCCAGGTGGTGAAGGATAGAATTAGAGCCTAGTCTTTATCTACTTATAAATGTTTACTTAAAGAGACCAACATGCACCTTCAAACCCAACCACCAATGTTTCAGCCTGTTCCTATTTATAGAAGTACAAGTGAATCCCCAGTTAATTCTCACCACCTGAATACAACTAAACATCCAATTAATAGACAATCTCTTGAGTTAAGATTGCCAAACACCTTTGATTTATTTTTCCATTACTTATTGCACATGAACATGAAATTCTGGAAGGCAAAGCTAGGTCATCTGCTACACTTTATAACAATCAACAGTTAGTCATCTGTCCAGCAAGAAATCCATCTCTAACACGATGATTTGAACGACATGGCAGAAACAGGCGCTATATCCTTTGGAATGCACATTATCCTGTCTTTAGTGATTCACTTCATTTCAAGGCCTAGTTACTGTGACAACAAAACTCCTCTGACTTTTTCCAGAAGCTCTTTTTAAATGCTACCATATATGATAATTTCTGATTTTTCAGTGTATATACATTCGTGCCAGATAGGACATGTCACAAATTTCAGCTTATGAGAGTAATTCAGTTCAATAATAATATGCATTTATATAATACTTCACAACACAGAATAAGAAAATTATACAACACAGAAGGAGGCCATTCAGCCCATCACGCTTGTGCCAACTCTGAAAGAGTTGTTCAAATAGTCCTACGCTCTTACTCTTTCCCCAGAACCCTGAAAATTATTCCCCTTCAGGTATTTATTATCCAATTATCTTTTGAAAGTTATTATTGAATTTGTTTCCATCACACTCTATGATTCTAGATCATAACAATTCACTTCCTTAAATTTCCCCTGGCGTTTTTGCCAATTACCTTAAATCTGTGTCCTCTCGTCATCAACCCTCCTCCCAATGGAAACATTTTCTCCCTATCGTTTTTTAAATTTATTTATGGGATGGGATGTGAATGTTGCTGCCAAAGTCAGCATTTGTTGCCCATCCCTAATAGCCCTCGAGAAGGTGGTGGTGAATGTTGTTGGAGCTGCACCCATCCAGGCAAGTGGAGAGTATTCCATCACACTCCTGACTTGTGCCTTGTAGATGGTGGACAGGCTTTGGGGAGTCAGGAGGTGAGTTACTTGCCGCAGGATTCCTAGCCTCTGACCTGCTCTTGTAGCCATGGTATTTATGTGGCTACTCCAGTTCAGTTTCTAGTTAATGGTAACCCCCAAGATGTTGGTTGTGGGGGATTCAGCGATGGTAATGCTATTGAACATCAAGGGTAGATGGTTAGATTCTCTCTTGTTGGAGATGGTCATTGCCTGGCAATTGTGTGGCGTGAATGTTACTTGCCACTTATCAGCCCAAACTCAATATTGTCCAGGTCTTGTTGCATGCGGGCATGGACTGCTTCAGTATCTGAGGAGTTGCGAATGGTGCTGAACATTGTGCAATCATCAGCGAACATCCCCACTTCTGACCTTATGATTGAAGGAAGGTCATTGATGAAATAGCTGAAGATGGTTGGGCCTAGGACACTACCCTGAGGATCTCCTTCAGTGATGTCCTGGAGCAACAACCACAACCATCTTCCTTTGCGCTAGGTATGACTCCAACCAGTGGAGAGTATCTTCTCTATCAAAACTCTCAATTTCAAACACCTCATTTAAATCTTCCCTTAACTTCTGTGTTCTAAAGAGAACAATCCCATGTTTAGAAAGTCTGTAATGCTTGTAAAGTAACCTTGCAAGGCTAGTCATTAAGAATTCAAATAGCAGCATTCCAAAGATCCTGGTTGCACATATTTCAATTCCAATAGTTACAATCTCAGAATTGTTTTTTGTAAATGTCAAGCCCACAGCCTTTTCCCTTTTGTTTAATAGCAAGAAATCTGGTGATGTGGAAGTTTTAAGAAAGTACAGAGTAATTCCACAAGTACCCACCTTTGTCAGATCGCCTTGTCTGGTTCTCCATGACAGCAGACGAGCTACATCCCATTATTGCTACAGCTTCATCAATCCACCTCATCACAGGCACCAAAACCCTATCGCTTGCATAGACCCTACCATAATCCCTTGGAAGTATCTTCCCAGTAATATTGTTCTGCTCCACAGACCATCACCAATTGAAGAAACATTCTAAAACAAGAGAAAAGTATATCAGGGGCCAAAACAATTACACAAGAATAGTGATTACACAAGAATAGTGATTTCATTGGACTGCTGTGGAGTCATGTGACCTGAAAACCGATCTAGGTGTTAATCTGCCAACCAAATTAATTATTACACTGAGAGCCTTTGTGGTTTCATATTGCTGTCATATATATTAGCTGCCTGTCATACATTCGACGAACAAAATAGGGAATCAAAGGTTTTCTATTGACATATTAACAGTAAAAGTGTTGTCAGAGAGTGGTGGGGCCCCTTTTATTACACCTTTTTCACAATACCAATTCCTTACTATAACGGGGCACCAGAACTCCATGGAAACCTCTGCTGCAGCAATCCACTTTCATTAGAACTAAATTAACAGACAATAAATGTGGAATTTGTAACACCATTGCTTCACTGTTTCGGTCTCTGCACTCTGCTCAGTGTATAAACATGGTAATGCAGTATCGCCATGGCCACACCATAGCCTGGACTGTCCACATGTTTTCTGCTCAGGTATCTGGGCAAAATGGGCTACATAGGTTAAAATAGATCCCAGAATTTAACACACGAGTGACTTTCACCCACAACCATTTACACTGCATTTTCCGTGATTGTCTACTCTGGTTCCAAAGTCCAGTCGCCCAAAGTGGACCTGCCCACAGAACTAGTCCCGCAGGTAAGCATGGCAAGTTTCTGCTGACTCTGCTTGTTTGAGGGTGTCCTCTAATATTGCAGCCAGACATTTTAAATGCCTGCTGCTGCTGCAGTGATTGCCATCAATTGAAGCCTCACTCAAGTCTGTTTATCATACTAATATTACAATTACTTTAAATTAGTTTAATCAAGTTAAAATTCATAGAGTCATAGAATCATAATGGCACAGAAGGAGGCCATTTGGCCCATCAAGTCCATGCCAGCTCTCTATAGCACAATCCAGTCAATCACATTCTCCAGCACTTTCCCTGTAGCCTTGTAATTCCCTCAAGTGGCCATAAAATCTCCTTTTGAAATCATTCATCGCCTCTGCTTCCACCACCCTCATGGGCAGAGAGTTCCAGGTCATTACCACTCACTGCGGAAAGAAGTTCTTCCTTATATTTCCCCTGTATCACTTGCCCAAAGTCTTAAATTTGTGTCCCCAGCCCTTTTACCATTAGCTTTTCTTTGTCTCCCCTGTCAGAATCTTGTACACCTCTATCAAATCTCCTCTCAATCTTCTTTGCTCCAAGGAGAGCAACCTCAGCTTCTCTAACCTAACCCTGTAACTAAAATCCCCCATCCCTGGAACCATTCTGGTAAATCTTTGCACCCTCTCAAGGACCCTAATATCCTTCCTAAAGTGTGGTGACCAGAACTGGGTGCAATACTCTAGTTGTGGCCTAACCAGAGCTTTATAAAGTTCAGCATAACCTCCCTGTTTTTGTACTCAATATCTCTATTTATGAAGCCCAAAGATCTCATCTGCTTTGCTAACTACTCTCTCAAAATGTCCTGCCACCTTCAAAGATCTAAGCACATGAACCCCCCAGGTCCCTCTGTCCCTGTAAACTCTTGAGAACCATACAATTTTCATCTATATTGCCTCTCCCTATCCCTTTTGCCAAAATGCATCACCTCACATTTCTCTGTGTTAAATTCCATCTGCCACTTGTCTGCCCATTCTGCTAGCCCTGTTGTAGATGGTTTGTATCATCCTCACTGTCTGCCACACCTCCAAGTTTGGTACTATCAGCAAATTTTGAAATTTTACTCTCTATTCCAATATTCAAGCCATTTATGTTTATCAAAAAAAGCAATGCTCCTAACACTGTTAAACAGCCTTTTATGTGGCATTTCGTCAAAGGCATTCTTAAAATCCATTTAGACAACATCACCACATTTCTTTCATCAACCTTCTCTGCTACTTAATGAAAAACTCAATTAGATTAGTCAAGCATGATCTGCCTTCTACAAATCCATGCTGGATATCCTTAATTAACTCAAACCACTCCAAGTGCCTGTTGATTTTTTCCTTCATGATTGTTTCTAAAACCTTACCCATCACTGATATTAAACTAACTGGCCTGTAGTTACTAAGAATGTCCTTATATGCTGGTGCCCATACCCAGCTGATCTTGAGAGTAAAAGGAAATCTCCACAATCCCAGCCTTCCTGGGTCCATCGGCTGTTTACAGCCTCCCCCTTTCCATCTCCACTGGGCCAAAATGTTCCCTTCCAGGCCATGTGAGCCTGCAGCTCTAACCGAATACTGGCTAAGGAACACTGGAATGTGAATGCTTATCTCCCTTTAACAGGAGCATTTTGTGACAAGTCAACACAGCACTCTTTAATTCAGATGGTTTGGGATAAAAGAAAATCCACAAGCAAGTCCAAAACAAAGGAGACTGCGTCTCTCTCACTGCAGAACTGAAGGTTCTTCACATAAACCTGTTGGCCAAGAACGATTCATCAACATCACTGTCTGTAATATCATCTCTCAGAAACCAGATACATCACTACGCACACAACTCAGCCAGCTCTACACTACTCTACTCAGACAACAAAGCAAAGTCCGATGAAATAGCACAAATTTTCATCATTCTAACTATGACCTACCTTGGCAAATGAGACGTGATTCATTTTAGAACAGAATTTGAGATTACAAATACACACTTACAAATGAAACACATTCTGATTTATGGTACATACATATTAATCACTCACTTTAGATTCACTTCACTAAATAAATAATGGGGCGTAAGGGCAAGTCACACATACGACTAAACAGAATTAGGAGTTCATAAACATGTACGGTTAATTCACTCACAAATCTGTGAACTGGACTGAGTTGCAGTTTATAAACTAATCAATTGAAAGCATTTTTTGAAAAATTACAGCTGCAGTTTGACTATTGAGTGGTGGTAATGGAAAGTCTACTTGTTACACACTTGTCTATTCAGTGTCTGTTTGAAAGACAGACTTGCATTTATATAGCAACTTTCACAACCTCAGGATGTCCCAACCAGCTTTAAAGCCAATGAAGTACAGTCACTGCTGTAATGTAGGAAACATGGCAGCTAATGTTTACACAGCAAGATCCCGCAAACAGCAATGTGATAAATGACCAGATAGTCTGTGTTTGTGATTGGCCAGGACACCAGAGGTAATTCCCCTGCTCTTCTTGAAACGGTGCCATGGGATCTTTTACATTTATTTATTTGATTTTATTTATTTAGAGATACAGCACTGAAACAGACCCTTCGGCCCACCGAGCCTGTGCCGACCAACAACCACCCATTTATACTAACCCTGCAGTAATCCCATATTCCCTACCACCTACACTAGGGGCAATTTACAATGGCCAATTTACCTATCACCTGCAAGTCTTTGGCTGTGGGAGGAAACCGGAGCACCCGGCGAAAACCCACACAGTCACAGGGAGAACGTGCAAACTCCGCACAGGCAGTACCCAGAATTGAACGCGGGTCCCTGGAGCTGTGAGGTTGCGGTGCTAACCACTGCGCGACTAAACACTGCGCCACTGTACTGCCCACAACATCTACCTGTTGGTTTTCTAGCACTTTCAGAGTCTGCATTGCCAGTAAGTCATTGATGTAGGAGTTGACTGAATGGATTCCAAGTACTTTAAAGCAGGATAAAGGGAATGACGAAAGACATACCAAAAACTTTTAATGTGGAGACTTTGTATAAGTTTTCAGGACAGGGGAATGAGCAATTTCCAGAATCTCTGAACAATGAGCCAATACCTCCCACTCATTGTTGAGACACCTGTGGCTCTTTCTCCAGATGCTGGCCTCTGGAGAGTCAAGGTTGTCCATGGTGCACCACACTAGAGTGTGGGAAATCCCTTCTGGGACACATTGGAAGTAGTGCCAACAATGCTGAGGCGCCTTAACCTCTGCTTTAGCAGCCCTATGGTGTTGTCAGTAATCGTCCCCCTGGTCCCTGGACTTTGATGATACTTGTGTGCATGGTGGATTTGCAGAGAGGGGTCCTGAGCCACGCATGTTGGGGTTGACCCCTGCTCCTCAGTAGTGAGCCTGTCACATTGGTGAAGTGGCCAAATGTTGTGGCTGTGTGTCACAGGATCTCAGCATCATTTAGCACAGGAGGATGACATTCGGCCCATCGTGCCTGTGCCAGAAAAAAGCATTGTGTAGGTGCCAGGTAACTTGCATACTGATCCTGTTCCTGTGAAACATACAAACATACGAATTAGGAGCAGAAGTAGGCCATTCGGCCCTTCGAGCCTGCTCCGCCATTCAATAAGATCATGGCTGATCTGTTTGTGTCTCAAATTCTACACTCCCATCTATCCCGATAACCTTTGATTCCCTTGTCTGAAAAGAATCTATCTATCTCTGTCTTAAAAATATTTAATGACCCCAAATCCACCACCTTCTGAGACAGAGTTCCAAAGTAACACGACCCTCTGTGCTAGTGAGGATAGGAATAGGAGGATTAGGCAAATGAATGCGTGGCTGAAGAGCTGGTGTAGGCGGGAGGGCTTCAGCTACTTGGATCATTGGGATCTCTTCTGGTGCAGAGGTGACCTGTACAAGAAGGACGGGTTGCATCTGAACTGGAAGGGGACCAATATCCTTGCGGGGAGGTTTGCTAGTACTACTCGGGAGGGTTTAAATTAGTCTTGCTGGGGGGTGGGACCCAAAGTAGTAGTCTCTCAGATGAGATAGTTGAGGCAAATGTAGAGGTTAAAGCAAGCAAATCCAGTAGGCAGGCCGGGCAGGAGCAGGACAGGGAGTTCGGAAGGTCTGGTAGGCTAAACTGCATTTACTTTAATGCAAGAAGCCTTACAGGTAAAGCAGATGAACTCAGAATTAGAATTAGAATTAGAATTAGAACATTACAGCGCAGTACACGCCCTTCGGCCCTCGATGTTGCGCCGACCTGTGAAACCATCTGACCTACACTATTCCATTTTCATCCATATGTCTATCCAATGACCACTTAAATGCCCTTAAAGTTGGCGAGTCTACTACTGTTGCAGGCAGAGCGTTCCACGCCCCTACTACTCTCTGAGTAAAGAAACTACCTCTAACATCTGTCCTATATCTATCACCCCTCAACTTAAAGCTATGTCCCCTCGTGTTTGCCATCACCATCCGAGGAAAAAGACTCTCACTATCCACCCTATCTAACCCTCTGATTATCTTATATGTCTCCATTAAGTCACCAGAGCATGGATTGGTCCATGAGATTGTGATTTATTTACTTATTTAGAGATACAGCACTGAAACAGGCCCTTCAGCCCACTGAGTCTGTGCTGACCATCAACCACCCATTTATACTAATCCTACACTAATCCCATATTCTTACCATATCCCCACCTGTCCCTATATTTCCCTACCACCTACCTATACTAGGGACAATTTATAATGGCCAATTTACTTATCAACCTGCAAGTACTTTGGTGGTGGGAGGAAACCAGAGCACCCGGCAAAAACCCATGCAGACACAGGAAGAAATTGCAAACTCCACACAGGCAGTACCCAGAATTGAACCCAGGTCGCTGGAACTGTGAGGCTGCAGTGCTAACCACTGCGCCACTGTGCCGCTATTGTTGTAGCTATTGCGGAAACGTGGTTGAGGGATGGGCAGGACTGGCAGCTTAATGTTCCAGAGTACCGATCCTTCTGGTGTGACAGAGGTGGAGGTAAGAGAGGAGGGGGAGTTGCACTATTGATTAGGGAGGACATCACAGTAGTACTCAGAGAGGATATCCTGGGGGAAATGTCCAGCGAGGCCATATGGGTAGAACTTAGAAATAAGAAAGGGGTGATCACTTTGATGGGATTTTACTATAGGCCCCCCAGTAGTCAGAGGGAAGTGGAGGAGCATATATGTAGGGAAATCACAGATAGGTGTAGGAATTATAGGGTTGTAATAGTAGGTGATTTTAACTTCCCTAATATTGACTGGGACTGCCTTAGTGCTAAGGGATCGGATGGGGAAGAATTTGTTAAGTGTGGCCAGGATAGTTTTCTGAAGCAGTATGTGGATGGCCCTACGAGAGAAGGGGCTACACTTGACCTCCTCTTCGGAAATGAGGATGGGCAGGTGGTTGACGTGTCAGTGGGTGAGCACTTTGGGACCAGTGACTATAACTCTATTAGCTTCAAGATAGCTATGGAAAAGGATAGGACTGGTCCTCAGGTTGAAGTCCTAAATTGGGGGAAAGCTAATTTCGATGGCATCAGACAGGAACTCTCAAAAGTTGAATGGGAGAGGCTGTTTCCAGGTAAAGGGACATCTGGCAAGAGGGAGGCTTTTAAAAGTGAGATAGGAAAAGTTCAGGGCCGGCATGTTCCTGTTATATGGAAGGGCAAGGCTGGCAAGTTTAGGGACATTGGTTGACGAGGGATATTGAGGGTCTGGTCAGGAAAAAGAAGGAGGCATATGTCAGGTATAGGCAGCTGGGATCAAGGGAGTCTCTCGAGGAGTATAGGCGTGTCGGACTACACTTAAGAAGGAAATTAGGAGGGCAAAAAGGGGCCATTAGATTTCCCTGGCAGATAAGATAAAGGAGAATCCTAAAAGATTCTATAAGTATATTAAGAGTAAAAGGGGAGCTAGGGAGAGAGTAGGTCTCCTTAAGGATCAGTGTGGTAATCTATGTGTGGAGCCATGGGAAATGGGCGAGGTCTTAAATGAATATTTCTTATCCGTATTTACCGTGGAGAGGGTCATGGAAGCTAGTGAGTTCAAGGGAGGGAACGGCGATATCCTGGAGCACATCAACATTACAAAGGAGGAGGTGTTGGAGGTTTTGAAGCGCATTAAGGTGGATAAATCCCCAGGGCCTGACCAGGTGTATCCTAGGATGCTATGGAAAGCAAAGGAGGAGATTGCTGGGGCCCTGGCAGAGATTTTTGTATCATCGTTAACCACAGGTGAGGTACCGGAAGACTGGAGGATAGCTAATGTTGTGCCTTTATTTAAGAAGGGCAGCAGGGATCAGCCAGGGAACTACAGGCCAGTGAGTCTTACATCAGTGGTGGGAAAGTTATTGGAAGGGATTCTGAGAGACAGGATTTATATGCATTTGGAAAGGCATGGTCTGATTAGGGATAGTCAGCATGGCTTTGTGCGTGGGAAATCATGTCTCATGAATTTGATTGAGTTTTTCGAGGAGGTGACCAAGAAGATTGATGAGGGCAGGGCAATAGACGTTGTCTACATGGACTTTAGCAAGACCTTTGACAAGGTCCCGCATGGTAGGCTAGTCCAGAAGGTTCAAACATATGGGATGAAAGGTGAGCTAGCAAATTGGATACAAAATTGGCTTGGTGATAGGAGGAAGAGGGTGGTAGTGGAGGGTTGTTTTTCAGATTGGAGGCTGGTGACCAGTGGTATGCCGCAGGGATTGGTGCTGGTCCCTCTGTTGTTTGTCATAGATATTAATGACTTGGATGTGAATGTAAGGGGCATGATTAGTAAGTTTTCAGATGAGATCAAAATTGGTGGTATGGTGGACAGTGAAGAAGGTTGTCTAAGGTTACAACAGGATATAGATAAACTGGGAAAGTGGGCAAGGGATTGGCAAATGGAATTTAATGCAGACAAGTGTGAAGTGATGCATTTTGGGAAGTTAAACCAGGGCAGGACATATACAGTGAATGGCAGGGCCCTGGGGAGTGTTGTTGAGCAGAGAGACCTTGGGGTGCAAGTACATAGTTCCCTGAAAGTGGCAACACAGGTAGACAGGGTGGTGAAGAAGGCGTATGGCATGCTTGCTTTCATCGGCCGAGGCACTGAGTACAAGAGTTGGGATGTAATGTTACAGTTGTACGTAACGTTGGTTAGGCTGCACTTGGAGTACTGTGTGCAGTTCTGGTCGCTGCACTACAGTAAAGATGTGATTAAGCTAGAGAGGGTGCAGAAAAGATTCACAAGGACGTTGCCTGGTTTGGAGGGCTTGAGTTATAAAGAGGGATTGGATAGGCTGGGTCTGTTTACCCTGGAGCAAAGGAGGCTGAGAGGGGACATGACAGAGGTATATAAAATTATGAGAGGCATAGATAGGGTAGATAGCCAGAGTCTGTTTCCCACGGTAAGGGTGACTAAAACTAGAGGGCATAGATTTAAGGTGAGAGGGAGGACATTTAAAGGGGATCAAAGGGGTAAATTTTCACACAAAGAATAGTGGGTATCTGGAATGAGCTGCCTGAGGAGGTGGTGGAGGCAGGAACAGTAGCAACATTTAAGAGGCATCTGGACAGGTACTTGAATGAGCAAGGCATAGAGGGATATGGAATTAATGCAGGCAGGTGAGATTGGTATAGATAGGCATTATGGTAGGCATGGATGCGGTGGGCCGAAGGGCCTGTTTCTAAGCTGTACGACTCTATGACTCTATAAAAGATTTCTCCTCATCTCTGTCCTAAAAGGACGACCCTTAATTTTAAAACAGTGACCCCTAGTTCTGGACTCACCCACAAGAGGAAACATCCTTTCCTCATCGACCTTGTCAAGGACAATTCAGGATCTTATATACTTCAATCAAGTCTCCCCTCACTCTTCTAAACTTCAGTGAAAACAAGCCCAGTCTGTCCAACCTTTCCTCATCAGACAACCTGCTCATACCAGATGCCAGACTAGCTAGATATTAATGGAGCGTTAGCCCTTCCAAACTGATGTATGCCAGTAGATGGTGTTCTGGTGCTCTGACTGAAACATGTGAACAGTCAATGAGGGAAGCCAACACCTCTGTGAATTGCCCAGCTCGCTCCTGTTGACTGCTGAGGTCAGTGGGGAAGGTAATGTAGTGGGCAGCCCTGGCGAGCAGGTCACTGGTGAGCTGTTGAATGCAGCTGTGTGTTGTAAAGTGAGCAATGTATCAGGTGTCCCCTGTGCCAGACTGGAAGGAGCCAGTGAAGGAAAAAGTTGTGACCGTGGTGCTTTTGACAGACACTGGCTCGGCTTGAGCCCCAGAACCATCAGGTTAGTAAGTGAAAAGCTTTGAAAGCTTCCAGATATAAAGTAAGGCTTTTAGTTTAAAGAGTAAAGCTATGTGTTTCTAAATAAATATCTACGTAAAAGGCTTTCTATATAAACATTAAAGGTTAATCAAACAAATAGTGATTGAAGCCTTGTCCAGTCATATACATCGAGAAGGTACCCAGGCTAGGTATTGGCAGGTTAGGTAATATGTGTTACCTCAGTTATGGAAGGAGAACAGATGGCTGCTAGATGAGGGACGAAGAACATTATTGATCAAAAAGCCTGCCGAGGGTATGTTCTCATGTTAATATGCCTGAACTTGGAGTTGGAGTACTCTGAGTGGATATGCTCAAAGCAAGACAAAAATTAGAAAAGAAATAGGAGCGGGAGTAGGCCATTCGGCCCCTCGAACATGCTCCACCATTCAATAACATCATGGTTGATCTGATTGTGGCCTTAACTCCACTTTCCTGCTGGCACCCCCATAACCCTTGACTCGCTTGTCAATCTGTCTAACTCAGCCTTGAATATACTCAATGACCCAATCTCAACTGCTCTCTGGGGAAAAGAATTCCAAAGGTTTATGACCCTCTGAGAGAAGAAATTCCTCCTCATCTCCATCTTAAAAGGGAGACCCCTTGTTTTGAAATGGTGCCTCCTAGTTCTGGATTCCCCTATGAGGGGAAACATCCTCTCAGCATCTACCCTGCCAAGACCCCTCAGAATCTTATACATTTCAATAAGATCACCTCTCCTTCTTCTAAACTCCAATGAGTATAGGCCCAAACTGCTCAACCTTTCCTCATAAGACAACCCCTTCATTCCAGGAACAGCCTAGTGAACCTTCTCTGAACTGCTTCCAATGCAAGTATATCCCTCCTTAAGTAAGGTGACCAAAACTGCACACAGTACTCTAGGTGTGGTCTCACCAATGCCCTGTACAATTGTAGCAAGACTTCCCTACTTTTATACTCCATCCTCCTTGCAATAAAGGTCAACATTCCATTTGCCTTCCTAATTACTTGCTATGCATACATGCTGACTTCTTGTGTACAAGGACTCCCAGGTCCCTCTGTATTGCAGCACTGTGCAGTCTCTCTCCATGTAAATAATATTCTACGTTTGTATTCTTCCTACCAAAGTAAACAACCTCACATCTTCTCACCATCTGCCAAATTATTGCTCACTCACTTAAATTAACCTTGTGACGTTAGTCAGGTTGGATACCAACACCTCTTTCACTGTTTAATTTTCCAAAGAATCTAACCATTGCACTGTAACCTCTTTACGCTGTGTTGTAGCTGCTTTAAGAAGTATAATTATCTTTTTGGAACAAGGCTCCCTGCAGTGTCAGAGCATCATAGATTGAATCTAATATAAATAACTATCAAAGTCCTATTGTGGGAGGATGCAGGCACTGCTCTTCAGACAGATCCAAGCAAGTAACTCAGGACCTGCACATCCTGTGTATGGCTTCCTACGAGCATCCTCCTCACCTACCGTCTTCTGATAGACCCAGTTGTGCTTCTTCTTCTCTGAATGTTCTACAATCCAAATTAAACTGGCTATAATAGCACCCATGATAGATAGCAGATAGCGTTTACTGAGAGTAAGTGACTATCAGAAAGCAGTGATCTGGAAGCTGCAAACTGCCTTGACAAACCAAACACCAAGATGACACACAACTGCTGCGATGTAACTGCCTACAGCTCAGCAGCCCTTTAAATACTGCTTCCAGAACCACTGCACTGGGTTGTACTGGGACATCTGTGTTGAAATGGCACTGAGATCTTCAATGGGTGATAGGTCCCTGATTTGCATGTTTTAATGAGGCCCCCAGACTGTCTCTGGTGAGGCACACAGCTAATTAAAAACTGCCTGATTATAATAGTAGAGAGCAGTAACACTGCAGCAATTTTAACTGACCATATGCTCCATCCTCACTGCTTGGCATGAGTTAAAATCAACCCTACTGAATGTTACAATACACCGTAGCAACATGACAGAAACATCCTGTCATTCCAGTGGATTACTAAATCACAACATTGTTTATCATTTTACTGCATTAGATATGGGGAGGTATTGAATGTCGGAATTGACCAGGAGAGCCAGAAGATATAACTGAACCCAATAAACTATGAGCTACATTTTGGAAATAACTTCTTCAACAACAGAACCTCAGAATTATGGAATAAGCTTCAGAAAGAAAATGGATTAATTCTTGGTTTAAGCAAATCTCAGTAGACATAGGATTCAGGTGACAAAAGAGGAAAGGAATACTCTGGGTGGGCAGTAAGAAGGAAGATAGATTTGCATTTAGATAGCTCCTTTCACAACCCCAAGATCACCCAAAGTGCTTTACAGCCAATGAAGTACTTCCTTGAATTGTAGTCACTGTTGTAGGAAACGCAGCAGCCAATTCCCGCACAGCAAGCTCCCACAAACAGCAATGTGGTAAGGACCAGATAATGTCATTTTTGGTGGCATTGGTTGAGGGATAAATCTTGGCCAGGACACCAATAAGAACTCCCCTGCTCTTCTTCCAAATCATGCCATGGGATCTTTTACATCCACTTGAGAGAGCAGACTGGGCCTCAGTTTGGCATCCGTTCAGCTGTGCAGCACTCCCTCAGTACTGCGTTGGACTGTCAGTCTCAAGTCTCTGGAGTGGGCCTTAAACCCAGAACTTTCTGAATGAGAGACGAGAGTGCTCCCATTCTTCTTTTAGATTTTCAAATCCAGTCCAGTTCGAGAGGATGAACATTTATTTTCCTTCTTCGTGCTTTAAAAGCCAATGCAAAACAAACTGAGCTTCTTCCAAATGATCTGATGAACACTGCACCCAATTTGTCACAAAATTCAGATTAGGAGGCTAGATGCAGAAAAATTCACACTGATTCGCCAGGGTTGCTCAGGTGAGAATGGCTCTTCAACTGATCATGTTACAGCTGCTGGATGAATCAACAGTCCTGCTGGGAGAACATGTTATTATTCCATCTTGTTCATGTTTTTATTCCCGGGATGTCGAGTCCATATCAAGGTGATTCACGGCATTTCGTTTCAACACCCGAAGGGAATGGGCAGGATGTCCGGCAGTGTCAACGGGAAAGCCAAGCCTAATTTTGATGGACCATTCAGCACGAGTCAACTTCCTGACCAAAGGAGCTGGGAATATGGCGTAAAGGAGCAGTCCAGCCAGTAAACCAGGCGGCAAGATGTTGCTGCCAGGAACACAATTGGTACTTGGCACAAAGTGAGGGCATGGGGAAGAGAATTCCAGCTGGGGGAGAGAGGGAGAAGGGCCAACATTTCCATGTAGGTCCTGGGGAATCCTCCTGCTCCACGTGGCCCCCGAGGGAACTACAAAAATGTTCAAAACTTTTCTAGCCTTGACTCCCTTTTCCACAGGCTTGGCATGTCACAGAAGGCAATTACTGTCGGTGCACCCACCGCAAACCCCACCATTCATCCGACCCCACAAACCCCACCTCACCCCCTCCCCCACAAACCCCACCTCGCCCCCACCCCCACAAACCCCACCGTGCCACCTCCCCCACAATCCCCACCTCGCCCCATCCCCCACAAACCCCACCGTGCCACCTCCCCCACAAACCCCACCTCACCCCCTCCCCCACAATCCCCACCTCGCCCCCTCCCCCACAAACCCCACCATGCAGCCTCCCCCACAAACCGCACCTCGCCCCCTCCCCCACAAACCCCACCGTGCCACCTCCCCCACAAACCCCACCTCACCCCCTCCCCCACAATCCCCACCTCGCCCCCTCCCCCACAAACCCCACCTCACCCCCTCCCCCACTAACCCCACCTCGCCCCCTCCCCCACAAACCCCACCATGCAGCCTCCCCCACAAACCGCACCTCACCCCCCTCCCCCACAAACCCCACCTCGCCCCTTCCCCCACAATCCCCACCTCGCCCCCTCCCCCACAAACCCCACCATGCAGCCTCCCCCACAAACCGCACCTCGCCCCCTCCCCCACAAACCGCACCTCGCCCCCTCCCCCACAAACCCCACCTCACCCCTTCCCCCACAATCCCCACCTCGCCCCCTCCCCCACAAACCCCACCATGCAGCCTCCCCCACAAACCCCACCTCACCCCCTCCCCCACAATCCCCACCTCGCCCCCTCCCCCACAAACCCCACCTCACCCCTCCCCCACAAACCCCACCTCACCCCCTCCCCCACAAACCCCACCTCGCCCCCTCCCCCACAAACCCCACCTCACCCCCTCCCCCACTAATCCCACCTCGCCCCCTCCCCCACAAACCCCACCATGCAGCCTCCCCCACAAACCGCACCGTGCCCTCTCCCCCAAAAACCCCAACTCGCCCCCCACCCGCAAACACCACCGTGCCCCCTCCCCCACAAACCCCACCTTGCCACCTCCCCCACAAACACCACCGTGACCCCTCCCCCACAAACCCCACCCTGCTCCCTCCCCCACAAACCCCACCCTGCTCCCTCCCCCACAAACCCCACCTCGCCCCATCCCCCACAAACCCCATGTGCCACCTCCCCCACAAACCCCACCTCACCCCTCCCCTACAATCCCCACCTCGCCACCTCCCCCACGAACCCCACCGTGCCCCCTCCCCCACAAACTGCACCGTGCCCTCTCCCCCAAAAACCCCAACTCGCCCCCCACCCGCAAACACCACCGTGCCCCCTCCCCCACAAACCCCAGCGTGCCCCCTCACCCACAAACCCCACCTCGCCCCCTCCCCCACAAGCCCCACCTCGCCCCCTCCCCCACAAACCCCACCTCGCCCACTCCCCCAAAAACCCCACCGTGCCCCACCCCCCCACAAACCCCACCGTGCTCCCTCCCCCACAAACCCCACCGTGCCCCCTCCCCCACAAACCCCACTTCGCCCCTCCCCCACAAACCCCACCGTGCCCCCTCCCCCACAAACCCCACCGTGACCCCTCCCCCACAAACCCCACCGTGACCCCTCCCCCACAAACCCCACCGTGCCCCCTCCCCCACAAACCCCACCGTGCCCCCTCCCCCACAAACCCCACCGTGACCCCTCCCCCACAAACCCCACCCTGCTCCCTCCCCCACAAACCCCACCCTGCTCCCTCCCCCACAAACCCCACAGTGCCCCCTCCCCAACAAACCCCATCATGCTCCCTCCCCGACAAACCCCACCGTGCCCCCTCCCCCACAAACCCCACCATGCCCCCTCCCCCACAAACCCCACCGTGACCCCTCCCCCACAAACCCCATCGTGCTCCCTCCCCCACAAACCCCACCGTGACCCATCCCCCACAAACCCCACCGTGCTCCCTCCCCCACAAACCCCATCATGCCCCCTCCCCCACAAACCCCATCATGCCCCCTCCCCCACAAACCCCATCATGCTCCCTCCCCCACAAACCCCACCGTGACCCCTCCCCCACAAACCCCACCTTGCCCCCTCACCCACAAACCCCACCGTGCTCCCTCCCCTACAAACCCCACCGTGCCCCCTCCCCCATAAACCACACCATGCCACCTCCCCCACAAACCCCACCTCGCCCCCTCCCCCACAAACCCCACCTCGCCCACTCCCCCAAATACCCCACCGTGCCCCACCCCCCCACAAACCCCACCGTGCTCCCTCCCCCACAAACCCCACCGTGCCCCCTCCCCCACAAACCCCACTTCGCCCCTCCCCCACAAACCCCACCGTGCCCCCTCCCCCACAAACCCCACCGTGACCCCTCCCCCACAAACCCCACCGTGACCCCTCCCCCACAAACCCCACCGTGCCCCCTCCCCCACAAACCCCACCGTGACCCCTCCCCCACAAACCCCAACCTGCTCCCTCCCCCACAAACCCCACCCTGCTCCCTCCCCCACAAACCCCACAGTGCCCCCTCCCCCACAAACCCCATCATGCTCCCTCCCCGACAAACCCCACCGTGCCCCCTCCCCCACAAACCCCACCATGCCCCCTCCCCCACAAACCCCACCGTGACCTCTCCCCCACAAACCCCATCGTGCTCCCTCCCCCACAAACCCCACCGTGACCCATCCCCCACAAACCCCACCGTGCTCCCTCCCCCACAAACCCCATCATGCCCCCTCCCCCACAAACCCCATCATGCCCCCTCCCCCACAAACCCCATCATGCTCCCTCCCCCACAAACCCCACCGTGACCCCTCCCCCACAAACCCCACCTTGCCCCCTCACCCACAAACCCCACCGTGCTCCCTCCCCTACAAACCCCACCGTGCCCCCTCCCCCATAAACCCCACCATGCCACCTCCCCCACAAACCCCACCATGCAGCCTCCCCCACAAACCGCACCTCGCCCCCTCCCCCACAAACCCCACCGTGCCACCTCCCCCACAAACCACACCTCACCCCCTCCCCCACAATCCCCACCTCACCCCCTCCCCCACAAACCCCACCTCACCCCCTCCCCCACTAACCCCACCTCGGCCCCTCCCCCACAAACCCCACCATGCAGCCTCCCCCACAAACCGCACCTCACCCCCCTCCCCCACAAACCCCACCTCGCCCCTTCCCCCACAATCCCCACCTCGCCCCCTCCCCCACAAACCTCACCATGCAGCCTCCCCCACAAACCGCACCTCGCCCCCTCCCCCACAAACCGCACCTCGCCCCCTCCCCCACAAACCCCACCTCACCCCTTCCCCCACAATCCCCACCTCGCCCCCTCCCCCACAAACCCCACCATGCAGCCTCCCCCACAAACCCCACCTCACCCCCTCCCCCACAATCCCCACCTCGCCCCCTCCCCCACAAACCCCACCTCACCCCTCCCCCACAAACCCCACCTCACCCCCTCCCCCACAAACCCCACCTCGCCCCCTCCCCCACAAACCCCACCTCACCCCCTCCCCCACTAATCCCACCTCGCCCCCTCCCCCACAAACCCCACCATGCAGCCTCCCCCACAAACCGCACCGTGCCCTCTCCCCCAAAAACCCCAACTCGCCCCCCACCCGCAAACACCACCGTGCCCCCTCCCCCACAAACCCCACCTTGCCACCTCCCCCACAAACACCACCGTGACCCCTCCCCCACAAACCCCACCCTGCTCCCTCCCCCACAAACCCCACCCTGCTCCCTCCCCCACAAACCCCACCTCGCCCCATCCCCCACAAACCCCATGTGCCACCTCCCCCACAAACCCCACCTCACCCCTCCCCTACAATCCCCACCTCGCCACCTCCCCCACGAACCCCACCGTGCCCCCTCCCCCACAAACTGCACCGTGCCCTCTCCCCCAAAAACCCCAACTCGCCCCCCACCCGCAAACACCACCGTGCCCCCTCCCCCACAAACCCCAGCGTGCCCCCTCACCCACAAACCCCACCTCGCCCCCTCCCCCACAAGCCCCACCTCGCCCCCTCCCCCACAAACCCCACCTCGCCCACTCCCCCAAAAACCCCACCGTGCCCCACCCCCCCACAAACCCCACCGTGCTCCCTCCCCCACAAACCCCACCGTGCCCCCTCCCCCACAAACCCCACTTCGCCCCTCCCCCACAAACCCCACCGTGCCCCCTCCCCCACAAACCCCACCGTGACCCCTCCCCCACAAACCCCACCGTGCCCCCTCCCCCACAAACCCCACCGTGCCCCCACAAACCCCACCGTGACCCCTCCCCCACAAACCCCACCCTGCTCCCTCCCCCACAAACCCCACCCTGCTCCCTCCCCCACAAACCCCACAGTGCCCCCTCCCCAACAAACCCCATCATGCTCCCTCCCCGACAAACCCCACCGTGCCCCCTCCCCCACAAACCCCACCATGCCCCCTCCCCCACAAACCCCACCGTGACCCCTCCCCCACAAACCCCATCGTGCTCCCTCCCCCACAAACCCCACCGTGACCCATCCCCCACAAACCCCACCGTGCTCCCTCCCCCACAAACCCCATCATGCCCCCTCCCCCACAAACCCCATCATGCCCCCTCCCCCACAAACCCCATCATGCTCCCTCCCCCACAAACCCCACCGTGACCCCTCCCCCACAAACCCCACCTTGCCCCCTCACCCACAAACCCCACCGTGCTCCCTCCCCTACAAACCCCACCGTGCCCCCTCCCCCATAAACCCCACCATGCCACCTCCCCCACAAACCCCACCATGCCCCTACCCCACAAACCCCACCTCGCCCCCTCCCTCGCAAACCCCACCGTGCCCCCTCCCTCACAACCCCTCACCTCACCCCCTCCCCCACAAAACCCGACCTCGCCCCTTCCCCCAAACAAACCCACCGTGCCCCCTCCCCCACAATACCCCACCTAGCCCCCCTCCCCCACACAGACCCCACCTCGCACCCTCCCCCACACAAACCCCCCTCGCCCACAAACCCCACAAAACCCCAAGTCGCATTCTCCCCTCCCCCACACAAACCCCACCTCACCCCCTCCCCCACAAAGCCCCACCATGACCCATCCTCCACAAACCCCACCGTGCTCCCTCCCCTACAAACCCCACCTCACCCCCTCACCCACAAACCCCACCGTGACCCCTCCCCCACAAACCCCACCTCGCCCCCTCCCCCACAAACCCCATCATGCCCCCTCCTCCACAAATCCCACCTCACCCCCTCCCTCACAATCCCCACCTTGCCCCCTCCCCCACAAACCCCACCATGACCCATCCCCCACAAACCCCACCTTGCCCCCTCCCCCACAAACCCCACCGTGACCCCTCCCCCACAAACCCCACCGTGCCCCCTCCCCCACAAACCCCACCGTTCTCCCTCCCCCACAAACCCCACCGTGACCCCTCCCCCACAAACCCCACCGTGCTCCCTCCCCCACAAACCCCTCCTCACCCCCTCACCCACAAACCCCACCGTGACCCCTCCCCCCAAACCCCACCTCGCCCCCTCCCCCACAAACCCCATCATGCCCCCTCCTCCACAAATCCCACCTCACCCCCTCACTCACAATCCCCACCTTGCCCCCTCCCCCACAAACCCCACCGTGACCCCTCCCCCACAAACCCCACCTTGCCACCTCCCCCACAAACCCCACCATGACCCCTCCCCCACAAACCCCACCGTGACCTCTCCCCCACAAACCTCACCGTGCTCCCTCCCCCACAAACCCCACCGTGCACCCTCCCCCACAAACCCCACCGTGCTCCCTCCCCCACAAACCCCACCATGCCCCCTCCCCCACAAACCCCACCGTGACCCCTCCCCCACAAACCCCATCGTGCTCCCTCCCCCACAAACCCCACCGTGACCCATCCCCCACAAACCCCACCGTGCTCCCTCCCCCACAAACCCCATCATGCCCCCTCCCCCACAAACCCCATCATGCTCCCTCCCCCACAAACCCCACCGTGACCCCTCCCCCACAAACCCCACCTTGCCCCCTCACCCACAAACCCCACCGTGCTCCCTCCCCTACAAACCCCACCGTGCCCCCTCCCCCATAAACCCCACCATGCCACCTCCCCCACAAACCCCACCATGCCCCTACCCCACAAACCCCACCTCGCCCCCTCCCCCGCAAACCCCACCGTGCCCCCACCCTCACAACCCCTCACCTCACCCCCTCCCCCACAAAACCCGACCTGGCCCCTTCCCCCACACAAACCCACCGTGCCCCCTCCCCCACAATACCCCACCTAGCCCCCCTCCCCCACACAGACCCCACCTTGCCCCCTCACCCACAAACCCCACTGTGCTCCCTTCCCTACAAACCCCACCGTGCCCCCACCCCCACAAACCCCACCATGCCCCCTCCCCGACAAACCCCACTGTGACCCCTACCCCACAAACCCCACCTCACCCACAAACCCCATCGTGCTCCCTCCCCCACAAACTCCACCATGCCCCCGCACCCACAAACCCCACTGTGCTCCCTCCCCCACAAACTCCACCATGCCCCCGCCCCCACAAACCCCACCTCGCCCCCTCCCCCGCAAACCCCACCGTGCCCCCTCCCTCACAACCCCTCACCTCACCCCCTCCCCCACAAAACCCGACCTCGCCCCTTCCCCCACACAAACCCACCGTGCCCCCTCCCCCACAATACCCCACCTAGCCCCCCTCCCCCACAAACCCCACCGTGCTCCCTCCGCCACAAACCCACCGTGCCCCCTCCCCCACAAACCCCATCGTGCTCCCTCCCCCACAAACCCCACCGTGCCCCCTCCCCCACAAACCCCACCGTGCTCCCTCCCCCACAAACCCCACCGTGACCCATCCCCCACAAACCCCACCGTGCTCCCTCCCCCACAAACCCCACCGTGACCCATCCCCCACAAACCCCACCGTGCTCCCTCCCCCACTAACCCGATCATGCCCCCTCCCCCACAAAACCCATCGTGCTCCCTCCCCACAAACCCCACCGTGACCCCTCCCCCACAAACCCCACCATGCCCCCTCCCCCACAAATCCCACCATGCCCCCTCCCCCACAAACCCCACCGTGACCCCTCCCCCACAAACCCCACCGTGACCCCTCCCCCACAAACCCCACCATGCCCCCTCCCCCACAAATCCCACCATGCCCCCTCCCCCACAAACCCCACCGTGACCCCTCCCCCACAAACCCCACCGTGACCCCTCCCCCACAAACCCCACCGTGCTCCCTCCCTCACAAACCCCACCATGCCCCCTCCCCCACAAACCCCACCGTGACCCCTCCCCCACAAACCCCACCGTGACCCCTCCCCCACAAACCCCACCGTGCTCCCTCCCTCACAAACCCCACCGTGCCCCCTCCCCCACAAACCCCATCGTGCTCACTCCCCCACAAACCCCACCGTGACCCCTACCCCACAAACCTCACCGTGCTCCCTCCCCCACAAACCGCACCTCACCCCCCCACCCACAAACCCCACCGTGACCCATCCCCCACAAACCCCACTGTGCTCCCTCCCCCACAAACCCCATCATGCCCCCTCCCCCACAAACCCCATCATGCTCCCTCCCTCACAAACCCCACCGTGCCCCCTCCCCCACAAACCCCATCATGCTCCCTCCCCCACAAACCCCACCTTGCCCCCTCACCCACAAACCCCACCGTGCTCCCTCCCCTACAAACCCCACCGTACCCCCACTCCCACAAACCCCACCGTGACCCCTCCCCGACAAACCCCACCGTGACCCCTACCCCACAAACCCCACCTCACCCACAAACCCCATCGTGCTCCCTCCCCCACAAACTCCATCATGCCCCCGCCCCCACAAACCCCAGCTCGCCCCCTCCCCCGCAAACCCCACCGTGCCCCCTCCCTCACAACCCCTCACCTCACCCCCTCCCCCACAAAACCCGACCTCGCCCCTTCCCCCACACAAACCCACCGTGCCCCCTCCCCCACAATACCCCACCTAGCCCCCTCCCCCACACAAACCCCCCTCACCCCCTCCCCCACAAAACCCCAAATCGCCCCCTCCCCTCCCCTCCCCCACACAAACCCCACCTCACCCCCTCCCCCACAAAACCCCACCTCGCCCCCTCCCCACACAAACCCCCACCTCGCCCCTCACCACCCACACCTAAATCTTGTTTTCAAATCCCTCCCTATCTCTGTAATCTCCTCCAGCTCCACAACACTCTGAGATATCTGTGCTGCTCTAATTCTGGCCTCTTGAACATCCCCGAATTTAATTGCTCCACTATGGCCGTGCCTTCAGTTGCCTTGGTCCAGACTGCTGAATGCCCTCTCTAAAGGGCGGCACAGTGGCGCAGTGGTTAGCACCGCAGCCTCACAGCTTCAGGGACCCGGGTTCGATTCTGGGTACTGCCTGTGTGGAGTTTGCAAGTTCTCCCTGCGTCTGCGTGGGTTTTCTCCGGGTGCTCCGGTTTCCTCCCACAAGACAAAAGACTTGCAGGTTGATAGGTAAATTGGCCATTATAAATTGTCACTAGTATAGGTAGGTGGTAGGGAAATATAGGGACAGGTGGGGATGTTTGGCAGGAATATGGGATTAGTGTAGGATTAGTATAAATGAGTGGTTGATGTTCGGCACAGACTCGGTGGGCCGAAGGGCCTGTTTCAGTGCTGTATCTCTAAAAAAAAAAAAAAATCTCTTCAACTCTCTATTTGTCATTTTTCCTTTGAGACATTCCTTAAAACTCTTTTGACCAAGCTTTTGGTCATCTGCCCTAATATCTCCTTATGTGGCTGGGTGTCTAATTTTGATTTATAGCTGTCCTGGGAGGTGCCTTGGGATGTGTCAAAGGCACAATATGAATAGCTGTCTGTCACCAATGCCATCCTGGTCCAGCAGCCCATCAAAATTCTCATCCTGATTTACAGATCCTCCTGGGCCTTGCTGCAAGTTGTCTGTGTCCTTTCGGCCAGCCCAATGTCCCAGTTCACTGCCCTGCTCTGCATTCCACCAACCATTCCACTATCAATGACACAGCCTCCAGCCCCGCTCATCCCTAAGACCTTGCACCTCCTCTCCACACCTTCAAAAGCTTCCTCAAAACCCAACTCCTCCATCATTCCTTTGTTCACCTCCCTCATTTATCTGCTGCTGCTGTGGTGAATGTTTACTATCCTGTAGAATTATATAGCACAGAATGAGGCTACTCGGCCCATCGTGCCTGTGAATGAGCTGTCAAATTAATTCCAGTCCCCCCCCCCCGCTTCATGTTGAAAGTGCTATGAGAATACTCATCAGTGTTTCGATTCCCACCACTTGGCTTTCTGCGAATTCACTTTTTCGGTGTTGCTGTGTGTTTATTACCTGTCAAAATATTATTAAATTTAAACAAACCTGAATAAACATATCCGGAATACTTACCTGTCACTCCATAGTTCAGCGCTTAGGGATGGGCAACAAATACTGGCCTCGCAGTGATACTCACATCCCATTAACAATTTTTCAAAAATTACTCATTACCTAACCACTGGTGTACTGAAGCAGATCAGTAAGATCTGTTTGTCCTCGCTGTGCTTCTTACAAGTGAGTCAGTTTCCAATTCCAACAGCTTTCGAAACCTCAATGGCTTGAGAACCCTGCTCCTTAAAATATAAGTTGCAGTACTATTCAGTGACCAGGGTCTCTCAGGCACTGTGTGCCAGTTCACCAATTCCCCAGCTCTGTGCAGTCCTCCACTCTATTCGACAAAAGAAGCAGCCCTGAGAAACTCACATGACTCCAGTTGCAGACATGCATAGTTCTCCGTTATCAGCCATGAAACATTGCCAAGTGTGCTGTGTGTAGGCTGAACTGATGTGCTCAACATCAGTATGACACGGTATAACACAGTCTGACTGTGCAGTCACATGACCGGTTTAACTCAGCAACAACCTGCAGTGAAAACGCTGGTGGTTTGGGAGCCTTTGAAGTGAATCCAATTGGCAAGAAATATTCACTTTGATAAATAATAATACCGTGCAAATAGATTCAGCGATCTTTGTTTTCCATAATCCCATCAAAATGAATTCAGACT
Source organism: Heterodontus francisci (assembly GCF_036365525.1). Lineage (NCBI taxonomy): Eukaryota > Metazoa > Chordata > Chondrichthyes > Heterodontiformes > Heterodontidae > Heterodontus > Heterodontus francisci. The sequence continues at coordinate 9,772,811 of NC_090380.1, read as the reverse complement.
GAGGTACAGGTGTTAGCAATGCAGCGAACCTTGCTGGCTGCTTTCTCAATGCATGTCAAGCTTGCAGTTGGAAAAGAAAATGCAGATTTTTGGAAGTTGTTACATTTTTAAGCAAGGCAAATATAAGAAACCTGAATTTTTATCACAAAAACTTGCATTTCTTTAGCATGATTTACAACCTCAGGAGGTCCCAAATTTGTTTACAGCTGATGAAGTATTTTGTAAAGTGTAGTCACTGTTGTAATGTAGGAAATGCATCAGTAAGATGCATCACATTTTAGTGATGTTGGTTGAGGGGTAAATATTAGCCAGAATTGCATATATACCAGTGGAGACCCGCAAAACAATATCTTCATTGCTTCATTAAATTCCCAGCCCATGCCGCTCCATTCATCGGTTCATATCATCCCCATCCCCCATTCAATCCCTCTCATTCCAGCCTATCCCCACCCTCCATAGCATACCAACCATGTCCTTCCGCCCCAGGCCGCACCCCCATCCCATGCCATCATCACCCATGCCGTTCCCCGCCCATATCGACCCATGCCGTATCCCGGTCACATACCGCTCCCCCCACCTCCATGCCATCCCCCCACCTCCTCCATGCTATTCCCCATCCCCCACTCCCCAATCCCACCAGCCAGGGTACAAAGAACAGTACACCACAGGAACAGGCCATTCGGCCCTCCAGGCCTGCGCCGATCTTGATGCCTGCCGAAACTAACACCTTCTGCACTTCCGGGCTCCGTATCCCTCTATTTCCTTCCTATTCATATATTTGTCAAGATGGCTCTTAAACGTCTCTATGGTATCTGCTTCCACCACCTCCCCCGGCAACAAGTTCCAGGCACTCACCACCCTCTGTGTAAAGAACTTGCCTCGCACATCCCCTCTAAACTTTGCCCCTCGCACCTTAAACCTATGTCCCCTAGTAACTGACTCTTCCACCCTGGGAAAAAGCTTCTGACTATCCACTCTGTCCATGCCGCTCATAACTTTGTAAACTCTATCATGTCGCCCCTCCACCTCCATCGTTCCAGTGAAAACAATCCGAGTTTTTTCAACCTCTCCTCATAGCTAATGCCCTCCAGACCAGGCAACATCCTGGTAAACCTCCTCTGTACCCTTTCCAAAGCCTCCACGTCCTTCTGGTAGTGTGGCGACCAGAATTGCACACAATATTGTAAGTGTGGCCTAACTAAAGTTCTGTACAGCTGCAACATGACTTGCCAATTTTTATACTCTATGCCCCGACCAATGAAGGCAAGCATGCCGAATGCCTTCTTGACTACCTTATCCACCTGCGTTGCCACTTTCAGTGACCTGTGGACCTGTACGCCCAGATCTCTCTGTCTGTCAATACTCCTAAGGGTTCTGCCATTTACTGTATACCTCCCACCTGCATTAGACCTTCAAAAATGCATTACCTCACATTTGTCAGAATTAAACTCCATCTGCCATTTCTCTGCCCAAGTCTCCAACTGATCTATATCCTGCTGTATCCTCTGACAATCCTCATCATTATCCGCAACTCCACCAACCTTTGTGTCGTCCGCAAACTTACTAATCAGACCAGCTACATTTTCATCCAAATCATTTATATATACTACAAACAGCAAAGGTCCCAGCACTGATCCCTGCGGAACACCACTAGTCACATCCTTCCATTCAGAAAAACACCCATCCACTGATACCCTCTGTGTTCAATGACTGCCAGCTCACCTCTGATCCCGTGTGACTTCACCTTTTGCACCAGTCTGCCATGCGGGACCTTGTCAAAGGCTTTACTAAAATCCATATAGATAACCTCCACTGCCCTTCCCTCATCAATCATCTTCGTCACTTCCTCAAAAAACTCAATCAAATTAGTAAGACACGACCTCCCCTTCACAAAACCATGCTGTCTCTCGCTAATAGGTTCGTTTGTTTCCAAATGGGAGTAAATCCTGTCCCGAAGAATCCTCTCTAATAGTTTCCCTACCACTGACGTAAAGCTCACCGGCCTATAATTTCCTGGATTATCCTTGCCACCCTTCTTAAACAAAGGAACAACATTGGCTATTCTCCAGTCCTCTGGGACCTCACCTGTAGCCAATGAGGATGCAAAGATTTCTGTCAAGGCCCCAGCAATTTCTTCCCTTGCCTCCCTCAGTATTCTAGGGTAGATCCCATCAGGCCCTGGGGACTTATCTACCTTAATGCTTTGCAAGACACCCAACACCTCCTCCTTTTTGATAACGAGATGACTGAGACTATCTGCACTCCCTTCCCTAGGCTCATCATCCACCAAGTCCTTCTCCTTGGTGAATACTGATTTAGTACTCATTTAGTACCTCGCCCATTTCCTCTGGTTCCACGCATAGATTCCCATCTCTGTCCTTGAGTGGGCCAACCCTTTCCCTGGTTACCCTCTTGCTCTTTATATATGTATAAAAAGCCTTGGGATTTTCCTTAATCCTGTTTGCCAATGACTTTTCATGACCCCTTTTACCCCTTCTAACTCCTTGTTTAAGTTCCTTCCCACTGTCTTTATATTCCTCAAGTGCTTCGTCTGTTCCTAGCCTTCCAGCCCTTACAAATGCTTCCTTTTTCTTTTTGACTAGGCTCACAATATCCCATGTTATCCAAGCTTCCCGAAACTTGCCAAACTTGTCTTTCTTCCTCACAGGAACATGCTGGTCCTGGATTCTAATCAGCTGATGTTTGAAAGACTCCCACATGTCAGATGTTGATTTACCCTCAAACAGCCGCCCCCAATCTAAATTCTTCAGTTCCTGCCTAATATTGTTATAATTAGCCTTCTCCCAATTTAGCACCTTCACCCGAGGACTACTCTTATCCTTATCCACAAGTACCTTAAAACTTATGGAATTATGGTCACTGCTCCCGAAATGCTCCCCCACTAAAACTTCGACCACCTGGCCGGGCTCATTCCCCAATACCAGGTCCAGTACAGCCCCTTCCCTAGTTGGACTATCTACATATTGTTTCAAGAAGCCCTCCTGGATGCTCCTTACAAATTCTGCCCCATCCAAGCCCCTAGCACTAAGTGAGTCCCAGTCAGTATAGAGGAAGTTAAAATCACTCATCACCCTGTTACCTTTAAATCTTTCCAAAATCTGTCTACATATCTGCTCCTCTACCTCCCGCTGGCTGTTGGGAGGTCTGTAGTAAACCTCCAACATCGTGACTGCACCCTTCCTATTCCTGAGCTCCACTGTTATTACATTTCCCTGACCTTTCGCTGTTCTTTTTCTCCATCAACCACACACCCTACCCTGCCACCGTGCCACCCTGCTGCTCACTGTTGGCAGCTGCAGGTGAGTCACGCACTCAGTGCTCCGCACACCCAACATGCCTCCGCGTGCACCTGGCTCTGTCCATCAAATCAAGCAGCCAGCCAATCACAACAGAGTGGACAGACAGAAACTGCGTATTGTTATTATAAATTGGCTATGTAGTACCATTTCCAGAAGGCAGGTCAGCTGTTTCACATTGTTTCTATCAATGTTAAAGTAAACACTGTTTGCAGGGGAGTTTATTGCGTCTAAAGTCTAAATTATGTGTGTCAATGACGTGGTGTGACATGTTGTGACAAGGTGGAGCACATAAGTTGCCTCACACATTTCCTGCTCTCACTGATCTCACCCTGCACCACACTAAAGGTGCTATATCGAGGTCAATCATTGCCTCATAGGAAAATCAGGGCAACATCATCCCAGGTCACCCAATGTACAATTTAACAATCCCAACACCATTGCCTGCATGCCCTCTCAGCTGGGTAGAGTGCACAGTGCCAGGAGCTAAGAGAAAGGGAGAATCCATTTCATGGAGAATGGTCACTTGGACTATCTACTGGCAAGCTTTGGGCATCTTAGAACCCATATGCAAGCAGCAGTCAGTCCTGCCTTCATTAGGGGAAAAATAAGAGAGTTGGGAGGATATCTTTTGCAAGTTAGGACGACAATACTCTCACGCTTACTGAGCCAAGTTAAATCACGAGCCATGCTTAATTGTGAATGTAAAAATTACTGCGCTGATTGACAATTGATAAATAAAGTGAGAGCACAGGTAAGAGTAGATGAGTGACAGGTGACCATTTTAAACTGCGATACTGGGCTGAATTTTTTGCAGGCAGCAGGGTCCCAACACCAGGGGAACACCGCCTCAGCCATTTGGAGAACCTGCAGCTGCATTTTACAGCATTCAGGCAATTAACTGCCTGGTTTCCCGTTCAGAACCCACCTCCAAGAGCTGCTGGCCAATCAGAGGGCCGGCAGATCAGCAGTCTGAGCAGCGCCACCGGGAGCCTTAGCCACCGCTGGAACTGCAGGAGGCCTGGAATTCAGGTAAGTGGGGTCGGCTCACCGGGGTCAGTCAGGCAGGCCCCAGGGAGGGGAGGTGGGGGTTGTGGGTTGTTGAGGGACAGTGTGGGGAGATGATGGCATAGGGGTGGCCTTTGCTGCCAGGAAACCTCTGAGTGCCACAGATTGCCCAGGCTGGTGGCCCCAACCACCCCAGCCTACATGGAGGACACCAGGTTTTTCTGACCACCAGGTGGCGGAGGTCCCCATCCTTCAAGCACCCCACACCACTGGTTAACTGCCAACGGCAGCAAGAAGAGGCCCAAAAGTGGCCATTGGCCTCTGGGCAGGAAGGCCATTCTCAGCCTTTCCCGGCCCTGACAAAATTGAATGGCATTGGAAAGGCGATGGGCCCTCCACTCCCCACCATCCCTCAATATTTTATGGGCCCCCTGGCTCCCAGGCCATCCCTAGAGGGCTGACAAAATTCAGCCCAGTCTTTCAGCACCATTTACTATCATAGTTCATCTCTGGCAATATGCTCAAATGATACAAGAAAACACCTACAAAAGCAAAATACTGCAAATGCTGGAAATCGAAAATAAAAACAGATAATGCTGGAAATACTCAGCAGGTCTGGCAACATCTGTGGAGAGAGAAAGAGAGTTCATGTTTCAGGTCGATGACCTTTCATCAGAAAGCTTGTAATTTGATGACTGAGTTATCCATTATTCAAAGCAGCTACAGAGGTGAAAATCAAAGTCCTCTTGGTCTTCATCCTGAACCTATCATAAGATTAAAGATAAAATAGGAAAAGTTCCATGAAAGGCCAGTAAACAAGAATAGGCTGACAGCTCACAAAAGAGACGGAAATGATGTGAAAACAAATAATCTCACCCATCTCATTTACAATGGCATATTCCACTTGATACAGCTAATGAAAAACAGTTACTGTGGAAACGGAATGAAGTTTAGATCAAATACTGCGGGGCCTTTAATGCAAACCAATTCTGGCCACACGTCTCTTAAATAGGACGATGTTCTGGGCTGGGTTTTTTCACAGTCTGTGTGTTATGGTGGACAACTTGAAAAAAAGCTCTTTGAAATTCTCCTGCCTGCTAGTTTTAAAAAACAAATTTGTGAATAAGTATGGTCAAGCATGAAACAGAATACGAATAAGCCGGCGCTTAATTACACCAATTTCTGTGGAAATATCCCGGAATCCAGAAAATCAAGTAAAATGTTTTGTTAAAAACAAGGCAAACCGAATATTGCAATTTAATTTTGACGATAAAATAAATGCAGCAATAAAGATAACAATTCGGCAACATTAGAAACAAACAATGCTCATCATTGCATTGTAAGAGGCCCACTATCATTCTGCAGGGACAAGTAGAAATATCCCACTTTAATTGAGCAGGGACATGGAGATATATCCTACTTTAATTTAGTAGGGACATGGAGATATATCCCACTATAATTTAGCAGGGACATGGAGATATATCCCACTTTAATTTAGCAGGGACATGGAGATATATCCCACTATAATTGAGCAGGGACATGGAGATATATCCCACTTTAATTTAGCAGGGACATGGAGATATATCCCACTTTAATTGAGCAGGGACATGGAGATATATCCCACTTTAATTGAGCAGGGACATGGAGATATATCCCACTTTAATTTAGCAGGGACATGGAGATATATCCCACTTTAATTGAGCAGGGACATGGAGATATATCCCACTTTAATTTAGCATGGACATGGAGATATATCCCACTTTAATTGAGCAGGGACATGGAGATATATCCCACTTTAATTTAGCATGGACATGGAGATATATCCCACTTTAATTGAGCAGGGACATGGAGATATATCCCACTATAATTTAGCAGGGACATGGAGATATATCCCACTTTAATTTAGCAGGGACATGGAGATATATCCCACTATCATTTAGCAGGGACATGGAGATAAATCCCACTTTAATTTAGCAGGGACATGGAGATATATCCCACTATAATTTAGCAGGGACATGGAGATATATCCCACTTTAATTTAACAGGGACATGGAGATATATCCCACTTTAATTTAGCAGGGACATGGAGATATATCCCACTATCATTTAGCAGGGACATGGAGATATATCCCACTTTAATTTAGCAGGGACATGGAGATATATCCCACTATAATTTAGCAGGGACATGGAGATATATCCCACTTTAATTTAGCAGGGACATGGAGATATATCCCACTTTAATTTAGCAGGGATATGGAGAAAAATCCCACTTTAATTTAGCAGGGACATGGAGATATATCCCACTATAATTCAGCAGGGACATGGAGAAATATCCCACTATAATTTAGCAGGGAAATGGAGATATATCCCACTATAATTTAGCAGGGACATGGAGAAATATCCCACTTTAATTTAGTAGGGACATGGAGATATATCCCACTATAATTTAGCAGGGACATGGAGATATATCCCACTATAATTTAGCAGGGACATGGAGATATATCCCACTATAATTTAGCAGCGACATGGAGATATATCCCACTATAATTTAGCAGGGACATGGAGGTATATCCCACTATAATTTAGCAGGGACATGGAGATATATCCCACTTTAATTTAGCAGGGACATGGAGATATATCCCACTCTAATTTAGCAGGGACATGGAGAAATATCCCACTTTAATTTAGTAGGGACATGGAGATATATCCCACTATCATTTAGCAGGGACATGGAGATATATCCCACTATAATTTAGCAGGGACATGGAGAAATATCCCACTTTAATTTAGTAGGGACATGGAGATATATCCCACTATAATTTAGCAGGGACATGGAGAAATATCCCACTATAATTTAGCAGGGACATGGAGAAATATCCCACTATCATTTAGCAGGGACATGGAAATATATCCCACTATAATTTAGCAAGGACATGGAGATATATCCCACATTAATTTAGCAGGGACATGGAGAAATATCCCACTATAATTTAGCAGGGACATGGAGATATATCCCACTATAATTTAGCAGGGACATGGAGAAATATCCCACTATAATTTAGCAGGGACATGGAGGTATATCCCACTATAATTTAGCAGGGACATGGAGATATATCCCACGATAATTTAGCAGGGACATGGAGAAATATCCCACTATAATTTAGCAGGGACATGGAGATATATCCCACTATAATTTAGCAGGGACATGGAGAAATATCCCACTATAATTTAGCAGGGACATGGAGGTATATCCCACTATAATTTAGCAGGGACATGGAGAAATATCCCACTATAATTTAGCAGGGACATGGAGATATATCCCACTTTAATTTAGCAGGGACATAGAGATATATCCCACTATAATTTAGCAGGGACATGGAAAAATATCCCACTATAATTTAGCAGGGACATGGAGATATATCCCACTTTAATTTAGCAGGGACATGGAGATATATCCCACTTTAATTTAGCAGGGAGTTGGAGATATATCCCACTATAATTTAGCAGGGACATGGAGAAATATCCCACTATAATTTAGCAGGGACATGGAGATATATCCCACTATAATTTAGCAGGGACATGGAGAAATATCCCACTATAATTTAGTAGGGACATGGAGATATATCCCACTATAATTTAGCAGGGACATGGAGATATATCCCGCGATAATTTAGCAGGGACATGGAGAAATATCCCACTTTAATTTAGCAGGAAATGGAGAAATATCCCACTTTAATTTAGCAGGGACATGGAGATATAGCCCACTATAATTTAGCAGGGACATGGAGAAATATCCCACTTTAATTTAGCAGGGACATGGAGAAATATCCCACTATCAGTCTGCAGGGTGATGGAGAAATATCCCGCCATCATTCTGCAGGGTGATGGAGAAATATCGCACTATCATTCTGCAGGGACATGGAGAGATATCCCACTATCATTCTGCAGGGTGACGGAGAAATATCCCACTATAATTCTGCAGGGACATGGAGAAATATCCCACTATCATTCTGCAGGGACATGGAGAAATATTCCACTATAATTCTGCAGGGACATGGAGAAATATCCCACTATCATTCTGCAGGGTGATGGAGAAATATCCCACTATCATTCTGCAGGGACATGGAGAAATATCCCAATATCATTCTGCAGGGTGATGGAGAAATATCCCACGATCATTCTGCAGGGACATGGAGAGATATCCCACTATCATTCTGCAGGGAGATGGAGAAATATCCCGCTATGATTCTGCAGGGCGATGGAGAAATATCCCACTATCATTCTGCAGGGTGATGGAGAAATATCCCACTGTCAATCTGCAGGGAGATGGAGAAATATCCCACTATCATTCTGCAGGGACATGGAGAAATATCCCACTATCGTTCTGCAGGGTGATGGAGAAATATCCCACCATCATTCTGCAGGGACATGAAAAATATCCCACTATCTTTCTTCAGGGACATGGAGAAATATCCCACTATCATTTTGCTGGGACATGAAGAAATATCCCACTATCACCGTGCAGGGACATGGAGAAATATCCCACTATAATTCAGCAGCGACATCGAGAAATATCCCACTTTAATTTAGCAGGGACATGGAGAAATATCCCACTGTCATTCTGCAGGGTGATGGAGAAATATCCCGCCATCATTCTGCAGGGTGATGGAGAAATATCCCACTATCATTCTGCAGGGACATGGAGAGATATCCCACTATCATTGTGCAGGGTGACGGAGAAATGTCCCACTGTAATTCTGCAGGGTGATGGAGAAATATCCCACTATCATTCTGCAGGGACATGGAGAAATATCCCACTATAATTCTGCAGGGACATGGAGAAATATCCCACTATCATTCTGCAGGGTGATGGAGAAATATCCCACTATCATTCTGCAGGGACATGGAGAAATATCCCACTATCATTCTGCAGGGTGATGGAGAAATATCCCACTATCATTCTGCAGGAACATGGAGAGATATCCCACTATCATTCTGCAGGGAGATGGAGAAATATCCCGCTATGATTCTGCAGGGTGATGGAGAAATATCCCACTATCATTCTGCAGGGTGATGGAGAAATATCCCACTGTCAATCTGCAGGGAGATGGAGAAATATCCCACTATCATTCTGCAGGGACATGGAGAAATATCCCACTATCGTTCTGCAGGGTGATGGAGAAATATCCCGCCATCATTCTGCAGGGTGATGGAGAAATATCCCACTATCATTCTGCAGGGACATGGAGAGATATCCCACTATCATTGTGCAGGGTGACGGAGAAATGTCCCACTATAATTCTGCAGGGACATGGAGAAATATCCCACTATAATTCTGCAGGGACATGGAGAAATATCCCACTATCATTCTGCAGGGTGATGGAGAAATATCCCACTATAATTCTGCAGGGACATGGAGAAATATCCCACTATCATTCTGCAGGGTGATGGAGAAATACCCCACTATCATTCTCCAGGGACATGGAGAAATATCCCACTATCATTCTGCAGGGTGATGGAGAAATATCCCACTATCATTCTGCAGGGACATGGAGAGATATCCCACTATCATTCTGCAGGGAGATGGAGAAATATCCCGCTATGATTCTGCAGGGTGATGGAGAAATATCCCACTATCATTCTGCAGGGTGATGGAGAAATATCCCACTGTCAATCTGCAGGGAGATGGAGAAATATCCCACTATCATTCTGCAGGGACATGGAGAAATATCCCACTATCGTTCTGCAGGGTGATGGAGAAATATCCCACCATCATTCTGCACGGACATGAAAAATATCCCACTATCTTTCTTCAGGGACATGGAGAAATATCCCACTATCATTTTGCTGAGACATGAAGAAATATCCCACTATCACCGTGCAGGGACATGGAGAAATATCCCACTATAATTCAGCAGTGACATCGAGAAATATCCCACAATAATTCAGCAGGGACATGGAGAAATATCCCACCATCATTCTGCAGGGATATGGAGAAATATCCCACTATCATTCAGCAGTGACATGGAGAAATATCCCACAATAATTCAGCAGGGACATGGAGAAATATCCCACCATCATTCTGCAGGGTTATGGAGAAATATCCCACTATCATTCTGCAGGGATATGGAGAAATATCCCACTGTCATTCTGCAGGGATATGGAGAAATATCCCACTATCATTCTGCAATGATATGGAGAGATATCCCACTATCATTCTGCAGAGTGATGGAGAAATATCCCACTTTGATTCAGCAGGGTGATGGAGAAATATCCCACTATCATTCTGCAGGGTGATGGAGAAATATCCCACTATCATTCTGCAGGGACATGAAGAAATATCCCACAGTCATTCTACAGGGAGATGGAGAAATATCCCACTATCATTCTGCAGGGACATGGAGAAATCTCGCACCATCATTCTGCAGGGACATGGAGAAATATCCCACCATCATTCTGCAGGGACATGGAGAAATATCCCACTATCATTCAGCAGCGACATGGAGAAATATCCCACAATAATTCAGCAGTGACATGGAGAAATATCCCACAATAATTCTGCAGGGACATGGAGAAATATCCCACTATCATTCAGCAGGGACATGGAGAAATATCCCACCATCATTCTGCAGGGTTATGGAGAAATATCCCACTATCATTCTGCAGGGTGATGGAGAAATATCCCACTATCATTCTGCAGGGAGATGGAGAAATATCCCCTTATCATTCTGCAGGGACATGGAGAAATATCCCACTTTCATTCTGCAGGGACTTGGAGAAATATCCCACTGTCATTCTGCAGGGAGATGGAGAAATATCCCCTTATCATTCTGCAGGGAGATGCAGAAATATCCCACTATCATTCTGCGGGGACATGGAGAAATATCCCACTGTCATTCTGCAGGGATATGGAGAGATATCCCACTATCATTCTGCAGGGACATGGAGAAATATCCCACTATCATTCTGCAGGGATATGGAGAGATATCCCACTATCATTCTGCAGGGTGATGGAGAAATATCCCACTTTGATTCAGCAGGGTGATGGAGAAATATCCCACTATCATTCCGCAGGGTGATGGAGAAATATCCCACTATCATTCTGCAGGGACATGAAGAAATATCCCACAGTCATTCTACAGGGAGATGGAGAAATATCCCACTATCATTCTGCAGGGACATGGAGAAATCTCGCACCATCATTCTGCAGGGACATGGAGAAATATCCCACCATCATTCTGCAGGGACATGGAGAAATATCCCACTATCATTCAGCAGCGACATGGAGAAATATCCCACAATAATTCAGCAGGGACATGGAGAAATATCCCACCATCATTCTGCAGGGTTATGGAGAAATATCCCACTATCATTCAGCAGTGACATGGAGAAATATCCCACCATCATTCTGCAGGGTTATGGAGAAATATCCCACTATCATTCTGCAGGGAGATGGAGAAATATCCCCTTATCATTCTACAGGGACATGGAGAAATATCCCACTTTCATTCTGCAGGGGCTTGGAGAAATATCCCACTGTCATTCTGCAGGGAGATGGAGAAATATCCCCTTATCATTCTGCAGGGAGATGCAGAAATATCCCACTATCATTCTGCGGGGACATGGAGAAATATCCCACTGTCATTCTGCAGGGATATGGAGAGATATCCCACTATCATTCTGCAGGGTGATGGAAAAATATCCCACTATCATTCTGCAGGGATATGGAGAGATATCCCACTATCATTCTGCAGGGTGAGGGAGAAATATCCCACTTTGATTCAGCAGGGTGATGGAGAAATATCCCGCTATCATTCCGCAGGGTGATGGAGAAATATCCCACTATCATTCTGCAGGGACATGAAGAAATATCCCACAGTCATTCTACAGGGAGATGGAGAAATATCCCACTATCATTCTGCAGGGACATGGAGAAATCTCGCACCATCATTCTGCAGGGACATGGAGAAATATCCCACCATCATTCTGCAGGGACATGGAGAAATATCCCACTATCATTCAGCAGCGACATGGAGCAATATCCCACAATCATTCAGCAGGGACATGGAGAAATATCCCACCATCATTCTGCAGGGATATGGAGAAATATCCCACTATCATTCAGCAGTGACATGGAGAAATATCCCACAATAATTCAGCAGGGACATGGAGAAATATCCCACCATCATTCTGCAGGGTTATGGAGAAATATCTAACTATCATTCTGCAGGGATATGGAGAAATATCCCACTATCATTCTGCAGGGTGGTGGAGAAATATCCCACTATCATTCTGCAGGGTGATGGAGAAATATCCCACTATCATTCTGAAGGGACATGGAGAAATATCCCACCATCATTCTGCAGGGTTATGGAGAAATATCCCACTATCATTCTGCAGGGATATGGAGAAATATCCCACTATCATTTAGCAGGGACATGGAGATATATCCCACTATAATTTAGCAAGGACATGGAGATATATCCCACTTTAATTTAGCAGGGACATGGAGATATATCCCACTATAATTTAGCAGGGACATGGAGATATATCCCACTATAATTTAGTAGGGACATGGAGACATATCCCACAAAAATTTAGCAGGGACATGGAGATATATCCCACTATAATTTAGCAGGGACATGGAGAAATATCCCACTTTAATTTAGCAGGGACATGGATAAATATCCCACTTTAATTTAGCAGGGACATGGAGATATAGCCCACTATAATTTAGCAGGGACATGGAGAAATATCCCACTTTAATTTAGCAGGGACATGGAGGAATATCCCACTGTCATTCTGCAGGGTGATGGAGAAATATCCCGCCATCATTCTGCAGGGTGATGGAGAAATATCCCACTATCATTCTGCAGGGACATGGAGAGATATCCCACTATCATTGTGCAGGGTGACGGAGAAATGTCCCACTGTAATTCTGCAGGGACATGGAGAAATATCCCACTATCATTCTGCAGGGACATGGAGAAATATCCCACTATCATTCTGCAGGGACATGGAGAAATATCCCACTATCATTCTGCAGGGTGATGGAGAAATATCCCACTATCATTCTGCAGGGACATGGAGAAATATCCCACTATCATTCTGCAGGGTGATGGAGAAATATCCCACTATCATTCTGCAGGAACATGGAGAGATATCCCACTATCATTCTGCAGGGAGATGGAGAAATATCCCGCTATGATTCTGCAGGGTGATGGAGAAATATCCCACTATCATTCTGCAGGGTGATGGAGAAATATCCCACTGTCAATCTGCAGGGAGATGGAGAAATATCCCACTATCATTCTGCAGGGACATGGAGAAATATCCCACTATCGTTCTGCAGGGTGATGGAGAAATATCCCGCCATCATTCTGCAGGGTGATGGAGAAATATCCCACTATCATTCTGCAGGGACATGGAGAGATATCCCACTATCATTGTGCAGGGTGACGGAGAAATGTCCCACTATAATTCTGCAGGGACATGGAGAAATATCCCACTATAATTCTGCAGGGACATGGAGAAATATCCCACTATCATTCTGCAGGGTGATGGAGAAATATCCCACTATAATTCTGCAGGGACATGGAGAAATATCCCACTATCATTCTGCAGGGTGATGGAGAAATACCCCACTATCATTCTGCAGGGACATGGAGAAATATCCCACTATCATTCTGCAGGGTGATGGAGAAATATCCCACTATCATTCTGCAGGGACATGGAGAGATATCCCACTATCATTCTGCAGGGAGATGGAGAAATATCCCGCTATGATTCTGCAGGGTGATGGAGAAATATCCCACTATCATTCTGCAGGGTGATGGAGAAATATCCCACTGTCAATCTGCAGGGAGATGGAGAAATATCCCACTATCATTCTGCAGGGACATGGAGAAATATCCCACTATCGTTCTGCAGGGTGATGGAGAAATATCCCACCATCATTCTGCACGGACATGAAAAATATCCCACTATCTTTCTTCAGGGACATGGAGAAATATCCCACTATCATTTTGCTGAGACATGAAGAAATATCCCACTATCACCGTGCAGGGACATGGAGAAATATCCCACTATAATTCAGCAGCGACATCGAGAAATATCCCACAATAATTCAGCAGGGACATGGAGAAATATCCCACCATCATTCTGCAGGGATATGGAGAAATATCCCACTATTATTCAGCAGTGACATGGAGAAATATCGCACAATAATTCAGCAGGGACATGGAGAAATATCCCACCATCATTCTGCAGGGTTATGGAGAAATATCCCACTATCATTCTGCAGGGATATGGAGAAATATCCAACTATCATTCTGCAGGGTGATGGAGAAATATCCCACTATCATTCTGCAGGGACATGGAGAAATATCCCACTATCATTCTGCAGGGACATGGAGAAATATCCCACTATCATTCTGCAGGGACATGGAGAAATATCCCACCATCATTCTGCAGGGTTATGGAGAAATATCCCACTATCATTCTGCAGGGATATGGAGAAATATCCCACTATCATTCTGCAGGGTGATGGAGAAATATCCCACTATCATTCTGCAGGGTGATGGAGATATATCCCACTATCATTCTGCAGGGACATGGAGAAATATCCAACTTTCATTCTGCAGGGACTTGGAGAAATATCCCACTGTCATTCTGCAGGGAGATGGAGAAATATCCCCTTATCATTCTGCAGGGACATGGAGAAATATCCCACTTTCATTCTGCAGGGACTTGGAGAAATATCCCACTGTCATTCTGCAGGGAGATGCAGAAATATCCCACTATCATTCTGCGGGGACATGGAGAAATATCCCACTGTCATTCTGCAGGGATATGGAGAAATATCCCACTATCATTCTGCAATGTTATGGAGAGATATCCCACTATCATTCTGCAGAGTGATGGAGAAATATCCCACTTTGATTCAGCAGGGTGATGGAGAAATATCCTCTATCATTCTGCAGATTGATGGAGAAATATCCCACTATCATTCTGCAGGGACATGAAGAAATATCCCACAGTCATTCTACAGGGAGATGGAGAAATATCCCACTATCATTCTGCAGGGACATGGAGAAATCTCGCACCATCATTCTGCAGGGACATGGAGAAATATCCCACCATCATTCTGCAGGGATATGGAGAAATATCCCACTATCATTCAGCAGCGACATGGAGAAATATCCCACAATAATTCAGCAGTGACATGGAGAAATATCCCACAATAATTCTGCAGGGATATGGAGAAATATCCCACTATCATTCAGCAGGGACATGGAGAAATATCCCACCATCATTCTGCAGGGTTATGGAGAAATATCCCACTATCATTCTGCAGGGTGATGGAGAAATATCCCACTATCATTCTGCAGGGAGATGGAGAAATATCCCCTTATCATTCTGCAGGGACATGGAGAAATATCCCACTTTCATTCTGCAGGGACTTGGAGAAATATCCCACTGTCATTCTGCAGGGAGATGGAGAAATATCCCCTTATCATTCTGCAGGGAGATGCAGAAATATCCCACTATCATTCTGCGGGGACATGGAGAAATATCCCACTGTCATTCTGCAGGGATATGGAGAGATATCCCACTATCATTCTGCAGGGACATGGAGAAATATCCCACTATCATTCTGCAGGGATATGGAGAGATATCCCACTATCATTCTGCAGGGTGATGGAGAAATATCCCACTTTGATTCAGCAGGGTGATGGAGAAATATCCCACTATCATTCCGCAGGGTGATGGAGAAATATCCCACTATCATTCTGCAGGGACATGAAGAAATATCCCACAGTCATTCTACAGGGAGATGGAGAAATATCCCACTATCATTCTGCAGGGACATGGAGAAATCTCGCACCATCATTCTGCAGGGACATGGAGAAATATCCCACCATCATTCTGCAGGGACATGGAGAAATATCCCACTATCATTCAGCAGCGACATGGAGAAATATCCCACAATAATTCAGCAGGGACATGGAGAAATATCCCACCATCATTCTGCAGGGTTATGGAGAAATATCCCACTATCATTCAGCAGTGACATGGAGAAATATTGCAGAATAATTCAGCAGGGACATGGAGAAATATCCCACCATCATTCTGCAGGGTTATTGAGAAATATCCCACTATCATTCTGCAGGGATATGGAGAAATATCCCACTATCATTCTGCAGGGTGATGGAGAAATATCCCACTATCATTCTGCAGGATGATGGAGAAATATCCCACTATCATTCTGCAGGGAGATGGAGAAATATCCCCTTATCATTCTGCAGGGACATGGAGAAATATCCCACCATCATTCTGCAGGGTTATGGAGAAATATCCCACTATCATTCTGCAGGGAGATGGAGAAATATCCCCTTATCATTCTGTAGGGACATGGAGAAATATCCCACTTTCATTCTGCAGGGACTTGGAGAAATATCCCACTGTCATTCTGCAGGGAGATGGAGAAATATCCCACTATCATTCTGCGGGGACATGGAGAAATATCCCACTGTCATTCTGCAGGGATATGGAGAGATATCCCACTATTATTCTGCAGGGTGATGGAGAAATATCCCACTATCATTCTGCAGGGATATGGAGAGATATCCCACTATCATTCTGCAGGGTGATGGAGAAATATCCCACTTTGATTCAGCAGGGTGATGGAGAAATATCCCACTATCATTCCGCAGGGTGATGGAGAAATATCCCACTATCATTCTGCAGGGACATGAAGAAATATCCCACAGTCATTCTACAGGGAGATGGAGAAATATCCCACTATCATTCTGCAGGGACATGGAGAAATCTCGCACCATCATTCTGCAGGGACATGGAGAAATATCCCACCATCATTCTGCAGGGACATGGAGAAATATCCCACTATCATTCAGCAGCGACATGGAGAAATATCCCACAATCATTCAGCAGGGACAAGGAGAAATATCCCACCATCATTCTGCAGGGATATGGAGAAATATCCCACTATCATTCAGCAGTGACATGGAGAAATATCCCACAATAATTCAGCAGGGATATGGAGAAATATCCCACTATCATTCAGCAGCGACATGGAGAAATATCCCACAATAATTCAGCAGTGACATGGAGAAATATCCCACAATAATTCTGCAGGGATATGGAGAAATATCCCACTATCATTCAGCAGGGACATGGAGAAATATCCCACCATCATTCTGCAGGGTTATGGAGAAATATCCCACTATCATTCTGCAGGGTGATGGAGAAATATCCCACTATCATTCTGCAGGGAGATGGAGAAATATCCCCTTATCATTCTGCAGGGACATGGAGAAATATCCCACTTTCATTCTGCAGGGACTTGGAGAAATATCCCACTGTCATTCTGCAGGGAGATGGAGAAATATCCCCTTATCATTCTGCAGGGAGATGCAGAAATATCCCACTATCATCCTGCGGGGACATGGAGAAATATCCCACTGTCATTCTGCAGGGATATGGAGAGATATCCCACTATCATTCTGCAGGGACATGGAGAAATATCCCACTATCATTCTGCAGGGATATGGAGAGATATCCCACTATCATTCTGCAGGGTGATGGAGAAATATCCCACTTTGATTCAGCAGGGTGATGGAGAAATATCCCACTATCATTCCGCAGGGTGATGGAGAAATATCCCACTATCATTCTGCAGGGACATGAAGAAATATCCCACAGTCATTCTACAGGGAGATGGAGAAATATCCCACTATCATTCTGCAGGGACATGGAGAAATCTCGCACCATCATTCTGCAGGGACATGGAGAAATATCCCACCATCATTCTGCAGGGACATGGAGAAATATCCCACTATCATTCAGCAGCGACATGGAGAAATATCCCACAATAATTCAGCAGGGACATGGAGAAATATCCCACCATCATTCTGCAGGGTTATGGAGAAATATCCCACTATCATTCAGCAGTGACATGGAGAAATATTGCAGAATAATTCAGCAGGGACATGGAGAAATATCCCACCATCATTCTGCAGGGTTATTGAGAAATATCCCACTATCATTCTGCAGGGATATGGAGAAATATCCCACTATCATTCTGCAGGGTGATGGAGAAATATCCCACTATCATTCTGCAGGATGATGGAGAAATATCCCACTATCATTCTGCAGGGAGATGGAGAAATATCCCCTTATCATTCTGCAGGGTCATGGAGAAATATCCCACCATCATTCTGCAGGGTTATGGAGAAATATCCCACTATCATTCAGCAGGGAGATGGAGAAATATCCCCTTATCATTCTGCAGGGACATGGAGAAATATCCCACTTTCATTCTGCAGGGACTTGGAGAAATATCCCACTGTCATTCTGCAGGGAGATGGAGAAATATCCCACTATCATTCTGCGGGGACATGGAGAAATATCCCACTGTCATTCTGCAGGGATATGGAGAGATATCCCAATATTATTCTGCAGGGTGATGGAGAAATATCCCACTATCATTCTGCAGGGATATGGAGAGATATCCCACTATCATTATGCAGGGTGATGGAGAAATATCCCACTTTGATTCAGCAGGGTGATGGAGAAATATCCCACTATCATTCCGCAGGGTGATGGAGAAATATCCCACTATCATTCTGCAGGGACATGAAGAAATATCCCACAGTCATTCTACAGGGAGATGGAGAAATATCCCACTATCATTCTGCAGGGACATGGAGAAATCTCGCACCATCATTCTGCAGGGACATGGAGAAATATCCCACCATCATTCTGCAGGGACATGGAGAAATATCCCACTATCATTCAGCAGCGACATGGAGAAATATCCCACAATCATTCAGCAGGGACATGGAGAAATATCCCACCATCATTCTGCAGGGTTATGGAGAAATATCCCACTATCATTCTGCAGGGATATGGAGAAATATCCCACTATCATTCTGCAGGGTGATGGAGAAATATCCCACTATCATTCTGCAGGGTGATGGAGAAATATCCCACTATCATTCTGCAGGGACATGGAGAAATATCCCACCATCATTCTGCAGCGTTATGGAGAAATATCCCACTATCATTCTGCAGGGATATGGAGAAATATCCCACTATCATTTAGCAGGGACATGGAGATATATCCCACTATAATTTATCAAGGACATGGAGATATATCCCACTTTAATTTAGCAGGGACATGGAGATATATCCCACTATAATTTAGCAGGGACATGGAGACATATCCCACTATAATTTAGCAGGGACATGGAGATGTATCCCACTATAATTTAGTAGGGACATGGAGAAATATCCCACTATAATTTAGCAGGGACATGGAGATATATCCCACTATAATTTAGCAGGGACATGGAGAAATATCCCACTTTAATTTAGCAGGGACATGGAGAAATATCCCACTATAATTTAGCAGGGACATGGAGATATATCCCACTTTAATTTAGCAGGGACATGGAGAAATATCCCACTATAATTTAGCAGGGACATGGAGATATATCCCACTATAATTTAGCAGGGACATGGAGAAATATCCCACGATAATTTAGCAGGGACATGGAGAAATATCCCACTATAATTTAGCAGAGAAATGGAGATAAATCCCACTATAATTTAGTAGGGACATGGAGAAATATCCCACTATAATTTAGCAGGGACATGGAGATATATCCCACTATAATTTAGCAGGGACATGGAGAAATATCCCACTTTAATTTAGCAGGGACGTGGAGATATATCCCACTATAATTTAGCAGGGACATGGAGAAATATCCCACTATCATTTAGCAGGGACATGGAGATATATCCCACTATAATTTAGCAGGGACATGGAGAAATATCCCACTTTAATTTAGCAGGGACATGGAGAAATATCCCACTATAATTTAGCAGGGACATGGAGATATATCCCACTATAATTTAGCTGGGACATGGAGAAATATCCCACTACAATTTAGCAGGGACATGGAGATATATCCCACTATAATTTAGCAGGGACATGGAGATATATCCCACTTTAATTTAGCAGGGACATGGAGATGTATCCCACTAAAATTTAGCAGGGACATGGAGAAATATCCCACTATAATTTAGCTGGGACATGGAGATATATGCCACTATAATTTAGCAGGGTCATGGAGATATATCCCACTATCATTCTGCAGGGATATGGAGAAATATCCCACTATCATTCTGCAGGGTGATGGAGAAATATCCCACTATCATTCTGCAGGGTGATGGAGAAATATCCCACTATCATTTAGCAGGGACATGGAGAAATATCCCACCATCATTCTGCAGGGTTATGGAGAAATATCCCACTATCATTCTGCAGGGATATGGAGAAATATCCCACTATCATTTAGCAGGGACATGGAGATATATCCCACTATAATTTAGCAAGGACATGGAGATATATCCCACTTTAATTTAGCAGGGACATGGAGATATATCCCACTATAATTTAGCAGGGACATGGAGACATATCCCACTATAATTTAGCAGGGACATGGAGAAATATCCCACTTTAATTTAGCAGGGACATGGAGATATATCCCACTATAATTTAGCAGGGACATGGAGAAATATCCCTCTATAATTTAGCAGGGACATGGAGATATATCCCACTATAATTTAGCAGGGACATGGAGAAATATCCCACTTTAATTTAGCAGGGACATGGAGAAATATCCCACTTAAATTTGCAGGGACATGGAGATATATCCCACTATAATTTAGCAAGGACATGGAGAAATATCCCACTATAATTTAGCAGGGACATGGAGATATATCCCACTATAATTTAGCTGGGACATGGAGAAATATCCCACTATAATTTAGCAGGGACATGGAGATATATCCCACTATAATTTAGCAGGGACATGGAGATATATCCCACTTTAATTTAGCTGGGACATGGAGATATATCCCACTATAATTTAGCAGGGACATGGAAAAATATCCCACTATAATTTAGCAGGGTGTTGGAGATATATCCCACTTTAATTTAGCAGGGACATGGAGATATATCCCACTTTAATTTAGCAGGGACATGGAGATATATCCCACTATAATTTAGCAGGGACATGGAGATGTATCCCACTATAATTTAGCAGGGACATGGAGAAATATCCCACTATAATTTAGCTGGGACATGGAGATATATCCCACTATAATTTAGCAGGGTCATGGAGATATATCCCACTTTAATTTAGCAGGGACATGGAGATATATCCCACTATAATTTAGCAGGGACATGGAAAAATATCCCACTATAATTTAGCAGGGACATGGAGATATATCCCACTTTAACTTAGCAGGGACATGGAGATATATCCCACTTTAATTTAGCAGGGACATGGAGATATATCCCACTATAATTTAGCAGGGACATGGAGAAATATCCCACTATAATTTAGCAGGGACATGGAGATATATCCCACTATAATTTAGCAGGGACATGGAGAAATATCGCACTATAATTTAGCAGGGACATGGAGATATATCCCACTATAATTTAGTAGGGACATGGAGATATATCCCACAAAAATTTAGCAGGGACATGGAGATATATCCCACTATAATTTCGCAGGGACATGGAGAAATATCCCACTTTAATTTAGCAGGGACATGGAGAAATATCCCACTTTAATTTAGCAGGGACATGGAGATATAGCCCACTATAATTTAGCAGGGACATGGAGAAATATCCCACATTAATTTAGCAGGGACATGGAGAAATATCCCACTATCATTCTGCAGGGTGATGGAGAAATATCCCGCCATCATTCTGCAGGGTGATGGAGAAATATCCCACAATGATTCTGCAGGGACATGGAGAGATATCCCACTATCATTCTGCAGGGTGACGGAGAAATATCCCACTATAATTCTGCAGGGACATGGAGAAATATCCCACTATCATTCTGCAGGGACATGGAGAAATATCCCACTATAATTCTGCAGGGACATGGAGAAATATCCCACTATCATTCTGCAGGGTGATGGAGAAATATCCCACTATCATTCTGCAGGGACATGGAGAAATATCCCACTATCATTCTGCAGGGTGATGGAGAAATATCCCACTATCGTTCTGCAGGGACATGGAGAGATATCCCACTATCATTCTGCAGGGAGATGGAGAAATATCCCGCTATGATTCTGCAGGGTGATGGAGAAATATCCCACTATCATTCTGCAGGGTGATGGAGAAATATCCCACTGTCAATCTGCAGGGAGATGAAGAAATATCCCACTATCGTTCTGCAGGGTGATGGAGAAATATCCCACCATCATTCTGCAGGGACATGAAAAATATCCCACTATCTTTCTTCAGGGACATGGAGAAATATCCCACTATCATTTTGCTGGGACATGAAGAAATATCCCACTATCACTGTGCAGGGACATGGAGAAATATCTCACTATAATTCAGCAGTGACATCGAGAAATATCCCACAATAACTCAGCAGGCACATGGAGAAATTTCCCACTATCATTCTGCAGGGACATGGAGACATATCCCACTATAATTCTGCAGGGACATGGAGAAATATCCCACTATCATTCTGCAGGGACATGGAGAAATATCTCACTGTCATTCTGCATGGAGATGGAGAAATATCCCCTTATCATTCTGCAGTGACATGGAGAAATATCCCACTGTCATTCTGCAGGGAGATGGAGAAATATCCCCTTATCATTCTGCAGGGACATGGAGAAATATCCCACTTTCATTCTGCAGGGACATGCAGAAATATCCCACTATAATTTAGTAGGGACATGGAGATATATCCCACTATAATTTAGCAGGGACATGGAGAAATATCCCACTTTAATTTTGCAGGGACATGGAGATATAGCCCACTATAATTTAGCAGGGACATGGAGAAATATCCCACATTAATTTAGCAGGGACATGGAGAAATATCCCACTATCATTCTGCAGGGTGATGGAGAAATATCCCGCCATCATTCTGCAGGGTGATGGAGAAATATCCCACTATGATTCTGCAGGGACATGGAGAGATATCCCACTATCATTCTGCAGGGTGACGGAGCAATATCCCACTGTAATTCTGCAGGGACATGGAGAAATATCCCACTATCATTCTGCAGGGACATGGAGAAATATCCCACTATAATTCTGCAGGGACATGGAGAAATATCCCACTATCATTCTGCAGGGTGATGGAGAAATATCCCACTATCATTCTGCAGGGACATGGAGAAATCTCGCACCATCATTCTGCAGGGACATGGAGAAATATCCCACCATCATTCTGCAGGGACATGGAGAAATATCCCACTATCATTCAGCAGCGACATGGAGAAATATCCCACAATCATTCAGCAGGGACATGGAGAAATATCCCACCATCATTCTGCAGGGATATGGAGAAATATCCCACTATCATTCAGCAGTGACATGGAGAAATATCCCACAATAATTCAGCAGGGACATGGAGAAATATCCCACCATCATTCTGCAGGGTTATGGAGAAATATCCCACTATCATTCTGCAGGGATATGGAGAAATATCCCACTATCATTCTGCAGGGTGATGGAGAAATATCCCACTATCATTCTGCAGGGTGATGGAGAAATATCCCACTATCATTCTGCAGGGACATGGAGAAATATCCCACCATCATTCTGCAGCGTTATGGAGAAATATCCCACTATCATTCTGCAGGGATATGGAGAAATATCCCACTATCATTTAGCAGGGACATGGAGATATATCCCACTTTAATTTAGCAGGGACATGGAGATATATCCCACTATAATTTAGCAGGGACATGGAGACATATCCCACTATAATTTAGCAGGGACATGGAGATGTATCCCACTATAATTTAGTAGGGACATGGAGAAATATCCCACTATAATTTAGCAGGGACATGGAGATATATCCCACTATAATTTAGCAGGGACATGGAGAAATATCCCACTTTAATTTAGCAGGGACATGGAGAAATATCCCACTATAATTTAGCAGGGACATGGAGATATATCCCACTTTAATTTAGCAGGGACATGGAGAAATATCCCACTATAATTTAGCAGGGACATGGAGATATATCCCACTATAATTTAGCAGGGACATGGAGAAATATCCCACGATAATTTAGCAGGGACATGGAGAAATATCCCACTATAATTTAGCAGAGAAATGGAGATAAATCCCACTATAATTTAGTAGGGACATGGAGAAATATCCCACTATAATTTAGCAGGGACATGGAGATATATCCCACTATAATTTAGCAGGGACATGGAGAAATATCCCACTTTAATTTAGCAGGGACGTGGAGATATATCCCACTATAATTTAGCAGGGACATGGAGAAATATCCCACTATCATTTAGCAGGGACATGGAGATATATCCCACTATAATTTAGCAGGGACATGGAGACATATCCCACTATAATTTAGCAGGGACATGGAGAAATATCCCACTTTAATTTAGCAGGGACATGGAGATATATCCCACTATAATTTAGCAGGGACATGGAGAAATATCCCTCTATAATTTAGCAGGGACATGGAGATATATCCCACTATAATTTAGCAGGGACATGGAGAAATATCCCACTTTAATTTAGCAGGGACATGGAGAAATATCCCACTTAAATTTGCAGGGACATGGAGATATATCCCACTATAATTTAGCAAGGACATGGAGAAATATCCCACTATAATTTAGCAGGGACATGGAGATATATCCCACTATAATTTAGCTGGGACATGGAGAAATATCCCACTATAATTTAGCAGGGACATGGAGATATATCCCACTATAATTTAGCAGGGACATGGAGATATATCCCACTTTAATTTAGCTGGGACATGGAGATATATCCCACTATAATTTAGCAGGGACATGGAAAAATATCCCACTATAATTTAGCAGGGTGTGGAGATATATCCCACTTTAATTTAGCAGGGACATGGAGATATATCTCACTTTAATTTAGCAGGGACATGGAGATATATCCCACTATAATTTAGCAGGGACATGGAGATGTATCCCACTATAATTTAGCAGGGACATGGAGAAATATCCCACTATAATTTAGCTGGGACATGGAGATATATCCCACTATAATTTAGCAGGGTCATGGAGATATATCCCACTTTAATTTAGCAGGGACATGGAGATATATCCCACTATAATTTAGCAGGGACATGGAAAAATATCCCACTATAATTTAGCAGGGACATGGAGATATATCCCACTTTAACTTAGCAGGGACATGGAGATATATCCCACTTTAATTTAGCAGGGACATGGAGATATATCCCACTATAATTTAGCAGGGACATGGAGAAATATCCCACTATAATTTAGCAGGGACATGGAGATATATCCCACTATAATTTAGCAGGGACATGGAGAAATATCCCACTATAATTTAGCAGGGACATGGAGATATATCCCACTATAATTTAGTAGGGACATGGAGATATATCCCACAAAAATTTAGCAGGGACATGGAGATATATCCCACTATAATTTCGCAGGGACATGGAGAAATATCCCACTTTAATTTAGCAGGGACATGGAGAAATATCCCACTTTAATTTAGCAGGGACATGGAGATATAGCCCACTATAATTTAGCAGGGACATGGAGAAATATCCCACATTAATTTAGCAGGGACATGGAGAAATATCCCACTATCATTCTGCAGGGTGATGGAGAAATATCCCGCCATCATTCTGCAGGGTGATGGAGAAATATCCCACAATGATTCTGCAGGGACATGGAGAGATATCCCACTATCATTCTGCAGGGTGACGGAGAAATATCCCACTATAATTCTGCAGGGACATGGAGAAATATCCCACTATCATTCTGCAGGGACATGGAGAAATATCCCACTATAATTCTGCAGGGACATGGAGAAATATCCCACTATCATTCTGCAGGGTGATGGAGAAATATCCCACTATCATTCTGCAGGGACATGGAGAAATATCCCACTATCATTCTGCAGGGTGATGGAGAAATATCCCACTATCATTCTGCAGGGACATGGAGAGATATCCCACTATCATTCTGCAGGGAGATGGAGAAATATCCCGCTATGATTCTGCAGGGTGATGGAGAAATATCCCACTATCATTCTGCAGGGTGATGGAGAAATATCCCACTGTCAATCTGCAGGGAGATGAAGAAATATCCCACTATCGTTCTGCAGGGTGATGGAGAAATATCCCACCATCATTCTGCAGGGACATGAAAAATATCCCACTATCTTTCTTCAGGGACATGGAGAAATATCCCACTATCATTTTGCTGGGACATGAAGAAATATCCCACTATCACTGTGCAGGGACATGGAGAAATATCTCACTATAATTCAGCAGTGACATCGAGAAATATCCCACAATAACTCAGCAGGCACATGGAGAAATTTCCCACTATCATTCTGCAGGGACATGGAGACATATCCCACTATAATTCTGCAGGGACATGGAGAAATATCCCACTATCATTCTGCAGGGACATGGAGAAATATCTCACTGTCATTCTGCATGGAGATGGAGAAATATCCCCTTATCATTCTGCAGTGACATGGAGAAATATCCCACTGTCATTCTGCAGGGAGATGGAGAAATATCCCCTTATCATTCTGCAGGGACATGGAGAAATATCCCACTTTCATTCTGCAGGGACATGCAGAAATATCCCACTATAATTTAGCAGGGACATGGAGATATATCCCACTATAATTTAGTAGGGACATGGAGATATATCCCACTATAATTTAGCAGGGACATGGAGAAATATCCCACTTTAATTTTGCAGGGACATGGAGATATAGCCCACTATAATTTAGCAGGGACATGGAGAAATATCCCACATTAATTTAGCAGGGACATGGAGAAATATCCCACTATCATTCTGCAGGGTGATGGAGAAATATCCCGCCATCATTCTGCAGGGTGATGGAGAAATATCCCACTATGATTCTGCAGGGACATGGAGAGATATCCCACTATCATTCTGCAGGGTGACGGAGCAATATCCCACTGTAATTCTGCAGGGACATGGAGAAATATCCCACTATCATTCTGCAGGGACATGGAGAAATATCCCACTATAATTCTGCAGGGACATGGAGAAATATCCCACTATCATTCTGCAGGGTGATGGAGAAATATCCCACTATCATTCTGCAGGGACATGGAGAAATATCCCACTATCATTCTGCAGGGTGATGGAGAAATATCCCACTATCATTCTGCAGGGACATGGAGAGATATCCCACTATCATTCTGCAGGGAGATGGAGAAATATCCCGCTATGATTCTGCAGGGTGATGGAGAAATATCCCACTATCATTCTGCAGGGTGATGGAGAAATATCCCACTGTCAATCTGCAGGGAGATGGAGAAATATCCCACTATCATTCTGCAGGGACATGGAGAAATATCCCACTATCGTTCTGCAGGGTGATGGAGAAATATCCCACCATCATTCTGCAGGGACATGAAAAATATCCCACTATCTTTCTTCAGGGACATGGAGAAATATCCCACTATCATTTTGCTGGGACATGAAGAAATATCCCACTATCACCGTGCAGGGACATGGAGAAATATCTCACTATAATTCAGCAGTGACATCGAGAAATATCCCACAATAACTCAGCAGGCACATGGAGAAATTTCCCACTATCATTCTGCAGGGACATGGAGACATATCCCACTATAATTCTGCTGGGACATGGAGAAATATCCCACTATCATTCTGCAGGGACATGGAGAAATATCTCACTGTCATTCTGCATGGAGATGGAGAAATATCCCCTTATCATTCTGCAGTGACATGGAGAAATATCCCACTGTCATTCTGCAGGGAGATGGAGAAATATCCCCTTATCATTCTGCAGGGACATGGAGAAATATCCCACTTTCATTCTGCAGGGACTTGGAGAAATATCCCACTGTCATTCTGCAGGGAGATGGAGAAATATCCCCTTATCATTCTGCAGGGAGATGCAGAAATATCCCACAATCATTCTGCGGGGACATGGAGAAATATCCCACTGTCATTCTGCAGGGATATGGAGAGATATCCCTCTATCATTCTGCAGGGTGATGGAGAAATATCCCACTATCATTCTGCAGGGATATGGAGAGATATCCCACTATCATTCTGCAGGGTGATGGAGAAATATCCCACTTTGATTCAGCAGGGTGATGGAGAAATATCCCACTATCATTCTGCAGGGACATGAAGAAATATCCCACAGTCATTCTGCAGGGAGATGGAGAAATATCCCACTATCATTCTGCAGGGACATGGAGAAATCTCACTCCATTATTCTGCAGGGTGATGGAGAAATATCCCACTATCATTCTGCAGGGACATGAAGAAATATCCCACAGTCATTCTACAGGGAGATGGAGAAATATCCCACTATCATTCCGCAGGGTGATGGAGAAATATCCCACTATCATTCTGCAGGGACATGAAGAAATATCCCACAGTCATTCTACAGGGAGATGGAGAAATAGCCCACCATCATTCTGCAGGGACATGGAGAAATATCCCACAATAATTCAGCAGGGACATGGAGAAATATCCCACCATCATTCTGCAGGGATATGGAGAAATATCCCACTATCATTCAGCAGTGACATGGAGAAATATCCCACAATAATTCAGCAGGGACATGGAGAAATATCCCACCATCATTCTGCAGGGTTATGGAGAAATATCCCACTATCATTCTGCAGGGATATGGAGAAATATCCCACTATCATTCTGCAGGGTGATGGAGAAATATCCCACTATCATTCTGCAGGGATATGGAGAAATATCCCACTATCATTCTGCAGGGATATGGAGAAATATCCCACTATCATTCTGCAGGGTGATGGAGAAATATCCCACTATCATTCTGCAGGGTGATGGAGAAATATCCCACTATCATCGTGCAGGGACATGGAGAAATATCCCACTATCATTCTGCAGGGACATGGAGAAATATCCCACTATCATTCTGCAGGGATATGGAGAAATATCCCACTATCATTCTGCAGGGTGATGGAGAAATATCCCACTATCATTCTGCAGGGAAATCGAGAAATATCCCACTATCATTCTGCAGGGAAATGGAGAAATATCCCACTATCATTCTGCAGCGAAATGGAGAAATATCCCACTATCTTCTTCTTTCTTTTGGGCCTCCTTATCTCGAGAGACAATGGATACGCGCCTGGAGGTGGTCAGTGGTTTGTGAAGCAGCGCCTGGAGTGGCTATAAAGGCCAATTCTGGAGTGACAAGCTCTTCCACAGGTGCTGCAGAGAAATTTGTTTGTTGGGGCTGTTGCACAGTTGGCTCTCCCCTTGCGCCTCTGTCTTTTTTCCTGCCAACTACTAAGTCTCTTCGACTCGCCACAATTTAGCCCTGTCTTTATGGCTGCCCGCCAGCTCTGGCGAATGCTGGCAACTGACTCCCACGACTTGTGATCAATGTCACACGATTTCATGTCGCGTTTGCAGACGTCTTTATAACGGAGACATGGACGGCCGGTGGGTCTGATACCAGTGGCGAGCTCGCTGTACAATGTGTCTTTGGGGATCCTGCCATCTTCCATGCGGCTCACATGGCCAAGCCATCTCAAGCGCCGCTGACTCAGTAGTGTGTATAAGCTGGGGGTGTTAGCCGCTTCAAGGACTTCTGTGTTGGAGATATAGTCCTGCCACCTGATGCCAAGTATTCTCCGAAGGCAGCGAAGATGGAATGAATTGAGACGTCGCTCTTGGCTGGCATACGTTGTCCAGGCCTCGCTGCCATAGAGCAAGGTACTGAGGACACGGGCCTGATACACTCGGACTTTTGTGTTCCGTGTCAGTGCGCCATTTTCCCACACTCTCTTGGCCAGTCTGGACATAGCAGTGGAAGCCTTACCCATGCGCTTGTTGATTTCTGCATCTAGAGACAGGTTACTGGTGATAGTTGAGCCTAGGTAGGTGAACTCTTGAACCACTTCCAGAGCGTGGTCGCCAATATTGATGGATGGAGCATTTCTGACATCCTGCCCCATGATGTTCGTTTTCTTGAGGCTGATGGTTAGGCCAAATTCATTGCAGGCAGACGCAAACCTGTCGATGAGACTCTGCAGGCATTCTTCAGTGTGAAATGTTAAAGCAGCATCGTCAGCAAAGAGGAGTTCTCTGATGAGGACTTTCCGTACTTTGGACTTCGCTCTTAGACGGGCAAGGTTGAACAACCTGCCCCCTGATCTTGTGTGGAGGAAAATTCCTTCTTCAGAGGATTTGAACGCATGTGAAAGCAGCAGGGAGAGGAAAATCCCAAAAAGTGTGGGTGCGAGAACACAGCCCTGTTTCACACCACTCAGGATAGGAAAGGGCTCTGATGAGGAGCCACCATGTTGAATTGTGCCTTTCATATTGTCATGGAATGAGGTGATGATACTTAGTAGCTTTGGTGGACATCCGATCTTTTCTAGTAGTCTGAAGAGACCACGTCTGCTGACGAGGTCAAAGGCTTTGGTGAGATCAATGAAAGCAATGTAGAGGGGCATCTGTTGTTCACGGCATTTCTCCTGTATCTGACGAAGGGAGAACAGCATGTCAATAGTCGATCTCTCTGCACGAAAGCCACACTGTGCCTCAGGGTAGACGCGCTCGGCCAGCTTCTGGAGCCTGTTCAGAGCGACTCGAGCAAAGACTTTCCCCACTATGCTGAGCAGGGAGATTCCACGGTAGTTGTTGCAGTCACCGCGGTCACCTTTGTTTTTATAGAGGGTGATGATGTTGGCATCGCGCATGTCCTGGGGTACTGCTCCCTCGTCCCAGCACAGGCATAGCAGTTCATGTAGTGCTGAGAGTATAGCAGGCTTGGCACTCTTGATTATTTCAGGGGTAATGCTGTCCTTCCCAGGGGCTTTTCCGCTGGCTAGGGAATCAATGGCATCACTGAGTTCCGATTTGGTTGGCTGTATGTCCAGCTCATCCATGACTGGTAGAGGCTGGGCTGCATTGAGGGCAGTCTCAGTGACAGCATTCTCCCTGGAGTACAGTTCTAGGTAGTGCTCAACCCAGCGGTCCATCTGTTTGCGTTGGTCAGTGATTATGTCCCCCGATTTAGATTTGAGGGGGGTGATCTTCTTGATGGTTGGCCCAAGAGCTCTCTTCATGCCATCATACATTCCTCTGATGTTTCCGGTGTCTGAGGCCAGCTGAATATGACTGCATAGGTGTTGCCAGTAGTCGTTTGCGCAACGCCTAGCTGTTCTTTGTGCAGTACTTCTGGCTGCTTTAAGTGCTGCGGATGTTAAATCGCTGGGGGCTTTCTTGTAGTTCAAAAGTGCAGCAATGGAGAAATATCCCACTATCATTCTGCAGGGAAATGGAGAAATATCCCACTATCATTCTGCAGGGAAATGGAGAAATATCCCACTATCATTCTGCAGGGAAATGGAGAAATATCCCACTATCATTCTGCAGGGAAATGGAGAAATATCCCACTATCATTCTGCAGGGAAATGGAGAAATATCCCACTATCATTCTGCAGGGACATGGAGCAATATCCCACTGTCATTCTGCAGGGACATGGAGAAATATCCCACTGTCATTCTGCAGGGACATGTAGAAATATCCCACTATCATTCTGCAGGGACATGGAGCAATATCCCACTGTCATTCTGCAGGGACATGGAGAAATATCCCACTATCATCCTGCAGGGACATGGAGAAGTATCCCACTATAATACAGCAGCGACATGGAGAAATGTCCCACCATCATTCTGCAGGGAGATGGAAAAATATCCCGCTATGATTCTGCAGGGAGATGGAGAAATATCCCACTATCATTCTGCGCGTAGATGCAGAAATATCCCACTATCATTCAGCAGGGACATGGAGCAATATCCCACTGTCATTCTGCAGGGACATGGAGAAATATCCCACTATCATTCAGCAGGGACATGGAGAAATATCCCACTATCATTCTGCAGGGACATGGAGCAATATCCCACTGTCATTCTGCAGGGACATGGAGAAATATCCCACTATCATCCTGCAGGGACATGGAGAAGTATCCCACTATAATTCAGCAGCGACATGGAGAAATGTCCCACCATCATTCTGCAGGGAGATGGAGAAATATCCCGCTATGATTCTGCAGGGAGATGGAGAAATATCCCACTATCATTCTGCGCGTAGATGCAGAAATATCCCACTATCATTCAGAAGGGACATGGAGCAATATCCCACTGTCATTCTGCAGGGACATGGAGAAATATCCCACTATCATTCAGCAGGGACATGGAGAAATATCCCACCATCATTCTGCAGGGACATGGAAAAATATCCCACTATCTTTCTTCAGGGACATGGAGAAATATCCCACTATCACCGTGCAGGGACATGGAGAAATATCCCACTATCACCGTGCAGGGACATGGAGAAATATCCCACAATAATTCAGCAGCGACATGGAGAAATATCCCACAATAATTCAGCAGCGACATGGAGAAATATCCCACTATCATTCTGCAGGGACATGGAGCAATATCCCACTGTCATTCTGCAGGGAGATGGAGATATATCCCCTTATCATTCTGCATGGACATGGAGTAATATCCCACTATCATTCTGCAGGGGGATGGAGAAATATCCCCTTATCATTCTGCAGGGACATGGAGTAATATCCCACTATCATTCTGCAGGGAGATGGAGAGATATCCCGCTATCATTCTGCAGGGTGATGGAGAAATATCCCACTATCATTCTGCAGGAACATGGAGTAATATCCCACTATCATTCTGCAGGGAGATGGAGAAATATCCCCTTATCATTCTGCAGGGACATGGAGTAATATCCCACTATCATTCTGCAGGAACATGGAGTAATATCCCACTATCATTCTGCAGGGAGATGGAGAAATATCCCCTTATCATTCTGCAGGGACATGGAGAAATATCCCACTATCATTCTGCAGGAACTTGGAGAAATATCCCACTATCATTCTGCAGGGACATGGAGAAATGTTCCACTATCATTCTGCAGCGACATGGAGAAATATCCCACTGTCATTCTGCAGGAACTTGGAGAAATATCCCACTATCATTCTGCAGGGACATGGAGAAATGTTCCACTATCATTCTGCTGGGAGATGGAGAAATATCCCACTATAATTCTGCAGGGACATGGAGAAATGTTCCACTATCATTCTGCTGGGAGATGGAGAAATATCCCACTATCATTCTGCAGGGACATGGAGAAATGTTCCACTATCATTCTGCTGGGAGATGGAGAAATATCCCACTATAATTCTGCAGGGACATGGAGAAATATTCCACTATCATTCTGCAGGGTGATGGAGAAATATCCCACTATCATTCTGCAGGGTGATGGAGAAATATCCCACTATCATTCCGCAGGGACATGGAGAAATATCCCACTATCATTCTGCAGGGTGATGGAGAAATATCCCACTATCATTCCGCAGGGACATGGAGAAATATCCCACTATCATTCTGCAGGGTGATGGAGAAATATCCCGCTATCATTCTGCAGGGTGATGGAGAAATATCCCACTTTCATTCTGCAGGGTGATGGAGAAATATCCCACTATCATTCTGCAGGGACATGGAGAAATATCCCACTATCATTCTGCAGGGTGATGGAGAAATATCCCACTATCATTCTGCAGGGACATGGAGAAATATCCCACTATCATTCTGCAGGGACATGGAGAAATATCCCCCTATCATTCTGCAGGGTGATGGAGAAATATCCCACTATCATTCTGCAGGGACATGAAGAAATATCCCACTATCATTCTGCAGGGTGATGGAGAAATATCCCACTATCATTCTGCAGGGAGATGGAGAAATATCCCACTATCATTCTGCAGGAACATGGAGTAATATCCCACTATCATTCTGCAGGGAGATGGAGAAATATCCCCTTATCATTCTGCAGGGACATGGAGTAATATCCCACTATCATTCTGCAGGGAGATGGAGAAATATCCCACTATCATTCTGCAGGAACTTGGAGAAATATCCCACTATCATTCTGCAGGGACATGGAGAAATGTTCCACTATCATTCTGCAGCGACATGGAGAAATATCCCACTGTCATTCTGCAGGAACTTGGAGAAATATCCCACTATCATTCTGCAGGGACATGGAGAAATGTTCCACTATCATTCTGCTGGGAGATGGAGAAATATCCCACTATAATTCTGCAGGGACATGGAGAAATGTTCCACTATCATTCTGCTGGGAGATGGAGAAATATCCCACTATCATTCTGCAGGGACATGGAGAAATGTTCCACTATCATTCTGCTGGGAGATGGAGAAATATCCCACTATAATTCTGCAGGGACATGGAGAAATATTCCACTATCATTCTGCAGGGTGATGGAGAAATATCCCACTATCATTCTGCAGGGTGATGGAGAAATATCCCACTATCATTCCGCAGGGACATGGAGAAATATCCCACTATCATTCTGCAGGGTGATGGAGAAATATCCCACTATCATTCCGCAGGGACATGGAGAAATATCCCACTATCATTCTGCAGGGTGATGGAGAAATATCCCGCTATCATTCTGCAGGGTGATGGAGAAATATCCCACTTTCATTCTGCAGGGTGATGGAGAAATATCCCACTATCATTCTGCAGGGACATGGAGAAATATCCCACTATCATTCTGCAGGGTGATGGAGAAATATCCCACTATCATTCTGCAGGGGCATGGAGAAATATCCCACTATCATTCTGCAGGGACATGGAGAAATATCCCCCTATCATTCTGCAGGGTGATGGAGAAATATCCCACTATCATTCTGCAGGGACATGAAGAAATATCCCACTATCATTCTGCAGGGTGATGGAGAAATATCCCACTATCATTCTGCAGGGAGATGGAGCAATATCCCACTATCATTCTGCAGGGAGATGGAGAAATATCCCACTGTCATTCTGCAGGGTGATGGAGAAATATCCCACTATCATTCTGCAGGGAGATGGAGAAATATCCCACTATCATTCTGCAGGGTGATGGAAAAATATCCCACTGTCATTCTGCAGGGTGATGGAGAAATATCCCACTATCATTCTGCAAGAACATGGAGTAATATCCCACTATCATTCTGCAGGGAGATGGAGAAATATCCCCTTATCATTCTGCAGGGACATGGAGTAATATCCCACTATCATTCTGCAGGGAGATGGAGAAATATCCCACTATCATTCTGCAGGAACTTGGAGAAATATCCCACTATCATTCTGCAGGGACATGGAGAAATGTTCCACTATCATTCTGCAGCGACATGGAGAAATATCCCACTGTCATTCTGCAGGAACTTGGAGAAATATCCCACTATCATTCTGCAGGGACATGGAGAAATGTTCCACTATCATTCTGCTGGGAGATGGAGAAATATCCCACTATAATTCTGCAGGGACATGGAGAAATGTTCCACTATCATTCTGCTGGGAGATGGAGAAATATCCCACTATCATTCTGCAGGGACATGGAGAAATGTTCCACTATCATTCTGCTGGGAGATGGAGAAATATCCCACTATAATTCTGCAGGGACATGGAGAAATGTTCCACTATCATTCTGCTGGGAGATGGAGAAATATCCCACTATCATTCTGCAGGGACATGGAGAAATATCCCACTATCATTCTGCAGGGACATGGAGAAATATCCCCCTATCATTCTGCAGGGTGATGGAGAAATATCCCACTATCATTCTGCAGGGACATGAAGAAATATCCCACTATCATTCTGCAGGGTGATGGAGAAATATCCCCTTATCATTCTGCAGGGACATGGAGTAATATCCCACTATCATTCTGCAGGGAGATGGAGAGATATCCCGCTGTCATTCTGCAGGGTGATGGAGAAATATCCCACTATCATTCTGCAGGAACATGGAGTAATATCCCACTATCATTCTGCAGGGAGATGGAGAAATATCCCCTTATCATTCTGCAGGGACATGGAGTAATATCCCACTATCATTCTGCAGGGAGATGGAGAAATATCCCACTATCATTCTGCAGGAACTTGGAGAAATATCCCACTATCATTCTGCAGGGACATGGAGAAATGTTCCACTATCATTCTGCAGCGACATGGAGAAATATCCCACTGTCATTCTGCAGGAAATTGGAGAAATATCCCACTATCATTCTGCAGGGACATGGAGAAATGTTCCACTATCATTCTGCTGGGAGATGGAGAAGTATCCCACTATAATTCTGCAGGGACATGGAGAAATGTTCCACTATCATTCTGCTGGGAGATGGAGAAATATCCCACTATCATTCTGCAGGGACATGGAGAAATGTTCCACTATCATTCTGCTGGGAGATGGAGAAATATCCCACTATAATTCTGCAGGGACATGGAGAAATATTCCACTATCATTCTGCAGGGTGATGGAGAAATATCCCACTATCATTCTGCAGGGTGATGGAGAAATATCCCACTATCATTCCGCAGGGACATGGAGAAATATCCCACTATCATTCTGCAGGGTGATGGAGAAATATCCCACTATCATTCCGCAGGGACATGGAGAAATATCCCACTATCATTCTGCAGGGTGATGGAGAAATATCCCGCTATCATTTTGCAGGGTGATGGAGAAATATCCCACTTTTATTCTGCAGGGTGATGGAGAAATATCCCACTATCATTCTGCAGGGACATGGAGAAATATCCCACTATCATTCTGCAGGGTGATGGAGAAATATCCCACTATCATTCTGCAGGGACATGGAGAAATATCCCACTATCATTCTGCAGGGAGATGGAGAAATATCCCCCTATCATTCTGCAGGGTGATGGAGAAATATCCCACTATATTTCAGCAGGGACATGGAGAAATATCCCACCATCATTCTGCAGGGACATGGAGAAATATTCCACTATCTTTCTTCAGGGACATGGAGAAATATCCCACTATCATTCAGCAGCGACATGGAGAAATATCCCACAATAATTCAGCAGGGACATGGAGAAATATCCCACCATCATTCTGCAGGGATATGGAGAAATATCCCACTATCATTCTGCAGTTTGATGGAGAAATATCCCACTATCATTCTGCAGGGTGATTGAGAAATATCCCACCATCATTCTGCAGGGACATGGAGAAATATCCCACTATCATTCTGCAGGGTGATTGAGAAATATCCCACCATCATTCTGCAGGGACATGGAGAAATATCCCACTATCATTCTGCAGGGTGATGGAGAAATATCCCACTATCATTCTGCAGGGTGATTGAGAAATATCCCACCATCATTCTGCAGGGACATGGAGAAATATTCCACTATCTTTCTTAAGGGACATGGAGAAATATCCCACTATCATTCAGCAGGGACATGGAGAAATGTTCCACTATCATTCTGCTGGGAGATGGAGAAATATCCCACTATAATTCTGCAGGGACATGGAGAAATATCCCACTGTCATTCTGCAGGAACTTGGAGAAATATCCCACGATCATTCTGCAGGGACATGGAGAAATGTTCCACTATCATTCTGCTGGGAGATGGAGAAATATCCCACTATAATTCTGCAGGGACGTGGAGAAATATTCCACTATCATTCTGCAGGGTGATGGAGAAATATCCCACTATCATTCTGCAGGGTGATGGAGCAATATCCCACTATCATTCTGCAGGGACATGGAGAAATATCCCACTATCATTCTGCAGGGTGATGGAGAAATATCCCACTATCATTCCGCAGGGACATGGAGAAATATCCCACTATCATTCTGCAGGGTGATGGAGAAATATCCCGCTATCATTCTGCAGGGTGATGGAGAAATATCCCACTTTCATTCTGCAGGGTGATGGAGAAATATCCCACTATCATTCTGCAGGGTGATGGAGAAATATCCCACTATCATTCTGCAGGGAGATGGAGAAATATCCCACTATCATTCTGCAGGGACATGGAGAAATATCCCACTATCATTCTGCAGGGTGATGGAGAAATATCCCACTATCATTTTGCAGGGAGATGGAGAAATATCCCACTATCATTCTGCAGGGAGATGGAGAAATATCCCACTATCATTCTGCAGGGTGATGGAGAAATACCCCACTATCATTCTGCAGGGAGATGGAGAAATATCCCACTATCATTCTGCAGGGAGATGGAGAAATATCCCACTGTCATTCTGCAGGGACATGGAGAAATATCCCACTATCATTCTGCAGGGAGATGGAGAAATATCCCACTATCATTCTGCAGAGTGATGGAGAAATATCCCACTGTCATTCTGCAGGGACATGGAGAAATATCCCACTATCATTCTGCAGGGAGATGGAGAAATATCCCACTATCATTCTGCAGGGTGATGGAGAAATATCCCACTATCATTCTGCAGGGTGATGGAGAAATATCCCACTGTCATTCTGCAGGGTGATGGAGAAATATCCCACTATCATTCTGCAGGGAGATGGAGAAATATCCCACTATCATTCTGCAGGGAGATGGAGAAATATCCCACTGTCATTCTGCAGGGACATGGAGAAATATCCCACTATCATTCTGCAGGGAGATGGAGAGATATCCCCCTATCATTCTGCAGGGTGATGGAGAAATATCCCACTGTCATTCTGCAGGGTGATGGAGAAATATCCCACTATCATTCTGCAGGGTGATGGAGAAATATCCCACTGTCATTCTGCAGGGTGATGGAGAAATATCCCACTATCATTCTGCAGGGTGATGGAGAAATATCCCACTGTCATTCTGCAGGGAGATGGAGAAATATCCCACTATCATTCTGCAGGGTGATGGAGAAATATCCCACTATCATTCTGCAGGGAGATGGAGAAATATCCCACTATCATTCTGCAGGGTGATGGAGAAATATCCCACTGTCATTCTGCAGGGTGATGGAGAAATATCCCACTATCATTCTGCAGGGTGATGGAGAAATATCTCACTATCATTCTGCAGGGACATGGAGAAATATCCCACTATCATTCTGCAGGGATATGGAGAAATATCCCGCTATAATTCAGCAGGGGCATGGAGAAATATCCCACCATCATTCTGCAGGGATATGGAGAAATATCCCGCTATAATTCAGCAGGGACATGGAGAAATATCCCACCATCATTCTGCAGGGATATGGAGAAATATCCCGCTATAATTCAGCAGGGGCATGGAGAAATATCCCACCATCATTCTGCAGGGATATGGAGAAATATCCCGCTATAATTCAGCAGGGACATGGAGAAATATCCCACCATCATTCTGCAGGGACATGGAGAAATATCCCACTATCATTCTGCAGGGTGATTGAGAAATATCCCACTATCATTCTGCAGGGTGATTGAGAAATATCCCACCATCATTCTGCAGGGATATGGAGAAATATCCCACTATCATTCTGCAGGGATATGGAGAAATATCCCACTATCATTCTGCAGTTTGATGGAGAAATATCCCACTATCATTCTGCAGGGTGATTGAGAAATATCCCACTATCATTCTGCAGGGACATGGAGAAATATTCCACTATCTTTCTTCAGGGACATGGAGAAATATCCCACTATCATTCAGCAGCGACATGGAGAAATATCCCACAATAATTCAGCAGGGACATGGAGAAATATCCCACTATCATTCTGCAGGGATATGGAGAAATATCCCACTATCATTCTGCAGGGATATGGAGAAATATCCCACCATCATTCTGCAGGGATATGGAGAAATATCCCACTATCATTCAGCAGCGACATGGAGAAATATTCCACAATAATTCAGCAGGGGCATGGAGAAATATCCCACCATCATTCTGCAGGGATATGGAGAAATATCCCACCATCATTCTGCAGGGATATGGAGAAATATCCCACCATTATTCTGCAGGGATATGGAGAAATATCCCACTATCATTCAGCAGCGACATGGAGAAATATCCCACAATAATTCAGCAGGGACATGGAGAAATATCCCACCATCATTCTGCAGGGACATGGAGAAATATCCCACTATCATTCTGCAGGGATATGGAGAAATATCCCACTATCATTCAGCAGCGACATGGAGAAATATCCCACTATCATTCTGCAGGGATATGGAGAAATATCCCACCATCATTCTGCAGGGATATGGAGAAATATCCCACTATCATTCTGCAGGGATATGGAGAAATATCCCACCATCATTCTGCAGGGATATGGAGAAATATCCCACCATCATTCTGCAGGGATATGGAGAAATATCCCACCATCATTCTGCAGGGATATGGAGAAATATCCCACCATCATTCTGCAGGGATATGGAGAAATATTCCACTATCTTTCTTCAGGGACATGGAGAAATATCCCACTATCATTCTGCAGGGTGATTGAGAAATATCCCACCATCATTCTGCAGGGACATGGAGAAATATTCCACTATCTTTCTTCAGGGACATGGAGAAATATCCCACTATCATTCAGCAGCGACATGGAGAAATATCCGACAATAATTCAGCAGGGACATGGAGAAATATCCCACCATCATTCTGCAGGGATATGGAGAAATATCCCACTGTCATTCTGCAGGGTGATGGAGAAATATCCCACTATCATTCTGCAGGGTGATGGAGCAATATCCCGCTATCATTCGGCAGGGACATGGAGAAATATCCCACCATCATTCTGCAGGGATATGGAGAGATATCCCACTATCATTCTGCAGGGTGATGGAGAAATATCCCACTATCATTCTGCTGTGACAAGAAGTAATATCCCACTATCATCGTGCATGACATGGAGAAATATCCCACTATAATTCAGCAGGGACATGGAGAAATATCCCACTAGCATTGTACTGGGACATGGAGAAATATCCCACTAGCATTGTGCTGGGACATGGAGAAATATCCCACTATCATCGTGCAGGGACATGGGGAAATATCCCACTATAATTCAGCAGGGACATGGAGAAATATCCCACCATCATTCTGCAGGGACATGGAGAAATATCCCACTATCATTCTGCAGGGAAATGGAGAAATATCCCACTATCATTCTGCAGGGAAATGGAGAAATATCCCACTATCATTCTGCAGGGAGATGGAGAAATATCCCACTGTCATTCTGCAGGGAGATGGCGAAATATCCCACTATCATTCTGCAGGGATATGGA
Organism: Heterodontus francisci; assembly: GCF_036365525.1. Lineage (NCBI taxonomy): Eukaryota > Metazoa > Chordata > Chondrichthyes > Heterodontiformes > Heterodontidae > Heterodontus > Heterodontus francisci. Next base: position 9,731,268 of record NC_090380.1, on the reverse strand, counting down.
GAAATATCCCACTATCATTCTGCAGGGATATGGAGAAATATCCCACCATCATTCTGCAGGGTTATGGAGAAATATCCCACTATCATTCTGCAGGGAAATGGAGAAATATCCCACTATCATTCTGCAGGGACATGGAGAAATATTCCACTATCTTTGTTCAGGGACATGGAGAAATATCCATCAATCATTCAGCAGCGACATGGAGAAATATTCCACTATCTTTCTTCAGGGACATGGAGAAATATCCCACTATCATTCTGCAGGGATATGGAGAAATATCCCACCATCATTCTGCAGGGTGATGGAGAAATATCCCACTATCATTCTGCAGGGTGATTGAGAAATATCCCACCATCATTCTGCAGGGACATGGAGAAATATTCCACTATCTTTCTTCAGGGACATGGAGAAATATCCCACTATCATTCAGCAGGGATATGGAGAAATATCCCACCATCATTCTGCAGGGACATGGAGAAATATTCCACTATCTTTCTTCAGGGACATGGAGAAATATCCCACTGTCATTCAGCAGGGATATGGAGAAATATCCCACCATCATTCTGCAGGGACATGCAGAAATATTCCACTATCTTTCTTCAGGGACATGGAGAAATATTCCACTATCTTTCTTCAGGGACATGGAGAAATATCCCACTATCTTTCTTCAGGGACATGGAGAAATATCCCACTATCATTCTGCAGGGTGATTGAGAAATATCCCACTATCATTCTGCAGGGACTTGGAGACATTTCCCACTATCATCCTGCAGGGCGATGCAGAAATATCCCACTATCATTCTGCAGGGTGATGGAGAAATATCCCACTATCATCGTGCAGGGACATGGAGAAATATCCCACCATCATTCTGCAAGGATATGGAGAAATATCCCACTATCATTCAGCAGCGACATGGAGAAATATCCCACAATAATTCAGCAGGGACATGGAGAAATATCCCACCATCATTCTGCAGGGATATGGAGAAATATCCCACTATCATTCTGCAGGGATATGGAGAAATATCCCACTATCATTCTGCAGGGATATGGAGAAATATCCCACTATCATTCTGCAGGGTGATTGAGAAATATCCCACTATCATTCTGCAGTGTGATTGAGAAATATCCCACTATCATTCTGCAGGGTGATTGAGAAATATCCCACCATCATTCTGCAGGGACATGGAGAAATATTCCACTATCTTTCTTCAGGGACATGGAGAAATATCCCACTATCATTCAGCAGCGACATGGAGAAATATCCCACAATAATTCAGCAGGGACATGGAGAAATATCCCACTGTCATTCTGCAGGGACATGGAGAAATATCCCCACTATCATTCTGCAGGGTGATGGAGAAATATCCCACTATCATTCTGCAGGGTGATGGAGAAATATCCCACTGTCATTCTGCAGGGACATGGAAAAATATCCCACTATCATTCTGCAGGGTGATGGAGCAATATCCCGCTATCATTCGGCAGGGATATGGAGAGATATCCCACTGTCATTCTGCAGGATGATGGAGAAATATCCCACTGTCATTCTGCAGGGACATGGAGAAATATCCCACTATCATTCTGCAGGGTGATGGAGAAATATCCCACTATCATTCTGCAGGGAGATGGAGAAATATCCCACTGTCATTCTGCTGTGACAAGAAGTAATATCCCACTATCATCGTGCAGGGACATGGAGAAATATCCCACTATAATTCAGCAGGGACATGGAGAAATATCCCACTAGCATTGTGCTGGGACATGGAGAAATATCCCACTAGCATTGTGCTGGGACATGGAGAAATATCCCACTATCATCGTGCAGGGACATGGAGAAATATCCCACTATAATTCAGCAGGGACATGGAGAAATATCCCACCATCATTCTGCAGGGACATGGAGAAATATCCCACTATCATTCTGCAGGGAGATGGAGAAATATCCCACTGTCATTCTGCAGGGACATGCAGAAATATCCCACTATCATTGTGCAGTGACATGGAGAAATATCCCACTATCATTCTGCAGGGAGATGCAGAAATATCCCACTATCATTTAGCAGGGACATGGAGAAATATCCCACTAGCATTGTGCAGTGACATGGAGAAATATCCCACTATCATTCTGCAGGGAGATGCAGAAATATCCCTCTATCATTCTGCAGGGAGATGGAGAAATATCCCACTGTCATTCTGCAGGGACATGCAGAAATATCCCACTATCATTCTGCAGGGACATGCAGCAATATCCCACTATCATTCTGCAGGGAGATGGAGAAATATCCCACTATAATTCAGCAGGGACATGGAGAAATATCCCACTATCATTCTGCAGGGACATGGAGAAATATCCCACTAGCATTGTGCTGGGACATGGAGAAATATCCCACTATAATTCAGCAGTGACATGGAGAAATATCCCACTATCATTCTGCAGGGACATGCAGAAATATCCCACTATCATTCTGCAGGGAGATGGAGAAATATCCCACTTTAATTCAGCAGGTACATGGAGAAATATCCCATTCTAATTCTGCAGGGTCATGGAGAAAAATCCGACTATATTCCTGCAGGAACATGGAGAAATTTCTCACTATCATTCTGCAGGTTCATGGAGAAAAATCCGACTATAATCCTGCAGGAACATGGAGAAATATCCCACTTTAATTCAGCAATGAAAGGGAGAAGTATACCACTCATGTGTAAGCGTTTAGCGATGACAAAGCTTTAAAATCCCTTTAAACATCCTCGTTTTAATCTTCAGCTGACCAATGGATTTCTGTCACATTCAGGAACTTGCAAGTTCCTTCCTCAGCAGAGAATCAGAAAGAAGGAATGTTTGAATTGAATCATTAGAATGGTTGTAAATTATTCGTGTGGGGTGAATTTATATATCACCTGCCAGTGTATAGTTTTCAGCTCCTCACCGAAGGATGGTTGTTGAGTTAATAGAGAGGTTTACATAGAAACAACAGCTCAGAAACAGACCATTTGGCCAACTGGTCTCTGCTGGGGCTTATGCTCAACATGAGCTTCCTCCTACTTTACATCATCTGACCCTATCAAACATATCCCTCTGTTCCTTTTTCCCTCATGTTCTGAATTAATTTCCCCTTAAATGTATCGATGCTATTCACCTCAACCCCTCATTCTGGTAGTGCGCTCCACATTCTCAACAGTCGAGTTCCAAAGGCAATAAATTTCTTGAATAAATAAATTTCCGGACCGTTTTCTTGATGGGTGCAGCTCCAACAACACTCAAGAAGCTCGACACCATCCAGGACAAAGCAGCCCGCTTGATTGTCACCCCCTCCACCACCTTCAACATTCACTCCCTCCACCATCGACACACAGTGGCAGCAGTGTGTACCATCCACAAGATGCACTGCAGCAATGCACCAAGGCTCCTTGGACAGCACCTTCCAAACCCGCGACCTCTACCAACTAGAAGGACAAGGGCAACAAATGCATGGGAAGACCACCACCTGCAAGTTCCTCTCCAAGTCATACACCATTCTGACTTGGAACTATATCGCCGTTCCTTCACTGTTGCTTGGTCAAAATCCTGGAACTCCCTTCCTAACAGCACTATGGGTATTGCTACCCCAAATGGACTGCAGCGGTTCAAGAAGGCAGCTCACCACCACCTTCTCAAGGGCAATTAGGGATGGGCAATAAATGCTGCAGATGCCAGCGACGCCCACATCCCAAGAACGAATAAAACGGTATGTTCTTGTGCCAACAAGACAACAGGCAATCTTAGATTTAATGATGAGTAACATGCCTGAATTAGTCAACAATCTAATGGTATGGGAACACCTAGCTAACTGTGCCTATAATATGATTGGCTGGATTTTATTAGCACGCCATCGATCTCGGCAGCACGCTCCAAAGATGGTGGTCTGCCAGCGTGTACTGCCAGTCACGGAGCTGCAACTATATTCAACGAGGGGACTCATTAACAGTGAAGCGACGTACCACACCTCCAAATGACGTGGCAGAGGGTGGGACATCCAGCGCTGTGATCGGCATCAGGTCAGCTGGGAAGTAGGTGCTGGGTCCCTATTTAAAGCGCCCCAGCACCTGCTTCCTGACAGCTGCCATTCACCTAAAAACAGAAGACTGCGGATGCTGGAACTCTGGCAGAAAAACAGAAAGTGCTGGAAATACTCAACAGGACTGGCAGCATCTGTGGAGAGAGAAGCAGAGTTAACTTTCAGGTTTGTGACCTTTCATTACAACTGACCTGAAACATTAACAAGTCCTGGTGAGTATTTCCAGCACTTTCTGTGTTTCTGCCAAATACTTACTCTGCTTTGTCCCAGTATCCTGTGCAGTTGAGGTCCTCTTTTTCCACTCAAGTGCAACATATGATCTTGCGGGCTTGCTGCACCTGGGTAAATAATCTTAATTTTGCACATATGTGAAGGTGAGTTTGAATTGTTTCATAAAAGGGAAATACCGTCCCAGAAAGAAAAGCATCATGTAATAATGTCTACATACAATGGGCTTTTAATTTAGCCGCAGACTAATATGCTTTCAGAATCTGCATTCATTGTTTAGCTAACAGTTATGTGAAAAGACAAGTAACTGGAATTAAAAGTATTTCTCAAAGAACCAGGAAAATTTGTTTCTCTTGTAGCTGTATTGCAAACCTTAAATATTGCATCAATAATTATGATCAACTGGTGCAACTGCAAAGTGTCCGTGAACATCTATACATCTATATCTGCGTCTATCTGTCATAGATAAAGAAAACTAGTTCAACAGCAAAGATTTCCTCACTAGTCCTCCATTAGTTTTAACACATGAGAAAAGGAATCTTGCAGTCTGAAATTAGAACAGTTAGACAGTGGAATAACCTTTGCATTTAAAGGACCAGACAAGATGGCAGAGGGGTGCTCCAGGGTGGCCCCATGATTCAGGTGATGCCTCGCTGCTCACTCTCCTCCAGGCTGTGCGGGCAAGGCGGAAGGTCCTTTTCCCCAGAGATGGCAAGAAGAGGCTCTCCTGCCTGAACAAGACAGCCTGACTGGAGGTGACAGAGGAGGCCAGTAGCCATGGGGGCCATCGGTGTGATTGGGTCCAATGACGGAGCAGGATGAACAGTCTGCTTCGCTCCGGAAAGGTAAGCAGCACTTTGTACCATGACCATGAGATAGGAAGAGTTCAGGGCCGGCATGTTCCTGTTAGATGAAAGGGCAAGGCTGGCAAGTTTAGGGAACCTTGTTTGACGAGGGATATTGAGGGTCTGGTCAGGACAAAGAAGGAGGCATATGTCAGGTATAGGCAGCTGGGATCAAGCGAGTCCCTCGAGGAGTATAGGGGATGTAGGAAATGAAGAGGGCGAAAAGGGGCCATGAAATTTCCCTGGCAGATAAGATAAAGGAGAATCCTAAAAGATTCTATAAGTATATTAAGAGTAAAAGGGTACCTAGGGAGAGAGTAGGTCCCCTTAAGGATCAGTGTGGTAATCTATGTGAGGAGCCACGGGAAATGGGAGAGGTCTTAAATGAATAATGCTCGTCTGTATTTACCATGGAGAAGGTCACGGAAGCTAGTGAGTTCAAGTGAGGGAACAGCGATATCCTGGAGCATATCAACATTACAAAGGAGGAGGTGTTGGATGTTTTAAAGCACATTAAGGTGGATAAATCCCCAGGGCCTGGCCAGGTGTATCCTAGGATGTTATGGGAAGCAGGGGAGGAGATTGCTGGGGTTCTGGCAGAGATTTTTGTATCAACGTTAGCCACGGATGAGGTACCGGAAGACTGGAGGATAGCTAATGTTGTGCCTTTATTTAAGAAGGGCAACAGGGATAAGCCAGGGAACTACAGGCCGGTGAGCCTTACATCAGTGGTGGGAAAGTTATTGGAAGGGATTCTGAGAGACAGGATTCATATGCATTTGGAAAGGCATGGTCTGATTAGGGATAGTCAGCATGGCTTTGTGCATGGGAAATCATGTCGCACGAATTTGATTGAGTTTTCCGAGGAGGTGACCAAGAGGATTGACGAGGGCAGGGCGATGGACGTTGTCTACATGGACTTTAGCAAGGCCTTTGACAAAGTCCCGCATGGTACGTTGGTCCAGAAGGTTTGAACACATGGGATCCAGGGTGAGCTCACCAATTGGATACAAAATTGGCTTGGTGATAGGAAGCAGAGGGTGATAATGGAGGGTTGTTTTTCAGATTGGAGGCCAGTGACCAGTGATATGCCACAGGGATCGGTGCTGGGCCCTCTGTTGTTTGTCATATATATTAATGACTTGGATGTGAATGTAGGGGGCATGATTAGTAAGTTTGCAGATGACACCAAAATTGGTGGTATAGTTCACGGTGAAGAAGGTTGTCTAAGGTTACAAAAGGATATAGATCAACTGGGAAAGTGGGCAAGGGATTGGCAAATGGAATTTAACGCAGACAAGTGTGAAGTGATGTATTTTGGGAAGTTAAACCAGGGCAGGACATATACAGTGGATGGCAGGGCCCTGGGGAGTGTTGTTGAGCAGAGAGACCTTTAGATGCAAGTACATAGTTCCCTGAAAGTGGCAACACAGGTAGACAGGGTTGTGAAGAAGGCATATGGCATGCTTGTCTTCATCGGCCGAGGCATTGAGTACAAGAGTTGGGACGTCATGTTACAGTTGTACATAACGTTGGTTAGACCGCATTTGGAGTGCTGGTCGCCGCACTACAGGAAAGATGTGATTAAGCTAGAGAGGGTGCAGAAAAGATTCACAAAGATGTTACCTGGTTTGGAGGGCTTGAGTTATAAAGAGAGATTGGATAGGCTGGGTCTGTTTTTCCTGGAGTGAAGGAGGCTGAGAGGGGACATGATAGAGGTATATAAAATTATGAGAGGCATTGATAGGGTAGATAGCCAGAGTCTGTTTCCCACGGTAGGGGTGACTAAAACTAGAGGGCATAGATTTAAGGTGCAGGGAGGAGGTTTAAAGGGGATCAAGAAGTAAATTTTTCACACAAAGAATAGTGGGTATCTGGAATGAGCTGCCTGAGAAGGTGGTGGAGACAGGAACAGTAGCGATATTTAAGAGGCATCTGGACAGGTACTTGAATGAGCAAGGCATAGAGGGATATGGAATGAATGCAGGCATTATGGTCGGCATGGACGCGGTGGGCCGAAGGGCCCGTTTCTATGCTGTACGACCCTATGACTATGACCCCACTGAACCTGGGGGCCCCCACACAGAGTGGCACATGTGTGCCACTGCCACGCCAAAGACAAGGAGGTTGGGCAGTGAGGAATGACGTGGCATGAATGGATGAAAGGATGAAGGAACTCACCCTTGTCTGCTGCTCACAACATGGCACCTACATGACAGGTTCTCTCAGTAGTGCAGACCGAGCCTTCCCCACCTTTGGGCCCAGCATCCCTATTGTGACATGTGTCAGCTTGTTGCCTTGCCATACTTAATCTCTGCCTCCTTGCTCCTCCAGGCAAAGAGGGCCCACAACACTCATGAGGTGAGTCGGACTGTTGGAGGAGTGCCAGATATGCGGATGCTGACCCAGGCTGAGGAGGAGGCCTTCGGACTGGCTGCATCACATGTGGACCGTGCGATCAGTGACATTGACTCAAGGTCCTGGATGAACATGCAGCCATTTGATATACACAATGATCACTGTGAAAATCATGCTGTTTGATACAATGCTGTCACAATCGTTACATCCTCACCATAAAGACTGCCAGTGTGCTCTTCTCATTGTATCTTTCAGGTCAACGCTCTGAGTCGGCAATGATGGCCCAGGACACCTCTCGCACCTGCAAGGAAGCAGTGTCCCATGACACTCCAGCACCTTCCACCAGCGCAGATACACTCACCTCAGTGGGAATCCGTTCGGCTATAGAGTCTGGTGAGAGCGCTGCACACACACCCGAGCAGCTGACTGAGGCTGAGACAGCCGAGGCCCCTGACAGTCTGAGGGCTGTGAGTGGCCAGATGCATGCTGAGCCCCAGGCTAATGATGACCCTCTGTTGTTGGCAGCACAGGGCATGCTGGAGCTGCAGCAGTAGTCATGGCAACATCTGGTGGAGGTGCCACAGGCCATGCGCGGCCTTGAGTGGACAATGGGGGAGTCCATTCAGGCCATGACAGATGCCGTGTCCCAGGCATTTGAGTGCATGGCTTCATCATGGAGATGGCCGTGGCCCTCCTGGTGAACTAGATTCTATTAAAATGCACCGACCTGCAATCCCTTGCCGAGAACATCAGATCCACAAATCAGTAGCAAGGCGAGAGGGGGACCAGGGGCATGGTGACTGCCCCTGCCACTGGTCCTTCCCGGGAGAGCAGAGAGGTTCAAAAGAGTCTTGAGATGGAGGAAGTGAGCCTGCGCGCCATATTTGGAGTCCACTGTCAAGGTGCATCCATTGTGGCAACCAGCCCCTCCACCAGTGAGTCAAGCTCCAGCAGCCACAACGTCTGCGGAGACGTGAGCAGTGACAGAGGATTCCCCCAGACCTTGTGCACACAAAGGACGACCGCCAAAGTCATCCACAGCCAAAGGGCAGGCTGCTGGCACAGAGGTAGCACCGCGAAGGAGCACTCGCAAGCATTTCCAAAAACACCGTGACATAAATGGGTCTGCATGGGTGATGCTACACTGTAAAGAGTTCAATCACTAAATGTTCTTCACTAAAAGATGTGTGTTGCTTTTACTGTGTAAATGAAGTGTGCCAGCATGTACCGATCATGTCTCCTCCCATTACATCATTGGCCTTTCAGAATTGCCAATGTATGGAATAACATCATTGCCATGCTAGTATCACTTATGTGCATCTCCACGGATGCAGTAACATGGACAATGGCTCAGTATTCTGCTGCAGACTGGTGGACGCAACGATGTTGCAGGTATGGACTGCTGCACAACAGGTGAAGGAGGGTGCTGTATGGCGTGCAGAACTCATCATGGTTCCAATGGTGTGGGGAACCTTGGATCAATAAAGCATTGTCATCCTTCCTTAGCTTGCTGCTTGCCCTGCATACAGTGCCTGGATGCTGTCTGTCCTTCCATGTGCCTTTCCTGCTATAATTCGTCTGCGTCCTCATTGTCTGAGAATGAGTCCTGCTCATGTCTGTCCTCATCCTGCAAGGTCTCCCCCCCATTGAGTGTGTAGCTGTGCAGAGCACAGCAGACAGCAACAATGCGAGCTACCTTTTCTGGTTCGTACTGCAAAGCACCACCCGATCTATCCAGGCAGCGGAATTGCATTTTCAGCATGCTGATCGCCTGCTCAATGGTGGCTCTTGTAGCTCAGTGGCTGGCATTGTATCTTTCCTCTGCGGCAGTGGTGGGGTCTCTCACTGTTGTCAAGTGCCATGTCTGCAAAGGGTAGCTCACATCTTCAAGAAGCCACCCCTCCATCTAAGCCAGTTCAGTGAACAGCAATGGCACCTGGGACAGGCGCAGGATGATGACGTCATGGCAGCTGTCTGGAAAGCGGGCACATATTTGCATAAAGCAGTTACGATGATCACATACCAGCTGTACATTTAGCGAGTGAAAGCCCTTACTGTTTACTTATGTAGCTGGTCACCCGGCAGGAGCCTTGATGGCCACATGGGTACAGTCTCTGACCTCTTGCACATGTGGGAATCTCGCGATCGAGCCAAAACCGATGGCCCTCTGGACCTGGCTCCCAGGGGTGCTCTGACGACTGTGTGACCCCACAAAGGTCTCTGGTGGGCCCCTGAAATGATGCAGAGGCATAGAAGTTAAGAGCCGTTGTCACTTTGAGGGCCACAGGCATCGGATGTCCACTGAAGCCCATGGGCTGCAGGTTATCACTGAGCAGGCCACAGAGATGTGTCACCGCCTCTCTCGACATCTGCAGTCAGCTCTGACACTGGCGCTCTGACATCTCAAGGTATGTCATGCAGGACCTGTAGATACATGGCAATCAGTAGTGACGAGCTCTCCTTGGGGGTTGCTGCTGCTCACGACCGGGGGCCTCTACGTGCACTGCACCTGCTTGCTGGTTTTGCCTGTGGCATATATGGATCCTCACGGAGGAGCAATGAAGATAGGGTGAACCATCCCTATCTCCAAGTTGCAATTCAATTCAGTTCCTTCACTTCTTTGAAGGCACCTAACAGGGCAGAGAATGATGTTCTCTGGTACCTCAGGTGCTTTCATGCATGAACTATGTGACGTGGCATTGCCCATCTTAGCTCTCACTAAGGTTGGCACAGTATGACCACATTCAGATTGTAACAGCTGCAATGATTTGTTCTTTGTCCCCTTCTGTTTATAGAGCCATAGAGTTATACAGCACAGAAACAGGCCCTTTGGTCCATCGTGTCCATGCTGGCCATCAAGCACCTATCTATTCTAATCCCATTTTCCAGCACTTGGCCTGTAGCCTTGTATGCTATGGCGTTTCAAGTGCTCATCTAAATACTTCTTAAATGTTGTTAAATCTGCCTCTACCACCCATTCAGGCAGCGTGTTCCAGATTCCAATCACCCTCTGGGTGAAAAAATATTTCTTCAAATCCCCTCTAAACCTCCTATAAAATTATAAAAGAATGTTTCTCATCTATGTACTACCTCTTGGCAACATCATTCAAAAATATAACATCAGATTCCACATGTATGCTGATGACACTCAGCTCTATCACACCTCCACCTCTTTGAACCCTCCCAATCACTCTGATTTGTCAGATCACTTATCCAATACCAAGAGTGCACAAACAAAAATTTTCTCGAACTAAATACTGTCTTTGGGCCCACCACAAACTCCATTCCCCGTCCACTGTTCCCACTCCTGGAACTATCTTAAGCTGAGCAAAACCATTTGCAATCTTGGTGCTGTGTTTGACCCCGAGTTGAGTCTCTGACCACATATCCACACCATCTCTAAAACTGCCTATTTCCACCTGCATGGTATTGCCCACCTCCATCCCTGCCTCAGCACATCTGCTGCTGAAGCCCTCATCCATGCCTTTGTTACCTCTGGACTTGACTATTCCAATACTCTCCTGGCCGATCTCCCATCTCCCACCATCCCTAAACTTCAGCTCATCTAAAACTCTGCTGCAAGTCCCATTCATCCATCACCCCCCATGCCTGCTGACCTACACTGGTTCCCCGTTCAACGCCTCAATTTAAAATTTTCATCCTTGCTTTTAAATCCCTCCATGGCCTCGCTCCTCCCTATCTCCGTAATCTCCTCCAGCCCCACAACCCTCTGAGATTTCTGTGCTCCTTTAATTCTGGCCTCCTGTGCATCCCTGATTTTAATAGCTCCTCCATTGGTGGCCACGCCTTCAGTTCTGGAATACCAACACTACCAGGGGTTGTCAAAGGATCAGGATCATTGGGATCATCGGGCTAGGTCCTAGAATGATGAGTGTCAGTAGCACAAAATGAGTTAACAGTGAATTGGCAGTCTGTTATATAAAGTGGATAATTTTCTATTCATAAAATTGATTCTGATGTTAAACTGGTTGCCAATTTTTCATCAGCGCGTTGTGCGGTACTATCTTTGACCAGTGATGTCTCTCAAGCTGCTTACTAAGAGCTTTGATAACTCTTGAAAGCCTCATTGGCGGAGAACCATAAATATAAATTTTCACTGCATAAATGCACCAGATAAGGGTCCACTGCCCAAATTAAACAAATGAGCTCCTTCTCTGCTTTAAAACAGGCTCGATTTCAATCCAACCAGTATGAATCGCTGGCTTTTAATGCCCACTCATTTGGGATGTCAAAGGCAGACTTTGAAGTGGTATCACATTATTAAAATGCTTTGAATGTGACAATTCTCATTGACTGTTGTGTACTTTAAATTCCACACAAAAGTTTATTAATTAAACTGTGGGGATTCAGGCAAAACTTGGATCTGGATAATAAAAAGTTGGAGGATAGCAAATGATCGATGTTGGTTTAATATTGGGGTTGGTGGGTGAGGGGGTGTTAGGGAAGTACTTAATGGGTGCCCCAGGGCTCAGTATTGACCCAATGCTATTTCTGATTTACATCAATTTATTATTATTGTTATAGCTTGCTAGCTATTTATGACAGCTAGCTAAACTCTTTTTCCAGCGTGGAAAATTATTTGCTACTTTACTGGTAGAATGACAGAAAGTTACTTCTCACAGTCCTGGTTTTTATTGTGTAATGGTTTAGTTGGCTGGCTACATGATAACACAACATTAACACATGGTGTGACTAGCTCTAGTCTGTCAACAAAAGTAATTCGCATTGGCATTGCATACGGTTTTGCTTGCAAACTAGCTAATACAGTTGTGCTGCTCTCCCTTGATATTTATATGTTTAGCTACTTTATTTATAGGGAGAAATGTGTTTTAAATCGGACTGTGTTTTCATGGCATTAGTTTTACCATATACTTTATGTATAGATTAATTGCCCCCATGTCCATGGCTGAGTCAATAGCTTTGTCAAATGCCCATGGTGTTGGTGCCAATTCCTGCCTCCTACACCTCTCTACCTCTCCACCTCGCTTTCCTCCTTTAAGATGCTTCTTAAAACATACTTCTTTGACCAAGCTTTTGGTACCAACCTAATATCTCCTTATGTGGCTCGGTGCTATACTTTGTTTTATAATGCTCCTGTGAAATGCCTTGGGACATTTTATTCCATTAAAGGTGCTATATAAATGCAAGTTGTTGTTATTGTTATCATCAATAATGTGCTGAATGGCATTAAAAGAACAGTCTCAGGCTATCTTTTCTAGGTAGTTCTGAAAGTATTATGACAGCCCTTTCTATAAATGATATTATAGTGACAGAATACTCAACTCTTGAACAATGGGTTAACCAATGAGATTTGGTATTGAGTGTCCTGAAGAGTCACAGCATTCCATGACTGAAGAGGAGATCCTGAAGGTATTGATTAGAAAACAGAGGCAGAGGCATAGGAGCAGGAGTAGGCCACTCGGCCCCTCGAGCCTGCTCCGCCATTCAATAAGATCATGACTGATCTGATTGTAACCTCAACTCCACATTCCTGCCAACCCCCAATAACCTGTCACCCCCTTGATTATCAAGAATCTGTCTACCTCTGCCTTAAAAATATTCAAAGACTCTGCTTCCACCGCCTTTTGAGGAAGAGAATTACAATGACTTACGACCCTCCAAGAGAAAACATTTCTCCTCATCTCTGTCTTAAATGGGCGACCCCTTATTTTTAAACAGTGACCCTTAGTTCTAGATTCTCCCACAAGGGGAAACATTCTTTCCACATCCACCCTGTTAAGACATCTCAGGATCTTGTATGTTTCAATCAAGTCGCCTCTTACTCTTCTAAATTCCAGCGGATACAAGCCTAGCCTGTCCAACCTTTCCTCATAAGACAACCTGCCCATTCCAGGTATTAGTCTAGTAAACTTTCTCTGAACTGCTTTCATAAATAAAAACAAGAAATGCTGGAAATACTCAGCAGGTCTGGCAGCATCTGTGGAGAGAGAAGCAGAGTTAACGTTTCAGGTCAGTGACCCTTCTTCAGAACTGCTTTCAATGCATTTACATCCTTCCTTAAATAAGGAGACCAATACTTTACACAGTACTCCAGATGTGGTCTCAGTAGACACTATTGTAGTATAGGAAATGCAACAGCTGAAAATTGAAGTAAATGGACAAGTCCTGGAACAAGTGTAAAGGTTTACATACCTTGGGCAGACTATCACAGATGAAGGGAGATGTGACTGTGAGATCCAAAGGAGAATTGAGAATTGAGATAGCCAAGACCAGCTTTGTCAGAATGAAAGACTTGTTAACATCAAAGGAACTGACCCTGAATCTTAGGAAAAGAATGCTGAGGTGTTACATTTTGTCACCTATGTTATATGCCTTGGAGACATGGACAGCAAATAAAGAGACTGTTGATATGCTGAATGCATTTGCGATGTGGACATATCGGAGGATGTTCCACAAATCCGACACAGACAGAAAGACTAATGAGGAAGTGCTGGAAATGGCTGGAGAAAAGAGGAAATTAGTGCATAACATCAAAGAGAGAAAACAGAGAGTAGGAATAAAGGGGTCATTCTCAGGATGGCAGGCTGTTACTAACGGGGTATCAAAAGGATCAGTGCTTGGGCCACAGCTGTTCACAATCGATATAAATAATTTGGATGTGGGACCAAATGTAATATTTCCAAATTTGCTGATGACACAAAACTAGGTTGGAATGTAAGTTGTGAGGAGGATGCAAGGAGACTTCAAGGGGACTTGGACAGGTTAGGTGAATGGGCAAGAACATGGCAGATGGAATATAATGTGAATAAATGTGATGTTATCCACTTTGGTAGAAAAAAAAACAGAAAGACAGAGTATTTCTTAAATGGTGAGAGATTGGGAAGTGTTGATGTCCAAAGGTATCTGGGTGTCCTTGTTCATGAGTTACTCAAAGCTAGCATGCAAGTGCAGCAAGCAATTAGGAAGGCAAATGTTATGTTGGCCTTCATTTCAAGAGGATTTGAGTACAGGAGTAAAGAGGTGTTGCTGCAATTGTACAGAGCCTTGATGCGACCGCACCTGGATTATTGTGTACAGTTTTGGTCTCCTGACCTAAGGAAGGATATATTTGTCATAGAGGGAGTGCAATGAAGGTTCACCAGACTGATCCCTGGGATGACAGGATTGTCTTATGAGGACAGATTGAGGAGACTGGGCCTGTATTCTCTAGAGTTTCGAAGAATGAGAGATGATCTCATTGAAACTTACAAAATTCTTATAGGACATGACAGGGTAGATGTAGACAGTGTCATGCAGACCCCCCCCCCCCTCCCCCCACCTGCCAAGAATGAGGCATATTAATTTTGTCATATGAACATCGATTTGAAAACTGTTGCTGAAGCGAAGAAAGGACTTGTTTAAAAAATCACCAGGCACTTGGCTGGAAAGACAGTTGCATATTAACAGACTGTGCTTGGGGAGACAAAGGGATTACTTCCTTATCCAATTTAACCCACAATGGACTTTGAACACCAGACATTGAAGTTGAGGGAGCTCAAATTTCAGGATGAGTGCTGGGATGGCTGAATCCACAAACAGACGTGGTCAGACCATCTGGTCATGTGACTAGCCTGCTTGGCAACCTGTTTTTTCTGAATTGTACAAAAAGTTTGAACTCAGAGACCGCAGTATGCTCCTGGACTGATGAAGACCTCTCCTGTCTGTCTGCTCCCATCTCTTTCTCACGGAACTCCAAATCCACTGAAGACACATGAACAAGGTTTAAGAAGAATACTGAGCCTCAATGAAGAGCAAGATCTACCTACAATCAAGAACTCTACAGTGAGCTCGAAGAACCGTAACAAAAAAAACCTCTTCAGAGATTGCCTCAAACTTTTCCACTTTAGTTTTCTTCTGCTCTTTTCTGGCTCTATCTGCATGTGTGTATCACGTATGCATGCTAGTGTGGGCGGGTCATGTATCCGTAGGTGTTAACCGAATTAGAGTTTAAGTTTAAGTTGAATAAATTTCAACCTTTCTTCCTTAAGCCTAAGAAAACCTGTTTGTGCTGGTTTCTTTGCCTTATAATTGGAAAGGAGTGAACAAAGATTCACCAAGGGGCAGCTAAAAACACAGTGTGTTTAAAATTAAACCCTGTTACAGTAAGACCAGGTGAAGGCTGAGAGGGAACCCTAGACCCCTTTCTGGTCATAACAATAGGGTGTTTCCCCTAGCTGGGGAGCCTAGAACCAGGGGACACAGCCTCAGAATAAGGGGCACGCCATTTGAGACTGAGATGTGGAGGAATTTCTTCACTCAGAGGATGGTGAATCTTTGGAATTCTCTACCCCAGAGGGCTGTGGTAGCTCAATCATTGAGTATGTTCAAGACTGAAATCGATAGATATCTGGATACTAATGGCATCAAGGAATATGGGGATAGTGCGGGAAAGTAGTGTTAAGGTAGATGATCAGACATGATCTAATTGAATGGTGGAGCAGACTTGATGGGCTGAATGGCCTACATGTTCCTATGTCCCTGTGAAAGATACAATACTTCAGTCACATCATTCGAGCAGAAGGTAGACAGAGACAATTATTGGAAGGAAAGAGCAACAGAAAACATAAGAGAGGGCAGCAGAGATGAAAATAGATGGCAGATATAATGGACTGGATGCAGTTGACCTATGCAGAATGTGTAAGGACAGCACAGGACAGAGAGAGGTGGATCCTTGAGAGTCAACCTACTTGGAAGAAGATGACACCAATGAATGAAAAAATATTAAACTCTCCCCTCTGCTGAGAAGCTGACGAGGGCAGTTCAGATGTCCTTCTGCAACTGCCTTCGAGAGGCTGTGGGCCAATGATGGTCCTGCCATAGGCTGCACCATCTCAGCATGGGCTTCAGCAGTCTGGCTGTCTGACAGGGCAATGCTAGAGTGGCAGGGGAGGGGGCAGCAGTGCGGGCATCTGGAGACAGGCCGGCAGCTTGCTGCTCTGTGATTCCCACGCCTCTTTACATCCAGCTCAGTGATCTGGTAGAAGACAGATCTCTCAGCATCGGAGACACTCAAGTCCCTTTCAACCGAGAAGCCCAGACAGACCATGGCAGCTGCCTGAGCTTCCATTGCAGCTGCTTCCCATTCCATGGAAGATGCAATGAGTGTCCAATGCGGCTGGAACACCTGCCAGTACATTGCACATTCTCTGCTGCTGATCCAGAAGAATCCTGTTTATTAATGGTCCCAAGGTACAGTACCGTGTCTAGCTGAGCAGAGCTTGGTGTAGAACATAGAACATAGAAAAATACAGCACAGAACAGGCCCTTCGGCCCACGATGTTGTGCCGATCCTTTGTCCTCTGTCAAGGACAATTTAATCTATACCCCATCATTCTCCTTTATCCATATACCTATCTAAAAGCCGTTTGAAAGTCCCTAAAGTTTCTGACTCAACAACTTCCCCAGGCAAGGCATTCCATGCCCCGACCACTCTCTGGGTAAAGAACCTTCCCCTGACATCCCCCTTATATCTCCCACCCTTCACTTTAAATTTATGACCCCTTGTAACGCTTTGCTCCACCCGGGGAAAAAGTTTCTGACTGTCTACCCTATCTATTCCCCTGATCATCTTATAAACCTCTATCATGTCACCCCTCATCCTTCTCCGTTCTAATGAGAAGAGGCCTAGAATGTTCAGCCTTTCCTCGTAAGACTTATTCTCCATTCCAGGCAACATCCTGGTAAATCTCCTCTGCACCCTCTCCAAGGCTTCCACATCCTTCCTAAAATGAGGCGACCAGAACTGCACACAGTACTCCAAATGAGGCCTTACCAAGGTCCTGTACAGCTGCATCATCACCTCACGGCTCTTAAATTCAATCCCTCTGCTAATGAACGCTAACACCCCATATGCCTTCTTCACAGCCCTATCCACTTGAGTTGCAACTTTCAACGATCTATGCACATAGACCCCAAGGTCTCTCTGCTCCTCCACATGCCCAAGAACCCTACCGTTAACCCAGTATTTTGCATTCGTGTTTGTCCTTCCAAAATGGACGACCTCACACTTTTCAGGGTTAAACTCCATCTGCCACTTTTCAGCCCAGCACTGCAACCTATCCAAGTCCCTTTGCAGACGACAATAGCCCTCCTCGGTATCCACAACTCCACCAACCTTTGTATCATCTGCAAATTTACTGACCCACCCTTCGACTTCCTCATCCAAGTCGTTAATAAAAATCACAAACAGGAGAGGACCCAGAACTGATCCCTGTGGCACGCCACTGGTAACTGGGCTCCAGGCTGAGTATTTACCATCTAAGACCACTCTCTGCCTTCTATCAGTTAGCCAATTCTTAATCCAACTGGCCACATTCCCCACTATCCCATGCCTCCTGACTTTCTCCATAAGTCTACCATGGGGGACCTTATCAAATGCCTTACTAAAATCCATGTACACCACATCCACTGGTTTACCCTCATCCACTTGCTTGGTCACCTGCTCAAAGAATTCAATCAGGCTTGTGAGGCAAGACCTACCCCTCACAAAACCGTGCTGACTGTCCCGAATCAAGCAGTGTCTTTCCAGATGCTCAGAAATCCTATCCCTCAGCACCTTTTCCATCAACTTGCCTACCACCGAAGTAAGACTAACTGGCCTGTAATTCCCAGGGTTGTTCCTATTCCCTTTCTTGAACAGGGGCACAACATTTGCCACCCTCCAATCACCTGGTACCACCCCCGTCAACAGAGAAGATGAAAAGATCATTGCCAGCGGCTCTGCAATTTCATCCCTTGCTTCCCATAACATCCTTGGATATACCCCGTCAGGCCCGGGAGACTTGTCTATCTTCAAGTTATTCAAAAACCCCAACACATCTTCCCTCCTAACGAGCACTTCCTCGAGCTTACCAGTCTGTTTCACACCGTCCTCTTCAGTAATACACCCCTTCTCATTCGTAAATACCGAAGAGAAGTACTCATTCAAAACCTCACTTATCTCTTCCGGCTCAACACACAGTCTCCCGCTATTGTCCTTGACCGGACCTACGGTCCCCCTAGTCATCCTCATATTTCTGACATACGCGTAAAAGGCCTTGGGGTTTTCTTTTATCCTACCCGCCAAGCATTTTTCATGCCCTCTCTTAGCTCTCCTAATCCCTTTCTTCAGATCCTTCCTGGCCATCTTGTATCCCTCCAGAGCTATGCCTGTGCCCTTTTTCCTCAACCTTATATACGCATCCTTCTTCTTCCTAACAAGACTCTCAACCTCTCTTGTCAACCACGGTTCCCTCACATGACCATCCCTTCCCTGTCTGACAGGGACATGCTTATCAATGGCCCCTACTATCTGCTCCTTGAAAAAGTTCCACATTTCGACCGTGCCCTTCCCTGCCAGCATATGCTCCCAACTTATGCTCCTCAGTTCCTGCCTGACAGCATCATATCTACCCTTCCCCCAATTGTAAACCTTGCCCTGTTGCACATACCTATCCCTCTCCATTACCACAGTGAATGCTACAGAATTGTGATCACTATCTCCAAAGTGCTCGCCCACCAACAGCTCTATCACTTGCCCTGGTTCATTACCTAGTACCAAATCCAATATTGCCTCCCCTCTGGTCGGGCAGTCTACATACTGAGTCAGAAAAGCTTCCTGGACATACTGCACAAACACTACCCCATCCAAACTATTCGATCTAAGGAGTTGCCAATCAATATTTGGGAAGTTGAAATCCCCCATAATTACTACCCTGTGACTTCTGCTCCTTTCCAAAATCTGTTTCCCAATCTGCTCTTCCACCTCCCTGCTGCTATTGGGGGGCCGATAGAAAACTCCCATCAAGGTGACTGCTCCTTTCCTGTTCCTGACCTCAACCCACAGTGCCTCAGTCGGCAGATCCTCCTCGAAAATTATTTCAGCAGTTGTTACACTATTTCTAACTAACAATGCCACCCCCCCACCTCTTTTACCACCATTCCTAATCTTATGAAAACATCTATAACCAGGTACCTCCAAGAACCATTCCTCCCCCTCACCTATCCACGTTTCAGTGATGGCCACAACATCGTAGTCCCAAGTGCCCATCCACGCCTTCAATTCACTCACCTTATTCCTGATGCTTCTTGCGTTGAAGTATACGCACTTTAACCCTTCTCCGTGCCCATCTGTCCTCTGCGACAGTGCTACCTTCCCCAATACCTCACTACACTCTTTGTCTTTCTGAGTGGACCCACTGGTCCCTGGACTACAAGTCCGGTTCCCATCCCCCTCCCAAACTAGTTTAAACCCTCCCGAACAGTACTAGCAAACCTCCCTCCCAGGATATTGGTGCCCCTCTGGTTCAGATGCAGCCCGTCCTGTTTGAACAGGTCCCATCTTCCCCAGAATGCAGTCCAATTATCCAAGAACTGGAAGCCCTCTCTTCTACACCATTCCTGCAGCCACGTGTTCAGCTGTGCTCTCTCCCTATTCCTAGCCTCACTATCACGTGGCGCCGGCAACAAACCAGAGATAACAACTCTGTCCGTCCGAGCTTTCAGCTTCCAGCCTAACTCCCTAAACTCACTTCTAACATCTGTGCCACCCTTCCTTCCTACGTCGTTGGTGCCAATGTGCACCACGACCTCTGGCTGCTCCCCCTCCCCTTTAAGGATCCTGAAGACGCGATCACAAACATCACGGACCCTGGCACCAGGTAGGCAACAAACCATCCGTGCGTCTCGCTTGCGCCCACAGAACCGCCTGTCGGTACTCCTCACCATCGAGTCCCCGATGACTAGTGCTCTCCCATTCTCCCTCCTTCCCTTCTGAGCCACAGTGCAGGACCCCGTGCCAGAGGCCCGTTCACTGCAGCCTGCCCCCGATAGGCCGTCCCCCCCAACAGTATCTAAAACTGTATACTTGTTGCTGAGGGGAACGACCACAGGAGATCCCTGCACTGACCTCTTCCCACCTCTAACTGTTACCCAGCTGCCTTTGTTTTGTGGAGTAACGACATCCCTGTGTGTTCTACACCCTCCACTGCTGTCTGTCTCCAGCACCTGCTCCTGCTCACATGTGCATGACTCTCCATATGAAAACGCACTAGTCTTATTGGTCCCACCGAAGAGCGGGTATCAGAGCTGGTGCATGGTCCCTAGTGACCTCCTCTGAGGAGTCGCTGGCCAGTTGGAGCACCTCCTGTGGGGCTCGTAGGGGAGATAAGAGACATGAATGAGCACTGTCACGCTAAGAAGGTTGGAAGTGATCATTATGCGTGTGATCATATTTCAGTAGCTGTTGATATCAAGTCAACATGAATGATTGTTATGTACCATGTGGCTGTGAGGTATCGAATTCTCTACCAGGTATCTGGGACAAACCCATCTCTCCATCTCTGATGGGCAGGTATGCCAAGACCCAGCTTATCTCCAGCCCCTCCTCCTCTGCAGCTGTCAGCATGGAGATGGCTGGAGGGCCGCCTCAGGTTCTCTGCCTCTAGTGTTCCGAGATCTCTATGCCTGTAAGGAGAGAAAGAAAAGACTGATGAGAGTAATGACAGATGTTCACCAATGGATGACTATGAGGGGGAAGCAGGATCCTCACAGTCCCCAGCAGCACATCCAGGGAGGCATCACTGAACTGAGCCACAGCTTTTCACCTGTTTGATTCCATTCTCCCACTTCCTTCTCTTTGGCTCCCAACTTGGAAGTATTGTGAACTGTGGGGAAGATAATGATAGACTTCAAGAGGACATAGACAGGCTGGTGGAATGAGGAAACACGTGCCAGATAAAATTTAATGCAGGGAATTGTGAACTGATACATTTGGGTAGGAAGAAGGAGAAGAGGCAATATAAAATAAAGGACACAAAAACAGAAAAATGCTGGAAATACTCAGCAGCTTAGGAGAGAAAAACAGACAGGAATCCTGAAAATGATATGTTAATGCAGTGGCTGGGTTTAAAAGCGACGGACAGATAGATGTGATGCATTGCCTTCTGGGTTTTGCATCTTACCAGATGCCCAACCCCAATCTCTCACTCACAGTGCATGGCAATCTTAAACTCCAGCCTTATTCATCAGAAAGGAGGAACCAGTGCAGTTTGACTTAACTCCTGGCTGGTCTCCCACATTCTAACTCTGCAAACTTAAACTCATCCAAAACTCTGCTTCCCGTGTCCTCACTCATGCCAAGCCTCATTCACCTATCATCCCCTGTGCTCGCTGACATACATTGGCTCCTGGTCAAGCAATGCCTTGATTTTAAAATTCTCATCCTTGTTTTCAAATCCCTTCATGGTCTCGCTGCTCCCTATCTCTGTAATATCCTCCAGCCCCACAACCCTCTGAGATATCTGCACTCATCTAATCCTGGCCTCTTGAGCATTCCCCATTTTAATTGCTCCGCTATTGGTAGTTGTGCCTTCAGCTGCCTTGGCCCTAAACTGTGGAATCCCCTCTCTAAATCTCTCTGATTCTACCTCTCATTCTTCCTTTAACATGCTCCTTAAAATCTACTTCTTTGACCAAACTTTTGGCCATCTGCCCTAATACAACAAGAATTTGTATTCATATAGCACCTTTAATGTAATAAAACATCTCAAGGCACTTCACAGAGGCATTATAAGACAAAATTAGACACCAGCCACATAAGGAGATAGGGCAGAGAGGCAGTGAAGTGTAGGGAGAGTATTCTAGAGCTTAGGGACTAGCTAACTGAGGGTGTGGAGACCAGTAGAGGAGCAATTAAAATTGGGGGTGCTTAAGAGGCCAGAATTAGATGAGTGTCGATATCTCAGAGGGTTGTGGGGCTGGAGGATATTACAGAGATAGGGCGGGGTGAGGCCATGGAGGGATTTGAAAACAAGGATGAGAATTTTCAAATCAAAGCATTGCTTGACCGGGAGCCAATATAGGTCAGCGAGCACAGGGGTGAAAGGTGAACAGGACTTGGTGTGAGTTAGGACATGGGCAGCAGAGCTTACCAGACTATACCATCCAACAACAGTAGGATATTCCCTTTCCTTTTCTCCTCTGGCTCTGTTGAGCAAGTAGGTTATCACCCTTCTCTTGGTTTTCATAAGGGACCAAAGTGTCGCACTCAATAGTGAAACCTCAAAACTGCTCCCTCACAGATGTGAGCCCACATCAGACACTGTGCAATGGAGCATGATCAAAAAATGACATTTTTAATGAGAGCAACACTTCTGTTCTTTATTTTAAAAAAAGATTACTGCCATCAGAGAGAAAATAGAAGTTGCCTGCAGAGATTTCAAAAGGGACAAATCTCATTCGAGGTGATGTGGTACAAAACCTGGTGATGGGGGAAAGTCTTTGGCCAAGCACAAAGGAGGCCGGTGACCAGTGGTGTGCCGCAGGGATCGGTGCTGGGCCCTCTGTTGTTTGTCATATATATTAATGACTTGGATGTGAATGTAAGGGGCATGATTAGTAAGTTTGCAGATGACCCCAAAATTGGTGGTATAGTGGACAGTGAAGAAGGTTGTCTAAGGTTACAACAGGATATAGATCAACTGGGAAAGTGAGCAAGGGATTGTCAAATGGAATTTAACACAGACAAGTGTGAAGTGATGCATTTTGGGAAGTTAAACCAGGGCAGGACATATAAAGTGAATGGCAGGGCCCTGGCGAGTGTTGTTGAGCAGAGAGACCTTGGGGTGCAAGTTCCCTGAAAGTGGCAACACAGGTAGACAGGGTTGTGAAGAAGGCGTATGGCATGCTTGCCTTCATCGGCCGAAGCACTGAGTACAAGAGTTGGGACGTCATGTTACAGTTGTACATAATGTTGGTTAGGCCGCATTTGGAGTACTGTGTGCAGTTCTGGTTGCCGCACTACAGTAAAGATGTGATTAAGCTAGAGAGGGTGCAGAAGAGATTCACAAGGATGTTGCCTGGTTTGGAGGGCTTGAGTTATAAAGAGAGATTGGATAGGCTGGGTCTGTTATCCCTGGAGCAAAGGAGGCTGAGAGGGGACATGATAGAGGTATATAAAATTATGACAGGCATAGATAGGGTAGATAGCCAGAGTCTGTTTCCCATGGTAGGGGTGACTAAAACTAGAGGGCATAGATTTAAGGTGAGAGGGAGGAGGTCTAAAGGGGATCAAAGTGGTAAATTTTTCACACAAAGAATAGTGGGTATCTGGAATGAGCTGCCTGAGGAGGTGGTGGAGGCAGGAACAGTAGCAACATTTAAGAGGCATCTGGACAGGTACTTGAATGAGCAAGGCATAGAGGGATATGGAATTAATGCAGGCAGGTGGGATTAGTATAGATAGGCATTATGGTCGGCATGGACGTGGTGGGCCGAAGGGCCTGTTTCTATGCTGTACGACTCTATGACTCTATGAGACAATGTAGGAGATTACTAGAGAAGATTTAGGGATGTAGAGTTGGGGAAGGACAGAAAAGTTGCAAGACCAAGATCCAGTTTTTGCAGACTGATTGGAAGGGGTCATTTGGGTTCCAGTTGGGAACCTTCGACAAACTTTCGAGAAAGATTTGGATGTAGGCCCAAGGAACGTTGAGATTTACAGACACCCGAAGTAGGAAGAATAGTTCAGCAAAAAGAAAGATGAAAATAGAATCTGATTTGATGAGGGAATGGGCTGAAATGTGACAGAAGAAATTCAGGGCATGTTTGGGGTGACGTAATTTGGTTTTAAAAAGCAGTGATAATATTGAATGAAAACAAGAGTGGCATTTATCTGCCTCGGTGTCTAATTTTGCTTTATAACCCTCCTATAAAGCACCTTGGAACATTAAAGATATTGCATAAATAAGTTGTTGTTGTTAAAGTCGGCCACGGACAGCATTAGCCCCGCCCCTAGTCCGTGAATGACAGCATTAGTCCCGCCCACAGTTAGTCAGTGAGTGACAGCATTCAACCCGCCCACATTTAGTCGCCTGTGCCGGGTGGGTGCTCCGATGTTGAAGAGGACGCTGTTTTGGGCGGACTGACTCTGGCAGAGGCATCAGGGCACAGACTGCGCATGTCTTATAAGGTTTTGAGGTGGACTAGCGGACATTTGCTCGCCTCTGGTTCCATAGTGTAGTGGTTATCACGTCTGCTTTACACGCAGAAGGTCCTGGGTTCGAGCCCCAGTGGAACCAGATTTTTTTTTAGGTTGTTAAACATTTCATTTTTCATCTGTCCCCTGTTTATTTCAAACTAGTTATTTAGTTATTGTCAATCTGACACCTTTAAACATCAGCAGTGAGTTATTAGTCAACATGTTAGCATTTTTTAATGCTGAAAAGCTGAACCACAGCATTAGAAATGCGGAGGGAGAGATGGTTGCCTGAGAGTTGGTGTTTAGGGAGCGTTTGCAGGTATGACTGGGTGAGATTGCAATGATTATCAGTCATTGAAAGGCCAGGCACTCAGAGAAACAAGCTGAATTGTCGCATGTTCCTTGAAGAGTTTTCTATTGGACAGAGGCTACATTTCTTCAATTACCATCCAAATGGGTATTGGGGGAGCATGTGGACCATGGGGACAAATTCTATTCCCATTTGTTTCCTGCATGGATGATTTGTTCCCTCCAAATCCTGGAATTATTTCCCCAATCTCCCCCACTACCTGAAACAGCACAGCACTGGACCCACCCCCAGTCAGGGCCACGAGGAAAGCATTGGGCCACTGCATATCCAACTGTATCTGAACAGTTGGTCATTTATCTGTTTGATCTGGATGAGGTTTAGCATATTCCAGACCTGGTATCTCGTGGCACTGCACACAGAATCAACACCAACTGCAGTCTAAAGATAAAGTAGATTACCAGGATAGAGGATAATTAAACCATTGTGATTAGTTCAGGCTGTTTTAAAGTCATCCATTCTGCCCTTATTTTTGTATTAGTCTTTGATTTCAAATGTTATTTATATTTAAACAGGAAAACATACAACCACTTGTGAAGCAAAGACGCAGGCCTTCATATTCGCAGGGAAGGGTGCGGGTGAGGCTGAAAACAGCAGAGGAACCTGACAAGGCCGGGGATGTGGCTGTCTTACCTAACTTAACGGCAGGAGCTCATGAACATTTTGTAGGTCCTGCCAGGCAACCAGTCAAATGAATAGTCTGGGCTGGGATCAGGATGAACTTAGGAAGAAGCCATTCAGCCCCTTGAAGCTTTTGCAACATTCAGTTCAATAATGGCTAATCTGTTTCTCAACTCCATCTGCCCTGCTATATTGTATGCCATTGTACTGTTGTGCTAAAATATCGTATGGTTGTGATGTGCATAACATTGAAAAGCTCAAATTTTTGTTATTCTTTCATGGGATGTGGGTGTCGCTGGGCCAGGCCAGCATTTATTGCCTATCCCTAATTGCCCTTGAGAAGGTGGTGGTGAGCTGCCTTCTTGAACCGTTGCAGTCCATGTGGGGTTGGTACATCCACAGTGCTGTTAGGAAGGGAGCTCCAGGATTTTGACCCAGCGACAGTGAAGGAACGGCGATATAGTTCCAAGTCAGGATGGTGTGTGGCTTGGAGGGGAATGTAGCATTCAGAATTGAATTCTTTTACATAAACTGAAAACTGTGTAGGCTGAGGTGTTTCTATGAAATGACATTGAGACTTGTGTAATGTGTTTTTCAGTGTAACTGCCTGAGTCATCACAGTACTTCAGAATCGCCAGCACATCACATCATCACAGTAAAGGCCAGCTACCCGACCCGAACCCGACGGGACCCGACAACATGTGTCGGGTTCGGGTCGGGTCGCACTTCCGGGTCCAGCATTCGGGCTCAGCTCGGGTCGGGTCAGGTCAGACACGCTTTATCGCCACCTCAGGTAAGTGGCTCCAATGTTAATTTACTTTTTGGGCTTGAAAGGTGGTTTTGTTAACAGTTACTTTAAGCTTGTGCAGATCAGCAACAAAGTGAAAAATGGAAGGTAGGTTAACTGATGGTTGGGTTGGGTCTGGCGCGGGAAAAAATGAAAGGACTTGGGCTGGGTCAGGCTCGGGGTCGGGTGTGATTCTGACGGGCTCGGGTCAGGTTTCGTTTGCAGACCCGAGCCGGCCTTTACATCGCAGCACTTACTGTAACCACTCTATCCTTCTACCAGCAGCAGCTCATCCTGATCAAAAATCAACTCATGGGTAGCTGATGAAGTGCCAGCATGTACCTGCTGCAGCAGGCAGTGTGTGAATTTCCAGAATAAAGAGGCCTGAATTGAACATTGCCACTTTTCCCAAGTTTTTAAAATTGATTTATGTAGACATTGCTTGTGTTTTTTCTGGACTTTTTACACAATGATGATTTTGATAGAGTAGGTAAACTTTGCCAACAATAGGAATAGATGGTACAGTGTCCTTTTTCCAGAGGGTGTACTGAAGCCTCAGGAATAACTTTCCAAGCTGGAGTGGTGGATGCTGTCTCTCTCCTGGCATTGAAGAGGGAGCTGGACCAGTTCCTAACTGGACCAGTGATCACATCATATTCAGAGATACAGCACTGAAACAGGCCCTTCGGCCCACCGAGTCTGTGCCGACCATTAACCACCCATTTATACTAATCCTACACTAATCCCATACTCCTACCACATCCTCACCTGTCCTTATATTCCCCTACCACCTACCTACACAAGGGGCAATTTATAATGGCCAATTTACCTATCAACGTGCAAGTCTTTTGGCTGTGGGAGGAAACCGGAGCACCCAGAGAAAACCCACGCAGACACAGGGAGAACTTGCAAACTCCACACAGGCAGTACCTAGAATTGAACCCGGGTCGCTGGAGCTGTGAGGCTGCGGTGCTAACCACTGCGCCTACAGAAGGTCTTTATAGATAACACTGGCTCCTTGTGATCCCCTGGACTGGCTTTGATTGCCCCAGGGAGTCAGAGTGGAATAGTCCAGAATAGTTTTCCCTTATTGGCCCTGGGATTTTTCTCTGCTCTTTTCGCCTCTCCCAAGATATGAGCGAGGGTGGAGGAGGGCGTGGGAAGGAAATGTTTCATAGTGCAACTCCAGCCATCATTAGGTATAGAGCAAGCTTATTGCACTGGCTGGTCTTTTCATCTCCTATTTATGGTATAAGATGGACAAGCCTGCTATTTTCATTCACAAAGATAAGTACAAGTGATGAAGGCCTGTCTAGCCATCTTGCCAGAATTTATTCTCCCGTACAGAAAAGTTTCCCAGGCAATACACTGTGGGTGAAGTGCTTATTGACATCAGCACCAAACATTTTTTTATATATTCGTCCATTTGTGGGATGTGGGCATAACTGGCTAGGCCAGCAGTTATTACCCATCCCTAATTGCCCTTGAGAAGGTGGCTGCAGTCCATGTCTGCAACCTGCTGCTCGGCAGCCACTTCCTGTAAGTTGCTAGGGTGCTGACTCAGCGGGGGTGATGAGGGGGATGGGTGCCATGCAACAATCAGAAGATTACATTGGTGCAGTAAAATCAACACTAATTGGCTCATTATCTTTATAAAGCTCTGGTTAGGCCCCAGCTAGAGTATTGAGTCCTGTTTTGGTCACCACACTTTAGGAAGGATGTGAGGGTCCTTGAGAGGGTGTAGAGATTTACCAGAATGGTTCTGGGGATGGGGGATTTTAGATACAAGGTTAGGTTGAAGAAACTGTGGTTGTTCTCCCTGGAGCGAAGGAGATTGAGGGGAGATTTGACAGAGGTGTACAAGATTATGACAGGTTTAGATCGGGTAAACAAAGAGAAACTGTTCCCATTAACGGCTGGTACATGTACCAGGGGACACAGATTGAAGGTTTTGGGTAAGAGATGCAGGGGGAATGTGAGGATCATACCTAGCACAAAGGAAGATAGTTGTGGTTATTGGAGGCCAATCATCTCAGCCCCAGGACATTGCTACAGGGTAGCGTCCTAGGCCCAACCATCTTCAGCTGCTTCATCAGTGACCTTCTCTCCGTCATAAGGTCAGAAATGCAGATTTTTAAAACCTTAAAGTGATTATCAAGGCTGCTCAGAAATCGGATTCCAGTGAGATTGTCTTTCTCTAATTCTGACCTTTCTTTATTCTATGAGACTCAGAGTGCAGTGCTTGCTTTAGCTGACACTCTAACGGGTCACTGAGTGGCAGTAACAAATGCCATGGAGCTCATGGCTGCCCAATAGGTGAGAGAATGTCGAAGGAAGTGAGGAATGCTAAATGACTTTTTCATACCACATAATTCCATGAAAACAGCAGCCGAACTAGAACTAAAGTAACGCTGGGATGAGATGCTATACGTATGATTTTTAAAAACTAAAGGGAGATCAATTATATCTGAAGGAATTTTCCTGCAATCCACCAAGGAGGATTGATTTTTAATAGGTTTGCAGCAACACAGCACAGGCTAACACCGATCATTCTTCAAGCCAGTGGAGCATGGATTAGTGAATATTATCACAGTCAGCTACAACCTGAATCAAAACAGACTAATCCCCATCTCTCACATTATTCTCCACGATACACTTACTCAGATTCTTATTTTTCATGAGTTAAATTAGTTCCCTGTTCTCATGCCAAGGACAGAACCTGGGAGTGGGGGTTAGTCAGCACAGGAAGAGCTACAGGCCAAGGCCTGAGTCCTGGGCTATGGTTGGGTCAGATGTGGGATCTGGCAGCTCTGAGAGCAGGGGTGCAGGCTGGCTGGGACCAGGCCAGGGGGCTGTGGGTCTTGATGGCAGCTCCAGGTTAGGAGGGCAGGGCTATGACTGGACTGCGGTTCAAGGCCTGTCTGTGGGTGTGGTGCTGAGCCCAGGAGCAAAGAGGCCGAGTGCAGAGTCAGACAGAGCAGCTGCTACCAAATTTGGGGTCACGTGAACACTTGAAGACAGGAGCCCTATTAGCAGTTAATAATGAAGAGCAGTCACCTGAGAGCAGCAGCCAATGAAAGTCACATGGCCCCTATCGCTCACTTCTGAATTCAGAGAGATGCACTTCATTTCTTATTTTCCATTCTTGAACATTTTTTTGAAAACAACCTTGATCTACCATTTGTATAAGCTTTTTACCCTTTCAGCAATAATTTAAAAGGTTATTATTTTATTTATTTTAAAAGGTTGGATTTGATTGGCTGAAAATCTATCAGTCATTCAAGCTCGAGAGGACTGTCATCATGGATCAGCAATGTTACCAGATATATCTAATATCAGACTACAAAAGCAAAATACTGCTGATGATTGCCAAATATTCCCTATAAGCTCACAGACTCCCACAATTACCTGGAGTACACTTCTTCACATGCTACTTCCTGTAAGGACTCCATCCCACTCTCCCAGTTTCTCCGTCTCCATCACATCTGTTTTGATGATACAACCTTCCATACTAGTGCTTTCAATATGTCTTCCTTTTTCTTCAACCAAGGACTCCCCTTCCCCCACTGTGCTTTACAGGCCCTTGACTGCGTCCATTCTATTTCCCACACTTCTGCTCTCACCCCTTTCTTAATCCCTTTCCTTTTGTGTTCGATTGTTCCCATCCTGCAATTCATACCTCATCCAAAAACATTTTGCATTTTCTCACTTGTCCAATTGCCACTTCCTTTGCCTTTGAATTATGAAACCTTTCGTCATTTAATCACCCCTGCCCTTCACCCTGTCACAGACCTTTTTATTCCTTCTTCCACCTATCCCCCCACCCACATTTTCACTCACTTAAAACCGATTACATTTCTAAATTCTCCCAGTTCTGATGAAAAGTCATTGACCTGAAACGTCAGAACAGATTGGAGTGGCAGAGGTGCCACGGAACCCGAGGCTGAGATTGCCGGGCTCGAACTTCCCGGGGATGGGGAAGCTCCATGATGACAGATCTGCCACATTGCAACGGGAACCTACTTTAAATATTTAAAATACCTCTGTGCATAATTTTCAATGTCGTCTGCCGTGATCTTCCCATTCATTCCCGATCTGGAGCTCAATGTGTTGCACTCAACCACCTTCACATTCCCATCCACGAAAGCTGACGCCACCGAGGAGGGGAAATGGTCAACTCTGCATTTTCTATATAGATGGGAGAAGGGATCAACTCTGCATTTTGTATATAGATGGGGGAAGGGGTCAGCTCTGCATTTTCTTTATAGATGGGGGGAAGGGGTCAACTCTGCATTTTGTATATAGATGGGGAGAAGGGGTCAACTCTGCATTTTGTATATAGATGGGGGGAAGGGGTCAACTCTGCATTTTGTAGATAGATGGGGGGAAGGGAACAAATCTGCATTTTGTATATAGATGGGGAGAAGGGGTCAACTCTGCATTTTGTACATAGATGGGGGAAGGGGTCAGCTCTGCATTTTCTTTATAGATGGGGGGAAGGGGTCAACTCTGCATTTTGTATATAGATGGGGGGAAGGGGTCAACTCTGCATTTTGTATATAGATGGGGGGAAGGGGTCAACTCTGCATTTTGTATATAGATGGGAGAAGGGATCAACTCTGCATTTTGTATATAGATGGGGAGAAGGGGTCAACTCTGTATTTTGTATATAGATGGGGGAAGGGGTCAACTCTGTACTTTGCATATAGATGTGGGGGAAGGGGTCAACTCTGCATTTTGTATATTGATGGGAGAAGGGGTCAACTCTGCATTTTGTATATCGATGGAGGGAAGGGGTCAACCCTGCATTTTGTATATCGATGGGGGGAAGGGGTCAACCCTGCATTTTGTATATCCATGGGGGGAAGGGGTCAACTCTGCATTTTGTATATAGATGGGGGGAAGGGGTCAACTCTGCATTTTGTATATAGATGGGGGGGGAAGGGGTGAACTCTGCATTTTGTATATAGATGGGGGGAAGGGGTCAACTGTGTATTTTGTATATCGATGGAGGGAAGGGGTCAACCCTGCATTTTGTATATCGATGGGGGGAAGGGGTCAACTCTGCATTTTGTATATAGATGGGGGGAAGGGGTCAACTCTGCATTTTGTATATCCATGGGGGGAAGGGGTCAGCTCTGCATTTTGTATATAGATGGGGGGAAGGGGTCAAATCTGCATTTTGTATATCCATGGGGGGAAGGGGTCAACTCTGCATTTTGTATATAGATGGGGGGAAGGGGTCAACTCTGCATTTTGTATATAGATGGGGGGAAGGGGTCAACTCTGCATTTTGTATATCCATGGGGAGAAGGGGTCAACTCTGCATTTTGTACATAGATGGGGGAAGGGGTCAGCTCTGCATTTTCTTTATAGATGGGGGGAAGGGGTCAACTCTGCATTTTGTATATAGATGGGGGGAAGGGGTCAACTCTGCATTTTGTATATAGATGGGGGGAAGGGGTCAACTCTGCATTTTGTATATAGATGGGAGAAGGGATCAACTCTGCATTTTGTATATAGATGGGGAGAAGGGGTCAACTCTGTATTTTGTATATAGATGGGGGAAGGGGTCAACTCTGTACTTTGCATATAGATGTGGGGGAAGGGGTCAACTCTGCATTTTGTATATTGATGGGAGAAGGGGTCAACTCTGCATTTTGTATATCGATGGAGGGAAGGGGTCAACCCTGCATTTTGTATATCGATGGGGGGAAGGGGTCAACCCTGCATTTTGTATATCCATGGGGGGAAGGGGTCAACTCTGCATTTTGTATATAGATGGGGGGAAGGGGTCAACTCTGCATTTTGTATATAGATGGGGGGGGAAGGGGTGAACTCTGCATTTTGTATATAGATGGGGGGAAGGGGTCAACTGTGTATTTTGTATATCGATGGAGGGAAGGGGTCAACCCTGCATTTTGTATATCGATGGGGGGAAGGGGTCAACTCTGCATTTTGTATATAGATGGGGGGAAGGGGTCAACTCTGCATTTTGTATATCCATGGGGGGAAGGGGTCAGCTCTGCATTTTGTATATAGATGGGGGGAAGGGGTCAAATCTGCATTTTGTATATCCATGGGGGGAAGGGGTCAACTCTGCATTTTGTATATAGATGGGGGGAAGGGGTCAACTCTGCATTTTGTATATAGATGGGGGGAAGGGGTCAACTCTGCATTTTGTATATCCATGGGGGGAAGGGGTCAACTCTGCATTTTGTATATAGATGGGGGGAAGGGGTCAACTCTGCATTTTGTATATAGATGGGGGGAAGGGGTCAAATCTGCATTTTGTATATTGATGGGGGGAAGGGGTCAACTCTGTATTTTGTATATAGATGGGGGGAAGGGGTCAACTCTGCATTTTGTATATAGATGGGGGGAAGGGGTCAACTCTGCATTTTGTATATAGATGGGGAGAAGGGGTCAACTCTGCATTTTGTATATAGATGGGGGGGAAGGGGACAACTCTGCATTTTGTATATAGATGGGGGGGAAGGGGTCAACTCTGCATTTTGTATATAGATGGGGGAAGGGATCAACTCTGCATTTTGTATATAGATGGGAGGAAGGGGTCAACTCTGCATTTTGTATATCCATGGGGGGAAGGGATCAACTCTGCATTTTGTATATAGATGGGAGGAAGGGGTCAACTCTGCATCTTGTATATAGATGGGGGGAAGGGGTCAACTCTGCATTTTATATATAGATGGGGGAAGGGATCAACTCTGCATTTTGTATATAGATGGGGAGAAGGGGTGAACTCTGCATTTTATATATAGATGGGGGGAGGGGGTCAACTCTGCATTTTGTATATAGATGGGGGGTGGGGGTCAACTCTGCATTTTGTATATAGATGGAGGGAAGGGGTCAACTCTGTATTTTGTATATTGCTGGGGGGAAGGGGTCAACTCTGCATCTTGTATGTAGATCGGGGGGAAGGGGTCAACTCTGCATTTTGTAAATAGATGGGGGGAAGGGGTCAACTCTGCATTTTGTATATAGATGGGGGGAAGGGGTCAACTCTGCATTTTGTATATAGATGGGGGAAGGGATCAACTCTGCATTTTGTATATAGATGGGGGGAAGGGGTCAACTCTGCATTTTGTATATAGATGGGAGGAAGGGGTCAACTCTGCATTTTTTATATAGATGGGGGGAAGGGGTCAACTCTGCATTTTATATATAGATGGGGGAAGGGATCAACTCTGCATTTTGTATATAGATGGGGGGGAAGGGGTCAACTCTGCATTTTGTATATAGATGGGGGGAGGGGGTCAACTCTGTATTTTGTATATAGATGGGGGGAGGGGGTCAACTCTGTATTTTGTATATTGCTGGGGGGAAGGGGTCAACTCTGCATCTTGTATGTAGATCGGGGGAAGGGGTCAACTCTGCATTTTGTATATGGATGGGGGGAAGGGGTCAGCTCTGCATCTTGTATGTAGATCGGGGGGAAGGGGTCAAATCTGCATTTTGTATGTAGATGGGGGGAAGGGGTCAACTCTGCATTTTATATATAGATGGGAGGAAGGGGTCAACACTGCATTTTGTATATAGATGGGGGGAAGGGGTCAACTCTGCATTTTATATATAGATGGGGGAAGGGATCAACTCTGCATTTTGTATATAGATGGGGGGAAGGGGTCAACTCTGCATTTTGTAGATAGATGGGGGGAAGGGAACAAATCTGCATTTTGTATATAGATGGGGGGAAGGGGTCAACTCTGCATTTTATATATAGATGGGGGAAGGGATCAACTCTGTATTTTGTATATAGATGGGGGGAAGGGGTCAACTCTGCATTTTGTATATAGATGGGGGGAAGGGGTCAAATCTGCATTTTATATATAGATGGGGGAAGGGATCAACTCTGCATTTTGTATATAGATGGGGGGAAGGGGTCAACTCTGCATTTTGTATATAGATGGGGGGAAGGGGTCAACTCTGCATTTTATATATAGATGGGGGAAGGGATCAACTCTGCATTTTGTATATAGATGGGGGGAAGGGGTCAACTCTGCATTTTATATATAGATGGGGGAAGGGATCAACTCTGCATTTTGTATATAGATGGGGGGAAGGGGTCAACTCTGTATTTTGTATATAGATGGGGGAAGGGGTCAACTCTGTACTTTGCATATAGATGTGGGGGAAGGGGTCAACTCTGCATTTTGTATATTGATGGGAGAAGGGGTCAACTCTGCATTTTGTATATCGATGGAGGAAAGGGGTCAACCCTGCATTTTGTATATCGATGGGGGGAAGGGGTCAACCCTGCATTTTGTATATCGATGGGGGGAAGGGGTCAACCCTGCATTTTGTATATCCATGGGGGGAAGGGGTCAACTCTGCATTTTGTATATAGATGGGGGGAAGGGGTTAACTCTGCATTTTGTATATAGATGGGGGGGAAGGGGTGAACTCTGCATTTTGTATATAGATGGGGGGAAGGGGTCAACTCTGCATTTTGTATATAGATGGGGGGAAGGGGTCAACTCTGCATTTTGTATATAGATGGGGGGGAAGGGGTGAACTCTGCATTTTGTATATAGATGGGGGAAGGGGTCAACTCTGTATTTTGTATATCGATGGAGGGAAGGGGTCAACCCTGCATTTTGTATATAGATGGGGGGGAAGGGGTGAACTCTGCATTTTGTATATAGATGGGGGAAGGGGTGAACTCTGTATTTTGTATATAGATGGGGGAAGGGGTCAACTCTGCATTTTGTATATAGATGGGGGGGAAGGGGTGAACTCTGCATTTTGTATATAGATGGGGGAAGGGGTCAACTCTGTATTTTGTATATCGATGGAGGGAAGGGGTCAACCCTGCATTTTGTATATCGATGGGGGGAAGGGGTCAACCCTGCATTTTGTATATCCATGGGGGGAAGGGGTCAACTCTGCATTTTGTATATAGATGGGGGGAAGGGGTCAACTCTGCATTTTGTATATCCATGGGGGGAAGGGGTCAACTCTGCATTTTGTATATAGATGGGGGGGAAGGGGTGAACTCTGCATTTTGTATATAGATGGGGGGAAGGGGTCAAATCTGCATTTTGTATATCCATGGGGGGAAGGGGTCAACTCTGCATTTTGTATATAGATGGGGGAAGGGATCAACTCTGCATTTTGTATATCCATGGGGGGAAGGGGTCAACTCTGCATTTTGTATATAGATGGGGGGAAGGGGTCAACTCTGCATTTTGTATATCCATGGGGGGAAGGGGTCAGCTCTGCATTTTGTATATAGATGGGGGGAAGGGGTGAACTCTGCATTTTGTATATAGATGGGGGGAACGGGTGAACTCTGCATTTTGTATATAGATGGGGGGAAGGGGTCAAATCTGCATTTTGTATATTGATGGGGGGAAGGGGTCAACTCTGTATTTTGTATATAGATGGGGGGAAGGGGTCAACTCTGCATTTTGTATATAGATGGGGGGAAGGGGTCAACTCTGCATTTTGTATATAGATGGGGAGAAGGGGTCAACTCTGCATTTTGTATATAGATGGGGGGGAAGGGGTCAACTCTGCATTTTGTATATAGATGGGGGGAAGGGGTCAACTCTGCATTTTGTATATAGATGGGAGGAAGGGGTCAACTCTGCATTTTGTATATAGATGGGGGGAAGGGGTCAAATCTGCATTTTATATATAGATGGGGGAAGGGATCAACTCTGCATTTTGTATATAGATGGGGGGAAGGGGTCAACTCTGTATTTTGTATATTGCTGGGGGGAAGGGGTCAACTCTGCATCTTGTATGTAGATCGGGGGGAAGGGGTCAACTCTGCATTTTGTAAATAGATGGGGGGAAGGGGTCAACTCTGCATTTTGTATATAGATGGGGGGAAGGGGTCAACTCTGCATTTTGTATATAGATGGGGGAAGGGATCAACTCTGCATTTTGTATATAGATGGGGGGAAGGGGTCAACTCTGCATTTTGTATATAGATGGGAGGAAGGGGTCAACTCTGCATTTTTTATATAGATGGGGGGAAGGGGTCAACTCTGCATTTTATATATAGATGGGGGAAGGGATCAACTCTGCATTTTGTATATAGATGGGGGGGAAGGGGTCAACTCTGCATTTTGTATATAGATGGGGGGAGGGGGTCAACTCTGTATTTTGTATATAGATGGGGGGAGGGGGTCAACTCTGTATTTTGTATATTGCTGGGGGGAAGGGGTCAACTCTGCATCTTGTATGTAGATCGGGGGAAGGGGTCAACTCTGCATTTTGTATATGGATGGGGGGAAGGGGTCAGCTCTGCATCTTGTATGTAGATCGGGGGGAAGGGGTCAAATCTGCATTTTGTATGTAGATGGGGGGAAGGGGTCAACTCTGGATTTTATATATAGATGGGAGGAAGGGGTCAACACTGCATTTTGTATATAGATGGGGGGAAGGGGTCAACTCTGCATTTTATATATAGATGGGGGAAGGGATCAACTCTGCATTTTGTATATAGATGGGGGGAAGGGGTCAACTCTGCATTTTGTAGATAGATGGGGGGAAGGGAACAAATCTGCATTTTGTATATAGATGGGGGGAAGGGGTCAACTCTGCATTTTATATATAGATGGGGGAAGGGATCAACTCTGTATTTTGTATATAGATGGGGGGAAGGGGTCAACTCTGCATTTTGTATATAGATGGGGGGAAGGGGTCAAATCTGCATTTTATATATAGATGGGGGAAGGGATCAACTCTGCATTTTGTATATAGATGGGGGGAAGGGGTCAACTCTGCATTTTGTATATAGATGGGGGGAAGGGGTCAACTCTGCATTTTATATATAGATGGGGGAAGGGATCAACTCTGCATTTTGTATATAGATGGGGGGAAGGGGTCAACTCTGCATTTTATATATAGATGGGGGAAGGGATCAACTCTGCATTTTGTATATAGATGGGGGGAAGGGGTCAACTCTGTATTTTGTATATAGATGGGGGAAGGGGTCAACTTTGTACTTTGCATATAGATGTGGGGGAAGGGGTCAACTCTGCATTTTGTATATTGATGGGAGAAGGGGTCAACTCTGCATTTTGTATATCGATGGAGGGAAGGGGTCAACCCTGCATTTTGTATATCGATGGGGGGAAGGGGTCAACCCTGCATTTTGTATATCGATGGGGGGAAGGGGTCAACCCTGCATTTTGTATATCCATGGGGGGAAGGGGTCAACTCTGCATTTTGTATATAGATGGGGGGAAGGGGTTAACTCTGCATTTTGTATATAGATGGGGGGGAAGGGGTGAACTCTGCATTTTGTATATAGATGGGGGGAAGGGGTCAACTCTGCATTTTGTATATAGATGGGGGGAAGGGGTCAACTCTGCATTTTGTATATAGATGGGGGGGAAGGGGTGAACTCTGCATTTTGTATATAGATGGGGGAAGGGGTCAACTCTGTATTTTGTATATCGATGGAGGGAAGGGGTCAACCCTGCATTTTGTATATAGATGGGGGGGAAGGGGTGAACTCTGCATTTTGTATATAGATGGGGGAAGGGGTGAACTCTGTATTTTGTATATAGATGGGGGAAGGGGTCAACTCTGCATTTTGTATATAGATGGGGGGGAAGGGGTGAACTCTGCATTTTGTATATAGATGGGGGAAGGGGTCAACTCTGTATTTTGTATATCGATGGAGGGAAGGGGTCAACCCTGCATTTTGTATATCGATGGGGGGAAGGGGTCAACCCTGCATTTTGTATATCCATGGGGGGAAGGGGTCAACTCTGCATTTTGTATATAGATGGGGGGAAGGGGTCAACTCTGCATTTTGTATATCCATGGGGGGAAGGGGTCAACTCTGCATTTTGTATATAGATGGGGGGGAAGGGGTGAACTCTGCATTTTGTATATAGATGGGGGGAAGGGGTCAAATCTGCATTTTGTATATCCATGGGGGGAAGGGGTCAACTCTGCATTTTGTATATAGATGGGGGAAGGGATCAACTCTGCATTTTGTATATCCATGGGGGGAAGGGGTCAACTCTGCATTTTGTATATAGATGGGGGGAAGGGGTCAACTCTGCATTTTGTATATCCATGGGGGGAAGGGGTCAGCTCTGCATTTTGTATATAGATGGGGGGAAGGGGTGAACTCTGCATTTTGTATATAGATGGGGGGAACGGGTGAACTCTGCATTTTGTATATAGATGGGGGGAAGGGGTCAAATCTGCATTTTGTATATTGATGGGGGGAAGGGGTCAACTCTGTATTTTGTATATAGATGGGGGGAAGGGGTCAACTCTGCATTTTGTATATAGATGGGGGGAAGGGGTCAACTCTGCATTTTGTATATAGATGGGGAGAAGGGGCCAACTCTGCATTTTGTATATAGATGGGGGGGAAGGGGTCAACTCTGCATTTTGTATATAGATGGGGGGAAGGGGTCAACTCTGCATTTTGTATATAGATGGGAGGAAGGGGTCAACTCTGCATCTTGTATATAGATGGGGGGAAGGGGTCAACTCTGCATTTTATATATAGATGGGGGGAAGGGATCAACTCTGCATTTTGTATATAGATGGGGGGAAGGGGTGAACTCTGCATTTTATATATAGATGGGGGAGGGGGTCAACTCTGCATTTTGTATATAGATGGGGGGTGGGGGTCAACTCTGCATTTTGTATATAGATGGGGGGAAGGGGTCAACTCTGCATTTTTTATATAGATGGGGGGAAGGGGTCAACTCTGCATTTTTTATATAGATGGGGGGAAGGGGTCAACTCTGCATTTTATATATAGATGGGGGAAGGGATCAACTCTGCATTTTGTATATAGATGGGGGGAAGGGGTGAACTCTGCATTTTGTATATAGATGGGGGGAGGGGGTCAACTCTGTATTTTGTATATTGCTGGGGGGAAGGGGTCAACTCTGCATCTTGTATGTAGATCGGGGGAAGGGGTCAACTCTGCATTTTGTATATGGATGGGGGGAAGGGGTCAGCTCTGCATCTTGTATGTAGATCGGGGGGAAGGGGTCAAATCTGCATTTTGTATGTAGATGGGGGGAAGGGGTCAACTCTGCATTTTATATATAGATGGGAGGAAGGGGTCAACACTGCATTTTGTATATAGATGGGGGGAAGGGGTCAACTCTGCATTTTATATATAGATGGGGGAAGGGATCAACTCTGCATTTTGTATATAGATGGGGGGAAGGGGTGAACTCTGCATTTTGTATATAGATGGGGGGAGAGGGTCAACTCTGCATTTTGTATATAGATGGGGGGAGGGGGTCAACTCTGCATTTTGTATATAGATGTGGGTGAAGGGGTTAACTCTGCATTTTGTATATAGATGGGGGGAAGGGGTTAACTCTGCATCTTGTATATAGATGGGGGGAAGGGGTCAACTCTGCATTTTGTATATAGATGGGGGGAGGGGGTCAACTCTGCATTTTGTATATAGATGGGGGGAGGGGGTCAAATCTGCATTTTGTATATTGATGGGGGGAAGGGGTCAACTCTGCATTTTGTATATAGATGGGGGGAAGGGGTCAACTCTGCATTTTGTATATAGATGGGGGGAAGGGGTCAACTCTGCATTTTGTATATAGATGGGGAGAAGGGGTCAACTCTGCATTTTGTATATAGATGGGGGGGAAGGGGTCAACTCTGCATTTTGTATATAGATGGGGGGAAGGGGTCAACTCTGCATTTTGTATATAGATGGGGGGGAAGGGGTCAACTCTGCATTTTGTATATAGATGGGGAGAAGGGGTCAACTCTGCATTTTGTATATAGATGGGGGGGAAGGGGTCAACTCTGCATTTTGTATATAGATGGGGAGAAGGGGTCAACTCTGCATTTTGTATATAGATGGGGGGGAAGGGGTCAACTCTGCATTTTGTATATAGATGGGGGGAAGGGGTCAACTCTGCATTTTGTATATAGATGGGGGAAGGGGTCAACTCTGTACTTTGCATATAGATGTGGGGGAAGGGGTCAACTCTGCATTTTGTATATTGATGGGAGAAGGGGTCAACTCTGCATTTTGTATATCGATGGAGGGAAGGGGTCAACCCTGCATTTTGTATATCGATGGGGGGAAGGGGTCAACCCTGCATTTTGTATATCGATGGGGGGAAGGGGTCAACCCTGCATTTTGTATATCCATGGGGGGAAGGGGTCAACTCTGCATTTTGTATATAGATGGGGGGAAGGGGTTAACTCTGCATTTTGTATATAGATGGGGGGGAAGGGGTGAACTCTGCATTTTGTATATAGATGGGGGGAAGGGGTCAACTCTGCATTTTGTATATAGATGGGGGGAAGGGGTCAACTCTGCATTTTGTATATAGATGGGGGGGAAGGGGTGAACTCTGCATTTTGTATATAGATGGGGGAAGGGGTCAACTCTGTATTTTGTATATCGATGGAGGGAAGGGGTCAACCCTGCATTTTGTATATAGATGGGGGGGAAGGGGTGAACTCTGCATTTTGTATATAGATGGGGGAAGGGGTGAACTCTGTATTTTGTATATAGATGGGGGAAGGGGTCAACTCTGCATTTTGTATATAGATGGGGGGGAAGGGGTGAACTCTGCATTTTGTATATAGATGGGGGAAGGGGTCAACTCTGTATTTTGTATATCGATGGAGGGAAGGGGTCAACCCTGCATTTTGTATATCGATGGGGGGAAGGGGTCAACCCTGCATTTTGTATATCCATGGGGGGAAGGGGTCAACTCTGCATTTTGTATATAGATGGGGGGAAGGGGTCAACTCTGCATTTTGTATATCCATGGGGGGAAGGGGTCAACTCTGCATTTTGTATATAGATGGGGGGGAAGGGGTGAACTCTGCATTTTGTATATAGATGGGGGGAAGGGGTCAAATCTGCATTTTGTATATCCATGGGGGGAAGGGGTCAACTCTGCATTTTGTATATAGATGGGGGAAGGGATCAACTCTGCATTTTGTATATCCATGGGGGGAAGGGGTCAACTCTGCATTTTGTATATAGATGGGGGGAAGGGGTCAACTCTGCATTTTGTATATCCATGGGGGGAAGGGGTCAGCTCTGCATTTTGTATATAGATGGGGGGAAGGGGTGAACTCTGCATTTTGTATATAGATGGGGGGAACGGGTGAACTCTGCATTTTGTATATAGATGGGGGGAAGGGGTCAAATCTGCATTTTGTATATTGATGGGGGGAAGGGGTCAACTCTGTATTTTGTATATAGATGGGGGGAAGGGGTCAACTCTGCATTTTGTATATAGATGGGGGGAAGGGGTCAACTCTGCATTTTGTATATAGATGGGGAGAAGGGGTCAACTCTGCATTTTGTATATAGATGGGGGGGAAGGGGTCAACTCTGCATTTTGTATATAGATGGGGGGAAGGGGTCAACTCTGCATTTTGTATATAGATGGGAGGAAGGGGTCAACTCTGCATCTTGTATATAGATGGGGGGAAGGGGTCAACTCTGCATTTTATATATAGATGGGGGGAAGGGATCAACTCTGCATTTTGTATATAGATGGGGGGAAGGGGTGAACTCTGCATTTTATATATAGATGGGGGGAGGGGGTCAACTCTGCATTTTGTATATAGATGGGGGGTGGGGGTCAACTCTGCATTTTGTATATAGATGGGGGGAAGGGGTCAACTCTGCATTTTTTATATAGATGGGGGGAAGGGGTCAACTCTGCATTTTTTATATAGATGGGGGGAAGGGGTCAACTCTGCATTTTATATATAGATGGGGGAAGGGATCAACTCTGCATTTTGTATATAGATGGGGGGAAGGGGTGAACTCTGCATTTTGTATATAGATGGGTGGAGGGGGTCAACTCTGTATTTTGTATATTGCTGGGGGGAAGGGGTCAACTCTGCATCTTGTATGTAGATCGGGGGAAGGGGTCAACTCTGCATTTTGTATATGGATGGGGGGAAGGGGTCAGCTCTGCATCTTGTATGTAGATCGGGGGGAAGGGGTCAAATCTGCATTTTGTATGTAGATGGGGGGAAGGGGTCAACTCTGCATTTTATATATAGATGGGAGGAAGGGGTCAACACTGCATTTTGTATATAGATGGGGGGAAGGGGTCAACTCTGCATTTTATATATAGATGGGGGAAGGGATCAACTCTGCATTTTGTATATAGATGGGGGGAAGGGGTGAACTCTGCATTTTGTATATAGATGGGGGGAGAGGGTCAACTCTGCATTTTGTATATAGATGGGGGGAGGGGGTCAACTCTGCATTTTGTATATAGATGTGGGTGAAGGGGTTAACTCTGCATTTTGTATATAGATGGGGGGAAGGGGTTAACTCTGCATCTTGTATATAGATGGGGGGAAGGGGTCAACTCTGCATGTTGTATATAGATGGGGGGAGGGGGTCAACTCTGCATTTTGTATATAGATGGGGGGAGGGGGTCAAATCTGCATTTTGTATATTGATGGGGGGAAGGGGTCAACTCTGCATTTTGTATATAGATGGGGGGAAGGGGTCAACTCTGCATTTTATATATAGATGGGGGGAAGGGGTCAACTCTGCATTTTGTATATAGATGGGGAGAAGGGGTCAACTCTGCATTTTGTATATAGATGGGGGGGAAGGGGTCAACTCTGCATTTTGTATATATATGGGGGGAAGGGGTCAACTCTGCATTTTGTATATAGATGGGGGGGAAGGGGTCAACTCTGCATTTTGTATATAGATGGGGAGAAGGGGTCAACTCTGCATTTTGT
This sequence comes from Heterodontus francisci, assembly GCF_036365525.1. Lineage (NCBI taxonomy): Eukaryota > Metazoa > Chordata > Chondrichthyes > Heterodontiformes > Heterodontidae > Heterodontus > Heterodontus francisci. The sequence goes on along the minus strand of NC_090380.1, from coordinate 9,688,301 downwards.
ATATAGATGGGGGGGAAGGGGTCAACTCTGCATTTTGTATATAGATGGGGAGAAGGGGTCAACTCTGCATTTTGTATATAGATGGGGGGGAAGGGGTCAACTCTGCATTTTGTATATAGATGGGGGGAAGGGGTCAACTCTGCATTTTGTATATAGATGGGGGGGAAGGGGTCAACTCTGCATTTTGTATATAGATGGGGGAAGGGATCAACTCTGCATTTTGTATATAGATGGGGGGAAGGGGTCAACTCTGCATTTTGTATATAGATGGGGGGAAGGGGTCAACTCTGCATTTTATATATAGATGGGGGAAGGGATCAACTCTGCATTTTGTATATAGATGGGGGGAAGGGGTGAACTCTGCATTTTATATATAGATGGGGGGAGGGGGTCAACTCTGCATTTTGTATATAGATGGGGGGAGGGGGTCAACTCTGCATTTTGTATATAGATGGAGGGAAGGGGTCAACTCTGTATTTTGTATATTGCTGGGGGGAAGGGGTCAACTCTGCATCTTGTATGTAGATCGGGGGGAAGGGGTCAACTCTGCATTTTGTATATAGATGGAGGGAAGGTGTCAACTCTGCATTTTGTATATAGATGGGGGTAAGGGGTCAACTCTGCATTTTGTATATAGATGGGGGGAAGGGGTCAACTCTGCATTTTGTATATAGATGGGGGGAAGGGGTCAACTCTGCATTTTGTATATAGATGGGGGGAAGGGGTCAACTCTGCATTTTGTATATAGATGTGGTGAAGGGGTCAACTCTGCATTTTGTATATCGATGTTGGGAAGGGATCAACTCTGCATTTTGTATATAGATGGGAGGAAGGGGTCAACTCTGCATTTTGTATATAGATGGGGGGAAGGGATCAACTCTGCATTTTGTATATAGATGGGAGGAAGGGGTCAACTCTGCATTTTGTATATAGATGGGGGGAAGGGGTCAACTCTGCATTTTATATATAGATGGGGGAAGGGATCATCTCTGCATTTTGTATATAGATGGGGGGAAGGGGTGAACTCTGCATTTTGTATATAGATGGGGGGAGGGGGTCAACTCTGCATTTTGTATATAGATGGGGGGAACGGGTCAACTCTGTATTTTGTATATAGATGGGGTGAAGGGGTCAACTCTGCATTTTGTATAGAGATGGGGGGAGGGGGTCAACTCTGCATTTTGTATATAGATGTGGGTGAAGGGGTTAACTCTGCATTTTGTATATAGATGGGGGGAAGGGGTTAACTCTGCATCTTGTATATAGATGGGGGGAAGGGGTCAACTCTGCATTTTGTATATAGATGGGGGGAGGGGTTAACTCTGCATTTTGTATATAGATGTGGGTGAAGGGGTTAACTCTGCATTTTGTATATAGATGGGAGGAAGGGCTCAACTCTGCATTTTGTATATCGATGGGGGGAAGGGGTCAACTCTGCATTTTGTATATAGATGTGGGTGAAGGGGTTAACTCTGCATTTTGTATATAGATGGGAGGAAGGGGTCAACTCTGCATTTTGTATATTGATGGGGGGAAGGGGTTAACTCTGCATTTTGTATATGGATGGGGGGAAGGGGTCAACTCTGCATTTTGTATATAGATGTGGGTGAAGGGGTTAACTCTGCATTTTGTATATAGATGGGAGGAAGGGGTCAACTCTGCATTTTGTATATTGATGGGGGGAAGGGGTTAACTCTGCATTTTGTATATTGTTGGGGGGAAGGGGTTAACTCTGCATTTTGTATATGGATGGGGGGAAGGGGTCAACTCTGCATTTTCTTTATCGATGGGGGGAAGGGGTCAGCTCTGCATTTTCTGTATAGATGGGGGGAAGGGGTCAACTCTGCATTTTCTATATCGATGGGGGGAAGGGGTTAACTCTGCATTTTGTATATAGATGTGGGGAAGGGGTCAACTCTGTATTTTGTATATACATTGGGGGGAAGGGATCAACTCTGCATTTTGTATATAGATGAGGGGAAGGGGTTAACTCTGCATTTTGTATATAGATGTGGGGAAGGGGTCAACTCTGTATTTTGTATATACATTGGGGGGAAGGGATCAAATCTGCATTTTCTATATAGATGGGGGGAAGGGGTTAACTCTGCATTTTGTATATAGATGTGGGGAAGGGGTCAACTCTGTATTTTGTATATAGATGTGGGGAAGGAGTCAACCCTGCATTTTGTATATTGATGGGGGGAAGGGGTCAACTCTGCATTTTGTATATAGATGTGGGTGAAGGGGTTAACTCTGCATTTTGTATATAGATGGGGGGAAGGGGTTAACTCTGCATCTTGTATATAGATGGGGGGAAGGGGTCAACTCTGCATTTTGTATATAGATGGGGGGAGGGGGTCAACTCTGCATTTTGTATATAGATGTGGGTGAAGGGGTTAACTCTGCATTTTGTATATAGATGTGGGTGAAGGGGTTAACTCTGCATTTTGTATATAGATGGGGGGAAGGGGTCAACTCTGCATTTTGTATATCGATGGGGGGAAGGGGTCAACTCTGCATTTTGTATATCGATGGGGGGAAGGGGTCAACTCTGCATTTTATATATAGATGGGGGAAGGGATCAACTCTGCATTTTGTATATAGATGGGGGGAAGGGGTGAACTCTGCATTTTATATATAGATGGGGGGAGGGGGTCAACTCTGCATTTTGTATATAGATGGGGGGAGGGGGTCAACTCTGCATTTTGTATATAGATGGAGGGAAGGGGTCAACTCTGTATTTTGTATATTGCTGGGGGGAAGGAGTCAACTCTGCATCTTGTATGTAGATCGGGGGGAAGGGGTCAACTCTGCATTTTGTATATAGATGGAGGGAAGGCGTCAACTCTGCATTTTGTATATAGATGGGGGTAAGGGGTCAACTCTGCATTTTGTATATAGATGGGGGGAAGGGGTCAACTCTGCATTTTGTATATAGATGGGGGGAAGGGGTCAACTCTGCATTTTGTATATAGATGGGGGGAAGGGGTCAACTCTGCATTTTGTATATAGATGGGGGAAGGGATCAACTCTGCATTTTGTATATAGATGGGAGGAAGGGGTCAACTCTGCATTTTGTATATAGATGGGGGGAAGGGGTCAACTCTGCATTTTATATATAGATGGGGGAAGGGATCAACTCTGCATTTTGTATATAGATGGGGGGAAGGGGTGAACTCTGCATTTTGTATATAGATGGGGGGAGGGGGTCAACTCTGCATTTTGTATATAGATGGGGGGAACGGGTCAACTCTGTATTTTGTATACAGTAGTGGGGAAGGGGTCAACTCTGTATTTTGTATATTGCTGGGGGGAAGGGGTCAACTCTGCATCTTGTATGTAGATCGGGGGAAGGGGTCAACTCTGCATTTTGTATATGGATGGGGGGAAGGGGTCAGCTCTGCAGCTTGTATGTAGATCGGGGGGAAGGGGTCAAATCTGCATTTTGTATATAGATGGGGGGAGGGGGTCAACTCTGCATTTTGTATATAGATGTGGGTGAAGGGGTTAACTCTGCATTTTGTATATAGATGGGGGGAAGGGGTTAACTCTGCATCTTGTATATAGATGGGGGGAAGGGGTCAACTCTGCATTTTGTATATAGATGGGGGGAGGGGGTCAACTCTGCATTTTGTATATAGATGTGGGTGAAGGGGTTAACTCTGCATTTTGTATATAGATGTGGGTGAAGGGGTTAACTCTGCATTTTGTATATCGATGGGGGGAAGGGGTCAACTCTGCATTTTGTATATAGATGGGAGGAAGGGGTCAACTCTGCATTTTGTATATTGATGGGGGGAAGGGGTTAACTCTGCAGTTTGTATATGGATGGGGGGAAGGGGTCAACTCTGCATTTTGTATATATATGGGGGAAGAGGTCAACTCTGCATTTTCTTTATCGATGGGGGGAAGGGGTCAGCTCTGCATTTTCTGTATAGATGGGGGGAAGGGGTCAACTCTGCATTTTCTATATCGATGGGGGGAAGGGGTTAACTCTGCATTTTGTATATAGATGTGGGGAAGGGGTCAACTCTGTATTTTGTATATACATTGGGGGGAAGGGGTTAACTCTGCATTTTGTATATAGATGTGGGGAAGGGGTCAACTCTATTTTGTATATACATTGGGGGGAAGGGATCAACTCTGCATTTTGTATATAGATGGGGGGAAGGGGTTAACTCTGCATTTTGTATATAGATGTGGGGAAGGGGTCAACTCTGTATTTTGTATATAGATGTGGGGAAGGAGTCAACCCTGCATTTTGTATATTGATGGGGGGAAGGGGTCAACTCTGTATTTTGTATATAGATGTGGGGAAGGGGGTCAACTCTGCATTTTGTATATAGATGTGGGTGAAGGGGTTAACTCTGCATTTTGCATATAGATGGGGGGAAGGGGTCAACTCTGCATTTTGTATATAGATGGGGGGAGGGGGTCAACTCTGCATTTTGTATATAGATGTGGGTGAAGGGGTTAACTCTGCATCTTGTATATAGATGGGGGGAAGGGGTCAACTCTGCATTTTGTATATAGATGGGGGGAAGGGGTCAACTCTGCATTTTGTATGTAGATGGCAGGAAGGGGTCAACTCTGCATTTTGTATATAGATGTGGGTGAAGGGGTTAACTCTGCATTTTGTATATAGATGTGGGTGAAGGGGTTAACTCTGCATTTTGTATATAGATGGGGGGAAGGGGTCAACTCTGCATTTTGTATATCGATGGGGGCAAGGGGTCAACTCTGCATTTTGTATATAGATGTGGGTGAAGGGGTTAACTCTGCATTTTGTATATAGATGGGAGGAAGGGGTCAACTCTGCATTTTGTATATTGATGGGGGGAAGGGGTTAACTCTGCATTTTGTATATATATGGGGGAAGAGGTCAACTCTGCATTTTCTTTATCGATGGGGGGAAGGGGTCAGCTCTGCATTTTCTGTATAGATGGGGGGAAGGGGTCAACTCTGCATTTTCTATATCGATGGGGGGAAGGGGTTAACTCTGCATTTTGTATATAGATGTGGGGAAGGGGTCAACTCTGTATTTTGTATATACATTGGGGGGAAGGGATCAACTCTGCATTTTGTATATAGATGAGGGGAAGGGGTTAACTCTGCATTTTGTATATAGATGTGGGGAAGGGGTCAACTCTGTATTTTGTATATACATTGGGGGGAAGGGATCAACTCTGCATTTTGTATATAGATGGGGGGAAGGGGTTAACTCTGCATTTTGTATATAGATGTGGGGAAGGGGTCAACTCTGTATTTTGTATATAGATGTGGGGAAGGAGTCAACCCTGCATTTTGTATATCGATGGGGGGAAGGGGTTAACCCTGCATTTTGTATATAGATGGGAGGAAGGGGTCAACTCTGCATTTTGTATATAGATGTGGGGAAGGGGTCAACTCTGTATTTTGTATATAGATGTGGGGAAGGAGTCAACCCTGCATTTTGGAGATAGATGGGGGGGGAAGGGGTTAACTCTGTATTTTGAATATAGATGGGAGGAAGGGGTTAACTCTGCATTTTGTATATACATTGGGGGGAAGGGATCAACTCTGCATTTTGTATATAGATGGGGGGAAGGGGTCAACTCTGTATTTTGTATATACATTGGGGGGAAGGGATCAACTCTGCATTTTGTATATAGATGTGGGGAAGGGGTCAACTCTGTATTTTGTATATAGATGTGGGGAAGGGGTCAACTCTGTATTTTGTATATAGATGGGGGGAAGGGGTCAACTCTGTATTTTGTATATACATTGGGGGGAAGGGATCAACTCTGCATTTTGTATATAGATGTGGGGAAGGGGTCAACTCTGTATTTTGTATATTGCTGGGGGGAAGGGGTCAACTCTGCATTTTGTATATAGATGGGAGAAGGGATCAACTCTGTATTTTGTATATAGATGGGGGTAAGGGGTCAACTCTGCATTTTGTATATAGATGTGGGGAAGGGGTCAACTCTGTATTTTGTATATAGATGGGGGGAAGGGGTCAACTCTGTATTTTGTATATTGCTGGGGGGAAGGGGTCCACTCTGCATTTTGTATATAGATGTGGGGAAGGGGGTCAACTCTGTATTTTGTATATTGCTGGGGGGAAGGGGTCAACTCTGCATTTTGTATATAGATGGGAGAAGGGATCAACTCTGTATTTTGTATATAGATGGGGGTAAGGGGTCAACTCTGCATTTTGTATATAGATGTGGGGAAGGGGTCAACTCTGTATTTTGTATATAGATGGGGGGAAGGGGTCAACTCTGTATTTTGTATATTGCTGGGGGGAAGGGGTCAACTCTGCATTTTGTATATAGATGTGGGGAAGGGGTCAACTCTGTATTTTGTATCTCGATGGGGGGAGGGGGTCAACTCTGCATTTTGTATATAGATGTGGGGAAGGGGTCAACTCTGCATTTTGTATATAGATGGGGGGAAGGGGTCAACTCTGCATTTTGTATATAGATGGGGGGAAGGGGTCAACTCTGCATTTTTTATATAGATGGGGGGAAGGGGTCAACTCTGCATTTTGTATATAGATGGGGGGAAGGGGTTAACTCTGTATTTTGTATATAGATGGGAGGAAGGGGTCAACTCTGCATTTTGTATATAGATGGGGGGAAGGGGTCAACTCTGCATTTTTTATATAGATGGGGGGAAGGGGTCAACTCTGCATTTTGCATATTGCTGGGGGGAAGGGGTCAACTCTGCATTTTTTATATAGATGGGGGGAAGGGGTCAACTCTGCATTTTGTATATAGATGGGGGGGGGGGAAGGGTCAACTCTGCATTTTGTATATAGATGGGGGGAAGGGGTCAACTCTGCATTTTTTATATAGATGGGGGGAAGGGGTCAACTCTGTATTTTGTATATAGATGGGAGGAAGGGGTCAACTCTGCATTTTGTATATAGATGGGGGGAAGGGGTTAACTCTGTATTTTGTATATAGATGGGAGGAAGGGGTCAACTCTGCATTTTGTATATAGATGGGGGGAAGGGGTCAACTCTGCATTTTGTATATAGATGGGGGGAAGGGGTTAACTCTGTATTTTGTATATAGATGGGAGGAAGGGGTCAACTCTGCATTTTGTATATAGATGGGGGGAAGGGGTCAACTCTGCATTTTTTATATAGATGGGGGGAAGGGGTCAACTCTGCATTTTGCATATTGCTGGGGGGAAGGGGTCAACTCTGCATTTTTTATATAGATGGGGGGAAGGGGTCAACTCTGCATTTTGTATATAGATGGGGGGGGGGGAAGGGTCAACTCTGCATTTTGTATATAGATGGGGGGAAGGGGTCAACTCTGCATTTTTTATATAGATGGGGGGAAGGGGTCAACTCTGTATTTTGTATATAGATGGGGGGAGAAGGGGTCAACTCTGCATTTTGTATATAGATGTGGGGAAGGGGTCAACTCTGTATTTTGTATATAGATGGGGGGGGAAGGGGTCAACTCTGCATTTTGTATATAGATGTGGGGAAGGGGTCAACTCTGCATTTTGTATATAGATGGGGGGAAGGGGTCAACTCTGCATTTTGTATATAGATGGGGGGAAGGGGTCAACTCTGTATTTTGTATATAGATGGGGCGAAGGGGTCAACTCTGTATTTTGTATATTGCTGGGGGGAAGGGGTCAACTCTGCATTTTGTATATAGATGTGGGGAAGGGGTCAACTCTGTATTTTGTATATAGTTGGGGGGAATGGGTCAACTCTGTATTTTGTATATTGCTGGGGGGAAGGGGTCAACTCTGTATTTTGTATATAGATGTGGGGAAGGAGTCAACCCTGCATTTTGGAGATAGATGGGGGGGAAGGGGTTAACTCTGTATTTTGTATATAGATGGGAGGAAGGGGTTAACTCTGCATTTTGTATATACATTGGGGGGAAGGGATCAACTCTGCATTTTGTATATAGATGGGGGGAAGGGGTCAACTCTGTATTTTGTATATACATTGGGGGGAAGGGATCAACTCTGCATTTTGTATATAGATGTGGGGAAGGGGTCAACTCTGTATTTTGTATATAGATGTGGGGAAGGGGTCAACTCTGTATTTTGTATATAGATGGGGGGAAGGGGTCAACTCTGTATTTTGTATATACATTGGGGGGAAGGGATCAACTCTGCATTTTGTATATAGATGTGGGGAAGGGGTCAACTCTGTATTTTGTATATTGCTGGGGGGAAGGGGTCAACTCTGCATTTTGTATATAGATGGGAGAAGGGATCAACTCTGTATTTTGTATATAGATGGGGGTAAGGGGTCAACTCTGCATTTTGTATATAGATGTGGGGAAGGGGTCAACTCTGTATTTTGTATATAGATGGGGGGAAGGGGTCAACTCTGTATTTTGCATATTGCTGGGGGGAAGGGGTCAACTCTGCATTTTGTATATAGATGTGGGGAAGGGGGTCAACTCTGTATTTTGTATATTGCTGGGGGGAAGGGGTCAACTCTGCATTTTGTATATAGATGGGAGAAGGGATCAACTCTGTATTTTGTATATAGATGGGGGTAAGGGGTCAACTCTGCATTTTGTATATAGATGTGGGGAAGGGGTCAACTCTGTATTTTGTATATAGATGGGGGGAAGGGGTCAACTCTGTATTTTGTATATTGCTGGGGGGAAGGGGTCAACTCTGCATTTTGTATATAGATGTGGGGAAGGGGTCAACTCTGTATTTTGTATCTCGATGGGGGGAGTGGGTCAACTCTGCATTTTGTATATAGATGGGGGGAAGGGGTCAACTCTGCATTTTGTATATAGATGGGGGGAAGGGGTCAACTCTGCATTTTGTATATAGATGGGGGGAAGGGGTCAACTCTGCATTTTGTATATAGATGTGGGGAAGGGGTCAACTCTGTATTTTGTATCTCGATGGGGGGAGGGGGTCAACTCTGCATTTTGTATATAGATGTGGGGAAGGGGTCAACTCTGCATTTTGTATATAGATGGGGGGAAGGGGTCAACTCTGCATTTTGTATATAGATGGGGGGAAGGGGTCAACTCTGCATTTTTTATATAGATGGGGGGAAGGGGTCAACTCTGCATTTTTTATATAGATGGGGGGAAGGGGTCAACTCTGCATTTTGCATATTGCTGGGGGGAAGGGGACAACTCTGCATTTTTTATATAGATGGGGGGAAGGGGTCAACTCTGCATTTTGTATATAGATGGGGGGGGGAAGGGTCAACTCTGCATTTTGTATATAGATGGGGGGAAGGGGTCAACTCTGCATTTTGTATATAGATGGGGGGAAGGGGTCAACTCTGCATTTTTTATATAGATGGGGGGAAGGGGTCAACTCTGCATTTTGTATATAGATGTGGGGAAGGGGTCAACTCTGTATTTTGTATATAGATGGGGGGAAGGGGTCAACTCTGCATTTTGTATACAGATGGGGGGGGAAGGGGTCAACTCTGCATTTTGTATATAGATGTGGGGAAGGGGTCAACTCTGCATTTTGTATATAGATGGGGGGAAGGGGTCAACTCTGCATTTTGTATATAGATGGGGGGAAGGGGTCAACTCTGTATTTTGTATATAGATGGGGCGAAGGGGTCAACTCTGTATTTTGTATATTGCTGGGGGGAAGGGGTCAACTCTGCATTTTGTATATAGATGTGGGGAAGGGGTCAACTCTGTATTTTGTATATAGATGTGGGGAAGGAGTCAACCCTGCATTTTGTATATTGATGGGGGGAAGGGGTCAACTCTGTATTTTGTATATAGATGGGGGTAAGGGGTCAACTCTGCATTTTGTATATAGATGTGGGGAAGGGGTCAACTCTGTATTTTGTATATAGATGGGGGGAAGGGGTGAACTCTGTATTTTGTATATTGCTGGGGGGAAGGGGTCAACTCTGCATTTTGTATATAGATGTGGGGAAGGGGGTCAACTCTGTATTTTGTATATTGCTGGGGGGAAGGGGTCAACTCTGTATTTTGTATATTGCTGGGGGGAAGGGGTCAACTCTGCATTTTGTATATAGATGGGAGAAGGGATCAACTCTGTATTTTGTATATAGATGGGGGTAAGGGGTCAACTCTGCATTTTGTATATAGATGTGGGGAAGGGGTCAACTCTGTATTTTGTATATAGATGGGGGGAAGGGGTCAACTCTGTATTTTGTATATTGCTGGGGGGAAGGGGTCAACTCTGCATTTTGTATATAGATGTGGGGAAGGGGTCAACTCTGTATTTTGTATCTCGATGGGGGGAGGGGGTCAACTCTGCATTTTGTATATAGATGGAGGGAAGGGGTCAACTCTGCATTTTGTATATAGATGTGGGGAAGGGGTCAACTCTGTATTTTGTATCTCGATGGGGGGAGGGGGTCAACTCTGCATTTTGTATATAGATGTGGGGAAGGGGTCAACTCTGCATTTTGTATATAGATGGGGGGAAGGGGTCAACTCTGCATTTTGTGTATAGATGGGGGAAGGGGTCAACTCTGCATTTTTTATATAGATGGGGGGAAGGGGTCAACTCTGCATTTTTTATATAGATGGGGGGAAGGGGTCAACTCTGCATTTTGCATATTGCTGGGGGGAAGGGGTCAACTCTGCATTTTTTATATAGATGGGGGGAAGGGGTCAACTCTGCATTTTGTATATAGATGGTGGGGGGAAGGGTCAACTCTGCATTTTGTATATAGATGGGGGGAAGGGGTCAACTCTGCATTTTGTACATAGATGGGGGGAAGGGGTCAACTCTGCATTTTTTATATAGATGGGGGGAAGGGGTCAACTCTGCATTTTGTATATAGATGTGGGGAAGGGGTCAACTCTGTATTTTGTATATAGATGGGGGGAAGGGGTCAACTCTGCATTTTGTATATAGATGGGGGGAAGGGGTCAACTCTGCATTTTGTATATAGATGGGGGGAAGGGGTCAACTCTGCATTTTGTATATAGATTGGGGGAAGGGGTCAACTCTGCATTTTGTATATAGATGGGGGAAGGGGTCAACTCTGCATTTTTTAGAGAGATGGGGGAAGGGGTCAACTCTGCATTTTGTATATAGATGGGGGGAAGGGGTCAACTCTGCATTTGGTATATAGATGGGGGGAAGGGGTCAACTCTGCATTTTGTATATAGATGGGGGGAAGGGGTCAACTCTGCATTTTGTATATAGATGGGGGGAAGGGGTCAACTCTGCATTTTTTATACAGATGGGGGGAAGGGGTCAACTCTGCATTTTGTATATAGATGTGGGGAAGGGGTCAACTCTGTATTTTGTATATAGATGGGGGGAAGGGGTCAACTCTGCATTTTGTATATAGATGGGGGGGGAAGGGGTCAACTCTGCATTTTGTATATAGATGTGGGGAAGGGGTCAACTCTGTATTTTGTATATAGATGGGGCGAAGGGGTCAACTCTGTATTTTGTATATTGCTGGGGGGAAGGGGTCAACTCTGCATTTTGTATATAGATGTGGGGAAGGGGTCAACTCTGTATTTTGTATATAGTTGGGGGGAAGGGGTCAACTCTGTATTTTGTATATTGCTGGGATGAAGGGGTCAACTCTGCATTTTGTATATAGATGTGGGGAAGGGGTCAACTCTGCATTTTGTATATCGATGGGGGGAAGGGGTCAACTCTGCATTTTGTATATAGATGGGGGGAAGGGGGTCAACTCTGCATTTTTTATATAGATGGGGGGAAGGGATCAACTCTGCATTTTGTATATAGAGGGGGGGAAGGGGTCAACTCTGCATTTTGTATATAGATGGGGGGAAGGGGTCAACTCTGCATTTTGTATATTTCTGGGGGGAAGGGGTCAACTCTGCATTTTGTATATAGATGGGGGAAGGGGTCAACTCTGCATTTTGTATATAGATGGGGGGAATGGGTCAACTCTGCATTTTGTATATAGATGGGGGGAAGGGGTCAACTCTGCATTTTGTATATAGATGGGGGGAAGGGGTCAACTCTGCATTTTTTATATAGATGGGGGGAAGGGATCAACTCTGCATTTTGTATATTGCTGGGGGGAAGGGGTCAACTCTGCATTTTGTATATAGATGGGGGGAAGGGGTCAACTCTGCATTTTGTATATCGATGGGGGAAGGGGTCAACTCTGCATTTTGTATATAAATGGGGGGAAGGGGTCAACTCTGCATTTTTTATATTGCTGGGGGGAAGGGGTCAACTCTGCATTTTGTGTATAGATGGGAGAAGGGATCAACTCTGTATTTTGTATATAGATGGGGGGAAGGGGTCAACTCTGTATTTTGTATATTGCTGGGGGGAAGGGGTCAACTCTGCATTTTGTATATAGATGTGGGGAAGGGGTCAACTCTGTATTTTGTATCTCGATGGGGGGAGGGGGTCAACTCTGCATTTTGTATATAGATGGGGGGAAGGGGTCAACTCTGCATTTTGTATATAGATGTGGGGAAGGGGTCAACTCTGTATTTTGTATCTCGATGGGGGGAGGGGGACAACTCTGCATTTTGTATATAGATGTGGGGAAGGGGTCAACTCTGCATTTTGTATATAGATGGGGGGAAGGGGTCAACTCTGCATTTTGTATATAGATGGGGGTAAGGGGTCAACTCTGCATTTTGTATATAGATGTGGGGAAGGGGTCAACTCTGTATTTTGTATATAGATGGGGGGAAGGGGTCAACTCTGTATTTTGTATATTGCTGGGGGGAACGGGTCAACTCTGCATTTTGTATATAGATGTGGGGAAGGGGTCAACTCTGTATTTTGTATCTCGATGGGGGGAGGGGGTCAACTCTGCATTTTGTATATAGATGTGGGGAAGGGGTCAACTCTGCATTTTGTATATAGATGGGGGGAAGGGGTCAACTCTGCATTTTGTATATAGATGGGGGGAAGGGGTCAACTCTGCATTTTTTATATAGATGGGGGGAAGGGGTCAACTCTGCATTTTTTATATAGATGGGGGGAAGGGGTCAACTCTGCATTTTGCATATTGCTGGGGGGAAGGGGTCAACTCTGCATTTTTTATATAGATGGGGGGAAGGGGTCAACTCTGCATTTTGTATATAGATGGGGGGGGAAGGGTCAACTCTGCATTTTGTATATAGATGGGGGGAAGGGGTCAACTCTGCATTTTGTATATAGATGGGGGGAAGGGGTCAACTCTGCATTTTTTATATAGATGGGGGGAAGGGGTCAACTCTGCATTTTGTATATAGATGTGGGGAAGGGGTCAACTCTGTATTTTGTATATAGATGGGGGGAAGGGGTCAACTCTGCATTTTGTATATAGATGGGGGGGGAAGGGGTCAACTCTGCATTTTGTATATAGATGTGGGGAAGGGGTCAACTCTGCATTTTGTATATAGATGGGGGGAAGGGGTCAACTCTGCATTTTGTATATAGATGGGGGGAAGGGGTCAAGTCTGTATTTTGTATATAGATGGGGCGAAGGGGTCAACTCTGTATTTTGTATATTGCTGGGGGGAAGGGGTCAACTCTGCATTTTGTATATAGTTGGGGGGAAGGGGTCAACTCTGTATTTTGTATATTGCTGGGGGAAGGGGTCAACTCTGCATTTTGTATATAGATGTGGGGAAGGGGTCATCTCTGCATTTTGTATATCGATGGGGGGAAGGGGTCAACTCTGCATTTTGTATATAGATGTGGGGAAGGGGTCATCTCTGTATTTTGTATATCGATGGGGGGAAGGGGTCAACTCTGCATTTTGTATATAGATGGGGGGAAGGGGTCAACTCTGCATTTTTTATATAGATGTGGGGAAGGGGTCAACTCTGTATTTTGTATATAGTTGGGGGGAAGGGGTCAACTCTGTATTTTGTATATTGCTGGGGGAAGGGGTCAACTCTGCATTTTGTATATAGATGTGGGGAAGGGGTCATCTCTGCATTTTGTATATAGATGGGGGGAAGGGGTCAACTCTGCATTTTGTATATTTCTGGGGGGAAGGGGTCAACTCTGCATTTTGTATATAGATGGGGGAAGGGGTCAACTCTGCATTTTGTATATGGATGGGGGGAAGGGGTCAACTCTGCATTTTGTATATAGATGGGGGGAAGGGGTCAACTCTGCATTTTGTATATAGATGGGGGGAAGGGGTCAACTCTGTATTTTGTATATTGCTGGGGGGAAGGGGTCAACTCTGCATTTTGTATATAGATGTGGGGAAGGGGTCAACTCTGTATTTTGTATCTCGATGGGGGGAAGGGGTCAACTCTGCATTTTGTATATAGATGGGGGGAAGGGGTCAACTCTGCATTTTGTATGTAGATGTGGGGAAGGGGTCAACTCTGTATTTTGTATCTCGATGGGGGGAGGGGGACAACTCTGCATTTTGTATATAGATGTGGGGAAGGGGTCAACTCTGCATTTTGTATATAGATGGGGGGAAGGGGTCAACTCTGCATTTTGTATATAGATGGGGGGAAGGGGTCAACTCTGCATTTTTTATATAGATGGGGGGAAGGGGTCAACTCTGCATTTTTTATATAGATGGGGGGAAGTGGTCAACTCTGCATTTTGTATATTGCTGGGCGGAAGGGGTCAACTCTGCATTTTTTATATAGATGGGGGGAAGGGGTCAACTCTGCATTTTGTATATAGATGGGGGGGAAGGGGTCAACTCAGCATTTTGTATATAGATGGGGGGAAGGGGTCAACTCTGCATTTTGTATATAGATGTGGGGAAGGGGTCAACTCTGCATTTTTTATATAGATGTGGGGAAGGGGTCAACTCTGCATTTTGTATATAGATGGGGGGGGGAAGGGGTCAACTCTGCATTTTGTATATAGATGTGGGGAAGGGGTCAACTCTGCATTTTGTATATAGATGGGGGGAAGGGGTCAACTCTGCATTTTGTATATAGATGGGGGGAAGGGGTCAACTCTGTATTTTGTATATAGATGGGGGGAAGGGGTCAACTCTGTATTTTGTATATTGCTGGGGGGAAGGGGTCAACTCTGCATTTTGTATATAGATGTGGGGAAGGAGTCAACTCTGTATTTTGTATATAGATGGGGGAAGGGGTCAACTCTGTATTTTGTATATTGCTGGGGGGAAGGGGTCAACTCTGCATTTTGTATATAGATGTGGGGAAGGGGTCAACTCTGCATTTTGTATATCGATGGGGGGATGGGTCAACTCTGCATTTTGTATATAGATGGGGGGAAGGGGTCAACTCTGCATTTTTTATATAGATGGGGGAAGGGATCAACTCTGCATTTTGGAAATAGATGGGGGGAAGGGGTCAACTCTGCATTTTGTATATAGATGGGGGGAAAGGGTCAACTCTGCATTTTGTATATTTCTGGGGGGAAGGGGTCAACTCTGCATTTTGTATATAGATGGGGTGAAGGGGTCAACTCTGCATTTTGTATATAGATGGGGGGAAGGGGTCAACTCTGCATTTTGTATATAGATGGGGGGAAGGGGTCAACTCTGCATTTTGTATATAGATGGGGGGAAGGGGTCAACTCTGCATTTTTTATATAGATGGGGGGAAGGGATCAACTCTGCATTTTGTATATAGATGGGGGGAAGGGGTCAACTCTGCATTTTGTATATAGATGGGGGGAAGGGGTCAACTCTGCATTTTGTATATAGATGGGGGGAAGGGGTCAACTCTGCATTTTGTATATAGATGGGGGAAGGGGTCAACTCTGCATTTTGTATATAGATGGGGGGAAGGGGTCAACTCTGCATTTTGTATCTAGATGGGGGGAAGGGGTCAACTCTGCATTTTTTATATAGATGGGGGGAAGGGATCAACTCTGCATTTTGTATATAGATGTGGGGAAGGGGTCAACTCTGTATTTTGTATATAGATGGGGGGAAGGGGTCAACTCTGCATTTTGTATATAGATGGGGGGGGGAAGTGGTCAACTCTGCATTTTGTATATAGATGTGGGGAAGGGGTCCACTCTGTATTTTGTATATAGATGGGGGGAAGGGGTCAACTCTGCATTTTGTATATAGATGGGGGGAAGGGGTCAACTCTGTATTTTGTATATAGATGGGGGGAAGGGGTCAACTCTGTATTTTGTATATTGCTGGGGGGAAGTGGTCAACTCTGCATTTTGTATATAGATGTGGGGAAGGGGTCAACTCTGTATTTTGTATATAGATGGGGGGAAGGGGTCAACTCTGTATTTTGTATATTACTGGGGGGAAGGGGTCAACTCTGCATTTTGTATATAGATGTGGGGAAGGGGTCAACTCTGTATTTTGTATATAGATGTGGGGAAGGGGTCAACTCTGTATTTTGTATATTGCTGGGGGGAAGGGGTCAACTCTGCATCTTGTATGTAGATCGGGGGGAAGGGGTCAACTCTGCATTTTGTATATGGATGGGGGGAAGGGGTCAGCTCTGCATCTTGTATGTAGATCGGGGGGAAGGGGTCAAATCTGCATTTTGTATCTAGATGGGGGGAAGGGGTCAACTCTGCATTTTGTATATAGATGGGGGGAAGGGGTCAACTCTGCATTTTGTATATAGATGTGTGTGAAGGGGTCAACTCTGTATTTTGTATATAGATGGGGGGAAGGGGTCAACTCTGTACTTTGTATATTGATGGGGGGAAGGGGTCAACTCTGCATTTTGTACATAGATGGGGGGAAGGGGTCAACTCTGTACTTTGTATATAGATGTGGGGGAAGGGGTCAACTCTGTATTTTGTATATTGATGGGGGGAAGGGGTCAACTCTGCATCTTGTATATAGATCGGGGGGAAGGGGTCAACTCTGCATTTTGTATATAGATGGGGGGAAGGGGTCAACTGTGCATTTTGTAGATTGATGGGGGGAAGGGGTCAACTCTGCATTTTGTATATGGATGGGGGGAAGGGGTCAGCTCTGCATTTTCTTTATCGATGGGGGGAAGGGGTCTACTCTGCATTTTGTACATAGATGGAGGGAAGGGGTCAACTCTGCATTTTGTATATAGATGGGGGGAAGGGGTCAACTCCGCATTTTGTATATAGATGGGGGGAAGGGGTCAACTCTGCATTTTGTATATAGATGGAGGGAAGGGGTCAACTCTGCATTTTGTATATAGATGGGGGGAAGGGGTCAACTCTGCATTTTGTATATAGATGGGGGGAAGGGGTCAACTCTGCATTTTGTATATTGCTGGGGGGAAGGGGTCAACTCTGCATTTTGTATATAGATGGGGGGAAGGGGTCAACTCTGCATTTTGTATATAGATGGGGGGAAGGGTCAACTCTGCATTTTGTATATAGATGGGGGGAAGGGGTCAGCTCTGCATTTTGTATATAGATGGGGGGAAGGGGTCAACTCTGCATTTTTTATATAGATGGGGGAAGGGATCAACTCTGCATTTTGTATATTGCTGGGGGGAAGGGGTCAACTCTGCATTTTGTATATAGATGGGGGGAAGGGGTCAACTCTGTATTTTGTATATTGCTGGGGGGAAGGGGTCAACTCTGCATTTTGTATATAGATGTGGGGGAAGGGGTCAACTCTGTATTTTGTATATAGATGGGGGGAACGGGTCAACTCTGTATTTTGTATATCGATGTGGGGAAGGGGTCAACTCTGTATTTTGTATATTGCTGGGGGGAAGGGGTCAACTCTGCATCTTGTATGTAGATCGGGGGGAAGGGGTCAACTCTGCATTTTGTATATGGATGGGGGGAAGGGGTCAGCTCTGCATCTTGTATGTAGATCGGGGGGAAGGGGTCAAATCTGCATTTTGTATATAGATGGGGGAAGGGGTCAACTCTGCATTTTGTATATAGATGTGTGTGAAGGGGTCAACTCTGTATTTTGTATATAGATGGGGGGAAGGGGTCAACTCTGTACTTTGTATATTGATGGGGGGAAGGGGTCAACTCTGCATTTTGTACATAGATGGGGGGAAGGGGTCAACTCTGTACTTTGTATATAGATGTGGGGGAAGGGGTCAACTCTGTATTTTGTATATTGATGGGGGGAAGGGGTCAACTCTGCATTTTGTACATAGATGGGGGGAAGGGGTCAACTCTGTACTTTGTATATTGATGGGGGGAAGGGGTCAACTCTGCATTTTGTACATAGATGGGGGGAAGGGGTCAACTCTGTACTTTGTATATAGATGTGGGGGAAGGGGTCAACTCTGTATTTTGTATATTGATGGGGGGAAGGGGTGAACTCTGCATCTTGTATATAGATCGGGGGGAAGGGGTCAACTCTGCATTTTCTATATAGATGGGGGAAGGGGTCAACTCTGCATTTTGTATATAGATGTGGGGGAAGGGGTGAACTCTGCATCTTGTATATAGATCGGGGGGAAGGGGTCAACTCTGCATTTTGTATATAGATGGGGGGAAGGGGTCAACTGTGCATTTTGTAGATTGATGGGGGGAAGGGGTCAACTCTGCATTTTGTATATGGATGGGGGGAAGGGGTCAGCTCTGCATTTTCTTTATCGATGTGGGGAAGGGGTCAACTCTGCATTTTGTACATAGATGGAGGGAAGGGGTCAACTCTGCATTTTGTATATAGATGGGGGGAAGGGGTCAACTCTGCATTTTGTATATAGATGGGGGGAAGGGGTCAACTCTGCATTTTGTATATAGATGGAGGGAAGGGGTCAACTCTGCATTTTGTATATAGATGGGGGGAAGGGGTCAACTCTGCATTTTGTATATAGATGGGGGGAAGGGGTCAACTCTGCATTTTTTATATAGATGGGGGAAGGTATCAACTCTGCATTTTGTATATAGATGGGGGGAAGGGGTCAACTCTGCATTTTGTATATGGATGGGGGGAAGGGGTCAGCTCTGCATTTTCTTTATCGATGTGGGGAAGGGGTCAACTCTGCATTTTGTACATAGATGGAGGGAAGGGGTCAACTCTGCATTTTGTATATAGATGGGGGAAGGGGTCAACTCTGTATTTTGTATATAGATGGGGGGAAGGGGTCAACTCTGTACTTTGTATATTGATGGGGGGAAGGGGTCAACTCTGCATTTTGTACACAGATGGGGGGAAGGGGTCAACTCTGTACTTTGTATATAGATGTGAGGGAAGGGGTCAACTCTGTATTTTGTATATTGATGGGGGGAAGGGGTCAACTCTGCATCTTGTATATAGATCAGGGGGAAGGGGTCAACTCTGCATTTTCTATATAGATGGGGGGAAGGGGTCAACTCTGTACTTAGTATATAGATGTGGGGGAAGGGGTCAACTCTGTATTTTGTATATTGATGGGGGGAAGGGGTCAACTCTGCATCTTGTATATAGATCAGGGGGAAGGGGTCAACTCTGCATTTTCTATATAGATGGGGGGAAGGGGTCAACTCTGCATTTTGTATATAGATGTGGGGGAAGGGGTGAACTCTGCATCTTGTATATAGATCGGGGGGAAGGGGTCAACTCTGCATTTTGTATATAGATGGGCGGAAGGGGTCAACTGTGCATTTTGTAGATTGATGGGGGCAAGGAGTCAACTCTGCATTTTGTATATAGATGGGGGGAAGGGGTCAACTGTGCATTTTGTAGATTGATGGGGGGAAGGGGTCAACTCTGCATTTTGTATATGGATGGGGGGAAGGGGTCAGCTCTGCATTTTCTTTATCGATGGGGGGAAGGGGTCAACTCTGCATTTTGTGCATAGATGAAGGGAAGGGGTCAACTCTGCATTTTGTATATAGATGGGGGGAAGGGGTCAACTCTGCATTTTGTATATAGATGGGGGGAAGGGGTCAACTCTGCATTTTGTATATAGATGGAGGGAAGGGGTCAACTCTGCATTTTGTATATAGATGGGGGGAAGGGGTCAACTCTGCATTTTGTATATAGATGGGGGGAAGGGGTCAACTCTGCATTTTTTATATAGATGGGGGGAAGGGATCAACTCTGCATTTTGTATATAGATGGGGGGAAGGGGTCAACTCTGCATTTTGTATATAGATGGGGGGAAGGGGTCAACTCTGCATTTTGTATATTGCTGGGGGAAGGGGTCAACTCTGCATTTTGTATATAGATGGGGGGAAGGGGTCAACTCTGCATTTTGTATATAGATGGGGGGAAGGGGTCAACTCTGCATTTTGTATATAGATGGGGGGAAGGGGTCAACTCTGCATTTTGTATATAGATGGGGGGAAGGGGTCAACTCTGCATTTTTTATATAGATGGGGGGAAGGGATCAACTCTGCATTTTGTATATTGCTGGGGGGAAGGGGTCAACTCTGCATTTTGTATATAGATGGGGGGAAGGGGTCAACTCTGCATTTTTTATATAGATGGGGGGAAGGGATCAACTCTGCATTTTGTATGTAGATGTGGGGAAGGGGTCAACTCTGCATTTTGTATATAGATGGGGGGGAAGGGGTCAACTCTGCATTTTGTATATAGATGTGGGGAAGGGGTCAACTCTGTATTTTATATATAGATGGGGGGGAAGGGGTCAACTCTGCATTTTGTATATAGATGTGGGGAAGGGGTCAACTCTGTATTTTGTATATAGATGGGGGGAAGGGGTCAACTCTGAATTTTGTATCTAGATGGGGAGAAGGGGTCAACTCTGCATTTTGTATATAGATAGGGGGAAGGGGTCAACTCTGTATTTTGTATATTGCTGGGGGGAAGGGGTCAACTCTGCATTTTGTATACAGATGTGGGGAAGGGGGTCAACTCTGTATTTTGTATATAGATGGGGGGAAGGGGTCAACTCTGTATTTTGTATATTGCTGGGGGAAGGGGTCAACTCTGCATTTTGTATATAGATGTGGGGAAGGGGTCAACTCTGTATTTTGTATATAGATGGGGGGAACGGGTCAACTCTGTATTTTGTATATAGATGTGGGGAAGGGGTCAACTCTGTATTTTGTATATTGCTGGGGGGAAGGGGTCAATTCTGCATCTTGTATGTAGATCGGGGGGAAGTGGTCAACTCTGCATTTTGTATATGGATGGGGGGAAGGGGTCAGCTCTGCATCTTGTATGTAGATCGGGGGGAAGGGGTCAAATATGCATTTTGTATATAGATGGGGGGAAGGGGTCAACTCTGCATTTTGTATATAGATGTGGGTGAAGGGGTCAAATCTGCATTTTGTATATAGATGGGGGGAAGGGGTCAACTCTGCATTTTGTATATAGATGTGTGTGAAGGGGTCAACTCTGTATTTTGTATATAGATGGGGGGAAGGGGTCAACTCTGTACTTTGTATATTGATGGGCGGAAGGGGTCAACTCTGCATTTTGTACACAGATGGGGGGAAGGGGTCAACTGTGTCCTTTGTATATAGATGTGGGGGAAGGGGTCAACTCTGTATTTTGTATATTGATGGGGGGAAGGGGTCAACTCTGCATTTTGTACATAGATGGGGGGAAGGGGTCAACTCTGTATTTTGTATATTGATGGGGGGAAGGGGTCAACTCTGCATCTTGTATATAGATCAGGGGGAAGGGGTGAACTCTGCATCTTGTATATAGATCGGGGGGAAGGGGTCAACTCTGCATTTTGTATATAGATGGGGGGAAGGGGTCAACTGTGCATTTTGTAAATTGATGGGGGCAAGGAGTCAACTCTGCATTTTGTATATAGATGGGGGGAAGGGGTCAACTGTGCATTTTGTAGATTGATGGGGGGAAGGGGTCAACTCTGCATTTTGTATATGGATGGGGGGAAGGGGTCAGCTCTGCATTTTCTTTATCGATGGGGGGAAGGGGTCAACTCTGCATTTTGTGCATAGATGGAGGGAAGGGGTCAACTCTGCATTTTGTATATAGATGGGGGGAAGGGGTCAACTCTGCATTTTGTATATAGATGGGGGGAAGGGGTCAACTCTGCATTTTGTATATAGATGGAGGGAAGGGGTCAACTCTGCATTTTGTATATAGATGGGGGGAAGGGGTCAACTCTGCATTTTGTAGAGAGATGGGGGGAAGGGGTCAACTCTGCATTTTTTATATAGATGGGGGGAAGGGATCAACTCTGCATTTTGTATATAGATGGGGGAAGCGGTCAACTCTGCATTTTGTATATAGATGGGGGGAAGGGGTCAACTCTGCATTTTGTATATTGCTGGGTGGAAGGGGTCAACTCTGCATTTTGCATATAGATGGGGGGAAGGGGTCAACTCTGCATTTTGTATATAGATGGGGGGAAGGGGTCAACTCTGCATTTTGTATATAGATGGGGGGAAGGGGTCAACTCTGCATTTTGTATATAGATGGGGGGAAGGAGACAACTCTGTATTTTGTATATAGATGGGGAGAAGGGGTCAACTCTGCATTTTGTATATAGATGGGGGGAAGGGGTCAACTCTGCATTTTGTATATAGATGGGGGGAAGGGGTCAACTCTGCATTTTGTATATAGATGGGGGGAAGGGGTCAACTCTGCAATTTTTGTATAGATGGGGGGAAGGGATCAACTCTGCATTTTGTATATAGATGGGGGGAAGGGGTCAACTCTGTATTTTATATATAGATGGGGGGAAGTGGTCAACTCTGTATTTTATATATAGATGGGGGGAAGGGGTCAACTCTGTATTTTGTATATAGATGGGGGGAAGGGGTCAACTCTGTATTTTGTATATAGATGGGGGGAACGGGTCAACTCTGCATTTTGTATATAGATTGGGGGAAGGGGACAACTCTGTATTTTATATATAGATGGGGGGAAGGGGTCAACTCTGTATTTTATATATAGATGGGGGGAAGGGGTCAACTCTGTATTTTATATATAGATGGGGGAAGGGGTCAACTCTGTATTTTGTATATTGCTGGGGGAAGGGGTCAACTCTGCATCTTGCATGTAGATCGGGGGGAAGGGGTCAACTCTGTATTTTGTATATGGATGGGGGGAAGGGTTCAGCTCTGCATTTTGTATATTGCTGGGGGGAAGGGGTCAACTCTGCATTTTGTATATAGATGGGGGGAAGGGGTCAACTCTGTATTTTGTATATAGATGGGGGGAAGGGGTCAACTCTGCATTTTGTATATAGATGGGGGGAAGGGGTCAACTCTGCATTTTTTATATAGATGGGGGGAAGGGATCAACTCTGCATTTTGTATGTAGATGTGGGGGGAAGGGGTCAACTCTGCATTTTGTATATTGATGTGGGGAAGGGGTCAACTCTGTATTTTGTATATAGATGTGGGGAAGGGGTCAACTCTGTATTTTGTATATAGATGGGGGGAAGGGGTCAACTCTGTATTTTGTATATTGCTGGGGGGAAGGGGTCAACTCTGCATTTTGTATATAGATGTGGGGAAGGGGTCAACTCTGTATTTTGTATATAGATTGGGGGAACGGGTCAACTCTGTATTTTGTATATAGATGTGGGGAAGGGGTCAACACTGTATTTTGTATATTGCTGGGGGGAAGGGGTCAACTCTGCATCTTGTATGTAGATCGGGGGGAATTGGTCAACTCTGCATTTTGTATATGGATGGGGGGAAGGGGTCAGCTCTGCATCTTGTATGTAGATCGGGGGGAAGGGGTCAACTCTGCATTTTGTATATAGATGTGGGTGAAGGGGTCAAATCTGCATTTTGTAGATAGATGGGGGGAAGGGGTCAACTCTGCATTTTGTATATAGATGTGTGTGAAGGGGTCAACTCTGTATTTTGTATATAGATGGGGGAAGGGGTCAACTCTGTACTTTGTATATTGATGGGGGGAAGGGGTCAACTCTGCATTTTGTACACAGATGGGGGGAAGGGGTCAACTGTGTACTTTGTATATAGATGTGGGGGAAGGGGTCAACTCTGTATTTTTTATATTGATGGGGGGAAGGGGTCAACTCTGCATTTTGTACATAGATGGGGGGAAGGGGTCAACTCTGTACTTTGCATATTGATGGGGGGAAGGTGTCAACTCTGCATTTTGTACATAGATTGGGGGAAGGGGTCAACTCTGTACTCAGTATATAGATGTGGGGGAAGGGGTCAACTCTGTATTTTGTATATTGATGGGGGGAAGGGGTCAACTCTGCATCTTGTATATAGATCAGGGGGAAGGGGTCAACTCTGCATTTTCTATATAGATGGGGGGAAGGGGTCAACGCTGCATTTTGTATATAGATGTGGGGGAAGGGGTGAACTCTGCATCTTGTATATAGATCGGGGGGAAGGGGTCAACTCTGCATTTTGTATATAGATGGGGGGAAGGGGTCAACTGTGCATTTTGTAGATTGATGGGGGCAAGGAGTCAACTCTGCATTTTGTATCTGCATGGGGGGAAGGGGTCAGCTCTGCATTTTCTTTATCGATGGGGGGAAGGGGTCAACTCTGCATTTTGTACATAGATGGAGGGAAGGGGTCAACTCTGCATTTTGTATATAGATGGGGGGAAGGGGTCAACTCTGCATTTTGTATATAGATGGGAGGAAGGGGTCAACTCTGCATTTTGTACATAGATGGAGGGAAGGGGTCAACTCTGCATTTTGTATATAGATGGGGGGAAGGGGTCAACTCTGCATTTTGTTTGTAGATGGTAGGAAGGAGTCAACTCTGCATTTTGTATATAGATGGAGGGAAGGGGTCAACTCTGCATTTTGTTTGTAGATGGGAGGAAGGAGTCAACTCTGCATTTTGTTGCTAGATGGAGGGAAGGGGTCAACTCTGCATTTTGTATATAGATGGGGGGAAGGGGTCAACTCTGCACTTTGTATATAGATGGGGGGAAGGGGTCAACTCTGCATTTTGTATATAGATGGGGGGAAAGGGTCAACTCTGCATTTTGTATATAGATGGGGGGAAGGGGTCAACTCTGCATTTTGTACATAGATGGGGGGAAGGGGTCAACTCTGCATTTTGTATATTGATGGGAGAAGGGATCAACTCTGCATTTTGTACATAGATGGAGGGAAGGGGTCAACTCTGCATTTTGTATATAGATGGGGGGAAGGGGGTCAACTCTGCATTTTGTATATGGATGGGGGAAGGGGTCAACTCTGCATTTTATATATAGATGGGGGAAGGGGTCAACTCTGCATTTTGTATATAGATGGGGGGAAGGGGTCAACTCTGCATTTTGTATATTGATGGGAGAAGGGATCAACTCTGCATTTTGTACATAGATGGAGGGAAGGGGTCAACTCTGCATTTTGTATATAGATGGAGGGAAGGGGTCAACTCTGCATTTTGTATATGGATGGGGGGAAGGGGTCAGCTCTGCATTTTCTTTATCGATGGGGGGAAGGGGTCAACCCTGCATTTTGTATATCGATGGGAGGAAGGGGTCAACTCTGCATTTTGTATATGGATGGGGGGAAGGGGTCAACTCTGCATTTTGCATATCGATGGGGGGAAGGGGTCAACTCTGCATTTAGCATATCGATGGGGGGAAGGGGTCAACTCTGCATTTTGCATATCGATGGGGGTTAAGGGGTTAACTCTGCATTTTGTACATAGATGGGGGGAAGGGGTCAACTCTGCATTTTGTATATTGATGGGGAGAAGGGGTCAGCTCTGCATCTTGTATATAGATGGGGGGAAGGGGGTCAACTCTGCATTTTCTATATCGATGGGGGGAAGGAGTCAACTCTGCATTTTCTATATCGATGGGGGGAAGGGGTCAACTCTGTATTTTGTATATTGCTGGGGGGAAGGGGTCAACTCTGCATTTTGTATATAGATGTGGGGAAGGGGTCAACTCTGCATTTTGTATATAGATGGGAGGAAGGGGTGAACTCTGCATTTTGGATATAGATGGGGGGAAGGGGTCAACTCTGCATTTTCTATATCGATGGGGGGAAGGGGGTCATCTCTGCATTTTGTATATAGATGTGGGTTAAGGGGCTAACTCTGCATTTTGTATATAGATGGGGGGAAGGGGTTAACTCTGCATTTTGTATATAGATGGGAGGAAGGGGGTCAACTCTGCATTTTGTATATAGATGTGGGTTAAGGGGTTAACTCTGCATTTTGTATATAGATGGGGGGAAGGGGTTAACTCTGCATTTTGTATATGGATGGGGGGAAGGGGTCAACTCTGCATCTTGTATATAGATGGGGGAAGGGGTCAACTCTGCATTTTGTATATAGATGTGGGGAAGGGGTCAACTCTGCATTTTGTATATAGATGTGGGGAAGGGGTCAACTCTGCATTTTGTACATAGATGGGGGAAGGGGTCAACTCTGCATTTTGTATATAGATGTGGGGAAGGGGTCAACTCTGCATTTTGTATATAGATGTGGGGAAGGGGTCAACTCTGTACTTTGCATATAGATGTGGGGGAAGGGGTCAACTCTGCATTTTGTATATAGATGGGGGAAGGGGTCAACTCTGCATTTTGTATATAGATGTGGGGAAGGGGTCAACTCTGTACTTTGCATATAGATGTGGGGGAAGGGGTCAACTCTGCATTTTGTATATAGATGGGGGGAAGGGGTCAACTCTGCATTTTGTATATAGATGGGGGGAAGGGGTCAACTCTGCATTTTGTATATAGATGGGGGGAAGGGGTCAACTCTGCATTTTGTATATCGATGTGTGTGAAGGGGTCAACTCTGTATTTTGTATATAGATGGGGGGAAGGGGTCAACTCTGTACTTTGTATATTGATGGGGGGAAGGGGTCAACTCTGCATTTTGTACACAGATGGGGGGAAGGTGTCAACTCTGTACTTTGTATATAGATGTGGGGGAAGGGGTCAACTCTGTATTTTGTATATTGATGGGGGAAGGGGTCAACTCTGCATCTTGTATATAGATCAGGGGAAGGGGTCAACTCTGCATTTTCTATATAGATGGGGGGAAGGGGTCAACTCTGTACTTAGTATATAGATGTGGGGGAAGGGGTCAACTCTGTATTTTGTATATTGATGGGGGGAAGGGGTCAACTCTGCATCTTGTATATAGATCAGGGGGAAGGGGTCAACTCTGCATTTTCTATATAGATGGGGGGAAGGGGTCAACTCTGCATTTTGTATATAGATGTGGGGGAAGGGGTGAACTCTGCATCTTGTATATAGATCGGGGGGAAGGGGTCAACTCTGCATTTTGTATACAGATTGGGGGAAGGGGTCAACTGTGCATTTTGTAGATTGATGGGGGCAAGGAGTCAACTCTGCATTTTGTATATAGATGGGGGGAAGGGGTCAACTGTGCATTTTGTAGATTGATGGGGGGAAGGGGTCAACTCTGCATTTTGTATATGGATGGGGGGAAGGGGTCAGCTCTGCATTTTCTTTATCGATGGGGGGAAGGGGTCAACTCTGCATTTTGTGCATAGATGGAGGGAATGGGTCAACTCTGCATTTTGTATATAGATGGGGGGAAGGGGTCAATTCTGCATTTTGTATATAGATGGGGGGAAGGGGTCAACTCTGCATTTTGTATATAGATGGAGAGAAGGGGTCAACTCTGCATTTTGTATATAGATGTGGGGAAGGGGTCAACTCTGCATTTTGTATATAGATGGGAGGAAGGGGTCAACTCTGCATTTTGTATATAGATGGGGGGAAGGGGTCAACTCTGCATTTTTTATATAGATGGGGGGAAGGGATCAACTCTGCATTTTGTATATAGATGGGGGGAAGGGGTCAACTCTGCATTTTGTATATAGATGGGGGGAAGGGGTCAACTCTGCATTTTGTATATTGCTGGGGGGAAGGGGTCAACTCTGCATTTTGTATATAGATGGGGGAAAGGGGTCAACTCTGCATTTTGTATATAGATGGGGGGAAGGGGTCAACTCTGCATTTTGTATATAGATGGGGGGAAGGGGTCAACTCTGCATTTTGTATATAGATGGGGGGAAGGGGTCAACTCTGCATTTTTTATATAGATGGGGGGAAGGGATCAATCTGCATTTTGTAAATTGCTGGGGGGAAGGGGTCAACTCTGCATTTTGTATATAGATGGGGGGAAGGGGTCAACTCTGTATTTTGTATATAGATGGGGGGAAGGGGTTAACTCTGCATTTTGTATATAGATGGGGGGAAGGGGTCAACTCTGCATTTTTTATATAGATGGGGGGAAGGGATCAACTCTGCATTTTGTATGTAGATGTGGGGAAGGGGTCAACTCTGTATTTTGTATATAGATGGGGGGAAGGGGTCAACTCTGCATTTTGTATATAGATCGGGGGGAAGGGGTCAACTCTGTATTTTGTATATAGATGGGGGGAAGGGGTCAACTCTGTATTTTGTATATAGATGGGGGGAAGGGGTCAACTCTGTATTTTGTATATTGCTGGGGGGAAGGGGTCAACTCTGCATTTTGTATATAGATGTGGGGAAGGGGTCAACTCTGTATTTTGTATATAGATGGGGGGAAGGGATCAACTCTGTATTTTGTATATTGCTGGGGGGAAGGGGTCAACTCTGCATTTTGTATATAGATGTGGGGAAGGGGTCAACTCTGTATTTTGTATATAGATGGGGGGATCGGGTCAACTCTGTATTTTGTATATAGATGTGGGGAAGGGGTCAACTCTGTATTTTGTATATTGCTGGGGGGAAGGGGTCAACTCTGCATCTTGTATGTAGATCGGGGGGAAGTGGTCAACTCTGCATTTTGTATATGGATGGGGGGAAGGGGTCAGCTCTGCATCTTGTATGTAGATCGGGGGGAAGGGGTCAAATATGCATTTTGTATATAGATGGGGGGAAGGGGTCAACTCTGCATTTTGTATATAGATGTGGGTGAAGGGGTCAAATCTGCATTTTGTATATAGATGGGGGGAAGCGGTCAACTCTGCATTTTGTATATAGATGTGTGTGAAGGGGTCAACTCTGTATTTTGTATATTGATGGGCGGAAGGGGTCAACTCTGTACTTTGTATCTTGATGGGCGGAAGGGGTCAACTCTGCATTTTGTACACAGATGGGGGGAAGGGGTCAACTCTGTACTTTGTATATTGATGGGCGGAAGGGGTCAACTCTGCATTTTGTACACAGATGGGGGGAAGTGGTCAACTGTGTACTTTGTATATAGATGTGGGGGAAGGGGTCAACTCTGTATTTTGTATATTGATGGGGGGAAGGGGTCAACTCTGCATTTTGTACATAGATGGGGAGAAGGGGTCAACTCTGTATTTTGTATATTGATGGGGGGAAGGGGTCAACTCTGCATCTTGTATATAGATCAGGGGGAAGGGGTCAACTCTGCATTTTCTATATAGATGGGGGGAAGGGGTCAACTCTGCATTTTGTATATAGATGTGGGGGAAGGGGTGAACTCTGCATCTTGTATATAGATCGGGGGGAAGGGGTCAACTCTGCATTTTGTATATAGATGGGGGGAAGGGGTCAACTGTGCATTTTGTAAATTGATGGGGGCAAGGAGTCAACTCTGCATTTTGTATATAGATGGGGGGAAGGGGTCAACTGTGCATTTTGTAGATTGATGGGGGGAAGGGGTCAACTCTGCATTTTGTATATGGATGGGGGGAAGGGGTCAGCTCTGCATTTTCTTTATCGATGGGGGGAAGGGGTCAACTCTGCATTTTGTGCATAGATGGTGGGAAGGGGTCAACTCTGCATTTTGTATATAGATGGGGGGAAGGGGTCAACACTGCATTTTGTATATAGATGGGGGGAAGGGGTCAACTCTGCATTTTGTATATAGATGGAGGGAAGGGGTCAACTCTGCATTTTGTATATAGATGGGGGGAAGGGGTCAACTCTGCATTTTGTATATAGATGGGGGGAAGGGGTCAACTCTGCATTTTTTATATAGATGGGGGGAAGGGATCAACTCTGCATTTTGTATATAGATGGGGGGAAGCGGTCAACTCTGCATTTTGTATATAGATGGGGGGAAGGGGTCAACTCTGCATTTTGTATATTGCTGGGTGGAAGGGGTCAACTCTGCATTTTGTATATAGATGGGGGGAAGGGGTCAACTCTGCATTTTGTATATTGCTGGGTGGAAGGGGTCAACTCTGCATTTTGTATATAGATGGGGGGAAGGGGTCAACTCTGCATTTTTTATATAGATGGGGGGAAGGGATCAACTCTGCATTTTGTATATAGATGGGGGGAAGGGGTCAACTCTGTATTTTATATATAGATGGGGGGAAGGGGTCAACTCTGTATTTTATATATAGATGGGGGAAGGGGTCAACTCTGTATTTTGTATATAGATGGGGGGAAGGGGTCAACTCTGTATTTTGTATAGAGATGGGGGGAACGGGTCAACTCTGTATTTTGTATATTGCTGTGGGGAAGGGGTCAACTCTGCATTTTGTATATAGATGGGGGGAAGGGGTCAACTCTGTATTTTGTATGTAGATGGGGGGAAGGGTTCAGCTCTGCATTTTGTATATTGCTGGGGGGAAGGGGTCAACTCTGCATTTTGTATATAGATGGGGGGAAGGGGTCAACTCTGTATTTTGTATATAGATGGGGGGATGGGGTCAACTCTGCATCTTGTATATAGATCGGGGGGAAGGGGTCAACTCTGCATTTTCTATATAGATGGGGGGAAGGGGTCAACTCTGCATTTTGTATATAGATGTGGGGGAAGGGGTGAACTCTGCATCTTGTATATAGATCGGGGGGAAGGGGTCAACTCTGCATTTTGTATATAGATGGGGGGAAGGGGTCAACTGTGCATTTTGTAAATTGATGGGGGCAAGGAGTCAACTCTGCATTTTGTATATAGATGGGGGGAAGGGGTCAACTGTGCATTTTGTAGATTGATGGGGGGAAGGGGTCAACTCTGCATTTTGTATATGGATGGGGGGAAGGGGTCAGCTCTGCATTTTCTTTATCGATGGGGGGAAGGGGTCAACTCTGCATTTTGTGCATAGATGGTGGGAAGGGGTCAACTCTGCATTTTGTATATAGATGGGGGGAAGGGGTCAACACTGCATTTTGTATATAGATGGGGGGAAGGGGTCAACTCTGCATTTTGTATATAGATGGAGGGAAGGGGTCAACTCTGCATTTTGTATATAGATGGGGGGAAGGGGTCAACTCTGCATTTTGTATATAGATGGGGGGAAGGGGTCAACTCTGCATTTTTTATATAGATGGGGGGAAGGGATCAACTCTGCATTTTGTATATAGATGGGGGGAAGCGGTCAACTCTGCATTTTGTATATAGATGGGGGGAAGGGGTCAACTCTGCATTTTGTATATTGCTGGGTGGAAGGGGTCAACTCTGCATTTTGTATATAGATGGGGGGAAGGGGTCAACTCTGCATTTTGTATATTGCTGGGTGGAAGGGGTCAACTCTGCATTTTGTATATAGATGGGGGGAAGGGGTCAACTCTGCATTTTTTATATAGATGGGGGGAAGGGATCAACTCTGCATTTTGTATATAGATGGGGGGAAGGGGTCAACTCTGTATTTTATATATAGATGGGGGGAAGGGGTCAACTCTGTATTTTATATATAGATGGGGGAAGGGGTCAACTCTGTATTTTGTATATAGATGGGGGGAAGGGGTCAACTCTGTATTTTGTATAGAGATGGGGGGAACGGGTCAACTCTGTATTTTGTATATTGCTGTGGGGAAGGGGTCAACTCTGCATTTTGTATATAGATGGGGGGAAGGGGTCAACTCTGTATTTTGTATGTAGATGGGGGGAAGGGTTCAGCTCTGCATTTTGTATATTGCTGGGGGGAAGGGGTCAACTCTGCATTTTGTATATAGATGGGGGGAAGGGGTCAACTCTGTATTTTGTATATAGATGGGGGGATGGGGTCAACTCTGCATTTTGTATATAGATGGGGGGAAGGGGTCAACTCTGCATTTTTTATATAGATGGGGGGAAGGGATCAACTCTGCATTTTGTATGTAGATGTGGGGAAGGGGTCAACTCTGTATTTTGTATATAGATGTGGGGAAGGGGTCAACTCTGTATTTTGTATATAGATGGGGGGAAGGGGTCAACTCTGAATTTTGTATCTAGATGGGGAGAAGGGGTCAACTCTGTATTTTGTATATAGATGGGGGGAAGGGGTCAACTCTGCATTTTGTATATAGATGTGGGGAAGGGGTCAACTCTGCATTTTGTATATAGATGGGGGGGGAAGGGGTCAACTCTGCATTTTGTATATAGATGTGGGGAAGGGGTCAACTCTGCATTTTGTATATAGATGGGGGGGGAAGGGGTCAACTCTGCATTTTGTATATAGATGTGGTGAAGGGGTCAACTCTGTATTTTGTATATAGATGGGGGGAAGGGGTCAACTCTGAATTTTGTATCTAGATGGGGTGAAGGGGTCAACTCTGTATTTTGTATATAGATGGGGGGAAGGGGTCAACTCTGTATTTTGTATATTGCTGGGGGGAAGGGGTCAACTCTGCATTTTGTATATAGATGTGGGGAAGGGGTCAACTCTGTATTTTGTATATAGATGGGGGGAAGGGGTCAACTCTGAATTTTGTATCTAGATGGGGAGAAGGGGTCAACTCTGTATTTTGTGTATAGATGGGGGGAAGGGGTCAACTCTGTATTTTGTATATTGCTGGGGGGAAGGGGTCAACTCTGCATTTTGTATATAGATGTGGGGAAGGGGTCAACTCTGTATTTTGTATATAGATGGGGGGAAGGGGTCAACTCTGTATTTTGTATATTGCTGGGGGAATGGGGTCAACTCTGCATTTTGTATATAGATGTGGGGAAGGGGTCAACTCTGTATTTTGTATATAGATGTGGGGAAGGGGTCAACTCTGTATTTTGTATATTGCTGGGGGGAAGGGGTCAACTCTGCATCTTGTATGTAGATCGGGGGGAAGTGGTCAACTCTGCATTTTGTATATGGATGGGGGGAAGGGGTCAGCTCTGCATCTTGGATGTAGATCGGGGGGAAGGGGTCAAATCTGCATTTTGTATATAGATGGGGGGAAGGGGTCAACTCTGCATTTTGTATATAGATGTGGGTGAAGGGGTCAAATCTGCATTTTGTCGATAGATGGGGGGAAGGGGTCAACTCTGCATTTTGTATATAGATGTGTGTGAAGGGGTCAACTCTGTATTTTGTATATAGATGGGGGAAGGGGTCAACTCTGTACTTTGTATATTGATGGGGGGAAGGGGTCAACTCTGCATTTTGTACACAGATGGGGGGAAGGGGTCAACTGTGTACTTTGTATATAGATGTGGGGGAAGGGGTCAACTCTGTATTTTTTATATTGATGGGGGGAAGGGGTCAACTCTGCATTTTGTACATAGATGGGGGGAAGGGGTCAACTCTGTACTTTGCATATTGATGGGGGGAAGGTGTCAACTCTGCATTTTGTACATAGATGGGGGGAAGGGGTCAACTCTGTACTTAGTATATAGATGTGGGGGAAGGGGTCAACTCTGTATTTTGTATATTGATGGGGGGAAGGGGTCAACTCTGCATCTTGTATATAGATCAGGGGGAAGGGGTCAACTCTGCATTTTGTATATAGATGGGGGGAAGGGGTCAACGCTGCATTTTGTATATAGATGTGGGGGAAGGGGTGAACTCTGCATCTTGTATATAGATCGGGGGGAAGGGGTCAACTCTGCATTTTGTATATAGATGGGGGGAAGGGGTCAACTGTGCATTTTGTAAATTGATGGGGGCAAGGAGTCAACTCTGCATTTTGTATATAGATGGGGGGAAGGGGTCAACTGTGCATTTTGTAGATTGATGGGGGGAAGGGGTCAACTCTGCATTTTGTATATGGATGGGGGGAAGGGGTCAGCTCTGCATTTTCTTTATCGATGGGGGGAAGGGGTCAACTCTGCATTTTGTGCATAGATGGTGGGAAGGGGTCAACTCTGCATTTTGTATATAGATGGGGGGAAGGGGTCAACACTGCATTTTGTATATAGATGGGGGGAAGGGGTCAACTCTGCATTTTGTATATAGATGGAGGGAAGGGGTCAACTCTGCATTTTGTATATAGATGGGGGGAAGGGGTCAACTCTGCATTTTGTATATAGATGGGGGGAAGGGGTCAACTCTGCATTTTTTATATAGATGGGGGGAAGGGATCAACTCTGCATTTTGTATATAGATGGGGGGAAGCGGTCAACTCTGCATTTTGTATATAGATGGGGGGAAGGGGTCAACTCTGCATTTTGTATATTGCTGGGTGGAAGGGGTCAACTCTGCATTTTGTATATAGATGGGGGGAAGGGGTCAACTCTGCATTTTGTATATTGCTGGGTGGAAGGGGTCAACTCTGCATTTTGTATATAGATGGGGGGAAGGGGTCAACTCTGCATTTTTTATATAGATGGGGGGAAGGGATCAACTCTGCATTTTGTATATAGATGGGGGGAAGGGGTCAACTCTGTATTTTATATATAGATGGGGGGAAGGGGTCAACTCTGTATTTTATATATAGATGGGGGAAGGGGTCAACTCTGTATTTTGTATATAGATGGGGGGAAGGGGTCAACTCTGTATTTTGTATATAGATGGGGGGAACGGGTCAACTCTGTATTTTGTATATTGCTGTGGGGAAGGGGTCAACTCTGCATTTTGTATATAGATGGGGGGAAGGGGTCAACTCTGTATTTTGTATGTAGATGGGGGGAAGGGTTCAGCTCTGCATTTTGTATATTGCTGGGGGGAAGGGGTCAACTCTGCATTTTGTATATAGATGGGGGGAAGGGGTCAACTCTGTATTTTGTATATAGATGGGGGGATGGGGTCAACTCTGCATTTTGTATATAGATGGGGGGAAGGGGTCAACTCTGCATTTTTTATATAGATGGGGGGAAGGGATCAACTCTGCATTTTGTATGTAGATGTGGGGAAGGGGTCAACTCTGTATTTTGTATATAGATGTGGGGAAGGGGTCAACTCTGTATTTTGTATATAGATGGGGGGAAGGGGTCAACTCTGAATTTTGTATCTAGATGGGGAGAAGGGGTCAACTCTGTATTTTGTATATAGATGGGGGGAAGGGGTCAACTCTGCATTTTGTATATAGATGTGGGGAAGGGGTCAACTCTGCATTTTGTATATAGATGGGGGGGGAAGGGGTCAACTCTGCATTTTGTATATAGATGTGGGGAAGGGGTCAACTCTGTATTTTGTATATAGATGGGGGGAAGGGGTCAACTCTGAATTTTGTATCTAGATGGGGTGAAGGGGTCAACTCTGTATTTTGTATATAGATGGGGGGAAGGGGTCAACTCTGTATTTTGTATATTGCTGGGGGGAAGGGGTCAACTCTGCATTTTGTATATAGATGTGGGGAAGGGGTCAACTCTGTATTTTGTATATAGATGGGGGGAAGGGGTCAACTCTGAATTTTGTATCTAGATGGGGAGAAGGGGTCAACTCTGTATTTTGTGTATAGATGGGGGGAAGGGGTCAACTCTGTATTTTGTATATTGCTGGGGGGAAGGGGTCAACTCTGCATTTTGTATATAGATGTGGGGAAGGGGTCAACTCTGTATTTTGTATATAGATGGGGGGAAGGGGTCAACTCTGTATTTTGTATATTGCTGGGGGAATGGGGTCAACTCTGCATTTTGTATATAGATGTGGGGAAGGGGTCAACTCTGTATTTTGTATATAGATGTGGGGAAGGGGTCAACTCTGTATTTTGTATATTGCTGGGGGGAAGGGGTCAACTCTGCATCTTGTATGTAGATCGGGGGGAAGTGGTCAACTCTGCATTTTGTATATGGATGGGGGGAAGGGGTCAGCTCTGCATCTTGGATGTAGATCGGGGGGAAGGGGTCAAATCTGCATTTTGTATATAGATGGGGGGAAGGGGTCAACTCTGCATTTTGTATATAGATGTGGGTGAAGGGGTCAAATCTGCATTTTGTCGATAGATGGGGGGAAGGGGTCAACTCTGCATTTTGTATATAGATGTGTGTGAAGGGGTCAACTCTGTATTTTGTATATAGATGGGGGAAGGGGTCAACTCTGTACTTTGTATATTGATGGGGGGAAGGGGTCAACTCTGCATTTTGTACACAGATGGGGGGAAGGGGTCAACTGTGTACTTTGTATATAGATGTGGGGGAAGGGGTCAACTCTGTATTTTTTATATTGATGGGGGGAAGGGGTCAACTCTGCATTTTGTACATAGATGGGGGGAAGGGGTCAACTCTGTACTTTGCATATTGATGGGGGGAAGGTGTCAACTCTGCATTTTGTACATAGATGGGGGGAAGGGGTCAACTCTGTACTTAGTATATAGATGTGGGGGAAGGGGTCAACTCTGTATTTTGTATATTGATGGGGGGAAGGGGTCAACTCTGCATCTTGTATATAGATCAGGGGGAAGGGGTCAACGCTGCATTTTGTATATAGATGTGGGGGAAGGGGTGAACTCTGCATCTTGTATATAGATCGGGGGGAAGGGGTCAACTCTGCATTTTGTATATAGATGGGGGGAAGGGGTCAACTGTGCATTTTGTAGATTGATGGGGGCAAGGAGTCAACTCTGCATTTTGTATATAGATGGGGGGAAGGGGTCAGCTCTGCATTTTCTTTATCGATGGGGGGAAGGGGTCAACTCTGCATTTTGTACATAGATGGAGGGAAGGGGTCAACTCTGCATTTTGTATATAGATGGGGGGAAGGGGTCAACTCTGCATTTTGTATATAGATGGGAGGAAGGGGTCAACTCTGCATTTTGTAGATAGATGGGGGGAAGGGGTCAACTCTGCATTTTGTATATAGATGGGGGGAAGGGGTCAACTCTGCATTTTGTATATAGATGGGGGGAAGGGGTCAACTCTACATTTTGTATATCGATGGGGGGAAGGGGTCAACTCTACATTTTGTATATCGATGGGGGGAAGGGGTCAACTCTACATTTTGTATATCGATGGGGGGAAGGGGTCAACTCTGCATTTTGTATATAGATGGGGGGAAGGGGTCAACTCTACATTTTGTATATCGATGGGGGGAAGGGGTCAACTCTACATTTTGTATATCGATGGGGGGAAGGGGTCAACTCTGCATTTTGTATATAGATGGGAGGAAGGAGTCAACTCTGCACTTTGTATATAGATGTGGGGAAGGGGTCAACTCTGCATTTTGTATATAGATGGGGGGAAAGGGTCAACTCTGCATTTTGTATATAGATGGGGGGAAGGGGTCAACTCTGCATTTTGTACATAGATGGGGGGAAGGGGTCAACTCTGCATTTTGTATATTGATGGGAGAAGGGATCAACTCTGCATTTTGTACATAGATGGAGGGAAAGGGTCAACTCTGCATTTTGTATATAGATGGGGGGAAGGGGGTCAACTCTGCATTTTGCATATGGATGGGGGGAAGGGGTCAACTCTGCATTTTATATATAGATGGGGGGAAGGGGTCAACTCTGCATTTTGTATATAGATGGGGGGAAGGGGGTCAACTCTGCATTTTGCATATGGATGGGGGGAAGGGGTCAACTCTGCATTTTATATATAGATGGGGGGAAGGGGTCAACTCTGCATTTTGTATATAGATGGGGGGAAGGGGTCAACTCTGCATTTTGTATATTGATGGGAGAAGGGATCAACTCTGCATTTTGTACATAGATGGAGGGAAGGGGTAAACTCTGCATTTTGTATATATATGGGGGGAAGGGGGTCAACTCTGCATTTTGTATATGGATGGGGGGAAGGGGTCAGCTCTGCATTTTCTTTATCGATGGGGGGAAGGGGTCAACCCTGCATTTTGTATATCGATGGGAGGAAGGGGTCAACTCTGCATTTTGTATATGGATGGGGGGAAGGGGTCGACTCTGCATTTTGCATATCGATGGGGGGAAGGGGTCAACTCTGCATTTAGCATATCGATGGGGGGAAGGGGTCAACTCTGCATTTTGCATCTCGATGGGGGTTAAGGGGTTAACTCTGCATTTTGTATATAGATGGGGGGAAGGGGTCAACTCTGCATTTTGTATATTGATGGGGAGAAGGGGTCAGCTCTGCATCTTGTATATAGATGGGGGGAAGGGGGTCAACTCTGCATTTTCTATATCGATGGGGGGAAGGAGTCAACTCTGCATTTTCTATATCGATGGGGGGAAGGGGTCAACTCTGCATTTTGTACATAGATGGAGGGAAGGGGTCAACTCTGCATTTTGTATATAGATGTGGGGAAGGGGTCAACTCTGCATTTTGTATATAGATGGGAGGAAGGGGTGAACTCTGCATTTTGTATATAGATGGGGGGAAGGGGTCAACTCTGCATTTTCTATATCGATGGGGGGAAGGGGGTCAACTCTGCATTTTGTATATAGATGTGGGTTAAGGGGTTAACTCTGCATTTTGTATATAGATGGGGGGAAGGGGTTAACTCTGCATTTTGTATATAGATGGGAGGAAGGGGGTCAACTCTGCATTTTGGATATAGATGTGGGTTAAGGGGTTAACTCTGCATTTTGTATATAGATGGGGGGAAGGGGTCAACT
This sequence comes from Heterodontus francisci, assembly GCF_036365525.1. Taxonomy (NCBI): domain Eukaryota; kingdom Metazoa; phylum Chordata; class Chondrichthyes; order Heterodontiformes; family Heterodontidae; genus Heterodontus; species Heterodontus francisci. Next base: position 9,650,049 of record NC_090380.1, on the reverse strand, counting down.
CTGTATTTTATATATAGATGGGGGGAAGGGGTCAACTCTGTATTTTATATATAGATGGGGGGAAGGGGTCAACTCTGTATTTTGTATATAGATGGGGGGAAGGGGTCAACTCTGTATTTTATATATAGATGGGGGGAAGGGGTCAACTCTGTATTTTGTATATAGATGGGGGGAACGGGTCAACTCTGTATTTTGTATATTGCTGGGGGAAGGGGTCAACTCTGCATCTTGCATGTAGATCGGGGGGAAGGGGTCAAATCTGCATTTTGTATATCGATGGGGGGAAGGGGTCAGCTCTGCATCTTGCATGTAGATCGGGGGGAAGGGGTCAACTCTGTATTTTGTATATGGATGGGGGGAAGGGGTCAGCTCTGCATCTTGCATGTAGATCGGGGGGAAGGGGTCAAATCTGCATTTTGTATATAGATGGGTGAAGGGGTCAACTCTGCATTTTGCATATAGATGTGGGGAAGGGGTCAACTCTGCATTTTGTATATAGATGGGGGGAAGGGGTCAACTCTGCATTTTGTATATAGATGGGTGGAAGGGGTCAACTCTGTATTTTGTATATAGATGGGGGGAAGGGGTCAACTCTGCATTTTGTATATAGATGGGGGGAAGGGGTCAACTCTGCATTTTGTATATAGATGGAGGGAAGGGGTTAACTCTGCATTTTGTATATAGATGGGGGGAAGGGGTCAACTCTGCATTTTGTATATAGATGGGGGGAAGGGGTCAACTCTGCATTTTGGATATAGATGTGGGTTAAGGGGTTAACTCTGCATTTTGTATATAGATGGGGGGAAGGGGTTAACTCTGCATTTTGCATATGGATGGGGGGAAGGGGTCAACTCTGCATCTTGTATATAGATGGGGGAAGGGGTCAACTCTGCATTTTGTATATAGATGTGGGGAAGGGGTCAACTCTGCATTTTGTATATAGATGTGGGGAAGGGGTCAACTCTGCATTTTGTACATAGATGGGGGAAGGGGTCAACTCTGCATTTTGTATATAGATGTGGGGAAGGGGTCAACTCTGCATCTTGTATATAGATGGGGGAAGGGGTCAACTCTGCATTTTGTATATAGATGTGGGGAAGGGGTCAACTCTGTACTTTGCATATAGATGTGGGGGAAGGGGTCAACTCAGCATTTTGTATATAGATGGGGGGAAGGGGTCAACTCTGCATTTTGTATATAGATGGGGGGAAGGGGTCAACTCTGCATTTTCTATATCGATGGGGGGAAGGGGTCAACTCTGCATTTTGTATATAGATGGGAGGCAGGGGGTCAACTCTGCATTTTGTCTATAGATGTGGGTTAAGGGGTTAACTCTGCATTTTGTATATGGATGGGGGGAAGGGGTCAACTCTGCATCTTGTATATAGATGGGGGGAAGGGGTCAACTCTGCATTTTGTATATAGATGTGGGGAAGGGGTCAACTCTGCATTTTGTATATAGATGGGGGGAAGGGGTCAACTCTGTATTTTGTATATAGATGGGGGTAAGGGGTCAACTCTGTACTTTGCATATAGATGTGGGGGAAGGGGTCAACTCAGTATTTTGTATATAGATGGGGGGAACGGGTCAACTCTGTATTTTCTTTATCGATGGGGGGAAGGGGTCAGCTCTGCATTTTCTTTATCGATGGGGGGAAGGGGTCAGCTCTGCATCTTGTATATAGTAGTGGGGAAGGGGTCAACTCTGCATTTTGTATATAGATGTGGGGAAGGGGTCAACTCTGCATTTTGTATATAGATGGGGGGAAGGGGTCAACTCTGCATTTTGTATATAGATGTGGGGAAGGGGTCAACTCTGCATTTTGTATATAGATGGGGGGAAGGGGTCAACTCTGCATTTTGTATATAGATGGGGGGAAGGGGTCAACTCTGCATTTTGTATACAGATGGGGGGAAGGAGTCAACTCTGCATTTTGTATATTGATGTGGGGAAGGGGTCAACTCTGCATTTTGTATATAGATGGGGGGAAGGGGTCAACTCTGCATTTTGTATATAGATGTGGGGAAGGGGTCAACTCTGCATTTTGTATATAGATGGGGGGAAGGGGTCAACTCTGCATTTTGTATATAGATGGGGGGAAGGGGTCAACTCTGCATTTTGTATATAGATGGGGGGAAGGGGTCAACTCTGCATTTTGTATACAGATGGGGGGAAGGAGTCAACTCTGCATTTTGTATATAGATGGGGGGAAGGGGTCAACTCTGCATTTTGTATATAGATGGGGGGAAGGGGTCAACTCTGTATTTTGTATATAGATGGGGGGAAGGGATCAACTCTGCATTTTGTATATAGATGGGGGGAAGGGGTCAACTCTGTATTTTATATATAGATGGGGGGAAGGGGTCAACTCTGTATTTTATATATAGATGGGGGGAAGGGGTCAACTCTGTATTTTGTATATAGATGGGGGGAAGGGGTCAACTCTGTATTTTGTATATAGATGGGGGGAAGGGGTCAACTCTGTATTTTGTATATTGCTGGGGGGAAGGGGTCAACTCTGCATCTTGTATGTAGATCGGGGGGAAGGGGTCAACTCTGTATTTTGTATATGGATGGGGGGAAGGGGTCAGCTCTGCATCTTGCATGTAGATCGGGGGGAAGGGGTCAAATCTGCATTTTGTATATCGATGGGGGGAAGGGGTCAACTCTGCATTTTGTATGTAGATGGGGGAAGGGGTCAAATCTGCATTTTGTATATAGATGGGTGAAGGGGTCAACTCTGCATTTTGCATATAGATGTGGGGAAGGGGTCAACTCTGCATTTTGTACATAGATGGGGGGAAGGGGTCAACTCTGTATTTTGTATATAGATGGGGGGAAGGGGTCAACTCTGCATTTTGTATATAGATGGGGGGAAGGGGTCAACTCTGCATTTTGTATATAGATGGGGGGAAGGGGTCAACTCTGCATTTTGTATATAGATGGGGGGAAGGGGTCAACTCTGCATTTTGTATATAGATGGGGGGAAGGGGTCAACTCTGCATTTTGTATATTGATGGGGGGAAGGGGTCAACTCTGTATTTTGTATATAGATGGGGGGAAGGGATCTACTCTGCATTTTGTTTCGATGGGGGGAAGGGGTCAACTCTGTATTTTGTATATAGATGGGGGGAAGGGGTCAACTCTGTATTTTATATCTTGATGGGGGGAAGGGGTCAACTCTGTATTTTGTATATAGATGGGGGGAAGGGGTCAACTCTGTATTTTGTATATAGATGGTGGGAAGGGGTCAACTCTGTATTTTATATCTTGATGGGGGGAAGGGGTCACCTCTGCATTTTGTATATAGAAGGGGGGGAAGGGGTCAACTCTGCATTTTGTATATAGATGGGGGGAAGGGGTCAACTCTGCATTTTGTATATAGATGGGAGGAAGGGGTCAAATCTGCATTTTGTATATAGATGGAGGGAAGGGGTCAACTCTGCATTTTGTATATAGATGGGGGGAAGGGGTCAACTCTACATTTTGTATATAGATGGGGGGAAGGGGTCAACTCTGCATTTTGTATATAGATGGGAGGAAGGAGTCAACTCTGCATTTTGTATATAGATGGAGGGAAGGGGTCAACTCTGCATTTTGTATATAGATGGGGGGAAGGGGTCAACTCTGCATTTTGTATATAGATGGGGGGAAAGGGTCAACTCTGCATTTTGTACATAGATGGGGGGAAGGGGTCAACTCTGCATTTTGTATATTGATGGGAGAAGGGATCAACTCTGCATTTTGTACATAGATGGAGGGAAGGGGTCAACTCTGCATTTTGTATATAGATGGGGGGAAGGGGTCAACTCTGCACTTTGTATATAGATGGGGGGAAGGGGTCAACTCTGCATTTTGTATATAGATGGGGGGAAAGGGTCAACTCTGCATTTTGTACATAGATGGGGGGAAGGGGTCAACTCTGCATTTTGTATATTGATGGGAGAAGGGATCAACTCTGCATTTTGTACATAGATGGAGGGAAGGGGTCAACTCTGCATTTTGTATATAGATGGGGGGAAGGGGGTCAACTCTGCATTTTGTATATGGATGGGGGGAAGGGGTCAACTCTGCATTTTATATATAGATGGGGGGAAGGGGTCAACTCTGCATTTTGTATATAGATGGGGGGAAGGGGTCAACTCTGCATTTTGTATATTGATGGGAGAAGGGATCAACTCTGCATTTTGTACATAGATGGAGGGAAGGGGTCAACTCTGCATTTTGTATATAGATGGGGGGAAGGGGGCCAACTCTGCATTTTGTATATGGATGGGGGGAAGGGGTCAGCTCTGCATTTTCTTTATCGATGGGGGGAAGGGGTCAACCCTGCATTTTGTATATAGATGGGAGGAAGGGGTCAACTCTGCATTTTGTATATGGATCGGGGGAAGGGGTCAACTCTGCATTTTGCATATCGATGGGGGGAAGGGGTCAACTCTGCATTTTGCATATCGATGGGGGGAAGGGGTCAACTCTGCATTTTGCATATCGATGGGGGTTAAGGGGTTAACTCTGCATTTTGTATATAGATGGGGGGAAGGGGTCAACTCTGCATTTTGTATATTGATGGGGAGAAGGGGTCAGCTCTGCATCTTGTATATAGATGGGGGGAAGGGGGTCAACTCTGCATTTTCTATATCCATGGGGGGAAGGAGTCAACTCTGCATTTTCTATATCGATGGAGGGAAGGGGTGAACTCTGCATTTTGTATATAGATGGGGGGAAGGGGTCAACTCTGCATTTTCTATATCGATGGGGGGAAGGGGGTCAACTCTGCATTTTGTATATAGATGTGGGGAAGGGGTGAACTCTGCATTTTGTATATAGATGGGGGGAAGGGGTCAACTCTGCATTTTCTATATCGATGGGGGGAAGGGGGTCAACTCTGCATTTTGTATATAGATGTGGGTTAAGGGGTTAACTCTGCATTTTGTATATAGATGAGGGGAAGAGGTTAACTCTGCATTTTGTATATAGATGGGAGGAAGGGGGTCAACTCTGCATTTTGTATATAGATGTGGGTTAAGGGGTTAACTCTGCATTTTGGATATAGATGGGGGAAGGGGTTAACTCTGCATTTTGTATATGGATGGGGGGAAGGGGTCAACTCTGCATCTTGTATATAGATGGGGGAAGGGGTCAACTCTGCATTTTGTATATAGATGTGGGGAAGGGGTCAACTCTGTATTTTGTATATAGATGGGGGGAAGGGGTCAACTCTGTATTTTGTATATAGATGGGGGGAAGGGGTCAACTCTGCATTTTGTATATAGATGGGGGGAAGGGGTCAACTCTGCATTTTGTATATAGATGGGGGGAAGGGGTCAACTCTGCATTTTGTATATAGATGGGGGGAAGGGGTCAACTCTGCATTTTGTATATAGATGGTGGGAAGGGGTCAACTCTGCATTTTGTATATTGATGGGGGGAAGGGGTCAACTCTGTATTTTGTATATAGATGGGGGGAAGGGATCTACTCTGCATTTTGTTTCGATGGGGGGAAGGGGTCAACTCTGTATTTTGTATAGAGATGGGGGGAAGGGGTCAACTCTGTATTTTATATCTTGATGGGGGGAAGGGGTCAACTCTGTATTTTGTATATAGATGGGGGGAAGGGGTCAACTCTGTATTTTGTATATAGATGGGGGGAACGGGTCAACTCTGTATTTTGTATATTGCTGGGGGAAGGGGTCAACTCTGCATTTTGTATATAGATGGGGGGAAGGGGTCAACTCTGCATTTTGTATATAGATGGGAGGAAGGGGTCAACTCTGCATTTTGTATGTAGATGGAGGGAAGGGGTCAACTCTGCATTTTGTATATAGATGGGGGAAGGGATCAACTCTGCATTTTGTATATAGATGGGGGGAAGGGGTCAACTCTGCACTTTGTATATAGATGGGGGGAAGGGGTCAACTCTGCATTTTGTATATAGATGGGGGGAAAGGGTCAACTCTGCATTTTGTACATAGATGGGGGGAAGGGGTCAACTCTGCATTTTGTATATTGATGGGAGAAGGGATCAACTCTGCATTTTGTACATAGATGGAGGGAAGGGGTCAACTCTGCATTTTGTATATAGGTGGGGGGAAGGGGGTCAACTCTGCATTTTGTATATAGATGGGGGAAGGGGTCAACTCTGCACTTTGTATATAGATGGGGGGAAGGGGTCAACTCTGCATTTTGTATATAGATGGGGGGAAAGGGTCAACTCTGCATTTTGTACATAGATGGGGGGAAGGGGTCAACTCTGCATTTTGTATATTGATGGGAGAAGGGATCAACTCTGCATTTTGTACATAGATGGAGGGAAGGGGTCAACTCTGCATTTTGTATATAGGTGGGGGGAAGGGGGTCAACTCTGCATTTTGTATATGGATGGGGGGAAGGGGTCAACTCTGCATTTTATATATAGATGGGGGAAGGGGTCAACTCTGCATTTTGTATATAGATGGGGGGAAGGGGTCAACTCTGCATTTTGTACATAGATGGAGGGAAGGGGTCAACTCTGCATTTTGTATATAGATGGGGGGAAGGGGGCCAACTCTGCATTTTGTATATGGATGGGGGGAAGGGGTCAGCTCTGCATTTTCTTTATCGATGGGGGGAAGGGGTCAACCCTGCATTTTGTATATAGATGGGAGGAAGGGGTCAACTCTGCATTTTGTATATGGATCGGGGGAAGGGGTCAACTCTGCATTTTGCAAATCGATGGGGGGAAGGGGTCAACTCTGCATTTTGTATATAGATGGGAGGAAGGGGTCAACTCTGCATTTTGTATATGGATCGGGGGAAGGGGTCAACTCTGCATTTTGTATATAGATGAGAGGAAGGGGTCAACTCTGCATTTTGTATATGGATCGGGGGAAGGGGTCAACTCTGCATTTTGCATATCGATGGGGGGAAGGGGTCAGCTCTGCATTTTCTTTATCGATGGGGGGAAGGGGTCAACCCTGCATTTTGTATATAGATGGGAGGAAGGGGTCAACTCTGCATTTTGTATATGGATCGGGGGAAGGGGTCAGCTCTGCATTTTGCATATCGATGGGGGGAAGGGGTCAACTCTGCATTTTGCATATCGATGGGGGGAAGGGGTCAACTCTGCATTTTGCATATCGATGGGGGTTAAGGGGTTAACTCTGCATTTTGTATATAGATGGGGGGAAGGGGTCAACTCTGCATTTTGTATATTGATGGGGAGAAGGGGTCAGCTCTGCATCTTGTATATAGATAGGGGGAAGGGGGTCAACTCTGCATTTTCTATATCGATGGGGGGAAGGAGTCAACTCTGCATTTTCTATATCGATGGAGGGAAGGGGTGAACTCTGCATTTTGTATATAGATGGGGGGAAGGGGTCAACTCTGCATTTTCTATATCGATGGGGGGAAGGGGTCAACTCTGCATTTTGTATATTGATGTGGGGAAGGGGTCAACTCTGCATTTTGTATATAGATGGGAGGAAGGGGTGAAGTCTGCATTTTGTATATAGATGGGGGGAAGGGGTCAACTCTGCATTTTCTATATCGATGGGGGGAAGGGGGTCAACTCTGCATTTTGTATATAGATGTGGGTTAAGGGGTTAACTCTGCATTTTGTATATAGATGGGGGGAAGAGGTTAACTCTGCATTTTGTATATAGATGGGAGGAAGGGGGTCAACTCTGCATTTTGTATATAGATGTGGGTTAAGGGGTTAACTCTGCATTTTGTATATTGATGGGGGAAGGGGTTAACTCTGCATTTTGTATATGGATGGGGGGAAGGGGTCAACTCTGCATCTTGTATATAGATGGGGGAAGGGGTCAACTCTGCATTTTGTACATAGATGTGGGGAAGGGGTCAACTCTGCATTTTGTATATAGATGTGGGGAAGGGGTCAACTCTGCATTTTGTCTATAGATGGGGGAAGGGGTCAACTCTGCATTTTGTATATAGATGTGGGGAAGGGGTCAACTCTGCATCTTGTATATAGATGGGGGAAGGGGTCAACTCTGCATTTTGTATATAGATGTGGGGAAGGGGTCAACTCTGTACTTTGCATATAGATGTGGGGGAAGGGGTCAATTCTGCATTTTCTATATCGATGGGGGGAAGGGGTCAACTCTGCATTTTGTATATAGATGGGGGGAAGGGGTCAACTCTGCATTTTCTATATCGATGGGGGGAAGGGGTCAACTCTGCATTTTGTATATAGATGGGAGGAAGGGGGTCAACTCTGCATTTTGTCTATAGATGTGGGTTAAGGGGTTAACTCTGCATTTTGTATATAGATGGGGGGAAGGGGTTAACTCTGCATTTTGTATATGGATGGGGGGAAGGGGTCAACTCTGCATCTTGTATATAGATGGGGGGAAGGGGTCAACTCTGCATTTTGTATATAGATGTGGGGAAGGGGTCAACTCTGCATTTTGTATATAGATGGGGGGAAGGGGTCAACTCTGTATTTTGTATATAGATGGCGGTAAGGGGTCAATTCTGTACTTTGCATATAGATGTGGGGGAAGGGGTCAACTCTGTATTTTGTATATAGATGGGGGGAACGGGTCAACTCTGTATTTTCTTTATCGATGGGGGGAAGGGGTCAGCTCTGCATTTTATTTATCGATGGGGGGAAGGGGTCAGCTCTGCATCTTGTATATCGTAGTGGGGAAGGGGTCAACTCTGCATTTTGTATATAGATGTGGGGAAGGGGTCAACTCTGCATTTTGTATATAGATGGGGGGAAGGGGTCAACTCTGCATTTTGTATATAGATGTGGAGAAGGGGTCAACTCTGCATTTTGTATATCGATGTGGGGAAGGGGTCAACTCTTCATTTTGTATATAGATGGGGGGAAGGGGTCAACTCTGCATTTTGTATATAGATGGGGGGAAGGGGTCAACTCTGCATTTTGTATATAGATGGGGGGAAGGGGTCAACTCTGCATTTTGTATATAGATGGGGGAAAGGGGTCAACTCTGCATTTTGTATATAGATGGGGGGAAGGGGTCAACTCTGCATTTTGTATATAGATGGGGGGAAGGGGTCAACTCTGCATTTTGCATATAGATGGGGGGAAGGGGTCAATTCTGCATTTTGTATATAGATGGGGGGAAGGGGTCAACTCTGTATTTTGTATATAGATGGGGGGAAGGGATCAACTCTGCATTTTGTATATAGATGGGGGGAAGGGGTCAACTATGTATTTTATATATAGATGGGGGGAAGGGGTCAACTCTGTATTTTGTATATAGATGGGGGGAAGGGGTCAACTCTGTATATTGTATATAGATGGGGCGAAGGGGTCAACTCTGTATTTTGTATATAGATGGGGGGAACAGGTCAACTCTGTATTTTGTATATGGATGGGGGGAAGGGGTCAGCTCTGCATCTTGTATGTAGATCGGGGGGAAGGGGACAAATCTGCATTTTGTATATAGATGGGGGAAGGGGTCAAATCTGCATTTTGTATATAGATGGGTGAAGGGGTCAACTCTGCATTTTCTATATCGATGGGGGGAAGGGGGTCAACTCTGCATTTTGTATATAGATGTGGGTTAAGGGGTTAACTCTGCATTTTGTATATAGATGAGGGGAAGAGGTTAACTCTGCATTTTGTATATAGATGGGAGGAAGGGGGTCAACTCTGCATTTTGTATATAGATGTGGGTTAAGGGGTTAACTCTGCATTTTGTATATAGATGGGGGAAGGGGTTAACTCTGCATTTTGTATATGGATTGGGGGAAGGGGTCAACTCTGCATCTTGTATATAGATGGGGGAAGGGGTCAACTCTGCATTTTGTATATAGATGTGGGGAAGGGGTCAACTCTGTATTTTGTATATAGATGGGGGGAAGGGGTCAACTCTGTATTTTGTATATAGATGGGGGGAAGGGGTCAACTCTGCATTTTGTATATAGATGGGGGGAAGGGGTCAACTCTGCATTTTGTATATAGATGGGGGGAAGGGGTCAACTCTGCATTTTGTATATAGATGGGGGGAAGGGGTCAACTCTGCATTTTGTATATAGATGGGGGGAAGGGGTCAACTCTGCATTTTGTATATTGATGGGGGGAAGGGGTCAACTCTGTATTTTGTATATAGATGGGGGGAAGGGATCTACTCTGCATTTTGTTTCGATGGGGGGAAGGGGTCAACTCTGTATTTTGTATAGAGATGGGGGGAAGGGGTCAACTCTGTATTTTATATCTTGATGGGGGGAAGGGATCAACTCTGTATTTTGTATATAGATGGGGGGAAGGGGTCAACTCTGTATTTTGTATATAGATGGGGGGAACGGGTCAACTCTGTATTTTGTATATTGCTGGGGGAAGGGGTCAACTCTGCATTTTGTATATAGATGGGGGGAAGGGGTCAACTCTGCATTTTGTATATAGATGGGAGGAAGGGGTCAACTCTGCATTTTGTATATAGATGGAGGGAAGGGGTCAACTCTGCATTTTGTATATAGATGGGGGAAGGGATCAACTCTGCATTTTGTATATAGATGGGGGGAAGGGGTCAACTCTGCACTTTGTATATAGATGGGGGGAAGGGGTCAACTCTGCATTTTGTATATAGATGGGGGGAAAGGGTCAACTCTGCATTTTGTACATAGATGGGGGGAAGGGGTCAACTCTGCATTTTGTATATTGATGGGAGAAGGGATCAACTCTGCATTTTGTACATAGATGGAGGGAAGGGGTCAACTCTGCATTTTGTATATAGGTGGGGGGAAGGGGGTCAACTCTGCATTTTGTATATAGATGGGGGAAGGGGTCAACTCTGCACTTTGTATATAGATGGGGGGAAGGGGTCAACTCTGCATTTTGTATATAGATGGGGGGAAAGGGTCAACTCTGCATTTTGTACATAGATGGGGGGAAGGGGTCAACTCTGCATTTTGTATATTGATGGGAGAAGGGATCAACTCTGCATTTTGTACATAGATGGAGGGAAGGGGTCAACTCTGCATTTTGTATATAGGTGGGGGGAAGGGGGTCAACTCTGCATTTTGTATATGGATGGGGGGAAGGGGTCAACTCTGCATTTTATATATAGATGGGGGAAGGGGTCAACTCTGCATTTTGTATATAGATGGGGGGAAGGGGTCAACTCTGCATTTTGTACATAGATGGAGGGAAGGGGTCAACTCTGCATTTTGTATATAGATGGGGGGAAGGGGGCCAACTCTGCATTTTGTATATGGATGGGGGGAAGGGGTCAGCTCTGCATTTTCTTTATCGATGGGGGGAAGGGGTCAACCCTGCATTTTGTATATAGATGGGAGGAAGGGGTCAACTCTGCATTTTGTATATGGATCGGGGGAAGGGGTCAACTCTGCATTTTGCATATCGATGGGGGGAAGGGGTCAACTCTGCATTTTGTATATAGATGGGAGGAAGGGGTCAACTCTGCATTTTGTATATGGATCGGGGGAAGGGGTCAACCCTGCATTTTGTATATAGATGGGAGGAAGGGGTCAACTCTGCATTTTGTATATGGATGGGGGGAAGGGGTCAGCTCTGCATTTTCTTTATCGATAGGGGGAAGGGGTCAACCCTGCATTTTGTATATAGATGGGAGGAAGGGGTCAACTCTGCATTTTGTATATGGATCGGGGGAAGGGGTCAACTCTGCATTTTGCATATCGATGGGGGGAAGGGGTCAACTCTGCATTTTGTATATAGATGGGAGGAAGGGGTCAACTCTGCATTTTGTATATGGATCGGGGGAAGGGGTCAACTCTGCATTTTGTATATAGATGGGAGGAAGGGGTCAACTCTGCATTTTGTATATGGATCGGGGGAAGGGGTCAACTCTGCATTTTGCATATCGATGGGGGGAAGGGGTCAGCTCTGCATTTTCTTTATCGATGGGGGGAAGGGGTCAACCCTGCATTTTGTATATAGATGGGAGGAAGGGGTCAACTCTGCATTTTGTATATGGATCGGGGGAAGGGGTCAACTCTGCATTTTGCATATCGATGGGGGGAAGGGGTCAACTCTGCATTTTGCATATCGATGGGGGGAAGGGGTCAACTCTGCATTTTGCATATCGATGGGGGTTAAGGGGTTAACTCTGCATTTTGTATATAGATGGGGGGAAGGGGTCAACTCTGCATTTTGTATATTGATGGGGAGAAGGGGTCAGCTCTGCATCTTGTATATAGATAGGGGGAAGGGGGTCAACTCTGCATTTTCTATATCGATGGGGGGAAGGAGTCAACTCTGCATTTTCTATATCGATGGAGGGAAGGGGTGAACTCTGCATTTTGTATATAGATGGGGGGAAGGGGTCAACTCTGCATTTTCTATATCGATGGGGGGAAGGGGTCAACTCTGCATTTTGTATATTGATGTGGGGAAGGGGTCAACTCTGCATTTTGTATATAGATGGGAGGAAGGGGTGAAGTCTGCATTTTGTATATAGATGGGGGGAAGGGGTCAACTCTGCATTTTCTATATCGATGGGGGGAAGGGGGTCAACTCTGCATTTTGTATATAGATGTGGGTTAAGCGGTTAACTCTGCATTTTGTATATAGATGGGGGGAAGAGGTTAACTCTGCATTTTGTATATAGATGGGAGGAAGGGGGTCAACTCTGCATTTTGTATATAGATGTGGGTTAAGGGGTTAACTCTGCATTTTGTATATCGATGGGGGAAGGGGTTAACTCTGCATTTTGTATATGGATGGGCGGAAGGGGTCAACTCTGCATCTTGTATATAGATGGGGGAAGGGGTCAACTCTGCATTTTGTACATAGATGTGGGGAAGGGGTCAACTCTGCATTTTGTATATAGATGTGGGGAAGGGGTCAACTCTGCATTTTGTCTATAGATGGGGGAAGGGGTCAACTCTGCATTTTGTACATAGATGTGGGGAAGGGGTCAACTCTGCATTTTGTATATAGATGTGGGGAAGGGGTCAACTCTGCATTTTGTCTATAGATGGGGGAAGGGGTCAACTCTGCATTTTGTATATAGATGTGGGGAAGGGGTCAACTCTGCATCTTGTATATAGATGGGGGAAGGGGTCAACTCTGCATTTTGTATATAGATGTGGGGAAGGGGTCAACTCTGTACTTTGCATATAGATGTGGTGGAATGGGTCAGTTCTGCATTTTCTATATCGATGGGGGGAAGGGGTCAACTCTGCATTTTGTATATAGATGGGGGGAAGGGGTCAACTCTGCATTTTCTATATCGATGGGGGGAAGGGGTCAACTCTGCATTTTGTATATAGATGGGAGGAAGGGGGTCAACTCTGCATTTTGTCTATAGATGTGGGTTAAGGGGTTAACTCTGCATTTTGTATATAGATGGGGGGAAGGGGTTAACTCTGCATTTTGTATATGGATGGGGGGAAGGGGTCAACTCTGCATCTTGTATATAGATGGGGGGAAGGGGTCAACTCTGCATTTTGTATATAGATGTGGGGAAGGGGTCAACTCTGCATTTTGTATATAGATGGGGGGAAGGGGTCAACTCTGTATTTTGTATATAGATGGCGGTAAGGGGTCAACTCTGTACTTTGCATATAGATGTGGGGGAAGGGGTCAACTCTGTATTTTGTATATAGATGGGGGGAACGGGTCAACTCTGTATTTTCTCTATCGATGGGGGGAAGGGGTCAGCTCTGCATTTTCTTTATCGATGGGGGGAAGGGGTCAGCTCTGCATCTTGTATATCGTAGTGGGGAAGGGGTCAACTCTGCATTTTGTATATAGATGTGGGGAAGGGGTCAACTCTGCATTTTGTATATAGATGGGGGGAAGGGGTCAACTCTGCATTTTGTATATAGATGTGGAGAAGGGGTCAACTCTGCATTTTGTATATCGATGTGGGGAAGGGGTCAACTCTTCATTTTGTATATAGATGGGGGGAAGGGGTCAACTCTGCATTTTGTATATAGATGGGGGGAAGGGGTCAACTCTGCATTTTGTATATAGATGGGGGAAAGGGGTCAACTCTGCATTTTGTATATAGATGGGGGGAAGGGGTCAACTCTGCATTTTGTATATAGATGGGGGGAAGGGGTCAACTCTGCATTTTGCATATAGATGGGGGGAAGGGGTCAATTCTGCATTTTGTATATAGATGGGGGGAAGGGGTCAACTCTGTATTTTGTATATAGATGGGGGGAAGGGATCAACTCTGCATTTTGTATATAGATGGGGGGAAGGGGTCAACTATGTATTTTATATATAGATGGGGGGAAGGGGTCAACTCTGTATTTTGTATATAGATGGGGGGAAGGGGTCAACTCTGTATTTTGTATATAGATGGGGGGAAGGGGTCAACTCTGTATTTTGTATATAGATGGGGGGAACAGGTCAACTCTGTATTTTGTATATGGATGGGGGGAAGGGGTCAGCTCTGCATCTTGTATGTAGATCGGGGGGAAGGGGACAAATCTGCATTTTGTATATAGATGGGGAAGGGGTCAAATCTGCATTTTGTATATAGATGGGTGAAGGGGTCAACTCTGCATTTTGCATATAGATGTGGGGAAGGGGTCAACTCTGCATTTTGTACATAGATGGGGGGAAGGGGTCAACTCTGCATTTTGTATATTGCTGGGGGAAGGGGTCAACTCTGCATCTTGTATGTAGATCGGGGGGAAGGGGTCAACTCTGTATTTTGTATATGGATGGGGGGAAGGGGTCAGCTCTGCATCTTGTATGTAGATCGGGGGGAAGGGGACAAATCTGCATTTTGTATATAGATGGGGGGAAGGGGTCAACTCTGCATTTTGAAAATAGATGGGGGAAGGGGTCAAATCTGCATTTTGTATATAGATGGGTGAAGGGGTCAACTCTGCATTTTGCATATAGATGTGGGGAAGGCGTCAACTCTGCATTTTGTACATAGATGGGGGGAAGGGGTCAACTCTGTATTTTGTATATAGATGGGGGGAAGGGGTCAACTCTGCATTTTGTATATAGATGGGGGGAAGGGGTCAACTCTGCATTTTGTATATAGATGGGGGGAAGGGGTCAACTCTGCATTTTGTATATAGATGGGGGGAAGGGGTCAACTCTGCATTTTGTATATAGATGGGGTGAAGGGGTCAACTCTGCATGTTGTATATTGATGGGGGGAAGGGGTCAACTCTGTATTTTGTATATAGATGGGGGGAAGGGATCTACTCTGCATTTTGTTTTGATGGGGGGAAGGGGTCAACTCTGTATTTTGTATATAGATGGGGGGAAGGGGTCAACTCTGTATTTTATATATAGATGGGGGGAAGGGGTCAACTCTGTATTTTGTATATAGATGGGGGGAAGGGGTCAACTCTGTATTTTGAATATAGATGGGGGGAACGGGTCAACTCTGTATTTTGTATATTGCTGGGGGAAGGGGTCAACTCTGCATCTTGCATGTAGATCGGGGGGAAGGGGTCAACTCTGTATTTTGTAAATGGTTGGGGGGAAGGGGTCAGCTCTGCATCTTGTATGTAGATCGGGGGGAAGGGGTCAAATCTGCATTTTGTATATAGATGGGTGAAGGGGTCAACTCTGCATTTTGCATATAGATGTGGGGAAGGGGTTAACTCTGCATTTTGTACATAGATGGGGGGAAGGGGTCAACTCTGTATTTTGTATATAGATGGGGGGAAGGGGTCAACTCTGTACTTTGTATATAGATGTGGGGGAAGGGGTCAACTCTGTATTTTGTATATTGATGGGGGGAAGGGGTCAACTCTGCATCTTGTATATAGATCGGGGGGAAGGGGTCAACTCTGCATTTTCTATATAGATGGGGGTAAGAGGTCAACTCTGCATTTTGTATATCGATGGGGGAAGGGGTCAACTCTGCATTTTGCATATAGATGTGGGGGAAGGGGTCAACTGTGCATTTTGTAGATTGATGGGGGCAAGTAATCAACTCTGCATTTTGTATATTGATGGGGGGTAAGGGTCAACTCTGCATTTTGTATATAGATGGGGGGAAGGGGTCAACTCTGCATTTTGTACATAGATGGGGGGAAGGGGTCAACTCTGCATTTTGTATATTGATGGGAGAAGGGATCAACTCTGCATTTTGTACATAGATGGAGGGAAGGGGTCAACTCTGCATTTTGTATATAGATGGGGGGAAGGGGGTCAACTCTGTATTTTGTATATGGATGCGGGGAAGGGGTCAACTCTGCATTTTATATATAGATGGGGGGAAGGGGTCAACTCTGTACTTTGCATACAGATGTGGGGGAAGGGGTCAATTCTGCATTTTCTATATCGATGGGGGGAAGGGGTCAACTCTGCATTTTGTATATAGATGGGGGGAAGGGGTCAACTCTGCATTTTCTATATCGATGGGGGGAAGGGGTCAACTCTGCATTTTGTATATAGATGGGAGGAAGGGGGTCAACTCTGCATTTTGTCTATAGATGTGGGTTAAGGGGTTAACTCTGCATTTTGTATATAGATGGGGGGAAGGGGTTAACTCTGCATTTTGTATATGGATGGGGGGAAGGGGTCATCTCTGCATCTTGTATATAGATGGGGGGAAGGGGTCAACTCTGCATTTTGTATATAGATGTGGGGAAGGGGTCAACTCTGCATTTTGTATATAGATGGGGGGAAGGGGTCAACTCTGTATTTTGTATATAGATGGCGGTAAGGGGTCAACTCTGTACTTTGCATATAGATGTGGGGGAAGGGGTCAACTCTGTATTTTGTATATAGATGGGGGGAACGGGTCAACTCTGTATTTTCTCTATCGATGGGGGGAAGGGGTCAGCTCTGCATTTTCTTTATCGATGGGGGGAAGGGGTCAGCTCTGCATCTTGTATATCGTAGTGGGGAAGGGGTCAACTCTGCATTTTGTATATAGATGTGGGGAAGGGGTCAACTCTGCATTTTGTATATAGATGGGGGGAAGGGGTCAACTCTGCATTTTGTATATAGATGTGGAGAAGGGGTCAACTCTGCATTTTGTATATCGATGTGGGGAAGGGGTCAACTCTTCATTTTGTATATAGATGGGGGGAAGGGGTCAACTCTGCATTTTGTATATAGATGGGGGGAAGGGGTCAACTCTGCATTTTGTATATAGATGGGGGGAAGGGGTCAACTCTGCATTTTGTATATAGATGGGGGAAAGGGGTCAACTCTGCATTTTGTATATAGATGGGGGGAAGGGGTCAACTCTGTATTTTGTATATAGATGGGGGGAAGGGGTCAACTCTGCATTTTGCATATAGATGGGGGGAAGGGGTCAATTCTGCATTTTGTATATAGATGGGGGGAAGGGGTCAACTCTGTATTTTGTATATAGATGGGGGGAAGGGATCAACTCTGCATTTTGTATATAGATGGGGGGAAGGGGTCAACTATGTATTTTATATATAGATGGGGGGAAGGGGTCAACTCTGTATTTTGTATATAGATGGGGGGAAGGGGTCAACTCTGTATTTTGTATATAGATGGGGGGAAGGGGTCAACTCTGTATTTTGTATATAGATGGGGGGAACAGGTCAACTCTGTATTTTGTATATGGATGGGGGGAAGGGGTCAACTCTGCATTTTGTATATAGATGGGGGGAAGGAGTCAACTCTGCATTTTGTATATAGATGGGGGGAAGGGGTCAACTCTGCATTTTGTACATAGATGGGGGGAAGGGGTCAACTCTGCATTTTGTATATTGATGGGAGAAGGGATCAACTCTGCATTTTGTACATAGATGGAGGGAAGGGGTCAACTCTGCATTTTGTATATAGATGGGGGGAAGGGGGTCAACTCTGTATTTTGTATATGGATGCGGGGAAGGGGTCAACTCTGCATTTTATATATAGATGGGGGGAAGGGGTCAACTCTGTACTTTGCATACAGATGTGGGGGAAGGGGTCAATTCTGCATTTTCTATATCGATGGGGGGAAGGGGTCAACTCTGCATTTTGTATATAGATGGGGGGAAGGGGTCAACTCTGCATTTTCTATATCGATGGGGGGAAGGGGTCAACTCTGCATTTTGTATATAGATGGGAGGAAGGGGGTCAACTCTGCATTTTGTCTATAGATGTGGGTTAAGGGGTTAACTCTGCATTTTGTATATAGATGGGGGGAAGGGGTTAACTCTGCATTTTGTATATGGATGGGGGGAAGGGGTCATCTCTGCATCTTGTATATAGATGGGGGGAAGGGGTCAACTCTGCATTTTGTATATAGATGTGGGGAAGGGGTCAACTCTGCATTTTGTATATAGATGGGGGGAAGGGGTCAACTCTGTATTTTGTATATAGATGGCGGTAAGGGGTCAACTCTGTACTTTGCATATAGATGTGGGGGAAGGGGTCAACTCTGTATTTTGTATATAGATGGGGGGAACGGGTCAACTCTGTATTTTCTCTATCGATGGGGGGAAGGGGTCAGCTCTGCATTTTCTTTATCGATGGGGGGAAGGGGTCAGCTCTGCATCTTGTATATCGTAGTGGGGAAGGGGTCAACTCTGCATTTTGTATATAGATGTGGGGAAGGGGTCAACTCTGCATTTTGTATATAGATGGGGGGAAGGGGTCAACTCTGCATTTTGTATATAGATGTGGAGAAGGGGTCAACTCTGCATTTTGTATATCGATGTGGGGAAGGGGTCAACTCTTCATTTTGTATATAGATGGGGGGAAGGGGTCAACTCTGCATTTTGTATATAGATGGGGGGAAGGGGTCAACTCTGCATTTTGTATATAGATGGGGGGAAGGGGTCAACTCTGCATTTTGTATATAGATGGGGGAAAGGGGTCAACTCTGCATTTTGTATATAGATGGGGGGAAGGGGTCAACTCTGTATTTTGTATATAGATGGGGGGAAGGGGTCAACTCTGCATTTTGCATATAGATGGGGGGAAGGGGTCAATTCTGCATTTTGTATATAGATGGGGGGAAGGGGTCAACTCTGTATTTTGTATATAGATGGGGGGAAGGGATCAACTCTGCATTTTGTATATAGATGGGGGGAAGGGGTCAACTATGTATTTTATATATAGATGGGGGGAAGGGGTCAACTCTGTATTTTGTATATAGATGGGGGGAAGGGGTCAACTCTGTATTTTGTATATAGATGGGGGGAAGGGGTCAACTCTGTATTTTGTATATAGATGGGGGGAACAGGTCAACTCTGTATTTTGTATATGGATGGGGGGAAGGGGTCAGCTCTGCATCTTGTATGTAGATCGGGGGGAAGGGGACAAATCTGCATTTTGTATATAGATGGGGAAGGGGTCAAATCTGCATTTTGTATGTAGATGGGTGAAGGGGTCAACTCTGCATTTTGCATATAGATGTGGGGAAGGGGTCAACTCTGCATTTTGTACATAGATGGGGGGAAGGGGTCAACTCTGCATTTTGTATATTGCTGGGGGAAGGGGTCAACTCTGCATCTTGTATGTAGATCGGGGGGAAGGGGTCAACTCTGTATTTTGTATATGGATGGGGGGAAGGGGTCAGCTCTGCATCTTGTATGTAGATCGGGGGGAAGGGGACAAATCTGCATTTTGTATATAGATGGGGGGAAGGGGTCAACTCTGCATTTTGAAAATAGATGGGGGAAGGGGTCAAATCTGCATTTTGTATATAGATGGGTGAAGGGGTCAACTCTGCATTTTGCATATAGATGTGGGGAAGGCGTCAACTCTGCATTTTGTACATAGATGGGGGGAAGGGGTCAACTCTGTATTTTGTATATAGATGGGGGGAAGGGGTCAACTCTGCATTTTGTATATAGATGGGGGGAAGGGGTCAACTCTGCATTTTGTATATAGATGGGGGGAAGGGGTCAACTCTGCATTTTGTATATAGATGGGGGGAAGGGGTCAACTCTGCATTTTGTATATAGATGGGGTGAAGGGGTCAACTCTGCATGTTGTATATTGATGGGGGGAAGGGGTCAACTCTGTATTTTGTATATAGATGGGGGGAAGGGATCTACTCTGCATTTTGTTTTGATGGGGGGAAGGGGTCAACTCTGTATTTTGTATATAGATGGGGGGAAGGGGTCAACTCTGTATTTTATATATAGATGGGGGGAAGGGGTCAACTCTGTATTTTGTATATAGATGGGGGGAAGGGGTCAACTCTGTATTTTGAATATAGATGGGGGGAACGGGTCAACTCTGTATTTTGTATATTGCTGGGGGAAGGGGTCAACTCTGCATCTTGCATGTAGATCGGGGGGAAGGGGTCAACTCTGTATTTTGTAAATGGTTGGGGGGAAGGGGTCAGCTCTGCATCTTGTATGTAGATCGGGGGGAAGGGGTCAAATCTGCATTTTGTATATAGATGGGTGAAGGGGTCAACTCTGCATTTTGCATATAGATGTGGGGAAGGGGTTAACTCTGCATTTTGTACATAGATGGGGGGAAGGGGTCAACTCTGTATTTTGTATATAGATGGGGGGAAGGGGTCAACTCTGTACTTTGTATATAGATGTGGGGGAAGGGGTCAACTCTGTATTTTGTATATTGATGGGGGAAGGGGTCAACTCTGCATCTTGTATATAGATCGGGGGGAAGGGGTCAACTCTGCATTTTCTATATAGATGGGGGGAAGAGGTCAACTCTGCATTTTGTATATCGATGGGGGAAGGGGTCAACTCTGCATTTTGCATATAGATGTGGGGGAAGGGGTCAACTGTGCATTTTGTAGATTGATGGGGGCAAGGAATCAACTCTGCATTTTGTATATTGATGGGGGGTAAGGGTCAACTCTGCATTTTGTATATAGATGGGGGGAAGGGGTCAACTCTGCATTTTGTACATAGATGGGGGGAAGGGGTCAACTCTGCATTTTGTATATTGATGGGAGAAGGGATCAACTCTGCATTTTGTACATAGATGGAGGGAAGGGGTCAACTCTGCATTTTGTATATAGATGGGGGGAAGGGGGTCAACTCTGTATTTTGTATATGGATGCGGGGAAGGGGTCAACTCTACATTTTATATATAGATGGGGGAAAGGGGTCAACTCTGCATTTTGTATATAGATGGGGGGAAGGGGTCAACTCTGCATTTTGTATATAGATGGGGGAAAGGGGTCAACTCTGCATTTTGTATATAGATGGGGGGAAGGGGTCAACTCTGCATTTTGTATATAGATGGGGGGAAGGGGTCAACTCTGCATTTTGCATATAGATGGGGGGAAGGGGTCAATTCTGCATTTTGTATATAGATGGGGGGAAGGGGTCAACTCTGTATTTTGTATATAGATGGGGGGAAGGGATCAACTCTGCATTTTGTATATAGATGGGGGGAATGGGTCAACTATGTATTTTATATATAGATGGGGGGAAGGGGTCAACTCTGTATTTTGTATATTGCTGGGGGAAGGGGTCAACTCTGCATCTTGTATGTAGATCGGGGGGAAGGGGTCAAATCTGCATTTTGTATATAGATGGGTGAAGGGGTCAACTCTGCATTTTGCATATAGATGTGGGGAAGGGGTTAACTCTGCATTTTGTACATAGATGGGGGGAAGGGGTCAACTCTGTATTTTGTATATAGATGGGGGGAAGGGGTCAACTCTGTACTTTGTATATAGATGTGGGGGAAGGGGTCAACTCTGTATTTTGTATATTGATGGGGGAAGGGGTCAACTCTGCATCTTGTATATAGATCGGGGGGAAGGGGTCAACTCTGCATTTTCTATATAGATGGGGGGAAGAGGTCAACTCTGCATTTTGTATATCGATGGGGGAAGGGGTCAACTCTGCATTTTGCATATAGATGTGGGGGAAGGGGTCAACTGTGCATTTTGTAGATTGATGGGGGCAAGGAATCAACTCTGCATTTTGTATATTGATGGGGGGTAAGGGTCAACTCTGCATTTTGTATATAGATGGGGGGAAGGGGTCAACTCTGCATTTTGTACATAGATGGGGGGAAGGGGTCAACTCTGCATTTTGTATATTGATGGGAGAAGGGATCAACTCTGCATTTTGTACATAGATGGAGGGAAGGGGTCAACTCTGCATTTTGTATATAGATGGGGGGAAGGGGGTCAACTCTGTATTTTGTATATGGATGCGGGGAAGGGGTCAACTCTACATTTTATATATAGATGGGGGAAAGGGGTCAACTCTGCATTTTGTATATAGATGGGGGGAAGGGGTCAACTCTGCATTTTGTATATAGATGGGGGAAAGGGGTCAACTCTGCATTTTGTATATAGATGGGGGGAAGGGGTCAACTCTGCATTTTGTATATAGATGGGGGGAAGGGGTCAACTCTGCATTTTGCATATAGATGGGGGGAAGGGGTCAATTCTGCATTTTGTATATAGATGGGGGGAAGGGGTCAACTCTGTATTTTGTATATAGATGGGGGGAAGGGATCAACTCTGCATTTTGTATATAGATGGGGGGAATGGGTCAACTATGTATTTTATATATAGATGGGGGGAAGGGGTCAACTCTGTATTTTGTATATAGATGGGGGGAAGGGGTCAACTCTGTATTTTGTATATAGATGGGGGGAAGGGGTCAACTCTGTATTTTGTATATAGATGGGGGGAACAGGTCAACTCTGTATTTTGTATATGGATGGGGGGAAGGGGTCAGCTCTGCATCTTGTATGTAGATCGGGGGGAAGGGGACAAATCTGCATTTTGTATATAGATGGGGGAAGGGGTCAAATCTGCATTTTGTATATAGATGGGTGAAGGGGTCAACTCTGCATTTTGCATATAGATGTGGGGATTGGGTCAACTCTGCATTTTGTACATAGATGGGGGGAAGGGGTCAACTCTGCATTTTGTATATTGCTGGGGGAAGGGGTCAACTCTGCATCTTGTATGTAGATCGGGGGGAAGGGGTCAACTCTGTATTTTGTATATGGATGGGGGGAAGGGGTCAGCTCTGCATCTTGTATGTAGATCGGGGGGAAGGGGACAAATCTGCATTTTGTATATAGATGGGTGAAGGGGTCAACTCTGCATTTTCTATATAGATGGGGGGAAGAGGTCAACTCTGCATTTTGTATATCGATGGGGGAAGGGGTCAACTCTGCATTTTGCATATAGATGTGGGGGAAGGGGTCAACTGTGCATTTTGTAGATTGATGGGGGCAAGGAATCAACTCTGCATTTTGTATATTGATGGGGGGTCAGGGTCAACTCTGCATTTTGTATATAGATGGGGGGAAGGGGTCAACTCTGCATTTTGTACATAGATGGGGGGAAGGGGTCAACTCTGCATTTTGTATATTGATGGGAGAAGGGATCAACTCTGCATTTTGTACATAGATGGAGGGAAGGGGTCAACTCTGCATTTTGTATATAGATGGGGGGAAGGGGGTCAACTCTGTATTTTGTATATGGATGCGGGGAAGGGGTCAACTCTGCATTTTATATATAGATGGGGGAAAGGGGTCAACTCTGCATTTTGTATATAGATGGGGGGAAGGGGTCAACTCTGCATTTTGTATATAGATGGGGGAAAGGGGTCAACTCTGCATTTTGTATATAGATGGGGGGAAGGGGTCAACTCTGCATTTTGTATATAGATGGGGGGAAGGGGTCAACTCTGCATTTTGCATATAGATGGGGGGAAGGGGTCAATTCTGCATTTTGTATATAGATGGGGGGAAGGGGTCAACTCTGTATTTTGTATATAGATGGGGGGAAGGGATCAACTCTGCATTTTGTATATAGATGGGGGGAATGGGTCAACTATGTATTTTATATATAGATGGGGGGAAGGGGTCAACTCTGTATTTTGTATATAGATGGGGGGAAGGGGTCAACTCTGTATTTTGTATATAGATGGGGGGAAGGGGTCAACTCTGTATTTTGTATATAGATGGGGGGAACAGGTCAACTCTGTATTTTGTATATGGATGGGGGGAAGGGGTCAGCTCTGCATCTTGTATGTAGATCGGGGGGAAGGGGACAAATCTGCATTTTGTATATAGATGGGGGAAGGGGTCAAATCTGCATTTTGTATATAGATGGGTGAAGGGGTCAACTCTGCATTTTGCATATAGATGTGGGGATTGGGTCAACTCTGCATTTTGTACATAGATGGGGGGAAGGGGTCAACTCTGCATTTTGTATATTGCTGGGGGAAGGGGTCAACTCTGCATCTTGTATGTAGATCGGGGGGAAGGGGTCAACTCTGTATTTTGTATATGGATGGGGGGAAGGGGTCAGCTCTGCATCTTGTATGTAGATCGGGGGGAAGGGGACAAATCTGCATTTTGTATATAGATGGGGGGAAGGGGTCAACTCTGCATTTTGAAAATAGATGGGGGAAGGGGTCAAATCTGCATTTTGTATATAGATGGGTGAAGGGGTCAACTCTGCATTTTGCATATAGATGTGGGGAAGGCGTCAACTCTGCATTTTGTACATAGATGGGGGGAAGGGGTCAACTCTGTATTTTGTATATAGATGGGGGGAAGGGGTCAACTCTGCATTTTGTATATAGATGGGGGGAAGGGGTCAACTCTGCATTTTGTATATAGATGGGGGGAAGGGGTCAACTCTGCATTTTGTATATAGATGGGGGGAAGGGGTCAACTCTGCATTTTGTATATAGATGGGGTGAAGGGGTCAACTCTGCATGTTGTATATTGATGGGGGGAAGGGGTCAACTCTGTATTTTGTATATAGATGGGGGGAAGGGATCTACTCTGCATTTTGTTTCGATGGGGGGAAGGGGTCAACTCTGTATTTTGTATATAGATGGGGGGAAGGGGTCAACTCTGTATTTTATATATAGATGGGGGGATGGGGTCAACTCTGTATTTTGTATATAGATGGGGGGAAGGGGTCAACTCTGTATTTTGAATATAGATGGGGGGAACGGGTCAACTCTGTATTTTGTATATTGCTGGGGGAAGGGGTCAACTCTGCATCTTGCATGTAGATCGGGGGGAAGGGGTCAACTCTGTATTTTGTATATGGTTGGGGGGAAGGGGTCAGCTCTGCATCTTGTATGTAGATCGGGGGGAAGGGGTCAAATCTGCATTTTGTATATAGATGGGTGAAGGGGTCAACTCTGCATTTTGCATATAGATGTGGGGAAGGGGTTAACTCTGCATTTTGTACATAGATGGGGGGAAGGGGTCAACTCTGTATTTTGTATATAGATGGGGGGAAGGGGTCAACTCTGTACTTTGTATATAGATGTGGGGGAAGGGGTCAACTCTGTATTTTGTATATTGATGGGGGGAAGGGGTCAACTCTGCATCTTGTATATAGATCGGGGGGAAGGGGTCAACTCTGCATTTTCTATATAGATGGGGGGAAGAGGTCAACTCTGCATTTTGTATATCGATGGGGGAAGGGGTCAACTCTGCATTTTGCATATAGATGTGGGGGAAGGGGTCAACTGTGCATTTTGTAGATTGATGGGGGCAAGGAGTCAACTCTGCATTTTGTATATTGATGGGGGGTAAGGGTCAACTCTGCATTTTGTATATAGATGGGGGGAAGGGGTCAACTCTGCATTTTGTACATAGATGGGGGGAAGGGGTCAACTCTGCATTTTGTATATTGATGGGAGAAGGGATCAACTCTGCATTTTGTACATAGATGGAGGGAAGGGGTCAACTCTGCATTTTGTATATAGATGGGGGGAAGGGGGTCAACTCTGTATTTTGTATATGGATGCGGGGAAGGGGTCAACTCTGCATTTTATATATAGATGGGGGGAAGGGGTCAACTCTGCATTTTGTATATAGATGGGGGGAAGGGGTCAACTCTGCATTTTGTATATTGATGGGAGAAGGGATCAACTCTGCATTTTGTACATAGATGGAGGGAAGGGGTCAACTCTGCATTTTGTATATAGATGGGGGGAAGGGGGTCAACTCTGCATTTTGTATATGGATGGGGGGAAGGGGTCAGCTCTGCATTTTCTTTATCGATGGGGGGAAGGGGTCAACCCTGTATTTTGTATATAGATGGGAGGAAGGGGTCAACTCTGCATTTTGTATATGGATGGGGGGAAGGGGTCAACTCTGCATTTTGCATATCGATGGGGGGAAGGGGTCAACTCTGCATTTTGCATATCGATGGGGGGAAGGGGTTAACTCTGCATTTTGCATATCGATGGGGGTTAAGGGGTTAACTCTGCATTTTGTATATGGATGGGGGGAAGGGGTCAACTCTGTATTTTGTATATTGATGGGGGGAAGGGGTCAACTCTGCATCTTGTATATAGATCGGGGGGAAGGGGTCAACTCTGCATTTTCTATATAGATGGGGGGAAGAGGTCAACTCTGCATTTTGTATATCGATGGGGGAAGGGGTCAACTCTGCATTTTGCATATAGATGTGGGGGAAGGGGTCAACTGTGCATTTTGTAGATTGATGGGGGCAAGGAGTCAACTCTGCATTTTGTATATTGATGGGGGGTAAGGGTCAACTCTGCATTTTGTATATAGATGGGGGGAAGGGGTCAACTCTGCATTTTGTACATAGATGGGGGGAAGGGGTCAACTCTGCATTTTGTATATTGATGGGAGAAGGGATCAACTCTGCATTTTGTACATAGATGGAGGGAAGGGGTCAACTCTGCATTTTGTATATAGATGGGGGGAAGGGGGTCAACTCTGTATTTTGTATATGGATGCGGGGAAGGGGTCAACTCTGCATTTTATATATAGATGGGGGGAAGGGGTCAACTCTGCATTTTGTATATAGATGGGGGGAAGGGGTCAACTCTGCATTTTGTATATTGATGGGAGAAGGGATCAACTCTGCATTTTGTACATAGATGGAGGGAAGGGGTCAACTCTGCATTTTGTATATAGATGGGGGGAAGGGGGTCAACTCTGCATTTTGTATATGGATGGGGGGAAGGGGTCAGCTCTGCATTTTCTTTATCGATGGGGGGAAGGGGTCAACCCTGTATTTTGTATATAGATGGGAGGAAGGGGTCAACTCTGCATTTTGTATATGGATGGGGGAAAGGGGTCAACTCTGCATTTTGCATATCGATGGGGGGAAGGGGTCAACTCTGCATTTTGCATATCGATGGGGGGAAGGGGTTAACTCTGCATTTTGCATATCGATGGGGGTTAAAGGGTTAACTCTGCATTTTGTATATAGATGGGGGAAGGGGTTAACTCTGCATTTTGTATATGGATGGGGGGAAGGGGTCAACTCTGCATCTTGTATATAGATGGGGGGAAGGGGTCAGCTCTGCATTTTCTTTATCGATGGGGGGAAGGGGTCAACTCTGCATCTTGAAGATAGATGGGGGGAAGGGGTCAACTCTGCATTTTGTATATTGATGGGGAGAAGGGGTCAGCTCTGCATCTTGTATATAGATGGGGGGAAGGGGTCAACTCTGCATTTTGTATATAGATGTGGGGAAGGGGTCAACTCTGCATTTTGTATATAGATGGGAGGAAGGGGTGAACTCTGCATTTTGTATATAGATGGGGGGAAGGGGTTAACTCTGCATTTTGCATATCGATGGGGGTTAAGGGGTTAACTCTGCATTTTGTATATAGATGGGGGAAGGGGTTAACTCTGCATTTTGTATATGGATGGGGGGAAGGGGTCAACTCTGCATCTTGTATATAGATGGGGGGAAGGGGTCAGCTCTGCATTTTCTTTATCGATGGGGGGAAGGGGTCAACTCTGCATTTTGTATATAGATGGGGGGAAGGGGTCAACTCTGTATTTTGTATATAGATGGGGGGAAGGGATCAACTCTGCATTTTGTATATAGATGGGGGGAATGGGTCAACTATGTATTTTATATATAGATGGGGGGAAGGGGTCAACTCTGTATTTTGTATATAGATGGGGGGAAGGGGTCAACTCTGTATTTTGTATATAGATGGGGGGAAGGGGTCAACTCTGTATTTTGTATATAGATGGGGGGAACAGGTCAACTCTGTATTTTGTATATGGATGGGGGGAAGGGGTCAGCTCTGCATCTTGTATGTAGATCGGGGGGAAGGGGACAAATCTGCATTTTGTATATAGATGGGGGAAGGGGTCAAATCTGCATTTTGTATATAGATGGGTGAAGGGGTCAACTCTGCATTTTGCATATAGATGTGGGGATTGGGTCAACTCTGCATTTTGTACATAGATGGGGGGAAGGGGTCAACTCTGCATTTTGTATATTGCTGGGGGAAGGGGTCAACTCTGCATCTTGTATGTAGATCGGGGGGAAGGGGTCAACTCTGTATTTTGTATATGGATGGGGGGAAGGGGTCAGCTCTGCATCTTGTATGTAGATCGGGGGGAAGGGGACAAATCTGCATTTTGTATATAGATGGGGGGAAGGGGTCAACTCTGCATTTTGAAAATAGATGGGGGAAGGGGTCAAATCTGCATTTTGTATATAGATGGGTGAAGGGGTCAACTCTGCATTTTGCATATAGATGTGGGGAAGGCGTCAACTCTGCATTTTGTACATAGATGGGGGGAAGGGGTCAACTCTGTATTTTGTATATAGATGGGGGGAAGGGGTCAACTCTGCATTTTGTATATAGATGGGGGGAAGGGGTCAACTCTGCATTTTGTATATAGATGGGGGGAAGGGGTCAACTCTGCATTTTGTATATAGATGGGGGGAAGGGGTCAACTCTGCATTTTGTATATAGATGGGGTGAAGGGGTCAACTCTGCATGTTGTATATTGATGGGGGGAAGGGGTCAACTCTGTATTTTGTATATAGATGGGGGGAAGGGATCTACTCTGCATTTTGTTTCGATGGGGGGAAGGGGTCAACTCTGTATTTTGTATATAGATGGGGGGAAGGGGTCAACTCTGTATTTTATATATAGATGGGGGGATGGGGTCAACTCTGTATTTTGTATATAGATGGGGGGAAGGGGTCAACTCTGTATTTTGAATATAGATGGGGGGAACGGGTCAACTCTGTATTTTGTATATTGCTGGGGGAAGGGGTCAACTCTGCATCTTGCATGTAGATCGGGGGGAAGGGGTCAACTCTGTATTTTGTATATGGTTGGGGGGAAGGGGTCAGCTCTGCATCTTGTATGTAGATCGGGGGGAAGGGGTCAAATCTGCATTTTGTATATAGATGGGTGAAGGGGTCAACTCTGCATTTTGCATATAGATGTGGGGAAGGGGTTAACTCTGCATTTTGTACATAGATGGGGGGAAGGGGTCAACTCTGTATTTTGTATATAGATGGGGGGAAGGGGTCAACTCTGTACTTTGTATATAGATGTGGGGGAAGGGGTCAACTCTGTATTTTGTATATTGATGGGGGGAAGGGGTCAACTCTGCATCTTGTATATAGATCGGGGGGAAGGGGTCAACTCTGCATTTTCTATATAGATGGGGGGAAGAGGTCAACTCTGCATTTTGTATATCGATGGGGGAAGGGGTCAACTCTGCATTTTGCATATAGATGTGGGGGAAGGGGTCAACTGTGCATTTTGTAGATTGATGGGGGCAAGGAGTCAACTCTGCATTTTGTATATTGATGGGGGGTAAGGGTCAACTCTGCATTTTGTATATAGATGGGGGGAAGGGGTCAACTCTGCATTTTGTACATAGATGGGGGGAAGGGGTCAACTCTGCATTTTGTATATTGATGGGAGAAGGGATCAACTCTGCATTTTGTACATAGATGGAGGGAAGGGGTCAACTCTGCATTTTGTATATAGATGGGGGGAAGGGGGTCAACTCTGTATTTTGTATATGGATGCGGGGAAGGGGTCAACTCTGCATTTTATATATAGATGGGGGGAAGGGGTCAACTCTGCATTTTGTATATAGATGGGGGGAAGGGGTCAACTCTGCATTTTGTATATTGATGGGAGAAGGGATCAACTCTGCATTTTGTACATAGATGGAGGGAAGGGGTCAACTCTGCATTTTGTATATAGATGGGGGGAAGGGGGTCAACTCTGCATTTTGTATATGGATGGGGGGAAGGGGTCAGCTCTGCATTTTCTTTATCGATGGGGGGAAGGGGTCAACCCTGTATTTTGTATATAGATGGGAGGAAGGGGTCAACTCTGCATTTTGTATATGGATGGGGGGAAGGGGTCAACTCTGCATTTTGCATATCGATGGGGGGAAGGGGTCAACTCTGCATTTTGCATATCGATGGGGGGAAGGGGTTAACTCTGCATTTTGCATATCGATGGGGGTTAAGGGGTTAACTCTGCATTTTGTATATGGATGGGGGGAAGGGGTCAACTCTGTATTTTGTATATTGATGGGGGGAAGGGGTCAACTCTGCATCTTGTATATAGATCGGGGGGAAGGGGTCAACTCTGCATTTTCTATATAGATGGGGGGAAGAGGTCAACTCTGCATTTTGTATATCGATGGGGGAAGGGGTCAACTCTGCATTTTGCATATAGATGTGGGGGAAGGGGTCAACTGTGCATTTTGTAGATTGATGGGGGCAAGGAGTCAACTCTGCATTTTGTATATTGATGGGGGGTAAGGGTCAACTCTGCATTTTGTATATAGATGGGGGGAAGGGGTCAACTCTGCATTTTGTACATAGATGGGGGGAAGGGGTCAACTCTGCATTTTGTATATTGATGGGAGAAGGGATCAACTCTGCATTTTGTACATAGATGGAGGGAAGGGGTCAACTCTGCATTTTGTATATAGATGGGGGGAAGGGGGTCAACTCTGTATTTTGTATATGGATGCGGGGAAGGGGTCAACTCTGCATTTTATATATAGATGGGGGGAAGGGGTCAACTCTGCATTTTGTATATAGATGGGGGGAAGGGGTCAACTCTGCATTTTGTATATTGATGGGAGAAGGGATCAACTCTGCATTTTGTACATAGATGGAGGGAAGGGGTCAACTCTGCATTTTGTATATAGATGGGGGGAAGGGGGTCAACTCTGCATTTTGTATATGGATGGGGGGAAGGGGTCAGCTCTGCATTTTCTTTATCGATGGGGGGAAGGGGTCAACCCTGTATTTTGTATATAGATGGGAGGAAGGGGTCAACTCTGCATTTTGTATATGGATGGGGGGAAGGGGTCAACTCTGCATTTTGCATATCGATGGGGGGAAGGGGTCAACTCTGCATTTTGCATATCGATGGGGGGAAGGGGTTAACTCTGCATTTTGCATATCGATGGGGGTTAAAGGGTTAACTCTGCATTTTGTATATAGATGGGGGAAGGGGTTAACTCTGCATTTTGTATATGGATGGGGGGAAGGGGTCAACTCTGCATCTTGTATATAGATGGGGGGAAGGGGTCAGCTCTGCATTTTCTTTATCGATGGGGGGAAGGGGTCAACTCTGCATCTTGAAGATAGATGGGGGGAAGGGGTCAACTCTGCATTTTGTATATTGATGGGGAGAAGGGGTCAGCTCTGCATCTTGTATATAGATGGGGGGAAGGGGTCAACTCTGCATTTTGTATATAGATGTGGGGAAGGGGTCAACTCTGCATTTTGTATATAGATGGGAGGAAGGGGTGAACTCTGCATTTTGTATATAGATGGGGGGAAGGGGTTAACTCTGCATTTTGCATATCGATGGGGGTTAAGGGGTTAACTCTGCATTTTGTATATAGATGGGGGAAGGGGTTAACTCTGCATTTTGTATATGGATGGGGGGAAGGGGTCAACTCTGCATCTTGTATATAGATGGGGGGAAGGGGTCAGCTCTGCATTTTCTTTATCGATGGGGGGAAGGGGTCAACTCTGCATCTTGTATATAGATGGGGGGAAGGGGTCAACTCTGCATTTTGTATATTGATGGGGAGAAGGGGTCAGCTCTGCATCTTGTATATAGATGGGGGGAAGGGGTCAACTCTGCATTTTGTATATAGATGTGGGGAAGGGGTCAACTCTGCATTTTGTATATCGATGGGAGGAAGGGGTGAACTCTGCATTTTGTATATAGATGGGGGGAAGGGGTCAACTCTGCATTTTCTATATCGATGGGGGGAAGGGGGTCAACTCTGCATTTTGTATATGGATGGGGGGAAGGGGTCAACTCTGCATTTTGCATATCGATGGGGGGAAGGGGTCAACTCTGCATTTTGCATATCGATGGGGGGAAGGGGTTAACTCTGCATTTTGCATATCGATGGGGGTTAAGGGGTTAACTCTGCATTTTGTATATAGATGGGGGAAGGGGTTAACTCTGCATTTTGTATATGGATGGGGGGAAGGGGTCAGCTCTGCATTTTCTTTATCGATGGGGAGAAGGAGTCAACCCTGCATTTTCTGTATCGATGGGGGGAAGGGTTCAACTCTGCATTTTGTATATAGATGTGGGGAAGGGGTCAACTCTGCATTTTGTACATAGATGGAGGGAAGGGGTCAACTCTGCATTTTGTATATAGATGTGGGGAAGGGGTCAACTCTGCATTTTGTATATAGATGGGAGGAAGGGGTGAACTCTGCATTTTGTATATAGATGGGGGGAAGGGGTCAACTCTGCATTTTCTATATCGATGGGGGGAAGGGGGTCAACTCTGCATTTTGTATATAGATGTGGGTTAAGGGGTTAACTCTGCATTTTGTATTTAGATGGGGGGAAGGGGTCAACTCTGAATTTTGTATCTAGATGGCAGGAAGGGGGTCAACTCTGCATTTTGTATATAGATGGGGGAAGGGGTCAACTCTGCATTTTGTATATAGATGGGGGGAAGGGGTTAACTCTGCATTTTGTATATGGATGGGGGGAAGGGGTCAACTCTGCATCTTGTATTTAGATGGGGGAAGGGGTCAACTCTGCATTTTGTATATAGATGTGGGGAAGGGGTCAACTCTGCATTTTGTATATAGATGTGGGGAAGGGGTCAACTCTGCATTTTGTATATGGATGGGGGGAAGGGGTCAACTCTGCATCTTGTATATAGATGGGGGAAGGGGTCAACTCTGCATTTTGTATATAGATGTGGGGAAGGGGTCAACTCTGCATTTTGTATATAGATGTGGGGAAGGGGTCAACTCTGCATTTTGTATATAGATGGGGAAGGGGTCAACTCTGCATTTTGTATATAGATGTGGGGAAGGGGTCAACTCTGCATCTTGTATATAGATGGGGGAAGGGGTCAACTCTGCATTTTGTATATAGATGTGGGGAAGGGGTCAACTCTGTACTTTGCATATAGATGTGGGGGAAGGGGTCAACTCTGCATTTTGTATATAGATGGGGGGAAGGGGTCCACTCTGCAATTTGTACATAGATGGAGGGAAGGGGTCAACTCTGCATTTTGGATATAGATGGGGGGAAGGGGTCAACTCTGCATTTTGTATATAGATGGGGGGAAGGGGTCAACTCTGCATTTTCTATATCGATGGGGGGAAGGGGTCAACTCTGCATTTTGTATATAGATGGGAGGAAGGGGGTCAACTCTGCATTTTGTCTATAGATGTGGGTTAAGGGGTTAACTCTGCATTTTGTATATAGATGGGGGGAAGGGGTTAACTCTGCATTTTGTATATAGATGTGGGGAAGGGGTCAACTCTGCATTTTCTATATCGATGGGGGGAAGGGGTCAACTCTGCATTTTGTATATAGATGGGGGGAAGGGGTCAACTCTGTATTTTGTATATAGATGTGGGGAAGGGGTCAACTCTGCATTTTCTATATCGATGGGGGCAAGGAGTCAACTCTGCATTTTCTATATCGATGGGGGGAAGGGGTCAACTCTGCATTTTGTATATAGATGGAGGGAAGGGGTGAACTCAGCATTTTGTATATAGATGTGGGGAAGGGGTCACATCTGCATTTTGTATATAGATGGGAGGAAGGGGTGAACTCTGCATTTTGTATATAGATGGGGGGAAGGGGTCAACTCTGCATTTTCTATATCGATGGGGGGAAGGGGGTCAACTCTGCATTTTGTATATAGATGGGGGGAAGGGGTCAACTCTGCATTTTGTATATAGATGGGAGGAAGGGGGTCAACTCTGCATTTTGTATATAGATGTGGGTTAAGGGGTTAACTCTGCATTTTGTATATCGATGGGGGGAAGGGGTTAACTCTGCATTTTGTATATGGATGGGGGGAAGGGGTCAACTCTGCATCTTGTATATAGATGGGGGAACATAGAACATAGAACATAGAACATACAGCACAGAACAGGCCCTTCGGCCCACAATGTTGTGCCGATCCTTTGTCCTCTGTCAAGGACAATTTAATCTATACCCCATCATTCTCCTTTATCCATATACCTATCCAAAAGCCTTTTGAAAGTCCCTAAAGTTTCTGACTCAACAACTTCCCCGGGCAAGGCATTCCATGCCTCGACCACTCTCTGGGTAAAGAACCTTCCCCTGACATCCCCCTTATATCTCCCACCCTTCACCTTAAATTTATGACCCCTTGTAACGCTTTGCTCCACCCGGGGAAAAAGTTTCTGACTGTCTACCCTATCTATTCCCCTGATCATCTTATAAACCTCTATCATGTCACCCCTCATCCTTCTCCTTTCTAATGAGAAGAGGCCTAGAATGTTCAGCCTTTCCTCGTAAGACTTATTCTCCATTCCAGGCAACATCCTGGTAAATCTCCTCTGCACCCTCTCCAAGGCTTCCACATCCTTCCTAAAATGAGGCGACCAGAACTGCACACAGTACTCCAAATGAGGCCTTACCAAGGTCCTGTACAGCTGCATCATCACCTCACGGCTCTTAAATTCAATCCCTCTGCTAATGAACGCTAACACCCCATATGCCTTCTTCACAGCCCTATCCACTTGACTTGCAACTTTCAATGATCTATGCACATAGACCCCAAGGTCTCTCTGCTCCTCCACATGCCCAAGAACCCTACCGTTAACCCAGTATTTTGCATTCATGTTTGTCCTTCCAAAATGGACGACCTCACACTTTTCAGGGTTAAACTCCATCTGCCACTTTTCAGCCCAGCACTGCAACCTATCCAAGTCCCTTTGCAGACGACAATAGCCCTCCTCGGTATCCACAACTCCACCAACCTTTGTATCATCTGCAAATTTACTGACCCACCCTTCGACTTCCTCATCCAAGTCGTTAATAAAAATCACAAACAGGAGAGGACCCAGAACTGATCCCTGCGGCACGCCACTGGTAACTGGGCTCCAGGCTGAGTATTTACCATCTAAGACCACTCTCTGCCTTCTATCAGTTAGCCAATTCTTAATCCAACTGGCCACATTCCCCACTATCCCATGCCTCCTGACTTTCTCCATAAGTCTACCATGGGGGACCTTATCAAATGCCTTACTAAAATCCATGTACACCACATCCACTGGTTTACCCTCATCCACTTGCTTGGTCACCTGCTCAAAGAATTCAATCAGGCTTGTGAGGCAAGACCTACCCCTCACAAAACCGTGCTGACTGTCCCGAATCAAGCAGTGTCTTTCCAGATGCTCAGAAATCCTATCCCTCAGCACCTTTTCCATCAACTTGCCTACCACCGAAGTAAGACTAACTGGCCTGTAATTCCCAGGGTTGTTCCTATTCCCTTTCTTGAACAGGGGCACAACATTCGCCACCCTCCAATCACCTGGTACCACCCCCGTCAGCAGAGAAGATGAAAAGATCATTGCCAGCGGCTCTGCAATTTCATCCCTTGCTTCCCATAACATCCTTGGATATACCCCGTCAGGCCCGGGAGACTTGTCTATCTTCAAGTTATTCAACTCTGCATTTTGTATATAGATGGGGGGAAGGGGTCAAATCTGCATTTTGTATATAGATGGGGGGTAGGGGTCAACTCTGCATTTTGTACATAGATGGGGGGAAGGGGTCAACTCTGCATTTTGTATATAGATGGGGGGAAGGGGTCAGCTCTGCATCTTGTATATAGATGTGGGGAAGGGGTCAACTCTGCATTTTGTATATAGATGTGGGGAAGGGGTCAACTCTGCATTTTGTATATCGATGTGGGGAAGGGGTCAACTCTGCATTTTGTATATAGATGGGGGGAAGGGGTCAACTCTGCATTTTGTATATAGATGGGGGGTAGGGGTCAACTCTGCATTTTGTACATAGATGGGGGGAAGGGGTCAACTCTGCATTTTGTATATAGATGGGGGGAAGGGGTCAACTCTGCATTTTGTATATAGATGGGGGGAAGGGGTCAACTCTGCATTTTGTATATAGATGGGGGGAAGGGGTCAACTCTGTATTTTGTATATAGATGGGGGGAACGGGTCAACTCTGTATTTTGTATATTGCTGGGGGAAGGGGTCAACTCTGCATCTTGTATGTAGATCGGGGGGAAGGGGTCAACTCTGTATTTTGTATATGGATGGGGGGAAGGGTTCAGCTCTGCATCTTGTATGTAGATCGGGGGGAAGGGGTCAAATCTGCATTTTGTATCTCGATGGGGGGAAGGGGTCAACTCTGCATTTTGTATATAGATGGGGGGAAGGGGTCAAAGCTGCATTTTGTATATAGATGGGTGAAGGGGTCAACTCTGCATTTTGCATATAGATGTGGAAAGGGGTCAACTCTGCATTTTGTACATAGATGGGGGAAGGGGTCAACTCTGTATTTTGTATATAGATGGGGGGAAGGGGTCAACTCTGTACTTTGTATATAGATGTGGGGGAAGGGGTCAACTCTGTATTTTGTATATTGATGGGGGGAAGGGGTCATCTCTGCATCTTGTATATAGATCGGGGGGAAGGGGTCAACTCTGCATTTTCTATATAGATGGGGGGAAGAGGTCAACTCTGCATTTTGTATATCGATGGGGGAAGGGGTCAACTCTGTATTTTGTATATCGAAGGGGCAAGGAGACAACTCTGCATTTTGTGCATAGATGGAGGCAAGGGGTCAACTCTGCATTTTGTGCAAAGATGGAGGCAAGGGGTCAACTCTGCATTTTGTATATGGATGGGGGTAAGGGGTCAACTCTGTACTTTGCATATAGATGTGGGGAAGGGGTCAACTCTGCATTTTGTATATAGATGTGGGGAAGTGGTCAACTCTGCATCTTGTATATAGATGGGGGAAGGGGTCAACTCTGCATTTTGTATATCGATGGGGGAAGGGGTCAACTCTGTATTTTGTATATTGAAGGGGCTAGGAGACAACTCTGCATTTTGTGCATAGATGGAGGCAAGGGGTCAACTCTGCATTTTGTGCATAGATGGAGGCAAGGGGTCAACTCTGCATTTTGTCTATGGATGGGGGTAAGGGGTCAACTCTGTACTTTGCATATAGATGTGGGGAAGGGGTCAACTCTGCATTTTGTATAGAGATGTGGGGAACGGGTCAACTCTGCATTTTGTATATAGATGTGGGGAAGGGGTCAACTCTGCATTTTGTATATAGATGTGGGGAAGGGGTCAACTCTGTACTTTGCATATAGATATGGGGGAAGGGGTCAACTCTGCATTTTGTACATAGATGGAGGGAAGGGGTCAACTCTGCATTTTGTACATAGATGGAGGGAAGGGGTCAACTCTGCATTTTGTATATAGATGGGGGGAAGGGGTCAACTCTGCATTTTGTACATAGATGGAGGGAAGGGGTCAACTCTGCATTTTGTATATAGATGGGGGGAAGGGGTCAACTCTGCATTTTGTATATAGATGGGGGGAAGGGGTCAACTCTGCATTTTCTATATCGATGGGGGGAAGGGGTCAACTCTGCATTTTGTATATAGATGGGAGGAAGGGGGTCAACTCTGCATTTTGTCTATAGATGTGGGTTAAGGGGTTAACTCTGCATTTTGTATATAGATGGGGGGAAGGGGTTAACTCTGCATTTTGTATATGGATGGGGGGAAGGGGTCAACTCTGCATTTTGTATATAGATGGGAGGAAGGGGTCAAAGCTGCATTTTGTATATAGATGGGTGAAGGGGTCAACTCTGCATTTTGCATATAGATGGGGGAAGGGGTCAACTCTGTATTTTGTATATAGATGGGGGGAAGGGGTCAACTCTGCATTTTGTACATAGATGGGGGAAGGGGTCAACTCTGTATTTTGTATATAGATGGGGGGAAGGGGTCAACTCTGTACTTTGTATATAGATGTGGGGGAAGGGGTCAACTCTGTATTTTGTATATTGATGGGGGGAAGTGGTCAACTCTGCATCTTGTATATAGATCGGGGGGAAGGGGTCAACTCTGCATTTTCTATATAGATGGGGGGAAGAGGTCAACTATGCATTTTGTATATCGATGGGGGAAGGGGTCAACTCTGTATTTTGTATATTGATGGGGGGAAAGAGTCAATTCTGTATTTTGTATATCGAAGGGGCAAGGAGTCAACTCTGCATTTTGTGCATAGATGGAGGCAAGGGGTCAACTCTGCATTTTGTGCATAGATGGAGGCAAGGGGTCAACTCTGCATTTTGTATATGGATGGGGGTAAGGGGTCAACTCTGTACTTTGCATATAGATGTGGGGAAGGGGTCAACTCTGCATTTTGTATATAGATGTGGGGAAGGGGTCAACTCTGCATCTTGTATATAGATGGGGGAAGGGGTCAACTCTGCATTTTGTATATTAATGTGGGGAAGGGGTCAGCTCTGTACTTTGCATATAGATATGGGGGAAGGGGTCAACTCTGCATTTTGTATATAGATGGGGGGAAGGGGTCAACTCTGCATTTTGTACATAGATGGAGGGAAGGGGTCAACTCTGCATTTTGTATTTAGATGGGGGGAAGGGGTCAACTCTGCATTTTGTATATAGATGGGGGGAAGGGGTCAACTCTGCATTTTCTATATCGATGGGGGGAAGGGGTCAACTCTGCATTTTGTATTTAGATGGAGGGAAGGGGTCAACTCTGCATTTTGTATTTAGATGGAGGGAAGGGGTCAACTCTGCATTTTGTATTTAGATGGGGGGAAGGGGTCAACTCTGCATTTTGTATATAGATGGGAGGAAGGGGGTCAACTCTGCATTTTGCCTATAGATGTGGGTTAAGGGGTTAACTCTGTATTTTGTATATTGATGGGGGGAAGGGGTTAACTCTGCATTTTGTATATGGATGGGGGGAAGGGGTCAACTCTGCATCTTGTATATAGATGGGGGGAAGGGGTCAACTCTGCATTTTGTATATAGATGTGGGGAAGGGGTCAACTCTGCATTTTGTATATAGATGGGGGGAAGGGGTCAACTCTGTATTTTGTATATAGATGGGGGTAAGGGGTCAACTGTGTACTTTGCATATAGATGTGGGGGAAGGGGTCAACTCTGTATTTTGTATATTGATGGGGGGAACGGGTCAACTCTGTATTTTCTTTATCGATGGGGGGAAGGGGTCAGCTCTGCATTTTCTTTATCGATGGGGGGAAGGGGTCAGCTCTGCATCTTGTATATAGATGTGGGGAAGGGGTCAACTCTGCATTTTGTATATAGATGGGGGGAAGGGGTCAACTCTGCATTTTGTATATAGATGTGGGGAAGGGGTCAACTCTGCATTTTGTATATAGATGGGGGGAAGGGGTCAACTCTGCATCTTGTATATAGATGTGGGGAAGGGGTCAACTCTGCATTTTGTATATAGATGGGGGGAAGGGGTCAACTCTGCATTTTGTATATAGATGGGGGGAAGGGGTCAACTCTGCATCTTGTATATAGATGTGGGGAAGGGGTCAACTCTGCATTTTGTATATAGATGGGGGGAAGGGGTCAACTCTGCATTTTGTATATAGATGGGGGGAAGGGGTCAACTCTGCATTTTGTATATAGATGTGGGGAAGGGGTCAACTCTGCATTTTGTATATCGATGTGGGGAAGGGGTCAACTCTGCATTTTGTACATAGATGGGGGGAAGGGGTCAACTCTGCATTTTGTATATAGATGGGGGGAAGGGGTCAACTCTGCATTTTGTATATAGATGGGGGGAAGGGGTCAACTCTGCATTTTGTATATAGATGGGGGGAAGGGGTCAACTCTGCATTTTGTATATCGATGGGGGGAAGGGGTCAACTCTGCATTTTGTATATAGATGGGGGGAAGGGGTCAACCCTGTATTTTGTATATAGATGGGGGGAAGGGGTCAACTCTGCATTTTGTATATAGATGGGGGGGAGGGGTCAACTCTGCATTTTGTATATAGATGTGGGTGAAGGGGTCATCTCTGCATTTTGTATATAGATGGGGGGAAGGAGTCAACTCTGCATTTTGTATATAGATGGGGGGAAGGGGTTAACTCTGCATTTTGTATCTCGATGGGGGGAAGGGGTCAACTCTGCATTTTGTATATAGATGGGGGGAAGGGGTCAAAGCTGCATTTTGTATATAGATGGGTGAAGGGGTCAACTCTGCATTTTGCATATAGATGTGGAAAGGGGTCAACTCTGCATTTTGTACATAGATGGGGGAAGGGGTCAACTCTGTATTTTGTATATAGATGGGGGGAAGGGGTCAACTCTGTACTTTGTATATAGATGTGGGGGAAGGGGTCAACTCTGTATTTTGTATATTGATGGGGGGAAGGGGTCATCTCTGCATCTTGTATATAGATCGGGGGGAAGGGGTCAACTCTGCATTTTCTATATAGATGGGGGGAAGAGGTCAACTCTGCATTTTGTATATCGATGGGGGAAGGGGTCAACTCTGTATTTTGTATATCGAAGGGGCAAGGAGACAACTCTGCATTTTGTGCATAGATGGAGGCAAGGGGTCAACTCTGCATTTTGTGCAAAGATGGAGGCAAGGGGTCAACTCTGCATTTTGTATATGGATGGGGGTAAGGGGTCAACTCTGTACTTTGCATATAGATGTGGGGAAGGGGTCAACTCTGCATTTTGTATATAGATGTGGGGAAGTGGTCAACTCTGCATCTTGTATATAGATGGGGGAAGGGGTCAACTCTGCATTTTGTATATCGATGGGGGAAGGGGTCAACTCTGTATTTTGTATATTGAAGGGGCTAGGAGACAACTCTGCATTTTGTGCATAGATGGAGGCAAGGGGTCAACTCTGCATTTTGTGCATAGATGGAGGCAAGGGGTCAACTCTGCATTTTGTCTATGGATGGGGGTAAGGGGTCAACTCTGTACTTTGCATATAGATGTGGGGAAGGGGTCAACTCTGCATTTTGTATAGAGATGTGGGGAACGGGTCAACTCTGCATTTTGTATATAGATGTGGGGAAGGGGTCAACTCTGCATTTTGTATATAGATGTGGGGAAGGGGTCAACTCTGTACTTTGCATATAGATATGGGGGAAGGGGTCAACTCTGCATTTTGTACATAGATGGAGGGAAGGGGTCAACTCTGCATTTTGTACATAGATGGAGGGAAGGGGTCAACTCTGCATTTTGTATATAGATGGGGGGAAGGGGTCAACTCTGCATTTTGTACATAGATGGAGGGAAGGGGTCAACTCTGCATTTTGTATATAGATGGGGGGAAGGGGTCAACTCTGCATTTTGTATATAGATGGGGGGAAGGGGTCAACTCTGCATTTTCTATATCGATGGGGGGAAGGGGTCAACTCTGCATTTTGTATATAGATGGGAGGAAGGGGGTCAACTCTGCATTTTGTCTATAGATGTGGGTTAAGGGGTTAACTCTGCATTTTGTATATAGATGGGGGGAAGGGGTTAACTCTGCATTTTGTATATGGATGGGGGGAAGGGGTCAACTCTGCATTTTGTATATAGATGGGGGGAAGGGGTCAAAGCTGCATTTTGTATATAGATGGGTGAAGGGGTCAACTCTGCATTTTGCATATAGATGGGGGAAGGGGTCAACTCTGTATTTTGTATATAGATGGGGGGAAGGGGTCAACTCTGCATTTTGTACATAGATGGGGGAAGGGGTCAACTCTGTATTTTGTATATAGATGGGGGGAAGGGGTCAACTCTGTACTTTGTATATAGATGTGGGGGAAGGGGTCAACTCTGTATTTTGTATATTGATGGGGGGAAGTGGTCAACTCTGCATCTTGTATATAGATCGGGGGGAAGGGGTCAACTCTGCATTTTCTATATAGATGGGGGGAAGAGGTCAACTATGCATTTTGTATATCGATGGGGGAAGGGGTCAACTCTGTATTTTGTATATTGATGGGGGGAAAGAGTCAATTCTGTATTTTGTATATCGAAGGGGCAAGGAGTCAACTCTGCATTTTGTGCATAGATGGAGGCAAGGGGTCAACTCTGCATTTTGTGCATAGATGGAGGCAAGGGGTCAACTCTGCATTTTGTATATGGATGGGGGTAAGGGGTCAACTCTGTACTTTGCATATAGATGTGGGGAAGGGGTCAACTCTGCATTTTGTATATAGATGTGGGGAAGGGGTCAACTCTGCATCTTGTATATAGATGGGGGAAGGGGTCAACTCTGCATTTTGTATATTAATGTGGGGAAGGGGTCAACTCTGTACTTTGCATATAGATATGGGGGAAGGGGTCAACTCTGCATTTTGTATATAGATGGGGGGAAGGGGTCAACTCTGCATTTTGTACATAGATGGAGGGAAGGGGTCAACTCTGCATTTTGTATTTAGATGGGGGGAAGGGGTCAACTCTGCATTTTGTATATAGATGGGGGGAAGGGGTCAACTCTGCATTTTCTATATCGATGGGGGGAAGGGGTCAACTCTGCATTTTGTATATAGATGGGAGGAAGGGGGTCAACTCTGCATTTTGCCTATAGATGTGGGTTAAGGGGTTAACTCTGTATTTTGTATATTGATGGGGGGAAGGGGTTAACTCTGCATTTTGTATATGGATGGGGGGAAGGGGTCAACTCTGCATCTTGTATATAGATGGGGGGAAGGGGTCAACTCTGCATTTTGTATATAGATGTGGGGAAGGGGTCAACTCTGCATTTTGTATATAGATGGGGGGAAGGGGTCAACTCTGTATTTTGTATATAGATGGGGGTAAGGGGTCAACTGTGTACTTTGCATATAGATGTGGGGGAAGGGGTCAACTCTGTATTTTGTATATTGATGGGGGGAACGGGTCAACTCTGTATTTTCTTTATCGATGGGGGGAAGGGGTCAGCTCTGCATTTTCTTTATCGATGGGGGGAAGGGGTCAGCTCTGCATCTTGTATATAGATGTGGGGAAGGGGTCAACTCTGCATTTTGTATATAGATGGGGGGAAGGGGTCAACTCTGCATTTTGTATATAGATGTGGGGAAGGGGTCAACTCTGCATTTTGTATATAGATGGGGGGAAGGGGTCAACTCTGCATCTTGTATATAGATGTGGGGAAGGGGTCAACTCTGCATTTTGTATATAGATGGGGGGAAGGGGTCAACTCTGCATTTTGTATATAGATGGGGGGAAGGGGTCAACTCTGCATCTTGTATATAGATGTGGGGAAGGGGTCAACTCTGCATTTTGTATATAGATGGGGGGAAGGGGTCAACTCTGCATTTTGTATATAGATGGGGGGAAGGGGTCAACTCTGCATTTTGTATATAGATGTGGGGAAGGGGTCAACTCTGCATTTTGTATATCGATGTGGGGAAGGGGTCAACTCTGCATTTTGTATATAGATGGGGGGAAGGGGTCAACTCTGCATTTTGTATATAGATGGGGGGAAGGGGTCAACTCTGCATTTTGTACATAGATGGGGGGAAGGGGTCAACTCTGCATTTTGTATATAGATGGGGGGAAGGGGTCAACTCTGCATTTTGTATATAGATGGGGGGAAGGGGTCAACTCTGCATTTTGTATATAGATGGGGGGAAGGGGTCAACTCTGCATTTTGTATATCGATGGGGGGAAGGGGTCAACTCTGCATTTTGTATATAGATGGGGGGAAGGGGTCAACCCTGTATTTTGTATATAGATGGGGGGAAGGGGTCAACTCTGCATTTTGTATATAGATGGGGGGAAGGGGTCAACTCTGCATTTTGTATATAGATGTGGGTGAAGGGGTCATCTCTGCATTTTGTATATAGATGGGGGGAAGGAGTCAACTCTGCATTTTGTATATAGATGGGGGGAAGGGGTTAACTCTGCATTTTGTATATAGATGGGGGGAAGGAGTCAACTCTGTATTTTGTATATAGATGGGGGGAAGGGGTCAACTCTGCATTTTGTATATAGATGGGGGGAAGGAGTCAACTCTGTATTTTGTATATAGATGGGGGGAAGGGGTCAACTCTGCATTTTGTATATAGATGGGGGGAAGGGGTCAACTCTGCATTTTGTATATAGATGGGGGGAAGGGGTCAACTCTGCATTTTGTATATAGATGGGGGGAAGGGGTCAACTCTGCATTTTGTATATAGATGGGGGGAAGGGGTTAACTCTGCATTTTGTATATAGAGGGGGGAAGGAGTCAACTCTGTATTTTGTATATAGATGGGGGGAAGGGGTCAACTCTGCATTTTGTATATAGATGGGGGGAAGGGGTTAACTCTGCATTTTGTATATAGATGGGGGGAAGGGGTCAACTCTGCATTTTGTATATTGATGGGGGGAAGGGGTCAACTCTGTATTTTGTATATAGATGGGGGGAAGGGGTCAACTCTGTATTTTGTATATTGATGGGGGGAAGGGGTCAACTCTGTATTTTGTATATAGATGGGGGGAAGGGGTTAACTCTGCATTTTGTATATAGATGGGGGGAAGGGGTCAACTCTGCATTTTGTATATAGATGGGGGGAAGGGGTTAACTCTGCATTTTGGATATAGATGGGGGGAAGGAGTCAACTCTGTATTTTGTATACAGA
This sequence comes from Heterodontus francisci, assembly GCF_036365525.1. Taxonomy (NCBI): domain Eukaryota; kingdom Metazoa; phylum Chordata; class Chondrichthyes; order Heterodontiformes; family Heterodontidae; genus Heterodontus; species Heterodontus francisci. Next base: position 9,605,531 of record NC_090380.1, on the reverse strand, counting down.
TGGGGGGAAGGGGTCAACTCTGCATTTTGTATACAGATGGGGGGAAGGAGTCAACTCTGTATTTTGTATATAGATGGGGGGAAGGGGTTAACTCTGCATTTTGTATATAGATGGGGGAAGGAGTCAACTCTGTATTTTGTATATAGATGGGGGGAAGGGGTCAACTCTGCATTTTGTATATGGATGGGGGGAAGGGGTTAACTCTGCATTTTGTATATAGATGGGGGGAAGGGGTCAACTCTGCATCTTGTATATAGATGGGGGGAAGGGGTCAACTCTGCATTTTGTATATAGATGGGGGGAACGGGTCAACTCTGTATTTTCTTTATCGATGGGGGGAAGGGGTCAGCTCTGCATTTTCTTTATCGATGGGGGGAAGGGGTCAGCTCTGCATCTTGTATATAGATGTGGGGAAGGGGTCAACTCTGCATTTTGTATATAGATGGGAGGAAGGGGTGAACTCTGCATTTTGTATATAGATGGGGGGAAGGGGTCAACTCTGCATTTTCTATATCGATGGGGGGAAGGGGGTCAACTCTGCATTTTGTATATAGATGTGGGTTAAGGGGTTAACTCTGCATTTTGTATATAGATGGGGGGAAGGGGTTAACTCTGCATTTTGTATATAGATGGGAGGAAGGAGTCAACTCTGTATTTTGTATATAGATGGGGGGAAGGGGTCAACTCTGCATTTTGTATATAGATGGGGGGAAGGGGTTAACTCTGCATTTTGTATATAGATGGGGGGAAGGGGTCAACTCTGTACTTTGTATATAGATGGGGGAAGGGGTCAACTCTGTATTTTGTATATTGATGGGGGGAAGGGGTCAACTCTGTATTTTGTATATAGATGGGGGGAAGGGGTTAACTCTGCATTTTGTATATAGATGGGGGGAAGGGGTTAACTCTGCATTTTGGATATAGATGGGGGGAAGGAGTCAACTCTGTATTTTGTATACAGATGGGGGGAAGGGGTCAACTCTGTATTTTGTATACAGATGGGGGGAAGGGGTCAACTCTGCATTTTGTATATAGATGGGGGGAAGGGGTTAACTCTGCATTTTGTATATAGATGGGAGGAAGGAGTCAACTCTGTATTTTGTATATAGATGGGGGGAAGGGGTCAACTCTGTATTTTGTATACAGATGGGGGGAAGGGGTCAACTCTGCATTTTGTATATAGATGGGGGAAGGGGTTAACTCTGCATTTTGTATACCGATGGGGGGAAGGAGTCAACTCTGTATTTTGTATATAGATGGGGGGAAGGGGTTAACTCTGCATTTTGTATATAGATGGGGGAAGGGATCAACTCTGCATTTTGTATATTTCTGGGGGGAAGGAGTCAACTCTGTATTTTGTATATAGATGGGGGGAAGGGGTCAACTCTGCATTTTGTATATAGATGGGGGGAAGGGGTTAACTCTGCATTTTGTATATAGATGGGGGGAAGGGGTCAACTCTGCATTTTGTATATTGATGGGGGGAAGGGGTCAACTCTGTATTTTGTATATAGATGGGGGGAAGGGGTCAACTCTGTATTTTGTATATTGATGGGGGGAAGGGGTCAACTCTGTATTTTGTATATAGATGGGGGGAAGGGGTTAACTCTGCATTTTGTATATAGATGGGGGGAAGGGGTCAACTCTGCATTTTGTATATAGATGGGGGGAAGGGGTTAACTCTGCATTTTGGATATAGATGGGGGGAAGGAGTCAACTCTGTATTTTGTATACAGATGGGGGGAAGGGGTCAACTCTGCATTTTGTATATAGATGGGGGGAAGGAGTCAACTCTGTATTTTGTATATAGATGGGGGGAAGGGGTCAACTCTGCATTTTGTATATAGATGGGGGGAAGGGGTTAACTCTGCATTTTGTATATAGATGGGGGGAAGGGGTCAACTCTGCATCTTGTATATAGATGGGGGGAAGGGGTCAACTCTGCATTTTGTATATATTTGTGGTGAACGGGTCAACTCTGTATTTTCTTTATCGATGGGGGGAAGGGGTCAGCTCTGCATTTTCTTTATCGATGGGGGGAAGGGGTCAGCTCTGCATCTTGTATATAGATGTGGGGAAGGGGTCAACTCTGCATTTTGTATATAGATGGGAGGAAGGGGTGAACTCTGCATTTTGTATATAGATGGGGGGAAGGGGTCAACTCTGCATTTTCTATATCGATGGGGGAAGGGGGTCAACTCTGTATTTTGTATATAGATGTGGGTTAAGGGGTTAACTCTGCATTTTGTATATAGATGGGGGGAAGGGGTTAACTCTGCATTTTGTATATAGATGGGAGGAAGGAGTCAACTCTGCATTTTGTATATAGATGGGGGGAAGGGGTCAAATCTGCATTTTGTATATTAATGGGGGGAAGGGGTCAACTCTGTATTTTGTATATAGATGGGGGGAAGGGGTCAACTCTGTATTTTGTATATTGATGGGGGGAAGGGGTCAACTCTGTATTTTGTATATAGATGGGGGGAAGGGGTTAACTCTGCATTTTGTATATAGATGGGGGGAAGGGGTCAACTCTGCATTTTGTATATAGATGGGGGGAAGGGGTTAACTCTGCATTTTGGATATAGATGGGGGGAAGGAGTCAACTCTGTATTTTGTATACAGATGGGGGGAAGGGGTCAACTCTGCATTTTGTATATAGATGGGGGGAAGGAGTCAACTCTGCATTTTGTATATAGATGGGGGAAGGGGTTAACTCTGCATTTTGTATACAGATGGGGGGAAGGAGTCAACTCTGTATTTTGTATATAGATGGGGGGAAGGGGTTAACTCTGCATTTTGTATATAGATGGGGGAAGGAGTCAACTCTGTATTTTGTATATAGATGGGGGGAAGGGGTCAACTCTGCATTTTGTATATAGATGGGGGGAAGGGGTTAACTCTGCATTTTGTATATAGATGGGGGGAAGGGGTCAACTCTGCATCTTGTATATAGATGGGGGGAAGGGGTCAACTCTGCATTTTGTATATAGATGGGGGGAACGGGTCAACTCTTTATTTTCTTTATCGATGGGGGGAAGGGGTCAGCTCTGCATTTTCTTTATCGATGGGGGGAAGGGGTCAGCTCTGCATCTTGTATATAGATGTGGGGAAGGGGTCAACTCTGCATTTTGTATATAGATGTGGGGAAGGGGTCAACTCTGCATTTTGTATATAGATGTGGGGAAGGGGTCAACTCTGCATTTTGTATATAGATGTGGGGAAGGGGTCAACTCTGCATTTTGTATATCGATGTTGGGAAGGGGTCAACTCTGCATTTTGTATATAGATGTGGGGAAGGGGTCAACTCTGCATTTTGTATATAGATGTGGGGAGGGGGTCAACTCTGCATTTTGTATATAGATGTGGGGAAGGGGTCAACTCTGCATTTTGTATATAGATGTGGTGAAGGGGTCAACTCTGCATTTTGTATATAGATGTGGTGAAGGGGTCAACTCTGCATTTTGTATATAGATGGGGGGAAGGGGTCAACTCTGCATTTTGTATATAGATGTGGGGAGGGGGTCAACTCTGCATTTTGTATATAGATGTGGGGAAGGGGTCAACTCTGCATTTTGTATATAGATGTGGTGAAGGGGTCAACTCTGCATTTTGTATATAGATGTGGGGAAGGGGTCAACTCTGCATTTTGTATATAGATGTGGTGAAGGGGTCAACTCTGCATTTTGTATATAGATGTGGGGAAGGGGTCAACTCTGCATTTTGTATATAGATGTGGTGAAGGGGTCAACTCTGCATTTTGTATATAGATGTGGTGAAGGGGTCAACTCTGCATTTTGTATATAGATGGGGGGAAGGGGTCAACTCTGCATTTTGTATATCGATGTTGGGAAGGGGTCAACTCTGCATTTTGTATATAGATGGGGGAAGGGGTTAACTCTGCATTTTGTATACAGATGGGGGGAAGGAGTCAACTCTGTATTTTGTATATAGATGGGGGGAAGGGGTTAACTCTGCATTTTGTATATAGATGGGGGAAGGAGTCAACTCTGTATTTTGTATATAGATGGGGGGAAGGGGTCAACTCTGCATTTTGTATATAGATGGGGGGAAGGGGTTAACTCTGCATTTTGTATATAGATGGGGGGAAGGGGTCAACTCTGCATTTTGTATATTGATGGGGGGAAGGGGTCAACTCTGTATTTTGTATATAGATGGGGGGAAGGGGTCAACTCTGTATTTTGTATATTGATGGGGGGAAGGGGTCAACTCTGTATTTTGTATATAGATGGGGGGAAGGGGTTAACTCTGCATTTTGTATATAGATGGGGGGAAGGGGTCAACTCTGCATTTTGTATATAGATGGGGGGAAGGGGTTAACTCTGCATTTTGGATATAGATGGGGGGAAGGAGTCAACTCTGTATTTTGTATACAGATGGGGGGAAGGGGTCAACTCTGCATTTTGTATATAGATGGGGGGAAGGAGTCAACTCTGCATTTTGTATATAGATGGGGGAAGGGGTTAACTCTGCATTTTGTATACAGATGGGGGGAAGGAGTCAACTCTGTATTTTGTATATAGATGGGGGGAAGGGGTCAACTCTGCATTTTGTATATAGATGGGGGGAAGGGGTTAACTCTGCATTTTGTATATAGATGGGGGGAAGGGGTCAACTCTGCATCTTGTATATAGATGGGGGGAAGGGGTCAACTCTGCATTTTGTATATAGATGGGGGGAACGGGTCAACTCTGTATTTTCTTTATCGATGGGGGGAAGGGGTCAGCTCTGCATTTTCTTTATCGATGGGGGGAAGGGGTCAGCTCTGCATCTTGTATATAGATGTGGGGAAGGGGTCAACTCTGCATTTTGTATATAGATGGGAGGAAGGGGTGAACTCTGCATTTTGTATATAGATGGGGGGAAGGGGTCAACTCTGCATTTTCTATATCGATGGGGGGAAGGGGGTCAACTCTGTATTTTGTATATAGATGTGGGTTAAGGGGTTAACTCTGCATTTTGTATATAGATGGGGGGAAGGGGTTAACTCTGCATTTTGTATATAGATGGGAGGAAGGAGTCAACTCTGCATTTTGTATATAGATGGGGGGAAGGGGTCAACTCTGCATTTTGTATATTGATGGGGGGAAGGGGTCAACTCTGTATTTTGTATATAGATGGGGGGAAGGGGTCAACTCTGTATTTTGTATATTGATGGGGGGAAGGGGTCAACTCTGTATTTTGTATATAGATGGGGGGAAGGGGTTAACTCTGCATTTTGTATATAGATGGGGGGAAGGGGTCAACTCTGCATTTTGTATATAGATGGGGGGAAGGGGTTAACTCTGCATTTTGGATATAGATGGGGGGAAGGAGTCAACTCTGTATTTTGTATACAGATGGGGGGAAGGGGTCAACTCTGCATTTTGTATATAGATGGGGGGAAGGAGTCAACTCTGCATTTTGTATATAGATGGGGGAAGGGGTTAACTCTGCATTTTGTATACAGATGGGGGGAAGGAGTCAACTCTGTATTTTGTATATAGATGGGGGGAAGGGGTTAACTCTGCATTTTGTATATAGATGGGGGGAAGGGGTTAACTCTGCATTTTGTATATAGATGGGGGGAAGGGGTCAACTCTGCATTTTGTATATAGATGGGGGGAAGGGGTTAACTCTGCATTTTGGATATAGATGGGGGGAAGGAGTCAACTCTGTATTTTGTATACAGATGGGGGGAAGGGGTCAACTCTGCATTTTGTATATAGATGGGGGGAAGGAGTCAACTCTGTATTTTGTATATAGATGGGGGGAAGGGGTCAACTCTGCATTTTGTATATAGATGGGGGGAAGGGGTTAACTCTGCATTTTGTATATAGATGGGGGGAAGGGGTCAACTCTGCATCTTGTATATAGATGGGGGGAAGGGGTCAACTCTGCATTTTGTATATATTTGTGGTGAACGGGTCAACTCTGTATTTTCTTTATCGATGGGGGGAAGGGGTCAGCTCTGCATTTTCTTTATCGATGGGGGGAAGGGGTCAGCTCTGCATCTTGTATATAGATGTGGGGAAGGGGTCAACTCTGCATTTTGTATATAGATGGGAGGAAGGGGTGAACTCTGCATTTTGTATATAGATGGGGGGAAGGGGTCAACTCTGCATTTTCTATATCGATGGGGGAAGGGGGTCAACTCTGTATTTTGTATATAGATGTGGGTTAAGGGGTTAACTCTGCATTTTGTATATAGATGGGGGGAAGGGGTTAACTCTGCATTTTGTATATAGATGGGAGGAAGGAGTCAACTCTGCATTTTGTATATAGATGGGGGGAAGGGGTCAAATCTGCATTTTGTATATTAATGGGGGGAAGGGGTCAACTCTGTATTTTGTATATAGATGGGGGGAAGGGGTCAACTCTGTATTTTGTATATTGATGGGGGGAAGGGGTCAACTCTGTATTTTGTATATAGATGGGGGGAAGGGGTTAACTCTGCATTTTGTATATAGATGGGGGGAAGGGGTCAACTCTGCATTTTGTATATAGATGGGGGGAAGGGGTTAACTCTGCATTTTGGATATAGATGGGGGGAAGGAGTCAACTCTGTATTTTGTATACAGATGGGGGGAAGGGGTCAACTCTGCATTTTGTATATAGATGGGGGGAAGGAGTCAACTCTGCATTTTGTATATAGATGGGGGAAGGGGTTAACTCTGCATTTTGTATACAGATGGGGGGAAGGAGTCAACTCTGTATTTTGTATATAGATGGGGGGAAGGGGTTAACTCTGCATTTTGTATATAGATGGGGGAAGGAGTCAACTCTGTATTTTGTATATAGATGGGGGGAAGGGGTCAACTCTGCATTTTGTATATAGATGGGGGGAAGGGGTTAACTCTGCATTTTGTATATAGATGGGGGGAAGGGGTCAACTCTGCATCTTGTATATAGATGGGGGGAAGGGGTCAACTCTGCATTTTGTATATAGATGGGGGGAACGGGTCAACTCTTTATTTTCTTTATCGATGGGGGGAAGGGGTCAGCTCTGCATTTTCTTTATCGATGGGGGGAAGGGGTCAGCTCTGCATCTTGTATATAGATGTGGGGAAGGGGTCAACTCTGCATTTTGTATATAGATGTGGGGAAGGGGTCAACTCTGCATTTTGTATATAGATGTGGGGAAGGGGTCAACTCTGCATTTTGTATATAGATGTGGTGAAGGGGTCAACTCTGCATTTTGTATATAGATGTGGGGAGGGGGTCAACTCTGCATTTTGTATATAGATGTGGGGAAGGGGTCAACTCTGCATTTTGTATATAGATGGGGGGAAGGGGTCAGCTCTGCATTTTGTATATAGATGGGGGGAAGGGGTCAACTCTGCATTTTGTATATCGATGTTGGGAAGGGGTCAACTCTGCATTTTGTATATAGATGTGGTGAAGGGGTCAACTCTGCATTTTGTATATAGATGTGGGGAAGGGGTCAACTCTGCATTTTGTATATAGATGTGGTGAAGGGGTCAACTCTGCATTTTGTATATAGATGTGGTGAAGGGGTCAACTCTGCATTTTGTATATAGATGGGGGGAAGGGGTCAACTCTGCATTTTGTATATCGATGTTGGGAAGGGGTCAACTCTGCATTTTGTATATAGATGGGGGAAGGGGTTAACTCTGCATTTTGTATACAGATGGGGGGAAGGAGTCAACTCTGTATTTTGTATATAGATGGGGGGAAGGGGTTAACTCTGCATTTTGTATATAGATGGGGGAAGGAGTCAACTCTGTATTTTGTATATAGATGGGGGGAAGGGGTCAACTCTGCATTTTGTATATAGATGGGGGGAAGGGGTTAACTCTGCATTTTGTATATAGATGGGGGGAAGGGGTCAACTCTGCATTTTGTATATTGATGGGGGGAAGGGGTCAACTCTGTATTTTGTATATAGATGGGGGGAAGGGGTCAACTCTGTATTTTGTATATTGATGGGGGGAAGGGGTCAACTCTGTATTTTGTATATAGATGGGGGGAAGGGGTTAACTCTGCATTTTGTATATAGATGGGGGGAAGGGGTCAACTCTGCATTTTGTATATAGATGGGGGGAAGGGGTTAACTCTGCATTTTGGATATAGATGGGGGGAAGGAGTCAACTCTGTATTTTGTATACAGATGGGGGGAAGGGGTCAACTCTGCATTTTGTATATAGATGGGGGGAAGGAGTCAACTCTGCATTTTGTATATAGATGGGGGAAGGGGTTAACTCTGCATTTTGTATACAGATGGGGGGAAGGAGTCAACTCTGTATTTTGTATATAGATGGGGGGAAGGGGTCAACTCTGCATTTTGTATATAGATGGGGGGAAGGGGTTAACTCTGCATTTTGTATATAGATGGGGGGAAGGGGTCAACTCTGCATCTTGTATATAGATGGGGGGAAGGGGTCAACTCTGCATTTTGTATATAGATGGGGGGAACGGGTCAACTCTGTATTTTCTTTATCGATGGGGGGAAGGGGTCAGCTCTGCATTTTCTTTATCGATGGGGGGAAGGGGTCAGCTCTGCATCTTGTATATAGATGTGGGGAAGGGGTCAACTCTGCATTTTGTATATAGATGGGAGGAAGGGGTGAACTCTGCATTTTGTATATAGATGGGGGGAAGGGGTCAACTCTGCATTTTCTATATCGATGGGGGGAAGGGGGTCAACTCTGTATTTTGTATATAGATGTGGGTTAAGGGGTTAACTCTGCATTTTGTATATAGATGGGGGGAAGGGGTTAACTCTGCATTTTGTATATAGATGGGAGGAAGGAGTCAACTCTGCATTTTGTATATAGATGGGGGGAAGGGGTCAACTCTGCATTTTGTATATTGATGGGGGGAAGGGGTCAACTCTGTATTTTGTATATAGATGGGGGGAAGGGGTCAACTCTGTATTTTGTATATTGATGGGGGGAAGGGGTCAACTCTGTATTTTGTATATAGATGGGGGGAAGGGGTTAACTCTGCATTTTGTATATAGATGGGGGGAAGGGGTCAACTCTGCATTTTGTATATAGATGGGGGGAAGGGGTTAACTCTGCATTTTGGATATAGATGGGGGGAAGGAGTCAACTCTGTATTTTGTATACAGATGGGGGGAAGGGGTCAACTCTGCATTTTGTATATAGATGGGGGGAAGGAGTCAACTCTGCATTTTGTATATAGATGGGGGAAGGGGTTAACTCTGCATTTTGTATACAGATGGGGGGAAGGAGTCAACTCTGTATTTTGTATATAGATGGGGGGAAGGGGTTAACTCTGCATTTTGTATATAGATGGGGGAAGGAGTCAACTCTGTATTTTGTATATAGATGGGGGGAAGGGGTCAACTCTGCATTTTGTATATAGATGGGGGGAAGGGGTTAACTCTGCATTTTGTATATAGATGGGGGGAAGGGGTCAACTCTGCATTTTGTATATAGATGTGGGGAACGGGTCAACTCTTTATTTTCTTTATCGATGGGGGGAAGGGATCAGCTCTGCATTTTCTTTATCGATGGGGGGAAGGGGTCAGCTCTGCATCTTGTATATAGATGTGGGGAAGGGGTCAACTCTGCATTTTGTATATAGATGTGGGGAAGGGGTCAACTCTGCATTTTGTATATAGATGTGGGGAAGGGGTCAACTCTGCATTTTGTATATAGATGTGGTGAAGGGGTCAACTCTGCATTTTGTATATCGATGTTGGGAAGGGGTCAACTCTGCATTTTGTATATAGATGTGGGGAAGGGGTCAACTCTGCATTTTGTATATAGATGTGGGGAGGGGGTCAACTCTGCATTTTGTATATAGATGTGGGGAAGGGGTCAACTCTGCATTTTGTATATAGATGTGGTGAAGGGGTCAACTCTGCATTTTGTATATAGATGTGGTGAAGGGGTCAACTCTGCATTTTGTATATAGATGGGGGGAAGGGGTCAACTCTGCATTTTGTATATAGATGTGGGGAGGGGGTCAACTCTGCATTTTGTATATAGATGTGGGGAAGGGGTCAACTCTGCATTTTGTATATAGATGTGGTGAAGGGGTCAACTCTGCATTTTGTATATAGATGTGGGGAAGGGGTCAACTCTGCATTTTGTATATAGATGTGGTGAAGGGGTCAACTCTGCATTTTGTATATAGATGTGGTGAAGGGGTCAACTCTGCATTTTGTATATAGATGGGGGGAAGGGGTCAACTCTGCATTTTGTATATCGATGTTGGGAAGGGGTCAACTCTGCATTTTGTATATAGATGGGGGGAAGGGGTCAACTCTGCATTTTGTATATAGATGGGGGGAAGGGGTCAACTCTGCATTTTGTACATAGATGGGGGGAAGGGGTCAACTCTGCATTTTGTACATAGATGGGGGGAAGGGGTCAACTCTGCATTTTGTATATAGATGGGGGGAAGGGGTCAACTCTGCATTTTGTATATAGATGGGGGGAAGGGGTCAACTCTGCATTTTGTATATAGATGGGGGGAAGGGGTCAACTCTGCATTTTGTATATAGATGGGGGGAAGGGGTCAACTCTGCATTTTGTACATAGATGGGGGGAAGGGGTCAACTCTGCATTTTGTATATAGATGGGGGGAAGGGGTCAACTCTGCATTTTGTACATAGATGGGGGGAAGGGGTCAACTCTGCATTTTGTATATAGATGGGGGGAAGGGGTCAACTCTGCATTTTGTATATAGATGGGGGGAAGGGGTCAACTCTGCATTTTGTATATAGATGGGGGGAAGGGGTCAACTCTGCATTTTGTATATAGATGGGGGGAAGGGGTCAACTCTGCATTTTGTACATAGATGGGGGGAAGGGGTCAACTCTGCATTTTGTATATAGATGGGGGGAAGGGGTCAACTCTGCATTTTGTATATAGATGGGGGAAGGGGTCAACTCTGCATTTTGTATATAGATGGGGGGAAGGGGTCAACTCTGCATTTTGTATATAGATGTGGGTGAAGGGGTCATCTCTGCATTTTGTATATAGATGGGGGGAAGGAGTCAACTCTGCATTTTGTATATAGATGGGGGGAAGGGGTCAACTCTGTATTTTGTATATAGATGGGGGGAAGGGGTCAACTCTGCATTTTGTATATAGATGGGGGGAAGGAGTCAACTCTGTATTTTGTATATAGATGGGGGGAAGGGGTCAACTCTGCATTTTGTATATAGATGGGGGGAAGGAGTCAACTCTGTATTTTGTATATAGATGGGGGGAAGGGGTCAACTCTGCATTTTGTATATAGATGGGGGGAAGGGGTGAACTCTGCATTTTGTATATAGATGGGGGGAAGGAGTCAACTCTGTATTTTGTATATAGATGGGGGGAAGGGGTCAACTCTGCATTTTGTATATAGATGGGGGAAGGAGTCAACTCTGTATTTTGTATATAGATGGGGGGAAGGGGTCAACTCTGCATTTTGTATATAGATGGGGGGAAGGGGTTAACTCTGCATTTTGTATATAGATGGGGGAAGGAGTCAACTCTGTATTTTGTATATAGATGGGGGGAAGGGGTCATCTCTGCATTTTGTATATAGATGGGGGAAGGGGTTAACTCTGCATTTTGTATATAGATGGGGGGAAGGAGTCAACTCTGCATTTTGTATATAGATGGGGGGAAGGGGTTAACTCTGCATTTTGTATATAGATGGGGGAAGGAGTCAACTCTGTATTTTGTATATGGATGGGGGGAAGGAGTCAACTCTGCATTTTGTATATAGATCGGGGGGAAGGGGTCAACTCTGCATTTTGTATATGGATGGGGGGAAGGTGTCAGCTCTGCATTTTGTATATAGATGTGGGGAAGGGGTCAACTCTGCATTTTGTATATAGATGGGGGAAGGAGTCAACTCTGTATTTTGTATATAGATGGGGGGAAGGAGTCAACTCTGCATTTTGTATATAGATCGGGGGGAAGGGGTCAACTCTGCATTTTGTATATCGATGTTGGGAAGGGGTCAACTCTGCATTTTGTATATAGATGTGGGGAAGGGGTCAACTCTGCATTTTGTATATAGATGTGGGGAGGGGGTCAACTCTGCATTTTGTATATAGATGTGGGGAAGGGGTCAACTCTGCATTTTGTATATAGATGTGGTGAAGGGGTCAACTCTGCATTTTGTATATAGATGTGGTGAAGGGGTCAACTCTGCATTTTGTATATAGATGGGGGGAAGGGGTCAACTCTGCATTTTGTATATAGATGTGGGGAGGGGGTCAACTCTGCATTTTGTATATAGATGTGGGGAAGGGGTCAACTCTGATTTTTGTATATAGATGTGGTGAAGGGGTCAACTCTGCATTTTGTATATAGATGTGGGGAAGGGGTCAACTCTGCATTTTGTATATAGATGTGGTGAAGGGGTCAACTCTGCATTTTGTATATAGATGTGGTGAAGGGGTCAACTCTGCATTTTGTATATAGATGGGGGGAAGGGGTCAACTCTGCATTTTGTATATCGATGTTGGGAAGGGGTCAACTCTGCATTTTGTATATAGATGGGGGGAAGGGGTCAACTCTGCATTTTGTATATAGATGGGGGGAAGGGGTCAACTCTGCATTTTGTACATAGATGGGGGGAAGGGGTCAACTCTGCATTTTGTACATAGATGGGGGGAAGGGGTCAACTCTGCATTTTGTATATAGATGGGGGAAGGGGTCAACTCTGCATTTTGTATATAGATGGGGGGAAGGGGTCAACTCTGCATTTTGTATATAGATGGGGGGAAGGGGTCAACTCTGCATTTTGTATATAGATGGGGGGAAGGGGTCAACTCTGCATTTTGTACATAGATGGGGGGAAGGGGTCAACTCTGCATTTTGTATATAGATGGGGGGAAGGGGTCAACTCTGCATTTTGTACATAGATGGGGGGAAGGGGTCAACTCTGCATTTTGTATATAGATGGGGGGAAGGGGTCAACTCTGCATTTTGTATATAGATGGGGGGAAGGGGTCAACTCTGCATTTTGTATATAGATGGGGGGAAGGGGTCAACTCTGCATTTTGTATATAGATGGGGGGAAGGGGTCAACTCTGCATTTTGTATATAGATGGGGGGAAGGGGTCAACTCTGCATTTTGTATATAGATGGGGGGAAGGGGTCAACTCTGCATTTTGTATATAGATGGGGGAAGGGGTCAACTCTGCATTTTGTATATAGATGGGGGGAAGGGGTCAACTCTGCATTTTGTATATAGATGTGGGTGAAGGGGTCATCTCTGCATTTTGTATATAGATGGGGGGAAGGAGTCAACTCTGCATTTTGTATATAGATGGGGGGAAGGGGTCAACTCTGTATTTTGTATATAGATGGGGGGAAGGGGTCAACTCTGCATTTTGTATATAGATGGGGGGAAGGAGTCAACTCTGTATTTTGTATATAGATGGGGGGAAGGGGTCAACTCTGCATTTTGTATATAGATGGGGGGAAGGAGTCAACTCTGTATTTTGTATATAGATGGGGGGAAGGGGTCAACTCTGCATTTTGTATATAGATGGGGGGAAGGGGTTAACTCTGCATTTTGTATATAGATGGGGGGAAGGAGTCAACTCTGTATTTTGTATATAGATGGGGGGAAGGGGTCAACTCTGCATTTTGTATATAGATGGGGGAAGGAGTCAACTCTGTATTTTGTATATAGATGGGGGGAAGGGGTCAACTCTGCATTTTGTATATAGATGGGGGGAAGGGGTTAACTCTGCATTTTGTATATAGATGGGGGAAGGAGTCAACTCTGTATTTTGTATATAGATGGGGGGAAGGGGTCATCTCTGCATTTTGTATATAGATGGGGGAAGGGGTTAACTCTGCATTTTGTATATAGATGGGGGGAAGGAGTCAACTCTGCATTTTGTATATAGATGGGGGGAAGGGGTTAACTCTGCATTTTGTATATAGATGGGGGAAGGAGTCAACTCTGTATTTTGTATATAGATGGGGGGAAGGAGTCAACTCTGCATTTTGTATATAGATCGGGGGGAAGGGGTCAACTCTGCATTTTGTATATGGATGGGGGGAAGGTGTCAGCTCTGCATCTTGTATGTAGATCGGGGGGAAGGGGTCAACTCTGCATTTTGTATATAGATGGGGGGAAGGGGTCTACTCTGCCTTTTGTATATAGATGGGGGAAGGGGTCAACTCTGCATTTTGTATATAGATTGGGCGAAGGGGTCAACTCTGCATTTTGTATATAGATGGGGGAAGGGGTCAGCTCTGTATTTTGTATATTGATGAGGGGAAGGAGTCAACTCTGCATTTTGTATATAGATGGGGGGAAGGGGTCAGCTCTGTATTTTGTATATTGATGAGGGGAAGGGGTCAACTCTGTATTTTCTCTTTTGATGGGGAGAAGGGGTCAACTCTGATTTACTCGCCTCAGGATTCCTAGCCTTTGACCTGCTCTTGTTGCCACAGTATTTATGTGGCTGGTGCAATTCAGTTTCCCGTCAATGGTAACCCCCTAGGACGTTGATGGTCAGTGATTGTAATGCTGTTGAATGTCAAGGGGAGATGTTTAGATACTATCTTGTTGGATATTGTACTTGTGTGGCAAGAATGTTTCTTGTTACTTAAAAGCCGAAGCCTCAACAGCTGTCTTGGTCTTGCTGCATGCAGGCACGGTTCCGATGAAGGGTCACTGACCCGAAACGTTAACTCTGCTTCTCTTTCCACAGATGCTGCCAGACCTCCTGAGTGATTCCAGCATTTCTTGTTTTTATTTCAGATTTCCAGCATCCGCAGTATTTTGCTTTTATTACAGAATGGAAATCGGTGTTTGCATCTTGGAACTCCGGATTTAGGGATCTACTTGAATAGTTCAAAGACTTGAAGGATGTTGTGGCTGTAATTGTTGCTATCTTCGCTGAGAAGACTAGCCAGAAGAATTGTGAGAATTATCTTTGTTCTAAATTGGGGTTGGTCGGTGGAGTTGGTTTGTGATCTCCAAGGGGATCATTACAAAACTAGGGGTCCATAACAAAACTGGAAGCTTATCCTGGATCTGATCTAAGACTGGGCTGTGGAACGGATTTGCTGGAATTTTCCAGAGTTTAAACTAACAAGATTGCATGTTTACTTTACCTGTATTCAGTGCAAAATCAACATGAATACCTTCCACAGAATCATAGAAAGTTTAAGGCACAGAAAGAGGCCACTTGGCCCATCATGTCTGTGCCAGCCGAAAAACGATCCACCCATTCTAATCCCACCTCCCAGCATTTATTCCGTAGCCCCGCAGAACTGATGCTCAGGCCTTTGTAGAGAAAGAGGATTTGTTTCTTAATGCCTCGAAACAGTTGACAAAAGATAATAGCAGGGAACCTAGGGGTCAGCTTAAAACCAGTGGCTAAGAAAGCAGAGATAATCCAAGAATTGGTTATTCACTTGAAGCTGGTGATAGCAAAGGATGTTTCTGCTAGTGTTCAAATAGAACTAGTCAAAACTGAGTTAGAGAAGATAAGATTGGAAAGGGAAGAGAAAAAAAAAAGAGAAAGGCAAAGACAATTTGAGAGAATATGAAATTTGAAAAAAAGAAATGAAAAAACTTGAATTCGAAAGAGAACAGGAAAGGCAAGAGAAACAAAAAGAGAACAAGAAATACGTAAATATCAATTAGATTTTGAATTGAAAAAGAAAAGGCTCAAAGCCGGTGGACATGAATTGGAGGTGAAAGATGAAGATGACCGAGTGCAAACTGCTCGTAGTTTTGATTTGACTTGGTAACTAAATTTAGTGAAGAGGGAGTAGAAATGTACTTTGTATCATTTAACAAAACTGTCATCAATCTGGATTGGCCTAAATTATCTTGCCAATGCTCCTACAGCGTGTTTCAGTCGGGAAAACTTTGGAGATGTACCTGTCTCTTTCAGTAGAGCAGTCACAGGACTGTGACAAAGTAAAAACTGCAGTTCTCAATTCCTATGAGTTGGCACCAGGGGTCACAGACAAAAGTTCAGAAATTTAAACAGGAAACAGGGCCAGACAAATATGGAATTTGCTGGAGAAGAAAATGGTGGCATAAATCGATGAAGATTGCACAAGACTTTGAGAGCCTTACGGAAGTGATTCTGATAGAAGAGTTCAAGAATAGTGTCCCTTCAGGAATAAGGCCCAATAAGGAAGAACATAACGTAATGGCAGATGATTACAAATTGATTCAGAACAGCAGTAGTCCCAGGCCTCAGTTTGGAAACATTCAGAGGAATTAGAGACAGAATGTTTGAAGAGGAGAGCTGGTTTTACTGAGAAAGATGGCAAAGGTAGACAGACACACCTCGGGTTTGTAAGAGAGAAAGCCAGGGGGAAAAGTTTGGTTCAAGGGGACTGACATGCAATTTCTGTCATAAGGATGGACATGTGAAGGCTGAGTGTTGGAAGTGGAAAAACAAGCCTGTTGCATGTGTACAGGCACATGATGTTCCCCCAGGGAATACTGTCCCAGCGGGTAATGTTCACGACAAAGTAGTTTCTCCTACATTCACTGATAGCGAATCAGGTTGCAGAAAACTCTACAAATTTTCTGTTTGAGGGTGAGGTATTCCCATTTTTGTCTGATGATGCAGGCAAGCCAATTATTAGCCTTAGAGATACAGGGGCAGCACAGTCACTGATGTTGGCAGGTGACATGAATTTGTCCCCGGTAGTTCACTGAATGTGAAGGTGTTAATCCAAGAAATAGAAGGAACCTATGTACCAGTTCCCTTATGCAGGGCTGATGTAAAATGTGACTTAGTCACTGGCCCTGTTACCATTGGGGTCATTCCTAGTTTGCCTATTAAGGGTGTAGATTTTCTGCTAGGAAATGACTCAGCTGAGGATAAGGTGTTGGCATCTCCAGTGGTTTCAGAGAAGCCAGTTGAGGCTGCTGAAACTGAGGTTTTGCAGGAAGAATTTCCTGGAATATTCCTGGATTGTGACTTGGTTCCTCGGTCATAGGGTTAAACAAGATGAGAAGGATTCAGTTGTTGTGGAGGACAGTTTGGGTGTTTGGTTGGCTGAAATCGTTTTCAAGGATTTGGATGGGAATGTTGGTGGTAAAGACTCCAAGACTAATAATGGGGAATTGTTTAGCAGATCCTCTTTGATTGAGGCACAACAGGCAGACCCTGATTTGAGAAGCTTGTCTCAGACAGTGGCAGAGGCAGAAAAGGCCAGTGTTATCATATCAAGAATGACATTTTGATGAGGAACTGGAGACCTCCCCAGAGGCCTGCTGATGAAGATTGGGCTGTAGTCCAATAAATTGCTATCTCTTGTGAAAAAAAAACTAATAGCACATTCAGAATAATTTATCATCTCAGCTATAATAGAAACAATAATGGTCACAGCCATAAAACCTGTGCTATACCACTCAAACAGGTTTATTTAGAGAATGACGATGTTTCATGAGAATCAATAGCTGAAAATATTATCTCAATTTTATGCATCTTAAATTGCATGTTTGCTTTAAAGATGACTTTACTGACAAAATTATAGTTAGAAAGTCAAAAAAGCTATCAGTTAGGTCTATTTTAATTTTTTTCTACTGATACATAACTTCAATTTATTATATATGCAAATTACGCATTCTACCAGAGACACTTGGTAATTTGCTAAGTATTTCATTTAGAAATGTTTGTTTTGCACCTCCCACTAGTTTTTATTTTAGGCATTTTCTTTAAATAAGTCTCTTCAGGTTAAAAAAAGGTTGCAGACCCACAGGGTAGGAAGCTCAGCTCCGGTTCAAATGGGATGCCAAGGATACGAACAGTCTGGATCAGCCTCACAGTGATCGGGAGAGAGCTATTGCTCCAATTTTTTCCACTTCTGGTGTAAAGTCATCGACCCGAAACATTAACTCTGTTCCACTTCCACAGATACTGCCAGACCTACTATTTCCAACATTTTCTGCTTTTATATTAGAGGGATGAAGTTGGTGGTGAGGGAACAAATTGTGTGTCAAGAACCAAAAACAGTGGCTCCAGTCTTCCCAATGTATAGTTGGAGACAATTTCTACTCATCTAATGCTGGATGTCAGCCAAGCACCATGACAAATCAGAGGCAGTGGACGGATAGCCTTCACGCGGATTCTGAAAAGTTTTCAGATGTCGCCGAGGAGCAGCATGTTGATGAGAAATGGGAGGTGGGCAAGGATAGATCCATGGGGGAAACCAGAGGGAACAATGCAGGGAGAGGATGAGAAGCCACTGCAGGAAACTTTCTGGCTACAACTGGATATAAAGGGATGGATAGAGGTTAAGGTAGCCCCACCCATTGGACAAGAGAGAGGAATTGAAGAAGCCAGGAAGTGTAGAAAATTCATGGAAGCTGGGACCAACAGCCTAGGGATTACCTACCATCTATAATGGTAAATGAGGCAGTCAAATGATTATTTCGTTTACAAAGAAATCAATTTTTTGCACAAACTAGAGTTTTTTGTTCTTTATAAACCCATGGGTGCTCTCAACACCAGGGCTTAAAGGGTTAAATGAGGTCTTGCCACATAAACTTGGTTTGTATTCCTTTAGGCTTAGAAGACAGAGGTGGGTAATCTAATAGAGCTGCTTAAAGGAACTGAATAGGGTAAATGTAGGGAAACTATTTCCTCTGGTAGGCAAATCCTGAATAAGGATCATAACCTCATTTGGGAGTGAAATGAGGAGGCACTTTTTTACACAAATTGTTTAAATATGAAACTCTCCTCCAAAAAGCTGTGGATCATGGGGACAATAGAACATTTTAAGACAGGGATCGATAAATTTTTATTAGGCAAAGGTATCGTGGGAGATGCATTGTAAAACGGCAGCATATTGCCAACACTCAATTCCTGTGGATTTCTTCGAGAGCAAATGAGTCACGCAGGGTACTTAATATCATACGCCTACATGTTGCATAAAATTACCTCCTACACAATGATTAGTTTACACCCTGAAACCTTAGCATAAGCTGTGGGCACCCTTGACTTTATTGCCACATCACACCCTGTACCCTCACCCCCCCCCCCCACCACCCTAGAGTCCCCTGGCTGAGCAGGAATCACAGATCTCTCCAATGAGCACTAAATGATGCACTGAACACCACAAAGCTGTCTTCACCCTTTCCGATACTGAAAGCAGCTTTAACTCCCCATTCATTCACCACTGCTGCATCTCCATCAATCCTTCTGCCTCATTTGGGAGCAAAATGAGGAAGCACTTTTTCACACAAATTGTGTAAATCTGAAACTCTCCTCCAAAAAGCAGTGGATCATGGGGACAATAGAAAATTTTAAGACAGGAATCGATAAATTTTTATTAGGCAAAAGAAAAAGGCATTAATCCTTCTGCCTGCATATCTGGTTCCAAGCCAGTTGTTAAATACCTTTCCATTTTCCCCTATTTTGTCACTCCCACTGGCCGCAGCTCCCCCTTGGAGACTCCCTATCCTACTTTATTTTCCCCTTTTTGCAGTAACCTCTGACTGCATTCCCCATCCTGTTCCCATCAATGACATAAAGGGGGATAGTGTGGGAAAAAGGCATTGAAGTGGATGACAAGCCATGATTGTATTGAATGGTGGAGCAGGCTCGATGGGCTGAATGACCTACTCCTGCTCCTGTGGTCCATCCACAATCCTCTCCTGTCCCTGAGGTTACCCAACTGTCTCATGCTTCAATCCTCCAGATCCCTGCTGATCTGAATTCCGCTTTCTCACCCAACCCCTTGCTTTGAGATGATTTCTCAGGTAGATTCTGTCTCCTCTCCTTCTCTCAACAGTTCAATTATCCCTCTTCCTGGAAGCATTTCCAGTTGATTCAAAGGATTGAAGAATCAGCTAATATAACTAGAGGAACTTTATTAAGTAACAATCTTCCTGTAAAAGGTCTTTCATGGTACTTTAAATGGCAGAGGGAAGATCATTGGAAGAAATGAACAAGGATTGAGGCAACTGGGGCGATGCAATCTGTGGAAGACCAAAGACATGGTCGGACAGTCAAATTTTTTAAAAAAGCTTTTGAAGGTAGAAAGGTGTAGTAAGGTAAAGTGTTTTGGGGAGCTCCAGAGGGCGAGGATGTAGTGAGATTAATTTATATACTTTTAAAATTCACTCCACAATAAGACATTCAATAGATGTGAATCTTTAAATGTGCTTGTTATTGGTTGTGCTGAGTGTACAGGACGTCTCATTTAAAAGTTGCAAGGCTCCAGTGGTATGAAATTAGTGCATGAACGATAGTCCAAGTACACAACACAAGTACACAAGTTTAAAGCAACAGATTGAAGTTTAATGCAATAAACAAGTGGCTTAAACAACAGCACATTGAGGTATGCGTTCCTTAAAGACAACAGAACTAAAAGCAATGACAATAAATGTACGTGGCCACGGTAGTGCAAGAATATGGTTTCATAAAACTCCCAATATGAATTTCAACCAGCTCTTGCCACCTGTGTTTCATAGCTTTGGATACTAAAACAGTTTAAAGTAAAACGTAACTATGCATGGTCAACCACTAGAAAGCTATTAAACTGTTGCCATGTAGTCATTTCAATGCACAGAAAAGCAACAGTAATGCAATCAAAACAATCTGCAGTGAAAGGATTCAAGGAATGATTCTTCAAATCAGTTTGTCTCGAGTTGGTTATTGGACAATTGGACAGCATATTGGAAAGGATCACATGCTTGGTAAATCACTGTTCCAAATGACTTTTATGATCCAAGTAACTATTACATTTGTACAATTTTCTAGAGATGTGAAAAAAAAGAGAAATAGGATATAGAACTGTTTCAATTTGTTACATGTATCCTGCATACTTAAGTCATTAGACTTGTTCAATAAATTTTTTTAAAGTCAATCCCTCCATACAAGGTGGATGTTTGCATGGAACTTTAGAGATTAAGGTTTTGAAATGATTCAGTGTCACCCAATATGTGTCACCTTATGTTACTGCCATACATGGTTGAAGAGTGCAGCCATGGATGAAGTATCGAAAATCTCAATGGAAACATAGCATGTGTTGCTCCAGTAAACGTAAAGATAGCTACAATGCTCAAAAGGACAGCACTTGGCATTTAAAGGTAATCAATAATGAAACCAAATGAAGTTCACAAAAACAGGTAGTCTAATCAACAGAATTTCTGCAACTGTTCAAAAACAGGAAATACACCAATATAATTGTGCTTCATCCAAGTGCAAGATACTGAATTCAAAATTTCAAGTTGTGTAACAATTAAATGTCGACTAGTTACCCAATGGAATTATTCCACACTTTTAAGAATAATGTATAGGAAAGAAGGTTGTTTTTAATTAGTCATTCACAAACATTGCCATTTTAGTCTGGAGGGGAAACCCCCATGCACTTAATTTTAACAAATTCTTCCTTCTCCTCACTACCAAACTTCACTTTTTGGAAATAAAGTCAATGGGCACAACCTCTGCTGCACAGCACTCGACAACTGAGAAAAGGTGTAGCATAGGTATCTGAACAAACTGGAAAGCAGAACAGGTGCAGGAATGGAGATATTCCCACATGCACGCAACCTGGAAGTGCAAGAACTTATCTTAGCCTGCTATACACAAAGCAAGACAGGTGACACACCATTAAGTGATATTAGTGAAATCAAAGGGACACAGACTAAAGGACATTAAAAAGTAAATAATTCTGCCATTCACAACTCATCCTATTCTTTGCCTTTTGCTTGCTCTTCAATGCCTCACCCTTTTACGTTATTTGCTATAGTCTTGTGCCATCCCCTTTCTGTTGTATTGCTAGTTTTGCCTTTCTTGTTTTTAATCCCTTTTTTCCCACACTCCAGTTTCACCCCACTTCTTGATTGAAATCATCTCCACTGTTAACCCCACACACAAGGGTACCATTGGAGAATAATGCTCACCAGAATAGAACAGTAAAGAGTTACAAGGTCCCAAACAACTACATCTCTCACACCGAAACATTAACATACTGTTTATTTGCACATACACAATCAAAGGCTGACAGTAGCTGGAGATGCACTACCCCTTCCCTTAAGGTAAATCAACTCAACCATAAGGTCTACAATATAAATAACTGAAAACACGTAATTTTATTTAGGAGTACACCAAGCACCATCTCCTGTTCAGTCTCCTACGGCCAAGGGCAAAAATCACAGAGATCCACAAGTTTAACATTTAAACATCCCCCTACAATCAATCACCGATCGACACCTCGTGCTTTGCAAAGCACAATCTAACCCTGGTGTATTATTGTTTTGATAACATTTAAATGGATCAGTGTTTAATCCCAATATTTGTAGTTTTTATACTGTGAACATGTCTGAAGAATAGAGTGGACGGCAGAAGAGGAGGATACAATTGAGGTTAAAATTGGAGAACAGTGGGCATGTATCAAATCGGGCTGTCAAGACAGTATTTTAATCAATGCCCAGATTATCTAGGGCACGTTGAAAAAATATTTTATGCGCCACTAACTACAGTAGAACAAGGTGAACAAACCACAGCAATCACAGCAGTCTGCAATGGCTATATGGATTTATTTCAATTGAAATGTGTGAAGTACTCTGGAGATTTACATCACAAATATGCATGTGGATCCGAGCTCTTCCATTTTCCGATAGATACATCAGTTATTTGTCTGTAGTACTGCTGGGTAATTCCTAGTCAAGAAAGAAAATATTATAATTATAAACTATCCAAGTACCACAATGTTTTATATCGGGAGGAGGGTCACAGCAGAGAAGGGCAAGGGGTCTTATCATTGCAACAGAATTCCAATTCATGATGCATTTGGAACTTACACTGAACTATGCAGAGTTGTACTGTTACTCCCACTGCTTTCATATTGGAGATCACGTAGATGACGCAAGTGAAGCAACATTAAACTGCATTTGTAACCATCAATACATTATTTCTTCAAAACAAGAAATTAAAAGGACACAAAATAAACCAAAAGGTCAACTGGAAATTACGCAATCTTGGAAGTCACTTGGTGGAAAACTTGAAATTCGAAATTATTAAAATTTAACCCACTGTGAAGATATTTTACATGAAATAATTGTACCATTTGAAAGTTCACAACACTGAATGTAGCACTGATACTCTCAATATCACTAAATATAAGCACCAATGCTCTTAAAGGAGAAAAATAAATCATTTAAAATGTATTTAATGTTGTGAAATACTCTGAACTGAACACCTCAAATCCCTCTCACCTTGTCATTAGTGACAGACTTGTAACCAAAAACTATTCACTCTAGTATTTATGTTGCTCTCTTCAGATGGTGGCGTAGTGGCAATGATCTAATAATCCAGAGGCCCAGGCTAATGCCCAAGGACACTGGTTCAACTCCCACCACAGCAGCTAGTGGAATTTAAATTCAATTAATAAATAAAAAATATGGAATTGAAAGCTAGTTTCAGCAATGGTGCCATGAAACTATCAACAGTCATAAAAACCTACCTGGTTCACTAATGTCCTTTCGGGAAGGAAATCTGCTGTCCTTATTTGGTCTGGCTTACATGTGATTCCAGACCCACAGCAATGTGGTTGACTCTTAACTGCCCTCTGAAATGGTCTAGCAAGCCACTCAGTCGTCAAGGGCAATTAGGGATGGGCAATAAATGCTGGCCTTGGCACGACACCCACATCCCATGAAACAAATAAAAAAATGTTTAGAAGGATTACACTGCTAGCTATATCTCAGGATGGAAATTCTACTTTCACCATTAAGCTTCAGTGATATCTCAGAGATGATCACAAGCAACACGGAGATAAAAGCAGCCAGAGGACAGCAACAGACTAGTGCAGAAAGGGTCAGCCAGCAAGTGTTCTACTGTGACAAGTGAAGCAGAAACAACCTTCTGTTGCTTTTTACTATAACAGGATGAAGTTCAAGTTTTCAAGTATTGAGATACATTAGCATTGCAAATTTTGTTTCAACATACAGGGATTATATGTTGTAATATTTCAACAAAATGTACTTGATAATAGCTGTTTTATGCTACATTTGGAGGTGACTGTCTCCCTCCGTCTCCCCCTCCAAGAAGTCAAAGAACAACCCCAATGGTCCTTTTAAGAATGAAACCAACATATCAGGAATAGATTAGTCTTCCAACTTTTGTCAGGGGAATTGCATATGGTAGCAGAAAAAGAAGAAAAGAGGAAATATAAACTAATAGTGGGAAAATGGAAGGTCAAGTATGCAGCACACATTAAATCAGCAACATGGAAATTCAGTTTCCATCAACTAAATACCAATCAGATCAAAAATTAATTTCTAAATGTACAAATCCTTACCCTTTCATCTCTCCTTTTCCTTGCTATCCCTTCCCTGAAGTGTTTGGTGAATATCCTGTTATTAGTACGTCCAAAGCCAACGCCGTATATTTGCCGGTACTTGGATTCAAGGGTCAAACTTTTCTTTCGCCCAGACGATGAATACTCTTTCGCAAAATGCTGCAAAAACCAGAATCTGTGATGGCTTAACCATAAAAATATTTTGATGCCAGTGTAGGGAAAGCAGTCTCTGAGGGCACTCGTGTCAGACAAGGGAATTTACAAACAGGTGCACAGTTTAAATTATAAATCATTGTTAGGTTAGGTGCCAAATGCCAATCTTAAATCGGTATTCCCTAAAAGGCTGTATGAAATCAGCACTGAGAGTCTCTTGTGCAATGCAACATACAAACAAAACTATTTAACATGGTCTCAAAAGGTTAAGAAAAATAAGCATGAATGAATGGAGAGCCTATTGTTTCCAAAAACCTTATATGTTCGGTCCTCTCAATAACTAACTCAATTTATCTAACCTTCCGAGGAACAAGAGTAATGAGAGAAAATGTCCAAGATATTCTTCAAAAAAAAACTTTGCTCCGTCTCCCAAAAATAATCTTTTGATAATTCCAAAATCTTCAATCAATATGGGATAAAATATTGAAACTAATCAGGAATCAATCTCCACGTCAACTGAGACAACTTTAAGCCCCAGGGAAACGATGAAATTACTGCAAGCTACAAAGCTGCAGGAACCTGATGTTTAGGGAGGGAAAGCATTCAGTGCAATGGTCCAAGGATGCCTATTGTTTCAAATTTTATACAACAGTCATCCATAGACTATTAAACTCAACAGTAAGTCAAGACGGTTTTCCTAACAAACTGCTTCATTGGATTACCTATAATACAAGATAAAAAGGTAAGCAACATCACCAAAATATAACAGCTCATTGGGCACTTTTTTAACATTAGTTCTTTGAACATACTGCTGTTAGTACTCAAGTGCTTTTCTTTATTGATACTGTTGCACTTCAGGTACAGTGTTCTCTCCAGAGTTCAGAGAAACACTGATTGTGGCCCAGAGTTCTGACAGCTTCTATGAAAATGTCACAGGTTATGAAAATAGGGTATAATTTAAGTACACTATGAAAATGAGTTTCTCATTTAGATCACTTATTCCCAGTCAGGCAGATGCATGACTATATGATTTTTGTGCAGGTGCATACACAAGATGCTATGTGGATGCAACACTTTGATGGCTTGTTACAGACTGCGACCACGTGTGGCATGTAATGAAGTTGAGGGTGTGGCATCTGTTTACAATGTATTGTCTCTAAATCAGTTCTAAGAATCTACCACAGAAATGCGTTTACTTGAAACCCAGAACAAACCCACATGTATGATCTGCAAAGGTAAGCAAAGGTCACATTTTGAATTTCATTTGACCTCCAACCATCAGTGTCAGTTAACTTCTAATGTTTCACCAATAGTATTATGAGGAATGCACAGACGTCAGTTAGAAAATACTTCTACATTGGTAGTTTATTTTGCCAATCTTAGTATGTAAATTTGAAGGTGTAGCTTTTTTAGAGCCATTTACAGCATAGGAGGCTACCATTTGGTCCATCGAGTATATGCCGACTCTCCACAAAGCAATCCAGTCAGTTCCACTTGCCCACTCGATCCCTGTAGCCCTGCAAGTTTATTTCCTTCAAGTGCCTATCCAATTTCCTTTTGAAATTATTGATTACCTCCGCTTCTGCCCTTGTGGGCAGCGAGTCCCTAGTCATGACCATTTGCTGCGTAAAAAAGTTACTCCTCAAATTCCTCCTGCATTTTTGCCCAAAACCTTAAATCTGTGTCCCCTAGTCCTTGTACCATTAGTTAATAGGAACAACTTATCCAAGTCTAACTTATCCAAGCCAGCCATATCAAATCTCTCCTCCCCTTTGCTCCAGGGAGAACACCAGCTTTTCCAACCTAACCTTGCAACTAAAAACCCCATCTCAGAACCGTTCTGGTAAATCTCCTCTGCACCCTCTCAAGAACCCACACATCTTTCCTAAAGTGTGGTTAACAGACCAGTTGGGGGCCTAACCAGAGCTTTATAAAGGTTCAGTTTAACTTCACTGTTTTTGTACTCCACTATTTATGAAACTCAAAATCCCATATGCTTTGCCAACTGCTCTCTCGATATGTCCTGCCACCTTCAAAGATAAATGCACTTGCACCCCCAGGTCCTCTTGTCCCAGCACACTCTTTAGAACTGCGTCATTAAGTCAATATTGCCTCACCCTATCCCTTCTGATAAAATGCATGACTTAACGTTGTCTATATCAAATTCCATTTGCCATCCCTCTGCCCATTCTGCCAACCTATCTATGTCCTGTTGCAGGTGATTCGTATCATCCTCACTGTTTGCAACTCCTCCAAGCTTGGTGCCATCAGTATCCTCCACATTGGAGATGCAATGAAACAACATTCACGGAGTAACACTGCAGTGTTATGAAAAAATGGACTTTGTCTTAAAAAAAAATGAACCTTTATCTTTAAAAAGTGAACAATGGCTCAAAACGGCCAAAGAGAAGATTAACCTTTTGTATATTCAAATAGTCTGACAAAGACAAAGGACAGATCTTTAAAGTCAAAAGGTGATAATGAAACCCAACTCTCACCCATCATAAAAACATTCCAGAATTGAATGTCTACTTCTAAAATAAAGGAAGTGTGAAGTAGCCACGTCCTGGGCCATTGTGTGATTACCATGGGTAAGAAACCAGAATGTCTCCTGATAGGAGGGGAGAAGTGACAGTTTTACCTTTAAACAAAGACAGCCAGAAAGTGAGAGAGAGAGAGAGATACACACACACAGAGGGTGAAGCTACTTCTAACTACTGGCATTCCAGAAAGCATATCCTGCTAATAAGATCTGACATCTACATCATAGAGCAGAGAGAGATCCACCAACTTCAACAGAACCTTCAATCAAGAGAGAAATTTACAATCATGACAGGCCTGTGACTACCTGGACTTTGAGCCTCAAGAGAATTCAAGAGTTTATTGTGACCCTTCTCTCCCACTAAAACCCACCTACCTCTTTCCATCCTCTATCTGTTTGTGCGTCTTAGTCATAGAGTCGTACAGCATAGAAACAGGCCCTTAGGCCCACCGCGTCCATGCCGACCATAATGCCTATCTATACTAATCCCACCTGCCTGCATTAACTCCATATCCCCCTATGCCTTGCTTATTCAAGTACCTGTCCAGATGCCTCTTAAATGTTGCTACCGTTCCTGCCTCCACCACCTCATTTGTATGAAAAATTTACTCCTTTGATCCCCTTTAAACCTCCTCCCTCTCACCTTAACTCTATGCCCTCTAGTTTTAGTCACCCCTACCATGGGAAACAGACTCTGGCTATCTACCCTATCTATGCCTCTCATAATTTTATATACCTCTATCATGTCCCCTCTCAGCCTCCTTCACTCCAGGGAAAACAGACCCAGCCTATCCAATCTCTCTTTATAACTCAAGCCCTCCAAACCAGGCAACATCTTTGTAAATCTTTTCTGCACCCACTCTAGCTTAATCACATCTTTTCTGTAGTGTGATGACCAGAACTGCACACACTACTCCAAATGAAGCCTAACCAACGTTAGGTACAACTATAACAGGACGTACCAACTTTTGTACTCAATGCCTCGGCCGATGAAGGCAAGCATGCCACATGCCTTCTTCACAACCCTGTCTACCTGTGTTGCCACTTTCAGGGAACTATATACTTGCACCCCAAGATCTCTCAGTTCAACATCACTCCCCAGGGCCCTGCCATTCACTGTATATGTCCTGCTCTGGTTTAACTTCCCAAAATGCATCACTTCACACTTGTCTGCGTTAAAATCCATTTGACAATCCCTTGCCCACTTTCCCAGTTGATCTATATCCTGTTGTAGCTTTAGACAACCTTCTTCACTGTCCACTATACCACTAATTTTGGTGTCATCTGCAAAATTACTAATCATGCCCCTTGCATTCACATCCAAGTCATTAATATCTATGACAAACAACAGAGGGCCCAGCACCGATCCCTGCGGCACATCACTGGTCACCGGCCTCCAATCTGGAAAACAACCCTCCACTACCACCCTCTGCCTCCCATCACCAAGCCAATTTTGTATCCAATTGGCTAGCTCACCTTGGATCCCATGTGTTCAGACCTTCTGGACCATGCGGGACCTTGTCAAAGGCCTCGCTAAAGTCCATGTAGACAACGTCCATCGCCCTGCCCGCGTCAATCCGCTTGGTCACCTCCTCGATAAACTCAATCAAATTCATGAGACATGATTTCCCACGCACAAAGCCATGCTGACTATTCCTAATCAGACCATGCTTTTCCAAATGCATATAAATCCTGTTTCTCAGAATCCCTTCCAATAACTTTCCCACCACTGATGTAAGACTCACTGGCCTGTAGTTCCCTGGCTTATCCCTTCTGCTCTTCTTAAATAAAGGCACAACATTAGCTATCCTCCAGTCTTCCGGTACCTCACCCATGGCTAACGATGATACAAAAATCTCTGCCAGGGCCCCAGCAATCTCCTCCCTTGCTTCCCATAGCATCCTAGGATACACCTGGTCAGGCCCTGGGGATTTATCCACCTTAATGTGCTTCAAAACCTCCAACACCTCCTCCTTTGTAATGCTATGCTCCAGGATATCGCTGTCCCCTCCCTTGAACCCACCAGCTTGCATGATCACCTCCACGGTAAATACAGACGAGTAGTATTCATTTAAGACCTCGCCCATTTCCCATGGCTCCACACACAGATTACCACACTGATCCTTAAGGGGTCCTACTCTCTCCCTAGCTCCCCTTTTACTCTTAATATACTTATAGAATCTTTTAGGATTCTCCTTTATCTTATCTGCCAGGGAGATCTCATGGCCCCTTCCTGCCCTCCTAATTTCCTTCTTAAGTGTATTCCTACATCCCCTATACTCCTCGAGGGACTTGCTTGATTCCAGCTGCCTATACCTGACATATGCCTCTTTCTTTGTGCTGACCAGACTCTCAATATCGCTTGTCAACCAAGGTTCCCTAAACTTGCCAGCCTTGCCCTTCCATCTAACAGGAACATGCCGGCCCTGAACTCTTCCTATCTCACTTTTAAAAGCCTCCCACTTGCCAGACCTCTGTTTACCTGTAAATGGCCTCTCCCATTCAACTTTTGAGAGTTCCTGTCTAATGCCATCGAAATTAGCCTTCCCCCAATTTAAGACTTCAACCTGAGGACCAGTCCTATCCTTTTCCATAACTATCATGAAACTAATAGAGTTATGGTCATGGTCGCAAAGTGCTCCCCCACTGACACATCAACCACCTGCCCATCCTCATTTCCTAAGAAGAGGTCGAGAGCAGCCCCTTCTCTCGTAGGGCCATCCACATACTGCTTCAGAAAACTATCCTGGACACACTTAACAAATTCTTCCCCATCTGATCCCTTAGCACTAAGGCAGTCCCAGTCAATATTAGGGAAGTTAAAATCAGACCAGTGGGAGCCATTCAAAAAGGAAATAGAGTTCAGGGCCAACACGTTCCCATAAAGGTGAAGGGTAGTAGCAACAAGTCCAGGGAACCCTGGATGGCAAGGGATATAGAGGATTGGCTAAGGAAAAAAAGGAGGCTTATGGCAGATTCAGAGTGCTGAAAACAGGGGAGGCACTAGAGGAGTATAGTAAGTGTAGGGGGTATTTAAAAAAGTAATTAGGAGAGCGAAGAGAGGGTGTGAAAAAACACTGGAGGGCAAGCTAAAGGAAAATCCTAAGGCGTTTTATAAGTATATTAAGGGAAAGGGGATAACCAGGGAAAGAGTAGGGCCCATTAAGGAGCAAAGCGACAATGTGTGTGGAGCCGGAGGATGTAGGTGAGTTTTAAATGATTACTTTTCATCTATGTTCACTATGGAGAAGGACAATGTAGGTGTAGAGACCAGGGAGGGGGATTGTGATATACTTGAACAAATTAGCATTGAAAGGGAGGTGGTATTAGTGGCTTTAACAGGCTTAAAAGTAGATAAATCCTCAGGCCCAGATGAGATGCATCCCAGGCTGTTATGTGAGGCAAGGGAGGAGATAGCAAGGGCTCGGACACAAATTTTCAAATCCTCTCTGGCCACAGGAGAGGTGCCAGAGGACCGGAGGACAGTGAATGTGGTACCATTATTCAAGAAGGGTAGCAGGGATAAAGCAGGTAATTACAGGCC
Source organism: Heterodontus francisci (assembly GCF_036365525.1). Taxonomy (NCBI): domain Eukaryota; kingdom Metazoa; phylum Chordata; class Chondrichthyes; order Heterodontiformes; family Heterodontidae; genus Heterodontus; species Heterodontus francisci. Next base: position 9,575,047 of record NC_090380.1, on the reverse strand, counting down.
GGTGACTCTAACATCAGTGGTAGGGAAACTATTGGAAAAACCTCTGAGGGACAGGACTAACCTCCACTTGGAAAGACAAGGATTAATCAAGGATAGTCAGCATGGCTTTGTCAGGGGGAGATCATGTCTAACAAACTTGACTGAATTATCTGATGTGTATATGAGGGTAAAGCAGTTGATGTAGTATACATGGATTTCAGTAAGGCTTTTGATAAGGTCCTGCATGCGAAATTGGTTAAGAAGATAAGAGCACATGGGATCCAAGGCAATTTGGCAAATTGGATCCAAAGTTGGCTTAGTGGCAGGAGGTAGAGGATGATGGTCGAAGGTTGTTTTTGTGAGTGGAAGCCTGTGATCAGTGGTGTACCATTGGGATCAGTGCTGGGACTCTTGCTGTTTGTAGTGTACATTAATGATTTAGACGTGAATATAGGAGGTATGATCAGTAAGTTCGCAGATGACACGAAAATTGGTGGTGTTGTAAATAGTGAGGAGGAAAGCCTTAAATTACAGGACGATATAGATGGGCAGAGCAGTGGCAAATGGAATTTAATCCCGAGAAGTGAGAGGTGAGGACTAACAAGGCAAGGAAATATACAATAGATGGTAGGACCCTAGGAAGTACAGAGGGTCAGAGGGACCTTGGTGTACTTATCCATAGATCACTCAAGGCAGCAGCACAGGTATGTAAGGTGGTTAGAAAGGCATATGGGATACTTGCCTTTATTAGCCGAGGCATAGAATATAAGAGCAGGGAGGTTATGATGGAGCTGTATAAAACGCTAGTTAGGCCACAGCTGGGGTACTGTGTACAGTTCTGGTCACCACACGATAGGAAGGATGTGATTGCACTGGAGAGGGTGCAGAGGAGATTCACCAGGGTGTTGCCTGGGCTGGAGCATTTCAGCGATGAAGAAAGACTGAAAAGGCTAGGGTTGTTTTCCTTAGAGCAGAGAAGGCTGAGGGGTGACATGATTGAGATATATAAAATTGAGGGGCATAGATAGAGTAGATAAGAAACGTTTTCCCTTAGCGGAGGTGTCAATAGCCAGGGGGCTTTAAGGTAAGGGGCAGGAGGTTTAGAGGGGATTTGAGGAAAACCTTTTTTCACCCAGAGGGTGGTTGGAAGCTGGAACACACTGCCTGAAGGGGCAGTAGAGGCAGGAACCCTCACAACATTTTAGTAGTATTTAGATAAGCACTTGAAACGCCATAGCATACAAGGCTATGGGTCAAGTGCTGGAAAATGGGATTAGAATAGATAGGTGCTTGATGGCCAGCATGGACATGATGAGCCTGTTTCTGTGCTGCATAACTCTATGACTCTAAGGCAAGTTCATGCGTAGGGCTCGTGAAGCTTTTTCGCAGTTATCAGAAGAAAGTTCTTCTGATAACTGAAATTCTAAATGCATATGAGCTGGTACTGGAAGCATATAGATAGAAATTCCAACACACCTGACAAAGATCCACAGAGACTTCTTTAAAAAAAATTTTATTTAGAGATACAGCACTGAAACAGGCCCTTCGGCCCACCGAGTCTGTGCCGACCAACAACCACCCATTTATACTAACCCTACAGTAATCCCATATTCCCTACCACCTACCTACACTAGGGGCAATTTACAATGGCGAATTTACCTATCAACTTGCAAGTCTTTGGCTGTGGGAGGAAACCGGAGCACCCGGCGAAAACCCACGCAGTCACAGGGAGAACTTGCAAACTCCGCAGAGACAGTACCCAGAACCGAACCCGGGTCCCTGGAGCTGTGAGGCTGTGGTGCTAACCACTGCGCCACCCTCAATTTAAAACCTGGCTTTTGCTCACTGAATACGGTCTCTCAAGCTAGAAACCTCATGAAAGGTTGAGAGAAAGTGATGTTGCTGGAAGAGTTTAAAAATATTATCCTAAGTAGTAAAAGAAAAGAACAAAGATTCAGAGTGAGAGAAGCTGCTGCCATGGCAGATGACTTTTGAACTCACACACAAACCTTGAACCCAGGGAAAAGCCTTTCATGATGATTCCAAGAGGTTCAGAAAGGGCAGAAAGTGGGAAAGTGATAAAAGATTGTTAGCGTTAGTGAGATAGAAACAAAAGGTGAGCACAAAAGAAGCCGTCCGCCAGTAAGGAAAGAAATGCAGAGGGCAGGCCTGTGTGTTCCCATTGCAGCGAAACAGGGCATATCAAAGCTGACTGCTGAAGTTAAAGGGAAATCCCATTAATCTTGTCGGGGTGCACAAGATTAACAAATAAAGGATGCCCCGGTAGATCTGACTGTGGCCCGAGCTGTGGGAAAGAACTCCACAAAGAATACTGCTGTAGGTATGGAAGTAGTAGAGAAAATTCCTGTAGGCTATCAGTATACCCCTCTAGTGAGGCAAGTAAACTCACTGTCCTGCTTCGAGACAGTGGGGACAATCAATCCTTTATGCTGGGTATAGGAATGACCATCCCACCAGAGAGTTCGCTAAAAGCAAAGGTTCTGGTAAAAGGAATTGAAGGAGGATAGATGTATATACCCCTGTATTAGGTCCACTTGCAGTGCAACCTGGTTTCTGGGCCAGTTAGTGAAGGAATTGCCCCTCGTCTAACTGTGGCCGGCATAGACTTGCTGCTTGGCAATGATTTGGCTGGAGGTCAGGTGATCGCAGCCCCAGTGATATTAGACCAGCCAAATGATGCCAAGGAGACAGAACAAATACAGGAGGAAGTCTCTGGAATCTTTCCTGCCTGTGCAATAACAAGGGCCATGGTCAAGCAAGCTCCCCCAAAAAGAGCTGAACAAGAAAATCAGCCCGATGGTTCAGAGGTCTGGCTGGCTGAAACTTCTTTCAGAGATTTATGGGAAGTATGTAACAGACCCTCCATAATTGAAGCCCAAAAAGCAGATCCTGATTTAAAAAAAAACAGCACAGACATCTTATTCTGAAGCTGGTGCAGAGAAACTGCCTGAGTGTTACTATTTAAAAATGAAATTTTAATGAGGAAATGGAGACCCCCACAATGACCCGCAGAGGAGGAGTGGACAGTAGTTTAGTTTAGAGATACAGCACTGAAACAGGCCCTTCGGCCCACCGAGTCTGTGCCGACCATTAACCACCCATTTATACTAATCCTACACTAATCCCATAATCCTACCACATCCCCACCTGTCCCTATATTTCCCTACCACCTACCTATACTAGGGGCAATTTATAATGGCCAATTAACCTATCAATCTGCAAGTCTTTGGCATGTGGGAGGAAACTGGAGCACCCGGAGGAAACCCACGCAGACACAGGGAGAACTTGCAAACTCCACACAGGCAGTACCCAGAATTGAACCCGGGTCGCTGGAGCTGTGAGGCTGCGGTGCTGACCACTGCGCCACCCTCAGTTCACCAAATTGTGGTTTCCCCCATAAATATCAGAGGGATTTGACGAACTGCCCATGAAATCCCCATGACTGGGTATGTGGGTATTCTAAAGAACAAGCCCAAATTAGCTGACACTTTTACTGGCCACAACTCCACAATGACGTGGTTAAATTCTGCCAGACCTGCCAGATTATTGGGAAACCCCAACCTACCATTAAACCTGCGCCACTGAGCTCCATTCCTGCTTTCAAAGAACCTTGCAATAGAGTTTAATCGATTGCATGGGACCCCTACCCAAAACCAAGACAGGTCTTCAGTACCTGTTAACTAACATGGATATGGCCCCCAGATTCCCAGAAGCCTTTCCTCAATTTTCCCTTGAGGAAAGTTACTACCAAAGCTGTAGTCAAGGAGTTAGCCCAGTTCTTCACCAGATATGGACCCCCCAGAGAAATACAGTCCGATCAGGAACCAACTTCACATCCTGAATGTTCCAGGAGGTCATACAACACTGTATTGACCAGCTGAAATCCTCAGCAGATCACCCACAATCACAGTACTATCAGACCCTAAAAACTATACTCTGAGCATATTGCAGTGAATGTCTCTACAACTGGGACAAAGGAGTAATTTTCTTGCTATTTGCCATCAGGAATTTCCCCAATGAATCCACAGGTTTTACTCACTTCAAATTGATTTTCAGACATGAGGTGAAAGACCCCTAAAATTGATCAAGGAAAAGTTCCTAAATCAAAGAGAGGAAGCCTCGATACTAAACAATATGACCTCCTTCCGGGAGAGAATTTCCCAGGCCAGTGCGATAGCAAAGCAATGCCTCGAAACTTCTCAGAAAAAAATAAAATGGCATGAAGGTAAGAAAGCTGCAGTCCGTGAGTTTAAACCAGGGACCATGTTCTGGTGCTGCTACCACTGCAGGGCGAACCTTTAAAAGGTCGGTTTAGTGGCCCATATAGTGTAGGAAAAGAGGTGAATGACGTAAACTACCTAATTAACACCCCTGACAGAAGGAAAAAATGACCGTCACGTTAACATGCTGAAAAGATACTACAGCCGGGAACTAGACAAATCAGTGTGCGCGCGCCAGGCAGTAAAACTGCAGCAGTAGTGGGGGCAAACTGGACAAGGATGGGAACCCTGAAAACTCTAAAATTGAACCCCCTACTGCGAAATTGGAAAACACCAAAATTTTAAAGGGATTAGACACAATATGGATTATCACTTCTGAACAGAGACAGGACCCAATCACATTACTAAAGGAGTTCAAGGAAGTCTTCAGGGACAAACCGGATTGAGTGGAGGTAGGAGAGACCCCACCAATAAAACAGAACCCTTATAGACTGAACCCAAATAAGCTAGCTCAGGTCTGCCAGGAAATCCAGTACATGCTGGAAAATGATTTAATCAAACCCAGTCAGAGTAGCTGGTGCTCTCCTATAGTATTAGCTCCCAAATCAGACTCTGTATTGATTACTGATAGGTCAATGTAGTTACAAAAACAGATTCATACATATTGAAGACTGCCTGGACCAGGTAGGAAATTCCACCTACATCAGCAAAATAGACTTGTTAAAAGGACACTGGCTAGTACCAATGAGCCAGTTGGCAAAGAAAATCTCCACTTTTGTCACGCTACCTGATGGCTTATTTCAGCGCAAAGTAATGCCCTTTGGTCTGAAAACTGGCCCAGCTACATTCCAAAGGTTAATGAATCAAGTGATAGCTGGTCTAAATAACTGTTATTTACCTTGTCGACCTGCCAGTTTTCAGCAACACCCGAGAACACCATTTACAGACACTCTTCAAAAGCCTACAGAATGCTCACCTAATGGTCAACTTGGCAAAAAATGAATTCGCTAAAGCCCAAGTTACCTACTGAGGCCACATTGTAGCCATTAATCGAGTGCATCCAAGGACAGCAAAAGTGCAGACTCTGATAGATTTCCCCATTCCAAAAACCAAGAAAATCATGCACTTCCTAGGAATGTGCAGGTTCTACCGCAAATTTATTCCCAATTTCAGCACCTTAGCTGCTCCCGACAGACCTGCTAATGAAAAGTGCAAAAGTGGTGTGGTCAGAGCCGTGCCAGCTAGCATTCGAAAAGTTGAAGGCAATTCGAATAAATTGGCAGCCCTGAATTTCAACAAACCTTTTAAAATGGCTATTGACCCAGTGATGTTGGAGTAGGTGCCATCCTACTCCAGGATGATGATTCAGGTTTGGAAAGACCAATTGGCTATTTCTCAAAGAAGGGACAGACACCAAAAGGCATTTCACTGTACTACAAAGACACTATAGAAATGGAAACATGAAGGCTCCTCTTATCTCTGCAACATTTTGAAGTCTATACCAGTAACAGGCACAAAGAGATTAAAACTCATATGGACCACAATCCACTCACCTTCCTGGAAAAATTCAAACTAAAAAATGCCAGGCTTTTTCGATGGCGTTTACTCCTCCAACTAAAAATTTCACACACAGCAGGAAAAGACAATGTCCTAGTCGACACACTGTCCAGAATGTGAACAACACTGTGTAAATCAAATTGATACCAGACTGGAAGCCTGAGTAAATGAAATGAATGTATAAAGTGATGGGATGGTGGCAGGCGGGAGGGGGTGACGTAAAATGGAGCGGGAGGCTCCGGGAGGCTTTCCCGACCCACTCCCGCTGCCCTTTACGTAGGACAGGGGAGCCAAAAACGGCCTGCCCGCCCCTTAATGCCCTTCGTCTGCCTCTACACTGATTGTACGCATGGCAAGCGGGCGCCTGTGACCTGAGACAAGCCGCCTAGGAATTGATTGCCGATTGTCCCGGGGGTACAGGGTGCCCGATGAAGAGCCACCCCCGCTACCTCAACCACCACCAGCACCCAACACGCCCCTCCTCCCCCCCCAACCGACTACCCTGCCTTGCCAGGGCCCGACCGATTACCCCCCGGCGAGGCAACCAAAACTTAACTTTCCTCCCAGCTGTGGCCACCGCGCCCAGTGGCGCTGCTGGGACTAAGAGCTGCTGACCCCCTGATTGGCTGGCAGCTCAATGAGGTGGGACTTCTTCCTTCAAACAGGTGGAAGTCCTGCCTCGGAAAAATTAAAGCCTGGGACCTGTAAAATATGGAATGGATCCCCAGGCGAGGCGGAAGCAGGTTCGCCACCGACTTTTACGTCGGTGGCTGGCTCCCGTCCAGCCACTTTTTCTTTTCCCTCTTCCTAAACCCACGAAACACAAAAATGAAATCCAAGGAACTTCATTTTTTCCCTTTTGGGGGAGTTGTCAGGCACATCGGAGGTGGGATGATACAACATTCATGGAGAAACTCTGAAGAGTAATGGAAAAAAACAGACTTTGTTCTTAAAAAAATGAACCTTTATATTTAAAAAGCAAACAATGGTCCAAAATGCTGCCGAAGAGAAGGGGATTTTAACCTTTTGTATATTCAAATAGTCTGACAAAGACAAACGAACAAATCTTCAAAGCCAAAAGGGGACAATGAAACCCATCTCACACCCATCATAAAAACATTCTTCGAAAACAAAGGAGGTGTGAAGTAGCCACATCCCAGGATGCCACTGGGCGATCACCATGGGCAAGAAACCATAATGTTTCCTAAAAGGAGGTGAGAAGTGAGTTTTATCTTTTAAAAAAGATAGCCAGGGAGAGAGAGAGAGAGACCCAGAAGATGAAGCTATTTGTGACGGCTGGCATTCCAGAAAACATATGCCCTGCTAGAAAAAATCTGACATCTGCATCAGAGAGCAGACAGAGCTAAGAGTAACCCATCAACTTCAACAGAACCTTCAATCAAATCTACAATCACCACAGGCATGCAACTATTTGGACTGAGTGTCAAGTATTCAACAGGTTTATCGCAACCCTTCACCCCCACAAAAAATTACCGACCTCTTTCTCTCCTCTATCTGCTTCTTGTGCGTGTGTTCGCAAGTCAGTGAGTGAATGCAATTACGACAATTTCAGGATAAGCCATATTATTAACAATTGACTGTTTTAAAAACCTACAAGAAAATCTGTCATTGTCTGTTTGTTTGAAAAATACAACACAAAGGAGCTAAACACCTAATACAAATACACTTGGGAATTGAACAAGGGAACCACCCACATCACACCTGGCTGTAAAATGGGCAAATTTTGAAATTCTACTCAGTATTCCAAGATCCAAGTCATTTATATATAGCAAACAAAGCAGTGGTCCCAGCACTGATCCTTGGGGAACACCTATCCTCCAGTCTGAAAAACAACTATTTACCACAAGTCACTGTTTTCTGTCTTTAAGCCAATTTTTGTTATCCAATTGGGCAATGACCCTCCTATTCCATGAGCCCCAGTTTTGTTAACCAACCTTTTGTGATACTTTGTTGAACGCTTTCTTAAAATCCATATAGACATCTACTATATTCCCATCAACCTTCTCTGTTCTTCATTAAAAAAAAAATACACTTCCCAATTGTGCATTTCAAATGTGCATTAAAGCATAGTTAAATACCTTGAGAGGTCTTTGAAAGCTTCTAGGCTCTGAAGTCTCTCCTATTTTTCTTTTTGTCGCTACAAAAGGCTTTCTAGCAGTAGTCTCTGTGTGCTGCCTCTCCTGCAGATAAATTTGAAACATCTTTAGATTGTCTGAAACTTAATGTATGAATACAATGTTGTTTCGAATTCCATGTAAAGACCACTATGTTCTTTAACCTCAACTGATCATTTCTACTGTAAAGTAAAACATTTCAGCTCACTTATAAAAAAGATGCAAGTGCTTTAAAACTGAGAACACACAAGATGGTATGCCAGATGTACCATTTGAAGTCAGGGAATTCAGAGTTTAGATGCACTGGGACAGGTCAGTCCGATGCTTCAGTGACACAAATGGGTGATGATCTTGGACTTCTATCAGAATCGAGTGAAGGTCTTCAAATGTGGCAACACTGTGATGGGGCTCCTAGGGTTTGGTAGCACGTGGGCAGAAGGAATTTTCTGCTCAGACAGAGCTAATAAGGGGAACCAGAGATTTTGCGGATCTAGAAGATGGAACGTGGAGCTTAGCTTACTGGTAAGAGTCCTGCTGTCCGTCAGTGGTAAGGTAAGGGGAGGTGTGCGCATCAGACACAGCATAGGGGCCGCTGGGGTGGGGTTCTCGCATCTAGCAGTAGTACTTTCTAACTTTGAGACCACTGCAAACAACGAATTTGGTATTTTATAACGATACATGTCTCTGTCGGTTTAGATTTTATAACAGCTGCAAGAGACATTCCAATTACTATTAAAGCTCAAGTGTTCAAGTTTAACATTTGTTTAAAACTCAATTTAGGATGATTCAGGTGAATACGCTTTAAGTTTATATTTACAGTATTTATACTTTCAAAAAGCTAAAACCAGTATAGTGGTCTGCTATGTGTTTTCCTCTCTCCTGTCCACATGCAAAAACTCAATAGAAACTTTTATCTGAATAAAGGTTTTGAAATTTATCCTCCAGCTTCAGATGTTGGAAACTAGCAAATATATATTGTTAAAGGCAGAGAAACACCATCATTTGGCTAGTTAAGTGCTGCTGATGCACCCACAAAATATGCTTAGACTGCAGCATCTGTTGGCTGGTGATGGTCACTGTCACCAGTGTACAAAAAAAGCAAATCCAAGCATTTTGTTTATTTTAGACAACAGAAATTTCAGTTACTGAGAAAAAGAGTAGTGAATTAATATTTTTGAAATGAATTTTGTATGGTTCAATTGACTCAAAGTGTGATGGTCAAACATTAACATGGGTTTTCTACTATGAACGCTTACATAGTGTCCTTGTAGACATTACCCCTAATTCCCATAAGTCAAGTTACACTGCAAAAATGAGTTGTCGGCTAGACTTTTACAATTCTCACAATGAATTGCAGTGTTTCTTTCCCCTGCTTCTGTCCACTTCATGTTGCTGTATAATCCGATTTCCATTTCCTCTTCTACCATCTAACTCTCTTTCCCTATCTAATTTTGGACAGGTGACGATGCGTAGGTATAGTGCTTACAATATCTTTGTAGTCACCCCATCTCTGCACTAGACCCTAAAAAAGGCACCTAAATTCATCAAGCATACAAGCTCTTTGATTAATTGATCACCTAGGAAAATGCAAAGTTTAGGGAAGAAAAAACAGCAAATGACATTTTCCATAATATCACTGTACACCAAACTGCCATTCAGATTTTCATAATCCAAACTAAAGGTGTGATTGCAAGACAGTAACTTATTGAATGGTTCAAATATCAAACTTGAACTAAATCAGAGTTGCTTAAATCTTTCCAAACCCAAAGATCTGATTACTGCCTTGAAGTAGCTCTCGAAATTATGCTATTCGTATACCATTACATTTCCCACTGTTGTACAGTTCGCAAGACCAAGTGTGACCTGGGAACAAGAGGAAGAATGAATCCTAGAAGCAAGCACTGAAGTTCCCTACAGCGAGAGGTCCCCATCTTATTTCCAAACTGGATCTAAGCCCCAAAAGGTTTAGGGTACTTTATAGGATGCAAACATGTAAATGAACATTAGCAGAAATGTGCAGGGACTGAAGTTAAAATACATTAAGTGAGTGCGCAGCATATGGATCCAGACGTACTCTATCTTTCCATCGTCTAAAACTACTAACTAATGAATCTGAAGTAAAGAACTGACTGACCGTGATGGGCCTTTTTGCTATTCTCACCCGATGCTCCATAAGCCCAACTGATGGCTTTTTAAAATGTGAACTTCTTGGTGCTTTCAATCGATTGGGTGAACGAGACTTATCAGGCCTCTCAGATCTGTCAAAAAAATATAATATTGGGTAACCAAAGCTCAAATCAAAGAATTAGACACGGAGCAAGGGAAGTGTACAAAGGATAATACTAAATTACTCCTTTACACGACAGGACACGCAGGTCCAGTTTGAATTATTTATAAAATACCATATCAGTGGAAAGAACATTCAGTTTTAATAAATAAGCGATCGGTCTGGTTTTTAATCATGAAGTATTGTTTTCTTTCTCCATGGAACTTTTGTAGTTGCCAACTGGTTTACTGCTGCTGGAAACAGTCTAGTTGAGTTTATACTTTCCACACACATGCCATTGTTAATTCTGGGTGGAGAAGGGTTAAAACACAAAATCACCTGTGCTACAGTAGATAAGCAAGCATGAATTACAAAGTTTATCACAGTGTTGAAATGCTTAATATTGCTCACCTGGCTTGAGAAGAAACATAGCTTACAAGTTCCAGTAAGCCTGCCAAAAGCTCAATGTAATGACAACGTTTAATAAGGTAGGATAGCATAAGTTCTCCAACTCACTGTGCCAGAGAGTTGGACATGGGTTCATGCTCTCAGTCTCCAAAATGCAGTCAGTTCCTAATCTTAACTCTACCATCAGGGAGGCATAGAGAACCAGGTCACCCTGCATTGCCTTTTGTGTATCTGCTACAGGGAGTTTGAGGAATCCCTGCCAATAGAACTTCTTTATATTGGTCGCTAAAGGCTGGCTACCCGACCCGAACTAGACGGCATGTCGGGTTGCACCACCGGGTCCGGCATGCCAGCTTGGGTCGGACACGCTCCGTCACAACCTCAGGTAAGTGGCTCCACTGTTAATTTACTTGGGCTTGAAAGGTGGTTTTGTTAGTTATTTTAAGCTGGTGCAGATCAGCAACAAAGTGAAAAACGGAAGGTAGGTTAACTGATGGTTGAGTCGGACGCGGGAAAAAAAATGGAAGGACTCTGGCCGGGTCGGGCTCGGGGTGGGACGTGGTTCTGTCGGGCTCGGGTCGGGTTTAATTTGCAGACCCGAGCAGGCCTTTATTGGTTGCCGCAAAAAGTCTTACCAAAGTAAAAATATTTAGTTTTGAGTTCAGTAAATGGTTAGCAAAGTGAACTATATGTGAGGACCAGCGTAAAGTTCAAAGTGGAAGGAATCTTGTTCAAATATTTAATATTCTGGGAGTGATTCATCCAAAGTACCTGTGAGAAAGAAACCGAGGCTCCGCAGTTTGATAGGGCTCCTCATACTTGTCCTGTAATCTTTCCTTCCTCCTCCTCTCTATGTCATGACGAAGGTCATCTGGATTTACAGCAACCCATGTGCTTGTCTGAGTATTAGAAAGCATACACAAGGAAATCTAAATCAGCTGCTTTAGACTCAAGCGAAATAGTAAACCTTCATTTTTAATCGAGAAATATTTTGCTAGCCTATCATTCCATCCCAACATAATGCTGTTCTGGGAAATCAAGTTAAACTGCAGCAGAACAGAAACACAACTTCAGCAGAATGCTCAGCTTACCTCAATGAATGATAACAATTTTGGTAAAATTGCAGGAGTCGCGGGCTTTTTTTTCCCACTACAGTGTTTAACAAAATGCAAAATGTGTGTAATTATGCATGCAATGTGTTTTTATAGACTGGGAGTGGAGCGGGGTAGTCAGTTAGGAATGCAGCACAGGCCCAGGGTGTAGAGCAGTTGAAAGGAGGAACTGAAACAGGATATGAGGTCCATTTTGAAACAAAGAACTGGGTCACAGTCTTCTGTTACCTGACAACAGGGAATGACAAAAGCCAGGGCTTGAGGTGGGCTAAAGTACTCATGGGTCTGATGCTGAACAGAGCCAGATGATGTACAGGATTGACCCTGCCTCTAACATAGCATGCTTCCATTTAAATATATAAAAATGTCAGAAAAACAAGGGATGAATCCTTCCTTAGAGACTTGATCAAATAATCTATCCTGGCACTTCAATGCAGTACAGAGAGGGTGCTGCACTGCCATAGGTGCAGCCTTTCTGATCAGCCATTAAAAATCTGCCCTCTTGGGTCGATGTAAAAGATCCCATGACACTATTCAAAGGGGAGTTCTCTGCCAATATCTATCCCTGAACCAACATTTAAAATCGTATTGCTGTTTATGGGACCTTGCTGTGCACAAATTAGCTGCTGTGTTTGCTACATTACCACAGTTCCTGCATTCCAAAATTACTTCATCGCCTGTAAAGCACGTTGGGACATTGAGGTTGTGAAAGGCACTATAGAAATTCAAGTTTGTTCCACAACATTTTCATTGCCAGATGTGGGGATGATAGGGGAGGGAAAGAGAATGGGGGGATTTAAATGTATCAAGTCATGGCACGGTCAACCTTTAATAAAAGAAAAAAATCACTGTGATATGCACCCCTTTCCAAAATATGATGGGGTTCATTAGACTCAGAAGGGAGGCAACTTTAGTAGATCAACTATGGTACATTCTGGAGTTGTACTGCAGAGTGACACTCGTGCAGTCTAGGGTTGTACCCGATATCAAGGTTGATCATCACTGAAAGCTGTTGAAAAACCCATGAATTTAAGTACTTGAAAGAAGGGCAGGCCTCTAGAAGGAACCACTGGAGATTTCAAACACAGAGAAGTATGGGTAAATCTGATGATCTCGTGATGAAGTAAGCATTTCTTTTAATGTCATGATGTTCCAGATGTTGAATGGCTTTTTTGACCTCATTCTGGACTCTTCCATGCCCAGCATCAGAGCACTAATCACCCAAAATCAACTCTGCTGGATGGGACATGTTGCTCGCATGCCTGACACCAGATTCCCAAAGCAGCTGCTCTACTCAGAACTTGATTGTGGCAGAAGACTCCCAAGACGACAGTGGAAATGCTTTAGAGACATCCTCAAAGCATTCCTTAAGAGATTGTTATGACCAGGTGAGAAAGGGGGCTCGGGGTTCCCTCTCAGCCTTTGCCTGGTTTAACTGTAACAGGGTTCAATTTTAAAAACACTGTTTTTAGCTCCCCCTCAGTGAATCCTTATTCACTGCTTTCCAATTGTAAGGCAAAGAAATCAGTCAGGTTTTCTTAGATATAAACAAGAAAGGTGGAAGTTTATTAATCTTAAACTCTAATTCTGTCAACGACTACGAATACACGACACGACCACGCTAGCACGCATACGCAATAAACACACACGCAAATAGAGACAGAAAGAGTAAAAGAATAAAGGGGAAAAGTTTGAGGCAATAGCTTAAATAGTTTCGATTTATGGTGCTTTGAGTTTGATGTAAAATTTTTGGTTGTCGGCAAGTCTTGCCGTTTCGTTGGGGCCCAGTGTGCGCTTTAAAACTTGTTTCGATGTAGGAGTCTTTTTCTCTCGAGGATTAGGTGACTTCATTGGATCCAGAGATATGAGAGAGAGACAGAGAGAGAGAGAGAGAAAGGGAAAGAGAAAAAAAAGGAGAGGGAGGGGGATGGAGAGAAAGGGGGTGGGGTGGGGGGGGGGAGGGAAAAGAGAGAGCAAGAGCGAGTGAGACTCTTCTTCCAAGTTCAGTTGCAATCTGCAGTCTCTGTCTTCAAACTGTCCAATATCTTTTCAAGCATTGTCTTTTAGAATGCAAATGCTTTCCAGCCACTGCTGATCTCTTTAAGCAAGTCATCTCTTCACTCCAGCAACAGTAGCTGGAGAGCAAAGGCACAAAACATACTCTAGGTGGGGGACTTTAATGTCCATCACCAAAAGTAGCTCGATAGCACTACTACTGACCGAGCTGGCTGAGCCCTAAATGACAGAGCGGCTGGACTGGGTCATAGAGTTATACAGCACAGAAACAGGCCAAAAGGCCCATCGTGTCTGTGCCAGCCATCCAGCACCCAATTATTCTAATCCCATATTCCTGCACTTGGCCCGTAGCCTTGTATGCTATGGCGTTTCAAGTGCTCATCTAAATACTTCTTAAATGTTGTGAAAGTCTGCGGCACGTGGTGAGGAAACCAAGAGGGAAAAACCTACTTGACCCCATCCTCACCAATCTATCTGTCGCAGATGCATCAGTCCATCACAGCATTGGGAAGAGTGACAACCGCACAGTCCTTGTGGAGAGAAAGTCCCGTCTTCACATTGAGGGTACCCACGATTGTGTCGTGTGGCACTATCACTGTGCTAAATGGGATAATTTCGAATAGATCTAGCAACTCAAAACTGACCATCCGTGAGGCACCGTGGGCCATCAGCAGCAGCAGAATTGAATTTAATCACAATCTGTAACCCCATGGCCCGGCATATCGCGCACTCTACCATTACCAGGGGGATTAATCCTGGTTCAATGAAGAGTGCAGGAGGGCATGCCAGGAGCAGCACCAGGCATGCCTCAAAATGAGATGTCAGCCTGGTGAAGTTATAATAGGACTATCCGCATGCCAAACAGCATAAGCAGCATGTGACAGACAGGGCTAAGCAATCCCACAACCAAAGGATCAGATCCAAGCTCTGCAGTCCTGCCACATCCAGTCGGGAATGGTGGTGGACAATTAAACTCTTAGGAGGAGGCTCCACAAATATCCTCATCCTCAACGATGGGGGAGCCCAGCACAGCAGTGCAAAAGATAAGACTGAAGCATTTCCATCCATCTTCAACCAGAAGTGCCGAGTGGATGATCCATCTCGGCCTCCTCCTGAGGTCCTCGACATCATACAGGCCAGTCTTCAGTCAATCCGATTCACTCCACGTGATATCAAGAAACGACTGAAGGCACTGGATACTGCAAAGCTATGGGCCCTGACAACATTCCGGCAATAGTACTGAAGACTTGTGCTCCAGAACTAACCGCGCCCCAAGCACTTGGGATTAGGGGTAAGGTACTGACATGGGTAGAGAACTGGTTGGCAGACAGGAAACAAAGTGTAGGAATAAATGGGTCTTTTTCCAAGTGGCAGGCAGTGACTAGTGGGGTACCGCAGGGATCAGTGCTAGGACCCTAGCTATTCACAATATATATTAATGATTTAGATGAGGGAATTAAATGTAATATATCCAAGTTTGCAGATGACACAAAGCTGGGTGGGAGTGTGAGCTGTGAGGAGGATGCAGAGAAGCTCCAGTGTGATTTGGACAGGTTGAGTGAGTGGGCAAATACATGACAGATGCGGTATAATGTGAATAAATGTGAGGTTATCCACTTTGGTGGCAAAAACAGAAAGGCAGATTATCTTAACGACGATAGGTTGGGAAAGGAGGAGGTGCGAGACCTGGGTGTCCTGTGCACCAGTCACTGAAAGTAAGCATGCAGGTGCAGCAGGCAGTTAAGACAAACGGCATGTTGGCCTTCATAGAGAGAGGATTAGAGTACAGGTGCAAGGATGTCCTGCTGCAATTATACAAGGCCTTGGTGAGTCCACATCTGGAGTAGTGTGTGCAGTTTTAGTCTCTTTACCTGAGGAAGGATGTTCTTGCTATGGAGGGAGTGCAGCGAAGGTTCACCAAACTGATTCCTAGGACGGCAGGACTGACGTATGAAGAGAAATTGGGTCGATTAGGCTTGTATTCGCTAGAGTTTAGAAGAATGATAGGGCATCTCATAGAAACCTATAAAATTCTAACAGGACTGGACCGTCTAAATGCAGGAAGGATGTTCCCGTTGGCGGGGCAGTCTAGGACCAGGGGTCACAGTCTAAGGATAAGGGGTAAGCCACTTAGGGCTGAGATGAGGAGGGATTTCTTCACCCAGAGAGTGGTGAACCTGTGGTATTCTCTACCACAGAAAGCAGTCGAGGCCAAAACATTAAATATATCCAAGCAAGAGTTGGATATATTTCTTAGGGCTAATGGGATCAAGGGATACAGGGAGAAAGCAGGAACAGGATACTGAGTTTGGATGATCAGCCATGATCGTATTGAATGGTGGTGCAGGCTCGAAGGGCAGAATGGCCTACGCCTGCTCCTATTTTCCTATGTTTCTAGCCAAGATGTTCTAGTACAGCTACAGCACTGGCATCTGCCCGGCTATGTGGAAAATTGCCCAGTTATGTCCTGTACACATAAAGCAGGACAAATCCAACCCGGCCAATTACCGCCCTATCAGTCTACTCTCGATCATCAGTAAAGTGAAGGAAGGGGTCGTCGACATTGCTATCAAGCAGTACTTGCTCAGCAATAACCTGCTTACTGACACTCAGTTTGGGTTCAGACAGGGCCACTCAGCTCCTGACCTCATTAAAGCCTTGGTCTAAACATGGACAAAAGAGCTAAATTCCAGAGATGAGAGCGACTGCCCTTGACATCAATGTGGCATTTGACCGAGTATGGCATCAAGGAGCCCTAGCAAAACTGCAGTCAATGGGTCGGGGGAAAACACTCCACTGGTTAGAGTCATACCTAGCACAAAGGAAGATGGTTGTGGTTGTTGGAGGTCATCTCAGTCCCAGAACATCACTGCAGGAGTTCCTCAGCGTAGTGTCCTAGGCCCAAACATCTTCAGCTGCTACATCAATGACCTTCTCTCCATCATAAGGTCAAAAGTGGGAATGCTTGCTGATGATTGCACAATGTTTAGCACCATTCGCGACTCCTCAGATACTGAAGCAGCCAGTGTCCATATGCAGCAAGACCTGGACAACATCCAGACTTCGGCTGATAAGTGGCAGGTAACATTCGCACCACACAAGAGCCAGGCAATGACCATCTCCCCTTGACATTCAATGGCATTACCATCACTGAATCCCCCACTATCAGTATCTTGGGGGGGGGGGGGGGGTGGTCACCATTGAGCAGAAACAGAACTGAACCAGCCACATAAATGCTGTGACTACAACAGATCAGAGGCTGGGAATTCTGTGGTGAGTGACTCAGCTCCTGTCTCCCCAATGCCTGTCCACCATCTACAAGGCACAAGTAAGGAGTGTGATGGAATAATCTCCACTTACCTGGATGGGTGCAGCGCCAACAACACTCAAGAAGCTCGACACCATCCAGGACAAAGCAGCTCGCTTGATTGGCACCCCATCTACAAGCATTCACTCCCTCCACCACCGACGCGCAGTGGCAGCAGTGTGTACCATCTACAAGATGCACTGCAGCAACTCACCAATGCTCCTACAACAGCACCTTCCAAACCCATGACCTCTACCACCTAGAAGGACAAGGGCAGCAGATCCATGGGAGCACCACCACCTGCAAGTTCCCCTCCAAGCCACACACCATCTTGACTTGGAGCTATATCACTGTTCCATTACTGTCGCTGGGTAAAAATCCTGAACTCTCCTCCTAACAGCACTGTGGGTGCACCTCCGGTTCAAGACTGCAGCGGTTCAAGACTGCAGCGGTTCAAGACTGCAGCGGTTCAAGACTGCAGCGGTTCAAGACTGCAGCGGTTCAAGACTGCAGCGGTTCAAGACTGCAGCGGTTCAAGACTGCAGCGGTTCAAGACTGCAGCGGTTCAAGACTGCAGCGGTTCAAGACTGCAGCGGTTCAAGACTGCAGCGGTTCAAGACTGCAGCGGTTCAAGACTGCAGCGGTTCAAGACTGCAGCGGTTCAAGACTGCAGCGGTTCAAGACTGCAGCGGTTCAAGACTGCAGCGGTTCAAGAAGGCAATTCACGACCACCTTCTCAAGGGCAGTTAGGGATGGGCAAGAAATGCTGGCGTAGCCAGCAACAATAACATCCCGCAAACGAATATTTAAAAAAAAAAAATCTGCCTGACCCTTCAAGCACCACCTGCCCCTCATGGGGCAATGTCTGCAGATCCAGGCATTAGACTTATGAGCCATCTCAGAACCCATCGAACCAGAATGGAAGCAAGTCATCCTCGATCCCAAGGGACTGCCTAAGAAGATGATGCTTCTAATTTTATTTAGTGCAATGCCATTGAGCTACAAGACAAGACAAGATGACTGCTGAAAGGTCTTCCAAAAAATATTTTGGTTGATCCCACTGGCTTTCCCCATGCTAATTTCTTCATCCCTCACCGGTATTTCTTATAAACGTATTTTTGTACCTTCTTGCCAATGTTTTACTGTGAGGTTCTGTACCCATTCAGTTGTGCTTTGTTGTTATATGTAGTCAGATACAAGTGTGACACAGACTTCGCATATGCCTCAACTATGATGGATACATACATAGATTCCAATTTCTGCACAGCCTTATATTCCAAATCATAAACTAATAGTTACACTAGGTACATTCCAAAAGGCATTGAAATTATGATCTCATTAAATGGGGTACAGTACCTTTCTGCCAATGCGTTTCCTTTTTCGGTTGTACAGGTCAGCCAATGACATGTCAATCCGTCTTTTTCAGAAAGAGAAACAAACAAATAAATCATGTCCTTAAGGAATAAGAGTTAAGTTAGAAATGCATACTGTGACACTACAATACCTGTGTATCGCAGGGCCCAAATTTTTTCCCTCTTCTCTTTGTGGATTCTGTGCATTTTGCAACTTTGAAAAGCGGTCATGCAATGTTAGATCTGAAGACTTAAAATGATCTTCTGCAACAAAAATCATGACCACTCATTACCATGAGTAACATCTCAGTAGGAAACTAGAAATTTCAGTTTTAGCTAAAATTAAGCCAATTGTACATTGAGGTAAATTACTAACATTTAATTTAAATCTCAAGGTACTTCATATTACAATCTATTATCTTACAATGCAATATTTAATTGAGTCTTCCAATTTTTTTAAAATACAGTCTAATAATTCAAAGTATGTTTGATGCTAAAATGTAGATTAACCAACACTCAATTAATCTATATAAATAACTTAGATGATTTGCTGACAATGCAAAGCTAGGTGGCAAAATAAGCTGTGAGGAGGTCACTGAGGCTGCATAGGGATACAGACATGCTAAGTGAGTGGCAAGGTGACAGATAATGTGGAGAAATGCCAAATTATCCAATTTGGTAGGAAGAATAGAAAAGCAGAATTAGTTTTTGAAGGCGAAAAATTGTTAATGTTGGTATGCAATGGGATATGGATGCCCTTGGACAGACAAGAAGCTCAAATTAACTTGCAGGTGTAGCGAGCAATTAAATTGGGAAGGTAAGTGGCATGTTAGCCTTTTTTTGCAAGGGAATTAGAGTACAAAAATAAGGAAGTCTTGCTGCAATTGTACTGGGTTTTAGTGAGACCACACCTGTACAGTTTTGTTCTCCATATCTAAGGAAGGATATACTTGTCTTAGAGAGGGTGCAACAAAGGTCCATAGAGTCAGAGAGATACAGCACTGAAACAGGCCCTTCGGTCCACCGAGTCTGTGCCGACCAACAACCACCCATTTATACTAATCCTATGTTAATCCCATATCCCCTATTATATCCCCACCATCCTCCTACCACCTACCTATACTAGGGGCAATTTACAATGGCCAATTTACCTATCAACCTGCAAGTCTTTGGCTGTGGGAGGAAACCAGAGCACCCAGCGGAAACCCACGCAGTCACAGGGAGAACTTGCAAACTCCGCACAGGCAGTACCCAGAACCGAACCCGGGTCGCTGGAGCTGTGAGGCTGCGGTGCTAACCACTGCGCCACCCACTAGACTGATTCCTGGAATGAGGGGATTGTCCTATGAAAAGTGATTAAAATTGGTCTATACTTCTAGAGTTTAGAAGAATGGGAGATAATTGAAACATATAAAATTCTTAAAGGGCTTGGCAGGGTAGATGCTAAGAGTCTGTTTCCCCTCACTGGGAAGTCTATAACTAGAGGTCACAGTCTCAGGATACAGGGTCTGCTATTGAGATGAGGAGAAATTTCTTCATTCAGTGGGCATAAAGCTGTGGCATTCTCTACCCCAGAGGACTGTGGGGTAGAGTAATAAATTCTGGACACTAAGGAAATCAAGGGATATGGGGATAGTGGGGGCTGTATAGCCTACTTCTGCTTTCACTTATATAAGACACAAAGTGGGAATGTAGGGCTAAAACATTTACTTCAGATTATTTGAAATGAACATAACATAGCTATCCATCCTCTAAATGTTTATAACAGATAAGAAAGTGATTTCTGGAGGTTACAATAGTGTAAAAAAAAAACTGCACTCTATAGACTGCTGAGTTTAGCATTGGGATAAGGCTTTCATTACAAAATGGATGCACAACATTCAGATAAAAATAATCTTCAAGTTGCTTAAGTGAGAAAGTGACAGCATCAGGTGCATCCAAGGTCAGGAATAATGTGGGTTAGAACCAGTGTAATGGCCCCACTAATTAGCCCAATAAAATGAAGGATATCCATCCCCAAAACTACCACCACTGGCACAGTGACCACTCCTAGTAGAGTGAGCAATTTTAAGGGTCAATTGGATTGTTAGGAACTGGATTAAAGTTACAGCACAAAAGTCATTTCACTTAGGACATTCAACAACCAGAAAAGTAGTTAGATTTTAACCCAGATTTCAATAGGTAAAAGTGCAACATTTTTAACAATTCTGAAAAATGTGAATATTACAATTAACGCGGGTGTAAATACTGTTGGACTACACTTCAATGACCTATTCAGTTATGTTACTGATAAACAACGCTTTTAGTGCTATCACCTCACTACCAGTAGCACTTCTTGCAACTAAATAAAGAGGATGCCATAATGCATGTCCAACCTTTAATCTGGTGCACCAAAGTGATTATCTCCTGGGCAAATTCTCCTGATGAGATGTTCGGGTTAGCCTTGAATGATGAACCCATATGCTCAAACACATGATGGAACTCATCTCGGTTCTTGCCAACACTAACCAAATCCTGAGACATTAGTCTCTCTGAAGCATGGCTTGATGTAGGCCTGGAGAAATCCCCACATACATTCAAAGAATTCACAACTAAATATAAGCCATTTATGAAGTTTTATCAAAAGAATGTAAATAGACATAAATACAAAAGTTAGAAAATGTTCTAGTTACCGAGACTGGCAATTTTAAAAATAAAGATTCCAAAGGCACTGTTATTTTTCAGGCAGGTACTTTTTGTTTGAAGTACTCTCCCAATCTCTGAAGATTATAATATTACAGGTTCTCTGCTTTGAACTTCAAATGTGCTACCCAAATTAATTTCTGAATTGTGGATCCCACAATATTACTGATTGAGAGGAGCCATCTGCATGTCAGAGAGGCTCGCTTCATTTTTATACCAGCCATTAATTCAGAGTAGCCTGGAAACTGCACAATTCTGGGGGAAAATATCGACTGGTTCAGATCTGGATTAGCTCCCAGGGCTGTCTCAAGTTGCCACCCCATTAAGAAGGCTCCCAGAGGCAGGCACAGTGCAGTCAGTGGAGCAGCCAGGAAGGCCCTGAAACAAGTTTCCACTGGGGTTGAAAACCTGACTTTAAAAAAATATATAACGATCTGGCCTTAGTTTCCTTAAAATCTTCTTGTCAAATAACTCCTGCACATACTGCAGTATTTAACATGACTATACATACACAACAGATTTTGTTTAAAGTGGAGTTTCTCCTTAAAAACAGGTTTCAGTTTTCAAAGTGGTTATCAAGAGAAAAAATACATTAATTTTAACAACTAAGCCAATGGTCAGAAAATATCACTAATGATTGAATATTTAATACATGCTGTTGAGGCTGAGTAGAAAGAAATTTCACACTAAAAGGCACTTCAGTGGCTAGAAATCGAAACTCTGTCTTTCGCAAGCTACTCCTGCAACATGTCTCTTTTGGACCATAAAGTCTTCCACAAGCTGGTGGTTAACAAAATGCCTCATAAAACTGTACTGCAGTTAATAACCCAGGAAAACAGCGCTAACAATGCGAAAGTTTTGAATTATCCATTGACTGCAGTCCGCTGTAGATGACAACTATTTATGTACATCTTCTTCTTTGGCCTCCTTATCTCGAGAGACAATGGATAAGCGCCTGGAGGTGGTCAGTGGTTTGTGAAGCAGCGCCTGGAGTGGCTATAAAGGCCAATTCTAGAGTGACAGGCTCTTCCACAGGTGCTGCAGAGAAATTTGTTTGTCGGGGCTGTTGCACAGTTGGCTCTCCCCTTGCACTTCTGTCTTTTTTCCTGCCAACTACTAAGTCTCTTCGACTCGCCACAATTTAGCCCTGTCTTCATGGCTGCCCGCCAGCTCTGGCGAACGCTGGCAACTGACTCCCACGACTTGTGATCAATGTCACAGGATTTCATGTCGCGTTTGCAGACGTCTTTAAAGCGGAGACATGGACGGCCAGTGGGTCTGATACCAGTGGCGAGCTCGCTGTACAATGTGTCTTTGGGGATCCTGCCAGCTTCCATGCGGCTCACATGGCCAAGCCATCTTAAACGCCGCTGACTCAGTAGTGTGTATAAGCTGGGGATGTTGGCCTTCTTGAGGACTTCTGTGTTGGAGATACGGTCCTGCCACCTGATGCCAAGTATTCTCCGGAGGCAGCGAAGATGGAATGAATTGAGACGTCGCTCTTGGCTGACATACGTTGTCCAGGCTTCGCTGCCATAGAGCAAGGTACTGATGACACAGGCCTGATACACTCGGACTTTTGTGTTCCGTGTCAGTGGGCCATTTTCCCACACTCTCTTGGCCAGTCTGGACATAGCAGTGGAAGCCTTTCCCATGCGCTTGTTGATTTCTGCATCTAGAGACAGGTTACTGGTGATAGTTGAGCCTAGGTAGGTGAACTCTTGAACCACTTCCAGAGCGTGGTCGCCAATATTGATGGATGGAGCATTTCTGACATCCTGCCCCATGTAAGATTAAATCAGAGCTCGACTTGTTTTTGGTTTACACTGAATTGAAATGCTGATTCGGCTTGTGATGTACTTGGTGGATGATAACAAGCAGCAGAATTTTCCTTCAGATTGTCCACTTTCTATTTAGCAATGGGCAGAGAGAAAAACAATTATGATTCATATACTATGAAAGGCCTTTTCACCTGGTCCAGAACAGCAGAATAGAGGATAAGTCTTGGGCTTGAAAGGGGGATAAATTGAAGAATTATTTCAGTGACTGAGTGAGTGAGCAATCTATGGAACAGGCTCCCTAGGGAGATTATGGAAGCAGTTAGTATTGAATCATTCAAATGCAAATTAGATTTCTTTCAGATAATAAAGTATGCAGAGGAATTTGAGACATGCAATGTGGCAAGCGTAGCAGGTTTGGAAGGAAGAGATGATGTTGGCCCTATGGATCTTAAAGCTCTCCACCGCTGGGGTTTCCCTCACCTCCTGTCTGGATCCATTGTAGACTCATGGGGAGAGATTGATTGCTATGATTCATAACATATTCTATGCATTATCGTTGCATCATGCGACTCCCAGGATGGTAGAAGGCAAACAAGTTGTAACGGCAGTCAACACTGTGCCATCTTTTATTATCTGAAAACCTTTTTTTTAAAAATTCTTTTATGGGATGTGGGTGTCGTCGACAAGGCCAGCATTTATTGCCCATTCCTAATTGCCCTTGAGAAGGTGGTGAGCTGCCTTCTTGAAACGTTGCAGTCCATGTGGTGTAGGCACCCCAACAGTGCTGTTAGGAAGGGAGTTCCAGGATTTTGACCCAGCGACGGTGAAGGAATGGCAATATAGTTCCAAGTCAGGATGGTGTGTGGCTTGGAGGGGAACGTGCAGATTGTGGTATTCCCATGCATCTGCTGCCCTTTTTCCTTCTAGGTTGTAGAGGTTGCAGGTTTGGAAGGTTCTGTCGAAGGAGCCTTAGCGAGTTGCTGCAGTGCATCTTGTAGATGGTACACACTGCTGCCACTGTGTGCTGATGGAGGGGGGAGTGGCTACTGAAGATGGTCGATGGGGTGCCAATCAAGCGGGCTGCTTTGTTCTGGCTGGTGTCGAGCTTCTAGAGTGCTGTTGGAACTGTTCCCAAGCAGGCATGTGGAGAGTATTCCATCACACTCCTGACATGTGCCTTGCAGATGATGGACAGTCTTTGGGGAGTCAGGAGTTACTCGCTGCAGAATTCTCTGATCTGTTCTTGTAGCATCGGTATTTACATGGCTGGTCCAGTTTAGCTTCTGGTCCATGGTGACCTCCAGGATGTTGATGGTGGCGGATTCAACGATAGCAATGCGTTGATTGGCAAGGGGAGATGCTTAGACTCTCTGGTTTCAATATTTCTCCAAAATGTTCAGTTACATGACTTTTTTCTTAGGGTTCTGCTAGATTAATATCCAGAATCTAACAGCACGACATCCTTTTACTTCAATTGCGTAATTTAGCATAAAAAGCAGCTGTACAATTTTCAAGTTGTAACCAATTTATATTTTGAAGTATGATATTGGCTCTTTGCCCCCCGAATGTCTTCTTGTGCTCTTCTCATTCTATCGAGCCCACTCTGCAGAGTCAATTTGCTAATCATTTAATGCATCTTTCATTATAGAGGCAGTGATTTACGTACAATTAAAACTTTATCGGCTTGTGGTAATGTGCCTCTTTACATTTTGAAATTTCCTTTTCCGCTAGAAACTATCACAATAGGATCCTCCTTTTTGAAACCGGAAGCTTCACGTTTAACTGCTTGAAATGGCAGTAGTCACTCTCATGACGTTTTCTGGGGTAACTTAATTAAATAATGGCTTGAAATTCACCTGAATAAAGAGGCCAGAAGAAGTCAACCATCAAGTAACATGTTGCATGTCATGATCCAGTAACAGGTTTAACGCATCTCAATTTCCACTTCACAGGAGCTGTTTACTTCAAATTAGAAGCCTACTGAACTCTTGATCAGTACTACTCCAGAATGAACTGATTTCATTTACTGGTTGTGCTGTCACTACTAAATGATTGCATAAAAAAGGTATAGTAAGAATTATAAGTTTGATAATATATCAACATGCTCTTAGAAAACTGTTATTTGGATTTGTTGAACCCAAGATCTGCAAGATTGAATGTTGATGGGTTCCAGTTATGATGGAAGTAATTATTTTATTTTCAAGTTCCATTGTGCATCTTTCCAATTTGATAAATCAACGCATGAGTTTCTCCATTTTCACAAAGAGAGATGATGCCAAAGTACAAACACTGACCAGGGCGCCCAGAAGGATACTGCCCATCCACAGCAAACAAATACTTGCATGGACTGCAAAGACAGCAATCCTTTCCTGTTGACAGACGTGCAGTTTATTGATTTTATTACACTATCTTGACAAGGTACAAGCCTATTGTAATGTAGGCTGATAGACGATATCCCACTAGATCTTTGCACAAAGATTTGCAATGCATGAATTTTTCAAGGAATCCATGTAGGCTTCATTTCCTGTAGTTTTCACCTGGACCACGACAAGACATCAAACTTAATCCAGCACAATTATGTAGCTTTTCCTGTTATATATGCAGATTGTCTAATTGTTATAGGACAAACCAGATTAATCCATTCAAAATGGATATAAACACAAATAAAAACACAATTTAGACAATACTCCCACTTTCCTTGATGTAGTTGTATACAATTTCTGCTCCTCATACAGGAAAGATACTCAAATGTTGAGAAGTTAATATTCCACTTGAAAAAGAAATACCGTAGACATTTGCAATGAGAATTTTGTCTCACAATGCCTGTTATCAGAGTTCGGTACCAGGTCTGGACAGCTGCTATTTTTCCAGTATAATTTTCCACTCATTGTCTCCAGCTTTTCATAATGAAGGTAGGTCTTCAACCAAACTTCCAAAACTAGAAAGAACATCCTGATGCTCCTAAGATCTTCATTTGGAATTAATATTGATTTCAGTTTCTTTTCCTAATATAAATTATGGCAGAGGCGCAATCTGGTAGAAGCCCATCACAAACGATCTGCTCCATCCTTAGGCATTCTTATTTTTGCTGCTTGATTGTATTATATAATATATGGAATTCCTGGTGCTTAAGAATGCAATTCCTTTATCAAGCTTCAGAAAATTAAGACAAAGTAGCACATGTTCATAGTAATGAATTTCTCCCAGTTCTTTTCCCTTCATCGGAGACTAAAGCATTTGTAGAATTGCGAGGATCAGCAAAGGCAAAAGTGTAGAGTAAAAACTGGATAAACCGGAAATGACAGTACCTCCGTTACAGAAAGAGACTGGTGCTGAAGCTTTTGCTGTATCACATATTTAAGCATTTGGAAACAGACTGCTTTCTGTAAGGGAAGAAGAGTACTACAATTTAAATCTTTAGGTAGATAATAAAAATTGTATGAAATTTCTTTACCCAGCCTCATATGATCAACGAATTAAGGACAATACCTGTACTTGTTCACAGTTTTCTTCATATCTAGTTTGATTGTTAGGGACTCCGTTGTACTGTCTCGCTCACTATTAGTAGCATGTCGTGAAGTTTCCACATGACAAGATCTATGGCTTGATCGCTTAGGAGCATTGTCACGTCGGTCCTTAGCAGACTCAGAACGCTTTCTCAATTCCTTTCCTCTTTCTGCTCGTCCTCTTGTTGCCGAGGTTGCTGTAGATCTTGGGCTTACTTCTTTCTTGCCTACATGCTGAAACCTGCCGGAGTAATGCTCAGGAACGGGATATTTGCCTGATACAGAGTGGCGTCCCTCTGTTTTGTTCAGATCAGTACCTGATTTCTTACCGCTACTGTGAAAACGACTCACCTCTTTATCAGTTGAGCAGCTGGTTGTAAACTCTTTATCTTTGTTTGAATATCCTTGCTGTCTTTCACTGGAAATTATCTGGTGATGCTCAGAAGAGGAGTGCATCTCAGGATACTTCTGTGAATGTACATATCCACTCTTTACCTGCACATAATCTTCAAAGCGATCACTGCTACCATAGCGGTCTCTTGGCATATCTTTAACACGTGTGCTCTCTGAATCACCGTATGATGCAGAGGGGTAGCTTTTCTTATTATGAGGGAATTTCTCCTCTCTCCATTTTAAATCTCGTTCATGTTCTATCACCTCATGTTTTCCAGATACCCAGCTTCCTCCAGATGCTTCTTTGTACCCTTTGACTTCACCTTCCTCTGGATACCTGTGTTGACATAAAGCAGTTTACACTTGCAGTAGAGAGAAGACAGTGAGAATTAAGTTTTGGTAACACGAAGTAAATTTGGGAGCAATGCCTCGAAAGCAGTGTTTTCCCCAGGTTACTAGTTTAACCCTTTATCCTTCTGAAAGCCATTCAGCAGGATGCTGAGGGAAAAAAAAAAGTGGTCCTCAGCTTTCTAGCCATTAATCTGCTCTTTTGCAAAACAACTTAAGAGCTCAATATTTACATAATTGCTCACTTTCAGATTAGGACAAAGGGCTTTCAAGTTTTAAATCCTCAACTCACAAATGTGACTTTTATTCAGTTGAGGTTTTACATCAAAACATAGCCTTAATGGTTCTATTCCAATACCTCTTCTGGTAGGAGCTCCTATCCTGCAACTCTTCAGCCCATCTCCCAGGAGAACGTGAAGAACCTGAATGCCTTTCCTCATGTAAACCATGACTTCTAAAGCCTTCTGAGTCATGCCACTTTTCTGTGCAGCCATAAAAAGTAGATACTGGCCGGTCATAGGTATTCATTTCCGGATCACCTCTGACGCTCTTGGGCTTTTCGTTACACGATCTGCCATGAGTTGGGATTTCCGTTGGGTAGTGCCAGTCATCATGGTCAGTTTGCCATTGATTATGATCATGGTGCCGTTCATTGTGAGCATGGTGCCGCTGATTATGCCATTCATTGCTGTCACAATGCCGTTCATCATGATCATGGTATGGATTATCTTCAAGAAATCTTGAAGGAAGTGGGTAGGTTCGGTTTCCTTCTCTTTCTTGAAAGCAAAGGTTTCTTCCAGTTGTTGCTATATGTTCTGATCCCACTCTTCTTGTATTTGGGGAAGGCTGCCTATACTCAAAAACTTCATGATGAACATTACTATAATGTACATCTTCGGATCTTGGTTCGACATTTCCTGTTTCGTTCCAATTCTCTCGTTCTTCCCTCCACTGTACAGGTCTTCCTGAACTTTGACCAAATCCTCTCGATTCGACACTGTAGGACTGATGCAGTGATCTCTCAACATGGTATTCTTGGCTTCTTCCATAGATTGGCGAGATTGACCTACAATGTATTTGAAGAAGATGGGACATTTTGGTACAACGCAAATAAAACAAAATGGAGCACCTCATTCCAGTTATAACCTCATTGCAGAAAGATTCATTTTCACTTTTGGATTATACTATGTTATATAATCAGGCATCACAAAAGGTCAAAGATGAGATCGAGAACCAATAAAGCAAGACTGCAATGTTTTATTGGAAGCAGGACTATTTGTTCAACAAAATCTATACAAAAGTTTGAAAAAGCAGGATCATGCCCGGAGCGCTGCTTTGGTCTTATGCTCTGGAACTCTCTCCTTAAGCCTCTTCGCCGCTCTACCTCGCTTTCCTCTTTTAATATGCTCTTTAAAACCTCTCTCTTTGATCAAAGTTTTGCCATGTGCTCTATAATAGTCTGTTGTGTGGCTTGGTGTCAAATAATTGTTTGATAATGCTCCTGTGAAGCACTTGGGATGTTTTACTAGCTTAAGAGGCACTATAAGTTATAGCTTTTGTAAATGCTTACTCTTCGAATTCATTTAATTTCGCCATTTAGTCACATTAACATGCAATTTGAAATTACAAATCAAGGTGGTTATTCTCCACTCTATTACCAGTACACTGTACAGCATTATTTAAAAGATATCACAGAAAAATCACTGGAAAACATGTTCAACAGTAAAAGCTCCGGATCTTAAGAACAAAATTGAAAAAATACATTCCAACAAGTAAAATGGAATGCTAAAGTACAAATTTACAAAAAAACCTGCCTCAAACTTCTCTGTGATCTTTAGGAATGCATGGTATAGAGAGAAGTTATGTACTCTGAATTCAAGGCTGCAATCAGTGACCAACATATTTAAATAACTAAAAACAAGAAATGCCGGAAATACTCAGCAGGTCTGGCAGCATCTGTGGAGAGAGAAGCAGAGTTAATGTTTCAGGTCAGCAGTTCTGAAGAAGGGTCACTGACCTGAAACGTTAACTCTGCTTCTCTCTCCACAGATGCTGCCAGACCTGAGTATTTCCAGCATTTCTTGTTTTTATTTCAGATTTATAGCATCTGCAGTATTTTGCTTTTAAGGGCTAATGCTTTCATTCAATACCATTTACACAATACACAAGATCCAAGAACATCAATGTGCAACTTTGGAAAAAGTAGTGTACAGTCAAGAATTAACAATTTTGACATCGAGAGGACACAAATGGATGTGGAGAAACATGGATACGCATATCTATTTTTTCAATTGCAACAATTTTCAAGTTTGTGGAGTGAAAGGCTGAATTAAAAGTTGAGGTAAAAAAAATTAATTAGATTTGACTTCATTTCAGCAACACAACCAGAGGAAGAAACAGCTCCTTTATCATCCCAATGACAACTTTTTTGCTGCTTCGCAGTGACTTTTGCTGGGATTCCACAGATGCAAACCACTTCATCCAAGTGGCCATCACTTAAAGCTGAGCTATATTAATGTGCATTGGCAGGCTATTCAACTGTAGGAAAGCTTCAAAGCTGAACAGCATCCTGTCCTTTTTAAATTCATTTTCAGAATGTGGGCATCACTGGCAAGGCCAGCATTCATCACCCATCCCTAGTTGCCCTCGAGGTGGTGGCGGCGGCAGTGAGCCTTCTTGAACTGAAGTGCGTTTTGGGAAAATGCTCCCACAGTGCTACAAGATAGGGAGTTCAAGGAGTTTGACTCAGTGACGATGAAGGAGTGGCAATATATGTTCAAGTATGGATAGTACATGACTTGGAGGTGCTGGGTGTTCCCATAGACCTGATGCCCTTGTCCTTTTAAGTGATTGAGGGCACAGATTTGGGCAGTTCTGCTGAAGCAGCCTTGGCAAGTTGCTGCAGTACATCTTGTATAGCACACACTGCAGCCACAGTATGCTGGTGGTAGATGGGTTGGATGTTTCAACTACTGGATGAGGTATTGATCAAGAGGACTGCTTTATCATGGATGGTGGCAAATATCTAGTGTTGTTGCAGCTGCCGCCATCCAGGCAAGTGGAAAGTATTTCATTCAGAATCCTCATTTGTGCCTTGCAGGTGGAGCGGCTTTGAAGAGACAGGTGGTGAGTCACTTGGTGCAGAATATCCAGCTTCTTACCTGCTCTGGTAGCCATGGTATTTATGTGGTTTGTCCATTTCAGTTTCTGGTCAATGGTAACCCTCAAGATGATGTTGGTAGGGAATTTGGCAATACCACCACCACTGGATGTCATGATGGGGGGGGGGGGGGGGGGGGGGTGGTGTTTAGATACTCTTATTTGAGATGGTCATTGCCTGGCACTTAAGTAGCAAGTAACATTCATGCCACAGGTCAGCCCAAGCCTGAATGCTGCCCAGGTTTTGCTGCATGCAGACATGGATGGCTTCATTATCTGACTAACTGTAAACATCAGTCTACAGCCCCATGAAAGCCATTAATGAATTTGTTCAAGACTGTTGTGCCAAGGATACTGTCCTGAGGAATTTCTGTAGTGATGTCCTGGGGCTGAGATGACTAATTTCCAACAACCATAACCATCTGTTCTCACCTAACATCCACAAACAAACAGTTCCAGCAATTTACAGTGGGAATTCTGCCATATTTTCCTCTCCCTAACTCAGTCGCCAAGGAAAGAATTACTACTGGCACGCCAGCCAAGATTATCTAACTTAGCATTGAATGAGGATTGAATCTAGCATGATTTGCCTGACACAGCTTCCAACTGGGATGAACTCATTAAATTGTAGTCAAAAAAAAATCTGCTACGGGGGAGTAGAAATACCAATTAAATATTTGCGGCACAATGGCGCAGTGGTTAGCACCGCAGCCTCACAGTTCCAGGGACCCGGGTTCGATTCCGGGTACTGCCTGTGTGGAGTTTGCAAGTTCTCCCTGTGTCTGCGTGGGTTTTCTCCGGGTGCTCCGGTTTCCTCCCACAAGCCAAAAGACTTGCAGGTTGATAGGTAAATTGGCCATTATAAATTGTCACTAGTATCGGTAGGAGGTAGGGAAATATAGGGACAGGTGGGGATGTTTGGTAGGAATATGGGATTAGTGTCGGATTAGTCTAAATGGGTGGTTGATGTTCGGCACAGACTCGGTGGGCCGAAGGGCCTGTTTCAGTGCTGTATCTCTAATCTAAAAAAAAACTTCCATGCTTGACAATGCAACTAAGCAAAGTCAAGTTGGCCAAGTGCTACTTCCAGAAGACAGATTGTCTAAGGGTTGGCTCAACAATACTGGCAGAGGGCAGACTTCATCCAAACCCGAACAGTAGCCTATTTAATGATGGAGGGGTATCATAGCTGAATATGATCCATTCTACTCCCGTCCAATTTCCAACAGGTGTTACTATATATCATGATATCCTTTAACTGTCAACACAGGTATTTATAATGTGAAAACATTGACAGAGACAAAAATGTATCTGGAAATCAACCAGCACAGAAAGGAAGTGCACACAGGCGAGAAAATCTTACACAGTGCACGTTTCCTGTCCACAAAGCTTACTTCCTGTTATCACGATTTTTACCAGTAGAAATGGCTACGCCAATTTTGTATTTCAACTTAAGCTGTTGAGATTACAAGAGCAAATTTCTTAACTTTTTCCCAGCTCCTGAAATCTTATTTCTTTACTGTGCTTACAGCCACGTACGTCATTGCAGTTTTTTAAGATGCTTTTTCCCCCCCACACACCCCCGCCCCTTTAGACCTCCTGTTAGCCTGATTTTGCAGCTGCATTCTCCCTGCCATTTTCTTCATCTGTCTGTGCAGCCCTCTCCCAACAAAATTCCTTTCCACCACTCCTTGGTCTCCACCTATCGGTCCCATTCTGAGACTCCTGCTTGGCCAACAAGCTACTCGGCTTCTCCCTTTCTCCTTATCCTTTGATACCACCCTTCCAATCAATTGGGCTCCAATCACCTTCACTCCTGATCCTTCACAAGATTGCAGAATTTCACTGACTTGTTTCCCCCCCGATTTGCATTAATTTATTTGCTGCCAATTTTCTCATTTTTTTCCCCAGCTAATAAAAGAAAGTCTGCAACAAATAAACTTATTTGATGGCTCTGGTTCATTAACTTAGTTGGTGCTGTTTCTTCCAATTCTGGGCAAATCCAATTTAAGTTCATAAATCCTGTATCTTGAATTCATTTAGCACTGTTCTATTTTAATAAATTTATTAATTACCAACTTAATTCTACTTTCATGATTGTGTAAATCTACCTTTCCTATTCATTATTAATTTGGTCACTTATTGGCAATTTCCCGCGTTCTCTGTAAACCCACTTTAATTCCTAAAACCATACTGATTAATGGATTTATTAATTCCACAGCCCACTTTATTTACTTCATCTAACCAATTCTTTCCTCAAGTCTTTGCTAGTTTATTTATTTCAATGTTTGAAAAATTAATTAATTAATTTGGGCTTCTGTAGTTCATTTCAAATGTTTTTTGGTAAGGCAATCTTCAATAACCAAAAGAAATAGGTGGAATTGACTAATTCTCAAGTTCCATTCCTCAGTTTATTGCATTTCTTTCACTAAATACAAACAACCCAAAGCTTACAGATGTGTATATAATCCATATGAAGGCCACTCTTACTGTTTTCACATAATAATGGACAGTTTTGAGATTTAAACCTCAATAAATGCAGAACGACCATTGCTCAGTACCATGAATCAGTGGCTGGAATTGTACACTAAGCATTACATACGTAACATCTCTATAGTTCTAACATGGTGCATCTTCTGACACACCACCAGCCACTCCGCCAAACATCATGTAGAGTAAAAGTTCTAAAGCAATAGTGCATTTGCATGATGTAACCCAAATAGTATTATGTATTAGGCATGCCTATCATACTACTGTACATCAAGAGGTATATAAATCTTCAATAAGGATTAGGGTTATTTTCCGTATAGACAATAGGACTCCTGCTCCTAATTTGTATGTTCGTATGAGTAAGCACCAACTTGTGTTGCACACAGTCATGGGAGAGAAGTATAACAATTAGAAGCTGTAGTGTTATGAAAATGCTTCCATTTTTTAATATATTTTGAGGACTTGTGTTTAAAAATTGTGGAAATGGATTCATTTGAAAGACTGAAGAGATTTCATAGATGCTGGACTTCTTTTTGAAAAGGTCATGAAATTTTGAAGGACTTTAGATTATTTTTAAAAACAAACCCTTGCTGGATGTCACGTCTTAAGCTAAGTAAACAGCAGGAGCCTTGATGACTAGGGGAATTGTTTACAGAGAAGTGTTTTGTCAAGATTTATGGTGGTCAAGAGTGGGTATTGTTTTGAGTTGGGGGTCAGCCTGCTGAGAGAGAAGCCACCAACTAGCTCATCCTTTTCCACCTCTGAGAAACCCGGAGAATCCAGTGTGTGGACTGGAGAAATTGATGCCACATTTCTCCACACTAATCCTCGACATCGCCTGAAGAGAACTGCTCCAAGAAAGATCCCAGTGACAGCCATCTCTGAATATCTGGACGCCAGACTAAAAGGGCGAGCGGAAAACACTGCATATAAAAACAGAAAGTGCTGGAAATGCTTAGGTCAGGCAGCATCTGTGGAGACAGACGCAGAGTTAACGTTTCAGGTCTGTGACCTTTTACTGTTACATTGATTATCTTGAAGAATTAACAAGTATTTGGCCAAAGTTTTTTTTCTGCCTTTTTGTAAAGAGATCTTTGCAAAGAAAACTTATTTTTCTTTCTTTAACCAGTGTATAAGTGAGAGAGATACAGAAAGTGTGTGTGTGTGTGTTAGGTTAATTTAGAAAAGGGACTTTCATATTTCAACCTACATGTTAATGCTTGGTATCTTTATTGAATAAGTCTTGTTTTACAATAAATTAATAATTTTGCTGTTTATTCAAGAAACCTGGTTGGTGGATTTTATTCTGAAATAAAAAGAGAGTATATAATTGGCTGTATCAGTAAAACATTTCAATGTATGTTGTGACCTGTGCAGAAGTGAAACTAGAGAAAGACAGTGCACTCCTCCAGCCTTGGATCTAACATATATTTGGGGGCTCTGTGAGAGATAACCCAAAGCTTACAATATGCAATTGTAAGTGGGGTAATAATAATTGAAATGGGGAAAAGGAAAACACCAGGTTTCTTGTGCATTAGCATAATGACTTTGTCATTTGCTATGACCTTTCTGGAGAGGAAAGATTTATTCCTGAGTGAATCTTAACCAAGGCTAGGCTAGGCTAAAAGAATTGGCAGAAAAGTTAGAGTTAAAACCAGGAGCCAAGAAAACTGATATAATTGAGGTAAAATCACAGCATTTGAAATTGGAATAAGGAAAAGGCAATCCAGATGGTAGTTCAGTTGAATTAGCTAGAATTCAGTTGCAAATGAAGCAGCTTGAACTTGAAAGGGAAAAAGAAACGAAAAAACTTGAACTTGAGAGAAAGGGAAATGGAAGAAAGTGAGGAAAAGGAAAATGAGAGCATTTCAAAAGGAAAATGAGAGCATTTCAAAAGGAAAATGAGACAGGAAAGAGAAAGGGTATTCGAATTAAAAAAGATGGAACTTAAACAAAAGGGTGGCCTTGACTCCAGTGAAAGTTTTAAGAGAGGACATGAAAAAATACTGGCAGGTAAAGTCAAGAAAAACCCAAAGATGCTTTATCAGTACATTAAGAGCAAGAGGATAACTAAGGAAAGGGTAAGGCCTATCAGAGATGTACAAGGTAACTCATGCGTGGATGCATAAGATGTGGGCAGGGTTCTTAATGAGTACTTTGTCTCTGTCGTCACAAAGGAGAGGGATGATGCAGACATTGTAGTAAAGGAGTGTGAAATATTAGATACAATAAGCATAATGAGAGGGGAAGTACTAGTGCGTCTGAAAGTGGATAAATTAGCAGGGCTGCATGGATTGTATCCCAGGCTATTAAAGGAAGCCAGGGAGGAAATGGCAGATACTTTGAGGATCATCTTCAAATCCTCACTGGATATAGGCGAGGTACCAGAGGATTGGAGCTCTGCGAATGCTGTACCGTTGTTTAAAAAGGATGCGAGGGATAGACCAAATAATTGTATGTCGGTCAGTCTGACCTTAGTACTGGACAAATTATTAGAATCAATTCTGATGGACAGGATAAACTGTCACTGAGAAAGGCATGGATTAATCAGGGACAGTCAAAATGGATTAGTTAAGAGAAGATCATGTCTTACTAACTTAATTGAATTTTTTGAGGAAGTAACAAGGAGGAATGATGAGGGTAGTGCAGCGGATGTTGTCTACATGGATTTTAGTAAGGCATTTGACAAGGTCCCACATGGCAGACTGGTCAGTAAAATGAAAGCCCCTGGGATACAGGGGAATGTGGCAGGTTGGATCCAAAATTGGCTGAGTGACAGGAAACAAAGGGTCGACTGATGTTTTGCGAATGGAAGACAGTTTCCAGTGGCGTTCCACAGGGCTCAGCATTGGGTCCCTTGCTGTTTGTGGTATATATTAATGATTTGGACTTAAATGCGGGGAGCGCGATTGGGAAATTTGCAGGTGACACAAAAAATTGGCCGTGTAGTTGATAGTGAAGAGGATAGGTATAGACTCCAGAATGATATCAATGGTTTGCTTGAGTGGGCGGAAAAGTGGCAAATGGAATTCAGTCCGGATAAGTGTGAGGTAATGCATTTGGACAGGGCAAACAAAGCAAGGGAATACACGATAAACGGGAGGATATTGAGAGGGGTAGAGGAAGTGAGAGAGACCTTGGAGTACATGTCCACAGGTCCCTGAAGGTGGCAGGACAGGTAGATAAAGTGAAGGCATATGGAATGCTTTCCTTTATTGGCTGAGGTATAGAATACAAAAGCAGGGATGTAATGCTGGAACTGTCTAAAACACTCATTAGACCACAGCTGGAGTATTGCGTACAGTTCTGGTCACCACATTACAGAAAGGACATAATTGCTCTGGAGAGAGTACAGAGATTTACAAGAAAGTTGCTAGGGCTTGAAAATGGCAGCTATGAGGAAAGATTGGATCGGCTAGGGTTGTTTTCCTTAGAACAGAGGAGGCTGAGGGATGACTTAATTGAGGTGTGGTACAAGATTATGAGGGGCTTAGACAGAGCAGACAGGAAGGACCTGTTTCCCCGAGTGGAGAGGTCAATTACCATGGGCACAGATTTAAGGTGATTAATCCTTCTACCAGAGGGGATGGGAGGAAAATCTTTTTCACCCAGAAGGTGGTGGGTGTTTGGAATTCACTGCCCAGTGTATTGACAGAGTCGGCAGTGCCATGTTTCTTACCAAAATAGATTTGTTAAAGGGATACTGGCAGGTTCCTTTAACACCCAGAGGTAAAGAAATATCAGCCTTTGTCACACCAAACGGTCTTTTCCAATGCCGAACGATGCCATTTGGGCGAAAAAATGCCCCAGCCACTTTTCAGAGACTAATGAATCAACTGGCAGCGAGTGGTTTCTAATTGTCCGATTTACCTTGATGTGCTGGTATACAGTGACACTTGGAAGAACCACTTGAAACTAGAAGCTCTATTTAGAAAATTACAGTCAACTGATTTGGTGATAAACCTTACCAAAAAGTAATTTGCAAAAGCACGGGTAACCTACCTTGGGCACACAGTACGGCAAGGACAAGTGTTGCCAAGAACAGCAAAAGTACAAGCACTGATGGAGTTCCCTGCCCCCAAGACTAAATGAGAAATCATGAGGTTTCAGGGCTTGTGTTTAAAAACTGGAAATGGATTCATTTGAAAGATTGAAGAGATTTCACAGCTACTAGAGTTATTTTTAAAAACAAAGTAATTCATAACAACGCTACTTCATCGGACACGTCATCAGGATGCGCCGCGGTGCGCACATGCGCACACGGTCTCATGCCCCCTGCGCATGCGCTGCGGTCCGGCTGATCAGGACCGCTTTGCGCATGCGCAGACGACACAGTACGCGCATGCGCACACAGTCTCCTCATCTCTGCGCATGCGCTGCGGTCCGACCTGCCAGGACCGTTGTGCGCATGCGCAGATGACGTCATCGCGTTACGTCGTCTTCCTCGCCGACGCGCCAGTTTGGCCTCTGCGCATGCGTCAAAGCTTCGGCGCGACTTTTTGAAAGTGGAAGGAGGGGAGGTTTCGTCGGGCATTTTCTCGCATTTTATCTGAATTATTTATTCGTTTTGGAGACTTGCTTCATTTTTATTTGACACAGGAGATTGTTCCAAGGTAAGTTGCTCTGCCTTTGTAAGTTGCTCTGAAAACATTTCCATTGTCTGGGCCACCGCATGTTCTCCAGTCCCTGTTGTGAGTTGCTCTGAAAACATTTCCATTGTCTGGGCCACCGCATGTTCTCCAGTCCCTGTTGTGAGTTGCTCTGAAAACATTTCCATTGTCTGGGCCACCGCATGTAGCAGGATGAAGGCACAGTGACTGTGATTTCTGGCGCCAAACAGTACACACTGCAGATACATGATGGCCAGGCTACCTGCAGCTGCATCTTCTCCATTCAGACTTTGTTGCCCTGCAAACATGCTGTTGTTGTGCAGAGGCATCTGGGTCTGCCTTTGGACAGGCTCGCCCCCAATTGTCGCTGGCGTGCATCTCAGACACCAACGACGACAGGCATGGCTGCTGCCATTGTGATTACAGAGAAACAGCCAAGGCCCCTCAGCCACAATGAAAAATACCGCTTGCTTTCAGATCAATTGTACCAGCTACAACAGGCCGTTCTGCAGAGTGGAACGGCAGCATTTATGAGGAGATTGGACTGGCTGCGGCAACAGACTCTCCGCTGGCAGCAAGGACTGGCTGATGAGATGGAGCCATTTACTATGCCCAACAATTGCCCGGAAGCACCTTCAGATGGAGGTGGCCGCGCGCTGGACATCAGTCACGTGTCACAAACCCTGGATCCTGAGCGTCTCACCCCCTGGCCTAATGATCTGATGGACCATACATATGCCTGCCTGTTCAAATCTCACTTCCCCTACCTGCGGTACCCTCTCCTTGCTGCTCAGTTACACAGTCACCTGCTCCTACACCCATCAGGGCAGTGCACATGGACACACAGTTACCTGCTCCTACACCCATCAGGGCAGTGCTCATGGGCACACAGTTACCTGCTCCTACACCCATCAGGGCAGTGCTCATGGACACACAGCCACCTGTTTCCCCATCCGACGTTGAAACAACCATGCAGAGCCTTGTGAGACTCCGCAATTGCCAGTTGCTGCCTGTCAAGCAGAGAGGGCGTCCAAAGGGGTCAAGCACTTGGGGAACATTCAGCAAGAAGAGACTGAGCACTAAAAGAAACAAGCATGCCGTGTCCAGTGGTAGCAGAAATGTGAATGCTCTTGCTGTGAACACAACAGGTGATAGTAGTAGGCAGGATTAAATGGGAATGGATGGAAAGACGCACGAGTAACATAACCACTGGCAGGGAACTGCTGGGCTAAATGGCCAGCTTTATGTTCATAGCCCAAAAGAAATGTGCTTCTTTTCCAGCACCCTCACATCATTCATGTTTTCCCTGAGAGCAGCATTGAACCATCACGAGATAGGGGCAGTAACATCATCCTGCCTCCTACAGCTGAGGTGGGTACTAAGTGATTCATTGGCGGTGTTATCTGTACATGCCTTTACTGCAGAACACAAAGCATGCTCAACAGTAATTTCATTGGAGGGAGGGAAGCTCTGACACTGATGTTCTTTCCTTATTTTCTTTCATGTAAAACATGCCCTTGAGAAAACAATCCTTGACACTTAAGGACGGCATTCAAGCAAAGGAGGCAGTGTGGGAGAGGACGCAAGGATGTGCTGATTCCTGCATCTGAGGTGGGTAATAAGTGCTTCATTGGCGACATTATCAATCGGTGCCTTCACTGCAGAACTTAAAAAGGTGTGCACAACAGTAATTTCAGTGGATGGAGGGAGGCAAGCTCTGACTCTGATTTGCTTTATTTCTTTTCATGTAAAACATGCCGTCGAGAAAACAATCCTTGAGACTTAAGGTCAGCATTCAAGCAACGAAGGCAACTAGATCATGCTGCGGAGCTCATCACGATGTGGAAAGGAACATTGCATTTATGGATGAATTGGGAATGCACATTGGGATGCGCTTGGGGAACATTCACCAAGAATAGACTGAGCTCAGACTCTTGTGACTTTGCCTTCTTCACATGGACAATACAGTAGTGGAATAGAGAGCCAAGCGTTTATTCACCACAAGGCTCTCCAGGAACAATCTCTTTAGCTGTGCATAGCAGAGACTCGGCCTGTCTAACGGGAATGCTGGACACAACACTCATGTATCCATGCACAGCAGTTCCTCGGATACTTAATGAACTTAATAAAACTTTTCAATAATTAAACCCAGAATTGTTGAGGTTTTGTTTTGCATGCTATTTCCCCGACTTTGCAACTGCACTTCAGATATTCAACTATGGTGGGGGGGTAGAGGGAGGGGTGGGTGAAGAGGGGGAGGGGTGGGAAGAGGGAGCATGCAAAATGCAGGGACCAAACAGTTGCAATGCCTGAAGTACTGTGGAGAAGTAGAGAAAGCAACTGGGTAGGGTAGAAAGCAACTGGATTGGGCATCCGCAGCTGGAGGGAACGGCTGAATGGAGGGGGCCGGAAGCGAGAGGCCGTAGAGAGCCGCGGGGAGCGAGCGTGCGAAGACCTTGGTGTCACCGGGTCCAGGGACTGGCCAGCAAGTCTTTTGCTGTTGTGTTTATGGCGCATGCACAGAAAAAGGCGCTCCTCTTCCGTTCCGCTGTTCCCCCCCCCCCCCACTCTCTCCCCTTCCTCCCTCTCCCCCAGCTCTCTCCCTCCCCCCTTCCTTACCCCTCCCCCTCTTTCTCTCCCCCTTCCTTACCCCTCTTTCTCCCCCCCCTCCCTCTTTCTCCCCCCCCCCCTCCCCCGCTACCGCTGGTGCCCCCGCGCTGCTCTCCCCGGCCCCCGCGCTGCTCTCCCCGGCCCCCGCGCTGCTCTCCCACTCCGGCCATTGTATTCTGCCACGTGTTTGTCAGGTTTCATCTCTGTGATTCTTTGAGCAGCGCCATCTTTAGTCCTGGCAGCTGCTACAGTCGCAAGCTGTGACGTTTTCGTGGCACATGCTGTATTTGCGCATGTGCCAAAACAGCGCCACCTACCGATCGCGTTGTCAACAATTGTGGTCTTTTAAAAAAGGTCACTGGAAGGACTTGAGATTTTGTTTAAAAACAAACCCTTACTGGATGTCACATGTCTTAAGCTAAGTAAACAGCAGGAGCCTTGGTGACTAGGGGAGTTCTTTACAGAGAAGTGTCATGTCACGATTTATGGTGGTCAAGAGTTGATTTTGTTTTGAGTATTGTTTTGAGTCAGTTGGGGATCAGCTTGCTAAGAGAGAAGCCACCAGCTCGTCCTTTCCCACCTCTGAGAAACGCTGCGAATCCAGTGTGTGGACTGGAGAAACGGATGCTGCATTTCTTCTGAAAAGCCTGCCAGGC
This sequence comes from Heterodontus francisci, assembly GCF_036365525.1. Lineage (NCBI taxonomy): Eukaryota > Metazoa > Chordata > Chondrichthyes > Heterodontiformes > Heterodontidae > Heterodontus > Heterodontus francisci. The sequence goes on along the minus strand of NC_090380.1, from coordinate 9,534,439 downwards.
TAATCCTAGACGTCGCCTGAAGAGAACTGCTCCAAAAAAGATCCTAGTGAGAGCTGTCTACGAGTATTTGGACGGCAGGCTGAAAGGGCCACTGGAGAACATCGCTTATCTTGTCCTTTTTTCCTTTAAGAATTAATATTTGGCCAAAGCTTTTTTTGTCTTTTTATAAAGAGATCTCTACAGAGATTTTTTTTTCTTTAACCTGTTAACCAGTTTGTGTACTGGGTTAATTACAAAGGAAACTTTCATATTTCAACCTATGTGTTAATGCTTTTTCTCTTTATTGAAAAAGTCTTTTATAATAAATTAATAATTTTATTAAAGAAACCTGGTTGGTGGATTTTATTCTGAAATAAAAACAGAGTATATAATTGGCTGTATCGGTAACTGGGTAAAACATTTAAATCTATGTTGTGACCAGTGGAGATGTGGAACTAGAGAATGACAGTGCACTCTCCAGCCTCAGTCGTAACAATAGTAATGATAAGACAGGCTGAAGTTTAACAAACATAGTTAGAGGTCAACAGGTGGAACGGAGTTGGAACTTCTGGGACAGAACATGACTGTGGAAATCCTAAAAACCATTGCATAAAATGGCTCATTTAGAAGTAGGAGCTATCTGGAAACAAGCCTGGAGGATGGTAGACAGTGGTGTTCCCCAAGGGTCAGTGCCAGGACCATTACTTTTTGCTAGATATAAATGACTTGGATCTTGAAATACAGAGTAGAGTTTCAAAATTTGCCACTGATACCAAACCTGGACATGTGGCAAATGGTGAGGATGATACGATCTGCCTGCAACAGGACATAGATAGGCGACAGATGAAATTTAATACAGACAAGTGAGAGATGATGCATTTTGGCAGAAGGAATAGGGAGAGGCAATATATACTTAACGGTACAGTTCCAAAGAGTGTGCATATGCATCGATATTTGAAGGTGGCAGGACATATTGAGAAAGTGGTGAGCAAAGCATATGGGATCTTGGGCTTCATAAATAAAGGTATAGAGTACAAAAGCAGGGAGGTTAAGCTGAAGCTTTATAAAGCTCTGTTTAGGCCCCAATGAAAGTACTGAGTCCAGTTCTGGTCACCACACTTTATGAAGGATGTGAGGGTCCTTGAGAGGGTGCAGAGGAGATTCACTAGAATGGTTTCAGGGATGGGGGATTTTAGTTAAAAGGTTAGGTTGGAAAAGATGAGGCTGTTCTCCCACCAGCGAAGGAGATTGAGAGGAGATTTGATAGAGGTATACAAGATTATCTCAGGCTTAGATAAGTTAGATATGAAAAAACTGTTCTCATTAACTAATGGTACAAGGATAGGAGAGACAGATTTAAGGTTTTGGGCAAGAGAAGCAGGGGGAATATGATGAAGAACTTTTTTTTTTTTTTACACGGCAAGTAGTAATAACCTGGAACTCGCTGCCCATGAGGGTGGTGGAAGCGGAGACAATGTTTTTAAAAAGAAATCGAATGGGCACTTTGAAGGAAATAAAATTGCATGGCTACAGGGTTCAAGCAGGGGAGTGGGACTGACTGGATTGCTCTATGGAGAGCCGGCATGGACTCGAGAGGCTGAATGGCCTCCTTCTATGCCATAAATGACTGATTCTACTCAAACTTTCAGGCAACTTCCTCTAAGGGTCTCTGTGCATCTAGGTGTATTCTTCCATTTTTCCTTCCAAAATGTATTACTGCACACTTTGGTCACCTGTCTACCTGCACTACCAGCTTGTCTTTTATACTCTTCCTTGCTGCTTGACATATCTATCCCCTTCCCTTTGCATCATTCGCAAATTTTGAGATTGCGCTTCCTATGCCCAAGCCCAAATGACCCATATACCAAGAACAGAAGTGGACCCAGCCCTAGAAATACCACTTTCAATCCAAGCAAAACCCATTACCTCAAGACATTACCCACATTGCTTTTCACATTGTGAAATTTCCTCCCTACCTGGATTTTTCTAAAAGTTGTGCGACACCTTACTGAATGCCTTCTGAAGGTCCATAGAGACCACATCGACTGTAGCCCCTTTATCTGGCTAACTAGCCTCTTGCCTTTAATAATTCTGGGCAGTCTGACCTTGAATAATACATACATTACTAAATGCTCAGTAATTTTATTTTGGATTCTAAAACTTGTCTCAGCCACCAACCCTCTCTCTGTCCTTTTAATCAGAAGTAAGATTTCCATCTTTTATCTGCAAGAACATTCTCAAGATCATATATGAATGAAGTGAACTGCTGATCCCAAAATCCAGAGAGATGGCCACTAACTTCTTAACCGATTTAACAAGTTGATACGACATTTCATGAAGAATTATACTCACAGCTAGTTAGGTCATTATTTTGACAATTTGCATTTATTAATTCCTCTTCAAGCAAATAATGACCATATTTTACATACCCAGACAGTTAGAGAAGCGACACTGGGTAACCTATAGAATCCTATCCTGAAATGGGACTAACGTGATGGAATGAAAAGGTGTCCTCTCTCCGTCAGCTGCAAGAGTCGTCATAATAATTCTGGCAGTCTCAATCTACATTTTAGTGGGTCTTAAACTGCCTAGAATTGAGGAATCTCACTAAGAATGCTCACAGACAGCTTGTGTGTGAAAGCAGTGTAATATTAAACAACAGACTTCCTCCTAAATACATTGTTGGGTCACAGTAACAAACCATCAGTCTTGAAACCAATCATGTTAGACAAGGTGGGAGTGTTTGATGTTGACACTAGGTCCAAAAAAACTTCTGTTCCTAGCAATGTTACCCCTCACCCCACAAAAATATGCTGGATACCAACAACCGAGTTTTACCAACTGAAATCTGATGTTTAAACATGGCTTCTCATGACTAGCATAGAAGTGAATTTCTCAGTGTTCCAATAGACATTTCAACCAATGCTAGAATTTTATTCCCATAAATGAAACTTTGTTTCTGACCCCTCGACATTCTTCATTTTTGTTCTCATAATACCAGAGGTTGCCCTGATGTCCTTAAATCTCCTAGGCCTCCTCCATGTTGCCTAATGCATCTCTGACTCAGAGTCCCTCTTCTTGCTCAATATGGAGTGACTTCCCACCCCACCAATCATGCACTTCGATATCAAGAACCTTCTGAATATGTTGCTTTGTAGAGATCGAATCAAACCAAATGTCAATTCCTTTTGATCGGTCAATAAAAATAGCTGAGAGGGCAAAACAATAGCATGTGGTACTCACTACCCTCCTACAACTTCACTGCTAATGGCCCATTCTTCGGTTCATACTTCTCCAGAGTCTTGAAGTATTTCATGCAAATGAAAAATTATATGGAAAGATCTAAAATGACACCTGGTGATGTAAAGGAAGCAGCTCTGGACCTAACATCAAGGTTCCTACGAAATGCAGCCACCCAGCAGAAAACATACAAGGTGCATTTTGCTAGATTAGCCTACATATTTATATTGAACTGGAACCATAAAATATGACAAAAGGATCTATCCTTGGAATCCTTCCTGTTCACCTCTATAAATTACCCCTCGTGATATCACCTAGACATAGGGTCAGCTTCCACATGTACGCTGCCAATACCTAGTTCTACCTCTTCTCTATCCCTCCCAAGGCCTCCACTCCCACTGCCTCCATGTTGTGAGCCTGCTTGTCCAAAATCCCACTTTCAATGAGCTGCAATGTGCTCCATTTCAAAATTGGGAAGACTAAAGCCATAGCCTTTAGTCCCTGCCACAAACTCCAGACTTTTCACCGATTGGAAATTGGATGAGCACTTGAAGGACAAACTTGCAGGGCGATGGGGATCAAGCTGGGGAAGGGGAAGTGACTGACTGGATTGCTCCAGGATGGGCCAAATGGCCTACTTCTATGCCGTAAATAACTCTTGATTCCAAACCCCTCCCCAATTTTTGCCTCAGGTTGAACCAGACTGTGCACAACCTGTGTCTTATTCAAATCTGAATTAAGCTTCTAACTGCCTCATAATGACAGCCTACGTCCAATTCTGTATTATTGAACTCTACCAATACCTACTACTGAAACTCTTCCATATCTTTGTCACCTCCAGATTCAGCTATCCCAATAATCTACTGAATGACCTATTATCCTGAAATGTCAGTTCATCTAAATAAAGTGCTGGTTGTATCTTATCTCATACTAAGCCCCAGCACCCCTGTCTTTGCTGAGCTACATTAGCTCCTGGTTTCCCAAGGCCTCTAATTTAAAATTTTTAACCTCGTGTTTTAAACATCGTCATGGCATCAAATCCTTATCTTCTCCAAACTTACAATCCTCCCTGAACACTCTGCTCCTCTGGCTCTGATCACTTTTGCACCTGCATATCCTTCGCCACACCACTGGCAACCATGCCTTCAGTCACCCAGGCTCGACACTCTGGAATTCCAACCTTCCTCTCCTCCTTTAAATATATCTTTCTTTGGGTCGGCATCTATTTTGTTTTGATTATGCTTCCGTGAAGCATCTGGGACCGTTTCCTACATTAATATCCCTAAATAAATACATGCTGCTGCAATAAATAAACAATTTTTCCTCTCTATCCTGAAAAACAAATGTCAGAATATAAAATGTGGAATAAAGTATGAGATTTAAAAGACAGTGACAAGCTTATTGTCAGAAGTATTTCATTAGAGTCCAACACATACAATATCTCAAAATTCTACTCATGAATATACAAAGCTTAATGGAAGCAAAATGTTATAGGATAAGCATTAAAAACAAAAAAAACAGAATGGGGATTACCCATAGCAAAACAATGTGTACGACACGTCCACTGTTATATTGAGCGCGGATTAGTCATATACATGGCTTTTGAACGGTTTCTACAGTGCTGCAGGATGGATGATGTCGCACACGTACAATCTAACTATTCAATTTATATTAACTTAAGTTTTCCCTCAGGCTGACTTGTTTACGAGTCACCCAGGCTACTCTAGGTTAAAAGTGAATGCAAATCCAACAGTACAGGTCCAGTCATCTCGCCAAACCACCCAATCATTTCAAGCAGGTGAAAATGTCCCTCTTTTCATACCAATACCATAATACTGCACAAACTAGAACTGTAAACACAATCCCTTCCAAAAAAAGACTGACCCTCAATAGGGGTTAATTCCAAATGGTCTCATACTACATACCAGATACTAGCTCCAATATGATCTGTAACACAAGAACGAACAATCCTCTTCACACAACTGATGTCAAACTTCACACATTTCATGAGATTTCTTTTTAATTTACAACAGAAATTCACCATCAAATTTTCCTGGATCTCTAACTTATTAGGACTATAGTACTAAAGCTCAATTATTTGCTTTACCAATCAGCTTTATAAATCCTTTTATAGGATTAGAGCTTAAAGAACACATTTTCAAAGTGTAGAATTCACTTACCTATGCTTCCATCTTGGGGATCTCGATCTTGATCGAACCATTGTGCCAGGCAATTAGGAGCCCTGTGAGTTGCGGCTGTGACAAATATACATACACACACACACATCAGAACTGCCAAATTATATTCACCAGGAACATTTCATAACCCTTACACAAATGATTATAACTGTATGAAGGTACCAATAAAACAAATTCTTTAATGCATTGCAGTCAGAACTTTTAGTTCCATGACCTCCATGTCAAGAACTGATTATTTTACCTTTTTGGACTGCTTAAAGCCATACTTTATGTAGCTAGAGTGGTGAGAAAATAAGTTTCAAACATAGGATTGGTCACCAGAAACCCTTTGTTCAAAAGATCAAGCAACCCACATTAATCATAGCCAGTTCTGCCCGAGTTGATTCTGATTGCTAAACATTTTCAAGGAAGATTTACAGTTTCACTGTTACAATAGGTATTTATAACTAGCCACTATGCATTTTAGGTGAAATAAGATATATTTGAAGTGCCAAACATCGATTAAGCAAGTATATGGCAAATCTGTCAATCAACTTCACAAGCCCTTTGAAATATTCATCAACATGGCTCACTTAATGATGTTCTGCCTGTGTACAGGATTAGGAATTTGAGCCACACAGCAGTAGAGGTTCCGCTCTTAGTAAGCTGACAGTCCTGAGGCAGTGCTGCACTGTCCTTCAAACGAGATGTTCCATTGGTTCTGGAGGTCAGAAAAAATCCCATAGCAGTACTAAAAAAAAAAGAGCAGTGCACGCTGCTAATGTGCAGGCCAACATTGCTCCTCAATCAGTTTCAAACAACAATGGATTAATTAGACATTAACCTCACTGTTACTTGCACACACTCGTGCTACAGAATGTTGCTTTGTAACACTGCATTTCAAAATGCAATTCATCTGACATTTGTCAATGCCAGATACTATATAAATGCAAAACTAGCGATCTCAGTTTACGTTGCAGGAAAAATCTGAATTAGGAGAAAAATTATTAAAAATTTTAAACGATTTTGTCACTTCTGAAAGGTATACACACAGAAGCCCAGTAAACTGTACGTGAAGATCAGAACATTTTTCTACTACCGGTCTGTATGTCACAATTCCCCTGCAATGCAGATGATTACTAAAAACATTTCTTGTTCTTTGATTATGTTGCAGCAATTCAGCTAGATATGTTTTCTTAAATATTCATGGTTAAGCCTCTCAGGTTCACTCACTCACAAGCCCGACATCATTTGCAGGATCGCAAGGAGCAGTTTCTCACTGCAACACTACCCAGTCTATTCAACAGATGCAGTACCACATTAAAAAAAAGTTGCAAAAACAAATAGGATAAATAGGCCAGTGAGCCTTCAAGTCTGCTTATTGGAACTAAAATCAATGCATACATCTTAAAGCATGGCAAGGAATTCCAGCTTTGCATCTTGACCAGGAGTTACTGCATCCATAATGCAAAAGGTACAGGCTCGTAGAACCATAGAAAAATTACAGAAGGAGGCCATTCAGCCCATTGCGTCTGCACCGGCCGGAAAATCTAGCTGCCCAATCTAATCCCACCTTCCAGCACCTGGTCCGTAGCCTTACAGCACTACATGAGCATGTCCAAGTACCTTTCAAATGAGTTGAGGGTTTCTGCCTCCACCACCATTCCTGGCAGTGAATTCCATAAACCCACCACCCTCAGGGCGAAAAAGTTTTTCCTCATGTCCCCTCTAATCCTTCTACCTTAAATCTATGCCCCCTGGTAACTGACCTCTCCGCTAGGGGAAACAGGTCCTTCCTGTCTACTCTATCTAAGCACTTCATAATTTTGTACACCTCAATCAAGTCACCCCTCAGCCTCCTCTGTTCCAAGGAAAACAACCCTAGCCTATCCAATCTTTTCTCATAGCTGCTACTTTCAAGCTCTGGCAACAAATCTCCACTGTACTCCCTCCAGAGCAATTATGTCGTTCCTGTAATGTGGTGACTAGAACTGTAGTCAATACTACAGCTGTGGTCTAACCAGCATTTTATACAGTTCCAGCATTGCATCCTTGCTTTTGTATTCTATACCTTGGCCAATAAAAGAAAGCATTCCATATGCCTTCTTCACCACTATCTATCTACCTGTCCTGCCACCTTCAAGGACCTGTGAACATGCACTCCAAGGTCACGCACTTCCTCTACCCCTCTCAATATCCTTCCGTTTATCGTGCATTCCTCACTCTGTTTGCCCTTTACCTCACACTTCTCAGGATTGAATTCCATTTGCCACTTTTCCACCCATTCAACCACTGATATCATTCTGGAGTCCACATCCTCTTGACTATCAACTACACGGCCAATTTTTGTGTCATCTGCAAATTTCCCAATCATGCTTCCCACATTTAAATCCAAATCATTAATATATACCACAAACAGCAAGAGCCCCAACACTGAGCCCTGTGGAACACCATTTTGAAACCCCTTTCCATTTGCAAAAAGATCCGTCGACTACTACACTTTGTTTCTGGTCACTCGGCCGATTTTGGATCCAACTTGCCACATTCCCCTGTATCTCATGGACTTTCATTTTTCTGACCAGTCTGCCATGCGGGACCTTGTTAAATGCCTGTAGTGCTCTTTTTTACAACAGGGCTTAGAAATTGTTCACATTACTTGTCTTATCATGTGGATCGGCGACCATAATCCAAACATACTCAAATCATGTCTGTTTTAGGCAATACAACCAATCCTGATATCAATACTCATCAACCAAGAGTCTGTTATACAGCAAAACAGCTGTTAGTACATTTTATAAACTAGGTCTCCATACATAATGCAAAGTTCCAAAGGATTTTAGATTGAAGTGGAGACTGAGTGAGACCAGCGGTGTTTAAAAAGAGCAGCAGCAGCGGGAAAGCAGACTGAGAGACCAGCGGTGTTTAAAAAGAGCAGCGACAGCGCGCCTGAGTTTTGAAAGGGGAAGCCAACAGTGACATCAGAGGAGAGCTGCAAGGTGATTGGTTGGTGAGTAGCAGCTGTTAGAGTATCTTAAAAAAGGGGTAAGCTTTTTTTGTTGAAAATAAAACCTTTGGAGATAAGGTGAGTACTACTAAACTGTTTTTTTTTTTTTAAAAGAATTTTAGATTGAAGTGGGTAGAACAAGGCCCCTAGTATAATTAGTATTTTTTAAATTCAGGGAGTAACTAATTAACCTAAGGGTAAGTCATGGCAGGAGAGCTCAGCCCCATGATATGCTCCTCCTGCGCTATGTGGGAAATCAGGGACGCTTCCAGTGTCCCTGGTGATCATGTGTGCAGGAAGTGTCTCCATCTGTAACTACTGACTACCAACATTATAGAGCTGGAGCTGTGGGTGGATTCACTGTGGAGCATCCACGATGCTGAGGACGTCGTGGATAGCACGTTTAGTGAGGTGGTCACACCACAGGTAATGGCTGCACAGGCATAAAAGAGATGGGTGACCACCAGGAGGAGTAGTAGGCGCAGGCAGGTAGTGCAGGAGTCCCCTGTGGCCATCCCCCTCTCAAACAGATATCCCACTTTGGATACTGTTGGGGGGGGGGAATGACTTCCCAGGGGAAAACAGCAACAGCCAAGTTCGTGGCACCACGGAGAGCTCTGCTGCACAGCAGGGCAGGAAAAGGGTTGTAAGAGCTGGAGTGATGGGGATTCTATCGTAAGGGGTGCAGATATGTGGCCGCAAACAAGACTCCAGGATGGTATGTTGCCTCCCTGGTGCTAGGGTCAAGGATGTCTCGGAGCAGCTGAAGGACATTCTGAAAGGGGTGGGTGAGAAGCCAGAGGTCATGGTCCATATTAGTACTAACAACATAGGCAGGAAAAGAGATGAGTTCCTGCAAAGTGAATATAGGGAGTTAGGCAGAAGGTTAAAAAGCAGGACCTCTAGGGTTGTAATCTCAGGATTACTCCTTGTGTCACGTGCTAGTGAGGGTAGGAATAGGAGGATTAGGCAAATGAATGCGAGGCTGAAGAGCTGGGTAGGTGGGAGGGCTTCAGCTACTTGGATCATTGGGATCTCTTCTGGTGCAGAGGTGACCTGTACAAGAAGGATGGGTTGCATCTAAACTGGAGGGGGACCAATATCCTTGCGGGGAGGTGTGCTAGCACTACTCGGGAGGGTTTAAACTAGTCATGCAGGGGGGTGGGACCCAAAGTAGTAGTCTCTCCAATGAGATAGTTGAGGCAAATGTAGAGGTTAAAGCAAGCAAGTCCAGTAGGCAGGCCAGGCAGGGGCAGGACAGGGAGCGTGGAAGGTCTGGTAGGCTAAACTGCATTTACTTTAATGCAAGAAGCCTTACAGGCAAGGCAGATGAACTCGGAGCATGGATCGGTACATGGGATTGTGATATTATAGCTATTACGGAAACGTGGTTGAGGGATGGGCAGGACTGGCAGCTCAATGTTCCAAAGTACCGATCTTTCCGGCGTGACAGAGGTGGAGGTGAGAGAGGACGGGGAGTTGCACTATTGATTAGGGAGGACATCACGGCAGTACTTAGAGAGGATATCTCGGGGGGAACATCCAGGGAGGCCATATGGGTAGAACTGAGAAAGAAGAAAGGGGTGATCACTTTGATGGGATTATACTATAGGCCCCCCAATAGCTAGAGGGAAGTGGAGGAGCATATATGTAGGGAAATCACAGATAGGTGTAGGAATTATAGGGTTGCAATAGTAGGTGATTTTAACTTCCCTAATATTGACTGGGACTGCCTTAGTGCTAAGGGATCAGATGGGGAAGAATTTGTTAAGTGTGGCCAGGATAGTTTTCTGAAGCAGTATGTGGATAGCTCGACTAGAGAAGGGGCTACACTCGACCTCCTCTTAGGAAATGAGGATGGGCAGGTGGTTGATGTGTCAGTGGGGGAGCACTTTGGGACCAGTGACCATAACTATTAGCTTCAAGATCGTTATGAAAAAGGATAGGACTGGTCCTCAGGTTGAAGTCCTAAATTTGGGGGGGGGGGTGGGGAGGCTAATTTTGATGGCATCAGACAGAAACTCTCAAAAGTTGAATGGGAGAGGCTGTTTACAGGTAAAGGGACGTCTGGCAAGTGGGAGGCTTTTAAAAGTGAGATAGGAAGAGTTCAGGGCCGGCACAGTGGCGCAGTGGTTAGCACCACAGCCTCACAGCGCCAGGGACCCGGGTTCGATTCTGGGTACTGCCTGTGTGGAGTTTGCAAGTTCTCCCTGTGTCAGCGTGGGTTTTCTCCGGGTGCTCCGGTTTCCTCCCACAAGCCAAAAGACTTGCAGGTTGGTAGGTAAATTGGCCATTATAAATTGTCACTAGTATAGGTAGGTGGTAGGGAAATATAGGGACAGGTGGGGATGTTTGGTAGGAATATGGGATTAGTGTAGGATTAGTATAAATGGGTGGTTGATGGTCGGCACAGACTCGGTGGGCCGAAGGGCCTGTTTCAGTGCTGTATCTCTAATCTAATCTAATGTAATGTTTCTGTTAGATTGAAGAGCAATGCTGGCAAGTTTAGGGAACCTTGGTTGAGGACGGATATTGAGGGTCTGGTCAGGACACAGGAGGCGGCATATGTCAGGTATAGGCAGCTGGGATCAAGCGAGTCCCCCGAGGAGTAAAGGGGATTTAGGAGTACACTTAGGAAGGAAATTAGGAGGGCAAAAAGGGGCCATGAGATTTCCCTGGCAGATAAGATAAAGGAGAATCCTAAAATATTCTATAAGTATATTAAGAGTAAAAGGGTAGCTAGGGAGAGAGTCGGTCCCCTTAAGGATTAGTGTGGCAATCTATGTGTGGAGCCACAGGAAATGGGCAAGGTCTTAAATTAATATTTCTCGTCCGTATTTACCGTGGAGGTCATGGAAGCTAGTGAGTTCAAGGGAGCAAATACCAATATCCTGGAGCATATCAACATTACAAAGGAGGTGGTGTTGAAGGTTTTGAAGCACATTAAGGTGGATAACTCCCCAGGGCCTGACCAGGTGTATCCTAGGATGCTATGGGAAGCAGGGGAGGAGATTGCTGGGGCCCTGGCAGAGATTTTTGTATCATCGTTAGCCACGGGTGAGGTACCGGAAGACTGGAGGATAGCTAATGTTGTGCCTTTATTTAAGAGGAGCAAGGATAAGCCAGGGAACTACAGGCCAGTGAGCCTTACATCAGTGGTGGGAAAGTTATTGGAAGGGATTCTGAGAGACAGGATTTATTTGCATTTGGAAAGGCATGGGCTGATTAGGAATAGTCAGCATGGCTTTGTACGTGGAAAATCATGTCGCACGAATCTGATTGAGTTTTTCGAGGTGGTGACCAATAGGATTGACGAGGGCAGGGCGATGGACGTGTGGAAGTGAGCAGAAAGGCATGGCACTATGCTTAATGGGAAATATAGCCAAGTTAGGAATAGTAGCTTTGCTGAGCTTTGATTTTAAGTGGCAGAAACCACAATGAGATAGTTAAAAGTAAAAGCTGAGAGTGTGAGATTGTGAAGATTAGCCGACACCGGTAATTGCAAAGACATCTGTTCTTTATGGCCTGATTGTGTGACTCCCTGTGGTTTGGAACAAATGGACTCCTGTGAATCAAATGATGTCCATCCCTGTGTGAGTGATAAGGAGTGCTAGGCCCCTCTTATCTTCGTGAACTGCCACTACTTGACGTAGCTGCATACTGCACGAAACACTCAGGAATGTACACCTAATAGAGATAGCAGGATGCGCCGCAATTACTTGTCACAAGGTAGAAACAGAACTCATGATCAATGTAGGGAGTGAGACCAGAATGTTTATTGATGATTCCTATGCTTTTGCTAATTAGCTTGCTTGTCCACTTTCTTCTATCTTGCTGGTACAAAACAATATTTTATTAGTAACAAGTATGTATTGAGAATGGAGTGTATTGTTAACCTCAGTAACAGATGTACTGCATGTCACCACGTGGGTGAAGTCAAATTGTACCGCACTGATTGGTTAAACAAGGAAGTGTAGCATGAATCTTAATGTATAAACAATAGTACCTGTATCAAAAACTTCACTTACTCTGGTGGATCCAACTGCTCCGGCGGAGTCAGTGTCGTTGTATTAGAGTAAGTCAGCCGGATAAATGCTCAAATAAAGTAATTGATTTTACCTACACATCCGACTCGGTATATTTACTGAACCAGGCTGCAGGCAAAAAGAACTCAGATTTACAGACGTTGTCTACATGGACTTTAGCAAGGCCTTTGACAAGATCCCACATGGTAGGCTGGTCCAGAAGGTTTGAACACATGGGATCCAGGGTGAGCTAACAAATTGGATACAAAATTGGCTTGGTGATAGGAGGCAGAGGGTGGTAGTGGAGGGTTGTTTTTCAGATTGGAGGCCGGTGACTCGTGGTGTGCCGCAGGGATCGGTGCTGGGCCCTCTGTTGTTTGTCATATATATTAATGACTTGGATGTGAATGCAAGGGGCATGATTAGTAATTTTGCAGATGACACCAAAATTGGTGGTATGGACAGTGAAGACGGTTGTCTAAAGCAACAACAGGATATAGATCAACTGGGAAAGTGGGCAAGGGATTGTCAAATGGATTTTAACGCAGACAAGTGTGAAGTGATCCATTTTGGGAAGTTAAACCAGGGCAGGACATAAACAGTGAATGGCAGAGCCCTGGGGAGTGTTGTTGAGCAGAGAGACCTTGGGGTGCAAGTACATAATTCCCTGAAAGTGGCAACACAGGTAGACAGGGTTGTGAAGAAGGTGTATGGCACGCTTGCCTTCATTGGCCGAGGCACATTGAGTACAAGAGTTGGGACGTCATGTTAGTGGTACATGACGTTGGTTAGGCCGCATTTGGAGTACTGTGTGAAGTTCTGGTTGCCGCACTACAGGAAAGATGTGATTAAGCTAGAGAGGGTGCAGAAAAGATTCACAAGGATGTTGCCTGGTTTGGAGGGCTTGAGTTATAAAGAGAGATTGGATAGGCTGGGTCTGTTTTCCCTGGAGCGAAAGAGGCTGAGAGGGGACATGATAGAGGTATATAAAATTATGACAGGAATAGATAGGGTAGATAGCCAGAGTCTCTCTCCCATGGTAGGGGTGACTAAAACTAGAGGGCATAGATTTAAGGTGAGAGGGAGGAGGTTTAAAGGGGATCAAAGGGGTAAATTCTTCATACAAAGAATAGTGGGTATCTGGAATGAGCTGCCTGAGGAGGTGGTGGAGGCAGTAACAGTAGCAACATTTAAGAGGCATCTGGACAGGTACTTGAATGAGCAAGGCATAGAGGGATATGGAATTAATGCAGGCAGATGGGATTAGCATAGATAGGCATCATAATGCTGCATGCCTTTATTTAAACCACTGCAACAAAAAAAACCCTTAGCAAATGTAATCACCTCTAAGTCTGCCAAATGATGCTTCACCTCCCGAAGGACGTGGATGAGCTTTCCGGACGTCGATGGTGGGCACTGAGGAAATGGCTTATTACCTGCACCAGATTCCACCCCCCCTCCCCCCCCCTTTACCCCCCTTCCACCCCCCCCCCCCCACCCCCGTCCCCTTCCCTGCTCCACCCTCTCAGCTCACCCCCTCACAACCCCGTCCCAGCCCGCCCCCCCCCTCGCACCATCTTCACCCCGCACCCCCTTCCCCTGCACCCCCCCCCTATCGGCATGGATGCGGTGGGCCGAAGGGCCTGTTTCTATGCTGTACGACTCTATGAAAGAAATTTCCCTCCACATTTTGCACTCTGAAAGGAGTGTTGCTTGTATAGAACAGAAAGCATTCCTACACTTATAATCTTTTGCTGGGATTATCGACTCTCAGACCAGATATGGACAAAGCTCTGGCAACTCTTGCCTAGCATTGTGCCATATCCCCAGTTTCAGAACAGCATCCCCTTGTATCAGGTACTTTTTATAACTCCCATGACACTGGAAATGTATTACCAAATAATGGACTGTTTTGTATTGAGACTAGAGTTGTGACTGCCAGTGTTCTTTCGACATCTATGCATCATCACCAGCAGAGAATTGAAAACTTGCATCTAGGTACTTCTGGCTGCATTCAAAGCCAGTGCTCGACATGAAAGGCTACTGTTTTAACCATCACCCGGTTCAACAGGCATTTAAGCCTTTTACATGATTTTAACTCTGTTACATGCTACAGACCATGTCAACGTATTCAAAAAAATATGCAACATCATCTGCTTGACTCTGGGAACTACTGGAACTCCTGTCTGGAGCTTCTAATCTCAGCTATGTTGTCGGAGAGTGTGTTACATAATGCCCCTAGTGGAAAGTAGGGGAAAAACAAATCAAAATTCCAGTCATCAGTGTCCAATTACAAATGGATGTGCAGATGGTGATAAATATTTATCAACTAACATTAACGACTTTTGCTCCAGTATAATTTCAGAGCTCAAATCCAAGTATATAAAATGAAACATCTGAACAGGGAGTTAGCATAGTCCTTTTGTTCATGCAATCCTGAATTCCAGCCAGCCCTAACAGTGAGGGTGATAGTCCACTGCTTCGATGGTCTGAAGGTGAGGCTTTGGGCAACCTCAATTAGTTTCTTTAGGCCCAGTGCTCAAAGGAATCGAAAAAGAATTATATTCAAGTTGCTTAAGCAGAGCAAGAATAATTTTTTTTCTGCACTCAGCACATTCTACATGACTTTGGCATTCTTGATTCTGACCCTAGTGGCATGTATTGCATTTCCCAGTGCTACCCAAACCCACAAGCACACAAATTGGCACAAAAAAGAATTAACTGTGCCAAGTGAAGATTTTCATTCAGATTACATTTTCTTTGAATGCTGTATTTCCTGAAGGAATAGAACATTCGTTATTTGACAGGCTTCAGGTTAAATGTTATTTAGTCATCCGCAAAATCCCTATTTGTCCTCGAGAAGGTGGTGGTGAGCTGCCTTCTTGAACCGTTGCATTCTGTGTGGTGTCAGTATACCCACAGCGCTGTGAGGGAGAGTTCCAGGATTCTGACCCAGCCACAGTGAAGGAATGGCAACATAGTTCCAAGTTAGGATAGTGTGTGGGGCTTGGAAGGAAACTAGCAGGTTCTGTTCCCATGCACATTTGCCATTTTCTTTCCAGGTGGTAAAGGTTGCAAATTTTGAAGCTTCTGTCAATGCTGTGTGGATCATTCCAGTTTTATTCTTATGCTTTGTCACAGCGGTTTGGTGCAACCGAGTGGCTTGCTACTTCATTTCAGAGAGCAGTTAAGAGTCAACCATGTAGGCCAGATCAGGTAAAGACAGCAGATTTTCTCCCCTAACGGACAGATGGGGTTTTATGACAATCCGGTAGTTTCCTGATCATCATTAATGAGACAAGCCTTTTAATCTAGGTTTAGTAACTAATTAAGAATTCCCAGCTGCTATAATGGAAATTTGAAATCATGTCTCTGGATCATTTGTCCTGTAACACAAACACTATGCTACTGTGCCCCACATGTGGCACATAACTGGGACTTGTATCTAGAAGGTAGAGGGTACTTTGATGAAAATGGAGTTAAGACATGTAGTTACATATAACATAGGGCGGCACAGTGGCGCAGTGGTTAGCACCGCAGCCTCACAGCTCCAGGGACCTGGGTTCGATTCCGGGTACTGCCTGTGTGGAGTTTGCAAGTTCTCCCTGTGTCTGCGTGGGTTTTCTCCGGGTGCTCCGGTTTCCTCCCACAAGCCAAAAGACTTGCAGGTTGATAGGTAAATTGGCCATTATAAATTGTCACTAGTATAGGTAGGGAAATATAGGGACAGGTGGGGATGTTTGGTAGGAATATGGGATTAGTATAAATGGGTGGTTGATGTTCGGCACAGACTCAGTGGGCCGAAGGGCCTGTTTCAGTGCTGTATATCTAATCTAATCTAATTCTACAGATTTGCAGCCCTTCAGAGTTTTAGTTAACTCATTAAAAAGAGAAATGGAAAAGGATTCCAAACTTGTATTAGCACACTGCTGGACTGAATGCAAAGTGCAAACAGAATGAAAAACCATACTGCAGGCAGCAGCTAACACACTGCCTCTCAGTAAGAAACTCTTTACATGTGAGATCTCCTCACTTGCCATTTTGTTGTTATAAACAGAATCACAAAATCCATCAGCCTACCATGACTGGAGGACACCAAAGGTAGAGAATGTTTGATTGACACTAAACTTTATCATTTGAATTATAGCTTTCAGTTGCTATTAGTTGTGCCTCCTTAAAGAGACACTTAGATTAGAGATACAGCACTGAAACACTTGTGGAACTATCGATTGATTGATGATACTCAGGAAATCCAGTGCCACTTTCATGAGTCTGTTCAAAAGGGAGCAGTAACAGCAGTCAGGAATGCTGACCCTTGTCACAGAAATAAAGCAAAGTCCATGGCTCAGCTGCACAGGAGGGGAGGAAGAAGAGTGGAAGAGCAATAGCGATAGGGGATTCAAGTCAGGAGATCAGACAGGCATTCTGTGGTAGTACTCGTGACTCTAGGATGCTGTGTTGCCTCGCTGGTGTCAGGGTCAAGGATGTCATGGAGCAGCAGCATAGATAGGAAGATGGATGAGGTCCTGAAAGCAGATTTTAGGGAGTTAGGAAGGAAATTAAAAAGCAGGACCTCCAAAGCAGAAATCTCAGGATTACTCCCAATGCCACGTGCCAGTGAGCATCGGAATAGGAGGATTTATCGAATACAGCAAAGGACGATGATGAAACTGATAAAGACAGGGAGAACAAAATATGAATGTAAGTGAGCAAAAAATATAAAAACAAACTGTAAAAGCTTCTATAGGTATGTAAAAAAAGAAAACGCTTGGCTAAGACAAATGTGGGTCCATTACAGGCAGAGTCAGGATAATTTATGAGGAAGAGAGAAATGGCAGAGAAGCCAAATGATTACTTTGCGTCTGTCTTCACTGAGGAAGATACAAGAAATCTCCCCAGAATTAGAGATCCAAGGGATTAGGGAGAATGAAGAATTGAAGGAAATTAATGGGGCTGAAGGTTGATAAGTCCCCAGGATCTGATATTTTACATCCCAGTGTTAAAAGTAGTAGCTATGGAGATAGCGGATGCATTGGTGATCATCTTCCAAAATTCTATAGATTCTGGAGCAATTCCTGCAAATGTTACCCCACTATTTAAGAAGGGAGGGAGAGAGAAAACAGGAAATTACAGACCTTACATCAGTCATTGGGAAAATGCTAGAATCTATTCTAAAAGATGTGGTAAATGGACACTTGGATCATAATGATCTGATTGGGCATAGTCAACATGGATTTATGAATAGGAAATCATGTTTGGCGAACCTGTTGTGGAGTTTTATTTGAGGATCTTACTAACAGAATTGATAAAGGGGAGTTGGTGGACGTGGTATACTTGGATTTTCAGAACGCTTTTGATAAAGTCCCCCACAGAAGGTTGCTTCGCAAAATTAAAGCACATGGGATAGGAGGTAATATATTGGCATGAATTAAGATTGGTTAACAGGCAAAAAGCAGAAAGTAGGAATAAATGGGTTGGCAGGCTGTGACTAGTGGGGTACCGCAGGGATCAGTGCCTGGGTCCCAGCTGTTCACAATACATATCAATGATTTGGATGTTGAGACCAAATGCAGTATTTCCAAGTTCGCAGATGACACAAAACTAGGTGGGAATGTGTGTTGTGAGGAAGATTCAAAGCAGCTTCAAGAATATTTGGACAGAGTTAGTGAGTTGGCAAGAACATGGCAGATGGAATATAATGTGGAAAAATGTAAGGATATCCACTTTGGTAGGAGGAACAGATGTGCAGAGTATTTCTTAAATGGTAAGAGATTAGAAAGTGTAGATGTGCAAAGGGACCTGGGTGCCCTTGTCAATCGGTCACTGAAAGCTAACATGCAGATGCAGCAAGCAATCAGGAATCAGGATGGCTAATGGTATGATAGCCTTTATCACAAGAGGACTTGAGTACAGGAGTAGTGAAGTCTTGCTTCAATTGTGTAGAACTTTGGTTGGACTGCACCTGGAGTACTGTGTGCAGTTTTGGTCCCCTTACCCTGTTGAAGGATATTCTTGCCATACAGGGAATGCAACGAAGGTTCACCAGACTTGTTCCCGGGATGGCGGGACTGTCCTATGAAGAGAGACTGGGGAAACTGGGCCTGTTTTCTTTAGAGTTTCAAAGAATAAGAGGTGATCTCATTGAAACTGACAAAATACTTAAACTGGATAAACAGAGTAGATGCAGCTAAGATGTTTCCCCTGGTTAGGGAGTCTAGAACCAGGGGACACAATTTCAAAATAAGGGGGAAGACATTTAGGACCGAGATGAGGAAAAGTTTCTTTAATCAGAGGGTTGTGAATCTTTGGAATTCTCTACCCCAAAGGGTTATGGAAGCTCAATCATTGAGTATGTTTAAAGCAGAGACTAACAGATTTCTAAATAGAAATGACATAAGGGGATATGAGGATACTGTGGGGAAAAAGGCATTGAAGTGGAAGATTAGCCATGATTGTATTGGATGGCGGGGCAGGCTCAATGAGCTGCATGGCCTCTTCCTGTTCCTATGTTCTAAACAGTTAGCCAGTTTAAAGCCCTAACTCTGAGAAGTTGTAAAAAGGTGACAAACATTGAATGACATTTAAATGTCCCACAAAGCAAAGGCATTAACAGGAAAGTGGGTCACTGACCCGAAACGTTAACTCTGCTTCTCTTTCCACAGATGCTGCCAGACCTGCTGAGTGATTCCAGCATTTCTTGTTTTTATTTCAAATTTCCAGCATCCGCAGTATTTTGCTTTTATTGTAATCCCATATGGTGCCAGGGTTAAACAGCTGTGGACAAAGAGGAAAGTCTTGCCGCAGGATCTTTGTGGGCAGATTCTTTGAGGTCAGCAGCGAGCACACTGGCTTCAGGCCAGAGGTAAGTTCAACTCAGTAGGCACTTTGAGCGCAGAGATTGAGATATTGGCCTCGCAGCTTCTGCAGGGGGCGGAGCCAGGGTCGCGCAGGCGCACGGCCAAGGACAGCTCGGGCTGCCGCGCAGACGCAGTCGCCAGGTGGACCGTTGACGAAAGGCACGGATTTAACGGTCGCCCCAAGTTATTTATATGAACTGCTCGCCTCCTCCTCCCCCCCCCCCGCCCCCCACTTCCTCCCGGTTACAATGCTCTCGGTATCTGTCTGCAGATACCATACTGTAACCCCTATGAAGCTGCAACGTACCGTGCGAGGCCCTGTGATTCTCCCGCTGAAGAAAGCAACCTCTTCGAACTCTTTCCTCCTCTCTGATTCCCCCAAGCGTCTCAGCATCTGCGCTTCGCGCCGGAAATTGCTCAAGCCCCAACCGCGACCTCTGACCTTCCTGCACCGACTTCCGGCTCCGCCGGCTCTACGCCTGCGCCCTCCGCCTGTCCACAGCCGGGCAGGTGCATGCGCCGAGTGGCTGAAACACTGCTCTCCGGGGGCGGGGGAGATCCTTTGTGTGGAATCTTTCACAAAATCCCGTCACTAAATGGGCATCGCTTTACAGGGACCATTCAGTGCATTTCTTCCTTAAGCTTTGCACACAAAGGAACATATATTGGCAGTTTCCACACACATTCCAGCCAAGAAAGATAGTAGACACCTTACTGCTGACGACTGCCTGTATGTCCTGCAGAACCAAAGGGTGACAGGTGGTGATTCAGGGGGCTATGACAATGTAGTGCTCATGTTACTGGATTAGGAATCCACAGAACACAAATTAAAATCTCACCATGACTTCAGGTTTTTAAAAAGTCTGGTGATTAAAAAGCTGGTACCAATAAAACTGGATTGTCAGAAAAATCCAACTGGTTCATTAATATTTCTGAGGGAAGGAAACCTGCTGTCCTTACCTGGTCTGGCCTTCATGTGATTCTAGTTCCACTCCAATGTGTCTATTGTCCTGCGAAGTGGCTTAGTGCCAGGGTTCCCAACTGGGGGTCCATGCCTTCTTCCATCACTGTCAGGTTCAGCCTGCAGATCAGCTCACCTCTGACCGATTGCTGTCACAGTTCGCACTACCTGACCATCCTGCCTGTCCCTCATGAGCCAGCAATTCATTTACAAAGTTCAATGTTAAAACTAAACTGTCAACAACATTTTTAATACAATCTTTCACTCTTTAGATCCAACAATAAAATGTTATTTGTGATATTCATGACCATTCTCTCTCCCAACACTTCTCCCCCATGCTCTGGATGGCAAGAACACACTGTCCAGTTTGGATTATCGATGGGTCTGGGGATAGCACGTTCAATAGAATGTGGGCTGCGATATTGAGACCACAAAGCAAGAAACCCAGAGCTCATTGCTAATGAAATATTCAGATGCAAACTACTTAGACCCCAGTAAGGGGCAACAGGAAGCTCCAGAGAGGGGAGAGCAAGTGGTGGGAATATCCTGAAGAATCTACACCCTCTTGCTCTAAAACTTGCCAAAAGCAGGACCCAATAACAGTCAGAAAGCAAAGATGGCTGGAAGCTATGGGTGGGGAGAATGAGCCCTGTTAATTGCTCGTGATTGGAGTTGCTTTCGATGGACTGAACAATGCAGGGGAAATAGCACCAGCCCACAAAATCAGTATCCGAGAGAAACACTGATCATTCACAAACATAGAAAAAAGGGAAACTAAAAAGAGAAGGAAAATGGTGAGTAGTTGTTCCAAACCTGCTGATGTGCTGGACGGAGGTTAGGAATGCCAGTGATTGCCCTGGAGCTAAGAGGCTGTTTGAATATTTCTGCTCTAAATACAGGCCTGGGGATCCGCAGTTTCTGCTGTTCCAACTGGGAATGGGTGATAAGTAGTTTAATAATGTCTGATAGAGTGGTGAAATAGGAGCTTACAAAAGATATTTGGACAAATACTTGAACTAGAAAAAATTGCAGGGATATGGGAGATATCAGGGACAGGAGAGGCTACAGAAGATGGCGAGGGCTCTGGGTATTGTAGACGGAGAGGATTGCAGATTTGGGAGACAGTGATATTCAGGCTTGGGCGAATAAGTGGCAAGTAATATTCGCTCCACTCAAGTGCCAGACAATGACCATGTCCAATGAGAGAGAATTAACCATCTCCCCTTGACATTCAATGGCATTACTATCACTATCAACATCCTGGGGGTTACCATTGACCAGAAATTGAACTGGACCTTTGATCAGAAGTGGTCACTGACTCTCTCCACAGACGCTGCCTGACCGGCTGAACATTTCCAGCACTTCTTTTATTTCAGATTTCCAGCATCCGCTGTATTTTGCTTTTATTTTATTACACTTCCTCACACCCTGCTTCCTGTAAAGACTCCATTCCATTTTCCCAGTTTCTCCATCTCATCTGTTCTGATGATGCAGCTTTCCACAACAGTGCTTCCAATATGTCTTCCTTTTTCCTCAACTGAGGATTCCCCCAGTGGTTGACAGGGTCCTCGACCGTGTCTGATTCATTTCCTGCACTTCTGCCCTCACCCCTTCCCCTCCCTCCCAGAACTGCAACAGGGTTCCCCTTGTCCTTACTTTCCACCCTACCAGCCTCCACATCCAAAGGATCAGCCTCTGCCAGAGTCATAGTTATACAGCACAGAAACAGGCCCTTTGGCCCATTGTGTCTGTGCCATTTCCACCACCTCCAGCATATCTCCACCAAACACTTCTTCCCTC
The DNA here is from genome assembly GCF_036365525.1 of Heterodontus francisci. Lineage (NCBI taxonomy): Eukaryota > Metazoa > Chordata > Chondrichthyes > Heterodontiformes > Heterodontidae > Heterodontus > Heterodontus francisci. The sequence continues at coordinate 9,512,396 of NC_090380.1, read as the reverse complement.
CCCTCCCGTCAGAATTCTGAAGGAACCATTCTCTCTGCAACACCCCGGTCCATTCCTCCATCACCCACGGCAGCTTCCCATGCAATTGCAGGAGGTGTAATACCTGCCCTTTTACCTCCTCTCTCCTCACTATCCAAGGCCCCAAACACCCCTTCCAGGTTGTAGTATTAGGGTCTGAAAGGGTTAATGTTGAGAAAGTGTAAACACCTCTTACCATGATGATGTAAGAGATCACATGTAAGAGAGACTTGAAGATAGATGCAGCGTGGCTTCAGAGGAGTTACACAGACTGGTGTGAAGCTGTACATAGTTATAATGGAATAAAGGTTAACGTTCTAGTTACTCCAGACTAAAGAACCTCTCTAGGTTAGACTAAATAAGGTGGTAGTGTGCCAACTAAACATACAACATGGTGATCGGCAGTGAGATTGTGAACAACGATGGTTCTTACCATGCAACACCCAGAAGAAGAATTTGAAAAAATATTTTGAAAAGGGCTGACCTGGAAAAAGCGCCAAAACTGCAGCACTAGGGAAAGAGGCTGTGGGAAAGTTCCAGAGCTTCTCCGTGGATGAACGAGGCAGAGAGAGTAAGGGTATCAGCTTGTGGAAATCCGGTCCAGCGATCTCAGGCTTCAAGTCAGAGAACCAAGCAACGATCGAGGATATGGTGAGTGACCCTGAAAGAGGGAACGAAAATCCGTCCCTAACAGCACTAGACAGGCAGCACCGGGAAAGTCCTTAATGAGGGTGGATCCGTGGTCAGTGCCATTACACGTGTTGACCAGAGCGAGCGAGAATAAAACAAACAAACGAGGCTGCAAATACTCAATTCCCCAAAAGAAGGAAGTTAAATGAGTATAGCAGTAATGCTGTAAAACTGCATGTAAGGCCGGGAAGAATAAATCCAAAGTCTAGCGGAGAGATTTCACAGGGAGAAACAGTGACCATAACGGGACAAAAACAAGAAATGCTGGAATCACTCAGCAGGTCTGGCAGCATCTGTGGAAAGAGAAGCAGAGTTAACGTTTCGGGTCAGTGACCCTTCTTCGGAACCATAACGGGAGTCAGTGCGAGGCTGAAAAGAGTGAGAAACTTCCTATACTGGAGAGAAACTTTCAAAAGTGAAAGTAAACCAACTAGAAAGCAATGGATCTTAAAATCACAATACTCGAGAGATTTGGAAGGACCAAATTGAAGTCAAAATTGGTCATTCTAGCGAAAAAGATTTTTGAGGTACAGAATAACAGGGAATAAAAGGGACGGTAGCAACATGGATACAGAATTGGCTGAGTGACAGGAAAGAAAGAGCAATGATTAATGGATGTTTTTCGGGCTGGAGGAAGGTTTGTAGTGGAATTCCCCAGGGATCAGTATTGGGATCCTTACTTTTCCTGATATATATTATTGATCTAGACCGTGGCACAATTTCAAAGTTTGCAGATGATACAAAACTTGGAAGCATTACGAACTGTGAGAAGGATAGAGCAGAACTCCAAAAGGACATAGGCAAGTTGGTGGAGTGCGCAAACATGTGAAGTTCACTGCAGAGAAATGTGAACTGATTCATTTTGGTAGAACATGGAGAGACAATATAGGTACAATTCTGAAGGGGGAGCAGGAGCAGAGGGATCTGGGTGTATATGTGCATAAGTCATTGAAGGTATCAGGACAGGTTGAGAGAACGGTTAATAAAGCATACAGTATCCTGGGCTTTATTAACAGGGACATAGAGTACAAGAGAAAGGAGGTTATGTTGAACTTGTATAAGACACTAGTTCGGCCTCAGCTGGAGTACTGTATCCAGTTCTGGGCGCTGCACTTTAGGAAAGATGTGAAGGCACTGGAGAGAGTGCAGAAAAGATTCAATAGAATGGTTCCAGGAATGAGGAATTTCAGTTATGAAGATAGATTGGAGAAGGTAAGACTGTTTTCCTTGGAGAAGAGAAGGCCGAGAGGTGATTTGATAGAGGTATTCAAAATCATGAGGGGTCTGGACAGAGTAGATAGAGAGAAACTGTTCCCACTCGTGAAAGGATCGAAAACGAGAGGGCACAGATTTAAAGTAATGGGCAAGGGAATCAAAAGTGACATGAGGAAAAACATTTTCACGCAGCAAGTGGTTAAGGTCTGGAATGTGCTGCCTGAGAACGTGGTGGAGGAAGGTTCAATTGAAGCATTCAAAAGGGAATTAGACAGTTATATGAAAAGGAAGAATGTGCAGGGTTATGGGGAGAAGGCAGGGGAATGGAACTGAGTGAATTGCTCTTTGAGAGCGCTAGTGCAGACACGATGGGCCAAAAGGCCTCCTTCTGCGCTGTAACAATTCTGTGAATAGCTTCTAAATTAGATAGCCAGTCTGAACCAGAGCAAGTTATATCATTGCTGTATTCCATTGGGGCAATAGCAGACGATATTATTGCAAGACAAGACATTAATGAAACATCTGTCAAATCTGAAGTTTTAAAAGTCTATGATAGTTATTTCAACCTACAGAGTAATAAGATTCTAGAAACAGCAAGATTAACAGAAGGGTCCAGAGACCAGGTGAAACAGTTGATGCTTTTATGACCTTTAATGGACTACCTTAAGGATATGAATATGGAAACATAAAAGCAGAATTAATAAGAGACTGCATTGTAGTAGGTATTGCTGATGAATCCCTATCAGATTTATTGCACAAAGACCTCACCCTGGACAAAGCTATTCAGTTAGAGAGATAAGCAGAGGTCCAGAAGAACAAAAGAGCAATCCTGAGAGATAAAGAAAGATCTTGTTTCGGGAAACCGTACAATTCCTCAATCAGGAGGCACCAGAAAAGTAAGTATACTGGAATGGGGAGGGAAACACAAGATGCCATTAAACCCTGCCAGTGATGTGCTGCCAAAAATACCCACAGGTGCGAACAGTGTCCTGCAAACAAAGCAAAATGCTTCCACTGTAAGAAAATGGGGCATTTTGGGAAAATATGCCAAAGAAAAATCTCTATTCCCATAAGTTCAAAGAAAATGTCCTCAAGCATAGAGTGATCAACCAAGTTAAATAACCTCCATCAGGAGAGCAGTCAAAAAACTTTCTTGGTGAGATCAATGATCCTAATCAGGCATTTTGACCTGCAGATATAAGTCAACGAACATATCACTAATTTTAAACAGGATACTGGAGCAAGTGTAAAGGTTTTATCAGACAAAGAGTCGTGGTTATCAACACATTATCTACAACCAACAGAAACTCAGTTACACAGTCTAGGAGGGGTTGAACTGAAAGTCAAGGAAAAGCTACAGGCAACACTCCAGCACAGGGGAAAGCAGATATTAGAAACATTGTATGTTCTACGGAATCAGGAATTCTCTCTCTCTCTCAAGTAGAAGAACTTGTATTGACCTTCATCTTATAAAGAAAGTGGAAGAAGTTAAGCAACAAGAATCGAGGAGTCACTTTCAAAAAGACTTTCCAAAATTATTTACTGGTCTGGGAAGACTGAAGACCGAATATAGTTTTACTTTGCGAAAAGATGCTAAACCAGTTTGGCTCTTCACGTCTAGGAAGATACCACACCTACTAATGAAGCAAGCCCAACATCAATGAGAAGACAGGACCAAAATGGGTGTCAATTCTCCTGTCACTGAACCTACCGAGTGATGTTCAGGAATGGTTCCAGTTCCTAAACCTAAAGGTGATCTTCACATTTATGTAGACTTAAGTTAAGGCTGTGGCACGAGAAGTTCATCCCATGTCCTCAGTGGACAAAAGCTTGGCAAAGTTATCCAAAAGTACCGTCTTCATGAAGCTTGATGTGAATAGTGGCTTTTGGCAAGTTCCATTGGACAAGAAGTCAAGGTTTAGTTTAGAGATACAGCACTGAAACAGGCCCTTCGGCCCACCCAGTCTGTGCCGACCATCAACCACCCATTTATACTAACCCTACACTAATTCCATATTCCTACCACATCCCCACCTGTCTCTATATTTCCCTACCACCTACCTATACTAGGGGCAATTGCTAAATGGCCAATTTACCTTCCAACCTGCAAGTCTTTGGCATGTGGGAGGAAACCGGAACACCCGGAGGAAACCCACGCAGACACGGAGAACTTGCAAACTCCACACAGGCAGTACCCAGAATTGAACCCGGGTCGCTGGAGCTGTGAGGCTGCAGTGCTAACCACTGCGCCACTGTGCCACCCTTCATTACCCCATTTGGAAGATTTTGTCATCAGCTTCGAAAATATTCCTAAAAACTACAAGGCCTTAAAGGTGCAATATGCTATATAGATGACATCTTAGTTCATAGTCCATTAAAGAATAAGACCTGAGGGTTAGAGCAGTTTTGAATCATCTGCAAGACAAAGGTCAAACACTTAATGAGAAGTGCGAGTTTTCAAAAAAGTCCATCCGTTTTTTTACGACACATTGTCAGCAGTATACTGGCAGATCGACAAAAGACAAGAGCCAGTCGTGAATTCCCACTTCTGGCCACTTCAACGATTCCTTGGTATGGCCAATCAGTTGGCCAAATTGTTACCTAACCTAGCGCAAGTTACTGAGCCTTTGCAACAACAATTAAAGAAAGTTCGAGCATGGTGTTAGATACACATCATGAGCAATCATTTCAAAGATCAAGCAGATGCTGATTTCGCTGGATATCTTAATGCACTATAACCCCTCACTACCGACAGCAGACATCTCATCTATAGGGATAGGGGCAGTCCTTTTCCAAGAACACCCAAATGGAAGTTCATTAAGTACCATGAGCATTATCTGACACTGAGACGATGTATGCCGCCATAAAGATGCTCTTGCAGTCACGTGGGCTTGTGAGAAGTTCTCAGATTATATTATCGGTTTAAAGATTGTTATTGAGACAGACCACAAAGCCCTAGTTTCCTTACTTGATGAAAAGGAACTCGCTAGAATGCCTCTGCAAATCCAGAGCTTCCAGTTGAAGCTAATGAGATTCATGTATGAAACGGTGCACGCACAGGGCAAGCTGCAAATGACAGCAGATGCATTATCCAGAGCTACTGTCGAACATCCTACACAGCAGGATGTTAATTTTATTAATGAGGTTGAGTCATATTCTCAGTTCACTGCATCACAATGACTGGCAAGTTCGAAAAAGCTCTGAGAAATTAATCATGCTCAGATGCAAGATGAGGAATGCAGCTAAAGTCACCAATATTGCACACAAGACTGGTCACAGCAGTGTCCCAGTGGTAAGAGGATGAAAATCTCCTTCAGACACAGAAGATACTTTACTATTATGGATGATTTACTGGTATCTGATTGGGGGTTGATGATTCCAGACTCACTCTGGGTAGACATCTTAGAGAAAATACATCAGGGTCAAATGGATACAACGAAATGTAGAGCACGGGCTCAGGCCTCCGTGTGGTGGCCAGGAATATCGAAAGATAAAGAAGAAATGATTTCTAATTGCCAGGTATGCGCAGTGCACAGACAGGATCAGAGGGAACCCCTTATCTCAAGCCAATTCCCAACCAGACCGTGGGAACTTCTAGTGATGCAGCTATTCATTTTCAATGGAAAATCCTACCTGATTGTCAGTGACTAGTTTTCAAAGTGGATCAAGGTCAAACATTTGGACACAACGACAACTGAAGCAGTCATTCAAGTGTTACAGGAAATCTTTACAACACATGGTATACCTGACCGGATAGTATCCAATAACGGACCACAATTTGTCAAACTACACGCACTTTACGGAAAACTGGATTTGTACATTTTACAAGCTCCCCTAAATATCTTCAATCTAGCAGAGAAGCTGAGCAAGCAGTCAGAACTATCAAAGCACTATTAAAGAAAAATCAAGATTTTCAAACAGCACTCCTAAACTACTCCATTGTTATGTAGATTTGCACCATCAGAACTGTTGACGGGAAGGAAGCTTAGAACACAACTTCCTTTCCAACCTAAAAGGTTACTTCCAGGGTTCCAAATCCAGAATCAGAGTTCAAGACAGAGAAAAGTCTTACAGAAGGCAAGACTATGATTATAACAGGAAATACCATACCAGGAACCTACTGAAGTTGACAGAAGGACAAAAGGTATGGGTAGAGACCAAAGCAGAGAAGCAGTAATCGTCCAGAGACAGGAGAATTAAGAGATCTTATTTAGTACAAACTTCAGAAGGTATTATAAGAAACAGAAGGAATCTTATTTCTATTCATCAAAGTCAGTCATACATTTGGACAAATCAGATGTTGAATCTGAAATTCAGAAAGCACCAGATACTACAAACCTCAATGAAGGCCGTCCAAGTCAAGAAACAAGAGTTCAGAGAAAGAATACTGATTTCCGAGTCTGACAACACCACGATCAGGGAGAGGTGCTAAATGAGTACCTTGCATCAGTATTCACCAAAGAGAAGGACTTGGTGGATGATGAGCCTAGGGAAGGGAGTGCAGATAGTCTCAGTCATCTCATTATCAAAAAGGTGGTGGTGTTGGGTGTCATACAAAGTATTAAGGTAGATAAGTCCCCAGGGCCTGATGGGATCTACCCTAGAATACTGAGGGAGGCAAGGGAGGAAATTGCTGGGGCCTTGACAGAAATCTTTGCATCCTCATTGGCTACAGGTGAGGTCCCAGAGGACTGGAGAATAGCCAATGTTGTTCCTTTGTTTAAGAAGGGTGGCAAGGATAATCCAGGAAATTATAGGCCGGTGAGCCTTACGTCAGTGGTAGGGAAACTATTAGAGAGGATTATTCAGGACAGGATTTACTCCCATTTGGAAACAAACGAAGTAATTAGCGAGAGACAGCATGGTTTTGTGAAGGGGAGGTCGTGTCTTACTAATTTGATTGAGTTTTTTGAGGAAGTGACGAAGATGATTGATGAAGGAAGGGCAGTGGATGTTATCTATATGGACTTTAGTAAAGCCTTTGACAAGGTCCCGCATGGCAGACTGGTACAAAATGTGAAGTCACACGGGATCAGAGGTGAGCTGGCAAGATGGATACAGAACTGGCTCGGTCATAGAAGACAGAGGGTATCAGTGGATGGGTGTTTTTCTGAATGGAGGTGTTCCGCAGGGATCAGTGCTGGGACCTTTGCTGTTTGTAGTATACATAAATGATTTGGAGGAAAATGTAGCTGGTCTGATTAGTAAGTTTGCGGACGACACAAAGGTTGGTGGAGTTGCGGATAATGATGAGGATTGTCAGAGGATACAGCAGGATATCGATCGGTTGGAGACTTGGGCGGAGAAATGGCAGATGGAGTTTAATCCGGACAAATGTGAGGTAATGCATTTTGGAAGGTCTAATGCAGGTGGGAGGTATACAGTAAATGGCAGAACCCTTAGGAGTATTGACAGGCAGAGAGATCTGGGCGTACAGGTCCACAGGTCACTGAAAGTGGCAACGCAGGTGGATAAGGTAGTCAAGAAGGCATACGGCATGCTTGCCTTCATCGGTTGGGGCACAGAGTATAAAAATTGGCAAGTCATGTTGCAGCTGGACAGAACCTTAGTTAGGCCACACTTAGAATATTGCATGCAATTCTGGTCGCCACACTACCAGAAGGACGTGGAGGCTTTGGAGAGGGTACAGAGGAGGTTTACCAGGATGTTGCCTGGTCTGGAGGGCATTAGCTATGAGGAGAGGTTGGAAAAACTCGGATTGTTTTCACTGGAACGACGGAGGTGGAGGGGCGACATGATAGAGGTTTACAAAGTTATGAGTGGCATGGACAGAGTGGATAGTCAGAAGCTTTTTCCCAGGGTGGAAGAGTCAGTTACTAGGGGACATAGGTTTAAGGTGCGAGGGGCAAAGTTCAGAGGGGATGTGCGAGGCAAGTTTTTTTTTTACACAGAGGGCGGAGTGTGCCTGGAACTTGCTGCCAGGGGAGGTGGTGGAAGCAGATACGATAGCGACGTTTAAGAGACATCTTGACAAATACATGAATAGGAAGGGAATAGAGGGATATGGGCCCTGGAAGTGCAGAAGGTGTTAGTTTAGGCAGGAATCAAGATCGGTGCAGGCTTGGAGGGCCGAATGGCCTGTTCCTGTGCTGTACTGTTCTTTGTTTGTTCTAGTTGTGAAGCCTCCTGACAGATTGTGATAGCAGAGAGTTGGGGGGATGGGCTAGTACGTAAAAATGCGTGTACACATATATATATAATTTGGATAAAGATTTGGGGGAAAGGATGCAATATAAAGGTCTGAAAGGGTTAATGTTGAGAAATTGTAATAAATATCTCCTACCATGATGTAAGAAATCACATAGGAGAGAAACTTAAAATGTAGCATGGCTTCAGAGCAGTCATACAGACTGGTGTGAATCTTTACATAGTTACAATGTAAAAAATGTTTATGTTCTAAGTACTCAAGTCGAAGGAATCTCTCTAAGCTAGCCTAACTAAGCATATTAAGGTGGCAGCATACCAACAAAACCACAGGTGAAGCAGCCATTTACTGGTACTTCTTTCAATTTAGTGTCCTGTATTCGCCGTTCACAATGGTCCACAAGCATTACCCCAAGCTTCCAGTTGCTTGCCATTTTAACTCACTGCCTTGCTCTCACGCTCACATTTCTGTCCTCTGTCTGCTGTGGTGTTCCAGTGAAGCTCAATGCAAACTCGAGGAACAGCACCTTATTAACGTGCTGACTGGACAAATGCCTGTCATTTCATCTCTCCCACCCTCCGGCCTATCACAGGCCTTCCCTTTTCTTCTCCGCCATTTCACTTGCTCAAAACCTATTCCATTTCTGATGAAGGATCACTGAGCTGAAACATTAACTCTGTTTCTCTCTCCACAAATGTTGCCTGAATATTTACAGCACTTTCTGCTTTTATTTCCGATTTCCAGCAGTATTTTGCTTTTATTTTACGCGGATTTTAACGGTCGACCGGTGTTATTTATATGAGCTGCTCCCCTCCCCCCCCCCCCAACTTCCTCCCGGTTCCAATGCTCTCGGTATCTGTCTGCAGATACCATACTGTAACCCCTATGAAGCTGCAACGTACCGTGCGAGGCCCTGTGATTCTCCCGCTGAAGAAAGCAACCTCTTCGAACTCTTTCCTCCTCTCTGATTCCCCCAAGCGTCTCAGCATCTGCGCTTCGCGCCGGAAATTGCTAAAGCCCCAACCGCGACCTCTGACCTTCCTGCACCGACTTCCGCTCCGCCGGCTCTACGCCTGCGCCCTCCGCCTGTCCACAGCCGGGCAGGTGCATGCGCCGAGTGGCTGAAACACTGCTCTCCGGGGGCGGGGGAGATCCTTTGTGTGGAATCTTTCACAAAATCCCGTCACTAAATGGGCATCGCTTTACAGGGACCATTCAGTGCATTTCTTCCTTAAGCTTTGCACACAAAGGAACATATATTGGCAGTTTCCACACACATTCCAGCCAAGAAAGATAGTAGACACCTTACTGCTGACGACTGCCTGTATGTCCTGCAGAACCAAAGGGTGACAGGTGGTGATTCAGGGGGCTATGACAATGTAGTGCTCATGTTACTGGACTAGGAATCCACAGAACACAAATTAAAATCTCACCATGACTTCAGGTTTTTAAAAAGTCTGGTGATTAAAAAGCTGGTACCAATAAAACTGGATTGTCAGAAAAATCCAACTGGTTCATTAATATTTCTGAGGGAAGGAAACCTGCTGTCCTTACCTGGTCTGGCCTTCATGTGATTCTAGTTCCACTCCAATGTGTCTATTGTCCTGCGAAGTGGCTTAGTGCCAGGGTTCCCAACCGGGGGTCCATGCCTTCTTCCATCACTGTCAGGTTCAGCCTGCAGATCAGCTCACCTCTGACCGATTGCTGTCACAGTTCGCACTACCTGACCATCCTGCCTGTCCCTCATGAGCCAGCAATTCATTTACAAAGTTCAATGTTAAAACTAAACTGTCACAGAGTCACAAAATTGTTACAGCCCAGGAAGCCATTTGGCCCATTGTGTCTGTGCTAGCTCTCCAAAAGAGCAATTTACCTAGTGCAATTGCCCCATCGTCTCCCCTTGGCCTGGCACATTCTTCCTTTTCATATAACAGTCTAATTCCCTTTTGAATGCCTCGATTGAACCTGCCTCCACCACAGCGCAGACAGTGCATTCCAGATCCTAACCACTGACTGCGTGAAAAAGCTTTTCCTCATGTCGCCATTGCTTCTTTTGCCAATTGTCTTAAATCTGTGCCCTCTTGTTCTCAATCCTTGCATCAATGGGAACAGTATTCCCCTATCTACTCTGTGCAGACCCCTCATGACTTTGGACACTTCTATCAAATCTCCTCTCAACCTTCTCTCTCCAAGAAAAAGGTCCTAGCATCTCCAGTCTGTCCAGGTAATTGAAGTTTCTCATTCCTGGAACCATTCTTGTGAATCTTTTCTGCACTCTCTCTTTCCTAAAGTGACACAATACTCCAGTTGAAGCTGAAACAGTGTTCTACACACGTTTAGCATAACTTCCTTGTTTTTGTACTCTGTGCATCTATTAATGAAGCCTAGGATGCTGTATGCTCTATTAAACGTTTTCACAATCTGTCCTGTCACCTTCAATGATCTATGCACATATACGCCCAGGTCCCTCTGCTCTTGCACCCCGCTCAGATTTGCACCCTTTATATTGTCACTCCTCATTCTTCTTATCAAAATCACAAAATTGTTACAGTGGGCCATTCGGCCCATCGTGTCCTCACTGGCTCTCTCAAAGACCAATTCACTCAGTTCCATTCTCCTGCCTTCACCCCATAACCCTGCACATTCTTCCTTTTCATATAACTGTCTAATTCACTTTTGAATGCTTCAATTGAACCTGCCTCCACCACGTTCTCAGGCAGTGCATTCCAGACCTTAACCACTCGCTGTGTGAAAATTCTCCAAATATTGAAACTTTGCCCTGTACACCAAGGTCTAGGTCATTAATATATATCAGGAAAAGCAAGAGTCCCAACACTGATCCCAGGGGAACTCCACAACAAACCTTCCTCCAGCCCAAAAAAGATCCATTAACCACTGCTATCTGTTTCCCGTCACTCAATTTCGTATCCATGCTCACAATTCTGTTGTGCGGCACTGTTTCAAACACCTTTTGGAAGCCCACATCAACAGCATTGCCATCATGTACCCTCTCTGTTACCTCTTCAAAAAAACTCCAGCAAGTTAGTTAAACATGACTTGTCTTCACAAATCCATGCTGGCTTTCCTTAATTGACCCACATTTGCCCAAGTGACTATCAATTTTGACCCGAATTATCATTTCTAGAAGCTTCCCGGCACTGCAGTTAAACTGAATGGCCTATAGTTGCTGGGCTTATCTTTACAGATTTTTTTGAACAATAGTGTAACATTTGTGATGTTAAGCTGTGAAAAGGATGCAGAGAGGCTTCAGGGTGATTTGGACAAGTTGAGTGAGTGGGCAAATGCATGACAGATGCAGTATAATGTGGATAAATGTGAGGTTATCCACTTTGGTAACAAAAACAGGAAGGCAGATTATCTGAATGGCTATAAACTGAGAGAGGGGAATATGCAGCGCGGCCTGGGAGTTCTCATACACCAGTCGCTGAAGGTAAGCATGCAGGTCCAACAGGCGGTAAAAAAGGCAAATGGTATGTTGGACTTCATAGTGAGAGGATTCGAGTACAGAAGCAGGGATGTCTTGCTGCAATTGTACAGGACCTTGGTGAGGCCACACTTGGAATATTGTGTGCAGTTTTGGTCTCCTTATCTGAGGAAGGATGTTCTTGCTATAGAGGGAGTGCAGCGAAGGTTTACCAGACTGATTCCTGGGATGGCAGGACTGACGTACGAGGAGAGATTGAGTCGGTTCGGATTATATTCGCTGGAGTTCAGAAGAGTGAGGGGGGATCTCATAGAAACCTATAAAATTCTAACAGGACTTGACAGGGTAGATGTAGGAAGGAAGTTCCCAATGGTGAGCGAATCCAGAACCAGAGGTCATAGTCTAAGGATACAGGGTAAACCTTTCAGGACTGAGATGAGAAGAAATTTCTTCACCCAGAGAGTGGTGAGCCTGTGGAATGCGCTACCACAGAAAGCAGTTGAGTCCAAAACACTGTATGTTTTCAAGAAGGAGTTAGATCTTGGGGTGAAAGGGATCAAAGGATATGGGGGGAAAGCGGGAACAGGTTACTGAGTTGGATGATCAGCCATGATCATAATGAATGGCGGAGCAGGCTCGAAGGGCCAAATGGCCTACTCCTGCTCCTATTTTCTATGCTTCTATGTTTCTAATCCACTGAAGATGCATGAACCCCAAGAGAGAAAAGTCTCCTACAGTGAACAAGAAGAATACTGGGCCCCAACGGAAAGCAAGATCTACCTACAATCAGGGACTCTACCGTAACAAAAACTCTTCAGATAGTGCCTCAAACCTTTCCACTTTATTTTTTCTTCTGCTCTTTTCTGTCTCTATTTGCATGTGTGCATCGCGAATTCATGCTAGCGAGGGGCATGGCATGTATCTGTAGGCATTAACCGAATTAGAGTTTAAGTTTAATAAATTTCAACCTTTTTTCTTTAAACCTGAGAAAACCTGTTTGTGCTGGTTTCTTTGCCTTAGAATTGGAAAAACGGTGAACAAGAATTCACCAAGGGGGAGCTAAAAACACAGTGTGCTTAAAATTAAACCCTGTTACAGTAAGACCAGGGGGAGGCTGAAAGGGAACCCTAGACCCCTTTCTCACCTGGTCGTAACAGTGATAATGACCAGATAAACTGTTTTAGTGATGTTAATTGAGGGATAAATATTGGAAAGGGCACCCGGGGAACTTCCTTGCTCTTTTTTCAAAATAAGGCCATGGGATCTTTCTTGCCCACCTGAGAATTACCTTGAGAAAACAATGGTGGGCCTTCTCCTTGAACTGCTGTATCCTGCCGTGATGGTATCAGATAGGCATATTGTCTTTAAAATGATGAAGGATTGACAGTCTATATCTGAGTGAGGATGATGCCATTTTCAGGAGATGCATATTAAGTCCACCAGTGGGGGTGTCGATCAAGTCAAGCTTCTGGAGTGTTGTGGTAGCATCATTCAAACAAGTGGTGAGTATTCCATCACACGACTGCCTTGATCCTTATAGATATTGGAGAGGCTGAGGTCAGGAGATGAGTTGTTGATTACAGACTAACCAGCCTTTGCCTTGTTCTTGTAGGATTGGTCCAATGGGAGTTCTGGTCAATAGTAATTCCCAGGATGTTAATGATAGGTGAACAGGACAATTGTGAAGCTGCTAAAGGTCAGTAGGAGATTGCCATCACCTTATGTAGTGCAAATGTCTCTTATCAGCCCAGGTTTGGATATTGCCCAGGAGCTGCTGCAGGCTGCAAAGACTCCTGCATTATCAGAGGAGTTGTGAACATTGAAATCGTCAAATAATTGTGGATTTCCCTGTTCTCTCAGTGTTATGTGTTCTTACAATTGATGGATTGATATGGGTGGACTTTATTTGTGCTGCAGGACCTTGAACACAAGACACGCATTGGACTGCATTGGGTTTCTGCCACTATTAATGAATGTGAATGACCTTGGTGTGGACCCTCAATGTGTAGCAGCACATGGCTGCACCATCACCAAATATTGATCTCAACATGGAGGACAGATAACTTTCAGAATCCATTTATATGGAAACTTTTGCATTCATGTAAAGTGGCTTTGGCTGTGCATCAACACCAATTTTGGAGTACAGGGTGCCCTTTAGACCTAAGATTCTAGAAATTGGATAGAAACTTTTTTTTGTGGGGGAGGGGGGAGGTCATCACATTGCTGTTTGTGGGATCTTGCTGTGAGCAGATTGGCTACATTACAACAGTGACTACACTTAAAATATTTCATTGGTTGTAAAGTGCTTTGGGACATCCTCGGGTCATGAAAGGTGCTATATAAATGCAAGTCTTTCATTTTTGTTCACTCTCCCTCTTCCCTCCCACTACTTCTGAAGGCACTGACTCATGTTCAGATACACTTTCACTCTTGCAGTTTCCTCCACTGTGAACAGGAGCATTTGCAGTCTGATAGTAGTTTTGTGTGTGTGTGTGTGTGTGTGTGGTGGGGGGGGCGGGGGGGAATCAAAACCTAGCCGAGTCCCTCTTTGCATAAAGTTCACAAAGAAGCACTTCCCAGAGTTACTGCATCATTTAGAGGAAGTTGAAAATCCAGTTTGTTACTTTTAGTGAGATGGTTGATGCACTTGTCAAAGTCCAGTTTGCACTATTACAACAAAGAACCAAGATGTCTTTGACAGCACCTTCTAGACCCATGACCTCCACCACCTAGCAGGACAAGGGCACACAAAGGAAAATGGTTGTGGTTGTTGGAGGTCAATCACCTCAGCTCCAGGACATCACTGCAGGGTAGTGTCCTGGGCCCAACCATCTTCAGCTGCTTCATCAATGACCTTCCCTCCCTCATAAGGTCAGAGGTAGGGATGTTTGCTGATGATTGCACAATGTTCAGCACCATTCATAACTACTCAGATTCTGAAACAGACTGCCCACATGCAGAAAGACCTGGACAACATTAAAGTGGTAAATAACATTCGCTCCACACAAGTGCCAGGCAATGACCATCTCCAACAAGAGAGAATCTAACCATCTCCCCTTGACATTCAATAGCATTACCATCGCTGATTCCCCCACTATCAACATCCTGGGGATTACCATCGACCAGAAACTGAACTGGAGTAACCATATAAATACTGTGGCTACCAGAGGTCAGAGTCTGGGAATTCTGCAGCGAGTAACTCACCTCCTGACTCCCCAAAGCCTGTCCACCATCTACAAGCCACAAGTCAGGAGTGTGATGGAATACTGTCCACTTGCCTGGATGAGTGCAGCTCCAACAACACTCAAGAAGTGCGACACCATCCAGGACAAAGCAGCCCGCATGGGAACACCACCACCTTAAGTTTCCCTCCAAGCCACACACCATCCTGACTTGGAACTATATCGCCATTCCTTCACTGTCACTGGGTCAAAATCCTGGAACTCCTTTCCTAACAGCACTGTGGGTGTACCTACCCCACATGGACTGCAGCGGTTCAAGAAGGCAGCTCACCACCACCTTCTCAAGGGCAATTAGGGATGGGCAATAAATGCTGGACTAGCTAACGACACCTGCATCCCATGAATAAATAAAAAGACACCATTATCTCCAATTTATCACACACCATTTTGAACCTGGACATTTATCACCGTTCCTTCATCTTTGCTGCGTCTAAATCTTGGAACTCCCTCCCTAACAGCACTGTGGGTGTACCTTCACCATAGGGACTGCAACATTTCAAGAAGGCAGCTCACCACCAACTTCGTATTGGGCAACTAGGGATGGCCAATAAATGCTGGCCTAGCCAGCAATGTCCACATCCCAAGTATAAATGAAAAGTAACAAAATTATTAACCTGTTTAAAATGGCAACGTAGGAAATTTATACCCTGCATTAACCATTGTACAAAAATTCACATTCAGTGGAATATTAACCCTCAGAAATGGGAACGAAGGATGATTCTCTCCTCCTATAGTCCAAAAGCACATTTTGTGCCAGGAGTCCTACCTTTATAGATTTTATTTTAAAAGAAATCTTTATTCAGTCCTAGCTTACCCCTTTTGTTTAAGAGCAATGATTTCAACAGTAAATGTGCCATTCTGGTAGTGTTTTGAATAAAAATTTATTGATGTAGCACACACACATGCTGTACACTATGACGAGAATATTTAGCGCATCAGCAATTATACAACAAGCTATGGTACATTGGCTAAAGGATATATATTTATAAAGGAGTTGTTGTCATTCAGTGAAAGTGATACATGTTGTGGCATCATGAAATGAGATCATTTGTACAGTCTCTAATGTGACATGCAAATCTCACTGTGTTGACAATCCATTGGCAGAATTGTTCAATTTAGTGCGTTGAAATAACAAGACCCATACATGTGTTTATGCCACGCGCAATTAACAACAGTTCTGTAGTTAGACTTTGTTCTAATAAACACTGTGAAATACAAGTTCTTCAACCCAACAGAAGCTGACAGACAGCTGTTTCGTGAGAGGTTAAGCCAGCAGTGCAAATTTGGCCATGTACACGTTCAAATTTCCCAAAAGAAACATATTGCGTTTCTTGGCATAAGCAGCAGTGAATTTTACAGCGATAGCAGATATCTGAATACTGTGGAACACACAATCTTTCCAATGGGCCCTGAAAGTCAGCACCGACTGGTTTGTACAGGTGAGGCCTGGCTTAACAAGCCCTTGCCACAAGGCAACTACACCTTGTGCTACTGTCCAGAACACAAGCCGGGCTGAAAAGTGCAAACTCCTTTCTACACTGCACCTCACCTGTCAGTGGAGGCCATTTATGTTTCACACTACAATGGTGACCATTTTGATTTCATTCACAAACTATTACAGATTGTCTGCTCTCATTTCCCCACCTACAGTCATCTCCAATTATCATCAGATATCTTTTGTGGCAAAAAACAAGCGCAAGAAAAAAACTGAGTGAAACTGGGAGCTACCCCGCCATCAAAAAGCGGTATCGCCCGTCACTCTGAGTTCAACACACAGACACAGCATCTACGCTGGAAGCTGGATCAGGCAGGTGGGGCCCTTGCCTTGGCTGAGGAGCTGCCTCTGATGCAAGTTCTGGACCTAGGGTTCCCAACACTGGTTGAATGTAGTCCTGTTGGTTTGATCACATGACCTCCTGCTTCCAACCGCTCTGCCCAGTCAAAGTCTTTTTCCGATCTCCAACAATTTTATAACTAATGATTGAAGGAGTTCAAAGAAAATGAATAAGACCCACAATATTTTTAATGTTCTTATGATTTTTCCCCCAGATTTTGCTCACAACAATGTCCAGGACAATCCAGGAGTGTTGGCAACTCTACTTAGATCCGCAAACACGTTTGGTTACTATTGAGGAATAAATTACTGAATTGACAACAAACTTACAGCATCTATTACACTGACAAAATGACGACTGGTGTATCTTGACTGCACTGTCATTCCCTTTGGGTGTCACAGTGTGATTGCATGGCAGGCAGGGATGCTCGATGTAAACTGGGCCAGTAGTTGTCCTCCCCAGTGGCTGTGCGAAAACTACTTTTCAGCGCAATGTTTAAAGCAATGAGAGAACTTCTAAAGGTGCCCTTTTACTTGCTTTGTATATTTGAATGTGCAATTTACAGTAAGATTTGCTCTGTGGGATAAAAGAGGGGGCTCATTGCAGCCGTGAGGTGCAAGTGAAAAAGATCAAAGCTGCTGTGAAGTTATTTCCAGCCTGTGCTGTGAATGCTTTCCATCAATATAATAATGGTATTAACTTCTCCTTGTGTTGCTTTTGAAACACAAGTGAAACTTGGCACAAAATAGTAATGTTTATTAAAAAGCTGAAAGGCGTGGCATGTAAAGAGAAATCACCACATACAATCTCGGATCCTGAATCACTTTACAACTATTGCCACAGTACCAGAAGGATGTGGAGGCTTTGGAGAGGGTATAGAAGAGGTTTACCAGGATGTTGCCTGGTCTGGAGGATATTAGCTATGAGGAGAGGTTGGATAAACTCGGATTGTCTTCACTGGAACAACAGAGGTGGAGGGGCGACATGATAGAGGTTTACAAAGTTATGAGTGGCATGGACAGAGTGGATAGTCAGAAGCTTTTTCCCAGGGTGGAAGAGTCAGTTACTAGGGGACATAGGTTTAAGGTGCGAGGGGCAAAGTTTAGAGGGAATGTGCAAGGCAAGTTCTTTACACAGAGGGTGGTGAGTGCCTGGAACCTGCTGCCGGGGGAGGTGGTGGAAGCAGGTACGATAGCGACATTTAAGAGATATCTTGACAAATACATGAATAGGATGGGAATAGAGGGATACGGTCCCTAGAAGTGCAGAAGGTGTTAGTTTAGACAGGCATCAAGATCGGCGCAGGCTTGGAGGGCCGAATGGCCTGTTCCTGTGCTGTACTGTTCTTTGTTCTTTTTATGATAAATATCCATTCTGTACATGGGCTATGGGTGCGGAGCCAGCTATTCCTCCATTCTTTTATTGCAGGCATAAGTCTGATTTCTCACAAAAAAAAGCTTTCAGGTGGCAAATTGCAGCAAAAAGTGCTTTGCTTTTTGCTAATGTCGTGCTTTCATCTTCTTTCTTTTTTTTTTCTTTAAAAAATATTGGGGTGCTTTAAGGACATTTCATCTTAAAAAGTCTATAAATAGCAGTAAACCAAAAATAAACACTGCACTTAGATACTTAATGTTAATTTAGCAACTAAAGATGAGAAAGATTGCACAAATCCACTTTACCATAAAAATAAGGAAAGATTCTAGTTTCCGGTTATGGAAAATTTTCATTTAGAAAAAACTATAATTAAATATGGTGCAATAATGCTTTGAGAATCAAAATAAAACATATTTAACATCAACTTTAAAATTAACATTCAGTTACCACAGAGGAATACCTGAGTTTTCTAAAACACAATAGAATGTCCCTTAATCCATACTGTGCATTTCTGCAAGATCCATT
Organism: Heterodontus francisci; assembly: GCF_036365525.1. Taxonomy (NCBI): domain Eukaryota; kingdom Metazoa; phylum Chordata; class Chondrichthyes; order Heterodontiformes; family Heterodontidae; genus Heterodontus; species Heterodontus francisci. Next base: position 9,493,886 of record NC_090380.1, on the reverse strand, counting down.
CACACTGCAATTAAACAAACACCTCTCTGAGGAAATGCAGTAAATAGGTTTCCATATTTTCAAAAAAAGAAAGAGGAGAAGCCAGCAAAAGCTCTGTAAATATCATTGAGATTCACATCTATCTGAAAATGTGTGTAATATTTCATCCGACTGATGAAGGGAAAATAAAAATTGTTATCACAGTAAACATGATTGAGCTTTTAATCTGGTAATTTAATTGCAGGATGAATGATGCTCAAGGCTGTTGTTCCAAGTGACCACTCTGGCCAGGGTCAACATTTACAGAATCATATTTGTTAAAAAAGAAAAACTGCATTTTATACGGATGATTTAAACTGTTGCGTGAAGGATTGCTGTTAGTTATTCCAACATGTCTATGAAGGCTACATGGATCTTCTCAAAATGAATGCAGTCTTCGGAATTATAGTAGTGTTGGACTGATCCAAGCCAAGTCTGTTGCACACTGCCCAACTTGTTCAGAGCTCTAGAAAAGGAAAGAAGCAACTCGTCGACTTTGAGGCCACAGTAACACTTCTGTACCAAAATCTAAAAAAAAATTTTGCTTTCTTCTGAAAAACCTGACCTAAGAAATGTCCTTTCCTATTCATTATTCAAAATTCCGCTCCACAATGCCCCATATTAAAATTCAATAGTAACATAAGAGCAGCAACAGCCAAGTTCGTGGCACCACGGAGGGCTCTGCTGCACATCAGGGGAGGAAAAGGGTTGGAAGAGCTATAGCTATAAGGGGAGTCTATCATAAGGGGTGTAGGGAGGCGTTTCTGTGGCCGCAAACAAGACTCCAGGATGGTATGTTGCCTCCCTGGTGCTAGGGTCAAGGATGTCTCGGAGCGGCTGCAGGACATTCTGAAAGGGGAGGGTGAGCAGCCAGAGGTCATGGTCCATATTAGTACTAACAACATAGGCAGGAAAAGAGATGAGGTCCTGCAAAGTGAATATAGGGAATTAGGCAGAAGGTTAAAAAGCAGGACCTCTAGGGTTGTAATCTCAGGATTACTCCCTGTGCCACGTGCTAGTGAGGGTAGGAATAGGAGGATAAGGCAAATGAATGCATGGCTGAAGAGCTGGTGTAGGCGGGAGGGCTTCAGCTACTTGGATCATTGGGATCTCTTCTGGTGCAGAGGTGACCTGTACAAGAAGGATGGGTTGCATCTGAACTGGAAGGGGACCAAAACCTTTGCAGGGAGGTGTGCTAGTATTACTCGGGAGGGTTTAAACTAGTCTTGCAGGGGGGTGGTTCCCAAAGTAGTAGTCTCTCCGATGAGATAGTTGAGGCAAATGTAGAGGTTAAAGCAAGCAAGTCCAGTAGGCAGGCTGGGCAGGGGCAGGACAGGGAGCGTGGAAGGTCTGGTAGGCTAAACTGCATTTACTTTAATGCAAGAAGCCTTACAGGTAAGGCAGATGAACTCAGAGCATGGATGGGTATATGGGATTGTGATATTATAGCTATTACAGAAACGTGGTTGAGGGATGGGCAGGACTGGCAGCTCAATATTCCAGTGTACTGATGCTTCTGGCGTGACAGAGATGGAGGTAAGAGAGGAGGGGGAGTTGCAGCATTGATTAGGGAGGACATCACGGCAGTACTTAGAGAGGATATCCCGGGGGGAACATCCAGGGAGACCATATGGGTAGAACTTAGAAATAAGAAAGGGGTGATCACTTTGATGGGATTATACTATAGGCCCCCCAATAGTCAGAGGGAATTGGAGGAGAATATATGTAGAGAAATCACAGATAGGTGTAGGAATTATAGGGTTGTAATAGTAGGTGATTTTAACTTCCCTAATATTGACTGGGACTGCCTTAGTGCTAAGGGGTCGGATGGGGAAGAATTTGTTAAGTGTGGCCAAGATAGTTTTCTGAAGCAGTACGTGGATGGCCCTGCTAGAGAAGGGGCTACACTCGACCTCCTCTTAGGAAATGAGGATGGGCAGGTGGTTGATGTGTCAGTGGGTGAGCACTCTGGGACCAGTGACCATAACTCTATTAGCTTCAAGATAGTTATGGAAAAGGATAGGACTGGTCCTCAGGATGAAGTCCTAAATTGGGGGAAGGCTAATTTTGATGACATTAGACAGGAACTCTCAAAGGTTGAATGGGAGAGGCTGTTTACAGGTAAAGGGACGTCTGGCAAGTGGGAGGCTTTTAAAAGTGAGATGGGAAGAGTTCAGGGCTTGCATGTTCCTGTTAGATTGAAGAGCAATGCTGGCAAGTTTAGGGAACCTTGGTTGATGAGGGATATTGAGGGTCTGGTCAGGACAAAGAAGGAGGCATATGTCAGGTATAGGCAGCTGGGATCAAGCGAGTCCCTTGAGGAGTATAAGGGATGTAGGACTACACTTAAGGAGGAAATTAGGAGGGCGAAAAGGGGCCATGAAATTTCCCTGGCAGATAAGATAAAGGAGAATCCTAAAAGATTCTGTAAGTATATTAAGAGTAAAAAAGTAGCTAGGGAGAGAGTAGGTCCCCTTAAGGATCAGTGTGGTAATCTATGTGTGGAGCCACAGGAAAAAGGCGAGGTTCTAAATAAATACTTTTCGTCTGTATTTAGCGTGGAGAAGGTCATGGAAGCTAGTGAGTTCAAGGGAGGGAACAGCGATATCCTGGAGCATATCAACATTACAAAGGAGGAGGTGTTGGAGGTTTTGAAGTGCATTAAGGTGGATAAATCCCCAGGGCCTGACCAGGTCTATCCTAGGATGCTATTGGGAAGCAAAGGAGGAGATTGCTGGGGCCCTGGCAGAGATTTTTGTATCATCGTTAGCCACGGGTGAGGTACCAGAAGATTGGAGGATAGCTAATGTTGTGCCTTTATTTAAGAAGGGCAGCAGGGATAAGCCAGGGAACTACAGGCCAGTGAGCCTTACATCAGTGGTGGGAAAGTTATTGGAAGGATTTATATGCATGGTCTGATTAGGGATAGTCAGCATGGCTTTGTGCGTGGGAAATCATGTCTCATGAATTTGATTGAGTTTTTCGAGGAGGTGACCGAGAGGATTGACGCGGGCAGGGCGATGGACATTGTCTATATGGACTTTAGCAAGGCCTTTGACAAGGTCCTGCATGGTAGGCTGGTCCAGAAGGTTCGAACACATGGGATCCAGGATGAGCTCGCCAATTGGATAAAAAATTGGCTTGGTGATAGGAGGCAGAGGGTGGTAGTGGAGAATTGTTTATCAGATTGGAGGTCGGTGACCAGTGGTGTGCCGCAGGGATCGGTGCTGGGCCCTCTGTTGTTTGTCATATATATTAATGACTTGGATGTGAATGTAGGGGGCATGATTGGTAAGTTTGCAGATGACAGCAAAATTAGTGGTATAGTGGACAGTGAAGAAGGTTGTCTAAGGTTACAACAGGATATAGATCAACTGGGAAAGTGGGCAAGGGATTGTCAAATGGAATTTAATGCAGACAAGTGTGAAGTGATGCATTTTGGGAAGTTAAACCAGGGCAGGACATATACAGTGAATGGCAGGGCCCTGGGGAGTGTTGTTGAGCAGAGAGACCTTGGGGTGCAAGTACATAATTCCCTGAAAGTGGCAACACAGGTAGACAGGGTGGTGAAGAAGGCGTATGGCATGCTTGCCTTCATCGGCCAAGGCATTGAGTACAAGAGTTGGGACGTCATGTTACAGTTGTACATGACGTTGGTTAGGCCGCATTTGGAGTACTGTGTGCAGTTCTGGTCATCACACGACAGGAAAGATGTGATTAAGCTAGAGAGGGTGCAGAAAAGATTCACAAAGATGTTGCCTGGTTTGGAGGGCTTGAATTATAAAGAGAGAGTGGATAGGCTGGGTCTGTTTTCCCTTGAGTGAAGGAGGCTGAGAGGGGACATGATAGAGGGATCTAAAATTATGAGAGGCATAGATAGGGTAGATAGCCAGAGTCTGTCTCCCATGGTAGGGGTGACTAAAACTAGAGGGCATAGATTTAAGGTGAGAGGGAGGAGGTTTAAAGGGGATCAAAGGGGTAAATTTTTCATACAAAGAATAGTGGTTATCTGGAAGGAGCTGCCAGAGGAGGTGGTGGAGGCAGGAACAGTAGCGACATTTAAGAGGCATCTGGACAGGTATTTGAATGAGCATGGCATAGAGGGATATGGAACTAATGCAGGCAGGTGGGATTAGTAATAGATAGGCATTATGGTCGGCATGGACGCGGTGGGCCGAAGGGCCTGTTTTTATGCTGTATGACTCTATGACTCTACGACTCTATAACAGGAATATGCATTCAGCCCCTCAACCCCTATCCATCATTCAATCAGATTACAGCTGATCTGAACCTCAGCCCCATTTACCTGTATTTGCTGCACTTCCCTAGATACCCTTACCCAAAAGTCTATCCAGCCCAGTCTTGAAATTTTCAATTGAACCCGTCCCCCCGCGGCAGCATCCACAGCTTCTTGGAAGAGAGTGTTCCATTCCCTACTTTGTGAAAAAGTGCATCCTGATTTCACTCTGAAATGGCTAATTTGAGGATTATGTGCCCCTGTTCTGTATTCCCCCTTCCCCTTCCCCCCCAAGGAAATAGTTTCTCTTTATCTACCCTATTGAATCCCTTTTAACATAGTCTTTATGGTAATCTACATTCAACAGGTGAAGATGCAGACAAAATGGAAGAACAGTCTCTTGATACAAGAAAAATTAAAAAGACATGGTGGTAATTTTAACCCCAAGATTTGAAGCCGGTGGAATGTAAACATTTCAAACCCAATGTTACCACTTTTAACAGGGTAAAAACGAGTTGCATGTGACCAATGCACTGTCAGGAGTAGGATGGTGATTGAAATTTATCAGGCTGCGTGTCTCCATTTTCTTTGGGGAACCCGGCAGGTAAAATGTGGGGAGAATGAGGGTTAGGTTGGCTGATTATGGGTCTGTAAAGAGCCTGGAGGAAATACTGCTGCTCCTCCTAGCCCACAAGCAGTGCTGTAAAGACACTTAGCACATGGATCCATCCACCTCCACAATCTCTCCCTAGGCCACAGCCTTACAACCGCCCCCACCAACCCCCCGCCCCCTCGCCGGTCTGTCAATCAGGCTGCCTCTTGGGTGGGAAACCTGAAAAAAACTATTTAAAAGATGTCCCACTGTTAATTTCAGCAGGACGTCTGGGAAACACATAATCCCATGTATTCCATCATAGCATCACCACCCCACCACTGAAGTAAATATTATGGCCATAATTTGGAAATTAAGCTTAAACTTGGGTCTTAAATTTCTCATCCTTAAATCAGATGAAGTTAGCTCGTCCATGCTTATCACAGAGTCCTGATTTATATTGCAGACGCTCGGGCCACCGAAGAGCAAATTGGTTCTGTGACCTTTAAGTATAGGTGTACCAGGTACAAGTGGCTGTATGGAGGTAATCTGATCTGAATAGGTTGAGAAGAGATAAAAGGAATGCTCTAACTGATTACAGTTTCTTATTAGTAAACAGATGTTATTGCACATAATTGTTGGAGAGAGATTAACCAGATCTAGGTAGAACATGATGGCATAATGTCACCACATCAGGAGAAGGTAATTACACATGTATACAGGTACAAACACTAGAGCTCCTTAGAAAGGGGTTGTGTTTTATTATCATTGGCTTGATTTAATAAAGAATATTAAGCAGAGAGTCCAATGTTTTCTGTCCTCAAACTTGTTAAACAATGTATGAAAATATCCGATAATACCCCACACAGGGGCAAAAGGACTAGATGACAATATCCTATAATACCCCACATTGGGGCAATCGGGATATATGACAATATCCTAAATAAACCCAACAAGCCCTTTCTCCCTGAATTGAGCAATCAACCAACTACGCTCCTTAGATATTACAGGGAAATTTCACGTGTACTAACCCGATTCACTTATTGAATTAATTCCTGGTATACTTTACCTGCTGATGTCTGTATATGGGTTTCCTCGACAGATTTAGTCAGCGATGTGATAAGAGGATTCTCCTCCACTGAAATACACCGCCCCTCAATCAAGTTTTTGTTGCAGTCATCCAAGCTGATCTGGTCACGGGATAACTTGGTGTATGTTGAATGGACAGTCAGGTCGATGAGATCTTCAACAGCTTGTGCGTCACTCAACCCATTCTGGTCCTTCTCCAGTTCAACACCATGGCTCACCTCATTTAGTGGTGAGAACTCTGGCATGGAAATACCATCATCCTTTGACATAGGGCTAGAAACAAAAACACTGCAGAGTGAAATGAGCAGCCCACTTCTACAAGTCACCATCACCTCCATGTTGATACACCTTAACATTCTTTCAGTAGGGACATGTGTAAGGAAAAATATATTGATCCAAAAGTTATGGCATGGCTACCAATGATTAACATGTTGGTATAAGTAAATGTCACCATATAAATAGAGAATAAATAATTCAATATGAGTGTTTTAATATATAATGTATTATAATTAATAATATATGACTGTTTAAAGGATGTAGAGGAGATTTACCAGACTGGTTTCAGGGATGGAATATTTTAGCTACACGTTTAGGTTGGAGAAGCTGGGATTGGTCTCCATGGAGCTGAGGGATATTGAGGGGAGATGTGATAGAGGAATGTTTTGTTTATGCAGCGAGTGGTAATGATCTGGAACTCACTGCCTATAAGGGTGGTGGAAGCAGAACCAATGATTTCAAAAGGAAATTGGATGGGCACTTTTGGGAAATAGACTTGCAGGGCTGTGGGGATACAGTGGGGGAGTGGGACTGACTGGATTGCTGTACAGAGAGCTGGCATGCACCTGATGGGCCAAATGGCCCCCTTCTGTGCCATAATGACTCTATGGCCGGATTTTAAAACACAACACCCCCCCCCCCTCCCCCACCACTCCCGCCATGAACCCGGAAGCAGGCTGGGAGATGGGGGGAGGGGACATTAAATCAGGTAGGTTGGCATGGCTGCTGTGCCCATCGCCTATCTGCTTCCATTATTTTTCACCAGCTGTGGGGGAAGTGGCAGGGGGCTCAGCTGCGCTGGCTTCAATTGATGCTCCTTAAGTGGCTAACTAATGGCTATTGAAGAGCATCTTCCCACCACCTTGGTATACCCTGACAGCCGGACTGCATGATTAGATTAGATTAGAGATACAGCACTGAAACAGGCCCTTCGGCCCACCGAGTCTGTGCCGAACATCAACCACCCATTTATACTAATCCTACACTAATCCCATATTCCTACCAAACATCCCCACCTGTCCCTATATTTTCCTACCACCTACCTATACTAGTGACAATTTATAATGGCCAATTTACCTATCAACCTGCAAGTCTTTTGGCTTGTGGGAGGAAACCGGAGCACCCGGAGAAAACCCACGCAGACACAGGGAGAACTTGCAAACTCCACACAGGCAATACCCGGAATCGAACCCGGGTCGCTGGAGCTGTGAGGCTGCGGTGCTAACCACTGCGCCACTATGGGGTGGGCGGGGTCCATCCTATTCAGCAACCCTCTACCCCACAGTGGGCCCTCCCTAGCAGCAAGGGCCACCCCCACTTGAAGAACCCCTCCACCGCCCCCCCCCCCCCCCCCGCCCCCAGTCTCTCAAGCGCTCCACTCCTTCCCTCTGGAATTCCTTCCTAAACCTCCCCACCTCTCTTTTCTCCTTTAAGACACTCCTTAAAAGCTACCTCTTTGACCAAGCTTTTCTTTATCTGCCTTAATATCTCCTTATGTGGCTCAGTGTCATATTTTGTTTACTAATGCGCCTGTGAAGCACCTTGGGTCGTTTTATTGATTAAAGGCGCTATATGAATATAAGTTGTTGTTGATCATGCTTTCTAACTGTTATACAAGATTATTCAAAACACCCTGTCAGAATATTTGCCACACTCTTCTGTAACAGTCATCTGTCATGGTCTGCTGAATGGTGTCATCCCAATGTAGAAGATGTATATGTCGTGGAGATCGGTTTTGTTTTTAGAGGAGGAGGACTAGGTTCAGTGGATGTATTAGCAGAGACCTAAGCCCCTCACTAACATGTAGCTCTTGACTGATGAGACCTTGTGCTTTCCATTTTGAATGGAAAATGGAACAGCAGGTTGAAATGTGTTGGCTACCGCGATGTTCAGTTTTATGCTGGAGGTTCTCTTAAGACTCATGGGAAACCCATGCTGTCAATCGCAGAATCACAGAATTGTTACAGCACTGAAGGAGGCCATTCAGCCCATCGTGTCTGCATCAGTTCTCTGAATGAGCAATTAACTTAGTGCCATTTGCCCGCTTTCTCCCCGTAACCCTGCACATTCTTCCTTTTCATATAACTGTCTAATTCCCTTTTGAATGCTTCAGTTGAACCTGCCTCCACCACGTTCTCAGGCAGCGCATTCCAGACCTTAACCACTCGCTGTGTGAATAAGTTTTTCCTCATGTCACTTTTGCTTTTCTTATCAAATACTTTAAATCTGTGCCCTCTCGTTTTTGATCCTCTCACAACTGGGAACAGTTTCTCTCGATCTATTCTGTCCAGACCCCTCATGATTTTGAATACCTCTATCAAATCACCTCTCAGCCTTCACTTCTGCAAGGAAAACAATCCTAACTTCTTAAATCTTTCTTCATAACTGAAATTCCTCATCTCTGGAACCATTCTTGTTAATCTTTTCTATACTCTCTCCAATGTCTTCACGTCTTTCCTAAAGTGTGGCGCCCAGAACTGGATGCAATACTCCAACTGAGGCCGAACTAGTGTCTTATACAAGTTCAACATAACTTCCTTGCTCTTGTACTGTATGTCCCTATTAATAAAGCCCAGGATACCGTATGCATTATTAACTGCTTTCTCAACCTGTCCTGCCACCTTCAATGACTTATGCACATATACACCCAGGTCCCTCTGCTCCTGCACCCCCTTTAGAAATGTATCCTTTATTCCATATTGTCTTTCCATGTTCTTCCTACCAAAATGAATCACTTCACATTTCTCTGCATTGAACTTCATCTGCCACCTGTCTGCCCATTCCACCAACTTGTCTATGTCCTTTTGAAGTTCTACACTATCTTCCTAACAATTCACAATTCTTCTAAGTTCCGTATCATCTGCAAACTTTGAAATTGTGCCCTGTACACGAAGGTCTAGGCCATTAATATATATCAGGAAAAGCAAGAGGCCCAACACTGATCCCTGGGGAACTCCACTACAAACCTTCCTCTAGCCCGAAAAACATCCGTTAACCACTACTCTTTGTTTCCTGTCACTCAGCCAATTCCGTATCCATGTTGCTACTGTCCCTTTTATTCCATGAGCTATAAGTTAGTTCACAAGTCTGTTGTGTGGCACTGTATCAAATGCCTTTTGAAAGTCCATGTACACCACATCAACAACATTGCCCTCATCAACCCTCTCTGTTACCTCCTCAAAAAACTCCAGCAAGTTACTTAAACATGATTTTCCCTTACGAAATCCATGTTGGTTTTCCTCAATTAACCCGCATTTGTCCATATGACAATTAATGTTGTCCTGAATTATTCTTTCTAGAAGTTTCCCCATCACATCCAGAACTAGAAAAATATATTGAGAAAACAGCTTAGATTTTAACTGAAATACTGGCCAGGTAATTTGGCCTTGCTTGCCACATGTTCTGTGTTCTAGCCTTATTTTATATTACCCCCATTGGAGTTTTGAGCCTGCTTGCCATCGCCTTGAGTTCAATTTGTCTTTTGCTGTGCCTCTGTAACATCTGCCAACTCAGCCCACCTGCTGCTGAAATCCTTATCCATGCTTTTCTTACCTCCAGACTCGACAGTTCTAATGCTCTCCTGGCCAGCCTCCCATACTCTACCCTCCATAAACCTGTCTGCCCCCGAAACTCTGACTCCCATATCCTAACTCACACCAAGTCCAATTCACCATCACCCCTGTGCTCACTGGCCGAAATGGCTCCATGTCTGCTGTGCCTCAAAGGTAAACTTTTCATCCTCATGGTCAAATCCCTCCATGGTATCATCCATTCCTAACATAACAACAACCTCCAGCCCTACAACCCTCTGAAAACTGTGCTCCTCCAGATCGGGCCTCACGGGGAGCCCTCATTTCCTTTGCCCCACAATTGGTGGCTGTACCATCACCTGTCACAGGCCTAAGCACAGGAATTCCCTTCTTCAACCTGTTCACCTCTCTATCTTTCACTCTTCCTTTGACTCTCCTTAACATCCATCTCTTTCACCAAGCTATTAATCACCTGTCCTCATAACTCTTTTCTTTGGTTCCGTGTCAGTTTATTTCTGATAACACTCCTTGGGATGTTTTACTAAATTCAAGACAAGTTGTTTTGTTGGTGCACGTTCTGCTGCCCAAGTTAAGCCAGTTTGTTGCTCCCAAGATGATAAGAAATTTCAAACTTTAAATATTTAGTTTAGCAACTCTCAGGGACTAATGTTATTCTTAGCCTAGCCCCAAGTCTTTAGATCGCCAAATATTTAACAAATTAACTGTTTGTCAGACTTTACTTAAAGCATAGAACTGAACTGTTCCAATTGGATTTCCCAGCCACCAAAGGTTGTGGAGTTTAGTATTTTCAGTCCTTGTGGTGTGTTGGTACAGCACGTGACTTTTTTTAAACCCATTTCTAGCCACTGTGTACTTTAGGGTGCGAGAGGACAATGTGCAATGGACAATGTAGATTTTTCAGAGTAAATCACAATGTAAACCACAATGTCACTCACCAGAATATTAGTCAGAAATCCCCACAATATACCCAAAATAAAATTGAGGTTGGATACCTGTGGCCCTGCTGTTTAGCTAGTATCCTCACAACAGTTCCTTTCCGGATTAAACAAAACACAGTAACATTCCAGCCTACCTCACATCCATAGACTGCAGTTCATCGGTTGACTCATCCACACTATTGGGTTGTTCATCCACATTATCCACTTGCTCAGCTCCAGTGACTGCTTCCAGCTCTGGCACAGCCTCAGTTAGGGCCACAGCATGGTGAGCCTCCTCTTCCGCCTCCTCTTCCTCCTCCTCCTCCTCCTGGCTCTCCAAGCTGACTGATGCTTTGCTCACTTCCACTAGAATGCAATGGATATTTATTTATACACTGGCCCTCAGATCGCTCTACTCATTGCTCATCATACTCTGCACTACAGTGTTATTTAATAACACAATTGCTGCCCATTAAGGTTCTCACATTACACCAAGCTATGAAAAATCCAAGTATTATTATTTTATACCTAATGGCGACACAGTAACTGAAAAAAGAGCATCTGCAACGCATAAAACTCCCAGCAAGATAATGATCTAACAATATGAGGGAGCTGAATTAGCTTCAGAAGATACAGGGATAAACCTTACCATTTAGTTCTCCTGGAGCAGAGCTTCAAACATGTAATGAATTTGTATAAAAATCAGTGCATTTCTACAGTCCTCATGCCTGACAGGTTTGTTACTGTAATTTGTGCAGTCATGTCTCCACTGTAATAATCTGTGAGATCCATTCAACTATAAGACCATTAGAAATAAAAACAGAAAATGCTGGAAATACACAGCAGGTCTGGCAGTATCTGTGAGGAGAGAAACAGAGTTAACGGGCTGCATTTTCCTGACGTTAATGGGACCATATTCGGGTCCTGACCCCAATGGTGCCCAAGTCCCATCTGCCTGTGCGATCTCCAGGATGGCCTGTGGCTGCAGCTGGGCCCCTCTGCACTTGCGGCTCTTAGGGTTGCAGAATTAGAGGAGGTCTCACGGGCTCCCTGGTCTGCCCCCAGGCCTGACCCTTGGGCTGCCCCCGGGAGGCCGCCTCCACACACTTTCTGGGACTCAGCCTCAGCACAGCACCCGTGCACGCCAGTAAGATCCTGCTGGCCTCACCAATTTGTCCCTAAGCTGCCAGGTGTGTAGCTGGTGCTGGACAGACCCCGCCTCCAGTAAGATGGCTTGAAGGTGAGAAGGCATCGGGATACTGCCCTGATGTGAGATTTCCTCATTTTGCTTCCGGTCCCACCTCCAAACAGGACCAGAAAGAGGTTCTGATGATAGGTCACAGACCTGGAATGTTAACTCTGTTTCTCTGTCCACAGATGCTGCCAGATCTGCTGAGTATTTCCAGCATTTTCCATTTTTATTTCAGATTTCCAGCATCTGCAGTACTTTGCTTGTGAATAAGACCATTAGACGGAGTTGGAGCCAGATCTTTCCGACATTACTGATAATCCACATACATCAGACTACACTGTACCGACTTTAGCAGCCCAAACTGTTTGGCATTGGCATTTTTTAAAAATTTCAGTTCAGACTACAGCTGATGATGCATTCAATTGTCTCGAGTTCTACCCCAAAGATTGGGCTGTAAGAAGTTGCTGTCCTCTCCCGTGCTCTGAACTGCAACGATCACAATAGTAGGATGTGCAAAGAGGAAGAGGAGCTGAGATTACTGACCTTGTTCCACACAGCTTGGAATTGGGATCGGAAGCTCCTTTTCCCCATTCATGGTTGGCTCAACCTCTGCTTTTGTTTCTTCTTTCTGGCATTGATAGAAAGTGGAACGATCAGACATTTTAAAGAAAAAAGAACTTGCATTTATATAGCACCTTTCACTACCTCAGGAAGTCCCAAAGTGCTTTCTAGCCAATGAAGTACTTTTGAAGTGTGATCACTATTGTAATGTAGAAATTTGTGCACAGCAAGCTCCCACAAACAGCAAATGAGATCATGATCAGACTATCCGTTTTAGGTGCTGCTTGAGGAGGAATATCAGGAGAAATCCCTTGTTTTTCTTAGAAAAGTGTCATAGAACATTTGAGCTCCGCCTGAGGTGCCAAACAGGGGTTTTTAGCTCAAAAGATGGCACCTCTGACAGTGCAACACTTCCTCAGTCCTGCACTGAAGTACCATAGAATGAGACCTCATAGAAGGAGGCTATTTGGCCCATCGTCCCTATCCTCTTTTGAAGAGCTGTCCTATTACTCCCAGTCCCCAACTCTTTCCCCACAGCCCTCCAAATTTTTCCCCTTCAAATATTTGCCCAATTCTCTTTTACAATTTATTATTGAATCTGCTTCTACTGCCCTTTCAGGCAGCGCATTCCAGATCACAACAATTCGCTGCGTAAATTTATCTTCCTCATTTCACCTCTGGTTATTTAGCCAATTACATTAAATCTGTTTTCTTCTGCTTCCCGACCCTTCTGCCCCAGGAAACAGTTTCTCCTTATTCACTCTACCAAAACCCTTCATGAATTTAAATACATATATCAAATCTCCTCTTAACCGTCTCTGCTCGAAGGAAAATGACCCCAGCTTCCCCAGTCTCGCCACATAACTGAAGTCCCTTATCCCTGGAACCACTCTGGTAAATCTTCACCCTCTCCAGGGCCTGGACATAGTGCCCAGAATTTATTGTGGTATTCCAGCTGAGGCTTAACCAGTGTTATATGAAGGTTTTGTATAACTTTCCAGCTTTTTGTAGTCTATGCCTGATGGGATCTACCCTAGAATACTGAGGGAGGCAAGGGAAGAAATTGCTGGGGCCTTGACAGAAATCTTTGCATCCTCATTGGCTACAGGTGAGGTCCCAGAGGACTGGAGAATAGCCAATGTTGTTCCTTTGTTTAAGAAGGGTGGCAAGGATAATCCAGGAAATTATAGGCCGGTGAGCCTGACGTCAGCAGTAGGGAAATTATTAGAGAGGATTCTTCGGGACAGGATTTACTCCCATTTGGAAACAAACAAACATATTAGCGAGAGACAGCATGGTTTTGTGAAGGGGAGGTCGTGTCTTATTAATTTGATTGAGTTTTTTGAGGAAGTGACGAAGATGATTGATGAAGGAAGGGCAGTGGATGTTATCTATATGGACTTTAGTAAAGCTTTTGGGAGACTGGTACAAAAGGTGAAGTCACACGGGATCAGAGGTGAGCTGGCAAGATGGATACAGAACTGGCTTGGTCATAGAAGACAGAGGGTATCAGTGAATGGGTATTTTTCTGAATGGAGGAATGTGACCAGTGGTGTTCCGCAGGGATCATTGCTGGGACCTTTGCTGTTTGTAGTATATATAAATGATTTGGAGGAAAATGTAGCTGGTCTGATTAGTAAGTTTGCGGACGACACAAAGGTTGGTGGAGTTGCGGATAATGATGAGGATTGTCAGAGGATACAGCAGGATATAGATCGGTTGGAGACTTGGGCGGAGAAATGGCAGATGGAGTTTAATCCGGACAAATGTGAGGTAATGCATTTTGGAAGATCCAATACAGGTGGGAAGTATACAGTAAATGGCAGAACCCTTAGGAGTATTGACAGGCAGAGAGATCTGGGCATACAGGTCCACAGGTCACTGAAAGTGGCAACGCAGGTGGATAAGGTAGTCAAGAAGGTATACGGCATGCTTGCCTTCATCGGTCGGGGCATAGAGTATAAAAATTGGCAAGTCATGTTGCAGCTGTACAGAACCTTAGTTAGGCCACACTTAGAAAATTGCGTGCAATTCTGGTCGCCACACTACCAGAAGGACATGGAGGCTTTGGAGAGGGTACAGAGGAGGTTTACCAGGATGTTGTCTGGTCTGGAGGGCATTAGCTATGAGGAGAGGTTGGATAAACTCGGATTGTTTTCACTGGAACGACGGAGGTCGACATGATAGAGGTTTACAAAGTTATGAGTGGCATGGACAGAGTGGATAGTCAGAAGCTTTTTCCCAGGATGGAAGAGTCAGTTACTAGGGGACATAGGTTTAAGGTGCGAGGGGCAAAGTTTAGAGGGGATGTGCGAGGCAAATTTTTTTACACAGAGGGTGGTGAGTGCCTGGAACTTGCTGCCAGGGGAGGTGGTGGAAGCAGATACGATAGCGACGTTTAAGAGACATCTTGACAAATATATGAAAAGGAAGGGAATAGAGGGATATGGGCCCCGGAAGTGCAGAAGGTGTTAGTTTAGGCAGATATCAAGATCGGCGCAGGCTTGGAGGGCCGAATGGCCTGTTCCTGTGCTGTACTGTTCTTTGTTCTTTATGCCTCTATTTACAAAGCCTAGGATCCCATAAGTTTTTAAAATGGCTTTCTCAACTTGTCCTGCCACCTCCAAACATTTGTGAACACACAGTATCGTTCCTGTTACCATTTTAGAATTGTACTCTTACTGACAGCCTAGATTTTGTGCTCACGTCTCTGGAGTGGGACTTCAGTCTGCTTCTGACTGAGTGTACGGTCACTGAGGCAAGGCTGAAATAATTCTCACATTAGTACCATATTCATCTTTGATTGCAAGGGCTCAAGCCCTAATTCCCCACATGGTGTGTTGACGTTAACACATGATCTAATTTGTATCACAGTGCAAACTGGAATTAACTGAGCAGAATGTTAACATCTGTTGACTAGGAGTTAACTTCATTTTTGCTCAATGGATGGCGAGCTCTCAGCATTGGGTGTCAGATTCATTCATGCTGGATTGTTTACAGGAACAGCAGCAAACCATTACCTGGGAGGACTCACTACTATGTGAGGACCTCTATTGTGCCACCTAGCTGGAGGTCAGAGCCTCAGCAAGAACATGGTGAGAAACCTGTGTGGCCTCCCGGAACCAATCTAGCAGACACAGAGCAAAATCTGGACCGTCCTCTCAGTGGAAGTGACCACCAAATCCAACTTCAAGCCACTGGGCAGAATCAGGTGCCAACAGCCGAGGCAACTGTTTCCAGTGGCAGAAGGGTTGGTAACCAGAGGACACAGATTTTAAGTAATTGGCAAAGGAACCAGATGGGACATGGAGTTTTATTTAACCTAGCCAGTTGTTGTGAACTGAACTGCACTTCCTGAAAGGACGGTGAAAGCAGATTCAATAATAAAATTCAAAAGGGAATTGGATAAATACTACAACGGGCCAAATGGCTTCCTTAGATTACCAATACATACTTCCTCATGGTGAGTTCAGAGTAGTATTACATAATGCCTCAGACCAGGTTGCCTGATTGACCTATGAACCAGGAGTGTCACAGAGAGCGCCAAATAAGGCACAAACCTAAAGAAAATACATTACCAAAAAAAAAGGACTGCATCCTCCTCGTTTTAGTTTATACAGATGGCCATTGGTTTTCCCAATTAAAACCCAGGGAACACACATGATAGCGTGTGATGTTGGTGTACAGTCACTATGTGGGTTCACATCCAGCTCCTTTACCTGTTATCTTAATGAAGGCATTAACCAATTGTAAAATAAATTTGTATGGATGCATTTTTTGTATAATAGTTTTGCCCAGCATAACCTCCTGGCTTGTGTTATTTGGAATCACAGAATTACTGGGTGTGGACATCAGATGCAGACAGCACCAAATGTGACTATGGTGCCTTCCAAAGTCAAATAGCCTTTGGACTTTTCTGGTCTAGACTCACATCTCACATGAGTCTATTGGTTGAAGTCATAAAGGTGGAAGCAGAGTCCAGCATTGTCCAAACATTGAGCAAGGAGTGAAAGGTTGGTGAATGTAAGGCTGAGTGTTAGATTGCTAATAATAATAATGGCTACCTTGATTTCTCCAGCATCGCCTCGTCTGGTTCTTTTCATGATCTCTTCTATTCTCTACAACAAAAAAAAGGTGACAAAAAGAATTGTTCATATTTGTCTTTGAACTAAATCCTGCCTCCATTCGATTTGTTTACCCGACTCTCCTTCCTAACCTCCTTTCTCTTCTTCCGCTCCTGTTCAATCTGCTGAATGACTTGTTCCCGTTCGTGTCGCAGTCGTTCAGCCTCCTCACGAGCCTTGGTTTCAGCTTCTTCGCGCTGAAGAGAAAGAAATACAGGAGACTGCTGTAAAATAAATGCTCAAATAAAGTTAGCTTTACTTTGGCCTAAATAAAAATTTAACCAAGCAAATTTCAGGAAGTAAATATATTTTTAAATGGCCATACTCCAACTCTAATCATAACTGCATATCAATCTAATTACCTGCAACACGTACAAAGATGCTATTCAACTCTTCAAATACTGAATGCCTTTTGTAACTATGTAAATAGTCAAGCTTGAGAGTTGCCTGATGGTGACCCAGTTTGAAACTCATTCTTTAATGATACTGTAACTTGATCATTGTGAGCAAGTTGTTTCACCAGATCTGAAATGTGTCATTATGTTGACAGGGTAGATGCTGAGAAAATGTTTCCTATGGCTGGAGTCTCGAACTGGGAGGGGGTAGCGGGGTGGGGGGCGGTCACAGACTCAGATTAAGGGGTCAGCCATTCAGGACAGAGATGAGGAGAAATTTCTTCACTCAGAGGGTTGTGAATCTTTGGAATTCTGTACCTCTGAGCTGTACATGTTCAGTCGTTGAGTATATTCTAAATCGATGGTATAACCATGACCAATCTACTGAAAAATTACATTTTCAGAGATCTAAGGAAGATGAGCTGTGCATATATTTCCTTTCTAGTCTTTAAAAGTTGTCATTGTGCATGTTTAAATAAAGATGATGTGTTCGCCTGATGGTTCAGTGCTCTGTGTGGTACAACTAAGTTACATAGACAATGACTGCCTCAGGTTTGGATCTGTAGCAAACAGTGAGGATGATAGTAACAGATTTAAGAATGTTATAGACAGTCTGGTGATATTTGAAGTGATGCTTTTTGGAAGGAATAATGAAGACAATATAAGCTCAAAGGTATAATTTTAAAGGAGTGTGAGGAACAGAGAGAGCTGGGGGTGTTTGTACACAAATCATTGAAGGTGGCAGGACACGTTGCGAAGTCTGTTTCAAAAAACAATGAAATCTTAGGCTTTATAAATAGAGGCCTAGGATACAAAAACAAGGTTATGCTACACCAGGGTTGCCCAACCTTTTCACATGCGGGGCCACATTACAAGGATTGTCTCAGATAAGGGGCCGGTGAGACCATTTCAGAAAGATAAAGGCATTAAAAATGTATCTAACCATCAATCAAAACAACAACAAATGTGCATTTTTGTGAAGAAGATTTAAATGAGAAGATTATTTATTGACTTACTTTGGAATCTAAGAGCAGGGAGGTTATGGTGGAGCTGTATAAAATGTTAGTTAGGCCACAGCCTAACTGTACTGTGTACAGTTCTGGTCGCCACACTATAGGAAAGATGTGATTGCACTGGAGAGGGTGCAGAGGAGATTCACCAGGATGTTGCCTGGGCTGGAACATTTCAGCTATGAAGAGAGACTGGATAGGCTGGGGTTGTTTTCCTTAGAGCAGAGAAGGCTGAGGGGGGACAAGACTGAGGTATGCAAAATTATGAGGGGCATTGATAGGTTAGAGAGGAAGAAACTTTTTCCCTTAATGGAGATGTCAATAACCAGAGGGCATAGATTTAAGGCAAGGGGCAGGAGGTTTAGAGGGGAGTTGAGGAAAAAAATTTTCACCCAGAGGGTGATTGGAATCTGGAACGCACTGCCTGAAGAGGTGGTAGAGGCAGGAACACTCAAAACATTTAAGAAGTATTTAGATGAGCACTTGAAACGCCATAGCATACAAGGCTATGGGCCAAGTGTGGGAAAATGGGATTAGTTTGGATGAGTGCTTGATGGTCGGCGCAGGCGTGTTGGGCCGAAGGGCTTATTTCTGTGCTGTAAAACTCTGTGACTCTATATTCAAGACTGAGATCGAAATATTTTTGGGCACCAAGGAAATTATGTGATATGGGGATAGTGCGGGAAGGTGGAGTTTTGGTGGAAGATCAGCCATGATGTTATTGAATGATGGAGCAGGCTTGAAAGGCTGAATGGCCTACTCCTGCTCCTATTTCTTACGTATAAATATTATGACAGAAAGAAGACTGGCTGTTGAGTGAGTTAGTGATGCCAAATCTTAAAGGGATAAATTATGAGGACAGGGGTTTCCTGAACTTGTCTTATACTCTGTTGAATTTAGGAGATTAAAGGGTGATCTAATTGAAGTATTTAAAATTATAACAGGGGTTATAATTATTAATAACAACTGAGTGACATCCCAGGCCAATTCAGAGGGCAGTGAAGCGTCATCCCCTTTGGAGAGAGTCCGGAGTCACATCTAAACCAGACAGGGTAAGGAGTCATCCCCATTGGAGAGAGTCTGGAGTCACATCTAAACCAGACAGGATAAGGTGTCATCCCCATTGGAGAGAGTCCGGAGTCACATCTAAACCAGACAGGGTAAGGTGTCATCCCCATTGGAGAGAGTCTGGAATCACATCTAAACCAGACAGGGTAAGGTGTCATCCCCATTGGAGAGAGTCCAGAGTCACATCTAAACCAGACAGGGTAAGGAGTCATCCCCATTGGAGAGAGTCCGGAGTCACATCTAAACCAGACAGGGTAAGGTGTCATCCCCATTGGAGAGAGTCCAGAGTCACATCTAAACCAGACAGGGTAAGGAGTCATCCCCATTGGAGAGAGTCCGGAGTCACATCTAAACCAGACAGGGTAAGGTGTCATCCCCATTGGAGAGAGTCCAGAGTCACATCTAAACCAGACAGGGTAAGGAGTCATTCCCATTGGAGAGAGTCCGGAGTCACATCTAAACCAGACAGGGTAAGGAGTCATCCCCATTGGAGAGAGTCTGGAGTCACATCTAAACCAGACAGGGTAAGGAGTCATTCCCATTGGAGAGAGTCCGGAGTCACATCTAAACCAGACAGGGTAAGGAGTCATTCCCTTTGGAGAGAGTCCGGAGTCACATCTAAACCAGACAGGGTAAGGTGTCATCCCCATTGGAGAGAGTCCGGAGTCACATCTAAACCAGACAGGGTAAGGAGTCATCCCCATTGGAGAGAGTCTGGAATCACATCTAAACCAGACAGGGTAAGGAGTCATCCCCATTGGAGAGAGTCTGGAATCACATCTAAACCAGACAGGGTAAGGAGTCATCCCCATTGGAGAGAGTCCGGAGTCACATCTAAACCAGACAGGGTAAGGAGTCATCCCCATTGGAGAGAGTCTGGAATCACATCTAAACCAGACAGGGTAAGGAGTCATCCCCATTGGAGAGAGTCCGGAGTCACATCTAAACCAGACAGGGTAAGGAGTCATCCCCATTGGAGAGAGTCTGGAATCACAACTAAACCAGACAGGGTAAGGAGTCATCCCCATTGGAGAGAGTCCGGAGTCACATCTAAACCAGACAGGGTAAGGAGTCATCCCCATTGGAGAGAGTCTGGAATCACAACTAAACCAGACAGGGTAAGGAGTCATCCCCATTGGAGAGAGTCCGGAGTCACATCTAAACCAGACAGGGTAAGGAGTCATCCCCATTGGAGAGAGTCCGGAGTCACATCTAAACCAGACAGGGTAAGGAGTCATCCCCATTGGAGAGAGTCTGGAGTCACATCTAAACCAGACAGGATAAGGTGTCATCCCCATTGAGAGAGTCCGGAGTCACATCTAAACCAGACAGGGTAAGGAGTCATCCCCATTGGAGAGAGTCCGGAGTCACATCTAAACCAGACAGGGTAAGGAGGCATCCCCATTGGAGAGAGTCTGGAATCACATCTAAACCAGACAGGGTAAGGAGTCATCCCCATTGGAGAGAGTCCGGAGTCACATCTAAACCAGACAGGGTAAGGAGTCATCCCCATTGGAGAGAGTCTGGAATCACATCTAAACCAGACAGGGTAAGGAGTCATTCCCATTGGAGAGAGTCCGGAGTCACATCTAAACCAGACAGGGTAAGGAGTCATCCCCATTGGAGAGAGTCCAGAGTCACATCTAAACCAGACAGGGTAAGGAGTCATCCCCATTGGAGAGAGTCCGGAGTCACATCTAAACCAGACAGGGTAAGGAGTCATTCCCATTGGAGAGAGTCCGGAGTCACATCTAAACCAGACAGGGTAAGGAGTCATCCCCTTTGGAGAGAGTCCGGAGTCACATCTAAACCAGACAGGGTAAGGAGTCATCCCCATTGGAGAGAGTCCGGAGTCACATCTAAACCAGACAGGGTAAGGAGTCATCCCCATTGGAGAGAGTCTGGAATCACATCTAAACCAGACAGGGTAAGGTGTCATCCCCATTGGAGAGAGTCTGGAGTCACATCTAAACCAGACAGGGTAAGGAGTCATCCCCATTGGAGAGAGTCTGGAATCACATCTAAACCAGACAGGGTAAGGAGTCATCCCCATTGGAGAGAGTCTGGAATCACATCTAAACCAGACAGGGTAAGGTGTCATCCCCATTGGAGAGAGTCCGGAGTCACATCTAAACCAGACAGGGTAAGGAGTCATCCCCATTGGAGAGAGTCTGGAATCACATCTAAACCAGACAGGGTAAGGAGTCATCCCCATTGGAGAGAGTCCGGAGTCACATCTAAACCAGACAGGGTAAGGAGTCATCCCCATTGGAGAGAGTCCGGAGTCACATCTAAACCAGACAGGGTAAGGAGTCATCCCCATTGGAGAGAGTCTGGAATCACAACTAAACCAGACAGGGTAAGGAGTCATCCCCATTGGAGAGAGTCCGGAGTCACATCTAAACCAGACAGGGTAAGGAGTCATCCCCATTGGAGAGAGTCTGGAATCACAACTAAACCAGACAGGGTAAGGTGTCATCCCCATTGGAGAGAGTCCGGAGTCACATCTAAACCAGACAGGGTAAGGAGTCATCCCCATTGGAGAGAGTCCGGAGTCACATCTAAACCAGACAGGGTAAGAAGTCATCCCCATTGGAGAGAGTCTGGAGTCACATCTAAACCAGACAGGATAAGGTGTCATCCCCATTGAGAGAGTCCGGAGTCACATCTAAACCAGACAGGGTAAGGAGTCATCCCCATTGGAGAGAGTCCGGAGTCACATCTAAACCAGACAGGGTAAGGAGGCATCCCCATTGGAGAGAGTCTGGAATCACATCTAAACCAGACAGGGTAAGGAGTCATCCCCATTGGAGAGAGTCCGGAGTCACATCTAAACGAGACAGGGTAAGGAGTCATCCCCATTGGAGAGAGTCTGGAATCACATCTAAACCAGACAGGGTAAGGAGTCATCCCCATTGGAGAGAGTCCGGAGTCACATCTAAACCAGACAGGGTAAGGAGTCATCCCCATTGGAGAGAGTCCGGAGTCACATCTAAACCAGACAGGGTAAGGAGTCATCCCCATTGGAGAGAGTCTGGAGTCACATCTAAACCAGACAGGATAAGGTGTCATCCCCATTGAGAGAGTCCGGAGTCACATCTAAACCAGACAGGGTAAGGAGTCATCCCCATTGGAGAGAGTCTGGAGTCACATCTAAACCAGACAGGGTAAGGAGTCATCCCCATTGGAGAGAGTCTGGAATCACAACTAAACCAGACAGGGTAAGGAGTCATCCCCATTGGAGAGAGTCCGGAGTCACATCTAAACCAGACAGGGTAAGGAGTCATCCCCATTGGAGAGAGTCCGGAGTCACATCTAAACCAGACAGGGTAAGGAGTCATCCCCATTGGAGAGAGTCTGGAATCACATCTAAACCAGACAGGGTAAGGAGTCATCCCCATTGGAGAGAGTCCGGAGTCACATCTAAACCAGACAGGGTAAGGAGTCATCCCCATTGGAGAGAGTCCGGAGTCACATCTAAACCAGACAGGGTAAGGAGTCATCCCCATTGGAGAGAGTCCGGAGTCACATCTAAACCAGACAGGGTAAGGAGTCATCCCCATTGGAGAGAGTCTGGAATCACAACTAAACCAGACAGGGTAAGGAGTCATCCCCATTGGAGAGAGTCCGGAGTCACATCTAAACCAGACAGGGTAAGGAGTCATCCCCATTGGAGAGAGTCCGGAGTCACATCTAAACCAGACAGGGTAAGGAGTCATCCCCATTGGAGAGAGTCCGGAGTCACATCTAAACCAGACAGGGTAAGGAGTCATCCCCATTGGAGAGAGTCCGGAGTCACATCTAAACCAGACAGGGTAAGGAGTCATCCCCATTGGAGAGAGTCCGGAGTCACATCTAAACCAGACAGGGTAAGGAGTCATCCCCATTGGAGAGAGTCTGGAGTCACATCTAAACCAGACAGGATAAGGTGTCATCCCCATTGAGAGAGTCCGGAGTCACATCTAAACCAGACAGGGTAAGGAGTCATCCCCATTGGAGAGAGTCCGGAGTCACATCTAAACCAGACAGGGTAAGGAGGCATCCCCATTGGAGAGAGTCCGGAGTCACATCTAAACCAGACAGGGTAAGGAGTCATCCCCATTGGAGAGAGTCTGGAATCACATCTAAACCAGACAGGGTAAGGAGTCATCCCCATTGGAGAGAGTCCGGAGTCACATCTAAACCAGACAGGGTAAGGAGTCATCCCCATTGGAGAGAGTCCGGAGTCACATCTAAACCAGACAGGGTAAGGAGTCATCCCCATTGGAGAGAGTCTGGAGTCACATCTAAACCAGACAGGATAAGGTGTCATCCCCATTGAGAGAGTCCGGAGTCACATCTAAACCAGACAGGGTAAGGTGTCATCCCCATTGGAGAGAGTCTGGAATCACATCTAAACCAGACAGGGTAAGGAGTCATTCCCATTGGAGAGAGTCTGGAATCACATCTAAACCAGACAGGGTAAGGAGTCATCCCCATTGGAGAGAGTCCGGAGTCACATCTAAACCAGACAGGGTAAGGAGTCATCCCCATTGGAGAGAGTCCGGAGTCACATCTAAACCAGACAGGGTAAGGAGTCATCCCCATTGGAGAGAGTCCGGAGTCACATCTAAACCAGACAGGGTAAGGAGTCATCCCCATTGGAGAGAGTCCGGAGTCACATCTAAACCAGACAGGGTAAGGAGTCATCCCCATTGGAGAGAGTCTGGAGTCACATCTAAACCAGACAGGATAAGGTGTCATCCCCATTGGAGAGAGTCCGGAGTCACATCTAAACCAGACAGGGTAAGGAGTCATCCCCATTGGAGAGAGTCCGGAGTCACATCTAAACCAGACAGGGTAAGGAGTCATCCCCATTGGAGAGAGTCTGGAGTCACATCTAAACCAGACAGGATAAGGTGTCATCCCCATTGGAGAGAGTCCGGAGTCACATCTAAACCAGACAGGGTAAGGAGTCATCCCCATTGAGAGAGTCCGGAGTCACATCTAAACCAGACAGGGTAAGGTGTCATCCCCATTGGAGAGAGTCTGGAATCACATCTAAACCAGACAGGGTAAGGAGTCATTCCCATTGGAGAGAGTCTGGAATCACATCTAAACCAGACAGGGTAAGGAGTCATCCCCATTGGAGAGAGTCCGGAGTCACATCTAAACCAGACAGGGTAAGGAGTCATCCCCATTGGAGAGAGTCCGGAGTCACATCTAAACCAGACAGGGTAAGGAGTCATCCCCATTGGAGAGAGTCCGGAGTCACATCTAAACCAGACAGGGTAAGGTGTCATCCCCATTAGAGAGAGTCTGGAATCACATCTAAACCAGACAGGGTAAGGTGTCATCCCCATTAGAGAGAGTCTGGAATCACATCTAAACCAGACAGGGTAAGGAGTCATCCCCATTGGAGAGAGTCTGGAGTCACATCTAAACCAGACAGGGTAAGGAGTC
Organism: Heterodontus francisci; assembly: GCF_036365525.1. Lineage (NCBI taxonomy): Eukaryota > Metazoa > Chordata > Chondrichthyes > Heterodontiformes > Heterodontidae > Heterodontus > Heterodontus francisci. The sequence goes on along the minus strand of NC_090380.1, from coordinate 9,469,414 downwards.
ATCCCCATTGGAGAGAGTCTGGAGTCACATCTAAACCAGACAGGGTAAGGTGTCATCCCCATTAGAGAGAGTCTGGAGTCACATCTAAACCAGACAGGGTAAGGAGTCATCCCCATTGGAGAGAGTCTGGAGTCACATCTAAACCAGACAGGGTAAGGAGTCATCCCCATTGGAGAGAGTCTGGAGTCACATCTAAACCAGACAGGGTAAGGTGTCATCCCCATTGGAGAGAGTCCGGAGTCACATCTAAACCAGACAGGGTAAGGAGTCATCCCCATTGGAGAGAGTCCGGAGTCACATCTAAACCAGACAGGGTAAGGAGTCATCCCCATTGGAGAGAGTCCGGAGTCACATCTAAACCAGACAGGGTAAGGTGTCATCCCCATTGGAGAGAGTCCGGAGTCACATCTAAACCAGACAGGATAAGGAGTCATCCCCATTGGAGAGAGTCTGGAGTCACATCTAAACCAGACAGGGTAAGGAGTCATCCCCATTGGAGAGAGTCCGGAGTCACATCTAAACCAGACAGGATAAGGAGTCATCCCCATTGGAGAGAGTCCGGAGTCACATCTAAACCAGACAGGGTAAGGAGTCATCCCCATTGGAGAGAGTCCGGAGTCACATCTAAACCAGACAGGGTAAGGAGTCATCCCCATTGGAGAGAGTCTGGAGTCACATCTAAACCAGACAGGGTAAGGAGTCATCCCCATTGGAGAGAGTCTGGAGTCACATCTAAACCAGACAGGATAAGGAGTCATCCCCATTGGAGAGAGTCCGGAGTCACAACTAAACCAGACAGGGTAAGGAGTCATCCCCATTGGAGAGAGTCCGGAGTCACAACTAAACCAGACAGGGTAAGGAGTCATCCCCATTGGAGAGAGTCCGGAGTCACATCTAAACCAGACAGGGTAAGGAGTCATCCCCATTGGAGAGAGTCTGGAGTCACATCTAAACCAGACAGGGTAAGGTGTCATCCCCATTGGAGAGAGTCTGGAATCACATCTAAACCAGACAGGGTAAGGAGTCATCCCCATTGGAGAGAGTCTGGAGTCACATCTAAACCAGACAGGGTAAGGAGTCATCCCCATTGGAGAGAGTCCGGAGTCACATCTAAACCAGACAGGGTAAGGAGTCATCCCCATTGGAGAGAGTCCGGAGTCACATCTAAACCAGACAGGGTAAGGAGTCATCCCCATTGGAGAGAGTCCGGAGTCACATCTAAACCAGACAGGGTAAGGAGTCATCCCCATTGGAGAGAGTCTGGAGTCACATCTAAACCAGACAGGGTAAGGAGTCATCCCCATTGGAGAGAGTCCGGAGTCACATCTAAACCAGACAGGGTAAGGAGTCATCCCCATTGGAGAGAGTCCGGAGTCACATCTAAACCAGACAGGGTAAGGAGTCATCCCCATTGGAGAGAGTCCGGAGTCACATCTAAACCAGACAGGGTAAGGAGTCATCCCCATTGGAGAGAGTCCGGAGTCACAACTAAACCAGACAGGGTAAGGAGTCATCCCCATTGGAGAGAGTCCGGAGTCACATCTAAACCAGACAGGGTAAGGAGTCAGCCCCATTGGAGAGAGTCCGGAGTCACATCTAAACCAGACAGGGTAAGGTGTCATCCCCATTGGAGAGAGTCCGGAGTCACATCTAAACCAGACAGGGTAAGGTGTCATCCCCATTGGAGAGAGTCCGGAGTCACATCTAAACCAGACAGGGTAAGGAGGCATCCCCATTGGAGAGAGTCTGGAATCACATCTAAACCAGACAGGGTAAGGAGTCATCCCCATTGGAGAGAGTCCGGAGTCACATCTAAACCAGACAGGGTAAGGTGTCATCCCCATTAGAGAGAGTCTGGAGTCACATCTAAACCAGACAGGGTAAGGAGTCATCCCCATTAGAGAGAGTCCGGAGTCACATCTAAACCAGACAGGGTAAGGTGTCATCCCCATTGGAGAGAGTCTGGAATCACATCTAAACCAGACAGGGTAAGGAGTCATCCCCATTAGAGAGAGTCCGGAGTCACATCTAAACCAGACAGGGTAAGGTGTCATCCCCATTGGAGAGAGTCTGGAGTCACATCTAAACCAGACAGGATAAGGTGTCATCCCCATTGGAGAGAGTCCGGAGTCACATCTAAACCAGACAGGGTAAGGTGTCATCCCCATTGGAGAGAGTCCGGAGTCACATCTAAACCAGACAGGGTAAGGAGGCATCCCCATTGGAGAGAGTCTGGAATCACATCTAAACCAGACAGGGTAAGGAGTCATCCCCATTGGAGAGAGTCCGGAGTCACATCTAAACCAGACAGGGTAAGGTGTCATCCCCATTAGAGAGAGTCTGGAGTCACATCTAAACCAGACAGGGTAAGGAGTCATCCCCATTAGAGAGAGTCCGGAGTCACATCTAAACCAGACAGGGTAAGGAGTCATCCCCATTAGAGAGAGTCCGGAGTCACATCTAAACCAGACAGGGTAAGGTGTCATCCCCATTGGAGAGAGTCTGGAGTCACATCTAAACCAGACAGGATAAGGTGTCATCCCCATTGGAGAGAGTCTGGAGTCACATCTAAACCAGACAGGGTAAGGAGTCATTCCCATTGGAGAGAGTCTGGAGTCACATCTAAACCAGACAGGGTAAGGTGTCATCCCCATTGGAGAGAGTCTGGAGTCACATCTAAACCAGACAGGGTAAGGAGTCATTCCCATTGGAGAGAGTCTGGAATCACATCTAAACCAGACAGGGTAAGGTGTCATCCCCATTGGAGAGAGTCTGGAATCACATCTAAACCAGACAGGGTAAGGTGTCATCCCCATTAGAGAGAGTCTGGAATCACATCTAAACCAGACAGGGTAAGGAGTCATCCCCATTGGAGAGAGTCCGGAGTCACATCTAAACCAGACAGGGTAAGGAGTCATCCCCATTAGAGAGAGTCTGGAATCACATCTAAACCAGACAGGGTAAGGTGTCATCCCCATTGGAGAGAGTCCGGAGTCACATCTAAACCAGACAGGGTAAGGAGTCATCCCCATTGGAGAGAGTCTGGAGTCACATCTAAACCAGACAGGGTAAGGAGTCATCCCCATTGGAGAGAGTCCGGAGTCACATCTAAACCAGACAGGGTAAGGAGTCATCCCCATTGGAGAGAGTCCGGAGTCACATCTAAACCAGACAGGGTAAGGAGTCATCCCCATTAGAGAGAGTCTGGAATCACATCTAAACCAGACAGGGTAAGGTGTCATCCCCATTGGAGAGAGTCCGGAGTCACATCTAAACCAGACAGGGTAAGGAGTCATCCCCATTGGAGAGAGTCTGGAGTCACATCTAAACCAGACAGGGTAAGGAGTCATCCCCATTAGAGAGAGTCTGGAATCACATCTAAACCAGACAGGGTAAGGTGTCATCCCCATTGGAGAGAGTCCGGAGTCACATCTAAACCAGACAGGGTAAGGAGTCATCCCCATTGGAGAGAGTCTGGAGTCACATCTAAACCAGACAGGGTAAGGTGTCATCCCCATTGGAGAGAGTCCGGAATCACATCTAAACCAGACAGGGTAAGGTGTCATCCCCATTAGAGAGAGTCCGGAGTCACATCTAAACCAGACAGGGTAAGGTGTCATCCCCATTGGAGAGAGTCCGGAGTCACATCTAAACCAGACAGGGTAAGGTGTCATCCCCATTAGAGAGAGTCTGGAGTCACATCTAAACCAGACAGGGTAAGGAGTCATCCCCTTTGGAGAGAGTCTGGAGTCACATCTAAACCAGACAGGATAAGGAGTCATCCCCATTGGAGAGAGTCCGGAGTCACATCTAAACCAGACAGGGTAAGGAGTCATCCCCATTGGAGAGAGTCCGGAGTCACATCTAAACCAGACAGGGTAAGGAGTCATCCCCATTGGAGAGAGTCCGGAGTCACATCTAAACCAGACAGGGTAAGGAGTCATCCCCATTGGAGAGAGTCCGGAGTCACATCTAAACCAGACAGGGTAAGGAGTCATTCCCTTTGGAGAGAGTCCGGAGTCACATCTAAACCAGACAGGGTAAGGAGTCATTCCCTTTGGAGAGAGTCCGGAGTCACATCTAAACCAGACAGGGTAAGGAGTCATTCCCTTTGGAGAGAGTCCGGAGTCACATCTAAACCAGACAGGGTAAGGTGTCATCCCCATTGGAGAGAGTCCGGAGTCACATCTAAACCAGACAGGGTAAGGTGTCATCCCCATTGGAGAGAGTCCGGAGTCACATCTAAACCAGACAGGGTAAGGTGTCATCCCCATTGGAGAGAGTCCGGAGTCACATCTAAACCAGACAGGGTAAGGAGTCATTCCCTTTGGAGAGAGTCCGGAGTCACATCTAAACCAGACAGGGTAAGGAGTCATTCCCTTTGGAGAGAGTCCGGAGTCACATCTAAACCAGACAGGGTAAGGAGTCATTCCCTTTGGAGAGAGTCCGGAGTCACATCTAAACCAGACAGGGTAAGGTGTCATCCCCATTGGAGAGAGTCCGGAGTCACATCTAAACCAGACAGGGTAAGGTGTCATCCCCATTGGAGAGAGTCCGGAGTCACATCTAAACCAGACAGGGTAAGGTGTCATCCCCATTGGAGAGAGTCTGGAATCACATCTAAACCAGACAGGATAAGGAGTCATTCCCTTTGGAGAGAGTCCGGAGTCACATCTAAACCAGACAGGGTAAGGTGTCATCCCCATTGGAGAGAGTCCGGAGTCACATCTAAACCAGACAGGGTAAGGAGTCATTCCCTTTGGAGAGAGTCCGGAGTCACATCTAAACCAGACAGGGTAAGGAGTCATTCCCTTTGGAGAGAGTCCGGAGTCACATCTAAACCAGACAGGGTAAGGTGTCATCCCCATTGGAGAGAGTCTGGAGTCACATCTAAACCAGACAGGGTAAGGTGTCATCCCCATTGGAGAGAGTCTGGAATCACATCTAAACCAGACAGGATAAGGAGTCATCCCCATTGGAGAGAGTCCGGAGTCACATCTAAACCAGACAGGGTAAGGAGTCATTCCCATTGGAGAGAGTCCGGAGTCACATCTAAACCAGACAGGGTAAGGTGTCATCCCCATTGGAGAGAGTCTGGAGTCACATCTAAACCAGACAGGGTAAGGTGTCATCCCCATTGGAGAGAGTCTGGAATCACATCTAAACCAGACAGGGTAAGGAGTCATCCCCATTGGAGAGAGTCTGGAGTCACATCTAAACCAGACAGGGTAAGGTGTCATCCCCATTGGAGAGAGTCCGGAGTCACATCTAAACCAGACAGGGTAAGGAGTCATCCCCATTGGAGAGAGTCCGGAGTCACATCTAAACCAGACAGGATAAGGTGTCATCCCCATTGGAGAGAGTCCGGAGTCACATCTAAACCAGACAGGGTAAGGAGTCATCCCCATTGGAGAGAGTCCGGAATCACATCTAAACCAGACAGGGTAAGGAGTCATCCCCATTGGAGAGAGTCTGGAGTCACATCTAAACCAGACAGGGTAAGGAGTCATCCCCATTGGAGAGAGTCCGGAGTCACATCTAAACCAGACAGGGTAAGGAGTCATTCCCATTGGAGAGAGTCCGGAGTCACATCTAAACCAGACAGGGTAAGGAGTCATCCCCATTGGAGAGAGTCCGGAGTCACATCTAAACCAGACAGGATAAGGAGTCATCCCCATTGGAGAGAGTCCGGAGTCACATCTAAACCAGACAGGGTAAGGAGTCATTCCCATTGGAGAGAGTCCGGAGTCACATCTAAACCAGACAGGGTAAGGAGTCATCCCCATTGGAGAGAGTCCGGAGTCACATCTAAACCAGACAGGATAAGGTGTCATCCCCATTGGAGAGAGTCCGGAGTCACATCTAAACCAGACAGGGTAAGGAGTCATCCCCATTGGAGAGAGTCCGGAATCACATCTAAACCAGACAGGGTAAGGAGTCATCCCCATTGGAGAGAGTCCGGAGTCACATCTAAACCAGACAGGGTAAGGTGTCATCCCCATTGGAGAGAGTCCGGAGTCACATCTAAACCAGACAGGGTAAGGAGTCATTCCCATTGGAGAGAGTCTGGAATCACATCTAAACCAGACAGGGTAAGGTGTCATCCCCATTGGAGAGAGTCCGGAGTCACATCTAAACCAGACAGGGTAAGGAGTCATTCCCATTGGAGAGAGTCTGGAATCACATCTAAACCAGACAGGATAAGGTGTCATCCCCATTGGAGAGAGTCCGGAGTCACATCTAAACCAGACAGGGTAAGGAGTCATCCCCATTAGAGAGAGTCCGGAGTCACATCTAAACCAGACAGGGTAAGGAGTCATTCCCATTGGAGAGAGTCTGGAATCACATCTAAACCAGACAGGGTAAGGAGTCATTCCCATTGGAGAGAGTCTGGAATCACATCTAAACCAGACAGGATAAGGTGTCATCCCCATTGGAGAGAGTCCGGAGTCACATCTAAACCAGACAGGATAAGGTGTCATCCCCATTGGAGAGAGTCCGGAGTCACATCTAAACCAGACAGGGTAAGGAGTCATCCCCATTAGAGAGAGTCCGGAGTCACATCTAAACCAGACAGGGTAAGGAGTCATTCCCATTGGAGAGAGTCTGGAATCACATCTAAACCAGACAGGGTAAGGAGTCATTCCCATTGGAGAGAGTCTGGAATCACATCTAAACCAGACAGGATAAGGTGTCATCCCCATTGGAGAGAGTCCGGAGTCACATCTAAACCAGACAGGGTAAGGAGTCATCCCCATTAGAGAGAGTCCGGAGTCACATCTAAACCAGACAGGGTAAGGAGTCATTCCCATTGGAGAGAGTCTGGAATCACATCTAAACCAGACAGGGTAAGGAGTCATTCCCATTGGAGAGAGTCTGGAATCACATCTAAACCAGACAGGGTAAGGTGTCATCCCCATTGGAGAGAGTCCGGAGTCACATCTAAACCAGACAGGGTAAGGTGTCATCCCCATTGGAGAGAGTCCGGAATCACATCTAAACCAGACAGGGTAAGGAGTCATTCCCATTGGAGAGAGTCTGGAATCACATCTAAACCAGACAGGATAAGGTGTCATCCCCATTGGAGAGAGTCCGGAGTCACATCTAAACCAGACAGGGTAAGGAGTCATCCCCATTGGAGAGAGTCCGGAATCACATCTAAACCAGACAGGGTAAGGAGTCATTCCCATTGGAGAGAGTCCGGAATCACATCTAAACCAGACAGGGTAAGGAGTCATCCCCATTGGAGAGAGTCCGGAATCACATCTAAACCAGACAGGGTAAGGAGTCATCCCCATTGGAGAGAGTCTGGAATCACATCTAAACCAGACAGGGTAAGGTGTCATCCCCATTGGAGAGAGTCTGGAATCACATCTAAACCAGACAGGGTAAGGAGTCATCCCCATTGGAGAGAGTCCGGAATCACATCTAAACCAGACAGGGTAAGGTGTCATTCCCATTGGAGAGAGTCTGGAGTCACATCTAAACCAGACAGGGTAAGGAGTCATCCCCATTGGAGAGAGTCCGGAGTCACATCTAAACCAGACAGGGTAAGGAGTCATCCCCATTGGAGAGAGTCTGGAATCACATCTAAACCAGACAGGGTAAGGTGTCATCCCCATTGGAGAGAGTCTGGAATCACATCTAAACCAGACAGGGTAAGGAGTCATCCCCATTGGAGAGAGTCTGGAATCACATCTAAACCAGACAGGGTAAGGTGTCATCCCCATTGGAGAGAGTCTGGAATCACATCTAAACCAGACAGGGTAAGGAGTCATCCCCATTGGAGAGAGTCCGGAATCACATCTAAACCAGACAGGGTAAGGTGTCATTCCCATTGGAGAGAGTCTGGAATCACATCTAAACCAGACAGGGTAAGGAGTCATCCCCATTGGAGAGAGTCTGGAATCACATCTAAACCAGACAGGGTAAGGTGTCATCCCCATTGGAGAGAGTCCGGAGTCACATCTAAACCAGACAGGGTAAGGAGTCATTCCCATTGGAGAGAGTCTGGAATCACATCTAAACCAGACAGGGTAAGGTGTCATCCCCATTGGAGAGAGTCTGGAATCACATCTAAACCAGACAGGGTAAGGTGTCATCCCCATTGGAGAGAGTCCGGAGTCACATCTAAACCAGACAGGGTAAGGAGTCATTCCCATTGGAGAGAGTCTGGAATCACATCTAAACCAGACAGGGTAAGGTGTCATCCCCATTGGAGAGAGTCTGGAATCACATCTAAACCAGACAGGATAAGGAGTCATCCCCATTGGAGAGAGTCCGGAGTCACATCTAAACCAGACAGGGTAAGGAGTCATTCCCATTGGAGAGAGTCTGGAATCACATCTAAACCAGACAGGGTAAGGAGTCATTCCCATTGGAGAGAGTCCGGAGTCACATCTAAACCAGACAGGGTAAGGAGTCATTCCCATTGGAGAGAGTCTGGAATCACATCTAAACCAGACAGGATAAGGTGTCATCCCCATTGGAGAGAGTCCGGAGTCACATCTAAACCAGACAGGGTAAGGAGTCATTCCCATTGGAGAGAGTCTGGAATCACATCTAAACCAGACAGGATAAGGTGTCATCCCCATTGGAGAGAGTCCGGAGTCACATCTAAACCAGACAGGATAAGGTGTCATCCCCATTGGAGAGAGTCCGGAGTCACATCTAAACCAGACAGGGTAAGGAGTCATCCCCATTGGAGAGAGTCCGGAATCACATCTAAACCAGACAGGGTAAGGTGTCATCCCCATTGGAGAGAGTCCGGAATCACATCTAAACCAGACAGGGTAAGGAGTCATTCCCATTGGAGAGAGTCTGGAATCACATCTAAACCAGACAGGATAAGGTGTCATCCCCATTGGAGAGAGTCCGGAATCACATCTAAACCAGACAGGGTAAGGAGTCATTCCCATTGGAGAGAGTCCGGAATCACATCTAAACCAGACAGGGTAAGGAGTCATCCCCATTGGAGAGAGTCCGGAATCACATCTAAACCAGACAGGGTAAGGAGTCATTCCCATTGGAGAGAGTCTGGAATCACATCTAAACCAGACAGGGTAAGGAGTCATCCCCATTGGAGAGAGTCCGGAGTCACATCTAAACCAGACAGGGTAAGGAGTCATTCCCATTGGAGAGAGTCCGGAATCACATCTAAACCAGACAGGGTAAGGAGTCATCCCCATTGGAGAGAGTCCGGAGTCACATCTAAACCAGACAGGGTAAGGAGTCATTCCCATTGGAGAGAGTCCGGAATCACATCTAAACCAGACAGGGTAAGGAGTCATCCCCATTGGAGAGAGTCCGGAATCACATCTAAACCAGACAGGGTAAGGAGTCATTCCCATTGGAGAGAGTCTGGAATCACATCTAAACCAGACAGGGTAAGGAGTCATCCCCATTGGAGAGAGTCCGGAGTCACATCTAAACCAGACAGGGTAAGGAGTCATTCCCATTGGAGAGAGTCCGGAATCACATCTAAACCAGACAGGGTAAGGAGTCATTCCCTTTGGAGAGAGTCCGGAGTCACATCTAAACCAGACAGGGTAAGGAGTCATTCCCTTTGGAGAGAGTCCGGAGTCACATCTAAACCAGACAGGGTAAGGAGTCATTCCCTTTGGAGAGAGTCCGGAGTCACATCTAAACCAGACAGGGTAAGGAGTCATTCCCTTTGGAGAGAGTCCGGAGTCACATCTAAACCAGACAGGGTAAGGTGTCATCCCCATTGGAGAGAGTCCGGAGTCACATCTAAACCAGACAGGGTAAGGAGTCATTCCCTTTGGAGAGAGTCCGGAGTCACATCTAAACCAGACAGGGTAAGGAGTCATTCCCTTTGGAGAGAGTCCGGAGTCACATCTAAACCAGACAGGGTAAGGAGTCATTCCCTTTGGAGAGAGTCCGGAGTCACATCTAAACCAGACAGGGTAAGGTGTCATCCCCATTGGAGAGAGTCTGGAATCACATCTAAACCAGACAGGATAAGGAGTCATTCCCTTTGGAGAGAGTCTGGAGTCACATCTAAACCAGACAGGGTAAGGTGTCATCCCCATTGGAGAGAGTCTGGAATCACATCTAAACCAGACAGGGTAAGGAGTCATCCCCATTGGAGAGAGTCCGGAGTCACATCTAAACCAGACAGGGTAAGGTGTCATCCCCATTGGAGAGAGTCTGGAATCACATCTAAACCAGACAGGGTAAGGAGTCATCCCCATTGGAGAGAGTCCGGAGTCACATCTAAACCAGACAGGGTAAGGAGTCATCCCCATTGGAGAGAGTCCGGAGTCACATCTAAACCAGACAGGGTAAGGAGTCATCCCCATTGGAGAGAGTCTGGAATCACATCTAAACCAGACAGGGTAAGGAGTCATCCCCATTGGAGAGAGTCTGGAATCACATCTAAACCAGACAGGATAAGGAGTCATCCCCATTGGAGAGAGTCCGGAGTCACATCTAAACCAGACAGGGTAAGGTGTCATCCCCATTGGAGAGAGTCTGGAATCACATCTAAACCAGACAGGATAAGGAGTCATTCCCTTTGGAGAGAGTCTGGAGTCACATCTAAACCAGACAGGGTAAGGTGTCATCCCCATTGGAGAGAGTCTGGAATCACATCTAAACCAGACAGGATAAGGAGTCATTCCCTTTGGAGAGAGTCTGGAGTCACATCTAAACCAGACAGGGTAAGGTGTCATCCCCATTGGAGAGAGTCTGGAATCACATCTAAACCAGACAGGGTAAGGAGTCATCCCCATTGGAGAGAGTCCGGAGTCACATCTAAACCAGACAGGGTAAGGAGTCATCCCCATTGGAGAGAGTCTGGAATCACATCTAAACCAGACAGGATAAGGAGTCATCCCCATTGGAGAGAGTCCGGAGTCACATCTAAACCAGACAGGGTAAGGAGTCATTCCCATTGGAGAGAGTCCGGAGTCACATCTAAACCAGACAGGGTAAGGAGTCATCCCCATTGGAGAGTGTCCGGAGTCACATCTAAACCAGACAGGATAAGGTGTCATCCCCATTGGAGAGAGTCCGGAGTCACATCTAAACCAGACAGGATAAGGTGTCATCCCCATTGGAGAGAGTCCGGAGTCACATCTAAACCAGACAGGGTAAGGAGTCATCCCCATTGGAGAGAGTCCGGAATCACATCTAAACCAGACAGGGTAAGGAGTCATTCCCATTGGAGAGAGTCTGGAATCACATCTAAACCAGACAGGATAAGGTGTCATCCCCATTGGAGAGAGTCCGGAGTCACATCTAAACCAGACAGGGTAAGGAGTCATTCCCATTGGAGAGAGTCTGGAATCACATCTAAACCAGACAGGGTAAGGTGTCATCCCCATTGGAGAGAGTCCGGAGTCACATCTAAACCAGACAGGGTAAGGTGTCATCCCCATTGGAGAGAGTCCGGAGTCACATCTAAACCAGACAGGGTAAGGAGTCATTCCCATTGGAGAGAGTCTGGAATCACATCTAAACCAGACAGGGTAAGGTGTCATCCCCATTGGAGAGAGTCCGGAGTCACATCTAAACCAGACAGGGTAAGGTGTCATCCCCATTGGAGAGAGTCCGGAGTCACATCTAAACCAGACAGGGTAAGGAGTCATTCCCATTGGAGAGAGTCTGGAATCACATCTAAACCAGACAGGATAAGGAGTCATCCCCATTGGAGAGAGTCCGGAGTCACATCTAAACCAGACAGGGTAAGGTGTCATCCCCATTGGAGAGAGTCTGGAATCACATCTAAACCAGACAGGGTAAGGTGTCATCCCCATTGGAGAGAGTCTGGAATCACATCTAAACCAGACAGGATAAGGAGTCATCCCCATTGGAGAGAGTCCGGAGTCACATCTAAACCAGACAGGGTAAGGAGTCATTCCCATTGGAGAGAGTCTGGAATCACATCTAAACCAGACAGGGTAAGGTGTCATCCCCATTGGAGAGAGTCTGGAATCACATCTAAACCAGACAGGATAAGGAGTCATCCCCATTGGAGAGAGTCCGGAGTCACAACTAAACCAGACAGGGTAAGGAGTCATCCCCATTGGAGAGAGTCCGGAATCACATCTAAACCAGACAGGATAAGGTGTCATCCCCATTGGAGAGAGTCCGGAATCACATCTAAACCAGACAGGATAAGGTGTCATCCCCATTGGAGAGAGTCCGGAGTCACATCTAAACCAGACAGGGTAAGGAGTCATCCCCATTGGAGAGAGTCCGGAATCACATCTAAACCAGACAGGATAAGGTGTCATCCCCATTGGAGAGAGTCCGGAGTCACATCTAAACCAGACAGGGTAAGGTGTCATCCCCATTGGAGAGAGTCCGGAGTCACATCTAAACCAGACAGGGTAAGGAGTCATCCCCATTGGAGAGAGTCTGGAGTCACATCTAAACCAGACAGGGTAAGGAGTCATCCCCATTGGAGAGAGTCTGGAGTCACATCTAAACCAGACAGGGTAAGGAGTCATTCCCATTGGAGAGAGTCTGGAATCACATCTAAACCAGACAGGGTAAGGTGTCATCCCCATTGGAGAGAGTCCGGAGTCACATCTAAACCAGACAGGGTAAGGAGTCATCCCCATTGGAGAGAGTCTGGAGTCACATCTAAACCAGACAGGGTAAGGAGTCATCCCCATTGGAGAGAGTCTGGAGTCACATCTAAACCAGACAGGGTAAGGAGTCATTCCCATTGGAGAGAGTCTGGAATCACATCTAAACCAGACAGGGTAAGGTGTCATCCCCATTGGAGAGAGTCTGGAATCACATCTAAACCAGACAGGGTAAGGAGTCATCCCCATTGGAGAGAGTCTGGAATCACATCTAAACCAGACAGGGTAAGGAGTCATTCCCATTGGAGAGAGTCCGGAGTCACATCTAAACCAGACAGGGTAAGGAGTCATTCCCATTGGAGAGAGTCTGGAATCACATCTAAACCAGACAGGGTAAGGAGTCATTCCCATTGGAGAGAGTCCGGAGTCACATCTAAACCAGACAGGGTAAGGAGTCATTCCCATTGGAGAGAGTCTGGAATCACATCTAAACCAGACAGGGTAAGGTGTCATCCCCATTGGAGAGAGTCCGGAGTCACATCTAAACCAGACAGGGTAAGGAGTCATTCCCATTGGAGAGAGTCTGGAATCACATCTAAACCAGACAGGATAAGGTGTCATCCCCATTGGAGAGAGTCCGGAGTCACATCTAAACCAGACAGGGTAAGGAGTCATCCCCATTGGAGAGAGTCCGGAATCACATCTAAACCAGACAGGGTAAGGAGTCATTCCCATTAGAGAGAGTCCGGAGTCACATCTAAACCAGACAGGGTAAGGAGTCATCCCCATTGGAGAGAGTCCGGAATCACATCTAAACCAGACAGGGTAAGGAGTCATTCCCATTGGAGAGAGTCCGGAATCACATCTAAACCAGACAGGGTAAGGAGTCATCCCCATTGGAGAGAGTCCGGAATCACATCTAAACCAGACAGGGTAAGGAGTCATCCCCATTGGAGAGAGTCCGGAATCACATCTAAACCAGACAGGGTAAGGAGTCATCCCCATTGGAGAGAGTCCGGAGTCACATCTAAACCAGACAGGGTAAGGAGTCATCCCCATTGGAGAGAGTCTGGAATCACATCTAAACCAGACAGGGTAAGGAGTCATCCCCATTGGAGAGAGTCTGGAGTCACATCTAAACCAGACAGGGTAAGGTGTCATCCCCATTGGAGAGAGTCTGGAGTCACATCTAAACCAGACAGGGTAAGGTGTCATCCCCATTGGAGAGAGTCTGGAGTCACACCTAAACCAGACAGGGTAAGGAGTCATCCCCATTGGAGAGAGTCTGGAATCACATCTAAACCAGACAGGGTAAGGTGTCATCCCCATTGGAGAGAGTCCGGAGTCACATCTAAACCAGACAGGGTAAGGAGTCATCCCCATTGGAGAGAGTCCGGAGTCACATCTAAACCAGACAGGGTAAGGAGTCATCCCCATTGGAGAGAGTCTGGAATCACATCTAAACCAGACAGGGTAAGGTGTCATCCCCATTGGAGAGAGTCCGGAGTCACATCTAAACCAGACAGGGTAAGGAGTCATCCCCATTGGAGAGAGTCCGGAGTCACATCTAAACCAGACAGGGTAAGGAGTCATCCCCATTGGAGAGAGTCCGGAGTCACATCTAAACCAGACAGGGTAAGGAGTCATCCCCATTAGAGAGAGTCCGGAGTCACATCTAAACCAGACAGGGTAAGGAGTCATCCCCATTGGAGAGAGTCTGGAATCACATCTAAACCAGACAGGGTAAGGTGTCATCCCCATTGGAGAGAGTCTGGAGTCACATCTAAACCAGACAGGGTAAGGTGTCATCCCCATTGGAGAGAGTCTGGAGTCACATCTAAACCAGACAGGGTAAGGAGTCATCCCCATTGGAGAGAGTCCGGAGTCACATCTAAACCAGACAGGATAAGGAGTCATCCCCATTGGAGAGAGTCTGGAATCACATCTAAACCAGACAGGGTAAGGTGTCATCCCCATTGGAGAGAGTCTGGAGTCACATCTAAACCAGACAGGGTAAGGTGTCATCCCCATTGGAGAGAGTCTGGAGTCACATCTAAACCAGACAGGGTAAGGTGTCATCCCCATTGGAGAGAGTCTGGAGTCACATCTAAACCAGACAGGGTAAGGAGTCATCCCCATTGGAGAGAGTCCGGAGTCACATCTAAACCAGACAGGGTAAGGAGTCATCCCCATTAGAGAGAGTCCGGAGTCACATCTAAACCAGACAGGATAAGGAGTCATCCCCATTGGAGAGAGTCTGGAATCACATCTAAACCAGACAGGGTAAGGTGTCATCCCCATTGGAGAGAGTCTGGAGTCACATCTAAACCAGACAGGGTAAGGTGTCATCCCCATTGGAGAGAGTCTGGAGTCACATCTAAACCAGACAGGGTAAGGAGTCATCCCCATTGGAGAGAGTCCGGAGTCACATCTAAACCAGACAGGATAAGGTGTCATCCCCATTGGAGAGAGTCTGGAGTCACATCTAAACCAGACAGGGTAAGGAGTCATCCCCATTGGAGAGAGTCTGGAGTCACATCTAAACCAGACAGGGTAAGGAGTCATCCCCATTGGAGAGAGTCCGGAGTCACACCTAAACCAGACAGGGTAAGGAGTCATCCCCATTGGAGAGAGTCTGGAGTCACATCTAAACCAGACAGGGTAAGGAGTCATCCCCATTAGAGAGAGTCTGGAATCACATCTAAACCAGACAGGGTAAGGAGTCATCCCCATTGGAGAGAGTCCGGAGTCACATCTAAACCAGACAGGGTAAGGTGTCATCCCCATTGGAGAGAGTCTGGAGTCACATCTAAACCAGACAGGGTAAGGAGTCATCCCCATTGGAGAGAGTCCGGAGTCACATCTAAACCAGACAGGATAAGGTGTCATCCCCATTGGAGAGAGTCTGGAGTCACATCTAAACCAGACAGGGTAAGGAGTCATCCCCATTGGAGAGAGTCCGGAGTCACACCTAAACCAGACAGGATAAGGAGTAATCCCCATTGGAGAGAGTCCGGAGTCACATCTAAACCAGACAGGGTAAGGTGTCATCCCCATTGGAGAGAGTCCGGAGTCACATCTAAACCAGACAGGGTAAGGTGTCATCCCCATTGGAGAGAGTCCGGAGTCACATCTAAACCAGACAGGGTAAGGAGTCATCCCCATTGGAGAGAGTCCGGAGTCACATCTAAACCAGACAGGGTAAGGAGTCATCCCCATTGGAGAGAGTCCGGAGTCACATCTAAACCAGACAGGATAAGGTGTCATCCCCATTGGAGAGAGTCTGGAGTCACATCTAAACCAGACAGGGTAAAGGTGTCATCCCCATTGGAGAGAGTCTGGAGTCACATCTAAACCAGACAGGATAAGGTGTCATCCCCATTGGAGAGAGTCTGGAGTCACATCTAAACCAGACAGGGTAAGGTGTCATCCCCATTGGAGAGAGTCCGGAGTCACATCTAAACCAGACAGGGTAAGGAGTCATCCCCATTGGAGAGAGTCCGGAGTCACATCTAAACCAGACAGGGTAAGGTGTCATCCCCATTGGAGAGAGTCCGGAGTCACATCTAAACCAGACAGGGTAAGGTGTCATCCCCATTGGAGAGAGTCTGGAGTCACATCTAAACCAGACAGGGTAAAGGTGTCATCCCCATTGGAGAGAGTCTGGAGTCACATCTAAACCAGACAGGATAAGGTGTCATCCCCATTGGAGAGAGTCTGGAGTCACATCTAAACCAGACAGGGTAAGGTGTCATCCCCATTGGAGAGAGTCCGGAGTCACACCTAAACCAGACAGGATAAGGAGTAATCCCCATTGGAGAGAGTCCGGAGTCACATCTAAACCAGACAGGGTAAGGTGTCATCCCCATTGGAGAGAGTCTGGAGTCACAACTAAACCAGACAGGGTAAGGTGTCATCCCCATTGGAGAGAGTCCGGAGTCACATCTAAACCAGACAGGGTAAGGTGTCATCCCCATTGGAGAGAGTCCGGAGTCACATCTAAACCAGACAGGGTAAGGAGTCATCCCCATTGGAGAGAGTCCGGAGTCACACCTAAACCAGACAGGGTAAGGAGTCATCCCCATTGGAGAGAGTCCGGAATCACATCTAAACCAGACAGGGTAAGGAGTCATCCCCATTGGAGAGAGTCTGGAGTCACATCTAAACCAGACAGGGTAAGGAGTCATCCCCATTGGAGAGAGTCTGGAGTCACATCTAAACCAGACAGGGTAAGGAGTCATCCCCATTGGAGAGAGTCCGGAGTCACATCTAAACCAGACAGGGTAAGGTGTCATCCCCATTGGAGAGAGTCCGGAGTCACATCTAAACCAGACAGGGTAAGGAGTCATCCCCATTGGAGAGAGTCCGGAGTCACATCTAAACCAGACAGGGTAAGGTGTCATCCCCATTGGAGAGAGTCCGGAATCACATCTAAACCAGACAGGGTAAGGAGTCATCCCCATTGGAGAGAGTCCGGAGTCACACCTAAACCAGACAGGGTAAGGAGTCATCCCCATTGGAGAGAGTCCGGAATCACATCTAAACCAGACAGGGTAAGGAGTCATCCCCATTGGAGAGAGTCTGGAGTCACATCTAAACCAGACAGGGTAAGGAGTCATCCCCATTGGAGAGAGTCCGGAGTCACATCTAAACCAGACAGGGTAAGGTGTCATCCCCATTGGAGAGAGTCCGGAGTCACATCTAAACCAGACAGGGTAAGGAGTCATCCCCATTGGAGAGAGTCCGGAGTCACATCTAAACCAGACAGGGTAAGGTGTCATCCCCATTGGAGAGAGTCTGGAGTCACAACTAAACCAGACAGGGTAAGGTGTCATCCCCATTGGAGAGAGTCCGGAGTCACATCTAAACCAGACAGGATAAGGAGGCATCCCCATTGGAGAGAGTCCGGAGTCACATCTAAACCAGACAGGGTAAGGAGTCATCCCCATTGGAGAGAGTCCGGAGTCACATCTAAACCAGACAGGGTAAGGAGTCATCCCCATTGGAGAGAGTCCGGAGTCACATCTAAACCAGACAGGGTAAGGAGTCATCCCCATTGGAGAGAGTCTGGAATCACATCTAAACCAGACAGGATAAGGAGTCATCCCCATTGGAGAGAGTCCGGAGTCACATCTAAACCAGACAGGATAAGGTGTCATCCCCATTGGAGAGAGTCTGGAATCACATCTAAACCAGACAGGATAAGGTGTCATCCCCATTGGAGAGAGTCTGGAGTCACATCTAAACCAGACAGGGTAAGGAGTCATCCCCATTGGAGAGAGTCTGGAATCACATCTAAACCAGACAGGATAAGGAGTCATCCCCATTGGAGAGAGTCCGGAGTCACATCTAAACCAGACAGGATAAGGTGTCATCCCCATTGGAGAGAGTCTGGAATCACATCTAAACCAGACAGGGTAAGGAGTCATCCCCATTGGAGAGAGTCTGGAGTCACATCTAAACCAGACAGGGTAAGGAGTCATCCCCATTGGAGAGAGTCTGGAATCACATCTAAACCAGACAGGATAAGGAGTCATCCCCATTGGAGAGAGTCCGGAGTCACATCTAAACCAGACAGGATAAGGTGTCATCCCCATTGGAGAGAGTCTGGAGTCACATCTAAACCAGACAGGGTAAGGAGTCATCCCCATTGGAGAGAGTCTGGAATCACATCTAAACCAGACAGGATAAGGAGTCATCCCCATTGGAGAGAGTCCGGAGTCACATCTAAACCAGACAGGATAAGGTGTCATCCCCATTGGAGAGAGTCTGGAGTCACATCTAAACCAGACAGGGTAAGGAGTCATCCCCATTGGAGAGAGTCCGGAGTCACATCTAAACCAGACAGGGTAAGGAGTCATCCCCATTGGAGAGAGTCTGGAATCACATCTAAACCAGACAGGGTAAGGAGTCATCCCCATTAGAGAGAGTCTGGAGTCACATCTAAACCAGACAGGGTAAGGAGTCATCCCCATTAGAGAGAGTCTGGAATCACATCTAAACCAGACAGGGTAAGGAGTCATTCCCATTGGAGAGAGTCCGGAGTCACATCTAAACCAGACAGGGTAAGGAGTCATCCCCATTGGAGAGAGTCTGGAATCACATCTAAACCAGACAGGGTAAGGAGTCATCCCCATTAGAGAGAGTCTGGAGTCACATCTAAACCAGACAGGGTAAGGAGTCATCCCCATTAGAGAGAGTCTGGAATCACATCTAAACCAGACAGGGTAAGGAGTCATTCCCATTGGAGAGAGTCTGGAATCACATCTAAACCAGACAGGGTAAGGAGTCATCCCCATTAGAGAGAGTCTGGAGTCACATCTAAACCAGACAGGGTAAGGAGTCATCCCCATTAGAGAGAGTCTGGAGTCACATCTAAACCAGACAGGGTAAGGAGTCATCCCCATTAGAGAGAGTCTGGAGTCACATCTAAACCAGACAGGGTAAGGAGTCATCCCCATTAGAGAGAGTCTGGAGTCACATCTAAACCAGACAGGGTAAGGAGTCATCCCCATTAGAGAGAGTCTGGAATCACATCTAAACCAGACAGGGTAAGGAGTCATTCCCATTGGAGAGAGTCCGGAGTCACATCTAAACCAGACAGGGTAAGGAGTCATCCCCATTGGAGAGAGTCTGGAATCACATCTAAACCAGACAGGGTAAGGAGTCATCCCCATTAGAGAGAGTCTGGAGTCACATCTAAACCAGACAGGGTAAGGAGTCATCCCCATTAGAGAGAGTCTGGAATCACATCTAAACCAGACAGGGTAAGGAGTCATTCCCATTGGAGAGAGTCTGGAATCACATCTAAACCAGACAGGGTAAGGAGTCATCCCCATTAGAGAGAGTCTGGAATCACATCTAAACCAGACAGGGTAAGGAGTCATTCCCATTAGAGAGAGTCTGGAATCACATCTAAACCAGACAGGGTAAGGTGTCATCCCCATTGGAGAGAGTCCGGAGTCACAACTAAACCAGACAGGGTAAGGAGTCATCCCCATTAGAGAGAGTCTGGAATCACATCTAAACCAGACAGGGTAAGGAGTCATCCCCATTAGAGAGAGTCTGGAATCACATCTAAACCAGACAGGGTAAGGAGTCATTCCCATTAGAGAGAGTCTGGAATCACATCTAAACCAGACAGGGTAAGGTGTCATCCCCATTGGAGAGAGTCCGGAGTCACAACTAAACCAGACAGGGTAAGGAGTCATCCCCATTAGAGAGAGTCTGGAATCACATCTAAACCAGACAGGGTAAGGAGTCATTCCCATTGGAGAGAGTCTGGAATCACATCTAAACCAGACAGGGTAAGGAGTCATTCCCATTGGAGAGAGTCTGGAATCACATCTAAACCAGACAGGGTAAGGAGTCATCCCCATTGGAGAGAGTCTGGAATCACATCTAAACCAGACAGGGTAAGGAGTCATCCCCATTAGAGAGAGTCTGGAATCACATCTAAACCAGACAGGGTAAGGAGTCATTCCCATTGGAGAGAGTCTGGAATCACATCTAAACCAGACAGGGTAAGGAGTCATCCCCATTGGAGAGAGTCCGGAGTCACATCTAAACCAGACAGGGTAAGGAGTCATCCCCATTGGAGAGAGTCCGGAGTCACATCTAAACCAGACAGGGTAAGGTGTCATCCCCATTGGAGAGAGTCCGGAGTCACATCTAAACCAGACAGGGTAAGGAGTCATCCCCATTGGAGAGAGTCCGGAGTCACATCTAAACCAGACAGGGTAAGGAGTCATCCCCATTAGAGAGAGTCTGGAATCACATCTAAACCAGACAGGATAAGGTGTCATCCCCATTGGAGAGAGTCCGGAGTCACATCTAAACCAGACAGGGTAAGGAGTCATCCCCATTGGAGAGAGTCCGGAGTCACACCTAAACCAGACAGGATAAGGAGTAATCCCCATTGGAGAGAGTCCGGAGTCACATCTAAACCAGACAGGGTAAGGTGTCATCCCCATTGGAGAGAGTCCGGAGTCACATCTAAACCAGACAGGGTAAGGTGTCATCCCCATTGGAGAGAGTCCGGAGTCACATCTAAACCAGACAGGGTAAGGAGTCATCCCCATTGGAGAGAGTCCGGAGTCACATCTAAACCAGACAGGGTAAGGAGTCATCCCCATTGGAGAGAGTCCGGAGTCACATCTAAACCAGACAGGATAAGGTGTCATCCCCATTGGAGAGAGTCTGGAATCACATCTAAACCAGACAGGGTAAGGAGTCATTCCCATTGGAGAGAGTCTGGAATCACATCTAAACCAGACAGGGTAAGGAGTCATCCCCATTGGAGAGAGTCTGGAATCACATCTAAACCAGACAGGGTAAGGAGTCATCCCCATTAGAGAGAGTCTGGAATCACATCTAAACCAGACAGGGTAAGGAGTCATTCCCATTGGAGAGAGTCTGGAATCACATCTAAACCAGACAGGATAAGGTGTCATCCCCATTGGAGAGAGTCTGGAGTCACATCTAAACCAGACAGGGTAAGGAGTCATCCCCATTGGAGAGAGTCTGGAGTCACATCTAAACCAGACAGGGTAAGGAGTCATCCCCATTGGAGAGAGTCCGGAGTCACACCTAAACCAGACAGGGTAAGGAGTCATCCCCATTGGAGAGAGTCTGGAGTCACATCTAAACCAGACAGGGTAAGGAGTCATCCCCATTAGAGAGAGTCTGGAATCACATCTAAACCAGACAGGGTAAGGAGTCATCCCCATTGGAGAGAGTCCGGAGTCACATCTAAACCAGACAGGATAAGGTGTCATCCCCATTGGAGAGAGTCTGGAGTCACATCTAAACCAGACAGGGTAAGGAGTCATCCCCATTGGAGAGAGTCCGGAGTCACACCTAAACCAGACAGGATAAGGAGTAATCCCCATTGGAGAGAGTCCGGAGTCACATCTAAACCAGACAGGGTAAGGTGTCATCCCCATTGGAGAGAGTCCGGAGTCACATCTAAACCAGACAGGGTAAGGTGTCATCCCCATTGGAGAGAGTCCGGAGTCACATCTAAACCAGACAGGGTAAGGAGTCATCCCCATTGGAGAGAGTCCGGAGTCACATCTAAACCAGACAGGGTAAGGAGTCATCCCCATTGGAGAGAGTCCGGAGTCACATCTAAACCAGACAGGATAAGGTGTCATCCCCATTGGAGAGAGTCTGGAGTCACATCTAAACCAGACAGGGTAAAGGTGTCATCCCCATTGGAGAGAGTCTGGAGTCACATCTAAACCAGACAGGATAAGGTGTCATCCCCATTGGAGAGAGTCCGGAGTCACACCTAAACCAGACAGGGTAAGGAGTCATCCCCATTGGAGAGAGTCTGGAGTCACATCTAAACCAGACAGGGTAAGGAGTCATTCCCATTGGAGAGAGTCTGGAATCACATCTAAACCAGACAGGATAAGGTGTCATCCCCATTGGAGAGAGTCCGGAGTCACATCTAAACCAGACAGGGTAAGGAGTCATTCCCATTGGAGAGAGTCTGGAATCACATCTAAACCAGACAGGATAAGGTGTCATCCCCATTGGAGAGAGTCTGGAGTCACATCTAAACCAGACAGGGTAAGGTGTCATCCCCATTGGAGAGAGTCCGGAGTCACATCTAAACCAGACAGGGTAAGGAGTCATTCCCATTGGAGAGAGTCCGGAGTCACATCTAAACCAGACAGGGTAAGGAGTCATCCCCATTGGAGAGAGTCTGGAGTCACATCTAAACCAGACAGGGTAAGGAGTCATTCCCATTGGAGAGAGTCCGGAGTCACATCTAAACCAGACAGGGTAAGGAGTCATCCCCATTGGAGAGAGTCCGGAGTCACATCTAAACCAGACAGGGTAAGGAGTCATCCCCATTGGAGAGAGTCTGGAGTCACATCTAAACCAGACAGGGTAAGGAGTCATCCCCATTGGAGAGAGTCCGGAGTCACATCTAAACCAGACAGGGTAAGGTGTCATCCCCATTGGAGAGAGTCTGGAATCACATCTAAACCAGACAGGATAAGGTGTCATCCCCATTGGAGAGAGTCTGGAGTCACAACTAAACCAGACAGGGTAAGGAGTCATCCCCATTGGAGAGAGTCTGGAGTCACATCTAAACCAGACAGGGTAAGGTGTCATCCCCATTGGAGAGAGTCCGGAGTCACATCTAAACCAGACAGGGTAAGGTGTCATCCCCATTGGAGAGAGTCTGGAGTCACATCTAAACCAGACAGGGTAAGGAGTCATCCCCATTGGAGAGAGTCTGGAGTCACATCTAAACCAGACAGGGTAAGGTGTCATCCCCATTGGAGAGAGTCCGGAGTCACATCTAAACCAGACAGGGTAAGGTGTCATCCCCATTGGCGAGAGTCCGGAGTCACATCTAAACCAGTAGGCTGAATGGCCTCCTCCTGCTCTTATTTTCTATGTTTCTATGGATGGCAGACTTCCTTTGTGAAATGATATTATGGAGCCAGTAGAAATTTAACGACAATCCAATTACTTCCTGGTCACTTTTCCTGATAGCAGCTTTTGGATTGAGTGGTGTTTGGTCTCCCCCAAATTGGGTGACCGCTTTGCGGAACACCTCTGCTCAATCCAAAAGCATGACCCCAAGCTTCCGGTCACACACCATTTCAACACCCTCCCTGCTCTCATGCCAACATTTCTGCCTGTGGCCTGCTCCCAGTGAACATCAAAGCAAACTCGAGGAGCAGCACCTGATCTTTCGATGAGGCACTCTGCAGTCTTACAGACTGAACATTGAGTTCAATGACTGGCCTTTTTTTAATATTTTATTTTTTTAACCATTGTTTTTTAAAGAGATACAGCGCTGAAACAGGCCCTTCGGCCCACCGAGTCCGTGTCAACCAAGAACCACCCATTTATACTAACCCCACAGTAATCCCATATTCCCTACCACCTACCTACACTAGGGGCAATTTACAATGGCCAATTTACCTATCACCTGCAAGTTTTTGGCGGTGGGAGGAAACCGGAGAACCCGACGAAAACCCACGCGGTCACAGGGAGAACTTGCAAACTCCGCACAGGCAGTACCCAGAATTGTCCCTGGAGCTGTGAGGCTGCGGTGCTAACCACTGCGCCACTGTCCCGCCCCTAACCATGTACCTCTTTTTCATGTAGTCAGAGCTGTTCATTATTCTGCTATTAACACTCTCTCTGGACTAATGCTTTGTCTTTCACCACAAGCATTAACACACTCTTTGCCTTTGTCCCAGGACAGCTTCGTTATTTAATCTCTCTTGCCCTATCAAACACCTTTCCCCTTTGGTCTCTCCCCCACCCCCCTACCCTTCACTCACTTAAAACCTAATTCTTTTCTAACCTTTGCCAGTTCTGATGAAAGGTCACAGATCTGAAACGTTAACTTTGCTTCTCTCTCCACAGATGCTGCCAGACCTGTTGAGTATTTCCAGCACTTTGTGTTTTTGTTTCAGATTTCCAGCATCTGCAGTATTTTGCTTTTATTAAGATAGAATTTCAACTTGCACTCCCCGATTATTCCGCTAGACTACATGTTTTAACTCTCTATCTTTACAGGACTGAGTTCCACTGATAATTACAGTAATATGTGATAAGATTTCTGTTAGGCCTTTGAAAAGATGTTGCACTGCTCATCTAACCTTGCACCAGGATTGATTCAGCTTTCAGTCCATTTGTTAGTCAGGGGTGAGAAGCAGGGATAAAAGAACTGAGGAAGAGTTAAACACATACATATCCATGACAACCATGAATCACCATTTCACCACTAACCTGCTGTTCAAGTCTGGCCAGCAGCTCTCTTTCCTGCTGTTCTTTTAAGAGTCTTTCCTCTTCTGCTTTTCTCTGGTGTTCCAGCTCCTGCTGTCTTCGCTCTTCTTCAAGCCTGCGTGCCTCTTCTTCACGACGAGCTCTCTCTTCAGCTTCTTTTCTCTGCAACTCTTCCTTCAATTTCCTTTAACAAGCACCAGATTTACTCAGATTCATCATTAGCCTCTTCTGCATACCACTGAGGGCAAGGTCCAATCATTTGCATAAAATCCCTTCCTTCATGGGTAACTGTTAGTCAGGTCAGGTGGTAAACGAGTGGTAGAGGGTGCTACCCGCGATTGCTCAGCACCAAATGCCAGGTGCTGGTGACATAGCCGCCACCTCCAGAAAGGGCCAACGGCTTTGGACAGACGAGCCCCTGGAGGGGGGAGGGAGTGGGATCCTTGTTGGAGAAAACACCAGCAAAAGGCGGACAAGCTAATCCTTGAATTAGCTGATTGCACCCACAACCTGCAAAGGGGGTCCTGCTGGATTACAGAACAGGTCAATGAAAGAGTGAGTGTGGAACATCCCAAACACAACAGCACGGTTCAAGTCCTTGCCTTGGGTTTGGAGGACAGTCACAGGAACCCCAATGATGGTCAAGCCACGATGATGATGGATAGGATTCTATCATCTGTTAGAATTTTGTTTGAGGAAAATGGTGAATGTTGCAGAATATTTATATTTAAATGAAGCAGTCAGTTGAGAAATTTTAAATGGTGCTGCTCTTGGTTTCTTTTTAAACCTGTGTCATTGGACAGAAACCTAATTTGTTTGAGAATTGTTGAATTTCTCTCTTCCCGCACTACACATTTTATTTAGCTATGTTATCGTCTGCTCATTTGCTTGGAGTGCGGTGGGCAGGCAGGAATCTCTGTCTCCTATAATTCACAGATGAAGATGCAATTATCCCATGCGCTGAAGACAATACACATGGTAAGTGTCTATTAATGTGTTGTCATTTGTTATTTGAGTGCTAGTGGAAGATTAGTGCATTTGTTTTCCCCCAAACTCTTAAAAGTCCTCCTGGGAGTAATCCAGATTAACACATATTAATACACATACTTAATGTAAACAGTATTTCTAGCCCATAAGGGCCTCTTTACACATCTACTAAAGGTGGATATAGACTCATGTTGATTGCCTGCTTCTGAAATTTCTAATCTCAGCCATGTCACCTTGAGGAAGCAAAGCACTTTTGAGGCTGTGCTCCAGTATTCCTCATGGTAGCTTCGAGAGACCTGCAAGTCTAACTTTTTGTGGTTTTGGGTGGGGAATTGTGAGAAGCCTCCAGACTCAGCTGGACAATCACCCTCCGTAAACGTCAGCTTACCCAAGAGCTCTGCTGCCCTTGTCTTAACTCGTACCAAGTCCCATTCACCTATCATACCCTACATTGGCTCCTGGTCAAGTAATGCCTTGAGTTTAAAATTCTCGTCCTTGTTTCCAAATCCCTCCATGGCCTCGCCACTCCCCGTCTCTGTAATCTCCTCCAGCCCCACAACCCTCTGAGATATCTAATCCAATTCTGCCCTCTTCAGCATTCCTGATTTTAAACTGCTCCACTATCGGCCTTGCCTTCAGCTGCATTGGCTTGAAACTCTGGAATTCCCTCCCCAAACCTCTCTTTCTTTAAGACGCTCCTTAAAACCTAGCTCTTTGACCAAGCTTTTGATTATTTGTTCTAATATCTCCTTATGCGGCTCGGTGTCAAATTTTATTTGATAATGCTTATGTGGAGCACCTTGGGACATCTTACTACATTAAAGACGATATATAAATGAAGGTTGTTGTTATAAAGAAACGGAATACAGTAGATAAATGCAGATTGACTGAAGCCTGGTTACCATCACAGTTTCTCAATATAAGCGCGTTACCTTTCAGCTTCCTCCTGCTCGAGCCGCTCCTTCTCTTCCAGCTCCTTTTGCAGCCGTGCATGTCTGCGTCTTTCTGCTAGAAGTTTAGCTGCTTCCTCTGCATTAGTTGTTCCTGCCATGGTTTTACTACTGGATGTTTCTGAAAGAGAAATGTGGAGGGGTGACTCAGTCAGAAGTGTGCTGTTATTTAGCAAAGCAGCAAATGCACTGGGACACAAACAATGAGATAAGCAGTCAACTCTAATATCTATAACCAGGTGAAAAAGCAGGTCATATTCTGTCCCCATCGTTCAACCCAAAATCATTGGAAAGAACACAAAGGATTTGCTCCAAATGGATTGATTTTCTCAAAATGTAACTGAATGTCAGTGATATGCAAAAAGCGAAAATGTTGTACATGCTGGAAATCTGAAATTAAAAGAGAAAATGCTGGAAACACTCAGTGGATCAAAGAGCATTCACGCAGAGAGAGGAAGGTAGGATTAATGTGTCAGCTCGCGAACCTCTCACCAGAACCTGAACTTGTTACAAATGAATAGCCAATAAGGAGGAACAAAGCCAGGGAAAAGTTGGCAGGGAAAGCAAAAAAGGAGAGCTTAAAGAAGAGAAAAAGAAAGAAATATCACAGCCATCTCCTTTTCTCCTCTTCCTGCTGCCTTTTCCCGCCATTGTCCAGCCCTAGTTGCCATGAGTTTGATACAACTGAGGCCATTTCAGAGGCAGGTAAGAGTCCACACACTGCTGTGGGACTGGAGTCATTTGACCGTGTAAGGACAGCACATTTCCTTCCCTTAAGGGCACTAGTAGGCGGCACAGTGGCGCAGTGATTAGCACCGCAGCCTCACAGCTCCAGCGACCCTGGTTCAGTTCTGGGTACTGCCCGTGCGGAGTTTGCAAGTTCTCCCTGTGTCTGCGTGGGTTTCCGCCGGGTGCTCCGGTTTCCTCTCACAGCCAAAGACTTGCAGGTTGATAGGTAAATTGGCCATTGTAAATTGCCCCTCGTGTAGGTAGATGGTAGGAGAATGGTGGGGAATATGGGATTAATGTAGGATTAGTATAAATGGATTGGTCAGCACAGACTTGGTGGACCGAAGGGCCTGTTTCAGTGCTGTATCTCTAAATAAAGATGGGGTTTTATGACAATCTGAGTGTTTCAGGGGCACCTTTACTGACATCAGCCGTTTATTTACAACTATTAACTGAGTTCAAATTCTCAGACTGCCCTGGTGGGACTGGAACTCATGCATAGATGCAAACCCATGTCCTAGCACTCTGTTGTACTGAGCACTGCTGCTACAATTCATAAGTAGATATGAAATAGGAACAGGAGTAAACCATTTGGCCCCTCAAACCTGCTCCACCATTCAGAGTGATCATGGCTGAACTTCACCCTCAACTCAATTTTCTCACCCGATCCCACATCCCTTGATTCCCTTAGTGTTCAAAAGTCTATCAATCTCAGCCTTGAATATACTCGATGGTCGGAATTTTACTTTCACCAGACGGGAGCCGTCCACTGACTAAAATGTCAGTGGCGATCCTGCCTCCACCTGGCCTGGTGATCCAGACCGCATTTTACAGTCCCCAGGCCCTTAATTGGTCTGAGGTGGGACTTCTCTCAAAGGGTCGTGAGTCTGTGGAATTCACTACCCCAGAGAGCGGTGGATGCCAGGGCATTGAGTAAATTTAAGGAGGAGATAGACAGATTTTTAATTAGTAATGGGTTGAAGGGCTATGGAGAACGGGCAGGAAAGTGGAGTTGAGGCCGAGATGAGATCAGCCATGATTGTATTGAATGGTGGAGCAGGCTCAAGGGGCTGAATTGCCTACTCCTGCTCCTAGTGTTCCACCTTATTGAGGCAGGAAATCCCGTCTAATGGAGCTGCCGGCCATTCAGAGGGCGGAGCGGAGGCCACTGCTGGGATCGCAACCCAACATCAACAAGAAGAGGAAGGTCGTCCTGGGAAAAGGTAAGTTTTTGGGGCCTCACCAGGGGTGATCGGTCGGGCCTCGGCGAGGTAAGTGTGGTTGATTGGGGGGACGGGGGGGGGGGGGGGGGGGGTGATGGGAGTGATTGGGACATCGGGGGCGGCTCCCCATCGGGCACAGGGTGCCTGATCATGAGGGTCCACCTCAGGCTGTCAGAAAGCCACCTGGTTTTGTCAGGCAGCTTTTCTTAGGCCTGGGCCGCCCGATCGGCCAAGGATAAAATCCCTGTGATGGCGGGTGGAGGCCCTTAAGTGGCCCTTAGCTAGCCACCGCCCTGCATAAAATGGCGGTGGAGGCGGGAGTGAGTCAGGAAGGGCCCCACCCCCGAGCCTCCCACTCTATTTTACACACCCTGCCACAAACCCGTACTTTGGGGGGGGGGAGGGGGACATAAAACCCCGGCCATGACTGAAATTCCACAGCCCTCTGGGATAGAGAGTTCCAAAGATTCACCACTCTGAGTGAAGAAGCCTTTCTTCATCTCAGTCTTAAATGGCCGGCCTCTTATTCTGAGACTCTGACCCCTTAGTTTTACTCTCCAGACAGGGAAACAGCATCTCAAATCTACCCTGTCAAGCTGTCTCATATTTTAACGAGATCACCTCTCATTCTTCTAAAATCCAGAGAACATAGGCTCATTCCACTCAATTCAATTTAGTGAGTTTTA
Organism: Heterodontus francisci; assembly: GCF_036365525.1. Lineage (NCBI taxonomy): Eukaryota > Metazoa > Chordata > Chondrichthyes > Heterodontiformes > Heterodontidae > Heterodontus > Heterodontus francisci. The sequence continues at coordinate 9,440,519 of NC_090380.1, read as the reverse complement.
CAATGAAGGATGGGACATCATATACTGCCACCAACACCAAGTACTGTTCCATCCTAGCAGAGTAAATCCTGTAGACTATCGAACCAATCCTATCGTCCCAATCATAATGGGGCACATCATTTATATTAAACAGGCCCCTAAATAAGTTCAATGCCATCTGACATACTCTCATTTTTGAAATGTAGCAATGAACAACTCTACCTTTTCCAGCCCTACAACCCTCCAACCTCTCTGCACTTCTCCAATTCTGGCCTCTTACCCCTCTCTGATTTCCATCGCTCTACCATTGGTGGCTGTGCCTTCAGCTGCCTGGTTCCTAAACCCTGGAATTCCCTCCTAAACCTCCCCACCTCACTTTCCTCCTTTAGGATTCTCCTTAAAATCTACCTCTTTGACCCAGGTTTTGTCCTTTCACTTGCCCTAATATGTGGTTCAGTGTCTAATTTTTATCTGTTAACTCTCCTGTGAAGCGCTCCAAGGTGGTTTTACTACATTAAAAGTGTTAGATAAATGCACATTGTTGTTGTTGTATTCACCTTCGCCCAGAGCTGCTTTCTTCCTTTCATGCTCCTTGACTGGAGTTGTCACTGATGGAATCTCACTTTCAGTGAGCTCTGGTGATTTTGTGTCACCTCCTGCAGCCTCCTCTGATTTCTGCCGAGCCAGATCCCCCTTCTCCTTGCTCTTTTTTCTGCTTTCTGCAATGTTATTAGACGATGGCCTTCTTCTCATAGGAGAAGACTTGCTGCTGGAAGTCGGAGATGGTGGGAATTCTTTGCCGGAGTTGGGAGAGCGAGTTCGAATCTTCGAACTGGCCCTGCAGAAAGATTAGCAAAGATTCCACAGAGCTATTAACATGTTGAATAGATATTAGACAAACTGTTACAGTGTTACTATTCTACTCAATCCATTAAGCATTGTACAAACAAACTGTAAAATACAGTTGTTTTTGTATACATATTTAAGTTGTTTCGAAGTGTGGGCTCAGGCTCAGTTGTTAGCACACTCACTCCTGGATCAGAGAGTTCAAGCCCTAATCCGGTGGCTTGACACTCCAGTGCAGTACTGAGGGAGTGCTGCACTGTTGGAGGTGCCGTCTTTCAGCTGAGACATTAAACAGAGGCTCTGTCTATCCTCTCAGGTGGATGTAAAATACCCGATAGCATTATTTGAAGAGCAGGGGAGTTCTTCCTGGTGCCCTGATTAATATTTATCCCTCAACAAACATCACAAAATAACAGATTATCTGGTCATTATCACATTCTATTTGTGGGATCTTGCTGTGCACAAATTGGCTGCAGCGTTTCCTACATTACAACAGTGACTATAATTCATTGGCTGTAAAGCGTTTTGGGACACACAGCACAACAAATGATTAATGATACTACAGATATTGGATGTGTCAGTCACCTGTACCATGTGTTGTCCAGGGGACACGAAAGGCCAGTTTTCTGCATAACTTTCAGCGTATTAGCTCCACATTCAGAGTGGACGGGTGAGCCAAGCAATTGTGCGCGATCTGATTATACCTGGACACCCCGATCCCTGAGAAATTCCCCACCCATGTGGGGCCGGGCTGCAAATACAAGGATGTATGCAAACCTGGGAGCAATGTTTCCTGTGTTTGTATCCTTAGCAATGCTGCATGCAGGAAACAGTCCTGCGGATCCCTCAACAGAAGCATCACTAGGGTTTTGAAGTCTGATGAAAATGAAAAGGCCAGGGCTTTCCTCCTGCAATCAATGGTAGAATTCCCCCTACCCCCAAAATGGAGCAATTGGAGGGAATTTTATGCTCTCCCCACAGTGGGTTTGGAGGCAGAGAGAGAATAAACTCAGGTGGGATGGTGACGGAGGGGTTTCCCGACACCATCCCGACTCTGCTGAAATTTATTCTGCAGCGGGAAGGCCTTCCCACCCTATTAGCAATTGAGCCCTTAACTGGGTAATTAACCCTCAATTAAGGGCCTCTTCCTGCCACAGCCGCAATTACTCGTGCGGCGGGCGGCCCAGTCACCACATGGGAGGCACAGCACAAAAAACCATGCAGACTGCTTCCTGGCTCGGCTCCCTCGTTCAAGGGCACTTAGTGGCTGAATGAGGGACCCAGCATTGGAAAGGGGAGGGACTGCCGAGGGCCAAACCCTGCCTTTCCTACCAACTCCCCTACAAGCCCCTCCTCCACGACTCCACACCCTGCAAGAGCCCTCCCGCCCTGACCTACCTGAGGCCTGGTTCCAGTGATGCACCTGGGCCTCTGGCAGGTGCACTTGCAGCAGCAGCCACCACCTCCACGGTGGCGCTGCAGCTGATGGCCTCTGATTGGCCGGCAGCTCTGCATGGCCACGTCTTCCAGTGACAGGGTCCTTGATCCCGTGGAAGGCCCATCACTGTCCACTTAAGTGCCTGATTGGCACTTAATTTGGCTGGCCTTCCATAGAAGAGGTGACGCGGGGGTCTCGGTGTTGGTTCCTCCCAACTTCGAGACCCCTGCCGCCAGGATAAAATTCCCCCCATTGATTTCCTTTAACATCGTGGGGGCGGCACCATTAATCTGTAGCTGGGCTGCTCGGGGATCCTCTGTGGGTGGGTGTCTCTGGGTTGACACCCATGTTGCAGACACCCACCGGAGCCTCAGCTCATCTGCCACTGAAACCCTCATCCGTTTTTACTAGCTCCAGACTCGACTATTCCAACGCAGTCCTGGGTGGCCTCCCATGTCATCCAAAGCACTGCTGCCTACATCCTCACTCAGACCAAGTCCTGCTCACATATCTGCTCACAAACCACCCCTGTGTTCGCTGACTTATGTTGGCTCCCTTTTAAGCATCGCTTCCATTTAAAATTCTCATCCTTGTTCTCAAATCTCTCCATAGTCCCTCCCCTCCCTATCTCTGTAATCTCTTCCAGCACCACTACCCTCCATGAAATCTGCACTCATCTAATTTACTAGATTTACAGAATGTTGCCAGGGCTTGAAAGTTGCAGCTATGAGGAAAGATTGGATAGGTTCGGGTTGTTTTCCTTAGAACAGAGGAGGCTGAGGGGTGACTTAATAGAGGTGTACAAAATTATGAGGGGCCTAGATAGAGTAGATAGGAAGGACCTGTTTCCCCTAGTGGAGAGGTTAATTACCAGGGGGTACAGATTTCAGGTGATTGGTAGAAGGATTAGAGGGGACATGAGGAAACACCTTTTCACCCAGAGGGTGGTGGGTGTCTGGAATTCACTGTCAGAAACAGTGGCGAAGGCAGAAACCCTCAATTCTTTTAAAAGGTACCTGGACCTGCACATGTGGTGCTGTAACTGGCAAGGCTACGGACCAGATGCTAGAAGGTGGGATGAGATTGGGTGGCTAGTTTTTTCAGCCAGCGCACACATGATGGGCTGAATGGCCTCCTTCTGTGCTGTTACTTTCCTATGGTTTCTATGGATTTTAATCACTCCACACTGGTGGCTCTGACTGGAACTGCTCATGCCCTAAGTTCTAGAATTCCCTCTCTAAACCTCTCCACCTCTTTCCTCTGTTATGATGCTCATTAAAACCTACCTCTTTGACCAGGATTTTGGTCATCTGCCCTAATAACTCCTTCTGTGTCTCAATTTTTGTTTGATAATGTTCCTGTGAAGGACCTTGGAACATCTTCCTGTGTTAAAGGTGATATATAAATACAAGTTTTTGTTATTGTTGTTGCTCCGAAACCTGGCGAAGTGGTTCAGCAAACGGGTCAGCGATGCAATCAGTGGCTGAGTGAATGTCTCATCCCAGACCAGCCCCCTTCAGCCTGATTCCACCCTCTTCATCCAGTAACCAGCCCCCTTCAGCCTGATTCCACCCTCTTCATCCAGTAACCAGCCCCCTTCAGCCTGATTCCACCCTCTTCATCCAGTAACCAGCCCCCTTCAGCCTGATTCCACCCTCTTCATCCAGTAACCAGCCCCCTTCAGCCTGATTCCACCCTCTTCATCCAGTAACCAGCCCCCTTCAGCCTGACTCCACCCTCTTCATCCAGTAACCAGCCCCCTTCAGCCTGATTCCACCCTCTTCATCCAGTAACCAGCCCCCTTCAGCCTGATTCCACACTCTTCATCCAGTAACCAGCCCCCTTCAGCCTGATTCCACCCTCTTCATCCAGTAACCAGCCCCCTTCAGCCTGATTCCACCCTCTTCATCCAGTAACCAGCCCCCTTCAGCCTGACTCCACCCTCTTCATCCAGTAACCAGCCCCCTTCAGCCTGATTCCACCCTCTTCATCCAGTAACCAGCCCCCTTCAGCCTGATTCCACACTCTTCATCCAGTAACCAGCCCCCTTCAGCCTGATTCCACCCTCTTCATCCAGTAACCAGCCCCCTTCAGCCTGATTCCACCCTCTTCATCCAGTAACCAGCCCCCTTCAGCCTGATTCCACCCTCTTCATCCAGTAACCAGCCCCCTTCAGCCTGACTCCACCCTCTTCATCCAGTAACCAGCCCCCTTCAGCCTGACTCCACCCTCTTCAGCCTCCAGCCAAGGACCACCATCAACCTGAACGATGCCCATGCCACCTGGGCCCTGCAGCTATACTGGGGTCACCCTTGCACTGGGTGCTGAAACACTACCCAGTACACCCTCCTCTCATGCCCCTCTCCAAAGAGCAGACAGGAGAAATAACTCCTCAAGGGGGCATCAATCCAAAATAAACAGTTGACCTACTCCTCAGTGAAAACCCTCACTGCACAGCTGCCGAATACAGCAACACCAGCCATTGAGTCATAGGGTTATACAGCACAGAAACAGGCCCTTCAGCCCATTGTGTCTGTGCTGGCCATCAAGCACCTATCTATTCTAATCCAATTTTCCAGCACTTGACCCATAGCCTTGCATGCTATGGTGTTTCAAGTGCTCATCTAAATACTTGTTAAATGTTGTGATGGTTCTTGCCTCTACCACCCCTTCAGGCAGTGCGTTCCAGATTCCAACCACCCTCTTGGTGAAAATTCTTTTTCCTCAAATCCCCGCTAAACCTCCTGCACCTTACCTTAAATCTATGCCCACTGGTTATTGACACCTCCGCTAAGGGAAAAAGTTTTCTTCCTATCTACCCTCCTCAGTTTTGTACATCTCAATCATGTCCCCCCTCAGCCTTCTCTGCTCTAAGGAAAACAACCCTAGCCTTTTCAGTCTCTCTTCATAACTGAAATGCTCCAGCCCAGGGAACATCCTGGTGAATCTCCTCTGCACCCTCTCCAGTGCAATCACATCCTTCCTATAGTGTGGTGACCAGAACTGTACACAGTACTCCAGCTGTGGCCCAACTAGCGTTTTATACAGCTCCATCATAACCTCCCTGCTCTTATATTCTATGCCTCGTCTAATAAAGGCAAGTATCCCATATGCTTTCCTAACAACCTTATCTACCTGTGCTGCTGCCTTCAGTGATCTATGGACAAGTATATCAAGGCCCCTCTGACCTTCTGTACTTCCGAGGGTCCTACCATCCATTGTATGGCATCCCAAAATGCATCACCTCACAATTCTCAGATTAAATTCCATTTGCCACTGCTTCGCCCATCTTACCAGCCCATCTATATCATCCTGTAATCTAAGGATTTCCTCCTCAATATTTACGACACCACCAATTTTCGTGTCATCTGCAAACTTTCTGATCATACCTCCTATATTCAAGTCTAAATCATGAATGTACACTACAAACAGCAAGGAACCCAGCACCGATCCCTGTGGGTACACCACTGGTCATGGGCTTCCACTCGCAAAAACAACCCTCGACCATCACCCTCTGCCTCCTGCCACTAAGCCAATTTTGGATTCAATTTGCCAAATTGCCCTGGAACCCATGGGCTCTTACCTTCTTGACCAATCTCCAATGCGGGACCTTATCAAAAGCCTTACTGAGGTCCATGTAGACTACATCAGCTGCTTTTCCCTCATCTACACATCTAGTCACCGCCTCGAAAAATTCAATCAAGTTAGTTAGACATGATCTCCCCCTGACAAAGCCATGCTGACTATCCCTGATTAATCCCTGCCTCTCCAAGTGGAGATTAATCCTGTCTCTCAGAATTTTTTCCAATAGTTTCCCTACCACTGATGTTAGACTCACCCGCCTATAATTACCTGGTTTATCCCTGCTACCCTTCTTAAATAATGGTACCACATTCGCTGTCCTCCAGTCCTCTGGCACCTCTCCTGTGGCCAGAGACGATGTGAAAATTTGTGTCAGAGCCTCTGCTATCTCCTCCCTTGCCTCACTTAACAGTCTGGGTACATCTCATCTGGAGCTTTATCCACTTTTAAGCCCTTTAAAACAGGTAATACCTTCTCCCTTTCAATGCTAATTTGTTCAAATATATCACAATCCCACTCCATGATCTCTACACCTACATCGTCCTTCTCCACAGTGAACACAGATGAAAAGTAATAATTTAAAACCTCACCTATGTCCTCCGGCTCCACACAGATTGCCACTTTGGTCCCTAATGGGCCCTACTCTTTCCCTGGTTATCCTCTTGCCCTTAATATACTTATAAAATGCCTTGGGATTTTCCTTTATCTTGCCTGCCAATGTTTTTTCATGTCCCCTCTTCACTCTCCTAATTACTTTTTTAAGTACCCCCCTACACTTTCTGTACTCCTCTAATGCCTCCGCTGTTTTCAGTGCTCTGAATCTGTCATAAGCCTCCTTTTTTTTCCTGATCCAATCCTCTATATCCCCTTGACATCCAGGGTTCCCTGGACTGGTTGGTCCTACCCTTCACCTTTACGGGAACATGTTGGTCCTGAGCTCTCACTATTTCCTTTTTGAATGACTCCCACTGGTCTGATGTAGACTTTCTTACTAGTAGCTGCTCCCAGTCCACTTTGGCCAGATCCTGTTTTAGCATATTGAAATCGCCTTCCCCCAATTCAATACCTTTATTTCCGATCCCTCTTTGTCCTTTTCCATAACAACCTTAAATCTTACAGAATTATGGTCACTATCACTGAACTGCTCCCCCACTGACACTTCTACCACTTGTCTGGCTTCGTTCCCTAGGATTAGGTCCAGTACCGCCCCTTCTCTTGTAGGACTTTCTACGTACTGGCTCAAAAAGCTCTCCTGTATGCACTTTAAGAATTCTGCCCCCTTTAAGCCTTTTGCTCTAAGATTATCCCAGTTAATATTGGGGAAGTTGAAATCACCTACTATTATTATCCTATTATTTTTACACCTCTGAGATTTGCCTGCACATCTGCTCCTCTATCTCTCCCTGACTGTTTGGAGGCCTGTAGTACACACCCAGCCAAGTGACTGCCCCCTTTTTGTTTTTAAGTTCTACCCATATGGCCTCATTTGAGGAACCTTGTCAGATATCATCCCTCCTTACTGCAGTAATTGTCTCCTTGATCAACAGTGCAATGCCACCTCCTCTTTTACACCCTCCCCTGTCACGCCTGAAGATTCTATACCCTGGAATATTGAGCTGCCAGTCCTGCCCTTCCCTCAACCATGTCTCTGTGATAGCAATAATATCATATTTCCATGTGTTAATCAACGCCCTCAATTCATCTGCCTTACTAGTAAGACTCCTTGCATTAAAATAGATGCAATCCAGCCTTGCATTATTTGCTTGTGCCTTAACAGGTCTATATTTGCTCTGTCTTCCAGACTGACTTAGTTTCTCTTCTATATTTTGACTGTACATCACCCCCTACTGTACCTCCACTCTGTATCCATCCCCCTGCCAAATTCGTTTAAACCCCCCTCCCCCCAACAGCACTAGCAAACCTCCCAGCAAGGTTGTTGGTCCCGTTCTGGTTCAGATGCAACCCGTCCAACTGGTAAGGATCCCACCTTTGCCAGAAACAGACCCAGTGATCCAGGAACCTAAAGCCCTCCCTCCTGCACCATTTCCTCTGCCACGCATTCATCTGCTCTATCCTCCTATTCCTATACTCACTAGCACGTGGCACCGGGAGTAATCCAGAGATTTCAATCTTTGAGGTCCTGCTTTTTAATCTGTTACCTAGCTCCCTAAATTCATCTCTCTTTTTACCTATGTCGTTGGTACCAATGTGTACCATGGCCTCTGACTGTTCAACCTCTCCATTCAGAATGTCCTGCAGTCGCTCCTTGACATCCTTGACCCTAACACCAGGGATGCAACATACCATCTTGGAGTCATGTTTGCAGCCACAGAAACGCCTATCTGTACCCCTTACAATAGAATCGTTATAGCTCTCCCACTCTTTTTCCTCCCTTCATGTGCAGCTGAGCCACCCATGGTGCCACAGACATGGCTCTTGCTGCATTCCCCCGAGAAACGATCTCCCCCAACAGTATTCAAAGAGGAATATCTGTTGGAGAGGGAGATGGACCCAGGGGACTCCTGCACTACCTGCCTAGTTCTTCTACTCTGCCTGGCAGTTACATTCCCTTTCTGCCTGGCAGTCTTTACCTGCGGTGTGACCATCAACCTGAACGATGCCCATGCCACCTGGGCCCTGCAGCTATACTGGGGTCACCCTTGCACTGGGTGCTGAAACACTACCCAGTACACCCCCCTCTCATGCCTATCCACGATGATCTCAGCCTCGCGGATGCTCCACAGTGTCTCCAGCTGCTGCTCCAGATCCCAAACGAGGATTTCGAGTAGCTGCAGCTGGAGATACTTCCTACATGTGTTCACCCTGGACACTGGAAGTGTCCCTGAATTCCCACATTGCACAGGAGGAGTACTCTATGCGGTCGAGCTGCCCTGCCATGACTTACCCTTAATTTACTCCCTTAAATTACATAAAAATTAGAGATTATTTACACTAGGGACCTTGATTCCCTAAAAAAACACTGCTTACTATATATAAAAAAACTGTAGACCTTACCTTTCTCTTTACTTTAGTTACTAACCCAGCTATTTACTGATACTTCCTAACAGCAGTTACTCACCAACCAATCACCTTGCAGCTTTCCTGTGACGTCACTGCTGGAATTTGCCACCCTTTCGAAGCTGCTGAGGCTCTTACCCGTGACGTCTGTGTGCTACTCGAAAAATTCAGAGGGGCCCATAAAATCAGCTTCAATTGCCTCCTTAATCATCTAAATTTCCTTTAACTTGCTCATTTTTGAAAGGTGAGTGGAGTCCCCATGTGACTTGCTGTCCGCCACTCGTGAAATTGCATCCCAGCGTGATGATGCCAGGGGCCCAACTGACACCATCTCATGTGATCTTATGGCACCACACCCCACCCCCCCCATTCCAAAGCCCCCCACCTCCCACCTCCAGCACTGTCAGCTTTTTCCCTGTTAAATCCCAGCCATCATCTGTATATGAGCTTTCCTCTCCACTACAACACTGATCTTCCATGCCTAATGGCATCTGAGGCAGCCCATTTCTCTCATTGCTTTTACACCCAGCAGATCGTGCTCTGGGCACTTCCGACAACAAGTTGCTTTTCACGTTGACAGGTTGCGACCATGGCTTGGGAGGACTGTGTAGATGGGATGGAGGTGGGTTGTCATTCCACTCCCACCAGATGCGAGTCATCCAATGGATGTCATCCCAGGATCCAGAGATCGGAACGCTTGACTCCACTCACTGGGGCTCTCTGGATTGGAGCTCGAATCCATAAACCTGCGACTCAGAGCTGTGAATTCTACCACTGTCACACATTGATCTTTGGCCAATATATATGCAACTCACTTCATTGCAGGTGAAGATGACCTTTTGGACATGCTTGCTGGAGACTGAGATCTTCTGAGTGTAGACGTCACACTCGACACCGACCCAGGGGATGGCTGCCTCTTTTCCTTTTTCACTTTCTCTGTCTAAAAGAAATAATTTTTGTTTTCTATGGAATCCAGATAAATTAAAACATTAGTAAAGCTAAAACAAAGAGTTTATCACGTGCACATTGCAGTTATTTTCTGAAGCTTCTGTCCCCATTCAAAAGCATTGTTTAAAGCCACTGATTCCAGTGTAGGTTCATTGTTGAACACCAGCCTTCATGGAATGTATTTAAAAGTGAATTTAGATTTGGGTCAGGTGTAAATAATCTGCCTGGAATCTTTAATTTTCTTCAGACCAGTTTTCAATTTATTTTCCCACTCTCTGCGTAACTTTGGAAATGTGTTAAGTTCTGGTGATGCAAGAAGGGTTAAGCTCAAAGGCAAATGCGGCAGAGTGAAGATTGGTTCAATGATGCACGTGCTCAATTATCTCCCACATGGGGAGAAGCTAAATGTAGTCAAGGCAATGAAAACAATGAAGGAAGAAAGCCTGCAGTATCATTCCATGGTACACCACCGAGCACCCGTCAGTAATCCCCATGTCATCTTTCTTGACCCCTCCACTGCCTATTAACAGTCACACAGCTTGCCGATATCCATGGATGAGTAGAAATTTCCTTCAACCAAACATTGAGAAGACTGAAGCCATAGTCTTCAGTACCCATCAAAATATCCAATCCCTCACTACCGACTCCATCCCTCTTCCTGGCAACTGTCTGAGGTTGCACCAGACTATTTGCAACCATGGTGTCATCTTTGACCCCAAGTTGAGTTGACAACCACACATTCCGCCTATTTCCACCTCCAGAACATCATCCGACTTCTCCCCGCTTCAGCTCACCTGCTGCTGAAACCCTCACCCATGCCCCAGAGGGCTGCGGAGGCTCAGTCATTGAGTATATTCCAGACAGAGATCGATAGATTTCTAGATATTAAAGATATCAAGGGATATGGGGATAGTGTGGGAAAATAGGACTGAGGTAGAAGATCAGCCATGATCTAGTCGAATGGCAGAGCAACCCGAGGAGCTGAATGGCCTGCATCTGCTCCTATTTCCTATGCCTCTTACCTCTAGACTTGACTATTGCAATGCACTCCTGGCCAGCCTGCCACATTCTATCCTCCTCAAACCTCATCACATCTCTGCTGCCTATGTCCTTACACCAGGTCCTGTTCACTTTCAAAATTAAAATTAAAATTTTAAAATTCTCATCCTTGTTTCAAATCTCTCCATGGCCTCGCCCCTCCCTATCTCTGTAACCTCCTCCAGCCCCACTACCCTCCGAGAAATCTGCACTCATCTAACTCTGGCCTTTTGAGTATCCCCGATTTTAATTGCTCCTCCACTGATGGCCGTGCCTTCAGTTGCCTCGGCCCTAATCTCTGGAATATCCTCCTGAAACTTTCTGCCTCTCCACCTCACTTTCCTCCTTTAAGTTACTCCTTAAAACCTACCTCTTTGACCAAGCTTTTGTCATCTCTCCTGGTATCTCTATACGTGGTTCCGTGTCAAATTTTGTCTGGTTATACTCCTACGAAGCACCTTGGGACATATTACTGCATTAGAGGCACGACATAAATACAAGTTGTTGTTTACAGTCTGGATGCTGGCCGTCAACAACCCACCTTCCACACATAGTCTCCTTTCAGCAGCGGTCATTGGATAGTGATTGGGAACAGAATCCCAGCCAATTGTCACAGAGATACTGAGGCCATTTGCAGCACCCCATAGGTGCCCTGGAGGAGGTGAGTTAACCCAACACACACCAAGAGTCAAATTGCAGACCTTCTGATCTCCATCGCTTAATACAACACCAAGCAGTGTTTTTACTCAGTGGGGTTTCTGGGGTGCTATTCCATGGAGATATCTATACTCACAATCTCAAATATTACCACTCAGAGCAGGATTGAATATTTGGCTGTAGTGATATTTCGAACTGAACTGGCGGCAGTTCCACTATTGGTTGCTTTGAGGAACAACACATCCAAGGTTGCGCAAAGTAAGGCAAATGTGACAGGTGTAAATGAAAACTCACTGCAGGGTTGACAGAAGATTGGTCAAAGTATTTCACCGCAGACCATCAGTAAAACTATAATATTCCGTACAGGGTACTCCAGTTGCTGTTGGCATCAGGCAAATCCAACATTCCAATTGTGTTGACGTAATAACAAAGTGTGTTGATGTCAATAGCAAATTGCCCAGAATCTGCTGCTAACGTTACTTTTAATTCTGGGAAAACTAACTAGCTGCTCATAATAAAAAGAATCACACAACGAAAAGCAGTCATCTGTCAACCAGCACCACAGTGCGGTGCACACCAGTCATCAAACTGCACTGAGCATTGAACAGAAACAGCATCACAATAGAAGCTGACCTCACATAGCACTGGGACATGACATCATGTGCAGTCCTCAGGTGAAATAGGGTGAGAGGATGTTTGGACAAGGGTTTGCAAATTTAATTCAGCCCCCATATTGAAGTATTTATGTTTAGATTTCCATTGTAACTTACTATTGCGAATAGGAGCTGCTGAGAATTTATTTTTTATTCATTCATGGGATGTGGGTGTCGCTGGCCAGGCCAGCATTTATTGCCCATCCCTAATTGCCCTTGAGAAGGTGATGGTGAGCTGCCTTCTTGAACTGCTGCAGTCCATGTGGGGTAGGTACACCCACAGTGCTGTTAGGAAGGGAGATCCAGGATTTTGACCCAGTGACAGTGAAGGAACGGCGATACAGTTCCAAGTCAGGATGGTGTGTGACTTGGAGGGGAAATTGCAGGTGGTGGTGTTCCCATGTATTTGCTGCCCTTGTCCTTCTAGTTGGTAGAGGTCGCGGGTTTAGAGATACAGCACTGAAACAGGCCCTTCGGCCCACAGAGTCTGTGCCGACCAACAACCACCTATTTATACTAACCCTTCAGTAATCCCATATTCCCTACCACCCACCTACACTAGGGACAATTTACAATAGCCAATTTACCTATCAACCTGCAAGTCTTTGACTGTGGGAAAAAAACCGGAGCACCCTGCGAAAACCCACACGGTCACAGGAAGAACTTGCAAACTCCGCACAGGAAGTACCCAGAATCAAACCCGGGTCCCTGGAGCTGTAAAGCTGCGGTGCTAACCACTGCGCCACTGTGCCGCCCTTCAGAATTTTGTCCCCTCTGTGCCCTTCACACTGTTTGCATCCCAGTAGCTATTGGTGTAGTTGAAATCCCCAACTATTACCACCCTATAGTTTAAGCACTCAGAAATTTGCCTACATATTTGTTCGGTTTGGAAGGTGCTGTCCAAGGAGCCTTGGTGCGTTGCTGCAGTGCATCTTGTAGATGGCACACACTGCTGCCACTGTGCGTCGGTGGTAAAGGGAGTGAATGTTTGTGGATGGGGTGACAATCAAGCGGGCTGGATGGTGTCGAGCTTCTTGAGTGTTGTTGGAACTGCACCCATCCAGGCAAGTGGAGAGTATTCCATCACCCTCCTGACTTGTGCCTTGTAGATGGTGGACAGGCTTTGGGGAGTCAGGAGGTGGGTTATTCACCGCAGGATTCCTAGCCTCTGACCTGCTCTTGTAGCCACAGTATTTATATGGCTACTCCAGTTCAGTTTCTGGTCAATGGCAGCCCCTAGGATATTGATAGTGGGCGATTCAGCAATGGTAATGTCATTGAATGTCAAGGGGAGATGGTGAGATTCTCTCTTGTTGGAGATGGTCATTGCCTGGCACTTGTGTGGCGCAAATGTTACTTGCCACTTATCAGCCCAAGTCTGGATATTGTCCAGGTCTGGCTGTATTTCTACACGGACTGCTTCAGTATTTGAGGAGTTGCGAATGGTGCTGAACATTGTGCAATCATCAGCGAACATCCCCACTTCTGACCTTATGATTGAAGGAAGGTCATTGATGAAGCAGCTGAAGATGGTTGGGCCTAGGACACTACCCTGAAGAATTCCTGCAGTGATGTCCTGGAGCTCAGATGATTGACCTCCAACAACCAGAGCCATCTTCCTTTGTGCTCGGTATGACTCTAACCCCCTGATTCCCATTGACCTCAGTTTTGCTAGGGCTCCTTGATGCCATACTCAGTCAAATGCTGCCTTGATGTCAAGGGTAGTCACGCTCACCTCACCTCTTGAGTTCAGCTCTTTTGTCCATGTTTGAACCAAGGCTGTAATGAGGTCAGGTACTGAGTGGCCCTGGCGGAACCCAAACTGGGTATCACTGAGCAGGTTATTGCGAAGCAAGTGCTGCTTGATGGCAATGTTGATGACACCTTCCATCACTTTACTGATGATTGAGAGTAGACTGATGGGGCGGTAATTGGCCGGTTTGGACTTGTCCTGCTTTTTGTGTACAGGACATACCTGGGCAATTTTCCACATTGCCGGGTAGATGCCAGTGTTGTCGCTGTACTGGAACAGCTTGGCTAGGGGTGCGGCTAGTTCTGGAGCACAGGTCCTCAGTACTATTGCTGGAATATTGTCAGGAACCATAGCTTTTGCAGTATCCAGTGCCTTCAGTCGTTTCTTGATATCACGCGGAGTGAGTCGAATTGGCTGAAGACTGGCATTTGTGTTGCTGGGGATTTCAGGAGGAGGCCGAGATGGATCATCAACTTGGCACTTCTGGCTGAAGATTGTTGCAAATGCTTCAGCCTTATCTTTTGCACTGATGTGCTGGGTTCCTCCATCATTGAGGATGGGGATATTTGTGGAGCCACCTCCTCCAGTTAGTTGTTTAATTGTCCACCACCATTCACGGCTGAATGTGGCAGGACTGCAGAGCTCAGATCTGATCTGTTGGTTATGGGATCGCTTAGCTCTGTCTATTGCATGCTGCTTATGCAGTTTGGCATGCAAGTAGTCCTGGGTTGTAGCTTCATCAGGTTGACACCTCATTTTGAGGTATGCCTGGTGCTGCTCCTGGCATGCCCTCCTGCACTCTTCATTGAACCAGGGTTGGTCTCCTGGTTTGATGGTAATGGTAGAGTGAGGGATATGCCAGGCCATGAGGTTACAGATTGTGGTTGAGTACAATTCTGCTGCTGCTGATGGCCCACAGCGCCTCATGGATGCCCAGTTTTGCATTGCTAGATCTGTTCGAAATCTATCCCATTTAGCACGGTGATAGTGTCACACAACACGATGGACGGTATCCTCAATGTGAAGACGGGACTTCGTCTCCACAAGGACCGTGCGGTGGTCACTCCTACCAATACTGTCATGGACAGATGCATCTGAGGCAGGCAGATTGGTGAGGACAAGGTCAAGTATGTTTTTCCCTCTTGTTGGTTCCCCCACCACCTGCCACAGACCCAGTCTAGCAGCTATGTCCTTTAGGACTCGGCCAGCTCGGTCAGTAGTGGTGCTACCGAGCCACTCTTGTTGATGGACATTGAAGTCCCCCACCCAGAGTACATTTTGTGCCCTTGCCACCCTCAGTGCTTCCTCCAAGTGCTGTTCAACATGGAGGAGTACTGACTCATCAACTGAGGGAGAGCGGTAGGTGGTAATCAGTAGGAGGTTACCTTGCCCATGTTTGACCTGATGCCATGTGACTTTATGGGGTCCGGAGTCGATGTTGTGGACTCCCAGGGCAACTCCTTCGCTACGGTATACCACTGTGTCACCACCTCTGCTGGGTCTGTCCTGCCGGTGGGACAGGACATACCCAGGGATAGTGATTGCAGTGTCTGGGACATTGAATGTAAGGTATGATTCCGAGAGTATGACTATGTCAGGCTGTTGCTTGACTAGTCTGTGGGACAGCTCTCCCAACTTTGGCACAAGCTCCCACGTTAGTAAGGAGGACTTTGCAGGGTCGACAGGGCTACTTCCGTGTAGTAACTAAATCTTTCTGTTAGATGATGTAATTACAATGTGACACAGACAGTTTCCATTTCAAGTGTGGACACATAAATTATACCAGAAAAAAGAAGACAGGAAGATGCAAGATTTTTAGTGTGGGATGCTGAGGTGGCAGTAGGTATTGTTGTCCCATTTTCCATCACTGTTTTTTGGCAGGATCGCAGAGGAATATCTGGAAAATGTCAATGATGACCCATTGACCTTCTATGTCTCTTCATAGAATCATAGAAAGTTTAAGGAACAGAAAGAGGCCACTTGGCCCATTGTGTCTGTGCCGGCTGAAAAACAATCCACCTATTCTAATCCCACCTTCCAGCATTTGATCCGTAGCCCTGCAGATTACAGCACTTGAGGTGCATATCCAGACTCCTTTTAAATGAGTTGCGGGTTCGTGCCTCAACTACCCTTTCAGGCAGTGAGTTCCAGACCCCCATCACCCTCTGGGTGAAAAAGGTTTCCCTCATCTCCACTCTAATTTTTCTACCAATCACTTTAAATCTAAAGCCCCTCGTCACTGACCTCTCTGCTAAGATGAATAGACCCTTCACTACCACTGTATCCAGGCCCTTCAAAATTTTGTACATTTCAATCAGATCTCCTCTCAGCCTTCTCTGTTCCAAGGAGAACAACCCCAGCCTATCCAATCTTTCCTCATAGCTGCATTTTTCCAGTCCTGGCAACATCCTCGTAAATCTCCTCTGTACCCTCTCTAGTGCAATTACATCCTTTCTGTCATGAGGTGAGCAGAATTGCACACAGTACTCAAGTTGTGGCCTAAACAATGAGTTATACAGTTCCAGCATAACCTCCCTGCTTGTATTCTATACCTCGACTAATCAAGGAAAGCATTCCATATGCCTTCTTAACGACCTTATTGACATATCTTGCTACATTCAGGGATCTGTGAACATTCACTCCAAGGTCCCTCACTTCCTCTACACTTCTCAGTATTTTCCCATTATTCTTGCACTCCTTTGCCTTGTTTGACTCCACAAATGCATCACCTCACACTTCTCCAGGTTGAATTCTATTTGCCACTTTTCTGCCCATCTGACCGGACCATCAATATCTTCCTGCAGCCTACAGCTATCCTCCTCGCTATCTACCACACGGCCAATCTTTGTGTCATCTGCAAACTTTTTGATCATGCCCCCTACATTTATGTCCAAATTGTTAATATATACCACAAAAAGCAGGGGACCCAGTACTGAGCCCTGTGGAACGTCACTGGAAACAGCCTTCCAGTCGCTAAAACAGCCGTCAACAATTACCCTTTGTTTCCTGCCACTGAGCCAATTTTGTATCCACCTTGCGACATTTCCCCGGATCCCATTGGACTCTATTTTGTTAACCTGTCCGCCATGTGGGACCTTGTCAAAAGCCTTGCTAAAATCCATGTAGATCACATCAACTACACTACCCTCATCTGTCTTCCTTGTTATTTCTGAAAAAAAATTCGATCAAGTTGATCAAACAAGATCTTCCCTTACCAAATCCATGGTGACTATCCTTCATTAACCTGTGCCTTTCTAACTGACAGTTTATCCTGTCTCTCAGAATAGATTCCAATAATTTTCCCACTACTGAGGTTAGACTGACTGGTCTGTAATTATTCGGTCTATCCCTCGTTCCCTTTTTAAACAGAGGTACAATGTGCTCTTCCACTGCTACCCCTTCCATCTTTGTTTCCTAAAACTGCACCCTCTCTTGTTGCACTTGCTACATCCTGGACTAAAAAGTTCTCCTGAATGCACCTCAAGAATTCTGCTCCCTCAATTCCTTTCACACTAAAACTATCCCATTTAATATTGGGGTAGTTAAAATCCCCGACTATTACTGCCCTATTGTTCTTGCACTTCTCAGAGATTTGCCTACATATCTACTCTTCTATCTCCCTCTGACTGTATAGGGGTCTATAGTACACTCCCAGCAGTGTGATTGCCTGTTTTTTGCTCCTTAGCTCAATCCATATGGCCTCATTTGATGAACCTTCCAACATATCATCCCTCCTCACAGCTGTAATAAGTTTCCTTGACCAAAATTGCCGCTCCACCTCCTTTCTTATCCCCCTCCTTATCACGTTTGAAAACCCTGTAACCAGGAATGTTGAGCTGCCATTCCTGTCCCTCCTTAAGCCATGTTTCAGTAAGAGCTATGATATCATACTGCCATGTGTCTATCTGTGCCCTCAGCTCATCTGCTTTATTTACTATACTCCGTGCATTGAAATAGATACCCTTGAGTACTGCCACACTCTTTTTTTCATTTTCTAACCTTTCCTCTGTCTTCCAGACTCATCCATTAACTTTCTGCCTTCCATTTTCATTTCTGATTTTGTCCCAACTGAGTCTACCCTCAGGTCCTCATCCTCCTGCCAAACTAGTTTAAAACCTCTTCAACAGCACTAGCCAAACATCCCACAAGGAACTCAGTCCCGGCTCTGTTCAGGTGCAACCTGTCCGGCCTGTACAGGTCCCATCTCCCCCAGAGCCAGTCCCAATGTCCCAGGAATCTAAAGCCCTCCCTCCTGCACCATCTTTCCAGCTACACAGTCATCTGCCTTATCCTTTTATTTCTATACTTACTTGCACATGGCACTGGGAGTAATCCGGAGATTACTACTTTTGAGGTCCAGCTTGCTAATTTCTTACCTAGCTTCCTAAATTCTGACTGCAGGACCACACGACTGCTGGCTGTTCATCCTCCTCCTTCATGATGCTTTGCAGCCACTCAGTGACATCCTTGACCCTGGCACCAGGGAGGCAACTCACCATCCTGGATTCATGTCAGCAGCCACAGAAATGCCTATCTGTTCCCCTGACAATTGAATCACCTATCACTATGGCTCTTCCAGTCTCCCCTGTGCAGCTGAGCCACCCGTGGTGCCATGGACTTGGCTCTGGCTGCACTCCCCAGGTGAAGCATCTCTTTCCTCAGTATTCAGAACTGAATGCTATTTGGAGAGGCACTCAGGGGTCTCCTGCATTACCTGCCTGATTCTTTTTGACTGCCTTGTGGTCACCCATTCCCTCTCTCCCTGCATACTCTTAAGCTGTGGGGTGACCACATCTATAAATGTGCTATCCACATAGCTCTCATCCTCACGAATGCACCGCAGTCTTGCCAGCTGCTTCTCAGGTTCCAAAACCCGGAACTCAAGCTGCTGCAATTGACAGCACTTCCTGCAAAATGGTTCTCCAGGATACGGGAAGCATCCTAGAGCTTCCACATAGCACAGGAGGTGCACTCTCAAGGTTGAAGCACCGATGCAATTCCTTTATTTATTAGTTGACCCTTTGCTACTGCTCACAAAAAACATTACCAATACTACAACAGCTTAGAATTATTAATAAAACCTTATTAATACTGATAAATCCTACTCAAAATCAATACAGTTTACTAGTTAAAATAAACCTTAATCAAAAAAAATCTCACCAGCTACTCACTTGTTCTTTATTATTAATACTTAATTTATACTCATTTTTAGTCTGCCAGTTGTTAAGTGAACTCTCTCTCTCTCTCATGGTCTCGTTATGCTCCGCACCACTCTTGCTGTTTGCTGCTCTGAGTGAACTCTCATGGTCTCTTTCTGCTCTGCTCCACTCTCGCTGTTTCCTGCTCTCTGAGTGAACTCTCTCTCTCTCTCACGGTCTCTTTCTGCACCACTCCACACTCACTGTTTCCTGCTCTCTGAGTGAACTCTCTCTCTCACGGTCTCTTTATGCTCTGCACCACTCTTGCTGTTTCCTGCTCTGAGTGAACTCTCTCTCTCTCTCACAGTCTCTTTCTGCACCACTCCACTCTCACTGTTTCCTGCTTTCTGAGTGAACTCTCTCTCTCACGGTCTCTTTATGCTCTGCACCACTCTTGCTGTTTCCTGCTCTGAGTGAACTCTCTCTCTCTCTCACGGTCTCTTTATGCTCCGCACCACTCTTGCTGTTTCCTGCTCTGAGTGAACTCTCTCTCTCTCTCACGGTCTCTTTATGCTCCGCACCACTCTTGCTGTTTCCTGCTCTGAGTGAACTCTCTCTCTCTCTCACGGTCTCTTTATGCTCCGCACCACTCTTGCTGTTTCCTGCTCTCTGAGTGAACTCTCTCTCTCTCTCACGGTCTCTTTATGCTCCGCTCCACTCTTGCTGTTTCCTGCTCTGAGTGAACTCTCTCTCTCTCTCATGGTCTCGTTATGCTCCGCACCACTCTTGCTGTTTCCTGCTCTATAAGTGAACTCTCTCTCTCTCCCATGGTCTCTTTATGCACCGCTCCAGTCTCGCTGTTTCCTGCTCTCTGAGTGAACTCTCTCTCTCCCTCAAGGTCTCTTTATGCTCCACTCCACTCTCACTGCTTCCTGCTCTCTGAGTGAACTCTCTCTCTCTCTCACGGTCTCTTCATGCTCCGCTCCAGTCTCGCTGTTTCCTGCTCTGAGTGAACTCTCGCTCTCTCTCACGGTCTCTTTCTGCTCTGCTCCACGCTCGCTGTTTCGTGCTCTCCGAGTGAACTCTCTCTCTCTCTCTCACGGTCTCTTTATGCTCTGCTCCAGTCTCGCTGTTTCCGGCTCTCTGAGTGAACTCTCTCTCTCTCTCACGGTCTCTTTCTGCTCTGCTCCACGCTCGCTGTTTCGTGCTCTCCGAGTGAACTCTCTCTCTCTCTCTCACGGTCTCTTTATGCTCCACTCCACTCTCACTGTTTCCTGCTCTCTGAGTGAACTCTCCATCTCTCACAGTCTCTTTATGCTCCGCTACACTTTTGCTGTTTCCCGCTCTCTTAGTGAACTCTCTCTCGCCCTCACGGTCTATTTCTGCTCCGCTCCACTCTCGCTGTTTCCTGCTCTGAGTGAACTCTCTCTCTCTCTCACGGTCTCTATCTGCTCTGCTCCACTCTTGCTGTTCCCTGCTCTGAGTGAACTCTCTCTCTCTCTCACACAGTCTCTTTATGCTCCGCTCCACTCTTGCTGTTTCCTGCTCCCTGAGTGAACTCTCTCTCTCTCACGGTCTCTTTATGCTCCGCTCCACTCTCGCTGTTTCCTGCTCTCTGAGTGAACTCTCTCTCTCTCTTACGCTCTCTTTATGCTCTGCTCCACTCATGCTGTTTCCTGCGCTCTGAGTGAACTCTCTCTCTCTCTCACGGTCTCTTTATGCTCCGCTCCACTCTTGCTGTTCCCTGCTCTCTGAGTGAACTCTCTCTCTCTCACAGATTCTTTCTGCTCCACTCCACTCTCGCTGTTTCCTGCTCTGAGTGAACTCTCTCTCTCTCTCTCTCACAGTCTCTTTTTGCTCCGCTCCACCCTCGCTGTTTCCTGCTCTTTCAGTGAACTCTCTCTCTCCCTAACTGTCTCTTTCTGCTCCGCTCCACTCTTGCTGTTCCCTGCTCTCGGAGTGAACTCTGTCTCTCCGCCGTTTATTTTACGCTCCGCTCCACCCTTGCTGTTTCCTGCTCTCTGAGTGAACTCTCTCTCTCTCTCACGGTCTCTTAATGCTCCGCTCCACTCTTGCTGTTTCCTGCTCTGAGTGAACTCTCCCTCTCCCTCACAGTCTATTTATGCTCTGCTCTACTCTCGCTGTTTCCTTCTCTCTGAGTGAACTCTCTCTCTTTTTCAGTCTCTTTCTGCTGCGCTCCACTCTCCCTGTTCCCTGCACTCTGAGCGAACTCTCTCTCTCTCACGGTCTCTTTATGCTCCGCTCCACTCTTGCTGTTTCCTGCTCTCTGACTGAACTCTCTCTCGCCCTCACGGTCTATTTCTGCTCCGCTCCACTCTCGCTGTTTCCTGCTCTGAGTGAACTCTCTCTCTCTCTCACGGTCTCTATCTGCTCTGCTCCACTCTTGCTGTTCCCTGCTCTGAGTGAACTCTCTCTCTCTCTCACACAGTCTCTTTATGCTCCGATCCACTCTTGCTGTTTCCTGCTCCCTGAGTGAACTCTCTTTCTCTCACGGTCTCTTTATGCTCCGCTCCACTCTCGCTGTTTCCTGCTCTCTGAGTGAACTCTCTCTCTCTCTTACGCTCTCTTTATGCTCTGCTCCACTCATGCTGTTTCCTGCTCCCTGAGTGAACTCTCTTTCTCTCACGGTCTCTTTATGCTCCGCTCCACTCTCGCTGTTTCCTGCTCTCTGAGTGATATCTCTCTCTCTCTCACGGTCTCTTTATGCTCTGCTCCACTCTTGCTGTTCCCTGCTCTCTGAGTGAACTCTCTCTCTCTCACAGATTCTTTCTGCTCCACTCCACTCTCGCTGTTTCCTGCTCTGAGTGAACTCTCTCTCTCTCTCTCTCACAGTCTCTTTTTGCTCCGCTCCACCCTCACTGTTTCCTGCTCTTTCAGTGAACTCTCTCTCTCCCTAACTGTCTCTTTCTGCTCCGCTCCACTCTTGCTGTTCCCTGCTCTCGGAGTGAATTCTGTCTCTCCGCCGTTTATTTTACGCTCCGCTCCACCCTTGCTGTTTCCTGCTCTCTGAGTGAACTCTCTCTCTCTCTCACAGTCTATTTATGCTCTGCTCTACTCTCGCTGTTTCCTTCTCTCTGAGTGAACTCTCTCTCTTTTTCACAGTCTCTTTCTGCTGCGCTCCACTCTCCCTGTTCCCTGCACTCTGAGCGAACTCTCTCTCTCTCACGGTCTCTTTATGCTCCACTCCACTCTTGCTGTTTCCTGCTCTCTGACTGAACTCTCGCTCTCTCTCACAGTTTCTTTATGATCCGCTCCACTCTCGCTGTTCCCTGCTCTCTGAGTGAACTCTCGCTCTCTCACGGTTTCATTATGCTCCCCTCCACTCTTGCTGTTTCCTGCTCTCTGAATGAACTCACTCTCTCTCTCACGGTCTCTTTATGCTCCACTCCACTCTTGCTGTTTCCCACTGTCTGAGTGAACTCTCTCTCTCTCTCACGGTCTCTTTTTGCTCCGCTCCAGTCTCGCTGTTTCCTGCTCTCTGAGTGAACTCTCTCTCTCTCTCCCGGTCTCTTTATGCTCCACTCCACTCTTGCTGTTTCCTGCTCTCTGAATGAACTCTCTCTCTCTCTCACGGTCTCTTTATGCTCCACTCCACTCTTGCTGTTTCCTGCTCTCTGAATGAACTCTCTCTCTCTCACGGTTTCTTTATGCTCCACTCCACTCTTGCTGTTTCCTGCTCTCTGAATGAACTCTCTCTCTCTCACGGTCTCTTTATGCTCCGCTCCAGTCTCGCTGTTTCCTGCTCTCTGAGTGAACTCTCTCTCTCTCTCACGGTCTCTTTATGCTCCACTCCACTCTTGCTGTTTCCTGCTCTCTGAATGAACTCTCTCTCTCTCTCACGGTCTCTTTATGCTCCACTCCACTCTTGCTGTTTCCTGCTCTCTGAATGAACTCTCTCTCTCTCACGGTTTCTTTATGCTCCACTCCACTCTTGCTGTTTCCTGCTCTCTGAATGAACTCTCTCTCTCTCTCACGGTCTCTTTATGCTCCACTCCACTCTTGCTGTTTCCTGCTCTCTGAATGAACTCTCTCTCTCTCACGGTCTCTTTATGCTCCGCTCCAGTCTCGCTGTTTCCTGCTCTCTGAGTGAACTCTCGCTCTCTCTCACGGTCTCTTTCTGCTCCGCTCCACTTTCGCTGTTTCCTTCTCTCTTCTTGAGGATGACTATGTCATCCGTCAACACTGGAATGAAGATTTGCAACAACTCCTCAACTGTGAATCCACAGTGGCTGCTGATACCGTGCAGGCTATCTCCCAGTATCCTGTGGATGAACCAGCATCGATGGGCGAGCTACAACAAGCAATCAAACGGATGCAAAACAACAAAGGCATACGACCTGAATGGTATTCCAGCTGCGGCCTTCAAAGCTTGTCGGATTTTGCTCACGTCAAGATTCCACACACTCATCCTACGGATCTGGGAGGAAAAAGAACTCTCTCCACCAACCCCCCTCCCATCTTCAGGAATGCGACTATTGTAACTATGCTGAAGAAGGGAGATAAATCATGCTGTGGAAACTATCGAGGTATTTCCGTCTTGTTCAAGCATTCTCCTGAATTGCCTCCTTCCTGTGGCTGAGGAAATCCTTGCAGAGACAGTGTGGTTTTAGACCTTCCAGAGGAACCTCCAACATGGTCATAATTGCCCAATAAATCCAGGAAAAATGTCGAGAACAACACCAGGGATTGTTCATTGTATTCATCAACCTGACCAAAGCATTTGACTTGGTAAATCGCGAGGCTGTGTGGATTGTGCTCCAAAGATTTGGATATCCACGAAACGTCTTCACAATCCTGTAATTACTCCATAATGATATGACTGCAACTGTCTTGAGTGGGAGAAATGAAACAGACGCCTTCAAAATCCAGACCGGGATCAAGCAGGGCTGTGTGATAGCCCCCATACTATTAACAAACTACCTGACAGTGACTATTCACCTTGTGAAAGATCAGCTACCCTCTGGTATGAGTATTAAACACCACCTAGATGGAAAACTCTTTAACCTCAGTCGCCTCCGTGCCAAACTAAACTGACCACCATAGACATACATGATCTACAGTTTGCGATGACTGCAGTGTCGTTGCCCACTCTGCACCAGATTTGCAAGCTGCTCTCGATCTCTTCAATTCTGCAGACAAGAGACTCGGCCTGTCCTTGAATGTGGCCAAAAAAAACTTGTATATCAACCCACACCTGGTCAGCCAAATATTCCACCTCCCATATATGTTGAAGGAGAGACTCTGGAATATATTGAACACTCCACAAGCATTCAGGTAAAACTCCTGCAAAATCAACTTCAATGGACTGGACACTGTGCCCGGATGGTGGTCCTGTTTTCTCACCTCTCAAATGGCCAGCGTTCCAGGGAAGGACAAAGAAAACACTTCAAAGACACTCTGAAGCTCTCTGAGGCGCAGCAGCATTGACATTGATGACTGGGCGGAGCTCGCTACCAATCGTTCAAAATGGCAACAACTTGTCCTTGAAGCTGCATTATACTTTGAGTCCAAATGCCTTGATGATGAGGCAGAGCGGCAGCAGAGAAGGGAAGAAAAGGAAGCAAATCCTGCACTCCGGATCCCACTACCTCGTGGGACTGCCTGCCCCATGTGCCCAAAATCTTTGGGTTGAGAATTGGCCTGTTCAGTCATCTAAAGACCCACGACCTTGAGTAGACGTCATCCTCAAATCGAGGGACAGCTGCCGCTGCCAATTTCTGCTGGTTGGGGAGCCTAGGACTGGGGGACAGTGTCTAAAAATTAGAGCCAGACCTTTCAGGAGTGATATTGGGAAACACTTCTACACACAAAGGCCTGAATTTTATTAGGGCACCGTGTGCTGCACGTTGGCGCCCTTTGAACTCGGCGGGGTGCCCGCATTCAGCGGCCGCCGCAGAGCCCCCGCCATATTACACGTGGGGGTTCATCTGCTCTGATGATGCTACCTTCCATGGCGGTGCTTCTGATATGACCTCCTTTTTCCTCAACCGAGGATTCCCCACCCCACTGTTGTTGACAGGGCCCTCAACCGTGTCCGGCCCATTCCCCGCACCTCTACCCTCACCCCTTCCCCTCCCTCCCCTTGTCCTCACTTTCCACCCCATCAGCCTCCATATCCAAAGGATCATCCTCCGCCATTTCCGCCACCTCCAGCGTGATGCCACTACCAGTCGCATCTTCCCCTGTCAGCATTCCGAAGGGATCGTTCCCTCCGCGACACCCTGGTCCACTCCTCCACTACCCCCACCACCTCGTTCCCGTCCCATGGCACCTTCCCCTGCAATCGCAGGAGGTGTAATACCTGCCCATTTACCTCCTCTCTCCTCACTATCCCAGGCCCCAAACACTCCTTTCAGGTGAAGCAGCGATTTACTTGTACTTCTTTCAATGTAGTATACTGTATTCGCTGCTCACAGTGTGGTCTCCTCTACATTGGGGAGACCAAGCGCAGACTGGGTGACCGCTTTGCGGAACATCTCTGCTCAGTCCGCAAGCAGGACCCTGACGTCCGGTTGCTTGCCATTTCAACACTCCCCCCTGCTCTCATGCTCACATCTCTGTCCTGGGATTGCTGCAGTGTTCCAGTGAACATCAACGCAAGCTCGAGGAACAGCATCTCATTTACCGATTAGGCACACTACAGCCTGCCGGACTGAACATTGAATTCAATAATTTCAGAGCATGACAGTCCCCCATTTTACTTTCATTTTTAGTTATTTTTTCTTCTTTTTTTTTTACATTTTTTACAATCTTTTTTTTGCATTTATTTCATTTCATCTTAGGTTGTTCAGTTTGCTAACCCACTGTTTTTTTTTCAGGTTTGCACTTGCTGTTGTTCAATATTCAGTGCATTAACACTTAATCTGTACTAGTGCTTTGTCTTTCAACACACCATTAACATATTGTATGCCTTTGCTCCGTGACCTTTTGGTCAGCTATGTGGCCTGGTCCAATCTAGACCTCCTTTGTTATCTCTTGCTCTACCCCCACCTCACTTGCTTATAATCTGTGACTTTTCTAATATTTGTCAGTTCCGAAGAAGGGTCACTGACCCGAAACGGTAACTCTGCTTCTCTTTCCACAGATGCTGCCAGACCTGCTGAGTGATTCCAGCATTTCTTGTTTTTATTCCAGGCACAGCTATCTGGGGATGAACTTAGATAACGTTTTTCACAGAGTTCTTTTCAGGAGAAAAGTGGTGAAGTCTGACCCACAGACAGCTTCAATCAGAGGAGCAGCTGCTAGTGCCAGTGAAGAGAACCAAAGCTCATTCCAAGCAACCTCAGGGGCAAACAGCAATATCAGTCAATTCACAGTGCACAGATGCATCAAGCAGGTCACTGGTGCATTGTTACTGGGGCAAATACCTTCAATACTTTCACTATAAAAAAACAAATAGCAGAATGAGAAGGCACTGCAATTCTATTTGCATTGGAGGATTCTGCAAAATGCAGGCTCGGTTCCTGGAGACAAACACTTTCCTTTCCAGATGTATGTTGATGTAATGAGGTCCTTGCAGTCGTCAACAACTTGTATTTATTTAGGGAGGGATCATCAGTCAGCATACAATAACTGCATAGAGCAGCAGCCATGAAGCAGAATGCTGATCCACAAACAAGGGCAGGACATGGACAAAGAGGAATGTCTTCTGTTACATTCAGTCAGGGCCAATGTGAATTTACTCCCAAATGCGACTTTCTCTTTTCCAAGCAATGCTACAGTTTTTTGAAGAAACAAGATAGAATGATCTCTGTGCGATTTTAACTCATTCCTCCCCCCTGACCCTGACTTGTGCTGCAATATGGTCTCCTGAAACCGCAGCATCACCCAGTTCCACGTCAGCTCACTCACCTTCCTGTCCAAACAGTGATCAGAGCTTCCTCTCACAGTGCTTTCAAATTGTAATCTTTATGACCAAGCTCAAAAGAAAAAGAACTTTGTTTGCAATATTGTCACTTAATTGCTTTTTTTTTGTTATTTCAATGCCATATCAGAGATTTGACAGCACAACTCTTGCTCCATCTCCACTCCTTCCCTGCTTCATTCAGTCTGTCCCAGGCCTGCTCCAGATTTCCTATATCAGTAGGTTATGATTTCACTATATCAAGAATTTTATTCCATTCACTTATATAGTATATCTACTGGGATGGAGACTACTTTTCTCCCCTCAAGTTAGAGGTTCAAAACCCTCTCCAGAGATTTGAGCACAAGTTCCAGGCTGACATTCTAGTCCCAGTACTGAGGGAGTGCCGCACTGCCGGAGGGTCAGTACTGAGGGAGTGCCGCACTGCCGGGGGGTCAGTACTGAGGGAGTGCCGCACTGCCGGAGGGTCAGTACTGAGGGAGTGCCGCACTGCCGGAGGGTCAGTACTGAGGGAGTGCTGCACTGCCAGAGGGTCAGCACTGAGGGAGTGCCGCACTGCCGGAGGGTAGGTACTGAGGGAATGTCGCACTGCCGGAGGGTCAGTACTGAGGGAGTGCTGCACTGCCAGAGGGTCAGTACTGAGGGAGTGCCGCACTGCCGGAGGGTCAGTACTGAGGGAGTGCCGCACTGTCAGAGGGTCAGTACTGAGGGAGTGCCGCACTGCCAGAGGGTCAGTACTGAGGGAGTGCTGCACTGCCAGAGGGTCAGCACTGAGGGAGTGCCGCACTGCCGGAGGGTAGGTACTGAGGGAATGTCGCATTGCCGGAGGGTCAGTACTGAGGGAGTGCTGCACTGCCAGAGGGTCAGTACTGAGGGAGTGCCGCACTGCTGGAGGGTCAGTACTGAGGGAGTGCTGCACTGCTGGAGGGTCAGTACTGAGAGAGTGCTGCACTGCTGGAGGGTCAGTACTGAGAGAGTGCCGCACTGCCAGAGGGTCAGTACTGAGGGAGTGCCGCACTGCCAGAGGGTCAGTACTGAGGGAGTGCCGCACTGCCAGAGGGTCAGTACTGAGGGAGTGCCGCACTGCCAGAGGGTCAGTACTGAGGGAGTGCCGCACTGCCAGAGGGTCAGTACTGAGGGAGTGCTGCACTGCCAGAGGGTCAGCACTGAGGGAGTGCCGCACTGCCGGAGGGTAGGTACTGAGGGAATGTCGCACTGCCGGAGGGTAGGTACTGAGGGAGTGCTGCACTGCCAGAGGGTCAGTACTGAGGGAGTGCTGCACTGCCAGAGGTGCCATCTCTCAGATGAGACTTTAAACAGAGGCCCCATCTGCCCTCTCACGTTGTAGCAAAAGATCCCATTCGAAGAAAAGCAGGGGTGTTCTCCCCGGTGTCCTGGGACAAGATTTACTAATATCACAAAAAGTCAGATGACGTGGCCATTATCACATTGCTGTTTCTGGAAACTTGCTTTGCTTCCTAAATTACAACAATGATTACGATTCAAAAAAATACTTCATTGGGTGTAAGGAGAGAGGTTGCAAAAGGTGTTCTATAAAAACATGTCCATCTTGTGGTATCTGGAATTTTGGAGGGAGTTTTTCAAGTCAACTTGCAGGGAGACAGGGAAAGATTCCCACCAGGAGCATGAACTCAGAAAATTGCCCTCTCTCTGCACTTAGATGATATTTTCTAAAATGTATCTAAAAACGAATTCTCCTGCAATTAAGTAAAAAAAAACAATCTCATGTACTCAACATTTCTTCAGGTTTTATGTAATTCCATGATTAGTAATGAAAGCACAACATTAAATACTGTACAGAAAATCCACCATCATGTAAATATCATTTCAATTTTTTGGGGGGGAAAATCAATACATTCAAGGATGTAATCCAATTCGGGGGTTCTGGTAATGAACAACTTTGGATAGAAATTCCAATTGACAATATTAGGACAATAAAGACTTGCATTTATATAGCACCTTTCACAGCCTCAGGACGTCACAAAATGTTGTACAGCCAATGAAGTACGTTTGCAGTGTAGCCACTGTTGCAATGCAGAAAACCCGACAGCCAAGATCCCACAAATAGCAATGCGATTAACAATCAGGTAATTTGTTTTCATTGAGTTGACTGAGGGATAAATATTGTCCCAGACACTGGGGAGAACTTCCAGCTCTTTTCAAATCGTACCATGTGACTGAGAAGGCAGAGGATCAACGCACTCAAATTCCACTTCTCTGTATGATATTTTACATGGGTCTTAACCAGCTTGAAATAAGTACCAGCATGTGAAATGCTGATTAGTGAACTTGATCAGTTGAAGGCTCGGCTCTCGAGTGTTAATGGTGACATATCACCTGACTCCTTGACACTGAGTCACCCCTCGCAGGACATTAACCAGAATCCCTCTGGAGAACTTTGGATGTCCAAGGTTATGGTACTTTGTTACACCAAACCATCCACTGTTACCTACTGCACCTAGTGCCACTCACCAATATGTGATGTTCCCTATTCTTCATCAGTAGAAACAGGAGGGAAGGTGTGGTGAGGTGGGGAGAATGTGGGGAGCTCCTTTGCACAAAATAAGGCTCAACAGGGCTGGATTACATGCTATGTATATGGTTGCTAATTAATTCTGGGCTTTAGTTGCATGAATCTGGAAGCAGATCAGGACTGTCTATGCACCTGGAACACAACCCATGATTTTACAGACAAATCTTTGGCATTTCAAAGATTTAGAGATTTAAAATATTGGGCAGGTTGTTAGTTTAATTTTAATACAATGTAAGTATTGCTAGGTGCTGTCTACCCTACTGGAAATATTACGTATAATATTAATTTAACAGTATAACTTTCATTGGAAACAGCATATGAAGTCTTTACAGAACCATAGTCTGATTGCACAAACAAGAGGTCTCTGTTCATTTGACCATACTTGTTAAATAAGAACAATATATGATTTTCACCAAGAAATGAAAAGATACCACCAGGTACCACCAGTGTTATTCATTTTTCACCTCCATCAATACTCTTATCATTCTTTACACTACCTGTTGCAGTTCTGATACCAGCACATCTTTCGTCTCTCCTGGTGAGGTGGCAGTGGCTGCTGTATTCTGTTTGTCTCCACTTGGACTGAGCGTAGGCTTGGAATTGGTCTTGAGGGGGCTACCTGAGACTAGACGAGGGCAGACATGGGACACTAAAGAGTTAGAGTTTCAGAGAAAAGAACAAAAGAGTATATAGAACAAGGAGGAATAAAAGTGAAGATTCATGTTAGAATATTACTGGATGAAACAAATTAGAATTGACCTGCCTACCACAATGATTTGTATCAGGTATCACAAGGCGTAAGACATTTCCTTGGTACACTCTCAATGTAGTCAATTCATCTTATTAAGACCACATTTGGAGCACTGTGAACAGTTCTGGTCTCCATATTATAAAAAGGATATAGAGGCACTGGTGAAGGTACATAAAATATTTACCAGAACTAAGAGGTTGATACCTATCAGGAAAGATTGAACAGGCTGGGGCTCTGTTCTCTAGAAAAGAGAAGACTGAGAGATGACCTGACAGAGGTCTTTGAAATTATGGAAGAGTTGGGTAGATATCGAGATGTGTCCATTTGCAAGGGAGACCGGTATTAGGGGGCCATAAACATAAGATAGTCATCAATAAATCCAAAAGTGAATTCAGGAGAAACTTCTTTACTCAGAGAGTGGTGAGGATGTGGAACCCGCTCCCATGGAGTGGTTGAGGTGAACAGCATAGATACACTGAAGGGCAAGCTGGATAAACACATGAGGAACAGAAGGTTACGTTGATAAGGTAAGATGAAGTAAGGTGGGAGCAGACTCGGATGGAGCAGCATGGACCTGTCGCCTGTTTCTGTGTTGTAAGTTCTATGTAACTCTGTGTAACTATTCTACAAGTACAATACACCATAGAACAACATTCAACATCTGGTTGTTCTGTGCTGAACTGTCAAGACTCAACTGCAAATAATTTCCCCCTTATTCAAAATCTCAATTTCTGCCTTTCGATCTCTTTAGCCGTGCCCAGCAAGTCTGCTTTTCCTGTAGCTCAAAGTTAGCTGACGAATGCAATCAATTCTCCTCTTCCCCTTCCCCCGGCCAACATTATTCTCTGAACCTGAGATCTGAATACAAGAACATGCCCTGTGTCTGATTGGCTGCAAATTGACAAAACCTCAGAAAATTATTGGGAGTACAAGTTCAGGCAATAGTTGGTGCTGTAACAACATCCCAGAATTAGCGAGAGTGGGATATCTCACAATCAGCATCCTGAATTGGGCTTTTTCCCTTATCCCGCCAATTAATATTATATTTGTGCCAATAATTAGCTGGAAGTGTGAGCTGTGGTGAGGGCAACAGGGCATCTGGGATCTTGGTGAATAGCAGGAGCAGCAGACTATCTCCATAATTAATAAGATTAAGACTGAGAAAGAAACAGAGGAATGACGGAGAAGGAATGAATTAGAGTCAACTTCGAAGCAAAAAGAGAAATAAGGAAGGAAAGATTGGATTAACAGAGTAAAAAAGAGACAAAAAGGAAAAGAATGAAAAGTGACTGTGGGTTATTTACAAACCAATAAACTCACTGTTACTGTCCCAGCAAATTCTGGGTCGCTCACTTCAGTGTTTATCAGCATTGATTGGCTTTTACTGCACATGGCTCTCTGATGTGTAGAGCCATGCCCAAATGATTCATTTGCAGGAGAGGAAGTAATAAATTCAGCTAAGGGTCGAGTATTAGATGGATTTTTAAAAAGGTCCAAAGTGTTTCAGGTACATTCTCTTACGTTTGTCCGTTTTTCTACAATTAAGATTAAACTAATTATCTCGCCCTTTGCCAAATTTAGATGGTACTGCAAATCCTGAGGAATCTCTCAGTCTGGTCTCACTTACATAGCTATTTCATAATGTCTTAATGCTAATAATTCTTCCCACAAGAACATTATAAACAGTATACGTTTAGCAAAAGCATTTTAAAATTAATTGAAATAGCCTATTGTATTTCGGACATTCAACTAAAAAGGCAACATTTTATACATAAATTGAATTTTTTTATACATTCTTGGGATGTGGGAGTCACCGAAAAGGCCAGCATTTATTGCCCATCCCTCATTGTCCTGGAGAAGATGGCAGGGAGCTGTCTTCTTGAATACAACTGAGTGGCTTGCTCAGACATTCCAGAGGGTAGTTAAAAGTCAACCACATTGCTGTGGGTCTGGAGTCACATGTAGGTCAGACTGGGTAGGATGGCAGATTTCCCTCCCTATAGAACATTAGTGAACCAGATGTTCCATCCCAGTAGTTTCATGATCAACATTACTGAGAATAGCTTTTAATTCCAGGTTTATTTAATTGAATTTAAAATTTCCCAGCTGCTGAGGTGGGATATGAACTCATATCAGCAGATCATTAGTCTAGGCATCTGGATTACTAGCCCAGTAACATAATTACCATGCGAAAGGACCCTCATAATCAGCATGTAATTGAAGACATTCTTTATGATATCCTCCTTTTCTATATCTTACTATTGGAACACACACTGTGGATCGAGAGTTTTAGCTGCAGTCTGTGAGTACCAATTCAGCATGAAACATTTTAAAGGTCTTAGTTTTGTTCAATTTACTTGCCCTTGATTTTGAGAATAAGTGACTTATGACATTGGAGTATTGGGAGGTCATTGTAGATCGCACCTGTGGAACAGATTATAACTTCAGGGTTGAATGAAGAATAGGCTTCTGGATTCTGTTTATAGTCTTACACTAACCACATTTCTACTGCCTAATACCCTCTTCATATCTCTTGGTTTCTGGATTCCCGAAGAACCATTTATGCAATTTTATCAGGATTCTACAGTTGCTAACCTGTAATTATAGAGAAAAGGGAAAACCTTCCAGTCTGGTCTCCAAAAACATTATGCTAATAGTTATTTTTTACTGTACATACTGGGATCGTGAAATAAATACTCTAGAAATACATTAAGCTCTTGGACACCAACTGCTTTTAATAGAAGACAGTCCATTTTAAAATGCATCTTTTGATCACATATGTTTTAATCATTTCATTGAGAGTTTTTATTTTCAATTCTTTAAAACACATAAAATATATTCAGCAAGCAGAGACTGTAAAGTGATATTTGAAACACTTGAGTTTAAAAGCAAGGGAGTTTTGTGAAAAATAAGCTGGTTTAACATTTGATGGTTTGACCTTTTAACCTTTGTCATTTACCTGAATGATATGTGGAACAACCTGACAACACAGCGATATTTCTCCTTCGAGCTAAAGAAGAATGTGTGGCAGTCAGCAAACGGCTGATAACATTCTCCGAGGGGCTATGGTAAACGCAGCGGTGAGCTGCGAGATTGAAGCAAATGAAGCAAATGATGTCAACATGAAAAAGAGCAAATGATTAAAGATAGAAACTTAACAAAATTAAAGTAAAATGACAGCAAAGCAACATTCATGATCTTATTGTTTAAAAATCAATATCTTGCTCCTCCTTTATCTTCCTATAGAGTAATTCATTGGTGCACAACATTCTGCATGTGCAGAGTGAAACAGCTTGGGACTTGCACTAGCTCGGTGTGTCCAATAGAAATCACTGACTTGCCCCAAGTGAGGCTACAGTGGCTCTGTATTAGCCATGTGCACTCACTCCAGTGGAAAACGCCTCCCACACAATACAGGTGTATATTTACTGAACAAACATCTACCAACCTTCAGTGACCAAGGAAGTAAAGTAGCCACACTGATCAAACAACCCTCACACACTCTAAACGGTTGTGCGTGTGTTGATAAAATGGTAAGTGGAAATGCAAAGTTCACCTGCATACGCCATGTGAATGAGTGTTGAGATCACACACCCAAAGACTGTGTCTATCACTCACTGTCTACTAATCAGAAATGCTATCAGTGATTAGTTGGATTTCCAACTGGCCAGTTGTGTTTGATGACACCGAGTGTCGACCATTTCCCATGTCCAATCTAAGAAGAAGCATTCAGAGGAGAGCCAATGAGTCTCCCAGAGTGTCGGACATTCAGCTGTGGCCCTGTGGCCTCAGTCGGCCCATATGCTGAACTTACATTCTAATCAAAAACATTGAATGAAAAACTTGAACCCAATTAGTGCCAGGCTTCATGCAGAGTTACCATTGAAGTAAAAATGATGCAAAGTTACTAGTTTAATAGGCATTAGTAAAAGTGCCAGATTAGTTTGGTCTAATGCAGTGCAGTAATTGCAATTAAGATGAATGCAGGACTATTTAAAATTGAAAATTGCCATTTTACTTATAAATTTTATAAGCTGCCATTGCACAGAATTTGTACAGGATATACAAAGCTTAAATCACCCACAGGACGACAGTGCTACAATGTTTAAAACACCTTTGTACATAGCTGGATATAAATGCACCTTAATGCCTTTGGCACAGCCTCAGAGACGAGATTCTAGGATGAGACAACAATGTTAATTGTGTTGCTTATGGGCAACATCAACATAGTAAATGGACTTGGTTCGTCCATGACAGAGTGACAGGTATTTGCTCTCAAAAACAGTGTTGATTATCTT
This sequence comes from Heterodontus francisci, assembly GCF_036365525.1. Taxonomy (NCBI): domain Eukaryota; kingdom Metazoa; phylum Chordata; class Chondrichthyes; order Heterodontiformes; family Heterodontidae; genus Heterodontus; species Heterodontus francisci. Next base: position 9,405,981 of record NC_090380.1, on the reverse strand, counting down.
TTAACAAGGCTCCTTGTTCCAACATGGCTGTAGGTGATGCTCATTGTTCCTGAAATGACACATTGTTATCTAGCATTGTGCAGCAAGTCCGAGGAAGCAGCTGAAGCTGCTAGTTACTGACAGTGAGAGGACTTCAAACGAAAACATTGTCCTGTCAGAGCAGAACAACTACAGACACGACCGGCCTGATCAACACCGAGAAATTCAAGGCTACACCGAGATTGTTTGGTTCCAGCAGCTCCCTGATTAGACCTTTGTTAAAGTAGTCATTAGACACTTAATCTAATTCATTCTAGATTTAACATTTAATTTGAGAATTTATGATAACTGGATACTTACAAAATAATGGTTGGATTGGGCAGAGTCAACATGGATTTATGAAAGGGAAATCATATTTGACAAACCTGTTCGGGTGTTTTGAGGAAAAAACTAGCAGAATAGATAAGAGGAAACCAGTGAATGTGATGTATTTGGATTTTCAGAAGGCTTTCGATAAGGTCCCACACAAGAGGTTAGTGAGTAAAATTAGAGCACATAGGATTGGAGGTAATATACTGGTATGGATTGAGAATTGGTTAACGGACAGCAAACAGAGAGTAGGAATAAATGAGTCATTGTCAGGGGTGGCAGGCTGTGACTAGTGGGGTACTGCAAGGATCAGTGCTTGGGCCACAACTGTTCATAATCTACATTAATGATGTGGGGAGCAAATGTAATATTTCCAAGTTTGCTGATCACACAAAACTAGGTGGGAATGTGAGTTGTGAAGAGGATGCAAAGAGACTTCAAGGGAATTTGGACAGGCTAACTGAGTGGCAAAGAACATGGCAGATGGAATATAATGTGGAAATTGCTGAAAATAGAGACATGTTGTCGAAGCTTTTCGTCTTGCACTTATCAGGACAATACGCAAGAATAACCAACGTAAGAGAAAACAACAACTTATGCTGCATGAGAAGAGTGTACTGATTGGTTGGCAAGTGAACTCTGATTGGCAGAGGCGTTGCCATGGAGAATGCAACAGTTTACGGTAACTGACAGTTAACTGCCAAGCTTTGTTTAAAATTTAAACCAGGCAGCTTGACTCTGATTGGTCAAGGCATTGCCCTGAGGAATGAACCCGTGAATGGCTGTCACTTATTTCGTTTCGCTGAAACAGGCGCAATGTGTGTACAGGTTCTTTCTGTCTGCAAAGCACAGGGCCCTGTGTATTAATATATGTAGCTTTCAGTTCACGCAATTGCACCACACTGCGAGCCCTACTGACAATCTTAAATTGGTTGTCAGCGTAATTCTTAGCACACTGCGGATTACTTGTCTGATCGCGGAATCACATCTAATCTTGGACATTGTGTTTTGAGTTTTGCAAGCACGGGCTGGTTGGGTACAGCCTGTACAACGCCCGTTGCGAACAGCAGAAGGGACATGTCGTTTGAAACGATCTTTGGGACGTATGGCCTGTATACCTAGCATCACACTGGCATTGAAATTCATACGTCACATTACTCATTTGTGTGATAGGCAGGACATCTTTTTGGTTTGACGACAGCATCCTGTTAGTGGCGAACACCACATGTGTTGCTACTGCATAGTAGCAGCGTGAAACAGCTAGCTTCAGCTGTTGCTCAAAATTTTGGGATTCATTACCCTTCCAGGGTAATCTGAGGTAGACTGGGCACTTTTCAGGGCTTTAGATCCATTCATACGTTTGCGTAATATACAGCGAGAAATGATCTGATCAGGGTAGCCATTGTCACACAGGATCTTTCTGATTCACCCTATTTGCTCTCGTAAACATCACTGTTTGGTTCCATGAGAAACGTGTCTTTGAGGGCGTGATACCTAACCTCCTACCTCTTGTATATTTCCGATATGTAGATGATACATTTACTATATTTGAATCCGCAGCTGCATGCAGTAAATTCCTTCCGCATCTTAATGGGCTCCATCCTGCACTCAAATTCACCTTTGAAATGAAGCAGTCAAATGAGCTTCCTTTTCTTGACGTACTAGTTGAGAAATCTGCCAGGGGGTTCTCTACCACGGTCTGCCACAAACCTACCTTCACTGGTCAATACATGCATTGGGATTCTTACAGTTCTACGCGCTATAAGATTGGCCTTATCGGCAACCTCGTAAATAGGGCCCAGGCCATTTGCTCACCATGCAAGCTTGATGCTGAAATAGGGCAAAACATTCTCTATTTTCAGCAATACTCAAGTTCTGTACTAATAAATGACTATAATGTGGAAAAGTGCGAGATTATCCACTTTGGTAGGAATAACAGAAAGGCAGAGTATTTCTTAAATGGCAAGTGTTGATGTCCAAAGGGAACTGGGTGTCCTTGTTCATAAGCCACTGAAAGCTAACATGCAGGTGCAGCAAGTAATTAGGAAGGCAAATGTTATGTTAGCCTTTATTACGAGAGGATTTGAGTACAGGAGTAAAGAAGTCTAGAGCCTTGGTGCGACCACACCTGGAGTACAGTGTATAGTTTTGGTCTCCTTATCTAAGGAAGGATATACTTACCATAGAGGGAGTGCAATGAAGGTTGACCAGACTAATCCCTGGGATGGTGGGATTTTCCTATGAGGAGAGATTGAGGAGACTGGGCCTATATTCTCTAGAGTTTCGAAGAATGAGAGGTGATCTCATTGAGGCATATAAAATTCTTCTGTGGTTTGGCAGGGTAGATGGAGGAAGGATGTTTCCCCTGGCTGGGGCGGTGGTGGGGCAACCAAGGGGCACAGTCTCAGAATAAGGGGCAGGCCATTTAGGACTGAGATAAGGAGGAATTTCGTCCCTCAGAGGGTGGTGAATCTTTGGAGGGCTGTGGAGGCTCAGTCATTGAGTATGTTCAAGAATGAGATCGATAGATATCTAGACATTAAAGATATCAAGGGATTATGGGGATCATGTGGGAAAATGGCATTGAGGCAGAAGATCAGCCATGATCCAGTTGAATGGCAGAGCAGGTTTGAGGGGCTGAATGGCCTACTCCTGCTCCTATTTCCTGTGGTCCTATGTAATCAGACTGCTTTAGAAAACCCTGTTGAACACTCCACTGAAACATCAGATACAAACCCATTGATGTTTTTAGTTAAATAACTGAAATATTTGCAGTTCTTTGTAAATGGATTCTACCTCATTGTTAACATCTGTAGCACTCCAACTATAATGTACAAAGAACACATTTACAAGACCATAAATGTGATAGGAACTACTGTAAAAAGGCTATTCAAGCAATTATTTCACATCTGACAAAGTATTGCATTCCTCCCCAACTGTACACCGCTTATTTATTTATTTATATTTAGAGATACAGCACTGAAACAGGCCCTTCGGCCCACCGAGTCTGTGCCGACCAACAACCACCCATTTATACTAACCCTACACTAACCCCATATTCTCTACCACATCCCCACTATTCTCCTACCACCTACCTATACTAGTGACAATTTACAATGGCCAATTTACCTATCAACCTGCAAGTCTTTTGGAGGTGGGAGGAAACCGGAGCACCCGGAGAAAACCCACGCAGACACAGGGAGAACTTGCAAACTCCACACAGGCAGTACCCAGAATCGAACCCGGGTTGCTGGAGCTGTGAGGCTGCGGTGCTAACCACTGTGCCACTGTTATAATTTATTTATCTTTACAGCTGAAATACCACAACTCTCTGTTAACTCTTCACAGGTACATTTTAGGGATTATGTAAAAAGACACATGCTGTTAAGGAGAAGCTAGGTAAATCTACGAAGGAGAAAGAAATAGGCAGCAGTTAGGCTGATAGAGAGACAGGAAGAGACGTGGGAGGAGGCTTGAGTGGAATATGAATACCGAATGGCCTGTTTCTGTACTGTACACTTCGAGGGGGAGTAGGAGGGTGGGGATGGCGGGGAGGGGAATGGGGAGGGAGTGGGAGGCCGGGGAATGGGGATGGCGGGGAGGGGAATGGGGAGGGAGTGGGAGGCTGGGGAATGGGGATGGCGGGGAGGGGAATGGGGAGGGAGTGGGAGGCTGGGGAATGGGGATGGTGAGGGAGTGGGAGATTGGGGAATGGGGACGGTTGGGACGATGGGGAGGGAGTGGGAGGCTGGGGAATGGGGACGGTGGGGAGGATGGGGAGGGAGTGGGAGGCTGGGGAATGGGGACGGTGGGGAGGATGGAGAGGGAGTGGGAGGCTGGGAATGGGGACGGTGGGGAGGATGGGGAGGGGGTGGGAGGCTGGGAATGGGAATGGTGGGGAGGATGGGGAGGGAGTGGGAGGCCGGGAATGGGGATGGTGGGGAGGTTGGGGAGGGAGTGGGAGGCCGGGAATGGGGATGGTGGGGAGGATGGGGAGGGAGTGGGAGGCTGGGAATGGGGACGGTGGGGAGGATGGAGAGGGAGTTGGGGTGGGTCTTCATCTTGAACTGCTGGCAGCGGTTGGATATAACTGAGTACAACAGCAGAATCAGGACATGGCCTGCACTGAAATGAGGGGCAATTCAAAACTCATTTGGAGCAACAATAATTCCATGAGCATGTGGTCAATCTGGGGAAGAGGCTCCATGGGGAGATGCTGAAACTATCAATATTTAATCACTGAACTGTAAATTTGATCAATGTCTTTCAGATAATAACATTTTGAGATACTGTATATGAGTACTTTCAGACAGAACCACCTACAAATTCTGCTGCAGCCATTTTTGGGTATATGACGGGGGTGCATAGTTCCTGGGACTCCTGTGCCCGAATGGTACAGGCAGAGCTCTCCAGCAGCTCATTTCAATGTTGCTGGCAAAGTGTGAAGAGCCCGCTGGTGAAGGGGACTTCAGGTTTGAGCCACTGCAGTGCTGAGCAATGTCGGGGGCCAGGGCCTAGCTTCGGGGTCAGGCATTAGTAGAGGAGACCAGAGCAGGTTCCTGGAGCAAAGGATCCGGAATCGCAGGAGGTGGTCAGGGGCTGGGAGAGGAGGTCAGGATGTAGATTCGGGGGTTGGAGGATGGGGGTGTGGGGATCGGCAGGAGGCCAGGGAGGGGATTAAATGTAGTGTCAGAAGGAGAAGAAGTGCTTGCATTCAGATATCTTACTCACCTTTTTTTATGCAGATGATACTGAGGCCTAGTTCCCCAAATCCAGTCTGCCTAGGTACCAAACGGCCCAGGGCTAAGCAATTTTGGAGGGAACGCTTTAAACAGGTGCCAGGCCCTTTACTTCTAACATCAAGAGACTGGGGTTAAAGATGTTCCTTATTTCTAAACAGGAAGGGACGGGGGTTAAGGATAACGGGACGGGACGGGGGTTAAGGATGACGGGACGGGACGGGGGTTAAGGATGACGGGACGGGGGTTAAGGATGACGGGACGGGACGGGGGTTAAGGATGACGGGAAGGGACGGGGGTTAAGGATGACGGGAAGGGACGGGGGTTAAGGATGACGGGAAGGGACGGGGGTTAAGGATGACGGGAAGGGACGGGGGTTAAGGATGACGGGACGGGACGGGGGTTAAGGATGACGGGAAGGGACGGGGGTTAAGGATGACGGGAAGGGACGGGGGTTAAGGATGACGGGACGGGGGTTAAGGATGACGGGACGGGACGGGACGGGAGTTAAGGATGACGGGACGGGGGTTACGGAGAGCGGGATGGGACGGGACTTAAGGATGACGGGACGCAACGGGGGTTAAGGATGACGGGAAGGGACGGGGGTTAAGGATGACGGGAAGGGACGGGGATTAAGGATAGCGAGATGGGAGTTAAGGATAGCGAGACGGAGGTTAAGGATAGCGGGACGGGACGGGGGTTAAGGATGACGGGAAGGGACGGGGATTAAGGATAGCGAGATGGGAGTTAAGGATAGCGAGACGGAGGTTAAGGATAGCGGGACGGGACGGGGGTTAAGGATGACGGGAAGGGACGGGGGTTAAGGATGACGGGACGGGACGGGGGTTAAGGATGACGGGACGGGACGGGGGTTAAGGATGACGGGACGGGACGGGGGTTAAGGATGACGGGACGGGACGGGGGTTAAGGATGACGGGACGGGACGGGGGTTAAGGATGACGGGAAGGGACGGGGGTTAAGGATGACGGGAAGGGACGGGGGTTAAGGATGACGGGACGGGACGGGGGTTAAGGATGACGGGACGGGACGGGGGTTAAGGATGACGGGACGGGACGGGGGTTAAGGATGACGGGACGGGACGGGGGTTAAGGATGACGGGACGGGACGGGGGTTAAGGATGACGGGAAGGGACGGGGATTAAGGATAGCGAGATGGGAGTTAAGGATAGCGAGACGGAGGTTAAGGATAGCGGGACGGGACGGGGGTTAAGGATGACGGGAAGGGACGGGGGTTAAGGATGACGGGACGGGACGGGGGTTAAGGATGACGGGACGGGACGGGGGTTAAGGATGACGGGACGGGACGGGGGTTAAGGATGACGGGACGGGACGGGGGTTAATGATGACGGGACGGGACGGGGGTTAAGGATGACGGGACGGGACGGGGGTTAAGGATGACGGGACGGGACGGGGGTTAAGGATGACGGGACGGGACGGGGGTTAATGATGACGGGAAGGGACGGGGGTTAAGGATGACGGGACGGGACAGGGGTTAAGGATGACGGGATGGGACAGGGGTTAAGGATGATGGGAAGGGACGGGGGTTAAGGATAGTGGGATGGGACGGGATTAAGGATAGCAAGACGGGGGTTAAGGAGAGCGGGATGGGACGGGACTTAAGGATGACGGGACGCAACGGGGGTTAAGGATGACGGGGCGGGTTGAGGGTTAAGGATGACGGGACGGGGTTAAGGATGGCGGGATGGGACGGGGTTAAGGATGACGGGACGGGACGGGGTTAAGGATGACGGGACGGGACGGGGTTAAGGATGACGGGATGGGTTGAGGGTTAAGGATGACGGGACGGGACGGGGTTAAGGATGACGGGGCGGGTTGAGGGTTAAGGATGACGGGACGGGGTTAAGGATGGCGGGATGGGACGGGGTTAAGGATGACGGGACGGGACGGGGTTAAGGATGACGGGATGGGTTGAGGGTTAAGGATGACGGGACGGGGTTAAGGATGACGGGACGGGGTTAAGGATGACGGGAAGGGACGGGGGTTAAGGATGATGGGAAGGGACGGGGGTAAGGATGATGGGAAGGGACGGGGATTAAGGATAGTGGGACGGGACGGGATTAAGGATAGCAAGACGGGGGTTAAGGAGAGCGGGATGGGACGGGACTTAAGGATGACGGGATGGGTTGAGGGTTAAGGATGACGGGACGGGGTTAAGGATGACGGGACGGGGTTAAGGATGACGGGACGGGGTTAAGGATGGCAGGATGGGATGGGGATTAAGGATGACGGGATGGGTTGAGGGTTAAGGATGACGGGACGGGGTTAAGGATGACGGGATGGGATGGGGATTAAGGATGACGGGACGGGGTTAAGGATGACGGGATGGGTTGAGGGTTAAGGATGACGGGACGGGGTTAAGGATGACGGGACGGGGTTAAGGATGACGGGACGGGACGGGGTTAAGGATGACGGGATGGGTTGAGGGTTAAGGATGATGGGATGGGGTTAAAGATGACGGGACGGGGTTAAGGATGACGGGACGGGATGGGGTTAAGGATGACGGGATGGGTTGAGGGTTAAGGATGACGGGACGGGGTTAAGGATGACGGGACGGGGTTAAGGATGGCAGGATGGGATGGGGATTAAGGATGCCTCTTGTTTGTCTTATTCAATTGTGTGGCAACACCACCACTGGTCGGAAAAATGGGCCCACTTCCTACCCGTCATATTGGAGCCTTACTAGTCCAAGTAGTGCCTGAAAAACAAGTGCTACAAGGACCAATTTCTAGGCTAACTTCACACAGGATTACATAGAAATTACAGTACAGAAACAGACCTATTGGCCCAACTAGTCCATGTCAGTGTTTATGTTCCACACGAGCCTACTGTCACCCCTCTCCATCTCAGCCTATCTGCATATCCTCTATTCCTTTCTCCCTCATATTGACCTAGCTTCCCCTAAAATGCTTCCGTGTTATTCACCTCATATCCTCCATGTTCCCCATTTTAATCATTTTGTAGACGTGATAACTGTTGGAAGAAAGGAACAGGAGGAGGCTATCAGTCCCTTGAGCTTGTTCGACCATTCAGTAGAGGATGGCTGATCTGCACCTTAACTCCACATTGGCTCCCTAACCCTTAATCCCTTTGGACTAACAAAATTCTATCAATCCCAGTTTTGAAATTTTTGATTGACCCCCAGCCTCAAAAGCTTTTTGAAGAAGAGTATTCTAAATGTCCACTACCATTAAGGCTGGATTTAGTGTAGGAGGTGGGGCTCTGCCTTTTCCTATCCTCCTCCCCCCAGATCAATCCTCTGGTCTTTTTTAAATCAAAGTTTCACGAGCTGGGATCCCCATCTCTTTAAAGGTTGGGATCCCGCCTCCATAAGCTGTCGGCCAATCACAGGGCTGGCAGCTCAACAGTATCAGCAGCGCCACCAGGAGTCCATTATAAAAGATGTAATAGCAGAGCACTTGGAAAACAGTGACAGGATCGTAGAAACTCAACATGGATTTACAAAAGGGAAATCATGCTTGACAAATCTACCGGAATTTTTTGAGGATGTAACTAGTAGAATAGATAAGGGAGAACCAGTGGATGTGGTGTATTAGGACTTTCAGAAGGCTTTCGATAAGGTCCCACATAAGAGATTAGCATGTAAAATTAAAGCACATGGGATTGGGGGTAAGGTACTGAAATGGATAGTGAACTGGTTGGCAGACAGGAAACAAAGAGCAGGACTAAACGGGTCTTTTTCCGAGAGGCAGGCAGTGACTAGTGGGGTACCGCAGGGATCGGTGCTAGGACCCCAGCTATTCACAATATATATTAATGATGTAGATGAGGGAATTAAATGTAATATATCCAAGTTTGCAGATGACACAAAGCTGGGTGGGAGTGTGAGCTGTGAGGAGGATGCAGAGAAGCCCCAGGGTGATTTGGACAGGTTGAGTGAGTGGGCAAATACATGGCAGATGCAGTATAATGTGGATAAGTGTGAGGTTATCCACTTTGGTGGCAAAAACAGAAAGGCAGATTATTATCTGAATGGCGATAGATTGGGAAAGGGGGAGGTTCAGTGAGACCTGAGTGTTCTTGTGCACCAGTCGCTGAAAGTAAGCATGCAGGTGCAGCAGGCAGTTAAGAAGGTGAATCGCATGTTGGCTTTCATAGCGAGAGGATTCGAGTACAGGAGCAAGGATGTCTTGCTGCAATTATACAAGGCCTTGGTGAGACCACATCTGGAATATTGTGTGCTGTTTTGGTCTCCTTATCTGAGGAAGGATGTTCTTGTTATGGAGGGAGTGTAGTGAAGGTTCACCAGACTGATTCCTGGGATGGCAGGACTGACGTATGAAGAGAGATTGGGTCGATTAGGCTTGTATTCACTAGAGTTTAGAAGAATGACAGGGGATCTCATAGAACCCTACAAACTTCTACCAGGGCTGGACAGACTAGATGCAGGAAGGATGTTCCCGATGGTGGGGGAGACCAGGACCAGGATCACAATCTAAGGACCGAGATGATGAGAGATATCTTCACCCAGAGAGTGGTGAACCTGTGGAATTCTCTACCACAGAAAGCAGTTGAGGCCAAATCATCAAATATATTCAAGAAAGAGTTAGATATAGTTCTTAGGGCTAAAGGGGTCAAGGGATACGGGGAGAAAGCGGGAACAGGTTACTGAGTTTGGATGATCAGCCGTGATCATATTGAATGGCTTGAAGGGCTGAATGGCCTACTCCTGCTCCTATTTTTCTATGCTTCTATTCTGGAGATGACACTGCCCTGGTGGATGTGGTGAAGCCTGGTGATCAGCTGCAGGTCATCAGCACTTAACCCTGCCTGGGTAAAAGAATGGCTACAACTCTGGAACTTTCCAGACGATTCTGATCGTGTGTAAGGAGGTGTCACCAATGTTTTCAACAGACCATGTGGCCAAAATAAAAGGAATTGAAAAACTCTTGCTTAAAGGACATCTTTGAGCAACTTGCCAGGTCCCTGCCTCCCAGTATTCATGGGCACATCAAGAAGCTCAGAGAAAGTCCTTGAGAACGTGAGCAGGATTCATGGTGACATCAACATCCTGTTAATAGGTGATCCATCAGGGGCTAGCTTGCAGCTCCTGTGTTATGTACTGTTCAACGCTCCATGTGTTATCTCAATCACTGACCGAGGCTCCACTAGCGTGGCTTTGACTGCTAAAGTCACCAGTCGCTGGGGAGTGACAGCTTGGGAGTCAAAGGTCACGGGAGGGGGGGCGGTGCCGGCAGCAAAGTGGAGTTATAGCCACAATCAGATCAGTCATGATCTCACTGAATGGCGGAGCAAGCTCGAGGGGCCGAATGGCCTAATCCTGCTCCTATTTCTTACATTATGTTCCAATCAGACCTATCATCCTTGATAGGGCAGAAGTGGGCTGTTTCCATCAGGTGGGGGAAGGGAAGAAAGCAGGATTGTTTACAATATTTGGATTGGTCTCCTTACATGGCCAGGGAGCTGAGGGGTTACTGCTGTGATGGCAGTGGTGGGGGAGCCTGTGCCTCCATCCCCTTCAGTGAATGTCAGTCACTGGATTGCCCCATTGCATGGGGAAGGTGAGCCCTGGAGCTGGGTGCAGGAAAAGTGTCTCCACCCAGCTGCTCTGGGCAAACTCTATGTGGGGCGAGTGCTGGAAGGGCTGCCAGGGACAATCATGGCAGAATTGGCAGGACTGCATCTCACTTACTCTCATAGTCCTTTATCTTACGTGGGATGTTATCAGCATGAGGCTTTCCTGCCTGGCATACATACTGGAAGGAGCGGGGGTGGGGGTGGGGGTGGGGGTGTGAGAGTGGGTGGGGGGGGGGGGGGGTGAGACTGTGGGTGAGGGTGGGGAGGGTCAGATTGAAGCTGGGGGTGCGGAGGGTCGGGGCAAAGCTGGGGTGAGGGTGAAGCTGGGGTGGGTCAGAGTGAAGGTGGGGGGATAGGGTGGGGAGGGTCAGAGTGAAGCTGGAGGTGAGGGTGGGGAGGGGTGGAGTGAAGGTGGGGGGTGAGGGTGGGGAGGGTCGGAGTGAAGGGGTGAGGGTGAAGGTGGGGAGGGTCGGAGTGAAGCTGGGGGAGAGTAAAGGTGGGGAGGGTCAGAATGAAGCTGGGGGTGCGGAGTGAAGCTGGGGGAGAGTGAAGGTGGGGTGAGGGTGAAGGTGGGGAGGGAGGGTGAGGGTGGGAGGGTCGGAGTGAAGTTTGGGTGAGGGTGAGGGTGGGGAGGTTCAGAGTGAAGGTGGGGGGTGAGGGTCAGAGTGAAGGTGGGGGGTGAGGGTGAGGCGGGGGGGGTCCAAATGAAGCTGGGGTGAGGGTGGGGAGAGTCAGAGTGAAGCTGGGGTGAGGGTGAAGGTGGGGAGGGTCAGAGTGAAGGTGAGGGTGAGGGCGGGGAGGGTCAGAGTGAAGGTGGGGGGGTGAGGGTAGGGAGGGTCGGAGTGAAGCTGGTGGGTGAGGGTGGGGAGGGTCAGAGTGAAGGTGAGGGTGAGGGCGGGGAGGGTCAGAGTGAAGGTGAGGGCGGGGAGGGTCGGAGTGAAGCTGGGGGGTGAGGGTGAGGGTGGGGAGGGTCAGAGTGAAGCTGCAGGTGAGGGTGAGAGTGGGGAGGGTCAGAGTGAAGGTGAGGGTGAGGGCGGGGAGGGTCAGAGTGCAGGTGAGGGTGAGGGCGGGGAGGGTCGGAGTGAAGGGGTGATGGTCGGAGTGAAGGGGTGAGGGTGAAGGTGGGGAGGGTCAGAGTGAAGGTGGGGGGTGAGGGTGAGGGTGGGGAGGGAACGGAGTGAAGCTGGGGGGTGAGGGTGAGTGGGGAGGGTCAGAGTGAAGGTGAGGGTGAGGGCGGGGAGGGTCGGAGTGAAGCGGGGGTGAGGGTGAAGGTGGAGAGGGAACGGAGTGAAGCTGGGGTGAGGGTGAAGCTGGGGGTGCGGAGGGTTCGAGTGAAGTGGGGGTGAGGGTGAAGGTGGGAAGAGTCGGAGTGAAGGTGGGGGTGAGGCTGGGGAGGGTCGGAGTGAAGGTGAGGGTGGGGAGGGTCAGAGTGGTGAGGGTGGGGTGGTTGGAGTGAAGATGGGGGTGAGGGTGGGGAGGGTCGGAGTGAAGGTGGGGGTGAGGAGGTTGGAGTGAACGTGAGAGTGAGGGTAGGGGAGGGGCGGATCGAAGGTGAGGGTAGGGGAGGGTCGGAGTGACGGTGAGGGTGAGGGTAGGGGCGGGTCGGAGTGAAGGTGAGGGTGAGGGTAGGGGAGGGTCGGAGTAAAGGTGAGGGTGAGGGTAGGGGAGGGTCGGAGTGAAGGTGAGGGTGCGGGTAGGGGAGGATCGGAGTTAAGGTGAGGGTGAGGGTTGGGGAGGGTCGGAGTAAAGGTGAGGGTGGGGAGGGTCGGAGTGAACATGAGAGTGAGGGTAGGGGAGGGTCGGAGTGAAGGTGAGGGTAGGGGAGGGTCGGAGTGAGGGTGAGGGTAGGGAAGGGTCGGAGTGAAGGTGAGGGTGAGGGTAGGGGAGGGTCGGAGTGAAGGTGAGGGTGAGGGTAGGGGAGGGTCGGAGTAAAGGTGAGGGTGAGGGTAGGGGAGGGTCGGAGTGAAGGTGAGGATGAGGATAGGGGAGGGTCGGAGTGAAGGTGAGGGTAGGGGAGGGTCGGAGTGAAGGTGAGGGTAGGGGAGGGTCGGAGTGAAGGTGAGGATGAGGGTAGGGGAGGGTCGGAGTGAAGGTGAGGGTGAGGGTAGGGGGGGATCGGAGTGAAGGTGAGGGTAGGGGAGGGTCGGAGTGAGGGTGAGGGTGAGGGTAGGGGAGGGTCGGAGTGAAGGTGAGGGTAGGGAGGGTCGGAGTGAAGGTGAGGGTAGGGGAGGGTCGGAGTGAAGGTGAGGGTAGGGGAGGGTCGGAGTGAAGGGGAGGGTGAGGGTAGGGGGGGGATCGGAGTTAAGGTGAGAGTGAGGGTCGGGGAGGGTCGGAGTTAAAGTGAGGGTGGGGAGGGTCAGAGTGAAGCTGGGGGGGAGGGGGGTTGAAGGTGTAAACCAGACACTAGAGAAGGTGCCGCCCAGTTTCCACTCTATGATTTTTTTCCGTTAACTGCTGCATCAGCCTTGACCAACTTCACCCCGATTACTTCTCCATTTATCACTGCCAGGAAGACACGAAGCTAATTCAGTGCCCAGTGGATAAAGGATCAACACAAGGTTTCGTCAGCTGCTTGAAAATTACAAATCTTACAGAAAAGGTATTTAATCCTCAAGGTGAGAAGAATTAAAAATAGAGATCGTCCAATGTGACAAGAAATGAATGTGTTGCCTCGATTCCCATTCCATTAACAGGAAGGCAGAATACAGGGTTAGTCCAAGCAAAGGCAGTGATTGGACAAGCAAGTTTGGCCTTCTCTAAATACAGATTAACCATGACTGAAACCCACTGACTGGATCCATGCTCACTCTTTTCACTGCATTTAAATGCACATTGTGCAGGGAGCAGCTAACAAACCTGTTGATAAGGCCTTCACCAATGGCACCCTGAACGTAGGAACTGGAGCAGGCCATTCAGCCCCTTGAGCCTGTTGCACCATTCAATCAGATCTGTACCTCAGCTCTATGAGTGCCAGCAGCCTCCTCTACAGGGTGTGTCTGTGACTCGCAGTTCACCATCTGGGAAATTTATCACTCTGTGCTGAATTGCCAGAACAAAGTGTTCTCTACTGAATGACCATTCCGTGGGCTGCTCTCAGTCTCAACTGGAATCCTTGGACTAAAGCACTTGCTGCGGTTAGCTGATAGGGAAGACACTGCATTCTTTCACACGCAGTGCAGACACTGCAACATAACATGCGTAGTAACAGTAACATTTCATCCCAGCTTTAAAACAGGCTTCATTATATCCACTGTGCAGATATGTTGACACAACTAGAAACTCATAACTGATCTATTGGAAAACGCTTTTTGCTTGCTGTTGTCCAAATTGGCATTAACTAGATTGAGGCAGTAATGCATTAAAGGCAGAGTGCGCGCATAGAATACTGTAGCAAATACAGGAGAAAGAGAAAGATAATAAAGCCTCGGAAGCAAGTCCCACAAGGAACAGAATCACAGAATAATACAGTGCAAAAGAGGCCCTTCGGCCCACAACACCCAACAGGATAGTCACGTACCTCTTTCAGGGGGATGTGGGGTCGTTGCTGAAGAGGAGAGTAGTACCTTGCTGGCTGGTGACTCCATTTGTTTGGGAAGATTCGCGTCAGAAGCTGAAAGTCTGTCAGCCACTGCAAGGGAAAGGTGTAGCAAGGACATTTACATTTAGATTGGCATTTCATCAATCCTCGTTGTGACACAAAAGGACAATACAGAGATTGAAAACAAAAACACGTTAAACATCACACAGGCATGCATACATTACCACCTGATAACATATAGTCCCACTCGAGAGCTGGGAAAGGAAATGGAGCTCTCCTGTCAAAAATAATATAACCACGCAGATTCATGAGAAAGCACACAAATGTTACCCAAAATATCCACACGTCAAACAGTAATAATATAAACAGCAAAAACTATTCGGACACTGAGTGCAGGACACTGGGTGGGTAAAACAGATTGGTTAGACAAGTGGGTAAGACACTTGAAATATTAAAAAGAAAACACCTAGGTATAGTAATTATCCCAAATACCGGTAATGAAATCAGCAGCATCAAAGGCCACAGGCTCTGAAGGAGGGGAGGTGTTGAGTGTTAAACCTACAGGAGAGGATGGAGCATTTTCTAATTCACCTACACGATACACAATCAGAATAAAGTACATCAGTCAGCTGCAGAACAGTTTTATTGCTTACAGCAAACAACAGAAAGAAAACATTTCAGCAGACATTGCACAGCAGAGAATGAAGACTCAGCTCCCACGCCCTCACACACTAGGATTGCATACAACATGTTGCATTCTCAGAGCAAGCCTGGGGTCTCATTAAACTCCCAGAATCTTGCAGCTAATTCACCTCAAATGTACCTCTGTGGCTCAAAGCAATATCTTTTCTTCATCAACAAACGTGACTTCAGGCACAGATTCAGGAACATTACTCTGAAGGACTGCGAAATCAAATTATTTTTGTAACAGAAATACTGTATTGGATATTGCATTAGCACTTAGGATCTTCCAGCCTGCGATGGCACAAACTGGGTCTCCTTTTTAATACAATCTGTGCAAACGCTGAACATAATTCCCTCCATGTTATTCCCGTGAAGTTCAGAAATGCAGTCTTTGTAAACAACAGGCCACAGAAACAGACTCAAAAATGCATCCTGCTAAAACCGATTCCTGTGGGAGAGTCATCTTCAATAATTTACTGAGGCTCTCAAGATACATTTGAATGCATCTGGCCCACATGATTCAGCACTATTTTCAGTTATTTGAGATCCAGACATTTTCTGCATTTAATGCTTCCCCCATTTTTTTTTCTTTCATTGCACCCACACTCTGTTTAAATAAAGGCAACATTCCCCACAGACTGTGTGATGCTGAATATTTTACCCTGAGCGAGGAATATGGACAAAATGGAGAGGAGACGCACCTGCACAAATTTCTACTTTATAAAACCGAGCAGCCTGCTTTGCTTTCTGAAATCAACTACTGCACTGATAGACAAAAACCTCAGGTGATGTTAGAGCATAGAGGCTCTCTCTCTCTCTCTCTCTCACACACACACACTTGCCGTGATATAGAAGCTGCAATGCAGTCTGTATCCTCTCACTTACCATCTCTGGTTCCACTCCCTGCAGATGCTGCTCCTCCCCATGACCATCTCTTCTGCCGTTGCTCTAACTGCTGGTTACGTTCTAAAGTGCGACGCATCATGGCTTCGTGACGCTCCTAGTAGCACAAGAAACAAACAAACAACAGCACTTCCAAAGTCAGAGGGCTTAAAGTGCGTCTTTGCTAGATGTGCACATTGCAAGACAAGCCTCGTCTAGTTAAAAATCAGAACTCGTTGTTATTAGAAAATGATTAAACAAAGGCAATTTGCATTCAATCATTAAAAGCAGCTAGCTTAATGCACATTACCACAAAACAGCAAAGACATACCAGCAGAAACCTCCAGCCACAGCACCATACCCAAGAGAAAGGCAGGCAGCACAGGATGCTCAACTACTATGCAAATAACACTTTACATCAGCAGCAGCACCTGCTCTCATAGGCCTGAATATCATCGGAGATTCTGACTTCATCTGTCCATGAATAATGCTCAACAAGCATTAACTGCAGGGCCATGGAGATAACTTCATGCAGAGGATCAATAGCTAAATCAATGTGTAGAACCCTTAGCATAAATGCTAGCCAAACTGGCCAGACAGTGGACATCCAGTACAGACTGTGGCACCGTATATCATGAATCTTGCAGCACTTTTTTCACAAAAAAAAGCATTTTCCAATAAGGATAAACTCAGGAGAAAACGTGAAAACATTTGGATGTTCATAAATCAACTTTTTAAAGATGTAGAAATCTGTGGTATATAGCTAAAGAGTTATCCCATTTGACTGTCACCTTGAGCTTTTGAAGGTGATTTATTTCAGCAGGGAATACCACAGAGGTATGAATTTTTATTCTCCCCACAGCAGTTAGGGTGTGTCCAAGTGGTGTGGCAATGCTGTGATGTGAACACAGAATGTACACGTACTAAGACATCAATTCACTCATTGAATGCAATTTCTTCCAGAACCAAATCTGATGCAGCTCCTGAAACGAGCATCTTCACCAATAATGAAAGCTTTCAGATATAGCTCCTTGAACAGCCTGTTCTGACAAACCTTCATGGTTTTTCCATCCCGCAAGGCAGGCCACTGAGGAATATGTAGACTCGGGAAGTTTCCATTCACTACATCATCGATTCCTTCACGGTGGTTTTTAGGGAGTGTATCTTCTGTGATTGCACTAATAACAATAATTTGAGTTCAAATCCCACCAGTGTAGTTTGAGAATTTGAATTCAGCTTCAAAAAAGACAAAAAGATAGTCTCAGTAATGGTGACCATGAAGCTATGAGATGGTCACAAAAACCCAACTGATTCACTAATGTCCATTCGGGGGCAAACCTGCCATCCTTCATGATATGTGACTCCAGTCCCATGCCAACTGCCTTCAGAGCTGGCCTAGCAAGACAGTGAGTTCAGGGCAATTAGGGATGGGCAATAAATGCCAGCCTTGCCAGCAACACAAACATCCTGAGAATGAATTTTAAAAAAACAGACATGGAGACACTAAACACATCAGCTGCATTCAGGTGGAAAGCAATAACTGCCCATCGGGATTGCAATTTTAAAATAACACTCCTTAATTGTTATATCCAATGAAATGACCTGAAATGAGATCCACTGCACCTTGTACATGTGAATACAGCATTAGCCATGTGGCATAACATCAAACAATAAAACACACTGAGAGCCTAACATTCTCAAATAGACAGAAAGGCACACATTCTTCCTGAGTTTGCATTATTCTCTATTTTCACTCCAATCTCCACTTTAAGACATCAACATATAGTTGGAAGAAATTTCTGCTCATCCTATAATGGATGTTGGATAAGCAGTCGGACGAATTAGAGGCAAGGCCGGGTTGAGAGAGGTGGTGGTGAGATTGAGCAGAGTTTTATCAGTGTACACGTGGACTCTGACGTGTTTTTGGATGATGTCTCTGAGGGGAAGATCAAAGCCATTGTCTTCAGTCTTGGCCACAAACTCCGCTCCCTCGCCACTGACGCCATCCTTCTCTCTGGCGACAGCCTGAGGCTGGACCAGACTGTTTGCAACTGTCAGCGTCCTACTTGATCCTGAACTGAGCTCCCAACTCATATCCCCATCACCAAGAGCATCTACTTCCATCTCCGCAACATCACCCATTCTGTTTCTGCCTCAGAAGCTCTTCTACTGCTGAAACCATCATCCATGCCTTTATTACCTCTGGACTTGACTATTCCAATACTCTCCTGGCCGATCTCCCATCTTCCACCCTTCATAAACTTCAGCTCATCTAACCTCTGTTGGCTGAATCCTAACGCACTAAGTCCTGTTCATTTCTGCGTGTACGTTGGTCTAGCAATGGCCTGATTTTAAAGTTCTCACCCTTGGGTTTCCCCCTCCCAAAGCCTCACCCTTCCCTATATCTATAACCTCCTCCAGTTCTACAACCTTAGGAGATCTTTGCATTCCTCCAATTCTGCCTTTCTGTGTATTCCTAATTTTAATCACTCCACCATTGGTGGCCATGCCTTCAGCTGCCAAGGTGCAAATCTCTCCGCCTCTCTACTGCCCCGTTCCCATATCACTTTATTCCCCTTTCCTTCATTCACTATATTTTGACATGGTCTGAAATGTAATGAAATCCATAGCGTCACAACATACCTGTCCAACTTGTCACGTCACCTTTCGATGTTAATCACTGCACCAGATGTTCAGATTCTCCTCAAAACCCATCAGGTTGATGTGGGATGTGGATTCAAGGCTGAGGCCAGTTTTCATTCCCCATCACCAGCTGCATTGAGGAAGTGGTGGTGGGACATCTCGTATTACGGCAGTTTGAGTGGGAATGGTGATCTCACAGGTGGGGTGGGTGGGTGGGGGTGTCAAACACATCGTTGTGGGACTGGAGCTACGCAGTTCTTAAACTTTCCCGGATGACATCTGATTCAGAATGTTAGTGGTCACAAATATAAGGTAGTCACCAAGAAATCCAATCGGGAATTCAGGAGGAATTTCTTTACCCAGAGAGTGGTTACAATGCGGAACTCACTACCACAGGAGTAGTTGAGGCAAATAACAGAGATACATTTAAAGGGAAGCTAGATAAACACATGAGGGAGAAAGGAATTTAAGAATATGTTAATGAGCTTAGATGAAGAAAGGTGAGAGGAGGCTTGTGTGGAACCGTTACACTGAATGGCCTCAAACCAACTGTACAAAATCTCATTTGACAACATGCTAGGTATGATTTCTGATTTCTTCAGCTGGAAAATGCTCCATGCTTTCACATGTGCTCAATAGAGGGTTGCCAACTCGAGTTGGAGGCATTCCTGGAGGTTTGATGACATGACAGCTGACCACGTGATGCCTGACCATGTACTTCAGAGAATCACAGAATTGTTACAGTGCAGAAGGAGGCCATTCGGCCCATCGTGTCCTCACGGTCTCTCTGAAAGAGCAATTTCCTCAGTTCCATCCCCCTACCTTCTCCCCATATGGGCGGCACAGTGGCGCAGTGGTTAGCCTCACAGCTCCAGCGACCCGGGTTCAGTTCTGGGTACTGCCTGTGTGGAGTTTGCAAGTTCTCCCTGTGACCGTGTGGGTTTTCGCTGGGTGCTCCGGTTTCCTCCCACAGCCAAAGACTTGCAGGTTGATAGGTAAATTGGCCATTGTAAATTGCCCCTAGTGTAGGTAGGTGGTAGGAGAATGGTGGGGATGTGGTAGGGAATATGGGATTAATATAAACTTAGTACAAATGGGTGGTTGTTGGTCGGCACAGACTCAGTGGGCTGAAGGGCCTGTTTCAGTGCTGTATCTCGAAATAAAAATAAATAAAAAATAAAATAACCCTGCACATTCTTCCTTTTCATATAACTGTCTAATTCCCTTTTGAATGTTTCAATTGAACTTTCCTCCACCACGTTCTCAGGCAGCACATTCCAGACCTTCACCACTTGCTGTGTGAAAAGGTTTTTCCTCATGTCACTTTTGTTTCTCTTAACAAATACTTTAAATCTGTGCCCTCTCGTTCTCGATCCTTTCACGAGTGGGAACAGTTTCTCTCTATCTGCTCTGTCCAGACCCCTCATGGTTTTTAATACCTCTATCAAATCACCTCTCAGCCTTCACTTCTCCAAGGAAAACAGTTTTAACTTCTCCAAACTATCTTCATAACTGAAATTCCTCATCCCTGGAACCATTCTTGTGAATCTTTGCTGAACTCTCCCCAATGCCCTCACGTCTTTCCTAAAGTGTGGCGCCCAGAACTGGATGCAATACTCCAGCTGAGGCCGAACTAGTGTCTCATACAAGTTCAACATAACTTAGAGTCATATAGTCATGGAGTTTGGCCCTTTGGCCCATCGTGTCTCTGCCAGCCATCCAGCACCCAACTATTCTCATCCCATTTTGCAGCACTTGGTCCATAGCCTTGTATGCTATGGCATTTCAAGTGCTCATCTAAATACTTCCTAAATGTTGTGGAGGTTCCTGCCTCCACCACCTCTCATGGCAGTGTGTTCCACATTCCAAACACCCTCTAGGTGAAAATTTTTTTCCTCAAATCCCATCTAAACCTCCACCCCTTACCCTAACAATATGCTCCCTGGTTCTTGACCCCTCTTTTAAGGGAAACTGTTTCTTCCTATCTAACCTATCAATGTCCCTCAATCATTGTATACCTCAATCATGTCCCCCCTCAGCCTTCTCTGCTCTAAGGAAAACAACCCTAGCCTTTTCAGTCTCTCTTCACAGCTGAAATGCTCCAGCCCAGGCAACATCCTAGTGAATCTTCTCTGCACCCTCTCCAGTGCAAGCACATCCTTCCTATCGTGTGGTGTCCAGAACTGTACACAGTACTCTAGCTGTGGCCTAACTAGCGTTTTATACAGCTCCATCATATCCTCCCTGCTCTTATATCTATGCCTCAGCTAATAAAGGCAAGTATCTCATGTGCCTTTCTAACCACCTTATCTACCTGTGCTGCTGCCTTCAGTGATCTATGGACAAGTACACCAAGGTCCCTCTGACCTTCTGTACTTCCTCGGGTCCTACCATCCATTGTATATTCCCTTGCCTTGTTAGTCCTCCCAAAATGCATTACCTCACACTTCTCAGGATTAAATTCCATTTGCCATTGCTCCGCCCATCTTACTAGCACATCCATATCATCCTGTAATCTAAGAATTTCCTCCTCACTATTTACGACACCACCAATTTTCGTGTCATCTGTGAACTTACTGATCATACCTCCTATATTCACGTCTACATCATTAATGTACACTACAAACAGCAAGGGTCCCAGCACCAATCCCTATGGTACACCACTGGTCACAAGCTTCCAATCGCAAAAGCAACCCTCGACCATTACCCTCTGCCTCCTGCCACGAAACCAATTTTGGATCCAGTTTGCCTAATTGTCCTGGAACCCATGGGCTCTTACCTTCTTAACCAATCTCCAATGTGGGACCTTATCAAAAGCTTTACTGAAGCCCATGTAGACTACATCAACTGCTTTACCCTCATCTACACATCTAGTCACTGACTCGAAAAATTCAATCAAGTTAGTTAGACATGATCTCCCCCTGACAAAGCCATGCTGACTATCCCTGATTAATCCCTGCCTCTCCAAGTGGAGATTAATCCTGTCCCTCAGAATATTTCCCAATATTTTCCCAACCACTGATGTTAGACTCACCAGCCTGTAATCACCTGGTTTATCCCTGCTACCCTTTTTGAATAATGGTACCACATTCACTGTCCTCCGGTCCTCTGGTACCTCTCCTGTGGCCAGACAGGATTTGAAAATTTGTGTCAAAGCCCCTGCTATCTCCTCCCTTGTCTCACATAACAGCCTGGGCTAAATCTCATCTGGGCCTGGGGATTTATCCACTTTTAAGCCTGCTAAAACAGCTAACACTTCCTCCCTTCAATGCTAATATGTTCAAGTATATCACAATCCCCCTCCCTGATCTCTACACCTACATCGTCCTTCTCCATAGTGAACACAGATGAAAAGTAATCATTTAAAACCTGCCCTATGTCCTCCGGCTCCACACACAGCTTGCCACTTTGGTCCCTCATGGGCCCTACTCTTTCCCTGGTTATCCTCTTACCCTTACTATACCTATTTTTACACATCTCTGAGATTTGCCTACATACCTGCTCCTCTATCTCTTCCTGACTGTTTGGAGGTCTGTAGTACTCTCCCAGCCAAGTGATTGCCCCCTTTTTGTTTTTACGTTCTATCCATATGGCCTCATTTGAGGAACCTTCTAAGATATCATCCCTCCTTACTGCAGTATTTGATTCCTTGATTAACAGTGCAATGCCACCTCCTCTTTTATCCCCTCCCCTGTCTTGCCTGAAGATTCTATACCCTGAAATATTGAGTTGCCAGTCCTGTCCCTCCCTCAACTATGTCTCTGTGATAGCAATAATATCATAATCCTATGTGTTAATCAACACCCTCAATTCATCTGCCTTACTAGTAAGACTCCTTGCATTAAAATAGATACAATCCAGCCTTGCATTATTTGCTTGTGCCTTACCAGGTCTATCTTTGCTCTGCCTTGACTGACTCAGTTTCTCTTCTATATCACCCCCTACTGTACCTCCACTCTGTATCCCATTCCCCCCCCCCCACCCCCCATCAGCACTAGCTAACCTCCCAGCCAGGATGTTGGTCCCGTTCCAGTTCAGGTGCAACCTGTTCAACTTGTACAGGTCCCAACTTCGCCAGAAACAGACCCAGTGATCCAGGAACCTAAAGCCCTCCCTCCTGCACCATCTCCTCAGCCAGGCATTCATCTGCTCTATCCTCCTATTCCTATATTCGCTAGCACGTGGCAATGGGAGTAATCCAGAGATTACAAACTAGAGGTCCTGCTTTTTAATCTGCGACCTAGCTCCTTAAATTCTTGTTGCAGGACCTCATCCCTTTTTCTACCTATGTCGTCGGTACCAATGTGTACCATGGCCTCTGACCATTCACCCTCCCACTTCAGAATGTCCTGCAGCCGCTCCGTGACATCCTTGACCCTAGCACCAGGGAGACAACATACCATCCTGGAGTCACGTTTGCGGCCACAGAAACGCCTATCTGTACCCCTTACAATAGAATCCCAAATCACTATAGCTCTTCCACTCCTTTTTCATCCCTCCTGTGCAGCAGAGCCATCATTGGTGCCACGGACCTGGCTATTGCTGCTTTCCCCTGAGAGGCCATTCCCCCCAACAGTATCCAAAGTGGTATATCTGTTTGAGAGGGGGATGACCACAGGGGACTCCTGTACTACCTGCCTGCACCTTCTATTCCACCTGGTGGTCACCCATCCTTTTCCTACCTGTGCTGCCATTACCTGCAGTGTGACCACCTCACTAAACGTGCTATCCACGACGTCCTCAGCATCGTAGATGCTCCACAGTGAATCCACCTGCAGCTCTAGCTCTGTAATGTGGGTAGCCGGTAGCTACAGATGGATACACTGCCTGCACACATGGTCATCAGGGACACTGGCAGCATCCCTGATTTCCCACACAGCTTTGGAGGAGCATATCACGGGGCTGAGCTCTCCTGCCATGACTTACCATTAAATTAATTAGTTACTCCCTTTAAAAAATACTAATTACACTAGGAACCTTGTTCTACTCCAAACACTACCCAGTACAATCTAAAGTCCTTAATAAATTATATTAATTAAAAATTTTTTTTTTAAAAACCCTTTAGTACTCAGCTTATCACTTGAGGTTTTTTTTTAAAAAAAACTTTCCTTTTTAAGCTATTTAAATGCACTAACAGCTATTACTTACCCAATCATTCACCTTTCAGAATTCCTGTGATGTCACTGTAAGTTTTTTTTGTTTTCCTTGCTCTTGTACTCTATGTCCCTATTAATAAAGCCCAGGATACTGTATGCTATACTAACTGCTCTCTCAACCTGTCCTACCACCTTCAATGACTTATGCACATGTACACCTAGGTCCCTCTGCTCCTGCACCCCCTTTAGCATTGTATCCTTTATTCTAAATTGTTTCCACATGTCACCTCTGGTGCTTTTACCAGTTCCCTTAATTCTGTGCCCTCTGGTTACTGAGCCACTGGAAGCAGTTGAAGAAGCAGAAACAGGGTTTGAAGTAGACCCAGACAGGGTATTGCGAACAAAGCTACAATTGGAATACAGGAAACTTGAATTTGAGGAAAGGGAGAGGGAGAAAGAAAATGCCTCCAGATGGAATGTGAAGAAAATGAAAGGCAGGGGAGAGAGAGAGAAACATTTTTCCAGAAAGAATGCGAAGAAAGAGAGTTGAAGCAGCTTGAGTTAACTAGGGGGCGACAGAGTAACCCCAGTGAAAGCATAGCCAATATGGAGGAACGTAATTCAGGGCTGGCGACAAAATTGTTAAAACTAGATCAACTAATTCCAAAATTCAATGAGGAAGATGTGCAGGCATTTTTTGTGTCCTTTGAGAAACTGGCAAGGCAGCTAAAATGGCCAGCTGAGACCTGATCTCTTTTACTACAAAGCAAGTTTACTGGAAAAGCCCATGAGATCTATTCCCTGTTGCCAGATGAGGGTTCATCAGATTATGAACTGACCAAAAATGCTATCTTCAGGGCATATGAATTAGTACCTGAAGCCTATCGCCGAAAGTTTAGAACCCTCAAGAAGCAAGCTAATCAAACTTATCTGGAGTTTGCAAGAAGTAAGCAGCTGGCTTTTGACCAATGGCTGAGGGCTCTTAAAGTACAGCTCAGCTATGAGAATCTCAGGGAAGTAGTTCTGTTAGAGGAATTTAAAAACTCTCCCCCACTCTCAATAAAGCCTCATGTAGAGGAGTAATGGGTCCAGAGAGCCCGGCAAGCGGCCGTTCTGCCCGAAGAGTTTGCTTTAATTTATAAGTCAGTTACCCGGGGAGAACCTTTCCAAATCACCCCCACAAATCCGAAAAGGACAAAGGGTGGGAAGGTGATAGAAGCTCAAGCAGTCCTGGGCCAGAACGGAAAGCAGGAGACACAGGGGGCCTTCTCTAGCCAAAAAGGAAGGTGTAAGAGTGAGACCCGGAGACCTGCGTACTTCCATTGTAATAAAGCAAGGCATTTAAAAGCTGACTGCTGGAAACTAAAGGAAAAACTGGTGGGTTTAATCAGGTCACACCTGCTCAGTGAAGAAGAGAACCTGATAGAAAACACAGCAGAACAGGCTGCTGTGAGACCCAGGAAGCTTACTACAGCAAGTGCAGGAAAATTTAATAGGGTTCCTGAGGGTTATCAGGGTTTTGTGTCTGATGGGAAAGTAACCCCATAGCCCTTGAGTGGGGCAAGCAAGCCCAGAGTAATTCTCAGGGACACAGGGGCCACTAAATCCCTCACCTCACCTAGTCAAAGTGCCACAGGGGAGTGCAGTAGAGTCTGCACACATACCTGCATGAAGGAGTGTCCCAGAGAACAAAGGGGAGATTAACAAAGAATCCTTCCCCACAGTCGGAGAAAAACGGAACTGTGACTCAGCAAAGCACTGAAACAGAGTTCAGGATAGACCCGCCCACTACTGACTCTCTTGGAAAATAGGGCTAATTAAATCTAACTCCACCCACCACCCCCACCCGCCCCTTGGCAGACCTCAACAGAAACTAAGACCCTAGACAGTCATGGCAATGGGCAAACTGAAGAAAAACTTCGCCAAAGAACCACATGCTTACTGGGATGCCAAAAAGGGGAAATTAAAGCAGCACTGGCACCCAGAAAAGACAGTTTTAGTAGGTTTGAGGGTTCATGAATGAATAGGAATGAATGAGAGGAATGCATGGTTTTCTGTATCTTATATTTTCTCTCAACCCTTTCAATGAAATGCGTTTTTCTCAAATCGCGTTTCATTCCCCTGGGTGTGGAGGTGTCATGCAGGCCCACACCTGCCAAAAATGAGGCACATTAATTTCACCACATGGACATTAAATTTCAAATTGTTGCTGGGAAGAAGAGAAGGCCTGTGAAAATGGGTTACCAGGCCCCTGGCTGGAAAGACATTTTTGCATATTAACAGACAGTGTTTGTAGACAAAGGAGCTATTCTTTGCTCCAACTCAATCCACAAACAGACGTGGTCAGGCACCAGTTAGTCACATGACTAACTGGCTGTTGCAGAGTTTTGAACTGAGAGCCGGCAAAAAAAGCAGAATGCTCCAGGACTGAAGAAGACCTCCTACCTGCCTGTCTGCTCCCATCTCTTACTCACGGAACTCCAAAATCCACTGAAGAGACATGAACCCCATGAGAGAAAAGTCTCCTACAGCGAACAAGGTTTTAGAAGAATACTGGGCCCCAACGAAAAGCATGACCTACCTATAATCAAGGACCCAACAGTGAGCTCGAAGACACGTAACAAAAATTCTTCAGATATTGCCTCAAACTTTTCCACTTTATTTCTTCTGCTCTTTTCTTTCTCCATTTGCATGTGTGTATCACATATGCATGCTAGCATGGGTGAGTCATGTATCCGTAGGCGTTACACCAATTAGAGTTTAAGTTTAAATTTAATAAATTTCACTTTTCTTCTTTAAAAGTATGAAAACCTATTGTGCTGGTTTCTTTGCCTTATAATTGGAAAGCGGTGAACAAGGATTCACCAAGGGGGAGCTAGAAACATGATGTTGTAAAAATTAAACCCTGTTACAGTAAGACCAGGCAAAGGCTGAAAGGGAACCCTAGATCTCTTTGTCACCTGGTCGTAACATACCATATTCTCTTCATCAACCTCTCTGTTACTTCATCAAAAAATTCAATTAGATTAGTCAAGCATGATCTGCTTTTTACAAATCTGTGCTGGCTCTCCCTAATTAACTTAAACCTCCCCAAGTGCCTGTTAATTTTTTCCCCTTATTATTGTTTCTAAATCCCCACCCACCTCTGATGTTAAACTAGATTTGAAGACTGTCCTTACACCTTTTCTTGAATAAGGG
The DNA here is from genome assembly GCF_036365525.1 of Heterodontus francisci. Lineage (NCBI taxonomy): Eukaryota > Metazoa > Chordata > Chondrichthyes > Heterodontiformes > Heterodontidae > Heterodontus > Heterodontus francisci. The sequence goes on along the minus strand of NC_090380.1, from coordinate 9,379,256 downwards.
TGTCACATTTGCCACTCTCCAATCCTCTGGCACCTCCATATCTAGGGAAGATTGGAAGATTATGGTAAGCCCTTCCGCTATCTCCACCCCCACTTCCCTTAGCAAACTGGGATGCAAGCCATCTGGACCTGGTGACTTACCTACCCTAAAAAGGGAAAAGGAGGTGGTGTTGTGCTGATAATAAGGGATGGGATCAGTACATGAGTAAGGGAAGATCTCAAATTGGAAGAACAAAATGTGGCATCTTTTTGGGTGGAGCTAAGAAACAGCAAGGGGCAGCAAGCATTGGGATGAGTTGTTTATAGGCCACCAAACAGTAGTGGTAGTGTGGGGCATGGTATTAATCAGGACATTAAAGAAGCATTTGGCATGAGTAATACAGTAATCATGGGTGACTTCAACCTGCATATAGACCAGGTAAACCTAATGAGCGCTAATGGTGTGGAGGATGAGTTTCTGGAGTGTGTTCGGGATGGTTTTCCAGAGCAGTATGTTGAGGAACAGGCTATAGAGAATGGACTGTAAAAGCTTCTACAGTTACATAAAAAGGAAAAGTTTGGTTAAGACAAATGTGGGTCCATTGCAGGCAGAGTCAGGAGAATTTATAATGGGGAATAGAGAAATGGCAGAGAAGCGAAATGATTACTTTGTATCTGTTTTGAGGAAGATACAAGAAATCTCCCAGAATTAGAGATCCAAGGGATTAGGGGGAATGAGGAACTGAAGGAAATTAGTATTAGTAAGAAGGTTGTATTGGAGAAATTAATGGAGCTGTAAGTCCCCAGGATCTGATATTCTACATCCCAGAGTGTTGAAAGAGGTAGCTATGGAGATAGCGGATGCATTGGTGATCATCTTCCAAAATTCTACAGATTCTGGAGCGGTTCCTGCAGATTGGAAAGTCACAAATGTCACCCCACTATTTAAGAAGGGAGGGAGAGAGAAAACAGGGAATTATAGACCTGTTAGCCTTACATCAGTCATTGGGAAAATGCTAGAATCTATTCTAAAGGATGTGGTAAATGGACACTTGGATAATAATGATTTGATTGAGCATAGTCAACATGGATTTGTGAATGGGAAATCATGTTTGATGAACCTGTTGGAGTTTTTTGAGGATGTTACTAACTGAATTGATAAAGGGGAGTTGGTGGACATCGTATAACTGGATTTTCAAAAGGCTTTTGATAAATTCCCCCACAGGAGATTGGTTAGCAAAATTAAAGCACATGGGGTAGGAGGTAATATACTGGCATGGATTAAGCATTGGTTAACAGGCAGAAAGCAGAGAGTAAGAATAAATGGGTCATTCTCGTGTTGGCTGGCTGTGACTTGTGGTGGATCCCTGCTGTTCACAATGTACATCAATGATTTGGATGTGGGGACCAAATGTAGTATTTCCAAGTTCACGGATGACACAAAACATTGGAATGTGTGTTGTGAGGAAGATGCAAAGCGGCTTCAAGGGAATTTGGACAGACTGAGTGAACGGGAAAGAACGTGGCAAATGGAATATAATGTGGAAAAATGTGGGGTTATCCACTTTGGTAGGAGGAATAGAGGTGCAGAGTATTTCTTAAATGGTAAGAGATTAGAAAGTGTAAATGTGAAAAGGGACATGGGTGTCCTTGTCAATAAGCCACTGAAAGCTAACATGCAGGTGCAGCAAGCAATTAGGAAGGCTAATGGTATGTTAGCCTTTACTGCAAGAGGATTTGAGTACAGGAGTAGTGAAGTCTTGCTTCAATTATATAGAACCTTGGTTAGACTGCACCTGGAGTACTGTGTGCAGTTTTGGTCCCCTTACCTGAGGAAAGATATGATTGCCCTGGAGGGAGTGTAACGAAGGTTTACCAGATTTGTTCCCGGGATGGTGGGACTGTTCTCTGGAGAAACTGGGGAAATTGGGCCTGTATTCTCTCGAATTTCGAAGAGTGAGAGGTGATCTCATTGAAACCTACAAAATACTTAAAATACGATGCAGCTAAGATGTTTCCCCTGGTTGGGGAATCCAGAACCAGGGGACACAATTTCAAAATAAGGGGAAGCCACTCAGGACAGAGATGAGGAGAAATTTCTTTACTCAGAGGGTTGTGAATCTTTGGAATTCTCTACCCCAGAGGGCTGTGGAAGCTCAGTCATTGAGTATGTTTAAAGCAGAGATTGACAGATTTCTAAATATAAATGACATAATGGGATATGAGGATAGTGTGGGGAAAAAGGCATTGAAGTGGATGATCAGCCAGGATTGTATTGAATGGCAGGGCAGTCTCGAAGGGCTGAATGGCCTACTCCTGCTCCTATGTTCCTATCTAAGCAGAGCAATCCTTTTTAGTACCTCCCTCTATGAATTTTTACCCTATCCATTGACTCTACTCTCTCCACTTCCAATTCGACTGATATTTTGTCAGCCTCCATTTCCTTAGTGAACACGATCCAAAGTACTCTCTCTGTGCCTCTCAGCATATATCACCCTCTTTGTCTCTAATAGGTCCCGCTCCACCTCTTACTACCCACTTACTATTTACATGCCAGTAGAAGATCTCAGCCTTGAATATACTCAACAACTGAGCATCCACAGTCCTCTGTAATACAGAATTCCAAAGATTCATAACCCTCGAAGTGAAGAAATTTCTCCTCATCTCAGTCCTAACTGAGTGACCCCTTATCCTTTGATTGTGACTCTGTGCTCTAGACTCTCTAGAAAGGGGAAACAACCTCTCAATATCTATCCTATCCAGCCCCTTCAGAATCTTTTATGTTTCAATGAGATCGGCTCTCATTCTTCGAAACACAAGAGAGTACAGGCACAATTTACTCAGCCTCTCATCATAGGACAACCCTCCCAAACAAGGAACTAATTTAGTGAACCTTCACTGTACCACCTCCAATGCAAGTATATCCTTCATTAAATATAGAGTCAAAAACTGCAACAGTATTCCAGGTGTGGTCTCACCAAGGTCCTACACAATTGTAGTAACATTACTTATTTTTGAGCTGTACACCTCTTGCAATAAAGGCCAACAAAGAACAAAGAACAGTACAGCACAGGAACAGGCCATTCGGCCCTCCAAGCCTGCGCCGATCTTGATGCCTGCCGAAACTAACACCTTCTGCAGTTCCGGGGCCCATATCCCTCTATTCCCTTCCTATTCATATATTTGTCAAGATGTCTCTTAAACGTCGCTAGCGTATCTGCTTCCACCACCTCCCCTGGCAGCAAGTTCCAGGCACTCACCACCCTCTGTGTAAAAAACTTGCCTCGCACATCCCCTCTAAACTTTGCCCCTCGCACTTTAAACCTATGTCCCCTAGTAACTGACTCTTCCACCCTGGGAAAAAGCTTCTGATTATCCACTCTGTCCATGCCGCTCATAACTTTGTAAACCTCTATCATGTCGCCCCTCCACCTCCGTCGTTCCAGTGAAAACAATCCGAGTTTTTCCAACCTCTCCTCATAGCTAATGCCCTCCAGACCAGACAACATCCTGGTAAACCTCTTTTCTACCCTCTCCAAAGCCTCCACGTCCTTCTGGTAGTGTGGCGACCAGAATTGCACGCAATATTCTAAGTGTGGCCTAACTAAGGTTCTGTACAGCTGCAACATGACTTGCCAATTTTTATACTCTATGCCCCGACCGTTGAAGGCAAGCATGCCGTATGCCTTCTTGACTACCTTATCCACCTGCGTTGCCACTTTCAGTGACCTGTGGAGCTGTACGCCCAGGTCTCTCTGCCTGTCAATACTCCCAAGGGTTCTGCCATTTACTGTATACCTCCCACCTGCATTAGACCTTCCAAAATGCATTACCTCACATTTGTCCGGATTAAACTCCATCTGCCATTTCTCCGTCCAAGTCTCCAACTGATCTATATCCTGCTGTATCCTCTGACAATCCTCAACATTATCCGCAACTCCACCAACCTTTGTGTCGTCCGCAAACTTACTAATCAGACCAGCTACATTTTCCTCCAAATCATTTATATATACTACAAACAGCAAAGGTCCCAGCACTGATCCCTGCAGAACACCACTAGTCACATCCCTCCATTCAGAAAAGCATCCGTCCACTGTTACTCTCTGTCTTCTGTGACTGAGCCAGCTCTGTATCCATCTTGCCAGCTCACCTCTGATCCCGTGTGACTTCACATTTTGTACCAGTCTACCATGTGGGGCCTTGTCAAAGGCTTTACTAAAGTCCATATAGACAACATCCACCGCCCTTCCCTCAGTCATCATCTTCGTCACTTCCTCAAAAAACTCAATCAAATTAATAAGACACGACCTCCCCTTCACAAAACCATGCTGTCTCTCGCTAATAACTTTGTTTGTTTCCAAATGGGAGTAAATCCTGTCCCGAAGAATCCTCTCTAATAGTTTCCCTACCACTGACGTAAGGCTCACCAGCCTATAATTTCCTGGATTATCCTTGCCACCCTTCTTAAACAAAGGAACAACATTGGCTATTCTCCAGTCCTCTGGGACCTCACCTGTCGCCAATGAGGATGCTAAGATTTCTGTCAAGGTCCCAGCAATTTCTTTCCTTGCCTCCCTCAGTATTCTAGGGTAGATCCCATCAGGCCCTGGGGACTTATCTACCTTAATGCTTTGCAAGACACCCAACACCTCCTCCTTTTTGATAATGAGATGACTGAGATTATCTGCACTCCCTTCCCTAGGCTCATCATCCACCAATTCCTTCTTCCTTGGTGAATACTGATGCAAAGTACTCATTTAGCACCTCGCCCATTTCCTCTGGCTCCACGCATAGATTCCCATCTCTGTTCTTGAGCGAGCCAACCCTTTCCCTGGTTACCCTCTTGCTCTTTATATATGTATAAAAAGCCTTGGGATTTTCCTTAATCCTGTTTGCCAATGACTTTTCATGACTCCTTTTAGTCCTCCTAACTCCTTGCTTAAGTTCCTTCCTACTGTCTTTATATTCCTCAAGTGCTTCATCTGTTCCTAGTCTTCCAGCCCTTACAAATGCTTCCTTTTTCTTTTTGACTAGGCTCACAGTATCCCGTGTTCTCCAAGCTTCCCGAAACTTGCCAAACTTGTCTTTCTTCCTCACAGGAACATGCTGGTCCTGGATTCTAATCAGCTGATGTTTGAAAGACTCGCACATGTCAGATGTTGATTTACCCTCAAACAGCCGCCCCCAATCTAAATTCTTCAGTTCCTGCCTAATATTGTTATAATTAGCCTTCCCCCAATTTAGCACCTTCACCCGAGGACTACTCTTATCCTTATCCACAAGTACCTTAAAACTTATGGAATTATGGTCACTGCTCTCGAAATGTTCCCCTACTGAAACTTCGACCACCTGGCTGGGCAACATTCCATTTGCCTCACTAATTGTTTGCTGTCACTACATGCTAACTTTGTGATTTGTGTACAGGGCACCAAAATCACTCGACATTCAATAGTCTCCCACATTTCAAAAATAATTCTGCTTTTCTATGATTCCTACCAAAGTGCATAATTTTGCATTTCTCCACATTATACTCCATTTATTTCCTGCATTACACTGACTACACTTCAAAAAGTACTTCATTGGCTGTAAAGCGTTTGAGACATCTGGTGGTTCTGAAAGGTGCTATATAAATGCAAGACTTTCTCTCGCTATCACCATGCTGACTCACATGACCTGTCTATATCTTTTTGCAGGCTCTTTGTATCCTCGTCACGGCTAACATTCCCAACTAACTGTGTCAGCAAACTTGGATATATTACACTGCTTTCCGCATCGAAGATGATTGTCCTCATTTCCTTTTATACTCCTCCTCCTCCTGCTGCAGCTGTACAGAACCTTAGTTAGGCCACACTTGGAATATTGCATACAATTCTGGTCGCCACACTACCAGAAGGATGTGGAGGCTTTGGAGAGGGTACAGAGGAGGTTTACCAGGGTGTTGCCTGGTCTGGAGGGCATTAGCTATGAGGAGAGGTTGGATAAACTCGGATTGTTTTCACTGGAACGACGGAGGTGGAGGGGCGACATGATAGAGGTTTACAAAGTTATAAGCGGCATGGACAGAGTGGATAGTCAGAAGCTTTTTCCCAGGGTGGCAGAGTCAGTTACTAGGGGACATAGGTTTAAGGTGCAAGGGGCAAAGTTTAGATGGGATGTGCGAGGCAAGTTCTTTACACAGAGGGTGGTGAGTGCCTGGAACTTGCTGCCAGGGGAGGTGGTGGAAGCGGGTACGACAGCGACGTTTAGGAGGCATCTTGACAAATACATAAATAGGATGGGAATAGAGGGATACGGACCCCGGAAGTGCAGGAGGTTTTAGTTTCGACAGGCATCAAGATCGGAGCAGGCTTGGAGGGCCGAATGGCTGTACTGTTCTTTGTTCTTCAGAAACATTTCACAAATTCCCTTTGAAATGAAGTTTTAGTCATTACCTCATGAGGCATGTGGTGAAGGATCTGATGTTTAATAGCCCTCAGTTCAAATATACACTTCCTCCATTCCCAACAATGCTTCCAGTGAGAATCCATATTTCCCGTTTGTCTAACAATGGAAATAATTTTTCACTATTTCAACATAGTAATGGTTTAATTCACTCCTTTACTGTCTGCTCCTCTTTCAGTCACGCTCCCACTCTCTCCTTTACTCTCTGCTCCTCTCTCAATTGCCATCCCACTCTCCTGTTTACTGTCTTCTCCTCTCTCAGTCACTCCCATTCTCCCTTTTACTTTCTGCTCCTCTCACTGTCCCGCTCCCACTCTCACCTTTACTGTCTGCTCCTCTCAGTCCCACTCCCACTCTCCCCTTTCCTGTCTGCTCCTCTCAGTCCCATTCCCACTCTCCCCTTTACTGTCTGCTCCTCTCAGTCCCATTCCCACTCTCCCCTTTACTGTCTGCTCCTCTCAGTCCCTCTCCCACTCTCCCCTTTACTGTCTGCTCCTCTCAGTCCCTCTCCCACTCTCCCCTTTACTGTCTACTCCTCTCACTGTCCCGCTCCCACTCTCACCTTTACTGTCTGCTCCTCTCAGTCCCACTCCCACTCTCCCCTTTCCTGTCTGCTCCTCTCAGTCCCACTCCCACTCTCACCTTTCCTGTCTGCTCCTCTCAGTCCCATTCCCACTCTCCCCTTTACTGTCTGCTCCTCTCAGTCCCATTCCCACTCTCCCCTTTACTGTCTGCTCCTCTCAGTCCCTCTCCCACTCTCCCCTTTACTGTCTGCTCCTCTCAGTCCCTCTCCCACTCTCCCCTTTACTGTCTACTCCTCTCAGTCCCGCTCCCACTCTCCCCTTTACTGTCTGCTCCTCTCAGTCCCTCTCCCACTCTCCCTTTTACTGTCTACTCCTCTCAGTCCCTCTCCCACTCTCCCCTTTACTGTCTGCTCCTCTCAGTCCCTCTTCCACTCTCCCCTTTACTGTCTGCTCCTCTCAGTCCTGCTCCCACACTGTCCTTTACTGTCTGCTCCTCTCAGTCCCATTCCCACTCTCCCCTTTACTGTCTGCTCCTCTCAGTCCTGCTCCCACACTGTCCTTTACTGTCATCTCCTCAGTCCTGCTCCCACTCTCTCCTTTACTGTCTGCTCCTCTCAGTCCCATTCCCACTCTCCCCTTTACTGTCTGCTCCTCTCTCAGTCCCACTCTCTCCTTTACTCTCTGCTCCTCTCAGTCCCTCTCCCACTCTCCCCTTTACTGTCTACTCCTCTCAGTCCCTCTCCCACTCTCCCCTTTACTGTCTGCTCCTCTCAGTCCCTCTCCCACTCTCCCCTTTACTGTCTACTCCTCTCAGTCCCTCTCCCACTCTCCCCTTTACTGTCTGCTCCTCTCAGTCCCACTCCCACTCTCACCTTTCCTGTCTGCTCCTCTCAGTCCCATTCCCACTCTCCCCTTTACTGTCTGCTCCTCTCAGTCCCATTCCCACTCTCCCCTTTACTGTCTGCTCCTCTCAGTCCCTCTCCCACTCTCCCCTTTACTGTCTGCTCCTCTCAGTCCCTCTCCCACTCTCCCCTTTACTGTCTACTCCTCTCAGTCCCGCTCCCACTCTCCCCTTTACTGTCTGCTCCTCTCAGTCCCTCTCCCACTCTCCCCTTTACTGTCTACTCCTCTCAGTCCCTCTCCCACTCTCCCCTTTACTGTCTGCTCCTCTCAGTCCCTCTCCCACTCTCCCCTTTACTGTCTGCTCCTCTCAGTCCTGCTCCCACACTGTCCTTTACTGTCTGCTCCTCTCATTCCCATTCCCACTCTCCCCTTTACTGTCTGCTCCTCTCAGTCCTGCTCCCACACTGTCCTTTACTGTCATCTCCTCAGTCCTGCTCCCACTCTCTCCTTTACTGTCTGCTCCTCTCAGTCCCATTCCCACTCTCCCCTTTACTGTCTGCTCCTCTCTCAGTCCCACTCTCTCCTTTACTCTCTGCTCCTCTCAGTCCCTCTCCCACTCTCCCCTTTACTGTCTACTCCTCTCAGTCCCTCTCCCACTCTCCCCTTTACTGTCTGCTCCTCTCAGTCCCTCTCCCACTCTCCCCTTTACTGTCTACTCCTCTCAGTCCCTCTCCCACTCTCCCCTTTACTATCTACTCCTCTCAGTCCCGCTCCCACTCTCCCCTTTACTGTCTGCTCCTCTCAGTCCCTCTCCCACTCTCCCCTTTACTGTCTACTCCTCTCAGTCCCTCTCCCACTCTCCCCTTTACTGTCTGCTCCTCTCAGTCCCGCTCCCACTCTCCCCTTTACTGTCTACTCCTCTCAGTCCCGCTCCCACTCTCCCCTTTACTGTCTACTCCTCTCAGTCCCGCTCCCACTCTCCCCTTTACTGTCTGCTCCTCTCAGTCCCGCTCCCACTCTCCTCTTTACTGTCTACTCCTCTCAGTCCCGCTCCCACTCTCCCCTTTACTGTCTACTCCTCTCAGTCCCGCTCCCACTCTCCCCTTTACTGTCTGCTCCTCTCAGTCCTGCTCCCACACTGTTCTTTACTGTCTGCTCCTCTCAGTCCCGCTCCCACTCTCCCCTTTACTGTCTGCTCCTCTCAGTCCCGCTCCCGCTCTCCCTTTTACTGTCCCACAAATATAAAACAGAATGTCAGAGCTTTCGCAAGTATCTAAAAAGGGTCGCTAAAGTAAATGTCGGTCCTTTAGAGGCAGAGACAGGAGAAATTATCATGGGGAATGAGGAAAAGGCAGAGATTTTCAACAAATATTTTATGTCTGTCTTTAAACTAGAAGACACTAAAAGGCAGACTTACATTTATAAAGTACCTTTCCAGACCACTGGTTGTCTCAATGCGCTTTATAGCCAATGAAGTACTTTTTCAAGTGTAGTCACTGTTGTAAATGCAGGAAATGTGGCAGCCGAATTGTACACAGTAAGATCCCACAAACAGCAATGTAATAATGACCAGATAATCGTTATTTATGATGTTGATTGAGGAATAAATATTGGCCAGGACACCAGGGAAAATAGTGCCATGGGAGCAAGCAGATAGGGCCTTGGGTTAACATCTCATCCAAAAGACAGCTCTTCTGATAGTGCAGCATTCCCTCAGTAGTGCATTGTAGTGTCAGCCTTGATTCTTGTGCTCAAGACCTGGATTGAGATTGGTAGCTGGAACCTTGTGAGTCAGAGGTGAGAGGGTTACCCACTGAACCACAGCTGACAAATTACCAGAAATACCAGAAATCGAGGGTCATCAAGGGGCTAATAAGGGTGAGAGAAAAAAATATTGGAGATACGTCAGAGAGTAAAAGCTGACAAGTCCCCAGGACCTGATGGCCTACATCCTAGGATTCTAAAAGAGGTAGCTGCAGAGATAGTGGATGCACTGGTGATGATTTTCCTTCATTCTCACATGGTCCCAGTGGATTGGAAGTTAGTAAATGTAACACCGCTATTCAAGAAAGGAGGGAGAGAGACAACAGGGAACTGCAGGCCAGTTAGACAGACATCAGTTATCGGGTAAGTGCTGGAACCTATTATTAAGGAAGTCTTAACATTGCACTTAAAAAATCATAGTATGCTCAGACAGTCAACATGGCTTGACCAAAGGGAAATCATGTTTGACAAATTTATTTGAATTTTTTGAGAATGTAACTGGCAGATTAATGAGAGCCTGTAGCTGTCATCTACTTGAATTTCCAAAAGGCATTCGATAAGTTGCCACACAAAAGGTTAATATGCAAGATAGGGCGCATGGAGTTGGGGGTAATATATTAGCGTGGGTAGAGAATAATGGACAGGATGCAGTGAGTAGGGTTAAACTGGGCATTCTCAAGATGGCAGGATGTAACTAATGGAGTGCCACAAGGATCAGTGCTGGGACCGCAGCTATTTGCAATCTGTATTGAGGATTCAGATGAAGAGACAGAGGGTCAAGTATCGAAGTTTGCTCACAATACAAAGTTAGCTGGGAATGTAAACTGTGAGGAGGACACAGAGAGATTGGTTGGCATCCTTCCATCTATGAAAGATGATGGACACGCAACAAACAATCCATTTAAGTGGGGCATCTTCTCTTGGTGCACCTTTGCTGATGGCTGTGAAGGCCAATCTTCGAGAGGCAGGTTCTGCCACAAGTGCTGCACATGAAGCTGCCAAGTGATGCTGTGAGTTGTTGTTTTTGACATCGCCACCTGTTGCCAAGCTGCTGTAGCAACTGGTCATCTTGGTCGTGCACACCAGTCCACGGGATGTGTTGCCATTTCCCTCTTTCACCAGCTAGTATCTCCCAGGTGTGACAGCTGACATTTAGGGCCTTCATGTCACACTTGCAAGCATCCTTGAAGCAGAGCTTTGGGCCTCCCATTGGTCATCTGGCCCCGGCAACCTCACCAGATACAAGGTCCTTGGGTATGTGACCACCTTCCATCCTGCGGATGTGTCCGATCCACTGAAGCTGCCTCTGTTTGATTAGTGCCAACACACTTGGGAGCTCTGCCTTTGAGAGGCCTGCTGCATTTGTGATTTTGTCCTAACAAGATATACCCATAATGCACCGCAGACAGTGAAGATGGAAATTATTGAGCTTCTTTTCCTGGTAGCTGTAAGTCCCCCATGTTTCACAGTCATACAGCAAGGTGCTGAGAACACAGGCCTTATAAACCATCAGCTTGGTTCTAATGGTCAGCTTGGTGTTATCCCATGTGTGTTTCATGAGTCGGCCAAAGCTGGTAGCAGCATTCCCGATGCGTGTATCAAGGGACAGATTATCTGTCACTGAGGACACAAGGTAGCAGAATTTGCTAACCACTTCCAGTGGGGTGTTATTTAGTGTGATCGGGGTGGAAATGCAACACCTTGTCCCATGACCACAGTTTTCTTAACACTTATAGTCAAGGAGAACCAGTTACAGGCACGAGAGAGACTGTCTTTGCAGCTGAGTTTCTATGTGAGTGAGTAGCACAGTATCATTAGCAGAGAGGAATTCTCTGATCAGGTTGCAATGTGTTTTTGTAACCTAAGACCCAACCTTGTTTCTGAATTGCTGCTCTGTTGTAATATTTAAAGTAACTTTGATCAGTTTACTGCCCTTCCCCCATCACTGCTGTGATTGAGAGATTGCAATCTCCTGCTGAGCCTGTGACTGGCCACTGGTAATACTGGTTTTTCCACTTCAGCCTGTTTCTGACCATCAAATCACTCTCTTGTGCTGAGTTCATGCCGAAGTGACCTACAGTCATCTCAATTGACCACCCGAGGGAGTAGTAGCTGCAGGGTTCGGAGGATGGAGGTGGAAATCTGGAGGTGGGAAGTGACAACCTGGAGCTGCCCCCTTCACACAGCTGGACACCAAGAGACTGCAGAGAGATACAGACAGCTTAAGTGAGCTGGCAGCAAGGTGGAGTATAATGTGGGCAAAGTCTGAGGTTAGTCACTTTGGTAGGAAGAACAGAAATGTAGAATATTTTTTAAAAGGTGTGAATCTTCTAAATATTGATGTTCAGACAGATTTGGGTGTGATTGTACAAGGAATGCAGAAAGTTAACATGCAGCTACAACGAGCAGTTCGGAAGACAAATGGTATGTTGGCCTTTATTGCAAAGGGATTGGAGTACAAGAATAAGGAAGTATTGCTGCAACTGTACAGGGTTTTGGTGAGACCACATCTGGAGCACTGTGTGCAGTTTTGGTCTCCATATCTAAGGAAGGAGATACTTGCATTGGAAGTGGTACAGTGAAGGTTCACTAGATTGATCCCTGATATGTGGGGGTTGTCCTATGATGAGAGACTGAGTAAATTGGGTCTATATTCTCTGGAGTTTAGATGTTCTCATTGAAACATAGAAGATTCTGAAGGGGCTGGATAGGGTAGTTGCTGAGAGATGGTTTTCCTCTGGCTGGGGAGTCTAAAACACAGGGTTACAGTCTCAGGATCAGGGGTCGATCATTTAGGACTGAGATGAGGAGAAATGTCTTCACTCAGAGGGTTGTGATGCTTCATCGTTGAATACATATAAGGCTGGGATAAACAGATTTTTGCTCTCACAGGGAATCAAAGGATATGGGGAGTGGGCAGGAAAGTGGAGAAAAGGCAGAATATCAGCCATGTTGTATTGAATGGTGGAGCAGGCTCAAGGGGCTGAATGGTCTACTCCTGCTCCTAATTCTTGTGCTCTTATATCACTATACTTTAGGAAGGATGTCGAGACCAGAATAGTACCAGGGATGAGGGACTTCAGTTATGTGTAAGACTGGAGAAGCTGGGATTGCTCTCCTTGAGAACAGAGAAGGTTAAGGGGAGATTTAATAGAGGTGTTCAAAATCATGAAGGGATTGATAGAGTAGATAGGGAGAAACGGTTTCCAGAGGAAGCAGAATTGGTAAACAAAGGACACAGATTTAAGGCATTTGGCCAAAAATCCAATGGGAAGACGAGGAGAAATTTTTTTTGTAGTGAATTATGATCTGAACAGCACTGAAAGGGGGTGGAAACAGATTCAGTAATAACTTACAGAAGGGAATTGGATAAATACTTGAAGGGGAAGAAACTGCAGGGGTCTGGGGAGAGAGCAGAAGAGTGGGAATAATTGGATAGCCCTTTCAAAGAGCCAGCACAGGCAGGATGGCTGAATGGTCATGCTGTATGGTTCTGTTTGCCTGTTCTGCAGGTGGGTTAACTATCTTCAACTAAGTTGTGAGAGTTTCATGCCATCTTGCTAAAAAGGGCTGTGGAAAGCAAAGAGCTCAGAGAGAAATGAAAGCATTCAGTCCGCTACAGATAAACGCACAAGCTAAAATTCCTCATGGACTCTTCCTGTCCCTTGCTGGTATCCTCCCCTATCTCCACATTCTCCATTTGCCCCAGATTCCTGTTCTGTGAAATGAGGAGTGTTTGCAACGTGCTTGGTAAATGACAGCGCTGGGGGTAGAGTCAGGGGCAGTGGCAGAGGCAGGGTCAGATGTGGAGCTAGGGTCAGGGGCAGGGCCAGAGCCAGGGGCGTGGCTTAGAAGTTCCCATGAGTTGGGCCCAAAGTTTCTCCTCCTCCACACTGGCAGATGGGCAACGGAGTTTCCAGTCACACTGGGAAGGCTAGTCCCAGACATACCGCCTTCCCACTCCCATTGCCATGCTCTACCTATCTACCCCACGTATGTGAGCTTCCCTCCCACTGACCCCACAAACCTCTGCTGTGCGAGTGCCAGAGGGCACTGGCAGCCGTGAGTCTGACCTAGATCAGGCATTGGACAAGTAAACTTGTTGACCAGATCATTCATAGAAACATAGAAAATAGGAGCAGGAGTAGGCCATTCGGCCCTTCGAGCCTGCTTCGCCATTCATTATGATCATGGCTGATCATCCAACTCAGTAACCTATTCCTGCTTTCCCCCCCATATCAAAAAATAAAAGAACAAAGAACAGTACAGCACAGGAACAGGCCAACCGGCCCTCCAAGCCTGTGCCGATCATGATGACTGTCTAAACTAAAACCTTCTGCACTTCCGGGGACCATATCCCTCTATTCCCATCCTATTCACGTATTTGTCAAGATGCCTCTTAAACGTCGCTATCATACCTGCTTCCACCACCTCCCCTGGCAGCAAGTTCCAGGCACTCACCACCCTCTGTGTAAAGAACTTGCCTCGCACATCCCCTCTAAACTTTGCCCCTCGCACCTTAAACCTATGTCCCCTAGTAACTGACTCTTCCACCCTGGGAAAAAGCTTCTGACTATCCACTCTGTCCATGCCGCTCATAACTTTGTAAACCTCTATCATGTCACCCCTCCACCTCCGTCGTTCCAGTGAAAACAATCCGAGTTTATCCAACCTCTCCTCATAGCTAATACCCTCCAGACCAGGCAACATCCTGGTAAACCTCTTCTGTACCCTCTCCAAAGCCTCCACGTCCTTCTGGTAGTGTGGCGACCAGAATTGCACGCAATATTGTAAGTGTGGCCTAACTAAGGTTCTGTACAGCTGCAGCATGACTTGCCAATTTTTATACTCTATGCCCCGACCGATGAAGGCAAGCATACCGTGTGCCTTTTTGACTACCTTATCCACCTGCGTTGCCACTTTCAGTGACCTGCGGAACTGTACGCCCAGATCTCTTTGATATCCTTTGATCCCTTTCGCCCCAAGACCTATATCTAATTCCTTCTTTGTTCATACAATGTTTTGGCCTCAACTGCTTTCTGTGGTAGCGAATTCCACAGGCTCACCACTCTCTGGGTCAAGAAATTTCTCCTCATCTCAGTCCTGAATGGTTTACTCCATATCCTTAGACTATGACCCCTGGTTCTGGACTCCCCCTCCATCGGGAACATCCTTCCTGCATCTACCCTGTCAAGTCCTGTTAGAATTTTATAGGTTTCTATTAGATCCCCCCCCCACTCTTCTGAACTCCAGTGAATATAATCCGAACTGAATCAATCTCTCCTCATACTCCACATTCTCCTTGCTTTCTTGCTGGTTGCTCTGCTCTGATTCCACATATTGAGTCTCAAGATTACGAAACACTAACCACTTCATGCTTAGGCTTGACCATATTAAAGAAGAGGTCTGCAGCTCAGAGCATCAATCTCCTTAGCATGAAGGGGCAAGTTTTTTAAAATTCATTCACGGGATGTGGGCGTCACTGGCCAGGCCAGCATTTATTGCCCATCCCTAATTGCCCTTGAGAAGGTGGTGGTGAGCTGCTTTCTTGAACCGCTGCAGTCCATGTGGGGTAGGTACACACACAGTGCAGTTAGGAAGTGAGTTCCAGGATTTTGACCCAGCGACAGTGAAGGAACGGCGATATAGTTCCAAGTCAGGATGGAGGGGAACTTGCAGGTGGTGGTGTTCCCATGCATCTGCTGCCCTTGTCCTTCTAGGTACGAGAGAGGTAGGTTTGGAAGGTGCTACCTAAGGGGTCTTGGTGCGTTCCTGCAGTGCATCTTGTAGATGGTACACACTGCTGCCACTGTGCGTCGGTGGTGGAGGGAGTGAATGTTTGTAGATGGGGTGCCAATCAAGTGGGCTGCTTTGTCCTGGATGGTGTCGAGCTTCTTGAGTGCTGTTGGAGTTGCACCCATCCAGGCAAGTGGAGAGTATTCCATCACACTCCTGACTTGTGCCTTGCAGATGGTGGGAAGTCAGGAGGTGAGTTACTCGTTGCAGGATTCCTGGCCTCTGACCTACTCTTGTAGCCACGATATTTATATGGCTACTCCAGTTCAGTTTCTGGTCAATGGTAACCCCCAGGATGTTGATAGTGGGGGATTCAGTGATCATTATGCCATTAAATGGCAAGGGGAGATGGTTACTTTCTCTCTTGTTGGAGATGGTCATTGCCTGGCACTTGTGTGTGTGAATGTTACTTGCCATTTATCAGCCCACGCCTAGATATTGTCCAGGTCTTGCTGCATTTCTACACGGACTACTTCAGTATCTGAGGAGTCGTGAATGGTGCTCAACATTGTGCAATCATCAGCGAACATCCCCACTTCTGATTGACCTCCAACAACCACAACCATCTTCCTTTGCACTAGGTATGACTTCAACCAGCAGAGAGTTTCCCCCTGATTCCCATTGACCTCAGTTTTGCTTGGGCTCCTTGATGCCATACTCGGTCAAATGCTGTCTTGATGTCAAGGGCAGTCACTCTCACCTCACCTCTTGAGTTCAGCTCTTTTGTCCATGTTTGAACCAAGGCTGTAATGAGGTCAGGAGCTGAGTGGCCCTGGCGGAACCCAAACTGAGCGTCACTGAGCAGGTTATTGCTAAGCAAGTGCTGCTTGATGGCACTGTTGATGACACCTTCCATCACTTTACTGATGATCGAGAGTAGACTGATGGGGCGCTAATTGGCCGGGTTGGATTTGTCCTGCTTTTTGTGTACAGGACATACCTGGGCAATTTTCCACATTCCAGGGTAGATGCCAGTGTTGTAGCTGTACTAGAAAAGCTTGGCTGGGGCACGGCAAGTTCTGGAGCACAGGTCTTCAGTACTATTGCTGGAATGTTGCCAGGACCCATGGACTTTGCAGTATCCTGTGCCTTCAGTCAGTGGTTGTGTGGCACAGAGGGATTCCGATACCGAAATAAAAGAGAAAGCAAGAAATATTTGCATTTATATAGCACCTTTCATGACCGCTGAACATTCCAAAGTGCTTTACAGCCAATGAAGCACATCGCTGACACTAAGAGGTGGAGAATGGAATGCTATCTTCATGCAATTACCAATCATGCTCTTTAAAAATCGTGCTCTTTAAACAGCTGAGAAAGGGCGAATCCAACCTACGGTATTCTGCCCTGGGGATTTACTTCCCCCTTCAAATAGGGAGCTATTGGGGTAGTTACACATTGATTTAGTGTGTTCCTTCCCCAGGGTCATACCTGAGATTGGGGAATGATACTGAAAAACCTTTATCTGTGTATTTATGTTACAATACATTACTGTTCTGAGGCACTGTGCTACCCTGGGGACAATGAATCAGATAGGCAGGAGGAATGTATCAGTTAAAACTAGAGAGACTGATGCAATCTGAGGCCTTTAGAAGGGATCTGGTGTATGTTTTAATTGTTTATCGCTTGGTGTATCTAAATCATCCCCAGTCATTTACTGCAACAATGTTGGTGCAAGACAGCAGCTTGAATGATGAAGTGCTTTGGACTGAACAGCTTCACTATTGTCTGGAAGTCATGCTCATAGTATTACAAGCATATTTCCAGAAATCAATACAATGAGGTACTATTACTGCACTAAAAACCAGCCAACTGACACCATAGAAAGAGAGCCAGTGAATCACTAAAATAGAAAGGACCCAAAGGAAAAATCTATCGATTATTGCGATTTCCAGTTATCATCCAATGGGACTTTATTTTAGGCTGTGAAATTTACCAAGTATTGGGAGCTGCTTAGCTTGCCAGTATTGCAGCTAAAGTGTGGCGAGTCGAAGAGACTTAGCAGTTGGCAGGAAAAAAGACAGAAGTGCAAGGAGAAAGCCAACTGTGTAACAGCCCCGACAACCAATTTTATCTGTAGCACCTGCGGAAGAGTCTGTCACTCTAGAATTGGCCTTTATAGCCACTCCAGGCGCTGCTTCACAAACCACTGACCACCTCCAGGCACTTACCCATTGTCTCTCGAGACAAGGAGGCCAAAGAAGATTGCAGTATGGATAGGGCAGGTCTGCTGCAACAGTTTGCTTTCAGTTGTGAGAGCCGTCCGTTTCCTTTGTGCATTTTTCTAATACAAGAGGTCCAAAATTTTTGATATATTCTAACGCTATTATATTATTGGTGGAGATGAATTTTAGCCATACTTGGGTCAGTTGGTAGCTGAGTCAGAAGGGTGTGGGTTCAAGACCTATTGGAGAGATTTGAGCACATAATCCACGTACTGAGGGAGTGCTGCACTGCCAGAGGTGCCGATTTTAGGATGGGACATTAAACCAAGGCCTGGTGTGCCCTCTGATGAAAGCAAATGATCCCATAACACTATTTGAAAAAGAGCAGGGCAAATCTCCCTCATGTCCTGGCCAATGAGTATCTTTCACCAACACCTAAAGCAGATTATCTGCTCATCTATCTCATTTACATTTGTGCTCCCATTGGCTGCTGTGTTTCCTACATTACAACAGCAACTCCATTTCAAATATATATTTTTGGCTATAAAGCACTTTCAGACATCCTGAGGTCATGAAAGGCGCTATATAAAGATAAACACAAATCCTTTTCCTCTGTCCTTACCTTTTTTAGATCAAAGAACAGTACAGCACAGGAACAGGCCATTCGGCCCTCCAAGCCCGCGCGGATCTTGATGCCTGTCTAAACTAAAACCTTCGGCACTTCCGGGGTCCGCATCCCTCTATTCCCTTCCTATTCATGTATTTGTCAAGATGCCTCTTAAATGTCACTATCGTACCTGCTTCCACCACCTCCCCTGGCAGCAAGTTCCAGGCACTCACCACCCTCTGTGTAAAGAACTTGCCTCGCACATCCCCTCTAAACTTTGCCCCTCGCACCTTAAACCTATGTCTCTTAGTAACTGACTCTTCCACCCTGGGAAAAAGCTTCTGACTATCCACTCTGTCCATGCCGCTCATAACTCTGTAAATCTCTATCATGTCGCCCCTCCACCTCCGTCGTTCCAGTGAAAACAATCCGAGTTTATCCAACCTCGCCTCATAGCTAATGCCCTCCAGACCAGGCAACATCCTGGTAAACCTCTTCTGTACCCTCTCCAAAGCCTCCACATCCTTCTGGTAGTGTGGCGACCAGAATTGCACGCAATATTCCAAGTGTTTACATGATTAGATTCCTCCATGTTTTCTCAGTATAAGTTTGCGAATGTACCTTGGGTGAGATGCTGAGGAGCTGAGGATATTGGAAATTGTATCATTTTTTGGGGGTTGGCAGTCGGGGGAAAAAGCAATTCCCTTCTTCTGGGATGTTGAAAATATTTCACGAGAATGCAGACTGAAAAAATGCTATTTAAGCTGATCAAACCCATTCTGTCCACAGATGTGTCATTTACCCTCACATCAATTCTGCTCAATTTATTTAATCTCCTGAGGGAGGTTACTAAAACATTGAAACTTGTAAGATATTAGAGTTCTCCCTAATCACCTCATCCAAGAAAATCTTGCAGGGTATTATCCCAACCTTTGGAGCCCACACTTTTCAACCCTGGTCTGCTGCGTTCCTGCACTAGCCCAAACTGTCACCTGAACAGCACATTGCTGATTGATTGTACATTGATCATGACCTAATGCTGGGAAGTAAAGGATTATCACTAGAAAACTAGAGCTAAAGGCACCAATGCATACTCCTGTTCCAAGCAGACAACTCCTTCTTCTCAAACCTCAAGGGACATGAAGTAGGAAGACTAAAGACTGTCCTGATAGCTCAGTGACTTTGTCCAGTGACTAGCTCAGGCAGCAAGATGCCAGGCTCAATCCTTATTTAGTACTGGGATGGCTGATCTCAACTAGGGCAGCATTAGAGGCGTTACAGAAACAATGTGCTGGAAAGATTCAGCAGATCAGGCAGTATCTGTGAAGAGGGAAGCAGAGTTAACATTTCAGGTTAGAACAGGAAGAAATTAGAGACTTGCTGCATAGGATTCCATAGGATATCAGGCACAGAAACAGGCCATTCAGCCCAACCAGTCCATGCAGGCATTTATTCTCCATGTGAGCCTCCTCCCATCTTTCCTCATCTACATCTATCATCGTAGCCCTCTATTTCCTTCTCCCGCAAATGCTTGTCCAGCTTCCCCTTAAATGCATCGATACTATTCACCTCAACCTCTCCCTGTGGTAAGTCAGTTCCACATTCTCACCACTCTCTGGGTAAAGAAGTTTTCCCTATTGGATTTCTTGGTTACTATCTTCTACTGCTGGCCTCTAGTTTTGCTCTTCACTTCACGAGGAAACATTCTCTCTGTATTCACTCTCTCAAAACCTTTCAGAATTTTAAAGACCTGTATTAGGTCACCCCTCAGCCGCCTTTTTTACAACAGAAGAGACCCAGTCTGTTCATCCTTTCCTGAGATGTACACCCACACATTTCTGGTATCATTCTACATTCAGTTAGGGTAGTTGACCAAGGCTCCCACAGCTGATCACTTGCAGAACTGTCTCCACCACTCCCCCCATCACTGTTCAATCTATGCAGGTACAGACATTGGGTAAGAATAATATGGGGCTTGGCTGTGATGGGTACGAGCTGCACATGAGTAATGGTCATTGTGCCATATACTGGAGGGTGCCCAGTGTCCATGGAACTCCATCTCAGCAAGGCACAGCTTCTCCAGGAGACAGAAGAGGAGGAGGAATTGGTGAGAAAGTAGATATATAGATATGAGGAAGAGATATAAAAAGATGCTGCAACCATTGAGCATAATCTACCTTTCCTGAAAATTCTTGTAAACCAATATCTGATGCTGTACTCAGTATTCAGAAGGAGAATAAGAGTAGGATCTATATCTTAACTTCATCTACCCACCTTGTTCCATATCCTTTGATATCCTCCCTTAACAAACATTTTGGGGAAGAGTTTTCCAGATTTCCACTACACTTTTTGTGAAGAAGTGCTTCCTGAACAGCCTGGCTTTAATTTTAAGGTTCTGCCCTCTTGTTCTGGATTCCTGCATCAAAGGAAATAATTTATCTCCCATCTACCCAAATAACCTCCTTTAATCATTGTAAACACTTTGATTAGATCACCCTTTAATCTTCTGTACACAGGGGAATACAAACCTAGTCTATGCAACTAGTTCTCACAATTTAACCCTTTCAGCTGTGTGATCATTCTGGTGAATCTGTTCTACACCCCCTCCAAGGTTAATTTATCCTTCCCGAGGTGTGATGCCCAGAGCTGAACGCAGTCCCCCAGATATGGTCTAAGCCGAAATTTATACAACTGTAACATAACTTCCAGCCCTTTGTATTCCAGCCCCTTTCAGATAAAGGCCAATTCCAGTAGCCTCTTCAATTAGTTTTTGTTGCTGTTTGCTAGCTTTTAGTGGAACTGCAGAGGAAACAGTCGATTTACTTCTGGTACAGAAAGTGCTGTAGTCTAGAGTCTACAATATCTGGACTTAAATGGATCAGGTCATCAGCCACATCTAGCAACAGAAACCCCTGATGGTATATCAAAGATGATCACTTAGTCAAGCCTGGCTCTGAGGCAGGTTCTGAGGAAAGGCCACAGATCTGAAACGTTAACTCTTTCTCTCTCCACAGATGCTGCTTGACCTGCTCAATATTTCCAGCATTTCTGTTTTTAATCCAAGGCAAGCTGGACAGGCGAGTGCTAAAATGTAGTTTTGTAGAGTCTGGATCAAGGCTGATCTTAATCTGCTACGATGTCCAATATAGCTAGCCCTTTGGGCACATTGGAAGATATGAGGAAGACTGTCAACTCCTCTGTGACCTCTCCAGTATGTGTACAGGGTACGGTACTGGACTGCATCCTGACTTATAGAATATGTGAATTTGAATTCAGTTTCTAAAATTCTGGAAATGCAAAGTTGGTATCAGTAAAAGTGACCATGAAGCTGGTAGATTGTCATTAAAGAGCCCAACAGGTTCCCTAATGTCTTTCAGAGGAGGAAATCTGCTGTCCTTACCCACTCTCTACAAGATGTGACTCTGGTCTACGCTAACCTGCCTGACTGAGCTGGCCAAGTGAAACACTCAGTTGTATCAAATTGCTACAAAAGGCTCACCATCACCTTTGCTGGGCAGCTAGGGGAAGACAATAAATCCCGGCCTTGTCTGCAACACCCACATCCCAGGAATTAAGAAAATAAAATGTGTCAAACTCTGTTTGCCCACCTGGAGTTGGAGAATGGAGATCTTAAAAGCATGTTCATTTATTTTTAATTTTGATCTGTCAACATGTTTTTAATGCAAGCTTTTACTCTTTTGTCAGTTTAGCTCCACTGGTAGCATAGTTACCTCTGAGTCAGACCATTGTGGGTTCAAACCCTACAATAACCTTGAGAATATAGTCTATTGGGTCAATACTGATGAGGGTGTGCTGCACAGTTAGAGATGCCATTTTTCAGACGAGGTGTTCAAGTGAGGCTCTGTCTGCCCTCTCAGATGTATAAAAGATCTACCTGCTTCACTACACAATATTAGATCTAAAATAGCTTTATCCCTAGTTGGTTTCACAATGTTGGTGCCAGGAAACTGTTGTGAAAGCATTCTACAAATTCATCTTCCAGACTACATTTACCAATTTGATTTGTCCAGTCAATATGAACAGTAAAGTTCCCCATGGTTATCACATTGGCATTATTACAAGTTCCAATAATTTCTTGTTTAACACTTTGTCCAACAGTATAATTACCGTTCAAGGGTCAATAAACTACTCCCACCAGCGTTTTCTGACCATTGTTATTCCGAATTTCCACCCATATTGATTCTTCGCCCTGATCTTCGGAGGCAAGATCCTGTCGCACGAATGTTCTTATGTCATCCCTTATTATCAGAGCTACTCTTCCTCCTTTTCCATTCTGTCTGTTTTTTGAAATGTTGTTTAACCTGGAATATTTATTTTCCAACCTTGGTCACCTTGTAACCATAGGCAGGATTTTTAGCCCCTGATGGAGTCAGGCACGGAGGCGGGTGAGTGCAAATGCTTGCGCTGCCAGTATGCAGGTTTGCCAGCACCATCCCATACATGGGCCATTTTCCTGGAGGCAGGATTTGTGGGGGGCGGTCAGCAGGGCTACCCATCCACAAGAAGTGGGTAGGCAATTAACCTAGTTCAAGGCCTATTGTCAGAGGCTGACTGGAATTTTCCATTCAGCCTCCGGGCTACTTGAGGAGTCAGGGACTAGGCCAGCAACCTGGAGGCAGCCTCCCGGTGGCAAACCAGGGGCCAACACTCCAGGCAGGCTTTCAGGCCCTCTTCATCTGCCTGGCTTCAGCTGCAGCTGCAGGCCGCCCTCTGGAGAGGCCACCCTCTGGATGGCTCCCTCTCCACAATGGTGGCCCGGATGCTGAGGGCCTTCAGCTTCGAGAGCCTGCCTGCCATCCTTAATTGGATGGTGAGCTCACCCTCTGGCCACTAATTGGCCAATTTGGGGCAAATCACTGCTGATGACAGCCCTGACCCAAAGAGCAAAATCCTGCTCCATGTCTCTGTAATGGCGATTAGGTTTAAACTATTTCTCTCTCTTTGTGCTGCTCGTGCATCTATATTATTACAAATCATTTTGCACATTCAGAGAAGGAGCCTTTAATTTTATTTTTTCATGACTATCCTTACTCGCTGGTGCACTATTACCATTAGAAACTCTATTCCTTCCTGTGCCACTCTGCTTGTCTTTACCCACATAGCTACACTGTTCTTTTGGCTTGACTTTTCTCTTCAGATTTCTAAATCGCCCTTTGCCTAACCACTACCCTCCCCTACCCCCACTCTTTTAGTTTCAGGCCCGATCCATAGCCCAAGTTGTATGATTCACCAGGACACTGGTCCCAGCCCGGTTTAAGTGGAGCCCATCCCAATGGAACAGCTCCCTCTTTCCCCAGTACTGGTGCCAGTGCCCCATGAATTGAGACCCATTTCTCCCACATCACTCTTTGATCCACGTGTTTAACTCTCTAATCTGCTTGACCTGATGCCGATTGGTACGTGGCTAATAATCCAGAGATTATCACCTTTGAGATTCTGTGTTTTAATTTGGACTCTAACACCTCAAACTCTCTCAGCAGATCATCGTTCCAAGTTCTACCTATGTCGTTGGTTCTACGTGGACCACGACAACTGGATCCTCCCCCTCTCACTTCAGGTTTGTCTCCAGCCATGAGGAGATGTCCTTAACGCTGGCACCGAGGAGACAACACAACCTTCAAGCTCCTGGTCATGGCTGCAGAGAACAGTATCTATTCCCCTGACTATACTGTCTCCTAACATACCACATTCCTTTTCACTCCCCCCCCCCACTGGAATGGTTTCCTTCACTGTGCTGCCACGGTCAGTTTGCTCATCACCCTGCACTCCTTGTTTTCATCCACACAGGTAGCAAACATTGTGTTCCTGTTGGTCTCCTCCAACATGACATGCTGAATCTCCAGACCTGCCTGACTCACAGTCACAGCCTCCTGTCCCTGACCATTGATCAACTCACGTTCTACCTCACCTAAGGGGTGTGACTACCTCCCAGAACAAAGTGTCCAGGTAACTCTCCCCCTCCCTGATGCTCCGCAATGTTAGCAGCTCAGACTCCAGCTCAGCAACTCGGTGCCGAAGTTGCTCAAGGTGCAGATATGGTTGTCTAGACTGCAATACATTCCACAGATTCTCAGATGTTAGAGTCATGGCACACCACCATCCCTGTCATGTATTTAGCTAATTAGTCAATTAATTATTCATTTAGTTAGCTAAAGTAATAGTAAGTTACAGTCTCCCAGCTTGGAAACAAAAGAAAAAACTCACAAGCTACTGGAGATAAAACAAAAGGAATAAATGACAGGACCTAATTAGCATTTATTGCTTCCATTTCCTGACAGCAGTTAGCCAGATTGAGAGGTTAGGGGAGCGATCGGAGGATGCAGCAGTGTGGGTTGGGGTCAGATCAGAGGCCGATGTTGGGAGAAATGGAAGGCTGGGGTTGGGAGAAAGATTGGAAGAGTCAGGGGTAGGGGACAAGGATCCGAAAGGTCAGAGGAAGATGGTGGTTCAATGGGACATTGTGCTCCTGCTCCTCCTTGCCCACAAGCAGTACTGGAAAGGCACATAGCTGCTGGATTCAGCTAACCTGACCTCCTTTCACCTGCTAGCTTCCCCCAAGGCCTGGGAAATCCAGTCATTTGGCCAGGGTTAAATTTACAGTGGGGCTAAAGTGCATGACACACAATGCTATTGAATATTTAAATGAGCAACCCTCCTGGAAGCAGATTTTTATTTTTATTCGTTCCTGTGATGTAAGTGTCACTGACAAGGCCAGCATTTATTGCCCATCCCTAATTGCCCTTGAGAAGGTGGTGGTGAGCTGCCTTCTTGAACCGCTGCAATCCATGTGGGGTAGGTACACCCACAGTGCTGTTAGGAAGGGAGTTCCAGGATTTTGACCCAGTGAAGGAACGGTGATATAGTTCCAAGTCAGGATGGTGTGTGACTTGGAGGGGAACTTGGAGGTGGTGATGTTCCCATGTATGTGCTGCCCTTGTCCTTCTAGTTGGTAGACGTTGCGAGTTTGGAAGGTGCTGTCTAAGGAGCCTTGGTGCATTGCTGCAGTGCATCTTGTAGATGGTGCACACTGCTGCCACTGTGCGTCGGTGGTGGAGGGAGTGAATGTTTGTGGATGGGGTGACAATCAAGCAGGCTGCTTTGTCCTGGAAGGTGTTAAGCTTCTTGAGTGTTGTTGGAGCTGCACCCATCCAGGCAAGTGTTCCATCGCACTCCTGACTTGTGCCTTGTAGATGGTGGACAGGCTTTGGGGAGTCAGGAGGTGAGTTACTCGCTGCAGAATTCCCAGCCTCTGACCTGCTCTTGTAGCAACAGTATTTATATGGCTGATCCAGTTCAGTTTCTGGTCAATGGTATCCCCCAATGATAGTGGGGGATTCAGCGGTGGTAATGACATTGACTATCAAGGGGAGATGGTTACACTGTCTCTTTCTGGTGTGGCAGGAATGTTACTTGCTACTTGTCACCCTGTAACCTTGGTTACCTTGTACCACCTCTGTTAAAAGCAGAAGTGGGCGGGTTGGTTTTGTGTTTGAGATTTTTAACATCCTATCTGACCCAAACCCACCTATTTATTTCTGGGCGGGGGATTAAAATTCCCCTATGCCTCTATTAATAAAACCAAGGATCCCACATACCTTTTATAATAGTGTCATGAACTTGTCCTGCAACATTCACAGATTTGTATACGTGAACCCCCAGGTCTCTGTTCCTGCATTCCCTTCAAAATTGTACTTAATGTACATTGCTGCTCCTCATCTTTTCTTCCTAAATGCATCCCTTCATACTGCTCTGCATTAAATTTCATCTTCCATGTGTGTGTCCATTTCACCAGCCTGTTAATGTCTTCTTAAAGTCTGTTCTTTTATGTATACTACATTTCCAAGCTTTGTAACTTCAGTCAACTTTGAAATTATGCCACATCCAGGTCATTAATATACATCAAACAGAGCAGTTGTTCTAATACCCCCTAGGGAACACCACTGTCCACTTCCCTCTAGTTGGAAAATAACAGTCTAACACTACTGTCCCAATTTTGTGTTGATGCTGCCATTGTCACTTTAATCACATAGGCTTGTTAACAGGTCTATTATGTGGTACTACTTTAAATGTCTTTTGAACATCTATATCAACATCATCCATCGCACCTCACTCATCAACCCTCTCCAGCATTTCAATCAACAAGCTCGGTAGCTTGTAAGGAATTGAGAAAAAAAACTTTGAATCCAAACATTAAATAAATAATGCTCCAACACCAAAGGACTCACCTTCTCTTCTTCAAGCTTCTGCCTCCTTTTTTCCTCAACAGCTGCTCTCCTCTGCTTTTCTCGCTGACGCTGTTCTTCCAGCTTTTTCCATCGCTCTTCCATCTGTTTCTCGTAGAGCAGTTGAGCTCGTTTCTCCTTTTGCAGGATCTGCTGCTCCCTCACAGCTGACAGGAGAGCTGAATGTCAGTGGACAAACTCATGGCAAAACATCCTACAAAGGAGCTGGGACGTTGCTGCTATTGGTAACATTGACGACAACAGAATTTACAGCTGTGTATGGAAATAAACAGCTTAAAATGCCATTAAAAAGTTCTAATACATAAGAAAAAGTATAGCATTCGCTACAGGACCAGAATTATCATAATAAAGACAATACATTTCCAATTTTAACCCCCGCAGTCTAGTAAGTGCTTTAAAGATCAGATCGATTAATATTTGAGAATGATCTATGTCTTCCTTTATAATTAAATCTTTACATACAAACATGCAAACTAGGAGCAGGAGTAGGCCATTCGGCCCCTCGAGCCTGCTCTGCCATTTGATAAGATCATGGCTGATCTGGTTGTAGTCTCAACTCCACTTTCCTGTCTGCCCGCAGCCCCCCAACCCATAACATTTGACTCCCTTGTCCATCAAGAATTTATCTAACTCAGCCTCTCTCAGGAAGCAAATTCCACAGACTAATGGCCCTGGGAGAAAAAAAAAACTTCTCAGCTCTGTCTTAAAAGGAAGACCCCTTTTTTTAAAAAAGTGTGTCCCCTCGTTCTAGTCTCACCCGTAAGTGCAAATATCTTTCTGGCATCCACTCTGTCAAGTCCCCTCAGCATCTTCTATGTTTCAATGACATCACCTCTCATTCTTCTAATTCCAATGGATACAGACCCAACCTATCTAACCTTTCCTTGTAGGATATCCCCTTCATCCCGGGAATCAGTCAAGTGAACCTCTGAACTGCTTCTAATGCAATTTTATCCTTTCTTAAGTAAGGAGATCAAAACTGTACACAGTAATCCAGATGTGGTTTCACCAAGGCCCAAAGCTGTAGCAAAATTTCCCTACTTTTATATTCAATTCCCCTCGGAATAAACGACAACAATCTATTTGTCTTCCTAATCACCTGCTGTACCTGCATGCTAACCTTTTGTGATTCATGTACCAGGACAGCCAGATCTGTAGAGTTCTGCAGTCTCTCTCTCCCTTTAAATAATATTCTGCTTTCCTATTCTTCCTACTCCATCTGCCAAATTTTTGCCCACACACTGTTCCTGTCTATATCCCTTTGTAGACTCTTTACCTCCTCTCATTAACTTACCTCCCTACCTATCTTTGTGTCACCTGCAAATTTAGTTACTATACATTCGGTCCATACATCCAAATCATTAATACAGGTCGTAAATCGTTGAGGCCCCAGCACTGATCCCTGTGACACTCCACTGGTTACAGATTGCCAAACCAAAAAAGACCTATTTATCTCTCTCCCTGTTTCCTGTTAGCTAACCAGTCCTCTATCCATGCAAATATGTTACCCCCTGCACCATGTGTTCTTATTTTTTGTCGTAACCTTTGATGTGGCACCTTATCGAACATCTTTTATAAATCCAAGTACTCCACATCTACTTTCTTTGGCCTCCTTGTCTCAAGAGACAATGGGTAAGTGCCTGGAGGTGGTCAGTGGTTTGTGAAGCAGTGCCTGGAGTGGCTATAAAGGCCAATTCTAGAGTGACAGACTCGTCCACAGGCGCGACAGATTAAAATTGGTTGTCGAGGCTATTACACAGTTGGCTCTCCCCTTGCGTTTCTGTCTTTTTTCCTGCCAACTGCGAAGTCTCTTCGACTCGTCACTCTTTAGCCCCGCCTTTATGGCTGTCTGCCAGCTCTGGCGATCACTGGCAACTGACTCCCTTGACTTGTGGTCAATGTCACAGGACCTCATGTCATGTTTGCAGACGTCTTTAAAGCGGAGACGTGGACGGCCGGTGGGTCTGCTACCAGTGATGAGCTCGCTGTACAATGTGTCCTTGGGGATCCTGCCATCTTCCATGCGGCTCACATGGCCAAGCCATCTCAAGCGCCGCTGGCTCAGTAGGGTGTATATGCAGGGGATGTTGGCCGCCTTGAGGAGATACGGTCCTGCCACCTGATGCCAAGGATGGAATGAGTTGAGACGTCGCTCTTGGCTGATATACATTGTCCAGGCCTCGCTGCTGTAGAGCAAGATACTGAGGACACAGGCTTGATACACTTGGACTTTTGTGTTCCATGTCAGTGCACCATTTTCCCACACCCTCTTGGCCAGTCTGGATATAGCAGTGGATGCCTTTCCCATGCGTTTGTTAATTTCTGCATCAAGAGACAGGCTACTGGTGATAGTTGAGCCTAGGTAGGTGAACTCTTGAACCACTTCCAGAGCGTGGTCGCCGATATTGATGGATGGAGCATTTCTGATGTCCTGTCCCATGATGTTCGTTTTCTTGAGGCTGATGGTTAGGCCAAATTCGTTGCAGGCAGCTGCATTCCTGTCAATGAGTCTCTGCAGACACTCTTCAGTGTGGGATGTTAATGCAGCATCGTCAGCAAAGAGGAGTTCCCTGATGAGGACCTTCGGTACTTTGGTCTTTGCTCGAAGACAGGCAAGGTTGAACAACCTTGAACAATCTGATCTTGTGTGGAGGAAAATTCTTTCTTCTGAAGACTTGAACGCATGTGAGAGCAGCAGTGAGAAGAAGATCCCAAACAGGGTGGGTGCGAGAACACAGCCCTGTTTCACTCAGGATAGGAAAGGGGTCTGATGAGGCACCGTATGCTGAATTGTGCATTTCATATTGTCATGGAATGAGGTGATGATACTTCGTAGCTTTGGTGGACATCCGATCTTTGCTGGTAGTCTTCAAGCCACCTTCAAATGGCTCGGAACTCATACTATCCATCCAACTGCTCACCGCCTCTGGTCCAGTACACCTACTCAGCATCTATGCTCCAAAACTCTGCTCCCCACCTGAAGTTAAAGACCAATTCTACGAGGAACTCCATAACATCATTAGTAGCATTCCCAACACCGAACATTTGTTCCTGCTGGGGGACATTAATGCCAGGGTTGGGGTCGACCATGACTCATGGCCCTCCTGCCTTGGGCGCTATGGCATTGGAAGGATGAAAGAGAATGGACAGAGACTGCTTGAGTTGTGTACCTATCACAACCTCTGCATCACCAACTCGTTCTTTCATACTAAACCCTGTCACCAGGTTTATTGGAGGCACCCAAGATCACGTCGTTGGCACCAGCTAGACCTCATCGTCACAAGGCGAGCCTCCATAAACAGCGTTCAAATCACACGCAGCTTCCACAGTGCGGACTGCGACACCGACCACTCCCTGGTGTGCAGTAAAGTTAGACTCAAACCAAAGAAGCTGCATCACTCCAAGCAGAAGGGCATCAACACTAACAGAATTTCTTATCCACAGCTGTTACATAAGTTTCTAAATTCACTTGAAAAAGCCCTTCAAAACACTCCTATACAGGGGATGCAGAGACCAAGTGGGCCCACATCAGAGATGCCATCTATGAGTCAGCTTTGACCACCTATGGCAAACGTGTGAAGAGGAATGAAGACTGGTTTCAATCTCATAATGAAGAGCTGGAACCTGTCATAGCCGTTAAGCGCATTGCACTGTTGAACTACAAGAAAGCCCCCAGCGAGTTAACATCCGTAGCACTTAAAGCAGCCAGAAGTGCTGCACAAAGAACAGCCAGGCGCTGCGCAAATGACTACTGGCAAAACCTATGCAGTCACATTCAGCTGGCTTCTGACACCGCAAACATCAGAGGAATGCATGATGGCATTAAGAGCTTTAAGGCATTAAGGTTGGGACAACCATCAAGAAGATCGCCCCCCTCAAGTCGAAATCAGGGGTCACAATCACTGACCAATGCAAGCAAATGGACCGCTGGGTGGAGCACTACCTAGAACTGTACTCCAGGGAAAATGTTGTCACTGAGAGCGCCCTCAATGAAGCCCAGTCTCTGCCAGTCATGGATGAGCTAGACGTACAGCCAACAAAATTGGAACTCAGTGATCATTGATTCTCTAGCCACCTGGGAAGGACGGAATTACCCCTGAAATAATCAAGAGTGCCAAGCCTGCTATACTCTCAGCACTCCTTGAACTGCTTTGCCTGTGCTGGGACGAGGGAGCAGTACCACAGGACATGCGTGATGCCAATATCATCACCCTCTATAAGAACAAGGGTGACCGCGGTGACTGCAACAACTACCATGGAATCTCCCTGCTCAGCATAGTGGGGAAAGTCTTCGCTTGAGTCGTTTTAAACAGACTCCAGAAGCTGGCTGAGCGTGTCTACCCTGAGACACAGTGTGGCTTTCGAGCAGAGAGATCCACCATTGACATGCTGTTCTCCCTTCGCCAGCGACAGGAGAAATGCCGCGAACAACAGATGCCCCTCTACGTTGCTTTCATAGATCTCATCAAAGCCTTTGACCTCCGTCAGCAGATGAGGTATCTTCAGACTACGAGCAAAGATCGGTTGTCCACATCTACAGGTTCCCCTTTATCCACATTGTTTGTTACTCCCTCAAAGAACTCTAATAAATTCGTTGAACATTCACAAAAGCATGTTAGCTCTGCCTGATTGCATTAAGATTTTCAAAGTGCCCTGCTATAACCTGGATCATATCTATAATCATGGATTCTAGCATTTTCCCTATGATAGATGTTAAGCTAACTGGTTTCTATCTCCCTCCTTTCTTGAACACAGGAGTTACATTCGCTATTTTCCAATCCGCTAGGACCTTTCCAGAATCTAGGGAATTTTGCAAGATCACATCTAATGCCTTTACTATCTCTGCAAACAATTCTTTGAAGACCCTAGGATCTTGGTGGTCACAGTCTATTTTTAGACTAATTTTCAGCACTGGGAATATTAGGGGTCAGTACAGTACAGGGTGGATGCAGAGTAATTGTCTCCCTAACTCTTGCTTTCAAGATGGTTCTGGGCCAGCCCCTGACTGTGGCAGAGATGAATTAGGCGGGACAAGTAGATGATGCTGTCTAAAAGGCGTACGGGATCATATAGCAGATAACTGTCTTTACACATAACAATTGTCAAAGCTTTTCGTCTTGCACTCATCAGGACAATCCTCAAGAATGCCAATGTAAGGGAAAACAACAACTTTGCACTATATGAGAATAGAGTGCTGATTGGTTGGCAAGTGAACTCTGATTGGTAGAGGTGTCGCCATGGTCATGAACAGGTGCAGAAAATAATCAAAATGGTTCCTGGAATGCTGGCCTTCATATGTATAGAACTAGAATACAAGAGAGTAGAAGTTATTTTACAGCTATACAAAACCCTGGTTAGAGCAGACCTGCAGTTACTGTGAGCAGTTCAGAGCACCACACCTGAGGAAAGGATATATTGGAGTTGGAAAGAGTGCAGTGTAGATTTACCAGAATGATACCTGGACCCCAAGGGTTAAGTTACAAGGAGAGATTACACAAACCCGGGTTGTATTCCCTGGAATTTAGAAAGTTAAGGGCTGATCTGAACACAGTATTCAAGATAGTAGGGGGAACAAACGGGGGAGATTGGGAGAAACTATTTCCATTGACTGGGGAGGCAGAGTCAAAAATTAGAGCCAGACCTTTCAGGAGTGAAATTAGGAAACACTTCTACACAAAAAGGATGTAGAAGTTTGGAATTCTCTGCCTCAAGCAGCAACTGAAGCTAGATCAATAGTTAATTTTAAATCTGAGATTTTGTTAAACAAAGACATGAAAGGATATAAAAGACAAAAATAGTTGCAGATCAGCCAGGATCTCATCGAATGGCGGATCAGAGTAAAGGGGCTAAAAGGCTGACTCATGTTCCTTTGTGTGTGGTCATTTTCGTATACTTTGTACCAAGACGAAGAGACCAAGAGCTACAATAGAGACCAAGAGAGAGAGAGAGAACAGCGGGAGCAGTGCTTTGAAAAGCGCGCCAAGAAATCGGAAGCCACAGAGAGAGAGAGAGAACAGCGGGAGCAGAGCATTTCTCGTGTATAGGCGGAGCGCACGTGGGACTACTGGGTAAGTGAGGTTACATATTTGGGCGGTTGCTTTACCCGAAACACTACTCGGGTAGTGTCTCCCACCAATCCTCCTCCTCTAACCCAAAAAAAAAAGTTCTGTCCGTCGGATTGCGAAGCTAACAAGTTTTGACTTTTTTTTTGGTTTTCAGTAGATTTGTTGGGAATTTAGAATAGTGGGAATGGAGGTTAAGGCAGTTGTATGTTCCTCCTGCAGAATGTGGGAGGTCAGGGTCGCCAAGAGTGTCCCTGCTGCTGCATCTGCGGGAAGTGCACCCAACTCCAGCTCCTCGAGAACCGCGTTAGGGAACTGGAGCTGGAGCTGGATGAACTTCGGATCATTCGAGAGGCGGAGGGGGTTATTGAGAGGGGTTATGGGGAGGTAGTCACACCTCAGGTAAAAGAAGTAGGTAGATGGGTTACCGTCAGGGGAAGGAGAGGGAACCAGCAGGCAGTGCAGGGATCCCCTGTGACGGTTTCCCTCAACAACAGGTATACCGTTTTGGATACTGTTGGGGGGGACGACTCACCAGGGGTAAGCAATGGGGTACAGGTCTCTGGCGCAGAGTCTGTCCCTATTGCTCAGAAGGGAAGGGGGAAGAGGAGCAGAGCATTAGTCATTGGGGACTCCATAGCTAGGGGAACAGATAGGAGGTTCTGTGGGAACGAGAGAGACTCACGGTTGGTGTGTTGCCTCCCAGGTGCCAGGGTTCGTGATGTCTCGGATAGTGTTTTTGGGATCCTTAAGGGGGAGGGGGAGCAGCCCCAAGTCGTGGTCCACATAGGCACCAACGACATAGGTAGGAAGAGAGAGGGGGATTTAAGGCAGAAATTCAGGAAGCTAGGGTGGAAGCTTAGAGCGAGAACAAACAGAGTTGTTATCTCTGGGTTGTTGCCCGTGCCACGTGCTAGCGAAGCGAGGAATAGGGAGAGAGAGGAGTTGAACACATGGCTGCAGGGATGGTGTAGGAGGGAGGGTTTTGGTTTCCTGGATAATTGGGGCTCTTTCTGGGGTAGGTGGGACCTCTACAAACAGGATGGTCTTCACCTGGACCAGAGGGGTACCAATATCCTGGGGGGGAGATTTGCTAGTGCTCTTCGGGGGGGTTTAAACTAATTCAGCAGGGGGATGGGAACCTAAATTGTAGTTCCAGTGTACAGGATGTTGAGAGTAGTGAGGTCAGGGATAAGATTACAAGGATGCAAGAGGGCACTGGCAAGCAAGAACTTGGTTTAAAGTGTGTCTACTTCAACGCCAGGAGCATCCGGAATAAGGTGGGTGAGCTTGCAGCATGGGTTGGTACCTGGGATCTCGATGTTGTGGCCATTTCGGAGACATGGGTAGAGCAGGAACAGGAATGGATGTTGCAGGTTCCGGGATTTAGATGTTTCAGTAAGAACAGAGAAGATGGTAAAAGAGGGGGGGGGTGTGGCATTGTTAATCAAGGAGAGTATTACGGCGGCAGAAAGGACGTTTGAGGACTTGTCTACTGAGGTAGTATGGGCCGAGGTTAGAAACAGGAGAGGAGAGGTCACCCTGTTGGGAGTTTTCTATAGACCTCCGAATAGTTCCAGAGATGTAGAGGAAAGGATAGCAAAGATGATTCTCGACAGGAGCGAGAGTAACAGGGTAGTTGTTATGGGGGACTTTAATTTTCCAAATATTGACTGGAAATACTATAGTTCGAGTAATTTAGATGGGTCAGTTTTTGTCCAGTGTGTGCAGGAGGGTTTTCTGACACAGTATGTAGACAGGCCAACCAGGGGCGATGCCACATTGGATTTGGTACTGGGTAATGAACCCGGCCAGGTGTTAGATTTAGATGTAGGTGAGCACTTTGGTGATAGTGATCACAATTCGGTTAGGTTTACCTTAGCGATGGGCAGGGACAGGTATATACCGCAGGGCAAGAATTATAGCTGGGGGAAAGGAAATTATGATGCGATTAGGCAAGATTTAGGATGCGTAGGATGGGGAAGGAAACTGCAGGGGATGGGCACAATCGAAATGTGGAGCTTATTCAAGGAGCAGCTACTGCGTGTCCTTGATAAGTATGTACCTGTGAGGCAGGGAGGAAGTTGTCGAGCGAGGGAGCCGTGGTTTACTAAAGAAGTTGAAGCGCTTGTCAAGAGGAAGAAGGCGGCTTATGTTAGGATGAGACGTGAAGGCTCAGTTAGGGCGCTTGAGAGTTACAAGCTAGCCAGGAAGGATCTAAAGGGAGAGCTAAGAAGAGCGAGGAGAGGACACGAGAAGTCATTGGCGGATAGGATCAAGGAAAACCCTAAGGCTTTCTATAGGTATATCAGGAATAAAAGAATGACTAGAGTTAGATTAGGGCCAATCAAGGATAGTAGTGGGAAGTTGTGTGCGGAATCAGAGGAGATAGGGGAAGCGTTAAATGAATATTTTTCGTCAGTATTTACAGTAGAGAAAGAAAATGTTGTCGAGGAGAATACTGAGATACAGACTACTAGGCTAGATGGGATTGAGGTTCACAAGGAGGAGGTGTTAGCAATTTTGGAAAGTGTGAAAATAGATAAGTCCCCTGGGCCAGATGGGATTTATCCTAGGATTCTCTGGGAAGCCAGGGAGGAGATTGCAGAGCCTTTGTCCTTGATCTTTATGTCGTCATTGTCGACAGGAATAGTGCCGGTAGACTGGAGGATAGCAAATGTTGTCCCCTTGTTCAAGAAGGGGAGTAGAGACAGCCCTGGTAATTATAGACCTGTGAGCCTCACTTCGGTTGTGGGTAAAATGTTGGAAAAGGGTATAAGAGATAGGATTTATACTCATCTTGAAAAGAATAAGTTCATTAGCGATAGTCAGCACGGTTTTGTGAAGGGTAGGTCGTGCCTCACAAACCTTATTGAGTTTTTTGAGAAGGTGACCAAACAGGTGGATGAGGGTAAAGCCGTGGATGTGGTGTATATGGATTTCAGTAAGGCGTTTGATAAGGTTCCCCACGGTAGGCTATTGCAGAAAATACGGAAGTATGGGATTGAAGGTGATTTAGTACTTTGGATCAGAAATTGGCTAGCTGAAAGAAGACAGAGGGTGGTGGTTGATGGCAAATGTTCATCCTGGAGTTTAGTTACTAGTGGTGTACAGCAAGGATCAGTTTTGGGGCCACTGCTGTTTGTCATTTTTATAAATGACCTGGATGAGGGTGTAGAAGGGTGGGTTAGTAAATTTGCGGATGACACGAAGGTCGGTGGAGTTGTGGATAGTGCCGAAGGATGTTGTAGGGTACAGAGGGACATAGATAGGCTGCAGAGCTGGGCTGAGAGATGGCAAATGGAGTTTAATGCGGAAAAGTGTGAGGTGATTCACGTTGGAAGGAGTAACAGGAATGCAGAGTACTGGGCTAATGGGAAGATTCTTGGCAGTGTAGATGAGCAGAGAGATCTTGGTGTCCAGGTACATAAATCCCTGAAAGTTGCCACCCAGGTGAATAGGGCTGTTAAGAAGGCATATGGTGTGTTAGCTTTTATTAGTAGGGGGATCGAGTTTCGGAGCCACGAGGTCATGCTGCAGCTGTACAAAACTCTGGTGCGGCCGCACCTGGAGTATTGCGTGCAGTTCTGGTCACCGCATTATAGGAAGGATGTGGAAGCTTTGGAAAGGGTGCAGAGGAGATTTACCAGGATGTTGCCTGGTATGGAGGGAAGGTCTTACGAGGAAAGGCTGAGGGACTTGAGGTTGTTTTCGTTGGAGAGAAGGAGGAGAAGAGGTGACTTAATAGAGACATATAAGATAATCAGAGGGTTAGATAGGGTGGATAGTGAGAGTCTTTTTCCTCGGATGATGATGGCAAGCACGAGGGGACAAAGCTTTAAGTTGAGGGGTGATAGATATAGGACAGATGTCAGAGGTAGTTTCTTTACTCAGAGAGTAGTAGGGGCGTGGAACGCCCTGCCTACAACAGTAGTAGACTCGCCAACTTTAAGGGCATTTAAGTGGTCATTGGATAGACATATGGATGAAAATGGAATAGTGTAGGTCAGATGGTTTCACAGGTCGGTGCAACATCGAGGGCCGAAGGGCCTGTACTGCGCTGTAATGTTCTATGTTCTAATGTTCTATGTTCTAATAATACCTCAGCCTAATCTCAGATGAACTCATGACCAATCCAGTGCGATATCTCCAATCATCACAAAATGAGATACTCAGACTAAGACAAACGGTTCAGCAAAAATCAATGCTTGTTATGGCTAGATCAGTACCCAGGAACATGACTGAGGTTGTTTTAAAGACATTGCCAAGTCTTTACAGGTGGTGAACAGAAAGGATTACTGTCCGATAGAGTGTGAGCACAAACCCCAGCATTGCACTATCCCCATCGACTGTCAATACAAACCCCAACACTACACAATCCCCATCGAGTGTCAGTACAAACCCCAACCCGACATAATCCTCAAAGTGTTTCAGCACAAACCCCAACTCTACATAATCCTCAAAGTGTTTCAGTACAAACCCCAACCCTACATAATCCTCAAAGTGTTTCAGTACAAACACCAACAGTAAATAATCCTCAAAGAGTTTCAGTACAAACCCCAACTCTACATAATCCTCAAAGTGTTTCAGCACAAACCCCAACTCTACATAATCCTCAAAGTGTTTCAGTACAAACCCCAACCCTACATAATCCTCAAAGTGTTTCAGTACAAACCCCAACCCTACATAATCCTCAAAGTGTTTCAGTACAAACCCCAACCCTACATAATCCTCAAAGTGATTCAGTACAAACCCCAACAGTACATAATCCTCAAAGTGTTTCAGTACAAACCCCAACAGTACATAATCCTCAAAGTGTTTCAGTACAAACCCCAACAGTACATAATCCTCAAAGTGTTTCAGTACAAACACCAACAGTACATAATCCTCAAAGTGATTCAGTACAAACCCCAACCCTACATAATCCTCAAAGTGTTTCAGTACAGACACCAACAGTACATAATCCTCAAAGTGTTTCAGTAAAAACCCCCAACAGTACATAATCCTCAAAGTGTTTCAGTACAAACCCCAACCCTACATAATCCTCAAAGTGTTTCAGTACAAACCCCAACAGTACATAATCCTCAAAGTGTTTCAGTACAAAACACCAACAGTACATAATCCTCAAAGGGTTTCGGTACAAACACCAACAGTACATAATCCTCAAAGTGTTTCAGTAAAAACCCCAACAGTACATAAT
Organism: Heterodontus francisci; assembly: GCF_036365525.1. Taxonomy (NCBI): domain Eukaryota; kingdom Metazoa; phylum Chordata; class Chondrichthyes; order Heterodontiformes; family Heterodontidae; genus Heterodontus; species Heterodontus francisci. Next base: position 9,341,615 of record NC_090380.1, on the reverse strand, counting down.
CCTCAAAGTCTTTCAGTACAAACACCAACAGTACATAATCCTCAAAGTGTTTCAGTAAAAACCCCAACAGTACATAATCCTCAAAGTGTTTCAGTACAAACACCAACAGTACATAATCCTCAAAGGGTTTCAGTACAAACACCAACAGTACATAATCCTCAAAGTGTTTCAGTACAAACACCAACAGTACATAATCCTCAAAGTGTCTCAGTACAAACTCCAACAGTACATAATCCTCAAAGTGTTTCAGTACAAACACCAACAGTACATAATCCTCAAAGTGTTTCAGTACAAACACCAACAGTACATAATCCTCAAAGTGTTTCAGCACAAACCCCAACAGTACATAATCCTCAAAGTGTTTCAGTAAAAACCCCAACAGTACATAATCCTCAAAGTGTTTCAGTACAAACACCAACAGTACATAATCCTCAAAGTGTTTCAGTAAAAACCCCAACAGTACATAATCCTCAAAGTGTTTCAGTAAAAACCCCAACAGTACATAATCCTCAAAGTCTTTCAGTACAAACTCCAACAGTACATAATCCTCAAAGCGTTTCAGTACAAACACCAACAGTACATAATCCTCAAAGTGTTTCAGTACAAACACCAACAGTACATAATCCTCAAAGTGTTTCAGTACAAACTCCAACAGTACATAATCCTCAAAGTGTTTCAGTACAAACACCAACAGTTCATAATCCTCAAAGTGTTTCAGTACAAACACCAACAGTACATAATCCTCAAAGTGTTTCAGTACAAACACCAACAGTACATAATCCTCAAAGTGTTTCAGTACAAACACCAACAGTTCATAATCCTCAAAGTGTTTCAGTACAAACACCAACACTACATAATCCTCAAAGTGTTTCAGTACAAACACCAACAGTACATAATCCTCAAAGTGTTTCAGTACAAACACCAACAGTACATAATCCTCAAAGTGTCTCAGTACAAACACCAACACTACATAATCCTCAAAGTGTTTCAGTACAAACACCAACAGTACATAATCCTCAAAGTGTTTCAGTACAAACACCAACAGTACATAATCCTCAAAGTGTTTCAGTACAAACACCAACAGTACATAATCCTCAAAGTGTTTCAGTACAAACACCAACAGTTCATAATCCTCAAAGTGTTTCAGTACAAACACCAACACTACATAATCCTCAAAGTGTTTCAGTACAAACACCAACAGTACATAATCCTCAAAGTGTTTCAGTACAAACACCAACAGTACATAATCCTCAAAGTGTCTCAGTACAAACACCAACACTACATAATCCTCAAAGTGTTTCAGTACAAACACCAACAGTACATAATCCTCAAAGTGTTTCAGTACAAACACCAACAGTACATAATCCTCAAAGCGTTTCAGTACAAACTCCAACAGTACATAATCCTCAAAGTGTTTCAGTACAAACACCAACAGTTCATAATCCTCAAAGTGTTTCAGTACAAACACCAACAGTACATAATCCTCAAAGTGTTTCAGTACAAACACCAACAGTACATAATCCTCAAAGCGTTTCAGTACAAACTCCAACAGTACATAATCCTCAAAGTGATTCAGTACAAACACCAACAGTTCATAATCCTCAAAGTGTTTCAGTACAAACACCAACAGTACATAATCCTCAAAGTGTTTCAGTACAAACCCCAACAGTACATAATCCTCAAAGTGTTTCAGTACAAACACCAACAGTACATAATCCTCAAAGTGTTTCAGTACAAACACCAACAGTACATAATCCTCAAAGCGTTTCAGTACAAACTCCAACAGTACATAATCCTCAAAGTGATTCAGTACAAACACCAACAGTACATAATCCTCAAAGTGTTTCAGTACAAACTCCAACAGTACATAATCCTCAAAGTGTTTCAGTACAAACACCAACAGTACATAATCCTCAAAGCGTTTCAGTACAAACTCCAACAGTACATAATCCTCAAAGTGATTCAGTACAAACACCAACAGTACATAATCCTCAAAGTGTCTCAGTACAAACACCAACAGTACATAATCCTCAAAGTGTTTCAGTACAAACACCAACAGTACATAATCCTCAAAGTGTTTCAGTACAAACACCAACAGTACATAATCCTCAGTGTTTCAGTACAAACTCCAACAGTAAATAACCCTCAAAGTGTCTCAGTACAAACACCAACAGTACATAATCCTCAGTGTTTCAGTACAAACACCAACAGTACATAATCCTCAAAGTGTTTCAGTAAAAACCCCAACAGTACATAATCCTCCAAGTGTTTCAGTACAAACACCAACAGTACATAATCCTCAAAGTGTTTCAGTAAAAACCCCAACAGTACATAATCCTCAAAGTGTTTCAGTAAAAACCCCAACAGTACATAATCCTCAAAGTGTTTCAGTACAAACCCCAACAGTACATAATCCTCAAAGTGTTTCAGTAAAAACCCCAACAGTACATAATCCTCAAAGTGTTTCAGTAAAAACCCCAACAGTACATAATCCTCAAAGTGTTTCAGTACAAACTCCAACAGTACATAATCCTCAAAGTGTTTCAGTACAAACACCAACAGTACATAATCCTCAAAGTGTTTCAGTACAAACCCCAACAGTACATAATCCTCAAAGTGTTTCAGTACAAACACCAACAGTACATAATCCTCAAAGTGTTTCAGTACAAACTCCAACAGTACATAATCCTCAAAGCGTTTCAGTACAAACACCAACAGTACAGTTGGGGTGAGTGCTGCCTATTTCCCGGGCACTATCGGAGGGTTGGGGTGAGTGCTGCCTCTTCCCCAGGCAGTATCGGAGGGTTGGGGTGAGTCCTGTTTCTTCCCTGGGCACCATCAGAGGGTTGGGTTGAGTCCTGCCTCTTTCCCTGGGAACTATCAGAGGGTTAGGTTGAGTCCTGCCTCTCTCCCTGGCACTATCGGAGGGTTGGATTGAGTCCTGCCTCTTCCCCAAGCACTATTGGAGGGTTGGGGTGAGTGCTGCCTATTTCCTGGACACTATCGGAGGGTTGGGTTGAGTACTGACTCTTTCCCGGGCACTATTGGAGGGTTGGGGAGAGTCCTGCCTCTTTCCCTGGGCAATATCAGAGGGTTGGGTTGAGTGCTGCCTATTTCCCTGGCACTATCGGAGGGTTGGGTTGAGTCCTACCTCTTCCTCGAGCATTATTAGAGGGTTAGGGAGAGTCCTGCATATTTCCCGAGCACTATTGGAGGGTTGGGGTGAGTGCTGCCTATTTCCCGGACAGTATCGGAGGCTTGGGGAGAGTGCTGTCTGTTTCCCGGGCACTATAGGATGGTTGGGGTGAGGGCTGCCTATTTCCCGGTCACTATCAGATGGTTGGGGTGAGGGCTGCCTATTTAACGGGCACTATCAGAGGGTTGGGGTGAGTGCTCCTTCTTTCCCTGGCACTACCGAAGGGTTGGTGTGGTTCACGACTCTTCCCCGGGCACTATCGGAGGATTGGTTTGAGTGCTGCCTCAACCCTGGGCACTATCGGAGGGTTGGGGTGAGTGCTGCCTATTTCCCGGACAGTATCAGAGGGTTGGGTTGAGTCCTGCCCTTTTACTTGGGCACTATCAGAGGGTTGGGTTGAGTCCTGCCTCTTCCCCAGGCACTATCGGAGGGTTGGGTTGAGTGCTGCCTCATCCCCGGGCACTACCGAAGGGTTGGAGTGAGTGCTGCCTCTTCCCCGGGCACTATCAGAGGGTTGGGTTGAGTCCTGCCTCTTCCCCGAGCACTATTGGAGGTTTGGGGTGAGTGCTGCCTCTTTCCCTGGCACTATCGGAGGGTTGGGGTGAGTGCTGCCTCTTCCCCGGGCACTATCCGAGGGTTGGGTTGAGTCCTGCCTCTTCCCCTGGCACTATCGGAGGGTTGGGGTGAGTGCTGCCAATTTCCCGAGCACTATTGGAGGGTTTGGGTGAGTGCTGCCTCTTTCCCTGGCACTATCGGAGGGTTGGGGTGAGTGCTGCCTCTTCCCCGGGCACTATCGTAGGGTTGGCGTGAGTCCTGCCTCTTTCCGCATGCACTATCAGAGGGTTGGGTTGAGTCCTGCCTCTTTCCCTGGTACTATCGGAGGGTTGGGCTGAGTCCTGCTCTTCCCCGAACACTATCGGATGGTTGGGGTGAGTGCTGCCTCTTTCCATGGCACTATCGGAGGGTTGGGGTGAGTTCTGCGTATTTCCCGTGCACTATTGGAGGGTTCGGGTGAGTCCTGCCGCTTCCCCGGGCACTATTGGTGTGTTGGGTTGAGTCCTGCCTCGTCCCCGAACACTATCGGAGGGTTGGGGTGAGTCCTGCCTCTTCCACGGGCACTATCGGAGGGATGGGGTGATTCCTGCCTCTTCCCTGGGCACTATCAGAGGGTTGGGTTTGGTCCTGCTCCTTCCCCGGCACTATCAGAGGGTTGGGTTGAGTCCTGCCTCTTCCCCGAACACTATCGGAGGGTTGGGGTGAGTCCAGCCTCTTCCCCGAACACTATCGGAGGGTTGGAGTGAGTGCTGCCTCTTCCCGGGCACTATCAGAGAGTTGGGTTGTGTCCTGCCTCTTTCCCTGGCACTATCGGAGGGTTGGGTTGAGTCCTGCCTCTTCCCCGAGCACTATTGGAGAGTTGGGGTGAGTGCTGCCGATTTCCCGGACAGTATCGGAGGGTTGGGGTGAGTCTTGCCTCTCTCCCAGGCACTATCGGAGGGTTGGGGTGAGTGTTGCCTCTTCCCTGGGAACTTTCGGAGGGTTGGGTTGAGTCCTGCCTCTTCCCCGAGCACTATTGGAGGGTTTGGGTGAGTGCTGCCTATTTCCTGGACACTATCGGAGGGTTGGGGCGAGTGCTGCCTCTTCCCCGAACAATATCGGAGGGTTGGGGTGAGTGCTGCCTCTTCCCAGGGCACTATCGGAGGGTTGGAGTGAGTGCTGCCTCTTCCCCGGGCACTGTCAGAGGGTTGGGTTGAGTCCTGCCTCCTTCCCTGGCACTATCGGAGGGTTGGGTTGAGTCCTGCCTCTTCCCCGAGCACTATTGGAGGGTTGGGGTGAGTGCTGCCTCTTCCCTGGGCACTATCAGAGGGTTGGGTTGAGTCCTGCCTCTTTCCCTGGCACTATCGGAGGGTTGGGTTGAGTCCTGCCCCGTCCCCGAACAATATCGGAGGGTTGGGGTGAGTGCTGCCTCTTCCCCGGACAGTATCGGAGGGTTGGGGTGAGTCCTGCCTCTCTCCCAGGCACTATCGGAGGGTTGGGGTGAGTGTTGCCTCTTCCCTGGGAACTTTCGGAGGGTTGGGTTGAGTCCTGCCTCTTCCCCGAGCACTATTGGAGGGTTTGGGTGAGTGCTGCCTATTTCCTGGACACTATCGGAGGGTTGGGGCGAGTGCTGCCTCTCTCCCGGGCACTATCGGAGGGTGGGGTGAGTGCTGCCTCTTCCCCGGGCACTATCGGAGGGTTGGGGTGAGTCCTGCCTCTTTCCATGGCACTATCGGAGGGTTGTGATGAGTACTGCCTCTTTCCATGGCACTATCGGAGGGTTGGGGTGAGTGCTGCCTATTTCCCGGGCACTATCGGAGTGTTGGGTTGAGTCCTGCCTCGTACCCGAACACTATCGGAGGGTTGGGGTGAGTGCTGCCTCTTCCCCGGGCACTATCGGAGGGTTGGGGTGAGTGCTGCCTATTTCCCGGACAGTATCGGAGGGTTCGGGTGAGTGCTGCCTCTTCCCCGAGCACTATTGGAGGGTGGGGTGAGTGCTGCCAATTTCCCGAGCACTATTGGAGGGTTGGGGTGAGTGCTGCCTATTTCCCGGGCACTATCGGAGGGTTGGGGTGAGTGCTGCCTCTTCCCCGGGCACTATCGGAGGGTTGGCGTTAGTCCTGCCTCTTTCCGTATGCACTATCAGAGGGTTGGGTTGAGTGATGCCTATTTCCTGGACACTATTGGAGGGTTGGGTTGAGTGCTGCCTATTTCCCGGACAGTATCGGAGGGTTGGGGTGAGTTCTGCCTATTTCCCGTGCACTATTGGAGGTTTGGGGTGAGTGCTGCCTCTCTCCCGGGCACTATCGGAGGGTTGGGGTGAGTGCTGCCTCTTCCCCGGGCACAATCGGAGGGTTGGGGTGATTCCTGCCTCTTCCCTGGGCACTATCGGAGGGTTGGGTTGAGTCCTGCCTCTTTCCCTGGCACTATCGGAGGGTTGGGTTGAGTACTGCCTCTTCCCCGAACAATATCGGAGGGTTGGGGTGAGTGCTGCCTCTTCCCAGGGCACTATCGGAGGGTTGGAGTGAGTGCTGCCTCTTCCCCGGGCACTGTCAGAGGGTTGGGTTGAGTCCTGCCTCCTTCCCTGGCACTATCGGAGGGTTGGGTTGAGTCCTGCCTCTTCCCCGAGCACTATTGGAGGGTTGGGGTGAGTGCTGCCTCTTCCCTGGGCACTATCAGAGGGTTGGGTTGAGTCCTGCCTCTTTCCCTGGCACTATCGGAGGGTTGGGTTGAGTCCTGCCTCGTCCCCGAACAATATCGGAGGGTTGAGGTGAGTGCTGCCTCTTCCCCGGGCACTATCGGAGGGTTGGAGTGAGTGCTGCCTCTTCCCCGGGCACGATCAGAGGGTTGGGTTGAGTCCTGCCTCGTACCCGAACACTATCGGAGGGTTGGGGTGAGTGCTGCCTCTTCCCCGGGCACTATCGGAGGGTTGGCGTGAGTCCTGCCTCTTTCCATATGCACTATCAGAGGGTTGGGTTGAGTCCTGCCTCTTTCCCTGGCACTATCGGAGGGTTGGGTTGAGTCCTGCCTCTTCCCCGAGCACTATTGAAGGGTTGGGGTGAGTGATGCCTCTTTCCCTGGCACTATCGGAGGGTTGGGGTGAGTGCTGCCTATTTCCCGGACAGTATCGGAGGGTTGGGGTGAGTGCTGCCTCTTCCCCGCGCACTATTGGAGGGTTGGGGTGAGTGCTGCCTCTTCCCTGGGCACTATCGGAGGGTTAGGTTGAGTCCTGCCTCTTCCCCGCGCACTATTGGAGGGTTGGGGTGAGTGCTGCCTCTTCCCTGGGCACTATCGGAGGGTTAGGTTGAGTCCTGCCTCTTCCCCGAGCACTATTGGAGGGTTTGGGTGAGTGCTGCCAATTTCCCGGACAGTATCGGAGGGTTGGGGTGAGTGCTGCCTCTCTCCCGGGCACTATCGGAGGGTGGGGTGAGTGCTGCCTCTTCCCCGGGCACTATCGGAGGGTTGGGGTGAGTCCTGCCTCTTTCCATGGCACTATCGGGGGGTTGGGTTGAGTCCTGCCTATTTCCCGAGCACTATTGGAGGGTTGGGGTGAGTGCTGCCTATTTCCTGGACACTATTGGAGGGTTGGGTTGAGTGCTGCCTATTTCCTGGACACTATTGGAGGGTTGGGTTGAGTCCTGCCTCGTCCCCGAACACTATTGGAGGGTTGGGGTGAGTGCGGCCTCTTTCCCTGGCACTATCGGAGGGCTGGGGTTAGTGTAGCCTATTTCCCGGACAGTATCGGAAGTTTGGGGTGAGTGCTGCCTCTCTCCCGGGCACTATCGGAGGGTTGGGGTGAGTGCTGCCTCTTCCCCGGGCACAATCGGAGGGTTGGGGTGATTCCTGCCTCTTCCCTGGGCACTATCAGAGGGTTGGGCTGAGTCCTGCCTCTTTCCCTGGCACTATCGGAGGGTTGGGTTGAGTCCTGCCTCTTCCCCGGGCACTATCGGAGGGTTGGGGTGAGTCCTGCCTCTTCCCCGAGCACTATCAGAGGGTTGGGTTGAGTCCTGCCTCTTTCCCTGGCACGATCAGAGGGTTGGGTTGAGTCCTGCCTCTTCCCCGAACAATATCGGAGGGTTGGGGTGAGTGCTGCCTATTTCCCGGACAGTATCGGAGGGTTGGGGCGAGTGCTGCCTCTTCCCCGGGCACCACTGGATGGTTGGGGTGAGTGCTGCCTCTTCCCCGGGCACTATCGGAGGGTTGGGGTGAGTCCTGCCTCTTTCCCTGGGCACTATCAGAGGGTTGGGTTGAGTCCTGCCTCTCTCCCTGGCACTATCGGAGGGTTGGGTTGAGTCCTGCCTCTTCCCCAAGCACTATCGGAGGGTTGGGGTGAGTCCTGCCTATTTCCCGAGCACTATTGGAGGGTTGGGGTGAGTGCTGCCTATTTCCCGGACAGTATCGGAGGGTTCGGGTGAGTGCTGCCTCTTCCCCGCGCACTATTGGAGGGTTGGGGTGAGTGCTGCCTCTTCCCTGGGCACTATCGGAGGGTTAGGTTGAGTCCTGCCTCTTCCCCGAGCACTATTGGAGGGTTGGGTTGAGTCCTGCCTATTTCCCGAGCACTATTGGAGGGTTGGGGTGAGTGCTGCCTATTTCCCGGGCACTATCGGAGGGTTGGGGTGAGTGCTGCCTCTTCCCCGGGCACTATCGGAGGGTTGGCGTGAGTCCTGCCTATTTCCCGTGCACTATTGGAGGTTTGGGGTGAGTGCTGCCTATTCCCCGGGCACTATCCGAGTGTTGGGTTGAGTCCTGCCTCGTCCCCGAACACTATTGGAGGGTTGGGGTGAGTGCGGCCTCTTTCCCTGGCACTATCGGAGGGCTGGGGTTAGTGTAGCCTATTTCCCGGACAGTATCGGAAGTTTGGGGTGAGTGCTGCCTCTCTCCCGGGCACTATCGGAGGGTTGGGGTGAGTGCTGCCTCTTCCCCGGGCACAATCGGAGGGTTGGGGTGATTCCTGCCTCTTCCCTGGGCACTATCAGAGGGTTGGGCTGAGTCCTGCCTCTTTCCCTGGCACTATCGGAGGGTTGGGTTGAGTCCTGCCTCTTCCCCGGGCACTATCGGAGGGTTGGGGTGAGTCCTGCCTCTTCCCCGAGCACTATTGGAGGGTTGGGGTGAGTGCTGCCTCTTCCCTGGGCACTATCAGAGGGTTGGGTTGAGTCCTGCCTCTTTCCCTGGCACTATCGGAGGGTTGGGTTGAGTCCTGCCTCTTCCCCGAACAATATCGGAGGGTTGGGGTGAGTGCTGCCTCTTCCCCGGGCACTATCGGAGGGTTGGAGTGAGTGCTGCCTCTTCCCCGGGCACTATCAGAGGGTTGGGTTGAGTCCTGCCTCCTTCCCAGGCACTATCGGAGGGTTGGGTTGAGTCCTGCCTCTTCCCCGAGCACTATTGGAGGGTTGGGGTGAGTGCTGCCTCTTCCCTGGGCACTATCAGAGGGTTGGGTTGAGTCCTGCCTCTTTCCCTGGCACTATCGGAGGGTTGGGTTGAGTCCTGCCTCTTCCCCGAACAATATCGGAGGGTTGGGGTGAGTGCTGCCTCTTCCCCGGGCACTTTCGGAGGGTTGGGGTGAGTCCTGCCTCTTCCCCGAGCACTATTGGAGGGTTGGGGTGAGTGCTGCCTCTTCCCTGGGCACTATCAGAGGGTTGGGTTGAGTCCTGCCTCTTTCCCTGGCACTATCGGAGGGTTGGGTTGAGTCCTGCCTCTTCCCCGAACAATATCGGAGGGTTGGGGTGAGTGCTGCCTATTTCCCGGGCACTATCGGAGGGTTGGGTTGAGTGCTGCCTATTTCCCGGACAGTATCAGAGGGTTGGGGTGAGTTCTGCCTATTTCCCGTGCACTATTGGAGGTTTGGGGTGAGTGCTGCCTATTCCCCGGGCACTATCCGAGTGTTGGGTTGAGTCCTGCCTCGTCCCCGAACACTATTGGAGGGTTGGGGTGAGTGCGGCCTCTTTCCCTGGCACTATCGGAGGGCTGGGGTTAGTGTAGCCTATTTCCCGGACAGTATCGGAAGTTTGGGGTGAGTGCTGCCTCTCTCCCGGGCACTATCGGAGGGTTGGGGTGAGTGCTGCCTCTTCCCCGGGCACAATCGGAGGGTTGGGGTGATTCCTGCCTCTTCCCTGGGCACTATCAGAGGGTTGGGCTGAGTCCTGCCTCTTTCCCTGGCACTATCGGAGGGTTGGGTTGAGTCCTGCCTCTTCCCCGGGCACTATCGGAGGGTTGGGGTGAGTCCTGCCTCTTCCCCGAGCACTATTGGAGGGTTGGGGTGAGTGCTGCCTCTTCCCTGGGCACTATCAGAGGGTTGGGTTGAGTCCTGCCTCTTTCCCTGGCACTATCGGAGGGTTGGGTTGAGTCCTGCCTCTTCCCCGAACAATATCGGAGGGTTGGGGTGAGTGCTGCCTCTTCCCCGGGCACTATCGGAGGGTTGGAGTGAGTGCTGCCTCTTCCCCGGGCACTATCAGAGGGTTGGGTTGAGTCCTGCCTCCTTCCCAGGCACTATCGGAGGGTTGGGTTGAGTCCTGCCTCTTCCCCGAGCACTATTGGAGGGTTGGGGTGAGTGCTGCCTCTTCCCTGGGCACTATCAGAGGGTTGGGTTGAGTCCTGCCTCTTTCCCTGGCACTATCGGAGGGTTGGGTTGAGTCCTGCCTCTTCCCCGAACAATATCGGAGGGTTGGGGTGAGTGCTGCCTCTTCCCCGGGCACTTTCGGAGGGTTGGAGTGAGTGCTGCCTCTTCCCCGGGCACTATCAGAGGGTTGGGTTGAGTCCTGCCTCCTTCCCTGGCACTATCGGAGGGTTGGGTTGAGTCCTGCCTCTTCCCCGAGCACTATTGGAGGGTTCGGGTGAGTGCTGCCTCTTCCCCGCGCACTATTGGAGGGTTGGGGTGAGTGCTGCCTATTTCCCGGGCACTATCGGAGGGTTGGGGTGAGTGCTGCCTCTTCCCCGGGCACTATCGGAGGGTTGGCGTGAGTCCTGCCTCTTTCCGTATGCACTATCAGAGGGTTGGGTTGAGTGATGCCTATTTCCTGGACACTATTGGAGGGTTGGGTTGAGTGCTGCCTATTTTCCGGACAGTATCGGAGGGTTGGGGTGAGTTCTGCCTATTTCCCGTGCACTATTGGAGGTTTTGGGTGAGTGCTGCCTATTCCCCGGGCACTATCCGAGTGTTGGGTTGAGTCCTGCCTCGTCCCCGAACACTATTGGAGGGTTGGGGTGAATGCGGCCTCTTTCCCTGGCACTATCGGAGGGCTGGGGTTAGTGCAGCCTATTTCCCGGACAGTATCGGAAGTTTGGGGTGAGTGCTGCCTCTCTCCCGGGCACTATCAGAGGGTTGGGGTGAGTGCTGCCTCTTCCCCGGGCACAATCGGAGGGTTGGGGTGATTCCTGCCTCTTCCCTGGGCACTATCAGAGGGTTGGGTTGAGTCCTGCCTCTTGCCCGGGCACTATCGGAGGGTTGGGGTGAGTCCTGCCTCTTCCCCGAACACTATCGGAGGGTTGGGGTGAGTGCTGCCTCTTCCCCGGGCACTATCGGAGGGTTGGGGTGATTCCTGCCTCTTCCCTGGGCACTATCAGAGGGTTGGGTTGAGTCCTGCCTCTTTCCCTGGCACTATCGGAGGGTTGGGTTGAGTCCTGCCTCATCCCGAACAATATCGGAGGGTTGGGGCGAGTGCTGCCTCTTCCCCGGGCACTATCGATGGGTTGGAGTGAGTGCTGCCTCTTCCCCGGGCACTATCAGAGGGTTGGGTTGAGTCCTGCCTCCTTCCCTGGCACTATCGGAGGGTTGGGTTGAGTCCTGCCTCTTCCCCGAGCACTATTGGAGGGTTGGGGTGAGTGCTGCCTCTTCCCTGGGCACTATCAGAGGGTTGGGTTGAGTCCTGCCTCTTTCCCTGGCACTATCGGAGGGTTGGGTTGAGTCCTGCCTCTTCCCCGAACAATATCGGAGGGTTGGGGTGAGTGCTGCCTCTTCCTCGGGCACTATCGGAGGGTTGGAGTGAGTGCTGACTCTTCCCCGGGCACTATCAGAGGGTTGGGTTGAGTCCTGCCTCCTTCCCTGGCACTATCGGAGGGTTGGGTTGAGTCCTGCCTCTTCCCCGAGCACTATTGGAGGGTTGGGGTGAGTGCTGCCTCTTTCCCGGACAGTATCGGAGGGTTGGGGTGAGTGCTGCCTATTTCCCGGACAGTATCGGAGGGTTGGGGTGAGTGCTGCCTCTTCCCCGGGCACTATCGGAGGGTTGGGGTGAGTCCTGCCTCTTTCCCTGGGCACTATCAGAGGGTTGGTTTGAGTCCTGCCTCTCTGCCTGGCACTATCAGAGGGTTGGGTTGAGTCCTGCCTCTTCCCCAAGCTCTATCGGAGGGTTGGGTTGAGTCCTGCCTATTTCCCGAGCACTATTGGAGGGTTGGAGTGAGTGATGCCTCTTCCTCGGGCACTATCAGAGGGTTGGGTTGAGTCCTGCCTCCTTCCCTGGCACTATCGGAGGGTTGGGTTGAGTCCTGCCTCTTCCCCGAGCACTATTGGAGGGTTCGGGTGAGTGCTGCCTCTTCCCCGCGCACTATTGGAGGGTTGGGGTGAGTGCTGCCTATTTCCCGGGCACTATCGGAGGGTTGGGGTGAGTGCTGCCTCTTCCCCGGGCACTATCGGAGGGTTGGCATGAGTCCTGCCTCTTTCCGTATGCACTATCAGAGGGTTGGGTTGAGTGATGCCTATTTCCTGGACACTATTGGAGGGTTGGGTTGAGTGCTGCCTATTTCCCGGACAGTATCGGAGGGTTTGGGTGAGTTCTGCCTATTTCCCGTGCACTATTGGAGGTTTTGGGTGAGTGCTGCCTATTCCCCGGGCACTATCCGAGTGTTGGGTTGAGTCCTGCCTCGTCCCCGAACACTATTGGAGGGTTGGGGTGAGTGCGGCCTCTTTCCCTGGCACTATCGGAGGGCTGGGGTTAGTGCAGCCTATTTCCCGGACAGTATCAGAAGTTTGGGGTGAGTGCTGCCTCTCTCCCGGGCACTATCGGAGGGTTGGGGTGAGTGCTGCCTCTTCCCCGGGCACAATCGGAGGGTTGGGGTGATTCCTGCCTCTTCCCTGGGCACTATCAGAGGGTTGGGTTGAGTCCTGCTTCTTTTCCTGGCACTATCGGAGGGTTGGGTTGAGTCCTGCCTCTTCCCCGAACACTATCGGAGGGTTGGGGTGAGTCCTGCCTCTTCCCCGAACACTATCGGAGGGTTGGGGTGAGTGCTGCCTCTTCCCCGGGCACTATCGGAGGGTTGGGGTGAGTGCTGCCTCTTCCCCGGGCACTATCGGAGGGTTGGGTGATTCCTGCCTCTTCCCTGGGCACTATCAGAGGGTTGGGTTGAGTCCTGCCTCTTCCCCGGGCACTATCGGAGGGTTGGAGTGAGTGCTGCCTCTTCCCCGGGCACTATCGGAGGGTTGGGTTGAGTCCTGCCTCCTTCCCTGGCACTATCGCAGGGTTGGGTTGAGTCCTGCCTCTTCCCCGAGCACTATTGGAGGGTTGGGGTGAGTGCTGCCTCTTCCCTGGGCACTATCGGAGGGTTGGGTTGAGTCCTGCCTCTTCCCCGAACAATATCGGAGGGTTGGGGTGAGTGCTGCCTCTTCCCCGGGCACTATCGGAGGGTTGGGGTGAGTGCTGCCTCTTCCCCGGGCACTATCAGAGGGTTGGGTTGAGTCCTGCCTCTCTCCCTGGCACTATCGGAGGGTTGGGTTGAGTCCTGCCTCTTCCCCAAGCACTATCGGAGGGTTGGGTTGAGTCCTGCCTATTTCCCGGGCACTATCGGAGGGTTGGGTTGAGTCCTGCCTATTTCCCGGGCACTATCGGAGGGTTGGGTTGAGTCCTGCCTATTTCCCGGGCACTATCGGAGGGTTGGGTTGAGTCCTGCCTCTTCCCCAAGCACTATCGGAGGGTTGGGTTGAGTCCTGCCTCTTCCCCGCGCACTATTGGAGGGTTGGGGTGAGTGCTGCCTCTTCCCTGGGCACCATCGGAGGGTTGGGTTGAGTCCCGCCTCTTCCCCGAGCACTATTGGAGGGTTTGGGTGAGTGCTGCCAATTTCCCGGACAGTATCGGAGGGTTGGGGTGAGTGCTGCCTCTCTCCCGGGCACTATCGGAGGGTGGGGTGAGTGCTGCCTCCTCCCCGGGCACTATTGGAGGGTTGGGGTGAGTCCTGCCTCGTTCCATGGCACTATCGGAGGGTTGGCGTGAGTCCTGCCTCTTTCCGTATGCACTATCAGAGGGTTGGGTTGAGTGCTGCCTATTCCCCGGACAGTATCGGAGGGTTGGGGTGAGTTCTGCCCATTTCCCGTGCACTATTGGAGGGTTGGGGTGAGTGCGGCCTCTTTCCCTGGCATTGTCGGAGGGCTGGGGTTAGTGCAGCCTATTTCCCGGACAGTATCGGAAGTTTGGGGTGAGTGCTGCCTCTCTCCCGGGCACTATCGGAGGGTTGGGGTGATTCCTGCCTCTTCCCTGGGCACTGTCAGAGGGTTGGGCTGAGTCCTGCCTCTTCCCCGGGCACTGTCAGAGGGTTGGGCTGAGTCCTGCCTCTTCCCCGGGCACTATCGGAGGGTTGGGGTGATTCCTGCCTCTTCCCTGGGCACTATCGGAGGGTTGGGGTGAGTGCTGCCTCTTCCACGGGCACTATCGGAGGGTTGGGTTGAGTCCTGCCTCTTTCCCGAGCACTATCGGAGGGTTGGGGTGAGTCCTGCCTCTTCCCCGAACACTATCGGAGGGTTGGGGTGAGTGCTGCCTCTTCCACGGGCACTATCGGAGGGTTGGGTTGAGTCCTGCCTCTTTCCCGAGCACTATTGGAGGGTTAGGGTGAGTGCTGCCCATCTCCCGGGCACAATCAGAGTGTTGGGGTGAGTGATGCCTCTTCCCCGGGCATTATCGGAGGGTTGGGGTGACTGCTGCTTCTTTCCCAGGCACCCTCGGAGGGTTGGGGTGAGTGCTGCCTATTTCCCGGGCACAATCAGAGGGTTGGGGTGAGTGATGCCTCTTCCCCGGGCATTATCGGAGGGTTGGGGTGACTGCTGCTTCTTTCCCAGGCACCCTCGGAGGGTTGGGGTGAGTGCTGCCTATTTCCCGGACACTATCAGAGAGTTGGGGTGAGTGCTGCATATTTTCCGGGCATTATCGTAGGGTTGGGGTCGGTGCTGCTTCTTTCCCAGGCACTATCGGAGGGTTGGGGTGAGTGCAGCCTATTTCCCAGGCACTATCAGATGGTTGGGGTGAGTGATGCCTATTTTCCGGGCATTATCGGAGGGTTGGGGTGAGTGATGCCTATTTCCCGGGCATTATCGGAGGGTTGGGGTGAGTGCTGCCTCTTCCCCTGGCACTATCGGAGGGTTGGGGTGAGTGCTGCCTCTTCCCCTGGCACTATCGGAGGGTTGGGGTGAGTGCTGCCTCTTCGCCTGGCACTATCGGAGGGTTGGGGTGAGTGCAGCCTATTTCCCAGGCACTATCAGATGGTTGGGGTGAGTGATGCCTATTTTCCGGGCATTATCGGAGGGTTGGGGTGAGTGATGCCTATTTCCCGGGCATTATCGGAGGGTTGGGGTGAGTGCTGCCTCTTCCCCTGGCACTATCGGAGGGTTGGGGTGAGTGCTGCCTCTTCCCCTGGCACTATCGGAGGGTTGGGGTGAGTGCTGCCTCTTCGCCTGGCACTATCGGAGGGTTGGGGTGAGTGCTGCCTCTTCCCCTGGCACTATCGGAGGGTTGGGGTGAGTGCTGCCTCTTCCCCTGGCACTATCGGAGAGTTGGGGTGAGTGCTGCCTCTTCCCCTGGCACTATCGGAGGGTTGGGGTCAGTGCTGCCTCTTTCCCTTGCACTATTGGAGGGTTGGGGTGAGTGCTGCCTATTTCCCGAGCACTATCGGAGGGTTGGGGTGAGTGCTGCCTATTTCCCGGGCATTATCGGAGGGTTGGGGTCAGTGCTGCCTCTTCGCCTGGCACTATTGGAGGGTTGGGGTGAGTGCTGCCTATTTCCCGGGCATTATCGGAGGGTTGGGGTCAGTGCTGCCTCTTCCCCTTGCACTATCGGAGGGTTGGGGTCAGTGCTGCCTCTTCGCCTGGCACTATCGGAGGGTTGGGGTGAGTGCTGCCTCTTTCCCTTGCACTATTGGAGGGTTGGGGTGAGTGCTGCCTCTTCCCCTGGCACTATCGGAGGGTTGGGGTGAGTGCTGCCTCTTTCCCTTGTACTATTGGAGGGTTGGGGTCAGTGCTGCCTCTTCCCCTTGCACTATCGGAGGGTTGGGGTCAGTGCTGCCTCTTCGCCTGGCACTATCGGAGGGTTGGGGTGAGTGCTGCCTCTTTCCCTTGCACTATTGGAGGGTTGGGGTGAGTGCTGCCTATTTCCCGGGCATTATCGCTCTCTGTCTAAATCATTGACGGTCTCTCATTGCAGCTCTAAAAAGACGAGCATCAGCTCTGAAGCTGAAAGATGCACATTAATACAGCCAGAGTTTCAGCTTGAACTCACCCAGAGACCTCTCTCTCTCCTCTCTTCTTTCTTTGGCCAGTCTTTGTCGGTCGTCCGTCTTTGAAGTCTGGGCATCTAAAAGCACACACAATTTACAACACTATACAAAACACATGCAGCTGCATTGAAGTTGAGGTGTGCCTGACACAAAGATCAACATCGTGCTAAGTGAACACAATTACAGGACTCTACAACTGCTCATGTTGACCAGAGATAGTAGAACAAGCCAACATTGGCCTCCTAGCAATTCCTGAAGAAAGAAAGTGCATTTACACAGCACTTTTCACAACTTCAGGATGTTCCAAGGTTCTCACTGCTGTAATGTAGGAAACACAGCAGCCAATTTGCACACAGCAAGATCCCACAAATAGCAATGTGGTAATGACCAGATCATCTGTTTTAGTGTTGCTGGGCAAGTGATATTGGCCACTACACCAGGGAGAAATTTGTTTTTTGTTATTCGTCTTTGGGATGTTGGTGTCGTTGGCTCGGCCAGTATTTATTTCCCATCCCTACTACCCTTGAGAAGGTGGTGGTGAGCTGCCTTCTTGAACCACTGCAGTCCATGTGGAGTAGGTACACCCACAGTGATGTTAGGAAAGGAGATCCAGGATTTTGACCCAGCGACAGTGAAGGAACGGCGATATAGTTCCAAGTCAGGATGGTGTGTGGCTTGGAGGGGAACTTGCAGGTGGTGGTGTTCCTATGCATCTGCTGCCCTTGTGGAAGTTGCGTGTTTGGTATGTGTTGCTGAAGCCTTATTGAATTGCTTCAATGAGTCTTCCATACACAATGCAGCCAGGGTGCGCTGGTCGTGGAGGAGTTGGAAAGGTGCACGTGTCATTCCACCAATGCAAGTGGGGTCCAACTCACAGCCTTAAACTTTACCTACCAGACTATGAGTCAAAGCAGCCACCTTACATACAATGACATCAGATATACAGCACAGAAGCAGGCCATTCAGCCCAACCTGTCCATGCTGACATTTATGCTTCACTTGAGCCTCCTCTTGTCTTTCCTCCTGTAAATCCATCAGAATAACCATCTATTCCCATCTCCCTCACATGCTTATATAAAACCAAAATACCGCAAAATACTGCAGATGCTGGAAATCTGAAATAAAAACAGAAAGTGCTGGAAATACTCAGCAGGTCTGGTAGCATCAGTGGAGGGAGAAACAGAGTTAACGTTTCAGGTCAGTGACTCTTCATCAGAACTGGCAAAGTTTAGAAATTTAATAGGTTTTCAGCAAGTGAAGCGTGGAATGGGGGGAAAGAGAACAAAAGGGAAGTTGTGTGTGTTTCCCCACACCCCCCCCCACCCCCGCTTCACTTGCTTAAAACCTATTAAATTTCTAACCATTGCCAGTTCTAATTGTGGCACTACAAGGCACAAGTCAGGAATGCGATGGAATACTCTCCACTTGCCTGGATGGGTGCAGCTCCAACAAGACTCCTGAAGCTCAACACCATCCAGGACAAAGCAGCTCACTTGATTGGCACCCCATCCATAACATTTACTCCCTCCACAGTGGCAGCAGTGTGCACCACCTACAAAATGCACTGCAACAACGCACCAAGGCTCCTTAGACAGCACCTTCCAAACCCGTGACCTCTATCACAGCAGGATAATGGCAGCAAATGCATGGGAACACCACGATCTCCAAGTTCTCCTCCAAGCCACACACCATCCTGACTTGGAATTATATCGCCGTTCCTTCACTGTCGTTGAGTCAAAATCCTGAAACTCCCTTCCTAACAGCACTGTGGGTGTACCTACCCGACATAGACTGCAGCGGTTCAAGAAGGTAGCTCACTACCACCTTCTCAAGGGCAATTAGGGATGGGCAATAAATGCTGGCCTGGCCAGCGATGCCCACATCCCATGAACGAATGAAACAAAAAATGATCATATTGAATGGAGGAGCAGGTTCAGTGGGATGTAAGGTCTACTCCTGCTCCTGTTTCTTGTGTCCTTATGGTAGTGAGTTCCACATTCTCAATGCTCTCTGGGTAAAGACGTTTCTTCTGAATTCCACCTTTAATTTCTTGGTGACTATCTTATTGTGATGGCCTCTAGTTTATGCTCTTCACCACAAATGTAAACATTCTCTCCATGTCCACCCAATCAAAACCTTCCATAATTTTAAATACCACTATTAGGTCACCCCTTCCCTTTTCAAGAGAAAATGGACCCAGTCTGTTCAGCTTTCCCTGATAAGTATAGCCTCACAATTCTAGTATCATCCTGATAAATCTTTTTTTGACCCTCTCCCATGCCTCGAGATTTTTTTTTTATCATATGGTGACCAGAATTGTACACCGTACTCCAGGTTAGGTCTAACCAAGGTTCAATACAGTTTAGCATAACTGCTTTACTTTCCAATTCTATCTCTCTGGAAATAAAGCCTAGTTCTTGGTTTGTTTTATTCATGGCCTTATGGCTGTGTCGTAGCTATTAATGATTTTATTATTTGCACTACCCCATTTAGATTCTTACTTTCCAAGTAATATGCAACCTCCTTATTTTTCTTAACAAAATATAACACCTCACACTTTTTTATGTTGGAATTCATTTGCCAATTATTTGCTCATTCTTCAAGTTTATTAATGTCCTCCTGTAACTTGTTGCAGTCCTCCTCAGTGTTGACTATTTCCACCACAATTTGGTGTCATCCACAAATTTAGAAATGTTGCTTTTGATTCCAAAGTCTAAATCGTTGATCTGAATTGTGAACAGCAGTGGTCTGAACCCACTTCTGCCACTCTGAATACCTACCTTTTACCCCTACTCTCCTCTCTGTCTGTTGTCAGCCAGCTATCCATTCTGCAAATTTTTCCCTGAGTCCGCTTATTCATTAGTCCATTATGTGGTACCTTATTGGAGGCCTTTTGGAAATCTCGATATATTACATCTACTATATTACCCTGAACCACGCTCTTCTATCTCTTTAAATAATTCAGTGAGATTGCTCAAGCAAGACTTTCCCTTGTGAAATCCATGCTGACTATTCATTATTATATTTTTCATCTCTAGATGTTTTTCTATTTTCTCCTTCAGTAGGAGTTCCATTATTTTCCTACAATTGACAATAAGCTGACTGGTTTATAATTCCCTGGGCATGTTGTGTTCCCCTTCTTAAAAATAGGAATTACATTAGCTGTCTGCCAGTCTTCTGGCTCTACACTTTTTTCTAATGAATTATTACATATGTACAGTAATGTCTCTTCCCTAGATTCTTTTAAAATGTGGGGATGGAATCCATCCAAACCAGGGATTTTAACCAGTTTTATCTGGTTAGTTTATTTATTATTTCTGTTCTTTTTATTTTAAATGCAACTGTATCATTTCTAATCTCATCTTCTGATGTCATACCCAGCTGATTCTTCTCACTGGTAAATACAGAAGCAAATTAATTATTTAATATTTCGGCTATTTCACCATCACTCCCTATGATT
The DNA here is from genome assembly GCF_036365525.1 of Heterodontus francisci. Classification (NCBI taxonomy): domain Eukaryota; kingdom Metazoa; phylum Chordata; class Chondrichthyes; order Heterodontiformes; family Heterodontidae; genus Heterodontus; species Heterodontus francisci. The sequence goes on along the minus strand of NC_090380.1, from coordinate 9,321,960 downwards.
TTATCCAGTCCATCCCTACGTGGCCCTATTCCCATCCGGACTTTCCTTTACTATTGATGTGCCTGTAGAATACGAACATCCAAGCATACGAATTAGGAGCGGCAGTAGGCCACTCGGCCCTTCGAGCCTGCTCCGCCAGTCAATAACTTCATGGCTGAACTGATTACTCCACATTTCCACCTACCCCCAAAATCCTTCCACCCCCTTGCTCAAGCAAGACTTTTCCATGTGAAATCCATTTTGTTTTATGTTCCTTGATAATTTAGCTCCTCTTTGCCTTCCAAATTGCTTTTTTTGTCTTCTCTCCGAATCTCTTCATTCCCTTGTTTGCAAATCCCTTCATGGCCTCGCCCCTCCCTTTCTCTGTAATCCCCTCCACCCCACAATTCTCCGAGATATCTGTGCTCCTCTAATTCTGATCTCTTCTTCATTCTTGATTTCAATCACTCCATCATTGGTGGCCGCACCTAAGCTTCCTCAGCCCTGAACTCTGGAATTCAATCCTCAAATCTCTCCATCGCTCTCTCTTCCTTTAAAACACTCTTTAAAACTTACCTCTTTGACAAACCATTCAGTCATCTGCCATAATATTCCTTTATGTGGCTCGGTGTCATATTATGTTCACTAATGCCACTATGAAGCACCTTGGGACACTTTATTAACTTAAAGGCTCTTTATAAATATGCGTTGTTATTGTCATGGTCTTCCCTGCTGTCTATGTATTTAGCCTACACCTCTTTCCTGACCCTTATTTTTTTAGCGGAAGATATTTTTCCTGGATTTTGTTGAACACCTTTTTAAATGCTCTCCATCGCTGTTCTGCATCATTCTTTGTGAATATTGTTGTGCATTTTATTTTCCCAGGTATCACTCTCAAACTGTCAAAATCAGCTCATGTTCAATCAATTATCCTGATATTTGCCATGCTTATGTCCTTACATAGCATTACACAGGATAAACAGTATAGAAGCAGACTATTTGGACCAACTGCTGAACTACAAGAAAGCCCCCAGCGAGTTAACATCCTTAGCACTTAAAGCAGCCAGAAGCGCTGCACAAAGAACAGCCAGGCGCTGCGCAAATGACTACTGGCAACACCTATGCAGTCATATTCAGCTGACCTCCGACACCGGAAATATCAGAGGAATGTATGATGGCATGAAGAGAGCTTTTGGGCCAACCATCAAGAAGATCGCCCCCCTCAAATCTAAATCAGGGGAAATGATCACTGACCAACGCAAACAAATGGACCGCTGGGTGGAGCACTACCTAGAACTGTACTCCAGAGAGAATGTTGTCACTGAGACCGCCCTCAATGCAGTCTCTGCCAGTCATGGATGAGCTGGACGTACAGCCAACAAAGTCGGAACTCAGTGATGCCATTGATTCTCTAGCCAGCGGAAAAGCCCCTGGGAAGGACAGCATTACCCCTGAAATAATCAAGAGTGCCAAGCCTGCCATATTCTCAGTACTCTACGAACTGCTTTGCCTGTGCTGGGATGAGGGAGCAGTACCACAGGACATGCGCAATGCCAATATCATCACCCTCTATAAAAACAAAGGTGACCGCGGTGACTGCAACAACTACCGTGGAATCTTCCTGCTCAGCATAGTGGGGAAAGTCTTTGCTCGAGTCGCTTTAAACAGACTCCAGAAGTTGGCTGAGCGTGTCTACCCTGAAGCACAGTGTGGCTTTTGAGCAGAGAGATCCACCATTGACATGCTGTTCTCCCTTTGCCAGCTACAGGAGAAATGCTGCGAACAACAGATGTCCCTCTACGTTGCTTTCATAGATCTCACCAAAGTCTTTGACCTCGTCAACAGACGTGGTCTCTTCAGACTACTAGAAAAGATCGTATGTCCACCAAAGCTACTAAGTATCATCACCTCATTCCATTACAATATGAAAGGCACAATTCAGCATAGCGGCGCCTCATCAGAGCCCTTTCCTATCCTGAGTGGTGTGAAACAGGGCTGTGTTCTCGCACCCACACTATTTGGGTTCTTCTTCTCACTGCTGCTCTCACACGCGTTCAAGTCTTCAGAAGAAGGAATTTTCCTCTACACAAGATCAGATGGCAGGTTGTTCAACCTTGCCCATCTAAGAGCGAAGACCAAAGTACGGAAAGTCATCAGGGACTGCATTAACATCCCACACAGAAGAGTGTCTGCAGAGGCTCATCGACAGGATTGCGGCTGCCTGCAACGAATTTGGCCTAACCATCAGCCTCAAGAAAACGAGCATCATGGGACAGGATGTCAGAGATGCTCCATCCGTCAATATTGATGACCACGGTCTGGAAGTGGTTCAAGAGTTCACCTGCCTAGGCTCAACTATCACCAGTAACCTGTCTCTCGATGCAGAAATCAACAAGCGCATGGGAAAGGCTTCCACTGCTATGTCCAGACTGGCCAAGAGAGTGTGGGAAAATGGCCCACTGACACGGAACACAAAAGTCCGAGTGTATCAAGCCTGTGTCCTCAATACCTTGCTCTATGGCGGCGAGGCCTGGACAACGTATGTCAGCCAAGAGCGACGTCTCAACTCATTCCATCTTTGCTGTCTCCAGAAAATCCTCTGCATCAGGTGGCAGGACCATATTTCCAACGCAGAAGTCCTCGAGGCGGCCAACATCCCCAGCTTATACACCCTACTGAGCCAGCAGCGCTTGAGATGGCTTGGCCATGTGAGCCACATGGAAGATGGCAGGATCCCCAAGGACATATTGTACAGCAAGCTCGTCACTGGTATCAGACCCACGTGCCGTCCATGTCTCCACTTTAAAGACATCTGCAAACGCGACATGAGTCCTGTGACATTGATCACAAGTCGTGGGAGCCGGATGTCATTGATCGCCAGAACTGGTGGACAGCCATAAAGGCGGGGCTAAAGAGTGGCGAGTCGAAGAGACTTAGCAGTTGGCAGGAAAAGAGACAGAAGTGCAAGGAGAGTGCCAACTGTGTAACAGCCCCGACAACCAATTTTATCTGCAGCACCTGTGGAAGAGTCTGTCACTCTAGAATTGGCCTTTATAGCCACTCCAGGCACTGCTTCACAAACCACTGACCACCTCTAGGTGCTTATCCATTGTCTCTCGAGACAAGGAGGCCAAAAGGAAGGAACAGGTCAATGTTAGCTCCCACCTGTCCTCATCTAAATCTATCAATGTAACCCTATATTCCCTTCTCATATGCTTTTCTAGTCTCCCCTTAAATGCATCGATACTATTTGCTTCAACCTCTCCCTGTGGCAGTGAGTTCCACATTCTCACCACTCTCTGGGTAAAGAAGTTTCTTCTGAATTCCCGATCTGATTTCTTGGTCACTATCTTACATTGATGGCGTCTAGTTAGGCTCTTCACCACAAGTGGAAACATTCTCTCTGTGTCTACTCTATCAAAACCTTCTATAATTTGAAAGACCTCTATTAGGTCACCCCTCAGCCTTCTCTTATCAAGACTCTTCATCCTTTCCTGATATTTATATCCACACATTTCTGGTATCATCTCTGTAAGTCTTCTCTGCAACTTCTCCTGTGCCTCTCTATCCTTTTTATAATATGGCGACCAGAACGGTACTCGAAGTGTGGTCCAACCAAGTTTTGATACAATTTTAGCACAATCCCCCTACTTTTCAATTCTATCCCTCTAGAAATGAAGTCTACTGCTTGGGTTTATTTTTTCATGGGCTTGCTAACGTGTGTGCAACTTTTAATGATTGGCATATTTATACGCCGAGATCCCTTTGTTCCTTTACCCCATCTAGACTCACACATTCAAATTAATAAGTTTTATTCTTCCTGTCAAAATGTATTACCTCACATTTATGTGGGTTAAATTTAATTTGCTAATTATCTGTCCATTCAGCAAGTTTATTAATGTCCTCCTGTAGTCTGTTGCAGTCCTCCTCAGTATTGACTATCCCCCTCAATTTGGTGTCATCAGCAAATTTAGAAATTGTGTGTTTTTTTATTTGTTTGTGGGATGTGGGCGTCGCTGACTAAGCCAGCATTCATAGTCCATCCCTAATTGTCCTTGAGAAGGTGGTGGTGAGCTGCCTTCTTGAACCGCTGCAGTCCATTTGAGGTAGATACACCCACAGTGCTGTTAGGAAGAGAGTTCCAGGATTTTGACCCAGTGACAGTGAAGGAACAGCGATATAGTTCCAAGTCAGGTTGGTGTGTGGCTTGGAGGGGAACTTGCGGGTGGTGGTGTTCCCATGCTACTGCTGCCCTGTCCTTCTAGATGGTAGAGGTCATGGGTTTGGAAGGTGCTGTCAAAAGAACCTTGGTCAGTTGCTGCAGTGCATCTTGTAGATGGTACATACTGCTGCCACTGTGCATCAGTGGTGAGGGGAGTGAATGTTGAAGGTGGTGGATAGGGTGCAAATCAAGCGGGCTGCTTTGTGCTGGATGGTGTCAAGCTTTTTGAGCATTGTTGGAGCTGCACCCATCCAGGCAAGTGGACAGTATTCCATCACACTCCTGACATGTGCCTTGTAGATGGTGGACAGGCTTAGGGGAGACGGGAGGTGAGTCACTTGCCACAGGATTCCCAGCCTCTGACCTGCTGTTGTAGCCACAGCATTTATGTGGCTGGTTTAGTTCAGTATCTGGTCAATGGTAACCCCCTGGATGTTGATAGTGGGGGATTCAGTGATGGTAATGCCATTGAACATCAAAGGGAGATGGTTAGATTCTCTCTTTTTGGAGATGGCCTTTGCCTCACACTTGTGTGGTGCGAATGTTACTTGCCACTTATCAGCCCAAGCCTGGATGTTGTCCAGCTCTTGCTGCATCTAGACATGGGCTGCTTCAATATCTGAGGAGTCGTGAATGGTGCTGAACATTGTGAAATCATCAGCAAGCATCCCCACTTCTGACCTTATGATGGAAGGAAGGTCATTGATGAAGCAGCTAAAACGGTTGGGTCTCGGACACGACCCTGAGGAACTCCTGCAGTGATGTCCTGGGACTGAGATGGTTGTCCTCCAACAACCACAACCACAACCATCTTCCTTTGTGCTCGGTATGACTCCAACCAGTTTTTGATTCCAAAGTCCAAATTGTTAATGTAAATTGTGAACAGCAGTGGTCCCAGCACTGATCCTTGTAGAACACTACTTCCCACCTTCTACCACTCTGAATAACTACTCTTCATTCCCACTCTCTGTTTTCTCTCTAAAAGCCAGCGAGTAATCCATTCTGCCTGACTCTGCATTCTCTGACTTTATTCATTAGACCAGTATGGGCCACCTTATCGAAGGCCTTTTGAAAATACGGATAAATTTCTACTACTGCATTATCATTGTCCCTGTTACCTCCTCAAAAAATTCAATAAGGTTGGTCAAGCAAGATTTTCCTTTTTGTAATCCACGCTGACTATTCATTATTATATTTTTTGTTTCCAGATGTTTTTCTATTTGCTCCTTTCATACAGATTCCATTATTTTTCCAACCATTGATGTTAAGCTGACTGGTCTGTAGTTCCCTGGGCATGTTCTATCCTCTTCTTAAATACTGCAATCACATGAGCTATCTGCCAGTCCCCTGGCACTACATCTGTTTTGAATTGTTAAATATGTGTGGTAATACCTGTATGGTAATACCTGTGTGGTAATGCCTGTGTGGTAATGCCTGTGCGGTAATGCCTGTGTGGTAATGCCTGTGTGGTAATGCCTGTGCTATCTCTCTTGTCGATTCTTTAAAAATATGTGGATACAATCCATCTCGACTTTTATCCTCTTTGAATTGGATTAATTTATTCAGTATATAAATCATTACACGTCTCATCATGCAATGTCATGTCCCCCTGTTCGATCTCCTTGGTAAATACTGAAATGAAATAATGATTTAATATTTCCTGCATCGCTCTATCGTTACCTGTAGTATTACCCTGTCTATCCCTTAATGGTCTTATTCTCATCACAGCCTTCCTTTTTTTATTGATTTGCCTGTGAAATATTGCACTATGTTGTTTTATGTTCCTTGATAAATTAATTTCATATTTGTTTTTTTTTTTAATTCTCTCCTAATCATTTTGTATTGTCTCTTATCAGGCACTCCTCTGCTATCTATATACTTAATATATGCCTCTTTCCCAACCCTCAATGAACAAAGAACAATACAGCACAGGAACAGGCCATTCGGCCCTCCAAGCCTGCGCCGATCTTGATGTCTGCCTAAACTAAAACGTTCTGCACTTCCGGGGACCGTATCCCTCTATTCCCTTCCTATTCATGTATTTGTCAAGATGCCTCTTAAACGTCTCTATGGTACCTGCTTCCACCACCTCCCCCGGCAACAGGTTCCAGGCACTCACCACCCTCTGTGTAAAGAACTTGCCTCGCACATCCCCTCTAAACTTTGCCCCTCACACCTTAAACCTATGTCCCCTAGTAACTGACTCTTCCACCTTGGGAAAAAGCTTCTGACTATCCACTCTGTCCATGCCGCTCATAACTTTGTAAACCTCTATCATGTCGCCCCTCCACCTCCTTCGTTGCAGTGAAAACAATCCAAGTTTATCCAACCTCTCCTCATAGCTAATGCCCTCCAGACCAGGCAACATCCTGGTAAACCTCTTCTGTACCCTCTCCAAAGCCTCCACGTCCTTCTGGTAGTGTGGCGACCAGAATTGCACGCAATATTCTAAGTGTGGCCTAACTAAGGTTCTGTACAGCTGCAGCATCACTTGCCAATTTTTATACTCTATGCCCCGACTGATGAAGGCAAGCATGCCGTATGCCTTCTTGACTACCTTATCCACCTGCATTGCCACTTTCAGTGACCTGTGGACCTGTACGCCCTGATCTCTCTGCCTGGCAATACTCCGAAGGGTTCTGCCATTTACTGTATACCTCCCACCTGTATTAGAACTTCTAAAATGCATTACCTCACATTTGTCCAGATTAAACTCCATCTGCCATTTCTCCGCCCAAGTCTCCAATCGATCTATATCCTGCTGTATCCTCTGACAATCCTCATCACTGTCCACAACTCCACCAACCTTTGCGTCGTCTGCAAACTTACTAATCAGACCAGCTACATTTTCATCCAAATTATTTATATATACGACAAACAGCAAAGGTCCCAGCACTGATCCCTGCGGAACACCACTAGTCACATCCCTCCATTCAGAAAAGCACCCTTCCACTGCTACCCTGTCTTCTATGACCAAGTTAGTTCTGTATCCATCTTGCCAGCTCACCTCTGATCCCGTGTGACTTCACCTTTTGTACCAGTCTGCCATGAGGGACCTTGTCAAAGTCTTTACTGAAGTCCATGTAGACAACATCCACTGCCCTTCCTTCATCAATCATCTTCGTCACTTCCTCAAAAAACCCGATCAAGTTAGTGAGAGACGACCTACCCTTCACAAAACTATGCTGCCTCTCACTAATAAGTCCATTTGTTTCCAAATGGGAGTAATTCCTGCCCCGAAGAATCCTCTCCAATAATTTCCCTACCACTGACGTAAGGCTCACCGGCCTTAATTTCCTGGATTATCCTTGCTACCCTTCTTAAACAAAGGAACAACATTGGCTATTCTCCAGTCCTCTGGGACCTCACCTGTAGCCAATGAGGATACAAAGATTTCAGTCAAGGCCCCAGCAATTTCCTCCCTTGCCTCCCTCAGTATTCTGGGGTAGATCCCATCAGGCCCTGGGGACTTATCTACCTTAATGTTTTGCAAGACGCCCAACACCTCCTCCTTTTTGATATTGACATGACCCAGACTATCTACACTCCCTTCCCTAGGCTCATCATCCACCAAGTCCTTCTCTTTGGTGAATACTGATGCAAAGTACTCATTTAGTACCTCACCCATTTCCTCTGGCTCCACGCGTAGATTCCCTCCTCTGTCCTTGAGTGGGCCAACCCTTTCCCTTGTTACCCTCTTGCTCTTTATATACGTATAAAAAGCCATGGGATTCTCCTTAATCCTGTTTGCCAATGAATTTTCATGACCCCTTTTAGCCCTCCTAACTCCTTGCCTTATGGAGTATCACTAGTATTTAGTTTCTTTCCTTTTAGTGGAATATATTTTTTCTGCACTCTATTGAATACCATTTTAAATGTTGCCCATTGTTGTTCCACATTAAGAAGGCAAATGGTATGTTGGCCTGCATAGCGAGAGGATTCGAGTACAGGAGCAGGGATGTCTTGCTGCAATGATACCACATCTGGAGTATTGTGTGCAGTTTTGGTCTCCTTATCAGAGGAAGGATGTTCTTGCTATGGAGGGAGTGCAGTGAAGGTTCACCAGACTGATTCCTGGGATGGCATGACTGACGTATGAAGAGAGATTGGGACGATTCGGCTTGTATTCGCTAAAGTTTTGAAGAATGAGAGGGGATCTCATAGAAACCTACAAAATTCTAACAGGACTGGACAGACTAGATGCAGGAAGGATGTTCCCGTTGGCGGGGGAGTCCAGGACCAGGGGTCACAGTCTCAGGATAAAGGGTAAGCCATTTGGGACTGAGATGAGGAGGGATTTCTTCACCCAGAGAGTGGTGAACCTGTGGAATTCTCTACCACAGAAAGCAGTTGAGGCCAAATCATTAAATATATTCAAGAAAGAGTTAGATATAGTTCTTAGGGTTAAAGGAATCAAGGGATACGAGGAGAAAGCGGGAACAGGTTACTGAGTTTAGATGATCAGCCATGGTCATCTTGAATGGCGATGCAGGCTAGAAGGGCCGAATGGCCTATTCCTGCTCCTATTTTCTCTGTTTCTATGTTAACGTCATTCTTTGCCAATATCGCTGCCCATTTTATATTCCCAAGTTCTATTCTCAGTCCCTCAAAATCAGCTTCTCTCAATCTCTTAGCCCAGTTTTCATCATACTTAAGTCCTTCTCTATTATCATTTGGAAGTGTATTATATTATGGTCACTATTGCCTATATGGTCCCCTACTTTTACTTTTCTTAGTGCTCTGATTCATTCCCTGTTATTGGTTCCAATTGTGAATCTTCCCTTGTTGGGCTGATAACATATTGGGTTAGAATGGAGTCCTGTACCCTTTGTAGGAACTTATTATCTTATTATTATCTTAAACCATATTATATTATGATCCCTATTGCTTAGATTTTCCTCTACTTTTGCTTCTCTTATCTGGGCCAACTGGGCAACAATTAAATTTTTTTCTTAGGCTGCCCGAAGAATGGTTTAGCTGTATTTCCACCCCACACCCTCCCCCCCTCCACCTTCATATCCTCCTCCTCCCATAGCAAGTGTTAAAGATATGATCAAATTGTCATGCCAGGGGATGGGGATGTGGCTTCTGCCGCTAACTCTGGACACTGTGCCAGGATTGGGAAAGGAGGACACCAGCATCTATTCTGCAACAATGAAAAATGAGGGATGTGGTTTCACTTCCACAAGCAGAGTAAAGGAACAGAGATAAAGGAATACAAAGAGGCGTAAGTTATGCTTCAGTTGTATAAAGACTTGGTTAGATCCAGTCTGGAATACTGTGTTCACCTCAGAAAGATGCACTGGCCTTGGAGAGGCTGAGATGTACATTCACCAGAATAGTACCAGGGCTGAAAGTGGTAAACTGGGAGCACAGATTGCATGAAGATGGCTTATTTTCTTTTGAGTTTAGAAAATTGAAGGCTGATCTGATGGAGACATTTTAAACGTTAAAAGGATCTGATAGGCGGAAACTATTTCAGAATAAAGGTGATTGATCTTAAAATTAGAGCCAGACCATTCAGGCGTGAAATCAGGAAGTGCTTTTGCACACTAAAATTTCTGGAAATTTGGAACTCGCTCCCTCAAAACGTTGAGGATACTGGGGTTAACAGGTTATAATTAATTAATTATAGATAATTCGAGATTACAGATGGGGCAGGCTTGAGAGGCTGACTGTAATTCTTGGAAGAGGAGGAACAGGCCAGAGTGCAAAAGCAGGCAGTTCTGCTAAACCTTAATAACTGATTAGGCCCCAGCTGGAGGATTCTGTACAATTCTGGACACCACACTTTAGGAAGGGTCGTAGAGAGGGTGCAGAGGAGATTTACCAGAATAGTACCAGGGAGGAGGGAACTTGGTTTTGTGAAGATACTTGAGAAGCTAGCACTGTTCTCCTTTGGGGCAGAGAAGGTTCTGAGGACATTTCATGGAGGTGGAGTATCTCCTCTACAGACTAATTAGCGGAGTAATCACCTTAAACACAACAAATGAGGGGGCTCTCACTTGGCTCTGGGGATTTGCAGTCACTAAATAAATAAATAACAGTGCATAGAGAATGAAGGAGAGGATGACCAAAAAAGGAATATGAAAAGGTTATGCAAGGAATCAACAAACAGTTAGGAGTCTAGAATTAGGGAGCGTGTCACAGTCTCAGAATAAGGCATCACCATTTAAGACCGAGATTTATTTTATTTAGAGATACAACACTGAAACAGGCCCTCCAGCCCACCAAGTCTCTGCTGACCATCAACCACCCATTTATACTAATCCTACATTAATCACATATTCCCTACCACATCCCCTCAATTCCCTTACCAGCTACCTGCACTAGGGGCAATTTACAATGGCCAATTTACCTATCAACCTGCAGGTCTAATGCTGTGGGAGGAAACCAGAGCACCCGGCGGAAACCCAGAATCGAACGTTGGTCGCTGGAGCTGTGAGGCTGCGGTGCTAACCACTGCACCACTGTGCCCCGCCCAAAGAGATGAAGAGAAATGTTTGTGAATCCCAGAGAGCTGTGGATGTTCAGTCGTTGAGTATATTCAAGACAGAGGTCGATAGATTTTTGGTTACGAAGGGAATTAAGTGATGTGGGGATAGTGCAGGAAGGTGGAGTTGAGGTGGATGATCAGCCATGGTCTGATTGAATGGCGGAGCAGGCTCGAAGGGCTGAATGGCCTACTTCAGCTCCTATTTCTTATGTTCTTATGACAAACAATTGGAAAGAAAAACGTAGTGGGGCTATGGGGATAGAGCAGGGGAGTGGGATTAATTGGATAGCTCCTTCAAAGAGCTGGCAAAGGCACAATGGGCCAAATGGCCTCTTTCTGTGCTATAACATTCGATGATTAACCTACTTAAAATGGATGGTAAAGTCTAGGCATTTTCCACCAAAAGTTCAACGTACAGAGAAGCAAAGGTGGAAATGTAGAAATATGAAATTTATAACTAAGTTGATATTTTAAATTGTAGCTGAGGATGTCAACGATATGATCAGTTCAAGGAGTAAAGAACCTTTCAACTCATTAAAAGAAGCTGATGACAGCTGGCCTGGAGTTTATGGAGGTAGTGGAGGCAGTAGAGTTTGTTTCTCCTGGTTTTAGTTAGCCTATAAGCTGCCCGTGTTCAGCCGGCGTCTAAACACAGGAAGATAGGCTAACATATGAGTGAGAACATACTGCTAATAGCGGAACACATGGCAACTGGAAAGGAAATACTTGTGGTCAGCTCATATTGTACGATAATGTACAATTCAAGCCTTTTATCGTTTGGTTACAATGGAAAGGTGCTGGTGAAGGTCATTGAGCCCATGAAAGAGAAAAACAAAGACTTGCATTTCTGTAGCGCCTTCATCAGCCTCACGATGTCCCAAAGCGCTTTACAGCCAATGAAGTATTTTTGAAGTGTAGTCACTGATGTAATACAGGAAACAAGGCAGCCAATTTGTGCACAGCAAGCTCCCACAAACAGCAATGTAATAAATGATCAGATTATATGTTCCAGTGAAGGTAGTTGAGAGATAAGCACTGCCAGGGAAAGCTCGCCTGCACTTCTTCAAAAAAGTGCCGTGGGATCTTTAACATTCACCTGAGGGGCAGAAAGACTGTGCGCAGTCACACACCATCCCGACTTGGAACTATATCGCCGTTTCTTCACTGTCGCTGAGTCAAAATCCTGGAACTCCCTTCCTAACAGCACTGTGGGTATACCTACCCCACATGGACTGCAGTGGTTCAAGAAAGCAGCTCACCACCACCTTCTCAAGGGAAATTAGGGATGGGAAATAAATGCTGGCCTGGCCAGCGACGCCCACATCCCACGAATGAATAAAAAAAAATGTACCATCTATTAACCCCCAAATGAGGCTAACCAAACCAGGTGTCTTTAGATCAACAAATTAACTGTTTAAACTGAAAACTAAATTCTTCAATACTACTAAGATATAAACAACATTTAAAATAGAAAAGATTAGTGTCCTTGCAGATTATGCTCCTGCTGAAGTGGAATCTTCCAACGTGGAACTGTCCAAGGTTGTTTGAAGTCCTCACAGCCGTCTGCTGGGGGGGGGGGGGGGGGAGGCTTCTTCAACAGGAGAACAGTCTGTACTCTAGTTCAGCAGTTGAAATGATGCTTTTCTTCTCTAGTGATGAATTCAGTAATTAACAACTTGCAAAGACTTTTGAATGAATCAATTTGGGTTTACAATTTTTGAGGGGTAAAAAAGTGATAAGTCTAAAATTCACCTTCCTTCAGTTTAAATTATCAGAGGACTCTGTTAGGTTTATGCTGGTCCAGCTGTCTGTGTATGTCTGAGAGTTAGAACAGCCTTTTTCCACTATAACCCAGCTCAAAATTAAATTCTAACATTCTATCTCTCGATCTTCAGCCTCTGAGTGGCTGTATCCCGGGGCAAGCACTCTTTGAATTACAGTCCCTGAAGCCTGTTGCCTGAAAGCAGTACCGATCCTTTTCCAGCCTTAAAGGCACACGGCATACTTCACGGGGAAAAAAACAACAGGTTCATGACACAATCCATGATAATAATGTTACCCCTAATCCCATGAGGGCTAATCATGTATAATAGCATCTTGTGCCTTCTCAAAACCAACCTCCATCCACTGGCTCCCTCTTATCTACCCTGCCAACTACACCTGAAAAACTCAAACAGAATTTCTCTTTCATAAAACCTTGTTAACTCTACCTAATAGTCATTTTCCAAGCGTCCTGTTAACATGGCCTTAATAACAGATTCTCGTATTTTCCGGACAACTGATGTCAGCCTAACCAGTTCCCTGTTTTCTCTCTCCCTCCTTTCTTGAACATTGGGGTTACATTTGCTAACTTCCAATCCAAAACTGTTCTCGAATCAAGGGAATTCTGAAAGGTCAAAACTAATGCATCCACTGTCTCTGCAGCCATCTCTTAAAACCCTGGAATGCAAGCTGTCAGATCCAGGGGATTTGTCAGCTTTCAGTCCAATAATTTCTCCAGTAACTTTTCTTTACTAGTATTAACTGCTTTAAGTCCCTCATTCTCATTACACATTTGGTTCTCCACTATTATGTTTTTGTGTCTTCAACTGTGAAGACAGATACCTCTCTGCCATTAACAGATAACATCTCTGCCATTTCTTCATTCCCCATTATAATTTCACTTCTTTCTCCCTCTCAGGGACCCGTGTTTACTTTTGCTAATCCCTTCCTTTTTACGTACTTGTAAAAGCTCTTACAATGTATTTTTACATTACTTGCTAGATCACTCTCATATTCCATTTCTTTCCTCTTTATCAACTTCTTGTCCAGATTTTTAAAAAATCCTTCCAATCGTGAGCCTTAAAAATATTTTTGGCGACATTGTAAGCCTCCTCGTTTAATCTAATACTATCTTTAACTTTTCTAGTTAGCCATTGTTGTACGACTTTTCCAGTGGAGTATTTATTCCTCAAGGGAATGTATATTCATTGAGAATTATGAATCATTTCTTTCAATGTTTTCCATTGTTTATCTAGCATCATATTTTTAAATCTGATATCCCAATCTATCTCAGTCAGCTCACCCCTAACTCCATCACTGGCTCTGTTTAATCACAAAACTTCAGTTTTGGAGTGAACCACATCATTCCCAAATTTAGTATAAAATTCGATAATAATATAATTCTTCCCAGAGGATTCTTTACTACATTACACAATACAGATCTAAAATAGCCTGTTCACTCATTGGTTACTCAACATATTCGTCTAGAAAACTCTCTTGAATGCATTCCATGAATCATCCTCCAATCTACGTTTGCCAATTTGGTTTGGCCAGTCTGTATGAACAGTAAAGTCCCCCATAATTATTACATTAGCCTTGTTACACACTCCTCTAATTTCCTGATTTATACACTGTCCAATACAATGATTACTGTTAGGAGGCCTGTAAATTACTGCTGACAGTGTTCACGGACCTTATTTTATTTTAACACTGGACCCATACTGATTCTACATCCTGATTTTCTGCATGAAGTTCCTTTGTTCTTCCTGCCTTTCTCTCAACCTTCATTATCTGGGCTACACCATCTCCGTTTTTCAAAGCGTCATAGAATTATTTACAGCATAGAAGGAGGTCATTCGGCCCATCGAGTCCATGCTGGTTATCCACGGAGCAATCCAGTCAGTCCCACTCCCACACTCGATCCCTGTAGCCCTGCAACTTTATTTCCTTCAAGTGGACATTCGATTTCCTTTTGAAATCATTGATTGTTTCCACTTCCACACAATTCATGGGCAGTGAATTACATAGAAACATAGAAAATAGGCCCTTCGAGCCTGCTCCGCCATTCGTTATGATCATGGCTGATCATCCAACTCAGGAACCTGTTCCCGCTTTCCCCCATACCCTTTGATCCCTTTAGACCCAAGAGCTATATCTAACTCCTTCTTGAAAACATATAATGTTTTGGCCTCAACTGCTTTCTGTGGTAGCGAATTCCACAGGCTCACCACTCTCTGGGTGAAGAAATGTCTCCTCATCTCAGTCCTGAAAGGTTTACCCCATATCCTTAGACTATGACCCCTGGTTCTAGACTTCCCCACCATCGGGAACATCCTTCCAGGATCTACCCTGTCAAGTCCTGTTAGAATTTGATAGGTTTCTATTAGATTCCCCCCTCACTCTTCTGAACTCCAGCGAATATAATCCTAACCGAATCAATCTCTCCTCATATGTCAGTCCTGCCATCTCAGGAATCAGTCTGGTAAACCTTCACTGCACTCCCTCTGTAGCAAGAACATCCTTCCTCAGATAAGGAGACCAAAACTGCACACAATATTCCAGGTGTGGCCTCACCAAGGCCCTGTATAATTGCAGCAAAACATCCCTGCTCCTGTACTCAAATCCTCTCACTATGAAGGCCAACATACCATTTGGCTTTTTTACCGCCTGTTGAACCTGCATGCTTACTTTCAGCGACTGGTGTATCTGAACACCCGGGTCTCGCTGCATAGTTCCGTCTCTCAGTTTATAGCCATTCAAATAATAATCTGCCTTCCTATTTTTGCTACCAGAGTGGATAACCTCATATTTATCCACATTATACTGCATCAGCCATGCATTAGCCCACTCACTCAACTTGTCCAAATCACCCTGAAGCCTCTCTGCATCCTCCTCATAACTCACCCTCCCACCCAGTTTTGTGTCATCTGCAAATTTGGAGATATTACATTTAGTTCCCTCATTTAAATCATTACTATATATTGTGAATAGCTGGGGTCCGAGCACCGATCCCTGTGGTACCCCACTAGTCACTGCCTGCCATTCGGAAAAAGACCCATTTATCCCTACTCTTTGTTTCCTGTCTGCCAACCAATTTTCTATCCATCGCAATACACTACCCCAATCCCATGCGCTTTAATTTTACACGCTAATCTCTTATGTGGGACTTTGTCGAAAGCCTTCTGAAAGTCCAAATAAACCACATCCACTGGCTCCCTCTCATCAACTCTACTGGCTATATCCTCGAAGAATTCTAGTAGATTTGTCAAGCATGATTTCCCTTTCGTAAAACCATGCTGACTCTGCCTGATTCTACCACTGTTCTCCAAGTGCTCTGTTATAAAATCTTTGATAATGGACTCTAAAATTTTCCCCACTACTGACGTCAGGCTGACTGGTCTATAATTGCCTGCTTTCTTTCTACCTCCCTTTTTAAATAGTGGGGTTACATCAGCTACCCTCCAATCTGTAGGAACTGTTCCAGAGTCTATAGAATCTTGGAAGATGACCACCAATGCATCCACTATTTCTAGGGCCACTTCCTTAAGTACTCTGGGATGCATACCATCATGCCGTGGGGATTTATTGGCCTCCAATCCCATCAATTTCCCCAACACCATTTCTCTACTAATACTGATTTCCTTCAGTTCCTCTCTCTCACTAAGCCCTGTGTTCCCCAACATTTCTGGTATGATATTTGTGTCCTCCTTTGTGAAGACAGAACCAAAGTATGCATTTAGTTGATCAGCCATTTCTTTGTTCCCCATAATAAGTTCCCCTGTTTCTGACTGTAAGGGACCTACATTTGTCTTCACCAATCTTTTTCTCTTCACATACCTATAGAAACTTTTACAGTCAGTTTTTATGTTCCCCGCAAGCTTGCTCTCGTATTCTATTTTCCCCTTCTTAATCAATCCCTTGGTCCTCCTTTGCTAAATTCTAAACTGCTCCCAATCCTCAGGTCTGTTGTTTTTTCTGGCAAATTTATATGCCTCTTCCTTGGATCTAATGCTATCTCTAATTTCCCTTGTAAGCCATGGTTTGGCTACCATTCCCATTTTACTTTTGCACCAGACAGGAATAACCAATTGTTGCAGTTCATCCATGCGCTCTTTAAATGTTTGCCATTGCCTTTCCACCGTCATCCCTTTAAGTAACATTTCCCAATCCATCATAGCCAACTCACGCCTCATACCTTTGTAGTTTCCTTTACAAACATTCAGGACCCTAGTCTCAGAATCAACTACGTCACTGTCCATCTTGATGAAGAATTCAATAATATTATGGTCGCTCATCCCCAAGGGGTCTCGCACCACTAGATTGTCAGGTCTAGAGATCCAGGTCATTACCACCCGCTGTGTAAAAAAAGTGCTTCCTCATATTCCCCCCTGCATCTCTAGCCCAAAACCTTCAATCTGTGTCCTCTAGTCCTTGTACCATTAGTTAATGGGAACAGTTTTTCCTTGTCTAACTTATCTAAGTCTGTCATAATCTTGTACACCTCCATCAAACTGCCCCTCAATCTCCTTCGCTTCAGGGAGAACAACCCCAGTTTCTTCAACCTAACCTTGAGGCTAAAATTCCCCATCGCCAGAACCATTCTGGTAAATCTCCTCTGCACCCTCTCAAGGACCCTCTTTCCTAAAGTAGAGTGACCAGAACTGGGTGCAATACTCTAGGTGGGACCTCATAACCTCCCTACTTTTGTACTCAATGCCTCTATTGTGAAGCCCAAGATCCCATATGCTTTACTAACGACTCAATATATCCTGCCACCTTCAAAGATCGATGCACATGTACCAGGTCCCTCTGTTCCTGCACACTCTTTCGAACTGTGCCATTAAGTATATATTGCCTCACCCTATCCCTTCAGCCAAAATGCATCACCTCACACTTGTCTATATTACATTCTATCCGCCACCTCTCTGCCCATTCTGCTAGCCTGTCTATGTCCTGTTGCAGGCAAATCCTATCATCCTCACTGTTGGCAACTCCTCCAAGTTTGGTGTCATCAGCAATTTTTGAATTTTACTCTGTGTTCCAAGATCCAAGTCATTTATATATAGCCAAAAAAAGTGGTCCCAGCACTAAATCTTAGGGAACACCACTGTCTACCATCCTCCAATCTGAAAAACACCCATTTACCATGACTCGCTGTTTTCTGTCCTTGAGCCAATTTTTTGTCCAATTGGACATTGATCCACCTATTCCATGAACCTCAGTTTTGTTAACCAGCCTTTTATGTAGTACTAAAACCCATACAGACAGCATCCACCGCATTCCCTTCAACAACCTTCTCTGTTACTTCATCAAAAAATTCAATTAGATTAGTCAAGCATGATCTGCCTTTTACAAATCTGTGCTGACTATCCTTAATTAACTCAAACCTCTCTAAGTTTGTATTGATTCTTACCCCGATTATTGTTTTTAAAACCTTCCCCACCACTGATATTAAACTAACTGTCCTGTAGTTGCTCGGACTGTCCTTATACCCTTTCTTGAATAAGGATGTCATATTTACCACTCTCCAATCCCCCGGCATCTCCACCTTATCCAGGGAAGATTGGAAGATTATGGTAAGCTTCTCCATTATCTCCACTCCCACTTCCTTTAGCAACCTGGGATACAGGCCATC
Organism: Heterodontus francisci; assembly: GCF_036365525.1. NCBI lineage: Eukaryota > Metazoa > Chordata > Chondrichthyes > Heterodontiformes > Heterodontidae > Heterodontus > Heterodontus francisci. Next base: position 9,303,867 of record NC_090380.1, on the reverse strand, counting down.
CGAACCAGGTGACTTATCTACCCTAAGCATAGCCAGCCTTTCCAGTACCTTCTCACTCTCAGTTTTCACCCTATCCATTGCATCTATTCTCTCGGCTTCTACCGATATTTTGTCATCATCCTTTTCCTTAGTAAACACTGATACAAAGTACTCGTTCAGTATTCCAGCCTTGCCCTGTGCCTCTAAGTATTTTCTTTTGCCCTAATAGGCCCCACTCCACCTTTCCTACCCATTCACTATTTACAAGCCAGTAGAAGATTTTTGTGTTCCCTTTTACATTATCTGCCATTCTATTCTCATATTCTCTCTTTGCCAGTCTTATTTTCCCCTTCACTTCCTCTCTCAACTTATTGTATTTGGCCTGTTTCTTATTCGATGAGTTCACCTGACATGCATCATACACCCTCTTTAGTTTCATCATAATCTCTATCTTCCTCATCATTCAAGGAGCCCTATTTTTGGTTGCCCTACGTTTCACCCTTGTTGGAATGTACCCAGCCTGTATCTGAAGCATCTCCTTCTTAAAGATAACCCATTGTTCCATTGCTGTTTTTCCTATCAGTCTTTGATTCCATTCTACTCCAGCTAGATCCCTTCTCATTGCATTGAAATTCACCCTCTTCCAATCTAGATGCTCTACCTTATACTGTTCCTTGTTCTTCTGCATGACCAGTCTAAACCTTATGATACGATGATCACTCTTACCCAGGTGTTCTCCCACAGACACTTGGTCCACTTGGCCCACCTCATTTCCCAGCACCAGTTCCAGCAATGCTTCAGTTGGGCTGAGAACATACTGATCTTTTGGCCTCTGTTTGCTAAAGTCAAGTACCCTGTAATATTTAGTTTACAACCTTGGTCACTTTGCAACCACATCTCTGCAATGGCTACTAGATCAAACGCATTCACCTCTATTTGTGCCATTAAACCATGCATTCATTTATAGCGGGCTGAATTTTTCAGTAGAGCCCAAGGTGCCGCCACCTGGACTAGAAGCAGGAGTCGCTGCCACTTGGCCGGGCGAGTGGGGGAGGAGACAGGGGTGGTTGCAGGCTGGGAACTGGTATTCTGCCAGCCAGTAGAGGAGGTGTCCAGTAATACAGCACTGGCAGCGTGAAGTCATGCTGCTGGAAGTGCTGGCATCATATTTGAAGGGTTACCTGCACTCTTGTAAATAAATCCGGCCATAAAGAACTCTGAGTGGAAGACCTGTGAATGAAGGCCCGTCAAAGAATGGCAGAAGCAAGATCCAGGGTGACCCCATGGTTCAGTGTCACCTCCCGAAAGGTTCTCCTCCAGGCTACTCAGGCAAACTGGGAGGTCCTATTTCCCTGGGATGTGAGGGGCAGACCTGCCCGCCAGACCAAGCAAGCCTGCACAGTGATCACAGAGGAGGTCAGCAGCTGTGAGATTATCCCTAGAACCTGGCTGCAGTGCCACAAGTGGGTGAATGATCTCATGACATCTGTCAATGTGAGTGCACCACACTTTGCTCTCTTTTGGAGCGTTCATGTGGCAATGCGTAAGGGTGAGCTTGCTAGAAAAGGAATGCCAACCCAGTCCCTGGCAATGTGGCCAGGCAGCAGCATTACCAGCAGCAGGCATGGCAGTGAAAGGTGACTCCTGCACTGCTGCTGCAGGAGGCATGACTGTATCACCATCACAGTCAGCCAGCCACCCAGCATGTGCATGGAGTTGGTGGGACATGAGCAATGGTAGTGGTGTCCCTTGCCTCGCAATCCTGAGTCCCATGGAGGAGGAGGAGGAGGAGGAGGCACTAAACCTGGAGGACAGCATGAGGGCCATTCTATCACAGATGGTGAGACAGGAGTGGAGACACGAGAGAGTGAGTGGCCACATGGATGGGCACAAGAGAGCCTCTGGCAAACATGAGGCCTAGTCGTCATGTGTTGACCACATATCACATGGGGCTCTACATTAGAAGTAGTCTGAAGGAAGTGATGGAATGCGCATTACCCTCTAATTTATCTTCTTTCCCATTCAGGACAAAGGCACGAGCAGACAGCTTGAGAGACTGGGACACGCTGTCCGCCTCGGAGGAGGAAGAGGGAGCCTCAGAGAGTGCACTGTCACATCGTTCCCTGCACCTTCCACCAGGGCAGATACTCTCACATCGGTGGGTATCCACTCACAAGTAAATCTGGGATCACAATCTGGTGAGCACAGCACAGACACGCCCGAGCAGCTGACAGAGGCTGTGACAACTGATGCTACCAACACTCAGGCTGATGACAAGCCTCTGGAGTCGTCAGAAAGGCAGCAGATGCTGGAACAACAGTGTAGGGTGAGAGAACACCTGGCAGAGCTTCCAGAGGCTCTGCACACCCCGGCACAGATGATGGTGCAGTACATGCAGGCATGGGCGCTGGCATGTGTCTGGCATGTGCGTGATTGACTTCCTCCATCAAGAGATTGGCCATCTTCATGCAGAGCCATATCTAGCAAACCACCCAGTGGATGCCAGAGATGCACATGGACCTGCATGGCATCACCAACTCCATGAGCTATGTGCATCAATGCTGGGCGAGGGTTGGGTAGGGGGGTGGGGGGGGGGGGGGGGTGGTTGGTGGGCACAAGGCGCCTGGACTCATCACCAGGTCCTCGATCTCTTCAGCTGAGCAGGGGCATTCAGGTGTGCCTTGAAAGGGCACAGAAGGGCGAGCCTAATGCATTTGGAGGCTCCTCTCAGCGCAATCCTCCCATGGACAGCAGCTCCTCAGCCCCTCTATCACTGACTCCAGTGCCTCACTCAGCCGCAGTGACAGAGGAGGCTCCTGCACTTGTGCGGGAGGCCCTCAATATGACAGTGCCCTCCAGGCCTCAGGCTGCCAGAGGACGATGGCCAAGGTCATCCCAAGCCATGGGCAGTAAGGTCAGTAGCCTGCCTCCACCTTAGCTGACAGCAGAGGGGGGAGTACCAGGTGGGAGCACATGAAAGAGACTGAAGAAGAGCACCTAGTTGCACTTGGGGTTGACGGCTTAATATTTTCTCGAAGCATGCAGCCTTGCAATTTTTTTCTTCATCAATAAATGTTTGATGTAGCAAGGCATGAAGTTTTCTTGTACTTCTTGTGGGTCACTGGGACTCTCAGGAGCACCCTGGTTCCATCAGAGGGTTTAATGGGTGGGAGTACACTGCAGGAGGTTGAGACATTCCCCCTGCTGCAGCAATATGTCTTACTGCATGCAGGGAAATGGCAAGGTCAATGAGGGAGGTGGTAGAAGGGCTGCAGACTGCTGGAGCTTTATTGCATTGCATTCATCTGTCATAAGGATCATGTGAATGATGCCTGTGTCAGTGCATCTCGAGCCTTCCTTGGACAGACTTCATGCCACCTTGCATGTGGTCCCTGGGCCCTTCAACATCCTACGCTTGGTAATCAGCTTCCTCGATCTCCTCATCATCAGAGGAGGCATCGCACTCAACAATATCCTCAGTGTTCAAATGCTCTCCCCTCTAACACCAGGTCGTGCAGAGTACAGCAAACCACGATGTGAGAGATCCTCGCTGGGATATACTGAAAGGCTCCATCGGATTGCTGTCGGCATCTGAACCGCATCTTCAGAAGCCCTACGGCCTGCTCAATGGTAACTCGAGTTGTGCCATGGTAGGTGTTAGACTTCTCCTCGTAGCAGTACTAGAACTCCTCACAGGAATCAGTACCCAATTCTGCAATGGGTATCCCTGCTCACCCACTATCCATCCTTACTGGCAAGCAGGGGCGGGGGGGGGCGCTCTGAGAAGCTCTGGTACCTGGGACTGCCTTCGAATGTAGGCATTGTGGCTACTTCCCGGGAAACATGCACACACTTGCAGGAAGGGCTTTCAGTGGTCACAGATTAGTTGTACGTTGAGTGAGGGGAAGGCCTTCCTGTTGATGAAGGCTGCTACCTTGGTCTGTGGGAGCCTTGATGGCCACATACACACAGTCAATGACACCCTGCACCTGGGGGAATCCAGCAACACCCTGAATCCTATGGCCCTCTCAGTCTGACTGTCCAGATCGGTGTGAAAACACACGTTTTTCCTGGCCCTCTTGAAGATGGCATTGGTTACCATTTTGATGAAGCGATGAGCCACAGTCTGGGAGATCCCAAAGGTACCTCCAGTGGATCCCTGGAATGATCCTGAGCCTCAGCACCACTGGCACTGGTGGGCACCACTTCCCATGGGGCTCCGCTTGCCCTGCATCATGACACACAGTTCTATGATGACCTACCTTCGGTGACACTGTGGCTCTGACATTTGAAAGTAGCTGAGCCTCAGAGGGTAAAGCCTCTATGGCGAGTAGCCTCTTCTTCGCTCAGGAGACTGGTTGTGTGCCCCTCTGTGCCCTTCTCCTCAGTCCCCCCTCCAAGGCTGATGTTCCCTGCTGCCTCTCTGGTTGTTGCTGTCTCACTGGAGGAACCAATACCTGACTGGATGAGGCCAATGGCATGTAGATTTTCTCAATCACCAGGGCCGCTTTCCCCACTGCTTTACACACACTAGTGCCTGCACCAAGATGGCACTCTGGGGGGTACTCCCCCCCCCCCCACCAGTCCTGGCAACTTTTTCCCTTCTCCCAACTGACAGTGCCAGTGCCTGCCCTGCCAAGCCTCCAAGATTCACAACGGCTGAGGTCTGGATCTAGAACGGATCTGCCACTAGCTCACCACCTCCTCATACAGGGTGAGACTCCGAAGCCCTGTGGTTCCTGTGCACTTCTGGAAACATTAGAAAACCCCGATAAAATTGAAGTTAATTTAACAAGTTTAATTACATTCCAAATGCCTGTAAGTGTGAGGTTCTCCCACCATGCTGGCTGCCCTTCGGAATATCCAGTTTCGATGCGAAGGTTGGGTGTGATCGATGTGATGTGGGCTTCCATCCTGCCTTCTGTTCTGATATTCTGGCCCCTCCTGCCTCCCTGTGGGCTGGGAAAATTCAGCTCAGCATCTTTAATTTGATCCTCTTTACTCTTTCTCCCTGATGTCACTCGTCGCTAAGGTCTGTTACTATTATTAAACTCGCTGGGCAGAATCTTCCCGGTCCCGCTGAGGCAGGTTTGAAGGCAGGACTGGGTTTAGACGTGGACATTAGGGTTTCCGCTCCTCAATGATGCCTGCCAGCTGTGGCCACACTCACTTTTAAAATATTTTTTCTGTCTTCAGAAGGTGCTTCTATCTTGAGATGCCCCCACTATCTGCCACCGACACCGGTGACACCCACCTCACCCAGTATGGCTGCCAGCCACCCAGAGCCTCGAGCACTGGACCCCGCCCACCGTTCCTAATTGGATGGAGCTCCGGGAAGATGGCACCAGCGTGTGGGACTCGCAGACCATCGGGTTCAGGACCACATTGTCCCCTGTGCTAGAATATTGTCAAAGGTGGTAAGATTCCACCCTCAATCCCTTCCTGACATAGTCTGCTTGATTTTACCCAAATTGCGACTCTGCTCTGTGGTTTTGACTTTACTCTTTACACTTATAAATTCACCCTTCCCTGTATCCTTCCTCCAATTTATTCATTTAAAGCCCTGTCTATCAGCTCATTTTACTCAATTCACCAGGACACTGGTCCCAGCCCGGTTTAAGTGGAGCCCATCCCAACGGAACAGCTCCCTCTTTCCCCAGTACTGGTGCCAGTGCCCCATGAATTGAGACCCATTTCTCCCACATCACTCTTTGATCCACGTGTTTAACTCTCTAATCTGCTTGACCCAATGCCGATTGGTACGTGGCTAATAATCCAGAGATTATCACCTTTGAGATTCTGTGTTTTAATTTGGACCCTAACACCTCAAACTCTCTCAGCAGATCATCGTTCCTAGTTCTACCTATGTCGTTGGTTCTACGTGGGCCACAATAACCAGATCCTCCCCCTCTCACTTCAGGTTCCTCTCCAGCCATGAGGAGATGTTCTTAACCTTGGCACCAGGCAGGCAACACAACCCTCGGAGCTCCCAGTTGCAGAGAACAGTACCTATCCCCCTGACTATACTATCTGCTATCACTACCACATTCTTCTTCACTCCCCCCTGCAGCGGAATGCCCTCTTGCACCATGGTGCAGTGGTATAGTGCCCATCTCCTTACTGATTTTACTCTCATCCACATAGGACTTTTGGAACAATGGCTAAGGTTCCTCCAGCACTGCATTATCAATTCCTTTACTTGCCTAAGTGGAAGTTCCTGACCACGATCCAAACCAAAACCATTAGCTAATCCAAAAGATTCCAGGCTAGCTAAGACTGCACTGCATCCTGGGTTGAAATGCCCAGGTAACTCCCCACACCTCCCTGATGCCCTGCAATGTCTGAAGCTCGAACTCCAGCTAAACAACTCGGGGCCGACGTTCCTCGAGTTGCAGACTCTTACTGCTGATCTAGTTGCCTGGGATCATGCTGCTTTTCACAAACTCCCACATGCTGCAGATATGGTGCATCTCCTGCACAGCCATCACTATCTAACCTTGTTTTATATACTTCATTAACTAAAGTTTTATGTGATTCATTGGGTTTACATTTTGTTATTTTCAAAACTAATTCCTTTAACTAGTTTAAATGATTTTACTAAAGTATTTGTTATACATTCCTAGTTTTAAATACTAACTGCGTCAGGCTTCTACAAATCACTACAAGTGTTAAAAGCCAAAAATCAGCATATCCTTTTTTAAAATTCTTTCATGGGATGTGGGCATCACTGGCCAGGCCAGCATTTATTGCCCATCCCTAATTGCTCTTGAGAAGGTGGTGGTGAGCTGCCTTCTTGAACCGCTGCAGTCCATTTGGGGTAGGTACACCCACAATGCTGTTAGGAAGGGAATTCCAGGATTTTGACCCAGCGACAGTGAAGGAACGGCGATACAGTTCCAAGTCAGGATGGTGTGTGACTTGGAGGGGAACCTGCAGGTGGTGGTGTTCCCATGCATTTGCTGCCCTTGTCGCAGGTTTGGAAGGTGCTCTTGAAGGAGTCTTGGTGAGTTGCTGCGGTGCATCTTGTATATGGTATACACTGCTGCCACTGTGAAGGGAGTGAATGTTGAAGGTGGCGGATGGGGTGCCAATCAAACAGGCTACTTTGTCTAGGATGATATTGAGCTTCTTGAGTGTTGTTGGAGCTGCACCTATCCAGGCAGGTGGACAGTATTCCATCACACTCCTGACTTATGCCTTGTAGATGGTGGACAGGCTTTGAGGAGTCAGGACATGGGTTACTCGCCGCAGGATTCCTAGCCTCTGACCTGCTCTTGTAGCAACAGTATTTATGTGGCTACTCCAGTTCAGTTTCTGGTTCATTGTAACCCCTAGGATATTGACAGTGGGGGATTCAGCGATGGTAATGCCATTTAACATCAAGGGGAGATGGTTAGATTCTCTCTTGTTGGAGATGTTCATTGCCTGGCACTTGTGTGGCGAATGTTACTTGCCACTTATCATCCCAAGCCTAGATATTGTCCAGGTCTTGCTGCATATGGACATGGCTGTTTCAGTATCTGAGGAGTTGTGAATGGTGCTAAACATTGTGCAATCATCAGCGAACACCCGCACATCTGACCTTATGACTGAAGGAAGGTCATTGATGAAGCAGCTGAAGATGGTTGGGCCCAGAACACTACCCTGAGGAACTCCTGCAGTGATGTCCTGGGAGCTGAGATGATTGACCTCCAATAACCACAACCATCTTCCTTTGCACTAGGTATAATTCCAACCAGCGGAGAGTTTTCTCCCTGACTCCCATTGACTCCAGTTTTGCTAGGGTTCCTTGATGCAATACCCAGTCAAATGCTGCCTGGATGTCAAAGGCAGTCACGCACACCTCACCTCTTGAGTTCAGCACTTTTGTCCAGGTTTGTGCCAAGGCTGTAATGAGATCAGGAGACGAGTGACTCTGGCGGAAACCAAGCTGAGCGTCAGTAAGCAGGTTATTGTGAAGCTAGTGCTGCTTGATAGCACTGTCGATGACACCTTCCATCATTTTACTGATGATTGAGAGTAGACTGATGGGGTGGTAATTGGCCGGGTTGGACTTGTCCAGCTTTTTGTGTACAGGACATACCTGGGCAATTTTCCACAGTGCAGGATAGATGCCAGTGTTGTAGCTGTGTTGGAACAGCTTGGCTAGGGGCGTGGCAAGTTCTGGAGCACAGGTCTTCAGTATTATTGCTGGAATATTGTCAGGGCCCATAGCCTTTGCAGTATCCAGTGCCTTCAGTCGTTTCTTGATATCATGTGGAGTGAATCAGATTGGCTGAAAACTGGCAGCTCTGATGCTGGGGACTTCAGGAGCAGGTAGAGATGGATCATCCACTCGGCACTTCTGACTGAAGACAGCTGCGAACACCTCAGCCTTTTCTTTTGTACTGATGTGCTGGGCTCTCCCATCATTGAAGATGGGGATATTTGTGAAGCCTCCTCCTCCTGTTAGCTTTTTAATTGCCCACCACCATTCACAACCTAAAAGCTTTGATTTGATCCATTGGCTGTGGAATTACTTAGTTCTGTCTACTACATGCTGATTCCGCTGTTTGGCATGCAAATAGTCCTGTGGTGTAGCTTCACCGGGTTGTCATCTCACTTTTAGGTACGACTGGTGCTGCCAAGAGCCAGAGTCCAGAAGGCTGTTTTGCCTGCCTGTTGTAAGGGTTGGGGACATCTGCTCAGGGCTGGAGAGGAACTTGGAGTGGGAGGGGGAGGATCCAGTTGTTGTGGTCCACGTGGGTACCAACGACATAGATAGGACTAGGAAGTTCTGCAAAGAGAATATGAGCAGCTATGGGCTAAATTAAAAAGCAGAACCTCAAAGGTAATAATCTCTGGATTATTACCTGAGCCACGAGCCATTTGGAGTAGGGTAAATAAGGTTGGAGAGTTAAATGCATGGCTCAAAGATTGGTGCGCGAGAAATGGGTTTCGATTCATGGAGCACTGGCACCAGTACTGGGGAAAGTGGGAGTTGTACTGTTAGGACTGTCTTCACCTGAACCATGCTGGGACCAGCATTCTGGTGAATCGCATATCTAGGGTGGTAGAGAGGGCTTTAAACTAAACAGTAGGGGTGAGGAATCAAGTGAGAGAAGATATAATAAATTAAAGAGAGAGGACAAGGCAAGAGAGCTATAAGGGAAATAGTAATCAGAGCGTGGCAGGAAGGGACAGAATATACAAAATTAAGAGTGTGCAGGCAGCTAAGGCTTGGTTAGGGGGATTATTAAGCAAACAGGAAACAAAGAGTAGGTATAAATGAGTCGTTTTCAGGCTGGCAAGCTATCACTAGTGAAGTGCTACAGGGATCAGTGTTGGGGCCTCAACTATTTACCATGTGACAAAATCACACCTGCCAAATAGAAACATATTAATTTCATCATATGGGACACTACTTAAAACTTTTTTACTGGACATTGCAAATAACTTGTTTAAAAAAAAGAACTGAAAACATGGTTGTACATTTGCATTCTGAAAAGACCAGGAATAGCCGAGAGACAGTTGAATAGAGAGACAATGGGAGTGCTCATTGATTCAATTAGCAAGTTGGGGTTTGTCAATAGTAGTGATCAACATCCTTTGACTGTGTAACAGCCAGAACTCCACCCCCCAACTGAGTGTGTCTGGAAAGCTTTGAAATCTAACAACCCTCTGAGAAGTTGCTGTTTCAAACAAAGAGATGGTCACATGATCTCCCCTGCTGGCAAGAGTGGGGCTTTTTGCATTGTGCCACACAGAAAGGAAAAGACTGCAATTGGACTGGCAGAAGAAAGGTCCCCCTCTCTCTCTCTCTCCAGCAAAGTCCCAAGGAACCCACAGTGGCAGCGTAATCTGCAAGACTACAGACAAAGCCCCTCTTCGGCCTTCTGGTACCAGAGAAGCAAGTCTGAAATTGTGCACCGGGCCCCAGTGAGAACTCCAAAACCTTCACATCAATCAAGGACACTACCTCAAGGACACTAAAACCGTATCTGTATTCCATTTATTACAAACTCTACTTCTCCCCTCTCCAATTCTTTCTCCCCCTTTGCATCTATATGTGTGTGCCTCTCGTATGAATACGAACGTGGTGGCGTCACGTATTTTAGTAATTTTAACTGGGTTAGAGTGATAAGGTTAATAAACTTACATCTTTCTTGTTTAATCCTAAGAAAACCCAGTCTGATTGGTTCATTTGCAATTGTAATGAGAGTGCAGAGAGCAAGGGCTCACTGAGGTGGTAAGCTAAAATCAGTGTTTTAAAAGATAAACCCTGTTACAGCCAAACCAGAGAAGGGGTGAGAGGGGAGCCCGAGACCCCTTCCTCACCTGGTTGTTACAACAATCGATATCAATGACTTGGATGAAGGGACAGAATCGAAGGTTGCTAAATTTGCTGATGACACAAAGATAGGTAGGAGAGTAAATTGTGAATAGAACATAAGGAGTCTGCAAAGGGATAGAGATTGGTTAAGTGAGTGGGCAAAGATTTGGCAAATGGAGTATAATGTGGGAAAGTGTGAACTTGTCCACTTTGGCCAGAAAAATAGAAAAGTAACATATTATTTAAATGGAGAGAGCTTGCAGAACTCTGAGATGCAGAGGGATCGGAGTCAGAGTACACAAAACACAAAAAGTTAGTGTGCAGGTACAGCAAGTGATTAAGAAGGCAAATGCAATGTTCCCATTTATTTTTTTTAATTTTAGAGATACAGGCCCTTCGGCCCACCAAGTCTGTGCCAACCAACAACCACCTATTTGTACTAACCCTACAGTAATCCCATATTCCCTACCACCTACCTACACTAGGGGCAATTTACAATGGCCAATTCACCTATCACCTGCAAGTCTTTAGTTGTGGGAGGAAACCGAAGCAACCGGCAAAAACCCACGCGGTCACAGGGAGAACTTGCAAACTCCGCACAGGCAGAACCCAAAATCGAACCCGGGTCCCTGGAGCTGTGAGGCTGCAGTGCTAACCACTGCGCCACTGTGCCGCCCATTGCAAGAGGAATGGAATATCAAAGTAGAGATGTATTGCTATAGTTGTACGGGCATTGGTGAGACCACATCGAGAGTATGCAGTAAATGGCAGAACCCTTAGGAGTACTGACAGGCAGAGAGATCTGGGCGTGCAGGTCCACAGGTCACTGAAAGTGGCAAAGCAGGTGGATAAGGTAATAAAGAAGGCATACGGCATGCTTGCCTTCATCGGTCGGGGCATAGAGTATAAAAATTGGCAAGTCATGCTGCAGCTGTACAGAACCTTAGTTAGGCCACACTATTGCATGCAATTCTGGTCGCCACACTACCAGAAGGACGTGGAGGCTTTGGAGAGGGTACAGAAGAGGTTTACCAGGATGTTGCCTGGTCTGGAGGGCATTAGCTATGAGGAGAGGTTGGATAAACTCGGATTGTTTTCACTGGAACGATGGAGGTGGAGGGGCGACATGATAGAGGTTTACAAAGTTATGAGCGGCATGGACAGAGTGGATAGTCAGAAGCTTTTACCCAGGGTGGAAGAGTCAGTTACTAGGGGACATAGGTTTAAGGTGCGAGGGGCAAAGTTTAGAGGGGATGTGCGAGGCAAGTTCTTTACACAGAGGGTGGTGAGAGCCTGGAACTTGTTGCCGGGGGAGGTGGTGGAAGCAGGTACGATAGCGGCGTTTAAGAGGCATCTTGACAAATATATGAATAGGAAGGGAATAGAGGGATATGGTCCCTGGAAGTGCAGAAGGTGTTAGTTTCAGCAGGCATCAAGATCGGCGCAGGCTTGGAGGGCCGAATGGCCTGTTCCTTTGCTGTTCTTTGTTCTTTGTATTGTGTACAGTTTTGGTCTCTTTACTTAAGGACATAATTGCATTGGAAGCAGTTCAGAGAAGATGCATTGAATCATAGAAACTTTAAGGAACAGAAAGAGGCCACTTGGCCCATCCTGTCTGTGCTGGCTGAAAAACGATCCACCTATTCTAATCCCACTTTCCAGCATTTGGTCTGTAGCCCTGCAGTTTATGGCACTTGAGGTGCATATCCAGACTCCTTTTGAATGAGTTGAGAGTTTCTGCCTCAACTACCCTTTCAGGCAGTGAGTTCCAGAACCACCCCCCAACCCCCCACCCCCACCGGGTGAAAAAACATTTCCTCATCTCCCCTCGAATGTTTCTTCCAGTCACTTTAAATCTATGCCCCCTCGTCACTGACCTCTCTGCTAAGATGAATAGACCCTTCACCTCCACTCTATCCAGGTCCCTCAAAATTTTGCACATTTCAATCAGTTCTCCCCTCAGCCTCTCTGTTCCAAGGAGAACAACCCCAGCCTATCCAATCTTTCCTCATAGCTGCATTTTTCCAGTCCTGGCAACATCCTCGTAAATCTTCTCTGTACCCTCTCTAGCGCAATTACATCCTTTCTGTAATGAGGTGACCAGAACTGCACACAGTACTCAAGTTGTGGCCTAAACAATGAGTTATACAGTTCCAGCATAACCTCCCTGCTCTTGTATTCTATATCTTGACTAAAAGAGGAAAGCATTCCATATGCTTTCTTTAACCAACTGATTGACCTGTTCAGCGACCTTCAGGGATCTGTGGACATTCACTCCAAGGTCCCTCACTTCCTCTACACTTCTCAGTATTTTCCCATTATTCTTGCACTCCTTTGCCTTGTTTGACTCACAAATGCATCACCTCACACTTCTCCAGGTTGAATTCCATTTGCCACTTTTCTGCCCATCTGACCAGACCATCAATATCTTCCTGCAGCCGATAGCAATCCTCCTCGCTATCTACCACATGGCCAATCTTTGTGTCATCTGCAAACTTCTTGATCATGCCCTCTACGCTTACGACCAAATCGTTAATATTTACCACAAAAAGCAAGGGACCCAGTACTGAGCCCTGCGGAACGTCACTGGAAACAGCCCTCCAGTCGCTAAAACACCCGTCAACAATTACCCTTTGTTTCCTGCCACTGAGCCAATTTTGTATCCACCTTGCTACATTTCCCTGGATCCCATGGGATTTTATTTTTTTAACTAGTTTTCCATGTGGGATCTTGCACTACCCTTATCTGTCTTCCTTACTCCTTCAAAAAATTCGATGAAGTTGGTCAAACAAGATCTTCCCTTAACAAATCCATGCTGACTGTCCTTGATTCTTCCTTCTTTGGCCTCCTTGTCTCGAGAGACAATGGATACGCGCCTGGAGGTGGTCAGTGGTTTGTGAAGCAGCGCCTGGAGTGGCTATAAAGGCCAATTCGAGAGTGACAGACTCGTCCACAGGCGCTGCAGATAAAATTGGTTGTCGGGGCTGTTACACAGTTGGCTCTCTCCTTGCACTTGTCATTTTTCCTGCCAACAGCTAAGTCTCTTCGACTCGCCACTCTTTAGCCCCGCCTTTATGGCTGTCCGCCAGCTCTGGTGATCACTGGCAACTGACTCCCACGACACGTGATCAATGTCACAGGAATTCATGTCGCGTTTGCAGACATCTTTAAAGCGGAGACATGGACGGCCGGTGGGTCTGATACCAGTGACAAGCTCGCTGTACAATGCATCCTTGGGGATCCTGCCATCTTCCATATGGCTCACATGGCCAAGCCATCTCAAGCGCTGCTGTCTCAGTAGTGTGTATATGCTGGGGATGTTGGCCGCCTCGAGGATTTCTGCGTTGGAGATATGGTCCTGCCACCTGATGCCAAAGATTCTCCGGAGGCAGCGAAGATGGAATGTGTTGAGACGTCGCTCTTGGCTGACATACGTTGTCCAGGCCTCGCTGCCGTAGAGCAAGGTACTGAGGACACAGGCTTGATACACTCGGACTTTTGTGTTCCGTGTCAGTGCGCCATTTTCCCACACTCTCTTGGCCAGTCTGGACATAGCAGTGGAAGCCTTTCCCATGCGCTTGTTGATTTCTGCATCGAGAGACAGGTTACTGGTGATAGTTGAGCCTAGGTAGGTGAACTCTTGAACCACTTCCAGAGCGTGGTCGCTGATATTGATGGATGGAGCATTTCTGACGTCCTGTCCCATGATGTTCGTTTTCTTGAGGCTGATGTTTAGGCCAAATTTGTAGAAGGCAGCCGCAAACCTGTCGATGAGTCTCTGCAGACATTCTTCTGTGTGGGACGTTAATACAGCATCGTCAGCAAAGAGGAGTTCCCTGATGAGGACCTTCCGTACTTTGGTCTTTGCTCTAAGACGGGAAAGGTTGAACAACCTGCCATCTGATCTTGTGTGGAGGAAAATTCCTTCTTCTGAAGACTTGAACGCATGTGAGAGCAGCAGTGAGAAGTAGATCCCTTGATTAACCTGTGTCTTTCTAAGTGATAGTTTATCCTTTCTCTCAGAGTAGATTCCAATAATTTGCCCACTACTGAGGTTAGACTGACTGGCCTGTAATTATTCAGTCTATTCTTTCCTCCCTTTTTAAACAGAGGTACAACGTTAGTAGTTCTCAAATCCTCCGGCACCACACCTGTATCCAGTGAGGACTGGAAAATCATAGTCAGACCTTCTGCTATTTCCTCTCTTGCTTCTTTTAATAGCTTATCACTTGACTGATTCCTGGGATGAGAAGGTTATCTTATGAGGAAAGTTTGGACAAATTGGGTCTGCATTCATTGTTTAGAAGGATAAGAGGTGATCTTGAAACATATAAGATCCTGAGGGCCCTTGACAAGTTGGATATTGAAAGGATGTTTCCCTTTGTGGGAGAGACTAAAACTAGGAAGAATACATTAAAAATAAGTGGTCTCCCATTTAAGAAAGAGATGAGGAGAATTTTTTTCTGTCAGAGGGTTGTGCGTCTTTGGAACTCTCTTCTCCTGGAGAGCGGTGGAGGCAGAGTCATTGAATGTTTTTAAGGCAGAGGTGAATGGATTCTTGACAAACAAGGGAGTCAAAGGGTATTGGGGGTAGGCAGGAAAGTGGAGTTGAGTCCACAAACAGATCAGCCATGATCTTATAGAATGGTGGAGCAGGCTCAAGGGGACGAAAAGCCTAGTCCTGTTCCTCGTTCGTATGTTTGTATGTATGTATGCTCTCCTGCACTCCTCATTGAAGAGTTGGTCCCCTGGCTTGATGGTAATGGTAGAGTGAGGGATCTGCCAGTCCATGAGGTTACAGATTGTGGATGAATACAATTCTGCTGCAGCTGATGGGTCACAGCACCTTGTGGATGCCCAGATCTGTTTTAACCATATTCTCAACTTGCACCTCTGTTTACAATCCACTCTATTAATGTAGCACCGTGTGTTTTAGGAGGCACTTTTCACTTTTATAGTACTAACTGACAATGATCGCACTCCTGATCATATTAAATTTTTCCTGTCAGTGCCTCCAATATTCGATGAATTAAAATACCACTTGCACTGACCTTGTTTGGCTGTTATATTCACGCTGACCACAACATGAATGGGCGATCCATGGCAGCTCACTGTATTTCTTCGATCATCTGTTTTGGCCGATACATGAATCCCTGAAAGACATGAAATTTAACACAAAGTATTCAACATACACATCGGATTGATTTTCTATGCATTTGCCGAGCAATGTTTCCACATTTTCAGCATTCTTAATAGACTTTAATGTAGGATTGATTATGATGCACTCCAAAAGGAAAAGCCTCAGTAACTATCGAAGGGCAGAATTTTGAGCACAGTGACATTCTGCACTAGTGTTAATGGAAGAATAATGAACAGCTCGATCCAAAAGCACAACATGAAAAAACAACTTTATGGTAGGCACACGGTTAAAAAAAAAAACAAAAAAAAGACGCATCATGCTCTGAAATTGTGGAATTCAATGTTGAGTTCGGAAGGTGTGGTTCTAACACTCTCTCTGGACTAATGCTTTGTCTTTCACCAGTCATAAGCACTCTATTTGCCTTTGTCTCATGACCACTTTGTTATTTAATCTCTCCTGCCCTCTGCCCCATCAAACACCTTCCCCTTTGTTCTCTCCCCCACCACCATCCCCCACCCCCACCCCCACCTGCACTTGCTTCAAACTTTAAACTTTTCTAACCTTTGCCGGTTCTGATGAAGAGTCACTGACCTGAAACGTTAACTCTGCTTCTCTTTCCACAGATGCTGCCAGACCTGCTGAGTATTTCCAGCATTTGCTGGTTTTTATTTCAGATTTCCAGCATCTGCAGTATTTTGCTTTTATTTTAGTGTTTAATTCACTGCCACTTCTCTTCCAGGAATGCCCACCTTGAAGAAGTTCTGCTCTTCTCTCAGACGGGATTTTCGTTTGTCTCTTTTACCTTGCTCACCTTCATTAATTTCTATTTCCCTCCTGGTGTCTGATAAAATGTCCACTAAAACTCGTTTTCACAGCCACATCTCCTTCCTCAGTGACTGTCTCCGGCTCCGACTTATTCCACTTGGATTGCAACTGCAGTTTCACCCATCATGCTTTGAAACCACCCAGGATCACAGGTATCTCCGAGAAATACAACGTTCCTCGGACTGCTGTTCTCACCGCATCCTGAGATCCACACTCAGTGTCATGCACCACCACATATACACACTGGACCTCTCTCTCCAGCAGCACTGCCTCCCCTTATTTCAAAGCTGTTCTACTCCGCAGTTTCATTTCATCCTTCATCTTATCTGACACATTAACAAAAAACTTTTTTTCGTCCTTTCAGGCATTAATGAACGCAAGCTCCAGCAGCTGATGGGGACTAATGCCCCTCCAGATCCTTCTTCCCCTTCACTTCCCTCTGACCCCACCCCTTCTGATCTGACCCCTCGTCGTGTATTCACTATACCTTCTGACCTCCCCGACTATGACGCTGAACGTTCTGTACTCAAAGGACTCAGTTTTATCCTCTTACGCCCCCACCTCAATGAATTTCACGCTCGACATGATGTTGAGCTCTTCTTCCGTCGCCTCCACCTCCGGGCTCACTTCTTTAATCAGCAGTCCTCCCCCCGACCAGCAGACCCATTCACCCGCCTCCAGCATTCTCCCTCTACCTGGACCCTTCCCTCTGGCCTCTTACTCATCTTGATCTTTTCATTGAAAACTGTCACCAAGACATCGGCCGTCTCAATTTCTCTGCCCCCCTCCTCACACACTCTAACCTGTCTCCCTCCGAACTTGCGACACTCCGTTCTCTCAGGTGATTGTGAACAAACTTGCTGACAAGGGTGGTCCTGTTGTTGTCTGGCGTACTGACCTCTAGCTTGCAGAGGCGCAGTGCCAGCTCTCAGACACTTCTTCCTACTTCCCCCTGGACCATGACCACACCACCGAATATGTCTTCAGGGCTGTCACTGACCTCATCTCCGGAGATCTTCGTTCTACAGCTTCCAACCTCAGAGCCCCGCAACCACGGAGATCCCGCTTCTACTTCCTTCCCAAAAGCCACAAACAGGACTGTTCTGATCAACCCATTGTTTCAGCCTGTTTCCTGCCCCACTGAACCTACTTCTTCAGATCTTGACTCTATCTTGTCTCCCTTGGTCCAGTCTCTTCACACCTACGTCCCTGATTCTTCTGACGCCCAATTTATTTTGACAATTTCCAGTTTCCTGACCCTAACTGTCGCCTCTTCACTATAGACGTCCAATCTCTCTACACCTCCATCCCCCACCAGGATGGTTTGAGGCCTCTCCACTTCTTCCTTGAACAGAGGCCCAACCAGTCCCCATTCACTGCCACCCTCTTCCGCCTGGCTGAACTTGTTCTCATATTGAACAACTGCTCCTTCAACTCCAATCACTTAGTCATAGAGTAATAGAGTTATACAGCACAGAAACAGGCCCTTCGGCCCATCGTGTCTGTGCCGGCCATCAAGCACCTAACTATTCGAATCCCATTTTCCAGCACTTGGCCCGTAGCCTTGTGTGCTATGGCGTTGCAAGTGCTCATCTAAACACTTCTTAAATGTTGTGAGGGTTCCTGCCTCTACCACCCCTTCAGGCAGCGCATTCCAGATTCCAACGAAACTCTGGATGAAAATATTTTTCCTCAAATCCCCTCGAAACCTCCTGCCCCTTACCTTAAATCTATGCCCCCTGGTTATTAACATCTCCGCTAAGGGAAAAAGTTTCTTCCTATCTAACCTATCAATGCCCCTCATAATCTTGTACACCTCAATCATGTCCCCCCTCAGCCTTCTCTGCTCTAAGGAAAATAACCTCAGTCTCTCTTCATAGCTGAAATGCTCCAGCCCAGGCATCATCCTGGTGAATATCCTCTGCACCCTCTCCAGTGCAATCACTGTGTGGTGCCCAGAACTGTACACAGTACCCCAGTTGTGGCCTAACTAGCGTTTTATACAGCTCCATCATAAGGTCCCTGCTGTTATATTCCATGCCTCGGCTAATAAAGGCAAGTATCCCACATGCCTTCCTAACCACCTTATCTACCTGTGCTGCTGCCTTCAGTGATTTATGGACAAGTACACCAAGGCCCCTCTGACCCTCTGTACTTCTGAGGGTCCTACCATCCATTGTATATTCCCTTGCCTTGTTAGTCCTCCCAAAATGCATCACCTCACACTTCTCAGGATTAAATTCCATTTGCCACTGCTCTGCCCATCTTACCAGCCCATCTATATCGTCCTATAATCGAAGACTTTCCTCCTCACTATTTACGACACCACCAATTTTCGTGTTATCTGCAAACTTACTGATCGTACCTCCTGTATTCATGTCTAAATTATTAATGTACACTACAAACAGCAAGGGACCCAGCACCGATCCCTGCAGTACCCCACTGGTCACAGGCTTCCACTCGCAAAAACAACCCTCGACCATCACCCTCTACCTCCTGCCACTAAGCCAATTTTGGATCCAATTTGCCAAATTGCCCTGGATCCCATGGGCTCTTACCTTCTTCACCAATCTCCCATGCGGGACCTTATCAAAAGCCTTACTGAAGTCCATGTATACTACATCAACTGCTTTAGCCTCATCTACACATCCAGTCACCACCTCGAAAAATTCAATCAAGTTAGTTAGAGACAATCTCCCCCTGACAAAGCCATGCTGATTATCCCTGATTAATCCCTGCCTCTCCAAGTGGAGATTAATCCTGTCCTTCAGAATTTTTTCCAATAGTTTCCCAACCACTGATGTTAGACTCACCAGCCTGTAATTACCTGGTTTATCCCTGCTAGCCTTCTTGAATAATGGTACCACATTCACTGTCCTCCAATCCTCTGGTACCTCTCCTGTGGCCAGAGAGAATTTGAAAATTTATGTCAGAGTCCCTGCTATCTCCTCCCTTGCCTCACATAACAGTCTGGGATACATCTCATCTGGGCCTGGGGAATTATCCACTTTTAAGCCTGCTAAAACAGCGAATACTTCCTCCCTTTCAATGCTAATATGTTCAAGTATATCACAATCCCCCTCCCTGATCTGTACACCTACATCGTCCTTCTCCATATTGAACACAGATGAAAGGTAATCATTTAAAACCTACCTATGTCCTCCGGCTCCACACACAGATTGCCACTTTGGTCCCTAATGGGCCCTACTCTTTCCCTAGTTATCCTCTTGCCCTTAATATACTTATAAAACACCTTAGGATTTTCCTTTAACCAGTGTTTCTTCATGTCCCTGCTTCCCTCTCCTAATTACTTTTTTAAGTACCCACCCCCCCCCTACACTTTCTATACTCCTCGAGTGCCTCCACTGTTTTCAACGCTCAGAATCAGCCATAAGCCTCCTTAGGGAGGTCGTCGAGGAGGGTTTGTCTACTGAGTCATTATGGGTGGAAGTCAGAAACAGGAAAGGAGCAGTCACTTTATTGGGAGTTTTCTATAGACCCCCCAATAGCAACAGAGACACGGAGGAACAGATTGGGAGGCAGATTTTGGAAAGGTGCAGAAGTAACAGGGTTGTTGTCATGGGTGACTTCAACTTCCCTAATATTGATTGGAACCTCCTTAGTGCAAATAGTTTGGATGGAGCAGTTTTTGTCAGGTGTGTCCAGGAAGGTTTCCTGACTCAATATGTAGATAGGCCGACTAGAGGGAAGGCTATGTTGGACTTGGTGCTTGTCAACGAACCAGGCCAGGTGGCAGATCTCTCGGTGGGAGAGCATTTCGGTGATAGTGATCACGACTCCCTGACCTTTACTATAGTCATGGAGAGGGACAGGAGCAGACGGGATGGGAAAATATTTAATTGGGGGAGGGGGAATTACAATGCTATTAGGCAGGAAATGGGGAGCATAAATTGGGAACAGATGTTCTCAGGGAAATGCACGACAGAAATGTGAGGTTGTTTAGGGAGCACTTGCTGCAACTGCTGGATAGGTTTGTCCGGATGAGGCAAGGAAGGGATGGTAGGGTGAAGGAACCTTGGATGACAAGAGATGTGGAACAGCTAGTCAAGAGGAAGAAGGAAGCTTACTTCAGGTTGAGGAAGCAAGGGTCAGACAGGGCTCCAGAGGGTTACAAGGTAGCCAGGAAGGAACTGAAGAATGGACTTAGGAGAGCTAGAAGGGGACATGAAAAAGTCTAGGCGGGTAGGATTAAGGAAATCCCAAGGCGTTCTACACTTATGTGAGGAACAAGAGGATAACCAGAGTGAGGGTAGGGCCGATCAGGGATAGTGGAGGGAACTTGTGCCTGGAGTCGGAGGAGGTAGGGGAGGTCCTAAATGAATACTTTGCTTCACTATTCACTAGTGAGAGGGACCTGGTCGTTTGTGAGGACAGTGTGGAACAGGCTGATATGCTCGAACAGGTTGAGGTTAAGAGGGAGGATGTGCTGGAAATTTTGAATGATATGAGGACAGATAAGTCCCCGGGGCCAGACGGGATATACCCAAGGATATTACGGGAAGCGAGGGAAGAGATTGCTGCGCCTTTGGCGATGATCTTTGCGCCCTCGGCGATGATCTTTGCGCCCTCACTGTCCACTGGAGTAGTACCGGTTGATTGGAGGGTGGCAAATGTTGTTCCCTTGTTCAAGAAAGGGAATAGGGATAACCCTGGGAATTATAGACCAGTCAGTCTTACGTCGGTAGTGGGCAAATTATTGGAGAGGATTCTGAGAGACAGGATTGATGATTATTTGGAAAAGCATGGTTTGATTAGAGACAGTCAGCATGGCTTTGTGAGGGGCAGGTCATGCCTCACAAGCCTTATTGAATTCTTTGAAGATGTGACAAAACACATTGATGAAGGAAGAGCAGTGGATGTGGTGTATATGGATTTTAGCAAGGCATTTGATAAGGTTCCCCATGGTAGGCTCATTCAGAAAGTGAGGAGGCATGGGATACAGGGAAAGTTGGCTGTCTGGATACAAAATTGGCTGGCCCATAGAAGACAGAGGGTGGTAGTCGATGGAAAGTATTCAGCCTGGAGCTCGGTGACCAGTGGTGTTCCGCAGGGATCTGTTCTGGGACCTCTGCTCTTTGATTTTTATAAATGACTTGGATGAGGAAGTGGAAGGCTGGGTTAGCGAGTTTGCCGATGACACGAAGGTTGCTGGAGTTGTGGATAGTGTGGAAGGCTGTTGTAGGTTGCAACGGGACATTGACAGGATGCAGAGCTGGGCTGAGAAGTGGCAGATGGAGTTCAACCTGGAAAAGTGTGAAGTGATTCATTTTGGAAGGTCGAATTTGAATGCAGAATACAGGCTTAAAGACAGGATTCTTGGTAGCGTGGACGAACAGAGGGATCTTGGGGTCCATGTCCATAGATCGCTCAAAGTTGCCACCCAAGTTGATAGGGTTGTTAAGAAGGCGTATGGGGTGTTGGCTTTCATTAACAGGGGGATTGAGTTTAAGAGCCGCGAGGTAATGCTGCAGCTCTATAAGGCCCTGGTTCGACCACACTTGGAATATTGTGTTCAGTTCTGGTCGTCTCATTATAGGAAGGATGTGGAAGCTTTAGAGAGGGTGCAGAGGAGATTTACCAGGATGCTGCCTGGACTGGAGGGCATGTCTTACGAAGAAAGATTGAGGGAGCTAGGGCTTTTCTCATTGGAGCGAAGAAGGATGAGAGGTGACTTGATAGAGGGGTACAAGATGATGAGAGGCATAGATAGAGTGGATAGCCAGAGACTTTTTCCCAGGGTGGAAAGGGCTATCACCAGGGGGCATAATTTTTAAGGTGATTGGAGGAAGGTTTCGGGGAGATGTCAGAGGTAGGTTCTTTACACAGAGAGTGGTGGGTGCGTGGAATGCACTGCCAGCGGTGGTAGGGACATTTAAGCGACTCTTGGATCGGTACATGGATGATAGTAGAATGGAGGGTAGGCAGTTTGTTTGATCTTAGAGTAGGTTAAAGGTTTGGCACAACATCGTGGGCCGAAGGGCCTGTACTGTGCTGTACTGTTCTATGTTCTATATCCCTTGACATCCAGAGTTCCCTGGACTTGTTGGTCCTACCCTTCACCTTAACGGGTACATGTTGACTCTGAACTCTCACGATTTCCTCTTTGAATGACTCCCACTGGTCTGATGTCGACTTTCCTACAAGTAGCTGCTCCCAGTTCACTTTGGCCAGATCCTGTTTTATCATATTGAAATCAGCCTTTCCCCCAATTTAGTACCTTTATTTCCAGTCCATCTTTGTCCTTTTCCATTACATTTACCTTAAATCTTAGAGTTATGGTCACTATCCCCGAAATACTCCCCCACTGACACTTTTACCACTTGTCCAGCTTCATTCCCTAGGATTAGGTCCAGTACTGCCGCTTACATAGAAAATAGGAGCAGGAGTAGGCCAGTCGGCCCTTCAAGTCTGTTCCGCCATTGATTATGATCATGGCTGATCATCCAACTCAGTAACCTGTTCCCGCTTTCCCCCCCATATCCTTTGATCCCTTTAGACCCAAGAGCTATATCTAACTCCTTCTTGAAAACATACCATGTTTTGGCCTCAACTGCTTTCTGCGGTAGTGAATTCCACAGGCTCACCACTCTCTGGGTGAAGAAATTTCTCCTCATCTCAGTCCTGAAAGGTTTACCCATGTCCTTAGACTATGACCCCTAGTTCTGGACGCCCCCACCATCAGGAACATCCTTCCTGCATCTACCCTGTCAAGTCCTGTTAGAATTTTATAGGTTTCTATGAGATCCCCCCTCACTCTTCTGAACTCCAGCGAATATAATCCTAACCGACTCAATCTCTCCTCAAAAGTCAGTCCTGCCACCCCAGGAATCAGCCTGGTATACCTTTGCTGCACTCCCTCTATAGCAAGAACATCCTTCCTCAGATAAGGAGACCAAAACTGCACACAATATTCCAGGTGTGGCCTCACCAAGGCCCTGTATAATTGCAGCAAGACATCCCTGCTCCTGTACTCGAATCCTCTCGCTATGAAGGCCAACATACTATTTGCCTTTTTTACCGCCTGTTGCACCTGCATGCTTACCTTCAGCAAGCTACCTGGTGTACGAGAACACCCAGGTCTCGTTGCATAGTCCCCTCTCTCAGTTTGTAGCTATTCAGATAATAATGTGAGAACAGAATTTTCGAGAACAGAATAATATGGGGACATTTAGGGTGAAATAATTAATAAACTTTCGAGCTTCAGCAGACAGCTTATCAGAAATTAATAGTAGCCCATTCAGTGGTGTAGGGACAGCTTATCAGAATGACTTCATAGCTTCAGGGATGCACAGACAGCTTATCAGTAGGAGTAGACTAGTAAGCAAAACTAGCAGGACAGCTGCAGGCTGCTTACTAATAACCCTTTGTATAACAGTCAGCCTAACGGTTCACAAGCAGATAAGAGGGATGAGAAAATGAAGTAAGAAGTTAAAAACAAATTGACAAGGCAGTGCCTCAATCAGGCCATGACACCAAGAAACTGCAGAGTTTGTAAACCATTTGGGAACATAAAGGGGGTGTCACTGATGTGTATGAAGAACTATAAGAAAGGCTTGATTTCCCTGCATCACCCAGAGAAAGGTGGAGGCAAAGGTGTTGTTGTAATTTGCTTTGCTGATGATGTAACCTCGAAGTACTGCAATAAAGTTTCTTAAAGCTAGTCGGACTTCGTCTCTCTTTGTGCAACTAATAGGATCCAACAATAATCTGCCTTCCTGTTTTTGCTACCAAAGTGGATAACCTCACATTTATCCACATTATAATGCATCTGCCATGCATTAGCCCACTCACTCAACTTGTCCAAATCACCCTGAAGCCTCTCTGCATACTCCTCACAACTCACCCTCCCACCCAGTTTTGTGTCATCTGCAAATTTGGAGATATTACATTCAGTTCCCTCATCTAAATCATTAATTTATATTGTGAATAGCTGCTGTCCTAGCACTGATTCTCTTGTACGACTTTCTACGTGCTGGCTCAAAAATCTCTCCTGCATGCATTTTATGAATTCCGTCCCCTTTAAGCCTTTTGCACTAAGACTATCCCAGTTAATATTGGGGAATTTGAAATCCCCTACTATTATTACCCTATAGTTTTTACAACTCTGAGATTTGCCTGCATATCTGCTCCTCTATCTCTCCCTGACTGTTTGAAGGCCTGTAGTACACTCCCAGCCAAGTGATTGCCCCCTTTTTGTTTTTATCTTCTACCCATATGGCCTCATTTGAGGAACCTTCTAAGATATCATCCCTCCTTACTGCAGTAATTGACTCCTTGATCAACAGTGCAGTGCCACCCCCTCTTTTACACCCTCCCCTGTCACGACTGAAGATTCTGTGCCCTGCCCCTCCCTCAACCATGTCTCTGTGTTAGTAACAATATCATAATCCCATGTGCTAATCAACGCCCTCAGTTCATCTGCCTTCCCAGTAAGACTCCTTGCATTAAAATAGATGCAATCCAACCTTACATTTTTCACTTGTGCCTTAACAGGTCTATATTTGCTCTGCCTTCCAGACTGACTCAGTTTCTCTTCTATTTGACAGTACATCACTCCATACTGTATCTCCACTCTGTATCCCATCCCCCTGCCAAATTAGTTTAAACCCGCCACCCCCCCCGCCCCCCCAACAGCACTAGCAAACCTCTCAGCAAGGATGTTAGAGTCAGAGATACAGCACTGAAACAGGCCCCTCGGCCCGCCGAGTCTGTGCCGACCATCAACCACCCATTTATACTAATCCTACACTAATCCCATATTCTCTACCACATCCCCACCAGTCTCCTACCACCTACCTACTCTAGGGGCAATTTACAATGATCAATTTACCTATCAACCTGCAAGTCTTTGGCTGTGGGAGGAAACCGGAGAACCCGGTGGAAACCCACGTGGTTTAGAGATACAGCACTGAAACAGGCCCTTCGGCCCACCGAGTCTGTGCCGACCATCAACCACCCATCTATACTAATCCTACACTAATCCCATATTTCTACCACATCCCACCTGTCCCTATATTTCCCTACCTATACTAGAGGCAATTTATAATGGCCAATTAACCTAGCAACCTGCAAGTCTTTGGCATGTGGGAGGAAACCGGAGCACCCGGAGAAAACCCACGCAGACACAGGGAGAACTTGCAAACTCCACACAGGCAGTACCCAGAATTGAACCCGGGTCGCTGGAGCTGTGAGGCTGCGGTGCTAACCACTGCGCCATGTCCCATTCCAGTTCAGGTGCAACCCTTCCGACTTGTACAGGTCCCACCTTTGCCAGAAACAGACCCAGTAATCCAGGAAACTAAAGCCCTCCTTCCTGCACCATCTCCTCAGCCACGCAATTATCCGCTCTATCCTCCTATTCCGATATTCACTAGCACGTGGCACTGGGAGTAATCCAGAGATTACAACCTTTGAGGTCCTGCTTTTTAATCTGCTACCTAGCTCCTTAAATTCTTGTTGCAGGACCTCATCCCTCTTTCTACCTATGTTGTTGGTACCAATGTGTACCACAACCTCTGACTGTTCACTCTCCCCCTTCAGAATGTCCTGCAGCCGCTCCGTGGCATCCTTGACCCTCGCACAAGGGAGGCAACATACCATCCTGGAGTCACTTTGCGGCCTCAGAAACGCCTGTCTGTTCCCCTTATGATTGAATCCCCTATCAGTATGGCTCTCACACTTTTTCACCCCCTCCTGTGCAGCAGAGCCCTCCATGGTGCCACGAACTTGGCTGTTGCTGCTTTCCCCTGGGAGGCCATCCCCACAACAGTAGCCATTGTGGTACATCTGTTTGAGAGAGGCAGGGCCACAGGGGACCCCTGCACTACCTGCCTGCGCCTACTACTCCTCCTGGTGGTCACCCATCCCTTTTCTGCCTGTGCAGCCATTACCTGCGGTGTGACCACCTCACTAAACGTGTTATCCACGACGTCCTCAGCATCGCGGATGCTCCACAGTGAGTCCATCCCCAGCTCCAGCTGCACAATGACGTCAGCCAGTAGCTGCAGCTGGACACACTTCCTGCACACATGGTCGCCAGGAACACTGGAAGCGTCCCTGATTTCCCACATAGTGCAGGAGGAGCATATCACGGGGCTGAGCTCTCCTGCCATGACTTAGCCTTAGATTAAGCTCCTTAGTTACTCCCTTTAACTTAGAGAACTAATTACGCTAAGAACTTTACTCCACTCCAAACACTACCTACTACACTCTAAAATCCCTACCTTTACTTTTACTTCAGCTATTGAAAATAGTAAAAAAGGGTAGAAATACCCACCTGTTGCTACTTACCAATCAGCTGCCTCCCCTTGCAATGCATCACTTGCTGAACTGTGACGTCAGTCATAGAACTCTCTCGCTGTCCCTGTGAGAGTATGTGAGAGTGTGTGAGAGTGTGTGAGTCGCTGGAACTTCCGCTTGCCCGTGCTGGTCTCCTCACAGATCCGCCTTGGTCTCGCTCTTTCACTGGCCTCTCGCAGCCTCTTTTAAGCCACTGGAATTCCCGCTCGCAGGTGCCTGTCTCCTCACAGGGCAGGCTTGGTCTCACTTCCTTCAAGGAAAAGCTGTTGCTACGGGTACCCAAATGGGTCCTAGTTATGCTTGTCTTTTTATGGGATATGTCAAACATTCTTTGTTCCAGTCCTACTCAAACCCCTCCCCAACTCTTTTTCCGGTACATTGATGACTGTATCGGTGCCGTTTCCTGCTCCCGCCCCGAACTGGAAAACTTTATCAACTTTGCTTCCAATTTCCACCCTTCTCTCACCTTTACATGGTCCATCTCTGACACTTCCCTCCCTTCCTCAACTTCTCTGTCTCCATCTCTGGGGATAGGCTGTCTACTAATATTCATTATAAGCCCACTGACTCCCACAGCTACCTTGACTACACTTCTTCACACCCTGCCCCCCTTTAAGAACTTCATTCCATTTTCCCAGTTTCTCTGCCTCCGGCACATCTGCTCTGATGATGCAACCTTGCACAACAGTGCTTCTGATATGTCTTCCTTTTTCCTCATCCTAGAATTCCCTCCCCCCACTGTGGTTGACAGGGCCCTCAACCATGTCCGGCCCATTTCCTGCACCCCTTCCCTTCCTCCCAGAACCGTGTCCTCAGTTTCCACCCCACCAGCCTCCACATCCTAAGAATCATCCTCCGCCATTTCTGCCACCTCCAGCGTGATGCCACCACCAAAACACATATTCCCCTCCCCTGTCAATATTCCAAAGGGGTCTTTCCCTCGGTGACACCCTGGTCCACTCCTCCATCACCCCCACCACCTCATCATCTTCCCACGGCACCTTCCCATGCAATCGTAGGAGGTGTAATACCTGCCCATTTATCTCCTCTCTCCTCACTATCCAAGGCCTCAAACACTCCTTTCAGGTGAAGCAGCGATTTACTTGCACTTCTTTCAATGTAGTATACTGTATTCGCTGCTCACAATGTGGTCTCCTCAACATTGGGGAGACCAAACGCAGACTGGATGACTGCTTTGCTGAACACCTCTGCTCAGTCCGCAAGCATGACCCCGAGCTTCCGGTTGCTTGCCATTTCAACACTCTCCCCTGCTCTCATGCTCACATTTCTGTCTTGGGCCTGCTCCAGTGTTCCAGTGAACATCAATGCAAACTCGAGGAGCAGCACCTGATCTTTCGATTAGGCACGCTACAGCCTTCCAGACTCAACATTGAGTTCAATAACTTCAGTGCATGACTGGCCCTTTTTTTTATTTTACTTTTTTAAAGTTCTTTTTTAACCATGTACCTGCCTTAAACTTGGGTTTTTATGTAGTATTTTTGGACAGAGCTGCTCATTATTCCACTATTAACACTCTCTCTGGACTAATGCTTTGTCTTTCACCACAAGCATTAACACACTCTTTGCCTTTGTCCCAGGACATCTTTGCTATTTAACCTCTCCTGCCCTCTGCTCTATCACACACCTTCCCCTTTTTGTCTCTCCCCCACCCACCTCCCCTTCACTTGCTCAAAACGTAATTCTTTTCTAACCTTTGCCAGTTCTGATGAAAGGTCACAGACCTGAAATATCAACTCTGTTTCTCTCTCTACAGATGCTCCCAGACCTGCTGAGTATTTCCAGCACTTTCTGTTTTTATCTCAAACTCTACTTGACAATGTGGAAAATTGTCCCGGTATCTCCTATCCACAAAAAGCAGGACAAGTCCAATCCAGCCAATTACCACCCCAACAATCTACTCTCGATGCTCAGTTTGGGTTCTGTCAGGGTCACTCAGCTCCAGACCTCATTACAATCTTGGTCACCACCTACACCACACAGACTGCAACGGTTCAAGAAAGTGGCTCACCACCACCTTTTCAAGGGCAATTAGAGATGGGCAATAAATTCTGGCCTAGCCATTGACACTCACTTCTTGTGAATATATATATTTTTAAAATTGTAGAAACCAGGAAAGATCACCGAATTATATACATCCAGTTAAAAGTATACTTTAGACATGATGTCATGTGATTATTTTGCTGTTTAGATTAGAGATACAGCACTGAAACGTTTACTCGCATCAAATACCATTAGTTAGTTTAAACACTTTGATGGAGAGGGAGGGCCCCTTCAAATAGTTGCACTGATGTGATCATTAAAATTCCTGTGATATTTCAGATTGTATTCAAAAGGCGAATCAGCTTTCACGACAACACTCAACAATTTTTAAAACTCCTATCTGTAGATTGAGAAATCTGACCATGCAGAACCCATTTTCCAGGCTGGATCAGTCTCTAAAATGGTGGCCAGGAATTGCATGGTCATTACGAGCCGAAGTGCAAAACCTATCAATCGGGGCAGGCAAAAAATGTCATCCTGCAGCGCCTACACCTGAAACAGGCATTTGTCCCATTTTAGATGTAAGGGGCTGAATGCCAGTTCGATACTCCCTCTACAATATTGGTTTGCATAGATACAGCTGGAGCTGGCTGTATAAACTCCTCAACAGGCGACTCACCCAGATACCAACCACTCTCCCAGTTCTTCCCCACCTCAATCCTCCAACTCTGGAGACCACTGTGCCTTCACAGCCCCTTCCCTGGTGAGTTGCCTGGTGGCACCCATGATGTTTATAGGGTGGAGGGGTGATTGATTGAAGTATTTACAACATTAAAGCCTTATGATAGAGAGAAACTATTTCCTCCCTCAGGGGAATCCAGAACCAGGGTTTAGAGGATTAGTGGGAGGACACTCAGGAGTAAAGCTAGGAGGCACTTGCTCACACCAAGGGTAGTGGAAATCTGGAACTTTCTCCTGTGAAAGACTGTTGAGGCTGGGGGGCAATTGATTTTCTCAAGACACTTGACAATAGATCTTTGTTGGGCAAGAGAATGAAGTGATATGCAGCAAAGACGAGAAAATGGAGTGAGGTGCAGATCAGCCATGATTGAAATGAATGGTGGAGGAGGCTCAATGGCTCACTCCTGATCCTCTCGTCTTATAAATCCTTTTATTTGGAGCCTACCTGTTAACTGGACTGGGAATCCATGTTGGTCTATCATCCTGTGAATAAATGGCACACTATTCATTTGTGCTGTTTCCAGTGGTGTTCCACAGGGCTCAGTGTTGGCTCCCTTGCTGTTTGTGGTATATATCAATGATTTGGACTTAAACGTGGGAGGCATTTTTGTGCTGATGACACAAAATTTGACCGTGTAGTTGATAGTGAAGAGGATAGCTGTAGAATCCAGAATGATATCAATGGTTTGGTCGAGTGGGTGGAAAAGTGGCAAATGGAATTCAATCCAGAGAAGTGTGAGGTAATACATTTGCGGAGGGCAAATAAAGCGAGGGAATACACAATAAACGGGATGATATTGAGAGGGGTAGAAGAAGTGAGAGACCTTGGAATGCATGTTCACAGATCCCTGAAGGTGGCAGGGCAGGTAGATAGAGTGGTGAAGAAGGCATATGGAATGCTTTCCTTTATTGGCCAAGGTATTGAATACAAAAGCAGGGATGTAATGCTGGAACTGTATAAAACACTGGTTAAACCACAGCTGGAGTATTGTGTACAGTTCTGGTCACCACATTACAGAAAGGACATAATTGCTCTGGAGAGAGTACAGAGGAGATTGACAAGAATGTTGCCAGGGCTTGAAAGTTGCAGCTATGAGAAAAGATTGGATAGTCTAGGGTTGTTTTCCTTAGAACAGAGGAGGCTGAGGGGTGATTTAATTGAGGCTGACAAAATTATGAAGGACCGGGATAGAGTAGACAGGAAGGACTTGTTTCTCCTAGCGGAGAGGTCAATTAGCAGGGGTACAGATTTAAGGTGATTGGTAGAAGGATTAGACGGGACATGAGGGAAAACGTTTTCACCCAGAGGGTGGTGGGTGTCTGGAATTCGCTGCCAGGAATGGTGGTGGAGGCAGAAACCCTCGATTCTTTTAAAAGGTACCTGGACATGTACCTGAAGTGCTGTAACCTGCAAGGACCAGGTGCTGGAAGGTGGAATTAAATTGAGCGGCTAGTTTTTTCAGCTGGCACAGACACGATGGGCTGAATGGCCTCCTTCTGTGCTGTAATTTTTCTATGGTTCTATTTGTATTTCATGTATTTTTCCTTCCAGAATATTTGTCTAAATTAAGTTTCGTTCTCTGTCCTTGCCCCTCCACCAAAAGATGCTACTTTTTATGTACAGTTGAGTGAGGCTCAACAGAACACTGTACAAAACAAGTCGAAAACAAACTGGACTGAGATGCTGTGGAGATACATTTCACTGACCGTTTTTGAATATTTGTGATATTAACCTTACAGTTTTGAAAAGTATTCCCCAGCTACTTAAATTATGCAGGGTGGGCACGTGATGTTTTCCCTGCTTAGATTTAAATTACAACAAGTTTGTCTCAAAGTTTTTGACGGACGGGAAAAATATGCCAGTTACTGAATAAGAAGCAGGGAAATAGAAGCCAATTCACGCGCCACCAAGCTACAGGTTGCACTCACTCATAGTCTCGGCATGCCCTTTTTCATGCCCCTATGATTATTGAAGTGGGCAGGGATTAAAATACACAGTAAACAGCAAATCAGTCAAAAATAATTAAAACAAGTGCATTTGTTAAGTAATACAAGAATTTTGCTGAGGTTGGAGCTAAAAGCAGATTGAAGATAAGGACAATTTCACCCATTCTCTCTAAACTGTTAATGAACTGCTCTGCAGATGTAAGGGATCCAATCATACAACCTACACATTGACTATTAATCCACTTCAATAATTCATAGCTCCTCCATTTACAGCCATTAAGGACCAATTAAGTAATAATTCACCAAGCGCAGTGTTAGTGATAAAGGACAAGAAACCATCTATAAACAAGAGGTGAACAAAACACAGTGAACTATTAACTATTACCCTTCAGTACACAACGTTGGTGCCATTGACTTTATTAACAGTGAAATGACAGGATGTATGAGTGAGGTCATGTTTCAAGAGCACAGACTAGGTCACATTTTAAACTCGTCCCAGACTGATGCTGTTTATGTAAATTCATTTTCCATCTTGCGATGACAAGAGTATATTCTAAACATCCTCATAACCTCCACAAATAAGGTCAACATAATACAGGAAAGCAGGACTGCTCCAGAGGATCAATAAACACCAGGACAGCAATTACAATGCAGTAGTCTCACTCAGAGATGTGAAATGCATTAACCTGAAGTGTGGGACTGGAGCCACATGTACACCAGTACACACAGCAGTTTTCCTTCCCTAAAGGGTGTGAGTGAACCGATTGGATTTTTATGACAATCCGACAGATTCATGTTCACTTTTTTTTTAAAAACTAAGTTCAAATTCTTAAACAACCACAGGGAGATTTTACTCGTGAAGTATACTATCTTACCCTGGGGAGGTAAAGAGGGTCATGGAAGGATCTGCAGTCAAAGGTAACCATTTGGAATCAAATGCACTAGGGAAGGGAGGTGATGGAGGGCAGGGGTCATAGGTGAGCAGGACTTGGTCTGAGCGAGGATGTGAAGGATGTGAGAGTGTGTGTGTGTTTTGGGGGGGGGGGGGGGGGAGAGGGGAGTGTGTGTGTTTTGGGGGGGGGGAGGGAGTGTGTGTGTTTTGGGGGGGGGGAGGGAGTGTGTGTGTTTTGGGGGGGGGGGGAGGGAGTGTGTGTGTTTTGGGGGGGGGGAGGGAGTGTGTGTGTTTTGGGGGGGGGGAGGGAGTGTGTGTGTTTTGGGGGGGGGGAGGGAGTGTGTGTGTTTTGGGGGGGGGGGAGGGAGTGTGTGTGTTTTGGGGGGGGGGAGGGAGTGTGTGTGTTTTGGGGGGGGGGGGAGGGAGTGTGTGTGTTTTGGGGGGGGGGAGGGAGTGTGTGTGTTTTGGGGGGGGGGGGAGGGAGTGTGTGTGTTTTGGGGGGGGGGAGGGAGTGTGTGTGTTTTGGGGGGGGGGAGGGAGTGTGTGTGTTTTGGGGGGGGGGGAGGGAGTGTGTGTGTTTTGGGGGGGGGAGGGAGTGTGTGTGTTTTGGGGGGGGGGAGGGAGTGTGTGTGTTTTGGGGGGGGGGAGGGAGTGTGTGTGTTTTGGGGGGGGGGGAGGGAGTGTGTGTGTTTTTGGGGGGGGGAGGGAGTGTGTGTGTTTTTGGGGGGGGGAGGGAGGGAGTGTGTGTGTTTTGGGGGGGGGAGGGAGGGAGTGTGTGTGTTTTGGGGGGGGGGGGGAGGGAGTGTGTGTGTTTTGGGGGGGAGGGGGAGGGAGTGTGTGTGTTTTGGGGGGGAGGGGGAGGGAGTGTGTGTGTTTTGGGGGGGAGGGGGAGGGAGTGTGTGTGTTTTGGGGGGGAGGGGGAGGGAGTGTGTGTGTTTTGGGGGGGAGGGGGAGGGAGTGTGTGTGTTTTGGGGGGGAGGGGGAGGGAGTGTGTGTGTTTTGGGGGGGGGGGAGGGAGCGCAGGGGGGGGGAGGGAGAGCGTGGGCGCAGGGGGGGGGAGGGAGCGCGTGGGCGCAGGGAGCGCGTGAGCGGAGGGGGGAGGGAGTGTGTGAGCGGAGGGGGGGGGGGAGGGAGTGTGTGAGCGGAGGGGGGGGGGAGGGAGTGTGTGAGCGGAGGGGGGGGGGGAGGGAGTGTGTGAGCGGAGGGGGGGGGGAGGGAGTGTGTGAGCGGAGGGGGGGGGGAGGGAGTGTGTGAGCGGAGGGGGGGGGGGGGAGGAGGGAGTGTGTGAGCGGAGGGGGGGGGGGGGGGAGGGAGTGTGTGAGCGGAGGGGGGGGGGGGAGGAGGGAGTGTGTGAGCGGAGGGGGGGGGGGAGGGAGTGTGTGAGCGGAGGGGGGGGGGGAGGGAGTGTGTGAGCGGAGGGGGGGGGGAGGGAGTGTGTGAGCGGAGGGGGGGGGAGGGAGTGCGTGAGCGGAGGGGGGGAGGGAGTGCGTGAGCGGAGGGGGGGAGGGAGTGCGTGAGCGGAGGGGGGGAGGGAGTGCGTGAGCGGAGGGGGGGAGGGAGTGCGTGAGCGGAGGGGGGGAGGGAGTGCGTGAGCGGAGGGGGGGGAGGGAGTGCGTGAGCGGAGGGGGGGAGGGAGTGCGTGAGCGGAGGGGGGGAGGGAGTGCGTGAGGGGAGGGGGGGAGGGAGTGCGTGAGCGGAGGGGGGGAGGGAGTGCGTGAGCGGAGGGGGGAGGGGAGTGCGTGAGCGGAGGGGGGAGGGAGTGCGTGAGCGGAGGGGGGAGGGAGTGCGTGAGCGGAGGGGGGGAGGGAGTGCGTGAGCGGAGGGGGGAGGGAGTGCGTGAGCGGAGGGGGGAGGGAGTGCGTGAGCGGAGGGGGGAGGGAGTGCGTGAGCGGAGGGGGGAGGGAGTGCGTGAGCGGAGGGGGGAGGGAGTGCGTGAGCGGAGGGGGGGAGGGAGTGCGTGAGCGGAGGGGGGAGGGAGTGCGTGAGCGGAGGGGGGAGGGAGTGCGTGAGCGGAGGGGGGAGGGAGTGCGTGAGCGGAGGGGGGAGGGAGTGCGTGAGCGGAGGGGGGGAGGGGAGTGGTGAGCGGAGGGGGGAGGGAGTGCGGAGGGGGGGGAGGGAGTGCGTGAGCGGAGGGGGGGAGGGAGTGCGTGAGCGGAGGGGGGGGAGGGAGTGCGTGAGCGGAGGGGGGAGGGAGTGCGTGAGCGGAGGGGGGAGGGAGTGCGTGAGCGGAGGGGGGAGGGAGTGTGTGAGCGGAGGGGGGGAGGGAGTGCGTGAGCGGAGGGGGGAGGGAGTGCGTGAGCGGAGGGGGGAGGGAGTGCGTGAGCGGAGGGGGGAGGGAGTGCGTGAGCGGAGGGGGGAGGGGAGTGCGTGAGCGGAGGGGGGAGGGAGTGCGTGAGGGGAGGGGGGAGGGAGTGCGTGAGCGGAGGGGGGGGAGGGAGTGTGTGAGCGGAGGGGGGGGGGGAGGGAGTGTGTGAGCGGAGGGGGGGGGGAGGGAGTGTGTGAGCGGAGGGGGGGGGGAGGGAGTGTGTGAGCGGAGGGGGGGGGGAGGGAGTGTGTGAGCGGAGGGGGGGGGGAGGGAGTGTGTGAGCGGAGGGGGGGGGGAGGGAGTGTGTGAGCGGAGGGGGGGGGGGAGGAAGTGTGTGAGCGGAGGGGGGGGGGGAGGGAGTGTGTGAGCGGAGGGGGGGGGGAGGGAGTGTGTGAGCGGAGGGGGGGGGGGAGGGAGTGTGTGAGCGGAGGGGGGGGGGAGGGAGTGTGTGAGCGGAGGGGGGGGGGGAGGGAGTGTGTGAGCGGAGGGGGGGGGGAGGGAGTGTGTGAGCGGAGGGGGGGGGGAGGGAGTGTGTGAGCGGAGGGGGGGGGGAGGGAGTGTGTGAGCGGAGGGGGGGGGGAGGGAGTGTGTGAGCGGAGGGGGGGGGGGAGGGAGTGTGTGAGCGGAGGGGGGGGGGAGGGAGTGTGTGAGCGGAGGGGGGGGGGGAGGGAGTGTGTGAGCGGAGGGGGGGGGAGGGAGTGTGTGAGCGGAGGGGGGGGGGAGGGAGTGTGTGAGCGGAGGGGGGGGGGGAGGGAGTGTGTGAGCGGAGGGGGGGGGGAGGGAGTGTGTGAGCGGAGGGGGGGGGGGAGGGAGTGTGTGAGCGGAGGGGGGGGGGAGGGAGTGTGTGAGCGGAGGGGGGGGGGAGGGAGTGTGTGAGCGGAGGGGGGGGGGGAGGGAGTGTGTGAGCGGAGGGGGGGGGGAGGGAGTGTGTGAGCGGAGGGGGGGGGAGGGAGTGTGTGAGCGGAGGGGGGGGGGGAGGGAGTGTGTGAGCGGAGGGGGGGGGGGAGGGAGTGTGTGAGCGGAGGGGGGGGGAGGGAGTGTGTGAGCGGAGGGGGGGGGGAGGGAGTGTGTGAGCGGAGGGGGGGGGGAGGGAGTGTGTGAGCGGAGGGGGGGGGGGAGGGAGTGTGTGAGCGGAGGGGGGGGGGGGGGAGGAGGGAGTGTGTGAGCGGAGGGGGGGGGGGGAGTGTGTGAGCGGAGGGGGGGAGGGAGTGCGTGAGCGGAGGGGGGAGGGAGTGTGTGAGCGGAGGGGGGGAGGGAGTGTGTGAGCGGAGGGGGGGAGGGAGTGTGTGAGCGGAGGGGGGAGGGAGTGCGTGAGCGGAGGGGGGAGGGAGTGCGTGAGCGGAGGGGGGAGGGAGTGCGTGAGCGGAGGGGGGGAGGGAGTGTGTGAGGGGAGGGGGGGGGGGAGGGAGTGTGTGAGGGGAGGGGGGGGGGGAGGGAGTGTGTGAGGGGAGGGGGGGGGGGGGGGGAGGAGGGGAGTGTGTGAGCGGAGGGGGGGGGGGAGGGAGTGTGTGAGCGGAGGGGGGGGAGGGAGTGCGTGAGCGGAGGGGGGAGGGAGTGTGTGAGCGGAGGGGGGGAGGGAGTGTGTGAGCGGAGGGGGGGGAGGGAGTGTGTGAGCGGAGGGGGGAGGGAGTGCGTGAGCGGAGGGGGGAGGGAGTGCGTGAGCGGAGGGGGGAGGGAGTGCGTGAGCGGAGGGGGGAGGGAGTGTGTGAGGGGAGGGGGGGGGGAGGGAGTGTGTGAGCGGAGGGGGGGGGAGGGAGTGTGTGAGCGGAGGGGGGGGGGGGAGGGAGTGTGTGAGCGGAGGGGGGGGGGAGGGAGTGTGTGAGCGGAGGGGGGGGGGGAGGGAGTGTGTGAGCGGAGGGGGGGGGGAGGGAGTGTGTGAGCGGAGGGGGGGGGAGGGAGTGTGTGAGCGGAGGGGGGGGGAGGGAGTGTGTGAGCGGAGGGGGGGGGGGAGGGAGTGTGTGAGCGGAGGGGGGGGGGGGGGGAGGGAGTGTGTGAGCGGAGGGGGGGGGGGGGAGTGTGTGAGCGGAGGGGGGGGGGGGAGGGAGTGTGTGAGCGGAGGGGGGGGGGGAGGGAGGAGGGAGTGTGTGAGCGGAGGGGGGGAGGGAGTGTGTGAGCGGAGGGGGGGGGGGGAGGGAGTGTGTGAGCGGAGGGGGGGGGGGGAGGAGGGAGTGTGTGAGCGGAGGGGGGGGGGAGGGAGGAGGGAGTGTGTGAGCGGAGGGGGGGGGAGGGAGTGTGTGAGCGGAGGGGGGGGGGAGGGAGTGTGTGAGCGGAGGGGGGGGGGAGGGAGTGTGTGAGCGGAGGGGGGGGGGGAGGGAGTGTGTGAGCGGAGGGGGGGGGGGGAGGGAGTGTGTGAGCGGAGGGGGGGGGGGAGGGAGGAGGGAGTGTGTGAGCGGAGGGGGGGAGGGAGTGTGTGAGCGGAGGGGGGGGGGAGGGAGTGTGTGAGCGGAGGGGGGGGGGAGGGAGTGTGTGAGCGGAGGGGGGGGGGAGGGAGTGTGTGAGCGGAGGGGGGGGGGAGGGAGTGTGTGAGCGGAGGGGGGGGGGAGGGAGTGTGTGAGCGGAGGGGGGGGGGAGGGAGTGTGTGAGCGGAGGGGGGGGGGGAGGGAGTGTGTGAGCGGAGGGGGGGGGGAGGGAGTGTGTGAGCGGAGGGGGGGGGGGGGAGGGAGTGTGTGAGCGGAGGGGGGGGGGAGGGAGTGTGTGAGCGGAGGGAGGAGGGAGTGTGTGAGCGGAGGGGGGGGGGGGGGAGTGTGTGAGCGGAGGGGGGGGGGAGGGAGTGTGTGAGCGGAGGGGGGAGGGAGTGCGTGAGCGGAGGGGGGAGGGAGTGCGTGAGCGGAGGGGGGGAGGGAGTGTGTGAGCGGAGGGGGGAGGGAGTGCGTGAGCGGAGGGGGGAGGGAGTGCGTGAGCGGAGGGGGGGAGGGAGTGTGTGAGCGGAGGGGGGGGGAGGGAGTGCGTGAGCGGAGGGGGGGGGGAGTGCGTGAGCGGAGGGGGGGAGGGAGTGTGTGAGCGGAGGGGGGGAGGGAGTGTGTGAGCGGAGGGGGGGAGGGAGTGTGTGAGCGGAGGGGGGGGGGAGGGAGTGCGTGAGCGGAGGGGGGGGGGAGTGCGTGAGCGGAGGGGGGGAGGGAGTGTGTGAGCGGAGGGGGGGAGGGAGTGTGTGAGCGGAGGGGGGGAGGGAGTGTGTGAGCGGAGGGGGGGAGGGAGTGTGTGAGCGGAGGGGGGAGCAGTGGAGATTAGCAGCGAGGCCTCTTTGCCATTGCTTTGTTGTCTTTGCCCCCTGCAGCTGATCAATTGGACAGACTGACAGTGACTGACTGCTGAGCAGGTGGGAAGAGCAGCAAGAGGAGTCCATTGACTGAGAGTATTAACCAGAGGCCCAAAATCTCCCAGCTCTCTTTCACTGCTGACTTTGACAGGACCTGATAAACCCAGGTAGTAACTCTGAATTATAAGGTAGTGATGTTTCCTGTCAATATTACACAACTTTTACAAAACACGAGGCTTGCTTTCAGGGGAAAATTAGCAAATAAAATCATTTTTTTTCCCGATTACTGTTACTCAGGCTTGTCAATCACATCAGGAAAGGCGCTGGAGGTTTTTCAACTTCAAATCACTAGTTCCTTCTGAATCTTGAACCTATTTCTCTTGCCAGCTCTTGTTTTATCATTTGATGTTCTGTACATGATGCAAGAACTGAGTTGACAACTGTTTGGCAAGAATCCTTTCTGTCCTTCGCTAAAAGTGTTTTCTTGCTTCTCCCCCTGGAACGAGAAGCATCAGCATCATTCACCCCTCAGGATACACTGTGAATGATCACAGACAACTGGTCTATGGGGGGTTTTCTTTTCAAGTATTTATCCAATTCTCTTCTGAAAGTTACGATTGAATCTCATTTCAGGCAGTGCACTCCAGATCACAACAACTCACTGTGTAAAAAAATATTTTCCTCATCTCCCCCTTGGAATTTCTTTGCCAGTCATCTTAAATCTGTGTCCTCTGGTTACCAAACCTCTCTATTTACTCCATCAAAACCATTCATGATTTTGAACACCTCTACTAAATCTCCCCTTAACTTTGTCTGCTCTAAGGACGGCAATCCCCACTTCTCCAGCCTTGCCACATAACTGAAGTCCCTCATCCCTGGTGCCATCTGATAGATCTCCTCTGCACCCTCTCCAAGACTTTGACAACCTTTCTACAGTGTGGTGCCCAGAACTGAACAAATACTCGATTGTACTGTTATGCCTTACTAGTGTTTTAGGGTTGTCCAATATACAGCCCGTGAGCCAGGATCTGGCATACCAAAGATTTCCATCCGGCCCATGGACGTAAACTGTACCCAGCCATTCCTCATCCTCGCAAGGGGTCCGTGACTGGTAATTTCACAGATGAGAAATTCCCCATTCGCAGCTTCTTCCAGACCGGTGTTTAAAAAAATCGCAAGTGTCAGTTTCACAGCTGACAGGTGCTGCAGCGAGAACAGTGGTTTCCAAACTTGGGGGAGATTCGGGGGGTTTCAGCAGGTTCAGACTTTTTCTTTTAAAAGCTCGAAGTTCAGAAACCGCTGTTGCCGCTCCTAGCACCTGTCAGCTGTGAAACTGACTTGCAATGTTTTTTTAAATAAAACTGTTCTGCTGAGCATTCCTGCTCTCTGCCACTGTCAGAAAGGGAGAGCACACACGCGAGGGGGGACAGGAACAGAGAGCGAGCAAGGGGGGCAGAGAGAAAGGGGGGGTCACAGAAAGGGGGGACAAACACACAGAGGGGGAGACAAAGAGGGAGGATACATAGAGTGAGGATGATACGGGGGGACGGGAACAACAAAAGGGGGACATGGAGAGGGAGGCAGAGAGGGATCAAGATCACTCCTGACTGATGGACATCAATCCAGAATACTCTGCATCACTACAGGTGTGCGGGCAAACATTGGCTACTTGTGCAATTGGAAAAATGCCAGTATCTCACAAAATCAGTGTCCAACATAGTGACGAGAAAGTCATAAGAGTTTTACAGCATAGAAAGAGGCCCTTTGGCCCAACGCGCCTGCGCTGGCCATCAAGCACCCGTCCAAACTAATCCCATTTTCCCGTACTTGGCCCATAGCCTTGTATGCTATGGCGTTTCAAGTGCTCATCTGAATACTTCTTAAATGTTGTGAGGGTTCCTGCCTCTACCACCCCTTCAGGCAGTGCGTTCCAGATTCCAATCACCCTCTGGATGAAGATATTGTTCCTCAACTCCCCTCTAAACCTCCTGCTTCTTACCTTAAATCTATGCCCCCTGGTTATTGACCTCTCCGCTAAGGGAATCCTATCAATGCCCCTCATAATTTTGAATACCTCAATCATGTCCCCCCTCAGCCTTCTCTGCTCTAAGGAAAACAACCCTAGCCTATCCAGTCTCTCTTCATAGCTGAAATGTTCCAGCCCAGGCAACATCCTGGTGAATCTCCTCTGCACCCTCTCCAGTGCAATCACATCTTTCCTATAGTGTGGTGACCAGAACTGTACACAGTACAGTTAGGCTGTGGCCTAACTAACATTTTATACAGCTCCATCATAACCTCCCTGCTCTTAGATTCCAAAGTAAGTCAATAAATAATCTTCTCATTTAAATCTTCACAAAAATGCTCATTTGTTGTTGTTTTGATTGATGGTTAGATACATTTTTAATGCCTTTATCTTTCTGAAATGGTCTCACCGGCCCCTTATCTGAGACAATCCTTGTAATGTGGCCCCGCATGTGAAAAGGTTGGGCAACCCTGGTGTAGCATAACCTTGTTTTTGTATCCTAGGCCTCTATTTATAAAGCCTAAGATTCCATTGTTTTTTGAAACAGACTTCGCAACGTGTCCTGCCACCTTCAATGATTTGTGTACAAACACCCCCAGCTCTCTCTGTTCCTCACACTCCTTTAAAATTATACCTTTGAGCTTATATTGTCTTCATTATTCCTTCCAAAAAGCATCACTTCAAATATCACCAGACTGTCTATAACATTCTTAAATCTGTTACTATCATCCTCACTGTTTGCTACAGATCCAAACCTGAGGCAGTCATTGTCTATGTAACTTAGTTGTACCACACAGAGCACTGAACCATCAGGCGAACACATCATCTTTATTTAAACATGCACAATGACAACTTTTAAAGACTAGAAAGGAAATATATGCACAGCTCATCTTCCTTAGATCTCTGAAAATGTAATTTTTCAGTAGATTGGTCATGGTTATACCATTGATTTCAAAAAACCAATGAATCAATTACAATAAATTGAGTTTTTTAATAACTTGTTGCATCAATGTAATGCTCGTGTTGTTCCAACATTTGTCTTTTATAATCACTTTGAAGAGTAGTTTTATGTTTTGGTTTAGGAACTTTACAAATACTTGAACATTCGTAAGTACTTCATGATAACGAATTGCTATTTAACAGAAGTGTATACCAAACATTGCACTACACAGGCAGCAAGAAGGGAGGAAGAAAGAATTTACATTTCTATAGCACCTCTCGCAACCTCAGGATGTCCCAAAGGACTTTACAGCCAATGAAGTACTTTTGAAGTGTAGTCACAGTTGAAATATAGGAAACCCGGCAGCCAATTTGTGCACAGCAAGATCCCATAAACTACAATGAAATAATGACCAAATAATCAGTTTTGGTGATGTTGATTGAGAGGATAAATATTGGGCAGGACAGCAGGGAAGAACTCCCCTGCTCCTCTTTGAGTCAGTGCCATGGGATCTTTTATGTCCACCCAAGAGGCCAGACGAAGCCAACAGTACAGCCCTCCTCCGTACTGCATTGAACTGCCAGCCTGGATGATGTACTCAAGTCTCTGGAGTGGGACTTGAACCCACAACCTTCTGACTCAAAAAACAGGCGTGCTACCCCTGACCTAAATGACTTAATGAACTAACCACCAGTATGACACGAAGTTATTTGATGGAATTCATGGGGAAAAACCCCTTTTTATTTAACATACACAAGAGCAGTGTTCCTTCATTGCTAGACATACCAACAACCCCTGGCAACGACATTAGGAGTTTTTCTTTCTCCTTTGGAGGGGATACAAATCTATCCCTTCCCATGTGCCACAGGGGACCCCAGACGCCTGTACAATCCCAAGAGGAAAACAGCAGTTCTTTGTTGCTAATGATGCATCGTTGAGCAACATGAATCCCAACAAGGCTGCAGTGTTGTCATTTCACAGAGGAGTGAACAGGCATCTCACTTAGAACCAGGCATTTCAACATCAGTCAAACAGCATTTAAGACAAAGCATTTGCTGAAACCTCTCCGCTGAGCCAAGTCTGCGACCAATGTTGTCACAGGTCAAGGACAAGTTGTCCTTGGACTACAGTTACAAATAAACCCTGAGATTCTCTCCTTTATAAACAGGCAGACCCCAGTACATACAGCAAGAAAAAATAGACATGGGGGGGGTCACCAACCTGAAGGAAAAGCCAAACAAAATATAACCTTCTGGAGGGAGGAGGGGGTGTGAAAGAGGGGTGGACAGTTAAAAGACACAAACATTCCTATTTGAGAAGGTTGCAGGACAGAAGAAAAACCTAAAATGTACATGTCACAACCCTGCAATAATTACCCTTTCTACTAAATCTAAATGGTTTAATCCAATCACATTATCAATGGTATCCTTTAAAATTCCTTCAAATCATTGATTATAAATCACTGCCATTGCCCCTTGTTATTGTTATATATAAATATTGTCAGTGTTGTCCCTCTGCTTCCAGCCCTTCTATTTGAGAGGCAGCAGCTACCCCTACCCCTGCTCCTGGTCGATGCCGAGCTTCAGCTCCCCTTCCCCGGAGACTGCACCAATTGCCGGTTGCTCTTTGCTGGCTTGGCCGCTCTCCCTACCTGTTCGCCGGGGGGAAGCTGTAAGCAGCTCCGCCATCTTCTGCGTCCTCGGCTGCTGGTTCCCTTCCTGCCCCAGCACAAGCACAATGCGGGCGATCGGGGCAGGGGGAGAGAAGCCGAGACACGGGAGTGGGATAGCTTCACACCGGCACCGGATAACCGCTCCACCACCTCCTTCTCCTCCTGCCTCTGCATACTGATTGCAGCACTGAAGCATTTCTAAAGTGTACAGAGTAAGTGTTTGCATATGTTTAGGAATGCACATACCTGCGTGTGCAATGGAGAGGCATATGTAGGAATGCACATGCAGGAATACCCACCTGTGTGCATGTCGGGGTAAGTTGAGGTGTCTGCATACATGTGCAAATACATTTAGGAATATATGTGTGTGTGGAGATGTACGTTTAGCAATGTATTTTTATTATTCATTCATGTGAAGTGGGCGTCGCTGGCCAGGCCAGCATTTATTGCCCATCCCTAACTGCCCTTGAGAAGGTGGTGGTGAGCTGCCTTCTTGAACCGCTGCAGTCCATGTGGGGTAGGTACACCCACAGTGCTGTTAGGAAGGGAGTTCCAGGATTTTGACCCAGCGACAGTGAAGGAATGGCGATATAGTTCCAAGTCAGGATGGTGTGTGACTTGGAGGGGAACTTGCAGGTGGTGGTGTTCCCATGTATTTGCTGCCCTTGTTCTTCTAGGTGGCAGAGGTCGCGGGTTTGGAAGGTGCTGTCTAAGGAGTCTTGATGCATTGCTGCAGTGCATCTTGTAGATGGTGCACACTGCTGCCACTGTGCGTCGGTGGTGGAGGGAGTGAATGTTTGTAGATGGGGTGCCAATCAAGCGGGCTGCTTTGTCCTGGATGGTGTCGAGCTTCTTGAGTGTTGTTGGAGTTGCACCCATCCAGGCAAGTGGAGAGTATTCCATCACACTCCTGACTTGTGCCTTGTTGATGGTGGACAGGCTTTGGGGAGTCAGGAGTTGAGTTACTCACCTCAGGATTCCTAGCCTCTGACCTCTTATAGCCACGGTATTTATATGGCTAATCCAGTTCAGTTTCTGGTCAATGGTAGCCCCTAGGATATTGATAGTGGGGGATTCAGCGATGGTAATGCCGTTGAATGTCAAGGGGAGATGGTTATATTCTCTCTTGTTTCAGATGGTCATTGCCTGGCACTTGTGTGGCGCGAATGTTAGTTACAACTTATCAGCCCAAGCCTGGATATTGTCTAGGTCTTGCTGCATTTCTACACAGTCTGCTTCAGTATCTGAGGAGTCACAAATGGTGCTGAACATTGTGCAATCATCAGTGAACATCCCCACTTCTGACCTTATGATTGAAGGAAGATCATTGATGAAGCAGCTGAAGATGGTTGGGCTGGGGACACAACCTTGGGGAACTCCTGCAGTGATGGCCTGGAGCTCAAATGATTGACCTCCAACAACCACAACCATCTTCCTTTGCACTAGGTATGACTCTAAACAGCAGAGAATTTTCCCCCTTGATTCCCATTGACCTCAGTTTTGCTCGGGCTCCTTGATGCCATACTCGGTCAAATGTCAAGGGCAGGCACTCTCACCTCACCTCTTGAGTTCAGCTCTTTTGTCCATGTTTGAACCAAGGCTGTAATGAGGTCAGGAGCTGAGTGGCCCTGGCGGAATGTTTATTTATTTTTTATTTTTATTTAGAGACACAGCACTGAAACAGGCCCTCGGCCCACCGAGTCTGTGCCGACCAACAACCACCCATGTATACTAATCCTACATTAACCCCATATTCTCCATCACATCCCCACCATTCTTCTACCACCTACCTACACTAGGGGCAATTTACAATGGCCAATTTACCTATCAACCTGCAAGTCTTTGGCATGTGGGAGGAAACCGGAGCACCCGGCGGAAACCCACGCAGACACAGGGAGAACTTGCAAACTCCGCACAAGCAGCATTCAGAACTGAACCCGGGTCGCTGGAGCTGTGAGGCTGCAGTGCTAACCACTGTACCACCCCAAT
Source organism: Heterodontus francisci (assembly GCF_036365525.1). Taxonomy (NCBI): domain Eukaryota; kingdom Metazoa; phylum Chordata; class Chondrichthyes; order Heterodontiformes; family Heterodontidae; genus Heterodontus; species Heterodontus francisci. The sequence continues at coordinate 9,259,522 of NC_090380.1, read as the reverse complement.
GTATATACCTATATGGACATATAGTGGTATGTTTAGGAATGTACATACTTGTGTGTGCATGTAGATGCATGTTTAGGAAAGTATATAGTTGTATGTTCATATAGTGGTATGTTTAGGAATGCACATAGCTGTGTGTGCATGTAGATGCAAGTTTAGCTTCACGCTCATCAGAAGTGCAGTGATGAAAATACAAAAATAAACAGAAGTTATAAAAAAATTAGAACAATTTAAAAAAAGGGTACATTAGCATCCACTGTACTAAAATACACATCAATATCTGCTAAGAACATTAATTTTAATAATCGTTTGGTAATACAGAACTTGAGAATTGCTGAAAATAGAGACACGTTGTCTAAGCTTTTCGTCTTCACTTATCAGGACAATCCGCAAGAATAACCAATGTAAGGGAAAACAACAATTTATACTGCATGAGAAGAGAGTGCTGATTGGTTTGCAAGTGAACTCTGATTGGTTGAGACGTTACCATGGAGAATGCACCAGTTTACAATGACTGACAATTAACTGCCAAGCTTTGTTTGAAATTTAAACCAGGCAGCATGACTCTGGTCAAGGCATTGCCCTGAGGAATGAACCAGTGAATGGCTGTCACTTATTTTGTTCAGCTGAAACAGGCGCAATGTGTGTACATGTTCTTTCTGTCTGCAAAGAACAGGGCTCTGTGTATTAATATATGTAGCTTTCAGTACGCGAAAATGTGCCACACTGCGATCCTTACAGACAATCTTAAATTGTTTGTCAATGTAATTCTTAGCACACTGCGGATTATTTAGCAAATATTGTTCAATCGCGGAATCACATCTAATGTTGGGCAGTATATTTTGTTTCGAACAGGTCCCTTCTGCTGTTCTCAACAGGCAAGGTACAAGCCGTACCCAACCAGCCCATGCTTGCAAAACTCAAAACACAGTAAGGCTCGCATTCTCCATGGCAATGCCTCTGCCAATCAGAGTTCACTTGCCAACCAATCAGCACTCTCTTCTCATGCAGTATAAGTTGTTGTTTTCCCTTACATTGGTTATTCTCGCGTGTTGTCCTGATGAGTGCAAGACGAAAAGCTGCGACAACATGTCTCTATTTTCAGCAATTTTCAACTTTAATTTTATTTCCTGAATGCAAATCCCCAGAGCCAAGTGATAGCCCCCTGATTTGCTGAGTTTATGTTGATTAGTCTGCCACTTAGACTGTAGAGGGGATGCTCCTCGGTAATGTGCAGAATTGTCTGTGTCTCTCCACAAATGCATAAGGGGTTTGTACTGAGGCCCCTGCAGTGGAGATTGGCTGCGCAGGGGCCCTGACTTCTCCTGATCCTGTTTAGCAAGGACCACTCTCCCCGTGGTAGTTCTGATGGCATTTGTCACAAGGAACTTGCTCGTGACTTCCCATGTTTCTCATTCCTTGTTCCAAAGGATGTTTGCTGGTAGATCTTTCTCAGGAATGTTGCTCAATATAGGGCACCAAGATGGAAGGTGGTAGCAAGTGGATTGACCATGTCGTTATGGAGTGGTAAGTGAGGTGCAGCACGGACGTCTTCAATCAGCTTGTGGGTTTTTGTCAGTCAGTGGAAATGTGAGGGAGTGATGTTTGCGAGGACAGGAAGATAGGGGACGGGTGTTGAGCAGAGGGTTCCAGTTATGATGCACATTGTTGAATTCAGTTACATTCAGCAAGATATGTGTGTGATGACCTATGCCAGACAGGTGCACGGTGCTCTGCTGCTGAGTATGATAGGGTAAGTGCTGAGTTCCAGAGTGTTGTGACCGCAGTGCCCCACATAGATCCAGCAAGTTTGGTTAATAGGTTGTTTCTGGTTTTGACATTTGCTGCTGTTTTCTCCAGATTCTCCCAGAAGGACAAAGTCCTATCCAGAGTCACTCCCAAGTATGTTTTGTTGGGATCATGCTTTCGTCTCTGACCATCCATGTCGATACACAATTCGTTTTTGGTCCTGGCATTACGGAGGTGGAATACACTGGATCTGGTTTGAGAGGAATTCACTGTGAGATGTCATGTGCTGCAGTAGTCCATCAACTTTGTTTTCATTAAGGATTTGGTCCAGGGATCAGAAGGATGGAGCTTGGGTGACACAATAGGTGTCATCAACATAGATGAACTTGTGCGACGAGCTTGTTGGCAGGTCGTTTGTATATATGTTGAACAGTGTTGGGGCTAGCACTGAGCCCTGTGTTAGTCCGTTGGCCAGTCTTCTCCATGCACCTCTCCCCTGTCCAAGGTGGACTCTAAATTATCTGTTGCGAAGGAATATTGCAACAGCTGTCCCAACCCAGGTTGGAAGCACTCTGGACAGCTTTAGGAACAGACCAATGTGCCACACTGTATCATAGACAGCTGTGAGGTCCAGTTGCACTATGCCTGTCTTCCGTTCTTTTGGAAGCCATTTTCCATGTAGGTGTGAGTGTCAGAACTTGATCACATGTGCTGCGCCCCTTACAGAAACCAGCTTGGTCGACATAAAGGATGGCCTCTATTTACGGAGATAGGGGGACAATGGATCAGCGTACACACTGCCCACCCCCACCCCCTGCCCATCCCACCACCACCACCCCCCCCCCTGCCCCACCACATCACCTCAGTATCCAGGCACACCTGAGTAAGCAAATGATGCAAGCAGCGGACTGAATTCCAAGAGAAAACTGAAAGACTCCAAAAGAGCCCCCTTGCAGAATCCCAGTCACCCCAGAACCACCAGCCTCAACATTCAGCAACCCTCTGGCTTTATGGCGATAGGACATGCTTTCTAAATCTCACAACTTAACACTGATGGCCTATCAGCCGCCAAGCGAAACCTCATTGCTAAGAAACCCCATCTTACATTGAAATGAGACAGCTCAGCACACATGGATGTGAGGTAGCCACAAAATGAGCTGAAACAAAGACACAGGCTCCACATCTCCAGCTACACTTACTACAATAAGATGAATGAGTGAATATCCCTCATCTTATCAAAATGGGCTACCATCAGAAGCTATTGTATAGCCCATCAGGAACCAAAACCTAAAATCACATGGGTAAATCTTACACTGAATGAGTTTACCTTTTAAAAGTAATTGTTTTGGAGAACAACAAAGTCATTCAAGTTCAAAACATCAGTACATCAATCATCAAGATCAGTGTAATGATGCCAGCCACAGAGAGAACATCAAAAGCCATCTTTAATTCCAGCACAAGGCTGAGACAGACAGAGAGAGAGAAATCAGTTCTAGCTAAGGCATTTGAACCCTGCTGAGGCAAGTTGGCAACAACTACAGCAGAGAAGTAACACTCCTGCACCTGTGAAAATTTAACTAAGAGATACCAGCACCATCTTCAAACTGAAGTGTTGTCTGCCAGGAAACTTCAGAAACCCAGCAAGAGAAAGGCAACCAGCGAGCAGACCTTCTAAGAGAATCCCACGGGTTTTTCCTGAAACAGCAGACATTTACACCTTGACTTTTTAATGCCTCTTCCTCTTTCTCTTCTATCTTTTCTTCAGTGTGCATGAGAGAGTGAATGTATGTGTGGATGGTTGTTGTGTACATTTTGGATAATTATTGTTTAATAAATATTTAATCTTCTGTGTTAAACTCACAAGAAAATCTATCATTGTCTGTTTTGTTTGGCCAACAAAACACAGGGACTGAAACAATCATTTAACCAAAAACCTACCTGTGGCCAGTTGGAAGGTGACCAGTGGAATCCAGCCAAGCCATTTCCCATCTTTTTTAATTCATTCATGGGTGTCACTGACTAGTCCAGCATTTATTGCCCATCCCTAATTGCCCTTGAGAAGGTGGTGGTGAGCTGCCTTCTTGAACCACTGCAGTCCATGTGGGGTAGGTACACCCACAGTGCTGTTAGGAAGGGAGTTCCAGGATTTTGACCCAGTGACAGTGAAGGAACGGCGATATAGTTCCAAGTCAGGATGGTATGTGACTTGGAGGGGAACTTGCAGGTGGTGTTGTTCCCATGCAGCTGCTACCTTTGTCCTTTTAGGTGGTAGAGGTCACAGGTTTGGAAGGTGCTGTAGAAGGAGCCTTGGTGCATTGCTGCAGTGCATCTTGTAGATGGTACACACTGCTGCCACTGTGCGTTGATGGTGAGGGGAGTGAATGTTTGTAGATGGGGTGCCAATCAATTAGATTGCTTTGTCCTGGATGGTGTCGAGCTTCTTGAGTGTTGTTAGAGCTGCACCATTCCAGGCAAGTGGGAAGTATTCCATCACACTCCTGACTTGTACCTTGTAGATGGTGGACAGGCACTGGGGAGAAAGGAGGTGAGTTACTCGCCACAGGATTCCCAACCTCTGACTTGATCTTGTAGGCACAGTATTTATGCGGCTGGTCCAGTTCAGTTTCTGGTCACTGTAACCCTCAGGATGTTGATAGTGGAGGCATCAGCGATGATATGGCATTGAACATCAAGGGCAGATGATTGGATTCTCTCCTGTTTGAGACGGTTATTGCCTGGCACTTGTGTGACACAAATGTTACTTGCCATTTATCAGTCCAAACTTGGATATTCTGGGCATGAGCTACTTCAGTATCTGAGGAGTCGTGAATGGTGCTGAACATTGTGCAATCACCAGTGAACATCCTCACTTCTGACCTTATGGAGGGAAGATCATTGCTGAAGCAGCTGAAGATGGTTGGGCCTAGGACAGATATGTTTCGGAATGTACATACCAGTGTGGAGTTGTGGGGAATATATTCGAATGGATAGAGTGTTGGTTAATGGACAGGAAGCAGTGAGTAGGCTTAAACAGGGTATTTTCAAGTTGGCAGGCTGTAACTGGTGGAGTACTGCAAGGATCAATGCTGGGGTCTTAGCTATTTACAATCTGTATTAATGTCTTAGGTGAAGAGATTGAAAGTAATGTATCGATGTTTACTGCTGATACGAAGCTAGTTGGGAATGTAAGCTGTAAGGAGACAACGAGGCTGCAGAGAGATATCAATACGTTAAGTGAGTGGGCAACAAGGTGGCAGATGGAATATAATGTGTGGGAAGTGTGAGGTTATTCACTTTGGTAGAATCGATAAGCAGAATTTTTTTTAAAAGGCATGTAACTTGTAAATGTTGATGTTCAGAGGGACTTGAGTGTGCTCGTATAAGGAACATAGAAAGTGAGCATACAGGTACAGCAAACAATTACATACTCGCACAATCATTGAATTGTTACAGTGCAGAAGGAGACCATTTGGCCCATCATATCTACACTGGCTCTCCAAAAAGAACAATTCATCTAGTGCTAATCCCCTGCCTTCTCCCCATAACCCTGCACATTCTTCCTTTTCATATAACTGTCTAATTCCCTTTTGAATGCTTCAATTGAACCTGCCTCCACCACATTCTCAGGCAGCTCATTCCAGACCTTAACCACTCGCTGTGTGAAAAAGTTCTTCCTCATGTCACTTTTGCTTCTCTTACCAAATACTTTAAATCTGTGCCCTCTCGTTCTCGATCCTTTCATGAGTGGGAACAATTTCTCTCGATCTACTCTGTCCAGACCCCTCATAATTTTGAATACCTCTATCAAATCACCTCTCAGCCTTCTCTTCTTCAAGGAAAACAGTCCTAACTTCTTCAATCTATCTTCATAACTGAAGTTCCTCATCTCTGGAACCATTCTCATGAATCTTTTCTGTACACTCTCCCGTGCCCTCATGTCTTTCCTAAAGTGCGGCGTCCAGAACTGGACACAATACTCCAGCTAAGGCCGAACTAGTGTCTTATACAAGTTCAACATAACTTCCTTGCTCTTGTACTCTATGCCCTATTAATAAAGCCCAGGATACTGTATGATTTATTAACCACTCTCTCAAACTGCCCTGCCACCTTCAATGATTTATGCACATATACACCTAGGTCCCTCTGCTCCTGCACCCCCTTTAGAATTGTACCCTTTATTTTATATTGTCTCTTCATGTTCTTCCTACCAAAATGAATAGAAAGACAAATTGCATGATGGTCTTTATTGTAAGTGGATTGGAACACAAGAATAAGGAAGTCCTGAACAATTTGGTGAGACCACACCTGGAGTACTGTGCACAGTTTTGATCTCTATATCTCCGGAAGGATATTCTTGCACTGGAGGGAGTATAGTGAAGATTCAATAGATTGGTCCCTAAGATAAGAGGAGTGCCCTATGATGAGAGACTGAGTAAACTGGGCCTATAAACTCTCTGGAGTTTAGAAGAATGAGACATGATCTCATTGAAATATACAAGTTCTGAAGGGGCTTGACAGGGTAGATACTGAAGGTTTGTTTTCCCTGGGCTGAGGAATCTAGAACACGGGGACACAGTCTCAGGATAAGGGGCCAATCATTTAGGACTGAGATGAGGAGAAATTACTTCACTCCTAGAGTTGTGAGTCTTTGGAATTCTCTACTCCAGAGGGCTGTGGATGTTTCATCACTGAATACATTTAAAGGTGAATTTGACAGATTTTTGTTCTCTCAGGAAATCCAGGGATATGGAGAGTGGGATGGAAAGTGGAATTGAAGCCCAGGATCAGCCATGATCGTATTGAATGGTGGAGCAGGCTTGAGGGGCTGAATGGTCTACTCCTGCTCCAATTTCTACTGTTCTAATGTGTGTGCACGTAGAGGTATATGTTGGAATGTACGCATCTGTGTGTACATGTAAAGGTATGTTTAGGAATGTGTACACCTGTCTGCATGTAAAAGTACATGAATGTTTATTAAAGCATGCATTTAGTTTGCAAATTTATAGAGCAGATAAGTCTGTTTATATATATCCACAACAACAATAACTTATATTTATATAGCACCTTTAATGTAACAAAATGTCCCAAAGCCCTTCACAGGAGCATTATAAAGCAAAATTTGATACCTAGCTACAAAAGGCAATATTTGGATAGATGGTCACAACATAGTTAAAGAGGTAGGATAGAAGAAGCATCTTAAAGAGGAATAGACAGCTTTAGTGAGTGAATTTCAGAGTTTTGAGCTGAGGCAGCTGAAAGCATGGCCATCAATAGTAGAGCAATTAAAATCAGGGTTTCTCAAGAGACCAGAATTAGATGATCACAGACACCTTGAAGGGTTGTGGGACTGGAGGAGATTACAGACATGGGGGGGTGGAGAAAGACCATGGAGGGATTTGAAAATGAGAGTGAGAATTTTAAAATCAAGGCGATGATGAATGGTGTAAGTTAAGACATGGGCAGTAGAGTTTTGGATGACCTCAAGTTTACAGAGGGTAAACTGTGGGAGACCGGCCAGGAGTGTGTTAGAATATTCAAGTCTAGAGGTAACAAAGACATGAATGAGGGCATCAGCAGCAGTTTTGCTGAGGCAGGGACAGAATTCAGTGGTGATACGGAGGTGAAAATAGACAATCTTAGCAATGGCGTGAATGTATGGTTGGAAGCATATGGCTGGGTCAGATATCACACCAAGGTTGCGAATGGTCTGGTTTAGTTTCAGACAGTTGCCCGAGGGATGGAGTTAGTAGCCAGAAACAGAGTTTGGAGCAGCGACCAAAAACAAAGGCTACAGTCTTCCCAATATTTAATTGTGGAATTTTCTGCTTATCCAGTACTGGATGTGGGATAAGCAGTCTGATAATTTAGAGACAGTGGAGGAGTCGAGGGAAGTGGTGAGGTAGAGCTGAGTGCCGTCAGCATACATGTGAAAACCAGCACTGTGCTTTCGGCTGATGTCACCGAGGGGCAGCATGCAGAGAAGAAATAGGAGGAGGCCAAGGATAGAACCTTGGGGGACACCAGAGGTAACGGTGTGGAAGCAGAAGAGAAGCCATTGCAAGCAATTCTCTGGCTACAATTAAGTAAGGAATGGAACCAGAGGAGAGCAGTCCCCCCCAGCTGGATGACAGTGTGTTAGAGGAGGATGGTGTGGTCAACTGTGTCACAGGCTACAGACAGGTCTAGAAGGATGAGGAGGGAACGTTTACCTATGTCACACACATTTAGGATTGTCATTTGTGACTTTAATAGGAGCTGTTTCAGTACTGTGGCAGGGGAGGAAATCTGATTGGAGGGATCCAAACATGGAGTTCCAGGAAAGATGGGCATGGATTTGGGCAGCGACAACATATTCCAGGCCTTTGGAGAGGAAAGGGAGGTTGAAGATGGGAGGTTAGTTTGCCAGGACAGTGGAGCAGAGGGGGTTTTTTTTGAAGGAGAAGGATGATGAAGGCAGATTTAAAGGAGAGAGGGAGAACACCTGAAGAGGGAGAACTATTGATATCAGTTAACATGGGGACCAGGAGGGAGGTTGGGGAATCAGCAGTTTATTGGGAATAGGGTGAGAGCGCAGGAGGTGGGTCTCATGGACAAGGGGAGATAGGAGAGAATCTAGTGCAAGATACAAGTTCAAGGGCAGGGCAGGAGGAGCCTCAGAGGATGTTTGGCCTGGTGGACTAGGGGAAGACAGGAAAGCAGCAGAGGCAGCTGATTGGATGGTCTCAATCTTGGTGACAAAGAAATCCATCAGCTCCTTGCACTTGTTAAGAGGTGAGGCTGGACATGACAGGGGAGAGGGGTTTAAGAAGAAAGCTTGCACTAGAGAAAAGGAGCCGGGGTGGGGGGCTACCTCTGCATTCCAGAATGATCCTGGAATACCGAGCAGTTTTCGCAGACCAGAACAGGACCCAATAGAAGGACAAGGGCAGCAGATGCATGGGAACACCACCACCTGCAAGTTCCCCTCACACACTATCCTGACTTGGAACTGTATCACCGTTCCTTCACTGTCGCTGGGTCAAAATCCTGGAACTCCCTTCCTAACAGCACTGTGGGTGTACCTACACCCCAGGGACTGCAGCGGTTCAAGAAGGCAGCTCACCACCACCTTCTCAAGGGCAATTAAGGATAGGCAATAAATGCTGGCTGAGCTAGCTACGCCCACATCCCATGAACGAAAAAAAAAAGTGCTTTATGTGGTCCAACCAGATCTGCAGGTGAACGGCTGAACCAGTTGCTGCCATATCTTTTGAAATCTTGTCCATTGGATTTAAGGGAGATGATATGAGAACTGTAGCATGAGGAATGGCCAGGGTGACCGACAGTATTGGTTTTAATGGGGACAATAGCACCAAAGGTGGAGAAGAGGGGGTGAGTGAGTAAATCAGTAGCTGCAGAAATGAGAAAATGCTCTCACCATTGTTGGAGAGTAATTGTTTTCATCTGGACTACAAATTATAGACAAATGTTATAAGATATTACCTCTTCATTATCACATTCTCAAAATATTTTGTTCTCTTTGTCCATGATTCACATCTGTCTCTCTGTCCACATTATCAAAGATCCCAAGACACTATTCCAGAATCCTCCCAGGGCACTATTCCAGAATCCTCCCAGGGCACGATTCCAGAATCCTCCCAGGACACGATTCCAGAATCCTCCCAGGACACGATTCCAGAATCCTCCCAGGACACGATTCCAGAATCCTCCCAGGGCACAATTCCAGAATCCTCCCAGGGCACAATTCCAGAATCCTCCCAGGGCACAATTCCAGAATCCTCCCAGGGCACAATTCCAGAATCCTCCCAAGACACTACTCCAGAATCCTCCCTAGGAATGACCAAAGATAAGAACTCTCCAGCCAATGTTTTGAAAAGCTATCTCATTGTCTTGCCTCCATTTTGATTTGGAAACCATTTAACTGGGCAAGGAATTTCTGGTCACTGCAGCTTCACATTTGTTGGATTATCTAAAGTGGTAGTGTAGTGGTTATGTTAGTGAACTGGAAACACAAGATCAAATCCCATCGTGGCAGTTTGAAAATTTGAATTCCATTAAAAAATATATGGAAATGTGAAAAAAAAAAGAGAATTAGTAAAAGTGACCTTCTTGTAAAAACTCAGACTGGTTCAGTAATGTTCTCTCGGGAAGAAGGCCCACATGTGACTCCAATGCCAAACCAATGTGCTTGATTGTTAACTGCTCACTCAATATGTCAAAGGCAGCTGCTCCTTTAGTTGAGTGGGATGTGAATTGCATGCTTTGTACTGAGGCCCTGGGCAGAATGCGTGGTTTGTGTTTAGGGAGCTGATGTTGGCTGAATCATGGTGATGATGGGGCTGAACATTATCTTCTGTTACTGATTGGTATTCAGTGTTCCCTGCTGGATTGCGGACTCAGTGTTGATGGCCCTAAGCTTGCTAACCATGCTCATGATGGAGAACAGTTACTTGGGCTAGGAGGTCCTCCTTGGTATGTAGTAACTATCATCCTTCCCGCTCCACCACCACCACCAGTCTGGCAGAAGGTCACAGAAATGAAACATTAACTCTGTTTCTCTCTCCACAGATGCTGCCAGACCTGTTGAGTATTTCCAGCACTTTGTCTTTATTTCAGATTGCCAGTAATTGTAGTATTTTGCTTTAGTTTCAATAAAAAGGATTTAAAAAAATTTTTGGCTGGACCTTTTTTATGAATAAGGAACAATAAGGAATGAGCATAATTCCGAACAAAGTTTTTTTTTAAAGAAAGACTCAACTCTACAAAGTCAGGAACAAATCAACTTTACTCAGCTATAGACAAGTGAGGAATGTTTAAAAGCAGCATGTATATTTCAGTAGGGTGTAACACAAAATCATGTTAATTTGTTGCATAATACTTGAACATGAATGAGCCTAATCAAAGCGTACTTGTCGCCAACACATACTTCACTGTGATTTACACTTCTCTGTTCATTCTCTGATTTAGGAGATTGTTCCATTCTTTGTACATATCCTTGTAACAATTCCTCTCTCCAAAATGTTGAGGGACTTGCTTTTAAACAGCCTAATCTAAAGATATAACCGGAATGATAAATGTATTTATAAGGGTGGAGTCCAGGAAGTCAAAAATTACTTCATCAAATAGCTCGTTATAATTCCTAACTCTGATAGGCTTCCTCAGTGTTCCCACACCTGCTTCCTTCACCATTGTGTAATAGCCCTTTACAAACCTAACTGAAGCCACAAAATCTTTTACCTGAGAGGGCAAACAGGGTCACAGTTTAATATCTCATCTGAAAGACAACACCGCTGACTGTGCTGTGCTCCCTCAGTACTGCGCTGGAAACATCCTCAGCCAAGATTATGTGCTCAGGACGTGGGATTCGAACCCAAAAACCTTCTGGCTTAAAGGTGAATGGTACTACTGAGCTGAGTCCAAGTCCTAAAGCTTAATGCTCCTGGTATTCTCAGACAGTCGTCCATCCAAGTAATAATCAGGCCTGAGTCTGCTTGGTTTACAAGATCAGACATTTTCTGCACAGTGTTGCCTTAGACATAGTTAGAATAAACTGTTCTTTGTAGCTCACAGCTTTCATATTTAAAGGTTTCTGGACAGCAAACAAACATCTTTACACACAGCTTCAAACCACTGCATGCAATTGAGAAAGCAGCCGCAGAATTACATCGAATCCACAGCCCAACTCCTCCGTGCCTGTGCTTATACTCCACATGAACCTCTTTGTGATCTTATTATCCATTCAATGGTGACATTCAATAGCATTACCATCACTGAATCCCCCACTATCAACATCCTAGAGGCTACCGTTGACCAGAAACTGAACTGGAGTACCCATATAAATACCGTGGCTACAAGAGCAGGTCAAAGGCTAGGAATCCTGCGACGAATAACTTACCTCCAGTCTCCTTAATGCATGTCCACCATCTACAAGTCAGGAGTGTGATGGAATACTCTCCAATTGCCTGGATGGGTGCAGCTCCAGCAACACTCAAGAAGCTCGACACCATCCAGGACAAAGCAGCCCGCTTGATTGGCACCCCACCTACAAACATTCACTCCCTCCACCACCAACGCACAGTGGCAGCAGTGTGTACCATCTACAAGATGTACTGCAGCAATGCACCAAGGCTCCTTAGACAGCACCTTCCAAACCCATGACATCTATCATCTAAAAGGACAAAGGTAGCTGATGCATGGGAACACCACCACCTGCAAGTTCCCCTCCAAGCCACACACCATCCTGACTTGGAACTATATCGCCGTTCCTTCACTGTCGCCGGGTCAAAATCCTGGAACTCCCTTCCTAACAGCACTGTGGGTATACCTACCCCACATGGACTGCAGTGGTTCAAGAAGGCAGCTCACCACCACCTTCTCAAGGGCAGTTAGGGATGGGTAATAAATGCTGGCCTGGCCAGTGACGCCCACATCCCATGAATGAATTTTTAAAAATCCACAACCACCCTGCCTCAAAATGCTGTTAATCTCATCTTCCTCATGTTATAACAATTTAGGAAGCTAGGTAACAGATTAAAAAGCAGGACCTCAAAGGTTGTAATTTCTGGATTACCCCCGGTGCCACGTGCTAGTGAGTATAGGAATAGGAGGATAGAGCAGATGAATGCGTGGCTGAGGAGATGGTGCAGGAGGGAGGGCTTTAGTTTCCTGGATCACTGGGTCTGTTTCTGGCAAAGGTGGGACCTGTACAAGTCGGACGGGTTGCACCTGAACCGGAACGGGACCAACATCCTTGCTGGGAGGTTTGTTCATGCTGTTGGGGGGGGGAGTTTAAACTAATTTGGCAGGGGGATGGGATACAGAGTGGAAGTACAGTAGGGGGTGATGTACAGTCAAATATAGAAGAGAAGCTGAGTCAGTCTGGAAGGCAGAGCAAATATAGACCTGTTAAGGCCCAAGCGAATAATGCAAGGCTGGATTGCATCTATTTTAACACAAGGAGTCTCACTAGTAAGGCAGATGAATTGAGGGCGTTGATTAGCACATGGGATTATGATATTATTGCTATCACAGAGACATGGTTGAGGGAGGGGCAGGACTGGCAGCTCAATATTCCAGGGTATAGAATCTTCAGGCAGGGGGTAAAAGGGGAGGTGGCATTGCACTGTTGATCAAGAAATCAAATACTGCAGTAAGGAGGGATGATATCTTAGAAGGTTCCTCAAATGAGGCCATATGGGTAGAACTTAAAAACAAAAAGGGGGCAATCACTTTGCTAAGAATGTAATACAGGCCTCCAAACAGTCAGGGAAAGATAGAGGAGCAGATATGTCGGCAAATCTCGGAGGTGTAAAAATAATAGGGTAATAATAGGAGGGGATTTCAACTTCCCCAATACTAACTGGGATAGTCTTAGTGCAAAAGGATCAAAGGGGGCAGAATTCTTAAAATGCATACAGGAGAGCTTTTTGAGCCAGCACGTAGAAAGAGAAGGGGCAGCACTGGACCTAATTTTGGGGAATGAAGCCAGACAAATGGTAGAAGTGTCAGTGGGGGAGCATTTCGGGGATAGTGACCATAACGCTGTAAGATTTAAGGTAAATGTTATGGAAAGGACAAAGATGGACCAGAAATAAAAGTATTGAATTGGGGAGAGGCTGATTTCAATATGATAAAACAGGATCTGGCCAAAGTGGACTGGGAGCAGTTATTGTAGGAAAGTCAACATCAGACCAGTGGGAGTCATTCAAAAAGGAAACAGTGAGAGTTCAGAGCCAACATGTTCCCGTAAAGCTGAAGGGTAGGACCAACAGGTCCAGGGAACCCTGGATGTCAAAGGATATAGAGGATTGGATAAAGAAAAAAACGGAGGCTTATGGCAGATTCAGAGTGCTGAAAACAGGGCCTAGAGGAGTATAGAAAGTGTAGGTGGGTACTTAAAAATGTAATTCGGAGAGTGAAGAGGGGACATGAAAAACACTGGCGGACAAGATAAAGGAAAATCCCAAGGCGTTTTATAAGTATATTAAGGGCAAGAGGATAACCAGGGAAAGAGTAGGGCCCATTAGGGACCAAAGTGGCAATCTGTGTGTGGAGCCGGAAGACATAGGTGAGGTTTTAAATGATTACTTTTCATCGGTGTTCACTATGGAGAAGGACGATGTAGGTGTACAGATCAGGGAGGGGGATTGTGATATACTTGAACAAATTAGCATTGAAAGGGAGGAGGTATTAGCTGTTTTAGCGGCTTAAAAGTGGCTAAATCCCCAGGCCCAGATGAGATGTATCCCAGGCTGTTATGTGAGGCAAGGGAGGAGATAGCAGGGGTTTTGGCACAAATTTTCAAATCGTCTCTGGCCACAGGAGAGGTACCAGAGGATTGGAGGACAGCGAATGTGATACCATTATTCAAGAAGGGTAGTGGGGATAAACCAGGTAAATACAGGCAGGTGAGTCTAACATCAGTGGTTGGGAAACTATTGGAAAAAATTCTGAGGGACAGGATTAATCTCCACTTGGAGAGGCAGGGATTAATCAGGGATAGTCAGCATGGCGTTGTCAGGGGGAGATCATAGAAACATAGAAAATAGGAGCAGGAGTAGGCCATTCGGCCCTTCAAGCCTGCTCCGCCATTCATTATGATCATGGCTGATCATCTAACTCAGTAACCTGTTCCCGCTTTCCCCCATATCCTTTGATCCCTTTCACCCCAAGAGGTATAACTAACTCCTTCTTGAAAACATATAATGTTTTGGCCTCAACTGCTTTCTGTGTTAGCGAATTCCACAGGCTCACCACTTTCTGGGTGAAGTAATTTCTCCTCATCTCAGTCTTGAAAGATTTACCCCATATCCTTAGACTATGACCCCTGGTTCTGGACTCCCCCACCATCGGGAACATCCTTCCAGGATCTACCCTATCAAGTCCTGTTAGAATTTTATAGGTTTCTACGAGATCCCCCCACACTCTTCTGAACTCCAGCAAATATAATCCTAACCGACTCAATCTCTCCTCATACGTCAGTCCCGCCATCCCAGGAATCAGTCTGGTGAACCTTCACTGCACTCCCTTGATAGCAAGAACATCCTTCCTCAGATAAGGAGACCAAAACTGCACACAATATTCCAGGTGTGGCCTCACCAAGGCCCTGTATAATTGCAGCAAGACATCCCTGCTTCTGTACTCGAATCCTCTCGCTATGAAGGCCAACATACCATTTGCCTTTTTTACTGCCTGTTGCACCTGCATGCTTACCTTCAGCGACTGGTGCACGAGAACACCCAGGTCTCATTGCATAGTCCCCTCTCTCAGTTTATAGCCAATCAGATAATCATCTGCCTTCCTGTTTTTGCTACCAAAGTGGATAACCTTACACTTATCCACATTATACTGCATCTGCCATGCATTAGCCCACTCACTCAACTTGTCCAAATCACCCTGAAGCCTCTTTGCATCCTCCTCACAATTCACCCTCCCACACAGTTTTGTGTCATCTGCAAATTTGGAGATATTACGTTTAGTTCCCTCATCTAAATCATTAATATATATTGTGAATAGCTGGGGTCCTAGCCCCGATCCCTGCGGTACCCCACTTGTCACTGCCTGCCATTCGGAAAAAGACCCGTTTATTCCTACTCTTTGTTTCCTGTCCGCCAACCAATTTTCCATCCATCGCAATACACTACCCCCAATCCCATGCGCTTTAATTTTACACACTAATTTCTTATGTGGGACTTTGTCGAAAGCCTTCTGAAAGTCCAAATAAACCACATCCACTGGCTCCCCCTCATCAACTCTATCAGTTACATCCTCGAAGAATTCGAGTAGATTTGTCAAGCTTGATTTCCCTTTCGTAAATCCTGCTGACTCTGTCCGATTCTACCACTATTCTCCAAGTGCACTGCTATAAAATCTTTGATAATGGACTCTAGAATTTACCCAACTACCAATGTCAGGTTGACTGGTCTATAATTCTCTGCTTTCTCTCTTCCTCCCTTTTTAAATAGTGGGGTTACATTAGCTACCTTCCAACCTGTAGGAACTGTTCCAGAGTCTATAGAATCTTGGAAGATGACCACCAATGCATCCACTATTTCTAGGGCCACTTCCTTAAGTACCCTGGGATGTAGATTATCAGGCCCTGGGGATTTATCGGCCTACAATCCCATCAATTTCCCCAACACCATTTCTCTACTAATACTGATTTCCTTCCGTTCCTTCCTCTCACTAAACAATGTCTAACCAATTTGATTGAATTTTTCTAGGAGGTGACGAAACGTGTAGATGAGAGTAAAGCAGTTGATGTCGTCTACATGGACTTCAGTAAGGCTTTTGATAAGGTCCTGCATGGGAGATTAGTCAGGAAGGTAAGAGCCAATGGGATCCAGGGCAATTTGGCAAATTGAATCCAAAATTGGCTTAGTGGCAGGAGGCAGAGGGTGATGGTCGAGGGTTGTTTTTGCGAGTGGAAGCCTGTGACCAGTGGGGTACCGCAGGGATTGTTGCTGGGACCCTTGCTGTTTGTAGTGTACATTAATGATTTAGACATGAATATAGGAGGTACGATAAGTAAGTTCACAGATGACACGAAAATTGGTGATGCCGTAAATAGTAAGGAGGAAAGCCTTAGATTACAGGATGCTATAGATGGGCTGGTAAGATGGGTGGAGCAATGGCAAATGGAATTTAATCCTGAGAAGTGTGAGGTGATGCATTTTGGAAGGACTAACAAGGCAAGGGTATATACAATGGATGGTAGGACAGAGGGTCAGCGGGACCTTGGTGTACTTGTCCACAGATCACTGAAGGCAGCAGCACAGGTAGATAAGGTGGTTATGAAGGCATATGGGATACTTGCCTTTATTAGCCGAGGCATGGAATATAAGAGCAGGGAGGTTATGATGGAGCTGTATAAAACACTAGTTAGGCCACAGCTGGAATACTGTGTACAGTTCTGGTCACCACACTGTAGGAAGGATGTGATTGCACTGGAGAGGGTGCAGAGGAGATTCACCAGGATGTTGCCTGGGCTGGAGCATTTCAGCTATGAAGAGAAACTGAACAGGCTAGGGTTGTTTTCCTTAGGGCAGAGAAGGCTGAAGAGGTGGTAGAGGCAGGAACCCTCACAACATTGAAGAAGTATTTAGATGAGCACTTGAAACACCATAGCATACAAGGCTACAGGCCAAGTGCTGGAAAATGGAATTAGAATAGATAGGTGCTTGATGGCCAGCATGGACATGATGGGCCAAAGGGCCTGTTTCTGTGCTGTATAACACAATGACTCTATGACTCTTTGTATGCATCAAGCCTCCATCTAAATACATCAATGATGTGCTGGTAGAGTTAGAAAAGGAAGGATAGGAGGAGGTTCATGTGAATCATAAACGCAGACATAGACCTGCCGGGAAAGAAAACCTTGAAAGATATGTAGCACAGGAGCAGGCCATTCGGCCCATTGTTTCCATGCCAGTTGAAAAACTTGTTTCTGTGCTGTAGACTCCCTGTAATTCTATCTGCTTCAACCATTCCCCCTTGTTGGGTCTCAAATTGGGGACTTGAGACAGACATTTGAAAGAAGATGTTACTTTTGATCAACAACAGAAACAGGATACCACATCAAGCAGGAGACAAAGATATTAGAGGTGCATAGATTGTTAAATAATCGTTTTGTAGCAGGTTATCTAAGATCATCTGCCAGTAATTCGACTTGCCTTTGCATGTTTATGATTTTAAATGTTTTGCAGAGCAAGTTGCTGAAAGTGTGAGTTGATGGTGGGGCTGTGAGGGGGAAACAGTGCATCTGTGGCCTGCATGAGTAGGACAGACAACTGGGCATCTTGTTAAACAAGCAGATAGAAGCTGACAGGTCCTGATGGATTCATCCTAGGCTCCTAAAAGAAGTGGCTAGTGAGATAGTTGATGCATTGGTTTTGATTTTCCAGAATTCCCTAGATTCAGGGAAGGTTCCGTTAGATTGGAAAATAGCCAATGTAACTCCTTTATTCAAAAAGGGAGGGAGACAGAAAGCAGGAAACTACAGGCCAGTTAGCTTAACATCTGTCTTAGGGAAAATATTGGAAGCTATTATTAAAGTCGGTATAGCAGGGCATTTAGAAAAATTCAAGGTAATCAGGCAGAATCAACATGGTTTTGTGAAAGGGAAATCATGTTTAACCAATTTATTGGAGTTCTTTGAAAAGGTAACATGGGCTGTGGATAAAGAGGTGGATGTACTGTCTTTGGATTTCAAGAAGACATTTGATAAGCTGTCACATCAATAGTTATTGTGAAAAATAAAAGCTCATGGTGTAGGGGGTAACATATTGGCATGGATAGAAGATTGACTAGCTAACAGGAAACATAGAGTAGGCATAAATGGGTCATTTTCTGGTTGGCAAGATGTAATGAGTGGTGTGACACAGTGATCAGTGCTGGGGCCTCAACTTTTCACAATTTATATAAATGTCTTGGATGAAGGGACTGAAGGTATGGTCGTTGAAGTTGCTGATGACACAAAGATAGGTAGGAAAGTAAGTTGTGAAGAGGACATAAGGAGGCCACAAAGGGATATAGATAGGTTAAGTGAGTGGGCAAAGACCTGGAAAATGAAGAATAATGTGGGAAAATATGAAATTGGCCATTTTGGCAGGAAGAATAAAAAAGAAGCATATTATCTAAATGGTGAGAGATTGCAGAACTTTGAGATGCAGAAGGATCTGGGTGTTCTAGTGCATGAATTGCATAAGGTTTAGTTTAGGTTCGAGATACAGCACTGAAACAGGCCCTTCGGCCCACCGAGTCTGTGCCGACCATCAACCACCCATTTATACTAATCCTACACTAATCCCATATTCCTACCACATCCCCACCTGTCCCTATATTCCCCTACCACCTACCTATACTAGGGGCAATTGCTAATGGCCAATTTATCTATCAACCTGCAAGTCTTTGGCATGTGGGAGGAAACCAGAGCACCCGGAGAAAACCCACGCAGACACAGGGAGAACTTGCAAACTCCACACTGGTAGTACCCAGAATTGAACCCGGGTCGCTGGAGCTGTGAGGCTGCGGTGCTAACCACTGCGCCGCTGTGCCACATGCAGGTTAGCATGCAGGCTCAGCAAGTAATTAGGAAAGCTAATAGAATGTTATTGTTTATAGCGAGGGGAATTGAATACAAAAGTAGGGAGTTTATGCTACAGTTATACAGGGCATTGATGAGACCACATCTGGAGCACTGTGTACAGTATTGGTCTCCTTATTTAAGGAAGGATGTAAATGCGTTGGAAGCAGTTCAGAGAAGGTTTACTACAGTAATATCTGTAATGGGCGGGTTGTCTTATGAGGAAAGGTTGTGCAGGCTAGGCTTGTATCCACTAGAGTTTTGAAGAGTAAGTGGTGACTTGATTGAAACATATAAGATCCTGAGGGGTCTTGAAAGGTGGATGTGGGAGAATCTAGAACTAAGGATTACTACTTAAAAATAAGGGGTCATCCATTTAAGACAGAGATGAGGAGAAATTTTTTCTCAGAGGGTCATGGGTCTTTGGAACTCTCTTCCTCAAAAGGCAGTGGAAGCAGAGTCTTTGAATATTTTTAAGGCAGAGGTAGATAGATAAGCAAGGGGGTGGAAGGTTATCGGGGTAGGCAGGAATGTGGAGTTGGAGACTACAATCAGATCAACCATGATCTTATTGAATGGCGGAGCAGGCTCGAAGGGCCGAGTGGCCTACTCCTGCTCCTAATTCATATGTTCTTAAGTGCAAGAACTGAGGGGGAAGTGTAAATTAAAGTGGGTGAATGCAATGTCAAATCAGGTACAGAGAGGGAAGGAAAGATTGGATTGAGAGAGAAAAAGAAAATTGGCAATAAGAAGTTTTTTTAAAAATTGCTTTTCTTATATCTTCCACAACAATTAAAACCTGACTCCACACTTACATTAGATCATTTTCAGTGCGGACAAGTTGAATGGCAGTAGTTAACACTTACCATACCATTAAAAGAGACTTCAATGAACAAGACTTAACTTTCTGTGGTGAGTTCAATTTATATCTACCAAGATACGGTGAGAATTGCCACTATTACATGTTTCTTCGCAACTCAGTTCAGAAGCATAGACTCCTTTTTAATTCATTCCCAGATGTGAGTGCTGCTGGCATTGATTGTCCATTCCTAGTTGCCCTGAGAAGGTGGTGGTGGGCCTCTTATGTATTTGGTATCCAAAATCCAAGGCCTACATTGCATTAGGCATGACATCGCTGGTTGGGCCTCAGCCAGAGTTTTGTCTCCAATTCTGGGCACCACACTTTAGGAAGGATATCCAGGCCCTGGAGAGGGTGCAAAGGAGTTTTACCAGAACGGTTTCAGTGATGAGGGACTTTAGTTATGTGGAGACACTGGAGAAGCTGATAGTTGTTCTCCTTAGAGCAGAGAAGGTTAAGGGAGAATTACTAAAGATGTTCAAAATCTTTCCTCATCTGTCTTAAATGGGTGACCCCTTATTTTTAAACAGTGACCCCTAGTTCTAGATTCTCCCACAAGAGGAAATATCCTTTCCACATCCACCTGGGGCGGCACAGTGGCGCAGTGGTTAGCATTGCAGCTTCACAGCTCCAGCGACCCGGGTTCAATTCTGGGTACCGCCTGTGTGGAGTTTGCAAGTTCTCCCTGTGTCTGTGTGGGTTTCCTCCGGGTGCTCCGGTTTCCTCCCACATGCCAAAGACTTGCAGGTTGATAGGTTAATTGGCCATTATAAATTGTCCCTAGTGTAGGTAGGTGGTAGGGAAATATAGGGACAGGTGGGGATGTGGTAGGAATATGGAATTAGTGTAGGATTAGTATAAATGGGTGGTTGATGGTCGGCACAGACTCGGTGGGCCGAAGGGCCTGTTTTAGTGCTGTATCTCTAAACTAAACTAAACCCCTCAGGATCTTATATGTTTCAATCAAGTCGCCTCTTACTCTTCTAAACTCCAGTGGATACAAGCCTAGCCTGTCCAACCTTTCTTCATAAGACAACCCACCCATTCCATGTATTAGTTTCGTAAACCTTCTCTGAACTGTTTCCAATGCATTTACATCCTTCCTTAAATAAGGACACCAATACTGTATACAGTACAACAGATATGGTCTCACCAACGCCCTGTATATGGATTTTCAGAAAGCATTTGACAAAGTACCACATAAAAGGCTGGTTAACAAAATTGAGGCTCATGGAATAGGAAGGTTAGCATCCAATTAGATAAAAAAAATTGGCTTAAGGACAGAAAACAGTGAGTTACGGTAAATGTTTATTTTTCAGACTGGAGGATGGTAGACAGTGGTGTTCCCCAAGGGTCAGTGCTGGGACCACTGCTTTTTTGATATATATAAATGACTTGGATATTGGAATACTGACTTTCTATGCCCTGTATAACTGCAGCATAACCTCCTTACTTTCGTATTAAATTCCCCTCGCAATAAACAATAACATTCTATTAGCTTTCCTATTTACATGCTGAACATGCATACTAACCTTTTGTGAATCACGCACTGGGACACCCAGACCCCTCTGCATCTCAGAGCTCTGCAATCTCTCACCATTTAGATAATTTTTTAAAATTCTTCCTGCCAATCTGGACAATTTCATATTTTCCCACATTATACTCCATTTGTTGATCTTTGCCCATTTGTTAACCTATCCTTTTCCCTTTGTAGTCTTCTTATGTCCTCTTCACAACTTACTTTCCCACCTATCTTTGTGTCATTAGCAAATTTAGCAACCATACCTTCTCCCCCTCAGTGAATCCTTATTCACTGCTTTCCAATTGTAAGGCAAAGAAATCAGACAGATTTTCTTAGATTTAAACAAGAAAGGTGGAAGTTTATTAATCTTAAACTCTAATTCGGTTAACAACTATGAATACGCGACGCGATCACGCC
Organism: Heterodontus francisci; assembly: GCF_036365525.1. Classification (NCBI taxonomy): domain Eukaryota; kingdom Metazoa; phylum Chordata; class Chondrichthyes; order Heterodontiformes; family Heterodontidae; genus Heterodontus; species Heterodontus francisci. Next base: position 9,237,895 of record NC_090380.1, on the reverse strand, counting down.
AGCAATCATACACGATAAACACACATGCAGATAGAGACAGGAAAAGTAGAAGGAATAAAGGGGAAAAGTTTGAGGCAATAAAACGGTGCTTCTGATATGACCTCCTTTTTCCTCAACCGAGGATTTCCCCCCACTGTGGTTGACAGGGCCCTCAACCATGTCCGACCCATTCCCCGCACCTCTACCCATACCCCTTCCCCTCCCTCCCAGAACCGTGACAGGGTTCCCCTTGTCCTCACTTTTCATCCAACCAGCCTCCATATCCAAAGGATCATCCTCCGCCATTTTTGCCACCTCCAGCGTGATGCCACTACCAGTCGCATCTTCCCCTCCCTTCCCCTGTCAGCATTCCGAAGGGATCGTTCCCTCCGCGACACCCTGGTCCACTCCTCCATTACCCCCACCACCTCGTCCCCGTCCCAGGGCACCTTCCCCTGCAATCGCAGGAGGTGTAATACCTGCCCATTTACCCTCTCTCCTCACTATCCCAGGCCCCAAACACTCCTTTCAGGTGAAGCAGCGATTTACTTGTACTTCTTTCAATGTAGTATACTGTATTCGCTGCTCACAGTGTGGTCTCCTCTACATTGGGGAGACCAAGCGCAGACTGGGTGACCGCTTTGCGGAACATCTCCGCTCAGTCCGCAAGCAGGACCCTGAGCTTCCGGTTGCTTGCCATTTCAACACTCCCCCCTGCTCTCATGCTCACATCTCTGTCCTGGGATTGCTGCAGTGTTCCAGTGAACATCAACGCAAGCTGGATGAACAGCATCTCATCTACCGATTAGGCACACTACAGCCTGCCGGACTGAACATTGAGTTCAATAATTTCAGAGCATGACAGCCCCCCATTTTACTTTCATTTTTAGTTATTTTTTCTTCCTTGTTTTTACATTCTTTTTTACATTTTTTACAATCTTTTTTTTGCATTTATTTCATTTCATCTTAGTTTGTTCAGTTTGCTTACCCACTGTTTTTTTCAGGTTTGCACTTGCTGCTGTTCAATATTCAGTGTATTTACACCTAATCTGTACTAATGCTTTGTCTTTCAACACACCATTAACATATTGTTTGCCTTTGCTCCGTGACCTTTTGGTCAGCTAAGTGGCCTGGTCCAATCTACACCTTCTCCTTTGTTATCTCTTGCCCCACCCCCACCTCACTTGCTTATAATCTGTGACTTTTCTAATATTTGTCAGTTCCGAAGAAGGGTCGCTGACCCGAAACGTTAACTCTGCTTCTCTTTCCACAGATGCTGCCAGACCTGCTGAGTGGTTCCAGCATTTCTTGTTTTTATTTCAGATTTCCAGCATCCGCAGTATTTTGCTTTTATTTAAGTTTGAGGCAATATCTGGTAGTTACAGTCCTTTGAGTTCAATATGGAGTCTTTGGTTGCTGTTAAGTCTTGCTGTTTAGTTTAGAGATACAGCACTGAAACAGGCCCTTCGGCCCACTGAGTATGTGCCTACCATCAACCACCCATTTATACTAATCCTACACTAATCCCATATTCCTACCACATCCCCACCTGTCCCTATATTTCCCTACCACCTACCTCTACTAGGGGCAATTTATAATGGCCAATTTACCTACCGACCTGCAAGTCTTTTGGCTTGTGGGAGGAAACCGGAGCACCCGGAGAAAACCCACGCAGACACAGGGAGAACTTGCAAACTCCACACAGCCAGTACCCAGAATTGAACCCGGGACGCTGGAGCTGGAGCTGTGAGGATGCGGTGCTAACCACTGCGCCACTGTGCTGCCCCACATTGGGGCCCAGTGCACACTTTAATTTGTTTCGATGGAGGAGTCTTTGTCTTTTCTCTCTTGAGGTTTGCGCGTCTTCAGTGGGTCTGGAGGCTTATGAGAGAGAGCCAACCAGGAGAGAGGCTGTCTTGTTATAGGTTCAGTTACAATTTGCAGTCTGACCCCAAACTGTCTTGTGTCTAGTTCAAAAAGCCTGGACCAGCCGGTTAGGCATGTGACCAGCTGGCTTAACCACTCCTGCATTTGTGGATTCCAAAGCTCTCAGTGGGGGCGGGAGGGGGGGGGGGGGAACGGGGTGTAGTGCTGGCTCTTCCCTCAGTTGGCTAGACGGCTAGAGTGTGCTGTAGGAAGACGCCAACAGCGCGGGTTCAATTCCCATACCAGCTGTGGTAGTTCATGGAGGACTGCCTCCTCACATTGCCCCATGTTTGAGGAGTGGTGACCCTCAAGCTATACATCACCAACTGTCTCTCTCAAATGGGAGAGATGCCTATGGTCCTTTGGGACTATGGCTAGAACAACCCCGACAAGATGTGGATTACCATTGCCCAGCCCAAACTCTGTAAATTGAATCAGTGAGAAATTCTGCTGTCTCTCCAAGCACTGTCTCTTAGTATGCAAATGTCCTCCGGCCAAATGTCTGGTGATCTCTTGTAAAACAAGTCATTTCTTCACTCCAGCAACAGTTTAACATTGATGTTCATATGACAAAATTAATATGCCTCATTCTTGGTAGGTGGGGGTCTTCATGACACAAGTCATTTATCTAAATTGTAAAAAGTTGAGGCCCCAGCACTGATCCCTGTGGCACACCAACTCATTACACACTGCCAACCAGAAAATGACCTATTTATGCCTACTCTGCTTCCTGTTAGCTAGCCAATTTTCTAACCGTGCCAATATGTTACCCTCTACACCATTAGCTTTTATTTTGTGCAATAACCATTGACGTGGTATCTTCTCAAATGCCTTCTGGAATTCTAAGTACAGTACATCCACCGGTTCCCCTTTATCCACAGTACAAGTTACTTCTTCAATGAACTCCAATAAATTGGTTAAACATAATTTCCCTTTCACAAAACCATGTTGACTTTGCCTGATTACCTTGAATTTTTCTAAGTGCCCTGCAATAACATCTTTAACAATAGCTTCTAACAATTTCCCTTCGACGGATGTTAAGCTAACTGGCCTGTAGTTCCCTGTTTTCTGTCTCCCTCCCTTTTTGAATAGAGGAGTTACATTTGCTAGGCACCAGCAAGGGTGATTCTTCTGAGGGGATGGCTATGAAGGCATGGGAGAGTCTGCGTGGAATATCAGGAGAGGGAGGAAGGGAGTGTCCAGGGTGTGTAGTAGCTGGTTTTGCTACTGAAGCTGACTGTGGGCAGCTGCAGGGGTGTTGGATTGATTTGAGTATTACAGTCAACAGAAGAACATGAGGGGCCTAAAGGGAGGGGTGAGTGCTGCCAACGTCAGGGACCTGTGGGGCAAATTCAGGGTACTGGCTGGCAGGGGGAATGGTCACAGTCAATGGGGGAAAATAAATTCTGTAGGGAGGGAAAGGTTAAGATTGGGAATTCTACACCATCATAGGGAGGGGAACGGGACTCGGTAATATTATTCAAGTGGATTTGAGGAGAATCAAAGGTATGAGTCGGCATGTCGATGATAACGGGAGAAGAAACGGGGGGAGGATGGGCATGAATAAATTAATTGTGACGCTGTCCAATGTAATGGGGGGAGATTCAGTGGTGATGGAGAGAAGGGTTAAGGTTACATTGGGTGGGTCATGGGTGCCATCACCCATGTTCAGGCTGGAAGGAGGAAGTTGGAAGATGGGGAGACTTGCCTTAAATTGTACACACACCATTTTCTCGAGTGATAATGAAAACCACGTGGTCACTCAAGGATTGCAAGGTGAGTGGGAGGAGACAAATGATTGTGGGTGGGTCCTCAACCTGGCTGCATCTCTAAGGCATAGAAAAGAGAACTCTACATTCCTAGATGGTTCAGCTGACTGGCAGCAGAAGCCTGAATTGGAACACTCTGCTTATTAATTATTTTCAAAGCTGCAGCAACAAGGGTGTCATGTACCCAATTTTTCTCATATCATGGGAAGAGAAGCAAGTAGAGAGACGAAAGATGGATCTTTTCCCTCAATGCATGATGCCTGAACGCTAGCAACTGGCAGAGCAGGAAGGTCCAATGACAATATCCAGGAATGGCATTATTGAAAACGGGCAGTGGCACATCATCACATCCTCAGGACAAGGACAAATCACCTTCAAATATCAGAGAGACAATGGTCGCAGAAAAATGTACGATCTGCATCTGCTTGTGTTTTGTGGGACACCCATGCCACTTTCCCTGAAAGTGAATGCTGCACTCAATTGATTGTGTACTGGCATCTTCCAGGGAAGAATGGGCTACATATGTGGCATATCAAATAGTTGTATGGAAGAGGTGACCAATGCCCTTTTTATTGTGCCAATGAGCTCATCTACTTATCTGCAGATGAGGAGAGTCAGGCAGCATGGTCTATGGATTTCACTGCCGTCGCTGGATTCCCTCGAGTACAAGGGGTTCTGCCAGGGCCACTCAGCTCTTGACCTCATCGAGTCATAGAGAGATAGAGCACTGAAACAGACCTTTCGGCCCACCAAGTCTGTGCGACCAACAAACCTCATTAAAGTCTTGATTCAAACATGGACAAAAGAGCTGAACTCAAGACATCAAGGCAGCATTTGACTGAATATGGCATCAAGGAACTCTAGCAAAACTGGAGTCAATGGGGCTCAGGCATAAAACTCTCTGCTAGTTGGAGTCATACCTAGCACAAAGGAAGATGGCTGTGGTTGTTGGAGGTCAATCATCTCAGCTCCAGGACATCACTGCAGGGGTACCTCAGGGTAGTGTCCTGGGCCCAACCATCTTCAGCTGCTTCATCAATGACCTTCCTTCAATCAATAAGTCAGAAGTAGGGATGTTCGCTGATGATTGCACAATGTTCAGCACCATTTGTGACTCCTCAGATACTGAAGCAGTCCATGTAGAAATGCAGCAAGACCTGGACAATATCCAGGCTTGGGCTGATAAGTGGCAAATAACATCTGCGCCACACAAGTGCCAGGCAATGACCATCTCCAACAAGAGAGAATCTAACCATCTCCCCTTGACATTCAAAGGCATTACCATCGCTGAATCCCCCACTGTCAACATCCTAGGGGCGACCATTGACCAGAAACTGAACTGGAGTAGCCATATAAATACTGTGGCTACAACAGCAGGTCAGAGGCTAGGAATCCTGTGGCGAGTAACTCACCTCCTGACTCCCCAAAGCCTGTCCACCATCTACAAGGCACAAGTCAGGAGTGTGATGGAATACTCTCCACTTGCCTGGATGGGAGCAGCTCCAACAACACTCAAGAAGCTCGACACCATCCAGGATAATGCAGCCCGCTTGATTGGCACCCCATCTACAAACATTCACTCCCTGCACCACCGACGCACAGTGGCAGCAGTGTGTACCATCTACAAGATGCACTGCAGCAATGCAGCAAGGCTCCTTAGACAGCACCTTCCAAACCCACGACCTCTACCACCTCTACCACAAGGGCAACAAATACATGGGAACACCACCACCTGCAAGTTCCCCTCCAAGCCACACTCTATCCCGACTTGGAACTATATCCTTCACTGTCGCTGGGTCAAAATCGTGGAACTCCCTTCCTAACATCACTGTGGGACCCCACATGGATTGCAGTGTTCATGAAGGCAGCTCACCACCACCTTCTTAAGGGCAATTAGGGTTGGGCAATAAGTGCTGGCCTGGCCAGTGACGCCCACATCCCATGAATGAATTTTAAAAAGGGATTATCAACAGCACTCATGGGACCATTAGAGCTCTCTAGGAGATGACTGCTGCATACGTGAATCACAAAGGCTTCCAATATTTGAACGTTCAGCTATGATTCTATCAGGGCTACGGACCAAATGCTGGAAGGTGGGATTAGAATAGGTGGATTGTTTTTCAGCTGGCACAGACATGATGGGCCAACTGGTCTCTTTCTGTGCCTTAAACCTTTTATGATTCTAACTGTTTTGCAAAGACAGGAGAAAAGTAATGCAGGTTTGAGAACATTTCCAATGGATCAGCCACAACTCACTTTTCCATGAAAACCCAGCTGTGTGAAGGGATTAAAGAATGATCTGAATTGAACACCTGGATCCATTGTGACAGGGGCTACCCTCTTGCTGCATGGTTGATGTCACCTGTGCGTCATCCCCAAAGCAGAGCTAAGATGGAAGCAAAGCTGCTCGCAAATCCACCAGAGCGATAATCGATAACACCAGTGGCATTTGTTAATTGACTTTACGCTGCCTTGACAAGCCTGGAGGGGCTCATCATGAAACAGCCGAAGGGTCTTGTCATGCTAGACCCCCACCTGCCAAGAATGAGGAATATTAATTTAGCCATTTGGACATTAAATTTCAAATTGCTGATGGGAAGAAGAGAAGGCCTGTTACAAGGGTTGCCAGACTTGGATGAAGGACATATGAATACCAATAGGGACAAAAGAGGTGAATTCCATTATCCAGTTTAACCCACAATGAACTTTGAGCACCAGACATTGAAGGTGAGGGAGCTCAAATTTCAGGAGGTCTGCTGGGATGGCCGAATCCACAAACAGACATGGTCAGACCAGCTGGTCACGTGACTGGCCTACTTGGCAACCTGTTTTTTCTGAATTGTACAAACAGTTTGAACTGAGAAAGTCTGTTTGCTCCTGGACTGAGAAGATCTCTCCTGTCTGCTCCCATCTCTTTCCCACAAGTCTCCGAATCCATTGAAGACACGCGAACCCCAAGAGAGAAAAGTCTCCTACAGCGAACAAGGTTTAAGAAGAATACTGGGCCCCAACGAAAAGCAAGATCTACCTACAATCAAGGACTCTACAGTGAGCTCGAAGAACCATAACAAGAAGTCTTCAGATATTGCCTCAAACTTTTCACTTTATTTTTTTTCCTGCTCTTTTCTGTCTCAATTTGCATGTGTGTATTGCGTATTCACGCTAGTGTGGACGCATTGTGTATCCACAGGCGTTAACCGAATTAGAGTTTAACTTTAATAAATTTCAACCTTTCTTATTTAAACCTGAGAAAACCTGTTTGTGCTGGTTTCTTTGCCTTATAATTGGAAAGTGGTGAACAAGGATTCACCAAGGGGGAGCTAAAAACAGTGTTTAAAATTCAACCCTGTTACGGTAAGGTCAGGTGAAGTCTGAGAGGGAACCCTAGACTTATTTCTCACCTGGTTGCAACAGTCTCATGAGTCATGCTTGTCTGCTGTGCATTACATAACCTAGCACTTAGACACGGTTACTTTCTGCAGGCGGAGGAAGAGGAGGAGCACCAGTCCTTTGCAGATGTGGATTAGTTTGAAGCGGGTGAGGAGGGGCCAACAATGTAAACAATGCTGTAAGAGGTATAAGGACCATGGAGGGACATACAACAGACATCAGGGAAAACCACATCTTTGCACTTCTTTGACAACAGTAAACAAATGTAAAAAGTGAACCTTTTACTTTTCTAATATTTGCCAGTTCTGAAGAAGAGTCACTGACTCGAAACGTTAACTCTGCTTCTCTCTCCACAGATGCTGCCTGACCAGCTGAGTATTTCCAGCATTTCTTGTTTTTATTTCAGATTTCCAACATTCGCAGTATTTTGCTTTTATTATATATGTAAAAAGTGATGTTGGGAAGAGAAAACGTACATTCTCCAATTATGTTCGCAAACGCCGGTCGTCTTCATCATTGCTGCAATCGAAAAGGACTCTTCTGACCACATTACATAATCCTGCAGTGGAAATGTTGTAACTGGCCTTTATGCTAACCACTTCATTGAAAGTGACATGCGTCTACATTGAAAATATTGTCCTGCATCAAGGCGTGAAACTGCACATATAGGAAGTTACAATATTGTAGTACTTTGATGTGACCAGCAGATCTAATGTTCTGTGGGCAATGATTCAACAGGGAACACAACAATGCTGGGAAAGTAAAGTGCTGACCACAGATCCACCAATGGAAGGCATGTTTGTACTTTGAGCATTGCCAAATATGCAGATGTGATACAGACATCATTGAGGACTGAAGGCTAACATCAAACTGATAGTTGGACACTGGATGCTTTCTGAATGACATTGCAAGCATCAATGCGTTCCTGCCAATCACCTCCAATAAACATTTTCCTCTTTCAAATGAAACCAAGCAAATGACTTACCAGCGTGGATTAAAAATTAAAGTAAATAAATATGTATTGAAAATTGAGCAAAATGTGGACATTATTTACAACACTCGTGCCACCTTCATAACCATAACTTTTCCATCTTACATTTTCTCTCGCTATGTCTCGGTGCAGCCCCGACATTAACAGCTGAGGTGGAGGCAGTCTGCTCAATGCACTGCCCCACTGCTCTGGATGACCATGGCAGGCGTCCTCTGGAGGCACGGGGCCTTGGTGGCTCCATCCTACTGGGGGTCTGCAGCAAGGTTGATTGAGTAACCCCCGTGGGCTCACCTGCTGGAGGTAAGGGGGTCAATGTCGGGGGGTGGATGAGACGCCGCTTAACCTGTGGGCTTCCTGAGAGGAGAGTCCAAGGGCAGCTGGCATGCACTCCTCCTCCATCTGTCTGCACGATGGCATCTGTGTGTCTCCCTGAGGGGAAGGAGCACCTGGAGGGAGGTCCAGGTTCCTCGTCCCCCTCTCACTTAGACTCTGCTGCATGGAGCCCACAACAACAACGATGGAGTGCAGGACAGATCGGATATGGCTCGAGTGCTGAACCAGACTCACCACAGAGCTGTCCAAACTGTCTACTGAGGAAGCCATACACTCAAATGCCTGGGACATGGCAGACGCCATGCCTTGCATGGACTCCTCCATGGCACACGCAAAGCCCATGCATGACCTCAGGCATCTCCGACATATTTCCTACATGGTTTTGCGTCACATCCAGCAGACTTCTCCTAGCAACTAACAGAGGATCATCATGAGCGTGGGGCTGAGCAGAGGCCTGGTCCCCAACACTCCTTCAATTGTCAGGGGACCCAGCTGGCACATGCTCCCTCAGCTGCTGGGACGTGTCTGTGTCGTGACCACCAGCTTGTACACAGATTCTAATTCTAACCCCCCATGGACCGTGTAGATGTAAATGTCCTGGCGGAGATGGAAGAAGAGAAAAGTGAGGGTGCACCCACTGGGACATTTCCACCTTCCTCCCCAGAGGAGGGGTCTTGTGCCTCGTGGTGTTCTGTCACTCGAGTGCAGGCACCTGCAGTGGAGACACAAACAGAGGCACATTAAGCATCAGATGAACTTGAGTTCACAGTTTCCTGTGGTGTCCACATATGGCTACAAGACTAAAGAAGACACTTGATCCTTACGCCTTGAGGATCCTGCCTCACCATCTGCGATCGCCCTGCCTCCCTCCTCACTCAATATTTCTGCTGCCTCCTCCTCAATCAGGTCAGCACCCTGATGTCTGGGACACCTCCACCTGTCTTTGCTCGCTCTCACTAATTGTGGGTGCATTTATCCTGCAGGAGACAGTGCAGATTTAATGACATGGCAAAAGATGCATCACACCCATTGTATACATGCATTGGCATCACTCGTTTCATAGGGGCTATCGCATGACATATCCATGCACATCAACAATGCCAATCTTCATCTTGGCACACAATCATTTAATGTATGGCATCAAGACTGCTTCCACATTCTACTGCATGCCTTGTCTGCCCTCTGTCTTAAGTCACGGTGCCAGGAGTACAACAATGGAAATGCTTCACAAAGATCACTTACCATTGCCGATCTGAGCAAGTCATTGATACGTTTTCAACACTGCAACCAGGTTCGCCGAGTCACCCCACGGTTCGACACCTCCTCCGCTACCTCCATCCAGGCCGCCTTGGTCAGGCGGCAGGGTCTTCGGACTCCATCTGCAGGGAAGAGGACCTCCTGCCTTTCCATGACGGCCTATAGGAGAACCTGCAGGGAGGCATCACTGAACCGTGGGGCGGAATGCTGCCTGCTGGCTGAACACAAGAAATAGGAGCAGGAGTCAACTGTATGGCCCATCGAGCCTGCTCCGCCATTCAAAACTATCATGGCTGATCTAAGGATTTAACTCCAAATGTATTCAACGATGGAGCATCCACAACCCTCTGGAGTAGAAAATTCCAAAGATTCACAACCCTTTGAGTGAAGTAATTTCTCCTCATCTCAGTCCTAAATGATTGACCCCTTACCCTGAGAATGCGTCCCTCTGTTTTAGATTCCCCGACCAGCGGAAATAGCAACTGGTCATCTTGGTCGTGCACACCAGTCCACGGGATGTGTTGCCATTTCCCTCTTTCACCAGCTAGTATCTCCCAGGTGTGATAGCTGACATTTAGGGCCTTCACGTCACACTTGCAAGCATCCTTGAAGCAGAGCTTTGGGCCTCCCATTGGTCATCTGGCCCCGGCAACCTCACCAGATACAAGGTCCTTGGGTATGTGACCACCTTCCATCCTGTGGATGTGTCCGATCCACTGAAGCTGCCTCTGTTTGATTAGTGCCAACACACTTGGGAGCTCTGCCTTTGAGAGGCCTGCTGCATTTGTGATTTTGTCCTAACAAGATATACCCATAATGCACCGCAGACAGTGAAGATGGAAATTATTGAGCTTCTTTTCCCGGTAGCTGTAAGTCCCCCATGTTTCACAGTCATACAGCAAGGTGCTGAGAATACAGGCTTTATAAACCATCAGCTTGGTCCTAATGGTCAGCTTGGTGTTATCCCATGTGTGTTTCATGAGTCGGCCAAAGCTGGTAGCAGCATTCCCGATGCGTGTATCAAGGGACAGATTGTCTGTCACTGAGGACACAAGGTAGCAGAATTTGCTAACCACTTCCAGTGGGGTGTTATTTAGTGTGATCAGGGGTGGAAATGCAACACCTTGTCCCATGGCCACCATTTTCTTAACACTTATAGTCAAGGAGAACCAGTTACAGGCACGAGAGAGACCGTCTTTGCAGCTGAGTTTCTGGGTGAGTGAGTAGCACAGCATTATCAGTGGCGAGGCGTTCCACTGAGCTGCATGATTCTATAATTCTATGACTTAACTGATACATTATGTTGGGCTTTCCTCAGTCAGTCAAAAGGGTTCATTTGGAAGCATGTCCCCACCAATTAAAATGCATAGGCCTGGATTTTAACATGGAGACCAGTTTTGTGTGGGGGTGCTGTTGTCTGGAAAACCCAGAAGAACAGGTTTCCCAAATTTCCTGCCATACTGCAGAACACGCTTAAGCAGGGTTCCAGCCCACAGGCAACCTGATTGACATGCTGGAGGCTTTTTGGGTGTGAAGTCTTCTTCAAAGGGCCGAAGCCTACAAGAGCAGCTCAGTGCACTGGTGGAGAGGGAGAGATTGAGAAGGGTGGGTCCAGATCTCAGGGTGGGGTGGAGGGGGAGGGAGTTCAGATCATGAGGGTGCTCCCGATCGTGGGATGGGAACTGAATCACGGGGGTGTCTGGATTGCAGAGCTGTGTCGGATGGTGCTCAGGGTGGGGGGAGGTAGCAGTTGTTGGTCGAGCGTAGTGGTAGTGGTGGTGGTTGTGGGGGTGTTGTTGGGTAAACAGATTATGGGATCACAGGGTAGGGGAGGGCTTAACTGGGTAACTTATTGGACTGGGAACAAACACTCCAGTCCCTCCTGGCCCACAAGCAGTCCTGTAAAGTCACTTAACTGATGGATTCAGCCCCTTCTGCTTCCTGTTACCTGCCTGGTTTTCCAAGGTATGGAAAACACCATTGCCAGTGGTTAAAAATAGAAGCTCTGTTAAAATATGACACACAGCCTCATTATAAGTGGATTGGTCAGCCATCCATCGTCCCGCCTATGTTAAAAACAGAAATGAGCGTATTTGTTGCAGGTTGGTTTCTGTTTCAAGTTTATTGCATTTTAACCTCTGGTGTGACCCCAACCCACCAATTTTTGGGAGGTAAAATTCTGCCCATGGTACCTGCAAGTGCTTTTTTTTGTTCTCATTCCAGTTGCCTCCAGTGGATGTAACTAGAATCAACAAGGAATCCATGTGAACTGCACATTTTATTTGACTGCTACATGTGTGTGGATCTGAGATCATCTGCAGATCATAGAATCATAGAAAGTTGAAGGCACAGAAAGAGTCCACTTGGCCCATCGTGTCTGTGCTGGCTGAAAAATTATCCACCTATTCTAATCCCATCTTCCAGCATTTGGTCTGTAGCCCTGCACTTGAGGTCCATATCCAGACTCCTTTTGAATGAGTTGAGAGTTTCTGCCTCAACTACCCTTTCAGGCAGTGAGTTCTAGACCCCACCACCCTCTGGGTGAAAAAGCTTTTCCTCAGCTCCCCTCTAATTTTTCTACCAATCGCTTTAAAACTATGCCCCCTAATCACTGACCTCTCTGCTAAGGTGAATAGACCCTTCACCTCCACTCTATCCAGGCCCCTCACAATTTTGTACATTTCAATCAAATCTCCCCTCAGCCTTCTCTGTTCCAAGGAGAACAACCCCAGCCTATCCAATCTTTCCTGATAGCTGCATTTCTCCCGTCCTGGCAACATCCTCGTAAATCTAATCATGTCAGCATGTTTCTGAAAATTCCATAGCAGAATTGCACTGCTTTGAGTCTCAGCCGTGGCTCAGTGGGAAGCATGCTTGCCTTTGGTTTCGAAGGTTGAGGGCTCAACTTCCACTTCAGAGGCTTGAGCAAAGTCTGGGCTGTCAGTGCAGTGCAGTACTGAGTGAACGCTGCACTATCAGATGTGCTGTCTTTCAGATGAGACGTTAATCCAAGGCCTTGTCTGATCTTTCAGCTGGACATAAAAGATCCCATGGCACTATGTCGAAGAAAAAGAGACGAGTTCTCCCCAGCGTCCTGGTCAATGTTTATCCTTCAACCAACATCTCAAAAAAAAATGATCTGATCATTATCACATTTGCTGTTTGTGGGATCTTGTTGTGTGCAAATTGTCTGCTGTGTTTCCTACATTACAACAGTGACTACACTTAAGAAAGTATATCATTGACTGTAAAGCACTTTGGGATGATGGAGTCTTGAAAATCAATAGAGATAGGGGAAACCTTTCCTTCAAGGATGGAAAGATGTGGAATTAAAGTGTTGTAAATCAAAAATGATTTTCTAATCCCAATCTTGGATTGGAAGAAAGAAGGGAAAAGACGTATTTGTCACACAAGTTGAAACCAAGCTTCTTAGAAGCGGCTGGTCCCCTGTTGCAATCTTTGGTGGTGGGAGCAGTTATAATTAGAGGGCGGGTACCTCGCGGGAAGCCTGGTAATGTCAGCCAGAGGAGAATGTAAGCACAGCACGTCTCAGCTAGAAGGAGCACAGTCCATGGGAACAACCTCGGGCCGGGTCGGGTCTAATTCGGAGAGACTCGGGCCGGGTCGGGTCTAATTCGGAGAGACTCGGGCCGGGTCGGGTCTAATTCGGAGAGACTCGGGCCGGGTCGGGTCTAATTCGGAGAGACTCGGGCCGGGTCGGTCTAATTCGGAGAGACTCGGGCCGGGTCGGGTCTAATTCGGAGAGACTCGGGCCGGGTCGGGTCTAATTCGGAGAGACTCGGGCCGGGTCGGGTCTAATTCGGAGAGACTCGGGCCGGGTCGGGTCTAATCGGAGAGACTCGGGCCGGGTGGTGTCTAATCGGAGAGACTCGGGCCGGGTCGGGTCTAATTCGGAGAGACTCGGGCCGGGTGGTGTCTAATCGGAGAGACTCGGGCCGGGTCGGGTTTAATTCGGAGAGACTCGGGCCGGGTCGGGTCGAATTCGGAGAGACTCGGGCCGGGTGGTGTCTAATCGGAGGGTCTTGGGCCTGGTCGGGTCTAATTCGGAGAGACTCGGGCCGGGTCGTGTCTAATCGGAGAGACTCGGGCCGGGTGGTGTCTAATCGGAGAGACTGGGGCCAGGTCGGTCTAATTCGGAGAGACTCGGGCCGGGTCGTGTCTATTCGGAGAGACTCGGGCCGGGTGGTGTCTAATCGGAGAGACTGGGGCCAGGTCGGTCTAATTCGGAGAGACTCGGGCCGGGTCGGGTCTAATCGGAGAGACTCGGGCCGGGTGGTGTCTAATCGGAGAGACTCGGGCCGGGTCGGGTCTAATTCGGAGAGACTCAGGCCGGGTGGTGTCTAATCGGAGAGACTCGGGCCGGGTCGGGTCTAATTCGGAGAGACTCGGGCCGGGTCGGGTCTACTTCGGAGAGACTCGGGCCGGGTGGTGTCTAATCGGAGGGTCTTGGGCCTGGTCGTGTCGAATCAGAGAGACTCGGGCCGGGTCGGGTCTAATTCGGAGAGACTCGGGCCGGCTCGGGTTTAAATCGGAGAGACTTGTGCCGGGTCTAAATCGGAGAGACTCGGGCCGGGCCGGGTCTAAATCGGAGGGTCTTGGGCCGGGTCGGGTCTAACTCGGAGAGACTCGGGCTGGATCGGGTCTAAATCGGAGAGTTCCGTGTCGGGTCTGGGTCGGGTCCGGGTTGGGTCGGTGTCGGGTCCGGTCAGTTCCGTGTCGGGTCCGGGTCGGGTCCATGTCGGGTCCAGGACTGGTCCAGGTCAGGTCCGTTTCGGGTCCGAGTTGGGTCCGGGCCGGGTCCGGTGAGGTCCATGTCGGGTCCGGGTCGGGTCGGGGTCGGGTCGGGGTCGGGTCCGGGTCAGTTCCGTGTCAGGTTGGGGTCGGGGCCGGGGCCGGGTCAGTTCCGTGTCGGGTCCGGGTCGGGTCCGGGTCGGGTCCGGTCAGGTCCATGTCGGGTCCGGTTCGGTTCCGGGTCGGGGTCGGGTCCGGTCAGTTCCGTGTCGGGTCTGGGTCTGGTCCGGGTTGGGTCGGGGTCGGGTCCATGTCGGGTCCAGGTCTGGTCCGGGTCAGGTCCGTGTCGGGTCCGTGTCGGGTCCGGGTCGGGTCCGATTAGGTCCATGTCGGGTCCGGGTCGGGTCCGGGTCGGGTCCGGGTCGGGTCCAGGTCTTGTCCGGGTCAGGTCCGTGTCGGGTCCGGGTCAGGTCCGGGTCGGGTCCGTGTCGGGTCCGGGTCGGGTCCGGGTCGGGTCCGGTCAGGTCCATGTCGGGTCCGGGTCGGTTCCAGGTCGGGGTTGGGTCCGGTCAGTTCCGTGTCGGGTCTGGGTCGTGTCCGGGTCAGGTCCGGGTTGGGTCCAGGTCTTGTCCGGGTCAGGTCCGGGTCGGGTCCGGGTCAGGTCCGGGTCGGGTCCGGGTCGGGTCCGTGTTGGGTCCGGGTCGGGTCCGGGTCGGGTCCGGTCAGGTCCATGTCGGGTCCGGGTCGGTTCCAGGTCGGGGTTGGGTCCGGTCAGTTCCGTGTCGGGTCTGGGTCGGGTCCATGTCGGGTCCGGGTCGGGTCCAGGTCTTGTCCGGGTCAGGTCCGGGTCGGGTCCGGGTCAGGTCCGGGTCGGGTCCGGGTCGGGTCCGTGTTGGGTCCGGGTCGGGTCCGGGTCGGGTCCGGTCAGGTCCATGTCGGGTCCGGGTCGGTTCCAGGTCGGGGTCGGGTCCGGTCAGTTCCGTGTCGGGTCTGGGTCGTGTCCGGGTCGGGTCTGGGTCGTGTCCGGGTCAGGTCCGGGTCGGGTCCGGGTCGGGTCCGGTTCGGTTCCGGGTCGGGGTCGGGTCCGGTCAGTTCCGTGTCGGGTCTGGGTCGGGTCCGATTAGGTCCATGTCGGGTCCGGGTCGGGTCCGGGTAGGGTCCGGGTCGGGTCCAGGTCTTGTCCGGGTCAGATCCGTGTCGGGTCCGTGTCGGGTCCGGGTCGGGTCCGGTTAGGTCCATGTCGGGTCCGGGTCGGGTCCGGGTAGGGTCCGGGTCGGGTCCAGGTCTTGTCCAGGTCAGGTCCGGGTCGGGTCCGTGTCGGGTCCGGGTTGGGTCCGGTCAGGTCCATGTCGGGTCCGGGTCGGTTCCAGGTCGGGGTCGGGTCCGGTCAGTTCCGTGTCGGGTCTGGGCCGTGTCCGGGTCAGGTCCGGGTCGGGTCGGGTCTGGGTCGGGTCCAGGTCGGGTCCAGGTCTTGTCCGGGTCAGGTCCGGGTCGGGTCCGGGTCGGGTCCGGGTCGGGTCCGGTCAGGTCCATGTCGGGTCCGGGTCGGTTCCAGGTCGGGGTTGGGTCCGGTCAGTTCAGTGTCGGGTCCGGGTCGGGTCCGGGTCGGGTCTGTGTCGGGTCCGGGTCGGGTCTGTGTCGGGTCCGGGTCGGGTCCGGGTCGGGTCCGGGTCGGGTCCGGTCAGGTCCATGTCGGGTCCGGGTCGGGTCCGGGTCGGGTCCAGGTCTTGTCCGGGTCAGGTCCGGGTCGGGTCCGGGTCGGGTCCGGGTCGGGTCCGGTCAGGTCCATGTCGGGTCCGGGTCGGTTCCAGGTCGGGGTCGGGTCCGGTCAGTTCCGTGTCGGGTCCGGGTCGGGTCTGTGTCGGGTCCGGGTCGGTTCTGTGTCGGGTCCGGGTCGGGTCCGGGTCGGGTCCGGGTCGGGTCCGGTTCGGGTCCGGTCAGGTCCATGTCGGGTCCGGGTCGGGTCCAGGTCGGGTCCGGGTCGGGTCGGGTCCGGGTCCGGGTCGGGTCCATGTCGGGTCCGGGTCGGGATCGGGTCCGGTCAGTTCCGTGTCGGGTCTGGGTCGGGTCCATGTCGGATCCAGGTCTGGTCCGGGTCAGGTCCGTGTCGGGTCCGTGTCGGGTCCGGGTCGGGTCCGGTGAGGTCCATGTCGGGTCGTGTCCGGGTCCGGGTCGGGTCCGGTCAGGTCCATGTCGGGTCCGTGTCGGGTCCGGGTCGGGTCCGGTCAGGTCCATGTCGGGTCGTGTCCGGGTCCGGGTCGGGTCCGGTCAGGTCCATGTCGGGTCGTGTCCGGGTCCGGGTCGGGTCCGGTCAGGTCCATGTCGGGTCCGTGTCGGGTCCGGGTCGGGTCCGGTCAGGTCCATGTCGGGTCCGGGTCAGGTCCGTGTCAGGTCCATGTCGGGTCTGGGTCGGGTCCGGGGTGGGTCGGGGTCGGGTCCGGTCAGTTCCGTGTCGGGTCTGGGTCGTGTCCATGTCAGGTCCAGGTCTGGTCCGGGTCAGGTCTGTGTCGGGTCCGTGTCGGGTCCGGGTCGGGTCCGGTCCGGTGAGGTCCATGTCGGGTCTGGGTCCGGTCCGGTGAGGTCCATGTCGGGTCTGGGTCGGGTCCGGGTTGGGTCGGGGTCGGGGTCGGGTCCGGTCAGTTCCGTGTCGGGGCCGGGTCGGGTCCATGTCGGGTCCGGGTCTGGTCCGGGTCAGGTCTGTGTCGGGTCCGGGTCGGGTCCGGGTCCGGTCCAGTGAGGTCTATGTCGGGTCGGGTCCGGGTCGGGTCCGGTCAGTTCCGTGTCGGGTCCATGTCGGGTCCGGGTCGGGTCCATGTCAGGTCCAGGTCTGGTCCGGGTCAGGTCCGTGTCGGGTCCGTGTCGGGTCCGGGTCCGGTCCGGTGAGGTCCATGTCGGGTCGGGTCCGGGTCCATGTCCGGTCCGGTGAGGTCCATGTCGGGTCCAGGTCTGGTCCGGGTCAGGTCCGTGTCGGGTCCGTGTCGGGTTCGTGTCGGGTCCGGGTCGGTTCCGGGTCGGGTCCAGTGAGGTCCATGTCGGGTCCGGGTCGGGTCCGGGCAGTTCCGTGTCGGGTCTGGGTCGGGTCCGGGTTGGGTCGGGGTCGGGGTCGGGTCCGGTCAGTTCCATGTCGGGGCCGGGTCGGTTCCAGGTCGGGGTCGGGTCCGGTCAGTTCCGTGTCGGGTCTGGGCCGTGTCCGGGTCAGGTCCGGGTCGGGTCGGGTCTGGGTCGGGTCCAGGTCGGGTCCAGGTCTTGTCCGGGTCAGGTCCGGGTCGGGTCCGGGTCGGGTCCGGGTCGGGTCCGGTCAGGTCCATGTCGGGTCCGGGTCGGTTCCAGGTCGGGGTTGGGTCCGGTCAGTTCAGTGTCGGGTCCGGGTCGGGTCCGGGTCGGGTCTGTGTCGGGTCCGGGTCGGGTCTGTGTCGGGTCCAGGTCGGGTCCGGGTCGGGTCCGGGTCGGGTCCGGTCAGGTCCATGTCGGGTCCGGGTCGGGTCCGGGTCGGGTCCAGGTCTTGTCCGGGTCAGGTCCGGGTCGGGTCCGGGTCGGGTCCGGTCAGGTCCATGTCGGGTCCGGGTCGGTTCCAGGTCGGGGTCGGGTCCGGTCAGTTCCGTGTCGGGTCCGGGTCGGGTCTGTGTCGGGTCCGGGTCGGGTCTGTGTCGGGTCCGGGTCGGGTCCGGGTCGGGTCCGGGTCGGGTCCGGTTCGGGTCCGGTCAGGTCCATGTCGGGTCCGGGTCGGGTCCAGGTCGGGTCCGGGTCGGGTCGGGTCCGGGTCCGGGTCGGGTCCATGTCGGGTCCGGGTCGGGATCGGGTCCGGTCAGTTCCGTGTCGGGTCTGGGTCGGGTCCATGTCGGATCCAGGTCTGGTCCGGGTCAGGTCCGTGTCGGGTCCGTGTCGGGTCCGGGTCGGGTCCGGTGAGGTCCATGTCGGGTCGTGTCCGGGTCCGGGTCGGGTCCGGTCAGGTCCATGTCGGGTCCGTGTCGGGTCCGGGTCGGGTCCGGTCAGGTCCATGTCGGGTCGTGTCCGGGTCCGGGTCGGGTCCGGTCAGGTCCATGTCGGGTCGTGTCCGGGTCCGGGTCGGGTCCGGTCAGGTCCATGTCGGGTCCATGTCGGGTCCGGGTCGGGTCCGGTCAGGTCCATGTCGGGTCCGGGTCAGGTCCGTGTCAGGTCCATGTCGGGTCTGGGTCGGGTCCGGGGTGGGTCGGGGTCGGGTCCGGTCAGTTCCGTGTCGGGTCTGGGTCGTGTCCATGTCAGGTCCAGGTCTGGTCCGGGTCAGGTCTGTGTCGGGTCTGTGTCGGGTCCGGGTCGGGTCCGGTCCGGTGAAGTCCATGTCGGGTCTGGGTCCGGTCCGGTGAGGTCCATGTCGGGTCTGGGTCGGGTCCGGGTTGGGTCGGGGTCGGGGTCGGGTCCGGTCAGTTCCGTGTCGGGGCCGGGTCGGGTCCATGTCGGGTCCGGGTCTGGTCCGGGTCAGGTCTGTGTCGGGTCCGGGTCGGGTCCGGGTCCGGTCCAGTGAGGTCTATGTCGGGTCGGGTCCGGGTCGGGTCCGGTCAGTTCCGTGTCGGGTCCATGTCGGGTCCGGGTCGGGTCCATGTCAGGTCCAGGTCTGGTCCGGGTCAGGTCCGTGTCGGGTCCGTGTCGGGTCCGGGTCCGGTCCGGTGAGGTCCATGTCGGGTCGGGTCCGGGTCCATGTCCGGTCCGGTGAGGTCCATGTCGGGTCCAGGTCTGGTCCGGGTCAGGTCCGTGTCGGGTCCGTGTCGGGTTCGTGTCGGATCCGGGTCGGTTCCGGGTCGGGTCCAGTGAGGTCCATGTCGGGTCCGGGTCGGGTCCGGGCAGTTCCGTGTCGGGTCTGGGTCGGGTCCGGGTTGGGTCGGGGTCGGGGTCGGGTCCGGTCAGTTCCATGTCGGGGCCGGGTCGGGTCCATGTCGGGGCCGGGTCGGGTCCATGTCGGGTCCGGGTCTGGTCCGGGTCAGGTCCATGTCGGGTCCGGGTCGGTTCCAGGTCGGGGTCGGGTCCGGTCAGTTCCGTGTCGGGTCCGGGTCGGGTCCGGGTCGGGTCTGTGTCGGGTCCGGGTCGGGTCTGTGTCGGGTCCGGGTCGGGTCCGGGTCGGGTCCGGTCAGGTCCATGTCGGGTCCGGGTCGGGTCCGGGTCGGGTCCAGGTCTTGTCCGGGTCAGGTCCGGGTCGGGTCCGGGTCGGGTCCGGGTCGGGTCCGGTCAGGTCCATGTCGGGTCCGGGTCGGTTCCAGGTCGGGGTCGGGTCCGGTCAGTTCCGTGTCGGGTCCGGGTCGGGTCTGTGTCGGGTCCGGGTCGGGTCCGGTCAGGTCCATGTCGGGTCCGTGTCGGGTCCGGGTCGGGTCCGGTCAGGTCTATGTCGGGTCGGGTCCGGGTCGGGTCCGGTCAGGTCCATGTCGGGTCGTGTCCGGGTCCGGGTCGGGTCCGGTCAGGTCCATGTCGGGTCCGTGTCGGGTCCGGGTCGGGTCCGGTCAGGTCCATGTCGGGTCCGGGTCAGGTCCGTGTCAGGTCCATGTCGGGTCTGGGTCGGGTCCGGGGTGGGTCGGGGTCGGGTCCGGTCAGTTCCGTGTCGGGTCTGGGTCGTGTCCATGTCAGGTCCATGTCGGGTCCGGGTCGGGTCCGGGTCGGGTCCAGGTCTTGTCCGGGTCAGGTCCGGGTCGGGTCCGGGTCGGGTCCGGGTCGGGTCCGGGTCGGGTCCGGTCAGGTCCATGTCGGGTCCGGGTCGGTTCCAGGTCGGGGTCGGGTCCGGTCAGTTCCGTGTCGGGTCCGGGTCGGGTCTGTGTCGGGTCCGGGTCGGGTCTGTGTCGGGTCCGGGTCGGGTCCGGGTCGGGTCCGGGTCGGGACGGTTCGGGTCCGGTCAGGTCCATGTCGGGTCCGGGTCGGGTCCAGGTCGGGTCCGGGTCGGGTCGGGTCCGGGTCCGGGTCGGGTCCATGTCGGGTCCGGGTCGGGATCGGGTCCGGTCAGTTCCGTGTCGGGTCTGGGTCGGGTCCATGTCGGATCCAGGTCTGGTCCGGGTCAGGTCCGTGTCGGGTCCGTGTCGGGTCCGGGTCGGGTCCGGTGAGGTCCATGTCGGGTCGTGTCCGGGTCCGGGTCGGGTCCGGTCAGGTCCATGTCGGGTCCGTGTCGGGTCCGGGTCGGGTCCGGTCAGGTCCATGTCGGGTCGTGTCCGGGTCCGGGTCGGGTCCGGTCAGGTCCATGTCGGGTCGTGTCCGGGTCCGGGTCGGGTCCGGTCAGGTCCATGTCGGGTCCGTGTCGGGTCCGGGTCGGGTCCGGTCAGGTCCATGTCGGGTCCGGGTCAGGTCCGTGTCAGGTCCATGTCGGGTCTGGGTCGGGTCCGGGGTGGGTCGGGGTCGGGTCCGGTCAGTTCCGTGTCGGGTCTGGGTCGTGTCCATGTCAGGTCCAGGTCTGGTCCGGGTCAGGTCTGTGTCGGGTCCGTGTCGGGTCCGGGTCGGGTCCGGTCCGGTGAGGTCCATGTCGGGTCTGGGTCCAGTCCGGTGAGGTCCATGTCGGGTCTGGGTCGGGTCCGGGTTGGGTCGGGGTCGGGTCCGGGTCGGGTCCGGGTCGGGTCCGGTCAGGTCCATGTCGGGTCCGGGTCGGGTCCGGGTCGGGTCCAGGTCTTGTCCGGGTCAGGTCCGGGTCGGGTCCGGGTCGGGTCCGGGTCGGGTCCGGTCAGGTCCATGTCGGGTCCGGGTCGGTTCCAGGTCGGGGTCGGGTCCGGTCAGTTCCGTATCGGGTCCGGGTCGGGTCTGTGTCGGGTCCGGGTCGGGTCTGTGTCGGGTCCGGGTCGGGTCCGGGTCGGGTCCGGGTCGGGTCCGGTTCGGGTCCGGTCAGGTCCATGTCGGGTCCGGGTCGGGTCCAGGTCGGGTCCGGGTCGGGTCGGGTCCGGGTCCGGGTCGGGTCCATGTCGGGTCCGGGTCGGGATCGGGTCCGGTCAGTTCCGTGTCGGGTCTGGGTCGGGTCCATGTCGGGTCCAGGTCTGGTCCGGGTCAGGTCCGTGTCGGGTCCGTGTCGGGTCCGGGTCGGGTCCGGTGAGGTCCATGTCGGGTCGTGTCCGGGTCCGGGTCGGGTCCGGTCAGGTCCATGTCGGGTCCGTGTCGGGTCCGGGTCGGGTCCGGTCAGGTCCATGTCTGGTCGTGTCCGGGTCCGGGTCGTGTCCGGGTCCGGGTCGGGTCCGGTCAGGTCCATGTCGGGTCGTGTCCGGGTCCGGGTCGGGTCCGGTCAGGTCCATGTCGGGTCCGTGTCGGGTCCGGGTCGGGTCCGGTCAGGTCCATGTCGGGTCCGGGTCAGGTCCGTGTCAGGTCCATGTCGGGTCTGGGTCGGGTCCGGGGTGGGTCGGGGTCGGGTCCGGTCAGTTCCGTGTCGGGTCTGGGTCGTGTCCATGTCAGGTCCAGGTCTGGTCCGAGTCAGGTCTGTGTCGGGTCCGTGTCGGGTCCGGGTCGGGTCCGGTCCGGTGAGGTCCATGTCGGGTCTGGGTCGGGTCCGGGTTGGGTCGGGGTCGGGGTCGGGTCCGGGTCCGGTCCGGTGAGGTCCATGTCGGGTCTGGGTCGGGTCCGGGTTGGGTCGGGGTCGGGTCCGGTCAGTTCCGTGTCGGGGCCGGGTCGGGTCCATGTCGGGTCCGGGTCTGGTCCGGGTCAGGTCTGTGTCGGGTCCGGGTCGGGTCCGGGTCCGGTCCAGTGAGGTCCATGTCGGGTCGGGTCCGGGTCCGGGTCGGGTCCGGTCAGTTCCGTGTCGGGTCCATGTCGGGTCCGGGTTTGGTCCATGTCGGGTCCAGGTCTGGTCCGGGTCAGGTCCGTGTCGGGTCCTTGTCGGGTCCGGGTCCGGTCCGGTGAGGTCCATGTCGGGTCGGGTCCGGGTCCATGTCCGGTCCGGTGAGGTCCATGTCGGGTCCAGGTCTGGTCCGGGTCAGGTCCGTGTCGGGTCCGTGTCGGGTTCGTGTCGGGTCCGGGTCGGTTCCGGGTCGGGTCCAGTGAGGTCCATGTCGGGTCCGGGTCGGGTCCGGGCAGTTCCGTGTCGGGTCTGGGTCGGGTCCGGGTTGGGTCGGGGTCGGGGTCGGGTCCGGTCAGTTCCATGTCGGGGCCGGGTCAGGTCCATGTCGGGGCCGGGTCGGGTCCATGTCGGGTCCGGGTCTGGTCCGGGTCAGGTCTGTGTCGGGTCCGGGTCCGGTCCGGTGAGGTCCATGTCGAGTCGGGTCCGGGTCGGGTCCGGTGAGGTCCATGTCGGGTCCGGGTCAGGTCCGTGTCAGGTCCATGTCGGGTCTGGGTCGGGTCCGGGTCAGGTCCGTGTCAGGTCCATGTCGGGTCTGGGTCGGGTCCGGGTTGGGTCCGGGTCGGGTCCGGTCAGTTCCGTGTCGGGTCCGGTCAGTTCCGTGTCGGGTCCGGGTCGCGTCCATGTGGGGTCCAGGTCTGGTCCGGGTCAGGTCCGTGTCGGGTCCGGGTCCGGTCTGGTGAGGTCCATGTCGGGTCGGGTCCGGGTCTGGGTCGGGTCCGGTCAGTTCCGTGTCGGGTCTGGGTCGGGTCCGGGTTGGGTCGGGGTCGGGTCCGGTCAGTTCCGTGTCGGGTCCGGGTCGGGTCCGGTCCGGTGAGGTCCATGTCGGGTCGGGTCCGGGTCGGGTCAGGTCCATGTCGGGTCTGGGTCAGTTCCGGGTCGGGGTCGGGTCCGGTCAGTTCCGTGTCGGGTCCGGGTCGGGTCCGGTCCGGTGAGGTCCATGTCGGGTCGGGTCCGGGTCTGGGTCGGGTCCGGTCAGTTCCGTGTCGGGTCCGGGTCGGGTCCGGTCCGGTGAGGTCCATGTCGGGTCGGGTCCGGGTCTGGGTCGGGTCCGGTCAGTTCCGTGTCGGGTCCGGGTCGGGTCCGGTCCAGTGAGGTCCATGTCGGGTCGGGGTCGGGTCCGGTCAGTTCCGTGTCGGCTCTGGGTTGGGTAGCAGGCCTCTGGTGCACGATGCAGCAAATGATTGACCCCACAGATGAATCACATGGCATCGTGAAGAGTTGAGAGAAGATGGCATTCATCACATGAATGATTGGCACTTTGAGGTCATTGAGCTGCAACTGCTGAAATCAATGTAAATCACCTTTAAAAAGTTAATTAGTTGCAAATAAAAAGTCATTCCCATCTTGAGCATCTCCCAATGCTCTCGGTTTCGAAGAAGAATCCTCAGTTGGGCATGTCAGACAAATAACACATTTAACAAGTGATAACCCTTCCAACAATGACAGATTTACCAGTGTGATAGCTCATGCCTAATTTGAACATGCATCAGAAACACAGCTAAATTAGTCTTGAGATTTTTTAAGGGACAGTCAGAGTCGCATTTAAGGAGTGCAGCATTGATTTCAACATTAAAATGAGGCACCTGTACCTGAATAAGGAACCGTTTGCTATATTGTGGAAATGCCTGATTTGCTGTGACTTTAGTCTGAACAAGGAAGTCAAGTCACTGCCTGAACTGCTGGGAACCATGTTGCTGAAGCACTATTTAAAAAGATACTAATCTACTTTAAGATCGGCCCTGTTTGGACCTGATAGGCTACTCGAGATAAAAACAAGAAATGCTGGAAATACTCAGCAGGTCTGGCAGCATCTGTGGAGAGAGAAGCAGAGTTAATGTTTCAGGTTAGCAGTTCTGATGAAAGGTCACTGACCTGAAACATTAACTCTGCTTCTCTCTCCACAGATGCTGCCAGACCTGCTGAGTATTTCCAGCATTTCTTGTTTTGATTTCAGATTTCCAGCATCTGCAGTGATATGAGAGGTGGTGGTGGTGGTAAGAGCAGTGAGTTAAGCAGCAGTGGACAGTGCAGGCTGTGAAATGTGAACAAACTAGGGAATGACAGAGAAGGCCTTACATCATGAGGGTGCACAAGAATGGGATTTCCTACCTTAACTTTACAGAGAAGCTGCATGTCAGGTGGCTTCAGTTCTTCAGGCGGCTGCGACTGAGCTTTGCCACCTGTTGAACTGCGAATTGCAGCCCAACACTAGGCTATGCAAAGCACGGCCCAAAACTTTTATACATCAGATTTCTCCCAACATGCAGCAGGTGACATCAGTTTGCTTTACACGTTGTAATCAAGCAGGTTGCACTGCTTGGTAGATGCTAGAAATTCATCACCTTCCTGATGGAGGCTGCCAAGCAGGAAGAAGAGAGAACATCAGGCTTTGCAGGAGTTTCTGGATTTCCTTAGGTGCAGGGTGTCATCTACACCCACATGGCCCTGCATGCTCCCATACGACAGCAAGGGATTCCATTCCTTAAATATGTAAACTGTCAGACAATTAGCATCAAATTGTGCAAGTCTGCACCCAGTATCCAGGCAGTAATCACGAGCCTTCACCTTTCACTAGTCCTCAATGCCCCCACTCTTCCACCCAGACTGTCGGCTGTCAGGCTGGCTACCTGGGGATAAGGGCCAGCCCCTGCACACATGCTTAGAACTCCTGTGAGGGACTTGAACTCCAATACACAGCATGCAAACAATGAGAGTCATGTGGGAAGTAGGACTCTCATAAAGCAGACCATTGGGCTACTCAAGTAAAGATTCTGATGTCTCAATATGATCTGGAGGTGCATTTTAATAGAGCCTGGATCAAGTGTCAAGCTTTGAAATTGTGTAGAAAGACAGCAGGTGTTGGAGATGCAAGAGGATAAAGAAGTTGAGGAGGAACAAGAAGGAGATGAGAAAGCTAATCCTGCAGAGGAGCAACGCTCGGCCAGCTGCTAGTCATGAGAGATTCACATGAATTTTATCCTGATGAGATATTTTGAGAATGTGCATGTCATGGTGGAATAGCATTGCTGGGGAGTGAAAGATGCCACGGGTGTGAAGAGGTGCAGGAAGTGATAATGAGGAGAGTAGCAAGTGCAGAAGAGCAGCAAAGGGAGGCAGTATGAAGTGTGTTGCAGTTATTGAAGGAGAGTGGTGGGAAGCGGGGGATGGGAATGGCTGAGTGCACTAAATCTTTAAGTGATACAGGGCTAAGCAGAGAGTAATGAGATAATTGATAATGATAATAATTGATAATAATTGATCTCACCAAAGCCTTTGACCTCGTCAGCAGACGTGGTCTCTTCAGACTACTAGAAAAGATCGGATGTCCACCAAAGCTACTAAGTATCATCACCTCATTCCATGACAATATGAAAGGCACAATTCAACATGGTGGCTCCTCATCAGAGCCCTTTCCTATCCTGAGTGGTGTGAAACAGGGCTGTGTTCTCGCACCCACACTTTTTGGGATTTTCTTCTCCCTGCTGCTTTCACATGCGTTCAAATCCTCTGAAGAAGGAATTTTCCTCCACACAAGATCAGGGGGCAGGTTGTTCAACCTTGCCCGTCTAAGAGCGAAGTCCAAAGTACGGAAAGTCCTCATCAGAGAACTCCTCTTTGCTGACGATGCTGCTTTAACATCTCACACTGAAGAATGCCTGCAGAGTCTCATCGACAGGTTTGCGTCTGCCTGCAATGAATTTGGCCTAACCATCAGCCTCAAGAAAACGAACATCATGGGGCAGGATGTCAGAAATGCTCCATCCATCAATATGGGCGACCACGCTCTGGAAGTGGTTCAAGAGTTCACCTACCTAGGCTCAACTATCACCAGTAACCTGTCTCTAGATGCAGAAATCAACAAGCGCATGGGTAAGGCTTCCACTGCTATGTTCAGACTGGCCAAGAGAGTGTGGGAAAATGGCGCACTGACACGGAACACAAAAGTCCGAGTGTATCAGGCCTGTGTCCTCAGTACCTTGCTCTACGGCAGCGAGGCCTGGACAACGTATGCCAGCCAAGAGCGACGTCTCAATTCATTCCATCTTCGCTGCCTTCGGAGAATACTTGGCATCAGGTGGCAGGACTATATCTCCAACACAGAAGTCCTTGAAGCGGCCAACATCCCCAGCTTATACACACTACTGAGTCAGCGGCGCTTGAGATGGCTTGGCCATGTGAGCCGCATGGAAGATGGCAGGATCCCCAAAGACACATTGTACAGCGAGCTCGCCACTGGTATCAGACCCACCGGCCGTCCATGTCTCCGTTATAAAGACGTCTGCAAACGCGACATGAAATCGTGTGACATTGATCACAAGTCGTGGGAGTCAGTTGCCAGCATTCGCCAGAGCTGGCGGGCAGCCATAAAGACAGGGCTAAATTGTGGCGAGTCGAAGAGACTTAGTAGTTGGCAGGAAAAAAGACAGAGGCGCAAGGGGAGAGCCAACTGTGCAACAGCCCCAACAAACAAATTTCTCTGCAGCACCTGTGGAAGAGCCTGTCACTCCAGAATTGGCCTTTATAGCCACTCCAGGCGCTGCTTCACAAACCACTGACCACCTCCAGGCGCGTATCCATTGTCTCTCGAGATAAGGAGGCCCAAAAGAAAAAGAAATGAGAGAGGTGAATTAGATGTCTACTTTAGCAGCTCTGGTCAGGTCTTTGAGGTTTTGCGGATGTGCTGGGCTCCCCCATCATTGAGGATGAGGATATCTGTGGCACCTCCTCCTCCTGTTTGTGGTTGAATTGTCCACCACCATTTACAACTGGATGTGGCAGGACTGCAGAGCTTTGACCTGATCTGTTGATTTTGGGATTGCTTAGCTTTGTCTATAATTTGCTGCTTCCACCGTTTAGCATGCATGTCGTCCTGTGTCATTGCTTCACCAGGTTGACACCTCATTATAGGAATGCCTGCTCCTGCTCCTGGCATGCCAACCTGCACTCCTCATTGAACCAGGGTTGGTTCCCTGGCTTGATGGTAATGGTAGAATGTGAGATATGCCAGGCCATGAGGTTACAGATTGTGTTTGAATACAATTCTCAGGCTTCAATTAGGAGACCAGTGGGAGCTGCCTTCTCAAAGTGACAAGTGTTTCCAGACTGACTGATGAAGCGGCCTGAGGAAGAGTTAAAGTAAATGATATGATGCCAACATGCAGTGAGACTTACAGAAAGGGATGAAGTTAATGGTGGGAAGTGACTGGTGCAGCATTCAGTGGAAAGTGTAACCTGATCTTAACTGATTGTGTCACACCTGCCATTTCAATGTTATTACAGTGAGAACACACTCACTCACTCTGCTGAATATGTGACTGTTAGACTGTGATGCAGTGTTAGCTTTTCTTACTTGTCATTATTAACCAGTGTTCCAGACTCCCCCATCCTGCCCCACCACAGGACAGACTCACCAGAGGTGGTGGCACAGTGGTATACAGTAGGGAGGGAGTTGCCCTGGGAGACCTCAACATTGACTCTGGATCCCATGAAGTCTCATGGCATCAGGTCAAACATGGGCAAGGTAACCTCCTACTGATTACCACCTACCGCCCTCCCTCAGCTGGTGATTTAGTACTCCTCCATGTTGAACACCACTTGGCACAGAATGGGGGACTTCAATATCCATCACCTCGAGTGGCTCAGTAACGCCATGACTGGCCAAGTCCTCAAGGACATCTCTGCCAGACTGAGTCTGCAGCAGTTAGTGAGGGAACAAACACGAGTGAAGCCCCTACTTTACCTCGTCCTCACCAATCTACCTGTCGCTGATGTATCTATACATGATAGCATTGGTAGGAGAGACTACTGTACAGTCCTTGTGGAGGTGAAGTCCTGTCTTCACATTGAGGCTACTATCCATCATATTGTATGGCACTACCACCGTGCTGAATGGGATAGACTCAGAACGGGTCTAGTGGGTCAAAACTGGGCATCGATGAGGTGCTGAGGACCATCAGCAGCAGCAGAATTGCATTCAAACACAATCTGTAACCTCATGACCTGGCCTATCCCACACTCTACCATTACCATTAAGCCAGGGCACCAAAATAAAAACAGTAAGTGCTGGAAATAGGTCTGGTAGCATCTATGGAGAGAGAAACAGAGTTAACGTTTCAGCTCTGTGACCTTTCATCAGAGCTAAGCCAGGGGACTAATCTTGGTTCAATGAAGAGTGTAGGAGGGCATGCCAGGAGCAGCACCAGCCATACCTAAAGATGAGGTGCCAACCTGGTGAAGTAACAATCAGGACTGCATGCAAAACAGCAGAAGCAGCAGACTATAGACAGAGCTAAGCGATCTGCTAACCTACAGATCAGATCAAAAATGTACAGTCCTGCCACACTACAGTCCTGAATGGGCAATTAAGCAACAAACAGGAGGAGGAGGCTCCACAAATATTCCCATCCTCAATGATCGGGGAGCCCAGCACATCAGTTCAAAAGACAAGGCTGAAGCATTTGCATCCATCTTCAGACAGAAGTGCTGAGTGGATGATCCATCTCGGCCTCCTCCTGAGGTCCCCGGCATCACAGAAGCCAGTCTTCAGCCAATCCGATTCACTCCATGGGATTATCAAGGAATGGCTGAGGGTACTGGATACTGGGGCCTATGGGCCCCAAGAAGATCCTGGCTGTAGTAGTGTAGATTTGTGCTGAAATTCAGGTGGTCCCTTCATCCAAGTCATTAATATAGATCGTAAATAGCTGAGGGCCCAGCATGGATCGTCACTCCACTAGTTTCAGTTTGCCATCTGAAAGATGACCCATTTATCCCGACTCTCTGGCCAGGATTTTATTCTGGCAGAGGGGGTCTTGACATCCAGACAAATCAAAGACACCTAGATCCCCACATCACCTCTTCTCTGGAAGGCCCGCCAAATCTAGTTCCTATCAGGCACGTAAGTGGACAGCAGTCGGACTTCCACAGGATCAAGTCCCACCCTTGAAGAGCTACCGGCCAATCAGAGGCCGGCAGCTGCAGAGCCACCATGGAGGCCGGTGGTAAAGGAGAGTCACTGGAACCGTAGCATATTTAGCTGAATGAGAGAGGGATCTCGCAGGGTGAGGGTCGTGGGGGAGTGGGGTGTGGGAGGGTCAGCAGCAAGAACAGCAGGTGGCTCTCAGCGGGCCTCCACCCTTCCTAATGCTAGCTCCCTTGCTCAGAAACTAAGTTCCTTTTAATGACCGATTCCCCCCCCAACCCAAACCCTCACCCCCCTGCCACTGACCCCCCTTAAACTGAGAAACAGCCCACACGGTTTCACGTGCTGTGCTTTCCCTGTGGTGACAGGGTTGCCCGCTGCACAGCTAATTGCAGCTGCAGTGGGAAAAGGCCCTTAACTGGGGTTAATTGCCCAGTTAAGAGTCTCAATTGGTGGCGGGGTGGGATGGCCTTTGAACACCCTTCCTGCCTTGGACTAAATTTTGGTGGAGGCGGGATGGTGGCAGGAATTCCAAACCCCCGTCCGCCACCATCCCACCCGATTTTATGCTTTTCCCATCTCCAATAACTGCCGCCCATCTGTTTTCTGTTGGTTGGCCAATCCTCTATTCATGCTAATATATCAGCCCTGACATCATGAGCTCTTATCTTGTGTGGCACCTGAGAGAATGCCTTTTGAAAATCCAAATACATTACATCCACTGGCTCCCCTTTATCCACCCTGCATGTTACTTCCTTGGAGAACTCTGACAAATTTGTTAAACATGATTTCCCTTTCACAGAATCTGCCTGATCATATTCTGTTTTTTTCTAGATGTCCTTCTGCTACCTCTTTATTAGTAGATTCTAGTATTTTCCCAATGACAGATGTTTGGTTAACATGCCTGTAGTTTACAGCTTTCTGTCTCCCTCCTTTCTTGAACAGAGGTGCTCCATTAGCAGTTTTCCAATCTGCTGGGACCTTTCCAGAATCGAGGGAATTTTGGAATTTTACAACCAATGTATCCTCTATCGCTGCAGCCACTTACTTTAAGACCCTGTTACGCAGACCATCAGGTCCAGGGGACTTTAGTATTCGTATTCCCATTACTTTTTCTCTAGTAACAGTGATTGTTTTAAGATCCCCCCTGCCTTTTGTCTCCTGAATTTTTACTATCCTTGAGTTGCTTTTTGTGTCTTCTACTATGGGGAAGTCAGATACAAACTACTTGTTCAAAGCCTCTTCTATTTCCTGTTTCCCATTATTAATTCCCCAGTCACACCCTCTAAAGGACAACTGCTCACTTTAGCTACTCTTTCTTAGATCTGTTATAAAGGATGTGATAATGGAACAGTTAGAAAATAATGGTAGGATTGGGCAGAGTCAACATGGATTTATGAAAGGGAAATCATGTTTGACAACTTGTTAGAGAGTTTTTGAGGATGTAAACTAGCAGAATAGGTAAGGGGAAACCAGTGGATGGGGTGTATTTGGCTTTTCAGAAGGCTTTTGATAAGGTCCAATTTAGGAGGTGAATAAGCAAAATTGAAGTACATGGGATTGTGGGCAATGTACTGACATGGATTGAGAATTGGTTAACAACAGAAAATAGAGAGTAGGAATAAATGGGTCATTCTCAGGTTGGCAGGCTGTGACGAGTGGAGTACAACAAGGATCAGTGCTATTCAGCTATTAAATCTGTATTAATGATTTCGATGTGGGAACCAAATGAATATTTCCAAGTTTGCTGATGGCACAAAACTAGGTGTGAATGTGAGTTGTGAGGAGGATGCAAAGAGGCTTCAAGGGGATTTAGACAGACTAAGTGAGTGGGCAAGAACATGGCAGGTATAATATAAAGTGAAAAAATGTGAAGTTATCTATTTTGGTAGGAAAAACAGAAATGCAGAATATTTCTTAAATGGTGAACGATTGGAAAATGTTGATGTCCAAAGGGAACTGGGTGTCCTTGTTCATAAGTCACTGAACATGCAGGTGCAGCAAGTAATTAGGAAGGCAAATGTTATGTTGGCCTTTATTACAAGAGGATTTGAGTACAGGAGTAAAGAAGTTTTGCTGCAACTGTATAGAGCCTTGGTAAGGCTGCACCTGGAGTATTGTGTACAGTTTTGGTCGCCTTACCTAAGGACGGATATACCAAGTATTCAGTATTCACCAAAGAGAAGGACTTGGTGGATGATGAGTCGAGGGAAGGGAGTGTAGATAGTCTCGGTCATGTCGTTATCAAAAAGGAGGAGGTGTTGGGCGTCTTGCAAAGCATTAAGGTAGATAAGTCCTCAGGGCCTGATGGGATATACTCCAGAATACTGAGGGAGGCAAGGGAAGAAATTGCTGGGGCCTTGACAGAAATCTTTGTATCCTCATTGGCTACAGGTGAGGTCCCAGAGGACTGGAGAATAGCCAATGTTGTTCCTTTGTTTAAGAAGGGTAGCAAGGATAATCCAGGAAATTATAGGCTGGTGAACCTTACATCAGTGGTACGGAAATTATTAGAGAGGATTCTTCGGGACAGGATTTACTCCCATTTGGAAACAAATGAACTTATTAGCAAGAGGCAGCATGGTTTTTTGAAGGGGAGGTCGTGTCTCACTAACTTGATTGAGTTTTTTGAGGAAGTGACGAAGATGATTGATGAAGGAAGGGCAGTGGATGTCATCTATATGGGCTTCAGTAAAGCCTTTGACAAGGTCCCTCATGGTAGACAGGTACAAAAGGTGAAGTCATACGGGATCAGAGGTGAGCTGGCAAGTTGGATACAGAACTGGTTTGGTCACAGAAGACAGAGGGTGTCAGTGGAAGGGTGCTTTTCTGAATGGAGGGATGTGACTAGTGGTGTTCCGCAGGGATCAGTGCTGGGACCTTTGCTGTTTGTCGTATATATAAATGATTTGGAGGAAAATGTAGCTGGTCTGATTAGTAAGTTTGCGGATGACACAAAGATTGGTGGAGTTGCGGATAATGATGAGGATTGTCAGAGGATACACCAGGATATAGATCAGTTGGAGACTTGGGCGGAGAAATGGCAGATGGAGTTTAATCCGGACAAATGTGAGGTAATGCATTTTGGAAGATCTAATACAGGTGGGAAGTATACAGTAAATGGCAGAACCCTTAGAAGTATTGTCAGGCAGAGGGATCTGGGCGTACAGGTCCACAGGTCACTGAAAGTGGCAACGCAGGTGGATAAGGTAGTCAAGAAGGCATACGGCATGCTTGCCTTCATCGGTCGGGGCATAGAGTATAAAAATGGGGAAGTCATGCTGCAGCTGTACAGAACTTTAGTTAGGCCACACTTAGAATATTGCGTGCAATTCTGGTCGCCACACTACCAGAAGGATGTGGAGGCTTTGGAGAGGGTACAGAAGAAGTTTACCAGGATGTTGCCTGGTCTGGAGGGTATTAGCTATGAGGACAGGTTGGAAAAACTCGGATTGTTTTCACTGGAACGACGGAGGTGGAGGGGCGACATGATAGAGGTTTACAAAGTTATGAGCGGCATGGACAGAGTGGATAGTCAGAAGCTTTTTCCCAGGGTGGAAGAGTCAGTTACTAGGGGACATAGGTTTAAGGTGCGAGGGGCAAAGTTTAGAGGGGATGTGCGAGGCATGTTCTTTACACAGAGGATGGTGAGTGCCTGGAACTTGCAGCCGGGGGAGGTGGTGGAAGCAGGTACCATAGCGACGTTTAAGAGGCATCTTGACAAATACATGAATAGGATGGGAATGGAGGGATACGGTCCCCAGAAGTGCAGAACGTTTTAGTTTAGGCAGACATCAAGATCGGCGCAGGCTTGGAGGGCCGAATGGCCTGTTCCTGTGCTGTACTGTTTTTTGTACTTTGTTCTTTGCCTTAGAGGGAGTGTAATAGAGGTTTACCAGACTGATCCCTAGGATGGCAGGATTGTCTTATAAGGAGAGATTGAAGAGACTGGGCCTGTATTCTCTAGAGTTTAGAGGAATGAGAGGTGAAATTCTTACAGGGCGTGATGGGGTAGATGTAGGAAGGATGGTTCCCCTGTCTGGGAGGCTCTAGAACCAGGGGACACAGTCTCAGAATAAGAGATAGGTCATTTAGGACTGAGATGAGGAGGAATTTCTTTACTTAGAGGGTGGTGAATCTTTGGAATCCTAGAGGGCTGTAGAGAATCAGTCATTAATTATATTTAACTCAGAGATCAATAGATTTCTAGATATTAAAGACATTAGGGGATATGGGAATAATGCAGGAAAATGGCATTAAGGATCTAGTTGAATGGCTGAGCAGGCTCAAGGGGCCGAATGGCCTACTCCTGCTCCTATTTCCTATGTTTCCTTTTTAAATATTTATAGAAGCTTCTACTGTCTGTTTTTATATTTCTTGCTAGTTTTCTCTCATATTCCAATTTCTCCCTCTTTTTGTTTAAGTGATCGTTTGCTGGTCTACAATTTTCCCAATCTTCTGGCCTACCACTAATCTTCACAGCATTGTATGCCTTTTCTTTCAATTTAATACCACCCTTAACTTCCTTAGTGCATCTTTCTGCTCGAGTTTTGCTTCCTCAATGGAATATATCTCTGTTGAAAATTATGATCTGCTCCATTAGCTTTGGAAATAAGCGTGTAGTCCTGTACTGTAGCTTCACCAGGTGTTGGCACCTCATCTTTTTGGTACATCTGATGAAGCTATTGGTATGTTGCCCTACTCTCCTCATCGAACCAGAGTTAATACACTGGCTTGATGGTAATGGTATAGTGGGTGAAATGCCAGGCTATGAGGTTACAGATTGTGGTTGAATACAATTTTGCTGCTGATGATGATGGCCCACAGCATCTCATGGATGCCCAGGTTTAAACTGATAGACCTGTTCTGAATCAATCCCATTTCACACAGTGGTAGTGCCAAGCAACACAATGGAGGGTGTGAAGACAGGACTGGCCTCCATAATTCTGTGCAGTGGTCACAACCACAAATACTGTCAGGAGTAAATACATAGCAACAGGTAGATTGGTGGGAATGAGGTCTCGTGTTTGTTTCCTCACCAACTGCTGCAGACCCAGTCTGGCAGAGATGGCCTTCAGTACTTAGCCACACTTGGTGATGGACATTGAAGTCCCCCAACCAGAGTACATTCTCTGCCCTTGCCACCCTCAGTGCTTCCTCCAGTGGCGTTGAACATGGAGGAGTTCTGATTTATCAGCTGAGGGAGGGGGTAAGTGGTAATCAGCATGAGGTGTTTAACCTGATGCCATTACACTTCATGGAGTCTGGAATCAATATTGAGGATTTCCAGGGTCACTCCATCCTGCCCGTATACCACTGTGCTGTCACCTCTGCTGGGTCTGTCCTTCCAGTGGGACAGGATGGTGATGGCAGTGTCTGGGACATTGTCTGTAAGGTATGATTCTGTGAGTGTGACTATGTCAGGCTGTTGCTTGACTAGTCTGTGGGACAGCTCTCCCAACTTTGGCACAAGCCCCCAGATATTCCTGACATTTGCAGGGTCGGCTGGAATGGATGTGCCTTTATCGTATCTGACTCTGATGACTTGGTTGATGGTTCATCCTGTTTTATTCTTTTTATATATTGTCATTTGTTTTGGTACAACTGAGTGTCATTTCAGAGGGAGAGTTGAGAGCCAACCACATTGCTGTGGTTTAGAGGTAACAAAGGCATTGATGACGTTTCAGCAGCAGATGAGCAGAAGCAGTCTTGAGGAATTTAATGGAATGTTAACTTATATCTCAAGAGGGTTAGAATACAAATGGATGGAAGTTATGCTCCAGTTGGTTTAACTGTATTCAGTTCTGAACACCACTCCTCAGGAAGGATACATTGGCCTTGGAGTGGGTGCAGAGCAGGTTCTCCAGAATGATACCATGACTAAGAGGGTTAAATTATACATATATTAGGTTATGATATGGAAGATGGAAACATGGAAGGTTAAGGGGTGAATGAATTGAGATGTTGAAGATGATTAAAGCAGTTGATCAGGTTGATAGAGAGAAACCATTTCCAGGACAAGGGTATAAAAGCGAAATACTGCAGATGCTGGAAATCTGAAATAAAAACAAGAAATGCTGGAAATACTCAGCAGGTTTGGCAGCATCTGTGGAGAGAGAAGCAGAGTTAATGTTTCAGGTCAGTGACCCTTCTTCAGAACTGACAAATATAAGAAATGTAAAAAGTTTTAAGCAAGTAAAACGGGGATGGGGCAAGAGATAACAAAGGTGAAGGTGTTGATAGGACAAGGTCAAAGAGAATAACTGACCAGAAGGTCATGGAACAAAGGCGAATGGTGTGTTAATGGTGTGTTGAAAGACAAAGCGTTAGTACAGAGAGGGTGTGAATGACTGTAAAGCACAGAGCACTCCAAGCACAAACATAAAAAAAACACAGTGGGTAAGCACAGTGGAAACAAACTAAACAAAATGAAAAACCTAAAACAAAATAACCAAATAAAAAAGGAAAAAGAAAAAAAGAAAAAATAATTAAGCATAAAAAGGGCGACCCGTCAGGGTCCTGCTTGTGGACTGAGCGGAGATGTTCTGCAAAGCAGTCACCCAGTCTGCATTTGGTCTCCCCAATGTAGAGGAGACCACATTGTGAGCAGCGAATACAGTATACTACATTGAAAGAAGTGCAAGTAAATCGCTGCTTCACCTGAAAGGAGTGTTTGGGGCCTTGGACAGTGAGGAGAGAGGAGGTAAATGGGCAGGTATTACACCTCCTGCGATTGCAGGGGAAGGTGCCATGGGAGGGGTTAAGGTGGTGGGGGTAATGGAGGAGTGGACAAGGGTGTCACGGAGGGTATGATCCCTTCAGAATGCTGACAGGGGAAGGGAGGGGAAGATGCGTTTGGTAGTGGCATCACGCTGGAGGTGGCGTAAGTGGCGGAGGATGGTCCTTTGGATCTGGAGGCTGGTGAGGTGGAAAGTGAGGACAAGGGGAACTCTGTCACAGTTCTGGGAGGGAGGGGAAGGGGTGAGGGCAGAAGTGCAGGAAATGAATCAGACATGGTCGAGGACCCTGTCAACCACTGGGGGAATCCTCAGTTGAGGAAAAAGGAAGACATATTGGAAGCACTGTCGTAGAAGAGCAGATGCATTGGAGAGGAAGGAACTGGGAGAATGGAATGGAATCCTTACAGGAGGCAGGGTGTGAAGAAGTGTAGTCGGACAAGGGACTAGGCCATTTAGGGATGATGTCAGGAAACACATTGTAGAAAACAAAAGAGCTGTTCAGTGATTAGTGATATGTACTTCATTGCAAGCAGTATAGTGAATAAAGCTGATGAGCTGAGGGCACAGATAGACACTTGGAAGAATGATATCATAACCATTACTGAAACATGGCTTAAAGAAGGGCAGGAATGGCAGCTCAACATTCCTGATTACAGGATTTTCAGACTGGTTAGAGAGGGGATATAAAAAGGGGGTGGTGTCACAATATTGGTTAAAGAAACAATCACAGAGGCGAGGAGGGATGATATTCTAGAAGGATCATTAAATGAGGCCATATGGGTTGAATTGAAAAAACAAACGAGAGGCAGAGACACTGCTGGGATTTTATTATAGACCCTCAAACAGTCAGAGAGAGATTTATCTATCAACCTGCAAGTCTTTGGCTGTGGAAGGAAACCGGAGCACCCGGCGAAAACCCACACAGTCACAGGGAGAACTTGCAAACTCCACACAGGTAGTACCTGGAATTGAACCCAGGTCACTGGAGCTGTGAGGCTGTGGTGCTAACCACTGCACCACCCTTAAGGGGTCACTGTTTAAAAATAAGGGGTCACTCATTTAAGACAGAAATGAGGAGAATTTTTTTCCCTCAGAGGGTCGTGAGTCTCTTCCTCAAAAGGCAGTGGAAGCAGAGTTTTGAACATTTTTAAGGCAGAGGTAGCTAGATTCTTGATAAGCAAGGGGGTGGAAGGTTATCGGGGGTAGGTGGAAATTTGGAGTAATCAGTTCAACCATGAACTTATTGAATGGAGAGTAGGCTTGAGGGGTCGAGTGGCCGACTCCTGCTCCTAATTCGTATGTTCCTCCTGGGATGTTTTACTGGAGTCGTGTTGGTGAGTCTTTCGAAACTCTGGCTCCTTATCCCGGTAATGTTGGTGGATTGTTGGTTACTGTGAGTGTTGGACTATATTGCCTTTCCTCATTCTTCCTCCTTCTCCCACTCCGAGTTCCAGACTGCACGCTCTGGCGGTTTGATGCATCTGAAACATTAACTCTGTTTCTTTCACCACAGATGATCTGTGTGAGTATTTCCAGCATTTCTCATGTTATTTCAGGTTTGCAGCCTCTTCAGTATTTTGCTTTTGTTGTATTGCAGGCATTGCTCACAGAACTGAGTTGAGAAACACAGATGAACCAATTAAGTGCCGGTTTGTGTCGTGGTGGGTGTTGAATGTGGAAGGCGGTTCCTGACCTCCTGTGAAGTTTTTTTTGATGCATCAGTAACTTAAAGGTAGGGGCACCAGTAATATGCGGTAAGGAAGACTATAAAGGGGAGCGATGGGGCCCGGGTTAACAGACACCATCTTAATAGGGTGCAGTGTGCAACAGGGTGCAGGCGTGGCTGTCCTGGGTCAGGAAGCAGGAGGAGAGAACGTTATAAATTTCTATCCTGGACTGACAGTGGTGTTTTTTGTAATCTCTTTTTACAGCGGTTTAGAAGGGGAGAATCTTCAGATGTGGAAACTCAAACCAAACATCATATCAAGATCTGACAGTCATTCGTTTCATCAGGACCTGAATATCATCTGACTTTGAACGTGGAAGGAAACAGGTTTGTCTGTCCTGTCTGTGCAAAGAGGTTTCAGGTATCTGTGTGACTGGAAAAACACTGAGATACACAAAGCCCTGGTTAGACCACACCTGGAACACTGTGTTCAGTTCAGGCACCACACCTTAGGAAGGATATATTGGGCTTGGAGGGTGTGCATTGCAGATTTACCTGAATGATACCTGCACTCCAACGGTTAAATTGTGAGGAGAGGTTACACAAATGTGTCAATCATTACAGCATCAAAAGAGACCATTCGGCCCTTTGAGTCAGTGCCATCTCTCTGTAGAGCAATCCAGTCAGTCCCATTCCCCTGCTCTGTCCCTGTAGTTCTGCAGGTTTATTTCCCTGAAGTGCCCATCCAATTTCCTTTAAAATCATTGATCGTCTCCACCTCCACCCCCCTCGTAGGCAGTGAGTTCCAGGTCGTTACCACTCTCTGTGTAAAACAAGTTCTTCCTCACGTCCCCCTCTATCTCTCACACAAAACATTAATCTGTCACCTAGTCCTTCCACCATCAGCGAATGGGAACAGCTTTTTCTTTGACTCCCTCATCTAAATCTGTCATAATCTTGTACACCTCTGTCAGACCTCCTCTCAATCTGTGGAGAGAGAAACAGAGCTAACATTTTCACTCGATGATCCTTCATCAGTTACAGACCTGAAACATTAACTCTGTTTCTCTCTACACAGCTGCTGCCAGACCTGCAGAGTATTTTCAGCACTTTCTCTTCTCATTTCAGAGTTCCAGCATTGGACCCCTAAATCTCTTTGACACTTCATCCATCCTCTTTGTGAGTATCTGAGGAACACAGGGTGCAGATTGCCTCCACCATGCATCTTCACACCTTTCAGTTCACTGAATCAGCTAAAGAACTTTGCAAAAGCATCGGAAGCAAGGCCAACACTCAGGAAACTGATCCTGTTCAACCCACCAGAATCCATAGAGTGGGAAATGTGTGTCTGATGGACCTTCCTGCAGGATTTGGCACATATACGTCTGCACTGTCACCAAATCCACCGGGATGGCTATTCTTAGTGGCAGGTTAATACCTCATAGGTGACTGGAGAAACCAGATGGGCAAAGGTAGCCTAGATGAGGAGTTCATAGAATGTTTTCCTGATAGTTTCTTGGAACAGCCAACCAGAGAGCAGGCGATACAAGGCCTGGTAGAAAAACAAGAAATGCTGGAAATACTCAGTAGGTCTGTCAGCATCTGTGCAGAGAGAAGCAGAGTCAATGTTTCAGGTCAGAGACCCTTCTTCAGGACACATAAGCTCACACATTTCTAGTTGCCCAATTGCTATAACACTGCCCTCCGAATCCTGAGATTGTGGATTTGTGCCATTTAGTAAACGTTGATCCAGAAACAAATGTGAAAACACTTTCTGTAAACATTATCGCAGTCTCTGACAGGCAAGTAGCCTCCCTCTTAATTGTAGGAGTATTGTCTCTTCAACCAAAAGTTGTGGGTTCCATTCTGTCAAATTATGCACATCGAGTTGGCAATCCAATGCTGTGTTGAGATAGTGCTGCACTGTTGGAAATGTAACCTTTAGGATGGGATGTTACACTGAGGCTGTGACTATCCTCACAGGTAGATGTTACAAATCCCTGGCATTACTTTGAATAAGAGCAGTGGAATTATCCTCTGTGTTTTGGCCAATGTTAATCCCTCAATCAATGTTTCAAAAATAGAATATCTGGTTGTTATCACATGACTATTTGGGGGAAGTTGCACAAATTTGCTCCCATGGTTCCGATCTTACAACAGTGAAAACATTTCTAAGTACTTCATTGGGTGTAAAGTGATTTGGGATGTGGTCTGCATGGAGTGGACCCTAAACTCTGGAATTCCCTCTCTCTGGGCTGAATTTTACTGTCCCCCCCTCCCCCGACATCGGGGGTCGAGGCAGGGGGGGACTCAGAAATCCTTCCAGGAGCGGACCACCACGGGCCTCAATGGTGGGAAGGCCCCGCCCCATTTTAACAGCAGCAGCAAAGTCTCGGGGCGGCCCCCTGCCGCTCGGCAAAAGAAAATCATTAACATATTTAAATAAATCATAATTACTTACCTT
The DNA here is from genome assembly GCF_036365525.1 of Heterodontus francisci. Lineage (NCBI taxonomy): Eukaryota > Metazoa > Chordata > Chondrichthyes > Heterodontiformes > Heterodontidae > Heterodontus > Heterodontus francisci. The sequence goes on along the minus strand of NC_090380.1, from coordinate 9,197,941 downwards.
TTCATGATGTCCATCCCATGCCGATATTCCGGCCAGTTGCCAGAAGTCCTGCGTCTTCAGACTCTCCTTAAAATCCACCTCCTTGATCAAGCTTTTGGTCATGTGATCCAATATCTCCTAATGTGTCTCACTGTCATACTTTGTTTTATACTGTTCCTGTGAAGTGCCTTGGATGTTTTATTATGCTAAAGGTGCTATATAAATATAAGTTGTTGTTGTTGTTTCTTTTTCTTTTCTGATTCATGTTATCAGATTCAGTGTCCAAATACAAAGCACACTCTTTCTCTAAGCTGGAAAATTCTAGGTTCACATGCTACCTGAGCTACCACATGATGAAAATATTCAGCAGACACAGTGTGCTGGGATACTGAGCTGCACAAACCAGGTAGTTGCCAGGCTCAGTACCTGCTGTGTACTGAAATTAGTTCATCTCAGCCAGAGTAGGCAGTGGACAGATACAGTAAACAGGTTGGCAATAATCAAGCTTCATTCACAGACTTCTCAATACCCTCCTTGTGCACTGTGACGTCGAATACCTTCACCTTCATGATGTGGAAGTGACATAATGATGTTTTGGACAATGATTGACATCATTGCTTTGTGTTTCTGTTCCCTCATGAATGCTCGTGAATCTCTGATGGAGTTGTGAGCCCTCTAACAATTGTTTCTAAATATCACCCCCATTGTAATCAGTGCAGATATCTAGTAATAGAAGCCTAATCAATGTAGGCCTTGTCTCTTTTATACAGCAATGTGCAAAAGGAAAACTTTGTATTATATAGTACTTAGTTACATAGAATTTACATCAGAGAAACAGGCCATTCAGCCCAAGAGTTCCATGCTGTTGTTTATGCACTAGCTTCCACTTCAATGAATCTCTGCTATTTGCCTCAACTACTCCTAGTGGTCACAAGTTCCACATTCTAACCACTCTCTGGGTAAATAAATTCCTCCTGAATTCCCGATTGGAATATCAGAGACTATCTTATATTTATGGACCCTGGTTCTGGTCTTGCCCACAAGTGGAAACATCTTTTCCACATTTACCCTATCAAATATTTTTGGAATCGGAGAGACCTCTATCAGGTCATCCCTCAGTCTTCTCTTTTCTAGAGAATACAGCCCCAGTTTATTCAATCTTTCCTGATAGGTATACCTCTCAGTGTTGTTATCTTTCTAGGAACACTGATTTGCACATTCTCTAGTGCCTCTGTAATATATTTTATAATTTGAAGACAAGTAATGCTCACAGTGTTCCAAATGCGGTCTAACCAGGTTTCTATATAAGTTTAACATAAATTCTTTGCTTTTCAATTCTTTCTCTCCGGAAATGAAGCACAGTACTTTGCTTGCATTTTTATAGCTTTATTAACCTCCGATGCTATTTTTAGTGATTTGTGTATCTGTATCCCTGGATCCCTCTGTTCCTCTATCCCATTTCGACAAATATTTTCCAAGGAGCATTTGGCCTTCTTATTCTTTTCCTAAAATGTATTACCTCGCACTTCTCTATATTGAAATTTATTTGCCAAATCCATGCCCAATCTGAAAGGTTATTAAAGTCTTCCTGTATTTTGCTGCAGTCCTCCTATGTATTCATTACATTCCCAGGTATGATCTCCAAATTTTGAAAATGTACTTCCAATTCACAATCGTTTATATAAATGATGAACAACACTGTTCCCAGCTCCGATCCTTGTGAAAAACTACTTCCCATCTGAATAACTACCTTTAACCCCTACTCTCTGCTTTCTGTTTTGGAGCCAGATTGCTCTCCATTCTGCTACCTGCCCCCTGATTCCGTGTGTTCATGAGTCTATTATGCAGCACCTTATCAAAGTTATTTCTAAATCCAAATATATTGTCATGCAGGCCCCACCTGGCAAGAATGAGGCATATTAATTTCACCACATAGACATTAAATTTCAAATTCTTGCTGGGAAGAGGAAATGCCTGTTACAAAGGGTTGGCAGGCCCCTGGCTGGAAAAAACATTTTTGCATACTAGCAGACATTGTTGGAACAAAGCAGCTATCCTCTGCTCCAATACAATACATGGAACAGACCTGGTCAAACCTGGTCATGGGACCACTCTGCTGGCCAACTTAGGGAGTTTTAAATTGTAGAGACAGTGTTTGAACTGGGAGAAAGCTCTTGGCTCCTGGATTGAAAAGACCTCCTTTCCTGTCTCTTTCTCACAGAGCTTCAAAAACCCACTGGAGACACATGAACCCCAAGAGACAAAAGTCTCCTACAGTGAACAGGGTTTAAGAAGAATGCTGGGCCCCAATGAAAAGCAAGAACTACCCACAAAAGGACTCTACAGTGAGCTCGAAGAACAGTAACAAAAACTCTTCAGATATTGCCTCAAACCTTTCCACTTTATTTTTTCTTCTGCTCTTTTCTGTCTCTATTTGCATGGGCGTTTAGCATATGCATGCCAGCGTGGGCGCGTCATATATCCGTAGGCGTCAACTGAATGAGAGTTTAAGTTTTAATAAATTTCAGTCTTTCTTCTTTATATATATGAAAAGCTGTGTGTGTGTGTCTGTTGGTGTCTTTGCCTTATGATTGGAAAGCAGTGAACAAGGATTCACCAAGGGGGAGCTAAAAGCACAGTGTGTTTAAAAATGAAACTCTGTTACGGTAAGACCAGGTGAAGGCTGAAAGGGAACCCTAGACCTCTTTCTCACCTGGTTGTAACAACATTATGACAGCTGCAATACCGTTATCTACACTTTTAGTTACTTCTTCAAAGAATGTAATAAGGGTCATCAAGTATGACCTTTTCTTTTGAAATCCGTGCAAACTATTCAGTATTTTTCAGTTTCCAGATGTTTTCCTGTTACATCTTTGAGAAAGGATTCCATTATCTCTCCTGCCACCGATGTTAAACTTCTTGGTCTATAGTTCCCTGGACTTATTCTATCTCTTTTTTAAATATAGGAATCAGCTTAGCTGCCACTGCTCCTCTGCTACTATTCCCATTTCTGATACATTTTTATATATTTCTGAGTGCCTCTGCTATCTCTTTCGTCTCTTCTTCTGATAGTCACGGAGGGAATCCATCAGGATCAGGGGTTTTACTCTCTCCAAGATTGACTCGTTTACCAATTCCACCCCCTCCCCCAACTTTCTATCTTAAACGTCTTTCGATTTTTTTTGATCTCTTCTTCTCATGTCATGCTGACCATGTCAGTCTCCCTGGTTAATACTCTCCCAAGGTAAAGGAATTATTTCATATTTCGGTCATCTCACTGTAACGACCTGAGTTTATCATGTGTATCCCTTCGTGACCCAATCCCTATCCTGATTTTTCATTTGTTATTGAGGTGTCTGTGGAATAATTTCCTTTTTTTAAATATTTATTGATAATCTAATTTTGTCATTTCTCTTTGCCTTCCTAACTGTTTTTTTTAATTCTTACCTAACCTTTTCATATTCTCTTTTGTCATTCTCTCCTTTGTTGTCTACGGACTTAGTGTCTGCCTTTATCTGTAGTTTCAACTTTGCTCAGTTTATGGAGAATTTAGAGCATTTCCTAAGTACATCAAGGCTGTTGATCCAGGCATGTGACTCCTGTGGTTCAATGGGTAAGACACTAACTTCACAATTCAGGATTGTCAATGCAATCCCTATCTGGGGTAAACTTGGTTTTGAATAATCTTCATTCTGTGAAAACCAGTTCATTGTCCTTGTTTCTGAAATACACAGAGATCAAATAACTTCATCAGCTCCTGTCTTGGAAATGACTGAAATTTAGGGGAAGCAAGTTAAACCTGTGGAAAGCCACTTGCTCTTCACATATAATTGATGTTTTGCCCAGAAGTCACTGTATCAATTCCTGACAGGCAAAAGAAAGTCAGATCATGTCATGTCATTACTGGGATCTTTCAAATTGATAGAATGTGGTTGTGTATGAATAGAAAGATTGGAGCACAAAAAGGCATCAAATGTGGCAGTGATTAGAGAGAGACAAAGGGGACAGTTGCAAAGACCAAACTCTTTCTATGTGCAGCCACATGGCCTAAAGGATAAGGTCCAGCCCTCCTAAAACAGGCATTGATGGTGCAAGTCTCATTTGTGATTAAAGCAGTTTTAGGTGAAGGAGCACATTCTGTAAACAGGCTGCATTCTGTAACAAGCAGTTACTTTTCTTTTTAACTGATCAGCCAATCTCGGCAGTTCCTGTTCGGCTCCCTCCTCACTCTCGCCTTGCTTTCCAGTGTCACAATCCAATGTAATGTTTCTACTGAGCTGTGCACCATCCCAACACCCAGGGAACAATGTCACTTGCACTTTCCAGGCAAATACTTCCCTTTTAAATCCTGTCTTCAGATTACCCAATGTCTGAGGCACAGTTGTTACTTTGTAATGTAGATATCCAATTACAATACACGTATGATTGATGTTATCAGATTCAGGGTGAAATACACAGCACACTCTTCCTCCAAGCTGGAAAATTCTAGGTTCAAATGTTACCTTGGTTATCATAGAAACTTACAGCAGAAGGAGACCATTCAGCCCATCGTATACACTCAGTCACAATAATAACTCCTCTAGTGTTCCTCAATTCTACTGAAATAGATTCTGTCTTTGGTCTCTCAACTCTATCATTCCTCCTCAGTGTTATAATAGTTTCTTTGAACAATGCTGCCACGCCCTCCATTTTTCCTGCCCTATTATTCCTGAATATCTTGTTGCCAGGAATATTCATTATCCCAATCTTCCCCTCCTTTGAGCCAGATCTCTGTTATTGCCACAATATCATAGTCCCGTGTGGTGACTTGTCCCTGCAGCTCACGGAGCTCATTTCCCACACTCAGTACATTTACTCACATACACTCACAAATCCATCTCAGACTGCTTCATATTTACTCCCAGTCTGAATTATTCTTTATTCTGGTGCTATTTGTCTCTCCCAGTCCACTTTACATCTTGCTTCTCCTCTCTAATGCTTCATCCTGGTGCCTCCCCCACCCCCGCCAAATTCATGTAAACCTTCACTAACAACTCCAGTTAAAGTTTCTTCAAGGACATCAGTCCCAGTCCCGTTCATCCTGCCCCAGAATTGGTTCCAATACCCCAGGAATCTTTTTACATGCTGGGTGATAAACTGTCTTATCTTATTGCTCCTGTACTCACTAGCACATGACATTGGGAGTAATCCAGAAATTACCAGCTTTGAAGTCCTGCTCTTTAATTCCTCCCGAGCTCCTGAATCTCTGACTGTAGTACCTCAACACTTCTCCCTATGTTATAGCTTTCCATATCGCCCACAACTTCCCCTCCCCACTTAAAATATTCTGTACCCTCTCACTGATGTCTTTATCAACCAATCTCAGTTGCTCCTGTCAGCAAGCTTCCCTGTGACATCAAATGCCTTCAGCTCCATGACATGGTAGTGAGGTAATGGTGTTTTTGATGATGATTGATATCATTGTCCTGTGTATTTGAATCCTTACGAACACTCGTGAATCTCTGATGCAGTCCTGGGCCCACTAACAGTTACCAAATATCATGGTCCATTATAAATGAGAGCACATATCCAGCAGTAGAAGTCTAATCAATGTCGTGGTGCTTGTCCAAGTCAAAGGAGAACATGCTTAAGGGAAGCTTTGTAAATTCTTCCCTGATGATAGACAGTGATATTTCCAAGAAGATAAAATATATCATTGAGCAAACGGCATCAGGAAACCAGATCTGCTCCCACCTGCTCCACATCATTGTTAAAGGATGTGGAATTGGCTGAAAATAAAGTGAGTGGCCACAGGGACAGGTGGAATTTAGAAAGGATATAGAGCAAACAGCAAGAGCATCCAGTGTGATGTCGTGCTCCTGTGGCCTAATGGATAAGGCACTGGTTTCTACAGGAAGGTATTTGTGAGGTTAAATCCCATCTGGGATGAGATTAATCTTCATTCAGTGAATATCATGATTCTTGGTAGTGTGGAGGAACAGAGGGATCTTGGGGTCCATGTCCATAGATCGCTCAAAGTTGCCACCCAAGTTGATAGGGTTGTTAAGAAGGCGTTTGGTGTGTTGGCTTTCATTAACAGGGGGATTGAGTTTAAGAGCCGTGAGGTTATGCTGCAGCTCTATAAAGCCCTGGTTCGACCACACTTGGAATATTGTGTTCCGTTCTGGTCGCCTCATTATAGGAAGGATGTGGAAGCTTTAGAGAGGGTGCAGAGGAGATTTACCAGGATGCTGCCTGGACTGGAGGGCATGTCTTACGAAGAAAGATTGAGGGAGCTAGGGCTTTTCTCATTGGAGCAAAGAAGGATGAGAGGTGACTTGATAGAGGGGTACAAGATGATGAGAGGCATAGATAGAGTGGATAGTCAGAGACTTTTTCCCAGGGTGGAAAGGGCTATCACCAGGGCCCATAGTTTTAAGGTGATTGGAGGAAGGTTTAGGGGAGATGTCAGAGGTAGGTTCTTTACACAGAGAGTGGTGGGTGCGTGGAATGCACTGCCAGTGGTGGTAGTAGAAGCAGATACATTAGGGACATTTAAGCGACTCTTGGATAGGTACATGGATGATAGTAGAATGAAGGGGAGGTAGTTAGTTTGATCTTAGAGTAGGTTAAAGGTTCGGCACAACATCGTGGGCCGAAGGGCCTGTACTGTGCTGTACTGTTCTATGTTCTATGTTCTATGTTCTATCTGCTCTTTATCATCATTAAGAAACACACAAAGATTAAAGTAGCTTCAGTCAGGTTGCTGTCTGAGAAATGACTGAAACTTAGAGCCAGGGTAAGCAAAGAAAGCTCTGGAAAGACACTTGCTTTTCACATCCAACAACATTTTGCCCAGTAATCAACTGTACTAATTGTTGACAGACAACAGCAAGTCACATCCTGTCATGTCATTGCTGGAACCTTTGGCATCAATACATTGTGGTTGTGTGTGAAAATGAAGGCTTCAAATTTGGCACTGCTTAGAAAAAGTGTTAAAGGGACAACTTACAGCATTGAAATCAACAGCCCCAGTGGCCTAATGGATAAGGCACTGGCCTCCTAAGCCAGGGATTGTGGGTTCAAGTCCCATCTGGGGTGTAGTAAATACACTTTCAACTGTTCTTTTTACCACTTCACCTCCTTTCTTATTTGCTTTCCACTCTCACAATCTGATGCAGTCTTTCTGCCAAGCTCTGTGCCATCTTAACACTCACTGAACAATACCACCTCCACTTTCCACACAAATCCTTTCCCTTTTACCCCTCTTTTCACTTCACACAACAGCCCATGCACAGTTCGTACTTACAAATACAAACACAAATTACAACTCAACTACAAATCCTCTTAGCACATTCAGACCTCAAATACACACCACAATCTTCCTCCAAACACCAACAATTCTATCTTCAATTATTATCTCAGCTACCACACGATGAAAATGCTCAGCAGGCAACTGTACAGTCTGCTGGTCCACTGAGCTGCACAGACCAGGCAGTTGTCAGGATCAATACTTTTTTTATTCATGCGCAGGATGTAAGTGCTGGCAAAGCCAGAATTTATTGTCTATCCATAAATTCCCTTCACAAAGTGCTCACCCCTCTTCTAGAACAGTTTCAGTCAGTGTAGTGAAGGTACACCCACAATGGTGTTAGGGATGGAGTTCCAGGATTTTGACCCAGTGACAGTGAAGGAACAGTGATATATTTCCAAATCAGGAAGGTTTGGGATTGGGAGGAGAACTTGGAGGTGGTGGTGTTCCCATGCACCAGCATGCTCTTGTCCTTCTAGGTCAGGGGTCAGCAACCTGCAGCTCCGGAGCAACATGTGGCTCTTGAACATTGTATTTGTGGTTTCCAACCTTTTCCACTTGGAACACATTAACACGAGAAAAGCGAATAAAAATTAGCTTGAGAAAAGTCAGATCTGTGTTTTTATTGTGGGGATAAAAGTCTAATCATTAAGCTGCACTTTACAGTTTAAAATGATTATTTTAACAAAAACATCACTGTGCTCTTCACAAATCTGTTTGTGTGGCATAGCTACCCCATGGTTATAGATATGACTTTGGTTAATGGAACAGGTTTGATGGTTGTGACCATTATTGTTTCTAGTATAGCTGAGATGATACATTATTCTGAATGTGCTATTAGAAGGTATTATTATCACGAAAATCAGTAGCTGAAAAAAATGCCTTCATTCTATGCATTTTAAAATAAAACTTTTTTAAAGATGGTTTTACTGAAAAAATTATAGTAAAAAAGTCAAAAAATGCAACAATTCAGTTATATCTATCTTATATTGTTTTTTTTTCTAATGATATATAAATTCAATATATGTATTTATTATATTTGTAAATTATGCATTTTATCAGAGACACTTGCCAATTTGCAAAGTATTTGGTTTAGAAATGCTGAATTTTCATCTTGCAATTCCCAATGGTATTTATTTTAGGCAAATTGTTTACAAAAGTCGAGTCATGTTAAAAATGTTGTTGACCGGTTTCCAGCTAGTAAGGTCACAAGAAGCCTTGTTGAGCTGCTGCAACACATTTGTAGCTGGCACACACTGCTGCCATGGTATGCCAGTGCTGGAGATGGTACAGAGACTTTGGGGAGCCAGGAAGTGAGTTACTGACCACAGAATTCCCTGTATCTGACCTGCTCTTGTCGCCACAGTGGTCCAGTTAAGTTTCTGGTCAAGGGTGTCCCCAGGATGCCAGGATGTTGGTGGTGACAGGTTCATCAATGGTAATGCTGTTGAATATCACCTGGAGGTGATTAGATTCTCTTGGAGATGGTCATTAGCTGACACTATTAGCTGTTATGAACAGGTAGACTGATGAGGACCTTCGGCTTAGAGTTGATGAGCTGGAGTCCGAGCTGTGGACACTGCTGCACATCAGGGAGGGGAAGAATTACCTGGATACTGTGTTTCAGAAGACAGTCACACCCCTTAGATTCATTACATCAAACTTGGACCTTGGTCAGGGGCAGGAGGATGTGACTGAGAGTCAGGCAGGTATGGGATCCAGAATTTAGCTTTGGAGGAGCCTCAGCCAGTGCCATTATCCAATAGGTACGAGATTCTTGCTCCCAGTGTGGACAAGGACACAGACTGCAGGGAGGATGAGCGAACTGACCACAGCACTGTGGTTCAGAGTGCCATTCAAGTGGGGGTAAAAAGTTAGTAGTATTAGGGGATAGCATAGTTAGGAGAATAGATACTGTGCTCTGCTGCAAAGACAGGGAGTCCCGAAGGCTGTGTTGCCTACCTGGTGCCAAGGTTATGGATATCTCTTCTGGGCTGGGGAGGATCTTGGAGTGGAAGGGGAAGAATCCAGTTGTCGTGGTCCATGTAGGTACGAACAGCATAGGTAGGACTAGTAAAGAGGTTCTGCTGAGGGACGATGAGCAGCTTGGGGATAAATTAAAAAGCAGAACCACAAAGGTAATAATCTCCGGATTACTACCTGAGCCACATGCAAATTGGCGTAGGATAAATAAGATTAGAGAGGTAAACGCGTGGCTCAAAGATTGGTGTGGGAGAAATGGGTTCCGGATCATGGGACACTGGCACCAGTACTGGGGAAGGAGAGAGCTGTTCCGTTGGGACGGGTTTCATTTGAACCATGCTGGGACCAGTGTCCTGGCGAATCGTATAACGAGGGTTGTAGATAGGACTTTAAACTAGTTAGTTGGGGGGGGAGGGTTCAATTTAAGGGAAGTTTAAAAAATCTAAAAGAAACAAGAGAGCAGATGTGCAGAGTAGTGAAGAGGTGAACGGTAATCAAAGTGTGACAGGAATGGGCAGAAAATATAATAGAAGAGTGCAGCAGAAATTAGAACCAGAATGAGTAATAATGGTAAAAAGTCAAAGCTTAAGGCTCTTCATCTGAATGCACGCGGCATTTGTAACAAGACAGATGAGTTGACATCACAAATAGAAATAAATAAATATGACTGGATAGCTATTACAGAGACGTGGTTGCAGGGTGACCAAGACTGGGAACTCAATATTCAAGGGTATTCGACATTCTGGAAAAATAGGCAAAAAGGAAAAGGAGGTGGGGTACCTTTGTTAATAAAGGAAGGTATCAGTGCGGTGGTGAGTGGTGATATAGGTGCAATAGATCGTGATGTGGAATCAGTTTGGGTGGAAATAAGGAATAGTGAGGGGAAGAAGTCACGGGTGGGAGATATTTAGAGGCCCCCGAAGAGTCATCTCACTGGAGGACAAAGTATAAATCGGGAAATAATGGAGGTGTGTCAGAAGGGAGCTACAATTGTCATGGTGATTTTAATCTGCATATTGAATGGACAAATCAGATTGGCAGAGGTAACATGGAAGATGAATTTGTAGAGTGCAGTTAGATTGATACTGAGAGCAAAACATTGCAGAACCTATCCGGGAAGATCTAGTAATGTGTAATGAGATAGGATTAATAAGAGATATCGTAGTTAAGGATCCTCTAGGGGGTAGCAATCACAACATGGGAAAATTTCAAATTCAGTTTGAGGGCGAGTAACTCGGGTCTCAAACCAGTGTCCTCAACTTAAACAAGGGCAATTACAGAGGGATGCAGAAAGAGTTGTCAAAAGTGAGCTGGGAAAATAGACTAAGGGGAAGGTCAGTGGATGAGCAGTGGCAGACATTTCAGCAGATATTTCATAATGCTCAGCAAAAAGTTATCTCGGTCAAAAAGAAGAACTCAATGAGAAGGATGAACCACCCGTGGTTAACAAAGGGGGTCAAGGAGAGTATCCAATCAAAAACTAAGGCATACAAAGCGGTGAAAACTAGTGGTCGGCCAGAGGATTGGGAAGTTTTTTTAGGAACTAGCAGCGGATGATGAAAAAGCTAATAAAGAGGGAGAAAATTGATCATGAAAGTAAAGTGGCAAGAAATATAAAAACAAACAGCAAGAGCTTCGACGGGTATATAAAAAGAAAGAGAGTAACTAAAGTGAGTGTGGGACCCTTGGAAGATGTGTTTGGAGAATTGATAAGGGGGAACAGGGAAATGGCAGATAATTTAAACCAATATTTTGCATCAGTCTTCACTGTGGAGGACACTATAAACATCCCACAGATATCAGATAAGCAAGGAGCTAATGGGAGGAAAGATCTTGTAACAGTCTCTATCACGAGGGACAACGTATTTGACAAACTAATGGGACTAAAGGCAGACAAGTTGCCAGGACCTGATGGCCTGCATCCAAGGCTTTTAAAGGAGGTGGCTGCAGAAATAATGGAGGCATTGGTCGAAATATTCCAGAATTCACTGGATTCTGGGAGCGTCCCAGCGGATTGGAAAACCTGCAAATGTGACACCCCTGTTCAAGAAGGTAGGGAGACAAAAAGCAGGAAACTATAGGTCAGTCAGCCTAACATCGATCGTTGGGAAAATGCGAGAGTTCATTATTAAGGAAGAAATAGCAGGACATTGAGAAAACCTGAACGCAATCAAACAGAGTCAACATGGTTTTGTGAAAGGGAAATCATGTTTGACAAATTTGCTAGAATTCTTTGAGGATATAACAAGCAGAGTTGATAAAGGGGAACCGGTAGATGCCGGCTATTTGGATTTCCAGAAGGCATTTGATAAGGTGCCACATAAAAGATTATTGCACAAGATCGGAGCTCACGGTATTGGGGGTAATGTGTTAGCATGGATTGAGGATTGGTTAACTCACAGAAGACAGAGGGCTGAACGGCAGTGCCCTTTAAACTCTGCGCAGTGCCCACATTCAGTGGCCGCCGCCAAGCCCCCGCGATATTAATTACGGGGGCTCATTTCCATAGAGGCCGCGCGTCGCCCTCCCCATATTCCGTGGGGAGAGCCGGAACATTCGGCGCAGGGAGAGAGTTTTTGACAGTTGTGTAGCAGGTGCTGGGGCCCTATTTTAAGCGTCCCAGTATCTGCTTCCTGACAGCTGTCAAAGAATACTTACCTGACTGCTGAAGAGTGGGGCTGCTGTCAATCTGGCAGCAAAGCAGAAAGTGATGCAGAAACCCAGCAGGTCAGGCAGCATCTTTGGAGAGAGCAGCAGAGTTAACTTGACCAAGTTCACAGAACTGAAAGTTAATTCTGTTTCTCTCTTCACAGATGCTGCCTGACCTGCTGAGTTACCCCAGCACTTTCTGCTTTGCTGTCACATACTTACCCTGCTGTGTCCCAGTGTCCAATGAAGTGGTGATCCTCTTCTTCCACTCCAGTGTAACATTCCTTCTTGTACGCGTGCCGCACCAGGGGGAATAATCTTAATTTTGCACATTGCATGATGTGAGACTGAAATATATCAGAGGGTTAGATAGGGTGGATAGTGAGCGTCTTTTTCCTCGGATGGTGATGGCAAACACGAGGGGACATAGCTTCAAGTTGAGGGGTGATAGATATAGGACAGATGTCAGAGGTAGTTTCTTTACTCAGAGAGTAGTAGGGGCGTGGAACGCCCTGCCTGCAGCAGTAGTAGACTCGCCAACTTTAAGTGCATTTAAGTGGTCATTGGATAGACATATGGATGAAAATGGAATAGTGTTGGTCAGATGGTTTCACAGGTCGGCGCAACATCGAGGGCCAAAGGGCCTGTACTGTGCTGTAATGTTTTAATTCTAATTCTAAAAAAAAAGGCGAATATACAACAGAACTAAAACCATAATTGAAGAATAATTACCGACTATGAGTATCTAAGCATCTGACTGTGAAAAACCTCAGATGGGCGGCACAGTGACGCAGTGGTTAGCACCGGAGCCTCACAACTCCAGTGACCTGAGTTTGATTCTGGATACTGCCTGTGCAGAGTTTGCAAGTTCGCTCTGTGTCTGCGTGGCTTTCTGCCGGGTGCTCCAACTTCCTCCCACAGCCAAAGACATGCAGGTTGATCAGTAAATTGGCCATTATAAATTGCCCCTAGTGTGGGTAGGTGGTAGGAGAATGGTGTGGATGTGGTAGAGAATATGGGGTTTATGTACGATTAGTATAAATGGGTGGTTGTTGGTCAGCACAGACTCAGTGGGCCAAAGACCTGTTTCAGTGCTGTATCTCGAAATAAATAAAAATATGTATTTGGAAACAGTATTCATTTCTCTACTAACTGCTATGTGAAAGTACATGCAATTGCAATTGGACTATCATTGTTCAAAACACAGGGAAAAATGTTCATATTCTAGCTGCATTGCCAACTACAAATATTACACCAATAAATATGATCAACTGCTGCAGAAGCAAAGTGTTCGTGAACATGTGTCGATGTGTAATTGTTTATTTATTTATTTATTTAGAGATACAGCACTGAAACAGGCTCTTCGGCCCACCGAGTCTGTGCCGACCAACAACCACCCATTTATACTAACCCCACAGTAATCCCATATTCCCTACCACCTACCTACACTAGGGACAATTTACAATGGCCAATTTACCTATCACCTACAAGTCTTTGGCTGTGGGAGGAAACTGGAGCACCCGGCGAAAACCCACGCGGTCACAGTGAGAACTTACAAACTCCGCACAGGCCCATGACAACAGCACAGATTAGGCCCCTCCCCCACCCTGCCCCAATGTCGCATTGGTTTTCAAACATGTGCAAGACAAACCTTGCAGCCAGACGTCAGAGCTGTTACATGGTGGAGTTACCTTTGCATTTAAAGGACCACACCAAAAGCCGAGGATGGCAGAGGGGTATTGTAGGGTGGCCCCGCAGTGTAGTGAAGCCTCTCTGCTCACCCTCCTATAGGCTGTGTGGGCAAAGCGGGAGGTCTTTTTCACCAGCAATGGTAAGAAGACGCTCTACCGCCAGAACGGCACAGTGGTGCAGTGGTTAACACCGCAGCCTCACAGTTCCAGCGACCCGGGTTTAATTCTGGGTACTGCCTGTGTGGAGTTTGCAAGTTCTCCCTGTGTCTGCGTGGCTTTCCTCCGGGTGCTCCAGTTTCCTCCCACATGCCAAAGACTTGCAGGTTGATAGGTTAATTGGCCATTATAAATTGCCCCTAATATAGGTAGGAAAATATAGGGACAGGTGGGGATGTGGTAGGAATATGGGATTAGTGTAGGATTCGTATAAATGGGTGGTTGATGGTTGGCACAGACTCGGTGGGCCGAAGGGCCTGTTTCAGTGCTGTATCTCTAAACTAAACTAAAACTAACAAGACATTCTGGCTGGAGGTGGCAGAGAAGGTGAGTAGCCAAGTGACTATCCGGCATCAAAGGGTCCAATGACGGAAGGGGATGAACAATCACTCTCCCAGCCAGCTGGGCCCTCTAAGCTTCATGTGCACAGGGTACGACTGCCAAAGTCATCCACAGCCAAAGAGCTATCATAGCAGCAGCCTTCCTGCAGTCAGGCTACTGGCGCAGAAGTGGCACCGCGTAGGAGAATCTGCAAGCATTTCCAACAAGCATCCTGACACAGACGGATCTGCATGGGTGACACAACACACTAGAAAGGCTGGGAACAAATTTGTCTTCACTAACATTGCAGCACTTTTACTGTGTGAATGAAGTGTACCAGCATGTACTGATCGTGGCTCCTCCCATTACAGTATTGGTCTTCCAGAATTGCCAATGTATGGAATAACATCATTGCCATGTCAGTATCACTCATGTGCATCTTCACGGAGGCAGGAATGTGGACAATGACTCAGTATTCTGCTGTGAGTAATGGTGTACACAAAGATGTTGCAGATGTGGATTGCTGCACAACAGGTGAATGAGGGTGCTGTGTGGTGTGCAGAGCCCATGGTGGTTCCTATGTCATGGAGAACCTTTGAACAATGAGGTGCTGCCGTGCATCCTGAGCTCACTGCTCACCCTGCACACAGTGTCTGGATGTTCTCTGTCCTCCCATGTGCCTTCCCTGCTGTAAGACCTCAGGGTCATCATCGTCCGAGGATGAGTCCTGCTCATGTCTCTCCTCATCCTGCAAGGCCTCCCCCCTATTGACTGTGTAGTTGTGCAGAGCACAGCAAACAGCAACGATGCAAGCTATCCTTTCCGGCCTGTACTGCAGGGCACCACTCCAGGCAGTGGAATCACACTTTAAGCCTGCCGATTGCCTGCTCAGTGGTAGCTCTTGTGGCTCCATGGCTGGCGTTGTATCGTTCTTCTGCAGCAGTGCTGGGTGTCTCACCTGTGTCAGCAGCCATGTCTGCCAGGGGTAGCCCTTGTCTCCGAGAAGCCACCCCTCCATCTGAGCCATTTCAGCGAACAGCAATGACAACTGTGACTGGCGCAGGATGAAGGCATCATGGCAACTGCCTGGAAAGTGGGCCCAGATTTTTAGGAATCACTTCCGGTGATCACATACGAGCTGCACATTGATTGAGAGGAAGCCCTTACGGTTTATATATTCAGCTGGTCGCCCAGTGGGAGCTTTGATGGCCACATGGGTGAAGTCTATGACCCGTTGCCACTGTGGGAATCTCGCAATGGAGCAGAAACCAGTGACCCTGTCGGCTTGGCTTCCAGGGTCCATCGTGAAGTGGATATAGTCACCAGCCCTCCGGAACATGGCATTGGTGACCTCCCTGATGCAGCGGGGCACTGCTGACTGTGTGACCCCACAAAGGTCTCCGGTGGGGTCCTGAAATAATGCAGAGGAGTAAAAATTGAGAGCTGCTGTCACTTTGAGGGCCACAGGCACAGGATGTCCCCGAATCCCCAGGGCTGCAGGTCATCATGAAGCAGGGCACAGAGATGTGATCACCACCTCTCTCAACATCCTCAGTTACCTCTAACACTGGCACTCTGACATCTGCAGGTATGTTATAGAGTCATAGAGTCGTACAGCATAGAAACAGGCCCTTCGGCCCACCACGTCTATGCTGACCATAATGCCTATCTATACTAATCCCACCTGCCTGCATTAATTCCATATCCCTCTATGCCTTGCTCATTCAAGTACCTGTCCAAATGTCTCTTAAATGTCGTTACTGTTCCTGCCTCCACCACCTCCTCAGGCAGCTCATTCCAGATACCCACTATTCTTTGTATGAAGAATTTACCCCTTTGATCCCCTTTAAACCTCCTCCCTCTCACCTTAAATCTATGCCCTCTAGTTTTAGTCACCCCTACCATGGGAGAGAGACTCTGGCTATCTACCCTATCTATGCCTCTCATAATTTTAGATACCTCTATCATGTCCCCTCTCAGCCTCCTTCGCTCCAGGGAAAACAGACCCAGCCTATCCAATCTCTCTTTCGAACTCAAGCCCTCCAAACCAGGCAACATCCTTGTGAATCTCTTCTGCACCCTCTCTAGCTTAATCACATCTTTCCTGTAGTGCAGTGACCAGAACTGCACACGGTACTCCAAATGCGGCCTAACCAACGTTATGTACAACTGTAACATGACGTCCTAACTCTTGTACTCAATGCCCAGGCCGATGAAGGCAAGCATGCCATACGCCTTCTTCACCACCCTGTCTACCTGTGTTGCCACTTTCAGGGAACTATGTACTTGCACCCCAAGGTCTCTCTGCTCAGTGGGACTTGTAGATGCACAGGGATCTGTAGTGGCGAGCTCACCTTGGGTGCTGCTGCTCACGACTGGGTGGCCCTATGTGTGCTGCAACTGCCTGTTGGTTTTACCTGCAGCTCATATGGATCCTCTCAAGAAGGGCATCAATGAATATACCGTGAACCATCCTCATCTTCAAGCTGCAATTCAGCTCAGTTCCTTCAATGCTTCGAAGGTTCCTGACAGGACAGAGACTGATGTTGACTGGTACATCAGGTGCTTTCATACAGCAGCTGTGTGGTATGGCAGAACATTTCCTGTCTTAGCTCCCACTAAGAGTGGCACCGCATGACCACATAGAGATTGAACATGCTGCATAGATTGACCCACAAGACATACAAGCTTCACACACCTACCATCTGTGGCACTCTCCCCACATACAGGGAGACTCGAGTGCCATTGCTCCTTCAATAACAGAGGCAGTCAATGACACAGAGCTGCCAACCATTATGGAGGGGGAAATCGCAGTGGCTACCTTCCAGAATACAGAGTTAGAACCCTGCAAATCCCCCCTCCCTCCTGCCCTTAAAAATGCAGAGTTAGACTCCTGCATATCCCCCCTCCCTCCTGCCCTTGACAATTACAGAGTAAGAGCCCATGCACAATCCTCTTCCTCCAGCACCTTAAGAATACAGAGTTCGACCGCCTGCATATCCATCTCCCTCCTGCCCTTTAAGAATACAGAGTTAGACCCCATGCACAGTCCCCTTCCTCCAGCCCCGTAAGAATACAGAGTGAGACCCCAGCATATCCCACTCCCTCCTGCCCTTTAAGAATACAGAGTTAGACCCCATGCACATTCCCCTTCCTCCTGCCCTTTAAGAATACAGAGTTAGAACCCTGCACATTCCCCTTCCTCCTGCCCTTTAAGAATACAGAGTTAGACCCCCTGTACATTCCCCTTCCTCCTGCCCTTTAAGAATACAGAGTTAGACCACCTGCACATTCACTCTTCCTCCTGCCCTTTAATAATACAGAGATAGACACCCTGCACATTGCCCTCCCTCCTTCCCATTAAGAATACAGAGTTAGACCCACTGAACATTGCCCTTCCTCCTGCCCTTTAAGAATACAGAGTTAGACCCCTGCACATTACCCTTCCTCCTGCCTTTAAGAGAACACAGTTACACCCCCTGCACATCCCCTTCCTCCTGCCCTTTAAGAATACAGAGTTAGACCCCCTGCACACTCCCCTTCCTCCTGCCCTTTAAGGAAACAGACTGAGACCCATTGCGCATTCCCCTTCCTCCTGCCTTTGAAGAACACTGAGGGTGACCCCCTGCACATTCCCCTTCCTCCTGCCCTTTAAGGAAACAGACTGAGACCCATTGCGCATTCCCCTTCCTCCTGCCTTTGAAGAACACTGAGGGTGACCCCCTGCACATTCCCCTTCCTCCTGCCCTTTAAGAATAGAGAGTTAGACACCCTGCACATTCCCCTTCCTCCTGCCCTTTAAGAATACAGAGTTAGAACCCCTGCACATTCCCCATGCTCCTGCCCTTTAAGAATACAGAGTTAGAACCCCTGCACATTCCCTCTCCCTCCTGACCTTTAAGAATACAGAGTTAGAACCCCTGCACATTCCCTCTCCCTTCTGCCCTTTAAGAATAGAGAGTTAGACCCTCTGCACATTCCCTTTCAGTCCTGCACTTTAAGAATACATAGTTAGACCCCCTGCACATTCCCCATGCTCCTGCCCTTCAAGAATTGAGAGTTAGGCCCCCTGCACATTCCCTTTTCTCCTGCCCTTTAAGAAAACAGAGGTAGACCCCCTGCACATTCCCTGTCCATCCTGCCCTTTAAGAATACAGAGTTAGAACCCCTGCATATTCCCTCTCCCTCCTGACCTTTAAGAATACAGAGTTAACCCCCTGCACATTCCCCTTCCTCCTGCCCTTTAAGAAAACAGAGGTAGACCCCCTGAACATTCCCCTTCCTCCAGCCCTTTAAGAATAGAGAGTTAGATGCCCTGCACATTCCCCTTCCTCCTGCCCTTTAAGAATAGAGAGTTGGACCCCCTGAACATTCCCCTTCCTCCAGCCCTTTAAGAATAGAGAGTTAGACGCCCTGCACATTCCCCTTCCTCCAGCCCTTTAAGAATAAAGACTGAGACCCCCTGCGCATTCCCCTTCCTCCTGCCCTTAAAGTTTAGTTTTAGTTTAGAGATACAGCACTGAAACAGGCCCTTCGGCCCACCGAGTCTGTGCCGACCATCAACCACCCATTTTATACAAATCCTACACTAATTCCATATTCCTACCACATCTCAACCTGTCCCTATCTTCCCCTACCACCTACCTATATTAGGGGCAATTGCTAATGGCCAATTTACCTACCAACCTGTAAGTCTTTGGCATGTGGGAGGAAACCGGAGCAGCCGGAGGAAACCCACGCAGACACAGGGAGAACTTGCAAACTCCACACAGGCAGTACCCAGAATTGAACCCGGGTCGCTGCAGCTGTGAGGCTGCAGTGCTAACCACTGCGCCACTGTGCCGCCCCAAAGAATAGAGAGTTCAACCCCCTGCACAGTCCCCTTCCTCCAGCCCTTTAAGAATAGAGAGTTAGACCCCCTGCACATTCCGCTTTCTCCTGCCCTTTCAGAATAGAGAGTGAGACCCCCAGCACACTCCCCTTCCTCCTGCCCTTTAAGAATACAGAGTTAGAACCCTGCACATTCCTTTCCTCCGGCCCTTTACGAATACAGAGTTAGACCCCTGCACATTCCCCTTCCTCCTGCGCTTTAAGAATACAGAGTTTGACCCCCTGCACATTCCCCTTCCTCCTGCACTTTAAGAATAGAGAGTTAGACCCCTTGCACATTCCCCTTCCTCCTGCCCTTGAAGAAGAGAGGGTTCGACCCCTGCACATTCCCTGTCCATCCTGCCCTTTAAGAATACAGAATTAGAACGATGCACATTCCCCTTCCTCATCCCTTTAAGAATACAGAATTAGACCCCCTGCACCTTCCCCTTCCTCCAGCCCTTTTAGAATAGAGAGTGAGATCTCCTGCACACTCCCCTTCCTCCTGCCCTTTTGGAATACAGTTAGACCCCCTGCACATTCCCTCTCCATCCTGTCCTTTTACAATACAAAGTTAGACCCCTGCACATTCCCCTTCCTCCTGCCTTTAAGAGTACACAGTTAGACCCCCTGCACATCCCCTTCCTCCTGCCCTTCAAGAATAGAGTGTTAGACCCCTGCACATTCCCTTCCTCCTGCCCTCTAACAATACAAAGTTAGACCCCTGCACATTCCCCTTCCTCCTGCCTTTAAGAGTACACAGTTAGACCCCCTGCACATCCCCTTCCTCCTGTCCTTTAAGAATACAGAGTTAGACCCCATGCACATTCCTCTTCCTCCTGCCCTTTAAGAATACAGAGTTAGACCCCCTGCACATTCCCCTTTCTCCTGCCCTTTAAGAATAGAGAGTTCGACCCCCTGCACATTCCCAGTCCATCCTGCTCTTTAAGAATAGAGTGATAGACCCCTGCATATTCCTGCCCTTTAAGAATACAGAATTAGAACGATGCACATTCCCCATCCTCCTGCACTTTAATAATACAGAGTTAGACCCCCTGCGCATTCCCTTACTCCTGCCCTTTAAGAATACAGAGTTAGACCCCCTGCACATTCCTCTTCCTCCTGCCCTTTAAGAATAGAGAGTTAGAACCCTGCACATTCCCTTCCTCCTGCCATTTAAGATGACAGAGTAAGACCCCAGGCACATTCCCCTCCCGACTGCCCTTTAAGAATACAAAGTTGGACCCCAGCACATTCCCTCTCCCTCCTGACCATTAAGAATACAGAGTTAGAACCCCTGCACATTCCCTCTCTTGATGACCTTCAAGACTATAGAGTCAGAACCCCTGCACATTCCCTCTCCCTCCTGACCATTAAGAATACAGAGTTTGACCCCTGCACATTCCCTCTCCCTCCTGACCTTTAAGAATACAGAGTTAGAACCCCTGCACATTCCCTCTCCCTTCAGCCCTTTAAGAATACATAGTTTGACCCCCTGCACATTCCCCATGCTCCTGCCCTTTAAGAATTGAGAGTTAGACACCCTGCACATTCCCCTTCCTCCTGCCCTTTAAGAATACAGAGACAGAACGTTTGCACATTCCCTATCTCTCCTGCCCTTTAAGAATTGAGAGTTAGACACCCTGCACAATCCCCTTTCTCCTGCCCTATAAGAATGCAGAGTTAACCCCCTGCACATTCCCCTTCCTCCTGCCCTTTAAGAATAGAGAGTTAGACCCCCTGCATATTCCCTTTCCTCCTGACCTTTAAGAATAGGGAGTTAGACGCCCTACACATTCCCCTTCCTCCAGCCCTTTAAGAATACAGAGTTAGCCGCCCTGCACATTCCCCTTCCTCCAGTCCTTTAAGAATAGAGAGTTAGACCCCCTGCACACTCCCCTTCCTCCTGCCCTTTAAGAATAAAGACTGAAACCCCCTGCACATTCCCCTTCCTCCTGCCCTTTAGGAATAGAGAGTTAGCCCCCCTGCACATTCCCTGTCCATCCTGCCCTTGAAGAATACAGAATTAGAACTCTGCACATTCCCTTCCTCCTCCCCTTGAAGAATACAGAGTTAGCTGCCCTGCACATTCTCCTTCCTCCTGCCCTTTAAGAATAGAGAGTTAGCCCCCCTGCACATTCTCCTTCCTCCTGCTATTTAAGAATACTGAGTTTGACCCCCTGCAGATTCCCCTTCCTCCTACCCTTTCAGAATAGAGAGTTAGACCCCCTGCACATTACCCTTTCTCCTGCCCTTTAAGAATACAGTGTTAACCGCCTGCACATTCCCCTTCTTCCTGCCCTTTAAGAATACAAAGTTAGACCCCCAGCACATTCCCGTTCCTCCTGACCTTGAAGAATAGGGAGTTAGACCCCCTACACATTCCCCTAACTCCTGCCCTTTAAGAATACAGAGTGAGACGCCCTGCACATTGCCCTTCCTCCTGCCCTTTCAGAATACTGAGTTAGACCCCCTGCACATTCCGGTTACTCCTGCCCTTTCAGAATAGAGAGTTAGACCCACTGCACATTCCCCTTCCTCCTGCAGTTCAAGAATAGAGTGTTAGACCCCCTGCACATTCCTTTCCTCCGGCCCTTTAAGAATACAGAGTTAGACTACTGCACATTCCCCTTCCTCCTGCCCTAGAAGAAAAGAGAGTTAGACCCCCTGCACATTCCCCTTCCTCCTGACCTTGAAGAATAGGGAGTTAGACCCCCTACACATTCCCCTAACTCCTGCCCTTTAAGAATACAGAGTGAGACGCCCTGCACATTGCCCTTCCTCCTGCCCTTTCAGAATACTGAGTTAGACCCCCTGCACATTCCGGTTACTCCTGCCCTTTCAGAATAGAGAGTTAGACCCACTGCACATTCCTTTCCTCCGGCCCTTTACGAATACAGAGTTAGACTACTGCACATTCCCCTTCCTCCTGCCCTAGAAGAAAAGAGAGTTCGACCCCCTGCACATTCCCCTTCCTCCTGCTCTTTAAGAATAGAGAGTTCGACCCCCTGCACATTCCCCTTCCTCCTGCTCTTTAAGAATAGAGAGTTCGACCACCTGCACATTCCCCTTCCTCCTGCTCTTTAAGAATAGAGAGTTCGACCCCCTGCACATTCCCCTTCCTCCTGCTCTTTAAGAATAGAGAGTTCGACCACCTGCACATTCCCCTTCCTCCTGCTCTTCAAGAATAGAGAGTTAGACCCCCTGCACATTCCCCTTTCTCCTGCCCTTTTGGAATAGAGAGTGAGATCTCCTGCACACTCCCCTACCTCCTGACCTTTAGGAATAAAGAGTTAGACCCCTGCACATTCCCTTCCTCCTGCCCTCTAAGAATACAGAGTTAGTCCCCTGCACATTCCCCTTCCTCCTGCCTTTAAGAGTACACGTTAGACCCCTCTGCACATCCCCTTCCTCCTGCCCTTTAAGAATACAGAGTTAGACCCCCTGCACACTCACCGTCCTCCTGCCCTTTCAGGAAACAGACTGAGATCCATTGCGCATTCCCCTTTCTTCTGCCCTTTAAGAATAGAGATTGTGACCCCCGACACATTCCCGTTCCTCCTGCCCTTGAAGAATACTGAGTTTGACACCCTGCACATACCCCTTACTCCTGCACTTTAAGAATAGAGAGTTCGACCCCCTGCACATTCCCTGTCCATCCTGCCATTTAAGAATACAGAATTAGAATGATGCACATTCCCCTTCCTACTGCTCTTTAAGAATAGAGAGTTAGCCCCCCTGCACATTCTCCTTCCTCCTGCCCTTGAAGAATACTGAGTTTGACCCCCTGCAGATTCCCCTTCCTCCTACCCTTTAAGAATAGAGAGTTAGACCCCCTGCACATTCCCCTTCCTCCTGCCCTTTAAGAATACAGAGTTAGACCCCCTACACATTTCCCTAACTCCTGCCCTTTAAGAATACAGATTGAGACGCCCTGCACATTACCCTTCCTCGTGCCCTTTAAGAATAAAGACTGAGACCCCCTGCGCATTGCCCTTCCTCCTGCCCTTTCAGAATACTGAGTTAGATCCCCTGCACATTCTCTTCCTCCAGACCTTTAAGAATACAGAGTTAGACCCCCTGCACATTCCCCTTCCTCCTGCCCTTGAAGAAGAGAGTGTTAGACCGCCTGCACATTCCCCTTCCTCCTGCCCTTTAAGAATATAGAGTTAGACCCCTGCACTTTCCCCTTCCTCCTGCCCTTGAAGAATACAGAGTTTGACCCCCTGAACATGCCCCTTCCATCTGCCCTTTAAGAATACAGAGTTAGAACCCCTGCACATTCCCCTTCCTCCTGCCCTTTAAGAATAGAGAGTTGGGTACCCTGCACATTCCCCTTTCTCCTGCCCTTTGTGAATACAGAGTTAACCCCTTGCAAATTCCCCTTCCTCCTGCCCTTTAAGAATACAGAGTTAGACCCCCGGCACATTACCCTTCCTCCAGCCCTTGAAGAATAGAGAGTTCGACGCCCTGCACATTCCCCTTCCTTCTGAACTTTAAGAATAGTGAGTTAGACCGCCTGCACATTCCCCTTCCTCCTGCCCTTTCAGAATACAGAGTTAGACCCCCTGCACATTCCACTTCCTTCTGAACTTTAAGAATAGGGATTTAGACCCCGTACACATTCCCCTTCCTCCTGCCCTTTAAGAATAGTGAGTTAGACCCCTGCACATTCCCCTTCCTCCTGCCCTTTAAGAATAACGAGTTAGACACCCTGCACATTCCCCTTCCTCCTGCCCTTTAAGAATACAGAGTTAGACCCCCTGCACATTCCCCTTCCTCCTGCCCTTTAAGAATACAGAGTTAGACCCCCTGCACATTCCCCTTCCTCCAGCCCTTTAAGAATAGTGAGTTAGACCCCTGCACATTCCCCTTCCTCCTGCCCTTTAAGAATAGTGAGTTAGACCCCTGCACATTCCCCTTCCTCCTGCCCTTTAAGAATAACGAGTTAGACACCCTGCACATTCCCCTTCCTCCTGCCCTTTAAGAATATAGAGTTAGACCCCTGCACTTTCCCCTTCCTCCTGCCCTTGAAGAATACAGAGTTTGACCCCCTGAACATGCCCCTTCCATCTGCCCTTTAAGAATACAGAGTTAGAACCCCTGCACATTCCCCTTCCTCCTGCCCTTTAAGAATAGAGAGTTGGGTACCCTGCACATTCCCCTTTCTCCTGCCCTTTGTGAATACAGAGTTAACCCCTTGCAAATTCCCCTTCCTCCTGCCCTTTAAGAATACAGAGTTAGACCCCCGGCACATTACCCTTCCTCCAGCCCTTGAAGAATAGAGAGTTCGACGCCCTGCACATTCCCCTTCCTTCTGAACTTTAAGAATACAGAGTTAGAACCCCTGCACATTCCCCTTCCTCCTGCCCTTTAAGAATAGAGAGTTGGGTACCCTGCACATTCCCCTTTCTCCTGCCCTTTGTGAATACAGAGTTAACCCCTTGCAAATTCCCCTTCCTCCTGCCCTTTAAGAATACAGAGTTAGACCCCCGGCACATTACCCTTCCTCCAGCCCTTGAAGAATAGAGAGTTCGACGCCCTGCACATTCCCCTTCCTCCTGCCCTTTAAGAATAACGAGTTAGACACCCTGCACATTCCCCTTCCTCCTGCCCTTTAAGAATACAGAGTTAGACCCCCTGCACATTCCCCTTCCTCCTGCCCTTTAAGAATACAGAGTTAGACCCCCTGCACATTCCCCTTCCTCCTGCCCTTTAAGAATACAGAGTAAGACCCCCTGCACATTCCCCTTCCTCCTGCCCTTTAAGAATAGAGAGTTAGACCCCTGCACATTCCCCTTGCTCCTGCCCTTTGAGGATACAGAGTAAGACCCCCTGCACATTCCTTTCCTCCTGCCCTTTTGAGAATAGAGAGTTAGACCCCTGCACATTCCCCTTCCTCCTGCCCTTTAAGAATAGAGAGTTAGACCCCTGCACATTCCCCTTGCTCCTGCCCTTTGAGGATACAGAGTAAGACCCCCTGCACATTCCTTTCCTCCTGCCCTTTTGAGAATAGAGAGTTAGACCCCTGCACATTCCCCTTCCTCCTGCCCTTTAAGAATAGAGAGTTAGACCCCCTGCACATTCCTCTTCCTCCTGCCCTTTAAGAATACAGAGTTAGACCCCCTGCACATTCCCCTTACTTCTGAATTTTAAGAATAGGGAGTTAGACCCCCTACACATTACCCTTCCTCCTGACCTTGAAGAATAGGGAGTTAGACCCCCTACACATTCCCCTAACTCCTGCCCTTTAAGAATACAGATTGAGACGCCCTGCACATTACCCTTCCTCGTGCCCTTTAAGAATAAAGACTGAGACCCCCTGCGCATTGCCCTTCCTCCTGCCCTTTCAGAATACTGAGTTAGATCCCCTGCACATTCTCTTCCTCCAGACCTTTAAGAATACAGAGTTAGACCCCCTGCACATTCCCCTTCCTCCTGCCCTTGAAGAAGAGAGTGTTAGACCGCCTGCACATTCCCCTTCCTCCTGCCCTTTAAGAATATAGAGTTAGACCCCTGCACTTTCCCCTTCCTCCTGCCCTTGAAGAATACAGAGTTTGACCCCCTGAACATGCCCCTTCCATCTGCCCTTTAAGAATACAGAGTTAGAACCCCTGCACATTCCCCTTCCTCCTGCCCTTTAAGAATAGAGAGTTGGGTACCCTGCACATTCCCCTTTCTCCTGCCCTTTGTGAATACAGAGTTAACCCCTTGCAAATTCCCCTTCCTCCTGCCCTTTAAGAATACAGAGTTAGACCCCCGGCACATTACCCTTCCTCCAGCCCTTGAAGAATAGAGAGTTCGACGCCCTGCACATTCCCCTTCCTTCTGAACTTTAAGAATACAGAGTTAGAACCCCTGCACATTCCCCTTCCTCCTGCCCTTTAAGAATAGAGAGTTGGGTACCCTGCACATTCCCCTTTCTCCTGCCCTTTGTGAATACAGAGTTAACCCCTTGCAAATTCCCCTTCCTCCTGCCCTTTAAGAATACAGAGTTAGACCCCCGGCACATTACCCTTCCTCCAGACTTGAAGAATAGAGAGTTCGACGCCCTGCACATTCCCCTTCCTTCTGAACTTTAGGAATAGTGAGTTAGACCGCCTGCACATTCCCCTTCCTCCTGCCCTTTAAGAATACAGAGTTAGACCCCCTGCACATTCCACTTCCTTCTGAACTTTAAGAATAGGGATTTAGACCCCGTACACATTCCCCTTCCTCCTGCCCCTTAAGAATAGTGAGTTAGACCCCCTGCACATTCCCCTTCCTCCAGCCCTTTAAGAATAGAGAGTTAGACCCCTGCACATTCCCCTTCCTCCTGCCCTTTAAGAATAGAGAGTTAGACCCCTGCACATTCCCCTTCCTCCTGCCCTTTAAGAATACAGAGTTAGACCCCATGCACATTCCCCTTCCTCTTGCCATTTAAGATTACAGAGTAAGACCCCCTGCACATTCCCCTTCCTCCTGCCCTTTAAGAATAGAGATTTAGACCCCTGCACATTCCCCTTGCTCCTGCCCTTTAAGAATAGAGAGTTAGACCCCTGCACATTCCCCTTCCTCCTGCCCTTTAAGAATAGAGAGTTAGACCCCTGCACATTCCCCTTCCTCCTGCCCTTTAAGAATACAGAGTTAGACCCCATGCACATTCCCCTTCCTCTTGCCATTTAAGATTACAGAGTAAGACCCCCTGCACATTCCCCTTCCTCCTGCCCTTTAAGAATAGAGAGTTAGACCCCTGCACATTCCCCTTGCTCCTGCCCTTTGAGGATACAGAGTAAGACCCCCTGCACATTCCTTTCCTCCTGCCCTTTTGAGAATAGAGAGTTAGACCCCTGCACATTCCCCTTCCTCCTGCCCTTTAAGAATAGAGAGTTAGACCCCCTGCACATTCCCCTTCCTCCTGCCCTTTAAGAATACAGAGTTAGACCCCCTGCACATTCCCCTTACTTCTGAATTTTAAGAATAGGGAGTTAGACCCCCTACACATTACCCTTCCTCCTGCCTTTTAAGAATAGAGAGTTGGACCGCCTGCACACTCCCCTTCCTCCTGCCCTTTCAGAATAAAGACTGAGACCCCCTGCGCATTCCCCTTTCTCCTGCCCTTTACGAATACTGAGTTAGATCCCCTGCACTTTCCCCTACCTCCTGCAGTTCAAGAATAGAGTGTTAGACCCTCTGCACATTCCCTTCATCCGGCCCTTTAAGGATACAGAGTTAGACCCCTGCACATTCCCCATCCTCCTGCCCTTTAAGAATAGAGAGTTGGACCCCCTGAACATTCCCCTTCCTCCAGCCCTTTAAGAATACAGAGTTAGAACCCCTGCACATTCCCCTTACTCCTGCCCTTTAAGAATACAGAGTTAGAACCCCTGCACATTCCCCTTCCTCCTGCCCTTTAAGAATAGAGAGTTGGACCCCCTGAACATTCCCCTTCCTCCAGCCCTTTAAGAATAGAGAGTTAGACGCCCTGCACATTCCCCTTCCTCCAGCCCTTTAAGAATAAAGACTGAGACCCCCTGCGCATTCCCCTTCCTCCTGCCCTTAAAGTTTAGTTTTAGTTTAGAGATACAGCACTGAAACAGGCCCTTCGGCCCACCGAGTCTGTGCCGACCATCAACCACCCATTTTATACAAATCCTACACTAATTCCATATTCCTACCACATCTCAACCTGTCCCTATCTTCCCCTACCACCTACCTATATTAGGGGCAATTGCTAATGGCCAATTTACCTACCAACCTGTAAGTCTTTGGCATGTGGGAGGAAACCGGAGCAGCCGGAGGAAACCCACGCAGACACAGGGAGAACTTGCAAACTCCACACAGGCAGTACCCAGAATTGAACCCGGGTCGCTGCAGCTGTGAGGCTGCAGTGCTAACCACTGCGCCACTGTGCCGCCCCAAAGAATAGAGAGTTCAACCCCCTGCACAGTCCCCTTCCTCCAGCCCTTTAAGAATAGAGAGTTAGACCCCCTGCACATTACGCTTTCTCCTGCCCTTTCAGAATAGAGAGTGAGACCCCCAGCACACTCCCCTTCCTCCTGCCCTTTAAAAATACAGAGACAGAACGTTTGCACATTCCCTATCTCTCCTGCCCTTTAAGAATTGAGAGTTAGACACCCTGCACAATCCCCTTTCTCCTGCCCTATAAGAATGCAGAGTTAACCCCCTGCACATTCCCCTTCCTCCTGCCCTTTAAGAATAGAGAGTTAGACCCCCTGCATATTCCCTTTCCTCCTGACCTTTAAGAATAGGGAGTTAGACACCCTACACATTCCCCTTCCTCCAGCCCTTTAAGAATACAGAGTTAGCCGCCCTGCACATTCCCCTTCCTCCAGTCCTTTAAGAATAGAGAGTTAGACCCCCTGCACACTCCCCTTCCTCCTGCCCTTTAAGAATAAAGACTGAAACCCCCTGCACATTCCCCTTCCTCCTGCCCTTTAGGAATAGAGAGTTAGCCCCCCTGCACATTCCCTGTCCATCCTGCCCTTGAAGAATACAGAATTAGAACTCTGCACATTCCCTTCCTCCTCCCCTTGAAGAATACAGAGTTAGCTGCCCTGCACATTCCCCTTCCTCCTGACCTTTAAGAATAGAGAGTTAGCCCCCCTGCACATTCTCCTTCCTCCTGCCCTTTAAGAATACTGAGTTTGACCCCCTGCAGATTCCCCTTCCTCCTACCCTTTAAGAATAGAGAGTTAGACCCCCTGCACATTACCCTTTCTCCTGCCCCTTAAGAATACAGTGTTAACCGCCTGCACATTCCCCTTCTTCCTGCCCTTTAAGAATACAAAGTTAGACCCCCAGCACATTCCCGTTCCTCCTGACCTTGAAGAATAGGGAGTTAGACCCCCTACACATTCCCCTAACTCCTGCCCTTTAAGAATACAGAGTGAGACGCCCTGCACATTGCCCTTCCTCCTGCCCTTTCAGAATACTGAGTTAGACCCCCTGCACATTCCGGTTACTCCTGCCCTTTCAGAATAGAGAGTTAGACCCACTGCACATTCCCCTTCCTCCTGCAGTTCAAGAATAGAGTGTTAGACCCCCTGCACATTCCTTTCCTCCGGCCCTTTACGAATACAGAGTTAGACTACTGCACATTCCCCTTCCTCCTGCCCTAGAAGAAAAGAGAGTTCGACCCGCTGCACATTCCCCTTCCTCCTGCTCTTTAAGAATAGAGAGTTCGACCCCCTGCACATTCCCCTTCCTCCTGCTCTTTAAGAATAGAGAGTTAGACCCCCTGCACATTCCCCTTCCTCCTGCTCTTTAAGAATAGAGAGTTAGACCCCCTGCACATTCCCCTTCCTCCTGCTCTTTAAGAATAGAGAGTTAGATCCCCTGCACATTCCCCTTCCTCCTGCTCTTTAAGAATAGAGAGTTCGACCACCTGCACATTCCCCTTCCTCCTGCTCTTCAAGAATAGAGAGTTCGACCACCTGCACATTCCCCTTCCTCCTGCTCTTTAAGAATAGAGAGTTAGACCCCCTGCACATTCCCCTTCCTCCTGCTCTTCAAGAATAGAGAGTTAGACCCCCTGCACATTCCCCTTTCTCCTGCCCTTTTGGAATAGAGAGTGAGATCTCCTGCACACTCCCCTACCTCCTGACCTTTAGGAATAAAGAGTTAGACCCCTGCACATTCCCTTCCTCCTGCCCTCTAAGAATACAGAGTTAGTCCCCTGCACATTCCCCTTCCTCCTGCCTTTAAGAGTACACGTTAGACCCCTCTGCACATCCCCTTCCTCCTGCCCTTTAAGAATACAGAGTTAGACCCCCTGCACACTCACCGTCCTCCTGCCCTTTCAGGAAACAGACTGAGATCCATTGCGCATTCCCCTTTCTTCTGCCCTTTAAGAATAGAGATTGTGACCCCCGACACATTCCCGTTCCTCCTGCCCTTGAAGAATACTGAGTTTGACACCCTGCACATACCCCTTACTCCTGCACTTTAAGAATAGAGAGTTAGACCCCTGCACATTCCCCTTGCTCCTGCCCTTTGAGGATATAGAGTAAGACCCCCTGCACATTCCTTTCCTCCTGCCCTTTTGAGAATAGAGAGTTAGACCCCTGCACATTCCCCTTCCTCCTGCCCTTTAAGAATAGAGAGTTAGACCCCCTGCACATTCCTCTTCCTCCTGCCCTTTAAGAATACAGAGTTAGACCCCCTGCACATTCCCCTTACTTCTGAATTTTAAGAATAGGGAGTTAGACCCCCTACACATTACCCTTCCTCCTGCCTTTTAAGAATAGAGAGTTGGACCGCCTGCACACTCCCCTTCCTCCTGCCCTTTCAGAATAAAGACTGAGACCCCCTGCGCATTCCCCTTTCTCCTGCCCTTTACGAATACTGAGTTAGATCCCCTGCACTTTCCCCTACCTCCTGCAGTTCAAGAATAGAGTGTTAGACCCTCTGCACATTCCCTTCATCCGGCCCTTTAAGGATACAGAGTTAGACCCCTGCACATTCCCCATCCTCCTGCGCTTTAAGAATACAGAGTTAGAACCCCTGCACATTCCCCTTACTCCTGCCCTTTAAGAATACAGAGTTAGAACCCCTGCACATTCCCCTTCCTCCTGCCCTTTAAGAATAGAGAGTTGGACCCCCTGAACATTCCCCTTCCTCCAGCCCTTTAAGAATAGAGAGTTAGACGCCCTGCACATTCCCCTTCCTCCAGCCCTTTAAGAATAAAGACTGAGACCCCCTGCGCATTCCCCTTCCTCCTGCCCTTAAAGTTTAGTTTTAGTTTAGAGATACAGCACTGAAACAGGCCCTTCGGCCCACCGAGTCTGTGCCGACCATCAACCACCCATTTTATACAAATCCTACACTAATTCCATATTCCTACCACATCTCAACCTGTCCCTATCTTCCCCTACCACCTACCTATATTAGGGGCAATTGCTAATGGCCAATTTACCTACCAACCTGTAAGTCTTTGGCATGTGGGAGGA
The DNA here is from genome assembly GCF_036365525.1 of Heterodontus francisci. Taxonomy (NCBI): domain Eukaryota; kingdom Metazoa; phylum Chordata; class Chondrichthyes; order Heterodontiformes; family Heterodontidae; genus Heterodontus; species Heterodontus francisci. The sequence goes on along the minus strand of NC_090380.1, from coordinate 9,166,991 downwards.
AACCGGAGCAGCCGGAGGAAACCCACGCAGACACAGGGAGAACTTGCAAACTCCACACAGGCAGTACCCAGAATTGAACCCGGGTCGCTGCAGCTGTGAGGCTGCAGTGCTAACCACTGCGCCACTGTGCCGCCCCAAAGAATAGAGAGTTCAACCCCCTGCACAGTCCCCTTCCTCCAGCCCTTTAAGAATAGAGAGTTAGACCCCCTGCACATTCCGCTTTCTCCTGCCCTTTCAGAATAGAGAGTGAGACCCCCAGCACACTCCCCTTCCTCCTGCCCTTTAAGAATACAGAGACAGAACGTTTGCACATTCCCTATCTCTCCTGCCCTTTAAGAATTGAGAGTTAGACACCCTGCACAATCCCCTTTCTCCTGCCCTATAAGAATGCAGAGTTAACCCCCTGCACATTCCCCTTCCTCCTGCCCTTTAAGAATAGAGAGTTAGACCCCCTGCATATTCCCTTTCCTCCTGACCTTTAAGAATAGGGAGTTAGACGCCCTACACATTCCCCTTCCTCCAGCCCTTTAAGAATACAGAGTTAGCCGCCCTGCACATTCCCCTTCCTCCAGTCCTTTAAGAATAGAGAGTTAGACCCCCTGCACACTCCCCTTCCTCCTGCCCTTTAAGAATAAAGACTGAAACCCCCTGCACATTCCCCTTCCTCCTGCCCTTTAGGAATAGAGAGTTAGCCCCCCTGCACATTCCCTGTCCATCCTGCCCTTGAAGAATACAGAATTAGAACTCTGCACATTCCCTTCCTCCTCCCCTTGAAGAATACAGAGTTAGCCCCCCTGCACATTCCCCTTCCTCCTGACCTTTAAGAATAGAGAGTTAGCCCCCCTGCACATTCTCCTTCCTCCTGCCCTTTAAGAATACTGAGTTTGACCCCCTGCAGATTCCCCTTCCTCCTACCCTTTAAGAATAGAGAGTTAGACCCCCTGCACATTACCCTTTCTCCTGCCCTTTAAGAATACAGTGTTAACCGCCTGCACATTCCCCTTCTTCCTGCCCTTTAAGAATACAAAGTTAGACCCCCAGCACATTCCCGTTCCTCCTGACCTTGAAGAATAGGGAGTTAGACCCCCTACACATTCCCCTAACTCCTGCCCTTTAAGAATACAGAGTGAGACGCCCTGCACATTGCCCTTCCTCCTGCCCTTTCAGAATACTGAGTTAGACCCCCTGCACATTCCGGTTACTCCTGCCCTTTCAGAATAGAGAGTTAGACCCACTGCACATTCCCCTTCCTCCTGCAGTTCAAGAATAGAGTGTTAGACCCCCTGCACATTCCTTTCCTCCGGCCCTTTACGAATACAGAGTTAGACTACTGCACATTCCCCTTCCTCCTGCCCTAGAAGAAAAGAGAGTTCGACCCCCTGCACATTCCCCTTCCTCCTGCTCTTTAAGAATAGAGAGTTCGACCCCCTGCACATTCCCCTTCCTCCTGCTCTTTAAGAATAGAGAGTTAGACCCCCTGCACATTCCCCTTCCTCCTGCTCTTTAAGAATAGAGAGTTAGACCCCCTGCACATTCCCCTTCCTCCTGCTCTTTAAGAATAGAGAGTTAGATCCCCTGCACATTCCCCTTCCTCCTGCTCTTTAAGAATAGAGAGTTCGACCACCTGCACATTCCCCTTCCTCCTGCTCTTCAAGAATAGAGAGTTAGACCCCCTGCACATTCCCCTTCCTCCTGCTCTTTAAGAATAGAGAGTTAGATCCCCTGCACATTCCCCTTCCTCCTGCTCTTTAAGAATAGAGAGTTAGATCTCCTGCACACTCCCCTACCTCCTGACCTTTAGGAATAAAGAGTTAGACCCCTGCACATTCCCTTCCTCCTGCCCTCTAAGAATACAGAGTTAGTCCCCTGCACATTCCCCTTCCTCCTGCCTTTAAGAGTACACGTTAGACCCCTCTGCACATCCCCTTCCTCCTGCCCTTTAAGAATACAGAGTTAGACCCCCTGCACACTCACCGTCCTCCTGCCCTTTCAGGAAACAGACTGAGATCCATTGCGCATTCCCCTTTCTTCTGCCCTTTAAGAATAGAGATTGTGACCCCCGACACATTCCCGTTCCTCCTGCCCTTGAAGAATACTGAGTTTGACACCCTGCACATACCCCTTACTCCTGCACTTTAAGAATAGAGAGTTCGACCCCCTGCACATTCCCTGTCCATCCTGCCATTTAAGAATACAGAATTAGAATGATGCACATTCCCCTTCCTACTGCTCTTTAAGAATAGAGAGTTAGCCACCCTGCACATACCCCTTACTCCTGCACTTTAAGAATAGAGAGTTCGACCCCCTGCACATTCCCTGTCCATCCTGCCATTTAAGAATACAGAATTAGAATGATGCACATTCCCCTTCCTACTGCTCTTTAAGAATAGAGAGTTAGCCCCCCTGCACATTCTCCTTCCTCCTGCCCTTGAAGAATACTGAGTTTGACCCCCTGCAGATTCCCCTTCCTCCTACCCTTTAAGAATAGAGAGTTAGACCCCCTGCACATTCCCTTTCCTCCTGCCCTTTAAGAATACAGAGTTAGACCCCCTACACATTCCCCTAACTCCTGCCCTTTAAGAATACAGATTGAGACGCCCTGCACATTACCCTTCCTCGTGCCCTTTAAGAATAAAGACTGAGACCCCCTGCGCATTGCCCTTCCTCCTGCCCTTTCAGAATACTGAGTTAGATCCCCTGCACATTCCCCTTCCTCCTGCCCTTGAAGAAGAGAGTGTTAGACCGCCTGCACATTCCCCTTCCTCCTGCCCTTTAAGAATATAGAGTTAGACCCCTGCACTTTCCCCTTCCTCCTGCCCTTGAAGAATACAGAGTTTGACCCCCTGAACATGCCCCTTCCATCTGCCCTTTAAGAATACAGAGTTAGACCCCCTGCACATTCCCCTTTCTCCTGCCCTTTGTGAATACAGAGTTAACCCCTTGCAAATTCCCCTTCCTCCTGCCCTTTAAGAATACAGAGTTAGACGCCCTGCACATTACCCTTCCTCCAGCCCTTGAAGAATAGAGAGTTCGACGCCCTGCACATTCCCCTTCCTTCTGAACTTTAGGAATAGTGAGTTAGACCGCCTGCACATTCCCCTTCCTCCTGCCCTTTAAGAATACAGAGTTAGACCCCCTGCACATTCCACTTCCTTCTGAACTTTAAGAATAGGGATTTAGACCCCGTACACATTCCCCTTCCTCCTGCCCTTTAAGAATAGTGAGTTAGACCCCCTGCACATTCCCCTTCCTCCAGCCCTTTAAGAATAGAGAGTTAGACCCCTGCACATTCCCCTTCCTCCTGCCCTTTAAGAATAACGAGTTAGACACCCTGCACATTCCCCTTCCTCCTGCCCTTTAAGAATACAGAGTTAGACCCCTGCACATTCCCCTTCCTCCTGCCCTTTAAGAATAGTGAGTTAGACCCCTGCACATTCCCCTTCCTCCAGCCCTTTAAGAATAGAGAGTTAGACCCCTGCACATTCCCCTTCCTCCTGCCCTTTAAGAATAGGGATTTAGACCCCGTACACATTCCCCTTCCTCCTGCCCTTTAAGAATAGTGAGTTAGACCCCCTGCACATTCCCCTTCCTCCAGCCCTTTAAGAATAGAGAGTTAGACCCCTGCACATTCCCCTTCCTCCTGCCCTTTAAGAATACAGAGTTATACCCCATGCACATTCCCCTTCCTCTTGCCATTTAAGATTACAGAGTAAGACCCCCTGCACATTCCCCTTCCTCCTGCCCTTTAAGAATAGAGAGTTAGACCCCTGCACATTCCCCTTGCTCCTGCCCTTTGAGGATACAGAGTAAGACCCCCTGCACATTCCTTTCCTCCTGCCCTTTTGAGAATAGAGAGTTAGACCCCTGCACATTCCCCTTCCTCCTGCCCTTTAAGAATAGAGAGTTAGACCCCCTGCACATTCCTCTTCCTCCTGCCCTTTAAGAATACAGAGTTAGACCCCCTGCACATTCCCCTTACTTCTGAATTTTAAGAATAGGGAGTTAGACCCCCTACACATTACCCTTCCTCCTGCCTTTTAAGAATAGAGAGTTGGACCGCCTGCACACTCCCCTTCCTCCTGCCCTTTCAGAATAAAGACTGAGACCCCCTGCGCATTCCCCTTTCTCCTGCCCTTTACGAATACTGAGTTAGATCCCCTGCACTTTCCCCTACCTCCTGCAGTTCAAGAATAGAGTGTTAGACCCTCTGCACATTCCCTTCATCCGGCCCTTTAAGGATACAGAGTTAGACCCCTGCACATTCCCCATCCTCCTGCGCTTTAAGAATACAGAGTTAGAACCCCTGCACATTCCCCTTACTCCTGCCCTTTAAGAATACAGAGTTAGAACCCCTGCACATTCCCCTTCCTCCTGCCCTTTAAGAATAGAGAGTTGGACCCCCTGAACATTCCCCTTCCTCCAGCCCTTTAAGAATAGAGAGTTAGACGCCCTGCACATTCCCCTTCCTCCAGCCCTTTAAGAATAAAGACTGAGACCCCCTGCACATTCCCCTTCCTCCTGCCCTTAAAGTTTAGTTTTAGTTTAGAGATACAGCACTGAAACAGGCCCTTCGGCCCACCGAGTCTGTGCCGACCATCAACCACCCATTTTATACAAATCCTACACTAATTCCATATTCCTACCACATCTCAACCTGTCCCTATCTTCCCCTACCACCTACCTATATTAGGGGCAATTGCTAATGGCCAATTTACCTACCAACCTGTAAGTCTTTGGCATGTGGGAGGAAACCGGAGCAGCCGGAGGAAACCCACGCAGACACAGGGAGAACTTGCAAACTCCACACAGGCAGTACCCAGAATTGAACCCGGGTCGCTGCAGCTGTGAGGCTGCAGTGCTAACCACTGCGCCACTGTGCCGCCCCAAAGAATAGAGAGTTCAACCCCCTGCACAGTCCCCTTCCTCCAGCCCTTTAAGAATAGAGAGTTAGACCCCCTGCACATTCCGCTTTCTCCTGCCCTTTCAGAATAGAGAGTGAGACCCCCAGCACACTCCCCTTCCTCCTGCCCTTTAAGAATACAGAGACAGAACGTTTGCACATTCCCTATCTCTCCTGCCCTTTAAGAATTGAGAGTTAGACACCCTGCACAATCCCCTTTCTCCTGCCCTATAAGAATGCAGAGTTAACCCCCTGCACATTCCCCTTCCTCCTGCCCTTTAAGAATAGAGAGTTAGACCCCCTGCATATTCCCCTTCCTCCTGCTCTTTAAGAATAGAGAGTTAGATCCCCTGCACATTCCCCTTCCTCCTGCTCTTTAAGAATAGAGAGTTCGACCACCTGCACATTCCCCTTCCTCCTGCTCTTCAAGAATAGAGAGTTCGACCACCTGCACATTCCCCTTCCTCCTGCTCTTTAAGAATAGAGAGTTCGACCACCTGCACATTCCCCTTCCTCCTGCTCTTCAAGAATAGAGAGTTAGACCCCCTGCACATTCCCCTTTCTCCTGCCCTTTTGGAATAGAGAGTGAGATCTCCTGCACACTCCCCTACCTCCTGTCCTTTAGGAATAAAGAGTTAGACCCCTGCACATTCCCTTCCTCCTGCCCTCTAAGAATACAGAGTTAGTCCCCTGCACATTCCCCTTCCTCCTGCCTTTAAGAGTACACGTTAGACCCCTCTGCACATCCCCTTCCTCCTGCCCTTTAAGAATACAGAGTTAGACCCCCTGCACACTCACCGTCCTCCTGCCCTTTCAGGAAACAGACTGAGATCCATTGCGCATTCCCCTTTCTTCTGCCCTTTAAGAATAGAGATTGTGACCCCCGACACATTCCCGTTCCTCCTGCCCTTGAAGAATACTGAGTTTGACACCCTGCACATACCCCTTACTCCTGCACTTTAAGAATAGAGAGTTCGACCCCCTGCACATTCCCTGTCCATCCTGCCATTTAAGAATACAGAATTAGAATGATGCACATTCCCCTTCCTACTGCTCTTTAAGAATAGAGAGTTAGCCACCCTGCACATACCCCTTACTCCTGCACTTTAAGAATAGAGAGTTCGACCCCCTGCACATTCCCTGTCCATCCTGCCATTTAAGAATACAGAATTAGAATGATGCACATTCCCCTTCCTACTGCTCTTTAAGAATAGAGAGTTAGCCCCCCTGCACATTCTCCTTCCTCCTGCCCTTGAAGAATACTGAGTTTGACCCCCTGCAGATTCCCCTTCCTCCTACCCTTTAAGAATAGAGAGTTAGACCCCCTGCACATTCCCTTTCCTCCTGCCCTTTAAGAATACAGAGTTAGACCCCCTACACATTCCCCTAACTCCTGCCCTTTAAGAATACAGATTGAGACGCCCTGCACATTACCCTTCCTCGTGCCCTTTAAGAATAAAGACTGAGACCCCCTGCGCATTGCCCTTCCTCCTGCCCTTTCAGAATACTGAGTTAGATCCCCTGCACATTCCCCTTCCTCCTGCCCTTGAAGAAGAGAGTGTTAGACCGCCTGCACATTCCCCTTCCTCCTGCCCTTTAAGAATATAGAGTTAGACCCCTGCACTTTCCCCTTCCTCCTGCCCTTGAAGAATACAGAGTTTGACCCCCTGAACATGCCCCTTCCATCTGCCCTTTAAGAATACAGAGTTAGACCCCCTGCACATTCCCCTTTCTCCTGCCCTTTGTGAATACAGAGTTAACCCCTTGCAAATTCCCCTTCCTCCTGCCCTTTAAGAATACAGAGTTAGACGCCCTGCACATTACCCTTCCTCCAGCCCTTGAAGAATAGAGAGTTCGACGCCCTGCACATTCCCCTTCCTTCTGAACTTTAGGAATAGTGAGTTAGACCGCCTGCACATTCCCCTTCCTCCTGCCCTTTAAGAATACAGAGTTAGACCCCCTGCACATTCCACTTCCTTCTGAACTTTAAGAATAGGGATTTAGACCCCGTACACATTCCCCTTCCTCCTGCCCTTTAAGAATAGTGAGTTAGACCCCCTGCACATTCCCCTTCCTCCAGCCCTTTAAGAATAGAGAGTTAGACCCCTGCACATTCCCCTTCCTCCTGCCCTTTAAGAATAACGAGTTAGACACCCTGCACATTCCCCTTCCTCCTGCCCTTTAAGAATACAGAGTTAGACCCCTGCACATTCCCCTTCCTCCTGCCCTTTAAGAATAGTGAGTTAGACCCCTGCACATTCCCCTTCCTCCAGCCCTTTAAGAATAGAGAGTTAGACCCCTGCACATTCCCCTTCCTCCTGCCCTTTAAGAATAGGGATTTAGACCCCGTACACATTCCCCTTCCTCCTGCCCTTTAAGAATAGTGAGTTAGACCCCCTGCACATTCCCCTTCCTCCAGCCCTTTAAGAATAGAGAGTTAGACCCCTGCACATTCCCCTTCCTCCTGCCCTTTAAGAATACAGAGTTAGACCCCATGCACATTCCCCTTCCTCTTGCCATTTAAGATTACAGAGTAAGACCCCCTGCACATTCCCCTTCCTCCTGCCCTTTAAGAATAGAGAGTTAGACCCCTGCACATTCCCCTTGCTCCTGCCCTTTGAGGATACAGAGTAAGACCCCCTGCACATTCCTTTCCTCCTGCCCTTTTGAGAATAGAGAGTTAGACCCCTGCACATTCCCCTTCCTCCTGCCCTTTAAGAATAGAGAGTTAGACCCCCTGCACATTCCTCTTCCTCCTGCCCTTTAAGAATACAGAGTTAGACCCCCTGCACATTCCCCTTACTTCTGAATTTTAAGAATAGGGAGTTAGACCCCCTACACATTACCCTTCCTCCTGCCTTTTAAGAATAGAGAGTTGGACCGCCTGCACACTCCCCTTCCTCCTGCCCTTTCAGAATAAAGACTGAGACCCCCTGCGCATTCCCCTTTCTCCTGCCCTTTACGAATACTGAGTTAGATCCCCTGCACTTTCCCCTACCTCCTGCAGTTCAAGAATAGAGTGTTAGACCCTCTGCACATTCCCTTCATCCGGCCCTTTAAGGATACAGAGTTAGACCCCTGCACATTCCCCATCCTCCTGCGCTTTAAGAATACAGAGTTAGAACCCCTGCACATTCCCCTTACTCCTGCCCTTTAAGAATACAGAGTTAGAACCCCTGCACATTCCCCTTCCTCCTGCCCTTTAAGAATAGAGAGTTGGACCCCCTGAACATTCCCCTTCCTCCAGCCCTTTAAGAATAGAGAGTTAGACGCCCTGCACATTCCCCTTCCTCCAGCCCTTTAAGAATAAAGACTGAGACCCCCTGCGCATTCCCCTTCCTCCTGCCCTTAAAGTTTAGTTTTAGTTTAGAGATACAGCACTGAAACAGGCCCTTCGGCCCACCGAGTCTGTGCCGACCATCAACCACCCATTTTATACAAATCCTACACTAATTCCATATTCCTACCACATCTCAACCTGTCCCTATCTTCCCCTACCACCTACCTATATTAGGGGCAATTGCTAATGGCCAATTTACCTACCAACCTGTAAGTCTTTGGCATGTGGGAGGAAACCGGAGCAGCCGGAGGAAACCCACGCAGACACAGGGAGAACTTGCAAACTCCACACAGGCAGTACCCAGAATTGAACCCGGGTCGCTGCAGCTGTGAGGCTGCAGTGCTAACCACTGCGCCACTGTGCCGCCCCAAAGAATAGAGAGTTCAACCCCCTGCACAGTCCCCTTCCTCCAGCCCTTTAAGAATAGAGAGTTAGACCCCCTGCACATTCCGCTTTCTCCTGCCCTTTCAGAATAGAGAGTGAGACCCCCAGCACACTCCCCTTCCTCCTGCCCTTTAAGAATACAGAGACAGAACGTTTGCACATTCCCTATCTCTCCTGCCCTTTAAGAATTGAGAGTTAGACACCCTGCACAATCCCCTTTCTCCTGCCCTGTAAGAATGCAAAGTTAACCCCCTGCACATTCCCCTTCCTCCTGCCCTTTAAGAATAGAGAGTTAGACCCCCTGCATATTCCCTTTCCTCCTGACCTTTAAGAATAGGGAGTTAGACGCCCTACACATTCCCCTTCCTCCAGCCCTTTAAGAATACAGAGTTAGCCGCCCTGCACATTCCCCTTCCTCCAGTCCTTTAAGAATAGAGAGTTAGACCCCCTGCACACTCCCCTTCCTCCTGCCCTTTAAGAATAAAGACTGAAACCCCCTGCACATTCCCCTTCCTCCTGCCCTTTAGGAATAGAGAGTTAGCCCCCCTGCACATTCCCTGTCCATCCTGCCCTTGAAGAATACAGAATTAGAACTCTGCACATTCCCTTCCTCCTCCCCTTGAAGAATACAGAGTTAGCTGCCCTGCACATTCCCCTTCCTCCTGACCTTTAAGAATAGAGAGTTAGCCCCCCTGCACATTCTCCTTCCTCCTGCCCTTTAAGAATACTGAGTTTGACCCCCTGCAGATTCCCCTTCCTCCTACCCTTTAAGAATAGAGAGTTAGACCCCCTGCACATTACCCTTTCTCCTGCCCTTTAAGAATACAGTGTTAACCGCCTGCACATTCCCCTTCTTCCTGCCCTTTAAGAATACAAAGTTAGACCCCCAGCACATTCCCGTTCCTGCTGACCTTGAAGAATAGGGAGTTAGACCCCCTACACATTCCCCTAACTCCTGCCCTTTAAGAATACAGAGTGAGACGCCCTGCACATTGCCCTTCCTCCTGCCCTTTCAGAATACTGAGTTAGACCCCCTGCACATTCCGGTTACTCCTGCCCTTTCAGAATAGAGAGTTAGACCCACTGCACATTCCTTTCCTCCGGCCCTTTACGAATACAGAGTTAGACTACTGCACATTCCCCTTCCTCCTGCCCTAGAAGAAAAGAGAGTTAGACCCCCTGCACATTCCCCTTCCTCCTGCTCTTTAAGAATAGAGAGTTCGACCCCCTGCACATTCCCCTTCCTCCTGCTCTTTAAGAATAGAGAGTTAGACCCCCTGCACATTTCCCTTCCTCCTGCTCTTTAAGAATAGAGAGTTCGACCCCCTGCACATTGCCCTTCCTCCTGCTCTTTAAGAATAGAGAGTTAGACCCCCTGCACATTCCCCTTCCTCCTGCTCTTTAAGAATAGAGAGTTCGACCACCTGCACATTCCCCTTCCTCCTGCTCTTCAAGAATAGAGAGTTAGACCCCCTGCACATTCCCCTTTCTCCTGCCCTTTTGGAATAGAGAGTGAGATCTCCTGCACACTCCCCTACCTCCTGACCTTTAGGAATAAAGAGTTAGACCCCTGCACATTCCCTTCCTCCTGCCCTCTAAGAATACAGAGTTAGTCCCCTGCACATTCCCCTTCCTCCTGCCTTTAAGAGTACACGTTAGACCCCTCTGCACATCCCCTTCCTCCTGCCCTTTAAGAATACAGAGTTAGACCCCCTGCACACTCACCGTCCTCCTGCCCTTTCAGGAAACAGACTGAGATCCATTGCGCATTCCCCTTTCTTCTGCCCTTTAAGAATAGAGATTGTGACCCCCGACACATTCCCGTTCCTCCTGCCCTTGAAGAATACTGAGTTTGACACCCTGCACATACCCCTTACTCCTGCACTTTAAGAATAGAGAGTTAGCCACCCTGCACATACCCCTTACTCCTGCACTTTAAGAATAGAGAGTTCGACCCCCTGCACATTCCCTGTCCATCCTGCCATTTAAGAATACAGAATTAGAATGATGCACATTCCCCTTCCTACTGCTCTTTAAGAATAGAGAGTTAGCCCCCCTGCACATTCTCCTTCCTCCTGCCCTTGAAGAATACTGAGTTTGACCCCCTGCAGATTCCCCTTCCTCCTACCCTTTAAGAATAGGGAGTTAGACCCCCTACACATTCCCCTAACTCCTGCCCTTTAAGAATACAGATTGAGACGCCCTGCACATTCCCCTTCCTCGTGCCCTTTAAGAATAAAGACTGAGACCCCCTGCGCATTGCCCTTCCTCCTGCCCTTTCAGAATACTGAGTTAGATCCCCTGCACATTCTCTTCCTCCAGACCTTTAAGAATACAGAGTTAGACCCCCTGCACATTCCCCTTCCTCCTGCCCTTGAAGAAGAGAGTGTTAGACCGCCTGCACATTCCCCTTCCTCCTGCCCTTTAAGAATATAGAGTTAGACCCCTGCACTTTCCCCTTCCTCCTGCCCTTGAAGAATACAGAGTTTGACCCCCTGAACATGCCCCTTCCATCTGCCCTTTAAGAATACAGAGTTAGAACCCCTGCACATTCCCCTTCCTCCTGCCCTTTAAGAATAGAGAGTTGGGTACCCTGCACATTCCCCTTTCTCCTGCCCTTTGTGAATACAGAGTTAACCCCTTGCAAATTCCCCTTCCTCCTGCCCTTTAAGAATACAGAGTTAGACCCCCGGCACATTACCCTTCCTCCAGCCCTTGAAGAATAGAGAGTTCGACGCCCTGCACATTCCCCTTCCTTCTGAACTTTAAGAATAGTGAGTTAGACCGCCAGCACATTCCCCTTCCTCCTGCCCTTTAAGAATACAGAGTTAGACCCCCTGCACATTCCCCTTCCTCCAGCCCTTTAAGAATAGAGAGTTAGACCCCTGCACATTCCCCTTCCTCCTGCCCTTTAAGAATAACGAGTTAGACACCCTGCACATTCCCCTTCCTCCTGCCCTTTAAGAATACAGAGTTAGACCCCCTGCACATTCCCCTTCCTCCTGCCCTTTAAGAATACAGAGTTAGACCCCCTGCACATTCCACTTCCTTCTGAACTTTAAGAATAGGGATTTAGACCCCGTACACATTCCCCTTCCTCTTGCCCTTTAAGAATAGTGAGTTAGACCCCCTGCACATTCCCCTTCCTCCAGCCCTTTAAGAATAGAGAGTTAGACCCCTGCACATTCCCCTTCCTCCTGCCCTTTAAGAATACAGAGTTAGACCCCATGCACATTCCCCTTCCTCTTGCCATTTAAGATTACAGAGTTAGACCCCTGCACATTCCCCTTCCTCCTGCCCTTTAAGAATACAGAGTAAGACCCCCTGCACATTCCCCTTCCTCCTGCCCTTTAAGAATAGTGAGTTAGACCCCTGCACATTCCCCTTGCTCCTGCCCTTTGAGGATACAGAGTAAGACCCCCTGCACATTCCTTTCCTCCTGCCCTTTTGAGAATAGAGAGTTAGACCCCTGCACATTCCCCTTCCTCCTGCCCTTTAAGAATAGAGAGTTAGACCCCCTGCACATTCCTCTTCCTCCTGCCCTTTAAGAATACAGAGTTAGACCCCCTGCACATTCCCCTTACTTCTGAATTTTAAGAATAGGGAGTTAGACCCCCTACACATTACCCTTCCTCCTGCCTTTTAAGAATAGAGAGTTGGACCGCCTGCACACTCCCCTTCCTCCTGCCCTTTCAGAATAAAGACTGAGACCCCCTGCGCATTCCCCTTTCTCCTGCCCTTTACGAATACTGAGTTAGATCCCCTGCACTTTCCCCTACCTCCTGCAGTTCAAGAATAGAGTGTTAGACCCTCTGCACATTCCCTTCATCCGGCCCTTTAAGGATACAGAGTTAGACCCCTGCACATTCCCCATCCTCCTGCGCTTTAAGAATACAGAGTTAGAACCCCTGCACATTCCCCTTACTCCTGCCCTTTAAGAATACAGAGTTAGAACCCCTGCACATTCCCCTTCCTCCTGCCCTTTAAGAATAGAGAGTTTGACCCCCTGAACATTCCCCTTCCTCCTGCCCTTTAAGAATAGAGAGTTAGACCCCTGCACATTCCCCTTCCTCCTGCCCTTTAAGAATACTGAGTTTGACCCCCTGAACATTCCCCTTCCCCCTGCCCTTTAAGAATAGAGTTAGAACCCCTGCACATTCCCCTTCCTCCTGCCCTTTAAGAATAGAGAGTTTGACCCCCTGAACATTCCCCTTCCTCCTGCCCTTTAAGAATACAGAGTTAGACCCCCTGCACACTCCCCGTCCTCCTGCCCTTTCAGGAAACAGACTGAGATCCATTGCGCATTCCCCTTTCTCCTGCCCTTTAAGAATAGAGAGTGAGACCCCCTACACATTCCCCTTCCTACTGCTCTTTTGAGAATAGAGAGTTAGACCCCTTCACATTCCCCTTCCTCCTGCACTTTAAGAATAGAGAGTTAGCCACCCTGCACATTCCCCTTCCTCCTGCCCTTGAAGAAGAGAGAGTTCGACCCCCTACACATTCCCCTTCCTACTGCTCTTTTGAGAATAGAGAGTTAGACCCCTTCACATTCCCCTTCCTCCTGCCCTTTAAGAATAGAGAGTTCGACCGCCTGCTAATACCTTTTCCTCCAGCCCTTTAAGAATACTGAGTTAGACCCCCTGCACATTCCCCTTCCTCCAGCCCTTTAAGAATAGAGAGTTGGACCCCCTGCACATTCCCCTTTCTCCTGCCCTTTGTGAATACAGAGTTAACCCCTTGCAAATTCCCCTTCCTCTTGCCCTTTAAGAATACAGAGTTAGACCCCCGGCACATTACCCTTCCTTCTGAACTTTAAGAAGAGGGAGTTAGACCCCCTAGACATTACCCTTCCTCCAGCCCTTGAAGAATAGAGAGTTCGACGCCCTGCACATTCCCCTTCCTTCTGAACTTTAAGAATAGTGAGTTAGACCGCCTGCACACTCCCCTTCCTCCTGCCCTTTAAGAATACAGAGTTAGACCCCCTGCACATTCCCCTTCCTCCAGCCCTTTAAGAATAGAGAGTTAGACCCCTGCACATTCCCCTTCCTCCTGCCCTTTAAGAATACTGAGTTTGACCCCCTGAACATTCCCCTTCCCCCTGCCCTTTAAGAATAGAGTTAGAACCCCTGCACATTCCCCTTCCTCCTGCCCTTTAAGAATAGAGAGTTTGACCCCCTGAACATTCCCCTTCCTCCTGCCCTTTAAGAATACAGAGTTAGACCCCCTGCACACTCCCCGTCCTCCTGCCCTTTCAGGAAACAGACTGAGATCCATTGCGCATTCCCCTTTCTCCTGCCCTTTAAGAATAGAGAGTGAGACCCCCTACACATTCCCCTTCCTACTGCTCTTTTGAGAATAGAGAGTTAGACCCCTTCACATTCCCCTTCCTCCTGCACTTTAAGAATAGAGAGTTAGCCACCCTGCACATTCCCCTTCCTCCTGCCCTTGAAGAAGAGAGAGTTCGACCCCCTACACATTCCCCTTCCTACTGCTCTTTTGAGAATAGAGAGTTAGACCCCTTCACATTCCCCTTCCTCCTGCCCTTTAAGAATAGAGAGTTCGACCGCCTGCTAATACCTTTTCCTCCAGCCCTTTAAGAATACTGAGTTAGACCCCCTGCACATTCCCCTTCCTCCAGCCCTTTAAGAATAGAGAGTTGGACCCCCTGCACATTCCCCTTTCTCCTGCCCTTTGTGAATACAGAGTTAACCCCTTGCAAATTCCCCTTCCTCTTGCCCTTTAAGAATACAGAGTTAGACCCCCGGCACATTACCCTTCCTTCTGAACTTTAAGAAGAGGGAGTTAGACCCCCTAGACATTACCCTTCCTCCAGCCCTTGAAGAATAGAGAGTTCGACGCCCTGCACATTCCACTTCCTTCTGAACTTTAAGAATAGGGATTTAGACCCCGTACACATTCCCCTTCCTCCTGCCCTTTTAGAATAGAGAGTTAGACGCCCTGCACATTACCCTTCCTCCAGCCCATTAAGAATAGAGAGTTAGACCCGCTGCACACTCCCCTTCCTCCTGCCCTTTGAGAATAAAGACTGAGACCCCTGCGCATTCCCCTTCCTCCTGCAATTTAACAATACTGAGTAAAACCCCCTGCACATTCCCCTTCCTCCAGCCCTTCAAGAATAGAGTTTTGGACGCCCTGCACATTCTCTTCCTCCTGCCCTTTAAGAATGCAGAGTTAGACCCCTGCACATTCCTCTTCCTCCTGCCTTTAAGAGTACACAGTTAGACCCCCTGCACATCCCCTTCCTGCTGCCCTTCAGGAATACAGAGTTCGACCTCTGCACATTCCCATTTCTCCTGCCTTTAAGAGTACACAGTTAGACCCCCTGCACATCCCCTTCCTACTGCCCTTTAAGAACACAGAGTTAGACCCCTGCACATTCCCATTCCTCCTGCCTTTAAGAGTACACAGTTAGACCCCCTGCACATCCCCTTCCTCCTACCCTTCAAGAATAGAGTGCTAGACCCCCTGCACATTCCCCTTCCTCCAGCCCTTTAAGAAGAGAGAGTTAGACCCCCTTGCACATTCCCCTTTCTCCTGCCCTTCTGGAACATAGAGTGAGACCCCCTGCACATTCCCTTTCCTCCAGCCCTTTAGGAATACAGAGTTAGACCCCTGCACATTCCCCTTCCTCCTGCCTTTAAGAGCACACAGTAAGACCCCCTGCACATCCCCTTCCTGCTGCCCTTCAAGAATACAGAGTTAAACCTCTGCACATTCCCATTCCTCCTGCCTTTAAGAGAACACAGTTAGACCCCCTGCACATTACCCGTCCTCCTGCCCTTTAAGAATAGAGAGTTAGACCTCCTGCACATTCCCCTTACACCTGCCCTTTAAGAATAGAGTGCTAGACCCCTGCACATTCCCCTTCCTCCTGACCTTTAAGAATAGGGAGTTAGACCCCCTACACATTCCCCTTACACCTGCCCTTTAAGAATAGAGTGCTAGACCCCTACACATTCCCCTTCCTCCTCCCCTTTAATAATACAGAGTTAGACACCCTGCACACTCCCCTTCCTCCTGCCCTTTGAGAATAAAGACTGAGACCCCCTGCACATTCCCCTTCCACCTGCCCTTTAGGAATACAGAGTTAGACCCCCTGCACATTCCCTCTCCATCCTGTCTTTTAAGAATACAGAGTTAGACCCCTGCACATTCCCCTTCCTCCAGCGCTTCAAGAATAGAGTTTTGGACCCCCTGCACATTCCCCTTCCTCCTGCCTTTAAGAGAACACAGTTAGACCCCCTGCACATCCCCTTCCTGCTGCCCTTCAAGAATACAGAGTTCGACATCTGCACATTCCCATTCCTCCTGCCTTTAAGAGTACACAGTAAGACCCCCTGCACATCCCCTTCCTTCTGCCCTTTAAGAACACAGAGTTAGACCCCTGCACATTCCCGTTCCTCCAGCCTTTAAGAGTACACAGTTAGACCCCCTGCAGATCCCCTTCCTACTGCCCTTTAAGAACACAGAGTTAGACACCTGCACATTCCCCGCCCTCCAGCCCTTTAAGAATAGAGCGTTAGACGCCCTGCACATTACCCGTCCTCCTGCCCTTTAAGAATAGAGAGTTAGACCTCCTGCACATTCCCCTTACATCTACCCTTTAAGAATAGAGCGTTTGACCCCCTGCACATTCCCCTTCCTCCTGCCCTTTTAGAATACAGAGTTTAACTCTTTGCACATTCCCCTTCCTCCAGCCCTTTAAGAATAGAGAGTTAGACCCCCTGCACACTCCCCTTCCTCCTACCCTTCAAGAATAGAGTGCTAGACCCCCTGCACATTCCCCTTCCTCCAGCCCTTTAAGAAGAGAGAGTTAGACCCCCTGCACACTCCCCTTCCTCCAGCCCTTTAAGAATAGAGAGTTAGACCCCCTGCACACTCCCCTTCCTCCTACCCTTCAAGAATAGATTGCTAGACCCCCTGCACATTCCCCTTCCTCCTGACCTTTAAGAATAGGGAGTTAGACCCCCTACACATTCCCCTTCCTCCTCCCCTTTAATAATACAGAGTTTAACGCTTTGCACATTCCCCTTCCTCCTGCCCTTTAAGAATAGAGCGTTAGACCCCCTGCACATTCCCCTTCCTCCTGCCCTTTTCGAATACAGAGTTAGACCCCCTGCACATTCCCCTTCCTCCTGCCCTTTTAGAATACAGAGTTTAACGCTTTGCACATTCCCCTTCCTCCTGCCCTTTAAGAATAGAGAGTTAGACCCCCTGCACACTCCCCTTCCTCCTACCCTTCAAGAATAGATTGCTAGACCCCCTACACATTCCCCTTCCTCCTCCCCTTTAATAATACAGAGTTAGACACCCTGCACATTCCCCTTCCTCCAGCCCTTTATGAATAGAGAGGTAGACCGTCTGCACACTCCCCTTCCTCCTGCCCTTTGAGAATAAAGACTGAGACCCCCTGCACATTCCCTCTCCATCCTGCCCTTTAAGAATACAGAGTTAGACCCCTGCACATTCCCCTTCCTCCAGCCCTTCAAGAATAGAGTTTTGGACCCCCTGCACATTCCCCTTCCTCCTGCCTTTAAGAGTACACAGTAAGACCCCCTGCACATCCCATTCCTCCTGCCTTTAAGAGTACACAGTAAGACCCCCTGCACATCCCCTTCCTACTGCCCTTTAAGAATACAGAGTTAGACACCCTGCACATTACCCGTCCTCCTGCCCTTTAAGAATAGAGAGTTAGACCTCCTGCACATTCCCCTTACATCTGCCCTTTAAGAATAGAGCGTTTGACCCCCTGCACATTTCCATTCCACCTGCCTTTAAGAATACAAAGTAAGACCCCCTGCACACTCCCCTTCCTCCTGCCCTTTAAGGAAAAAGACTGAGACCGCCTGCGCATTCCCCTTTCTCCGGCACTTTAAGAATAGATAGTTAGATCCCCTGCACATCCCCTTCCTCCTGCCCTTCAAGAATACAGAGTTAGACCTCTGCACATTTCCATTCCTCCTGCCTTTAAGAGTACACAGTAAGACCCCCTGCACATTCCCCTTCCTCCTGCCCTTTCAGAATACAGAGTTAGACCCCCTGCACATTCCCCTTCCTCCTGCCCTTTTAGAATACAGAGTTAGACCCCCTGCACATTCCCCTTCCTCCAGGCCTTTAAGAAGAGAGTGTTAGACCGCCTGCACATTCCCCTTCCTCCTGCCCTTTTAGAATACAGAGTTAGACCCCCTGCACATTCCCCTTCCTCCTGCCCTTTAAGAAGAGAGAGTTAGAACGCCTGCACATTCCCCTTCCTCCTGCCCTTTAGGAATACAGAGTTAGACCCCTGCACATTCCCCTTCCTCCTGCCCTTGAAGAAGAGAGTGTTAGACCGCCTGCACATTCCCCTTCCTCCTGCCCTTTAAGAAGAGAGAGTTAGAACGCCTGCACATTCCCCTTCCTCCTGCCCTTTAGGAATACAGAGTTAGACCCCTGCACATTCCCCTTCCTCCTGCCCTTGAAGAAGAGAGTGTTAGACCGCCTGCACATTCCCCTTCCTCCTGCCCTTTAAGAAGAGAGAGTTGGACCCCTGCACATTCCCCTTCCTCCTGACCATTAAGAATAGGGAGTTAGACCCCCTGCACATTCCCCTTCCTCCTGCCCTTTAAGTATACAAGTTAGACCCTCTGCACATTCCCCTTGCTCCTGCCCTTTAAGAAGAGAGAGTTAGACCGCCTGCACATTCCCCTTCCTCCTGCCCTTTAAGAATACTGAGTTAGACCCCCTACACATTCCCCTTCCTCCTGCCCTTTAAGAAGAGAGTGTTAGACCGCCTGCACATTCCCCTTCCTCCTGCCCTTTAAGAATATAGAGTTAGACTCCTGCACTTTCCCCTTCCTCCTGCCCTTTAAGAATACTGAGATAGACGCCCTGCACATTCTCCTTCCTCCTGACCATTAAGAATAGGGAGTTAGACCCCCTGCACATTCCCCTTCCTCCTGCCCTTTAAGTATACAAGTTAGACCCCCTGCACATTCCCCTTGCTCCTGCCCTTGAAGAAGAGAGAGTTAGACCCCCTGCACATTCCCCTTCCTCCTGCCCTTTAAGAAGAGAGTGTTAGACCGCCTGCACATTCCCCTTCCATCCTGCCCTTTAAGAATACAGAGTTAGACCCCCTGCACATTCCCCTTCCTCCTGCCCTTTAAGAATAGATATTTTTCCCCTGAACATTCCCCTTCCTCCTGCCCTTTAAGAATACAGAGTTAGACCCCCTGCACATTCCCCTTCCTCCTGCCCTTTAAGAATACAGAGTTAGACCCCTGCACATTCCCCTTCCTCCTGCCAATTCAGATTACAGAGTTAGACCCCCTGCACATTCCCCTTCCTCCTGCCCTTTAAGAATAGATAGTTTTCCCCTTGCACATTCCACTTCCTCCAGCCCTTTAGGAATACAGAGTTAGACCCCTGCACATTCCCCTTCCTCCTGCCCTTTAATATTACAGAGTTGGACCCCCTGCACATTCCCCTTCCTCCAGCCCTTTATGAATAGAGAGTTAGTCCCTCTGCACACTCCCCTTCCTCCTGCCCTTTGAGAATAAAGACTGAGACCCCCTGCGCATTCCCCTTCCTCCTGCAATTTAACAATACTGAGTTAAACCCCCTGCATACTCCCCTTCCACCTGCCCTTTAGGACGAAAGAGTTAGACCCCTGCACATTCCCCTTCCTCCTGCCCTTTAGGAATACAGAGTTAGATCCCTGCACATTCCCCTTCCTCCTGCCCTTTAGAAATACAGAGTTAGACCCCCTGCTCATTCCGCTTCCTCCTGCCCTTTAAGAAGAGAGAGTTAGAACGCCTGCACATTCCCCTTCCTCCTGCCCTTTAAGAATAGAGAGTTAGACCCCCTGCATGTTCCCTTTTCTCCTGCCCTTTAAGAATACAGAGTTAACCCCCCTGCACATTCCCCTTCCTCCTGCACTTCAAGAATAGAGTGTTATACCCCCTGCACATTTCCTTCCTCCTGCCCTTTAAGAATACAGAGTTAGACCCCCTGCACATTCCTCTTCCTCCTGCCCTTTAAGAATACAGAGTTAGACCCCTGCACATTCCCCTTCCTCCAGCCCTTTATGAATAGAGAGTTGGACCCTCTGCACACTCCCTCTCCATCCTGCCCTTTAAGAATACAGAGTTAGACCCCTGCATTTTCCCCTTCCTCCTGCCCTTCAAGAATAGAGTTTTGGACCCCCTGCACATTCCCTTCCTCCTGCCGTTTAAGAATACAGAGTTAGACCCCCTGCACATTCCCGTTTCTCCTGCCGTTTAAGATTACAGAGTTAGACCCCCTGCACATTCCCCTTCCTCCTGCCCTTTAAGAATAGATAGTTTTCCCCTGCACATTCCCCTTCCTCCTGCCCTTCAAGAATAGAGAGTTAGACCACCTGCACACTCCCCCTCCTCCTGCCCTTTAAGAATAGATAGTTTTCCCCTTCACATTCCCCTTCCTCCTGCCCTTTAAGAATAGATAGTTTTCCCCTGCACATTTCCTTCCTCCTGCCCTTTAAGAATACAGAGTTAGACCCCCTGCACATTCCTCTTCCTCCTGCCCTTTAAGAATACAGAGTTAGACCCCTGCATTTTCCCCTTCCTCCTGCCCTTCAAGAATAGAGTTTTGGACCCCCTGCACATTCCCTTCCTCCTGCCGTTTAAGAATACAGAGTTAGACCCCCTGCACATTCCCGTTTCTCCTGCCGTTTAAGATTACAGAGTTAGACCCCCTGCACATTCCCCTTCCTCCTGCCCTTTAAGAATAGATAGTTTTCCCCTGCACATTCCCCTTCCTCCTGCCCTTCAAGAATAGAGAGTTAGACCACCTGCACACTCCCCCTCCTCCTGCCCTTTAAGAATAGATAGTTTTCCCCTTCACATTCCCCTTCCTCCTGCCCTTTAAGAATAGATAGTTTTCCCCTGCACATTCCCCTTCCTCCTGCCCTTTAAGAAGAGAGAGTTAGACCCCCTGCACATTCCCCTTCCTCCTGACCTTTAAGAATAGGGAGTTAGACCGCGACACTTACCCCTTTCTCCTGCCCTTTAACAATAGAGAGTGAGACCCCCTGCACACTCCCCTTCCTCCTGCCCTTTAGGAATACAGAGTTAGACCCCCTGCACATTCCCTCTCCATCCTGCCCTTATAGAGTACAGAGTTAGACCCCTGCACATTCCCCTTCCTCCTGCACTTCAAGAAAAGAGTGTTGGACCCCTGCACATTCCCCTTCCTCCTGCCCTTAAAGAATACACAGTTAGACCACCTGCACATTCCCTTTCCTCCAGCCCTTCAAGAATAGAGAGTTAGACCACCTGCACACTCCCCCTCCTCCTGCCCTTTAAGAATAAAGCCTGAGACCCCCTGCACTCTCAGACACACCACATTCCCCATCACACATCATCTCCAATCTCTCACATCACTCCTGTACTCTCAGACACCCCACGTTCCCCATCACACATCATCTCCAATCTCTCACATCACTCCTGTACTCTCAGACACAACTCATTCCCCATCACACATAATAAACGATCTCACACATCACTCCTGTACTTTGATACACCACATTGCCCATCAGACAACATCTCCAATCTCACACATCACTCCTGTACTTTGATACACCACATTGCCCATCAGACAACATCTCCAATCTCATACATCACTCCTGTACTCTCAGACACACCACATTCCCCATCACACATCATCTCCAATCTCACACATTACTCCTGTACTCTCGGACACATCAGATTCCCCATCACACATCATCTCCAATCTCTCACATCACTCCTGTTCTCTCAGACACACCACATTCCCCATCACACATCATCTCCAATCTCACACATCACTCCTGTACTTTCAGCCACACCACATTCCCCATCACACACCAACACCGATCTCACACATCACTCACATACACTCAGACACACCAGATTCACCATCACACATCATCTCCAATCTCACACATTACTCCTGTACTCTCAGACACTCCACATTCCACATCACACATCATCTCCAATCTCACACACTACTCCTGTACTCTGATCCTCCACATTCCACATCACAAATCATCTCCAATCTCACAAATCACTCCTGTTCTCTCAAATACACCAGATTCCACAACACACATCATCTCCAATCTCACACATCACTCCTGTACTCTCAGACACACCATATTCCACATCACACATCATCTCCAATCTCAAAAATCACTCCTGTACTCTCAGACACACCACATTCCTCATCACACATCATCTCCAATCTCACACATCACTCCTGTACTCTCAGACACACCACATTCCCCAACACACATAATCTCCAATCTCACACATTACTCCTGTACTCGCAGACAGTTCAGATTCCCAAACACACATCATCTCCAATCTCACACATTACTCCTGTGTTCTCAGACACACAACAGTCCCCATCACACATCATCTCCAAGCTCACACATCACTCCTGCACTCTCAGACACACCACATTCCCGATCAGACACCATCTCCAATCTCACACATCACTCCAGTACTCTCAGACACACCTCATTCCCTATCACACATCATAACCAATCTCACACATCACTCATGTACTCTCAGACACACCACATTCCCCATCACACATCATCTCCAATCTCACACATTACTCCTGTGTTCTCAGACACACAACAGTCCCCATCACACATCATCTCCAATCTCACACATCACTCCTGTGCTCTCAGATACACCACATTCCCCATAACACATCATGTCCAATCTCTCACATCACTGCTGTACTCTCAGACACACCTCATTCCCCATCGCACATCATCTCCAATCTCACACACCACTCCTGTACTCTGATCCTCCACATTCCCCATCAGACATCATCTCCAATCTCACACATCACTACTGTTCTCTCAAATACACCAGATTCCACAACACACATCATCTCCAATCTAACACATCACTCCTGTATTCTCAGGCACACCATATTCCACATCACACATCATCTCCAATCTCAAAAATCAGTCCTGTATTCTCAGACACACTACATTCCACATCACATATCATCAACAATCTGACACATCACTCTTATGCTGTCAGACACACCACATTCCCCATCACACATCATAACCAATCTCACACATCACTACTGAACTCTCAGACACACCACATTCCCCATCACACATCATAACCAATCTCACACATCACTACTGAACTCTCAGACACACCACATTCCCCATCACACATCATCTCCAATCTAACACATCACTCCTGTACTCTCAGGCAGTTCAGATTCCCAAACACACATCATCTCCAATCTCACACATTACTCCTGGGCTCTCAGACACATCAGATTCCCCATCACACATCATCTCCAATCTGCCACATTACTCCTGTGTTCTCAGAAACACAACAGTGCCCATCACACATCATCTCCAAGCTCACACATCACTCCTGTACTCTCAGACACACGACATTCCCGATCAGACACCATCTCCAATCTCTCACATCACTCCTGATCTCTCACACACACCACATTCCCCATCACACATCATCTCCAATCTCACACAATACTCCAGTACTCTCAGAGACTCCACATTCCCCATCACACATCATCTCCAATCCCACACCTCACTCCAGTACTCTGAGACACACCACATTCCCGATCAGACACCATCTCCAATCTCACACATCACTCCTGCACTCCCAGAAACACCACATTCCCCGTCACACATCATCTCCAATCTCACACATCACTCCCATACTCTCAGACACACCACATTCCCCATCACACATCATCTCCAATCTCACACATCACTCCTGTACTCTCAGACAAATTAGATTCCCCATCACACATCATTTCCAATCTCACACATCACTCCTGTACTCTCAGACACACCACATTCCCCATCACACATCATTTCCAATCTCCCACATCACTCCTCTACTCTCAGACACACCACATTCACCATCACACATCATCTCCAATCTCACACATCACTCCTGTACTCTCAGACACACCACATTCCCCATCACACATCATCTCCAATCTCACACATCACACCTGTACTCTCAGACACACCATATTCCCCATCAAACTTCATCTCCATTCTTACACGTCACTCCTGTACTCTCAGGCAGACCACAATCCCCATCACACATGACCTCCAATCTCACACATCACTCCTGTACTCTAAGACACATCACATTCCCCATCATACATCATCTCCAATCTCGCACATGACTCCTGTAATCTCAGACACGTCAGATTTCCCATCACACATCAACTCCAATCTCACAAATCACTCCTGCACTCTCAGACTCTTCAGATTCTCCTTCACACATCATCTCCAATCTCACACATTAATCCTGTAATCTCAGACACATCAGATTCCCCATCACCCATCATCTCCAATCTCTTACATCACTCCTGTACTCTCGGACACACCACAATCCCCATCACACGATCCTCTCCATTCTCACACATCACTCCTGTACTCTCAGACACAGCACATTCCCCATCACACACCAGCACCAATCTCACACGTCACTCACGTACATTCAGACACACCACATTCCCCATCACACATCATCACCAATCTCACACATCACTCCTGTACTCTCAGACACACCATATTCCCCATCACACATCATCACCAATCTCACACATTACTCCTGTGCTCTCAGACACACCACCTTCCCCATCACACATCATCACCAATCTCACACATTACTCCTGTGCTCTCAGACACACCACATTCCCCATCACACATCATCTCCTATCTCACACATCACTCCTGTACTCTCCGACACACCACATTCCCCATCACACATCATCTCCAATCTCACACGTCACTCCTGTACTCTCAGGCACACCACATTCCCCATCACACATGACCTCCAATCTCACACATCACTCCTGTACTCTCAGACACACCACATTCCCCATCACACATCATCTCCAATCTCTCACATCACTCCTGCCCTCTCAGACACACCACATTCCCCATCACACATCATCTCCAATCTCACACATCACTCCTGTACTCTCGGACACACCACATTCCCCATCACACATCATCTCCAATCTCACACATCACTCCTGCACTCTCGGACACACCACATTCCCCATCACACATCATCTCCAATCTCACACATCACTCCTGCACTCTCAGACACACCACATTCCCCATCACTCTTCATCGCCAATCTCACACATCACTCCAGTACTCTCAGACACACCACATTCCCCAACACACATCATCTCCAATCGCACACATCACTCCTGTAGATTCAGACACATCACATTCCCCATCACGCATCATTTCCAATCTCACACATCACTCCTATACTCTCGGACACACCACATTGCCCATCACACACATCATCTCCAATATCACACAACAGACCTGTACTCTCAGACATACCATATTCCCCATCACACATCATCTCCAATCTCGCACATCACTCCTGTACTCTCAGACATACCATATTCCCCATCACACATCATCTCCAATCTCGCACATCACTCCTGTACTCTCAGACACACCACATTTCCCATCACACATCATCTCCAATCTCACACATCACTCCTGTACTCTCAGACACACCATATTCCCCATCACTCTTCATCTCCATTCTTACACGTCACTCCTGTACTCTCAGACACACCACATTCCCAATCACACATGACCTCCAATCTCACACATCACTCCTGTACTCTCAGACACACCATATTCCCCATCACTCTTCATCTCCATTCTTACACGTCACTCCTGTACTCTCAGGCACACCACATTCCCCATCACACATCAACTCCAATCTCACACCTCACTCCAGTACTCTGAGACAAACCACATTCCCGATCAGACACCATCTCCAATCTCACACATCACTCCTGAACTCCCAGAAACACCACATACCCCATCACACATCATCTCCAATCACACAAATCAGTCCTGTACTCTCAGACACAGCACATTCCCCATCACACATCATCTCCAATCTCACACATCACTCCCATACTCTCAGACACAGCACATTCCCCATCACACATCATCTCCAATCTCACACATCACTCCTGTACTCTCAGACACAGCACATTCCCCATCACACATCATCTCCAATCTCACACATCATTCCTGTACTCTCAGACACAGCACATTCCCCATCACACATCATCTCCAATCTCACACATCATTCCTGTACTCTCAGACACAGCACATTCCCCATCACACAACATCTCCAATCTCACACACCACTCCTGTACTCTCAGACACACCATATTCCCCATCAAACTTCATCTCCATTCTTACACGTCACTCCTGTACTCTCAGGCAGACCACAATCCCCATCACACATGACCTCCAATCTCACACATCACTCCTGTACTCTAAGACACATCACATTCCCCATCATACATCATCTCCAATCTCGCACATGACTCCTGTCATCTCAGACACATCAGATTCCCCATCACACATCAACTCCAATCTCACAAATCACTCCTGCACTCTCAGACTCTTCAGATTCTCCTTCACACATCATCTCCAATCTCACACATTAATCCTGTAATCTCAGACACATCAGACTCCCCATCACCCATCATCTCCAATCTCTTACATCACTCCTGTACTCTCGGACACACCACAATCCCCATCACACGATCCTCTCCATTCTCACACATCACTCCTGTACTCTCAGACACAGCATATTCCCGATCACACATCATCACCAATCTCACACATTACTCCTGTGCTCTCAGACACACCACCTTCCCCATCACACATCGTCACCAATCTCACACATTACTCCTGTGCTCTCAGACACACCACATTCCCCATCACACATCATCTCCTATCTCACACATCACTCCTGTACTCTCCGACACACCACATTCCCCATCACACATCATCTCCAATCTCACACGTCACTCCTGTACTCTCAGGCACACCACATTCCCCATCACACATCATCTCCAATCTCTCACATCACTCCTGCCCTCTCAGACACACCACATTCCCCATCACACATCATCTCCAATCTCACACATCACTCCTGTACTCTCAGACACACCACCTTCCCCATCAGTCTTCATCGCCAATCTCACACATCACTCCAGTACTCTCAGACACACCACATTCCCCAACACACATCATCTCCAATCGCACACATCACTCCTGTAGATTCAGACACATCACATTCCCCATCACACATCATCTCCAATCTCACACATCCCTCCTGTACTCTCAGACACACCACATTCCCCATCACACATCATCTCCAATCTTTCACATCACTGCTGTACTCTCAGACACACCACATTGCCCATCACACACATCATCTCCAATCTCACACATCACTCCTGTACTCTCAGACAAACCACATTCCCCATCACACATCAGCTTCAATCTCACATATCACTCCTGTACACTCAGACAAACCGCATTCCCCATCACACATCATCTCCATTCTCTCACATCACTCCTGTACTCTCAGACACACCACATTCCCCATCACACATCATCTCCAATCTCGCACATCACTCCTGTACTCTCAGACACACCACATTCCCCAACACACATCATCTCCAATCGCACACATCACTCCTGTCGATTCAGACACATCACATTGCCCATCACACATCATTTCCAATCTCACACATCACTCCTGTACTCTCAGATACACCACATTCCATATCAGACATCATCTCCAATCTTTCACATCACTGCTGTACTCTCAGACACACCACATTGCCCATCACACACATCATCTCCAATCTCACACATCACTCCTGTACTCTCCGACAAACCACATTCCCCATCACACATCAGCTTCAATCTCACATATCACTCCGGTACACTCAGACAAACCGCATTCCCCATCACACATCATCTCCATTCTCTCAAATCACTCCTGTACTCTCAGACACACCACATTCCCCATAACACATCATCTCCAATCTCGCACATCACTCCTGTACTCTCAGACACACCACATTCCACATCACACATCAGTTCCAATCTCGCACATCACTCCTGTACTCTCAGACATACCATATTCCCCATCGCACATCATCTCCAATCTCGCACATCACTCCCATACTCTCAGACACAGCCCATTCCCCATCACACATCATCTCCAATCTCACACATCACTCCTGTACTCTCAGACAAATTAGATTCCACATCACACATCATCTCCAATCTCACACATCACTCTTGTACTATAAGACACACCACATTCCCCATCACACATCATCTCCAATCTCACACATCACTCCTGTAATCTCAGACACACTAAATTCCCCATCACACATCATCTCCAATCTCTCACATCACTCCTGCCCACTCAGACACACCACATTCCCCATCACACATCATCTCCAATCTCACACATCACTCCTGTACTCTCGGACACACCACATTCCCCATCACACATCATCTCCAATCTCACACATCACTCCTGTACTCTCGGACACACCACATTCCCCATCACACATCATCTCCAATCTCACACATCACTCCTGCACTCTCAGACACACCACATTCCCCATCACTCTTCATCGCCAATCTCACACATCACTCCAGTACTCTCAGACACACCACATTCCCCAACACACATCATCTCCAATCGCACACATCACTCCTGTAGATTCAGACACATCACATTCCCCATCACGCATCATTTCCAATCTCACACATCACTCCTATACTCTCGGACACACCACATTGCCCATCACACACATCATCTCCAATATCACACAACAGACCTGTACTCTCAGACATACCATATTCCCCATCACACATCATCTCCAATCTCGCACATCACTCCTGTACTCTCAGACATACCATATTCCCCATCACACATCATCTCCAATATCGCACATCACTCCTGTACTCTCAGACACACCACATTTCCCATCACACATCATTTCCAATCTCGCACATCACTCCTGTACTCTCAGACACACCACATTTCCCATCACACATCATCTCCAATCTCACACATCACTCCTGTACTCTCAGACACACCATATTCCCCATCACTCTTCATCTCCATTCTTACACGTCACTCCTGTACTCTCAGGCACACCACATTCCCAATCACACATGACCTCCAATCTCACACATCACTCCTGTACTCTCAGACACACCATATTCCCCATCACTCTTCATCTCCATTCTTACACGTCACTCCTGTACTCTCAGGCACACCACATTCCCCATCACACATCAACTCCAATCTCACACCTCACTCCAGTACTCTGAGACACACCACATTCCCGATCAGACACCATCTCCAATCTCACACATCACTCCTGAACTCCCAGAAACACCACATACCCCATCACACATCATCTCCAATCACACAAATCAGTCCTGTACTCTCAGACACAGCACATTCCCCATCACACATCATCTCCAATCTCACACATCACTCCCATACTCTCAGACACAGCACATTCCCCATCACACATCATCTCCAATCTCACACATCACTCCTGTACTCTCAGACACAGCACATTCCCCATCACACATCATCTCCAATCTCACACATCATTCCTGTACTCTCAGACACAGCACATTCCCCATCACACATCATCTCCAATCTCACACATCATTCCTGTACTCTCAGACACAGCACATTCCCCATCACACAACATCTCCAATCTCACACATCACTCCTGTACTCTCAGACACACCATATTCCCCATCAAACTTCATCTCCATTCTTACACGTCACTCCTGTACTCTCAGGCAGACCACAATCCCCATCACACATGACCTCCAATCTCACACATCACTCCTGTACTCTAAGACACATCACATTCCCCATCATACATCATCTCCAATCTCGCACATGACTCCTGTCATCTCAGACACGTCAGATTCCCCATCACACATCAACTCCAATCTCACAAATCACTCCTGCACTCTCAGACTCTTCAGATTCTCCTTCACACATCATCTCCAATCTCACACATTAATCCTGTAATCTCAGACACATCAGATTCCCCATCACCCATCATCTCCAATCTCTTACATCACTCCTGTACTCTCGGACACACCACAATCCCCATCACACGATCCTCTCCATTCTCACACATCACTCCTGTACTCTCAGACACAGCATATTCCCCATCACACATCATCACCAATCTCACACATTACTCCTGTGCTCTCAGACACACCACATTCCCCATCACACATCATCTCCTATCTCACACATCACTCCTGTACTCTCCGACACACCACATTCCCCATCACACATCATCTCCAATCTCACACGTCACTCCTGTACTCTCAGGCACACCACATTCCCCATCACACATCATCTCCAATCTCTCACATCACTCCTGCCCTCTCAGACACACCACATTCCCCATCACACATCATCTCCAATCTCACACATCACTCCTGTACTCTCAGACACACCACCTTCCCCATCAGTCTTCATCGCCAAACTCACACATCACTCCAGTACTCTCAGACACACCACATTCCCCAACACACATCATCTCCAATCGCACACATCACTCCTGTAGATTCAGACACATCACATTCCCCATCACACATCATCTCCAATCTCACACATCCCTCCTGTACTCTCAGACGCACCACATTCCCCATCACACATCATCTCCAATCTTTCACATCACTGCTGTACTCTCAGACACACCACATTGCCCATCACACACATCATCTCCAATCTCACACATCACTCCTGTACTCTCAGACAAACCACATTCCCCATCACACATCAGCTTCAATCTCACATATCACTCCTGTACACTCAGACAAACCGCATTCCCCATCACACATCATCTCCATTCTCTCACATCACTCCTGTACTCTCAGACACACCACATTCCCCATCACACATCATCTCCAATCTCGCACATCACTCCTGTACTCTCAGACAAACCACATTCCCCATCACACATCATCTCCAATCTCACACATCACTCCTGTACTCTCAGACACACCACATTCCCCATCACGCATCATTTCCAATCTCACACATCACTCCCGTACTCTCAGACACAACACATTCCCCATCACACATCATCTCCATTCTCTCACATCACTCCTGTACTCTCAGACACACCACATTCCCCATAATACATCATCTCCAATCTCGCACATAACTCCTGTACTCTCAGACACACCACATTCTCCATCTCACATCATCTCCTTTCTCACACATCACTCCTGTACTCTCAGACATGCCATGTTCCCCATCGCACATCATCTCCAATCTCGCACATCACTCCCGTACTCTCAGACACACCACATTCCCCATCACACTTCATCTCCTTTCTCACACATCACTCCTGTACTCTCAGACACACCACATTCCCCATCACACATCATTTCCAATCTCACACATCACTCCCGTACTCTCAGACACACCACATTCCCCATCACACATCATCTCCAATTTCACACATCACTCCCGTACTCTCAGACACAACACATTCCCCATCACACATCATCTCCAATCTCACACAACAGACCTGTACTATCAGACACACCACATTCCCCATCACACATCATCTCCAATTTCACACAACAGACCTGTACTCTCAGGCACACCACATTCCGCATCACACATCATCTCCAATATCACACAACAGACCTGTACTCTCAGACATACCATATTCCCCATCACACATCATCTCCAATCTCACACATCACTCCTGTACTCTCAGACACACCACAATTCCCATCACACATCATTTCCAATCTCGCACATCACTCCTGCACTCTCAGACACAGCACATTTCCCATCACACATCATCTCCAATCTCACACATCACTCCTGTACTCTCAGACACACCACATTCCGCATCACACATCATCTCCAATCTCACACATCACTCCTGTACTCTCAGACACACCACATTGCCCATCACACACATCATCTCCAATCTCACACATCACTCCTGTACTCTCAGACAAACCACATTCCCCATCACACATCAGCTTCAATCTCACATATCACTCCTGTACACTCAGACATACCATATTCCCCATCGCACATCATCTCCATTCTCGCAAATCACTCCTGTACTCTCAGACACACCACACTTCCCATCACACATCATCTCCAATCTCACACATAACTCCTGTACTCGCAGACACACCAGATTCCCCATCACACATCATCTCCAATCTTTCACATTGCTCCTGTACTCTCAGACACACCACATTCCCCATCACACATCATCTCCAATCTCACACATCAGTCCTGTACACTCAGACACACCACCTTCCCCATCACACTTCATCGCCAATCTCACACATCACTCCAGTACTCTCAGACACAACACATTCCCCAACACACATCATCTCCAATCGCACACATCACTCCTGTCGATTCAGACACATCACATTCCCCATCACGCATCATTTCCAATGTCACACATCACTCCTGTACACTCAGACACATGATATTCCACAACACACATCAAATCCAATCTCACACATCAGTCCTGCACTCTCAGACACACCACATTCCCCAACACACATCATCTCCAATCGCACACATCACTCCTGTCGATTCAGACACATCACATTGCCCATCACACATCATTTCCAATCTCACACATCACTCCTGTACTCTCAGATACACCACATTCCATATCAGACATCATCTCCAATCTTTCACATCACTGCTGTACTCTCAGACACACCACATTGCCCATCACACACATCATCTCCAATCTCACACATCACTCCTGTACTCTCCGACAAACCACATTCCCCATCACACATCAGCTTCAATCTCACATATCACTCCGGTACACTCAGACAAACAGCATTCCCCATCACACATCATCTCCATTCTCTCAAATCACTCCTGTACTCTCAGACACACCACATTCCCCATAACACATCATCTCCAATCTCGCACATCACTCCTGTACTCTCAGACACACCACATTCCACATCACACATCAGTTCCAATCTCGCACATCACTCCTGTACTCTCAGACATACCATATTCCCCATCGCACATCATCTCCAATCTCGCACATCACTCCCATACTCTCAGACACAGCACATTCCCCATCACACATCATCTCCAATCTCACACATCACTCCTGTACTCTCAGACAAATTAGATTCCACATCACACATCATCTCCAATCTCACACATCACTCTTGTACTATAAGACACACCACATTCCCCATCACACATCATCTCCAATCTCACACATCACTCCTGTAATCTCAGACACACTAAATTCCCCATCACACATCATCTCTAATCTCACACATCACTCCTGTACATTCAGACACACCACATTCCCCATCAAACATCATCTCCAATCTCACCCATCACTCCTCTACACTCAGACACACCTCATTCCACATAACACATAATCTCCATTCTCACACAACACTCCAGTACTCTCAGACACACCAGATTCCCCATCACAAATCATCTCCAATCTCACACATCACTCCTGTTCTCTCAAATACACCACATTCCCCAACACACATCATCTCCAATCTCACACATCACTCCTGTACTCTCAGACACACCACATTCCCCAACACACATCATCTCCAATCTCACACATCACTCCTGTACTCTCAGACACACCACATTCCCCATCACACATCATCTCCAATTTCACACATAACTGCTGTACTCTCAGACACACCACATTGCCCATCACACATCATCTCCAATTTCACACATAACTGCTGTACTCTCAGACACACCACATTCCCCATCAAACATCATCTCCAATCTCACCCATCACTCCTCTACACTCAGACACACCTCATTCCACATAACACATAATCTCCATGCTCACACAACACTCCAGTACTCTCAGACACACCAGATTCCCCATCACAAATCATCTCCAATCTCACACATCACTCCTGTTCTCTCAAATACACCACATTCCCCATCACACATCATCTCCAATTTCACACATCACTCCTGTACTCTCAGACACACCACATTCCCCATCACACATCATCTCCAATTTCACACATAACTGCTGTACTCTCAGACACACCACATTGCCCATCACACATCATCTCCAATTTCACACATAACTGCTGTACTCTCAGACACACCACATTGCCCATCACACACATCATCTCCAATCTCACACATCACTCCTGTACTCTCCGACAAACCACATTCCCCATCACACATCAGCTTCAATCTCACATATCACTCCGGTACACTCAGACAAACAGCATTCCACATCACACATCATCTCCATTCTCTCAAATCACTCCTGTACTCTCAGACACACCACATTCCCCATAACACATCATCTCCAATCTCGCACATCACTCCTGCACTCTCTGACACACCACATTCGACATCACACATCAGTTCCAATCTCGCACATCACTCCTGTACTCTCAGACATACCATATTCCCCATCGCACATCATCTCCAATCTCGCACATCACTCCCATACTCTCAGACACAGCACATTTCCCATCACACATCATCTCCAATCTCACACATCACTCCTGTACTCTCAGACACACCATATTCCCCATCACTCTTCATCTCCATTCTTACACGTCACTCCTGCACTCTCAGGCACACCACATTCCCAATCACACATGACCTCCAATCTCACACATCACTCCTGTACTCTCAGACACACCATATTCCCCATCACTCTTCATCTCCATTCTTACACGTCACTCCTGTACTCTCAGGCACACCACATTCCCCATCACACATCAACTCCAATCTCACACCTCACTCCAGTACTCTGAGACACACCACATTCCCGATCAGACACCATCTCCAATCTCACACATCACTCCTGAACTCCCAGAAACACCACATACCCCATCACACATCATCTCCAATCACACAAATCAGTCCTGTACTCTCAGACACAGCACATTCCCCATCACACATCATCTCCAATCTCACACATCACTCCCATACTCTCAAACACAGCACATTCCCCATCACACATCATCTCCAATCTCATACATCAATCCTGTACTCGCAGACAGACCAGATTCCCCATCACACATCATCTCCAATCTTTCACATTGCTCCTGTACTCTCAGACACACCACATTCCCCATCACACATCATCTCCAATCTCACACATCAGTCCTGTACACTCAGACACACCACCTTCCCCATCACACTTCATCGCCAATCTCACACATCACTCCAGTACTCTCAGACACAACACATTCCCCAACACACATCATCTCCAATCGCACACATCACTCCTGTCGATTCAGACACATCACATTCCCCATCACGCATCATTTCCAATGTCACACATCACTCCTGTACACTCAGACACATGATATTCCACAACACACATCAAATCCAATCTCACACATCAGTCCTGCACTCTCAGACACACCACATTCCCCAACACACATCATCTCCAATCGCACACATCACTCCTGTCGATTCAGACACATCACATTGCCCATCACACATCATTTCCAATCTCACACATCACTCCTGTACTCTCAGATACACCACATTCCATATCAGACATCATCTCCAATCTTTCACATCACTGCTGTACTCTCAGACACACCACATTGCCCATCACACACATCATCTCCAATCTCACACATCACTCCTGTACTCTCCGACAAACCACATTCCCCATCACACATCAGCTTCAATCTCACATATCACTCCGGTACACTCAGACAAACAGCATTCCCCATCACACATCATCTCCATTCTCTCAAATCACTCCTGTACTCTCAGACACACCACATTCCCCATAACACATCATCTCCAATCTCGCACATCACTCCTGTACTCTCAGACACACCACATTCCACATCACACATCAGTTCCAATCTCGCACATCACTCCTGTACTCTCAGACATACCATATTCCCCATCGCACATCATCTCCAATCTCGCACATCACTCCCATACTCTCAGACACAGCACATTCCCCATCACACATCATCTCCAATCTCACACATCACTCTTGTACTATAAGACACACCACATTCCCCATCACACATCATCTCCAATCTCACACATCACTCCTGTAATCTCAGACACACTAAATTCCCCATCACACATCATCTCTAATCTCACACATCACTCCTGTACATTCAGACACACCACATTCCCCATCAAACATCATCTCCAATCTCACCCATCACTCCTCTACACTCAGACACACCTCATTCCACATAACACATAATCTCCATTCTCACACAACACTCCAGTACTCTCAGACACACCAGATTCCCCATCACAAATCATCTCCAATCTCACACATCACTCCTGTTCTCTCAAATACACCACATTCCCCAACACACATCATCTCCAATCTCATACATCACTCCTGTACTCTCAGACACACCACATTCCCCAACACACATCATCTCCAATCTCACACATCACTCCTGTACTCTCAGACACACCACATTCCCCATCACACATCATCTCCAATTTCACACATAACTGCTGTACTCTCAGACACACCACATTCCCCATCAAACATCATCTCCAATCTCACCCATCACTCCTCTACACTCAGACACACCTCATTCCACATAACACATAATCTCCATTCTCACACAACACTCCAGTACTCTCAGACACACCAGATTCCCCATCACAAATCATCTCCAATCTCACACATCACTCCTGTTCTCTCAAATACACCACATTCCCCAACACACATCATCTCCAATCTCACACATCACTCCTGTACTCTCAGACACACCACATTCCCCAACACACATCATCTCCAATCTCACACATCACTCCTGTACTCTCAGACACACCACATTCCCCATCACACATCATCTCCAATTTCACACATAACTGCTGTACTCTCAGACACACCACATTGCCCATCACACATCATCTCCAATTTCACACATAACTGCTGTACTCTCAGACACACCACATTGCCCATCACACACATCATCTCCAATCTCACACATCACTCCTGTACTCTCCGACAAACCACATTCCCCATCACACATCAGCTTCAATCTCACATATCACTCCGGTACACTCAGACAAACAGCATTCCCCATCACACATCATCTCCATTCTCTCAAATCACTCCTGTACTCTCAGACACACCACATTCCCCATAACACATCATCTCCAATCTCGCACATCACTCCTGCACTCTCAGACACACCACATTCGACATCACACATCAGTTCCAATCTCGCACATCACTCCTGTACTCTCAGACATACCATATTCCCCATCGCACATCATCTCCAATCTCGCACATCACTCCCATACTCTCAGACACAGCACATTTCCCATCACACATCATCTCCAATCTCACACATCACTCCTGTACTCTCAGACACACCATATTCCCCATCACTCTTCATCTCCATTCTTACACGTCACTCCTGTACTCTCAGGCACACCACATTCCCAATCACACATGACCTCCAATCTCACACATCACTCCTGTACTCTCAGACACACCATATTCCCCATCACTCTTCATCTCCATTCTTACACGTCACTCCTGTACTCTCAGGCACACCACATTCCCCATCACACATCAACTCCAATCTCACACCTCACTCCAGTACTCTGAGACACACCACATTCCCGATCAGACACCATCTCCAATCTCACACATCACTCCTGAACTCCCAGAAACACCACATACCCCATCACACATCATCTCCAATCACACAAATCAGTCCTGTACTCTCAGACACAGCACATTCCCCATCACACATCATCTCCAATCTCACACATCACTCCCATACTCTCAAACACAGCACATTCCCCATCACACATCATCTCCAATCTCACACATCACTCCTGTACTCTCAGACACAGCACATTCCCCATCACACATCATCTCCAATCTCACACATCATTCCTGTACTCTCAGACACAGCACATTCCCCATCACACATCATCTCCAATCTCACACATCATTCCTGTACTCTCAGACACAGCACATTCCCCATCACACAACATCTCCAATCTCACACATCACTCCTGTACTCTCAGACACACCATATTCCCCATCAAACTTCATCTCCATTCTTACACGTCACTCCTGTACTCTCAGGCAGACCACAATCCCCATCACACATGACCTCCAATCTCACACATCACTCCTGTACTCTAAGACACATCACATTCCCCATCATACATCATCTCCAATCTCGCACATGACTCCTGTCATCTCAGACACGTCAGATTCCCCATCACACATCAACTCCAATCTCACAAATCACTCCTGCACTCTCAGACTCTTCAGATTCTCCTTCACACATCATATCCAATCTCACACATTAATCCTGTCATCTCAGACACATCAGATTCCCCATCACCCATCATCTCCAATCTCTTACATCACTCCTGTACTCTCGGACACACCACAATCCCCATCACACGATCCTCTCCATTCTCACACATCACTCCTGTACTCTCAGACACAGCATATTCCCCATCACACATCATCACCAATCTCACACATTACTCCTGTGCTCTCAGACACACCACCTTCCCCATCACACATCATCACCAATCTCACACATTACTCCTGTGCTCTCAGACACACCACATTCCCCATCACACATCATCTCCTATCTCACACATCACTCCTGTACTCTCCGACACACCACATTCCCCATCACACATCATCTCCAATCTCACACGTCACTCCTGTACTCTCAGGCACACCACATTCCCCATCACACATCATCTCCAATCTCTCACATCACTCCTGCCCTCTCAGACACACCACATTCCCCATCACACATCATCTCCAATCTCACACATCACTCCTGTACTCTCAGACACACCACCTTCCCCATCAGTCTTCATCGCCAATCTCACACATCACTCCAGTACTCTCAGACACACCACATTCCCCAACACACATCATCTCCAATCGCACACATCACTCCTGTAGATTCAGACACATCACATTCCCCATCACACATCATCTCCAATCTCACACATCCCTCCTGTAATCTCAGACACACCACATTCCCCATCACACATCATCTCCAATCTTTCACATCACTGCTGTACTCTCAGACACACCACATTGCCCATCACACACATCATCTCCAATCTCACACATCACTCCTGTACTCTCAGACAAACCACATTCCCCATCACACATCAGCTTCAATCTCACATATCACTCCTGTACACTCAGACAAACCGCATTCCCCATCACACATCATCTCCATTCTCTCACATCACTCCTGTACTCTCAGACACACCACATTCCCCATCACACATCATCTCCAATCTCGCACATCACTCCTGTACTCTCAGACAAACCACATTCCCCATCACACATCATCTCCAATCTCACACATCACTCCTGTACTCTCAGACACACCACATTCCCCATCACGCATCATTTCCAATCTCACACATCACTCCCGTACTCTCAGACACAACACATTCCCCATCACACATCATCTCCATTCTCTCACATCACTCCTGTACTCTCAGACACACCACATTCCCCATAATACATCATCTCCAATCTCGCACATCACTCCTGTACTCTCAGACACACCACATTCTCCATCTCACATCATCTCCTTTCTCACACATCACTCCTGTACTCTCAGACATGCCATGTTCCCCATCGCACATCATCTCCAATCTCGCACATCACTCCTGTACTCTCAGACACACCACATTCTCCATCTCACATCATCTCCTTTCTCACACATCACTCCTGTACTCTCAGACACACCACATTCCCCATCACACATCATTTCCAATCTCACACATCACTCCCGTACTCTCAGACACACCACATTCCCCATCACACATCATCTCCAATTTCATACATCACTCCCGTACTCTCAGACACAACACATTCCCCATCACACATCATCTCCAATCTCACACAACAGACCTGTACTATCAGACACACCACATTCCCCATCACACATCATCTCCAATTTCACACAACAGACCTGTACTCTCAGGCACACCACATTCCGCATCACACATCATCTCCAATATCACACAACAGACCTGTACTCTCAGACATACCATATTCCCCATCACACATCATCTCCTATCTCACACATCACTCCTGTACTCTCAGACACACCACAATTCCCATCACACATCATTTCCAATCTCGCACATCACTCCTGTACTCTCAGACACACCACATTTCCCATCACACATCATCTCCAATCTCACACATCACTCCTGTACTCTCAGACACACCACATTCCGCATCACACATCATCTCCAATCTCAAACATCACTCCTGTACTCTCAGACACACCACATTGCCCATCATACACATCATCTCCAATCTCACACATCACTCCTGTACTCTCAGACAAACCACATTCCCCATCACACATCAGCTTCAATCTCACATATCACTCCTGTACACTCAGACATACCATATTCCCCATCGCACATCATCTCCATTCTCGCAAATCACTCCTGTACTCTCAGACACACCACACTTCCCATCACACATCATCTCCAATCTCACACATAACTCCTGAACTCTCAGACACAACACATTCCCCATCACACATCATCTCCAATCTCATACATCAATCCTGTACTCGCAGACAGACCAGATTCCCCATCACACATCATCTCCAATCTTTCACATTGCTCCTGTACTCTCAGACACACCACATTCCCCATCACACATCATCTCCAATCTCACACATCAGTCCTGTACACTCAGACACACCACCTTCCCCATCACACTTCATCGCCAATCTCACACATCACTCCAGTACTCTCAGACACAACACATTCCCCAACACACATCATCTCCAATCGCACACATCACTCCTGTCGATTCAGACACATCACATTCCCCATCACGCATCATTTCCAATGTCACACATCACTCCTGTACACTCAGACACATGATATTCCACAACACACATCAAATCCAATCTCACACATCAGTCCTGCACTCTCAGACACACCACATTCCCCAACACACATCATCTCCAATCGCACACATCACTCCTGTCGATTCAGACACATCACATTGCCCATCACACATCATTTCCAATCTCACACATCACTCCTGTACTCTCAGATACACCACATTCCATATCAGACATCATCTCCAATCTTTCACATCACTGCTGTACTCTCAGACACACCACATTGCCCATCACACACATCATCTCCAATCTCACACATCACTCCTGTACTCTCCGACAAACCACATTCCCCATCACACATCAGCTTCAATCTCACATATCACTCCGGTACACTCAGACAAACAGCATTCCCCATCACACATCATCTCCATTCTCTCAAATCACTCCTGTACTCTCAGACACACCACATTCCCCATAACACATCATCTCCAATCTCGCACATCACTCCTGTACTCTCAGACACACCACATTCCACATCACACATCAGTTCCAATCTCGCACATCACTCCTGTACTCTCAGACATACCATATTCCCCATCGCACATCATCTCCAATCTCGCACATCACTCCCATACTCTCAGACACAGCACATTCCCCATCACACATCATCTCCAATCTCACACATCACTCCTGTACTCTCAGACAAATTAGATTCCACATCACACATCATCTCCAATCTCACACATCACTCTTGTACTATAAGACACACCACATTCCCCATCACACATCATCTCCAATCTCACACATCACTCCTGTAATCTCAGACACACTAAATTCCCCATCACACATCATCTCTAATCTCACACATCACTCCTGTACATTCAGACACACCACATTCCCCATCAAACATCATCACCAATCTCACCCATCACTCCTCTACACTCAGACACACCTCATTCCACATAACACATAATCTCCATTCTCACACAACACTCCAGTACTCTCAGACACACCAGATTCCCCATCACAAATCATCTCCAATCTCACACATCACTCCTGTTCTCTCAAATACACCACATTCCCCAACACACATCATCTCCAATCTCACACATCACTCCTGTACTCTCAGACACACCACATTCCCCAACACACATCATCTCCAATCTCACACATCACTCCTGTACTCTCAGACACACTACATTCCCCATCACACATCATCTCCAATTTCACACATAACTGCTGTACTCTCAGACACACCACATTGCCCATCACACATCATCTCCAATTTCACACATAACTGCTGTACTCTCAGACACACCACATTGCCCATCACACACATCATCTCCAATCTCACACTTCACTCCTGTACTCTCAGACAAACCACATTCCCCATCACACATCAGCTTCAATCTCACATATCACTCCTGTACACTCAGACATACCATATTCCCCATCGCACATCATCTCCATTCTCGCAAATCACTCCTGTACTCTCAGACACACCACACTTCCCATCACACATCATCTCCAATCTCACACATAACTCCTGAACTCTCAGACACACCACATTCCGCATCACACAATCTCACACATCACTCCTGTACGCTCAGACACACCACATTCCCCATCACACATCATCTCCAATCTCATACATCAATCCTGTACTCGCAGACACACCAGATTCCCCATCACACATCATCTCCAATCTTTCACATTGCTCCTGTACTCTCAGACACACCACATTCCCCATCACACATCATCTCCAATCTCACACATCAGTCCTGTACACTCAGACACACCACCTTCCCCATCACACTTCATCGCCAATCTCACACATCACTCCAGTACTCTCAGACACAACACATTCCCCAACACACATCATCTCCAATCGCACACTACACTCCTGTCGATTCAGACACATCACATTTCCCATCACGCATCATTTCCAATGTCACACATTACTCCTGTACTCTCAGACACATGATATTCCACAACACACATCAAATCCAATCTCACACATCAGTCCTGCACTCTCAGATACACCACATTCCCCAACACACATCATCTCCAATCGCACACATCACTCCTGTCGATTCAGACACATCACATTGCCCATCACACATCATTTCCAATCTCACACATCACTCCTGTACTCTCAGATACACCACATTCCCCATCAGACATCATCTCCAATCTTTGACATCACTGCTGTACTCTCAGACACACCACATTGCCCATCACACACATCATCTCCAATCTCACACATCACTCCTGTACTCTCCGACAAGCCACATTCCCCATCACACATCAGCTTCAATCTCACATATCACTCCGGTACACTCAGACAAACAGCATTCCCCATCACACATCATCTCCATTCTCTCAAATCACTCCTGTACTCTCAGACACACCACATTCCCCATAACACATCATCTCCAATCTCGCACATCACTCCTGCACTCTCAGACACACCACATTCCACATCACACATCAGTTCCAATCTCGCACATCACTCCTGTACTCTCAGACATACCATATTCCCCATCGCACATCATCTCCAATCTCGCACATCACTCCCATACTCTCAGACACAGCACATTCCCCATCACACATCACCTCCAATCTCACACATCACTCCTGTACTCTCAGACAAATTAGATTCCACATCACACATCATCTCCAATCTCACACATCACTCTTGTACTATAAGACACACCACATTCCCCATCACACATCATCTCCAATCTCACACATCACTCCTGTAATCTGAGACACACTAAATTCCCCATCACACATCATCTCTAATCTCACACATCACTCCTGTACTCTCAGACACACCACATTCCCCATCACACATCATCTCCAATCTCACCCATCACTCCTGTACATTCAGACACACCACATTCCCCATCACACATCATCTCCAATCTCACCCATCACTCCTCTACACTCAGACACACCTCATTCCACATCACACATAATCTCCATTCTCACACAACACTCCAGTACTCTCAGACACACCAGATTCCCCATCACAAATCATCTCCAATCTCACACATCACTCCTGTTCTCTCAAATACACCACATTCCCCAACACACATCATCTCCAATCTCACACATCACTCCTGTACTCTCAGACACACCACATTCCCCATCACACATCATCTCCTATCTCACACATCACTCCTGTACTTTCCGACACACCACATTCCCCATCACACATCATCTCCAATCTCACACATCACTCCTGTACTCTCAGACAGACCACATTCCCCATCACACATCATCTTCAATCTCACACATCAC
Organism: Heterodontus francisci; assembly: GCF_036365525.1. NCBI lineage: Eukaryota > Metazoa > Chordata > Chondrichthyes > Heterodontiformes > Heterodontidae > Heterodontus > Heterodontus francisci. Next base: position 9,123,239 of record NC_090380.1, on the reverse strand, counting down.
TCCTGTACTCTCAGACACACCATATTCCCCATCACTCTTCATCTCCATTCTTACACGTCACTCCTGTACTCTCAGGCACACCACATTCCCCATCACACATCAACTCCAATCTCACACATCATTCCTGTACTCTCAGACACAGCACATTCCCCATCACACATCATCTCCAATCTCACACATCATTCCTGTACTCTCAGACACAGCACATTCCCCATCACACAACATCTCCAATCTCACACATCACTCCTGTACTCTCAGACACACCATATTCCCCATCAAACTTCATCTCCATTCTTACACGTCACTCCTGTACTCTCAGGCAGACCACAATCCCCATCACACATGACCTCCAATCTCACACATCACTCCTGTACTCTAAGACACATCACATTCCCCATCATACATCATCTCCAATCTCGCACATGACTCCTGTCATCTCAGACACGTCAGATTCCCCATCACACATCAACTCCAATCTCACAAATCACTCCTGCACTCTCAGACTCTTCAGATTCTCCTTCACACATCATATCCAATCTCACACATTAATCCTGTCATCTCAGACACATCAGATTCCCCATCACCCATCATCTCCAATCTCTTACATCACTCCTGTACTCTCGGACACACCACAATCCCCATCACACGATCCTCTCCATTCTCACACATCACTCCTGTACTCTCAGACACAGCATATTCCCCATCACACATCATCACCAATCTCACACATTACTCCTGTGCTCTCAGACACACCACCTTCCCCATCACACATCATCACCAATCTCACACATTACTCCTGTGCTCTCAGACACACCACATTCCCCATCACACATCATCTCCTATCTCACACATCACTCCTGTACTCTCCGACACACCACATTCCCCATCACACATCATCTCCAATCTCACACGTCACTCCTGTACTCTCAGGCACACCACATTCCCCATCACACATCATCTCCAATCTCTCACATCACTCCTGCCCTCTCAGACACACCACATTCCCCATCACACATCATCTCCAATCTCACACATCACTCCTGTACTCTCAGACACACCACCTTCCCCATCAGTCTTCATCGCCAATCTCACACATCACTCCAGTACTCTCAGACACACCACATTCCCCAACACACATCATCTCCAATCGCACACATCACTCCTGTAGATTCAGACACATCACATTCCACATCACACATCATCTCCAATCTCACACATCCCTCCTGTAATCTCAGACACACCACATTCCCCATCACACATCATCTCCAATCTTTCACATCACTGCTGTACTCTCAGACACACCACATTGCCCATCACACACATCATCTCCAATCTCACACATCACTCCTGTACTCTCAGACAAACCACATTCCCCATCACACATCAGCTTCAATCTCACATATCACTCCTGTACACTCAGACAAACCGCATTCCCCATCACACATCATCTCCATTCTCTCACATCACTCCTGTACTCTCAGACACACCACATTCCCCATCACACATCATCTCCAATCTCGCACATCACTCCTGTACTCTCAGACAAACCACATTCCCCATCACACATCATCTCCAATCTCACACATCACTCCTGTACTCTCAGACACACCACATTCCCCATCACGCATCATTTCCAATCTCACACATCACTCCCGTACTCTCAGACACAACACATTCCCCATCACACATCATCTCCATTCTCTCACATCACTCCTGTACTCTCAGACACACCACATTCCCCATAATACATCATCTCCAATCTCGCACATCACTCCTGTACTCTCAGACACACCACATTCTCCATCTCACATCATCTCCTTTCTCACACATCACTCCTGTACTCTCAGACATGCCATGTTCCCCATCGCACATCATCTCCAATCTCGCACATCACTCCTGTACTCTCAGACACACCACATTCTCCATCTCACATCATCTCCTTTCTCACACATCACTCCTGTACTCTCAGACACACCACATTCCCCATCACACATCATTTCCAATCTCACACATCACTCCCGTACTCTCAGACACACCACATTCCCCATCACACATCATCTCCAATTTCATACATCACTCCCGTACTCTCAGACACAACACATTCCCCATCACACATCATCTCCAATCTCACACAACAGACCTGTACTATCAGACACACCACATTCCCCATCACACATCATCTCCAATTTCACACAACAGACCTGTACTCTCAGGCACACCACATTCCGCATCACACATCATCTCCAATATCACACAACAGACCTGTACTCTCAGACATACCATATTCCCCATCACACATCATCTCCTATCTCACACATCACTCCTGTACTCTCAGACACACCACAATTCCCATCACACATCATTTCCAATCTCGCACATCACTCCTGTACTCTCAGACACACCACATTTCCCATCACACATCATCTCCAATCTCACACATCACTCCTGTACTCTCAGACACACCACATTCCGCATCACACATCATCTCCAATCTCAAACATCACTCCTGTACTCTCAGACACACCACATTGCCCATCACACACATCATCTCCAATCTCACACATCACTCCTGTACTCTCAGACAAACCACATTCCCCATCACACATCAGCTTCAATCTCACATATCACTCCTGTACACTCAGACATACCATATTCCCCATCGCACATCATCTCCATTCTCGCAAATCACTCCTGTACTCTCAGACACACCACACTTCCCATCACACATCATCTCCAATCTCACACATAACTCCTGAACTCTCAGACACAACACATTCCCCATCACACATCATCTCCAATCTCATACATCAATCCTGTACTCGCAGACAGACCAGATTCCCCATCACACATCATCTCCAATCTTTCACATTGCTCCTGTACTCTCAGACACACCACATTCCCCATCACACATCATCTCCAATCTCACACATCAGTCCTGTACACTCAGACACACCACCTTCCCCATCACACTTCATCGCCAATCTCACACATCACTCCAGTACTCTCAGACACAACACATTCCCCAACACACATCATCTCCAATCGCACACATCACTCCTGTCGATTCAGACACATCACATTCCCCATCACGCATCATTTCCAATGTCACACTTCACTCCTGTACACTCAGACACATGATATTCCACAACACACATCAAATCCAATCTCACACATCAGTCCTGCACTCTCAGACACACCACATTCCCCAACACACATCATCTCCAATCGCACACATCACTCCTGTCGATTCAGACACATCACATTGCCCATCACACATCATTTCCAATCTCACACATCACTCCTGTACTCTCAGATACACCACATTCCATATCAGACATCATCTCCAATCTTTCACATCACTGCTGTACTCTCAGACACACCACATTGCCCATCACACACATCATCTCCAATCTCACACATCACTCCTGTACTCTCCGACAAACCACATTCCCCATCACACATCAGCTTCAATCTCACATATCACTCCGGTACACTCAGACAAACAGCATTCCCCATCACACATCATCTCCATTCTCTCAAATCACTCCTGTACTCTCAGACACACCACATTCCCCATAACACATCATCTCCAATCTCGCACATCACTCCTGTACTCTCAGACACACCACATTCCACATCACACATCAGTTCCAATCTCGCACATCACTCCTGTACTCTCAGACATACCATATTCCCCATCGCACATCATCTCCAATCTCGCACATCACTCCCATACTCTCAGACACAGCACATTCCCCATCACACATCATCTCCAATCTCACACATCACTCCTGTACTCTCAGACAAATTAGATTCCACATCACACATCATCTCCAATCTCACACATCACTCTTGTACTATAAGACACACCACATTCCCCATCACACATCATCTCCAATCTCACACATCACTCCTGTAATCTCAGACACACTAAATTCCCCATCACAAATCATCTCCAATCTCACACATCACTCCTGTTCTCTCAAATACACCACATTCCCCAACACACATCATCTCCAATCTCACACATCACTCCTGTACTCTCAGACACACCACATTCCCCAACACACATCATCTCCAATCTCACACATCACTCCTGTACTCTCAGACACACTACATTCCCCATCACACATCATCTCCAATTTCACACATAACTGCTGTACTCTCAGACACACCACATTGCCCATCACACATCATCTCCAATTTCACACATAACTGCTGTACTCTCAGACACACCACATTGCCCATCACACACATCATCTCCAATCTCACACTTCACTCCTGTACTCTCAGACAAACCACATTCCCCATCACACATCAGCTTCAATCTCACATATCACTCCTGTACACTCAGACATACCATATTCCCCATCACACATCAACTCCAATCTCACAAATCACTCCTGCACTCTCAGACTCTTCAGATTCTCCTTCACACATCATATCCAATCTCACACATTAATCCTGTCATCTCAGACACATCAGATTCCCCATCACCCATCATCTCCAATCTCTTACATCACTCCTGTACTCTCGGACACACCACAATCCCCATCACACGATCCTCTCCATTCTCACACATCACTCCTGTACTCTCAGACACAGCATATTCCCCATCACACATCATCACCAATCTCACACATTACTCCTGTGCTCTCAGACACACCACCTTCCCCATCACACATCATCACCAATCTCACACATTACTCCTGTGCTCTCAGACACACCACATTCCCCATCACACATCATCTCCTATCTCACACATCACTCCTGTACTCACCGACACACCACATTCCCCATCACACATCATCTCCAATCTCACACGTCACTCCTGTACTCTCAGGCACACCACATTCCCCATCACACATCATCTCCAATCTCTCACATCACTCCTGCCCTCTCAGACACACCACATTCCCCATCACACATCATCTCCAATCTCACACATCACTCCTGTACTCTCAGACACACCACCTTCCCCATCAGTCTTCATCGCCAATCTCACACATCACTCCAGTACTCTCAGACACACCACATTCCCCAACACACATCATCTCCAATCGCACACATCACTCCTGTAGATTCAGACACATCACATTCCACATCACACATCATCTCCAATCTCACACATCCCTCCTGTAATCTCAGACACACCACATTCCCCATCACACATCATCTCCAATCTTTCACATCACTGCTGTACTCTCAGACACACCACATTGCCCATCACACACATCATCTCCAATCTCACACATCACTCCTGTACACTCAGACAAACCGCATTCCCCATCACACATCATCTCCATTCTCTCACATCACTCCTGTACTCTCAGACACACCACATTCCCCATCACACATCATCTCCAATCTCGCACATCACTCCTGTACTCTCAGACAAACCACATTCCCCATCACACATCATCTCCAATCTCACACATCACTCCTGTACTCTCAGACACACCACATTCCCCATCACGCATCATTTCCAATCTCACACATCACTCCCGTACTCTCAGACACAACACATTCCCCATCACACATCATCTCCATTCTCTCACATCACTCCTGTACTCTCAGACACACCACATTCCCCATAATACATCATCTCCAATCTCGCACATCACTCCTGTACTCTCAGACACACCACATTCTCCATCTCACATCATCTCCTTTCTCACACATCACTCCTGTACTCTCAGACATGCCATGTTCCCCATCGCACATCATCTCCAATCTCGCACATCACTCCTGTACTCTCAGACACACCACATTCTCCATCTCACATCATCTCCTTTCTCACACATCACTCCTGTACTCTCAGACACACCACATTCCCCATCACACATCATTTCCAATCTCACACATCACTCCCGTACTCTCAGACACACCACATTCCCCATCACACATCATCTCCAATTTCATACATCACTCCCGTACTCTCAGACACAACACATTCCCCATCACACATCATCTCCAATCTCACACAACAGACCTGTACTATCAGACACACCACATTCCCCATCACACATCATCTCCAATTTCACACAACAGACCTGTACTCTCAGGCACACCACATTCCGCATCACACATCATCTCCAATATCACACAACAGACCTGTACTCTCAGACATACCATATTCCCCATCACACATCATCTCCTATCTCACACATCACTCCTGTACTCTCAGACACACCACAATTCCCATCACACATCATTTCCAATCTCGCACATCACTCCTGTACTCTCAGACACACCACATTTCCCATCACACATCATCTCCAATCTCACACATCACTCCTGTACTCTCAGACACACCACATTCCGCATCACACATCATCTCCAATCTCAAACATCACTCCTGTACTCTCAGACACACCACATTGCCCATCACACACATCATCTCCAATCTCACACATCACTCCTGTACTCTCAGACAAACCACATTCCCCATCACACATCAGCTTCAATCTCACATATCACTCCTGTACACTCAGACATACCATATTCCCCATCGCACATCATCTCCATTCTCGCAAATCACTCCTGTACTCTCAGACACACCACACTTCCCATCACACATCATCTCCAATCTCACACATAACTCCTGAACTCTCAGACACAACACATTCCCCATCACACATCATCTCCAATCTCATACATCAATCCTGTACTCGCAGACAGACCAGATTCCCCATCACACATCATCTCCAATCTTTCACATTGCTCCTGTACTCTCAGACACACCACATTCCCCATCACACATCATCTCCAATCTCACACATCAGTCCTGTACACTCAGACACACCACCTTCCCCATCACACTTCATCGCCAATCTCACACATCACTCCAGTACTCTCAGACACAACACATTCCCCAACACACATCATCTCCAATCGCACACATCACTCCTGTCGATTCAGACACATCACATTCCCCATCACGCATCATTTCCAATGTCACACATCACTCCTGTACACTCAGACACATGATATTCCACAACACACATCAAATCCAATCTCACACATCAGTCCTGCACTCTCAGACACACCACATTCCCCAACACACATCATCTCCAATCGCACACATCACTCCTGTCGATTCAGACACATCACATTGCCCATCACACATCATTTCCAATCTCACACATCACTCCTGTACTCTCAGATACACCACATTCCATATCAGACATCATCTCCAATCTTTCACATCACTGCTGTACTCTCAGACACACCACATTGCCCATCACACACATCATCTCCAATCTCACACATCACTCCTGTACTCTCCGACAAACCACATTCCCCATCACACATCAGCTTCAATCTCACATATCACTCCGGTACACTCAGACAAACAGCATTCCCCATCACACATCATCTCCATTCTCTCAAATCACTCCTGTACTCTCAGACACACCACATTCCCCATAACACATCATCTCCAATCTCGCACATCACTCCTGTACTCTCAGACACACCACATTCCACATCACACATCAGTTCCAATCTCGCACATCACTCCTGTACTCTCAGACATACCATATTCCCCATCGCACATCATCTCCAATCTCGCACATCACTCCCATACTCTCAGACACAGCACATTCCCCATCACACATCATCTCCAATCTCACACATCACTCCTGTACTCTCAGACAAATTAGATTCCACATCACACATCATCTCCAATCTCACACATCACTCTTGTACTATAAGACACACCACATTCCCCATCACACATCATCTCCAATCTCACACATCACTCCTGTAATCTCAGACACACTAAATTCCCCATCACAAATCATCTCCAATCTCACACATCACTCCTGTTCTCTCAAATACACCACATTCCCCAACACACATCATCTCCAATCTCACACATCACTCCTGTACTCTCAGACACACCACATTCCCCAACACACATCATCTCCAATCTCACACATCACTCCTGTACTCTCAGACACACTACATTCCCCATCACACATCATCTCCAATTTCACACATAACTGCTGTACTCTCAGACACACCACATTGCCCATCACACATCATCTCCAATTTCACACATAACTGCTGTACTCTCAGACACACCACATTGCCCATCACACACATCATCTCCAATCTCACACTTCACTCCTGTACTCTCAGACAAACCACATTCCCCATCACACATCAGCTTCAATCTCACATATCACTCCTGTACACTCAGACATACCATATTCCCCATCGCACATCATCTCCATTCTCGCAAATCACTCCTGTACTCTCAGACACACCACACTTCCCATCACACATCATCTCCAATCTCACACATAACTCCTGAACTCTCAGACACACCACATTCCACATCACACAATCTCACACATCACTCCTGTACTCTCAGACACACCACATTCCCCATCACACATCATCTCCAATCTCATACATCAATCCTGTACTCGCAGACACACCAGATTCCCCATCACACATCATCTCCAATCTTTCACATTGCTCCTGTACTCTCAGACACACCACATTCCCCATCACACATCATCTCCAATCTCACACATCAGTCCTGTACACTCAGACACACCACCTTCCCCATCACACTTCATCGCCAATCTCACACATCACTCCAGTACTCTCAGACACAACACATTCCCCAACACACATCATCTCCAATCGCACACTTCACTCCTGTCGATTCAGACACATCACATTTCCCATCACGCATCATTTCCAATGTCACACATCACTCCTGTACTCTCAGACACATGATATTCCACAACACACATCAAATCCAATCTCACACATCAGTCCTGCACTCTCAGATACACCACATTCCCCAACACACATCATCTCCAATCGCACACATCACTCCTGTCGATTCAGACACATCACATTGCCCATCACACATCATTTCCAATCTCACACATCACTCCTGTACTCTCAGATACACCACATTCCCCATCAGACATCATCTCCAATCTCACACATCACTGCTGTACTCTCAGACACACCACATTGCCCATCACACACATCATCTCCAATCTCACACATCACTCCTGTACTCTCCGACAAACCACATTCCCCATCACACATCAGCTTCAATCTCACATATCACTCCGGTACACTCAGACAAACAGCATTCCCCATCACACATCATCTCCATTCTCTCAAATCACTCCTGTACTCTCAGACACACCACATTCCCCATAACACATCATCTCCAATCTCGCACATCACTCCTGCACTCTCAGACACACCACATTCCACATCACACATCAGTTCCAATCTCGCACATCACTCCTGTACTCTCAGACATACCATATTCCCCATCGCACATCATCTCCAATCTCGCACATCACTCCCATACTCTCAGACACAGCACATTCCCCATCACACATCACCTCCAATCTCACACATCACTCCTGTACTCTCAGACAAATTAGATTCCACATCACACATCATCTCCAATCTCACACATCACTCTTGTACTATAAGACACACCACATTCCCCATCACACATCAGCTTCAATCTCACATATCACTCCGGTACACTCAGACAAACAGCATTCCCCATCACACATCATCTCCAATCTTTCACATCACTGCTGTACTCTCAGACACACCACATTCCCCATCACACATCATCTCCAATTTCACACATAACTGCTGTACACTCAGACACACCACATTGCCCATCACACATCAGCTTCAATCTCACATATCACTCCGGTGCACTCAGACAAACAGCATTCCCCATCACACATCATCTCCATTCTCTCAAATCACTCCTGTACTCTCAGACACACCACATTCCCCATAACACATCATCTCCAATCTCGCACATCACTCCTGTACTCTCCGACAAACCACATTCCCCATCACACATCAGCTTCAATCTCACATATCACTCCGGTACACTCAGACAAACAGCATTCCCCATCACACATCATCTCCATTCTCTCAAATCACTCCTGTACTCTCAGACACACCACATTCCCCATAACACATCATCTCCAATCTCGCACATCACTCCTGTACTCTCAGACACACCACATTCCACATCACACATCAGTTCCAATCTCGCACATCACTCCTGTACTCTCAGACATACCATATTCCCCATCGCACATCATCTCCAATCTCGCACATCACTCCCATACTCTCAGACACAGCACATTCCCCATTACACATCATCTCCAATCTCACACATCACTCCTGTACTCTCAGACAAATTAGATTCCACATCACACATCATCTCCAATCTCACACATCACTCTTGTACTATAAGACACACCACATTCCCCATCACACATCATCTCCAATCTCACACATCACTCCTGTAATCTGAGACACACTAAATTCCCCATCACACATCATCTCTAATCTCACACATCACTCCTGTACTCTCAGACACACCACATTCCCCATCACACATCATCTCCAATCTCACCCATCACTCCTGTACATTCAGACACACCACATTCCCCATCACACATCATCTCCAATCTCACCCATCACTCCTCTACACTCAGACACACCTCATTCCACATCACACATAATCTCCATTCTCACACAACACTCCAGTACTCTCAGACACACCAGATTCCCCATCACAAATCATCTCCAATCTCACACATCACTCCTGTTCTCTCAAATACACCACATTCCCCAACACACATCATCTCCAATCTCACACATCACTCCTGTACTCTCAGACACACCACATTCCCCATCACACATCATCTCCTATCTCACACATCACTCCTGTACTTTCCGACACACCACATTCCCCATCACACATCATCTCCAATCTCACACATCACTCCTGTACTCTCAGACAGACCACATTCCCCATCACACATCATCTCCAATCTCACACATCACTCCTGTACTCTCAGACACACCATATTCCCCATCACTCTTCATCTCCATTCTTACACGTCACTCCTGTACTCTCAGGCACACCACATTCCCCATCACACATCAACTCCAATCTCACACCTCACTCCAGTACTCTGAGACACACCACATTCCCGATCAGACATCATCTCCAATCACACAAATCAGTCCTGTACTCTCAGACACACCACATTCCCCATGACACATCATCTACAATCTCACACATCACTCCCATACTCTCAGACACAGCACATTCCCCATCACACATCATCTCCAATCTCACACATCATTCCTGTACTCTCAGACACAGCACATTCCCCATCACACATCATCTCCAATCTCACACATCACTCCTGTACTCTCAGACAAATTAGATTCCACATCACACATCATTTCCAATCTCACACATCACACCTGTAGTCTCAGACACACCACATTCCCCATCACACATCATTTCCAATCTCACACATCACTCCTGTACTCTCAGACACACCACATTCCCCATCACACAACATCTCCAATCTCACACATCACTCCTGTACTCTCAGACACACCACATTCCCCATCACACATCATTTCCAATCTCACACATCACTCCTGTACTCTCAGACACACCACATTCCCCATCACACATCATCTCAAATCTCACACATCACACCTGTACTCTCAGACACACCATATTCACCATCAAACTTCATCTCCATTCTTACACGTCACTCCTGTACTCTCAGGCAGACCACAACCCCCATCACACATGACCTCCAATCTCACACATCACTCCTGTACTCTAAGACACATCAGATTCCCCATCATACATCATCTCCAATCTCACACATCACTCCTGTACTCTCAGAAAAATTAGATTCCCCATCACACATCATCTCCAATCTCACACATCACTCCTGTAATCTCAGACACACTAAATTCCCCATCACACATCATCTCTAATCTCACACATCACTCCTGTACTCTCAGACACATCACATTCCCCATCACACATCATCTCCAATCTCACCCATCACTCCTGTACATTCAGAAACACCACATTCCCCATCACACATCATCTCCAATCTCACCCATCACTCCTCTACACTCAGACACACCTCATTCCACAGCACACATAATCTCCATTCTCACACAACACTCCAGTACTCTCAGACACACCACATTCCCCATCACAAATCATCTCCAATCTCACACATCACTCCTGTTCTCTCAAATACAACACATTCCCCAACACACATCATCTCCAATCTCACACATCACTCCTGTACTCTCAGACAGACCACATTCCCCATCACACATCATCTCCAATCTCACACATCACTCCTGTACTCTCCGACACACCACATTCCCCATCACACATCATCTCCAATCTCACACATCACTCCTGTACTCTCAGACACACCACATTCCCCATCACACATCATCTCCAATTTCACACATAACTGCTGTACTCTCAGACACACCACATTTCCCATCACACATCATCTCCAATCTCACACATCACTCCTGTACTCTCAGACACACCACATTCCCCATCACACATCATCTCCAATCTCACACATCACTCCTGTACTCTCAGACACACCACATTCCCCATCACACATCATCTCCAATTTCACACATAACTGCTGTACTCTCAGACACACCACATTCCCCATCACACATCATCTCCAACCTCACACATCACTCCTGTACTCTCCGACACACCACATTCCCCATCACACATCATCTCCTATCTCACACCTCACTCCTGTTATCTCCGACACACCACATTCCCCATCACACATCATCTCCAATCTCACACATCACTCCTGTACTCTCAGACACACCACATTCCCCATCACACATCATCTCCTATCTCACACATCACTCCTGGCCTCTCCGACACACCACATTCCCCATCACACATCATCTCCAATCTCACACATCACTCCTGTACTATCAGACACACCACATTCCCCATCACACATCATCTCCAATTTCACACATAACTGCTGTACTCTCAGACAAACCACATTCCCCATCACACATCAGCTTCAATCTCACATATCACTCCTGTACACTCAGACATACCATATTCCCCATCGCACATCATCTCCATTCTCGCAAATCACTCCTGTACTCTCAGACACACCACAATTCCCATCACACATCATCTCCAATCTCACACATAACTCCTGAACTCTCAGACACACCACATTCCACATCACACAATCTCACACATCACTCCTGTACTCTCAGACACACCACATTCCCCATCACACATCATCTCCAATCTCATACATCAATCCTGTATTCGCAGACACACCAGATTCCCCATCACACATCATCTCCAATCTTTCACATTGCTCCTGTACTCTCAGACACACCACCTTCCCCATCACACTTCATCTCCAATCTCACACATCACTCCAGTACTCTCAGACACAACACATTCCCCAACACACATCATCTCCAATCGCACACATCACTCCTGTCGATTCAGACACATCACATTCCCCATCACGCATCATTTCCAATGTCACACATCACTCCTGTACTCTCAGACACATGATATTCCACAACACACATCAAATCCAATCTCACACATCAGTCCTGCACTCTCAGACACACCACATTCCCCAACACACATCATCTCCAATCTCACACATCACTCCTGTCGATTCAGACACATCACATTGCCCATCACACATCATTTCCAATCTCACACATCACTCCTGTACTCTCAGATACACCACATTCCCCATCAGACATCATCTCCAATCTTTCACATCACTGCTGTACTCTCAGACAAACCATATTCCCCATCACACATCATCTCCAATTTCACACATAACTGCTGTACTCTCAGACACACCACATTGCCCATCACACATCAGCTTCAATCTCACATATCACTCCGGTACACTCAGACAAACAGCATTCCCCATCACACATCATCTCCATTCTCTCAAATCACTCCTGTCCTCTCAGACACACCACATTCCCCATAACACATCATCTCCAATCTCGCACATCACTCCTGTACTCTCCGCAAACCACATTCCCCATCACACATCAGCTTCAATCTCACATATCACTCCGGTACACTCAGACAAACAGCATTCCCCATCACACATCATCTCCATTCTCTCAAATCACTCCTGTACTCTCAGACACACCACATTCCCCATTACACATCATCTCCAATCTCGCACATCACTCCTGTACACTCAGACACACCACATTCCACATCACACATCAGTTCCAATCTCGCACATCACTCCTGTACTCTCAGACATACCATATTCCCCATCGCACATCATCTCCAATCTCGCACATCACTCCCATACTCTCAGACACAGCACATTCCCCATCACACATCATCTCCAATCTCACACATCACTCCTGTACTCTCAGACAAATTAGATTCCACATCACACATCATCTCCAATCTCACACATCACTCTTGTACTATAAGACACACCACATTCCCCATCACACATCATCTCCAATCTCACACATCACTCCTGTAATCTGAGACACACTAAATTCCCCATCACACATCATCTCTAATCTCACACATCACTCCTGTACTCTCAGACACACCACATTCCCCATCACACATCATCTCCAATCTCACCCATCACTCCTGTACATTCAGACACACCACATTCCCCATCACACATCATCTCCAATCTCACCCATCACTCCTCTACACTCAGACACACCTCATTCCACATCACACATAATCTCCATTCTCACACAACACTCCAGTACTCTCAGACACACCAGATTCCCCATCACAAATCATCTCCAATCTCACACATCACTCCTGTTCTCTCAAATACACCACATTCCCCAACACACATCATCTCCAATCTCACACATCACTCCTGTACTCTCAGACACACCACATTCCCCATCACACATCATCTCCTATCTCACACATCACTCCTGTACTTTCCGACACACCACATTCCCCATCACACATCATCTCCAATCTCACACATCACTCCTGTACTCTCAGACAGACCACATTCCCCATCACACATCATCTCCAATCTCACACATCACTCCTGTACTCTCAGACACACCATATTCCCCATCACTCTTCATCTCCATTCTTACACGTCACTCCTGTACTCTCAGGCACACCACATTCCCCATCACACATCAACTCCAATCTCACACCTCACTCCAGTACTCTGAGACACACCACATTCCCGATCAGACATCATCTCCAATCACACAAATCAGTCCTGTACTCTCAGACACACCACATTCCCCATGACACATCATCTACAATCTCACACATCACTCCCATACTCTCAGACACAGCACATTCCCCATCACACATCATCTCCAATCTCACACATCATTCCTGTACTCTCAGACACAGCACATTCCCCATCACACATCATCTCCAATCTCACACATCACTCCTGTACTCTCAGACAAATTAGATTCCACATCACACATCATTTCCAATCTCACACATCACACCTGTAGTCTCAGACACACCACATTCCCCATCACACATCATTTCCAATCTCACACATCACTCCTGTACTCTCAAACACACCACATTCCCCATCACACAACATCTCCAATCTCACACATCACTCCTGTACTCTCAGACACACCACATTCCCCATCACACATCATTTCCAATCTCACACATCACTCCTGTACTCTCAGACACACCACATTCCCCATCACACATCATCTCAAATCTCACACATCACACCTGTACTCTCAGACACACCATATTCACCATCAAACTTCATCTCCATTCTTACACGTCACTCCTGTACTCTCAGGCAGACCACAACCCCCATCACACATGACCTCCAATCTCACACATCACTCCTGTACTCTAAGACACATCAGATTCCCCATCATACATCATCTCCAATCTCACACATCACTCCTGTACTCTCAGAAAAATTAGATTCCACATCACACATCATCTCCAATCTCACACATCACTCTTGTACTATAAGACACACCACATTCCCCATCACACATCATCTCCAATCTCACACATCACTCCTGTAATCTCAGACACACTAAATTCCCCATCACACATCATCTCTAATCTCACACATCACTCCTGTACTCTCAGACACATCACATTCCCCATCACACATCATCTCCAATCTCACCCATCACTCCTGTACATTCAGAAACACCACATTCCCCATCACACATCATCTCCAATTTCACACATAACTGCTGTACTCTCAGACACACCACATTTCCCATCACACATCATCTCCAATCTCACACATCACTCCTGTACTCTCAGACACACCACATTCCCCATCACACATCATCTAAATCTCACACATCACTCCTGTACTCTCAGACACACCACATTCCCCATCACACATCATCTCCAATTTCACACATAACTGCTGTACTCTCAGAGACACCACATTCCCCATCACACATCATCTCCAATCTCACACATCACTCCTGTACTCTCCGACACACCACATTCCCCATCACACATCATCTCCTATCTCACACCTCACTCCTGTTATCTCCGACACACCACATTCCCCATCACACATCATCTCCAATCTCACACATCACTCCTGTACTCTCAGACACACCACATTCCCCATCACACATCATCTCCTATCTCACACATCACTCCTGGCCTCTCCGACACACCACATTCCCCATCACACATCATCTCCAATCTCACACATCACTCCTGTACTATCAGACACACCACATTCCCCATCACACATCATCTCCAATTTCACACATAACTGCTGTACTCTCAGACAAACCACATTCCCCATCACACATCAGCTTCAATCTCACATATCACTCCTGTACACTCAGACATACCATATTCCCCATCGCACATCATCTCCATTCTCGCAAATCACTCCTGTACTCTCAGACACACCACAATTCCCATCACACATCATCTCCAATCTCACACATAACTCCTGAACTCTCAGACACACCACATTCCACATCACACAATCTCACACATCACTCCTGTACTCTCAGACACACCACATTCCCCATCACACATCATCTCCAATCTCATACATCAATCCTGTACTCGCAGACACACCAGATTCCCCATCACACATCATCTCCAATCTTTCACATTGCTCCTGTACTCTCAGACACACCACCTTCCCCATCACACTTCATCTCCAATCTCACACATCACTCCAGTACTCTCAGACACAACACATTCCCCAACACACATCATCTCCAATCGCACACATCACTCCTGTCGATTCAGACACATCACATTCCCCATCACGCATCATTTCCAATGTCACACATCACTCCTGTACTCTCAGACACATGATATTCCACAACACACATCAAATCCAATCTCACACATCAGTCCTGCACTCTCAGACACACCACATTCCCCAACACACATCATCTCCAATCTCACACATCACTCCTGTCGATTCAGACACATCACATTGCCCATCACACATCATTTCCAATCTCACACATCACTCCTGTACTCTCAGATACACCACATTCCCCATCAGACATCATCTCCAATCTTTCACATCACTGCTGTACTCTCAAACACACCATATTCCCCATCACACATCATCTCCAATTTCACACATAACTGCTGTACTCTCAGACACACCACATTGCCCATCACACATCAGCTTCAATCTCACATATCACTCCGGTACACTCAGACAAACAGCATTCCCCATCACACATCATCTCCATTCTCTCAAATCACTCCTGTCCTCTCAGACACACCACATTCCCCATAACACATCATCTCCAATCTCGCACATCACTCCTGTACTCTCCGCAAACCACATTCCCCATCACACATCAGCTTCAATCTCACATATCACTCCGGTACACTCAGACAAACAGCATTCCCCATCACACATCATCTCCATTCTCTCAAATCACTCCTGTACTCTCAGACACACCACATTCCCCATTACACATCATCTCCAATCTCGCACATCACTCCTGTACACTCAGACACACCACATTCCACATCACACATCAGTTCCAATCTCGCACATCACTCCTGTACTCTCAGACATACCATATTCCCCATCGCACATCATCTCCAATCTCGCACATCACTCCCATACTCTCAGACACAGCACATTCCCCATCACACATCATCTCCAATCTCACACATCACTCCTGTACTCTCAGACAAATTAGATTCCACATCACACATCATCTCCAATCTCACACATCACTCTTGTACTATAAGACACACCACATTCCCCATCACACATCATCTCCAATCTCACACATCTCTCCTGTAATCTCAGACACACTAAATTCCCCATCACACATCATCTCTAATCTCACACATCACTCCTGTACATTCAGACACACCACATTCCCCATCACACATCATCTCCAATCTCACCCATCACTCCTCTACACTCAGACACACCTCATTCCACATCACACATAATCTCCATTCTCACACAACACTCCAGTACTCTCAGACACACCAGATTCCCCATCACAAATCATCTCCAATCTCACACATCACTCCTGTTCTCTCAAATACACCACATTCCCCAACACACATCATCTCTAATCTCACACATCACTCCTGTACTCTCAGACAGACCACATTCCCCATCACACATCATCTCCTATCTCACACATCACTCCTGTACTCTCCGACACACCACATTCCCCATCACACATCATCTCCAATCTCACACATCACTCCTGTACTCTCAGACAGACCACATTCCCCATCACACATCATCTCCAATCTCACACATCACTCCTGTACTCTCAGACACACCATATTCCCCATCACTCTTCATCTCCATTCTTACAGGTCACTCCTGTACTCTCAGGCACACCACATTCCCCATCACACATGAACTCCAATCTCACACATCACTCCTGTACTCTCAGACACACCATATTCCCCATCACTCTTCATCTCCATTCTTACACGTCACTCCTGTACTCTCAAGCACACCACATTCCCAATCACACATGACCTCCAATCTCACACATCACTCCTGTACTCTCAGACACACCATATTCCCCATCACTCTTCATCTCCATTCTTACACGTCACTCCTGTACTCTCAGGCACACCACATTCCCCATCACACATGAACTCCAATCTCACACATCACTCCTGTACTCTCAGGCACACCACATTCCCCATCACACATCAACTCCAATCTCACACCTCACTCCAGTACTCTGAGACACACCACATTCCCGATCAGACACCATCTGCAATCTCACACATCACTCCTGTACATTCAGACACACCACATTCCCCATCACACATCATCTCCAATCTCACACATCACTCCTGTACTCTCAGACACACCACATTCCCCATCACACATCAGCTCCAATCACACAAATCAGTCCTGTACTCTCAGACACACCACATTCCCCATCACACATCATCTGCAATCTCACACATCACTCCTGTACTCTCAGACACAACACATTCCCCATCACACATCATCTCCAATCTCACACATCACTCCTGTACTCTCAGACACACCACATTCCCCATCACACATCATCTCCAATCTCACACATCACTCCTGTACTCTCAGACACACCACATTCCCCATCACACATCATCTCCAATCTCACACATCACTCCTGTACTCTCAGACAAACCACATTCCCCATCACACATCAGCTCCAATCACACAAATCAGTCCTGCACTCTCAGACACAGCACATTCCCCATCACACATCATCTCCAATCTCACACATCATTCCTGTACTCTCAGACACAGCACATTCCCCATCACACATCATCTCCAATCTCACACATCACTCCTGTACTCTCAGACAAATTAGATTCCACATCACACATCATTTCCAATCTCATACATCACTCCTGTAGTCTCAGACACACCACATTCCCCATCACACATCATTTCCAATCTCACACATCACTCCTGTACTCTCAGACACACCACATTCACCATCACACATCATTTCCAATCTCACACATCACTCCTGTACTCTCAGACACACCACATTCCCCATCACACAACATCTCCAATCTCACACATCACTCCTGTCCTCTCAGACACACCACATTCACCATCACACATCATTTCCAATCTCACACATCACTCCTGTACTCTCAGACACACCACATTCCCCATCACACATCATCTCCAATCTCACACATCACTCCTGTACTCTCAGACACACCACATTCACCATCACACATCATCTCCAATCTCACACATCACTCCTGTACTCTCAGACACACCACATTCCCCATCACACATCATCTCCAATCTCACACATCACACCTGTACTCTCAGACACACCATATTCCCCATCAAACTTCATCTCCATTCTTACATGTCACTCCTGTACTCTCAGACACACCACATTCCCCATCACACATCATCTCCAATCTCACACATCACTCCTGTACTCTCAGACACACCACATTCCCCATCACACATCATCTCCAATCTCACACATCACTCCTGTACTCTCAGACACACCACATTCCCCATCACACATCATCTCCAATCTCTCACATCACTCCTGCCCTCTCAGACACACCACATTCCCCATCACACATCATCTCCAATCTCACACATCACTCCTGTACTCTCAGACACACCACATTCCCCATCACACATCAGCTTCAATCACACAAATCAGTCCTGTACTCTCAGACACACCACATTCCCCATCACACATCATCTCCAATCTCACACATCACTCCTGTACTCTCAGACACAACACATTCCCCATCACTCATCATCTCCAATCTCACACATCACTCCTGTACTCTCAGACACACCACATTCCCCATCACACATCATCTCCAATCTCACACATCACTCCTGTACTCTCAGACACACCACATTCCCCATCACACATCATCTCCAATCTCACACATCACTCCTGTACTCTCAGACACACCACATTCCCCATCACACATCATCTCCAATCTCACACATCACTCCTGTACTCTCAGACACAACACATTCCCCATCACACATCATCTCCAATCTCACACATCACTCCTGTACTCTCGGACACACCACATTCCCCATCACACATCATCTCCAATCTCACACATCACTCCTGTACTCTCAGACAAACCACATTCCCCATCACACATCAGCTCCAATCACACACATCATTCCTGTACTCTCAGACACAGCACATTCCCCATCACACATCATCTCCAATCTCACACATCACTCCTGTACTCTCAGACAAATTAGATTCCACATCACACATCATTTCCAATCTCATACATCTCTCCTGTAGTCTCAGACACACCACATTCCCCATCACACATCATTTCCAATCTCACACATCACTCCTGTACTCTCAGACACACCACATTCCCCATCACACAACATCTCCAATCTCACACATCACTCCTGTACTCTCAGACACACCACATTCCCCATCACACAACATCTCCAATCTCACACATCACTCCTGTACTCTCAGACACACCACATTCACCATCACACATCATTTCCAATCTCACACATCACACCTGTACTCTCAGACACACCACATTCCCCATCACACAACATCTCCAATCTCACACATCACTCCTGTACTCTCAGACACACCACATTCCCCATCACACATCATTTCCAATCTCACACATCACTCCTGTACTCTCAGACACACCACATTCCCCATCACACATCATCTCCAATCTCACACATCACTCCTGTACTCTCAGACACACCACATTCACCATCACACATCATCTCCAATCTCACACATCACTCCTGTACTCTCAGACACACCACATTCACCATCACACATCATCTCCAATCTCACACATCACTCCTGTACTCTCAGACACACCACATTCCCCATCACACATCATCTCCAATCTCACACATCACACCTGTACTCTCAGACACACCATATTCCCCATCAAACTTCATCTCCATTCTTACAGGTCACTCC
This sequence comes from Heterodontus francisci, assembly GCF_036365525.1. Classification (NCBI taxonomy): domain Eukaryota; kingdom Metazoa; phylum Chordata; class Chondrichthyes; order Heterodontiformes; family Heterodontidae; genus Heterodontus; species Heterodontus francisci. The sequence continues at coordinate 9,101,408 of NC_090380.1, read as the reverse complement.
TGTACTCTCAGACACAGCACTTTCCCCATCACACATCATCTCCAATCTCACTCATCACTCCTGTACTCTCAGACACACCACATTCCCCATCACACATCATCTCCAATCTCACACATCACTCCTGTACTCTCAGACACACCACATTCCCCATCACACATCATCTCCAATCTCTCACATCACTCCTGCCCTCTCAGACACACCACATTCCCCATCACACATCATCTCCAATCTCACACATCACTCCTGTACTCTCGGACACACCACATTCCCCATCACACATCATCTCCAATCTCACACATCACTCCTGTACTCTCAGACACACCACCTTCCCCATCACTCTTCATCGCCAATCTCACACATCACTCCTGTACTGTCAGACACACCACATTCCCCAACACACATCATCTCCAATCGCACACATCAATCCTGTAGATTCAGACACATCACATTCCCCATCACGCATCATTTCCAATCTCACACATAACTCCTGTCCTCTCGGACACACCACATTCCACATCACACATCATCTCCAATCTTTCACATCACTGCTGTACTCTCAGACACACCACATTGCCCATCACACACATCATCTCCAATCTCACACATCACTCCTGTACTCTCAGACAAACCACATTCCCAATCACACATCATCTCCAATCTTTCACATCACTGCTGTACTCTCAGACACACCACATTGCCCATCACACACATCATCTCCAATCTCACACATCACTCCTGTACTCTCAGACAAACCACATTCCCCATCACACATCAGCTTCAATCTCACATATCACTCCTGTACACTCAGACAAACCGCATTCCCCATCACACATCATCTCCATTCTCTCACATCACTCCTGTACTCTCAGACACACCACATTCCCCATCACACATCAGCTTCAATCTCACATATGACTCCTGTACACTCAGACAAACCGCATTCCCCATCACACATCATCTCCATTCTCTCACATCACCCCTGTACTCTCAGACACACCACATTCCCCATCACACATCATCTCCAATCTCGCACATCACTCCTGTACTCTCAGACAAACCACATTCCCCATCACACATCATCTCCAATCTCACACATCACTCCTGTACTCTCAGACACACCACATTCCCCATCACGCATCATTTCCAATCTCACACATCACTCCCGTACTGTCAGACACAACACATTCCCCATCACACATCATCTCCATTCTCTCACATCACTCCTGTACTCTCAGACACACCACATTCCCCATAACACATCATCTCCAATCTCGCACATCACTCCTGTACTCTCAGACACACCACATTCCCCATCACGCATCATTTCCAATCTCACACATCACTCCCGTACTGTCAGACACAACACATTCCCCATCACACATCATCTCCATTCTCTCACATCACTCCTGTACTCTCAGACACACCACATTCCCCATAACACATCATCTCCAATCTCGCACATCACTCCTGTAGTCTCAGACACACCACATTCACCATCACACATCATTTCCAATCTCACACATCACTCCCGTACTCTCTGACACACCACATTCCCCATCGCACATCATCTCCAATATCACACAACAGACCTATACTCTCAGACACACCACATTCCCCATCACACATCATCTCCAATTTCACACATAACTGCTGTACTCTCAGACATACCATGTTCCCCATCGCACATCATCTCCAATCTCGCACATCACTCCTGCACTCTCAGACACACCACATTCTCCATCTCACATCATCTCCTTTCTCACACATCACTCCTGTACTCTCAGACACACCACATTCCCCATCACACATCATTTCCAATCTCACACATCACTCCCGTACTCTCAGACACACCACATTCCCCATCACACATCATCTCCAATTTCACACAACACTCCCGTAATCTCAGACACAACACATTCCCCATCACACATCATCTCCAATATCACACAACAGACCTGTACTCTCAGACACACAACATTCCCCATCACACATCATCTCCAATTTCACACATCACTCCTGTAGTCTCAGACACACAACATTCCCCATCACACATCATCTCCAATCTCACACAACAGACCTGTACTCTCAGGCACACCACATTCCGCATCACACATCATCTCCAATATCACACAACAGACCTGTAGTCTCAGACACACAACATTCCCCATCACACATCATCTCCAATCTCACACAACAGACCTGTACTCTCAGGCACACCACATTCCCCATCACACATCATCTCCAATTTCACACATCACTCCCGTACTCTCAGACACACCACATTCCCCATCACACATCAGCTTCAATCTCACACATAACTCCTGAACTCTCAGACACACCACATTCCACATCACACAATCTCATACATCACTCCTGTACTCTCAGACACACCACATTCCCCATCACACATCATCTCCAATCTCATACATCAATCCTGTACTCACAGACACACCATATTCCCCATCACACATCATCTCCAATCTCGCACATCACTCCTGTACTCTCAGACACACCACATTTCCCATCACACATCATTTCCAATCTCGCACATCACTCCTGTACTCTCAGACACAGCACATTTCCCATCACACATCATCTCCAATCTCACACATCACTCCTGTACTCTCAGACACACCACATTCCCCATCACACATCATCTCCAATTTCACACATAACTGCTGTACTCTCAGACACACCACATTGCCCATCACACACATCATCTCCAATCTCACACATCACTCCTGTACTCTCAGACAAACCACATTCCCCATCACACATCAGCTTCAATCTCACATATCACTCCTGTAAACTCAGACATACCATATTCCCCATCGCACATCATCTCCATTCTCGCAAATCACTCCTGTACTCTCAGACACACCACACTTCCCATCACTCATCATCTCCAATCTCACACATAACTCCTGAACTCTCAGACACACCACATTCCACATCACACAATCTCACACATCACTCCTGTACTCTCAGACACACCACATTCCCCATCACACATCATCTCCAATCTCATACATCAATCCTGTACTCGCAGACACACCAGATTCCCCATCACACATCATCTCCAATCTTTCACATTGCTCCTGTACTCTCAGACAAACGACATTCCCCATCACACATCATCTCCAATCTCACACATCAGTCCTGTACACTCAGACACACCACCTTCCCCATCACACTTCATCGCCAATCTCACACATCACTCCTGTACTCTCAGACACATGATATTCCACAACACACATCAAATCCAATCTCACACATCAGTCCTGCACTCTCAGACACACCACATTCCCCAACACACATCATCTCCAATCGCACACATCACTCCTGTCGATTCAGACACATCACATTGCCCATCACACATCATTTCCAATCTCACACATCACTCCTGTACTCTCAGATACACCACATTCCCCATCAGACATCATCTCCAATCTCACACATCACTGCTGTACTCTCAGACACACCACATTGCCCATCACACACATCATCTCCAATTTCACACATCACTCCTGTACTCTCCGACAAACCACATTCCCCATCACACATCAGCTTCAATCTCAAATATCACTCCGTTACACTCAGACAAACAGCATTCCCCATCACACATCATCTCCATTCTCTCAAATCACTCCTGTACTCTCAGACACACCACATTCCCCATAACACATCATCTCCAATCTCGCACATCACTCCTGTACTCTCAGACACACCACATTCCACATCACACATCAGTTCCAATCTCGCACATCACTCCTGTACTCTCAGACATACCATATTCCCCATCACACATCATCTCCAATCTCACACATCACTCCTGTACTCTCAGACACACCACATTCCCCATCACACATCATCTCCAATCTCTCACATCACTCCTGCCCTCTCAGACACACCACATTCCCCATCACACATCATCTCCAATCTCACACATCACTCCTGCACTCTCGGACACACCACATTCCCCATCACACATCATCTCCAATCTCACACATCACTCCTGTACTCTCAGACACACCACATTCCCCATCACTCTTCATCGCCAATCTCACACATCACTCCAGTACTCTCAGACACACCACATTCCCCAACACACATCATCTCCAATCGCACACATCAATCCTGTAGATTCAGACACATCACATTCCCCATCACGAATCATTTGCAATCTCACACATCACTCCTGTCCTCTCGGACACACCACATTCCACATCACACATCATCTCCAATCTTTCACATCACTGCTGTACTCTCAGACACACCACATTGCCCATCACACACATCATCTCCAATCTCACACATCACTCCTGTACTCTCAGACAAACCACATTCCACATCACACATCAGCTTCAATCTCACATATCACTCCTGTACACTCAGACAAACCGCATTCCCCATCACACATCATCTCCATTCTCTCACATCACTCCTGTACACTCAGACACACCACATTCCCCATCACACATCATCTCCAATCTCGCACATCACTCCTGTACTCTCAGACAAACCACATTCCCCATCACACATCATCTCCAATCTCACACATCACTCCTGTACTCTCAGACACACCACATTCCCCATCACGCATCATTTCCAATCTCACACATCACTCCCGTACTCTCAGACACACCACATTCCCCATAACACATCATCTCCAATCTCGCACATCACTCCTGTACTCTCAGACACACCACATTCTCCATCTCACATCATCTCCTTTCTCACACATCACTCCTGTAGTCACAGACACACCACATTCCCCATCACACATCATTTCCAATCTCACACATCACTCCCGTACTCTCTGACACACCACATTCCCCATCGCACATCATCTCCAACATCACACAACAGACCTGTACTCTCAGACACACCACATTCCCCATCACACATCATCTCCAATTTCACACATAACTGCTGTACTCTCAGACATACCATGTTCCCCATCACACATCATCTCCAATCTCGCACATCACTCCTGTACTCTCAGACACACCACATTCTCCATCTCACATCATCTCCTTTCTCGCACATCACTCCTGTACTCTCAGACACACCACATTCCCCATCACACATCATCTCCAATCTCGCACATCACTCCTGTACTCTCAGACACACCACATTCTCCATCTCACATCATCTCCTTTCTCACACATCACTCCTGTACTCTCAGACACACCACATTCCCCATCACACATCATTTCCAATCTCACACATCACTCCCGTACTCTCAGATACACCACATTCCCCATCGCACATCATCTCCAATTTCACACATCACTCCCGTACTCTCAGACACAACACATTCCCCATCACACATCATCTCCCATCTCACACAACAGACCTGTACTCTCAGACACACCACATTCCCCATCACACATCATCTCCAATATCACACATCACTCCTGTACTCTCAGACACACCACATTTCCCATCACACATCATCTCCAATCTCACACATCACTCCTGTACTCTCAGACACACCACATTCCCCATCGCACATCATCTCCATTCTCGCAAATCACTCCTGTACTCTCAGACACACCACATTTCCCATCACACATCATCTCCAATCTCACACATAACTCCTGTACTCTCAGACACACCACATTCCACATCACACAATCTCACACATCACTCCTGTACTCTCAGACACAGCACATTCCCCATCACACATCACCTCCAATCTCATACATCAATCCTGTACTCGCAGACACACCATATTCCCCATCACACATCATCTCCAATATCACACATCACTCCTGTACTCTCAGACACACCACATTTCCCATCACACATCATCTCCAATCTCACACATCACTCCTGTATTCTCAGACACACCACGTTCCCCATCACACATCATCTCCAATCTCACACATCAGTCCTGTACACTCAGACACACCACCTTCCCCATCACACTTCATCGCCAATCTCACACATCACTCCAGTACTCTCAGACACACCACATTCCCCAACACACATCATCTCCAATCGCACACATCACTCCTGTCGATTCAGACACATCACATTCCCCATCACGCATCATTTCCAATGTCACACAACACTCCTGTACACTCAGACACATGATATTCCACAACACACATCAAATCCAATCTCAAACATCACTCCTGTACTCTCAGACACACCACATTCCCCAACACACATCATCTCCAATCTCACACATCACTCCTGTCGATTCAGACACATCACATTGCCCATCACACATCATCTCCAATCTCACACATCACTCCTGTACTCTCAGATATACCACATTCCCCATCACACATCATCTCCAATCTTTCACATCACTGCTGTACTCTCAGACACATCACATTGCCCATCACACATCATCTCCAATCTCACACATCACTCCTGTACTCTCAGATACACCACATTCCCCATCACACATCATCTCCAATCTCACACATCACTCCTGTACTCTCAGACAAACCACATTCCCCATCACACATCAGCTTCAATCTCACATATCACTCCGGTACACTCAGACAAACCGCATTCCCCATCACACATCATCTCCATTCTCTCAAGTCACTCCTGTACTCTCAGCCACACCACATTCCCCATCACAGATCATCTCCATTCTCTCAAATCACTCCTGTACTCTCAGACACACCACATTCCCCATCACACATCATCTCCAATCTCACACATCACTCCTGTACTCTCAGACACACCACATTCCCCATCACACATCATCTCCAATCTCACACATCACTCCTGCAGTCTCAGACACACCACATTCCCCATCGCACATCATCTCCAATCTCGCACATTACTACTGTACTCTCAGACACACCACATTCCCCATCACACATCATCTCCAATCTCACACATCACTCCTGTACTCTCAGACACACCACATTCCCCATCACACATCATCTCCAATCTCACACATCACTCCTGCAGTCTCAGACACACCACATTCCACATCACACATCAGTTCCAATCTCGCACATCACTCCTGTACTCTCAGACATACCATATTCCCCATCACACATCATGTCCAATCTCACACATCACTCCTGTACTCTCAGACACACCACATTCCCCATTACACATCATCTCCAATCTCACACATCACTCCTGTACTCTCAGACACACCACATTCCCCATCACACATCATCTCCAATCTCTCACATCACTCCTGCCCTCTCAGACACACCACATTCCCCATCACACATCATCTCCAATCTCACACATCACTCCTGTACTCTCGGACACACCACATTCCCCATCACACATCATCTCCAATCTCACACATCACTCCTGTACTCTCAGACACACCACCTTCCCCATCACTCATCATCGCCAATCTCACACATCACTCCAGTACTCTCAGACACACCACATTCCCCAACACACATTATCTCCAATCGCACACATCACTCCTGTACTCTCAGACACACCACATTCCCCATCACACATCATCTCCAATCTTTCACATCACTGCTGTACTCTCAGACACACCAAAATGCCCATCACACACATCATCTCCAATCTCACACATCACTCCTGTCCTCTCGGACACACCACATTCCACATCACACATCATCTCCAATCTTTCACATCACTGCTGTACTCTCAGACACACCACATTGCCCATCACACACATCATCTCCAATCTCACACATCACTCCTGTACTCTCAGACAAACCACATTCCCCATCACACATCAGCTTCAATCTCACATATCACTCCTGTACACTCAGACAAACCGCATTCCCCATCACACATCATCTCCATTCTCTCACATCACTCCTGTACTCTCAGACACACCACATTCCCCATCACACATCATCTCCAATCTCGCACATCACTCCTGTACTCTCAGACAAACCACATTCCCCATCACACATCATCTCCAATCTCACACATCACTCCTGTACTCTCAGACACACCACATTCCCCATCACGCATCATTTCCAATCTCACACATCACTCCCGTACTCTCAGACACAACACATTCCCCATCACACATCATCTCCATTCTCTCACATCACTCCTGTACTCTCAGACACACCACATTCCCCATAACACATCATCTCCAATCTCATACATCAATCCTGTACACTCAGACACACCACCTTCCCCATCACACTTCATCGCCAATCTCACACATCACTCCAGTACTCTCAGACACACCACATTCCCCAACACACATCATCTCCAATCGCACACATCACTCCTGTCGATTCAGTCACATCACATTCCCCATCACGCATCATTTCCAATGTCACACATCACTCCTGTACACTCAGACACATGATATTCCACAACACACATTAAATCCAATCTCACACATCAGTCCTGCACACTCAGACACACCACATTCCCCAACACACATCATCTCCAATCTCACACATCACTCCTGTCGATTCAGACACACCACATTCCCCATCACACATCATCTCCATTCTCTCAAATCACTCCTGTACTCTCAGACACACCACATTCCCCATCACACATCATCTCCAATCTCACACATCACTCCTGTACTCTCAGACACACCACATTCCCCATCACACATCATCTCCAATCTCACACATCACTCCTGCAGTCTCAGACACACCACATTCCCCATCGCACATCATCTCCAATCTCGCACATTACTACTGTACTCTCAGACACACCACATTCCACATCATACATCATCTCCAATCTCACACATCACTCCTGTACTCTCAGACACACCACATTCCCCATCACACATCATCTCCAATCTCACACATCACTCCTGCAGTCTCAGACACACCACATTCCCCATCACACATCATCTCCAATCTCACACATCACTCCCGTACTCTCAGACACAACACATTCCCCATCACACATCATCTCCCATCTCACACAACAGACCTGTACTCTCAGACACACCACATTCCCCATCACACTTCATCGCCAATCTCACACATCACTCCAGTCCTCTCAGACACACCACATTCCCCATCGCACATCATCTCCATTCTCGCAAATCACTCCTGTACTCTCAGACACACCACATTTCCCATCACACTTCATCGCCAATCTCACACATCACTCCTGTACTCTCAGACACACCACATTCCCCATCACACATCATCTCCAATATCACACATCAGTCCTGTACACTCAGACACACCACCTTCCCCATCACACATCATCGCCAATCTCACACATCACTCCAGTACTCTCAGACACACCACATTCCCCAACACACATCATCTCCAATCTTACACATCACTCCTGTCGATTCAGACACATCACATTCCCCATCACGCATCATTTCCAATGTCACACATCACCCCTGTACACTCAGACACACGATATTCCACAACACACATCAAATCCAATCTCACACATCAGTCCTGCACTCTCAGACACACCACATTCCCCAACACACATCATCTCCAATCTCACACATCACTCCTGTCGATTCAGACACATCACATTCCCCATCACACATCATCTCCAATCTCACACATCACTTCTGTACTCTCAGACACACCACATTGCCCATCACACACCTCATCTCCAATCTCACACATCACTCCTGTACTCTCAGACAAACCACATTCCCCATCACACATCATCTCCAATCTCACACATCACTCCTGTACTCTCAGACACACCACATTCCCCATCACACATCATCTCCAATCTCACACATCACTCCTGTACTCTCAGACAAACCACATTCCCCATCACACATCAGCTTCAATCTCACATATCACTCCGGTACAATCAGATAAACCGCATTCCCCATCACACATCATCTCCATTCTCTCAAATCACTCCTGTACTCTCAGACACACCACATTCCCCATCACACATCATCTCCAATCTCACACATCACTCCTGCAGTCTCAGCCACACCACATTCCCCATCGCACATCATCTCCAATCTCGCACATTACTACTGTACTCTCAGACACACTACATTCTCCATCTCACATCATCTCCTTTCTCACACATCACTCCTGTAGTCTCAGACACACCTCATTCCCCATCACACATCATTTCCAATCTCACACATCACTCCTGTACTCTCAGACACACCACATTCCCCATCACACATCATCTCCAATTTCACACATCACTCCTGTACTCTCAGACACACCACATTCCCCATCACACATCATCTTCAATCTCACACATCACTCCTGTACTCTCAGATACACCACATTCCCCATGACACATCATCTCTAATCTCACACATCACTCCTGTACTCTCAGATACACCACATTCCCCAACACACATTATCTCCAATCGCACACATCACTCCTGTACTCTCAGACACACCACATTCCCCATCACACATCATCTCCAATCTTTCACATCACTGCTGTACTCTCAGACACACCACATTGCCCATCACACACATCATCTCCGATCTCACACATCACTCCTGTCCTCTCGGACACACCACATTCCACATCACACATCATCTCCAATCTTTCACATCACTGCTGTACTCTCAGACACACCACATTGCCCATCACACACATCATCTCCAATCTCACACATCACTCCTGTACTCTCAGACAAACCACATTCCCCATCACACATCAGCTTCAATCTCACATATGACTCCTGTACACTCAGACAAACCGCATTCCCCATCACACATCATCTCCATTCTCTCACATCACCCCTGTACTCTCAGACACACCACATTCCCCATCACACATCATCTCCAATCTCGCACATCACTCCTGTACTCTCAGACAAACCACATTCCCCATCACACATCATCTCCAATCTCACACATCACTCCTGTACTCTCAGACACACCACATTCCCCATCACGCATCATTTCCAATCTCACACATCACTCCCGTACTCTCAGACACAACACATTCCCCATCACACATCATCTCCATTCTCTCACATCACTCCTGTACTCTCAGACACACCACATTCCCCATAACACATCATCTCCAATCTCGCACATCACTCCTGTACTCTCAGACACACCACATTCTCCATCTCACATCATCTCCTTTCTCACACATCACTCCTGTAGTCTCAGACACACCACATTCCCCATCACACATCATTTCCAATCTCACACATCACTCCCGTACTCTCTGACACACCACATTCCCCATCGCACATCATCTCAAATATCACACAACAGACCTGTACTCTCAGACACACCACATTCCCCATCACACATCATCTCCAATTTCACACATAACTGCTGTACTCTCAGACATACCATATTCCCCATCGCACATCATCTCCAATCTCGCACATCACTCCTGTACTCTCAGACACACCACATTCTCCATCTCACATCATCTCCTTTCTCACACATCACTCCTGTACTCTCAGACACACCACATTCCCCATCACACATCATTTCCAATCTCACACATCACTCCCGTACTCTCAGATACACCACATTCCCCATCACACATCATCTCCAATCTCACACATAACTCCTGTACTCTCAGACACACCACATTCCACATCACACAATCTCACACATCACTCCTGTACTCTCAGACACAGCACATTCCCCATCACACATCACCTCCAATCTCATACATCAATCCTGTACACTCAGACACACCACCTTCCCCATCACACTTCATCGCCAATCTCACACATCACTCCAGTACTCTCAGACACACCACATTCCCCAACACACATCATCTCCAATCGCACACATCACTCCTGTCGATTCAGACACATCACATTCCCCATCACGCATCATTTCCAATGTCACACATCACTCCTGTACACTCAGACACATGATATTCCACAACACACATCAAATCCAATCTCACACATCAGTCCTGCACTCTCAGACACACCACATTCCCCAACACACATCATCTCCAATCTCACACATCACTCCTGTCGATTCAGACACATCACATTGCCCATCACACATCATCTCCAATCTCACACATCACTCCTGTACTCTCAGATACACCACATTCCCCATCACACATCATCTCCAATCTTTCACATCACTGCTGTACTCTCAGACACATCACATTGCCCATCACACATCATCTCCAATCTCACACATCACTCCTGTACTCTCAGATACACCACATTCCCCATCACACATCATCTCCAATCTCACACATCACTCCTGTACTCTCAGACACACCACATTCCCCATCACACATCATCTCCAATCTCACACATCACTCCAGTACTCTCAGACACACCACATTCCCCATCGCACATCATCTCCAATCTCGCACATTAATACTGTACTCTCAGACACACCACATTCCACATCATACATCATCTCCAATCTCACACATCACTCCTGTACTCTCAGACACACCACATTCCCCATCACACATCATCTCCAATCTCACACATCACTCCTGCAGTCTCAGACACACCACATTCCCCATCACACATCATCTCCAATCTCACACATCACTCCCGTACTCTCAGACACAACACATTCCCCATCACACATCATCTCCCATCTCACACAACAGACCTGTACTCTCAGACACACCACATTCCCCATCACACTTCATCGCCAATCTCACACATCACTCCAGTACTCTCAGACACACCACATTCCCCATCGCACATCATCTCCATTCTCGCAAATCACTCCTGTACTATCAGACACACCACATTTCCCATCACACTTCATCGCCAATCTCACACATCACTCCTGTACTCTCAGACACACCACATTCCCCATCACACTTCATCGCCAATCTCACACATCACTCCAGTACTCTCAGACACACCACATTCCCCAACACACATCATCTCCAATCGCACACATCACTCCTGTCGATTCAGACACATCACATTCCCCATCACGCATCATTTCCAATGTCACACATCACTCCTGTACTCTCAGATACACCACATTCCCCATGACACATCATCTCTAATCTCACACATCACTCCTGTACTCTCAGATACACCACATTCCCCAACACACATTATCTCCAATCGCACACATCACTCCTGTACTCTCAGACACACCACATTCCCCATCACACATCATCTCCAATCTTTCACATCACTGCTGTACTCTCAGACACACCACATTGCCCATCACACACATCATCTCCGATCTCACACATCACTCCTGTCCTCTCGGACACACCACATTCCACATCACACATCATCTCCAATCTTTCACATCACTGCTGTACTCTCAGACACACCACATTGCCCATCACACACATCATCTCCAATCTCACACATCACTCCTGTACTCTCAGACAAACCACATTCCCCATCACACATCAGCTTCAATCTCACATATGACTCCTGTACACTCAGACAAACCGCATTCCCCATCACACATCATCTCCATTCTCTCACATCACCCCTGTACTCTCAGACACACCACATTCCCCATCACACATCATCTCCAATCTCGCACATCACTCCTGTACTCTCAGACAAACCACATTCCCCATCACACATCATCTCCAATCTCACACATCACTCCTGTACTCTCAGACACACCACATTCCCCATCACGCATCATTTCCAATCTCACACATCACTCCCGTACTCTCAGACACAACACATTCCCCATCACACATCATCTCCATTCTCTCACATCACTCCTGTACTCTCAGACACACCACATTCCCCATAACACATCATCTCCAATCTCGCACATCACTCCTGTACTCTCAGACACACCACATTCTCCATCTCACATCATCTCCTTTCTCACACATCACTCCTGTAGTCTCAGACACACCACATTCCCCATCACACATCATTTCCAATCTCACACATCACTCCCGTACTCTCTGACACACCACATTCCCCATCGCACATCATCTCAAATATCACACAACAGACCTGTACTCTCAGACACACCACATTCCCCATCACACATCATCTCCAATTTCACACATAACTGCTGTACTCTCAGACATACCATATTCCCCATCGCACATCATCTCCAATCTCGCACATCACTCCTGTACTCTCAGACACACCACATTCTCCATCTCACATCATCTCCTTTCTCACACATCACTCCTGTACTCTCAGACACACCACATTCCCCATCACACATCATTTCCAATCTCACACATCACTCCCGTACTCTCAGATACACCACATTCCCCATCACACATCATCTCCAATCTCACACATAACTCCTGTACTCTCAGACACACCACATTCCACATCACACAATCTCACACATCACTCCTGTACTCTCAGACACAGCACATTCCCCATCACACATCACCTCCAATCTCATACATCAATCCTGTACACTCAGACACACCACCTTCCCCATCACACTTCATCGCCAATCTCACACATCACTCCAGTACTCTCAGACACACCACATTCCCCAACACACATCATCTCCAATCGCACACATCACTCCTGTCGATTCAGACACATCACATTCCCCATCACGCATCATTTCCAATGTCACACATCACTCCTGTACACTCAGACACATGATATTCCACAACACACATCAAATCCAATCTCACACATCAGTCCTGCACTCTCAGACACACCACATTCCCCAACACACATCATCTCCAATCTCACACATCACTCCTGTCGATTCAGACACATCACATTGCCCATCACACATCATCTCCAATCTCACACATCACTCCTGTACTCTCAGATACACCACATTCCCCATCACACATCATCTCCAATCTTTCACATCACTGCTGTACTCTCAGACACATCACATTGCCCATCACACATCATCTCCAATCTCACACATCACTCCTGTACTCTCAGATACACCACATTCCCCATCACACATCATCTCCAATCTCACACATCACTCCTGTACTCTCAGACACACCACATTCCCCATCACACATCATCTCCAATCTCACACATCACTCCAGTACTCTCAGACACACCACATTCCCCATCGCACATCATCTCCAATCTCGCACATTAATACTGTACTCTCAGACACACCACATTCCACATCATACATCATCTCCAATCTCACACATCACTCCTGTACTCTCAGACACACCACATTCCCCATCACACATCATCTCCAATCTCACACATCACTCCTGCAGTCTCAGACACACCACATTCCCCATCACACATCATCTCCAATCTCACACATCACTCCCGTACTCTCAGACACAACACATTCCCCATCACACATCATCTCCCATCTCACACAACAGACCTGTACTCTCAGACACACCACATTCCCCATCACACTTCATCGCCAATCTCACACATCACTCCAGTACTCTCAGACACACCACATTCCCCATCGCACATCATCTCCATTCTCGCAAATCACTCCTGTACTATCAGACACACCACATTTCCCATCACACTTCATCGCCAATCTCACACATCACTCCTGTACTCTCAGACACACCACATTCCCCATCACACTTCATCGCCAATCTCACACATCACTCCAGTACTCTCAGACACACCACATTCCCCAACACACATCATCTCCAATCGCACACATCACTCCTGTCGATTCAGACACATCACATTCCCCATCACGCATCATTTCCAATGTCACACATCACTCCTGTACACTCAGACACATGATATTCCACAACACACATCAAATCCAATCTCACACATCAGTCCTGCACTCTCAGATACACCACATTCCCCATCTCACATCATCTCCTTTCTCACACATCACTCCTGTACTCTCAGATACACCACATTCCCCATCACACATCATCTCCAATCTTTCACATCACATGCTGTACTCTCAGACACACCACATTCCCCATCACACATCAGCTTCAATCTCACATATCACTCCGGTACACTCAGACAAACCGCATTCCCCATCACACATCATCTCCATTCTCTCAAGTCACTCCTGTACTCTCAGACACACCACATTCCCCATCACACATCATCTCCATTCTCTCAAATCACTCCTGTACTCTCAGACACACCACATTCCCCATCACACATCATCTCCAATCTCACACATCACTCCTGTACTCTCAGACACACCACATTCCCCATCACACATCATCTCCAATCTCACACATCACTCCTGCAGTCTCAGACACACCACATTCCCCATCGCACATCATCTCCAATCTCGCACATTACTACTGTACTCTCAGACACACCACATTCCACATCATACATCATCTCCAATCTCACACATCACTCCTGTACTCTCAGACACACCACATTCCCCATCACACATCATCTCCAATCTCACACATCACTCCTGCAGTCTCAGACACACCACATTCCCCATCACACATCATCTCCAATCTCACACATCACTCCCGTACTCTCAGACACAACACATTCCCAATCACACATCATCTCCCATCTCACACAACAGACCTGTACTCTCAGACACACCACATTCCCCATCACACTTCATCGCCAATCTCACACATCACTCCAGTACTCTCAGACACACCACATTCCCCATCGCACATCATCTCCATTCTCGCAAATCACTCCTGTACTCTCAGACACACCACATTCCCCATCACACATCATCTCCAATATCACACATCAATCCTGTACACTCAGACACACCACCTTCCCCATCACACTTCATCGCCAATCTCACACATCACTCCAGTACTCTCAGACACACCACATTCCCCAACACACATCATCTCCAATCGCACACATCACTCCTGTCGATTCAGACACATCACATTCCCCATCACGCATCATTTCCAATGTCACACATCACTCCTGTGCACTCAGACACATGATATTCCACAACACACATCAAATCCAATCTCACACATCAGTCCTGCACTCTCAGACACACCACATTCCCCAACACACATCATCTCCAATCTCACACATCACTCCTGTCGATTCAGACACATCACATTGCCCATCACACATCATCTCCAATCTCACACATCACTCCTGTACTCTCAGATACACCACATTCCCCATCACACATCATCTCCAATCTTTCACATCACTGCTGTACTCTCAGACACATCACATTGCCCATCACACATCATCTCCAATCTCACACATCACTCCTGTACTCTCAGATACACCACATTCCCCATCACACATCATCTCCAATCTTTCACATCACTGCTGTACTCTCAGATACACCACATTCCCCATCACACATCATCTCCAATCTCACACATCACTCCTGTACTCTCAGACACACCACATTCCCCATCACACATCATCTCCAATCTCACACATCACTCCAGTACTCTCAGACACACCACATTCCCCATCGCACATCATCTCCAATCTCGCACATTAATACTGTACTCTCAGACACACCACATTCCACATCATACATCATCTCCAATCTCACACATCACTCCTGTACTCTCAGACACACCACATTCCCCATCACACATCATCTCCAATCTCACACATCACTCCTGCAGTCTCAGACACACCACATTCCCCATCACACATCATCTCCAATCTCACACATCACTCCCGTACTCTCAGACACAACACATTCCCCATCACACATCATCTCCCATCTCACACAACAGACCTGTACTCTCAGACACACCACATTCCCCATCACACTTCATCGCCAATCTCACACATCACTCCAGTACTCTCAGACACACCACATTCCCCATCGCACATCATCTCCATTCTCGCAAATCACTCCTGTACTATCAGACACACCACATTTCCCATCACACTTCATCGCCAATCTCACACATCACTCCTGTACTCTCAGACACACCACATTCCCCATCACACTTCATCGCCAATCTCACACATCACTCCAGTACTCTCAGACACACCACATTCCCCAACACACATCATCTCCAATCGCACACATCACTCCTGTCGATTCAGACACATCACATTCCCCATCACGCATCATTTCCAATGTCACACATCACTCCTGTACACTCAGACACATGATATTCCACAACACACATCAAATCCAATCTCACACATCAGTCCTGCACTCTCAGATACACCACATTCCCCATCTCACATCATCTCCTTTCTCACACATCACTCCTGTACTCTCAGATACACCACATTCCCCATCACACATCATCTCCAATCTTTCACATCACATGCTGTACTCTCAGACACACCACATTCCCCATCACACATCAGCTTCAATCTCACATATCACTCCGGTACACTCAGACAAACCGCATTCCCCATCACACATCATCTCCATTCTCTCAAGTCACTCCTGTACTCTCAGACACACCACATTCCCCATCACACATCATCTCCATTCTCTCAAATCACTCCTGTACTCTCAGACACACCACATTCCCCATCACACATCATCTCCAATCTCACACATCACTCCTGTACTCTCAGACACACCACATTCCCCATCACACATCATCTCCAATCTCACACATCACTCCTGCAGTCTCAGACACACCACATTCCCCATCGCACATCATCTCCAATCTCGCACATTACTACTGTACTCTCAGACACACCACATTCCACATCATACATCATCTCCAATCTCACACATCACTCCTGTACTCTCAGACACACCACATTCCCCATCACACATCATCTCCAATCTCACACATCACTCCTGCAGTCTCAGACACACCACATTCCCCATCACACATCATCTCCAATCTCACACATCACTCCCGTACTCTCAGACACAACACATTCCCAATCACACATCATCTCCCATCTCACACAACAGACCTGTACTCTCAGACACACCACATTCCCCATCACACTTCATCGCCAATCTCACACATCACTCCAGTACTCTCAGACACACCACATTCCCCATCGCACATCATCTCCATTCTCGCAAATCACTCCTGTACTCTCAGACACACCACATTCCCCATCACACATCATCTCCAATATCACACATCAATCCTGTACACTCAGACACACCACCTTCCCCATCACACTTCATCGCCAATCTCACACATCACTCCAGTACTCTCAGACACACCACATTCCCCAACACACATCATCTCCAATCGCACACATCACTCCTGTCGATTCAGACACATCACATTCCCCATCACGCATCATTTCCAATGTCACACATCACTCCTGTGCACTCAGACACATGATATTCCACAACACACATCAAATCCAATCTCACACATCAGTCCTGCACTCTCAGACACACCACATTCCCCAACACACATCATCTCCAATCTCACACATCACTCCTGTCGATTCAGACACATCACATTGCCCATCACACATCATCTCCAATCTCACACATCACTCCTGTACTCTCAGATACACCACATTCCCCATCACACATCATCTCCAATCTTTCACATCACTGCTGTACTCTCAGACACATCACATTGCCCATCACACATCATCTCCAATCTCACACATCACTCCTGTACTCTCAGATACACCACATTCCCCATCACACATCATCTCCAATCTTTCACATCACTGCTGTACTCTCAGACACATCACATTGCCCATCACACATCATCTCCAATCTCACACATCACTCCTGTACTCTCAGATACACCACATTCCCCATCTCACATCATCTCCTTTCTCACACATCACTCCTGTACTCTCAGATACACCACATTCCCCATCACACATCATCTCCAATCTTTCACATCACATGCTGTACTCTCAGACACACCACATTCCCCATCACACATCAGCTTCAATCTCACATATCACTCCGGTACACTCAGACAAACCGCATTCCCCATCACACATCATCTCCATTCTCTCAAGTCACTCCTGTACTCTCAGACACACCACATTCCCCATCACACATCATCTCCATTCTCTCAAATCACTCCTGTACTCTCAGACACACCACATTCCCCATCACACATCATCTCCAATCTCACACATCACTCCTGTACTCTCAGACACACCACATTCCCCATCACACATCATCTCCAATCTCACACATCACTCCTGCAGTCTCAGACACACCACATTCCCCATCGCACATCATCTCCAATCTCGCACATTACTACTGTACTCTCAGACACACCACATTCCACATCATACATCATCTCCAATCTCACACATCACTCCTGTACTCTCAGACACACCACATTCCCCATCACACATAATCTCCAATCTCACACATCACTCCCGTACTCTCAGACACAACACATTCCCCATCACACATCATCTCCCATCTCACACAACAGACCTGTACTCTCAGACACACCACATTCCCCATCACACTTCATCGCCAATCTCACACATCACTCCAGTACTCTCAGACACACCACATTCCCCATCGCACATCATCTCCATTCTCGCAAATCACTCCTGTACTCTCAGACACACCACATTTCCCATCACACTTCATCGCCAATCTCACACATCACTCCTGTACTCTCAGACACACCACATTCCCCATCACACATCATCTCCAATATCACACATCAGTCCTGTACACTCAGACACACCACCTTCCCCATCACACATCATCGCCAATCTCACACATCACTCCAGTACTCTCAGACACACCACATTCCCCAACACACATCATCTCCAATCTTACACATCACTCCTGTCGATTCAGACACATCACATTCCCCATCACGCATCATTTCCAATGTCACACATCACTCCTGTACACTCAGACACACGATATTCCACAACACACATCAAATCCAATCTCACACATCAGTCCTGCACTCTCAGACACACCACATTCCCCAACACACATCATCTCCAATCTCACACATCACTCCTGTCGATTCAGACACATCACATTCCCCATCACACATCATCTCCAATCTCACACATCACTTCTGTACTCTCAGACACACCACATTGCCCATCACACACCTCATCTCCAATCTCACACATCACTCCTGTACTCTCAGACAAACCACATTCCCCATCACACATCATCTCCAATCTCACACATCACTCCTGTACTCTCAGACACACCACATTTCCCATCACACATCATCTCCAATCTCACACATCACTCCTGTACTCTCAGACAAACCACATTCCCCATCACACATCAGCTTCAATCTCACATATCACTCCGGTACACTCAGATAAACCGCATTCCCCATTACACATCATTTCCAATCTCACACATCACTCCTGCACTCTCAGACACACCACATTCCCCATCACACATCATCTCCAATTTCACACATCACTCCTGTACTCTCAGACACACCACATTCCCCATCACACATCATCTTCAATCTCACACATCACTCCTGTACTCTCAGATACACCACATTCCCCATGACACATCATCTCTAATCTCACACATCACTCCTGTACTCTCAGATACACCACATTCCCCATGACACATCATCTCCAATTTCACACATCACTGCTGTACTCTCAGACACACCACATTCCCCATCGCACATCATCTCCAATTTCACACATCACTCCTGTACTCTCAGACACACCACATTCCCCATCACACATCATTTCCAATCTCACACATCACTCCTGTACTCTCAGACACACCACATTCCCCATCACACATCATTTCCAATCTCACACATCACTCCCGTACTCTCAGACACACCACATTCCCCATCACACATCATCTCCAATTTCACACATCACTCCCGTACTCTCAGACACACCACATTCCCCATCACACATCATTTCCAATCTCACACATCACTCCCGTACTCTCAGACACAACACATTCCCCATCACACATCATCTCCCATCTCACACAACAGACCTGTACTCTCAGACACACCACATTCCCCATCACACATCATCTCCAATATCACACAACAGACCTGTACTCTCAGACACACCACATTTCCCATCACACATCATCTCCAATCTCACACATCACTCCTGTGCTCTCAGACACACCACATTTCCCATCACACATCATCTCCAATCTTACACATGACTGCTGTACTCTCAGACATGCCATATTCCCCATCACACATCATCTCCAATCTCACACATCACTCCTGTACTCTCAGACACACCACATACCCCATCGCACATCATCTCCATTCTCGCAAATCACTCCTGTACTCTCAGACACACCACATTTCCCATCACACATCATCTCCAATCTCACACATCACTCCTGTACTCTCAGACACAGCACATTCCCCATCATACATCACCTCCAATCTCATACATCAATCCGGTACTCGCAGACACACCAGATTCCCCATCAGACATCATCTCCAATCTCACACATCAGTCCTGTACACTCAGACACACCACCTTCCCCATCACACTTCATCGCCAATCTCACACATCACTCCAGTACTCTCAGACACAACACATTCCCCAACACACATCATCTCCAATCGCACACATCACTCCTGTCGATTCAGACACATCACATTCCCCATCACGCATCATTTCCAATGTCACACATCACTCCTGTACACTCAGACACATGATATTCCACAACACACATCAAATCCAATCTCACACATCAGTCCTGCACTCTCAGACACACCACATTCCCCAACACACATCATCTCCAATCGCACACATCACTCCTGTCGATTCAGACACATCACATTGCCCATCACACATCATCTCCAATCTCACACATCACTCCTGTACTCTCAGATACACCACATTCCCCATCACACATCATCTCCAATCTTTCACATCACTGCTGTACTCTCAGACACATCACATTGCCCATCACACATCATCTCCAATCTCACACATCACTCCTGTACTCTCAGATACACCACATTCCCCATCACACATCATCTCCAATCTTTCACATCACTGCTGTACTCTCAGACACACCACATTGCCCATCACACACATCATCTCCAATCTCACACATCACTCCTGTACTCTCAGACAAACCACATTCCCCATCACACATCAGCTTCAATCTCACATATCACTCCGGTACACTCAGACAAACCGCATTCCCCATCACACATCATCTCCATTCTCTCAAATCACTCCTGTACTCTCAGACACACCACATTCCCCATCACACATCATCTCCAATCTCACACATCACTCCTGCAGTCTCAGACACACCACATTCCCCATCGCACATCATCTCCAATCTCACACATTACTAATGTACTCTCAGACACACCACATTGCCCATCACACACATCATCTCCAATCTCACACATCACTCCTGTACTCTCAGACACACCACATTCCCCATCACGCATCATTTCCAATCTCACACATCAATCCCGTACTCTCAGACACAACACATTCCCCGTCACACATCATCTCCATTCTCTCACATCAATCCTGTACTCTCAGACACACCACATTCTCCATCTCACATCATCTCCTTTCTCACACATCACTCCTGTAGTCTCAGACACACCACATTCCCCATCACACATCATTTCCAATCTCAGACATCACTCCTGTACTCTCAGACACACCACATTCCCCATCACACATCATCTCCAATATCACACATCACTCCTGTACTCTCAGACATACCATGTTCCCCATCGCACATCATCTCCAATCTCGCACATCACTCCTGTACTCTCAGACACACCACATTCTCCATCTCACATCATCTCCAATCTCACACATCACTCCTGTACTCTCAGACACACCACATTCCCCATCACACATCATTTCCAATCTCACACATCACTCCTGTACTCTCAGACACACCACATTCCCCGTCACACATCATCTCCAATTTCACACATCACTCCCGTACTCTCAGACACACCACATTATCCATCACACATCATCTCCCATCTCACACAACAGATCTGAACTCTCAGACACACCACATTCCCCATCACACATCATCTCCAATATCACACATCACTCCTGTACTCTCAGACATACCATGTTCCCCATCGCACATCATCTCCAATCTCGCACATCACTCCTGTACTCTCAGACACACCACATTCTCCATCTCACATCATCTCCAATCTCACACATCACTCCTGTACTCTCAGACACACCACATTCCCCATCACACATCATTTCCAATCTCACACATCACTCCTGTACTCTCAGACACACCACATTCCCCATCACACATCATCTCCAATTTCACACATCACTCCCGTACTCTCAGACACACCACATTATCCATCACACATCATCTCCCATCTCACACAACAGATCTGTACTCTCATACACACCACATTCCCCATCACACATCATCTCCAATCTCACACATCACTCCTGTACTCTCAGATACACAACATTCCCCATCACACATCATCTCCAATATCACACATCACTCCTGTACTCTCAGATACACCACATTCCCCATCGCACATCATCTCCATTCTCGCAAATCACTCCTGTACTCTCAGACACACCACATTCCCCATCACACATCATCTCCAATATCACACATCAGTCCTGTACACTCAGACACACCACCTTCCCCATCACACTTCATCGCCAATCTCACACATCACTCCAGTACTCTCAGACACACCACATTCCCCAACACACATCATCTCCAATCTCACACATCACTCCTGTCGATTCAGACACATCACATTCCCCATCACGCATCATTTCCAATGTCACACATCACTCCTGTACACTCAGACACACGATATTCCACAACACACATCAAATCCAGTCTCACACATCAGTCCTGCACTCTCAGACACACCACATTCCCGAACACGCATCATCTCCAATCTCACACATCACTCCTGTACTCTCAGATACACCACATTCCCCATCACACATCATCTCCAATCTTTCACATCACTCCTGTACTCTCAGACACACCACATTGCCCATCACACACATCATCTCCAATCTCACACATCACTCCTGTACTCTCCGACAAACCACATTCCCCATCACACATCATCTCCAATCTCACACATCACTCCCGTACACTCAGACACACCACATTCCCCATCACACATCATCTCCAATCTTTCACATCACTGCTGTACTCTCAGACACACCACATTGCCCATCACACACATCATCTCCAATCTCACACATCACTCCTGTACTCTCAGACAAACCACATTCCCCATCACACATCAGCTTCAATCTCACATATCACTCCGGTACACAGACAAACCGCATTCCCCATCACACATCATCTCCATTCTCTCAAATCACTCCTGTACTCTCAGACACACCACATTCCCCATCACACATCATCTCCAATCTCACACATCACTCCTGCAGTCTCAGACACACCACATTCCCCATCGCACATCATCTCCAATCTCGCACATTACTCCTGTACTCTCAGACACACCACATTCTCCATCTCACATCATCTCCTTTCTCACACATCACTCCTGTACTCTCAGACACACCACATTCCCCATCACACATTATCTCCAATCTCACACATCACTCCTGCAGTCTCAGACACACCACATTCCCCATCGCACATCATCTCCAATCTCGCACATTACTACTGTACTCTCAGACACACCACATTCCACATCATACATCATCTCCAATCTCACACATCACTCCTGTACTCTCAGACACACCACATTCCCCATCACACATCATCTCCAATCTCACACATCACTCCTGCAGTCTCAGACACACCACATTCCCCATCACACATCATCTCCAATCTCACACATCACTCCCGTACTCTCAGACACAACACATTCCCCATCACACATCATCTCCCATCTCACACAACAGACCTGTACTCTCAGACACACCACATTCCCCATCACACTTCATCGCCAATCTCACACATCACTCCAGTACTCTCAGACACACCACATTCCCCATCGCACATCATCTCCATTCTCGCAAATCACTCCTGTACTCTCAGACACACCACATTTCCCATCACTCTTCATCGCCAATCTCACACATCACTCCTGTACTCTCAGACACACCACATTCCCCATCACACATCATCTCCAATATCACACATCAGTCCTGTACACTCAGACACACCACCTTCCCCATCACACATCATCGCCAATCTCACACATCACTCCAGTACTCTCAGACACACCAGATTCCCCAACACACATCATTTCCAATCTTACACATCACTCCTGTCGATTCAGACACATCACATTCCCCATCACGCATCATTTCCAATGTCACACATCACTCCTGTACACTCAGACACACGATATTCCACAACACACATCAAATCCAATCTCACACATCAGTCCTGCACTCTCAGACACACCACATTCCCCAACACACATCATCTCCAATCTCACACATCACTCCTGTCGATTCAGACACATCACATTCCCCATCACACATCATCTCCAATCTCACACATCACTTCTGTACTCTCAGACACACCACATTGCCCATCACACACCTCATCTCCAATCTCACACATCACTCCTGTACTCTCAGACAAACCACATTCCCCATCACACATCATCTCCAATCTCACACATCACTCCTGTACTCTCAGACACACCACATTCCCCATCACACATCATCTCCAATCTCACACATCACTCCTGTACTCTCAGACAAACCACATTCCCCATCGCACATCATCTCCATTCTCGCAAATCACTCCTGTACTCTCAGACACACCACATTCCCCATCACACATCATCTCCAATATCACACATCAGTCCTGTACACTCAGACACACCACCTTCCCCATCACACTTCATCGCCAATCTCACACATCACTCCAGTACTCTCAGACACACCACATTCCCCAACACACATCATCTCCAATCTCACACATCACTCCTGTCGATTCAGACACATCACATTCCCCATCACGCATCATTTCCAATGTCACACATCACTCCTGTACACTCAGACACACAATATTCCACAACACACATCAAATCCAATCTCACACATCAGTCCTGCACTCTCAGACACACCACATTCCCGAACACGCATCATCTCCAATCTCACACATCACTCCTGTACTCTCAGATACACCACATTCCCCATCACACATCATCTCCAATCTTTCACATCACTCCTGTACTCTCAGACACACCACATTGCCCGTCACACACATCATCTCCATTCTCACACATCACTCCTGTACTCTCCGACAAACCACATTCCCCATCACACATCATCTCCAATCTCACACATCACTCCCGTACACTCAGACACACCACATTCCCCATCACACATCATCTCCAATCTTTCACATCACTGCTGTACTCTCAGACACACCACATTGCCCATCACACACATCATCTCCAATCTCACACATCACTCCTGTACTCTCAGACAAACCACATTCCCCATCACACATCAGCTTCAATCTCACATATCACTCCGGTACACAGACAAACCGCATTCCCCATCACACATCATCTCCATTCTCTCAAATCACTCCTGTACTCTCAGACACACCACATTCCCCATCACACATCATCTCCAATCTCACACATCACTCCTGCAGTCTCAGACACACCACATTCCCCATCGCACATCATCTCCAATCTCGCACATTACTCCTGTACTCTCAGACACACCACATTCTCCATCTCACATCATCTCCTTTCTCACACATCACTCCTGTAGTCTCAGACACACCACATTGCCCATCACACATCATCTCCAATCTCACACATCACTCCTGTACTCTCAGACACACCACATTCCCCATCACACATCATCTTCAATCTCACACGTCACTCCTGTACTCTCAGATACACCACATTACCCATGACACATCATCTCCAATTTCACACATCACTGCTCTACTCTCAGACACACCACATTCCCCATCGCACTTCATCTCCAATTTCACACATCACTCCTGTACTCTCAGACACACCATATTCCCCATCACACATAATCTCCAATCTCACACATAACTCCAGTACTCTCAGACACACCACAGTCCCCATCACACATCATCTCCAATCTCACACATCACTCCTGTACTCTCAGACACACCACATTCCCCATCACACATCATCTCCAATTTCACACATAACTGCTGTACTCTCAGACACACCACATTCCACATCACACAATCTCACACATCACTCCTGTACTCTCAGACACACCACATTTCCCATCACACATCATCTCCATTCTCTCACATCACTCCTGTACTCTCGGACACACCACATTCCCCATCACACATCATCTCCAATTTCACACATCACTCCTGTACTCTCAGACTCACCACATTCCCCATCACACATCATCTCCAATCTCACACAACAGACCTGTACACTCAGACTCACCACATTCCCCATCACACATCATCTCCAATCTTTCACATCACTCCTGTACTCTCAGACAAACCACATTCCCCATCACACATCAGCTTCAATCTCACATATCACTCCTGTACACTCAGACAAACCGCATTCCCCATCACACATCATCTCCATTCTCACACATCACTCCTGTACTCTCAGACACACCACATTCCCCATCACACATCATCTCCATTCTCTCACATCACTCCTGTACTCTCAGACACACCTCATTCCCCATAACACATCATCTCCATTCTCTCACATCACTCCTGTACTCTCAGACACACCACATTCACCATCACACATCATCTCCATTCTCTCACATCACTCCTGTACTCTCAGACACACCACATTCACCATCACACATCATCTCCATTCTCTCACATCACTCCTGTACTCTCAGACACACCACACTCTCCATCTCACATCATCTCCAATCTCGCACATCACTCCTGTACTCTCAGACACACCACATTCTCCATCTCACATCATCTCCTTTCTCACAAATCACTCCTGTACTCTCAGACACACCACATTCACCATCACACATCATCTCCAATCTCACACATCACTCCTGCAGTCTCAAAAACACACCACATTCCCCATCGCACATCATCTCCAATCTCGCACATTACTACTGTACTCTCAGACACACCACATTCCCCATCACACATCATCTCCAATCTCACACATCACTCCTGTACTCTCAGACACACCACATTCCCCATCACACATCATCTCCAATCTCACACATCACTCCTGTAATCTCAGATACACCACATTCCCCATCACACATCATCTCCAATTTCACACATCACTCCTGTACTCTCAGACACACCACATTCTCCATCTCACATCATCTCCTTTCTCACACATCACTCCTGTACTCTCAGACACACCACATTCCACATCACACATCAGTTCCAATCTCACACATCACTCCTGTACTCTCAGACACACCACATTCCCCATCACACATCATTTCCAATTTCACACATCACTCCCGTACTCTCAGACACACCACATTATCCATCACACATCATCTCCCATCTCACACAACAGATCTGTACTCTCAGACACACCACATTCCCCATCACACATCATCTCCAATCTCACACATCACTCCTGTACTCTCAGATACACCACATTCCCCATCACACATCATCTCCAATATCACACATCACTCCTGTACTCTCAGATACACCACATTCCCCATCGCACATCATCTCCATTCTCGCAAATCACTCCTGTACTCTCAGACACACCACATTCCACATCACACATCATCTCCAATATCACACATCAGTCCTGTACACTCAGACACACCACCTTCCCCATCACACTTCATCGCCAATCTCACACATCACTCCAGTACTCTCAGACACACCACATTCTCCATCTCACATCATCTCCTTTCTCACACATCACTCCTGTCGATTCAGACACATCACATTCCCCATCACGCATCATTTCCAATGTCACACATCACTCCTGTAAACTCAGACACACAATATTCCACAACACACATCAAATCCAATCTCACACATCAGTCCTGCACTCTCAGACACACCACATTCCCGAACACGCATCATCTCCAATCTCACACATCACTCCTGTACTCTCAGATACACCACATTCCCCATCACACATCATCTCCAATCTTTCACATCACTCCTGTACTCTCAGACACACCACATTGCCCATCACACACATCATCTCCAATCTCACACATCACTCCTGTACTCTCCGACAAACCACATTCCCCATCACACATCATCTCCAATCTCACACATCACTCCCGTACACTCAGACACACCACATTCCCCATCACCCATCATCTCCAATCTTTCACATCACTGCTGTACTCTCAGACACACCACATTGCCCATCACACACATCATCTCCAATCTCACACATCACTCCTGTACTCTCAGACAAACCACATTCCCCATCACACATCAGCTTCAATCTCACATATCACTCCGGTACACAGACAAACCGCATTCCCCATCACACATCATCTCCATTCTCTCAAATCACTCCTGTACTCTCAGACACACCACATTCCCCATCACACATCATCTCCAATCTCACACATCACTCCTGCAGTCTCAGACACACCACATTCCCCATCGCACATCATCTCCAATCTCGCACATTACTCCTGTACTCTCAGACACACCACATTCTCCATCTCACATCATCTCCTTTCTCACACATCACTCCTGTAGTCTCAGACACACCACATTGCCCATCACACATCATCTCCAATCTCACACATCACTCCTGTACTCTCAGACACACCACATTCCCCATCACACATCATCTTCAATCTCACACGTCACTACTGTACTCTCAGATACACCACATTCCCCATGACACATCATCTCCAATTTCACACATCACTGCTCTACTCTCAGACACACCACATTCCCCATCGCACTTCATCTCCAATTTCACACATCACTCCTGTACTCTCAGACACACCATATTCCCCATCACACATAATCTCCAATCTCACACATAACTCCAGTACTCTCAGACACACCACATTCCCCATCACACATCATCTCCAATCTCACACATCACTCCTGTACTCTCAGACACACCACATTCCCCATCACACATCATCTCCAATTCCACACATAACTGCTGTACTCTCAGACACACCACATTCCACATCACACAATCTCACACATCACTCCTGAACTCTCAGACACACCACATTCCCCATCACACATCATCTCCAATCTCACACATCACTCCTGTACTCTCGGACACACCACATTCCCCATCACACATCATCTCCAATTTCACACATCACTCCTGTACTCTCAGACACACCACATTTCCCATCACACATCATCTCCATTCTCTCACATCACTCCTGTACTCTCGGACACACCACATTCCCCATCACACATCATCTCCAATTTCACACATCACTCCTGTACTCTCAGACACACCACATTCCCCATCACACATCATCTCCAATCTCACACAACAGACCTGTACACTCAGACTCACCACATTCCCCATCACACATCATCTCCAATCTTTCACATCACTCCTGTACTCTCAGACAAACCACATTCCCCATCACACATCAGCTTCAATCTCACATATCACTCCTTTACACTCAGACAAACCGCATTCCCCATCACACATCATCTCCATTCTCACACATCACTCCTGTACTCTCAGACACACCACATTCCCCATCACACATCATCTCCATTCTCTCACATCACTCCTGTACTCTCAGACACACCACATTCCCCATAACACATCATCTCCATTCTCTCACATCACTCCTGTACTCTCAGACACACCACATTCACCATCACACATCATCTCCATTCTCTCACATCACTCCTGTACTCTCAGACACACCACATTCACCATCACACATCATCTCCATTCTCTCACATCACTCCTGTACTCTCAGACACACCACATTCTCCATCTCACATCATCTCCAATCTCGCACATCACTCCTGTACTCTCAGACACACCACATTCTCCATCTCACATCATCTCCTTTCTCACAAATCACTCCTGTACTCTCAGACACACCACATTCACCATCACACATCATCTCCAATCTCACACATCACTCCTGCAGTCTCAGACACACCACATTCCCCATCGCACATCATCTCCAATCTCGCACATTACTACTGTACTCTCAGACACACCACATTCCCCATCACACATCATCTCCAATCTCACACATCACTCCTGTACTCTCAGACACACCACATTCCCCATCACACATCATCTCCAATCTCACACATCACTCCTGTAATCTCAGATACACCACATTCCCCATCACACATCATCTCCAATTTCACACATCACTCCTGTACTCTCAGACACACCACATTCTCCATCTCACATCATCTCCTTTCTCACACATCACTCCTGTACTCTCAGACACACCACATTCCACATCACACATCAGTTCCAATCTCGCACATCACTTCTGTACTCTCAGACATACCATATTCCCCATCGCACATCATCTCCAATCTCGCACATTACTCCGGTACTCTCAGACACACCACATTCTCCATCTCACATCATCTCCTTTCTCACACATCACTCCTGTAGTCTCATACACACCACATTCCCCATCACACATCATCTCCAATATCACACATCACTCCTGTACTCTCAGACACACCACATTCCCCATCACACATCATCTCCAATCTCACACATCACTCCTGTACTCTCAGACACACCACATTCCCCATCACACATCATCTCCAATCTCACACATCACTCCTGTACTCTCATACACCACATTCCCCATCACACATCATCTCCAATTTCACACATCACTCCTGTACTCTCAGACACACCACATTCCACATCACACATCAGTTCCAATCTCGCACATCACTTCTGTACTCTCAGACATACCATATTCCCCATCGCACATCATCTCCAATCTCGCACATTACTCCTGTACTCTCAGACACACCACATTCTCCATCTCACATCATCTCCTTTCTCACACATCACTCCTGTAGTCTCAGACACACCACATTCCCCATCACACATCATCTCCAATCTCACACGTCACTCCTGTACTCTCAGACACACCACATTCCCCATCACACATCAGCTTCATTCTCACATATCACTCCTGTACACTCAGACAAACCGCATTCCCCATCACACATCATCTCCATTCTCTCACATCACTCCTGTACTCTCAGACACAGCACATTGCCCATCACACACATCATCTCCAATCTCACACATCACTCCTGTACTCTCAGACACACCACATTCCCCATCACACATCATCTCCAATCCCACACATCACTCCTGTACTCTCAGAAAGACCACAATACCCATCACACACAATCTCAAATCTCACACATCACTCCTGTACTCTCAAACACACGACATTCCCCATCACACATCATCTCCAATCTCACACATCACTCCTGTACTCTCAGACACACCACATTCCCCATCACACATCATCTCCAATCTCACACATCACTCCTGTACTCTCAGACACACCACATTCCCCATTGCACAACATCTCCAATCTCACACATCACTCCTGTACTCTCAGACACACCACATTCCCCATCACACATCATCTCCAATCTCACACATCACTCCTGTACTCTCAGACACACCACATTCCCCATCACACATCATCTCCTTTCTCACACATCACTCCTGTACTCTCAGACACACCACATTCTCCATCTCACATCATCTCCTTTCTCACACGTCACTCCTGTACTCTCAGACAGACCACATTCCCCATCACACATCATCTCCAATCTCACACATCACTCCTGTACTCTCAGACACACCACATTCCACATCATACATCATCTCCAATCTCACACATCACTCCCGTACTCTCAGACACACCACATTCCCCATCACACATCATTTCCAATCTCAAACATCACTCCTGTACTCTCAGACACACCACATTCCCCATCACACATCATCTCCAATCTCACACATCACTCCTGTACTCTCAGACACACCACATTCCCCATCACACATCATCTCCAATCTCACACATCACTCCAGTACTCTCAGACACACCATATTCCCCATCACACATCATCTCCAATCTCACACATCACTGCTGTAATCTCAGACACACCACATTCCCCATCACACATCATCTCCAATCTCACACATCACTGCTGTACTCTCAGACACACCACATTCCCCATCGCACATCATCTCCAATATCACACAACAGACCTGTACTCTCAGACACACCATATTCCCCATCACACATAATCTCCAATCTCACACATAACTCCAGTACTCTCAGACACACCACATTCCACATCACACAATCTCACACATCACTCCTGTACACTCAGACACACCACATTCCCCATCACACATCATCTCCAAACTCACACATCACTCCTGTACACTCAGACACACCACATTTCCCATCACACATCATCTCCAATCTCACACTTAACTCCAGTACTCTCAGACACACCACATTCCCCATCACACATCATCTCCAATCTCACACATCACTCCTGTACTCTCAGACACACCACATTCCCCATCACACATCATCTCCAATTTCACACATAACTGCTGTACTCTCAGACACACCACATTCCCCATCACACATCATCTCCAATCTCATACATCACTCCTGTACTCGCAGACACACCAGATTCCCCATCACACATCATCTCCAATCTCACACATCAGTCCTGTAGATTCAGACACATCACATTCCCCATCACACATCATCTCCATTCTCTCACATCACTCCTGTACTCTCAGAACGACCACATTCCCCATCACACATCATCTCCAATCTCCCACATCACTGCTGTACTCTCAGACACACCACATTCCCCAACACACATCATCTCCAATCTCACACATCACTCCTGTACTCTCAAACACACCACATTCCCCATCACACATCATCTCCAATCTCACACATCGCTCCTGTACTCTCAAACACACCACATTCCCCATCACACATCAGCTTCAATCTCACATATCACTCCTGTACACTCAGACAAACCGCATTCCCCATCACACATCATCTCCATTCTCTCACATCACTCCTGTACTCTCAGACACACCACATTCCCCATCACACATCATCTCCAATCTCACACATCACTCCTGTACTCTCAGACACACCGCATTCCCCATCACACATCATCTCCAATCTCACACATAACTGCTGTACTCTCAGACACACCACATTCCACATCACACAATCTCACACATCACTCCTGTACTCTCAGACACACCACATTCCCCATCACACATTATCTCCAATCTCATACATCACTCCTGTACTCGCAGACACACCAGATTCCCCATCACACGTCATCTCCAATTTCACACATCAGTCCTGTAGATTCAGACACATCACATTCCCCATCACGCATCATTTCCAATGTCACACATCACTCCTGTACTCTCCGACACACGATATTCCACAACACACATCAAATCCAATCTCACACATTAGTCCTGCACTCTCAGACACACAACATTCCCCATCACACATCATCTCCAATCTTTCACATCACTGCTGTACTCTCAGACACACCACATTGCCCATCACACACATCATCTCCATTCTCTCACATCACTCCTGTACTCTCGGACACACCACATTCCCCATCACACATCATCTCCAATCTCACACAACAGACCTGCACACTCAGACACACCACCTTCCCCATCACACTTCATCGCCAATCTCACACATCACTCCAGTACTCTCAGACACACCACATTCCCCAACACACATCATCTCGAATCGCACACATCACTCCTGTAGATTCAGACACATCACATTCCCCATCACGCATCATTTCCAATGTCACACATCACTCCTGTACTCTCAGACACACCATATTCCCCATCACACATCATCTCCAATCCTTCACATCACTGCTGTACTCTCAGACAGACCACATTCCCCATCACACATCATCTCCAATCCTTCACATCACTGCTGTACTCTCAGACACACCACATTGCCCATCACACACATCATCTCCAATCTCACACATCACTCCTGTACTCTCAGACAAACCACATTCCCCATCACACATCAGCTTCAATCTCACATATCACTCCTGTACTCTCAGACACACCACATTGCCCATCACACATCATCTCCATTCTCTCACATCACTCCTGTACACTCAGACAAACCGCATTCCCCATCACACATCATCTCCAATCTCACACATCACTCCTGTAATCTCAGATACACCACATTCCCCATCACACATCATCTCCAATTTCACACATCACTCCTGTACTCTCAGACACACCACATTCTCCATCTCACATCATCTCCTTTCTCACACATCACTCCTGTACTCTCAGACACACCACATTCCACATCACACATCAGTTCCAATCTCGCACATCACTTCTGTACTCTCAGACATACCATATTCCCCATCGCACATCATCTCCAATCTCGCACATTACTCCGGTACTCTCAGACACACCACATTCTCCATCTCACATCATCTCCTTTCTCACACATCACTCCTGTAGTCTCATACACACCACATTCCCCATCACACATCATCTCCAATATCACACATCACTCCTGTACTCTCAGACACACCACATTCCCCATCACACATCATCTCCAATCTCACACATCACTCCTGTACTCTCAGACACACCACATTCCCCATCACACATCATCTCCAATCTCACACATCACTCCTGTACTCTCATACACCACATTCCCCATCACACATCATCTCCAATTTCACACATCACTCCTGTACTCTCAGACACACCACATTCCACATCACACATCAGTTCCAATCTCGCACATCACTTCTGTACTCTCAGACATACCATATTCCCCATCGCACATCATCTCCAATCTCGCACATTACTCCTGTACTCTCAGACACACCACATTCTCCATCTCACATCATCTCCTTTCTCACACATCACTCCTGTAGTCTCAGACACACCACATTCCCCATCACACATCATCTCCAATCTCACACGTCACTCCTGTACTCTCAGACACACCACATTCCCCATCACACATCAGCTTCATTCTCACATATCACTCCTGTACACTCAGACAAACCGCATTCCCCATCACACATCATCTCCATTCTCTCACATCACTCCTGTACTCTCAGACACAGCACATTGCCCATCACACACATCATCTCCAATCTCACACATCACTCCTGTACTCTCAGACACACCACATTCCCCATCACACATCATCTCCAATCCCACACATCACTCCTGTACTCTCAGAAAGACCACAATACCCATCACACACAATCTCAAATCTCACACATCACTCCTGTACTCTCAAACACACGACATTCCCCATCACACATCATCTCCAATCTCACACATCACTCCTGTACTCTCAGACACACCACATTCCCCATCACACATCATCTCCAATCTCACACATCACTCCTGTACTCTCAGACACACCACATTCCCCATTGCACAACATCTCCAATCTCACACATCACTCCTGTACTCTCAGACACACCACATTCCCCATCACACATCATCTCCAATCTCACACATCACTCCTGTACTCTCAGACACACCACATTCCCCATCACACATCATCTCCTTTCTCACACATCACTCCTGTACTCTCAGACACACCACATTCTCCATCTCACATCATCTCCTTTCTCACACGTCACTCCTGTACTCTCAGACAGACCACATTCCCCATCACACATCATCTCCAATCTCACACATCACTCCTGTACTCTCAGACACACCACATTCCACATCATACATCATCTCCAATCTCACACATCACTCCCGTACTCTCAGACACACCACATTCCCCATCACACATCATTTCCAATCTCAAACATCACTCCTGTACTCTCAGACACACCACATTCCCCATCACACATCATCTCCAATCTCACACATCACTCCTGTACTCTCAGACACACCACATTCCCCATCACACATCATCTCCAATCTCACACATCACTCCAGTACTCTCAGACACACCATATTCCCCATCACACATCATCTCCAATCTCACACATCACTGCTGTAATCTCAGACACACCACATTCCCCATCACACATCATCTCCAATCTCACACATCACTGCTGTACTCTCAGACACACCACATTCCCCATCGCACATCATCTCCAATATCACACAACAGACCTGTACTCTCAGACACACCATATTCCCCATCACACATAATCTCCAATCTCACACATAACTCCAGTACTCTCAGACACACCACATTCCACATCACACAATCTCACACATCACTCCTGTACACTCAGACACACCACATTCCCCATCACACATCATCTCCAAACTCACACATCACTCCTGTACACTCAGACACACCACATTTCCCATCACACATCATCTCCAATCTCACACTTAACTCCAGTACTCTCAGACACACCACATTCCCCATCACACATCATCTCCAATCTCACACATCACTCCTGTACTCTCAGACACACCACATTCCCCATCACACATCATCTCCAATTTCACACATAACTGCTGTACTCTCAGACACACCACATTCCCCATCACACATCATCTCCAATCTCATACATCACTCCTGTACTCGCAGACACACCAGATTCCCCATCACACATCATCTCCAATCTCACACATCAGTCCTGTAGATTCAGACACATCACATTCCCCATCACACATCATCTCCATTCTCTCACATCACTCCTGTACTCTCAGAACGACCACATTCCCCATCACACATCATCTCCAATCTCCCACATCACTGCTGTACTCTCAGACACACCACATTCCCCAACACACATCATCTCCAATCTCACACATCACTCCTGTACTCTCAAACACACCACATTCCCCATCACACATCATCTCCAATCTCACACATCGCTCCTGTACTCTCAAACACACCACATTCCCCATCACACATCAGCTTCAATCTCACATATCACTCCTGTACACTCAGACAAACCGCATTCCCCATCACACATCATCTCCATTCTCTCACATCACTCCTGTACTCTCAGACACACCACATTCCCCATCACACATCATCTCCAATCTCACACATCACTCCTGTACTCTCAGACACACCGCATTCCCCATCACACATCATCTCCAATCTCACACATAACTGCTGTACTCTCAGACACACCACATTCCACATCACACAATCTCACACATCACTCCTGTACTCTCAGACACACCACATTCCCCATCACACATTATCTCCAATCTCATACATCACTCCTGTACTCGCAGACACACCAGATTCCCCATCACACGTCATCTCCAATTTCACACATCAGTCCTGTAGATTCAGACACATCACATTCCCCATCACGCATCATTTCCAATGTCACACATCACTCCTGTACTCTCCGACACACGATATTCCACAACACACATCAAATCCAATCTCACACATTAGTCCTGCACTCTCAGACACACAACATTCCCCATCACACATCATCTCCAATCTTTCACATCACTGCTGTACTCTCAGACACACCACATTGCCCATCACACACATCATCTCCATTCTCTCACATCACTCCTGTACTCTCGGACACACCACATTCCCCATCACACATCATCTCCAATCTCACACAACAGACCTGCACACTCAGACACACCACCTTCCCCATCACACTTCATCGCCAATCTCACACATCACTCCAGTACTCTCAGACACACCACATTCCCCAACACACATCATCTCGAATCGCACACATCACTCCTGTAGATTCAGACACATCACATTCCCCATCACGCATCATTTCCAATGTCACACATCACTCCTGTACTCTCAGACACACCATATTCCCCATCACACATCATCTCCAATCCTTCACATCACTGCTGTACTCTCAGACAGACCACATTCCCCATCACACATCATCTCCAATCCTTCACATCACTGCTGTACTCTCAGACACACCACATTGCCCATCACACACATCATCTCCAATCTCACACATCACTCCTGTACTCTCAGACAAACCACATTCCCCATCACACATCAGCTTCAATCTCACATATCACTCCTGTACTCTCAGACACACCACATTGCCCATCACACATCATCTCCATTCTCTCACATCACTCCTGTACACTCAGACAAACCGCATTCCCCATCACACATCATCTCCAATCTCACACATCACTCCTGTACTCTCAGACACACTACATTCCCCCATCAGACATCACCTCCAATCTCACACATCACTCCTGTACTCTCAGACACACCACATTCCCCCATCACACATCATCTCCAATCTCACACATCACTCCTGTACTCTCAGACACACCACATTCCCCATCACACATCATTTCCGATCTCACACATCACTCCTGTACTCTCAGACACACCACATTCCCCATCACACATCATTTCCAATCACACACATCACTCCTGTACTCTCAGACACACCACATTCCCCATCACACATCATTTCCAATCTCACACATCAATCCCGTAATCTCAGACACACCACATTCCCCATCACACATCATCTCCAATCTCACACATCACTCCTGTACTCTCAGACACACCACATTCCCCATCACACATCATCTCCAATCTCACACATCACTCCTGTACTCTCAGACACACCACATTCCCCATCACACATCATCTCCAATCTCACACATCACTCCTGTACTCTCAGACACACCACATTCCCCATTGCACAACATCTCCAATCTCACACATCACTCCTGTACTCTCAGACACACCACATTCCCCATCACACATCATCACCTTTCTCACACATCACTCCTGTACTCTCAGACACACCACATTCTCCATCTCACATCATCTCCTTTCTCACACATCACTCCTGTACTCTCAGACACACCACATTCTCCATCTCACATCATCTCCTTTCTCACACGTCACTCCTGTACTCTCAGACAGACCACATTCCCCATCACACATCATCTCCAATCTCAGACATCACTCCTGTACTCTCAGACACACCACATTCCACATCATACATCATCTCCAATCTCACACATCACTCCCGTACTTTCAGACACACCACATTCCCCATCACACATCATCTCCAATCTCACACATCACTCCTGTACTCTCAGACACACCACATTCCCCATTGCACAACATCTCCAATCTCACACATCACTCCTGTACTCTCAGACACACCACATTCCCCATCACACATCATCACCTTTCTCACACATCACTCCTGTACTCTCAGACACACCACATTATCCATCTCACATCATCTCCTTTCTCACACATCGCTCCTGTACTCTCAGACACACCACATTCTCCATCTCACATCATCTCCTTTCTCACACGTCACTCCTGTACTCTCAGACAGACCACATTCCCCATCACACATCATCTCCAATCTCACACATCACTCCTGTACTCTCAGACACACCACATTCCACATCATACATCATCTGCAATCTCACACATCACTCCCGTACTCTCAGACACACCACATTCCCCATCACACATCATCTCCAATCTCACACATCACTCCTGTACTCTCAGACACACCACATTCCCCATTGCACAACATCTCCAATCTCACACATCACTCCTGTAATCTCAGACACACCACATTCCCCATCGCACATCATCTCCAATATCACACAACAGACCTGTTCTCTCAGACACACCATATTCCCCATCACACATAATCTCCAATCTCACACATAACTCCAGTACTCTCAGACACACCACATTCCACATCACACAATCTCACACATCACTCCTGTACACTCAGACAAACCACATTCCCCATCACACATCATCTCCAAACTCACACATCACTCCTGTACA
Organism: Heterodontus francisci; assembly: GCF_036365525.1. Lineage (NCBI taxonomy): Eukaryota > Metazoa > Chordata > Chondrichthyes > Heterodontiformes > Heterodontidae > Heterodontus > Heterodontus francisci. The sequence goes on along the minus strand of NC_090380.1, from coordinate 9,059,977 downwards.
CTCAGACACACCACATTTCCCATCACACATCATCTCCAATCTCACACTTAACTCCAGTACTCTCAGACACACCACATTTCCCATCACACATCATCTCCAATCTCACACTTCACTCCTGTACTCTCAGACACACCACATTCCCCATCACACATCATCTCCAATCTCACACATCACTCCTGTACTCTCAGACACACCACATTCCCCATCACACATCATCTCCAATCTCACACATCACTCCTGTACTCTCAGACACACCACATTCCCCATCACACATCATCTCCAATCTCACACATCACTCCTGTACTATCAGAAAGACCACATTCCCCATCACACATCATCTCCAATCTCACACATCACTGCTGTACTCTCAGAAAGACCACATTCCCCATCACACATCATCTCCAATCTCACACATCACTCCTGTCCTCTCAAACACACCACATTCCCCATCACACATCATCTCCAATCCTTCACATCACTGCTGTACTCTCAGACACACCACATTGCCCATCACACACATCATCTCCAATCTCACACATCACTCCTGTACTCTCAGACAAACCACATTCCCCATCACACATCAGCTTCAATCTCACATATCACTCCTGTACTCTCAGACACACCACATTGCCCATCACACATCATCTCCATTCTCTCACATCACTCCTGTACACTCAGACAAACCGCATTCCCCATCACACATCATCTCCAATCTCACACATCACTCCTGTACTCTCAGACACACTACATTCCCCCATCAGACATCACCTCCAATCTCACACATCACTCCTGTACTCTCAGACACACCACATTCCCCCATCACACATCATCTCCAATCTCACACATCACTCCTGTACTCTCAGACACACCACATTCCCCATCACACATCATTTCCGATCTCACACATCACTCCTGTACTCTCAGACACACCACATTCCCCATCACACATCATTTCCAATCACACACATCACTCCTGTACTCTCAGACACACCACATTCCCCATCACACATCATTTCCAATCTCACACATCAATCCCGTAATCTCAGACACACCACATTCCCCATCACACATCATCTCCAATCTCACACATCACTCCTGTACTCTCAGACACACCACATTCCCCATCACACATCATCTCCAATCTCACACATCACTCCTGTACTCTCAGACACACCACATTCCCCATCACACATCATCTCCAATCTCACACATCACTCCTGTACTCTCAGACACACCACATTCCCCATTGCACAACATCTCCAATCTCACACATCACTCCTGTACTCTCAGACACACCACATTCCCCATCACACATCATCACCTTTCTCACACATCACTCCTGTACTCTCAGACACACCACATTCTCCATCTCACATCATCTCCTTTCTCACACATCACTCCTGTACTCTCAGACACACCACATTCTCCATCTCACATCATCTCCTTTCTCACACGTCACTCCTGTACTCTCAGACAGACCACATTCCCCATGACACATCATCTCCAATCTCAGACATCACTCCTGTACTCTCAGACACACCACATTCCACATCATACATCATCTCCAATCTCACACATCACTCCCGTACTTTCAGACACACCACATTCCCCATCACACATCATCTCCAATCTCACACATCACTCCTGTACTCTCAGACACACCACATTCCCCATTGCACAACATCTCCAATCTCACACATCACTCCTGTACTCTCAGACACACCACATTCCCCATCACACATCATCACCTTTCTCACACATCACTCCTGTACTCTCAGACACACCACATTATCCATCTCACATCATCTCCTTTCTCACACATCGCTCCTGTACTCTCAGACACACCACATTCTCCATCTCACATCATCTCCTTTCTCACACGTCACTCCTGTACTCTCAGACAGACCACATTCCCCATCACACATCATCTCCAATCTCACACATCACTCCTGTACTCTCAGACACACCACATTCCACATCATACATCATCTGCAATCTCACACATCACTCCCGTACTCTCAGACACACCACATTCCCCATCACACATCATCTCCAATCTCACACATCACTCCTGTACTCTCAGACACACCACATTCCCCATTGCACAACATCTCCAATCTCACACATCACTCCTGTAATCTCAGACACACCACATTCCCCATCGCACATCATCTCCAATATCACACAACAGACCTTTTCTCTCAGACACACCATATTCCCCATCACACATAATCTCCAATCTCACACATAACTCCAGTACTCTCAGACACACCACATTCCACATCACACAATCTCACACATCACTCCTGTACTCTCAGACACACCACATTCTCCATCTCACATCATCTCCTTTCTCACACGTCACTCCTGTACTCTCAGACAGACCACATTCCCCATCACACATCATCTCCAATCTCAGACATCACTCCTGTACTCTCAGACACACCACATTCCACATCATACATCATCTCCAATCTCACACATCACTCCCGTACTTTCAGACACACCACATTCCCCATCACACATCATCTCCAATCTCACACATCACTCCTGTACTCTCAGACACACCACATTCCCCATTGCACAACATCTCCAATCTCACACATCACTCCTGTACTCTCAGACACACCACATTCCCCATCACACATCATCACCTTTCTCACACATCACTCCTGTACTCTCAGACACACCACATTATCCATCTCACATCATCTCCTTTCTCACACATCGCTCCTGTACTCTCAGACACACCACATTCTCCATCTCACATCATCTCCTTTCTCACACGTCACTCCTGTACTCTCAGACAGACCACATTCCCCATCACACATCATCTCCAATCTCACACATCACTCCTGTACTCTCAGACACACCACATTCCACATCATACATCATCTGCAATCTCACACATCACTCCCGTACTCTCAGACACACCACATTCCCCATCACACATCATCTCCAATCTCACACATCACTCCTGTACTCTCAGACACACCACATTCCCCATTGCACAACATCTCCAATCTCACACATCACTCCTGTAATCTCAGACACACCACATTCCCCATCGCACATCATCTCCAATATCACACAACAGACCTGTTCTCTCAGACACACCATATTCCCCATCACACATAATCTCCAATCTCACACATAACTCCAGTACTCTCAGACACACCACATTCCACATCACACAATCTCACACATCACTCCTGTACACTCAGACACACCACATTCCCCATCACACATCATCTCCAAACTCACACATCACTCCTGTACACTCAGACACACCACATTTCCCATCACACATCATCTCCAATCTCACACTTAACTCCAGTACTCTCAGACACACCACATTTCCCATCACACATCATCTCCAATCTCACACATCACTCCTGTACTCTCAGACACACCACATTCCCCATCACACATCATCTCCAATCTCACACATCACTCCTGTACTCTCAGACACACCACATTCCCCATCACACATCATCTCCAATCTCACACATCACTCCTGTACTCTCAGACACACCACATTCCCCATCACACATCATCTCCAATCTCACACATCACTCCTGTACTATCAGAAAGACCACATTCCCCATCACACATCATCTCCAATCTCACACATCACTGCTGTACTCTCAGAAAGACCACATTCCCCATCACACATCATCTCCAATCTCACACATCACTCCTGTCCTCTCAAACACACCACATTCCCCATCACACATCATCTCCAATCCTTCACATCACTGCTGTACTCTCAGACACACCACATTGCCCATCACACACATCATCTCCAATCTCACACATCACTCCTGTACTCTCAGACAAACCACATTCCCCATCACACATCAGCTTCAATCTCACATATCACTCCTGTACTCTCAGACACACCACATTGCCCATCACACATCATCTCCATTCTCTCACATCACTCCTGTACACTCAGACAAACCGCATTCCCCATCACACATCATCTCCAATCTCACACATCACTCCTGTACTCTCAGACACACTACATTCCCCCATCAGACATCACCTCCAATCTCACACATCACTCCTGTACTCTCAGACACACCACATTCCCCCATCACACATCATCTCCAATCTCACACATCACTCCTGTACTCTCAGACACACCACATTCCCCATCACACATCATTTCCAATCTCACACATCACTCCTGTACTCTCAGACACACCACATTCCCCATCACACATCATTTCCAATCACACACATCACTCCTGTACTCTCAGACACACCACATTCCCCATCACACATCATTTCCAATCTCACACATCAATCCCGTAATCTCAGACACACCACATTCCCCATCACACATCATCTCCAATCTCACACATCACTCCTGTACTCTCAGACACAACACATTCCCCATCACACATCATCTCCAATCTCACACATCACTCCTGTACTCTCAGACACACCACATTCCCCATCACACATCATCTCCAATCTCACACATCACTCCTGTACTCTCAGACACACCACATTCCCCATCACACATCATCTCCAATCTCACACATCACTCCTGTACTCTCAGACACACCACATTCCCCATTGCACAACATCTCCAATCTCACACATCACTCCTGTACTCTCAGACACACCACATTCCCCATCACACATCATCACCTTTCTCACACATCACTCCTGTACTCTCAGACACACCACATTCTCCATCTCACATCATCTCCTTTCTCACACATCACTCCTGTACTCTCAGACACACCACATTCTCCATCTCACATCATCTCCTTTCTCACACGTCATAGAACATAGAACATAGAAAAATACAGCACAGAACAGGCCCTTCGGCCCACGATGTTGTGCCGATCCTTTGTCCTCTGTCAAGGACAATTTAATCTATACCCCATCATTCTCCTTTATCCATATACCTATCCAAAAGCCTTTTGAAAGTCCCTAAAGTTTCTGACTCAACAACTTCCCCGGGCAAGGCATTCCATGCCTCGACCACTCTCTGGGTAAAGAACCTTCCCCTGACATCCCCCTTATATCTCCCACCCTTCACCTTAAATTTATGACCCCTTGTAACGCTTTGCTCCACCCGGGGAAAAAGTTTCTGACTGTCTACCCTATCTATTCCCCTGATCATCTTATAAACCTCTATCATGTCACCCCTCATCCTTCTCCTTTCTAATGAGAAGAGGCCTAGAATGTTCAGCCTTTCCTCCTAAGACTTATTCTCCATTCCAGGCAACATCCTGGTAAATCTCCTCTGCACCCTCTCCAAGGCTTCCACATCCTTCCTAAAATGAGGCGACCAGAACTGCACACAGTACTCCAAATGAGGCCTTACCAAGGTCCTGTACAGCTGCATCATCACCTCACGGCTCTTAAATTCAATCCCTCTGCTAATGAACGCTAACACCCCATATGCCTTCTTCACAGCCCTATCCACTTGAGTTGCAACTTTCAATGATCTATGCACATAGACCCCAAGGTCTCTCTGCTCCTCCACATGCCCAAGAACCCTACCGTTAACCCAGTATTTTGCATTCATGTTTGTCCTTCCAAAATGGACGACCTCACACTTTTCAGGGTTAAACTCCATCTGCCACTTTTCAGCCCAGCACTGCAACCTATCCAAGTCCCTTTGCAGACGACAATAGCCCTCCTCGGTATCCACAACTCCACCAACCTTTGTATCATCTGCAAATTTACTGACCCACCCTTCGACTTCCTCATCCAAGTCGTTAATAAAAATCACAAACAGGAGAGGACCCAGAACTGATCCCTGCGGCACGCCACTGGTAACTGGGCTCCAGGCTGAGTATTTACCATCTAAGACCACTCTCTGCCTTCTATCAGTTAGCCAATTCTTAATCCAATTGGCCACATTCCCCACTATCCCATGCCTCCTGACTTTCTCCATAAGTCTACCATGGGGGACCTTATCAAATGCCTTACTAAAATCCATGTACACCACATCCACTGGTTTACCCTCATCCACTTGCTTGGTCACTCCTGTACTCTCAGACAGACCACATTCCCCATCACACATCATCTCCAATCTCAGACATCACTCCTGTACTCTCAGACACACCACATTCCACATCATACATCATCTCCAATCTCACACATCACTCCCGTACTTTCAGACACACCACATTCCCCATCACACATCATCTCCAATCTCACACATCACTCCTGTACTCTCAGACACACCACATTCCCCATTGCACAACATCTCCAATCTCACACATCACTCCTGTACTCTCAGACACACCACATTCCCCATCACACATCATCACCTTTCTCACACATCACTCCTGTACTCTCAGACACACCACATTATCCATCTCACATCATCTCCTTTCTCACACATCGCTCCTGTACTCTCAGACACACCACATTCTCCATCTCACATCATCTCCTTTCTCACACGTCACTCCTGTACTCTCAGACAGACCACATTCCCCATCACACATCATCTCCAATCTCACACATCACTCCTGTACTCTCAGACACACCACATTCCACATCATACATCATCTGCAATCTCACACATCACTCCCGTACTCTCAGACACACCACATTCCCCATCACACATCATCTCCAATCTCACACATCACTCCTGTACTCTCAGACACACCACATTCCCCATTGCACAACATCTCCAATCTCACACATCACTCCTGTAATCTCAGACACACCACATTCCCCATCGCACATCATCTCCAATATCACACAACAGACCTGTTCTCTCAGACACACCATATTCCCCATCACACATAATCTCCAATCTCACACATAACTCCAGTACTCTCAGACACACCACATTCCACATCACACAATCTCACACATCACTCCTGTACACTCAGACACACCACATTCCCCATCACACATCATCTCCAAACTCACACATCACTCCTGTACACTCAGACACACCACATTTCCCATCACACATCATCTCCAATCTCACACTTAACTCCAGTACTCTCAGACACACCACATTTCCCATCACACATCATCTCCAATCTCACACATCACTCCTGTACTCTCAGACACACCACATTCCCCATCACACATCATCTCCAATCTCACACATCACTCCTGTACTCTCAGACACACCACATTCCCCATCACACATCATCTCCAATCTCACACATCACTCCTGTACTCTCAGACACACCACATTCCCCATCACACATCATCTCCAATCTCACACATCACTCCTGTACTATCAGAAAGACCACATTCCCCATCACACATCATCTCCAATCTCACACATCACTGCTGTACTCTCAGAAAGACCACATTCCCCATCACACATCATCTCCAATCTCACACATCACTCCTGTCCTCTCAAACACACCACATTCCCCATCACACATCAGCTTCAATCTCACATATCACTCCTGTGCACTCAGACAAACCGCATTCCCCATCACACATCATCTCCATTCTTTCACATCACTCCTGTACTCTCAGACACACCACATTCCCCATCACACATCATCTCCAATCTCACACATCACTCCTGTACTCTCAGACACACCACATTCCCCATCACACATCATTTCCAATCTCACACATCACTCCTGTACTCTCAGACACACCACATTCCCCATCACACATCATTTCCAATCTCACACATCAATCCCGTAATCTCAGACACACCACATTCCCCATCACACATCATCACCTTTCTCACACATCACTCCTGTACTCTCAGACACACCACATTATCCATCTCACATCATCTCCTTTCTCACACATCACTCCTGTACTCTCAGACACACCACATTCTCCATCTCACATCATCTCCTTTCTCACACGTCACTCCTGTACTCTCAGACAGACCACATTCCCCATCACACATCATCTCCAATCTCACACATCACTCCTGTACTCTCAGACACACCACATTCCCCATCACACATCATCTCCAATCTCACACATCACTCCTGTACTCTCAGACACACCACATTCCCCATCACACATCATTTCCAATCTCACACATCACTCCTGTGCTCTCAGACACACCACATTCCCCATCACACATCATTTCCAATCTCACACATCACTCCTGTACTCTCAGACACACCACATTCCCCATCACACATCATTTCCAATCTCACACATCAATCCTGTACTCTCAGACACACCACATTATCCATCTCACATCATCTCCTTTCTCACACATCACTCCTGTACTCTCAGACACACCACATTCTCCATCTCACATCATCTCCTTTCTCACACGTCACTCCTGTACTCTCAGACAGACCACATTCCCCATCACACATCATCTCCAATCTCACACATCACTCCTGTACTCTCAGACACACCACATTCCCCATCACACATCATCTCCAATCTCACACATCACTCCTGTACTCTCAGACACACCACATTCCCCATCACACATCATTTCCAATCTCACACATCACTCCTGTGCTCTCAGACACACCACATTCCCCATCACACATCATTTCCAATCTCACACATCAATCCCGTAATCTCAGACACACCACATTCCCCATCACACATCATCACCTTTCTCACACATCACTCCTGTACTCTCAGACACACCACATTATCCATCTCACATCATCTCCTTTCTCACACATCACTCCTGTACTCTCAGACACACCACATTCTCCATCTCACATCATCTCCTTTCTCACACATCACTCCTGTACTCTCAGACACACCACATTCCACATCATACATCATCTGCAATCTCACACATCACTCCCGTACTCTCAGACACACCACATTCCCCATCACACATCATCTCCAATCTCACACATCACTCCTGTAATCTCAGACACACCACATTCCCCACTGCACAACATCTCCAATCTCACACATCACTCCTGTAATCTCAGACACACCACATTCCCCATCGCACATCATCTCCAATATCACACAACAGACCTGTTCTCTCAGACACACCATATTCCCCATCACACATAATCTCCAATCTCACACATAACTCCAGTACTCTCAGACACACCACATTCCACATCACACAATCTCACAAATCACTCCTGTACACTCAGACACACCACATTCCCCATCACACATCATCTCCAAACTCACACATCACTCCTGTACACTCAGACACACCACATTTCCCATCACACATCATCTCCAATCTCACACTTAACTCCAGTACTCTCAGACACACCACATTTCCCATCACACATCATCTCCAATCTCACACATCACTCCTGTACTCTCAGACACACCACATTCCCCATCACACATCATCTCCAATCTCACACATCACTCCTGTACTCTCAGACACACCACATTCCCCATCACACATCATCTCCAATCTCACACATCACTCCTGTACTCTCAGACACACCACATTCCCCATCACACATCATCCCCAATCTCACACATCACTCCTGTACTATCAGAAAGACCACATTCCCCATCACACATCATCTCCAATCTCACACATCACTGCTGTACTCTCAGAAAGACCACATTCCCCATCACACATCATCTCCAATCTCACACATCACTCCTGTCCTCTCAAACACACCACATTCCCCATCACACATCAGCTTCAATCTCACATATCACTCCTGTGCACTCAGACAAACCGCATTCCCCATCACACATCATCTCCATTCTTTCACATCACTCCTGTACTCTCAGACACACCACATTCCCCATCACACATCATCTCCAATCTCACACATCACTCCTGTACTCTCAGACACACCACATTCCCCATCACACATCATTTCCAATCTCACACATCACTCCTGTACTCTCAGACACACCACATTCCCCATCACACATCATTTCCAATCTCACACATCAATCCCGTAATCTCAGACACACCACATTCCCCATCACACATCATCACCTTTCTCACACATCACTCCTGTACTCTCAGACACACCACATTATCCATCTCACATCATCTCCTTTCTCACACATCACTCCTGTACTCTCAGACACACCACATTCTCCATCTCACATCATCTCCTTTCTCACACGTCACTCCAGTACTCTCAGACAGACCACATTCCCCATCACACATCATCTCCAATCTCACACATCACTCCTGTACTCTCAGACACACCACATTCCCCATCACACATCATCTCCAATCTCACACATCACTCCTGTACTCTCAGACACACCACATTCCCCATCACACATCATTTCCAATCTCACACATCACTCCTGTACTCTCAGACACACCACATTCCCCATCACACATCATTTCCAATCTCACACATCAATCCCGTAATCTCAGACACACCACATTCCCCATCACACATCATCACCTTTCTCACACATCACTCCTGTACTCTCAGACACACCACATTATCCATCTCACATCATCTCCTTTCTCACACATCACTCCTGTACTCTCAGACACACCACATTCTCCATCTCACATCATCTCCTTTCTCACACGTCACTCCTGTACTCTCAGACAGACCACATTCCCCATCACACATCATCTCCAATCTCACACATCACTCCTGTACTCTCAGACACACCACATTCCACATCATACATCATCTGCAATCTCACACATCACTCCCGTACTCTCAGACACACCACATTCCCCATCACACATCATCTCCAATCTCACACATCACTCCTGTACTCTCAGATACACCACATTCCCCATTGCACAACATCTCCAATCTCACACATCACTCCTGTAATCTCAGACACACCACATTCCCCATCGCACATCATCTCCAATATCACACAACAGACCTGTTCTCTCAGACACACCATATTCCCCATCACACATAATCTCCAATCTCACACATAACTCCAGTACTCTCAGACACACCACATTCCACATCACACAATCTCACACATCACTCCTGTACACTCAGACACACCACATTCCCCATCACACATCATCTCCAAACTCACACATCACTCCTGTACACTCAGACACACCACATTTCCCATCACACATCATCTCCAATCTCACACTTAACTCCAGTACTCTCAGACACACCACATTTCCCATCACACATCATCTCCAATCTCACACATCACTCCTGTACTCTCAGACACACCACATTCCCCATCACACATCATCTCCAATCTCACACATCACTCCTGTACTCTCAGACACACCACATTCCCCATCACACATCATCTCCAATCTCACACATCACTCCTGTACTCTCAGACACACCACATTCCCCATCACACATCATCTCCAATCTCACACATCACTCCTGTACTATCAGAAAGACCACATTCCCCATCACACATCATCTCCAATCTCACACATCACTGCTGTACTCTCAGAAAGACCACATTCCCCATCACACATCATCTCCAATCTCACACATCACTCCTGTCCTCTCAAACACACCACATTCCCCATCACACATCAGCTTCAATCTCACATATCACTCCTGTGCACTCAGACAAACCGCATTCCCCATCACACATCATCTCCATTCTTTCACATCACTCCTGTACTCTCAGACACACCACATTCCCCATCACACATCATCTCCAATCTCACACATCACTCCTGTACTCTCAGACACACCACATTCCCCATCACACATCATTTCCAATCTCACACATCACTCCTGTACTCTCAGACACACCACATTCCCCATCACACATCATTTCCAATCTCACACATCAATCCCGTAATCTCAGACACACCACATTCCCCATCACACATCATCTCCAATCTCACACATCACTCCTGTACTCTCAGACACACCACATTCTCCTTCACACATCATCTCCAATCTCACACATCACTCCTGTACTCTCAAATACACCACATTCCCCATCTCACATCATCTCCTTTCTCACACATCACTCCTGTACTCTCAGACACACCACATTCCCCATAACACATCATCTCCAATCTCGCACATCACTCCTGTACTCTCAGACACACCACATTCTCCATCTTACATCATCTCCTTTCTCACACATCACTCCTGTACTCTCAGACACACCACCTTCTCCATCTCACATCATCTCCTTTCTCACACCTCACTCCTGTACTCTCAGACACACCACATTCCCCATCACACATCATCTCCAATTTCAAAAATCACTCCTGTACTCTCAGACACACCACATTCCCCATCACACATCATCTCCAATTTCAAAAATCACTCCTGTACTCTCAGACACACCACATTGCCCATCACACATCATCTCCAATCTCACATATCACTCCTGTACACTCAGACAAACCGCATTACCCATCACACATAATCTCCAATCTCACACATAACTGCTGTACTCTCAGACACACCACATTCCACATCACACAATCTCACACATCACTCCTGTACTCTCAGACACACCACATTCCCCATCACACATTATCTCCAATCTCATACATCACTCCTGTACTCGCAGACACACCAGATTCCCCATCACACGTCATCTCCAATTTCACACATCAGTCCTGTAGATTCAGACACATCACATTCCCCATCACGCATCATTTCCAATGTCACACATCACTCCTGTACTCTCCGACACACGATATTCCACAACACACATCAAATCCAATCTCACACATTAGTCCTGCACTCTCAGACACACAACATTCCCCATCACACATCATCTCCAATCTTTCACATCACTGCTGTACTCTCAGACACACCACATTGCACATCACACACATCATCTCCATTCTCTCACATCACTCCTGTACTCTCGGACACACCACATTCCCCATCACACATCATCTCCAATCTCACACAACAGACCTGCACACTCAGACACACCACCTTCCCCATCACACTTCATCGCCAATCTCACACATCACTCCAGTACTCTCAGACACACCACATTCCCCAACACACATCATCTCGAATCGCACACATCACTCCTGTAGATTCAGACACATCACATTCCCCATCACGCATCATTTCCAATGTCACACATCACTCCTGTACTCTCAGACACACCATATTCCCCATCACACATCATCTCCAATCCTTCACATCACTGCTGTACTCTCAGACAGACCACATTCCCCATCACACATCATCTCCAATCCTTCACATCACTGCTGTACTCTCAGACACACCACATTGCCCATCACACACATCATCTCCAATCTCACACATCACTCCTGTACTCTCAGACAAACCACATTCCCCATCACACATCAGCTTCAATCTCACATATCACTCCTGTACTCTCAGACACACCACATTGCCCATCACACATCATCTCCATTCTCTCACATCACTCCTGTACACTCAGACAAACCGCATTCCCCATCACACATCATCTCCAATCTCACACATCACTCCTGTACTCTCAGACACACTACATTCCCCCATCAGACTTCACCTCCAATCTCACACATCACTCCTGTACTCTCAGACACACCACATTCCCCCATCACACATCATCTCCAATCTCACACATCACTCCTGTACTCTCAGACACACCACATTCCCCATCACACATCATTTCCAATCTCACACATCACGGCAGTACTCTCAGACACACCACATTCCCCATCACACATCATTTCCAATCTCACACATCAATCCCGTAATCTCAGACACACCACATTCCCCATCACACATCATCTCCAATCTCACACATCACTCCTGTACTCTCAGACACACCACATTCCCCATCACACATCATCTCCAATCTCACACATCACTCCTGTACTCTCAGACACACCACATTCCCCATCACACATCATCTCCAATCTCACACATCACTCCTGTACTCTCAGACACACCACATTCCCCATTGCACAACATCTCCAATCTCACACATCACTCCTGTACTCTCAGACACACCACATTCCCCATCACACATCATCACCTTTCTCACACATCACTCCTGTACTCTCAGACACACCACATTCTCCATCTCACATCATCTCCTTTCTCACACATCACTCCTGTACTCTCAGACACACCACATTCTCCATCTCACATCATCTCCTTTCTCACACGTCACTCCTGTACTCTCAGACAGACCACATTCCCCATCACACATCATCTCCAATCTCAGACATCACTCCTGTACTCTCAGACACACCACATTCCACATCATACATCATCTCCAATCTCACACATCACTCCCGTACTTTCAGACACACCACATTCCCCATCACACATCATCTCCAATCTCACACATCACTCCTGTACTCTCAGACACACCACATTCCCCATTGCACAACATCTCCAATCTCACACATCACTCCTGTACTCTCAGACACACCAGATTCCCCATCACACATCATCACCTTTCTCACACATCACTCCTGTACTCTCAGACACACCACATTATCCATCTCACATCATCTCCTTTCTCACACATCACTCCTGTACTCTCAGACACACCACATTCTCCATCTCACATCATCTCCTTTCTCACACGTCACTCCTGTACTCTCAGACAGACCACATTCCCCATCACACATCATCTCCAATCTCACACATCACTCCTGTACTCTCAGACACACCACATTCCACATCATACATCATCTGCAATCTCACACATCACTCCCGTACTCTCAGACACACCACATTCCCCATCACACATCATCTCCAATCTCACACATCACTCCTGTACTCTCAGACACACCACATTCCCCATTGCACAACATCTCCAATCTCACACATCACTCCTGTAATCTCAGACACACCACATTCCCCATCGCACATCATCTCCAATATCACACAACAGACCTGTTCTCTCAGACACACCATATTCCCCATCACACATAATCTCCAATCTCACACATAACTCCAGTACTCTCAGACACACCACATTCCACATCACACAATCTCACACATCACTCCTGTACACTCAGACACACCACATTCCCCATCACACATCATCTCCAAACTCACACATCACTCCTGTACACTCAGACACACCACATTTCCCATCACACATCATCTCCAATCTCACACTTAACTCCAGTACTCTCAGACACACCACAATTCCCATCACACATCATCTCCAATCTCACACATCACTCCTGTACTCTCAGACACACCACATTCCCCATCACACATCATCTCCAATCTCACACATCACTCCTGTACTCTCAGACACACCACATTCCCCATCACACATCATCTCCAATCTCACACATCACTCCTGTACTCTCAGACACACCACATTCCCCATCACACATCATCTCCAATCTCACACATCACTCCTGTACTATCAGAAAGACCACATTCCCCATCACACATCATCTCCAATCTCACACATCACTGCTGTACTCTCAGAAAGACCACATTCCCCATCACACATCATCTCCAATCTCACACATCACTCCTGTCCTCTCAAACACACCACATTCCCCATCACACATCAGCTTCAATCTCACATATCACTCCTGTGCACTCAGACAAACCGCATTCCCCATCACACATCATCTCCATTCTTTCACATCACTCCTGTACTCTCAGACACACCACATTCCCCATCACACATCATCTCCAATCTCACACATCACTCCTGTACTCTCAGACACACCACATTCCCCATCACACATCATTTCCAATCTCACACATCACTCCTGTACTCTCAGACACACCACATTCCCCATCACACATCATTTCCAATCTCACACATCAATCCCGTAATCTCAGACACACCACATTCCCCATCACACATCATCTCCAATCTCACACATCACTCCTGTACTCTCAGACACACCACATTCTCCTTCACACATCATCTCCAATCTCACACATCACTCCTGTACTCTCAAATACACCACATTCCCCATCTCACATCATCTCCTTTCTCACAGATCACTCCTGTACTCTCAGACACACCGCATTCCCCATAACACATGATCTCCAATCTCGCACATCACTCCTGTACTCTCAGACACACCACATTCTCCATCTTACATCATCTCCTTTCTCACACATCACTCCTGTACTCTCAGACACACCACCTTCTCCATCTCACATCATCTCCTTTCTCACACCTCACTCCTGTACTCTCAGACACACCACATTCCCCATCACACATCATCTCCAATTTCAAAAATCACTCCTGTACTCTCAGACACACCACATTCCCCATCACACATCATCTCCAATTTCAAAAATCACTCCTGTACTCTCAGACACACCACATTGCCCATCAGACATCATCTCCAATCTCACATATCACTCCTGTACACTCAGACAAACCGCATTACCCATCACACATAATCTCCAATCTCACACATCACTCCTGTAATCTCAGACACACCACATTCCCCATCACACATCATCTCCAATCTCAGAGATCACTCCTGAACTCTCAGACACACCACATTCCCCATAACACATCATCTCCAATCTCACACATCACTCCTGTACACTCAGACAAACCGCTTTCCCCATCACACATCATCTCCAATCTCACACATCACTCCTGTACTCTCAGACGCACCACATTCCCCATAACACATCATCTCCAATCTCTCACATCACTCCTGTACTCTCAGACACACCACATTCCCCATAACACATCATCTCCAATCTCTCACATCACTCCTGTACTCTCAGACACAGCACATTCCCCATAACACATCATCTCCAATCTCACACATCACTCCTTTACTCGCAGAAACACCACATCCCCCATCACACATCATCTCCAATGTTACACATCACTCCTATACTCTCAGACACACCATATTCCAGATCACACATCAAATCCAATCTCACACATCACTCCTTTAGACTCAGACAGACCACATTCCACATCACGCATCATCTCCAATGTTACACATCACTCCTTTACTCGCAGAAACACCACATTCCACCTCACATATCATCTCCAATCTCACACATCACTCCTGTACTCTCAGAAACACCAGGTTCCCCATCACACATCATCTCCAATCTCATTCAGCAGTCCTTTACTCTCAGATACACCATATTCTAAATCACACATCATCTCCAATCTATATTCTTAAAGAAGGAGGGGTTTACACAGGGGTCTAACTCTGCATTCTTAAAGAGAGGAGGGGGATATGCAGGGGTCTAACTCTGCATTCTTAAAGAGAGGAGAGGGATACACAGGTGTCTCACTCTGCATTATTAAAGAGAGGAGGGGAATACACAGGTGTCTCACCCTGCATTCTTAAAGAGAGGAGAGGGATACACAGGTGTCTCACTCTGCATTCTTAAAGAGAGGAGGTGGATACACAGGGGTCTAACTCTGCATTCTTAAAGAGAGGAGAGGGATACACAGGTGTCTCACTCTGCATTCTTAAAGAGAGGAGGGGAATACACAGGTGTCTCACTCTGCATTCTTAAAGAGAGGAGGGGGATACACAGGGGTCTAACTCTGCATTCTTAAAGAGAGGAGAGGTTTACACAGGGGTCTAACTCTGCATTCTTAAAGAGAGGAGGGGGATATGCAGGGGTCTAACTCTGCATTCTTAAAGAGAGGAGGGGGATACACAGGGGTCTCACTCTGAATTATTAAAGAGAGGAGGGGAATACACAGGTGTCTAACTCTGCATTCTTAAAGAGAGGAGGGGTTTACACAGGGGTCTAACTCTGCATTCTTAAAGAGAGGAGGGGGATATGCAGGGGTCTAACTCTGCATTCTTAAAGAGAGGAGAGGGATACACAGGTGTCTCACTCTGCATTATTAAAGAGAGGAGAGGAATACACAGGTGTCTCACTCTGCATTCTTAAAGAGAGGAGGTGGATACACAGGGGTCTAACTCTGCATTCTTAAAGAGAGGAGGGGGATACACAGGTGTCTCACTCTGCATTCTTAAAGAGAGGAGGGGAATACACAGGGGTCTAACTCTGCATTCTTAAAGAGAGGAGGTGGATACACAGGGGTCTAACTCTGCATTCTTAAAGAGAGGAGGGGGATACACAGGTGTCTCACTCTGCATTCTTAAAGAGAGGAGGGGAATACACAGGTGTCTCACTCTGCATTCTTAAAGAGAGGAGGGGGATACACAGGGGTCTAACTCTGCATTCTTAAAGAGAGGAGGTGGATACACAGGGGTCTAACTCTGCATTCTTAAAGAGAGGAGGGGGATACACAGGTGTCTCACTCTGCATTCTTAAAGAGAGGAGGGGAATACACAGGGGTCTAACTCTGCATTCTTAAAGAGAGGAGGTGGATACACAGGGGTCTAACTCAGCATTCTTAAAGAGAGGAGGGGGATACACAGGTGTCTCACTCTGCATTCTTAAAGAGAGGAGGGGAATACACAGGTGTCTCACTCTGCATTCTTAAAGAGAGGAGGGGGATACACAGGGGTCTAACTCTGCATTCTTAAAGAGAGGAGGTGGATACACAGGGGTCTAACTCTGCATTCTTAAAGAGAGGAGGGGGATACACAGGGGTCTAACTCTGCATTCTTAAAGAGAGGAGGGGGATAGACAGGTGTCTCACTCTGCATTCTTAAAGAGAGGAGGGGAATACACAGGTGTCTCACTCTGCATTCTTAAAGAGAGGAGGGGGATACACAGGTGTCTCACTCTGCATTCTTAAAGAGAGGAGGTGGATACACAGGGGTCTAACTCTGCATTCTTAAAGAGAGGAGGGGGATACACAGGGGTCTAACTCTGCATTCTTAAAGAGAGGAGGGGGATACACAGGTGTCTCACTCTGCATTCTTAAAGAGAGGAGAGGGATACACAGGTGTCTCACTCTGCATTCTTAAAGAGAGGAGGTGGATACACAGGGGTCTAACTCTGCATTCTTAAAGAGAGGAGGGGGATACACAGGGGTCTAACTCTGCATTCTTAAAGAGAGGAGGGGGATACACAGGTGTCTCACTCTGCATTCTTAAAGAGAGGAGGTGGATACACAGGGGTCTAACTCTGCATTCTTAAAGAGAGGAGGGGGATACACAGGGGTCTAACTCTGCATTCTTAAAGAGAGGAGGGGGATACACAGGTGTCTCACTCTGCATTCTTAAAGAGAGGAGGTGGATACACAGGGGTCTAACTCTGCATTGTTAAAGAGAGGAGAGGGATACACAGGGGTCTAACTCTGCATTCTTAAAGAGAGGAGGGGGATACACAGGTGTCTCACTCTGCATTCTTAAAGAGAGGAGGTGGATACACAGGGGTCTAACTCTGCATTGTTAAAGAGAGGAGAGGTATACACAGGTGTCTCACTCTGCATTCTTAAAGAGAGGAGGTGGATACACAGGGGTCTAACTCTGCATTGTTAAAGAGAGGAGAGGGATACACAGGGGTCTAACTCTGCATTCTTAAAGAGAGGAGGGGGATACACAGGGGTCTAACTCTGCATTCTTAAAGAGAGGAGGGGGATACACAGGTGTCTCACTCTGCATTCTTAAAGAGAGGAGGTGGATACACAGGGGTCTAACTCTGCATTGTTAAAGAGAGGAGAGGGATACACAGGGGTCTAACTCTGCATTCTTAAAGAGAGGAGAGGGATACACAGGTGTCTCACTCTGCATTCTTAAAGAGAGGAGGTGGATACACAGGTGTCTCACTCTGCATTCTTAAACAGAGGAGGTGGATACACAGGGGTCTAACTCTGCATTCTTAAAGAGAGGAGGGGGATACACAGGTGTCTCACTCTGCATTATTAAAGAGAGGAGAGGAATACACAGGTGTCTCACTCTGCATTCTTAAAGAGAGGAGGTGGATACACAGGGGTCTAACTCTGCATTCTTAAAGAGAGGAGGGGGATACACAGGTGTCTCACTCTGCATTCTTAAAGAGAGGAGGGGAATACACAGGGGTCTAACTCTGCATTCTTAAAGAGAGGAGGTGGATACACAGGGGTCTAACTCTGCATTCTTAAAGAGAGGAGGGGGATACACAGGTGTCTCACTCTGCATTCTTAAAGAGAGGAGGGGAATACACAGGTGTCTCACTCTGCATTCTTAAAGAGAGGAGGGGGATACACAGGGGTCTAACTCTGCATTCTTAAAGAGAGGAGGTGGATACACAGGGGTCTAACTCTGCATTCTTAAAGAGAGGAGGGGGATACACAGGTGTCTCACTCTGCATTTTTAAAGAGAGGAGGGGAATACACAGGGGTCTAACTCTGCATTCTTAAAGAGAGGAGGTGGATACACAGGGGTCTAAGTCAGCATTCTTAAAGAGAGGAGGGGGATACACAGGTGTCTCACTCTGCATTCTTAAAGAGAGGAGGGGAATACACAGGTGTCTCACTCTGCATTCTTAAAGAGAGGAGGGGGATACACAGGGGTCTAACTCTGCATTCTTAAAGAGAGGAGGTGGATACACAGGGGTCTAACTCTGCATTCTTAAAGAGAGGAGGGGGATACACAGGGGTCTAACTCTGCATTCTTAAAGAGAGGAGGGGGATAGACAGGTGTCTCACTCTGCATTCTTAAAGAGAGGAGGGGAATACACAGGTGTCTCACTCTGCATTCTTAAAGAGAGGAGGGGGATACACAGGTGTCTCACTCTGCATTCTTAAAGAGAGGAGGTGGATACACAGGGGTCTAACTCTGCATTCTTAAAGAGAGGAGGGGGATACACAGGGGTCTAACTCTGCATTCTTAAAGAGAGGAGGGGGATACACAGGTGTCTCACTCTGCATTCTTAAAGAGAGGAGAGGGATACACAGGTGTCTCACTCTGCATTCTTAAAGAGAGGAGGTGGATCCACAGGGGTCTAACTCTGCATTCTTAAAGAGAGGAGGGGGATACACAGGGGTCTAACTCTGCATTCTTAAAGAGAGGAGGGGGATACACAGGTGTCTCACTCTGCATTCTTAAAGAGAGGAGGTGGATACACAGGGGTCTAACTCTGCATTCTTAAAGAGAGGTGGGGGATACACAGGGGTCTAACTCTGCATTCTTAAAGAGAGGAGGGGGATACACAGGTGTCTCACTCTGCATTCTTAAAGAGAGGAGGTGGATACACAGGGGTCTAACTCTGCATTGTTAAAGAGAGGAGAGGGATACACAGGGGTCTAACTCTGCATTCTTAAAGAGAGGAGGGGGATACACAGGTGTCTCACTCTGCATTCTTAAAGAGAGGAGGTGGATACACAGGGGTCTAACTCTGCATTGTTAAAGAGAGGAGAGGGATACACAGGTGTCTCACTCTGCATTCTTAAAGAGAGGAGGTGGATACACAGGGGTCTAACTCTGCATTGTTAAAGAGAGGAGAGGGATACACAGGGGTCTAACTCTGCATTCTTAAAGAGAGGAGGGGGATACACAGGGGTCTAACTCTGCATTCTTAAAGAGAGGAGGGGGATACACAGGTGTCTCACTCTGCATTCTTAAAGAGAGGAGGTGGATACACAGGGGTCTAACTCTGCATTGTTAAAGAGAGGAGAGGGATACACAGGGGTCTAACTCTGCATTCTTAAAGAGAGGAGAGGGATACACAGGTGTCTCACTCTGCATTCTTAAAGAGAGGAGGGGAATACACAGGTGTCTCACTCTGCATTCTTAAAGAGAGGAGGGGAATACACAGGGGTCTCACTCTGCATTCTTAAAGAGAGGAGGGGGATACACAGGTGTCTCTCTCTGCATTCTTAAAGAGAGAAGGGGAATACACAGGGGTCTCACTCTGCATTCTTAAAGAGAGGAGGGGGATACACAGGTGTCTCACTCTACATTCTTAAAGAGAGGAGGGGAATACACAGGGGTCTAACTCTGCATTCTTAAAGAGAGGAGGGGGATACACAGGTTTCTCACTCTGCATTCTTAAAGAGAGGAGAGGGATACACAGGGGGCTAACTCTGCATTCTTACAGAGAGGAGGTGGATACACAGGGGTCTAACTCTACATTCTTAAAGAGAGGAGGGGGATACACAGGGGTCTAACTCTGCATTCTTAAAGAGAGGAGGGGGATACACAGGTGTCTCACTCTGCATTCTTAAAGAGAGGAGAGGGATACACAGGTGTCTCACTCTGCATTCTTAAAGAGAGGAGAGGGATACACAGGGGGCTAACTCTGCATTCTTATAGAGAGGAGGTGGATACACAGGGGTCTAACTCTGCATTCTTAAAGAGAGGAGGGGGATACACAGGTGTCTCACTCTGCATTCTTAAAGAGAGGAGAGGGATACACAGGTGTCTCACTCTGCATTCTTAAAGAGAGCAGAGGGATACACAGGGGGCTAACTCTGCATTCTTAAAGAGAGGAGGGGGATACACAGGTGTCTCACTCTGCATTCTTAAAGAGAGGAGAGGGAAAAACAGGGGGCTAACTCTGCATTCTTAAAGAGAGGAGGGGGATACACAGGGGTCTAACTCTGCATTCTTAAAGAGAGGTTGGGGGATACACAGGGGGCTAACTCTGCATTCTTAAAGAGAGGAGGGGGATACACAAGGGTCTAACTCTGCATTCTTAAAGAGAGGAGGGGGATACACAGGTGTCTCACTCTACATTCTTAAAGAGAGGAGGGGAATACACAGGTGTCTCACTCTGCATTCTTAAAGAGAGGAGGGGGATACACAGGGGTCTAACTCTGCATTCTTAAAGAGAGGAGGGGAATACACAGGTGTCTCACTCTGCATTCTTAAAGAGAGGAGGTGGATACACAGGTGTCTCACTCTACATTCTTAAAGAGAGGAGGGGAATATACAGGTGTCTCACTCTGCATTCTTAAAGAGAGGAGGGGGATACACAGGGGTCTAACTCTGCATTTTTAAAGAGAGGGGGGGGATACACAGGGGGCTAACTCTGCATTCTTAAAGAGAGGAGGGGGATACACAAGGGTCTAACTCTGCATTCTTAAAGAGAGGAGGGGGATACACAGGTGTCTCACTCTGCATTCTTAAAGAGAGGAGGGGGATACACAGGGGTCTCACTCTGCATTCTTAAAGAGAAGAGAGGGATACACAGGTGTCTCACTCTGCATTCTTAAAGAGAGGAGGGGGATACACAGTGGTCTAACTCTGCATTCTTAAAGAGAGGAGGGGGATACACAGGTGTCTCACTCTGCATTCTTAAAGAGAGGAGGGGGATACACAGGGGTCTAACTCTGCATTCTTAAAGAGAGGAGGGGGATACACAGGTGTCTCACTCTGCATTCTTAAAGAGAGGAGAGGGATACACAGGGGGCTAACTCTGCATTCTTAAAGAGAGGAGGGGGATATACAGGGGTCTAACTCTGCATTCTTTAAGAGAGGAGGGGGAGACACAGGGGGCTAACTCTGCATTCTTAAAGAGAGGAGGGGGATACACAGGGGTCTCACTCTGCATTCTTAAAGAGAGGAGGGGGAGACACAGGGGGCTAACTCTGCATTCTTGAAGAGAGGAGAGGGATACACAGGGGGCTAACTCTGCATTCTTATAGAGAGGAGGTGGATACACAGGTGTCTCACTCTGCATTCTTAAAGAGAGGAGGGGAATACACAGGGGTCTCACTCTGCATTCTTAAAGAGAGGAGAGGGATACACAGGTGTCTCACTCTACATTCTTAAAGAGAGGAGGGGGATACACAGGGGTCTAATTCTGCATTCTTAAAGAGAGGAGGCGGATACACAGGGGTCTAACTCTGCATTCTTAAAGAGAGGAGGCGGATACACAGGGGTCTAACTCTGCATTCTTAAAGAGAGGAGGCGGATACACAGGTGTCTCACTCTGCTTTCTTAAAGAGAGGAGGGGGATACACAGGTGTCTAACTCTGCATTCTTAAAGAGAGGAGAGGGATACACAGGGGTCTAACTCTACATTCTTAAAGAGAGGAGGCGGATACACAGGGGTCTAACTCTGCATTCTTAAAGAGAGGAGGCGGATACACAGGTGTCTCACTCTGCATTCTTAAAGAGAGGAGGGGGATACACAGGGGTCTAACTCTGCATTCTTAAAGAGAGGAGGCGGATACACAGGGGTCTAACTCTGCATTCTTAAAGAGAGGAGGCGGATACACAGGGGTCTAACTCTACATTCTTAAAGAGAGGAGGCGGATACACAGGGGTCTAACTCTGCATTCTTAAAGAGAGGAGGCGGATAGACAGGTGTCTCACTCTGCATTCTTAAAGAGAGGAGGCGGATACACAGGTGTCTCACTCTGCATTCTTAAAGAGAGGAGAGGGATACACAGGGGTCTAACTCTACATTCTTAAAGAGAGGAGGCGGATACACAGGGGTCTAACTCTGCATTCTTAAAGAGAGGAGGCGGATACACAGGTGTCTCACTCTGCATTCTTAAAGAGAGGAGGGGGATACACAGGGGTCTATCTCTGCATTCTTAAAGAGAGGAGGCGGATACACAGGGGTCTAACTCTGCATTCTTAAAGAGAGGAGGTGGATACACAGGGGTCTAACTCTGCATTCTTAAAGAGAGGGGGGGGGATACACAGGGGGCTAACTCTGCATTCTTAAAGAGAGGAGGTGGATACACAGGGGTCTAACTCTGCATTCTTAAAGAGAGGAGGCGGATACACAGGGGTCTCACTCTACATTCTTAAAGAGAGGAGGCGGATACACAGGGGTCTCACTCTGCATTCTTAAAGAGAGGAGGTGGATACACAGGGGTCTAACTCTGCATTCTTAAAGAGAGGGGGGGGGAAACACAGGGGGCTAACTCTGCATTCTTAAAGAGAGGAGGGGGATACACAGGGGTCTAACTCTGCATTCTTAAAGAGAGGAGGGGGATACACAGGGGTCTAACTCTGCATTCTTAAAGAGAGGAGGGGGATACACAGGTGTCTCACTCTGCATTCTTAAAGAGAGGGGGGGGATACACAGGGGGCTAACTCTGCATTCTTAAAGAGAGGAGGGGGATACACAGGGGTCTAACTCTGCATTCTTAAAGAGAGGAGTGGGATACACAGGGGTCTAACTCTGCATTCTTAAAGAGAGGGGGGGGATACACAGGGGGCTAACTCTGCATTCTTAAAGAGAGGAGGGGGATACACAGGTGTCTCACTCTGCATTCTTAAAGAGAGGAGAGGGATACACAGGGGGCTAACTCTGCATTCTTAAAGAGAGGAGGGGGATACACAGGTGTCTCACTCTACATTCTTAAAGAGAGGAGGGGAATACACAGGTGTCTCACTCTGCATTCTTAAAGAGAGGAGGGGGATACACAGGGGTCTAACTCTGCATTCTTAAAGAGAGGAGGGGAATACACAGGTGTCTCACTCTGCATTCTTAAAGAGAGGAGGTGGATACACAGCTGTCTCACTCTACATTCTTAAAGAGAGGAGGGGAATACACAGGTGTCTCACTCTGCATTCTTAAAGAGAGGAGGGGGATACACAGGGGTCTAACTCTGCATTTTTAAAGAGAGGGGGGGGATACACAGGGGGCTAACTCTGCATTCTTAAAGAGAGGAGGGGGATACACAAGGGTCTAACTCTGCATTCTTAAAGAGAGGAGGGGGATACACAGGTGTCTCACTCTGCATTCTTAAAGCGAGGAGGGGGATACACAGGGGTCTCACTCTGCATTCTTAAAGAGAGGAGAGGGATACACAGGTGTCTCAATCTGCAGTCTTAAAGAGAGGAGGGGGATACACAGGGGTCTAACTCTGCATTCTTAAAGAGTGGAGGGGGATACACAGGTGTCTCACTCTGCATTCTTAAAGAGAGGAGGGGGATACACAGGGGTCTAACTCTGCATTCTTAAAGAGAGGAGGGGGATACACAGGTGTCTCACTCTGCATTCTTAAAGAGAGGAGAGGGATACACAGGGGGCTAACTCTGCATTCTTAAAGAGAGGAGGGGGATATACAGGGGTCTAACTCTGCATTCTTTAAGAGAGGAGGGGGAGACACAGGGGGCTAACTCTGCATTCTTAAAGAGAGGAGGGGGATACACAGGGGTCTCACTCTGCATTCTTAAAGAGAGGAGGGGGAGACACAGGGGGCTAACTCTGCATTCTTAAACAGAGGAGAGGGATACACAGGGGGCTAACTCTGCATTCTTATAGAGAGGAGGTGGATACACAGGTGTCTCACTCTGCATTCTTAAAGAGAGGAGGGGAATACACAGGGGTCTCACTCTGCATTCTTAAAGAGAGGAGAGGGATACACAGGTGTCTCACTCTACATTCTTAAAGAGAGGAGGGGGATACACAGGGGTCTAACTCTGCATTCTTAAAGAGAGGAGGCGGATACACAGGGGTCTAACTCTGCATTCTTAAAGAGAGGAGGCGGATACACAGGGGTCTAACTCTGCATTCTTAAAGAGAGGAGGCGGATACACAGGTGTCTCACTCTGCTTTCTTAAAGAGAGGAGGGGGATACACAGGTGTCTAACTCTGCATTCTTAAAGAGAGGAGAGGGATACACAGGGGTCTAACTCTACATTCTTAAAGAGAGGAGGCGGATACACAGGGGTCTAACTCTGCATTCTTAAAGAGAGGAGGCGGATACACAGGTGTCTCACTCTGCATTCTTAAAGAGAGGAGGGGGACACACAGGGGTCTAACTCTGCATTCTTAAAGAGAGGAGGCGGATACACAGGGGTCTAACTCTGCATTCTTAAAGAGAGGAGGTGGATACACAGGGGTCTAACTCTACATTCTTAAAGAGCGGAGGCGGATACACAGGGGTCTAACTCTGCATTCTTAAAGAGAGGAGGCGGATACACAGGTGTCTCACTCTGCATTCTTAAAGAGAGGAGGCGGATACACAGGTGTCTCACTCTGCATTCTTAAAGAGAGGAGAGGGATACATAGGGGTCTAACTCTACATTCTTAAAGAGAGGAGGCGGATACACAGGGGTCTAACTCTGCATTCTTAAAGAGAGGAGGCGGATACACAGGTGTCTCACTCTGCATTCTTAAAGAGAGGAGGGGGATACACAGGGGTCTAACTCTGCATTCTTTAGGAGAGGAGGCGGATACACAGGGGTCTAACTCTGCATTCTTAAAGAGAGGAGGTGGATACACAGGGGTCTAACTCTGCATTCTTAAAGAGAGGGGGGGTGGATACACAGGGGGCTAACTCTGCATTCTTAAAGAGAGGAGGTGGATACACAGGGGTCTAACTCTGCTTTCTTAAAGA
This sequence comes from Heterodontus francisci, assembly GCF_036365525.1. Lineage (NCBI taxonomy): Eukaryota > Metazoa > Chordata > Chondrichthyes > Heterodontiformes > Heterodontidae > Heterodontus > Heterodontus francisci. The sequence goes on along the minus strand of NC_090380.1, from coordinate 9,033,040 downwards.
GAGGAGGCGGATACACAGGGGTCTCACTCTGCATTCTTAAAGAGAGGAGGCGGATACACAGGGGTCTCACTCTGCATTCTTAAAGAGAGGAGGTGGATACACAGGGGTCTAACTCTGCATTCTTAAAGAGAGGGGGGGGATACACAGGGGGCTAACTCTGCATTCTTAAAGAGAGGAGGGGGATACACAGGGGTCTAACTCTGCATTCTTAAAGAGAGGAGGGGGATACACAGGGGTCTAACTCTGCATTCTTAAAGAGAGGAGGGGGATACACAGGTGTCTCACTCTGCATTCTTAAAGAGAGGAGAGGGATACACAGGGGTCTAACTCTGCATTCTTAAAGAGAGGGGGGGGATACACAGGGGGCTAACTCTGCATTCTTAAAGAGAGGAGGGGGATACACAGGTGTCTCACTGTGCATTCTTAAAGAGAGTAGAGGGATACACAGGGGGCTAACTCTGCATTCTTAAAGAGAGGAGAGGGATACACAGGGGGCTAACTCTGCATTCTTAGAGAGAGGAGGGGGATACACAGGGGTCTCACTCTGCATTCTTAAAGAGAGGAGAGGGATACACAGGGGGCTAACTCTGCATTCTTAAAGAGAGGAGGTGGATACACAGGGGTCTAACTCTGCATTCTTAAAGAGAGGAGAGGGATACACAGGGGGCAAACTCTGCATTATTAAAGAGAGGAGAGGGATACACAGGGGGCTAACTCTGCATTCTTAAAGAGAGGAGGGGGATACACAGGTGTCTCACACTGCATTCTTAAAGAGAGGAGAGGGATATACAGGGGTCTAACTCTGCATTCTTAAAGAGAGGAGGGGGATACACAGGGGTCTAACTCTGCATTCTTAAAGAGAGGAGAGGGATACACAGGGGGCTAACTCTGCATTCTTAAAGAGAGGAGAGGGATACACAGGGGGCTAACTCTGCATTCCTAAAAAGAGGAGGGGGATACACAGGGGTCTAACTCTGCATTCTTAAAGAGAGGAGGGGGAGACACAGGGGGCTAACTCTGCATTCTTAAAGAGAGGAGAGGGATACACAGGGGGCTAACTCTGCATTCTTAAAGAGAGGAGGGGGATATACAGGGGTCTAACTCTGCATTCTTAAAGAGAGGAGGGGGATACACAGGGGTGTCACTCTGCATTCTTAAAGAGAGGAGAGGGATACACAGGTGTCTCACTCTGCATTCTTAAAGAGAGGAGAGGGATATACAGGGGTCTAACTCTGCATTCTTAAAGAGAGGAGGGGGAGACACAGGGGGCTAACTCTGCATTCTTAAAGAGAGGAGGGGGATACACAGGGGGCTAACTCTGCATTCTTAAAGAGAGGAGGGGGATACACAAGGGTCTAACTCTGCATTCTTAAAGAGAGGAGGGGGATACACAGGGGGCTAACTCTGCATTCTTAAAGAGAGGAGAGGGATACACAGGTGTCTCACTCTGCATTCTTAAAGAGAGGAGAGGGATGAACAGGGGTCTAACTCTGCATTCTTAAAGAGAGGAGAGGTATACACTGGGGTCTAACTCTGCATTCTTAAAGAGAGGAGGGGCATATACAGGGGTCTAACTCTGCATTCTTAAAGAGAGGAGGGGGATATACAGGTGTCTCACTCTGCATTCTTAAAGAGAGGAGGGGGATACACAGGGGTCTAACTCTGCATTCTTAAAGAGAGGAGAGGGATATACAGGGGTCTAACTCTGCATTCTTAAAGAGAGGAGGGGGATATACAGGTGTCTCACTCTGCATTCTTCAAGAGAGGAGGGGGATACACAGGGGTCTAACTCTGCATTCTTAAAGAGAGGAGGGGGATATACAGGTGTCTCACTCTGCATTCTTAAAGAGAGGAGGGGGATACACAAGGGTCTAACTCTGCATTCTTAAAGAGAGGAGAGGGATACACAAGGGTCTAACTCTGCATTCTTAAAGAGAGGAGGGGCATACACAGGGGTCTAACTCTGCATTCTTAAAGAGAGGAGGGGGATGCACAGGTGTCTCAATCTGCATTCTTAAAGAGAGGAGAGGGATACACAGGGGTCTAACTCTGCATTCTTAAAGAGAGGAGAGGGATACACAAGGGTCTAACTCTGCATTCTTAAAGAGAGGAGGGGCATACACAGGGGTCTAACTCTGCATTCTTAAAGAGAGGAGAGGGATACACAGGGGTCTAACTCTGCATTCTTAAAGAGAGGAGGGGGATACACAGGTGTCTCAATCTGCATTCTTAAAGAGAGGAGAGGGATACACAGGGGTCTAACTCTGCATTCTTAAAGAGAGGAGAGGGATACACAGGTGTCTAACTCTGCATTCTTAAAGAGAGGAGGGGGATACACAGGTGTCTCAATCTGCATTCTTAAAGAGAGGAGGGGGATACACAAGGGTCTAACTCTGCATTCTTAAAGAGAGGAGAGGGATACACAGGGGTCTAACTCTGCATTCTTAAAGAGAGGAGAGGGATACACAGGTGTCTAACTCTGCATTCTTAAAGAGAGGAGGGGGATACACAGGTGTCTCAATCTGCATTCTTAAAGAGAGGAGGGGGATACACAAGGGTCTAACTCTGCATTCTTAAAGAGAGGAGAGGGATACACAGGGGTCTAACTCTGCATTCTTAAAGAGAGGAGAGGGATACACAGGGGTCTCACTCTGCATTCTTAAAGAGAGGAGGGGGATACACAAGGGTCTAACTCTGCATTCTTAAAGAGAGGAGAGGGATACACAGGGGTCTAACTCTGCATTCTTAAAGAGAGGAGGGGGATACACAGGGGGCTAACTCTGCATTCTTAAAGAGAGGAGGGGGATACACAAGGGTCTAACTCTGCATTCTTAAAGAGAGGAGAGGGATACACAGGGGTCTCACTCTGCATTCTTAAAGAGAGGAGAGGGATACACAGGGGGCTAACTCTGCATTCTTAAAAAGAGGAGGGGGATACACAGGGGTCTAACTCTGCATTCTTAAAGAGAGGAGAGGGATACACAGGGGTCTAACTCTGCATTCTTAAAGAGAGGAGGGGGATACACAGGGGTCTCACTCTGCATTCTTAAAGAGAGGAGAGGAATACACAGGGGTCTAACTCTGCATTCTTAAAGAGAGGAGAGGGATACACAGGGGTCTAACTCTGCATTCTTAAAGAGAGGAGGGGGATACACAGGGTGCTAACTCTGCATTCTTAAAGAGAGGAGAGGGATACACAGGTGTCTCACTCTGCATTCTTAAAGAGAGGAGGGGGATACACAGGGGTCTCACTCTGCATTCTTAAAGAGAGGAGGGGGATACACAGGGGGCTAACTCTGCATTCTTAAAGAGAGGAGGGGGATACACAGGGGTCTAACTCTGCATTCTTAAAGAGAGGAGGGGGATACACAGGGGGCTAACACTGCATTCTTAAAGAGAGGAGAGGGATACACAGGGGTCTAACTCTGCATTCTTAAAGAGAGGAGGGGGATACACAGGGGTCTAACTCTGCATTCTTAAAGAGAGGAGGGGGATAGACAGGGGGCTAACTCTGCATTCTTAAAGAGAGGAGGGGGATACACAGGTGTCTCACTCTGCATTCTTAAAGAGAGGAGGGGGATACACAGGGGGCTAACTCTGCATTCTTAAAGAGAGGAGGGGTATACACAGGGGTCTAACTCTGCATTCTTAAAGAGAGGAGGGGAATACACAGGGGTCTCACTCTGCATTCTTAAAGAGAGGAGGGGAATACACAGGGGTCGAACTCTGCATTCTTAAAGAGAGGAGGGGGATACACAGGGGTCTAACTCTGCATTCTTAAAGAGAGGAGGGGAATACACAGGGGTCTAACTCTGCATTCTTAAAGAGAGGAGGGGGATGCACAGGGGTCTAACTCTGCATTCTTAAAGAGAGGAGGGGGATACACAGGGTTCTAACTCTGCATTCTTAAAGAGAGGAGGGGAATACACAGGGGTCTCACTCTGCATTCTTAAAGAGAGGAGGGGTATACACAGGTGCCTCACTCTGCATTCTTAAAGAGAGGAGGGGTATACACAGGGGTCTCACTCTACATTCTTAAAGAGAGGAGGGGGATACACAGGTGTCTCACTCTGCATTCTTAAAGAGAGGAGAGGGATACACAGGGGGCTAACTCTGCATTCTTAAAGAGAGGAGGGGGATATACAGGGGTCTAACTCTGCATTCTTTAAGAGAGGAGGGGGAGACACAGGGGGCTAACTCTGCATTCTTAAAGAGAGGAGGGGGATACACAGGGGTCTCACTCTGCATTCTTAAAGAGAGGAGGGGGAGACACAGGGGGCTAACTCTGCATTCTTAAAGAGAGGAGAGGGATACACAGGGGGCTAACTCTGCATTCTTATAGAGAGGAGGTGGATACACAGGTGTCTCACTCTGCATTCTTAAAGAGAGGAGGGGAATACACAGGGGTCTCACTCTGCATTCTTAAAGAGAGGAGAGGGATACACAGGTGTCTCACTCTGCATTCTTAAAGAGAGGAGAGGGATACACAGGGGGCTAACTCTGCATTCTTAAAGAGAGGAGGGGGATATACAGGGGTCTAACTCTGCATTCTTTAAGAGAGGAGGGGGAGACACAGGGGGCTAACTCTGCATTCTTAAAGAGAGGAGGGGGATACACAGGGGTCTCACTCTGCATTCTTAAAGAGAGGAGGGGGAGACACAGGGGGCTAACTCTGCATTCTTAAAGAGAGGAGAGGGATACACAGGGGGCTAACTCTGCATTCTTATAGAGAGGAGGTGGATACACAGGTGTCTCACTCTGCATTCTTAAAGAGAGGAGGGGAATACACAGGGGTCTCACTCTGCATTCTTAAAGAGAGGAGAGGGATACACAGGTGTCTCACTCTACATTCTTAAAGAGAGGAGGGGGATACACAGGGGTCTAACTCTGCATTCTTAAAGAGAGGAGGCGGATACACAGGGGTCTAACTCTGCATTCTTAAAGAGAGGAGGCGGATACACAGGGGTCTAACTCTGCATTCTTAAAGAGAGGAGGCGGATACACAGGTGTCTCACTCTGCTTTCTTAAAGAGAGGAGGGGGATACACAGGTGTCTAACTCTGCATTCTTAAAGAGAGGAGAGGGATACACAGGTGTCTCACTCTGCATTCTTAAAGAGAGGAGGCGGATACACAGGTGTCTCACTCTGCTTTCTTAAAGAGAGGAGGGGGATACACAGGTGTCTAACTCTGCATTCTTAAAGGGAGGAGGGGGATACACAGGGGTCTAACTCTACATTCTTAAAGAGAGGAGGCGGATACACAGGGGTCTAACTCTGCATTCTAAAAGAGAGGAGGCGGATACACAGGTGTCTCACTCTGCATTCTTAAAGAGAGGAGGCGGATACACAGGGGTCTAACTCTGCATTCTTAAAGAGAGGAGGCGGATACACAGGGGTCTAACTCTGCATTCTTAAAGAGAGGAGGCGGATACACAGGTGTCTCACTCTGCATTCTTAAAGAGAGGAGGCGGATCCACAGGTGTCTCACTCTGCATTCTTAAAGAGAGGAGAGGGATACACAGGTGTCTAACTCTACATTCTTAAAGAGAGGAGGCGGATACACAGGGGTCTAACTCTGCATTCTTAAAGAGAGGAGGCGGATACACAGGTGTCTCACTCTGCATTCTTAAAGAGAGGAGGGGGAGACACAGGGGTCTAACTCTGCATTCTTAAAGAGAGGAGGCGGATACACAGGGGTCTAACTCTGCATTCTTAAAGAGAGGAGGTGGATACACAGGGGTCTAACTCTGCATTCTTAAAGAGAGGGGGGGGATACACAGGGGGCTAACTCTGCATTCTTAAAGAGAGGAGGTGGATACACAGGGGTCTAACTCTGCATTCTTAAAGAGAGGAGGCGGATACACAGGGGTCTCACTCTACATTCTTAAAGAGAGGAGGCGGATACACAGGGGTCTCACTCTGCATTCTTAAAGAGAGGAGGTGGATACACAGGGGTCTAACTCTGCATTCTTAAAGAGAGGGGGGGGGGATACACAGGGGGCTAACTCTGCATTCTTAAAGAGAGGAGGGGGATACACAGGGGTCTAACTCTGCATTCTTAAAGAGAGGAGGGGGATACACAGGGGTCTAACTCTGCATTCTTAAAGAGAGGAGGGGGATACACAGGTGTCTCACTCTGCATTCTTAAAGAGAGGAGAGGGATACACAGGGGTCTAACTCTGCATTCTTAAAGAGAGGGGGGGATACACAGGGGGCTAACTCTGCATTCTTAAAGAGAGGCGGGGGATACACAGGTGTCTCACTCTGCATTCTTAAAGAGAGGAGAGGGATACACAGGGGGCTAACTCTGCATTCTTAAAGAGAGGAGAGGGATACACAGGGGGCTAACTCTGCATTCTTAGAGAGAGGAGGGGGATACACAGGGGTCTCACTCTGCATTCTTAAAGAGAGGAGAGGGATACACAGGGGGCTAACTCTGCATTCTTAAAGAGAGGAGAGGGATACACAGGGGTCTAACTCTGCATTCTTAAAGAGAGGAGAGGGATACACAGGGGGCAAACTCTGCATTCTTAAAGAGAGGAGAGGGATACACAGGGGGCTAACTCTGCATTCTTAAAGAGAGGAGGGGGATACACAGGTGTCTCACACTGCATTCTTAAAGAGAGGAGAGGGATATACAGGGGTCTAACTCTGCATTCTTAAAGAGAGGAGGGGGATACACAGGGGTCTAACTCTGCATTCTTAAAGAGAGGAGAGGGATACACAGGGGGCTAACTCTGCATTCTTAAAGAGAGGAGAGGGATACACAGGGGGCTAACTCTGCATTCTTAAAGAGAGGAGGGGGATACACAGGGGTCTCACTCTGCATTCTTAAAGAGAGGAGAGGGATATACAGGGGTCTAACTCTGCATTCTTAAAGAGAGGAGGGGGAGACACAGGGGGCTAACTCTGCATTCTTAAAGAGAGGAGAGGGATACACAGGGGGCTAACTCTGCATTCTTAAAGAGAGGAGGGGGATATACAGGGGTCTAACTCTGCATTCTTAAAGAGAGGAGGGGGATACACAGGGGTGTCACTCTGCATTCTTAAAGAGAGGAGAGGGATACACAGGTGTCTCACTCTGCATTCTTAAAGAGAGGAGAGGGATATACAGGGGTCTAACTCTGCATTCTTAAAGAGAGGAGGGGGAGACACAGGGGGCTAACTCTGCATTCTTAAAGAGAGGAGGGGGATACACAGGGGGCTAACTCTGCATTCTTAAAGAGAGGAGGGGGATACACAAGGGTCTAACTCTGCATTCTTAAAGAGAGGAGGGGGATACACAGGGGGCTAACTCTGCATTCTTAAAGAGAGGAGAGGGATACACAGGTGTCTCACTCTGCATTCTTAAAGAGAGGAGAGGGATGAACAGGGGTCTAACTCTGCATTCTTAAAGAGAGGAGAGGGATACACAGGGGGCTAACTCTGCATTCTTAGAGAGAGGAGGGGGATACACAGGGGTCTCACTCTGCATTCTTAAAGAGAGGAGAGGGATATACAGGGGGCTAACTCTGCATTCTTAAAGAGAGGAGAGGGATACACAGGGGTCTAACTCTGCATTCTTAAAGAGAGGAGAGGGATACACAGGGGGCAAACTCTGCATTCTTAAAGAGAGGAGAGGGATACACAGGGGGCTAACTCTGCATTCTTAAAGAGAGGAGGGGGATACACAGGTGTCTCACACTGCATTCTTAAAGAGAGGAGAGGGATATACAGGGGTCTAACTCTGCATTCTTAAAGAGAGGAGGGGGATACACAGGGGTCTAACTCTGCATTCTTAAAGAGAGGAGAGGGATACACAGGGGGCTAACTCTGCATTCTTAAAGAGAGGAGGGGAATACACAGGGGGCTAACTCTGCATTCTTAAAGAGAGGAGGGGGATACACAGGGGTCTCACTCTGCATTCTTAAAGAGAGGAGAGGGATATACAGGGGTCTAACTCTGCATTCTTAAAGAGAGGAGGGGGAGACACAGGGGGCTAACTCTGCATTCTTAACGAGAGGAGAGGGATACACAGGGGGCTAACTCTGCATTCTTAAAGAGAGGAGGGGGATATACAGGGGTCTAACTCTGCATTCTTAAAGAGAGGAGGGGGATACACAGGGGTGTCACTCTGCATTCTTAAAGAGAGGAGAGGGATACACAGGTGTCTCACTCTGCATTCTTAAAGAGAGGAGAGGGATATACAGGGGTCTAACTCTGCATTCTTAAAGAGAGGAGGGGGAGACACAGGGGGCTAACTCTGCATTCTTAAAGAGAGGAGGGGGATACACAGGGGGCTAACTCTGCATTCTTAAAGAGAGGAGGGGGATACACAAGGGTCTAACTCTGCATTCTTAAAGAGAGGAGGGGGATACACAGGGGGCTAACTCTGCATTCTTAAAGAGAGGAGAAGGATACACAGGTGTCTCACTCTGCACTCTTAAAGAGAGGAGAGGGATGAACAGGGGTCTAACTCTGCATTCTTAAAGAGAGGAGAGGGATACACTGGGGTCTAACTCGGCATTCCTAAAGAGAGGAGAGGGATACACAGGGGTCTAACTCTGCATTCTTAAAGAGAGGAGGGTGATATACAGGTGTCTCACTCTGCATTCTTAAAGAGAGGAGGGGGATACACAGGGGTCTAACTCTACATTCTTAAAGAGAGGAGGGGGATACACAGGTGTCTCACTCTGCATTCTTAAAGAGAGGAGAGGGATACACAGGGGGCTAACTCTGCATTCTTAAAGAGAGGAGGGGGATATACAGGGGTCTAACTCTGCATTCTTTAAGAGAGGAGGGGGAGACACAGGGGGCTAACTCTGCATTCTTAAAGAGAGGAGGGGGATACACAGGGGTCTCACTCTGCATTCTTAAAGAGAGGAGGGGGAGACACAGGGGGCTAACTCTGCATTCTTAAAGAGAGGAGAGGGATACACAGGGGGCTAACTCTGCATTCTTATAGAGAGGAGGTGGATACACAGGTGTCTCACTCTGCATTCTTAAAGAGAGGAGGGGAATACACAGGGGTCTCACTCTGCATTCTTAAAGAGAGGAGAGGGATACACAGGTGTCTCACTCTGCATTCTTAAAGAGAGGAGAGGGATACACAGGGGGCTAACTCTGCATTCTTAAAGAGAGGAGGGGGATATACAGGGGTCTAACTCTGCATTCTTTAAGAGAGGAGGGGGAGACACAGGGGGCTAACTCTGCATTCTTAAAGAGAGGAGGGGGATACACAGGGGTCTCACTCTGCATTCTTAAAGAGAGGAGGGGGAGACACAGGGGGCTAACTCTGCATTCTTAAAGAGAGGAGAGGGATACACAGGGGGCTAACTCTGCATTCTTATAGAGAGGAGGTGGATACACAGGTGTCTCACTCTGCATTCTTAAAGAGAGGAGGGGAATACACAGGGGTCTCACTCTGCATTCTTAAAGAGAGGAGAGGGATACACAGGTGTCTCACTCTGCATTCTTAAAGAGAGGAGAGGGATACACAGGGGGCTAACTCTGCATTCTTAAAGAGAGGAGGGGGATATACAGGGGTCTAACTCTGCATTCTTTAAGAGAGGAGGGGGAGACACAGGGGGCTAACTCTGCATTCTTAAAGAGAGGAGGGGGATACACAGGGGTCTCACTCTGCATTCTTAAAGAGAGGAGGGGGAGACACAGGGGGCTAACTCTGCATTCTTAAAGAGAGGAGAGGGATACACAGGGGGCTAACTCTGCATTCTTATAGAGAGGAGGTGGATACACAGGTGTCTCACTCTGCATTCTTAAAGAGAGGAGGGGAATACACAGGGGTCTCACTCTGCATTCTTAAAGAGAGGAGAGGGATACACAGGTGTCTCACTCTACATTCTTAAAGAGAGGAGGGGGATACACAGGGGTCTAACTCTGCATTCTTAAAGAGAGGAGGCGGATACACAGGGGTCTAACTCTGCATTCTTAAAGAGAGGAGGCGGATACACAGGGGTCTAACTCTGCATTCTTAAAGAGAGGAGGCGGATACACAGGTGTCTCACTCTGCTTTCTTAAAGAGAGGAGGGGGATACACAGGTGTCTAACTCTGCATTCTTAAAGAGAGGAGAGGGATACACAGGGGTCTAACTCTACATTCTTAAAGAGAGGAGGCGGATACACAGGGGTCTAACTCTGCATTCTAAAAGAGAGGAGGCGGATACACAGGTGTCTCACTCTGCATTCTTAAAGAGAGGAGGCGGATACACAGGGGTCTAACTCTGCATTCTTAAAGAGAGGAGGCGGATACACAGGGGTCTAACTCTGCATTCTTAAAGAGAGGAGGCGGATACACAGGTGTCTCACTCTGCATTCTTAAAGAGAGGAGGCGGATCCACAGGTGTCTCACTCTGCATTCTTAAAGAGAGGAGAGGGATACACAGGTGTCTAACTCTACATTCTTAAAGAGAGGAGGCGGATACACAGGGGTCTAACTCTGCATTCTTAAAGAGAGGAGGCGGATACACAGGTGTCTCACTCTGCATTCTTAAAGAGAGGAGGGGGAGACACAGGGGTCTAACTCTGCATTCTTAAAGAGAGGAGGCGGATACACAGGGGTCTAACTCTGCATTCTTAAAGAGAGGAGGTGGATACACAGGGGTCTAACTCTGCATTCTTAAAGAGAGGGGGGGGATACACAGGGGGCTAACTCTGCATTCTTAAAGAGAGGAGGTGGATACACAGGGGTCTAACTCTGCATTCTTAAAGAGAGGAGGCGGATACACAGGGGTCTCACTCTACATTCTTAAAGAGAGGAGGCGGATACACAGGGGTCTCACTCTGCATTCTTAAAGAGAGGAGGTGGATACACAGGGGTCTAACTCTGCATTCTTAAAGAGAGGGGGGGGATACACAGGGGGCTAACTCTGCATTCTTAAAGAGAGGAGGGGGATACACAGGGGTCTAACTCTGCATTCTTAAAGAGAGGAGGGGGATACACAGGGGTCTAACTCTGCATTCTTAAAGAGAGGAGGGGGATACACAGGTGTCTCACTCTGCATTCTTAAAGAGAGGAGAAGGATACACAGGGGTCTAACTCTGCATTCTTAAAGAGAGGGGGGGATACACAGGGGGCTAACTCTGCATTCTTAAAGAGAGGAGGGGGATACACAGGTGTCTCACTCTGCATTCTTAAAGAGAGGAGAGGGATACACAGGGGGCTAACTCTGCATTCTTAAAGAGAGGAGAGGGATACACAGGGGGCTAACTCTGCATTCTTAGAGAGAGGAGGGGGATACACAGGGGTCTCACTCTGCATTCTTAAAGAGAGGAGAGGGATACACAGGGGGCTAACTCTGCATTCTTAAAGAGAGGAGAGGGATACACAGGGGTCTAACTCTGCATTCTTAAAGAGAGGAGAGGGATACACAGGGGGCAAACTCTGCATTCTTAAAGAGAGGAGAGGGATACACAGGGGGCTAACTCTGCATTCTTAAAGAGAGGAGGGGGATACACAGGTGTCTCACACTGCATTCTTAAAGAGAGGAGAGGGATATACAGGGGTCTAACTCTGCATTCTTAAAGAGAGGAGGGGGATACACAGGGGTCTAACTCTGCATTCTTAAAGAGAGGAGAGGGATACACAGGGGGCTAACTCTGCATTCTTAAAGAGAGGAGAGGGATACACAGGGGGCTAACTCTGCATTCTTAAAGAGAGGAGGGGGATACACAGGGGTCTCACTCTGCATTCTTAAAGAGAGGAGAGGGATATACAGGGGTCTAACTCTGCATTCTTAAAGAGAGGAGGGGGAGACACAGGGGGCTAACTCTGCATTCTTAAAGAGAGGAGAGGGATACACAGGGGGCTAACTCTGCATTCTTAAAGAGAGGAGGGGGATATACAGGGGTCTAACTCTGCATTCTTAAAGAGAGGAGGGGGATACACAGGGGTGTCACTCTGCATTCTTAAAGAGAGGAGAGGGATACACAGGTGTCTCACTCTGCATTCTTAAAGAGAGGAGAGGGATATACAGGGGTCTAACTCTGCATTCTTAAAGAGAGGAGGGGGAGACACAGGGGGCTAACTCTGCATTCTTAAAGAGAGGAGGGGGATACACAGGGGGCTAACTCTGCATTCTTAAAGAGAGGAGGGGGATACACAAGGGTCTAACTCTGCATTCTTAAAGAGAGGAGGGGGATACACAGGGGGCTAACTCTGCATTCTTAAAGAGAGGAGAGGGATACACAGGTGTCTCACTCTGCATTCTTAAAGAGAGGAGAGGGATGAACAGGGGTCTAACTCTGCATTCTTAAAGAGAGGAGAGGGATACACAGGGGGCTAACTCTGCATTCTTAGAGAGAGGAGGGGGATACACAGGGGTCTCACTCTGCATTCTTAAAGAGAGGAGAGGGATACACAGGGGGCTAACTCTGCATTCTTAAAGAGAGGAGAGGGATACACAGGGGTCTAACTCTGCATTCTTAAAGAGAGGAGAGGGATACACAGGGGGCAAACTCTGCATTCTTAAAGAGAGGAGAGGGATACACAGGGGGCTAACTCTGCATTCTTAAAGAGAGGAGGCGGATACACAGGTGTCTCACTCTGCATTCTTAAAGAGAGGAGGCGGATACACAGGGGTCTAACTCTGCATTCTTAAAGAGAGGAGGCGGATACACAGGGGTCTAACTCTGCATTCTTAAAGAGAGGAGGCGGATACACAGGTGTCTCACTCTGCATTCTTAAAGAGAGGAGGCGGATCCACAGGTGTCTCACTCTGCATTCTTAAAGAGAGGAGAGGGATACACAGGTGTCTAACTCTACATTCTTAAAGAGAGGAGGCGGATACACAGGGGTCTAACTCTGCATTCTTAAAGAGAGGAGGCGGATACACAGGTGTCTCACTCTGCATTCTTAAAGAGAGGAGGGGGAGACACAGGGGTCTAACTCTGCATTCTTAAAGAGAGGAGGCGGATACACAGGGGTCTAACTCTGCATTCTTAAAGAGAGGAGGTGGATACACAGGGGTCTAACTCTGCATTCTTAAAGAGAGGGGGGGGATACACAGGGGGCTAACTCTGCATTCTTAAAGAGAGGAGGTGGATAAACAGGGGTCTAACTCTGCATTCTTAAAGAGAGGAGGCGGATACACAGGGGTCTCACTCTACATTCTTAAAGAGAGGAGGCGGATACACAGGGGTCTCACTCTGCATTCTTAAAGAGAGGAGGTGGATACACAGGGGTCTAACTCTGCATTCTTAAAGAGAGGGGGGGGGATACACAGGGGGCTAACTCTGCATTCTTAAAGAGAGGAGGGGGATACACAGGGGTCTAACTCTGCATTCTTAAAGAGAGGAGGGGGATACACAGGGGTCTAACTCTGCATTCTTAAAGAGAGGAGGGGGATACACAGGTGTCTCACTCTGCATTCTTAAAGAGAGGAGAAGGATACACAGGGGTCTAACTCTGCATTCTTAAAGAGAGGGGGGGATACACAGGGGGCTAACTCTGCATTCTTAAAGAGAGGAGGGGGATACACAGGTGTCTCACTCTGCATTCTTAAAGAGAGGAGAGGGATACACAGGGGGCTAACTCTGCATTCTTAAAGAGAGGAGAGGGATACACAGGGGGCTAACTCTGCATTCTTAGAGAGAGGAGGGGGATACACAGGGGTCTCACTCTGCATTCTTAAAGAGAGGAGAGGGATACACAGGGGGCTAACTCTGCATTCTTAAAGAGAGGAGAGGGATACACAGGGGTCTAACTCTGCATTCTTAAAGAGAGGAGAGGGATACACAGGGGGCAAACTCTGCATTCTTAAAGAGAGGAGAGGGATACACAGGGGGCTAACTCTGCATTCTTAAAGAGAGGAGGGGGATACACAGGTGTCTCACACTGCATTCTTAAAGAGAGGAGAGGGATATACAGGGGTCTAACTCTGCATTCTTAAAGAGAGGAGGGGGATACACAGGGGTCTAACTCTGCATTCTTAAAGAGAGGAGAGGGATACACAGGGGGCTAACTCTGCATTCTTAAAGAGAGGAGAGGGATACACAGGGGGCTAACTCTGCATTCTTAAAGAGAGGAGGGGGATACACAGGGGTCTCACTCTGCATTCTTAAAGAGAGGAGAGGGATATACAGGGGTCTAACTCTGCATTCTTAAAGAGAGGAGGGGGAGACACAGGGGGCTAACTCTGCATTCTTAAAGAGAGGAGAGGGATACACAGGGGGCTAACTCTGCATTCTTAAAGAGAGGAGGGGGATATACAGGGGTCTAACTCTGCATTCTTAAAGAGAGGAGGGGGATACACAGGGGTGTCACTCTGCATTCTTAAAGAGAGGAGAGGGATACACAGGTGTCTCACTCTGCATTCTTAAAGAGAGGAGAGGGATATACAGGGGTCTAACTCTGCATTCTTAAAGAGAGGAGGGGGAGACACAGGGGGCTAACTCTGCATTCTTAAAGAGAGGAGGGGGATACACAGGGGGCTAACTCTGCATTCTTAAAGAGAGGAGGGGGATACACAAGGGTCTAACTCTGCATTCTTAAAGAGAGGAGGGGGATACACAGGGGGCTAACTCTGCATTCTTAAAGAGAGGAGAGGGATACACAGGTGTCTCACTCTGCATTCTTAAAGAGAGGAGAGGGATGAACAGGGGTCTAACTCTGCATTCTTAAAGAGAGGAGAGGGATACACAGGGGGCTAACTCTGCATTCTTAGAGAGAGGAGGGGGATACACAGGGGTCTCACTCTGCATTCTTAAAGAGAGGAGAGGGATACACAGGGGGCTAACTCTGCATTCTTAAAGAGAGGAGAGGGATACACAGGGGTCTAACTCTGCATTCTTAAAGAGAGGAGAGGGATACACAAGGGTCTAACTCTGCATTCTTAAAGAGAGGAGGGGGATACACAGGGGGCTAACTCTGCATTCTTAAAGAGAGGAGAAGGATACACAGGTGTCTCACTCTGCATTCTTAAAGAGAGGAGAGGGATGAACAGGGGTCTAACTCTGCATTCTTAAAGAGAGGAGAGGGATACACTGGGGTCTAACTCTGCATTCTTAAAGAGAGGAGAGGGATACACAGGGGTCTAACTCTGCATTCTTAAAGAGAGGAGGGGCATATACAGGGGTCTAACTCTGCATTCTTAAAGAGAGGAGGGTGATATACAGGTGTCTCACTCTGCATTCTTAAAGAGAGGAGGGGGATACACAGGGGTCTAACTCTGCATTCTTAAAGAGAGGAGGGGGATACACAGGGGGCTAACTCTGCATTCTTAAAGAGAGGAGAGGGATACACAGGTGTCTCACTCTGCATTCTTAAAGAGAGGAGGGGGATACACAGGGGTCTCACTCTGCATTCTTAAAGAGAGGAGGGGGATACACAGGGGGCTAACTCTGCATTCTTAAAGAGAGGAGGGGGATACACAGGGGTCTAACTCTGCATTCTTAAAGAGAGGAGGGGGATACACAGGGGGCTAACTCTGCATTCTTAAAGAGAGGAGAGGGATACACAGGGGTCTAACTCTGCATTCTTAAAGAGAGGAGGGGGATACACAGGGGTCTAACTCTGCATTCTTAAAGAGAGGAGGGGGATAGACAGGGGGCTAACTCTGCATTCTTAAAGAGAGGAGGGGGATACACAGGTGTCTCACTCTGCATTCTTAAAGAGAGGAGGGGGATACACAGGGGGCTAACTCTGCATTCTTAAAGAGAGGAGGGGTATACACAGGGGTCTAACTCTGCATTCTTAAAGAGAGGAGGGGAATACACAGGGGTCTCACTCTGCATTCTTAAAGAGAGGAGGGGAATACAAAGGGGTCGAACTCTGCATTCTTAAAGAGAGGAGGGGGATACACAGGGGTCTAACTCTGCATTCTTAAAGAGAGGAGGGGAATACACAGGGGTCTAACTCTGCATTCTTTAAGAGAGGAGGGGGATACACAGGGGTCTAACTCTGCATTCTTAAAGAGAGGAGGGGGATACACAGGGTTCTAACTCTGCATTCTTAAAGAGAGGAGGGGAATACACAGGGGTCTCACTCTGCATTCTTAAAGAGAGGAGGGGTATACACAGGTGCCTCACTCTGCATTCTTAAAGAGAGGAGGGGTATACACAGGGGTCTCACTCTACATTCTTAAAGAGAGGAGGGGTATACACAGGGGTCTAACTCTGCATTCTTAAAGAGAGGAGAGGGATACACAGGGGTCGAACTCTGCATTCTTAAAGAGAGTAGGGGTATACACAGGTGCCTCACTCTGCATTCTTAAAGAGAGGAGGGGTATACACAGGGGTCTCACTCTACATTCTGGAAGAGAGGAGGGGGATACACAGGGGTCTAACTCTGCATTCTTAAAGAGAGGAGGGGGATACACTGGTGTCTAACTCTGCATTCTCAAAGAGAGGAGGGTGGATACACAGGGGTCTCACTCTACATTCTTAAAGAGAGGAGGGGTATACACAGGGGTCTCACTCTACATTCTTAAAGAGAGGAGGGGTATACACAGGGGTCTCACTCTACATTCTTAAAGAGAGGAGGGGTATACACAGGGGTCTCACTCTGCATTCTTAAAGAGAGGAGAGGGATACACAGGGGTCTAAGTCTGCATTCTTAAAGAGAGGAGGGGGATACACAGGGGTCTCACTCTGCATTCTTAAAGAGAGGAGAGGGATACACAGGGGTCTAACTCTGCATTCTTAAAGAGAGGAGAGGGATACACAGGTGTCTCACTCTACATTCTTAAAGAGAGGAGGGGGATACACAGGGGTCTCACTCTGCATTCTTAAAGAGAGGAGAGGAATACACAGGGGTCTAAGTCTGCATTCTTAAAGAGAGGAGGGGGGATACACAGGGGTCTCACTCTGCATTCTTAAAGAGAGGAGAGGGATACACAGGTGTCTCACTCTGCATTCTTAAAGAGAGGAGGGGGATACACAGGGGTCTAACTCTGCATTCTTAAAGAGAGGAGGGGGATGTGCAGGGGTCTAACTCTGCATTCTTAAAGGGAGGAGAGGGATGTGCAGGGGTCTAACTCTGCATTCTTAAAGGGAGGAGAGGGATGTGCAGGTGTCTCACTCTGCATTCTTAAAGGGAGGAGAGGGATGTGCAGGTGTCTCACTCTGCATTCTTAAAGAGAGGAGGGGGATGTGCAGGGGTCTAACTCTGCATTCTTAAAGGGAGGAGAGGGATGTGCAGGTGTCTAACTCTGCATTCTTAAAGAGAGGAGGGGGATACACAGCTGTCTCACTCTGCATTCTTAAAGAGAGGAGGGGGATACACAGGGGTCTAACTCTGCATTCCAAAAGAGAGGAGGGGGATACACAGGTGTCTCACTCTGCATTCTTAAAGAGAGGAGAGGGATACAAAGGTGTCTCACTCTGCATTCTTAAAGAGAGGAGAGGGATACAAAGGTGTCTCACTCTGCATTCTTAAAGAGAGGAGAGGGATGTGCAGGGGTCCAACTCTGCATTCTAAAAGAGAGGAGGGGGATACAAAGGTGTCTCACTCTGCATTCTTAAAGAGAGGAGGGTGATACACAGGGGTCTAAATCTGCATTCTTAAAGAGAGGAGAGGGGATACACAGGGGTCTAACTCTGCATTCTTAAAGAGAGGAGGGGGATACACAGGTGTCTAAATCTGCATTCTTAAAGAGCGGAGGGGAATACACAGGGGTCTAAATCTGCATTCTTAAAGAGAGGAGGGGGATACACAGGTGTCTCACTCTGCATTCTTAAAGAGAGGAGGGGGATACACAGGTGTCTAAATCTGCATTCTTAAAGAGAGGAGGGGAATACACAGGGGTCTAACTCTGCATTCTTAAAGAGAGGAGGGGGATACACAGGGGTCTAACTCTGCATTCTTAAAGAGAGGAGAGGGATACACAGGTGTCTCACTCTGCATTCTTAAAGAGAGGAGAGGGATACACAGGGGTCTAACTCTGCATTCTTAAAGAGAGGAGGGGGATACACAGGTGTCTCACTCTGCATTCTTAACGAGAGGAGGGGGATACACAGGTGTCTAAATCTGCATTCTTAAAGAGAGGAGGGGGATACACAGGTGTCTCACTCTGCATTCTTAAAGAGAGGAGAGGGATACACAGGTGTCTCACTCTGCATTCTTAAAGAAAGGAGAGGGATACACAGGGGTCTAACTCTGCATTCTTAAAGAGAGGAGAGGGATACACAGGTGTCTCACTCTGCATTCTTAAAGAGAGGAGAGGGATACACAGGGGTCTAACTCTGCATTCTTAACGAGAGGAGGGGGAGACACAGGGGTCTCACTCTGCATTCTTAAAGAGAGGAGAGGGATACACAGGTGTCTAACTCTGCATTCTTAAAGAGAGGAGAGGGATACACAGGTGTCTCACTCTGCATTCTTAAAGAGAGGAGGGGGATACACAGGGGTCTAACTCTGCATTCTTAAAGAGAGGAGAGGGATACAAAGGTGTCTCACTCTGCATTCTTAAAGAGAGGAGGGTGATACACAGGGGTCTCACTCTGCATTCTTAAAGAGAGGAGAGGGATGTGCAGGGGTCCAACTCTGCATTCTAAAGGAGAGGAGGGGGATACACAGGGGTCTAACTCTGCATTCTTAAAGAGAGGAGAGGGATACACAGGGGTCTAAATCTGCATTCTTAACGAGAGGAGGGGGATACACAGGGGTCTCACTCTGCATTCTTAAAGAGAGGAGGGGGATACACAGGGGTCTAACTCTGCATTCTTAAAGAGAGGAGGGGGATACACAGGGGTCTAACTCTGCATTCTTAACGAGAGGAGGGGGATACACAGGGGTCTCACTCTGCATTCTTAAAGAGAGGAGAGGGATACACAGGTGTCTCACTCTGCATTCTTAAAGAGAGGAGGGGGATACACAGGGGTCTAACTCTGCATTCTTAAAGAGCGGAGAGGGATACAAAGGTGTCTCACTCTGCATTCTTAAAGAGAGGAGGGTGATACACAGGGGTCTCACTCTGCATTCTTAAAGAGAGGAGAGGGATGTGCAGGGGTCCAACTCTGCATTCTAAAAGAGAGGAGGGGGATACACAGGGGTCTAACTCTGCATTCTTAAAGAGAGGAGAGGGATACACAGGGGGCTGAATCTGCATTCTTAAAGAGAGGAGAGGGGATACACAGGGGTCTAACTCTGCATTCTTAAAGAGAGGAGGGGAATACACAGGGGTCTAAATCTGCATTCTTAAAGAGAGGAGGGGGATACACAGGGGGCTAACTCTGCATTCTTAAAGAGAGGAGAGGGATACACAGGTGTCTAACTCTGCATTCTTAAAGAGAGTAGAGGGGATACACAGGGGTCTAACTCTGCATTCTTAAAGAGAGGAGGGGGATACACAGGTGTCTAAATCTGCATTCTTAAAGAGAGGAGAGGGATACACAGGTGTCTAAATCTGCATTCTTAAAGAGAGGAGAGGGGATAAACAGGTGTCTAACTCTGCATTCTTAAAGAGAGGAGGGGGATACACAGGTGTCTAAATCTGCATTCTTAAAGAGAGGAGGGGAATACACAGGGGTCTAACTCTGCATTCTTAAAGAGAGGAGGGGGATACACATGGGTCTAACTCTGCATTCTTAAAGAGAGGAGGGGGATACACAGGTGTCTAAATCTGCATTCTTAAAGAGAGGAGAGGGGATACACAGGTGTCTAACTCTGCATTCTTAAAGAGAGGAGGGGGATACACAGGTGTCTAAATCTGCATTCTTAAAGAGAGGAGGGGAATACACAGGGGTCTAACTCTGCATTCTTAAAGAGAGGAGGGGGATACACAGGGGTCTAACTCTGCATTCTTAAAGAGAGGAGAGGGATACACAGGGGTCTAACTCTGCATTCTTAAAGAGAGGAGAGGGATACACAGGGGTCTAACTCTGCATTCTTAAAGAGAGGAGGGGGATACACAGGTGTCTAAATCTGCATTCTTAAAGAGAGGAGGGGAATACACAGGGGTCTAACTCTGCATTCTTAAAGAGAGGAGAGGGATACACAGGGGTCTAAATCTGCATTCTTAAAGAGAGGAGAGGGATACACAGGGGTCTAAATCTGCATTCTTAAAGAGAGGAGAGGGGATACACAGGGGTCTAACTCTGCATTCTTAAAGAGAGGAGGGGGATACACAGGTGTCTAAATCTGCATTCTTAAAGAGAGGAGGGGAATACACAGGGGTCTAACTCTGCATTCTTAAAGAGAGGAGAGGGATACACAGGGGTCTAAATCTGCATTCTTAAAGAGAGGAGAGGGATACACAGGGGGTCTAAATCTGCATTCTTAAAGAGAGGAGAGGGGATACACAGGGGTCTAACTCTGCATTCTTAAAGAGAGGAGGGGGATACACAGGGGTCTAACTCTGCATTCTTAAAGAGAGGAGGGGGATACACAGGTGTCTAAATCTGCATTCTTAAAGAGAGGAGAGGGGATACACAGGGGTCTAACTCTGCATTCTTAAAGAGAAGAGGGGAATACACAGGGGTCTAACTCTGCATTCTTAAAGAGAGGAGGGGGATACACAGGGGTCTAACTCTGCATTCTTAAAGAGAGGAGGGGGATACACAGGGGTCTCACTCTGCATTCTTAAAGAGAGGAGGGGGATACACAGGTGTCTCACTCTGCATTCTTAAAGAGAGGAGAGGGCTACACAGGTGTCTCACTCTGCATTCTTAAAGAGAGGAGGGGGATACACAGGTGTCTCACTCTGCATTCTTAAAGAGAGGAGAGGGATACACAGGGGTCTAACTCTGCATTCTTAAAGAGAGGAGAGGGATACACAGGTGTCTAACTCTGCATTCTTAAAGAGAGGAGGGGGATACACAGGGGTCTAACTCTGCATTCTTAAAGAGAGGAGGGGGATACACAGGGGTCTAACTCTGCATTCTTAAAGAGAGGAGAGGGATACACAGGGGTCTAACTCTGCATTCTTAAAGAGAGGAGAGGGATACACAGGTGTCTAACTCTGCAATCTTAAAGAGAGGAGGGGGATACACAGGGGTCTAACTCTGCATTCTTAAAGAGAGGAGAGGGATACACAGGGGTCTAACTCTGCATTCTTAAAGAGAGGAGAGGGATACACAGGTGTCTAACTCTGCATTCTTAAAGAGAGGAGGGGGATACACAGGGGTCTAACTCTGCATTCTTAAAGAGAGGAGGGGGATACACAGGGGTCTCACTCTGCATTCTTAAAGAGAGGAGGGGGATACACAGGGGTCTCACTCTGCATTCTTAAAGAGAGGAGTGGGATTCACAGGGGTCTAACTCTGCATTCTTAAAGAGAGGAGGGGGATATGCAGGGGTCTAACTCTACATTCTTAAAGAGAGGAGGGGGATACACAGGGGTCTAACTCTACATTCTTAAAGAGAGGAGGGGGATACACAGGGGTCTAACTCTACATTCTTAAAGAGAGGAGGGGGATACACAGGGGTCTAACTCTACATTCTTAAAGAGAGGAGGGGGATACACAGGGGTCTAACTCTGCATTCTTAAAGAGAGGAGGGGGATACACAGGGGTCTAAATCTGCATTCTTAAAGAGAGGAGAGGGATACACAGGGGTCTAAATCTGCATTCTTAAAGAGAGGAGAGGGGATACACAGGGGTCTATCTCTGCATTCTTAAAGAGAGGAGGGGGATACACAGGGGTCTAACTCTGCATTCTTAAAGAGAGGAGGGGGATACACAGGTGTCTAACTCTGCATTCTTAAAGAGAGGAGGGGGATACACAGGTGTCTAAATCTGCATTCTTAAAGAGAGGAGGGGAATACACAGGGGTCTAACTCTGCATTCTTAAAGAGAGGAGAGGGATACACAGGGGTCTAAATCTGCATTCTTAAAGAGAGGAGGGGGATACACAGGGGTCTAACTCTGCATTCTTAAAGAGAGGAGGGGGATACACAGGGGTCTCACTCTGCATTCTTAAAGAGAGGAGGGGGATACACAGGGGTCTCAATCTGCATTCTTAAAGAGAGGAGTGGGATACACAGGGGTCTAACTCTGCATTCTTAAAGAGAGGAGGGGGATATGCAGGGGTCTAACTCTACATTCTTAAAGAGAGGAGGGGGATAGACAGGGGTCTAACTCTACATTCTTAAAGAGAGGAGGGGGATACACAGGGGTCTAACTCTGCATTCTTAAAGAGAGGAGGGGGATACACAGGGGTCTAACTCTGCATTCTTAAAGAGAGGAGGGGGATACACAGGTGTCTAACTCTGCATTATTAAAGTGAGGAGAGGGATACACAGGGGGCTAACTCTGCATTCTTAAAGTGAGGAGAGGGATACACAGGGGTCCAACTCTGCATTATAAAAGAGAGGAGGGGGATACACAGGGGTCTAACTCTGCATTCTTAAAGAGAGGAGGGGGATACACAGGTGTCTCACTCTGCATTCTTAAAGAGAGGAGGGGGATACACAGGGGTCTAACTCTGCATTCTTAAAGAGAGGAGGGGGATACACAGGGGTCTAACTCTGCATTCATAAAGAGAGGAGGGGGATACACAGGGGGCTAACTCTGCATTCATAAAGAGAGGAGGGGGATACACAGGGGTCTAACTCTGCATTCTTAAAGAGAGGAGGGGGATACACAGGGGTCTCACTCTGCATTCTTAAAGAGAGGAGGGGGATACACAGGGGGCTAACTCTGCATTCATAAAGAGAGGAGGGGGTTACACAGGGGGCTAACTCTGCATTCTTAAAGTGAGGAGAGGGATACACAGGGGTCTAACTCTGCAATCTTAAAGAGAGGAGGGGGATACACAGGGGGCTAACTCTGCAATCTTAAAGAGAGGAGGGGGATACACAGGTGTCTCACTCTGCATTGTTAAAGAGAGGAGGGGGATACACAGGGGTCCAACTCTGCATTATAAAAGAGAGGAGGGGGATACACAGGTGTCTCACTCTGCATTCTTAAAGAGAGGAGGGGGATACACAGGTGTCTCACTCTGCATTCTTAAAGAGAGGAGGGGGATACACAGGTGTCTCACTCTGCATTCTTAAAGAGAGGAGGGGGAGACACAGGTGTCTCACTCTGCATTCTTAAAGAGAGGAGGGGGATACACAGGTGTCTCACTCTGCATTGTTAAAGAGAGGAGGGGGATACACAGGGGTCCAACTCTGCATTCATAAAGAGAGGAGGGGGATACACAGGGGTCCAACTCTGCATTCTTAAAGAGAGGAGGGGGATACACAGGTGTCTAACTCTGCATTCTTAAAGAGAGGAGGGGGATACACAGGGGTCTAACTCTGCATTATAAAAGTGAGGAGAGGGATACACAGGTGTCTAACTCTGCAATCTTAAAGAGAGGAGGGGGATACACAGGTGTCTAACTCTGCAATCTTAAAGAGAGGAGGGGGATACACAGGTGTCTCACTCTGCATTGTTAAAGAGAGGAGGGGGATACACAGGTGTCTCACTCTGCATTCTTAAAGAGAGGAGGGGGATACACAGGTGTCTCACTCTGCATTGTTAAAGAGAGGAGGGGGATACACAGGTGTCTCACTCTGCATTCTTAAAGAGAGGAGGGGGATACACAGGTGTCTCACTCTGCATTGTTAAAGAGAGGAGAAGGATACACAGATGTCTCACTCTGCATTCTTAAAGAGAGGAGGGGGATACACAGGGGTCTAACTCTGCATTCTTAAAGTGAGGAGAGGGATACACAGGGGTCCAACTCTGCATTATAAAAGAGAGGAGGGGGATACACAGGTGTCTCACTCTGCATTCTTAAAGAGAGGAGGGGGATACACAGGGGTCTCACTCTGCATTCTTAAAGAGACGAGAGGGATACACAGGTGTCTAACTCTGCATTCAAAAAGAGAGGAGGGGGATACACAGGTGTCTAACTCTGCATTCTTAAAGAGAGGAGGGGGATATGCAGGGGTCTAACTCTGCATTCTTAAAGGGAGGAGGGGGATACACAGGTGTCTCAGCCTGCATTTTAAAGAGAGGAGGGGGATACACAGGTGTCTCAGCCTGCATTTTAAAGAGAGGAGAGGGATACACAGGAGTCTCACTCTGCATTCTTAAAGAGAGGAGGGGGATACACAGGGGTCTCACTCTGCATTCTTAAAGAGAGGAGGGGAATACACAGGGGTCTCACTCTGCATTCTTATAGAGAGGAGGGGGATACACAGGGGTCTCACTCTGCATTCTTAAAGAGAGGAGGGGGATACACAGGGGTCTAACTCTGCATTCTTAAAGGGAGGAGGGGGATATGCAGGGGTCTAACTCTGCATTCTTAAAGAGAGGAGAGGGATACACAGGGGTCCAACTCTGCATTCTTAAAGAGAGGAGGTGGATACACAGGGGTCTAACTCTGCATTCTTAAAGAGAGGAGGTGGATACACAGGGGTCTAACTCTGCATTCTTAAAGAGAGGAGGGGAACACACAGGGGTCTAACTCTGCATTCTTAAAGAGAGGAGGGGAATACACAGGGGTCTAACTCTGCATTCTTAAAGAGAGGAGGGGAAGACACAGGGGTCTCACTCTGCATTCTTAAAGAGAGGAGGGGGATACACAAGGGTCTAACTCTGCATTCTTAAAGAGAGGAGGGGGATACACAGGTGTCTCACTCTGCATTCTTAAAGAGAGGAGGGGGATACACAGGGGTCTAACTCTGCATTCTTAAAGAGAGGAGGTGGATACACAGGGGTCTAACTCTGCATTCTTAAAGAGAGGAGGGGGATACACAGGTGTCTAACTCTGCATTCTTAAAGAGAGGAGGGGGATACACAGGTGTCTCAATCTGCATTCTTAAAGAGAGGAGAGGGATACACAGGTGTCTCACTCTGCATTCTTAAAGAGAGGAGGGGGATACACAGGTGTCTCAATCTGCATTCTTAAAGAGAGGAGAGGGATACACAGGGGGCTAACTCTGCATTCTTAAAGAGAGGAGGGGGATACACAGGGGTCTAACTCTGCATTCTTAAAGAGAGGAGGTGGATACACAGGTGTTTCACTCTGCATTCTTAAAGAGAGGAGGGGGATACACAGGTGTTTCACTCTGCATTCTTAAAGAGAGGAGGGGGATACACAGGTGTTTCACTCTGCATTCTTAAAGAGAGGAGGGGGATACACAGGTGTTTCACTCTGCATTCTTGAAGAGAGGAGGGGGATACACAGGTGTTTCACTCTGCATTCTTGAAGAGAGGAGGGGGATACACAGGGGTTTCACTCTGCATTCTTAAAGAGAGGAGGTGGATACACAGGTGTTTCACTCTGCATTCTTAAAGAGAGGAGGGGGATACACAGGTGTCTCACTCTGCATTCTTAAAGAGAGGAGGGGGATACACAGGGGTCTAACTCTGCATTCTTAAAGAGAGGAGGGGGATACACAGCTGTCTCACTCTGCATTCTTAAAGAGAGGAGGGGGATACACAGATGTTTCACTCTGCATTCTTAAACAGAGGAGAGGGATACACAGGGGTCTAACTCTGCATTCTTAAAGAGAGGAGAGGGATACACAGGGGTCTAACTCTGCATTCTTAAAGAGAGGAGAGGGATACACAGGTGTTTCACTCTGCATTCTTAAAGAGAGGAGAGGGATACACAGGTGTCTCACTCTGCATACTTAAAGAGAGGATGGGGATACACAGGTGTCTCACTCTGCATTCTTAAAGAGAGGAGGGGGATACACAGGTGTCTCACTCTGCATTCTTAAAGAGAGGAGAGGGATACACAGGTGTCTCACTCTGCATTCTTAAAGAGAGGAGAGGGATACACAGGGGTGTCACTCTGCATTCTTAAAGAGAGGAGAGGGATAGACAGGGGTCTAACTCTGCTTTCTTAAAGAGAGCAGGCGGATGCACAGGGGGCTAACTCTGCATTCTTAAAGAGAGGAGGGGGATACACAGGGGTCTAACTCTGCATTCTTAAAGAGAGGAGGGGGATACTCAGGGGTCTCACTCTGCATTCTTAAAGAGAGGAGGGGGATAGACAGGGGTCTAACTCTGCATTCTTAAAGAGAGGAGAGGGATACACAGGTGTCTCACTCTGCATTCTTAAAGAGAGGAGGGGGATACACAGGTGTCTCACTCTGCATTCTTAAAGAGAAGAGAGGGATACACAGGGGTCTAACAATGCTTTCTTAAAGAGAGGAGGGGGATACACAGGGGTCTAACTCTGCATTCTTAAAGAGAGGAGGGGGATACACAGGGGTCTCACTCTGCATTCTTAAAGAGAGGAGTGGGATACACAGGGGTCTAACTCTGCATTCTTAAAGAGAGGAGAGGGATACACAGGGGTCTAACTCTGCTTTCTTAAAGAGAGGAGGGGGATACACAGGGGTCTAACTCTGCATTCTTAAAGAGAGGAGGGGGATACACAGGGGTCTCACTCTGCATTCTTAAAGAGAGGAGGGGGATACACAGGGGTCTAACTCTGCATTCTTAAAGAGAGGAGAGGGATACACAGGGGTCTAACTCTGCTTTCTTAAAGAGAGGAGGGGGATACACAGGGGTCTAACTCTGCATTCTTAAAGAGAGGAGGGGGATACACAGGGGTCTCATCTGCATTCTTAAAGAGAGGAGGGGGATACACAGGGGTCTAACTCTGCATTCTTAAAGAGAGGAGAGGGATACACAGGGGTCTCACTCTGCATTCTTAAAGAGAGGAGGGAGATACACAGGGGTCTAACTCTGCATTCTTAAAGAGAGGAGGGGGATACACAGGGGGCTAACTCTGCATTCTTAAAGAGAGGAGCGGGATACACAGGGGTCTAACTCTGCATTCTTAAAGAGAGGAGGGGGATACACAGGGGTCTCACTCTGCATTCTTAAAGAGAGGAGGGGGATACACAGGGGTCTAACTCTGCATTCTTAAAGAGAGGAGAGGGATACACAGGTGTCTCACTCTGCATTCTTAAAGAGAGGAGGGGGATACACAGGGGTCTAACTCTGCATTCTTAAAGAGAGGAGGGGGATACACAGGGGGCTAACTCTGCATTCTTAAAGAGAGGAGGGGGATACACAGGGATCTAACTCTGCATTCTTAAAGAGAGGAGGGGGATATACAGGTGTCTCACTCTGCATTCTTCAAGAGAGGAGGGGGATACACAGGTGTCTCACTCTGCATTTTTCAAGAGAGGAGGGGGATACACAGGGGTCTAACTCTGCATTCTTAAAGAGAGGAGGGGGGATATAGAGATGTCTCAATCTGCATTCTTAAAGAGAGGAGGGGGATACACAGGGGTCTAAATCTGCATTCTTAAAGAGAGGAGGGGGATTTGCAGGGATCTAACTCTGCATTCTTAAAGAGAGGAGGGGGATACACAGGGGTCTAACTCTGCATTCTTAAAGAGAGGAGGGGGATACACAGGGGTCTAACTCTGCATTCTTAAAGAGAGGAGGGGGATACACAGGGGTCTAACTCTGCATTCTTAGAGAGAGGAGGGGGATACACAGGGGTCTAACTCTGCATTCTTAAAGAGAGGAGGGGGATACACAGGGGTCTCACTCTGCATTGTTAAAGAGAGGAGGGGGATACACAGGGGTCTAACTTTGCATTCTTAGAGAGAGGAGGGGGATACACAGGGGTCTAACTCTGCATTCTTAAAGAGAGGAGGGGGATACACAGGGCTCTAACTCTGCATTCGTAAAGAGAGGAGGGGGAAACTCAGGGGTCTAAATCTGCATTCTTAGAGAGAGGAGGGGGATACACTGGGGTCTAACTCTGCATTCTTAAAGAGAGGAGGGGGGATATACAGGTGTCTCACTCTGCATTCTTAAAGAGAGGAGGGGGATTTGCAGGGATCTAACTCTGCATTCTTAAAGAGAGGAGGGGGATACACTGGGGTCTCACTCTGCATTCTTAAAGAGAGGAGGGGGATTTGCAGGGATCTAACTCTGCATTCTTAAAAGGAGGAGGGGGATACACAGGGGTCTAAACCTGTATTCTTAAAGAGAGGAGGGGGATACACAGGGGTCTAACTCTGCATTCTTAAAGAGAGGACGGGGATACACAGGGGTCTAACTCTGCATTCTTAAAGAGAGGAGGGGGGATACACAGGGGTCTAACTCTGCATTCTTAAAGAGAGCAGAGGGATACACAGGGGGCTAACTCTGCATTCTTAAAGAGAGGAGGGGGATACACAGGTGTCTCACTCAGCATTCTTAAAGAGATGAGGGGAATACACAGGTGTCTCACTCTGCATTCTTAAAGAGAGGAGGGGAATACACAGGGGTCTCACTCTGCATTCTTAAAGAGAGGAGGGGAATACACAGGGGTCGAACTCTGCATTCTTAAAGAGAGGAGGGGGATACACAGGTGCCTCACTCTGCATTCTTAAAGAGGTGGGGGATACACAGGGGTCTAACTCTGCATTCTGAAAGAGAGGAGGGGGATGTGCAGGGGTCTAACTCTGCATTCTTAAAGGGAGGAGAGGGATGTGCAGGGGTCTAACTCTGCATTCTTAAAGGGAGGAGAGGGATGTGCAGGGGTCTAACTCTGCATTCTTAAAGGGAGGAGAGGGATGTGCAGGTGTCTAACTCTGCATTCTTAAAGAGAGGAGGGGGATACACAGCTGTCTCACTCTGCATTCTTAAAGAGAGGAGGGGGATACACAGGGGTCTAACTCTGCATTCTAAAAGAGAGGAGGGGGATACAAAGGTGTCTCACTCTGCATTCTTAAAGAGAGGAGGGTGATACACAGGGGTCTAACTCTGCAATCATAAAGAGAGGAGGGGGATACACAGGGGTCTAACTCTGCATTCTAAAAGAGAGGAGGGGGATACACAGGGGTCTAACTCTGCATTCTTAAAGAGAGGAGGTGGATACACAGGGGTCTAACTCTGCATTCATAAAGAGAGGAGGGGGATACACAGCTGTCTCACTCTGCATTCATAAAGAGAGGAGGGGGATACACAGGGGTCTAACTCTGCATTCATAAAGAGAGGAGCGGGATACACACTGTCTCACTCTGCATTCTTAAAGGGAGGAGAGGGATGTGCAGGTGTCTAACTCTGCATTCATAAAGAGAGGAGGGGTTTACACAGGTGTCTCACTCTGCATTCTTAAAGAGAGGAGGGGGATACACAGGGGTCTAACTCTGCATTCTTAAAGAGAGGAGGGTGATACACAGGGGTCTAACTCTGCATTCATAAAGAGAGGAGGTGGATACACAGGGATCTAACTCTGCCTTCATAAAGAGAGGAGGGGGATACACAGCTGTCTCACTCTGCATTCTTAAAGAGAGGAGCGGGATACACAGGGGTCTAACTCTGCATTCTAAAAGAGAGGAGGGGGATACACAGCTGTCTCACTCTGCATTCTTAAAGAGAGGAGGGGGATACACAGGTGTCTAACTCTGCATTCTTAAAGAGAGGAGGGGGATACACAGCTGTCTCACTCTGCATTCTTAAAGAGAGGAGGGGGATACAAAGGTGTCTCACTCTGCATTCTTAAAGAGAGGAGGGGGATACACAGGGGTCTAACTCTGCATTCTAAAAGAGAGGAGGGGGATACAAAGGTGTCTCACTCTGCATTCTTAAAGAGAGGAGGGGGATACACAGGGCTCTAACTCTGCATTCGTAAAGAGAGGAGGGGGATACACAGGGGTCTAACTCTGCATTCTTAAAGAGAGGAGGGGGGATACACAGGTGTCTCACTCTGCATTCTTAAAGAGAGGAGGGGGATACAAAGGTGTCTCACTCTG
Source organism: Heterodontus francisci (assembly GCF_036365525.1). NCBI lineage: Eukaryota > Metazoa > Chordata > Chondrichthyes > Heterodontiformes > Heterodontidae > Heterodontus > Heterodontus francisci. Next base: position 9,003,458 of record NC_090380.1, on the reverse strand, counting down.
CATTCTTAAAGAGAGGAGGGGGATACACAGGGGTCTAACTCTGCATTCTAAAAGAGAGGAGGGGGATACAAAGGTGTCTCACTCTGCATTCTTCAAGAGAGGAGGGGGATACACAGGGCTCTAACTCTGCATTCGTAAAGAGAGGAGGGGGATACACAGGGGTCTAACTCTGCATTCTTAAAGAGAGGAGGGTGATACACAGGGGTCTAACTCTGCATTCTAAAAGAGAGGAGGGGGATACAAAGGTGTCTCACTCTGCATTCTTAAAGAGAGGAGGGGGATACACAGGGGTCTAACTCTGCATTCTAAAAGATAGGAGGGGGATACAAAGGTGTCTCACTCTGCATTCTTAAAGAGAGGAGGGGGATACACAGGGCTCTAACTCTGCATTCGTAAAGAGAGGAGGGGGATACACAGGGGTCTAACTCTGCATTCTTAAAGAGAGGAGGGTGATCCACAGGGGTCTAACTCTGCATTCTAAAAGAGAGGAGGGGGATACAAAGGTGTCTCACTCTGCATTCTTAAAGAGAGGAGGGGGATACACAGGGGTCTAACTCTGCATTCTAAAAGAGAGGAGAGGGATACACAGCTGTCTCACTCTGCATTCCTAAAGAGAGGAGGGGGATACACAGGGGTCGAACTCTGCATTCTTAAAGAGAGGAGACGGGATATACAGGTGTCTCACTCTGCATTCTTCAAGAGAGGAGGGGGAGACACAGGTGTCTAACTCTGCATTCTTAAAGAGAGGAGGGGGGATATACAGGTGTCTCACTCTGCATTCTTAAAGAGAGGAGGTGGATACACAGGGGTCTAACTCTGCATTCTTAAAGAGTGGAGGGGGATACACAGGGGTCTAACTATGCATTCTTAGAGAGAGGAGGGGGATACACAGGGGTCTAACTATGCATTCTTAAAGAGAGGAGAGGGATACACAGGGGTCTAACTCTGCATTCTTAGAGAGAGGAGGGTGATACACAGGGGTCTAACTATGCATTCTTAGAGAGAGGAGGGGGATACACAGGGGTCTAACTATGCATTCTTAAAGAGAGGAGAGGGATACAAATGTGTCTCACTCTGCATTCTTAAAGAGAGGAGGGGGATACACAGGGCTCTAACTCTGCATTCTTAAAGAGAGGAGGGGGGATATACAGGTGTCTCACTCTGCATTCTTAAAGAGAGGAGGGGGATTTGCAGGGATCTAACTCTGCATTCTTAAAGAGAGGAGGGGGATTTGCAGGGATCTAACTCTGCATTCTTAAAGAGAGGAGGGGGATATACAGGTGTCTCACTCTGCATTCTTAGAGAGAGGAGGGGGATACACAGGGGTCTAACTCTGCATTCTTAAAGAGAGGAGGGGGATACACAGGGGTCTAACTCTGCATTCTTAAAGAGAGGAGGGGGATACACAGGGGTCTAACTCTGCATTCTTAGAGAGAGGAGGGGGATACACAGGGGTCTAACTCTGCATTCTTAAAGAGAGGAGGGGGGATATACAGGTGTCTCACTCTGCATTCTTAAAGAGAGGAGGTGGATACACAGGGGTCTAACTCTGCATTCTTAAAGAGTGGAGGGGGATACACAGGGGTCTAACTATGCATTCTTAGAGAGAGGAGGGGGATACACAGGGGTCTAACTATGCATTCTTAAAGAGAGGAGAGGGATACACAGGGGTCTAACTCTGCATTCTTAGAGAGAGGAGGGGGATACACAGGGGTCTAACTATGCATTCTTAAAGAGAGGAGAGGGATACACAGGGGTCTAACTCTGCATTCTTAAAGAGAGGAGCGGGATACACAGGGGTCTAACTATGCATTCTTAAAGAGAGGAGAGGGATACACAGGGGTCTAACTATGCATTCTTAGAGAGAGGAGGGGGATACACAGGGGTCTAACTATGCATTCTTAAAGAGAGGAGAGGGATACAGAGGGGTCTAACTCTGCATTCTTAAAGAGAGGAGGGGGATACACAGGGGTCTAACTATGCATTCTTAAAGAGAGGAGAGGGATACACAGGGGTCTAACTCTGCATTCTTAGAGAGAGGAGGGGGATACACAGGGGTCTATCTCTGCATTCTTAAAGAGAGGAGGGGGATACACAGGGGTCTAACTCTGCATTCTTAGAGAGAGGAGGGGGATACACAGGGGTCTAACGATGCATTCTTAAAGAGAGGAGAGGGATACACAGGGGTCTAACTATGCATTCTTAGAGAGAGGAGGGGGATACACAGGGGTCTAACTATGCATTCTTAAAGAGAGGAGAGGGATACACAGGGGTCTAACTATGCATTCTTAGAGAGAGGAGGGGGATACACAGGGGTCTAACTATGCATTCTTAAAGAGAGGAGGGGGGATACACAGGGGTCTAACTCTGCATTCTTAGAGAGAGGAGGGGGATACACAGGGGTCTAACTATGCATTCTTAAAGAGAGGAGAGTGATACACAGGGGTCTAACTCTGCATTCTTAGAGAGAGGAGGGGGATACACAGGGGTCTAACTCTGCATTCTTAGAGAGAGGAGGGGGATACACAGGGGTCTAACTATGCATTCTTAAAGAGAGGAGAGGGATACAAAGGTGTCTCACTCTGCATTCTTAAAGAGAGGAGGGGGATACACAGGGCTCTAACTCTGCATTCTTAAAGAGAGGAGGGGGGATATACAGGTGTCTCACTCTGCATTCTTAAAGAGAGGAGGGGGATTTGCAGGGATCTAACTCTGCATTCTTAAAGAGAGGAGGGGGATTTGCAGGGATCTAACTCTGCATTCTTAAAGAGAGGAGGGGGGATATACAGGTGTCTCACTCTGCATTCTTAGAGAGAGGAGGGGGATACACAGGGGTCTAACTCTGCATTCTTAAAGAGAGGAGGGGGATACACAGGGGTCTAACTCTGCATTCTTAAAGAGAGGAGGGGGATACACAGGGGTCTAACTCTGCATTCTTAGAGAGAGGAGGGGGATACACAGGGGTCTAACTCTGCATTCTTAAAGAGAGGAGGGGGGATATACAGGTGTCTCACTCTGCATTCTTAAAGAGAGGAGGTGGATACACAGGGGTCTAACTCTGCATTCTTAAAGAGTGGAGGGGGATACACAGGGGTCTAACTATGCATTCTTAGAGAGAGGAGGGGGATACACAGGGGTCTAACTATGCATTCTTAAAGAGAGGAGAGGGATACACAGGGGTCTAACTCTGCATTCTTAGAGAGAGGAGGGGGATACACAGGGGTCTAACTATGCATTCTTAAAGAGAGGAGAGGGATACACAGGGGTCTAACTCTGCATTCTTAAAGAGAGGAGGGGGATACACAGGGGTCTAACTATGCATTCTTAAAGAGAGGAGAGGGATACACAGGGGTCTAACTATGCATTCTTAGAGAGAGGAGGGGGATACACAGGGGTCTAACTATGCATTCTTAAAGAGAGGAGAGGGATACAGAGGGGTCTAACTCTGCATTCTTAAAGAGAGGAGGGGGATACACAGGGGTCTAACTATGCATTCTTAAAGAGAGGAGAGGGATACACAGGGGTCTAACTCTGCATTCTTAGAGAGAGGAGGGGGATACACAGGGGTCTATCTCTGCATTCTTAAAGAGAGGAGGGGGATACACAGGGGTCTAACTCTGCATTCTTAGAGAGAGGAGGGGGATACACAGGGGTCTAACGATGCATTCTTAAAGAGAGGAGAGGGATACACAGGGGTCTAACTATGCATTCTTAGAGAGAGGAGGGGGATACACAGGGGTCTAACTATGCATTCTTAAAGAGAGGAGAGGGATACACAGGGGTCTAACTATGCATTCTTAGAGAGAGGAGGGGGATACACAGGGGTCTAACTATGCATTCTTAAAGAGAGGAGGGGGGATACACAGGGGTCTAACTCTGCATTCTTAGAGAGAGGAGGGGGATACACAGGGGTCTAACTATGCATTCTTAAAGAGAGGAGAGTGATACACAGGGGTCTAACTCTGCATTCTTAGAGAGAGGAGGGGGATACACAGGGGTCTAACTCTGCATTCTTAGAGAGAGGAGGGGGATACACAGGGGTCTAACTATGCATTCTTAAAGAGAGGAGAGGGATACACAGGGGTCTAACTCTGCATTCTTAGAGAGAGGAGGGGGATACACAGGGGTCTAACTCTGCATTCTTAAAGAGAAGAGGGGGATACACAGGGGTCTAACTCTGCACTCTTAAAGAGAGGAGGGGGAAACTCAGGGGTCTAACTCTGCATTCTTAGAGAGAGGAGGGCGATACACAGGTGCCTCACTCTTCATTCTTAAAGAGAGGAGGGGGATACACAGGGGTCTAACTCTACATGCTTAAAGAGAGGAGGGTGGATACACTGGTGTCTAACTCTGCATTCTTAAAGAGAGGAGGGTGGATACACAGGGGTCTCACTCTACATTCTTAAAGAGAGGAGGGGTATACACAGGTGTCTCACTCTGCATTCTCAAAGAGAGGAGGGTGGATACACAGGGGTCTCACTCTACATTCTTAAAGAGAGGAGGGGTATACACAGGGGTCTCACTCTACATTCTTAAAGAGAGGAGGGGTATACACAGGAGACTAACTCTGCATTCTTAAAGAGAGGAGGGGGGATACACAGGGGTCTCACTCTGCATTCTTAAAGAGAGGAGGGGGATACACAGGGGTCTCACTCTGCATTCTTAAAGAGAGGAGAGGAATACACAGGGGTCTAAGTCTGCATTCTTTAAGAGAGGAGGGGGATACACAGGGGTCTCACTCTGCATTCTTAAAGAGAGGAGAGGGATACACAGGTGTCTCACTCTACATTCTTAAAGAGAGGAGGGGGATACACAGGGGTCTAACTCTGCATTCTTAAAGAGAGGAGGGGGGATACACAGGGGTCTCACTCTGCATTCTTAAAGAGAGGAGGGGGATACACAGGTGTTTCACTCTGCATTCTTAAAGAGAGGAGGGGGATACACAGGGGTCTCACTCTGCATTCTTAAAGAGAGGAGAGGGATACACAGGTGTCTCACTCTTCATTCTTAAAGAGAGGAGGGGGATACACAGGGGTCTCACTCTGCATTCTTAAAGAGAGGAGGGGGGATACACAGGGGTCTAACTCTGCATTCTTAAAGAGAGGAGGGGGGATACACAGGGGTCTCACTCTGCATTCTTAAAGAGAGGAGAGGGATACACAGGTGTCTCACTCTACATTCTTAAAGAGAGGAGGGGGATACACAGGTGTCTCACTCAGCATTCTTAAAGAGATGAGGGGAATACACAGGTGTCTCACTCTGCATTCTTAAAGAGAGGAGAGGGATACACAGGGGTCTCACTCTGCATTCTTAAAGAGAGGAGGGGAATACACAGGGGTCGAACTCTGCATTCTTAAAGAGAGGAGGGGGATACACAGGTGCCTCACTCTGCATTCTTAAAGAGGTGGGGGATACACAGGGGTCTAACTCTGCATTCTGAAAGAGAGGAGGGGGATGTGCAGGGGTCTAACTCTGCATTCTTAAAGGGAGGAGAGGGATGTGCAGGGGTCTAACTCTGCATTCTTAAAGGGAGGAGAGGGATGTGCAGGGGTCTAACTCTGCATTCTTAAAGGGAGGAGAGGGATGTGCAGGTGTCTAACTCTGCATTCTTAAAGAGAGGAGGGGGATACACAGCTGTCTCACTCTGCATTCTTAAAGAGAGGAGGGGGATACACAGGGGTCTAACTCTGCATTCTAAAAGAGAGGAGGGGGATACAAAGGTGTCTCACTCTGCATTCTTAAAGAGAGGAGGGTGATACACAGGGGTCTAACTCTGCAATCATAAAGAGAGGAGGGGGATACACATGGGTCTAACTCTGCATTCTAAAAGAGAGGAGGGGGATACACAGGGGTCTAACTCTGCATTCTTAAAGAGAGGAGGTGGATACACAGGGGTCTAACTCTGCATTCATAAAGAGAGGAGGGGGATACACAGCTGTCTCACTCTGCATTCATAAAGAGAGGAGGGGGATACACAGGGGTCTAACTCTGCATTCATAAAGAGAGGAGCGGGATACACACTGTCTCACTCTGCATTCTTAAAGGGAGGAGAGGGATGTGCAGGTGTCTAACTCTGCATTCATAAAGAGAGGAGGGGTTTACACAGGTGTCTCACTCTGCATTCTTAAAGAGAGGAGGGGGATACACAGGGGTCTAACTCTGCATTCTTAAAGAGAGGAGGGTGATACACAGGGGTCTAACTCTGCATTCATAAAGAGAGGAGGTGGATACACAGGGGTCTAACTCTGCATTCATAAAGAGAGGAGGGGGATACACAGCTGTCTCACTCTGCATTCTTAAAGAGAGGAGGGGGATACACAGGGGTCTAACTCTGCATTCTAAAAGAGAGGAGGGGGATACACAGCTGTCTCACTCTGCATTCTTAAAGAGAGGAGGGGGATACACAGGTGTCTAACTCTGCATTCTTAAAGAGAGGAGGGGGATACACAGCTGTCTCACTCTGCATTCTTAAAGAGAGGAGGGGGATACAAAGGTGTCTCACTCTGCATTCTTAAAGAGAGGAGGGGGATACACAGGGGTCTAACTCTGCATTCTAAAAGAGAGGAGGGGGATACAAAGGTGTCTCACTCTGCATTCTTAAAGAGAGGAGGGGGATACACAGGGCTCTAACTCTGCATTCGTAAAGAGAGGAGGGGGATACACAGGGGTCTAACTCTGCATTCTTAAAGAGAGGAGGGGGGATACACAGGTGTCTCACTCTGCATTCTTAAAGAGAGGAGGGGGATACAAAGGTGTCTCACTCTGCATTCTTAAAGAGAGGAGGGGGATACACAGGGGTCTAACTCTGCATTCTAAAAGAGAGGAGGGGGATACAAAGGTGTCTCACTCTGCATTCTTCAAGAGAGGAGGGGGATACACAGGGCTCTAACTCTGCATTCGTAAAGAGAGGAGGGGGATACACAGGGGTCTAACTCTGCATTCTTAAAGAGAGGAGGGTGATACACAGGGGTCTAACTCTGCATTCTAAAAGAGAGGAGGGGGATACAAAGGTGTCTCACTCTGCATTCTTAAAGAGAGGAGGGGGATACACAGGGGTCTAACTCTGCATTCTAAAAGATAGGAGGGGGATACAAAGGTGTCTCACTCTGCATTCTTAAAGAGAGGAGGGGGATACACAGGGCTCTAACTCTGCATTCGTAAAGAGAGGAGGGGGATACACAGGGGTCTAACTCTGCATTCTTAAAGAGAGGAGGGTGATCCACAGGGGTCTAACTCTGCATTCTAAAAGAGAGGAGGGGGATACAAAGGTGTCTCACTCTGCATTCTTAAAGAGAGGAGGGGGATACACAGGGGTCTAACTCTGCATTCTAAAAGAGAGGAGAGGGATACACAGCTGTCTCACTCTGCATTCCTAAAGAGAGGAGGGGGATACACAGGGGTCGAACTCTGCATTCTTAAAGAGAGGAGACGGGATATACAGGTGTCTCACTCTGCATTCTTCAAGAGAGGAGGGGGAGACACAGGTGTCTAACTCTGCATTCTTAAAGAGAGGAGGGGGGATATACAGGTGTCTCACTCTGCATTCTTAAAGAGAGGAGGTGGATACACAGGGGTCTAACTCTGCATTCTTAAAGAGTGGAGGGGGATACACAGGGGTCTAACTATGCATTCTTAGAGAGAGGAGGGGGATACACAGGGGTCTAACTATGCATTCTTAAAGAGAGGAGAGGGATACACAGGGGTCTAACTCTGCATTCTTAGAGAGAGGAGGGTGATACACAGGGGTCTAACTATGCATTCTTAGAGAGAGGAGGGGGATACACAGGGGTCTAACTATGCATTCTTAAAGAGAGGAGAGGGATACAAATGTGTCTCACTCTGCATTCTTAAAGAGAGGAGGGGGATACACAGGGCTCTAACTCTGCATTCTTAAAGAGAGGAGGGGGGATATACAGGTGTCTCACTCTGCATTCTTAAAGAGAGGAGGGGGATTTGCAGGGATCTAACTCTGCATTCTTAAAGAGAGGAGGGGGATTTGCAGGGATCTAACTCTGCATTCTTAAAGAGAGGAGGGGGATATACAGGTGTCTCACTCTGCATTCTTAGAGAGAGGAGGGGGATACACAGGGGTCTAACTCTGCATTCTTAAAGAGAGGAGGGGGATACACAGGGGTCTAACTCTGCATTCTTAAAGAGAGGAGGGGGATACACAGGGGTCTAACTCTGCATTCTTAGAGAGAGGAGGGGGATACACAGGGGTCTAACTCTGCATTCTTAAAGAGAGGAGGGGGGATATACAGGTGTCTCACTCTGCATTCTTAAAGAGAGGAGGTGGATACACAGGGGTCTAACTCTGCATTCTTAAAGAGTGGAGGGGGATACACAGGGGTCTAACTATGCATTCTTAGAGAGAGGAGGGGGATACACAGGGGTCTAACTATGCATTCTTAAAGAGAGGAGAGGGATACACAGGGGTCTAACTCTGCATTCTTAGAGAGAGGAGGGGGATACACAGGGGTCTAACTATGCATTCTTAAAGAGAGGAGAGGGATACACAGGGGTCTAACTCTGCATTCTTAAAGAGAGGAGCGGGATACACAGGGGTCTAACTATGCATTCTTAAAGAGAGGAGAGGGATACACAGGGGTCTAACTATGCATTCTTAGAGAGAGGAGGGGGATACACAGGGGTCTAACTATGCATTCTTAAAGAGAGGAGAGGGATACAGAGGGGTCCAACTCTGCATTCTTAAAGAGAGGAGGGGGATACACAGGGGTCTAACTATGCATTCTTAAAGAGAGGAGAGGGATACACAGGGGTCTAACTCTGCATTCTTAGAGAGAGGAGGGGGATACACAGGGGTCTATCTCTGCATTCTTAAAGAGAGGAGGGGGATACACAGGGGTCTAACTCTGCATTCTTAGAGAGAGGAGGGGGATACACAGGGGTCTAACGATGCATTCTTAAAGAGAGGAGAGGGATACACAGGGGTCTAACTATGCATTCTTAGAGAGAGGAGGGGGATACACAGGGGTCTAACTATGCATTCTTAAAGAGAGGAGAGGGATACACAGGGGTCTAACTATGCATTCTTAGAGAGAGGAGGGGGATACACAGGGGTCTAACTATGCATTCTTAAAGAGAGGAGGGGGGATACACAGGGGTCTAACTCTGCATTCTTAGAGAGAGGAGGGGGATACACAGGGGTCTAACTATGCATTCTTAAAGAGAGGAGAGTGATACACAGGGGTCTAACTCTGCATTCTTAGAGAGAGGAGGGGGATACACAGGGGTCTAACTCTGCATTCTTAGAGAGAGGAGGGGGATACACAGGGGTCTAACTATGCATTCTTAAAGAGAGGAGAGGGATACAAAGGTGTCTCACTCTGCATTCTTAAAGAGAGGAGGGGGATACACAGGGCTCTAACTCTGCATTCTTAAAGAGAGGAGGGGGGATATACAGGTGTCTCACTCTGCATTCTTAAAGATAGGAGGGGGATTTGCAGGGATCTAACTCTGCATTCTTAAAGAGAGGAGGGGGATTTGCAGGGATCTAACTCTGCATTCTTAAAGAGAGGAGGGGGGATATACAGGTGTCTCACTCTGCATTCTTAGAGAGAGGAGGGGGATACACAGGGGTCTAACTCTGCATTCTTAAAGAGAGGAGGGGGATACACAGGGGTCTAACTCTGCATTCTTAAAGAGAGGAGGGGGATACACAGGGGTCTAACTCTGCATTCTTAGAGAGAGGAGGGGGATACACAGGGGTCTAACTCTGCATTCTTAAAGAGAGGAGGGGGGATATACAGGTGTCTCACTCTGCATTCTTAAAGAGAGGAGGTGGATACACAGGGGTCTAACTCTGCATTCTTAAAGAGTGGAGGGGGATACACAGGGGTCTAACTATGCATTCTTAGAGAGAGGAGGGGGATACACAGGGGTCTAACTATGCATTCTTAAAGAGAGGAGAGGGATACACAGGGGTCTAACTCTGCATTCTTAGAGAGAGGAGGGGGATACACAGGGGTCTAACTATGCATTCTTAAAGAGAGGAGAGGGATACACAGGGGTCTAACTCTGCATTCTTAAAGAGAGGAGGGGGATACACAGGGGTCTAACTATGCATTCTTAAAGAGAGGAGAGGGATACACAGGGGTCTAACTATGCATTCTTAGAGAGAGGAGGGGGATACACAGGGGTCTAACTATGCATTCTTAAAGAGAGGAGAGGGATACAGAGGGGTCCAACTCTGCATTCTTAAAGAGAGGAGGGGGATACACAGGGGTCTAACTATGCATTCTTAAAGAGAGGAGAGGGATACACAGGGGTCTAACTCTGCATTCTTAGAGAGAGGAGGGGGATACACAGGGGTCTATCTCTGCATTCTTAAAGAGAGGAGGGGGATACACAGGGGTCTAACTCTGCATTCTTAGAGAGAGGAGGGGGATACACAGGGGTCTAACGATGCATTCTTAAAGAGAGGAGAGGGATACACAGGGGTCTAACTATGCATTCTTAGAGAGAGGAGGGGGATACACAGGGGTCTAACTATGCATTCTTAAAGAGAGGAGAGGGATACACAGGGGTCTAACTATGCATTCTTAGAGAGAGGAGGGGGATACACAGGGGTCTAACTATGCATTCTTAAAGAGAGGAGGGGGGATACACAGGGGTCTAACTCTGCATTCTTAGAGAGAGGAGGGGGATACACAGGGGTCTAACTATGCATTCTTAAAGAGAGGAGAGTGATACACAGGGGTCTAACTCTGCATTCTTAGAGAGAGGAGGGGGATACACAGGGGTCTAACTCTGCATTCTTAGAGAGAGGAGGGGGATACACAGGGGTCTAACTATGCATTCTTAAAGAGAGGAGAGGGATACACAGGGGTCTAACTCTGCATTCTTAGAGAGAGGAGGGGGATACACAGGGGTCTAACTCTGCATTCTTAAAGAGAAGAGGGGGATACACAGGGGTCTAACTCTGCACTCTTAAAGAGAGGAGGGGGAAACTCAGGGGTCTAACTCTGCATTCTTAGAGAGAGGAGGGCGATACACAGGTGCCTCACTCTTCATTCTTAAAGAGAGGAGGGGGATACACAGGGGTCTAACTCTATATGCTTAAAGAGAGGAGGGTGGATACACTGGTGTCTAACTCTGCATTCTTAAAGAGAGGAGGGTGGATACACAGGGGTCTCACTCTACATTCTTAAAGAGAGGAGGGGTATACACAGGTGTCTCACTCTGCATTCTCAAAGAGAGGAGGGTGGATACACAGGGGTCTCACTCTACATTCTTAAAGAGAGGAGGGGTATACACAGGGGTCTCACTCTACATTCTTAAAGAGAGGAGGGGTATACACAGGAGACTAACTCTGCATTCTTAAAGAGAGGAGGGGGGATACACAGGGGTCTCACTCTGCATTCTTAAAGAGAGGAGGGGGATACACAGGGGTCTCACTCTGCATTCTTAAAGAGAGGAGAGGAATACACAGGGGTCTAAGTCTGCATTCTTTAAGAGAGGAGGGGGATACACAGGGGTCTCACTCTGCATTCTTAAAGAGAGGAGAGGGATACACAGGTGTCTCACTCTACATTCTTAAAGAGAGGAGGGGGATACACAGGGGTCTAACTCTGCATTCTTAAAGAGAGGAGGGGGGATACACAGGGGTCTAACTATGCATTCTTAAAGAGAGGAGAGGGATACAAAGGTGTCTCACTCTGCATTCTTAAAGAGAGGAGGGGGATACACAGGGCTCTAACTCTGCATTCTTAAAGAGAGGAGGGGGGATATACAGGTGTCTCACTCTGCATTCTTAAAGAGAGGAGGGGGATTTGCAGGGATCTAACTCTGCATTCTTAAAGAGAGGAGGGGGATTTGCAGGGATCTAACTCTGCATTCTTAAAGAGAGGAGGGGGGATATACAGGTGTCTCACTCTGCATTCTTAGAGAGAGGAGGGGGATACACAGGGGTCTAACTCTGCATTCTTAAAGAGAGGAGGGGGATACACAGGGGTCTAACTCTGCATTCTTAAAGAGAGGAGGGGGATACACAGGGGTCTAACTCTGCATTCTTAGAGAGAGGAGGGGGATACACAGGGGTCTAACTCTGCATTCTTAAAGAGAGGAGGGGGGATATACAGGTGTCTCACTCTGCATTCTTAAAGAGAGGAGGTGGATACACAGGGGTCTAACTCTGCATTCTTAAAGAGTGGAGGGGGATACACAGGGGTCTAACTATGCATTCTTAGAGAGAGGAGGGGGATACACAGGGGTCTAACTATGCATTCTTAAAGAGAGGAGAGGGATACACAGGGGTCTAACTCTGCATTCTTAGAGAGAGGAGGGGGATACACAGGGGTCTAACTATGCATTCTTAAAGAGAGGAGAGGGATACACAGGGGTCTAACTCTGCATTCTTAAAGAGAGGAGGGGGATACACAGGGGTCTAACTATGCATTCTTAAAGAGAGGAGAGGGATACACAGGGGTCTAACTATGCATTCTTAGAGAGAGGAGGGGGATACACAGGGGTCTAACTATGCATTCTTAAAGAGAGGAGAGGGATACAGAGGGGTCTAACTCTGCATTCTTAAAGAGAGGAGGGGGATACACAGGGGTCTAACTATGCATTCTTAAAGAGAGGAGAGGGATACACAGGGGTCTAACTCTGCATTCTTAGAGAGAGGAGGGGGATACACAGGGGTCTATCTCTGCATTCTTAAAGAGAGGAGGGGGATACACAGGGGTCTAACTCTGCATTCTTAGAGAGAGGAGGGGGATACACAGGGGTCTAACGATGCATTCTTAAAGAGAGGAGAGGGATACACAGGGGTCTAACTATGCATTCTTAGAGAGAGGAGGGGGATACACAGGGGTCTAACTATGCATTCTTAAAGAGAGGAGAGGGATACACAGGGGTCTAACTATGCATTCTTAGAGAGAGGAGGGGGATACACAGGGATCTAACTATGCATTCTTAAAGAGAGGAGGGGGGATACACAGGGGTCTAACTCTGCATTCTTAGAGAGAGGAGGGGGATACACAGGGGTCTAACTATGCATTCTTAAAGAGAGGAGAGTGATACACAGGGGTCTAACTCTGCATTCTTAGAGAGAGGAGGGGGATACACAGGGGTCTAACTCTGCATTCTTAGAGAGAGGAGGGGGATACACAGGGGTCTAACTATGCATTCTTAAAGAGAGGAGGGGGGATACACAGGGGTCTCACTCTGCATTCTTAAAGAGAGGAGGGGGATACACAGGTGTTTCACTCTGCATTCTTAAAGAGAGGAGGGGGATACACAGGGGTCTCACTCTGCATTCTTAAAGAGAGGAGAGGGATACACAGGTGTCTCACTCTTCATTCTTAAAGAGAGGAGGGGGATACACAGGGGTCTCACTCTGCATTCTTAAAGAGAGGAGGGGGGATACACAGGGGTCTAACTCTGCATTCTTAAAGAGAGGAGGGGGGATACACAGGGGTCTCACTCTGCATTCTTAAAGAGAGGAGAGGGATACACAGGTGTCTCACTCTACATTCTTAAAGAGAGGAGGGGGATACACAGGGGTCTCACTCTGCATTCTTAAAGAGAGGAGGGGGATAGACAGGGGTCTAACTCTGCATTCTTAAAGAGAGGAGGGGGATACACAGGTGTCTAACTCTGCATTCTGAAAGAGAGGAGGGGGGATACACAGGGGTCTCACTCTGCATTCTTAAAGAGAGGAGGGGGATACACAGGGGTCTCACTCTGCATTCTTAAAGAGAGGAGAGGAATACACAGGGGTCTAAGTCTGCATTCTTAAAGAGAGGAGGGGGATACACAGGGGTCTCACTCTGCATTCTTAAAGAGAGGAGAGGGATACACAGGGGTCTCACTCTGCATTCTTAAAGAGAGGAGAGGGATACACAGGTGTCTCACTCTACATTCTTAAAGAGAGGAGGGGGGATACACAGGGGTCTCACTCTGCATTCTTAAAGAGAGGAGAGGAATACACAGGGGTCTAACTCTGCATTCTTAAAGAGAGGAGGGGGGATACACAGGGGTCTCACTCTGCATTCTTAAAGAGAGGAGAGGAATACACAGGGGTCTAACTCTGCATTCTTAAAGAGAGGAGGGGGATAGACAGGGGTCTAACTCTGCATTCTTAAAGAGAGGAGGGGGATACACAGAGGTCTAACTCTGCATTCTGAAAGAGAGGAGGGGGATGTGCAGGGGTCTTACTCTGCATTCTTAAAGGGAGGAGAGGGATGTGCAGGGGTCTAACTCTGCATTCTTAAAGGGAGGAGAGGGATGTGCAGGGGTCTAACTCTGCATTCTTAAAGGGAGGAGAGGGATGTGCAGGTGTCTAACTCTGCATTCTTAAAGAGAGGAGGGGGATACACAGGTGTCTCACTCTGCATTCTAAAAGAGAGGAGGGGGATACAAAGGTGTCTCACTCTGCATTCTTAAAGAGAGGAGGGTGATACACAGGGGTCTAACTCTGCATTCATAAAGAGAGGAGGGGGATACACAGGGGTCTAACTCTGCATTCTTAAAGGGAGGAGAGGGATGTGCAGGTGTCTAACTCTGCATTCTTAAAGGGAGGAGAGGGATGTGCAGGTGTCTAACTCTGCATTCTTAAAGAGAGGAGAGGGATGTGCAGGTGTCTAACTCTGCATTCTTAAAGAGAGGAGGGTGATACACAGGTGTCTAACTCTGCATTCTTAAAGAGAGGAGAGGGATGTGCAGGTGTCTAACTCTGCATTCTTAAAGAGAGGAGGGTGATACACAGGTGTCTCACTCTGCATTCTTAAAGAGAGGAGGGGGATGTGCAGGTGTCTAACTCTGCATTCTTAAAGGGAGGAGAGGGATGTGCAGGTGTCTAACTCTGCATTCTTAAAGAGAGGAGAGGGATGTGCAGGTGTCTAACACTGCATTCTTAAAGAGAGGAGGGGGATACACAGCTGTCTCACTCTGCATTCTTAAAGAGAGGAGGGGGATACACAGGGGTCTAACTCTGCATTCTTAAAGGGAGGAGAGGGATGTGCAGGTGTCTAACTCTGCATTCTTAAAGAGAGGAGGGGGATACACAGCTGTCTCACTCTGCATTCTTAAAGAGAGGAGAGGAATACACAGGGGTCTAATTCTGCATTCTTAAAGAGAGGAGAGGAATACACAGGGGTCGAACTCTGCATTCTTAAAGAGAGGAGGGGGGATACACAGGGGTCTAACTCTGCATTCTTAAAGAGAGGAGAGGAATACACAGGGGTCTAACTCTGCATTCTTAAAGAGAGGAGGGGGATAGACAGGGGTCTAACTCTGCATTCTTAAAGAGAGGAGGGGGATACACAGGGGTCTCATTCTGCATTCTTAAAGAGAGGAGAGGAATACACAGGGGTCTAACTCTGCATTCTTAAAGAGAGGAGGGGGATAGACAGGGGTCTAACTCTGCATTCTTAAAGAGAGGAGGGGGATACACAGGTGTCTCACTCTGCATTCTTAAAGAGAGGAGGGGGATACACAGGGGTCTAACTCTGCATTCTTAAAGAGAGGAGGGGGATGTGCAGGGGTCTAACTCTGCATTCTTAAAGGGAGGAGAGGGATGTGCAGGGGTCTAACTCTGCATTCTTAAAGGGAGGAGAGGGATGTGCAGGGGTCTAACTCTGCATTCTTAAAGGGAGGAGAGGGATGTGCAGGTGTCTAACTCTGCATTCTTAAAGAGAGGAGGGGGATACACAGCTGTCTCACTCTGCATTCTTAAAGAGAGGAGGGGGATACACAGGGGTCTAACTCTGCATTCTAAAAGAGAGGAGGGGGATACAAAGGTGTCTCACTCTGCATTCATAAAGAGAGGAGGGGGATACACAGCTGTCTCACTCTGCATTCTTAAAGAGAGGAGGGGGATACACAGGGGTCTAACTCTGCATTCTTAAAGAGAGGAGGGGGATACACAGGGGTCTAACTCTGCATTCTTAAAGAGAGGAGGGGGATACACAGGGGTCTAACTCTGCATTCTTAAAGGGAGCAGAGGGATGTGCAGGTGTCTAACTCTGCATTCTTAAAGGGAGCAGAGGGATGTGCAGGTGTCTAACTCTGCATTCTTAAAGAGAGGAGAGGGATGTGCAGGTGTCTAACTCTGCATTCTTAAAGAGAGGAGAGGGATGTGCAGGTGTCTAACTCTGCATTCTTAAAGAGAGGAGGGGGATGTGCAGGTGTCTAACTCTGCATTCTTAAAGGGAGGAGAGGGATGTGCAGGTGTCTAACTCTGCATTCTTAAAGAGAGGAGAGGGATGTGCAGGTGTCTAACTCTGCATTCTTAAAGAGAGGAGGGGGATACACAGCTGTCTCACTCTGCATTCTTAAAGAGAGGAGGGGGATACACAGGGTTCTAACTCTGCATTCTTAAAGGGAGGAGAGGGATGTGCAGGTGTCTAACTCTGCATTCTTAAAGAGAGGAGGGGGATACACAGCTGTCTCACTCTGCATTCTTAAAGAGAGGAGGGGGATACACAGGTGTCTAACTCTGCATACTTTAAAAGAGGAGGGGGATACACAGGGGTCTCACTCTGCATTCTTAAAGAGAGGAGGGGGATACACAGGGGTCTAACTCTGCATTCTTAAAGAGAGGAGGGTGATACACAGGGGTCTCACTCTGCATTCTTAAAGAGAGGAGAGGGATACACAGGGGTCTCACTCTGCATTGTTAAAGAGAGGAGAGGGATACACAGGGGTCTAACTCTGCATTCTTAAAGAGAGGAGAGGGATGTGCAGGTGTCTAACTCTGCATTCTTAAAGAGAGGAGGGGGATACACAGCTGTCTCACTCTGCATTCTTAAAGAGAGGAGGGGGATACACAGGGGTCTAACTCTGCATTCTTAAAGGGAGGAGAGGGATGTGCAGGTGTCTAACTCTGCATTCTTAAAGAGAGGAGGGGGATACACAGCTGTCTCACTCTGCATTCTTAAAGAGAGGAGGGGGATACACAGGGGTCTCACTCTGCATTCTTAAAGAGAGGAGGGGGATACACAGGGGTCTCACTCTGCATTCTTAAAGTGAGGAGAGGGATGTGCAGGGGTCCAACTCTGCATTATTAAAGAGAGGAGGGGGATACACAGGGGTCTAACTCTGCATTCTTAAAGAGAGGAGAGGGATACACAGGTGTCTCACTCTGCATTCTTAAAGAGAGGAGGGGGATACACAGGGGTCTCACTCTGCATTCTTAAAGCGAGGAGATTGATACACAGGGGTCTAACTCTGCATTCTTAAAGAGAGGAGAGGGATACACAGGGGGCTAACTCTGCATTCTTAACGAGAGGAGGGGGATACACAGGGGTCTAACTCTGCATTCTTAAAGAGAGGAGGGGGATACACAGGGGTCTCACTCTGCATTCTTAAAGTGAGGAGAGGGATGTGCAGGGGTCCAACTCTGCATTATTAAAGAGAGGAGGGAGATACACAGGGGTCTAACTCTGCATTCTTAAAGAGAGGAGAGGGATACACAGGTGTCTCACTCTGCATTCTTAAAGAGAGGAGGGGGATACACAGGGGGCTAACTCTGCATTCTTAAAGTGAGGAGAGGGATGTGCAGGGGTCCAACTCTGCATTATAAAAGAGAGGAGAGGGATACACAGGGGTCTCACTCTGCATTCTTAAAGAGAGGAGGGGGATACACAGGTGTCTCACTCTGCATTCTTAAAGAGAGGAGAGGGATACACAGGGGTCTAACTCTGCATTCTTAAAGTGAGGAGAGGGATGTGCAGGGGTCTAAATCTACATTCTTAAAGAGAGGAGGAGGATACACAGGGGTCTAACTCTGCATTCTTAAAGGGAGGAGAGGGATGTGCAGGTGTCTAACTCTGCATTCTTAAAGAGAGAAGGGGGATACACAGCTGTCTCACTCTGCATTCTTAAAGAGAGGAGGGGGATACACAGGTGTCTAACTCTGCATACTTTAAAAGAGGAGGGGGATACACAGGGGTCTCACTCTGCATTCTTAAAGAGAGGAGGGGGATACACAGGGGTCTAACTCTGCATTCTTATAGAGAGGAGGGTGATACACAGGGGTCTCACTCTGCATTCTTAAAGAGAGGAGAGGGATACACAGGGGTCTCACTCTGCATTGTTAAAGAGAGGAGAGGGA
Source organism: Heterodontus francisci (assembly GCF_036365525.1). Lineage (NCBI taxonomy): Eukaryota > Metazoa > Chordata > Chondrichthyes > Heterodontiformes > Heterodontidae > Heterodontus > Heterodontus francisci. The sequence continues at coordinate 8,985,379 of NC_090380.1, read as the reverse complement.
TACACAGGGGTCTAACTCTGCATTCTTAAAGAGAGGAGAGGGATGTGCAGGTGTCTAACTCTGCATTCTTAAAGAGAGGAGGGGGATACACAGCTGTCTCACTCTGCATTCTTAAAGAGAGGAGGGGGATACACAGGGGTCTAACTCTGCATTCTTAAAGGGAGGAGAGGGATGTGCAGGTGTCTAACTCTGCATTCTTAAAGAGAGGAGGGGGATACACAGCTGTCTCACTCTGCATTCTTAAAGAGAGGAGGGGGATACACAGGGTTCTCACTCTGCATTCTTAAAGAGAGGAGGGGGATACACAGGGGTCTCACTCTGCATTCTTAAAGTGAGGAGAGGGATGTGCAGGGGTCCAACTCTGCATTATTAAAGAGAGGAGGGGGATACACAGGGGTCTAACTCTGCATTCTTAAAGAGAGGAGAGGGATACACAGGTGTCTCACTCTGCATTCTTAAAGAGAGGAGGGGGATACACAGGGGTCTCACTCTGCATTCTTAAAGCGAGGAGATTGATACACAGGGGTCTAACTCTGCATTCTTAAAGAGAGGAGAGGGATACACAGGGGGCTAACTCTGCATTCTTAACGAGAGGAGGGGGATACACAGGGGTCTAACTCTGCATTCTTAAAGAGAGGAGGGGGATACACAGGGGTCTCACTCTGCATTCTTAAAGTGAGGAGAGGGATGTGCAGGGGTCCAACTCTGCATTATTAAAGAGAGGAGGGAGATACACAGGGGTCTAACTCTGCATTCTTAAAGAGAGGAGAGGGATACACAGGTGTCTCACTCTGCATTCTTAAAGAGAGGAGGGGGATACACAGGGGGCTAACTCTGCATTCTTAAAGTGAGGAGAGGGATGTGCAGGGGTCCAACTCTGCATTATAAAAGAGAGGAGAGGGATACACAGGGGTCTCACTCTGCATTCTTAAAGGGAGGAGGGGGATACACAGGTGTCTCACTCTGCATTCTTAAAGAGAGGAGAGGGATACACAGGGGTCTAACTCTGCATTCTTAAAGTGAGGAGAGGGATGTGCAGGGGTCTAAATCTACATTCTTAAAGAGAGGAGGGGGATACACAGGGGTCTAACTCTGCATTCTTAAAGAGAGGAGGGGGATATGCAGGGGTCTAAATCTACATTCTTAAAGAGAGGAGGGGGATATGCAGGGGTCTAAATCTACATTCTTAAAGAGAGGAGGGGGATACACAGGGGTCTAACTCTGCATTCTTAAAGAGAGGAGGGGGATACACAGGGGTCTCACTCTGCATTCTTAAAGTGAGGAGAGGGATGTGCAGGGGTCCAACTCTGCATTATTAAAGAGAGGAGGGGGATACACAGGTGTCTCACTCTGCATTGTTAAAGAGAGGAGGGGGATACACAGGGGTCTAACTCTGCATTCTTAAAGAGAGGAGAGGGATACACAGGTGTCTCACTCTGCATTCTTAAAGAGAGGAGAGGGATACACAGGGGTCTCACTCTGCATTCTTAAAGAGAGGAGGGGGATACACAGGTGTCTAACTCTGCATTCTTAAAGAGAGGAGGTGGATACACAGGTGTCTCACTCTGCATTCTTAAAGAGAGGAGGGGGATACACAGGGGTCTAACTCTGCATTCTTAAAGAGAGGAGGGCGATATGCAGGGGTATAACTCTGCATTCTTAAAGAGAGGATGGGGGATAAACAGGGGTCTAACTCTGCATTCTTAAAGAGAGGAGGGGGATATGCAGGGGTCTAACTCTGCATTCTTAAAGAGAGGAGAGGGATACACAGGGGTCTATCTCTGCATTCTTAAAGAGAGGAGGGGGATATGCAGGGGTCTAACTCTGCATTCTTAAACAGAGGAGGGCGATATGCAGGGGTCTAACTCTGCATTCTTAAAGAGAGGATGGGGGATAAACAGGGGTCTAACTCTGCATTCTTAAAGAGAGGAGGGGGACACACAGGGGTCTCACTCTGCATTCTTAAAGAGAGCAGGTGGATACACAGGTGTCTCACTCTGCATTCTTAAAGAGAGAAAGGGGATACACAGGGGTCTAACTCTGCATTCTTAAAGAGAGGAGGGGGATACACAGGGGGCTAACTCTGCATTCTTAAAGAGAGGTGGGGGATACACAGGTGTCTCACTCTGCATTCTTAAAGAGAGAAGGGGGATACACAGGGGTCTAACTCTGCATTCTTAAAGAGAGGAGGTGGATACACAGGTGTCTCACTCTGCATTCTTAAAGAGAGAAGGTGGATACACAGGGGTCTAACTCTGCATTCTTAAAGAGCGGAGGGGGATACACAGGGGGCTAACTCTGCATTCTTAAAGAGCGGAGGGGGATACACAGGGGGCTAACTCTGCATTCTTAAATAGAGGAGGTGGATACACAGGGGTCTAACTCTGCATTCTTAAAGAGAGGAGGGGGATACACAGGGGGCTAACTCTGCATTCTTAAAGAGAGGATGGGGATACACAGGTGTCTCACTCTGCATTCTTAAAGAGAGGAGGGTGATACGCAGGTGTCTCACTCTGCATTCTTAGAGAGAGGAGGGGTATACACAGGGGTCTAACTCTGCATTCTTAAAGAGAGAAGGGGGATACACTGGGGTCTAACTCTGCATTCTTAAAGAGAGGATGGGGATACACAGGGGTCTAACTCTGCATTCTCAGAGAGAGGAGGGGTATACACAGGCGTCTAACTCTGCATTCTAAAAGAGATGAGGGGGATACGCAGGTGTCTCACTCTGCATTCTTAGAGAGAGGAGGGGTATACACAGGGGTCTAACTCTGCATTCTTAAAGAGAGAAGGGGGATACACTGGGGTCTAACTCTGCATTCTTAAAGAGAGGAGGGGTATACACAGGGGTCTAACTCTGCATTCTTAAAGAGAGGAGGGGGATACACAGGTGTCTAACTCTGCATTCTTAGAGAGAGGAGGGGTATACCCAGGCGTCTAACTCTGCATTCTTAAAGAGAGGAGGGGGATACACAGGGGTCTAACTCTGCATTCTTAAAGAGAGGAGGGGGATACACAGGTGTCTAACTCTGCATTCTTAAAGAGAGGAGGGGGATACACAGGGGTCTCACTCTGCATTCTTAAAGAGAGGAGGGGGATACACAGGTGTCTAACTCTGCATTCTTAAAGAAAGGAGGGGGGATAAACAGGTGTCTCACTCTGCATTCTCAAAGAGAGGAGAGGCATACACAGGGGTCTCACTCTGCATTCTCAAAGAGAGGAGGGGGATACACAGGGGTCTAACTCTGCATTCTTAAAGAGAGGAGGGGGATACACAGGGGTTTAACTCTGCATTCTTAAAGAGAGGAGGGGGATACACAGGTGTCTCACTCTGCATTCTTAAAGAGAGGAGGGGGATACACAGGTGTCTAACTCTGCATTCTTAAAGAAAGGAGGGGGGATAAACAGGTGTCTCACTCTGCATTCTTAAAGAGAGGAGGGGGATACACAGGTGTCTCACTCTGCATTCTCAAAGAGAGGAGGGGGATACACAGGGGTCTAACTCTGCATTCTTAAAGAGAGAAGGGGGATACACTGGGGTCTAACTCTGCATTCTTAAAGAGAGGAGGGGGATACACAGGGGTCTAACTCTGCATTCTTAAAGAGAGGAGGTGGATACACAGGGGTCTCACTCTGCATTCTTAAAGAGAGGAGGTGGATACACAGGTGTCTCACTCTGCATTCTTAAAGAGAGGAGGGGGATACACAGGGGTCTAACTCTGCATTCTTAAACAGAGGAGGGCGATATGCAGGGGTATAACTCTGCATTCTTAAAGAGAGGATGGGGGATAAACAGGGGTCTAACTCTGCATTCTTAAAGAGAGGAGGGGGATATGCAGGGGTCTAACTCTGCATTCTTAAAGAGAGGAGAGGGATACACAGGGGTCTAACTCTGCATTCTTAAAGAGAGGAGGGGGATATGCAGGGGTCTAACTCTGCATTCTTAAACAGAGGAGGGCGATATGCAGGGGTCTAACTCTGCATTCTTAAAGAGAGGATGGGGGATAAACAGGGGTCTAACTCTGCATTCTTAAAGAGAGGAGGGGGACACACAGGGGTCTCACTCTGCATTCTTAAAGAGAGGAGGGGGATACACAGGGGTCTCACTCTGCATTCTTAAAGAGAGGAGGGGGATACACAGGTGTCTAACTCTGCATTCTTAAAGAAAGGAGGGGGGATAAACAGGTGTCTCACTCTGCATTCTCAAAGAGAGGAGAGGCATACACAGGGGTCTCACTCTGCATTCTCAAAGAGAGGAGGGGGATACACAGGGGTCTAACTCTGCATTCTTAAAGAGAGGAGGGGGATACACAGGGGTTTAACTCTGCATTCTTAAAGAGAGGAGGGGGATACACAGGTGTCTCACTCTGCATTCTTAAAGAGAGGAGGGGGATACACAGGTGTCTAACTCTGCATTCTTAAAGAAAGGAGGGGGGATAAACAGGTGTCTCACTCTGCATTCTTAAAGAGAGGAGGGGGATACACAGGTGTCTCACTCTGCATTCTCAAAGAGAGGAGGGGGATACACAGGGGTCTAACTCTGCATTCTTAAAGAGAGAAGGGGGATACACTGGGGTCTAACTCTGCATTCTTAAAGAGAGGAGGGGGATACACAGGGGTCTAACTCTGCATTCTTAAAGAGAGGAGGTGGATACACAGGGGTCTCACTCTGCATTCTTAAAGAGAGGAGGTGGATACACAGGTGTCTCACTCTGCATTCTTAAAGAGAGGAGGGGGATACACAGGGGTCTAACTCTGCATTCTTAAACAGAGGAGGGCGATATGCAGGGGTATAACTCTGCATTCTTAAAGAGAGGATGGGGGATAAACAGGGGTCTAACTCTGCATTCTTAAAGAGAGGAGGGGGATATGCAGGGGTCTAACTCTGCATTCTTAAAGAGAGGAGAGGGATACACAGGGGTCTAACTCTGCATTCTTAAAGAGAGGAGGGGGATATGCAGGGGTCTAACTCTGCATTCTTAAACAGAGGAGGGCGATATGCAGGGGTCTAACTCTGCATTCTTAAAGAGAGGATGGGGGATAAACAGGGGTCTAACTCTGCATTCTTAAAGAGAGGAGGGGGACACACAGGGGTCTCACTCTGCATTCTTAAAGAGAGCAGGTGGATACACAGGTGTCTCACTCTGCATTCTTAAAGAGAGAAGGGGGATACACAGGGGTCTAACTCTGCATTCTTAAAGAGAGGAGGGGGATACACAGGGGGCTAACTCTGCATTCTTAAAGAGAGGTGGGGGATACACAGGTGTCTCACTCTGCATTCTTAAAGAGAGAAGGGGGATACACAGGGGTCTAACTCTGCATTCTTAAAGAGAGGAGGTGGATACACAGGTGTCTCACTCTGCATTCTTAAAGAGAGAAGGTGGATACACAGGGGTCTAACTCTGCATTCTTAAAGAGCGGAGGGGGATACACAGGGGGCTAACTCTGCATTCTTAAAGAGCGGAGGGGGATACACAGGGGGCTAACTCTGCATTCTTAAATAGAGGAGGTGGATACACAGGGGTCTAACTCTGCATTCTTAAAGAGAGGAGGGGGATACACAGGGGGCTAACTCTGCATTCTTAAAGAGAGGATGGGGATACACAGGTGTCTCACTCTGCATTCTTAAAGAGAGGAGGGTGATACGCAGGTGTCTCACTCTGCATTCTTAGAGAGAGGAGGGGTATACACAGGGGTCTAACTCTGCATTCTTAAAGAGAGAAGGGGGATACACTGGGGTCTAACTCTGCATTCTTAAAGAGAGGATGGGGATACACAGGGGTCTAACTCTGCATTCTCAGAGAGAGGAGGGGTATACACAGGCGTCTAACTCTGCATTCTAAAAGAGATGAGGGGGATACGCAGGTGTCTCACTCTGCATTCTTAGAGAGAGGAGGGGTATACACAGGGGTCTAACTCTGCATTCTTAAAGAGAGGAGGGGGATACACAGGTGTCTAACTCTGCATTCTTAGAGAGAGGAGGGGTATACACAGGCGTCTAACTCTGCATTCTTAAAGAGAGGAGGGGGATACACAGGGGTCTAACTCTGCATTCTTAAAGAGAGGAGGGGGATACACAGGTGTCTAACTCTGCATTCTTAAAGAGAGGAGGGGGATACACAGGGGTCTAACTCTGCATTCTTAAAGAGAGGAGGGGGATACACAGGTGTCTAACTCTGCATTCTTAAAGAAAGGAGGGGGGATAAACAGGTGTCTCACTCTGCATTCTCAAAGAGAGGAGGGGGATACACAGGGGTCTCACTCTGCATTTTCAAAGAGAGGAGGGGGATACACAGGGGTCTAACTCTGCATTCTTAAAGAGAGGAGGGGGATACACAGGGGTTTAACTCTGCATTCTTAAAGAGAGGAGGGGGATACACAGGTGTCTCACTCTGCATTCTTAAAGAGAGGAGGGGGATACACAGGTGTCTAACTCTGCATTCTTAAAGAAAGGAGGGGGGATAAACAGGTGTCTCACTCTGCATTCTTAAAGAGAGGAGGGGGATACACAGGTGTCTCACTCTGCATTCTCAAAGAGAGGAGGGGGATACACAGGGGTCTAACTCTGCATTCTTAAAGAGAGAAGGGGGATACACTGGGGTCTAACTCTGCATTCTTAAAGAGAGGAGGGGGGATAAACAGGTGTCTCACTCTGCATTCTCAAAGAGAGGAGGGGGATACACAGGGGTCTAACTCTGCATTCTTAAAGAGAGAAGGGGGATACACTGGGGTCTAACTCTGCATTCTTAAAGAGAGGAGGGGTATACACAGGGGTCTAACTCTGCATTCTTAGAGAGAGGAGGGGTAAACACAGGCGTCTAACTCTGCATTCTTAAAGAGAGGAGGGGGATACACAGGGGTCTAACTCTGCATTCTTAAAGAGAGGAGGGGGATACACAGGTGTCTAACTCTGCATTCTTAAAGAGAGGAGGGGGATACACAGGTGTCTAACTCTGCAATCTTAAAGAGAGGAGGGGGATACACAGGGGTCTCGCTCTGCATTCTTAAAGAGAGTAGGGGGATACACATGGGTGTCTCACTCTGCATTCTTAAAGAGAGGAGGTGGATACACAGGTGTCTCACTCTACATTCTTAAAGAGAGGAGAGGGATACACAGGTGTCTAACTCTGCATTCTTAAAGAGAGGAGGTGGATACACAGGTGTCTCACTCTGCATTCTTAAAGAGAGGAGGGGGATACACAGGTGTCTCACTCTACATTCTTAAAGAGAGGAGAGGGATACACAGGTGTCTAACTCTGCATTCTTAAAGAGAGGAGGTGGATACACAGGTGTCTCACTCTGCATTCTTAAAGAGAGGAGGGGGATACACAGGTGTCTAACTCTGCATTCTTAAAGAGAGGAGGTGGATATACAGGTGTCTCACTCTGCATTCTTAAAGAGAAGAGGGGGATACACAGGTGTCTCACTCTGCATTCTTAAAGAGAGGAGAGGGATACACAGGTGTCTCACTCTGCATTCTTAAAGAGAGGAGGGGGATACACAGGGGTCTAACTCTGCATTCTTAAAGAGAGGAGGGGGATACACAGGTGTCTAACTCTGCATTCTTAAAGAGAGGAGGGGGATACACAGGGGTCTAACTCTGCATTCTTAAAGAGAGGAGGGGAATACACAGGTGTCTCACTCTGCATTCTTAAAGAGAGGAGAGGGATACACAGGGGTCTAACTCTGCATTCTTAAAGAGAGGAGGGGGATACACAGGGGTCTCACTCTGCATTCTTAAAGAGAGGAGGGGGATACACAGGGGTGTCACTCTGCATTCTTAAAGAGAGGAGGGGGATACACAGGGGTGTCACACTGCATTCTTAAAGAGAGGAGAGGGATACACAGGGGTCTAACTCTGCATTCTTAAAGAGAGGAGGGGGATACACAGGGGTCTAACTCTGCATTCTTAAAGAGAGGAGTGGGACTCACAGGGGTCTCGCTCTGCATTCTTATAGAGAGGAGGGGGATACACAGGGGTCTAACTCTGCATTCTTAAATAGAGGAGTGGTATACACAGGGGTCTCACTCTGCATTCTTAAAGAGAGGAGGTGGATACACAGGTGTCTCACTCTGCATTCTTAAAGAGAGGAGGGGGATACACAGGGGTCTAACTCTGCATTCTTAAAGAGAGGAGAGGGATGCACAGGGGTCTAACTCTGCATTCTTAAAGAGAGGAGAGGGATACACAGGGGTCTAACTCTGCATTCTTAAAGAAAGGAGGGGGGATAAACAGGTGTCTCACTCTGCATTCTTAAAGAGAGGAGGGGGATACACAGGTGTCTCACTCTGCATTCTCAAAGAGAGGAGGGGGATACACAGGGGTCTAACTCTGCATTCTTAAAGAGAGAAGGGGGATACACTGGGGTCTAACTCTGCATTCTTAAAGAGAGGAGGGGGGATAAACAGGTGTCTCACTCTGCATTCTCAAAGAGAGGAGGGGGATACACAGGGGTCTAACTCTGCATTCTTAAAGAGAGAAGGGGGATACACTGGGGTCTAACTCTGCATTCTTAAAGAGAGGAGGGGTATACACAGGGGTCTAACTCTGCATTCTTAGAGAGAGGAGGGGTAAACACAGGCGTCTAACTCTGCATTCTTAAAGAGAGGAGGGGGATACACAGGGGTCTAACTCTGCATTCTTAAAGAGAGGAGGGGGATACACAGGTGTCTAACTCTGCATTCTTAAAGAGAGGAGGGGGATACACAGGTGTCTAACTCTGCAATCTTAAAGAGAGGAGGGGGATACACAGGGGTCTCACTCTGCATTCTTAAAGAGAGTAGGGGGATACACATGGGTGTCTCACTCTGCATTCTTAAAGAGAGGAGGTGGATACACAGGTGTCTCACTCTACATTCTTAAAGAGAGGAGAGGGATACACAGGTGTCTAAATCTGCATTCTTAAAGAGAGGAGGTGGATACACAGGTGTCTCACTCTGCATTCTTAAAGAGAGGAGGGGGATACACAGGTGTCTCACTCTACATTCTTAAAGAGAGGAGAGGGATACACAGGTGTCTAACTCTGCATTCTTAAAGAGAGGAGGTGGATACACAGGTGTCTCACTCTGCATTCTTAAAGAGAGGAGGGGGATACACAGGTGTCTAACTCTGCATTCTTAAAGAGAGGAGGTGGATATACAGGTGTCTCACTCTGCATTCTTAAAGAGAAGAGGGGGATACACAGGTGTCTCACTCTGCATTCTTAAAGAGAGGAGAGGGATACACAGGTGTCTCACTCTGCATTCTTAAAGAGAGGAGGGGGATACACAGGGGTCTAACTCTGCATTCTTAAAGAGAGGAGGGGGATACACAGGTGTCTAACTCTGCATTCTTAAAGAGAGGAGGGGGATACACAGGGGTCTAACTCTGCATTCTTAAAGAGAGGAGGGGAATACACAGGTGTCTCACTCTGCATTCTTAAAGAGAGGAGAGGGATACACAGGGGTCTAACTCTGCATTCTTAAAGAGAGGAGGGGGATACACAGGGGTCTCACTCTGCATTCTTAAAGAGAGGAGGGGGATACACAGGGGTGTCACTCTGCATTCTTAAAGAGAGGAGGGGGATACGCAGGGGTGTCACACTGCATTCTTAAAGAGAGGAGAGGGATACACAGGGGTCTAACTCTGCATTCTTAAAGAGAGGAGGGGGATACACAGGGGTCTAACTCTGCATTCTTAAAGAGAGGAGTGGGAGACACAGGGGTCTCGCTCTGCATTCTTATAGAGAGGAGGGGGATACACAGGGGTCTAACTCTGCATTCTTAAATAGAGGAGTGGTATACACAGGGGTCTCACTCTGCATTCTTAAAGAGAGGAGGTGGATACACAGGTGTCTCACTCTGCATTCTTAAAGAGAGGAGGGGGATACACAGGGGTCTAACTCTGCATTCTTAAAGAGAGGAGAGGGATACACAGGGGTCTAACTCTGCATTCTTAAAGAGAGGAGAGGGATACACAGGGGTCTAACTCTGCATTCTTAAAGAGAGGAGAGGGATACACAGGGGTCTAACTCTGCATTCTTAAAGAGAGGAGAGGGATACACAGGGGTCTAACTCTGCATTCTTAAAGAGAGGAGGGGGATACACAGGGGTCTAACTCTGCATTCTTAAAGAGAGGAGGGGGATACACAGGGGTCTCACGCTGCATTCTTAAAGAGAGGAGGGGGATACACAGGTGTCTCACTCTCCATTCTTAAAGAGAGGAGGGGGATACACAGGTGTCTCACTCTCCATTCTTAAAGAGAGGAGGGGGATACACAGGGGTCTAACTCTGCATTCTTAAAGCGAGGAGGGGGATACACAGGGGTCTCACTCTGCATTCTGAAAGAGAGGAGAGGGATACACAGGTGAATCACTCTGCATTCTTAAAGAGAGGAGAGGGATACACAGGGGTCTAACTATGCATTCTTAAAGAGAGGAGAGGGATACACAGGGGTCTCACTCTGCATTCTTAAAGCGAGGAGGGGGATACACAGGGGTCTCACTCTGCATTCTGAAAGAGAGGAGAGGGATACACAGGTGAATCACTCTGCATGCTTAAAGAGAGGAGAGGGATACACAGGGGTCTAACTCATAATTCTTAAAGAGAGGAGGGGGATACACAGGGGTCTCACTCTGCATTCTTAAAGAGAGAAGGGGGATACACAGGGGTCTCACTCTGCATTCTTAAAGAGAGGAGAGGGATACACAGGGGTCTCACTCTGCATTCTTAAAGAGAGAAGAGGGATACACAGGGGTCTCACTCTGCATTCTTATAGAGAGGAGGGATATACACAGGGGTCTAACTCTGCATTCTAGTAGAGAGGAGGGATATACACAGGGGTCTAACTCTGCATTCTTAAAGCGAGGAGAGGGATACACAGGGGTCTAACTCTGCATTCTTAAAGCGAGGAGAGGGATACACAGGGGTCTAACTCTGCATTCTTAAAGAGAGGAGGGGGATACACAGGGGTCTCACTCTGCATTCTTAAAGAGAGAAGGGGGATACACAGGTGTCTCACTCTGCATTCTTAAAGAGAGGAGGGGGATACACAGGGGTCTCACTCTGCATTCTTAAAGAGAGAAGGGGGATACACATGGGTCTAACTCTGCATTCTTAAAGAGAGGAGGGGGATACACAGGTGTCTCACTCTGCATTCTTAAAGAGAGGAGTGGGATACACAGGGGTCTAACTCTGCATTCTTAAAGAGAGGAGGGGGATACACAGGGGTCTAAATCTGCATTCTTAAAGAGAGAAGGGGGATACACTGGGGTCTAACTCTGCATTCTTAAAGATAGGAGGGAGTAAAGCAGGGGTCTCACTCTGCATTCTTAAAGAGAGGAGACGGATACAGAGGGGTCTAACTCTGCATTCTTAAAGATAGGAGGGGGATACACAGGTGTCTCAGCCTGCATTTTAATGAGAGGAGGGGATATGCAGGGGTCTAACTCTGCATTCTTAAAGAGAGGAGAGGGATACACAGGTGTCTCACTCTGCATTCTTAAAGAGAGGAGGGGGATACACAGGTGTCTCACTCTGCATTCTTAAAGAGAGGAGGGGGATACACAGGTGTCTCACTCTGCATTCTTAAAGAGAGGAGGGGGAGACACAGGTGTCTCACTCTGCATTCTTAAAGAGAGGAGGGGGATACACAGGGGTCTAACTCTGCATTCTTAAAGAGAGGAGGGGGATAAACAGGTGTCTCACTCTGCATTCTGAAAGAGAGGAGAAGGATACACAGGGGTCTCACTCTGCATTCTTAAAGAGAGGAGAGGGATACACAGGTGTCTCACTCTGCATTCTTAAAGAGAGAAGGGGGATACACAGGGGTCTCACTCTGCATTCTGAAAGAGAGGAGAGGGATACACAGGGGTCTAACTCTGCATTCTTAAAGAGAGGAGGGGGATACACAGGTGTCTCACTCTGCATTCTGAAAGAGAGAAGAGGGATACACAGGGGTCTCACTCTGCATTCTTAAAGAGAGGAGAGGGATACACAGGTGTCTCACTCTGCATTCTTAAAGAGAGAAGGGGGATACACAGGGGTCTCACTCTGCATTCTGAAAGAGAGGAGAGGGATACACAGGGGTCTAACTCTGCATTCTTAAAGAGAGGAGGGGGATACACAGGTGTCTCACTCTGCATTCTTAAAGAGAGAAGGGGGATACACAGGGGTCTCACTCTGCATTCTGAAAGAGAGGAGAGGGATACACAGGGGTCTAACTCTGCATTCTTAAAGAGAGGAGGGGGATACACAGGTGTCTCACTCTGCATTCTGAAAGAGAGGAGAGGGATACACAGGGGTCTCACTCTGCATTCTTAAAGAGAGAAGGGGGATACACAGGGGTCTCACTCTGCATTCTTAAAGAGAGGAGGGGGATACACAGGTGTCTCACTCTGCATTCTTAAAGAGAGGAGGGGGATACACAGGGGTCTAACTCTGCATTCTTAAAGAGAGGAGGGGGATACACAGGTGTCTCACTCTGCATTCTTAAAGAGAGGAGTGGGATACACAGGGGTCTAACTCTGCATTCTTAAAGAGAGGAGGGGGATACACAGGTGTCTCACTCTCCATTCTTAAAGAGAGGAGGGGGATACACAGGGGTCTAACTCTGCATTCTTAAAGCGAGGAGGGGGATACACAGGGGTCTCACTCTGCATTCTGAAAGAGAGGAGAGGGATACAAAGGTGAATCACTCTGCATTCTTAAAGAGAGGAGAGGGATACACAGGGGTCTAACTCTGCATTCTTAAAGAGAGGAGGGGGATACACAGGGGTCAAACTCTGCATTCTTAAAGCGAGGAGGGGGATACACAGGGGTCTCACTCTGCATTCTGAAAGAGAGGAGAGGGATACACAGGTGAATCACTCTGCATGCTTAAAGAGAGGAGAGGGATACACAGGGGTCTAACTGCATTCTTAAAGAGAGGAGGGGGATACACAGGGGTCTCACTCTGCATTCTTAAAGAGAGAAGGGGGATACACAGGGGTCTCACTCTGCATTCTTAAAGAGAGGAGAGGGATACACAGGGGTCTCACTCTGCATTCTTAAAGAGAGAAGAGGGATACACAGGGGTCTCACTCTGCATTCTTATAGAGAGGAGGGATATACACAGGGGTCTAACTCTGCATTCTTATAGAGAGGAGGGATATACACAGGGGTCTAACTCTGCATTCTTAAAGAGAGGAGGGGGATACACAGGGGTCTCACTCTGCATTCTTAAAGAGAGGAGAGGGATACACAGGTGTCTCACTCTGCATTCTGAAAGAGAGGAGAGGGATACACAGGGGTCTCACTCTGCATTCTTAAAGAGAGGAGGGGGATACACAGGGGTCTCACTCTGCATTCTTAAAGAGAGGAGAGGGATACACAGGTGTCTAACTCTGCATTCTTAAAGAGAGAAGGGGGATACACAGGGGTCTAACTCTGCATTCTTAAAGAGAGGAGGGGGATACACAGGTGTCTCACTCTGCATTCTTAAAGAGAGGAGTGGGATACACAGGGGTCTAACTCTGCATTCTTAAAGAGAGGAGGGGGATACACTGGGGTCTAACTCTGCATTCTTAAAGAGAGGAGGGAGAAAAGCAGGGGTCTCACTCTGCATTCTTAAAGAGAGGAGACGGATACAGAGGGGTCTAACTCTGCATTCTTAAAGAGAGAAGGGGGATACACAGGGGTCTAACTCTGCATTCTTAAAGAGAGGAGAGGGATACACAGGTGTCTCACTCTGCATTCTTAAAGAGAGGAGGGGGATACACAGGTGTCTCACTCTGCATTCTTAAAGGGAGGCGGGGGATACACAGGTGTCTCACTCTGCATTCTTAAAGAGAGGAGGGGGATACACAGGTGTCTCACTCTGCATTCTTAAAGAGAGGAGGGGGATACACAGGGGTCTAACTCTGCATTCTTAAAGAGAGGAGGGGGATACACAGGTGTCTCACTCTGCATTCTTAAAGAGAGGAGGGGGATACACAGGTGTCTCACTCTGCATTCTTAAAGAGAGGAGGGGGATACACAGGTGTCTCACTCTGCATTCTTAAAGAGAGGAGGGGGATACACAGGTGTCTCACTCTGCATTCTTAAAGAGAGGAAGGGGATACACAGGGGTCTAACTCTGCATTCTTAAAGAGAGGAGAGTGATACACAGGGGTCTAACTCTGCATTCTTAAAGAGAGGAGGGGGATACACAGGGGTCTAACTCTGCATTCTTAAAGAGAGGAGGGGGATACACAGGGGTCTAACTCTGCATTCTTAAAGAGAGGAGAGGGATACACAGGTGTCTCACTCTGCATTCTTAAAGAGAGGAGAGGGATACACAGGGGTCTAACTCTGCATTCTTAAAGAGAGGAGAGGGATACACAGGTGTCTCACTCTGCATTCTTAAAGAGAGGAGAGGGATACACAGGTGTCTAACTCTGCATTCTTAAAGAGAGGAGAGGGAGACACAGGGGTCTAACTCTGCATTTTAAAGAGAGGAGATGGATACACAGGGGTCTAACTCTGCATTCTTAAAGAGAGGAGGGGGATACACAGGGGTCTAACTCTGCATTGTTAAAGAAAGGAGGGGGGATACACAGGGGTCTAACTCTGCATTCTTAAAGAGAGGAGAGGGAGACACAGGGGTCTAACTCTGCATTCTTAAAGAGAGGAGAGGGATACACAGGGGTCTAACTCTGCATTTTAAAGAGAGGAGAGGGATACACAGGGGTCTAACTCTGCATTCTTAAAGAGAGGAGGGGGATACACAGGGGTCTAACTCTGCATTCTTAAAGAGAGGAGGGGGATACTCAGGGGTCTCACTCTGCATTCTTAAAGAGAGGAGTGGGATACACAGGGGTCTAACTCTGCATTTTAAAGAGAGGAGAGGGATACACAGGGGTCTAACTCTGCATTCTTAAAGAGAGGAGGGGGATACACAGGGGTCTAACTCTGCATTGTTAAAGAAAGGAGGGGGGATACACAGGGGTCTAACTCTGCATTCTTAAAGAGAGGAGGGGGATACACAGGGGTCTAACTCTGCATTCTTAAAGAGAGGAGGGGGGATACACAGGGGTCTAACTCTGCATTCTTAAAGAGAGGAGGGGGATACAAAGGGTCTAACTCTGCATTCTTAAAGAGAGGAGGGGGATACACAGGGGTCTAACTCTGCATTCTTAAAGAGAGGAGAGGGATACAAAGGGGTCTAACTCTGCATTCTTAAAGAGAGGAGGGGGGATACACAGGGGTCTAACTCTGCATTCTTAAAGAGAGGAGAGGGATACACAGGGGTCTAACTCTGCATTCTTAAAGAGAGGAGGGGGAAATACAGGGGTCTAACTCTGCATTCTTAAAGAGAGGAGAGGGATACACAGGTGTCTCACTCTGCATTCTTAAAGAGAGGAGGTGGATACACAGGGGTCTAACTCTGCATTCTTAAAGAGAGGAGGGGGATACACAGGGGTCTAACTCTGCATTCTTAAAGAGAGGAGGGGGATACACAGGGGTCTAACTCTGCATTCTTAAAGAGAGGAGAGGGATACACAGGGGGCTAACTCTGCATTCTTAAAGAGAGGAGGGGGATACACAGGGGTCTAACTCTGCATTCTTAAAGAGAGGAGAGGGATACACAGGGGTCTCACTCTGCATTCTTAAAGAGAGGAGAGGGATACACAGGGGTCCCACTCTGCATTCTTAAAGAGAGGAGGGGGATATACAGGGGTCTCACTCTGCATTCTTAAAGAGAGGAGAGGGATACACAGGGGTCTAACTCTGCATTCTTAAAGAGAGGAGGCGGATACACAGGGGGCTAACTCTGCATTCTTAAAGAGAGGAGGGGGATACACAGGGGTCTAACTCTGCATTCTTAAAGAGAGGAGGCGGATACACAGGGGGCTAACTCTGCATTCTTAAAGAGAGGAGGGGGATACACAGGGGTCTAACTCTGCATTCTTAAAGAGAGGAGGCGGATACACAGGGGGCTAACTCTGCATTCTTAAAGAGAGGAGAGGGATACACAGGGGTCTAACTCTGCATTCTTAAAGAGAGGAGGGGGATACACAGGGGTCTAACTCTGCATTCTTAAAGAGAGGAGAGGGATACACAGGGGTCTAACTCTGCATTCTTAAAGAGAGGAGAGGGATACACAGGGGTCTAACTCTGCATTCTTAAAGAGAGGAGAGGGATACACAGGGGTCTAACTCTGCATTCTTAAAGAGAGGAGAGGGATACACAGGGGTCTCACTCTGCATTCTTAAAGAGAGGAGAGGGATACACAGGGGTCTAATTCTGCATTCTTAAAGAGAGGAGGCGGATACACAGGGGTCTAACTCTGCATTCTTAAAGAGAGGAGGGGGATACACAGGGGTCTAACTCTGCATTCTTAAAGAGAGTAGGGGGATACACAGGGTTCTAACTTTGCATTCTTAAAGAGAGGAGAGGGATACACAGGGGTCTAACTCTGCATTCTTAAAGAGAGGAGAGGGATACACAGGGGTCTCACTCTGCATTCTTAAAGAGAGGAGAGGGATGCACAGGGGTCTAACTCTGCATTCTTAAAGAGAGGAGAGGGATACACAGGGGTCTAACTCTGCATTCTTAAAGAGAGGAGAGGGATACACAGGGGTCTCACTCTGCATTCTTAAAGAGAGGAGAGGGATACACAGGGGTGTAACTCTGCATTCTTAAAGAGAGGAGGCGGATACACAGCTGTCTCACTCTGCATTCTTAAAGAGAGGAGGGGGATACACAGCTGTCTCACTCTGCATTCTTAAAGAGAGGAGAGGGATACACAGGGGTCTCACTCTGCATTCCTAAAGAGAGGAGGGGGATACACAGGGGTCTAACTCTGCATTCTTAAAGAGAGGAGGGGGATACACAGGGATCTAACTCTGCATTCTTAAAGAGAGGAGAGGGATACACAGGTGTCTCACTCTGCATTCTTAAAGAGAGGAGGGGGATACACAGGGGTCTAACTCTGCATTCTTAAAGAGAGGAGAGGGATACACAGGGGTCTAACTCTGCATTCTTAAAGAGAGGAGGGGGATACACAGGGGTCTAACTCTGCATTCTTAAAGAGAGGAGGGGGATACACAGGGGTCTAACTCTGCATTCTTAAAGAGAGGAGGGGGATACACAGGGGACTAACTCTGCATTCTTAAAGAGAGGAGGGGGATACACAGGGGACTAACTCTGCATTCTTAAAGAGAGGAGGGGGATATACAGGGGTCTAACTCTGCATTCTTAAAGAGAGGAGAGGGATACACAGGGTTCTAACTCTGCATTCTTAAAGAGAGGAGAGGGATACACAGGGTTCTAACTCTGCATTCTTAAAGAGAGGAGGGGGATACACAGGGGTCTAACTCTGCATTCTTAAAGAGAGGAGGGGGATATACAGGGGTCAACTCTGCATTCTTAAAGAGAGGAGAGGGATACACAGGGTTCTAACTCTGCATTCTTAAAGAGAGGAGAGGGATACACAGGGGTCTAAATCTGCATTCTTAAAGAGAGGAGAGGGATACACAGGGTTCTAACTCTGCATTCTTAAAGAGAGGAGGGGGATACACAGGGGTCTAACTCTGCATTCTTAAAGAGAGGAGGGGGATACACAGGGGACTAACTCTGCATTCTTAAAGAGAGGAGGGGGATACACAGGGGTCTAACTCTGCATTCTTAAAGAGAGGAGGGGGATATACAGGGGTCTAACTCTGCATTCTTAACGAGTGGAGGGGGATACACAGGGTTCTAACTCTGCATTCTTAAAGAGAGGAGGGGGATACACAGGGGTCTAACTCTGCATTCTTAAAGAGAGGAGGGGGATACACAGCTGTCTCACTCTGCATTCTTAAAGAGAGGAGGGGGATACACAGGTGTCTCACTCTGCATTCTTAAAGAGAGGAGAGGGATACACAGGGGTCTCACTCTGCATTCCTAAAGAGAGGAGGGGGATACACAGCTGTCTCACTCTGCATTCTTAAAGAGAGGAGGGGGATACACAGGTGTCTCACTCTGCATTCTTAAAGAGAGGAGAGGGATACACAGGGGTCTCACTCTGCATTCCTAAAGAGAGGAGGGGGATAAACAGGGGTCTAACTCTGCATTCTTAAAGAGAGGAGGGGGATACACAGGTGTCTAACTCTGCATTCTTAAAGAGAGGAGGGGGATATGCAGGTGTCTCACTCTGCATTCCTAAAGAGAGGAGAGGGATACACAGGGGTCTAATTCTGCATTCTTAAAGAGAGGAGGGGGATATGCAGGTGTCTCACTCTGCATTTTAAAGAGAGGAGAGGGATACACAGGGGTTTAACTCTGCATTCTTAAAGAGAGGAGGGGGATACACAGGGGTTTAACTCTGCATTCTTAAAGAGAGGAGGGGGATACACAGCTGTCTCACTCTGCATTCCTAAAGAGAGGAGGGTGATACACAGGGGTCTAACTCTGCATTCTTGAAGAGAGGAGGGGGATACACAGGGGTCTATCTCTGCATTCTTAAAGAGAGGAGGGGGATACACAGATGTCTCACTCTGCATTCTCAAAGAGAGGAGGGGGATACACTGGGGTCTAACTCTGCATTCTTAATGAGAGGAGAGGGATACACAGGTGTCTCACTCTGCATTCTTAAAGAGAGGAGGGGGATACACAGGGGTCTAACTCTGCATTCTTAATGAGAGGAGGCGGTTACACAGGGGTCTAACTCTGCATTCTTAAAGAGAGGAGAGGGATACACAGGTGTCTCACTCTGCATTCTTAAAGAGAGGAGGGGGGATACACAGGGGTCTAACTCTGCATTCTTAAAGAGAGGAGAGGGATACACAGGGGTCTAACTCTGCATTCTTAAAGAGAGGAGGGGGAAACACAGGGGTCTAACTCTGCATTCTTAAAGAGAGGAGAGGGATACACAGGTGTCTCACTCTGCATTCTTAAAGAGAGGAGGTGGATACACAGGGGTCTAACTCTGCATTCTTAAAGAGAGGAGGGGGATACACAGGGGTCTAACTCTGCATTCTTAAAGAGAGGAGGGGGATACACAGGGGTCTAACTCTGCATTCTTAAAGAGAGGAGAGGGATACACAGGGGGCTAACTCTGCATTCTTAAAGAGAGGAGGGGGATACACAGGGGTCTCACTCTGCATTCTTAAAGAGAGGAGAGGGATACACAGGGGTCTCACTCTGCATTCTTAAAGAGAGGAGAGGGATACACAGGGGTCCCACTCTGCATTCTTAAAGAGAGGAGGGGGATATACAGGGGTCTCACTCTGCATTCTTAAAGAGAGGAGAGGGATACACAGGGGTCTAACTCTGCATTCTTAAAGAGAGGAGGCGGATACACAGGGGGCTAACTCTGCATTCTTAAAGAGAGGAGGGGGATACACAGGGGTCTAACTCTGCATTCTTAAAGAGAGGAGGCGGATACACAGGGGGCTAACCCTGCATTCTTAAAGAGAGGAGGGGGATACACAGGGTTCTAACTCTGCATTCTTAAAGAGAGGAGGCGGATACACAGGGGGCTAACTCTGCATTCTTAAAGAGAGGAGAGGGATACACAGGGGTCTAACTCTGCATTCTTAAAGAGAGGAGGGGGATACACAGGGGTCTAACTCTGCATTCTTAAAGAGAGGAGAGGGATACACAGGGGTATAACTCTGCATTCTTAAAGAGAGGAGAGGGATACACAGGGGTCTAACTCTGCATTCTTAAAGAGAGGAGAGGGATACACAGGGGTCTAACTCTGCATTCTTAAGGAGAGGAGAGGGATACACAGGGGTCTCACTCTGCATGCTTAAACAGAGGAGAGGGATACACAGGGGTCTAATTCTGCATTCTTAAAGAGAGGAGGCGGATACACAGGGGTCTAACTCTGCATTCTTAAAGAGAGGAGGGGGATACACTGGGGTCTAACTCTGCATTCTTAAAGAGAGGAGGGGGATACACAGGGTTCTAACTCTGCATTCTTAAAGAGAGGAGAGGGATACACAGGGGTCTAACTCTGCATTCTTAAAGAGAGGAGAGGGATACACAGGGGTCTCACTCTGCATTCTTAAAGAGAGGAGAGGGATGCACAGGGGTCTAACTCTGCATTCTTAAAGAGAGGAGAGGGATACACAGGGGTCTAACTCTGCATTCTTAAAGAGAGGAGAGGGATACACAGGGGTCTCACTCTGCATTCTTAAAGAGAGGAGAGGGATACACAGGGGTCTAACTCTGCATTCTTAAAGAGAGGAGGCGGATACACAGCTGTCTCACTCTGCATTCTTAAAGAGTGGAGGGGGATACACAGCTGTCTCACTCTGCATTCTTAAAGAGAGGAGAGGGATACACAGGGGTCTCACTCTGCATTCCTAAAGAGAGGAGGGGGATACACAGGGGTCTAACTCTGCATTCTTAAAGAGAGGAGGGGGATACACAGGGATCTAACTCTGCATTCTTAAAGAGAGGAGAGGGATACACAGGTGTCTCACTCTGCATTCTTAAAGAGAGGAGGGGGATACACAGGGGTCTAACTCTGCATTCTTAAAGAGAGGAGAGGGATACACAGGGGTCTAACTCTGCATTCTTAAAGAGAGGAGGGGGATACACAGGGGTCTAACTCTGCATTCTTAAAGAGAGGAGGGGGATACACAGGGGTCTAACTCTGCATTCTTAAAGAGAGGAGGGGGATATACAGGGGTCTAACTCTGCATTCTTAAAGAGAGGAGAGGGATACACAGGGTTCTAACTCTGCATTCTTAAAGAGAGGAGAGGGATACACAGGGTTCTAACTCTGCATTCTTAAAGAGAGGAGGGGGATACACAGGGGTCTAACTCTGCATTCTTAAAGAGAGGAGGGGGATATACAGGGGTCTAACTCTGCATTCTTAAAGAGAGGAGAGGGATACACAGGGTTCTAACTCTGCATTCTTAAAGAGAGGAGAGGGATACACAGGGGTCTAACTCTGCATTCTTAAAGAGAGGAGAGGGATACACAGGGTTCTAACTCTGCATTCTTAAAGAGAGGAGGGGGATACACAGGGGTCTAACTCTGCATTCTTAAAGAGAGGAGGGGGATACACAGTGGACTAACTCTGCATTCTTAAAGAGAGGAGGGGGATACACAGGGGTCTAACTCTGCATTCTTAAAGAGAGGAGGGGGATATACAGGTGTCTAACTCTGCATTCTTAAAGAGTGGAGGGGGATACACAGGGTTCTAACTCTGCATTCTTAAAGAGAGGAGGGGTATATACAGGGGTCTAACTCTGCATTCTTAAAGAGAGGAGAGGGATACACAGGGGTCTAACTCTGCATTCTTAAAGAGAGGAGGGGGATACACAGCTGTCTCACTCTGCATTCTTAAAGAGAGGAGGGGGATACACAGGTGTCTCACTCTGCATTCTTAAAGAGAGGAGAGGGATACACAGGGGTCTCACTCTGCATTCCTAAAGAGAGGAGGGGGATAAACAGGGGTCTAACTCTGCATTCTTAAAGAGAGGAGGGGGATACACAGGGGTCTAACTCTGCATTCTTAAAGAGAGGAGGGGGATATGCAGGTGTCTCACTCTGCATTCTTAAAGAGAGGAGAGGGATACACAGGGGTCTAATTCTGCATTCTTAAAGAGAGGAGGGGGATATGCAGGTGTCTCACTCTGCATTTTAAAGAGAGGAGAGGGATACACAGGGGTTTAACTCTGCATTCTTAAAGAGAGGAGGGGGATACACAGGGGTTTAACTCTGCATTCTTAAAGAGAGGAGGGGGATACACAGCTGTCTCACTCTGCATTCCTAAAGAGAGGAGGGTGATACACAGGGGTCTAACTCTGCATTCTTGAAGAGAGGAGGGGGATACACCGGGGTCTAACTCTGCATTCTTAAAGAGAGGAGGGGGATACACAGATGTCTCACTCTGCATTCTTAAAGAGAGGAGGGGGATACACTGGGGTCTAACTCTGCATTCTTAAAGAGAGGAGAGGGATACACAGGTGTCTCACTCTGCATTCTTAAAGAGAGGAGGGGGATACACAGGGGTCTAACTCTGCATTCTTAAAGAGAGGAGGCGGTTACACAGGGGTCTAACTCTGCATTCTTAAAGAGAGGAGAGGGATACACAGGTGTCTCACTCTGCATTCTTAAAGAGAGGAGAGGGATACACAGGGGTCTAACTCTGAATTCTTAAAGAGAGGAGAGGGATACACAGGGATCAAACTCTGCATTCTTAAAGAGAGGAGGGGGATACACAGGGGTCTAACTCTGCATTCTTAAAGAGAGGAGGGGGATACACAGGTGTCTCACTCTGCATTCTTAAAGAGAGGAGGGGGATACACAGGTGTCTCACTCTGTATTCTTAAAGAGAGGAGGGGGATACACAGGGGTCTAACTCTGCATTCTTAAAGAGAGAAGGGGGATACAGAGGTGTCTCACTCTGCGCTCTTAAAGAGAGGAGGGGGATACACAGGTGTCTCACTCTGCATTCTTAAAGAGAGGAGGGGGTTACACAGGTGTCTCACTCTGCATTCTTAAAGAGGGGAGAGGGATACACAGGGGTCTCACTCTGCATTCCTAAAGAGAGGAGGGGGATAAACAGGGGTCTAACTCTGCATTCTTAAAGAGAGGAGGGGGATACACAGGGGTCTAACTCTGCATTCTTAAAGAGAGGAGGGGGATATGCAGGTGTCTCACTCTGCATTCTTAAAGAGAGGAGAGGGATACACAGGGGTCTAATTCTGCATTCTTAAAGAGAGGAGGGGGATATGCAGGTGTCTCACTCTGCATTTTAATGAGAGGAGAGGGATACACAGGGGTTTAACTCTGCATTCTTAAAGAGAGGAAAGGGATACACAGGGGTTTAACTCTGCATTCTTAAAGAGAGGAGGGGGATACACAGCTGTCTCACTCTGCATTCCTAAAGAGAGGAGGGGGATACACAGGGGTCTAACTCTGCATTCTTAAAGAGAGGAGGGGGATACACAGGGGTCTAACTCTGCATTCTTAAAGAGAGGAGGGGGATACACAGGTGTCTCACTCTGCATTCTTAAAGAGAGGAGGGGGATACACAGGTGTCTCACTCTGTATTCTTAAAGAGAGGAGGGGGATACACAGGGGTCTAACTCTGCATTCTTAAAGAGAGAAGGGGGATACAGAGGTGTCTCACTCTGCGCTCTTAAAGAGAGGAGGGGGATACACAGGTGTCTCACACTGCATTCTTAAAGAGAGGAGGGGGTTACACAGGTGTCTCAATCTGCATTCTTAAAGAGAGGAGGGGGATACACAGGTGTCTCACTCTGCATTCTTAAAGAGAGGAGGGGGATACACAGGTGTCTCACTCTGCATTCTTAAAGAGAGGAGAGGGATACACAGGGGTCTAACTCTGCATTCTTAAAGAGAGAAGGGGGATACACAGGGGTCTCACTCTGCATTCTTAAAGAGAGGAGGGGGATACACAGGTGTCTCACTCTGCATTCTTAAAGAGAGGAGAGGGATACACAGGGGTCTCACTCTGCATTCTTAAAGAGAGGAGGGGGATACACAGGTGTCTCACTCTGCATTCTTAAAGAGAGGAGGGGGATACACAGGTGTCTCACTCTGCATTCTTAAAGAGAGGAGGGGGGATACACAGGGGTCTAACTCTGCATTCTTAAAGAGAGGAGGGGGATACACAGGTGTCTCACTCTGCATTCTTAAAGAGAGGAGGGGGTTACACAGGTGTCTCAATCTGCATTCTTAAAGAGAGGAGGGGGATACACAGGGGTCTCACTCTGCATTGTTAAAGAGAGGAGAGGGATACACAGGGGTCTAACTCTGCATTCTTAAAGAGAGGAGGGGGATACACAGGTGTCTCACTCTGCATTCTTAAAGAGAGGAGGGGGTTACACAGGTGTCTCAATCTGCATTCTTAAAGAGAGGAGGGGGATACACAGGTGTCTCACTCTGCATTCTTAAAGAGAGGAGGGGGGATACACAGGGGGCTAACTCTGCATTCTTAAAGAGAGGAGGGGGTTACACAGGTGTCTCAATCTGCATTCTTAAAGAGAGGAGGGGGTTACACAGGTGTCTCACTCTGCATTCTTAAAGAGAGGAGGGGGTTACACAGGTGTCTTACTCTGCATTCTTAAAGAGAGGAGGGGGATACACAGGTGTCTCACTCTGCATTCTTAAAGAGAGGAGGGGGTTACACAGGTGTCTCACTCTGCATTCTTAAAGAGAGGAGGGGGATACACAGGTGTCTCACTCTGCATTCTTAAAGAGAGGAGGGGGATACACAGGTGTCTAACTCTGCATTCTTAAAGAGAGGAGGGGGATACACAGATGTCTCACTCTGCATTCTTAACGAGAGGAGGGGGATACACAGGGGTCTCACTCTGCATTCTTAAAGAGAGGAGAGGGATACACAGGGGTCTAACTCTGCATTCTTAAAGAGAGGAGGGGGATACACAGGGGTCTAACTCTGCATTCTTAAAGAGAGGAGAGGGATACACAGGTGTCTAACTCTGCATTCTTAAAGAGAGGAGGGGGATACACAGCTGTCTCACTCTGCATTCTTAAAGAGAGGAGAGGGATACACAGGTGTCTCACTCTGCATTCTTAAAGAGAGGAGGGGGATACACAGGTGTCTCACTCTGCATTCTTAAAGAGAGGAGGGGGATACACAGCTGTCTCACTCTGCATTCCTAAAGAGAGGAGGGGGATACACAGGGGTCTAACTCTGCATTCTTAAAGAGAGGAGAGGGATACATAGGGGTCTAACTCTGCATTCTTAAAGAGAGGAGGGGGATACACAGGTGTCTCACGCTGCATTCTTAAAGAGAGGAGGGGGATACACAGCTGTCTCACTCTGCATTCCTAAAGAGAGGAGGGGGATACACTGGGGTCTAACTCTGCATTCTTGAAGAGAGGAGGGGGATACACAGGGGTCTAACTCTGCATTCTTAAAGAGAGGAGAGGGATACACAGGGGTCTAACTCTGCATTCTTAAAGAGAGGAGGGGGATACACAGATGTCTCACGGCATTCTTAAAGAGAGGAGACGGATACACAGGGGTCTAACTCTGCATTCTTAAAGAGAGGAGAGGGATACACAGGGGTCTCACTCGGCATTCTTAAAGAGAGGAGGGGGATACACTGGGGTCTAACTCTGCATTCTTGAAGAGAGGAGAGGGATACACAGGTGTCTCACTCGGCATTCTTAAAGAGAGGAGGGGGATACACAGGGGTCTAACTCTGCATTCTTAAAGAGAGGAGGGGGATACACAGATGTCTCACTCTGCATTCTTAAAGAGAGGAGGGGGATACACTGGGGTCTAACTCTGCATTCTTAAAGAGAGGAGGGGGATACACAGCTGTCTCACTCTGCATTCCTAAAGAGAGGAGGGGGATACACTGGGGTCTAACTCTGCATTCTTGAAGAGAGGAGGGGGATACACAGGTGTCTCACTCGGCATTCTTAAAGAGAGGAGGGGGATACACAGGGGTCTAACTCTGCATTCTTAAAGAGAGGAGGGGGATACACAGATGTCTCACTCGGCATTCTTAAAGAGAGGAGTGGGATACACAGGGGTCTAACTCTGCATTCTTAAAGAGAGGAGGGGGATACACAGGGGGCTAACTCTGCATTCTTAAAGAGAGGAGGGGGATACACAGCTGTCTCACTCTGCATTCTTAAAGAGAGGAGGGGGATACACAGCTGTCTCACTCTGCATTCCTAAAGAGAGGAGGGGGATACACAGGGGTCTAACGCTGCATTCTTAAAGAGAGGAGGGGGATACACAGGGATCTAAATCTGCATTCTTAAAGAGAGGAGGGGGATACACAGGTGTCTAACTCTGCATTCTTAAAGAGAGGAGAGGGATACACAGCTGTCTCACTCTGCATTCCTAAAGAGAGGAGGGGGATACACAGGGGTCTAACTCTGCATTCTTGAAGAGAGGAGGGGGATACACAGGGGTCTAACTCTGCATTCTTAAAGAGAGGAGAGGGATACACAGGGGTCTAACTCTGCATTCTTAAAGAGAGGAGGGGGATACACAGATGTCTCACTCTGCATTCTTAAAGAGAGGTGGGGGATACACAGGGGTCTAACTCTGCATTCTTGAAGAGAGGAGGGGGATACACAGGTGTCTCACTCGGCATTCTTAAAGAGAGGAGGGGGATACACAGGGGTCCAACTCTGCATTCTTAAAGAGAGGAGGGGGATACACAGGGGTCTAACTCTGCATTCTTAAAGAGAGGAGGGGGATACACAGGGGGCTAACTCTGCATTCTTAAAGAGAGGAGAGGGATACACAGGGGTCTAACTCTGCATTCTTAAAGAGAGGAGGGGGATACACAGGGGTCTAACTCTGCATTCTTAAAGAGAGGAGGGGGATACACAGGGGTCTAACTCTGCATTCTTAAAGAGAGGAGGGGGATACACAGGGGTCTAACTCTGCATTCTTAAAGAGAGGAGGGGGATACACAGGGGTCCCACTCTGCATTCTTAAAGAGAGGAGGGGGATACACAGGGGTCTAACTCTGCATTCTTAAAGAGAGGAGGGGGATACACAGGGGTCTAACTCTGCATTCTTAAAGAGAGGAGGGGGATACACAGATGTCTCACTCTGCATTCTTAAAGAGAGGAGAGGGATACACTGGGGTCTAACTCTGCATTCTTAAAGAGAGGAGGGGTTTACACAGGTGTCTCACTCTGCATTCCTAAAGAGAGGAGGGGGATACACAGGGGTCTAACTCTGCATTCTTAAAGAGAGGAGAGGGATACACAGCTGTCTCACTCTGCATTCCTAAAGAGAGGAGGGGGATACACAGGGGTCTAACTCTGCATTCTTGAAGAGAGGAGGGGGATACACAGGGGTCTAACTCTGCATTCTTAAAGAGAGGAGAGGGATACACAGGGGTCTAACTCTGCATTCTTAAAGAGAGGAGGCGGATACACAGGGGTCTCACTCTGCATTCTTAAAGAGAGGAGGGGGATACACAGGGGTCTAACTCTGCATTCTTGAAGAGAGGAGGGGGATACAGAGGTGTCTCACTCGGCATTCTTAAAGAGAGGAGGGGGATACACAGGGGTCCAACTCTGCATTCTTAAAGAGAGGAGGGGGATACACAGGGGTCTAACTCTGCATTCTTAAAGAGAGGAGGGGGATACACAGGGGTCTAACTCTGCATTCTTAAAGAGAGGAGGGGGATACACAGGGGTCTAACTCTGCATTCTTAAAGAGAGGAGGGGGATACACAGGGGTCTAACTCTGCATTCTTAAAGAGAGGAGGGGGATACACAGGGGTCTATCTCTGCATTCTTAAAGAGAGGAGTGGGATACACAGGGGTCTAACTCTGCATTCTTAAAGAGAGGAGGGGGATACACAGGGGTCTAACTCTGCATTCTTAAAGAGAGGAGGGGGATACACAGGGGTCTAACTCTGCATTCTTAAAGAGAGCAGGGGGATACACAGGGGTCCCACTCTGCATTCTTAAAGAGAGGAGGGGGATACACAGGGGTCTAACTCTGCATTCTTAAAGAGAGGAGGGGGATACACAGGGGTCTAACTCTGCATTCTTAAAGAGAGGAGGGGGATACACAGATGTCTCACTCTGCATTCTTAAAGAGAGGAGAGGGATACACTGGGGTCTAACTCTGCATTCTTAAAGAGAGGAGGGGTTTACACAGGTGTCTCACTCTGCATTCCTAAAGAGAGGAGGGGGATACACAGGGGTCTAACTCTGCATTCTTAAAGAGAGGAGAGGGATACACAGCTGTCTCACTCTGCATTCCTAAAGAGAGGAGGGGGATACACAGGGGTCTAACTCTGCATTCTTGAAGAGAGGAGGGGGATACACAGGGGTCTAACTCTGCATTCTTAAAGAGAGGAGAGGGATACACAGGGGTCTAACTCTGCATTCTTAAAGAGAGGAGGCGGATACACAGGGGTCTCACTCTGCATTCTTAAAGAGAGGAGGGGGATACACAGGGGTCTAACTCTGCATTCTTGAAGAGAGGAGGGGGATACAGAGGTGTCTCACTCGGCATTCTTAAAGAGAGGAGGGGGATACACAGGGGTCCAACTCTGCATTCTTAAAGAGAGGAGGGGGATACACAGGGGTCTAACTCTGCATTCTTAAAGAGAGGAGGGGGATACACAGGGGTCTAACTCTGCATTCTTAAAGAGAGGAGGGGGATACACAGGGGTCTAACTCTGCATTCTTAAAGAGAGGAGGGGGATACACAGGGGTCTAACTCTGCATTCTTAAAGAGAGGAGGGGGATACACAGGGGTCTATCTCTGCATTCTTAAAGAGAGGAGTGGGATACACAGGGGTCTAACTCTGCATTCTT
This sequence comes from Heterodontus francisci, assembly GCF_036365525.1. Taxonomy (NCBI): domain Eukaryota; kingdom Metazoa; phylum Chordata; class Chondrichthyes; order Heterodontiformes; family Heterodontidae; genus Heterodontus; species Heterodontus francisci. The sequence continues at coordinate 8,957,132 of NC_090380.1, read as the reverse complement.
AAAGAGAGGAGGGGGATACACAGGGGTCTAACTCTGCATTCTTAAAGAGAGGAGGGGGATACACAGGTGTCTCACTCTGCATTCTTAAAGAGAGGAGGGGGATACACAGATGTCTCACTCTGCATTCTTAAAGAGAGGAGGGGGATACACAGGGGTCTAAGTCTGCATTCTTAAAGAGAGGAGGGGTTTACACAGGTGTCTCACTCTGCATTCTTAAAGAGAGGAGGGGGATACACAGATGTCTCACTCTGCATTCTTAAAGAGAGGAGGGGGATACACAGGGGTCTAACTCTGCATTCTTAAAGAGAGGAGAGGGATACACAGGGGTCTAACTCTGCATTCTTAAAGAGAGGAGGTGGATACACAGGTGTCTCACTCTGGATTCTTAAAGAGAGGAGGGGGATACACAGGGGTCTAACTCTGCATTCTTAAGAGAGGAGGGGGATACACAGGGGGCTAACTCTGCATTCTTAAAGAGAGTAGGGGGATACACAGGGGTCTAACTCTGCATTCCTAAAGAGAGGAGAGGGATACACAGGTGTCTCACTCTGCATTCTTAAAGAGAGGAGGGGGTTACACAGGTGTCTCACTCTGCATTCTTAAAGAGAGGAGGGGGATACACAGGTGTCTCACTCTGCATTCTTAAAGAGAGGAGGGGGATACACAGGTGTCTAACTCTGCATTCTTAAAGAGAGGAGGGGGATACACAGCTGTCTCACTCTGCATTCTTAACGAGAGGAGGGGGATACACAGGGGTCTCACTCTGCATTCTTAAAGAGAGGAGAGGGATACACAGGGGTCTAACTCTGCATTCTTAAAGAGAGGAGGGGGATACACAGGGGTCTAACTCTGCATTCTTAAAGAGAGGAGAGGGATACACAGGTGTCTAACTCTGCATTCTTAAAGAGAGGAGGGGGATACACAGCTGTCTCACTCTGCATTCTTAAAGAGAGGAGGGGGATACACAGCTGTCTCACTCTGCATTCTTAACGAGAGGAGGGGGATACACAGGGGTCTAACTCTGCATTCTTAAAGAGAGGAGAGGGATACACAGGTGTCTAACTCTGCATTCTTAAAGAGAGGAGGGGGATACACAGGTGTCTCACTCTGCATTCTTAAAGAGAGGAGAGGGATACACAGGTGTCTCACTCTGCATTCTTAAAGAGAGGAGGGTGATACACAGGTGTCTCACTCTGCATTCTTAAAGAGAGGAGGGGGATACACAGCTGTCTCACTCTGCATTCCTAAAGAGAGGAGGGGCATACACAGGGGTCTAACTCTGCATTCTTAAAGAGAGGAGAGGGATACATATGGGTCTAACTCTGCATTCTTAAAGAGAGGAGGGGGATACACAGGTGTCTCACGCTGCATTCTTAAAGAGAGGAGGGGGATACACAGCTGTCTCACTCTGCATTCCTAAAGAGAGGAGGGGGATACACTGGGGTCTAACTCTGCATTCTTGAAGAGAGGAGGGGGATACACAGGTGTCTCACTCGGCATTCTTAAAGAGAGGAGTGGGATACACAGGGGTCTAACTCTGCATTCTTAAAGAGAGGAGGGGGATACACAGCCGTCTCACTCTGCATTCCTAAAGAGAGGAGGGGGATACACAGGGGTCTAACTCTGCATTCTTAAAGAGAGGAGAGGGATACATAGGGGTCTAACTCTGCATTCTTAAAGAGAGGAGGGGGATACACAGGTGTCTCACACTGCATTCTTAAAGAGAGGAGGGGGATACACAGCTGTCTCACTCTGCATTCCTAAAGAGAGGAGGGGGATACACAGATGTCTCACTCTGCATTCCTAAAGAGAGGAGGGGGATACACTGGGGTCTAACTCTGCATTCTTGAAGAGAGGAGAGGGATACACAGGTGTCTCCCTCGGCATTCTTAAAGAGAGGAGGGGGATACACAGGGGTCTAACTCTGCATTCTTGAAGAGAGGAGGGGGATACACAGATGTCTCACTCTGCATTCTTAAAGAGAGGAGGGGGATACACTGGGGTCTAACTCTGCATTCTTAAAGAGAGGAGGGGGATACACAGCTGTCTCACTCTGCATTCCTAAAGAGAGGAGGGGGATACACTGGGGTCTAACTCTGCATTCTTGAAGAGAGGAGGGGGATACACAGGTGTCTCACTCGGCATTCTTAAAGAGAGGAGGGGGATACACAGGGGTCTAACTCTGCATTCTTAAAGAGAGGAGGGGGATACACAGATGTCTCACTCGGCATTCTTAAAGAGAGGAGTGGGATACACAGGGGTCTAACTCTGCATTCTTAAAGAGAGGAGGGGGATACACAGGGGGCTAACTCGGCATTCTTAAAGAGAGGAGGGGGATACACAGCTGTCTCACTCTGCATTCCTAAAGAGAGGAGGGGGATACACAGGGGTCTAACTCTGCATTCATAAAGAGAGGAGGGGGATACACAGGGATCTAACTCTGCATTCTTAAAGAGAGGAGGGGGATACACAGGTGTCTAACTCTGCATTCTTAAAGAGAGGAGAGGGATACACAGCTGTCTCACTCTGCATTCCTAAAGAGAGGAGGGGGATACACAGGGGTCTAACTCTGCATTCTTGAAGAGAGGGGGGGTACACAGGGGTCTAACTCTGCATTCTTAAAGAGAGGAGAGGGATACACAGGGGTCTAACTCTGCATTCTTAAAGAGAGGAGGGGGATACACAGATGTCTCACTCTGCATTCTTAAAGAGAGGTGGGGGATACACAGGGGTCTAACTCTGCATTCTTGAAGAGAGGAGGGGGATACACAGGTGTCTCACTCGGCATTCTTAAAGAGAGGAGGGGGATACACAGGGGTCCAACTCTGCATTCTTAAAGAGAGGAGGGGGATACACAGGGGTCTAACTCTGCATTCTTAAAGAGAGGAGGGGGATACACAGGGGGCTAACTCTGCATTCTTAAAGAGAGGAGAGGGATACACAGGGGTCTAACTCTGCATTCTTAAAGAGAGGAGGGGGATACACAGGGGTCTAACTCTGCATTCTTAAAGAGAGGAGGGGGATACACAGGGGTCTAACTCTGCATTCTTAAAGAGAGGAGGGGGATACACAGGGGTCTAACTCTGCATTCTTAAAGAGAGGAGGGGGATACACAGGGGTCTAACTCTGCATTCTTAAAGAGAGGAGGGGGATACACAGGGGTCTAACTCTGCATTCTTAAAGAGAGGAGGGGGATACACAGGGGTCTAACTCTGCATTCTTAAAGAGAGGAGGGGGATACACAGATGTCTCACTCTGCATTCTTAAAGAGAGGAGAGGGATACACTGGGGTCTAACTCTGCATTCTTAAAGAGAGGAGGGGTTTACACAGGTGTCTCACTCTGCATTCCTAAAGAGAGGAGGGGGATACACAGGGGTCTAACTCTGCATTCTTAAAGAGAGGAGAGGGATACACAGCTGTCTCACTCTGCATTCCTAAAGAGAGGAGGGGGATACACAGGGGTCTAACTCTGCATTCTTGAAGAGAGGAGGGGGATACACAGGGGTCTAACTCTGCATTCTTAAAGAGAGGAGAGGGATACACAGGGGTCTAACTCTACATTCTTAAAGAGAGGAGGGGGATACACAGGGGTCTCACTCTGCATTCTTAAAGAGAGGAGGGGGATACACAGGGGTCTAACTCTGCATTCTTGAAGAGAGGAGGGGGATACAGAGGTGTCTCAATCGGCATTCTTAAAGAGAGGAGGGGGATACACAGGGGTCCAACTCTGCATTCTTAAAGAGAGGAGGGGGATACACAGGGGTCTAACTCTGCATTCTTAAAGAGAGGAGGGGGATACACAGGGGTCTAACTCTGCATTCTTAAAGAGAGGAGGGGGATACACAGGGGTCTAACTCTGCATTCTTAAAGAGAGGAGGGGGATACTCAGGGGTCTAACTCTGCATTCTTAAAGAGAGGAGGGGGATACACAGGGGTCTAACTCTGCATTCTTAAAGAGAGGAGTGGGATACACAGGGGTCTAACTCTGCATTCTTAAAGAGAGGAGGGGGATACACAGGGGTCTAACTCTGCATTCTTAAAGAGAGGAGGGGGATACACAGGTGTCTCACTCTGCATTCTTAAAGAGAGGAGGGGGATACACAGATGTCTCACTCTGCATTCTTAAAGAGAGGAGGGGGATACACAGGGGTCTAACTCTGCATTCTTAAAGAGAGGAGGGGTTTACACAGGTGTCTCACTCTGCATTCTTAAAGAGAGGAGGGGGATACACAGATGTCTCACTCTGCATTCTTAAAGAGAGGAGGGGGAGACACAGGGGTCTAACTCTGCATTCTTAAAGAGAGGAGAGGGATACACAGGGGTCTAACTCTGCATTCTTAAAGAGAGGAGGTGGATACACAGGTGTCTCACTCTGCATTCTTAAAGAGAGGAGGGGGATACACAGGGGTCTAACTCTGCATTCTTAAAGAGAGGAGGGGGATACACAGGGGGCTAACTCTGCATTCTTAAAGAGAGGAGGGGGATACACAGGGGTCTAACTCTGCATTCTTAAAGAGAGGAGAGGGATACACAGGTGTCTCACTCTGCATTCTTAAAGAGAGGAGAGGGCTACACAGGGGTCTAACTCTGCATTCTTAAAGAGAGGAGGTGGATACACAGGTGTCTCACTCTGCATTCTTAAAGAGAGGAGGGGGATACACAGGGGTCTCACTCGGCATTCTTAAAGACAGTAGGGGGATACACAGGGGTCTAACTCTGCATTCTTAAAGAGAGGAGGGGGATGCACAGGGGTCTAACTCTGCATTCTTGAAGAGAGGAGAGGGATACACAGGGGTCTAACTCTGCATTCTTAAAGAGAGGAGGGGGATACACAGATGTCTCACTCTGCATTCTTAAAGAGAGGAGAGGGATACACTGGGGTCTAACTCTGCATTCTTAAAGAGAGGAGGGGTTTACACAGGTGTCTCACTCTGCATTCTTAAAGAGAGGAGGGGGATACACAGGGGTCTAACTCTGCATTCTTAAAGAGAGGAGGGGGATACACAGGGGTCTAACTCTGCATTCTTAAAGAGAGGAGGGGGATACACAGATGTCTCACTCTGCATTCTTAAAGAGAGGAGAGGGATACACTGGGGTCTAACTCTGCATTCTTAAAGAGAGGAGGGGTTTACACAGATGTCTCACTCTGCATTCTTAAAGAGAGGAGGGGGATACACAGGGGTCTAACTCTGCATTCTTAAAGAGAGGAGGGGGATACACAGGGGTCTAACTCTGCATTCTTAAAGAGAGGCGAGGGATACACAGGGGTCTAACTCTGCATTCTTAAAGAGAGGAGGTGGATACACAGGTGTCTCACTCTGCATTCTTAAAGAGAGGAGGGGGATACACGGGTGTCTCACTCTGCATTCTTAAAGAGAGGAGGGGGATACACAGATGTCTCACTCTGCATTCTTAAAGAGAGGAGGGGTTTACACAGGTGTCTCACTCTGCATTCTTAAAGAGAGGAGGGGGATACACAGATGTCTCACTCTGCATTCTTAAAGAGAGGAGGGGGATACACAGGGGTCTAACTCTGCATTCTTAAAGAGAGGAGGGGGATACACAGGGGTCTAACTCTGCATTCTTAAAGAGAGGAGAGGGATACACAGGTGTCTCACTCTGCATTCTTAAAGAGAGGAGAGGGATACACAGGGTTCTAACTTTGCATTCTTAAAGAGAGGAGGGGGATACACAGGTGTCTCACTCTGCATTCTTAAAGAGAGGAGAGGGATACACAGGGGTCTAACTCTGCATTCTTAAAGAGAGGAGGGGGATACACAGGTGTCTCACTCTGCATTCTTAAAGAGAGGAGGGGGATACACAGGTGTCTCACTCTGCATTCTTAAAGAGAGGAGGGGGATACACAGGGGTCTAACTCTGCATTCTTAAAGAGAGGAGGGGGATACACAGGTGTCTCACTCTGCATTCTTAAAGAGAGGAGGGGGATACACAGGGGTCTAACTCTGCATTCTTAAAGAGAGGAGGTGGATACACAGGGTTCTAACTCTGCATTCTTAAAGAGAGGAGGGGGATACACAGGGGGCAAACTCTGCATTCTTAAAGAGGGGAGGGGTTACACAGGTGTCTCACTCTGCATTCTTAAAGAGGGGAGGGGTTACACAGGTGTCTCACTCTGCATTCTTAAAGAGAGGAGAGGGATACACAGGTGTTTCACTCTGCATTCTTAAAGAGAGGAGAGGGATACACAGGTGTCTCACTCTGCATTCTTAAAGAGGGGAGGGGTTACACAGGTGTCTCACTCTGCATTCTTAAAGAGAGGAGAGGGATACACAGGTGTCTCACTCTGCATTCTTAAAGAGAGGAGAGGGATACACAGGTGTCTCACTCTGCATTCTCAAAGAGAGGAGGGAGATACACAGGTGTCTCACTCTGCATTCTTAAAGAGGGGAGGGGTTACACAGGTGTCTCACTCGGCATTCTTAAAGAGAGGAGGGGGATACACAGGGGTCTAACTCTGCATTCTTAAAGAGAGGAGGGGGATACACAGATGTCTCACTCGGCATTCTTAAAGAGAGGAGTGGGATACACAGGGGTCTAACTCTGCATTCTTAAAGAGAGGAGGTTGATACACAGGGGGCTAACTCTGCATTCTTAAAGAGAGGAGGGGGATACACAGCTGTCTCACTCTGCATTCCTAAAGAGAGGAGGGGGATACACAGGGGTCTAACTCTGCATTCTTAAAGAGAGGAGGGGGATACACAGGGATCTAACTCTGCATTCTTAAAGAGAGGAGGGGGATACAAAGGTGTCTAACTCTGCATTCTTAAAGAGAGGAGAGGGATACACAGCTGTCTCACTCTGCATTCCTAAAGAGAGGAGGGGGATACACAGGGGTCTAACTCTGCATTCTTGAAGAGAGGAGGGGGATACACAGGGGTCTAACTCTGCATTCTTAAAGAGAGGAGAGGGATACACAGGGGTCTAACTCTGCATTCTTAAAGAGAGGAGGGGGATACACAGATGTCTCACTCTGCATTCTTAAAGAGAGGTGGGGGATACACAGGGGTCTAACTCGGCATTCTTAAAGAGAGGAGGGGGATACACAGGGGTCCAACTCTGCATTCTTAAAGAGAGGAGGGGGATACACAGGGGTCTAACTCTGCATTCTTAAAGAGAGGAGGGGGATACACAGGGGGCTAACTCTGCATTCTTAAAGAGAGGAGAGGGATACACAGGGGTCTAACTCTGCATTCTTAAAGAGAGGAGGGGGATACACAGGGGTCTAACTCTGCATTCTTAAAGAGAGGAGGGGGATACACAGGGGTCTAACTCTGCATTCTTAAAGAGAGGAGGGGGATACACAGGGGTCTAACTCTGCATTCTTAAAGAGAGGAGGGGGATACACAGGGGTCTAACTCTGCATTCTTAAAGAGAGGAGGGGGATACACAGGGGTCTAACTCTGCATTCTTAAAGAGAGGAGGGGGATACACAGGGGTCTAACTCTGCATTCTTAAAGAGAGGAGGGGGATACACAGATGTCTCACTCTGCATTCTTAAAGAGAGGAGAGGGATACACTGGGGTCTAACTCTGCATTCTTAAAGAGAGGAGGGGTTTACACAGGTGTCTCACTCTGCATTCCTAAAGAGAGGAGGGGGATACACAGGGGTCTAACTCTGCATTCTTAAAGAGAGGAGAGGGATACACAGCTGTCTCACTCTGCATTCCTAAAGAGAGGAGGGGGATACACAGGGGTCTAACTCTGCATTCTTGAAGAGAGGAGGGGGATACACAGGGGTCTAACTCTGCATTCTTAAAGAGAGGAGAGGGATACACAGGGGTCTAACTCTGCATTCTTAAAGAGAGGAGGGGGATACACAGGGGTCTCACTCTGCATTCTTAAAGAGAGGAGGGGGATACACAGGGGTCTAACTCTGCATTCTTGAAGAGAGGAGGGGGATACAGAGGTGTCTCAATCGGCATTCTTAAAGAGAGGAGGGGGATACACAGGGGTCCAACTCTGCATTCTTAAAGAGAGGAGGGGGATACACAGGGGTCTAACTCTGCATTCTTAAAGAGAGGAGGGGGATACACAGGGGTCTAACTCTGCATTCTTAAAGAGAGGAGGGGGATACACAGGGGTCTAACTCTGCATTCTTAAAGAGAGAAGGGGGATACACAGGGGTCTAACTCTGCATTCTTAAAGAGAGGAGGGGGATACACAGGGGTCTAACTCTGCATTCTTAAAGAGAGGAGTGGGATACACAGGGGTCTAACTCTGCATTCTTAAAGAGAGGAGGGGGATACACAGGGGTCTAACTCTGCATTCTTAAAGAGAGGAGGGGGATACACAGGTGTCTCACTCTGCATTCTTAAAGAGAGGAGGGGGATACACAGATGACTCACTCTGCATTCTTAAAGAGAGGAGGGGGATACACAGGGGTCCAACTCTGCATTCTTAAAGAGAGGAGGGGTTTACACAGGTGTCTCACTCTGCATTCTTAAAGAGAGGAGGGGGATACACAGATGTCTCACTCTGCATTCTTAAAGAGAGGAGGGGGATACACAGGGGTCTAACTCTGCATTCTTAAAGAGAGGAGAGGGATACACAGGGGTCTAACTCTGCATTCTTAAAGAGAGGAGGTGGATACACAGGTGTCTCACTCTGCATTCTTAAAGAGAGGAGGGGGATACACAGGGGTCTAACTCTGCATTCTTAAAGAGAGGAGGGGGATACACAGGGGGCTAACTCTGCATTCTTAAAGAGAGGAGGGGGATACACAGGGGTCTAACTCTGCATTCTTAAAGAGAGGAGAGGGATACACAGGTGTCTCACTCTGCATTCTTAAAGAGAGGAGAGGGCTACACAGGGGTCTAACTCTGCATTCTTAAAGAGAGGAGGTGGATACACAGGTGTCTCACTCTGCATTCTTAAAGAGAGGAGGGGGATACACAGGGGTCTCACTCGGCATTCTTAAAGACAGGAGGGGGATACACAGGGGTCTAACTCTGCATTCTTAAAGAGAGGAGGGGGATGCACAGGGGTCTAACTCTGCATTCTTGAAGAGAGGAGGGGGATACACAGGGGTCTAACTCTGCATTCTTAAAGAGAGGAGGGGGATACACAGGTGTCTCACTCGGCATTCTTAAAGAGAGGAGGGGGATACACAGGGGTCTAACTCTGCATTCTTAAAGAGAGGAGGGGGATACACAGATGTCTCACTCTGCATTCTTAAAGAGAGGAGGGGGATACACAGGGGTCTAACTCTGCATTCTTAAAGAGAGGAGGGGGATACACAGGGGTCTAACTCTGCATTCTTAAAGAGAGGAGGGGGATACACAGGGGTCTAACTCTGCATTCTTAAAGAGAGGAGGGGGATACACAGATGTCTCACTCTGCATTCTTAAAGAGAGGAGAGGGATACACTGGGGTCTAACTCTGCATTCTTAAAGAGAGGAGGGGTTTACACAGATGTCTCACTCTGCATTCTTAAAGAGAGGAGGGGGATACACAGGGGTCTAACTCTGCATTCTTAAAGAGAGGAGGGGGATACACAGGGGTCTAACTCTGCATTCTTAAAGAGAGGAGAGGGATACACAGGGGTCTAACTCTGCATTCTTAAAGAGAGGAGGTGGATACACAGGTGTCTCACTCTGCATTCTTAATGAGAGGAGGGGGATACACAGGTGTCTCACTCTGCATTCTTAAAGAGAGGAGGGGGATACACAGATGTCTCACTCTGCATTCTTAAAGAGAGGAGGGGTTTACACAGGTGTCTCACTCTGCATTCTTAAAGAGAGGAGGGGGATACACAGATGTCTCACTCTGCATTCTTAAAGAGAGGAGGGGGATACACAGGGGTCTAACTCTGCATTCTTAAAGAGAGGAGGGGGATACACAGTGGTCTAACTCTGCATTCTTAAAGAGAGGAGAGGGATACACAGGTGTCTCACTCTGCATTCTTAAAGAGAGGAGAGGGATACACAGGGTTCTAACTCTGCATTCTTAAAGAGAGGAGGGGGATACACAGGTGTCTCACTCTGCATTCTTAAAGAGAGGAGAGGGATACACAGGGGTCTAACTCTGCATTCTTAAAGAGAGGAGGGGGATACACAGGTGTCTCACTCTGCATTCTTAAAGAGAGGAGGGGGATACACAGGTGTCTCACTCTGCATTCTTTAAGAGAGGAGGGGGATACACAGGGGTCTAACTCTGCATTCTTAAAGAGAGGAGGGGGATACACAGGTGTCTCACTCTGCATTCTTAAAGAGAGGAGGGGGATACACAGGGGTCTAACACTGCATTCTTAAAGAGAGGAGGTGGATACACAGGGTTCTAACTCTGCATTCTTAAAGAGAGGAGGGGGATACACAGGGGGCAAACTCTGCATTCTTAAAGAGGGGAGGGGTTACACAGGTGTCTCACTCTGCATTCTTAAAGAGGGGAGGGGTTACACAGGTGTCTCACTCTGCATTCTTAAAGAGAGGAGAGGGATACACAGGTGTCTCACTCTGCATTCTTAAAGAGAGGAGAGGGATACACAGGTGTCTCACTCTGCATTCTCAAAGAGAGGAGGGAGATACACAGGTGTCTCACTCTGCATTCTTAAAGAGGGGAGGGGTTACACAGGTGTCTCACTCTGCATTCTTAAAGAGAGGAGGGGGATACACAGGTGTCTCACTCTGCATTCTTAAAGAGGGGAGGGGTTACACAGGTGTCTCACTCTGCATTCTTAAAGAGAGGAGAGGGATACACAGGTGTCTCACTCTGCATTCTTAAAGAGAGGAGAGGGATACACAGGTGTCTCACTCTGCATTCTTAAAGAGGGGAGGGGGATACACAGGTGTCTCACTCTGCATTCTTAAAGAGGGGAGAGGTTACACAGGTGTCTCACTCTGCATTCTTAAAGAGAGGAGGGGGATACACAGGTGTCTCACTCTGCATTCTTAAAGAGAGGAGGGGGATACACAGGTGTCTCACTCTGCATTCTTAAAGAGGGGAGGGGTTACACAGGTGTCTCACTCTGCATTCTTAAAGAGAGGAGGGGGATACACAGGTGTCTCACTCTGCATTCTTAAAGAGAGGAGGGGGATACACAGGGGTCTAACTCTGCATTCTTAAAGAGAGGAGGGGGATACACAGGTGTCTCACTCTGCATTCTTAAAGAGAGGAGGGGGATACACAGGGGTCTAACTCTGCATTCTTAAAGAGAGGAGGTGGATACACAGGGGGCTAACTCTGCATTCTTAAAGAGAGGAAGGGGGATACACAGGGTTCTAACTCTGCATTCTTAAAGAGAGGAGGGGGATACACAGGTGTCTCACTCTGCATTCTTAAAGAGGGGAGGGGTTACACAGGTGTCTCACTCTGCATTCTTAAAGAGAGGAGGGGGATACACAGGTGTCTCACTCTGCATTCTTAAAGAGAGGAGGGGGATACACAGGGGTCTAACTCTGCATTCTTAAAGAGAGGAGGGGGATATGCAGGTGTCTCACTCTGCATTCTTAAAGAGAGGAGGGGGATACACAGGGGTGTCACTCTGCATTCTTAAAGAGAGGAGGTGGATACACAGGGTTCTAACTCTGCATTCTTAAAGAGAGGAGGGGGATACACAGGGGGCAAACTCTGCATTCTTAAAGAGGGGAGGGGTTACACAGGTGTCTCACTCTGCATTCTTAAAGAGGGGAGGGGTTACACAGGTGTCTCACTCTGCATTCTTAAAGAGAGGAGAGGGATACACAGGTGTCTCACTCTGCATTCTTAAAGAGAGGAGAGGGATACACAGGTGTCTCACTCTGCATTCTTAAAGAGGGGAGGGGTTACACAGGTGTCTCACTCTGCATTCTTAAAGAGAGGAGAGGGATACACAGGTGTCTCACTCTGCATTCTTAAAGAGAGGAGAGGGATACACAGGTGTCTCACTCTGCATTCTCAAAGAGAGGAGGGAGATACACAGGTGTCTCACTCTGCATTCTTAAAGAGGGGAGGGGTTACACAGGTGTCTCACTCGGCATTCTTAAAGAGAGGAGGGGGATACACAGGGGTCTAACTCTGCATTCTTAAAGAGAGGAGGGGGATACACAGATGTCTCACTCGGCATTCTTAAAGAGAGGAGTGGGATACACAGGGGTCTAACTCTGCATTCTTAAAGAGAGGAGGTTGATACACAGGGGGCTAACTCTGCATTCTTAAAGAGAGGAGGGGGATACACAGCTGTCTCACTCTGCATTCCTAAAGAGAGGAGGGGGATACACAGGGGTCTAACTCTGCATTCTTAAAGAGAGGAGGGGGATACACAGGGATCTAACTCTGCATTCTTAAAGAGAGGAGGGGGATACACAGGTGTCTAACTCTGCATTCTTAAAGAGAGGAGAGGGATACACAGCTGTCTCACTCTGCATTCCTAAAGAGAGGAGGGGGATACACAGGGGTCTAACTCTGCATTCTTGAAGAGAGGAGGGGGATACACAGGGGTCTAACTCTGCATTCTTAAAGAGAGGAGAGGGATACACAGGGGTCTAACTCTGCATTCTTAAAGAGAGGAGGGGGATACACAGATGTCTCACTCTGCATTCTTAAAGAGAGGTGGGGGATACACAGGGGTCTAACTCTGCATTCTTGAAGAGAGGAGGGGGATACACAGGTGTCTCACTCGGCATTCTTAAAGAGAGGAGGGGGGATACACAGGGGTCCAACTCTGCATTCTTAAAGAGAGGAGGGGGATACACAGGGGTCTAACTCTGCATTCTTAAAGAGAGGAGGGGGATACACAGGGGGCTAACTCTGCATTCTTAAAGAGAGGAGAGGGATACACAGGGGTCTAACTCTGCATTCTTAAAGAGAGGAGGGGGATACACAGGGGTCTAACTCTGCATTCTTAAAGAGAGGAGGGGGATACACAGGGGTCTAACTCTGCATTCTTAAAGAGAGGAGGGGGATACACAGGGGTCTAACTCTGCATTCTTAAAGAGAGGAGGGGGATACACAGGGGTCTAACTCTGCATTCTTAAAGAGAGGAGGGGGATACACAGGGGTCTAACTCTGCATTCTTAAAGAGAGGAGGGGGATACACAGGGGTCTAACTCTGCATTCTTAAAGAGAGGAGGGGGATACACAGATGTCTCACTCTGCATTCTTAAAGAGAGGAGAGGGATACACTGGGGTCTAACTCTGCATTCTTAAAGAGAGGAGGGGTTTACACAGGTGTCTCACTCTGCATTCCTAAAGAGAGGAGGGGGATACACAGGGGTCTAACTCTGCATTCTTAAAGAGAGGAGAGGGATACACAGCTGTCTCACTCTGCATTCCTAAAGAGAGGAGGGGGATACACAGGGGTCTAACTCTGCATTCTTGAAGAGAGGAGGTGGATACACAGGGGTCTAACTCTGCATTCTTAAAGAGAGGAGAGGGATACACAGGGGTCTAACTCTGCATTCTTAAAGAGAGGAGGGGGATACACAGGGGTCTCACTCTGCATTCTTAAAGAGAGGAGGGGGATACACAGGGGTCTAACTCTGCATTCTTGAAGAGAGGAGGGGGATACAGAGGTGTCTCAATCGGCATTCTTAAAGAGAGGAGGGGGATACACAGGGGTCCAACTCTGCATTCTTAAAGAGAGGAGGGGGATACACAGGGGTCTAACTCTGCATTCTTAAAGAGAGGAGGGGGATACACAGGGGTCTAACTCTGCATTCTTAAAGAGAGGAGGGGGATACACAGGGGTCTAACTCTGCATTCTTAAAGAGAGATGGGGGATACACAGGGGTCTAACTCTGCATTCTTAAAGAGAGGAGGGGGATACACAGGGGTCTCACTCTGCATTCTTAAAGAGAGGAGTGGGATACACAGGGGTCTAACTCTGCATTCTTAAAGAGAGGAGGGGGATACACAGGGGTCTAACTCTGCATTCTTAAAGAGAGGAGGGGGATACACAGGTGTCTCACTCTGCATTCTTAAAGAGAGGAGGGGGATACACAGATGTCTCACTCTGCATTCTTAAAGAGAGGAGGGGGATACACAGGGGTCCAACTCTGCATTCTTAAAGAGAGGAGGGGTTTACACAGGTGTCTCACTCTGCATTCTTAAAGAGAGGAGGGGGATACACAGATGTCTCACTCTGCATTCTTAAAGAGAGGAGGGGGATACACAGGGGTCTAACTCTGCATTCTTAAAGAGAGGAGAGGGATACACAGGGGTCTAACTCTGCATTCTTAAAGAGAGGAGGTGGATACACAGGTGTCTCACTCTGCATTCTTAAAGAGAGGAGGGGGATACACAGGGGTCTAACTCTGCATTCTTAAAGAGAGGAGGGGGATACACAGGGGGCTAACTCTGCATTCTTAAAGAGAGGAGGGGGATACACAGGGGTCTAACTCTGCATTCTTAAAGAGAGGAGAGGGATACACAGGTGTCTCACTCTGCATTCTTAAAGAGAGGAGAGGGCTACACAGGGGTCTAACTCTGCATTCTTAAAGAGAGGAGGTGGATACACAGGTGTCTCACTCTGCATTCTTAAAGAGAGGAGGGGGATACACAGGGGTCTCACTCGGCATTCTTAAAGACAGGAGGGGGATACACAGGGGTCTACCTCTGCATTCTTAAAGAGAGGAGGGGGATGCACAGGGGTCTAACTCTGCATTCTTGAAGAGAGGAGGGGGATACACAGGGGTCTAACTCTGCATTCTTAAAGAGAGGAGGGGGATACACAGGTGTCTCACTCGGCATTCTTAAAGAGAGGAGGGGGATACACAGGGGTCTAACTCTGCATTCTTAAAGAGAGGAGGGGGATACACAGATGTCTCACTCTGCATTCTTAAAGAGAGGAGGGGGATACACAGGGGTCTAACTCTGCATTCTTAAAGAGAGGAGGGGGATACACAGGGGTCTAACTCTGCATTCTTAAAGAGAGGAGGGGGATACACAGGGGTCTAACTCTGCATTCTTAAAGAGAGGAGGGGGATACACAGATGTCTCACTCTGCATTCTTAAATAGAGGAGAGGGATACACTGGGGTCTAACTCTGCATTCTTAAAGAGAGGAGGGGTTTACACAGGTGTCTCACTCTGCATTCTTAAAGAGAGGAGGGGGATACACAGGGGTCTAACTCTGCATTCTTAAAGAGAGGAGGGGGATACACAGGGGTCTAACTCTGCATTCTTAAAGAGAGGAGGGGGATACACAGATGTCTCACTCTGCATTCTTAAAGAGAGGAGAGGGATACACTGGGGTCTAACTCTGCATTCTTAAAGAGAGGAGGGGTTTACACAGATGTCTCACTCTGCATTCTTAAAGAGAGGAGGGGGATACACAGGGGTCTAACTCTGCATTCTTAAAGAGAGGAGGGGGATACACAGGGGTCTAACTCTGCATTCTTAAAGAGAGGTGAGGGATACACAGGGGTCTAACTCTGCATTCTTAAAGAGAGGAGGGGGATACACAGGGGTCTAACTCTGCATTCTTAAAGAGAGGAGGGGGATACACAGGGGTCTAACTCTGCATTCTTAAAGAGAGGAGAGGGATACACAGGTGACTCACTCTGCATTCTTAAAGAGAGGAGAGGGATACACAGGGTTCTAACTCTGCATTCTTAAAGAGAGGAGGGGGATACACAGGTGTCTCACTCTGCATTCTTAAAGAGAGGAGAGGGATACACAGGGGTCTAACTCTGCATTCTTAAAGAGAGGAGGGGGATACACAGGTGTCTCACTCTGCATTCTTAAAGAGAGGAGGGGGATACACAGGTGTCTCACTCTGCATTCTTAAAGAGAGGAGGGGGATACACAGGGGTCTAACTCTGCATTCTTAAAGAGAGGAGGGGGATACACAGGTGTCTCACTCTGCATTCTTAAAGAGAGGAGGGGGATACACAGGGGTCTAACTCTGCATTCTTAAAGAGAGGAGGTGGATACACAGGGTTCTAACTCTGCATTCTTAAAGAGAGGAGGGGGATACACAGGGGGCAAACTCTGCATTCTTAAAGAGGGGAGGGGTTACACAGGTGTCTCACTCTGCATTCTTAAAGAGGGGAGGGGTTACACAGGTGTCTCACTCTGCATTCTTAAAGAGAGGAGAGGGATACACAGGTGTCTCACTCTGCATTCTTAAAGAGAGGAGAGGGATACACAGGTGTCTCACTCTGCATTCTCAAAGAGAGGAGGGAGATACACAGGTGTCTCACTCTGCATTCTTAAAGAGGGGAGGGGTTACACAGGTGTCTCACTCTGCATTCTTAAAGAGAGGAGGGGGATACACAGGTGTCTCACTCTGCATTCTTAAAGAGGGGAGGGGTTACACAGGTGTCTCACTCTGCATTCTTAAAGAGAGGAGAGGGATACACAGGTGTCTCACTCTGCATTCTTAAAGAGAGGAGAGGGATACACAGGTGTCTCACTCTGCATTCTTAAAGAGGGGAGGGGGATACACAGGTGTCTCACTCTGCATTCTTAAAGAGGGGAGGGGTTACACAGGTGTCTCACTCTGCATTCTTAAAGAGAGGAGGGGGATACACAGGTGTCTCACTCTGCATTCTTAAAGAGAGGAGGGGGATACACAGGTGTCTCACTCTGCATTCTTAAAGAGGGGAGGGGTTACACAGGTGTCTCACTCTGCATTCTTAAAGAGAGGAGGGGTATACACAGGTGTCTCACTCTGCATTCTTAAAGAGAGGAGGGGGATACACAGGGGTCTAACTCTGCATTCTTAAAGAGAGGAGGGGGATACACAGGTGTCTCACTCTGCATTCTTAAAGAGAGGAGGGGGATACACAGGGGTCTAACTCTGCATTCTTAAAGAGAGGAGGTGGATACACAGGGGGCTAACTCTGCATTCTTAAAGAGAGGAAGGGGGATACACAGGGTTCTAACTCTGCATTCTTAAAGAGAGGAGGGGGATACACAGGTGTCTCACTCTGCATTCTTAAAGAGGGGAGGGGTTACACAGGTGTCTCACTCTGCATTCTTAAAGAGAGGAGGGGGATACACAGGTGTCTCACTCTGCATTCTTAAAGAGAGGAGGGGGATACACAGGGGTCTAACTCTGCATTCTTAAAGAGAGGAGGGGGATATGCAGGTGTCTCACTCTGCATTCTTAAAGAGAGGAGGGGGATACACAGGGGTGTCACTCTGCATTCTTAAAGAGAGGAGGGGGATACACAGGGGTCTAACTCTGCATTCTTAAAGAGAGGAGGGGGATACACAGGTGTCTCACTCTGCATTCTTAAAGAGAGGAGAGGGATACACAGGGGTCTAACTCTGCATTCTTAAAGAGAGGAGGTGGATACACAGGTGTCTCACTCTGCATTCTTAATGAGAGGAGGGGGATACACAGGTGTCTCACTCTGCATTCTTAAAGAGAGGAGGGGGATACACAGATGTCTCACTCTGCATTCTTAAAGAGAGGAGGGGTTTACACAGGTGTCTCACTCTGCATTCTTAAAGAGAGGAGGGGGATACACAGGGGTCTAACTCTGCATTCTTAAAGAGAGGAGGGGGATACACAGGGGTCTAACTCTGCATTCTTAAAGAGAGGAGAGGGATACACAGGTGTCTCACTCTGCATTCTTAAAGAGAGGAGAGGGATACACAGGGTTCTAACTCTGCATTCTTAAAGAGAGGAGGGGGATACACAGGTGTCTCACTCTGCATTCTTAAAGAGAGGAGAGGGATACACAGGGGTCTAACTCTGCATTCTTAAAGAGAGGAGGGGGATACACAGGTGTCTCACTCTGCATTCTTAAAGAGAGGAGGGGGATACACAGGTGTCTCACTCTGCATTCTTAAAGAGAGGAGGGGGATACACAGGGGTCTAACTCTGCATTCTTAAAGAGAGGAGGGGGATACACAGGTGTCTCACTCTGCATTCTTAAAGAGAGGAGGGGGATACACAGGGGTCTAACTCTGCATTCTTAAAGAGAGGAGGTGGATACACAGGGTTCTAACTCTGCATTCTTAAAGAGAGGAGGGGGATACACAGGGGGCAAACTCTGCATTCTTAAAGAGGGGAGGGGTTACACAGGTGTCTCACTCTGCATTCTTAAAGAGGGGAGGGGTTACACAGGTGTCTCACTCTGCATTCTTAAAGAGAGGAGAGGGATACACAGGTGTCTCACTCTGCATTCTTAAAGAGGGAAGGGGGATACACAGGTGTCTCACTCTGCATTCTTAAAGAGGGGAGGGGTTACACAGGTGTCTCACTCTGCATTCTTAAAGAGAGGAGGGGGATACACAGGTGTCTCACTCTGCATTCTTAAAGAGAGGAGGGGGATACACAGGTGTCTCACTCTGCATTCTTAAAGAGGGGAGGGGTTACACAGGTGTCTCACTCTGCATTCTTAAAGAGAGGAGGGGTATACACAGGTGTCTCACTCTGCATTCTTAAAGAGAGGAGGGGGATACACAGGGGTCTAACTCTGCATTCTTAAAGAGAGGAGGGGGATACACAGGTGTCTCACTCTGCATTCTTAAAGAGAGGAGGGGATACACAGGGGTCTAACTCTGCATTCTTAAAGAGAGGAGGTGGATACACAGGGGGCTAACTCTGCATTCTTAAAGAGAGGAAGGGGGATACACAGGGTTCTAACTCTGCATTCTTAAAGAGAGGAGGGGGATACACAGGTGTCTCACTCTGCATTCTTAAAGAGGGGAGGGGTTACACAGGTGTCTCACTCTGCATTCTTAAAGAGAGGAGGGGGATACACAGGTGTCTCACTCTGCATTCTTAAAGAGAGGAGGGGGATACACAGGGGTCTAACTCTGCATTCTTAAAGAGAGGAGGGGGATATGCAGGTGTCTCACTCTGAATTCTTAAAGAGAGGAGGGGGATACACAGGGGTGTCACTCTGCATTCTTAAAGAGAGGAGGGGGATACACAGGGGTCTAACTCTGCATTCTTAAAGAGAGGAGGGGGATACACAGGTGTCTCACTCTGCATTCTTAAAGAGAGGAGAGGGATACACAGGGGTCTAACTCTGCATTCTTAAAGAGAGGAGGTGGATACACAGGTGTCTCACTCTGCATTCTTAATGAGAGGAGGGGGATACACAGTTGTCTCACTCTGCATTCTTAAAGAGAGGAGGGGGATACACAGATGTCTCACTCTGCATTCTTAAAGAGAGGAGGGGTTTACACAGGTGTCTCACTCTGCATTCTTAAAGAGAGGAGGGGGATACACAGGGGTCTAACTCTGCATTCTTAAAGAGAGGAGGGGGATACACAGGGGTCTAACTCTGCATTCTTAAAGAGAGGAGAGGGATACACAGGTGTCTCACTCTGCATTCTTAAAGAGAGGAGAGGGATACACAGGGTTCTAACTCTGCATTCTTAAAGAGAGGAGGGGGATACACAGGTGTCTCACTCTGCATTCTTAAAGAGAGGAGAGGGATACACAGGGGTCTAACTCTGCATTCTTAAAGAGAGGAGGGGGATACACAGGTGTCTCACTCTGCATTCTTAAAGAGAGGAGGGGGATACACAGGTGTCTCACTCTGCATTCTTAAAGAGAGGAGGGGGATACACAGGGGTCTAACTCTGCATTCTTAAAGAGAGGAGGGGGATACACAGGTGTCTCACTCTGCATTCTTAAAGAGAGGAGGGGGATACACAGGGGTCTAACTCTGCATTCTTAAAGAGAGGAGGTGGATACACAGGGTTCTAACTCTGCATTCTTAAAGAGAGGAGGGGGATACACAGGGGGCAAACTCTGCATTCTTAAAGAGGGGAGGGGTTACACAGGTGTCTCACTCTGCATTCTTAAAGAGGGGAGGGGTTACACAGGTGTCTCACTCTGCATTCTTAAAGAGAGGAGAGGGATACACAGGTGTCTCACTCTGCATTCTTAAAGAGAGGAGAGGGATACACAGGTGTCTCACTCTGCATTCTCAAAGAGAGGAGGGAGATACACAGGTGTCTCACTCTGCATTCTTAAAGAGGGGAGGGGTTACACAGGTGTCTCACTCTGCATTCTTAAAGAGAGGAGGGGGATACACAGGTGTCTCACTCTGCATTCTTAAAGAGGGGAGGGGTTACACAGGTGTCTCACTCTGCATTCTTAAAGAGAGGAGAGGGATACACAGGTGTCTCACTCTGCATTCTTAAAGAGAGGAGAGGGATACACAGGTGTCTCACTCTGCATTCTTAAAGAGGGGAGGGGGATACACAGGTGTCTCACTCTGCATTCTTAAAGAGGGGAGGGGTTACACAGGTGTCTCACTCTGCATTCTTAAAGAGAGGAGGGGGATACACAGGTGTCTCACTCTGCATTCTTAAAGAGAGGAGGGGGATACACAGGTGTCTCACTCTGCATTCTTAAAGAGGGGAGGGGTTACACAGGTGTCTCACTCTGCATTCTTAAAGAGAGGAGGGGTATACACAGGTGTCTCACTCTGCATTCTTAAAGAGAGGAGGGGGATACACAGGGGTCTAACTCTGCATTCTTAAAGAGAGGAGGGGGATACACAGGTGTCTCACTCTGCATTCTTAAAGAGAGGAGGGGGATACACAGGGGTCTAACTCTGCATTCTTAAAGAGAGGAGGTGGATACACAGGGGGCTAACTCTGCATTCTTAAAGAGAGGAAGGGGGATACACAGGGTTCTAACTCTGCATTCTTAAAGAGAGGAGGGGGATACACAGGTGTCTCACTCTGCATTCTTAAAGAGGGGAGGGGTTACACAGGTGTCTCACTCTGCATTCTTAAAGAGAGGAGGGGGATACACAGGTGTCTCACTCTGCATTCTTAAAGAGAGGAGGGGGATACACAGGGGTCTAACTCTGCATTCTTAAAGAGAGGAGGGGGATATGCAGGTGTCTCACTCTGCATTCTTAAAGAGAGGAGGGGGATACACAGGGGTGTCACTCTGCATTCTTAAAGAGAGGAGGGGGATACACAGGGGTCTAACTCTGCATTCTTAAAGAGAGGAGGGGGATACACAGGTGTCTCACTCTGCATTCTTAAAGAGAGGAGGGGGATACACAGGTGTCTAACTCTGCATTCTTAAAGAGAGGAGGGGGATACACAGGTGTCTCACTCTGCATTCTTAAAGAGGGGAGGGGTTACACAGGTGTCTCACTCTGCATTCTTAAAGAGAGGAGGGGGATACACAGGTGTCTCACTCTGCATTCTTAAAGAGAGGAGGGGGATACACAGGGGTCTAACTCTGCATTCTTAAAGAGAGGAGGGGGATACACAGGTGTCTCACTCTGCATTCTTAAAGAGGGGAGGGGTTACACAGGTGTCTCACTCTGCATTCTTAAAGAGAGGAGGGGGATACACAGGTGTCTCACTCTGCATTCTTAAAGAGAGGAGGGGGATACACAGGGGTCTAACTCTGCATTCTTAAAGAGAGGAGGGGGATACACAGGTGTCTCACTCTGCATTCTTAAAGAGTGAGAGGGATACACAGGGTTCTAACTCTGCATTCTTAAAGAGAGGAGGAGGATACACAGGTGTCTCACTCTGCATTCTTAAAGAGGGGAGGGGTTACACAGGTGTCTCACTCTGCATTCTTAAAGAGAGGAGGGGGATACACAGGGGTCTCACTCTGCATTCTTAAAGAGAGGAGGGGGATACACAGGGGTCTAACTCTGCATTCTTAAAGAGAGGAGGGGGATACACAGGGGTCTAACTCTGCATTCTTAAAGAGAGGAGGGGGATACACAGGGGTCTCACTCTGCATTCTTAAAGAGAGGAGGGGGATACACAGGGGTCTAACTCTGCATTCTTAAAGAGAGGAGGGGGATACACAGGGGTCTCACTCTGCATTCTTAAAGAGAGGAGGGGGATACACAGGGGTCTCAGTCTGCATTCTTAAAGAGAGGAGGGGGATACACAGGGGTCTAACTCTGCATTCTTAAAGAGAGGAGAGGGATACACAGGTGTCTCAATCTGCATTCTTAAAGAGAGGAGGGGGATACACAGGTGTCCCACTCTGCATTCTTAACGAGAGGAGGGGGATACACAGGTGTCTCACTCAGCATTCTTAAAGAGAGGAGGGGGATACACAGGGGTCTTACTCTGCATTCTTAAAGAGAGGAGGGGGATACACAGGTGTCTCACTCTGCATTCTTAACGAGAGGAGGTGGATACACAGGTGTCTCACTCTGCATTCTTAAAGAGAGGAGGGGGATACACAGGGGTCTTACTCTGCATTCTTAAAGAGAGGAGGGGGATACACAGGTGTCTCACTCTGCATTCTTAAAGAGAGGAGGGGGATACACAGGGGTCTAACTCTGCATTCTTAAAGAGAGGAGGTGGATACACAAGGGTCTAACTCTGCATTCTTAAAGAGAGGAGGGGGATACACAGGGGTCTAACTCTGCATTCTTAAAGAGAGGAGGGGGATACACAAGGGTCTAACTCTGCATTCTTAAAGAGAGGAGGGGGATACACAGGGGTCTAACTCTGCATTCTTAAAGAGAGGAGGTGGATACACAAGGGTCTAACTCTGCATTCTTAAAGAGAGGAGGGGGATACACAGGGGTCTAACTCTGCATTCTTAAAGAGAGGAGGGGGATACACAGGTGTCTCACTCGGCATTCTTAAAGAGAGGAGGGGGATACACAGGGGTCTAACTCTGCATTCTTAAAGAGAGGAGGGGGATACACAGATGTCTCACTCTGCATTCTTAAAGAGAGGAGGGGGATACACAGGGGTCTAACTCTGCATTCTTAAAGAGAGGAGGGGGATACACAGGGGTCTAACTCTGCATTCTTAAAGAGAGGAGGGGGATACACAGGGGTCTAACTCTGCATTCTTAAAGAGAGGAGGGGGATACACAGATGTCTCACTCTGCATTCTTAAAGAGAGGAGAGGGATACACTGGGGTCTAACTCTGCATTCTTAAAGAGAGGAGGGGTTTACACAGGTGTCTCACTCTGCATTCTTAAAGAGAGGAGGGGGATACACAGGGGTCTAACTCTGCATTCTTAAAGAGAGGAGGGGGATACACAGGGGTCTAACTCTGCATTCTTAAAGAGAGGAGGGGGATACACAGATGTCTCACTCTGCATTCTTAAAGAGAGGAGAGGGATACACTGGGGTCTAACTCTGCATTATTAAAGAGAGGAGGGGTTTACACAGATGTCTCACTCTGCATTCTTAAAGAGAGGAGGGGGATACACAGGGGTCTAACTCTGCATTCTTAAAGAGAGGAGGGGGATACACAGGGGTCTAACTCTGCATTCTTAAAGAGAGGAGAGGGATACACAGGGGTCTAACTCTGCATTCTTAAAGAGAGGAGGTGGATACACAGGTGTCTCACTCTGCATTCTTAAAGAGAGGAGGGGGATACACAGGTGTCTCACTCTGCATTCTTAAAGAGAGGAGGGGGATACACAGATGTCTCACTCTGCATTCTTAAAGAGAGGAGGGGTTTACACAGGTGTCTCACTCTGCATTCTTAAAGAGAGGAGGGGGATACACAGATGTCTCACTCTGCATTCTTAAAGAGAGGAGGGGGATACACAGGGGTCTAACTCTGCATTCTTAAAGAGAGGAGGGGGATACACAGGGGTCTAACTCTGCATTCTTAAAGAGAGGAGAGGGATACACAGGTGTCTCACTCTGCATTCTTAAAGAGAGGAGAGGGATACACAGGGTTCTAACTCTGCATTCTTAAAGAGAGGAGGGGGATACACAGGTGTCTCACTCTGCATTCTTAAAGAGAGGAGAGGGATACACAGGGGTCTAACTCTGCATTCTTAAAGAGAGGAGGGGGATACACAGGTGTCTCACTCTGCATTCTTAAAGAGAGGAGGGGGATACACAGGTGTCTCACTCTGCATTCTTAAAGAGAGGAGGGGGATACACAGGGGTCTAACTCTGCATTCTTAAAGAGAGGAGGGGGATACACAGGTGTCTCACTCTGCATTCTTAAAGAGAGGAGGGGGATACACAGGGGTCTAACTCTGCATTCTTAAAGAGAGGAGGTGGATACACAGGGTTCTAACTCTGCATTCTTAAAGAGAGGAGGGGGATACACAGGGGGCAAACTCTGCATTCTTAAAGAGGGGAGGGGTTACACAGGTGTCTCACTCTGCATTCTTAAAGAGGGGAGGGGTTACACAGGTGTCTCACTCTGCATTCTTAAAGAGAGGAGAGGGATACACAGGTGTCTCACTCTGCATTCTTAAAGAGAGGAGAGGGATACACAGGTGTCTCACTCTGCATTCTCAAAGAGAGGAGGGAGATACACAGGTGTCTCACTCTGCATTCTTAAAGAGGGGAGGGGTTACACAGATGTCTCACTCTGCATTCTTAAAGAGAGGAGGGGGATACACAGGTGTCTCACTCTGCATTCTTAAAGAGGGGAGGGGTTACACAGGTGTCTCACTCTGCATTCTTAAAGAGAGGAGAGGGATACACAGGTGTCTCACTCTGCATTCTTAAAGAGAGGAGAGGGATACACAGGTGTCTCACTCTGCATTCTTAAAGAGGGGAGGGGGATACACAGGTGTCTCACTCTGCATTCTTAAAGAGGGGAGGGGTTACACAGGTGTCTCACTCTGCATTCTTAAAGAGAGGAGGGGGATACACAGGTGTCTCACTCTGCATTCTTAAAGAGAGGAGGGGGATACACAGGTGTCTCACTCTGCATTCTTAAAGAGGGGAGGGGTTACACAGGTGTCTCACTCTGCATTCTTAAAGAGAGGAGGGGGATACACAGGTGTCTCACTCTGCATTCTTAAAGAGAGGAGGGGGATACACCGGGGTCTAACTCTGCATTCTTAAAGAGAGGAGGGGGATACACAGGTGTCTCACTCTGCATTCTTAAAGAGAGGAGGGGGATACACAGGGGTCTAACTCTGCATTCTTAAAGAGAGGAGGTGGATACACAGGGGGCTAACTCTGCATTCTTAAAGAGAGGAAGGGGGATACACAGGGTTCTAACTCTGCATTCTTAAAGAGAGGAGGGGGATACACAGGTGTCTCACTCTGCATTCTTAAAGAGGGGAGGGGTTACACAGGTGTCTCACTCTGCATTCTTAAAGAGAGGAGGGGGATACACAGGTGTCTCACTCTGCATTCTTAAAGAGAGGAGGGGGATACACAGGGGTCTAACTCTGCATTCTTAAAGAGAGGAGGGGGATATGCAGGTGTCTCACTCTGCATTCTTAAAGAGAGGAGGGGGATACACAGGGGTGTCACTCTGCATTCTTAAAGAGAGGAGGGGGATACACAGGGGTCTAACTCTGCATTCTTAAAGAGAGGAGGGGGATACACAGGTGTCTCACTCTGCATTCTTAAAGAGAGGAGGGGGATACACAGGTGTCTAACTCTGCATTCTTAAAGAGAGGAGGGGGATACACAGGTGTCTCACTCTGCATTCTTAAAGAGGGGAGGGGTTACACAGGTGTCTCACTCTGCATTCTTAAAGAGAGGAGGGGGATACACAGGTGTCTCACTCTGCATTCTTAAAGAGAGGAGGGGGATACACAGGGGTCTAACTCTGCATTCTTAAAGAGAGGAGGGGGATACACAGGTGTCTCACTCTGCATTCTTAAAGAGGGGAGGGGTTACACAGGTGTCTCACTCTGCATTCTTAAAGAGAGGAGGGGGATACACAGGTGTCTCACTCTGCATTCTTAAAGAGAGGAGGGGGATACACAGGGGTCTAACTCTGCATTCTTAAAGAGAGGAGGGGGATACACAGGTGTCTCACTCTGCATTCTTAAAGAGAGGAGAGGGATACACAGGGTTCTAACTCTGCATTCTTAAAGAGAGGAGGAGGATACACAGGTGTCTCACTCTGCATTCTTAAAGAGGGGAGGGGTTACACAGGTGTCTCACTCTGCATTCTTAAAGAGAGGAGGGGGATACACAGGGGTCTCACTCTGCATTCTTAAAGAGAGGAGGGGGATACACAGGGGTCTAACTCTGCATTCTTAAAGAGAGGAGGGGGATACACAGGGGTCTAACTCTGCATTCTTAAAGAGAGGAGGGGGATACACAGGGGTCTCACTCTGCATTCTTAAAGAGAGGAGGGGGATACACAGGGGTCTAACTCTGCATTCTTAAAGAGAGGAGGGGGATACACAGGGGTCTCACTCTGCATTCTTAAAGAGAGGAGGGGGATACACAGGGGTCTAACTCTGCATTCTTAAAGAGAGGAGAGGGATACACAGGTGTCTCACTCTGCATTCTTAACGAGAGGAGGGGGATACACAGGGGTCTAACTCTGCATTCTTAAAGAGAGGAGGGGGATACACAGGTGTCTCACTCTGCATTCTTAACGAGAGGAGGTGGATACACAGGTGTCTCACTCTGCATTCTTAAAGAGAGGAGGGGGATACACAGGGGTCTTACTCTGCATTCTTAAATAGAGGAGGGGGATACACAGGTGTCTCACTCTGCATTCTTAAAGAGAGGAGGGGGATACACAGGGGTCTAACTCTGCATTCTTAAAGAGAGGAGGTGGATACACAAGGGTCTAACTCTGCATTCTTAAAGAGAGGAGGGGGATACACAGGGGTCTAACTCTGCATTCTTAAAGAGAGGAGGGGGATACACAAGGGTCTAACTCTGCATTCTTAAAGAGAGGAGGGGGATACACAGGGGTCTAACTCTGCATTCTTAAAGAGAGGAGGTGGATACACAAGGGTCTAACTCTGCATTCTTAAAGAGAGGAGGGGGATACACAGGGGTCTAACTCTGCATTTTTAAAGAGAGGAGGGGGATACACAAGGGTCTAACTCTGCATTCTTAAAGAGAGGAGGGGGATACACAGGGGTCTAACTCTGCATTCTTAAAGAGAGGAGGGGGTTACACAGGTGTTTCACTCTGCATTCTTAAAGAGAGGAGGGGTTACACAAGTGTCTCACTCTGCATTATTAAAGAGAGGAGGGGAATACACAGGGGGCTAACTCTGCATTCTTAAAGAGAGGAGGGGGATACACAGGTGTCTCACTCTGCATTCTTAAAGAGAGGAGGGGAATACACAGGGGGCTAACTCTGCATTCTTAAAGAGAGGAGGGGGTTACACAGGGGTCTCACTCTGCATTCTTAAAGAGAGGAGGGGAATACACAGGGGGCTAACTCTGCATTCTTAAAGAGAGGAGGGGGATACACAGGTGTCTCAATCTGCATTCTTAAAGAGAGGAGGGGAATACACAGGGGGCTAACTCTGCATTCTTAAAGAGAGGAGAGGGATACACAGGGGTCTCACTCTGCATTCTTAAAGAGAGGAGGGAGAGGGATGTGCAGGGATCTAACTCTGCATTCTTAAAGGGAGGAGGGGGATACACAGGGGTCTAACTCTGCATTCTTAAAGAGAGGAGGGGGATATGCAGGGGTCTAACTCTGCATTCTTAAAGGGAGGAGGGGGATACACAGGGGTCTAACTCTGCATTCATAAAGGGAGGAGGGGGATACACAGGGGTCTAACTCTGCATTCTTAAAGAGAGGAGGGGGATACACAGGGGTCTAACTCTGCATTCTTAAAGAGAGGAGAGGGATACACAGATGTCTCACTCTGCATTCTTAAAGAGAGAAGGGGGATACACAGGGGTCTAAATCTGCATTCTTAAAGAGAGGAGAGGGATACACAGGGGGCTAACTCTGCATTCTTAAAGAGAGGAGGGGGATACACAGGGGTCTAACTCTGCATTCTTAAAGGGAGGAGGGGGATATGCAGGGGTCTAACTCTGCATTCTTAAAGAGAGGAGGGGGATACACAGGGGTCTAACTCTGCATTCTTAAAGAGAGGAGGGGGATACACAGGGGTCTAACTCTGCATTCTTAAAGGGAGGAGGGGGATATGCAGGGGTCTAACTCTGCATTCTTAAAGAGAGGAGGGGGATACACAGGGGTCTAACTCTGCATTCTTAAAGAGAGGAGAGGGATACACAGGGGGCTAACTCTGCATTCTTAAAGAGAGGAGGGGGATACACAGGGGTCTAACTCTGCATTCTTAAAGAGAGGAGAGGGATACACAGGGGGCTAACTCTGCATTCTTAAAGAGAGGAGAGGGATACACAGGGGTCTAACTCTGCATTCTTAAAGAGAGGAGAGGGATACACAGGGGTCTAACTCTGCATTCTTAAAGCGAGGAGAGGGATACACAGGGGTCTAACTCTGCATTCTTAAAGAGAGGAGAGGGATACACAGGGGTCTAACTCTGCATTCTTAAAGAGAGGAGAGGGATACACAGGGGTCTAACTCTGCATTCTTAAAGAGAGGAGAGGGATACACAGGGGTCTAACTCTGCATTCTTAAAGCGAGGAGAGGGATACACCGGGGTCTAACTCTGCATTCTTAAAGAGAGGAGGGGGATACACAGGTGTCTCACTCTGCATTCTTAAGGAGAGGAGGAGGATACACAGGGGTCTAACTCTGAATTCTTAAAGCGAGGAGAGGGATACACAGGGGTCTCACTCTGCATTCTTAAAGCGAGGAGAGGGATACACAGGGGTCTAACTCTGCATTCTTAAAGCGAGGAGAGGGATACACAGGGGTTTAACTCTGCATTCTTAAAGCGAGGAGAGGGATTCACAGGGGTCTAAATCTGCATTCTTAAAGAGAGGAGAGGGATACACAGGGGTCTAACTCTGCATTCTTAAAGCGAGGAGAGGGATACACAGGGGTCTAACTCTGCATTCTTAAAGAGAGGAGAGGGATACACAGGGGTCTAACTCTGCATTCTTAAAGCGAGGAGAGGGATACACAGGGGTCTAACTCTGCATTCTTAAAGAGAGGAGGGGGATACACAGGGGTCTCACTCTGCATTCTTAAAGCGAGGAGAGGGATACACAGGGGTCTCACTCTGCATTATTAAAGAGTGGAGGGGGATACACAGGGGTCTAACTCTGCATTCTTAAAGAGAGGAGGGGGATACACAGGGGTCTAACTCTGCATTCTTAAAGAGAGGAGAGGGATACACAGGGGTCTAACTCTGCATTCTTAAAGCGAGGAGAGGGATACACAGGGGTCTCACTCTGCATTCTTAAAGCGAGGAGAGGGATACACAGGGGTCTAACTCTGCATTCTTAAAGCGAGGAGAGGGATACACAGGGGTCTAACTCTGCATTCTTAAAGCGAGGAGAGGGATACACAGGGGTCTAACTCTGCATTCTTAAAGAGAGGAGGGGGATACACAGGGGTCTCACTCTGCATTCTTAAAGCGAGGAGAGTGATACACAGGGGTCTAACTCTGCATTCTTAAAGAGAGGAGAGGGATACACAGGGGTCTCACTCTGCATTATTAAAGAGTGGAGGGGGATACACAGGGGTCTAACTCTGCATTCTTAATGCGAGGAGAGGGATACACAGGGGTCTAACTCTGCATTCTTAAAGAGAGGAGAGGGATACACAGGGGTCTCACTCTGCATTATTAAAGAGTGGAGGGGGATACACAGGGGTCTAACTCTGCATTCTTAAAGAGAGGAGGGTGATACACAGGGGTCTAACTCTGCATTCTTAAAGCGAGGAGAGGGATACACAGGGGTCTAACTCTGCATTCTTAAAGAGAGGAGGGGGATACACAGGGGTCTCACTCTGCATTCTTAAAGCGAGGAGAGGGATACACAGGGGTCTCACTCTGCATTATTAAAGAGTGGAGGGGGATACACAGGGGTCTAACTCTGCATTCTTAAAGCGAGGAGAGGGATACACAGGGGTCTCACTCTGCATTCTTAAAGAGAGGAGAGGGATACACAGGGGTCTAACTCTGCATTCTTAAAGCGAGGAGAGGGATACACAGGGGTCTAACTCTGCATTCTTAAAGAGAGGAGGGGGATACACAGGGGTCTCACTCTGCATTCTTAAAGCGAGGAGAGGGATACACAGGGGTCTCACTCTGCATTATTAAAGAGTGGAGGGGGATACACAGGGGTCTAACTCTGCATTCTTAAAGCGAGTAGAGGGATACACAGGGGTCTCACTCTGCATTCTTAAAGAGAGGAGAGGAATACACAGGGGTCTAACTCTGCATTCTTAAAGAGAGGAGGGGGATAGACAGGGGTCTAACTCTGCATTCTTAAAGAGAGGAGGGGGGATACACAGGGGTCTCACTCTGCATTATTAAAGAGTGGAGGGGGATACACAGGGGTCTAACTCTGCATTCTTAAAGCGAGGAGAGTGATACACAGGGGTCTCACTCTGCATTCTTAAAGAGTGGAGGGGGATACACAGGGGTCTTACTCTGCATTCTTAAAGAGAGGAGGGGGATAGACAGGGGTCTAACTCTGCATTCTTAAAGAGAGGATGGGGGATACACAGGGGTCTCACTCTGCATTATTAAAGAGTGGAGGGGGATACACAGGGGTCTAACTCTGCATTCTTAAAGCGAGGAGAGTGATACACAGGGGTCTCACTCTGCATTCTTAAAGAGTGGAGGGGGATACACAGGGGTCTAACTCTGCATTCTTAAAGCGAGGAGAGGGATACACAGGGGTCTCACTCTGCATTCTTAAAGAGAGGAGGGGGATACACAGGGGTCTAACTCTGCATTCTTAAAGAGAGGAGGGGGATACACAGGGGTCTAACTCTGCATTCTTAAAGAGTGGAGGGGGATACACAGGGGTCTAACTCTGCATTCTTAAAGAGAGGATGGGGGATACACAGGGGTCTAACTCTGCATTCTTAAAGAGAGGAGGGGGATACACAGGGGTCTAACTCTGCATTCTTAAAGAGAGGAGGGGGATAGACAGGGGTCTAACTCTGCATTCTTAAAGAGAGGATGGGGGATACACAGGTGTCTAACTCTGCATTCTTAAAGAGAGGAGGGGGATACACAGGGGTCTAACTCTGCATTCTTAAAGAGAGGAGAGGGATACACAGGGGTCTAACTCTGCATTCTTAAAGAGAGGAGGGGGATACACAGGGGTCTAACTCTGCAATCTTAAAGAGAGGAGGGGGGATACACAGGGGTCTAACTCTGCATTCTTAAAGAGAGGAGAGGGATACACAGGGGTTTAACTCTGCATTCTTAAAGAGAGGAGGGGGATACACAGGGGTCTAACTCTGCATTCTTAAAGCGAGGAGAGGGATACACAGGGGTCTAACTCTGCATTCTTAAAGAGAGGAGAGGGATACACAGGGGTCTAACTCTGCATTCTTAAAGCGAGGAGAGGGATACACAGGGGTCTAACTCTGCATTCTTAAAGAGAGGAGAGGGATACACTGGGGTCTAACTCTGCGTTCTTAAAGAGAGGAGGGGTATACACAGGGGTCTAACTCTGCATTCTTAAAGAGAGGAGGGGGGATACACAGGGGTTTAATTCTGCATTCTTAAAGAGAGGAGGGGGATACACAGGGGTCTAACTCTGCATTCTTAAAGAGAGGAGAGGGATACACAGGGGTCTAACTCTGCATTCTTAAAGAGAGGAGGGGTATACACAGGGGTCTAACTCTGCATTCTTAAAGAGAGGAGGGGGGATACACAGGGGTTTAATTCTGCATTCTTAAAGAGAGGAGGGGGATACACAGGGGTCTAACTCTGCATTCTTAAAGAGAGGAGGGGGGATATACAGGGGTTTAATTCTGCATTCTTAAAGAGAGGAGGGGGATACACAGGGGTCTAACTCTGCATTCTTAAAGAGAGGAGGGGGATACACAGGGGTCTAACTCTGCATTCTTAAAGAGAGGAGGGGGATACACAGGGGTTTAACTCTGCATTCTTAAAGAGAGGAGGGGGATACACAGGGGTCTCACTCTGCATTCTTAAAGAGAGGAGGGGGATACACAGGGGTCTCACACTGCATTCTTAAAGAGAGGAGGGGGTTACACAGGGGTCTAACTCTGCATTCTTAAAGAGAGGAGGGAGATACACAGGGGTCTCACACTGCATTCTTAAAGAGAGGAGGGGGTTACACAGGGGTCTAAATCTGCATTCTTAAAGAGAGGAGGGGGCTACACAGGGGTCTCACTCTGCATTCTTAAAGAGAGGAGGGGGATACACAGGGGTCTCACACTGCATTCTTAAAGAGAGGAGGGGGTTACACAGGGGTCTAACTCTGCATTCTTAAAGAGAGGAGGGGGTTACACAGGGGTCTAACTCTGCATTCTTAAAGAGAGGAGAGGGATACACAGGTGTCTAACTCTGCATTCTTAAAGAGAGGAGGGAGATACACAGGGGTCTCACACTGCATTCTTAAAGAGAGGAGGGGGTTACACAGGGGTCTAACTCTGCATTCTTAAAGAGAGGAGGGGATACACAGGGGTCTCACACTGCATTCTTAAAGAGAGGAGGGGGTTACACAGGGGTCTAACTCTGCATTCTTAAAGAGAGGAGGGGGATACACAGGGGTCTCACACTGCATTCTTAAAGAGAGGAGGGGGTTACACAGGGGTCTAACTCTGCATTCTTAAAGAGAGGAGGGGGTTACACAGGGGTCTAACTCTGCATTCTTAAAGAGAGGAGGGGGATACACAGGGGTCTCACACTGCATTCTTAAAGAGAGGAGGGGGATACACAGGTAACTCAATCTGCATTCTTAAAGAGAGGAGGGGGATACACAGGGGTCTCACACTGCATTCTTAAAGAGTGGAGGGGGATACACAGGGGTCTCACACTGCATTCTTAAAGAGAGGAGGGGGTTACACAGGGGTCTAACTCTGCATTCTTAAAGAGAGGAGGGGGATACACAGGGGTCTCACACTGCATTCTTAAAGAGAGGAGGGGGTTACACAGGTGTCTCACTCTGCATTCTTAAAGAGAGGAGAGGGATACACAGGGGTCTAACTCTGCATTCTTAAAGCGAGGAGAGGGATACACAGGGGTCTAACTCTGCATTCTTAAAGCGAGGAGAGGGATACACAGGGGTCTAACTCTGCATTCTTAAAGAGAGGAGGGGGATACACAGGGGTCTAACACTGCATTCTTAAAGCGAGGAGTGGGATACACAGGGGTCTAACTCTGCATTCTTAAAGAGAGGAGGGGGATACACAGGGGTCTCACTCTGCATTCTTAAAGAGAGGAGGGAGATACACAGGGGTCTAACTCTGCATTCTTAAAGCGAGGAGAGGGATACACAGGGGTCAAACTCTGCATTCTTAAAGCGAGGAGAGGGATACACAGGGGTCTAACTCTGCATTCTTAAAGAGAGGAGGGGGATACACAGGTGTCTCACACTGCATTCTTAAAGAGAGGAGGGGGATACACAGGGGTCTAACTCTGCATTCTTAAAGAGAGGAGGGGGATACACAGGGGTCTCACTCTGCATTCTTAAAGAGAGGAGGGGGATATACAGGGGTCTCACACTGCATTCTTAAAGAGAGGAGGGGGATACACAGGTGTCTCACACTGCATTCTTAAAGAGAGGAGGGGGATACACAGGTGTCTCACACTGCATTCTTAAAGAGAGGAGGGGGTTACACAGGTGTCTCACTCTGCATTCTTAAAGAGAGGAGAGGGATACACAGGGGTCTCACTCTGCATTCTTATAGAGAGGAGGGGGATACACAGGGGTCTAACTCTGCATTCTTAAAGAGAGGAGGGGGATACACAGGGGTCTAACTGTGCATTCTTAAAGAGAGGAGGGGGTTACACAGGGGTCTAACTCTGCATTCTTAAAGAGAGGAGAGGGATATGCAGGGGTCTAACTCTGCATTCTTAAAGAGAGGAGGGGGATACACTGGGGTCTAACTCTGCCTTCTTAAAGAGAGGAGGGGGATACACAGGGGTCTAACTCTGCATTCTTAAAGAGAGGAGAGGGATATGCAGGCGTCTAACTCTGCATTCTTAAAGAGAGGAGGGGGTTACACAGGGGTCTAACTCTGCATTCTTAAAGAGAGGAGAGGGATATGCAGGGGTCTAACTCTGCATTCTTAAAGAGAGGAGGGGGATACACAGGGGTCTAACTCTGCATTCTTAAAGAGAGGAGGGGGATACACAGGGGTCTAACTCTGCATTCTTAAAGAGAGGAGAGGGATATGCAGGCGTCTAACTCTGCATTCTTAAAGAGAGGAGGGGGATACACTGGGGTCTAACTCTGCATTCTTAAAGAGAGGAGGGGGATACACAGGGGTCTCACTCTGCATTCTTAAAGAGAGGAGGGAGATACACAGGGGTCAAACTCTGCATTCTTAAAGCGAGGAGAGGGATACACAGGGGTCTAACTCTGCATTCTTAAAGAGAGGAGGGGGATACACAGGGGTCTAACTCTGCATTCTTAAAGAGAGGAGGGGGATACACAGGGGTCTCACTCTGCATTCTTAAAGAGAGGAGGGGGATACACAGGGGTCTCACACTACATTCTTAAAGAGAGGAGGGGGATACACAGGTGTCTCACACTGCATTCTTAAAGAGAGGAGGGGGATACACAGGTGTCTCACACTGCATTCTTAAAGAGAGGAGGGGGTTACACAGGTGTCTCACTCTGCATTCTTAAAGAGAGGAGAGGGATACACAGGGGTCTCACTCTGCATTCTTATAGATAGGAGGGGGATACACAGGGGTCTAACTCTGCATTCTTAAAGAGAGGAGGGGGATACACAGGGGTCTAACTGTGCATTCTTAAAGAGAGGAGGGGGTTACACAGGTGTCTAACTCTGCATTCTTAAAGAGAGGAGAGGGATATGCAGGGGTCTAACTCTGCATTCTTAAAGAGAGGAGGGGGATACACTGGGGTCTAACTCTGCATTCTTAAAGAGAGGAGGGGGATACACAGGGGTCTAACTCTGCATTCTTAAAGAGAGGAGAGGGATATGCAGGCGTCTAACTCTGCATTCTTAAAGAGAGGAGGGGGATACACTGGGGTCTAACTCTGCATTCTTAAAGAGAGGAGGGGGATACACAGGGGTCTCACTCTGCATTCTTAAAGAGAGGAGGGAGATACACAGGGGTCTAACTCTGCATTCTTAAAGCGAGGAGAGGGATACACAGGGGTCAAACTCTGCATTCTTAAAGCGAGGAGAGGGATACACAGGGGTCTAACTCTGCATTCTTAAAGAGAGGAGGGGGATACACAGGGGTCTAACTCTGCATTCTTAAAGAGAGGAGGGGGATACACAGGGGTCTCACTCTGCATTCTTAAAGAGAGGAGGGGGATACACAGGGGTCTAACTCTGCATTCTTAAAGAGAGGAGGTGGATACACAGGGGTCTAACTGTGCATTCTTAAAGAGAGGAGGGGGTTACACAGGGGTCTAACTCTGCATTCTTAAAGAGAGGAGAGGGATATGCAGGGGTCTAACTCTGCATTCTTAAAGAGAGGAGGGGGATACACAGGGGTCTAACTCTGCATTCTTAAAGAGAGGAGAGGGATATGCAGGCGTCTAACTCTGCATTCTTAAAGAGAGGAGGGGGATACACTGGGGTCTAACTCTGCATTCTTAAAGAGAGGAGGGGGATACACAGGTGTCTAACTCTGCATTCTTAAAGAGAGGAGGGGGATACACAGGGGTCTAACTCTGCATTCTTAAAGAGAGGAGAGGGATACACAGGGGTCTAACTCTGCATTCTTAAAGAGAGGAGGGGGATACACAGGTGTCTCACTCTGCATTCTTAAAGAGAGGAGGGGGATATGCAGGCATCTAACTCTGCATTCTTAAAGAGAGGAGGGGGATATACTGGGGTCTAACTCTGCATTCTTAAAGAGAGGAGAGGGATACACAGGGGTCTAACTCTGCATTCTTAAAGAGAGGAGGGGGATACACAGGTGTCTAACTCTGCATTCTTAAAGAGAGGAGAGGGATACACTGGGGTCTAACTCTGCGTTCTTAAAGAGAGGAGGGGTATACACAGGGGTCTAACTCTGCATTCTTAAAGAGAGGAGGGGGGATACACAGGGGTTTAATTCTGCATTCTTAAAGAGAGGAGGGGGATACACAGGGGTCTAACTCTGCATTCTTAAAGAGAGGAGAGGGATACACAGGGGTCTAACTCTGCATTCTTAAAGAGAGGAGGGGTATACACAGGGGTCTAACTCTGCATTCTTAAAGAGAGGAGGGGGGATACACAGGGGTTTAATTCTGCATTCTTAAACAGAGGAGGGGGATACACAGGGGTCTAACTCTGCATTCTTAAAGAGAGGAGGGGGGATATACAGGGGTTTAATTCTGCATTCTTAAAGAGAGGAGGGGGATACACAGGGGTCTAACTCTGCATTCTTAAAGAGAGGAGGGGGATACACAGGGGTCTAACTCTGCATTCTTAAAGAGAGGAGGGGGATACACAGGGGTTTAACTCTGCATTCTTAAAGAGAGGAGGGGGATACACAGGGGTCTCACTCTGCATTCTTAAAGAGAGGAGGGGGATACACAGGGGTCTCACACTGCATTCTTAAAGAGAGGAGGGGGTTACACAGGGGTCTAACTCTGCATTCTTAAAGAGAGGAGGGAGATACACAGGGGTCTCACACTGCATTCTTAAAGAGAGGAGGGGGTTACACAGGGGTCTAAATCTGCATTCTTAAAGAGAGGAGGGGGCTACACAGGGGTCTCACTCTGCATTCTTAAAGAGAGGAGGGGGATACACAGGGGTCTCACACTGCATTCTTAAAGAGAGGAGGGGGTTACACAGGGGTCTAACTCTGCATTCTTAAAGAGAGGAGGGGGTTACACAGGGGTCTAACTCTGCATTCTTAAAGAGAGGAGAGGGATACACAGGTGTCTAACTCTGCATTCTTAAAGAGAGGAGGGAGATACACAGGGGTCTCACACTGCATTCTTAAAGAGAGGAGGGGGTTACACAGGGGTCTAACTCTGCATTCTTAAAGAGAGGAGGGGGATACACAGGGGTCTCACACTGCATTCTTAAAGAGAGGAGGGGGTTACACAGGGGTCTAACTCTGCATTCTTAAAGAGAGGAGGGGGATACACAGGGATCTCACACTGCATTCTTAAAGAGAGGAGGGGGTTACACAGGGGTCTAACTCTGCATTCTTAAAGAGAGGAGGGGGTTACACAGGGGTCTAACTCTGCATTCTTAAAGAGAGGAGGGGGATACACAGGGGTCTCACACTGCATTCTTAAAGAGAGGAGGGGGATACACAGGTAACTCAATCTGCATTCTTAAAGAGAGGAGGGGGATACACAGGGGTCTCACACTGCATTCTTAAAGAGTGGAGGGGGATACACAGGGGTCTCACACTGCATTCTTAAAGAGAGGAGGGGGTTACACAGGGGTCTAACTCTGCATTCTTAAAGAGAGGAGGGGGATACACAGGGGTCTCACACTGCATTCTTAAAGAGAGGAGGGGGTTACACAGGTGTCTCACTCTGCATTCTTAAAGAGAGGAGAGGGATACACAGGGGTCTAACTCTGCATTCTTAAAGCGAGGAGAGGGATACACAGGGGTCTAACTCTGCATTCTTAAAGCGAGGAGAGGGATACACAGGGGTCTAACTCTGCATTCTTAAAGAGAGGAGGGGGATACACAGGGGTCTAACTCTGCATTCTTAAAGCGAGGAGTGGGATACACAGGGGTCTAACTCTGCATTCTTAAAGAGAGGAGGGGGATACACAGGGGTCTCACTCTGCATTCTTAAAGAGAGGAGGGAGATACACAGGGGTCTAACTCTGCATTCTTAAAGCGAGGAGAGGGATACACAGGGGTCAAACTCTGCATTCTTAAAGCGAGGAGAGGGATACACAGGGGTCTAACTCTGCATTCTTAAAGAGAGGAGGGGGATACACAGGTGTCTCACACTGCATTCTTAAAGAGAGGAGGGGGATACACAGGGGTCTAACTCTGCATTCTTAAAGAGAGGAGGGGGATACACAGGGGTCTCACTCTGCATTCTTAAAGAGAGGAGGGGGATATACAGGGGTCTCACACTGCATTCTTAAAGAGAGGAGGGGGATACACAGGTGTCTCACACTGCATTCTTAAAGAGAGGAGGGGGATACACAGGTGTCTCACACTGCATTCTTAAAGAGAGGAGGGGGTTACACAGGTGTCTCACTCTGCATTCTTAAAGAGAGGAGAGGGATACACAGGGGTCTCACTCTGCATTCTTATAGAGAGGAGGGGGATACACAGGGGTCTAACTCTGCATTCTTAAAGAGAGGAGGGGGATACACAGGGGTCTAACTGTGCATTCTTAAAGAGAGGAGGGGGTTACACAGGGGTCTAACTCTGCATTCTTAAAGAGAGGAGAGGGATATGCAGGGGTCTAACTCTGCATTCTTAAAGAGAGGAGGGGGATACACTGGGGTCTAACTCTGCCTTCTTAAAGAGAGGAGGGGGATACACAGGGGTCTAACTCTGCATTCTTAAAGAGAGGAGAGGGATATGCAGGCGTCTAACTCTGCATTCTTAAAGAGAGGAGGGGGTTACACAGGGGTCTAACTCTGCATTCTTAAAGAGAGGAGAGGGATATGCAGGGGTCTAACTCTGCATTCTTAAAGAGAGGAGGGGGATACACAGGGGTCTAACTCTGCATTCTTAAAGAGAGGAGGGGGATACACAGGGGTCTAACTCTGCATTCTTAAAGAGAGGAGGGGGATAGACAGGGGTCTAACTCTGCATTCTTAAAGAGAGGATGGGGGATACACAGGGGTCTCACTCTGCATTATTAAAGAGTGGAGGGGGATACACAGGGGTCTAACTCTGCATTCTTAAAGCGAGGAGAGTGATACACAGGGGTCTCACTCTGCATTCTTAAAGAGTGGAGGGGGATACACAGGGGTCTAACTCTGCATTCTTAAAGCGAGGAGAGGGATACACAGGGGTCTCACTCTGCATTCTTAAAGAGAGGAGGGGGATACACAGGGGTCTAACTCTGCATTCTTAAAGAGAGGAGGGGGATACACAGGGGTCTAACTCTGCATTCTTAAAGAGTGGAGGGGGATACACAGGGGTCTAACTCTGCATTCTTAAAGAGAGGATGGGGGATACACAGGGGTCTAACTCTGCATTCTTAAAGAGAGGAGGGGGATACACAGGGGTCTAACTCTGCATTCTTAAAGAGAGGAGGGGGATAGACAGGGGTCTAACTCTGCATTCTTAAAGAGAGGATGGGGGATACACAGGTGTCTAACTCTGCATTCTTAAAGAGAGGAGGGGGATACACAGGGGTCTAACTCTGCATTCTTAAAGAGAGGAGAGGGATACACAGGGGTCTAACTCTGCATTCTTAAAGAGAGGAGGGGGATACACAGGGGTCTAACTCTGCAATCTTAAAGAGAGGAGGGGGGATACACAGGGGTCTAACTCTGCATTCTTAAAGAGAGGAGAGGGATACACAGGGGTTTAACTCTGCATTCTTAAAGAGAGGAGGGGGATACACAGGGGTCTAACTCTGCATTCTTAAAGCGAGGAGAGGGATACACAGGGGTCTAACTCTGCATTCTTAAAGAGAGGAGAGGGATACACAGGGGTCTAACTCTGCATTCTTAAAGCGAGGAGAGGGATACACAGGGGTCTAACTCTGCATTCTTAAAGAGAGGAGAGGGATACACTGGGGTCTAACTCTGCGTTCTTAAAGAGAGGAGGGGTATACACAGGGGTCTAACTCTGCATTCTTAAAGAGAGGAGGGGGGATACACAGGGGTTTAATTCTGCATTCTTAAAGAGAGGAGGGGGATACACAGGGGTCTAACTCTGCATTCTTAAAGAGAGGAGAGGGATACACAGGGGTCTAACTCTGCATTCTTAAAGAGAGGAGGGGTATACACAGGGGTCTAACTCTGCATTCTTAAAGAGAGGAGGGGGGATACACAGGGGTTTAATTCTGCATTCTTAAAGAGAGGAGGGGGATACACAGGGGTCTAACTCTGCATTCTTAAAGAGAGGAGGGGGGATATACAGGGGTTTAATTCTGCATTCTTAAAGAGAGGAGGGGGATACACAGGGGTCTAACTCTGCATTCTTAAAGAGAGGAGGGGGATACACAGGGGTCTAACTCTGCATTCTTAAAGAGAGGAGGGGGATACACAGGGGTTTAACTCTGCATTCTTAAAGAGAGGAGGGGGATACACAGGGGTCTCACTCTGCATTCTTAAAGAGAGGAGGGGGATACACAGGGGTCTCACACTGCATTCTTAAAGAGAGGAGGGGGTTACACAGGGGTCTAACTCTGCATTCTTAAAGAGAGGAGGGAGATACACAGGGGTCTCACACTGCATTCTTAAAGAGAGGAGGGGGTTACACAGGGGTCTAAATCTGCATTCTTAAAGAGAGGAGGGGGCTACACAGGGGTCTCACTCTGCATTCTTAAAGAGAGGAGGGGGATACACAGGGGTCTCACACTGCATTCTTAAAGAGAGGAGGGGGTTACACAGGGGTCTAACTCTGCATTCTTAAAGAGAGGAGGGGGTTACACAGGGGTCTAACTCTGCATTCTTAAAGAGAGGAGAGGGATACACAGGTGTCTAACTCTGCATTCTTAAAGAGAGGAGGGAGATACACAGGGGTCTCACACTGCATTCTTAAAGAGAGGAGGGGGTTACACAGGGGTCTAACTCTGCATTCTTAAAGAGAGGAGGGGATACACAGGGGTCTCACACTGCATTCTTAAAGAGAGGAGGGGGTTACACAGGGGTCTAACTCTGCATTCTTAAAGAGAGGAGGGGGATACACAGGGGTCTCACACTGCATTCTTAAAGAGAGGAGGGGGTTACACAGGGGTCTAACTCTGCATTCTTAAAGAGAGGAGGGGGTTACACAGGGGTCTAACTCTGCATTCTTAAAGAGAGGAGGGGGATACACAGGGGTCTCACACTGCATTCTTAAAGAGAGGAGGGGGATACACAGGTAACTCAATCTGCATTCTTAAAGAGAGGAGGGGGATACACAGGGGTCTCACACTGCATTCTTAAAGAGTGGAGGGGGATACACAGGGGTCTCACACTGCATTCTTAAAGAGAGGAGGGGGTTACACAGGGGTCTAACTCTGCATTCTTAAAGAGAGGAGGGGGATACACAGGGGTCTCACACTGCATTCTTAAAGAGAGGAGGGGGTTACACAGGTGTCTCACTCTGCATTCTTAAAGAGAGGAGAGGGATACACAGGGGTCTAACTCTGCATTCTTAAAGCGAGGAGAGGGATACACAGGGGTCTAACTCTGCATTCTTAAAGCGAGGAGAGGGATACACAGGGGTCTAACTCTGCATTCTTAAAGAGAGGAGGGGGATACACAGGGGTCTAACACTGCATTCTTAAAGCGAGGAGTGGGATACACAGGGGTCTAACTCTGCATTCTTAAAGAGAGGAGGGGGATACACAGGGGTCTCACTCTGCATTCTTAAAGAGAGGAGGGAGATACACAGGGGTCTAACTCTGCATTCTTAAAGCGAGGAGAGGGATACACAGGGGTCAAACTCTGCATTCTTAAAGCGAGGAGAGGGATACACAGGGGTCTAACTCTGCATTCTTAAAGAGAGGAGGGGGATACACAGGTGTCTCACACTGCATTCTTAAAGAGAGGAGGGGGATACACAGGGGTCTAACTCTGCATTCTTAAAGAGAGGAGGGGGATACACAGGGGTCTCACTCTGCATTCTTAAAGAGAGGAGGGGGATATACAGGGGTCTCACACTGCATTCTTAAAGAGAGGAGGGGGATACACAGGTGTCTCACACTGCATTCTTAAAGAGAGGAGGGGGATACACAGGTGTCTCACACTGCATTCTTAAAGAGAGGAGGGGGTTACACAGGTGTCTCACTCTGCATTCTTAAAGAGAGGAGAGGGATACACAGGGGTCTCACTCTGCATTCTTATAGAGAGGAGGGGGATACACAGGGGTCTAACTCTGCATTCTTAAAGAGAGGAGGGGGATACACAGGGGTCTAACTGTGCATTCTTAAAGAGAGGAGGGGGTTACACAGGGGTCTAACTCTGCATTCTTAAAGAGAGGAGAGGGATATGCAGGGGTCTAACTCTGCATTCTTAAAGAGAGGAGGGGGATACACTGGGGTCTAACTCTGCCTTCTTAAAGAGAGGAG
Organism: Heterodontus francisci; assembly: GCF_036365525.1. Classification (NCBI taxonomy): domain Eukaryota; kingdom Metazoa; phylum Chordata; class Chondrichthyes; order Heterodontiformes; family Heterodontidae; genus Heterodontus; species Heterodontus francisci. The sequence goes on along the minus strand of NC_090380.1, from coordinate 8,915,352 downwards.
GGGGATACACAGGGGTCTAACTCTGCATTCTTAAAGAGAGGAGAGGGATATGCAGGCGTCTAACTCTGCATTCTTAAAGAGAGGAGGGGGTTACACAGGGGTCTAACTCTGCATTCTTAAAGAGAGGAGAGGGATATGCAGGGGTCTAACTCTGCATTCTTAAAGAGAGGAGGGGGATACACAGCGGTCTAACTCTGCATTCTTAAAGAGAGGAGGGGGATACACAGGGGTCTAACTCTGCATTCTTAAAGAGAGGAGAGGGATATGCAGGCGTCTAACTCTGCATTCTTAAAGAGAGGAGGGGGATACACTGGGGTCTAACTCTGCATTCTTAAAGAGAGGAGGGGGATACACAGGGGTCTCACTCTGCATTCTTAAAGAGAGGAGGGAGATACACAGGGGTCAAACTCTGCATTCTTAAAGCGAGGAGAGGGATACACAGGGGTCTAACTCTGCATTCTTAAAGAGAGGAGGGGGATACACAGGGGTCTAACTCTGCATTCTTAAAGAGAGGAGGGGGATACACAGGGGTCTCACTCTGCATTCTTAAAGAGAGGAGGGGGATACACAGGGGTCTCACACTACATTCTTAAAGAGAGGAGGGGGATACACAGGTGTCTCACACTGCATTCTTAAAGAGAGGAGGGGGATACACAGGTGTCTCACACTGCATTCTTAAAGAGAGGAGGGGGTTACACAGGTGTCTCACTCTGCATTCTTAAAGAGAGGAGAGGGATACACAGGGGTCTCACTCTGCATTCTTATAGATAGGAGGGGGATACACAGGGGTCTAACTCTGCATTCTTAAAGAGAGGAGGGGGATACACAGGGGTCTAACTGTGCATTCTTAAAGAGAGGAGGGGGTTACACAGGTGTCTAACTCTGCATTCTTAAAGAGAGGAGAGGGATATGCAGGGGTCTAACTCTGCATTCTTAAAGAGAGGAGGGGGATACACTGGGGTCTAACTCTGCATTCTTAAAGAGAGGAGGGGGATACACAGGGGTCTAACTCTGCATTCTTAAAGAGAGGAGAGGGATATGCAGGCGTCTAACTCTGCATTCTTAAAGAGAGGAGGGGGATACACTGGGGTCTAACTCTGCATTCTTAAAGAGAGGAGGGGGATACACAGGGGTCTCACTCTGCATTCTTAAAGAGAGGAGGGAGATACACAGGGGTCTAACTCTGCATTCTTAAAGCGAGGAGAGGGATACACAGGGGTCAAACTCTGCATTCTTAAAGCGAGGAGAGGGATACACAGGGGTCTAACTCTGCATTCTTAAAGAGAGGAGGGGGATACACAGGGGTCTAACTCTGCATTCTTAAAGAGAGGAGGGGGATACACAGGGGTCTCACTCTGCATTCTTAAAGAGAGGAGGGGGATACACAGGGGTCTAACTCTGCATTCTTAAAGAGAGGAGGTGGATACACAGGGGTCTAACTGTGCATTCTTAAAGAGAGGAGGGGGTTACACAGGGGTCTAACTCTGCATTCTTAAAGAGAGGAGAGGGATATGCAGGGGTCTAACTCTGCATTCTTAAAGAGAGGAGGGGGATACACAGGGGTCTAACTCTGCATTCTTAAAGAGAGGAGAGGGATATGCAGGCGTCTAACTCTGCATTCTTAAAGAGAGGAGGGGGATACACTGGGGTCTAACTCTGCATTCTTAAAGAGAGGAGGGGGATACACAGGTGTCTAACTCTGCATTCTTAAAGAGAGGAGGGGGATACACAGGGGTCTAACTCTGCATTCTTAAAGAGAGGAGAGGGATACACAGGGGTCTAACTCTGCATTCTTAAAGAGAGGAGGGGGATACACAGGTGTCTCACTCTGCATTCTTAAAGAGAGGAGGGGGATATGCAGGCATCTAACTCTGCATTCTTAAAGAGAGGAGGGGGATATACTGGGGTCTAACTCTGCATTCTTAAAGAGAGGAGAGGGATACACAGGGGTCTAACTCTGCATTCTTAAAGAGAGGAGGGGGATACACAGGTGTCTAACTCTGCATTCTTAAAGAGAGGAGAGGGATACACTGGGGTCTAACTCTGCGTTCTTAAAGAGAGGAGGGGTATACACAGGGGTCTAACTCTGCATTCTTAAAGAGAGGAGGGGGGATACACAGGGGTTTAATTCTGCATTCTTAAAGAGAGGAGGGGGATACACAGGGGTCTAACTCTGCATTCTTAAAGAGAGGAGAGGGATACACAGGGGTCTAACTCTGCATTCTTAAAGAGAGGAGGGGTATACACAGGGGTCTAACTCTGCATTCTTAAAGAGAGGAGGGGGGATACACAGGGGTTTAATTCTGCATTCTTAAACAGAGGAGGGGGATACACAGGGGTCTAACTCTGCATTCTTAAAGAGAGGAGGGGGGATATACAGGGGTTTAATTCTGCATTCTTAAAGAGAGGAGGGGGATACACAGGGGTCTAACTCTGCATTCTTAAAGAGAGGAGGGGGATACACAGGGGTCTAACTCTGCATTCTTAAAGAGAGGAGGGGGATACACAGGGGTTTAACTCTGCATTCTTAAAGAGAGGAGGGGGATACACAGGGGTCTCACTCTGCATTCTTAAAGAGAGGAGGGGGATACACAGGGGTCTCACACTGCATTCTTAAAGAGAGGAGGGGGTTACACAGGGGTCTAACTCTGCATTCTTAAAGAGAGGAGGGAGATACACAGGGGTCTCACACTGCATTCTTAAAGAGAGGAGGGGGTTACACAGGGGTCTAAATCTGCATTCTTAAAGAGAGGAGGGGGCTACACAGGGGTCTCACTCTGCATTCTTAAAGAGAGGAGGGGGATACACAGGGGTCTCACACTGCATTCTTAAAGAGAGGAGGGGGTTACACAGGGGTCTAACTCTGCATTCTTAAAGAGAGGAGGGGGTTACACAGGGGTCTAACTCTGCATTCTTAAAGAGAGGAGAGGGATACACAGGTGTCTAACTCTGCATTCTTAAAGAGAGGAGGGAGATACACAGGGGTCTCACACTGCATTCTTAAAGAGAGGAGGGGGTTACACAGGGGTCTAACTCTGCATTCTTAAAGAGAGGAGGGGGATACACAGGGGTCTCACACTGCATTCTTAAAGAGAGGAGGGGGTTACACAGGGGTCTAACTCTGCATTCTTAAAGAGAGGAGGGGGATACACAGGGGTCTCACACTGCATTCTTAAAGAGAGGAGGGGGTTACACAGGGGTCTAACTCTGCATTCTTAAAGAGAGGAGGGGGTTACACAGGGGTCTAACTCTGCATTCTTAAAGAGAGGAGGGGGATACACAGGGGTCTCACACTGCATTCTTAAAGAGAGGAGGGGGATACACAGGTAACTCAATCTGCATTCTTAAAGAGAGGAGGGGGATACACAGGGGTCTCACACTGCATTCTTAAAGAGTGGAGGGGGATACACAGGGGTCTCACACTGCATTCTTAAAGAGAGGAGGGGGTTACACAGGGGTCTAACTCTGCATTCTTAAAGAGAGGAGGGGGATACACAGGGGTCTCACACTGCATTCTTAAAGAGAGGAGGGGGTTACACAGGTGTCTCACTCTGCATTCTTAAAGAGAGGAGAGGGATACACAGGGGTCTAACTCTGCATTCTTAAAGCGAGGAGAGGGATACACAGGGGTCTAACTCTGCATTCTTAAAGCGAGGAGAGGGATACACAGGGGTCTAACTCTGCATTCTTAAAGAGAGGAGGGGGATACACAGGGGTCTAACTCTGCATTCTTAAAGCGAGGAGTGGGATACACAGGGGTCTAACTCTGCATTCTTAAAGAGAGGAGGGGGATACACAGGGGTCTCACTCTGCATTCTTAAAGAGAGGAGGGAGATACACAGGGGTCTAACTCTGCATTCTTAAAGCGAGGAGAGGGATACACAGGGGTCAAACTCTGCATTCTTAAAGCGAGGAGAGGGATACACAGGGGTCTAACTCTGCATTCTTAAAGAGAGGAGGGGGATACACAGGTGTCTCACACTGCATTCTTAAAGAGAGGAGGGGGATACACAGGGGTCTAACTCTGCATTCTTAAAGAGAGGAGGGGGATACACAGGGGTCTCACTCTGCATTCTTAAAGAGAGGAGGGGGATATACAGGGGTCTCACACTGCATTCTTAAAGAGAGGAGGGGGATACACAGGTGTCTCACACTGCATTCTTAAAGAGAGGAGGGGGATACACAGGTGTCTCACACTGCATTCTTAAAGAGAGGAGGGGGTTACACAGGTGTCTCACTCTGCATTCTTAAAGAGAGGAGAGGGATACACAGGGGTCTCACTCTGCATTCTTATAGAGAGGAGGGGGATACACAGGGGTCTAACTCTGCATTCTTAAAGAGAGGAGGGGGATACACAGGGGTCTAACTGTGCATTCTTAAAGAGAGGAGGGGGTTACACAGGGGTCTAACTCTGCATTCTTAAAGAGAGGAGAGGGATATGCAGGGGTCTAACTCTGCATTCTTAAAGAGAGGAGGGGGATACACTGGGGTCTAACTCTGCCTTCTTAAAGAGAGGAGGGGGATACACAGGGGTCTAACTCTGCATTCTTAAAGAGAGGAGAGGGATATGCAGGCGTCTAACTCTGCATTCTTAAAGAGAGGAGGGGGTTACACAGGGGTCTAACTCTGCATTCTTAAAGAGAGGAGAGGGATATGCAGGGGTCTAACTCTGCATTCTTAAAGAGAGGAGGGGGATACACAGGGGTCTAACTCTGCATTCTTAAAGAGAGGAGGGGGATACACAGGGGTCTAACTCTGCATTCTTAAAGAGAGGAGAAGGATATGCAGGCGTCTAACTCTGCATTCTTAAAGAGAGGAGGGGGATACACTGGGGTCTAACTCTGCATTCTTAAAGAGAGGAGGGGGATACACAGGGGTCTCACTCTGCATTCTTAAAGAGAGGAGGGAGATACACAGGGGTCTAACTCTGCATTCTTAAAGCGAGGAGAGGGATACACAGGGGTCAAACTCTGCATTCTTAAAGCGAGGAGAGGGATACACAGGGGTCTAACTCTGCATTCTTAAAGAGAGGAGGGGGATACACAGGGGTCTAACTCTGCATTCTTAAAGAGAGGAGGGGGATACACAGGGGTCTCACTCTGCATTCTTAAAGAGAGGAGGGGGATACACAGGGGTCTCACACTACATTCTTAAAGAGAGGAGGGGGATACACAGGTGTCTCACACTGCATTCTTAAAGAGAGGAGGGGGATACACAGGTGTCTCACACTGCATTCTTAAAGAGAGGAGGGGGTTACACAGGTGTCTCACTCTGCATTCTTAAAGAGAGGAGAGGGATACACAGGGGTCTCACTCTGCATTCTTATAGAGAGGAGGGGGATACACAGGGGTCTAACTCTGCATTCTTAAAGAGAGGAGGGGGATACACAGGGGTCTAACTGTGCATTCTTAAAGAGAGGAGGGGGTTACACAGGTGTCTAACTCTGCATTCTTAAAGAGAGGAGAGGGATATGCAGGGGTCTAACTCTGCATTCTTAAAGAGAGGAGGGGGATACACTGGGGTCTAACTCTGCATTCTTAAAGAGAGGAGGGGGATACACAGGGGTCTAACTCTGCATTCTTAAAGAGAGGAGAGGGATATGCAGGCGTCTAACTCTGCATTCTTAAAGAGAGGAGGGGGATACACTGGGGTCTAACTCTGCATTCTTAAAGAGAGGAGGGGGATACACAGGGGTCTCACTCTGCATTCTTAAAGAGAGGAGGGAGATACACAGGGGTCTAACTCTGCATTCTTAAAGCGAGGAGAGGGATACACAGGGGTCAAACTCTGCATTCTTAAAGCGAGGAGAGGGATACACAGGGGTCTAACTCTGCATTCTTAAAGAGAGGAGGGGGATACACAGGGGTCTAACTCTGCATTCTTAAAGAGAGGAGGGGGATACACAGGGGTCTCACTCTGCATTCTTAAAGAGAGGAGGGGGATACACAGGGGTCTAACTCTGCATTCTTAAAGAGCGGAGGTGGATACACAGGGGTCTAACTGTGCATTCTTAAAGAGAGGAGGGGGTTACACAGGGGTCTAACTCTGCATTCTTAAAGAGAGGAGAGGGATATGCAGGGGTCTAACTCTGCATTCTTAAAGAGAGGAGGGGGATACACAGGGGTCTAACTCTGCATTCTTAAAGAGAGGAGAGGGATATGCAGGCGTCTAACTCTGCATTCTTAAAGAGAGGAGGGGGATACACTGGGGTCTAACTCTGCATTCTTAAAGAGAGGAGGGGGATACACAGGTGTCTAACTCTGCATTCTTAAAGAGAGGAGGGGGATACACAGGGGTCTAACTCTGCATTCTTAAAGAGAGGAGAGGGATACACAGGGGTCTAACTCTGCATTCTTAAAGAGAGGAGGGGGATACACAGGTGTCTCACTCTGCATTCTTAAAGAGAGGAGGGGGATATGCAGGCATCTAACTCTGCATTCTTAAAGAGAGGAGGGGGATATACTGGGGTCTAACTCTGCATTCTTAAAGAGAGGAGAGGGATACACAGGGGTCTAACTCTGCATTCTTAAAGAGAGGAGGGGGATACACAGGTGTCTCACTCTGCATTCTTAAAGAGAGGAGGGGGATATGCAGGCGTCTAACTCTGCATTCTTAAAGAGAGGAGGGGGATATACTGGGGTCTAACTCTGCATTCTTAAAGAGAGGAGGGGGATACACAGGGGTCTAACTCTGCATTCTTGAAGAGAGGAGGGGGATATGCAGGGGTCTAACTCTGCATTCTTAAAGAGAGGAGGGGGATACACTGGGGTCTAACTCTGCATTCTTAAAGAGAGGAGAGGGATACACAGGGGTCTAACTCTGCATTCTTAAAGAGAGGAGGGGGATACACAGGTGTCTCACTCTGCATTCTTAAAGAGAGGAGGCGGATACACAGGGGTCTAACTGCATTCTTAAAGAGAGGAGAGGGATACACAGGGGTCTAACTCTGCATTCTTAAAGAGAGGAGAGGGATACACTGGGGTCTAACTCTGCATTCTTAAAGAGAGGAGGGTGTTACACAGGGGTCTAACTCTGCATTCTTAAAGAGAGGAGAGGGATACACAGGTGTCTCACTCTGCATTCTTAAGGAGAGGAGGGTGTTACACAGGGGTCTAACTCTGCATTCTTAAAGAGAGGAGAGGGATACACAGGTGTCTCACTCTGCATTCTTAAAGAGAGGAGGGGGATACACAGGTGTCTAACTCTGCATTCTTAAAGAGAGGAGAGGGATACACAGGTGTCTAACTCTGCATTCTTAAAGAGAGGAGAGGGATACACAGGTGTCTCACTCTGCATTCTTAAAGAGAGGAGAGGGATACACAGGTGTCTCACTCTGCATTCTTAAAGAGAGGAGAGGGATACACAGGTGTCTAACTCTGCATTCTTAAAGAGAGGAGAGGGATACACAGGTGTCTCACTCTGCATTCTTAAAGAGAGGAGGGGGATACACAGGGGTCTAACTCTGCATTCTTAAAGAGAGGAGAGGGATACACAGGTGTCTAACTCTGCATTCTTAAAGAGAGGAGGGGGATACACAGGGGTCTAACTTTGCATTCTTAAAGAGAGGAGGGGGATACACAGGGGGCTAACTCTGCATTCTTAAAGAGAGGAGAGGGATACACAGGTGTCTCACTCTGCATTCTTAAAGAGAGGAGAGGGATACACAGGTGTCTCACTCTGCATTCTTAAAGAGAGGAGAGGGATACACAGGGGTCTAACTCTGCATTCTTAAAGAGAGGAGAGGGATACACAGGGGTCTAACTCTGCATTCTTAAAGAGAGGAGGGGGATACACAGGTGTCTAACTCTGCATTCTTAAAGAGAGGAGAGGGATACACAGGGGTCTAACTCTGCATTCTTAAAGAGAGGAGGGGGCTACACAGGGGTCTAACTCTGCATTCTTAGAGAGAGGATGGCGATACACAGGGTGCTAACTCTGCATTCTTAAAGAGAGGAGGGGGATACACAGGGGTCAAACTCTGCATTCTTAAAGAGAGGAGGGGGATACACAGGGGTCTAACTCTGCATTCTTAGAGAGAGGATGGCGATACACAGGGTGCTAACTCTGCATTCTTAAAGAGAGGAGGGGGATACACAGGGGTCAAACTCTGCATTCTTAAAGAGAGGAGGGTGATACACAGGGGTCAAACTCTGCATTCTTAAAGAGAGGAGGGGGATACACAGGGGTCTAACTCTGCATTCTTAGAGAGAGGAGGGGGATACACAGGGGTCTAACTCTGCATTCTTAAAGAGAGGAGGGGGATACACAGGGGTCTAACTATGCATTCTTAAAGAGAGGAGGGGGATAGAATTAGAATTAGAATTAGAATTAGAATATTACAGCGCAGTACAGGCCCTTCGGCCCTCGATGTTGCGCCGATCATCTGACCTACACTATTCCATTTACATCCATATGTCTATCCAATGACCACTTAAATGCCCTTAAAGTTGGCGAGTCTACTACTGTTGCAGGCAGGGCGTTCCACGCCCCTACTACTCTCTGCGTAAAGAAACTACCTCTGACATCTGTCCTATATCTTTCACCCCTCAACTTAAAGCTATGTCCCCTCGTGTTTGCCATCCTCATCCGAGGAAAAAGACTCTCACTATCCACCCTATCTAACCCTCTGATTATCTTGTATGTCTCTATTAAGTCACCTCTCCTCCTCCTTCTCTCTAACGAAAACAACCCCAAGTCCCTCAGCCTTTCCTCGTAAGACCTTCCTTCCATACCAGGCAACATCCTAGTAAATCTCCTCTGCACCCTTTCCAAAGCTTCGACATCCTTCCTATAATGTGGTGACCAGAACTGCACGCAATACTCCAGGTGCGGCCTCACCAGAGTTTTGTACAGCTGCATCATGACCCCGTGGCTCTGAAACTCGATCCCCCTACTAATAAAGGCTAACACACCATATGCCTTCTTAACAGCCCTATTAACCTGGGTAGCAACTTTCAGGGATTTATGTACCTGGATACCAAGATCTCTCTGCTCATCTACACTACCAAGAATCTTCCCATTAGCCCAGTACTCTGCATTGCTGTTACTCCTTCCAAAGTGAATCACCTCACACTTCTCCGCATTAAACTCCATTTGCCATCTCTCAGCCCAGCTCTGCAGCCTATCTATGTCCCTCTGTACCCTACAACACCCTTCGACACTATCCACAACTCCACCGACCTTCGTGTCATCCGCAAATTTACTAACCCACCCTTCTACACCCTCATCCAGGTCGTTTATAAAAATGACAAACAGCAGTGGCCCCAAAACAGAACCTTGCGGTACACCACTAGTAACTAAACTCCAGGATGAACATTTGCCATCAACCACCACCCTCTGTCTTCTTTCAGCTAGCCAATTTCTGATCCAAAGCTCTAAATCACCTTCAACCCCATACTTGCGTATTTTCTGCAATAGCCTACCGTGGGGAACCTTATCAAACGCCTTACTGAAATCCATATACACCACATCCACGGCTTTACCCTCATCCACCTGTTTGGTCACCTTCTCGAAAAACTCAATAAGGTTTGTGAGGCACGACCTACCTTTCACAAAACCGTGCTGACTATCGCAAATGAACTTATTCTTTTCAAGATGATTATAAATCCTGTCTCTTATAACCTTTTCCAACATTTTACCCACAACCGAAGTAAGGCTCACAGGTCTATAATTACCAGGGCTGTCTCTACTCCCCTTCTTGAACAAGGGGACAACATTTGCTATCCTCCAGTCCTCCGGCACTACTCCTGTCGACAATGACGACTTGAAGATCAACAACAACGGCTCTGCAATCTCCTCCCTGGCTTCCCAGAGAATCCTAGGATAAATCCCATCTGGCCCAGGGGACTTATCTATTTTCACTCTTTCCAAAATTGCTAACACCTCCTCCTTGTGAATCTCAATCCCATCCAGCCTAGTAGGCTGTATCTCAGTAATCTCCTCGGCAACATTTTCTTTCTCTACTGTAAATACTGACGAAAAATATTCATTTAACGCTTCCCCTATCTCCTCTGATTCCGCACACAACTTCCCACTACTATCCTTGATTGGCCCTGTTCTAACTCTTATCATTCGTTTATTCCTGATATACCTATAGAAAGCCTTAGGGTTTTCTTTGATCCTATCCGCCAATGACTTCTCGTGTCCTCTCCTTGCTCTTCTTAGCCCTCCCTTTAGATCCTTCCTGGCTAGCTTGTAACTCTCAAGCGCCCTAACTGAGCCTTCACGTCTCATCCTAACATAAGCCGCCCTCTTCCTCTTGACAAGCGCTTCAACTTCTTGAGTAAACCACGGCTCCCTTGCTCGACAACTTCCTCCCTCCCTGGATACACAGGGGTCTAACTCTGCATTCTTAAAGAGAGGAGAGGGATACACAGGGGGCTAACTCTGCATTTTTAAAGAGAGGAGGGGGTTACACAGGTGTCTCAGTCTGCATTCTTAAAGAGAGGAGGGGGATACACAGGTGTCTCACTCTGCATTCTTAAAGAGAGGAGGAGGGTTACACAGGGGTCTAACTCTGCATTCTTAAAGAGAGGAGGGGGATATGCAGGTGTCTCACTCTGCATTCTTAATGAGAGGAGGGGGGATACACAGGGGGCTAACTCTGCATTCTTAAAGAGAGGAGGGGGATACACAGGGGGCTAACTCTGCATTCTTAAAGAGAGGAGGGGGTTACACAGGGGTCTAATTCTGCCTTCTTAAAGAGAGGAGGGGGATACACAGTTGACTCACTCTGCATTCTTAAAGAGAGGAGGGGGATATGCAGGGGTCTAACTCTGCATTCTTAAAGAGAGGAGGGGGATACACAGGGGTCTAACTCTGCATTCTTAAAGAGAGGAGAGGGATACACAGGGGTCTAACTCCGCATTCTTAAAGAGAGGAGAGGGATACACAGGTGTCTCACTCTGCATTCTTAAAGAGAGGAGAGGGATACACAGGTGTCTCACTCTGCATTCTTAAAGAGAGGAGAGGGATACACAGGGGTCTAACTCTGCATTCTTAAAGAGAGGAGAGGGATACACAGGGGTCTAACTCCGCATTCTTAAAGAGAGGAGAGGGATACACAGGGGTCTAACTCTGCATTCTTAAAGAGAGGAGAGGGATACACAGGGGTCTAACTCTGCATTCTTAAAGAGAGGAGGGGGATACACAGGTGTCTAACTCTGCATTCTTAAAGAGAGGAGAGGGATACACAGGGGTCTAACTCTGCATTCTTAAAGAGAGGAGGGGGCTACACAGGGGTCTAACTCTGCATTCTTAGAGAGAGGATGGCGATACACAGGGTGCTAACTCTGCATTCTTAAAGAGAGGAGGGGGATACACAGGGGTCAAACTCTGCATTCTTAAAGAGAGGAGGGGGATACACAGGGGTCTAACTCTGCATTCTTAGAGAGAGGATGGCGATACACAGGGTGCTAACTCTGCATTCTTAAAGAGAGGAGGGGGATACACAGGGGTCAAACTCTGCATTCTTAAAGAGAGGAGGGTGATACACAGGGGTCAAACTCTGCATTCTTAAAGAGAGGAGGGGGATACACAGGGGTCTAACTCTGCATTCTTAGAGAGAGGAGGGGGATACACAGGGGTCTAACTCTGCATTCTTAAAGAGAGGAGGGGGATACACAGGGGTCTAACTATGCATTCTTAAAGAGAGGAGGGGGATAGAATTAGAATTAGAATTAGAATTAGAATATTACAGCGCAGTACAGGCCCTTCGGCCCTCGATGTTGCGCCGATCATCTGACCTACACTATTCCATTTACATCCATATGTCTATCCAATGACCACTTAAATGCCCTTAAAGTTGGCGAGTCTACTACTGTTGCAGGCAGGGCGTTCCACGCCCCTACTACTCTCTGCGTAAAGAAACTACCTCTGACATCTGTCCTATATCTTTCACCCCTCAACTTAAAGCTATGTCCCCTCGTGTTTGCCATCCTCATCCGAGGAAAAAGACTCTCACTATCCACCCTATCTAACCCTCTGATTATCTTGTATGTCTCTATTAAGTCACCTCTCCTCCTCCTTCTCTCTAACGAAAACAACCCCAAGTCCCTCAGCCTTTCCTCGTAAGACCTTCCTTCCATACCAGGCAACATCCTAGTAAATCTCCTCTGCACCCTTTCCAAAGCTTCGACATCCTTCCTATAATGTGGTGACCAGAACTGCACGCAATACTCCAGGTGCGGCCTCACCAGAGTTTTGTACAGCTGCATCATGACCCCGTGGCTCTGAAACTCGATCCCCCTACTAATAAAGGCTAACACACCATATGCCTTCTTAACAGCCCTATTAACCTGGGTAGCAACTTTCAGGGATTTATGTACCTGGATACCAAGATCTCTCTGCTCATCTACACTACCAAGAATCTTCCCATTAGCCCAGTACTCTGCATTGCTGTTACTCCTTCCAAAGTGAATCACCTCACACTTCTCCGCATTAAACTCCATTTGCCATCTCTCAGCCCAGCTCTGCAGCCTATCTATGTCCCTCTGTACCCTACAACACCCTTCGACACTATCCACAACTCCACCGACCTTCGTGTCATCCGCAAATTTACTAACCCACCCTTCTACACCCTCATCCAGGTCGTTTATAAAAATGACAAACAGCAGTGGCCCCAAAACAGAACCTTGCGGTACACCACTAGTAACTAAACTCCAGGATGAACATTTGCCATCAACCACCACCCTCTGTCTTCTTTCAGCTAGCCAATTTCTGATCCAAAGCTCTAAATCACCTTCAACCCCATACTTGCGTATTTTCTGCAATAGCCTACCGTGGGGAACCTTATCAAACGCCTTACTGAAATCCATATACACCACATCCACGGCTTTACCCTCATCCACCTGTTTGGTCACCTTCTCGAAAAACTCAATAAGGTTTGTGAGGCACGACCTACCTTTCACAAAACCGTGCTGACTATCGCAAATGAACTTATTCTTTTCAAGATGATTATAAATCCTGTCTCTTATAACCTTTTCCAACATTTTACCCACAACCGAAGTAAGGCTCACAGGTCTATAATTACCAGGGCTGTCTCTACTCCCCTTCTTGAACAAGGGGACAACATTTGCTATCCTCCAGTCCTCCGGCACTACTCCTGTCGACAATGACGACTTGAAGATCAACAACAACGGCTCTGCAATCTCCTCCCTGGCTTCCCAGAGAATCCTAGGATAAATCCCATCTGGCCCAGGGGACTTATCTATTTTCACTCTTTCCAAAATTGCTAACACCTCCTCCTTGTGAATCTCAATCCCATCCAGCCTAGTAGGCTGTATCTCAGTAATCTCCTCGGCAACATTTTCTTTCTCTACTGTAAATACTGACGAAAAATATTCATTTAACGCTTCCCCTATCTCCTCTGATTCCGCACACAACTTCCCACTACTATCCTTGATTGGCCCTGTTCTAACTCTTATCATTCGTTTATTCCTGATATACCTATAGAAAGCCTTAGGGTTTTCTTTGATCCTATCCGCCAATGACTTCTCGTGTCCTCTCCTTGCTCTTCTTAGCCCTCCCTTTAGATCCTTCCTGGCTAGCTTGTAACTCTCAAGCGCCCTAACTGAGCCTTCACGTCTCATCCTAACATAAGCCGCCCTCTTCCTCTTGACAAGCGCTTCAACTTCTTGAGTAAACCACGGCTCCCTTGCTCGACAACTTCCTCCCTCCCTGGATACACAGGGGTCTAACTCTGCATTCTTAAAGAGAGGAGAGGGATACACAGGGGGCTAACTCTGCATTCTTAAAGAGAGGAGGGGGTTACACAGGTGTCTCAGTCTGCATTCTTAAAGAGAGGAGGGGGATACACAGGTGTCTCACTCTGCATTCTTAAAGAGAGGAGGAGGGTTACACAGGGGTCTTACTCTGCATTCTTAAAGAGAGGAGGGGGATATGCAGGTGTCTCACTCTGCATTCTTAATGAGAGGAGGGGGGATACACAGGGGGCTAACTCTGCATTCTTAAAGAGAGGAGGGGGATACACAGGGGGCTAACTCTGCATTCTTAAAGAGAGGAGGGGGTTACACAGGGGTCTAATTCTGCATTCTTAAAGAGAGGAGGGGGATACACAGTTGACTCACTCTGCATTCTTAAAGAGAGGAGGGGGATATGCAGGGGTCTAACTCTGCATTCTTAAAGAGAGGAGGGGGATACACAGGGGTCTAACTCTGCATTCTTAAAGAGAGGAGAGGGATACACAGGGGTCTAACTCCGCATTCTTAAAGAGAGGAGGGGGATACACAGGTGTCTCAGTCTGCATTTTAAAGAGAGGAGGGGGCTACACAGGTGTCTCAGTCTGCATTTTAAAGAGAGGAGGGGCATATGCAGGTGTCTCACTCTGCATTCTTAAAGAGAGGAGGGGAATACACAGGGGTCTAACTCTGCATTCTTAAAGAGAGGAGGGGGATACACAGGGATCTTACTCTGCATTCTTAAAGAGAGGAGAGGGATACACAGGTGTCTCACTCTGCATTCTTAAAGAGAGGAGGGGGATATGCAGGTGTCTCACTCTGCATTCTTAATGAGAGGAGGGGGGATACACAGGGGTCTAACTCTGCATTCTTAAAGAGAGGAGGGGGATATGCAGGGGTCTAAATCTTTAGTCTTAAAGAGAGGAGGGGGGATACACAGGGGGCTAACTCTGCATTCTTAAAGAGAGGAGGGGGATACACAGTTGACTCACTCTGCATTCTTAAAGAGAGGAGGGAGAGGGATGTGCAGGGATCTAACTCTGCATTCTTAAAGAGAGGAGGGGGTTACACAGGGGTCTAACTCTGCATTCTTAAAGAGAGGAGGGGGATACACAGTTGACTCACTCTGCATTCTTAAAGAGAGGAGGGAGAGGGATGTGCAGGGATCTAACTCTGCATTCTTAAAGAGAGGAGGGGGTTACACAGGGGTCTAACTCTGCATTCTTAAAGAGAGGAGGGGGATACACAGTTGACTCACTCTGCATTCTTAAAGAGAGGAGGGAGAGGGATGTGCAGGGATCTAACTCTGCATTCTTAAAGAGAGGAGGGGGTTACACAGGGGTCTAACTCTGCATTCTTAAAGAGAGGAGGGGGATACACAGTTGACTCACTCTGCATTCTTAAAGAGAGGAGGGGTTACACAAGTGTCTCACTCTGCATTCTTAAAGAGAGAAGGGGGATACACAGGGGGCTAACTCTGCATTCTTAAAGAGAGGAGGGGGATACACAGGGGTCTAACTCTGCATTCTTAAAGAGAGGAGGGGGGATACACAGGGGTCTAACTCTGCATTCTTAAAGAGAGGAGGGGGGATACACAGGGGGCTAACTCTGCATTCTTAAAGAGAGGAGAGGGATACACAGGGGTCTAACTCTGCATTCTTAAAGAGAGGAGGGGGATACACAGGGGGCTAACTCTGCATTCTTAAAGAGAGGAGGGGGATACACAGGGGTCTAACTCTGCATTCTTAAAGAGAGGAGGGGGAGACACAGGGTTCTAACTCTGCATTCTTAAAGATAGGAGGGGGATACACAGGGGTCTAACTCTGCATTCTTAAAGAGAGGAGGGGGAGACACAGGGGTCTAACTCTGCATTCTTAAAGAGAGGAGGGGGATACACAGGGGTCTCACTCTGCATTCTTAAAGAGAGGAGGGGGATACACAGGGGTCTAACTCTGCATTCTTAAAGAGAGGAGGGGGATACACAGGGGTCTAACTCTGCATTCTTAAAGAGAGGAGAGGGATACACAGGGGTCTAACTCTGCATTCTTAAAGAGAGGAGGGGGGAGACACAGGGGTCTAACTCTGCATTCTTAAAGAGAGGAGGGGGATACACAGGGGTCTCACTCTGCATTCTTAAAGAGAGGAGGGGGATACACAGGGGTCTAACTCTGCATTCTTAAAGAGAGGAGGGGGATACACAGGGGTCTAACTCTGCATTCTTAAAGAGAGGAGAGGGATACACAGGGGTCTAACTCTGCATTCTTAAAGAGAGGAGGGGGGAGACACAGGGGTCTAACTCTGCATTCTTAAAGAGAGGAGGGGGATATACAGGGGGCTAACTCTGCATTCTTAAAGAGAGGAGGGGGATACACAGGGGGCTAACTCTGCATTCTTAAAGAGAGGAGGGGGATACACAGGTGTCTCAGTCTGCATTTTCAAGAGAGGAGGTGGATACACAGGGGTCTAACTCTGCATTCTTAAAGAGAGGAGGGGGATACACAGGGGTCTAACTCTGCATTCTTAAAGAGAGGAGAGGGATATGCAGGCGTCTAACTCTGCATTCTTAAAGAGAGGAGGGGGATACACTGGGGTCTAACTCTGCATTCTTAAAGAGAGGAGGGGGATACACAGGGGTCTCACTCTGCATTCTTAAAGAGAGGAGGGAGATACACAGGGGTCAAACTCTGCATTCTTAAAGCGAGGAGAGGGATACACAGGGGTCTAACTCTGCATTCTTAAAGAGAGGAGGGGGATACACAGGGGTCTAACTCTGCATTCTTAAAGAGAGGAGGGGGATACACAGGGGTCTCACTCTGCATTCTTAAAGAGAGGAGGGGGATACACAGGGGTCTCACACTACATTCTTAAAGAGAGGAGGGGGATACACAGGTGTCTCACACTGCATTCTTAAAGAGAGGAGGGGGATACACAGGTGTCTCACACTGCATTCTTAAAGAGAGGAGGGGGTTACACAGGTGTCTCACTCTGCATTCTTAAAGAGAGGAGAGGGATACACAGGGGTCTCACTCTGCATTCTTATAGATAGGAGGGGGATACACAGGGGTCTAACTCTGCATTCTTAAAGAGAGGAGGGGGATACACAGGGGTCTAACTGTGCATTCTTAAAGAGAGGAGGGGGTTACACAGGTGTCTAACTCTGCATTCTTAAAGAGAGGAGAGGGATATGCAGGGGTCTAACTCTGCATTCTTAAAGAGAGGAGGGGGATACACTGGGGTCTAACTCTGCATTCTTAAAGAGAGGAGGGGGATACACAGGGGTCTAACTCTGCATTCTTAAAGAGAGGAGAGGGATATGCAGGCGTCTAACTCTGCATTCTTAAAGAGAGGAGGGGGATACACTGGGGTCTAACTCTGCATTCTTAAAGAGAGGAGGGGGATACACAGGGGTCTCACTCTGCATTCTTAAAGAGACGAGGGAGATACACAGGGGTCTAACTCTGCATTCTTAAAGCGAGGAGAGGGATACACAGGGGTCAAACTCTGCATTCTTAAAGCGAGGAGAGGGATACACAGGGGTCTAACTCTGCATTCTTAAAGAGAGGAGGGGGATACACAGGGGTCTAACTCTGCATTCTTAAAGAGAGGAGGGGGATACACAGGGGTCTCACTCTGCATTCTTAAAGAGAGGAGGGGGATACACAGGGGTCTAACTCTGCATTCTTAAAGAGAGGAGGTGGATACACAGGGGTCTAACTGTGCATTCTTAAAGAGAGGAGGGGGTTACACAGGGGTCTAACTCTGCATTCTTAAAGAGAGGAGAGGGATATGCAGGGGTCTAACTCTGCATTCTTAAAGAGAGGAGGGGGATACACAGGGGTCTAACTCTGCATTCTTAAAGAGAGGAGAGGGATATGCAGGCGTCTAACTCTGCATTCTTAAAGAGAGGAGGGGGATACACTGGGGTCTAACTCTGCATTCTTAAAGAGAGGAGGGGGATACACAGGTGTCTAACTCTGCATTCTTAAAGAGAGGAGGGGGATACACAGGGGTCTAACTCTGCATTCTTAAAGAGAGGAGAGGGATACACAGGGGTCTAACTCTGCATTCTTAAAGAGAGGAGGGGGATACACAGGTGTCTCACTCTGCATTCTTAAAGAGAGGAGGGGGATATGCAGGCATCTAACTCTGCATTCTTAAAGAGAGGAGGGGGATATACTGGGGTCTAACTCTGCATTCTTAAAGAGAGGAGAGGGATACACAGGGGTCTAACTCTGCATTCTTAAAGAGAGGAGGGGGATACACAGGTGTCTAACTCTGCATTCTTAAAGAGAGGAGAGGGATACACTGGGGTCTAACTCTGCGTTCTTAAAGAGAGGAGGGGTATACACAGGGGTCTAACTCTGCATTCTTAAAGAGAGGAGGGGGGATACACAGGGGTTTAATTCTGCATTCTTAAAGAGAGGAGGGGGATACACAGGGGTCTAACTCTGCATTCTTAAAGAGAGGAGAGGGATACACAGGGGTCTAACTCTGCATTCTTAAAGAGAGGAGGGGTATACACAGGGGTCTAACTCTGCATTCTTAAAGAGAGGAGGGGGGATACACAGGGGTTTAATTCTGCATTCTTAAACAGAGGAGGGGGATACACAGGGGTCTAACTCTGCATTCTTAAAGAGAGGAGGGGGGATATACAGGGGTTTAATTCTGCATTCTTAAAGAGAGGAGGGGGATACACAGGGGTCTAACTCTGCATTCTTAAAGAGAGGAGGGGGATACACAGGGGTCTAACTCTGCATTCTTAAAGAGAGGAGGGGGATACACAGGGGTTTAACTCTGCATTCTTAAAGAGAGGAGGGGGATACACAGGGGTCTCACTCTGCATTCTTAAAGAGAGGAGGGGGATACACAGGGGTCTCACACTGCATTCTTAAAGAGAGGAGGGGGTTACACAGGGGTCTAACTCTGCATTCTTAAAGAGAGGAGGGAGATACACAGGGGTCTCACACTGCATTCTTAAAGAGAGGAGGGGGTTACACAGGGGTCTAAATCTGCATTCTTAAAGAGAGGAGGGGGTTACACAGGGGTCTCACTCTGCATTCTTAAAGAGAGGAGGGGGATACACAGGGGTCTCACACTGCATTCTTAAAGAGAGGAGGGGGTTACACAGGGGTCTAACTCTGCATTCTTAAAGAGAGGAGGGGGTTACACAGGGGTCTAACTCTGCATTCTTAAAGAGAGGAGAGGGATACACAGGTGTCTAACTCTGCATTCTTAAAGAGAGGAGGGAGATACACAGGGGTCTCACACTGCATTCTTAAAGAGAGGAGGGGGTTACACAGGGGTCTAACTCTGCATTCTTAAAGAGAGGAGGGGGATACACAGGGGTCTCACACTGCATTCTTAAAGAGAGGAGGGGGTTACACAGGGGTCTAACTCTGCATTCTTAAAGAGAGGAGGGGGATACACAGGGGTCTCACACTGCATTCTTAAAGAGAGGAGGGGGTTACACAGGGGTCTAACTCTGCATTCTTAAAGAGAGGAGGGGGTTACACAGGGGTCTAACTCTGCATTCTTAAAGAGAGGAGGGGGATACACAGGGGTCTCACACTGCATTCTTAAAGAGAGGAGGGGGATACACAGGTAACTCAATCTGCATTCTTAAAGAGAGGAGGGGGATACACAGGGGTCTCACACTGCATTCTTAAAGAGTGGAGGGGGATACACAGGGGTCTCACACTGCATTCTTAAAGAGAGGAGGGGGTTACACAGGGGTCTAACTCTGCATTCTTAAAGAGAGGAGGGGGATACACAGGGGTCTCACACTGCATTCTTAAAGAGAGGAGGGGGTTACACAGGTGTCTCACTCTGCATTCTTAAAGAGAGGAGAGGGATACACAGGGGTCTAACTCTGCATTCTTAAAGCGAGGAGAGGGATACACAGGGGTCTAACTCTGCATTCTTAAAGCGAGGAGAGGGATACACAGGGGTCTAACTCTGCATTCTTAAAGAGAGGAGGGGGATACACAGGGGTCTAACTCTGCATTCTTAAAGCGAGGAGTGGGATACACAGGGGTCTAACTCTGCATTCTTAAAGAGAGGAGGGGGATACACAGGGGTCTCACTCTGCATTCTTAAAGAGAGGAGGGAGATACACAGGGGTCTAACTCTGCATTCTTAAAGCGAGGAGAGGGATACACAGGGGTCAAACTCTGCATTCTTAAAGCGAGGAGAGGGATACACAGGGGTCTAACTCTGCATTCTTAAAGAGAGGAGGGGGATACACAGGTGTCTCACACTGCATTCTTAAAGAGAGGAGGGGGATACACAGGGGTCTAACTCTGCATTCTTAAAGAGAGGAGGGGGATACACAGGGGTCTCACTCTGCATTCTTAAAGAGAGGAGGGGGATATACAGGGGTCTCACACTGCATTCTTAAAGAGAGGAGGGGGATACACAGGTGTCTCACACTGCATTCTTAAAGAGAGGAGGGGGATACACAGGTGTCTCACACTGCATTCTTAAAGAGAGGAGGGGGTTACACAGGTGTCTCACTCTGCATTCTTAAAGAGAGGAGAGGGATACACAGGGGTCTCACTCTGCATTCTTATAGAGAGGAGGGGGATACACAGGGGTCTAACTCTGCATTCTTAAAGAGAGGAGGGGGATACACAGGGGTCTAACTGTGCATTCTTAAAGAGAGGAGGGGGTTACACAGGGGTCTAACTCTGCATTCTTAAAGAGAGGAGAGGGATATGCAGGGGTCTAACTCTGCATTCTTAAAGAGAGGAGGGGGATACACTGGGGTCTAACTCTGCCTTCTTAAAGAGAGGAGGGGGATACACAGGGGTCTAACTCTGCATTCTTAAAGAGAGGAGAGGGATATGCAGGCGTCTAACTCTGCATTCTTAAAGAGAGGAGGGGGTTACACAGGGGTCTAACTCTGCATTCTTAAAGAGAGGAGAGGGATATGCAGGGGTCTAACTCTGCATTCTTAAAGAGAGGAGGGGGATACACAGGGGTCTAACTCTGCATTCTTAAAGAGAGGAGGGGGATACACAGGGGTCTAACTCTGCATTCTTAAAGAGAGGAGAAGGATATGCAGGCGTCTAACTCTGCATTCTTAAAGAGAGGAGGGGGATACACTGGGGTCTAACTCTGCATTCTTAAAGAGAGGAGGGGGATACACAGGGGTCTCACTCTGCATTCTTAAAGAGAGGAGGGAGATACACAGGGGTCTAACTCTGCATTCTTAAAGCGAGGAGAGGGATACACAGGGGTCAAACTCTGCATTCTTAAAGCGAGGAGAGGGATACACAGGGGTCTAACTCTGCATTCTTAAAGAGAGGAGGGGGATACACAGGGGTCTAACTCTGCATTCTTAAAGAGAGGAGGGGGATACACAGGGGTCTCACTCTGCATTCTTAAAGAGAGGAGGGGGATACACAGGGGTCTCACACTACATTCTTAAAGAGAGGAGGGGGATACACAGGTGTCTCACACTGCATTCTTAAAGAGAGGAGGGGGATACACAGGTGTCTCACACTGCATTCTTAAAGAGAGGAGGGGGTTACACAGGTGTCTCACTCTGCATTCTTAAAGAGAGGAGAGGGATACACAGGGGTCTCACTCTGCATTCTTATAGAGAGGAGGGGGATACACAGGGGTCTAACTCTGCATTCTTAAAGAGAGGAGGGGGATACACAGGGGTCTAACTGTGCATTCTTAAAGAGAGGAGGGGGTTACACAGGTGTCTAACTCTGCATTCTTAAAGAGAGGAGAGGGATATGCAGGGGTCTAACTCTGCATTCTTAAAGAGAGGAGGGGGATACACAGGGGTCTCACTCTGCATTCTTAAAGAGAGGAGGGAGATACACAGGGGTCTAACTCTGCATTCTTAAAGCGAGGAGAGGGATACACAGGGGTCAAACTCTGCATTCTTAAAGCGAGGAGAGGGATACACAGGGGTCTAACTCTGCATTCTTAAAGAGAGGAGGGGGATACACAGGGGTCTAACTCTGCATTCTTAAAGAGAGGAGGGGGATACACAGGGGTCTCACTCTGCATTCTTAAAGAGAGGAGGGGGATACACAGGGGTCTAACTCTGCATTCTTAAAGAGAGGAGGTGGATACACAGGGGTCTAACTGTGCATTCTTAAAGAGAGGAGGGGGTTACACAGGGGTCTAACTCTGCATTCTTAAAGAGAGGAGAGGGATATGCAGGGGTCTAACTCTGCATTCTTAAAGAGAGGAGGGGGATACACAGGGGTCTAACTCTGCATTCTTAAAGAGAGGAGAGGGATATGCAGGCGTCTAACTCTGCATTCTTAAAGAGAGGAGGGGGATACACTGGGGTCTAACTCTGCATTCTTAAAGAGAGGAGGGGGATACACAGGTGTCTAACTCTGCATTCTTAAAGAGAGGAGGGGGATACACAGGGGTCTAACTCTGCATTCTTAAAGAGAGGAGAGGGATACACAGGGGTCTAACTCTGCATTCTTAAAGAGAGGAGGGGGATACACAGGTGTCTCACTCTGCATTCTTAAAGAGAGGAGGGGGATATGCAGGCATCTAACTCTGCATTCTTAAAGAGAGGAGGGGGATATACTGGGGTCTAACTCTGCATTCTTAAAGAGAGGAGAGGGATACACAGGGGTCTAACTCTGCATTCTTAAAGAGAGGAGGGGGATACACAGGTGTCTCACTCTGCATTCTTAAAGAGAGGAGGGGGATATGCAGGCGTCTAACTCTGCATTCTTAAAGAGAGGAGGGGGATATACTGGGGTCTAACTCTGCATTCTTAAAGAGAGGAGGGGGATACACAGGGGTCTAACTCTGCATTCTTGAAGAGAGGAGGGGGATATGCAGGGGTCTAACTCTGCATTCTTAAAGAGAGGAGGGGGATACACTGGGGTCTAACTCTGCATTCTTAAAGAGAGGAGAGGGATACACAGGGGTCTAACTCTGCATTCTTAAAGAGAGGAGGGGGATACACAGGTGTCTCACTCTGCATTCTTAAAGAGAGGAGGCGGATACACAGGGGTCTAACTGCATTCTTAAAGAGAGGAGAGGGATACACAGGGGTCTAACTCTGCATTCTTAAAGAGAGGAGAGGGATACACTGGGGTCTAACTCTGCATTCTTAAAGAGAGGAGGGTGTTACACAGGGGTCTAACTCTGCATTCTTAAAGAGAGGAGAGGGATACACAGGTGTCTCACTCTGCATTCTTAAGGAGAGGAGGGTGTTACACAGGGGTCTAACTCTGCATTCTTAAAGAGAGGAGAGGGATACACAGGTGTCTCACTCTGCATTCTTAAAGAGAGGAGGGGGATACACAGGTGTCTAACTCTGCATTCTTAAAGAGAGGAGAGGGATACACAGGTGTCTAACTCTGCATTCTTAAAGAGAGGAGAGGGATACACAGGTGTCTCACTCTGCATTCTTAAAGAGAGGAGAGGGATACACAGGTGTCTCACTCTGCATTCTTAAAGAGAGGAGAGGGATACACAGGTGTCTAACTCTGCATTCTTAAAGAGAGGAGAGGGATACACAGGTGTCTCACTCTGCATTCTTAAAGAGAGGAGGGGGATACACAGGGGTCTAACTCTGCATTCTTAAAGAGAGGAGAGGGATACACAGGTGTCTAACTCTGCATTCTTAAAGAGAGGAGGGGGATACACAGGGGTCTAACTTTGCATTCTTAAAGAGAGGAGGGGGATACACAGGGGGCTAACTCTGCATTCTTAAAGAGAGGAGAGGGATACACAGGTGTCTCACTCTGCATTCTTAAAGAGAGGAGAGGGATACACAGGTGTCTCACTCTGCATTCTTAAAGAGAGGAGAGGGATACACAGGGGTCTAACTCTGCATTCTTAAAGAGAGGAGAGGGATACACAGGGGTCTAACTCTGCATTTTTAAAGAGAGGAGGGGGATACACAGGTGTCTAACTCTGCATTCTTAAAGAGAGGAGAGGGATACACAGGGGTCTAACTCTGCATTCTTAAAGAGAGGAGGGGGCTACACAGGGGTCTAACTCTGCATTCTTAGAGAGAGGATGGCGATACACAGGGTGCTAACTCTGCATTCTTAAAGAGAGGAGGGGGATACACAGGGGTCAAACTCTGCATTCTTAAAGAGAGGAGGGGGATACACAGGGGTCTAACTCTGCATTCTTAGAGAGAGGATGGCGATACACAGGGTGCTAACTCTGCATTCTTAAAGAGAGGAGGGGGATACACAGGGGTCAAACTCTGCATTCTTAAAGAGAGGAGGGTGATACACAGGGGTCAAACTCTGCATTCTTAAAGAGAGGAGGGGGATACACAGGGGTCTAACTCTGCATTCTTAGAGAGAGGAGGGGGATACACAGGGGTCTAACTCTGCATTCTTAAAGAGAGGAGGGGGATACACAGGGGTCTAACTATGCATTCTTAAAGAGAGGAGGGGGATAGAATTAGAATTAGAATTAGAATTAGAATATTACAGCGCAGTACAGGCCCTTCGGCCCTCGATGTTGCGCCGATCATCTGACCTACACTATTCCATTTACATCCATATGTCTATCCAATGACCACTTAAATGCCCTTAAAGTTGGCGAGTCTACTACTGTTGCAGGCAGGGCGTTCCACGCCCCTACTACTCTCTGCGTAAAGAAACTACCTCTGACATCTGTCCTATATCTTTCACCCCTCAACTTAAAGCTATGTCCCCTCGTGTTTGCCATCCTCATCCGAGGAAAAAGACTCTCACTATCCACCCTATCTAACCCTCTGATTATCTTGTATGTCTCTATTAAGTCACCTCTCCTCCTCCTTCTCTCTAACGAAAACAACCCCAAGTCCCTCAGCCTTTCCTCGTAAGACCTTCCTTCCATACCAGGCAACATCCTAGTAAATCTCCTCTGCACCCTTTCCAAAGCTTCGACATCCTTCCTATAATGTGGTGACCAGAACTGCACGCAATACTCCAGGTGCGGCCTCACCAGAGTTTTGTACAGCTGCATCATGACCCCGTGGCTCTGAAACTCGATCCCCCTACTAATAAAGGCTAACACACCATATGCCTTCTTAACAGCCCTATTAACCTGGGTAGCAACTTTCAGGGATTTATGTACCTGGATACCAAGATCTCTCTGCTCATCTACACTACCAAGAATCTTCCCATTAGCCCAGTACTCTGCATTGCTGTTACTCCTTCCAAAGTGAATCACCTCACACTTCTCCGCATTAAACTCCATTTGCCATCTCTCAGCCCAGCTCTGCAGCCTATCTATGTCCCTCTGTACCCTACAACACCCTTCGACACTATCCACAACTCCACCGACCTTCGTGTCATCCGCAAATTTACTAACCCACCCTTCTACACCCTCATCCAGGTCGTTTATAAAAATGACAAACAGCAGTGGCCCCAAAACAGAACCTTGCGGTACACCACTAGTAACTAAACTCCAGGATGAACATTTGCCATCAACCACCACCCTCTGTCTTCTTTCAGCTAGCCAATTTCTGATCCAAAGCTCTAAATCACCTTCAACCCCATACTTGCGTATTTTCTGCAATAGCCTACCGTGGGGAACCTTATCAAACGCCTTACTGAAATCCATATACACCACATCCACGGCTTTACCCTCATCCACCTGTTTGGTCACCTTCTCGAAAAACTCAATAAGGTTTGTGAGGCACGACCTACCTTTCACAAAACCGTGCTGACTATCGCAAATGAACTTATTCTTTTCAAGATGATTATAAATCCTGTCTCTTATAACCTTTTCCAACATTTTACCCACAACCGAAGTAAGGCTCACAGGTCTATAATTACCAGGGCTGTCTCTACTCCCCTTCTTGAACAAGGGGACAACATTTGCTATCCTCCAGTCCTCCGGCACTACTCCTGTCGACAATGACGACTTGAAGATCAACAACAACGGCTCTGCAATCTCCTCCCTGGCTTCCCAGAGAATCCTAGGATAAATCCCATCTGGCCCAGGGGACTTATCTATTTTCACTCTTTCCAAAATTGCTAACACCTCCTCCTTGTGAATCTCAATCCCATCCAGCCTAGTAGGCTGTATCTCAGTAATCTCCTCGGCAACATTTTCTTTCTCTACTGTAAATACTGACGAAAAATATTCATTTAACGCTTCCCCTATCTCCTCTGATTCCGCACACAACTTCCCACTACTATCCTTGATTGGCCCTGTTCTAACTCTTATCATTCGTTTATTCCTGATATACCTATAGAAAGCCTTAGGGTTTTCTTTGATCCTATCCGCCAATGACTTCTCGTGTCCTCTCCTTGCTCTTCTTAGCCCTCCCTTTAGATCCTTCCTGGCTAGCTTGTAACTCTCAAGCGCCCTAACTGAGCCTTCACGTCTCATCCTAACATAAGCCGCCCTCTTCCTCTTGACAAGCGCTTCAACTTCTTGAGTAAACCACGGCTCCCTTGCTCGACAACTTCCTCCCTCCCTGGATACACAGGGGTCTAACTCTGCATTCTTAAAGAGAGGAGAGGGATACACAGGGGGCTAACTCTGCATTCTTAAAGAGAGGAGGGGGTTACACAGGTGTCTCAGTCTGCATTCTTAAAGAGAGGAGGGGGATACACAGGTGTCTCACTCTGCATTCTTAAAGAGAGGAGGAGGGTTACACAGGGGTCTAACTCTGCATTCTTAAAGAGAGGAGGGGGATATGCAGGTGTCTCACTCTGCATTCTTAATGAGAGGAGGGGGGATACACAGGGGGCTAACTCTGCATTCTTAAAGAGAGGAGGGGGATACACAGGGGGCTAACTCTGCATTCTTAAAGAGAGGAGGGGGTTACACAGGGGTCTAATTCTGCATTCTTAAAGAGAGGAGGGGGATACACAGTTGACTCACTCTGCATTCTTAAAGAGAGGAGGGGGATATGCAGGGGTCTAACTCTGCATTCTTAAAGAGAGGAGGGGGATACACAGGGGTCTAACTCTGCATTCTTAAAGAGAGGAGAGGGATACACAGGGGTCTAACTCCGCATTCTTAAAGAGAGGAGGGGGATACACAGGTGTCTCAGTCTGCATTTTAAAGAGAGGAGGGGGCTACACAGGTGTCTCAGTCTGCATTTTAAAGAGAGGAGGGGCATATGCAGGTGTCTCACTCTGCATTCTTAAAGAGAGGAGGGGAATACACAGGGGTCTAACTCTGCATTCTTAAAGAGAGGAGGGGGATACACAGGGATCTTACTCTGCATTCTTAAAGAGAGGAGAGGGATACACAGGTGTCTCACTCTGCATTCTTAAAGAGAGGAGGGGGATATGCAGGTGTCTCACTCTGCATTCTTAATGAGAGGAGGGGGGATACACAGGGGTCTAACTCTGCATTCTTAAAGAGAGGAGGGGGATATGCAGGGGTCTAAATCTTTAGTCTTAAAGAGAGGAGGGGGGATACACAGGGGGCTAACTCTGCATTCTTAAAGAGAGGAGGGGGATACACAGTTGACTCACTCTGCATTCTTAAAGAGAGGAGGGAGAGGGATGTGCAGGGATCTAACTCTGCATTCTTAAAGAGAGGAGGGGGTTACACAGGGGTCTAACTCTGCATTCTTAAAGAGAGGAGGGGGATACACAGTTGACTCACTCTGCATTCTTAAAGAGAGGAGGGAGAGGGATGTGCAGGGATCTAACTCTGCATTCTTAAAGAGAGGAGGGGGTTACACAGGGGTCTAACTCTGCATTCTTAAAGAGAGGAGGGGGATACACAGTTGACTCACTCTGCATTCTTAAAGAGAGGAGGGAGAGGGATGTGCAGGGATCTAACTCTGCATTCTTAAAGAGAGGAGGGGGTTACACAGGGGTCTAACTCTGCATTCTTAAAGAGAGGAGGGGGATACACAGTTGACTCACTCTGCATTCTTAAAGAGAGGAGGGGTTACACAAGTGTCTCACTCTGCATTCTTAAAGAGAGAAGGGGGATACACAGGGGGCTAACTCTGCATTCTTAAAGAGAGGAGGGGGATACACAGGGGTCTAACTCTGCATTCTTAAAGAGAGGAGGGGGGATACACAGGGGTCTAACTCTGCATTCTTAAAGAGAGGAGGGGGGATACACAGGGGGCTAACTCTGCATTCTTAAAGAGAGGAGAGGGATACACAGGGGTCTAACTCTGCATTCTTAAAGAGAGGAGGGGGATACACAGGGGGCTAACTCTGCATTCTTAAAGAGAGGAGGGGGATACACAGGGGTCTAACTCTGCATTCTTAAAGAGAGGAGGGGGAGACACAGGGTTCTAACTCTGCATTCTTAAAGATAGGAGGGGGATACACAGGGGTCTAACTCTGCATTCTTAAAGAGAGGAGGGGGAGACACAGGGGTCTAACTCTGCATTCTTAAAGAGAGGAGGGGGATACACAGGGGTCTCACTCTGCATTCTTAAAGAGAGGAGGGGGATACACAGGGGTCTAACTCTGCATTCTTAAAGAGAGGAGGGGGATACACAGGGGTCTAACTCTGCATTCTTAAAGAGAGGAGAGGGATACACAGGGGTCTAACTCTGCATTCTTAAAGAGAGGAGGGGGGAGACACAGGGGTCTAACTCTGCATTCTTAAAGAGAGGAGGGGGATATACAGGGGGCTAACTCTGCATTCTTAAAGAGAGGAGGGGGATACACAGGGGGCTAACTCTGCATTCTTAAAGAGAGGAGGGGGATACACAGGTGTCTCAGTCTGCATTTTCAAGAGAGGAGGGGCATATGCAGGGGTCTAACTCTGCATTCTTAAAGAGAGGAGGGGGATATGAATGGGGTCTTACTCTGTGTTCTTAACGAGAGGAGAGGGACGTGCAGGTGTCTCACTCTGCATTCTTAACGAGAGGAGGGGTTACACAGGTGTCTCACTCTGCATTTTAAAGAGAGGAGGGGGATATGCAGGGGTCTAACTCTGCATTCTTAAAGAGAGGAGGCGGATACACAGGGGTCTAACTCTGCATTCTTAAAGAGAGGAGAGGGATACACAGGGGTCTAACTCTGCATTCTTAAAGAGAGGAGGCGGATACACAGGGGTCTAACTCTGCATTCTTAAAGAGAGGAGAGGGATACACAGGTGTCTCACTCTGCATTCTTAAAGAGAGGAGAGGGATACACAGGGGTCTAACTCTGCATTCTTAAAGAGAGGAGAGGGATACACAGGGATCTAACTCTGCATTCTTAAAGAGAGGAGGGGGATACACAGGGGTCTAACTCTGCATTCTTAAAGAGAGGAGGTGGATACACACGGGCGAACTCTGCATTCTTAATGAGAGGGGCGGGGGATACACAGGGGGCTAACTCTGCATTCTTAAAGAGAGGAGGGGGTTACACAGGTGTCTCACTCTGCATTCTTAAAGAGAGGAGGGGGATACACAGGTGTCTCACTCTGCATTCTTAAAGAGAGGAGGGGGATACACAGGTGTCTCACTCTGCATTCTTAAAGAGAGGAGGGGGATACACAGGTGTCTCACTCTGCATTCTTAAAGAGAGGAGGGGGATACACAGGGGTCTCACTCTGCATTCTTAAAGAGAGGAGGGGGGATACACAGGGGCTAACTCTGCATTCTTAAAGAGAGGAGGTGGATACACAGGTGTCTCACTCTGCATTCTTAAAGAGAGGAGGGGGATACACAGGTGTCTCACTCTGCATTCTTAAAGAGAGGAGGTGGGATACACAGGGGCTAACTCTGCATTTTTAAAGAGAGGAGGGGGATATGCAGGTGTCTCACTCTGCATTCTTAATGAGAGGAGGGGGGATACACAGGGGGCTAACTCTGCATTCTTAAAGAGAGGAGGGGAATACACAGGTGTCTCACTCTGCATTCTTAAAGAGAGGAGGGAGATATGCAGGGGTCTAACTCTGCATTCTTAAAGAGAGGAGGGGGATATGAATGGGGTCTTACTCTGTGTTCTTAACGAGAGGATTGGGACGTGCAGGGATCTAACTCAGCATTCTTAAAGAGAGGAGGGGGATATGGTTTTCCAAACCGCTGGGACGCTCCCAGAATCCAGTGAATTCTGGAATATTCGACCAATGCCTCCACTATCTCTGCAGCCACCTCCTTTAAAAGCCTTGGATGCAGGCCATCAGGTCCTGGCAACTTGTCTGCCTTTAGTCCCATTAGTTTGTCAAATACGTTGTCCCTCGTGATAGAGACTGTTACAAGATCTTTCCTCCCATTAGCTCCTTGCTTATCTGATATCTGTGGGATGTTTATAGTGTCCTCCACAGTGAAGACTGATGCAAAATATTGGTTTAAATTATCTGCCATTTCCCTGTTCCCCCTTATCAATTCTCCAAACACATCTTCCAAGGGTCCCACACTCACTTTAGTTACTCTCTTTCTTTTTATATACCCATCGAAGCTCTTGCTGTTTGTTTTTATATTTCTTGCCACTTTACTTTCATGATCAATTTTCTCCCTCTTTATTAGCTTTTTCATCATCCGCTGCTAGTTCCTAAAAAAACTTCCCAATCCTCTGGCCGACCACTAGTTTTCACCGCTTTGTATGCCTTAGTTTTTGATTGGATACTCTCCTTGACCCCCTTTGTTAACCACGGGTGGTTCATCCTTCTCATTGAGTCCTTCTTTTTGAGCGGGATAACTTTTTGCTGAGCATTATGAAATATCTGCTGAAATGTCTGCCACTGCTCATCCACTGACCTTCCCCTTAGTCTATTTTCCCAGCTCACTTTTGACAACTCTTTCTTCATCCCTCTGTAATTGCCCTTGTTTAAGTTGAGGACACTGGTTTGAGACCCGAGTTACTCGCCCTCAAACTGAATTTGAAATTTTCCCATGTTGTGATTGCTACCCCCTAGAGGATCCTTAACTACGATATCTCTTATTAATCCTATCTCATTACACATTACTAGATCTTCCCGAATAGGTTCTGCAATGTATTGCTCTAAGTATCAATCTAAGTGCACTCTACAAATTCGTCTTCCATGTTACCTCTGCCAATCAGATTTGTCCATTCAATATGCAGATTAAAATCACCATGACAATTGTAGCTCCCTTCTGACACACCTCCATTATTTCCCGATTTATACTTTGTCCTCCAGTGAGATGACTCTTCGGGGGCCTCTAAATATCTCCCACCCGTGACTTCTTCCCCTCACTATTCCTTATTTCCACCCAAACTGATTCCACATCACGATCTATTGCACCTATATCACCACTCACCACCGCACTGATACCTTCCTTTATTAACAAAGGTACCCCACCTCCTTTTCCTTTTTGCCTATTTTTCCAGAATGTCGAATACCCTTGAATATTGAGTTCCCAGTCTTGGTCACCCTGCAACCACGTCTCTGTAATAGCTATCCAGTCATATTTATTTATTTCTATTTGTGATGTCAACTCATCTGTCTTGTTACAAATGCCACGTGCATTCAGATAAAGAACCTTAAGCTTTGACTTTTTACCATTATTACTCATTCTGGTTCTAATTTCTGCTGCACTCTTCTATTATATTTTCTGCCCATTCCTGTCACACTTTGATTACCAAAATAAAAGCAAAATACTGCAGATGCTGGAAATCTGAAATTAAGACAAGAAATGCTGGAACCACTCAGCAGGTCTGGCAGCATCTGTGGAAAGAGAAGCAGAGTTAACGTTTCGGGTCAGTGACCCTTCTTCTACCCCCACTTGAATGGCACTCTGAACCACGGTGCTGTGGTCAGTTTGCTCATCCTCCCTGCAGTCTGTGTCCTTGTCCACACTGGGAGCAAGAATCTCGTACCTATTGGATAATGGCACTGGCTGAGGCTCCTCCAAAGCTAAATTCTGGATCCCATACCTGCCTGACTCTCAGTCACATCCTCCTGCCCCTGACCAAGGTCCAAGTTTGATGTAATGAATCTAAGGGGTGTGACTGTCTTCTGAAACACAGTATCCAGGTAATTCTTCCCCTCCCTGATGTGCAGCAGTGTCCACAGCTCAGACTCCAGCTCATCAACTCTAAGCCGAAGGTCCTCATCAGTCTACCTGTTCATAACAGCTAATAGTGTCAGCTAATGACCATCTCCAAGAGAATCTAATCACCTCCAGGTGATATTCAACAGCATTACCATTGATGAACCTGTCACCACCAACATCCTGGCATCCTGGGGACACCCTTGACCAGAAACTTAACTGGACCACTATGGCGACAAGAGCAGGTCAGATACAGGGAATTCTGTGGTCAGTAACTCACTTCCTGGCTCCCCAAAGTCTCTGTACCATCTCCAGCACTGGCACACCATGGCAGCAGTGTGTGCCAGCTACAAATGTGTTGCAGCAGCTCAACAAGGCTTCTTGTGACCTTACTAGCTGGAAACCGGTCAACAACATTTTTAACATGACTCGACTTTTGTAAACAATTTGCCTAAAATAAATACCATTGGGAATTGCAAGATGAAAATTCCGCATTTCTAAACCAAATACTTTGCAAATTGGCAAGTGTCTCTGATAAAATGCATAATTTACATATATAATAAATACATATATTGAATTTATATATCATTAGAAAAAAAACCAATATAAGATAGATATAACTGAATTGTTGCATTTTTTGACTTTTTTACTATAATTTTTTCAGTAAAACCATCTTTAAAAAAGTTTTATTTTAAAATGCATAGAATGAAGGCATTTTTTTCAGCTACTGATTTTCGTGATAATAATACCTTCTAATAGCACATTCAGAATAATGTATCATCTCAGCTATACTAGAAACAATAATGGTCACAAACATCAAACCTGTTCCGTTAACCAAAGTCATATCTATAACCATGGGGTAGCTATGCCACACAAACAGATTTGTGAAGAGCACAGTGATGTTTTTTGTTAAAATAATCATTTTAAACTGTAAAGTGCAGCTTAATGATTAGACTTTTATCCCCACAATAAAAACACAGATCTGACTTTTCTCAAGCTAATTTTTATTCGCTTTTCTCGTGTTAATGTGTTCCAAGTGGAAAAGGTTGTAAACCACAAATACAATGTTCAAAAGCCGCATGTTGCTCCGGAGCTGCAGGTTGCTGACCTCTGACCTAGAAGGACAAGAGCATGCTGGTGCATGGGAACACCACCACCTCCAAGTTCACCTCCCAATCCCAAACCTTCCTGATTTGGAAATATATCACTGTTCCTTCACTGTCACTGGGTCAAAATCCTGGAACTCCATCCCTAACAGCATTGTGGGTGTACCTTCACTACACAGACTGAAACTGTTCAAGAAGAGGGGTCAGCACTTTGTGAAGGGAATTTATGGATAGACAATAAATTCTGGCTTTGCCAGCACTTACATCCTGCGCATGAATAAAAAAAAGTATTGATCCTGACAACTGCCTGGTCTGTGCAGCTCAGTGGACCAGCAGACTGTACAGTTGCCTGCTGAGCATTTTCATAGTGTGGTAGCTGAGATAATAATTGAAGATAGAATTGTTGGTGTTTGGAGGAAGACTGTGGTGTGTATTTGAGGTCTGAATGTGCCAAGAGGATTTGTAGTTGAGTTGTAATTTGTGTTTGTATTGAAAGTAGGAACTGTGCATGGGCTGTTGTGTGAAATGAAAAGAGGGGTAAAAGGGAGAGGATTTGTGTGGAAAGTGGAGGTGGTATTGTTCAGTGAGTGTGAAGATGGCACAGAGCTTGGCAAAAAGACTGCATCAGATTGTGAGAGTGGAAAGCAAATAAGGAGGTGAAGAAGAAGTGGTGACATGGGTTACAAAGAAAGGAGAATGGTTGTAAGTGTATTTATTGCACCCCAGATGGGACTTGAACCCACAATCCCTGGCTTAGGAGGCCAGTGCCTTATCCATTAGGCCACTGGGGCTGTTGATTTCAATGTTGTAAGTTGTCCCTTTAACACTCTTTCTAAGCAGTGCCAGATTTGAAGCCTTTATTTTCACACACAACCACAATGTATTGATGCCAAAGGTTCCAGCAATGACATGACAGGATGTGACTTGCTGTTGTCTGTCAACAATTAGTACAGTTGATTAATGGGCAAAATGTTGATTGGATGTGAAAAGCAAGTGTCTTTCCAGAGCTTTCTTTGCTTACCCTGGCTCTAAGTTTCAGTCATTTCTCAGACAGCAACCTGACTGAAGCTACTTTAATCTTTGTGTGTTTCTTAATGATGATAAAGAGCAGATAGAACATAGAACATAGAACATAGAACAGTACAGCACAGTACAGGCCCTTCGGCCCACGATGTTGTGCCGAACCTTTAACCTACTCTAAGATCAAACTAACTACCTCCCCTTCATTCTACTATCATCCATGTACCTATCCAAAAGTCGCTTAAATGTCCCTAATGTATCTGCTTCTACTACCACCGTTGGCAGTGCATTCCACGCACCCACCACTCTCTGTGTAAAGAACCTACCTCTGACATCTCCCCTAAACCTTCCTCCAATCACCTTAAAATTATGCCCCCTAGTGATAGCCCTTTCCACCCTGGGAAAAAGTCTCTGACTATCCACTCTATCTATGCCTCTCATCATCTTGTACACCTCTATCAAGTCACCTCTCATCCTTCTTTGCTCCAATGAGAAAAGCCCTAGCTCCCTCAATCTTTCTTCGTAAGACATGCCCTCCAGTCCAGGCAGCATCCTGGTAAATCTCCTCTGCACCCTCTCTAAAGCTTCCACATCGTTCCTATAATGAGGCGACCAGAACTGAACACAATATTCCAAGTGTGGTCGAACCAGGGCCTTATAGAGCTGCAGCATAACCTCACGGCTCTTAAACTCAATCCCCCTGTTAATGAAAGCCAACACACCATACGCCTTCTTAACAACCCTATCAACTTGGGTGGCAACTTTGAGCGATCTATGGACATGGACCCCAAGATCCCTCTGTTCCTCCACACTACCAAGAATCAAGATATTCACTGAATGAAGATTAATCTCATCCCAGATGGGATTTAACCTCACAAATACCTGCCTGTAGAAACCAGTGCCTTATCCATTCGGCCACAGGAGCACGACATCACACTGGATGCTCTTGCTGTTTGCTCTAGATTCTTTCTAAATTCCACCTGTCCCTGTGGCCACTCACTTTATTTTCAGCCAATTCCACATCCTTTAACAATGATGTGGAGCAGGTGGGAGCAGATCTGGTTTCCTTATGCCGTTTGCTCAATGATATATTTTATCTTCTTGGAAATATCACTGTCTATCATTAGGGAAGAATTTACAAAGCTTCCCTTAAGCATGTTATCCTTTGACTTGGACAAGCACCACGACATTGATTAGACTTCTACTGCTGGATATGTGCTCTCATTTATAATGGACCATGATATTTGGTAACTGTTAGTGGGCCCAGGACTGCATCAGAGATTCACGAGTGTTCGTAAGGATTCAAATACACAGGACAATGATATCAATCATCATCAAAAACACCATTACCTCACTACCATGTCATGAAGCTGAAGGCATTTGATGTCACAGGGAAGCTTGCTGACAGGAGCAACTAAGAATGGTTGATAAAGACATCAGTGAGAGGGTACAGAATATTTTGAGTGGGGAGGGGATGTTGTGGGCGATATGGAAAGCTATAACATAGGGAGAAGTGTTGAGATACTACAGTCAGAGATTCAGGAGCTCGGGAGGAATTAAAGAGCAGGACTTCAAAGCTGGTAATTTCTGGATTACTCCCAATGTCATGTGCTAGTGAGTACAGGAGCAATAAGATAAGACAGCTTATCACCCAGCATGTAAAAAGATTCCTGGGGTATTGGAACCAATTCTGGGGCAGGATGAACGGGACTGGGACTGATGTCCTTGAAGAAACTTTAACTGGAGTTGTTAGTGAAGGTTTACATGAATTTGGCAGGGGTGGGGGAGGCACCAGGATGTCACATTAGAGAGAAGAAGCAAGATGTAAAGTGGACCGGGAGAGACAAATAGCACCAGAATAAAGAATAATTCAGAAATGGGAGGGTCAGACTGGGAGTAAATATGAAGCAGTCTGAGATGGATTTGGAGTGTATGTGAGTAAATGTACTGAGTGTGGGAAATGAGCTCCGTGAGCTGCAGGTACAAGTCACCACACGGGACTATGATATTGTGGCAATAACAGAGATCTGGCTCAAAGGAGGGGAAGATTGGGATAATGAATATTCCTGGAAACAAGATATTCAGGAATAATAGGGCAGGAAAAATGGAGGGCATGGCAGCATTGTTCAGAGAAACTATTATAACTCTGAGGAGGAATGATAGAGTTGAGAGACCAAAGACAGAATTTATTTCAGTAGAATTGAGGAACACTAGAGGAGTTATTATTGTAACTGAGTGTATACGATGGGCTGAATGGTCTCCTTCTGCTGTAAGTTTCTATGATAAACAAGGTAACATTTGAACCTAGAATTTTCCAGCTTGGAGGAAGAGTGTGCTGTGTATTTCACCCTGAATCTGATAACATCAATCATACGTGTATTGTAATTGGATATCTACATTACAAAGTAACAAATGTGCCTCAGACATTGGGTAATCTGAAGACAGGATTTAAAAGGGAAGTATTTGCCTGGAAAGTGCAAGTGACATTGTTCCCTGGGTGTTGGGATGGTGCACAGCTCAGTAGAAACATTACATTGGATTGTGACACTGGAAAGCAAGGCGAGAGTGAGGAGGGAGCCGAACAGGAACTGCCGAGATTGGCTGATCAGTTAAAAAGAAAAGTAACTGCTTGTTACAGAATGCAGCCTGTTTACAGAATGTGCTCCTTCACCTAAAACTGCTTTCATCACAAATGAGACTTGCACCATCAATGCCTGTTTTAGGAGGGCTGGACCTTATCCTTTAGGCCATGTGGCTGCACATGGAAAGAGTTTGGTCTTTGCAACTTGCCCCTTTGTCTCTCTATAATCACTGCCACATTTGATGCCTTTTGGCTATTTATATTGTTTGGAAAAGACTTAGGGGTTCCCTTTTATGTTCGGCACCAAACTATTCTCATACTCTCTTTGCCCCTCTTATTTCCTTTTTTAGATCTCCTCTGTACTTTCTACATTCAACTTGGTTTTCTACTACATTATCAATCTCACTTTTGTTATCAGCCTCCGTTTTTCTGTCTCATTTTCATCTCTATATGTTTTGTCAGGCAGGAAGCTCTAACTTTGAATGCTATTCCATTCTCCTTCGTGGGGATGTGTTTACTCTGTACCTGAACCATCTCCTCTTTGAAGAACTCCCTTGTTCAAAAAACTATCTTTCCTACCAATTTTTAATTCCAACCCACAGAGGTCAGGTCCCTTTTAACTCATTGAAATTAGCCCTCCTGCAGTATGTACTGTAATGCTCAATTGTCCCATGTCTTTTCACATAATTTATTTATTTTCAAACTGCATGGAGTAAGGGGAAAATGGAGAAGAGATTTCGCCTGAGTGAGACACAGTCAGAGTGTGAAGGTGGGAATTTGGTTTATTTGGTAAGTTTTGCTAAGTTTTTCTCAAGTTTAAGTTAGATTACCAGAGGGCGGCACAGTGGCGCAGTGGTTAGCACCACAGCTCCAGGGACCCGGGTTCGATTCTGCCTGTGCGGAGTTTGCAAGTTCTCCCTGTGTCTGCGTGGGTTTCCTCCGGGTGCTCTGGTTTCCTCCCACATGCCAAAGACTTGCAGGTTGATAGGTTAATTGGCCATTATAAATTGCCCCTAGTATAGGTAGGTGGTAGGGAAATATATAGGGACAGGTGGGGATGTGATAGGAATATGGGATTAGTGTAGGATTAGTATAAATGGGTGGTTGATGGTCGGTACAGACTCGGTGGGCCGAAGGGCCTGTTTCAGTGCTGTATCTCTAAAAGAACCATAGAGAAATTACAGCACAGAAGGTGGCCATTCAGCCCATCTTGTCCGTGTTTGCCGAACAAACTAGCCACCCAATCCAATCTCACCGTCCAGCACCTGGTCCATAGCCTTGCAGGTTACAGCACTTCAGGTGCATGTCCAGGTCCCTTTTAAATGAATTGAAGGTTTCTGCCTCTATCACCATTCCTGGCAGTGAATTCCAGACACCCACCACCCTCTGATTGAAAACGTTTTTCCTCATGTCCCCTCTAATCTTCTACCAATCACCTTAAATCTGTGCCCCTGGTAATTGACCACTCCACTCGGGGATATGGGGCATCTGCTATTTCCTCCCTGGTTAAGCTTTGACAGAGAGCTTTCAAACTTCAAGTTAGTTAAATTGCCTTGTTAAACAGGAGCTGCATGCCAGTGACAGTTATCTCTCAATCTGCTAAAAGTAGTTGCTTCAATAGGTGTTAATTCCTGCAGCAGCGAGCTCGTGATTCCTCAGAGACTCTGTAAAAGCAGTCAGGTTTTCAAAACTGCACGGAGAGGAAACTTTGCCAGAGTGAAACACAGTCAGAGTGTGAAGGTAGAAATTTGGTTCATGTGGAAAGTTCGATGCAGAGAGGGAAAGAGGTGTCCCTTTTCCAGCCTCTAGTCGCTGTCGAAGATACAAGTTGCTTCCCAGAAATAGAGGATAACCTTAAGACAGTGATATCACAGGAAAGCTGTCAGGTGATTGTCTGTTGATTAACTGCTGTTTTGTAAGTATTTCAGTATTGTATTACCAAGGTTGAAATAAGTACTGTAAATGCGGGTGAGGAGAGGCAGTAATTAAAAAATTAAGTAAATAATTAATTAGTTACTTAAAACACAATCAGAATGGCAGGGCAGGTGATGTGTTGCAGCTGCAGTAAGTTAGAGCTTGTGGACACCAATGTGATCCACGACAACCACGTCTGCAGTAAGTGTATATGGCTTGAGGAGCTTCGGCTAAGACTAGATGAACTGGAGGCTGAGCTACAGAAACTGTAATGCATCAGGGAGGGGGAAAGTTACCTGGACACACTGTTCCAGAAGGCAGTCACATCGCATAGGATAGCATCTTCTGATTTGGTCAGGTATAGGAGGGCGTGACTGCAAGTGAGGCAGGTAAGGGGATCGAGAAAGCAGAAGTAGAGGAACCTCAGCACTTGCAATTGTCCAACAGGTTTGAGGTTCTTTCAGTTTGTATGGATGAGAATGAAGACTGCACGGTGGATGAGTCAACTGACCATGGCACCATGGTACAGGAAGCCATTCAAGCAGGAGGAGTAAATAGCAATGTGGCGTTAGTAGGAGATATTATCATTAGGGGGACAGACACAGTTCTCTGCAGCCAAGAGCAAGATTCTAGAAAGCTGTGTTGTCTGCCCGGCGCCAGGGTTAGGTCATCTGCTCGGTGCTGGACAGGAACATGCAGTGGGAGGGGAGAGGATGCAGTTGTCGTTGTCCACATGGGTAAAAATGACATAGGTAGGATTAGGAAAGAGTTTCTCCATAGGGAGTATGAGTAGCTAGATGCTAAATTTAAAAGCAGAATCTCAAAGATGATTTCTGGATTATTACCTCAGCCACGGGTAATTTGGTGTAGGGAAATAAGAGGTGAATGTGTGACTCAGACCGGTGTGATAGAAATGGGTTTCAATTCATGGGGCACTGGCACCAGTTCTGGGGAAAGTGGGAGCTGTATCGTTGGGATGGTCTTCACCTGAACCATGCTGGGACTACAGTTCTGGCAAGTCATATAACTAGGGTGGGAGAGAGGGTTTTAAACTAAATAATGGAGGGAGGGATCATGTGAGAGGAGATGTGGGAAATCAAAGGGAAACAATGAGGTAATAGAGCAAGGTAGCGATTTGGGTAACGATAACCAGTGTGATAGGATAGGACAGAACATACAAACAGAAGACTGCACCAGCAGATAAGGCCAAAGATTGCAGATATGGTTAAAAGACAGATTTAAAGACACTGTATCTGAATGTGTGCAGCATTTGTAAGAAGATGGATGGATTGTTAGCACAGATAGAAATAAATATGTATGTCCTGATAGTCATTACAGAGACAAGGCTGGGACCTGAATATTGAAGAGTATTCAACATTACGAAAAGACAGAAAGCTAGGAAAAGTTGTTGGGGTAGCTCTGTTACTTAAGTCATTAGTACAGTAGTGAGAGATGACCTTAGCTTGGAAGAGCAAGATGTAGAATCAGTTTGGGTAAAGATAGGAAATATGCAAGGTAAGGATGCACTTGTGGGAATAGTTTATAGGCCCTCTCACAGCTACTCACTACTGTGGACAGTAATACAGGAAGATATGAATGGGGGATGTAAGAAAGATAATGCTATCGACAAAGGAACATAGGAGCAGGATTTGGTCATTCAGCCCATCGAGCCTGCTCTGCCATTCAATACCATCATAGCTGATCATCCACTTCAATGCCTTTTCCTCACACTCTCCCCATATGTCATTGGTATGTAGAAATCTGTCAATCTCTGCTTTACTCACTGACTGAGCTTCCACAGCCCTTTGGCACAGAGAATTCCAAACATTCACGACCCTCTGAGTAAAGAAATTTCTCCTTATCTCGGTCCTGAGTGACTTCCCCCTTACTTTGAAATTGTGTCCCCTGGTTCTAGGCTCCTCAGCCAGGGGAAACATCTTACCTGCATCATATTGTTTGCCTTTGCTCCATGACCTTTTGGTCAGCAATGTGGCCTTATCCAATCTACACCTTCTCCTTTGTTATCTCTTGCACCACCCCGCCTCACTTGCTTAGTTCCGAAGAAGGGTCACTGATCCGAAACATTAACTCTGCTTCTCTTTCCACAGATGCTGTCAGACCTGCTGAGTGGTTCCAGCATTTCTTGTTTTTATTTCAGATTTCCAGCATCCACAGTATTTTGCTTTTACCTGCATCTACCCTGTCTATCCCTTTAAGTATTTTGTAGGTTTCAATGAGATCACCTCTCATTCTTCGAAACTCTAGAGAATACAGGCCCATTTTCCCCAGTCTCTCATCCGGGGAACATGTCTGGTGAAACTTCATTGCATTCCCTCTATGGCAATAATATCCTTCAACAGGTAAGGGGACCAAAACTACACACAGTACTCCAGGTGCAGTCTAACCAAGGTTCTATATAATGGAATAAAAGCAAAATACTGCGGATGCTGGAAATCTGAAATAAAAACAAGAAATGCTGGAACCACTCAACAGGTCTGGCAGCATCTGTGAAAAGAGAAGCAGAGTTACCGTTTCAGGTCAGTGACCCTTCTTCGGAACTGACAAATATTAGAAATGTCAAAGGTTAGAAGCAAGTGAGGTGGGGGTGGGGCAAGAGATAACAAAAGAGGTCTAGATTGGACCAGGCCACATTGCTGACCAAAAGGTCACGGAGCAAAGGCAAACAATATGTTAATGGTGTGTTGAAAGACAAAGCATTCGTACAGATAGGGTGTTAACCAACTGAATATTGAACAGCAGCAAGTGCAAACCTGAAAAAAAACAGTGGGTAAGCAAACTGAACAAACTAAGATGAAATGAAATCAGCTTGCCGGACTGAACATTGAGTTCAATAATTTCAGAGCATGACAGCCCCCCATTTTACTTTCATTTTTAGTTATTTTTTCTTCCTTTTTTTTTACATTCTTTTTTACATTTTTTACAATCTTTTTTTGCATTTATTTCATTTCATCTTAGTTTGTTCAGTTTGCTTACCCACTGTTTTTTTTCAGGTTTGCACTTGCTGCTGTTCAATATTCAGTTGGTTAACGCCCTATCTGTACGAATGCTTTGTCTTTCAACACACCATTAACATATTGTTTGCCTTTGCTCCGTGACCTTTTGGTCAGCAATGTGGCCTGGTCCAATCTAGACCTCCTTTGTTATCTCTTGCCCCACCCCCACCTCACTTGCTTATAACCTGTGACTTTTCTAATATTTGTCAGTTCCGAAGAAGGGTCACTGACCCGAAACGGTAACTCTGCTTCTCTTTGCACAGATGCTGCCAGACCTGCTGAGTAGTTCCAGCATTTCTTGTTTTTATTCTATATAATGGAAGCAAGACTTCATACGCCTGTACTCAAATCCTCTTGCGATAAAGACTAACATACCATTAGCCTTCTTAATTCCTTACTGTACTTGCATGTTAGCTTACAGTGAGCTATCGATGAGGACACCCAGGCCTCATTGTACATCTACAGTTTCTAATCTCTTACCATTTAAGAAGTACTCTGCACATCTTTTCCTCCTACTGACGTAGATAGCATCACATTTTTCCACATTATATTCCATCTGCCATGTTCTTGCCCATTTACTAAGACTGTCCAAATGGCTGGAAATATTCAGCAGGTCTGGCGGCATCTGTGGAGAGAGAAGCAGAGTTAACATTTCAGGTCAGTGACCCTTCTTCAGAACCATCAATGCTGTAGTGATGAAATTCGGCCATGCTCAAGAGGCCAGAATTGGAAGAGTGCAGATATTTTGAAGGCTTATAGGGCAGGAAGAGGCTGCAGATATAGGGAGGGGTGAGACCATGGAGAGATTTGAAAATAACAATGATAATTTTAAAATTGAGACATTTCCAGACTGGGAGCCAACATAAGTCAGTGATCACAGTGGAGTTGGGTGAACGGTTTTTGGTGCATGTTAGAAGTCGGGCAGCAGAGTTTTAGATGAGCTGAAGTTTAGGGAGGGTGGAAGATGGGAGACTGACCAGGAGAATATTGGGATAGTCAAGTCGAGAGGTAACTAAGGCATGGATGAGGGTTTCAGCAGCTGATGTGCTGAGGCAGGGACAGAGTCGGGTGATGTTATGGAAGTGGTCATGGTAGTGGAGTGGATAGGTGGTCAGAAGCTCATCTCAGAGTCAAATGTGAATTGAAGGTTGTGAACAATCTGGTGCAGCCTCAGAGATTTACCAGGGTGAGGGAAGGAGTCGGTGTCTCGGGAATGGAATTTGTGGTGGGGACCAAAGACAATGGTTCAGTCTTTCCAATACTTAGTGGGAGAACATTTCAGCTCATCCAGTACTGGATGTCGGACAAGCAGTTTGACAAATCAAAATGGAGGGGTCGAGTGAAGTGGTAGTGAGTTAGAGCTGGGTGGCATCAGTGTACAGAGTGAACCTGACATGTTTTGAAGGGGCAGATTGGAAATAGAAAGGACCAAGGATAGATTCTTGGGGAACTCCAGAGGTAACAGTGAGAGAGTGGGAAGAGAAGCCATTGCAGGTGATTCTCTGGGTAAGCTTTGATAGATAAAAATGGAAGCAGGTGAGTGCAGTCCCACCCAGCTGGATGATGAGGATGATGTGGTTCACTGTGTCGAAGGTTGCAGACAGGTTAAGAACAATGAGGAGAGCAAGTCTACCATGATCACAATTGCATAGGATGTCATTTGTGACTTTGAAAAAGGCCATTTGTGTTAGTGACAGGGATGGAAGCTAACTGAAGGAATTCAAGCATCGAATTGTGGAAAGATGGGTGCGGGTTTGGGGAGTGGCAATACATTCAAGGAATAAAAACAGAAAGTGCTGGAAATACGCAGCTGGTCAGGCAGCATCCGTGGAGAGAGAAGCAGAGTTAAAGTTACAGGTCTGTGACCTTTCACCAGAACTGGCAAAGGTTAGAAAAGAATGAGGTTTTAAGCAAGTGACGGGATGGGGGATGGTGGGGAAGAGAACAAAAGGGAAGGTGTGTGATAGGGCAGAGGACAGGAGAGATTAAATAACGAAGCTGTCCTGGGACAAAGTCTACAAGGCTGTAGAATGCCTAATCGAAAGATCAGGTGCTGCTCCTCGAGCTTGTGTTGATGTTCACTGGAACACTGCAGCAGGCCAAGGGCAGAAATGTGGGCATCAGAGCAGGGGGTGGGTGTTGAAATGGCAAGTGACCGGAAGCTCGGGGTTATGCTTTCAGACTGAGATGAGGATTTCCGCAAAGCGGTCACCCAATCTGCGTTTGGTCTCCCCAATATAGAGGCGACCACATTTAAGGAGTTTGGAGAGGAACAGGAGATTAAACATGAAGCAGTAGAAGGGGTTTGTGAGGACAGGGGTGATGATGGCAAATTTAAAGGGAAGTGGACAATACCTGAGAAGAGGAAGTTCAAACTGTGACATTTCCATGGTGGGCTGTGAGCTGACATTTATTGCATTGTCAATCCTGGATTATTCATTCAGTAACATAACCAGTGTACCTGTTGGTGCAACTGCATGTTAACAATTAGTACATTGAATGCAGGGTGAAATGTTGACTGTCTTTGGGAAGCAAGCAGCTTTTGCTGCTTACCCCGGCTCCAATATTGAAACATTTGCAAGGCTCCCTACTGACTGAATTTGATTTCTGTGTATTTGAGTGCTGAGGACAAAGAGCTAGTGTCACAGAATAAAGATTCTTTAAAAACCCACCACACCCCAGGTGGGACTTGAACCCACAATCCCTGGCTCCGGAGGCCAGTGCCTTATCCATTAGGCCACTGGGGTTGCATAGCATTTGGGTTTGGTGCTTGCAACTTGTCACTAAGTCTCTATGTAATCACTACCAAACTTGATATGTTTGTGTCAGTCGCCCTTTTTTTCTCATACACGACCACATTAAAAGCATGGAATCTTACAGCACAGAAAAAGGCTTTTTGGCCTGTCATGTCTGTGCCAGCTATTTGAAAGAGATTTCTAATTTACTCCAGTTTGTTGATTGGGGGATAAATATTGTGCAGGGCACCAGTGAGAACGCCCCTGCTCCACTACAAAAGAGCCTTGGCATCTTTTAGATCCACTTGAGGAATAGACAGGGCCTTAGTTTAATATTTCATCCAAAAGGAATGCAGATGTGACAGTGCAGCACTCTCTCTGTCTGACACTGGGAGAATCAACATGGAATTCTGTGCTCAAGTAACTGGAGGCAGAGGTTAAACACTGTCTACTGACAGAGGGACAAGAATGTTTACCAGACTGATTCCTGGGATGGCTGGACTGACGTATGAGGAGAGATTGAGTCGGTTAGGATTATATTCGCTGGAGTTCAGAAGAGTGAGGGGGGAATCTCATAGACACCTATAAAATTATAACAGGACTTGACAGGGTAGATACAGGAAGGATGTTCCCAATGGTGGGGGAGTCCAGAACCAGGGGTCATAGTCTAAGGATATGGGGTAAACCATTCAGGACTGAGATGAGGAGAAATTTCTTCACCCAGAGAGTGGTGAACCTGTGGAATTGGTTACCACAGAAAGCAGTTGAGGCCAAAACATTATATGTTTTCAAGAAGGAGTTAGATATAGCTCTTGGGGCGAAAGGGGTCAAAGGATATGGAGGAAAGCGGGAACAGGTTACTGAATTGGATGATCAGCCATGATCATAATGAATGGCGGAAGAAGCTCTTCGGACCGAATGGCCTACTCCTGCTCCTATTTTCTATGCTTAACCAGTGCCACCAATCTGAAGTTCTTGAAATCAATGTTGAGTCCATGAGGTTGTTAAGAGCTTTA
Organism: Heterodontus francisci; assembly: GCF_036365525.1. NCBI lineage: Eukaryota > Metazoa > Chordata > Chondrichthyes > Heterodontiformes > Heterodontidae > Heterodontus > Heterodontus francisci. The sequence continues at coordinate 8,870,394 of NC_090380.1, read as the reverse complement.
TTGAAAGATGAGGTGCTGTTCCTCAAGCTTCCATTGAGCTTCATTGGAACAGTGAAGGAGGTCGAAGGCAGAGATGTAAGAGTAGGAGTGGGATGGAGAATTAATATGGCAAGTGACCGGAAGATCACGTTCAAGTTTGCTGACTGGACGGAGGTGTTGAGCAAAAAGATCACCTAATCTGCATTTAGTCTCTGCAGTGTAGAGGAGATGACATCATGTGCAGTGAATAAAGTACAGTAAATTGAAGGAAGTACAGGTAAATCACTGTTTCACCTGGTAGGAGTGTTTGGGCCCCTGGACAATGGGTAAGGAGGAGGTGAAAGGCAGGTGTTACATCTCCTGCACTTGCACAGGAAGATGTTATGGGATGAGGAGTGAGTGATTGAAGAGCCCCCACAAGGTAAAGAGGTCTGTTCACCAAACAACCCCAGAACCGCCCTTGTCAGCAGGTTTATAGGAACATGGGAACAGGAATAAGCCACTTAGCCCCTCAAGCCTTTTCCACCATTCAGTGAGATTTTGGCTGATCTAAGTCCTAACTCAGTTTGCCCTCCATTGCCCCTTATTTCTTAATACCTTTGGACCCTCACAGTTTCTAGCTTTTCACCATTTAGAAAGTATTCTGTTCTATCTTTTTTGATTCCATAGTGGATGACCAACACACACTGCTATTGAAATCCATTTGCCACAGTTTTGCCCATTCACTTGATCGATCAATAGCTCTTTGTAATTTTATGTTTCCATCTACACTGCTCCCAATGTTGTTTATCTTTGTGACATCAGCAAATTTAGATATGTACCATTCTATCCCATCATTTAACTCGTTAATATATACAGTGATTGGCTGAGTCCCCAACACAGATCCTTGTGGAACACCAATAGTCACATCCTGCTAATTCGAGTATCTGCCCATTATCCTTAGTCTCTGTCTCCTGTATCTCAGCCAATTTCCTAACCAGGTTATTCTTTGAGTCTTAATCCTGAAATCTCAGTGTTGCTGAACACTGAGTAACTGATTGTTCAGTTTCTTTCTCTCTCTTAGCCTCTCTCCTTATTTAGTCCCATTCATTCTGTCACGCAACTGCACTCTGAGTGAGACACTGCTCATCACCAATCAGTGGTTTAAATAGAAGCTCTTGAATGTTTAAATGGTCAGTTCAGACTGACTCCCTTCACTGTTTAAATTGTGGGTTCAAACTGAGCTGTCTCACAGACTATCCCAGGGTTCAGGACAAGCTGATCAGAAGAAAGAAAATGTACTGTCCAGGAAAACCTGCACATTTTATACAAACTGGTTTTGTTTCCGGGATTTGTACCTTTATATCTTGATGGTCATTCCTGCAGATTCTATTGTTCCTCACTCTGACTTTCACAGGGAATGATACAAGCTGGAACGACACATTTAAACATACCTTCGACAGCTACAACCTTCCGATTGGGTAGCTATCTGTTGTCCAAAGGTGTTTGAAGTTTCTTCACTAGCATCCTGCAAAACATTGGGAATGGGCATCCCAATAAACCGGTGATTTTGTGGGGAGGTTTGTAGTTTGCACATTTCCATGACTGTTTAGGATGCCTTTGTTCCTGTTGAGGTTTGCAGGGGGAAAGGATTAGATTTAATTAGCCCTGGTTTGGAGTTCTGATCATGGTGGGCGGCAGTGGGTGGATCCACTCTGATCTCTCTTTCAGTGCTCTGATGAGTCATGCAAGTGCTTTTCACTTTAGAGGATGGTGTGGGGGTGGGGTAGGCTGGGGTGGGGGCGGAATTCTTTGCTAATCTTCCCTTTGTCCTCTGGGACACTCCTGCTTGCAGGTCTTTGTCCAGCACTCCCCTATGGCACTTCGACTAGGTGAGACATCCCCCTCATGGTTGCTCTGCTATCTTGAGGTCTTTCTTTGTCCCTGCAGATTTCTGTAAATGCTGTTAGCAACTCCCATGGCGTGCTTCTGGTGTCTGCATTTACATAGGAGGAGGTGGGGTATAATCTTTCAAACACTTTGGGATTGGCTGACTGGACAGTAGTGGTTTCCATTTGGGAATCCTCTCGGATCTCCTTTAATCTGTCCTCTTTGTCCCTTTTTCTCTTTTCCTCTCTAACGTTTTGCCAGCCCTGTGCCTGTCTGTCCCCTTTTGTTCTCGGCAGGGGTCCCTTACAATTCATCAGCCCTCTGCTGGAGGGTCCTCCAAATGCCGGTTCAGGACTTCGGAGTGTAGATTTCACTGTCGGTTGAGGTTTCCCCTCAACCTGGCACAGGTGGTATCTCCTACAGTACTCCACCACATCTTTGTGGAGTTTTGGCCAGTCAAACTGCTGTCTTATACAGGCTTTGGTTTTTTTGTATACCAACATGTACCATAATCTCATGGACCATTTGTAATATTTCTCTCCGGTACCACTGTGGCACCACAAACTGGTGAACAACCATCCACTCTTTGTCCTCAGGTCTGTGAGGACAACTCCATTTCCTCATCAGTACCTCATTCTTTAAATAGTAGCAATCAGGGACTCCCTCTGCTTCACTATCAGTGTGGGCAGCCTGTGCTAATTCTCTCAGTACTGGGTCGGCTTGCTGAGCCTCAGCGAGGGAAGATCCATTTAATTCATTTCCTTGGTCCTCTAACTTTCCAAAGGAAGTCTCAGACAGACAGACCTCATGGTCATCTGCCTGCAGTGCCAATTCAGTCTCCTGCGGGGGAGCTGTCATTGCCTGATTCACTACACATTCAGGGGATCTGATGCAGACCGTCTCCTGCCAATCTCCTCTCTCTCTGACCTCCTTCGGTCTATCACTACTGGGGAAGCTACCACCTTCGCCCCCGCCAGATCATTACCTCGGAACAGGTCAACCCCGTCCACAGGCAAACTAGGGACAATCCCTACCATCACCGGTCCTGAAACTAGGTTGCATTCCAAGTGCACCCAGTGTAAAGGTACAGGGGTACACTGCCCTCCAATATCGTTCACCACCATTCTGGTATTTACTGCACTGTCAGGGTGAAAGGTCAAGCCTTTTCCCAGTAAAAGGGATCTGGTGGCCCCTATGTCCTTGAGGATTACTATGGGATTGCTTGCCCCACTCGAGGGGTATGGGGTTACTCCTCTCCCTTTAAACACAAAATCCTGATATCCTTCAGGAATTCTGTGAAATTTTCCTGCAGCCACAGCAGTATGTTTCCTACTGCTGTGGCTGTGTGCCCTGAGTCAGTGTGCCCTGATTAATCTAACAGGCTTCCCCGTAGTTTCCAGCAGTCAGCTCTCAGATGACTTGCCTTATTACAATGGAAGCACACGTGTCTCCGAGTCTCACTCCTAGTTACATCACTATCCTTTATTACTGCTGCAGTTAAAGCCATAGCTTGTTCAGCTGTGCTTTCCATCGAGGTCCTGTCTCCTTCACTGAGTCGGTGTGCCCTGATTAACCCAACAGGCTTCCCCGTAGTTTCCAGCAGTCAGCTCTCAGATGACCTGCCTTATTATAATGGAAGCACACATGTCTCCGGGTCTCACTCCTACTTACATCACGAACCTTTTTGGCTGGAAGAGGGCCCCCGATGATTCTATGATTCTATATTCTAAAATTCACTACCTTTATGACATGTCTGTTTATCCTAATCTATATGAAAGTTAAAATCCCCCATTAAAATCATCTGTCTTTACTACATGCTTGTCTAATGTTTTCATTTATATTAGCTACCACTTCACAGCTACTACCAGGGATCTATACATCACCCCCACTACAGTCTTAAATCCTTTTCTATTTCTTCATTCTACCCTTAAAGTCTCCACTGCCTGCTTACCCCTCATTATATCCTCTTGTATCATTGAAGTGATTTCATCCCCTATCATTAAAGCTACTCTTACCCCTTAAAGTTCTTCTGATCACCCTATTAATACTTTCCGCTCGGACCCTGGTCCCAGCCCGTTTTAGATGGAGCCTGTCCTAATTGTACAGTTACTTTCTGTCCAAGTACTGGTGCCAGGGATGAGGAAATTCAGTGATGAGGAGAGGTAGGAAGAGTTTGTATTGATCTCCTTAAAATATAGAAAATTAAGAGACATAATTGAGGTTTTCAAGATGATGAATGGTTTATAGATTAAGTCGATAAAAACAATTCCCTTTGGCCAGTTGGTCAATAAGTCTTAGCAATGCCCTAAGAAAATCAAGGCACGGGGCCTTGGTGGCTCCATCCTACAGATCATTACGTGGGAGTCGCCAGCAAGGGTGATTGAGTAACCCCTGTGGGCTCGCCTGCTGGAGGTAAGGGGGTCTGTGCTGTGACCACCAGCTTGTACCCAAATTCTAATGCTAACCCCCCTCGCAGACTGTGTGGATGTATCTGCGTTGGTGGAGGTGGAAGAATGCCCCTCTGGGACATTAGCTTCATCTTCCTCCCTTCATTTCCTTCAGTTTCATATGGCTGCAATAGCAGAGATGACACTTAGTCTTTACACCCCTGGTGGCTCCTGCCTCACCATCTCTGCTCACCCTGCCTCCCTCCGCTCTCAAAGCTGACAGGTGCTGGGAGCGGGAACAGTGGTTTCTGAACTTCACACAGATTCAGGGCCTTTCAGCGGGTTCCAACTTATTTTTTAAAAGTCCTGCAGAAAACCCTGAATCTGTCTGAATTTCGGAAACTGCTGTTCCCACTCCTAGCACCTGTCAGCTGTGAAACTGTCATTGCAATTTTTCAAAAAACTGACCAACCACAAAGCTGCTCTGCTGAGTGTTCCACTCTCTGCAACTGTCAGAGAGAGAGGACAGAGAGGGAGAGAGAGAGGAGTGAACAGAGACAGGGGGGGGGGGGTAACAAAGGGAGAGAGGACAGAGAGAGAAAGCAGAGATAGAGAGAGAAAGGGGCTGCACAGAGAGGGGGGAACAAAGAGAAGACAGAGAGAGGGAGAGAGTGAGAGAGAGAAAGGGGCTGAACTGAGAGAAAGAGTGGGGAACTAAGAGAGAGAGCACAGGGAGAGAGAGCAGAAAGAGAGAGATGAAGGCAGAGAGAGAGGGGGTCAGAGAGAGAGGAGAAGAAGGGGGTACAGGAGGACAGAGAAAATGGGGAACAACACAGAGCAGGGGGAACACAGAGAGGGGAGAACACTGACAGGGGAAACACAATGGGAGAGAGAGAGATAGACAGAGAGAGGAGGGAGAGAACGTGATCAAGATCACTCCTGTCAGATGGACATCTATCCAGAATACTCTGCATCACTACAAGAAGTGTATGGGAAAGCATTGAGTGCTTGTACAAGCAAAACATTGCCTGGTATCTCACTAAATCAGTGTCCAGCCTCATGATAAGAAAGTAAGTAAATAATTTTGTCTTCTCATTTAAGGCTGCTTCACAAAAATGCATGTTTGTTGTTGTTTTGATGAATAGTAAGATAAATCTTTAATGCCTTTATCTTTCTGAAATTGTATCAGTGGCCCCTGATATAAGACATAAATTGTAACGTGCCCCCCGCCCTACTACGTAAAAGTTTTGGACACCCCTGAGCTAGAAGCACCATGAGAAATGCGAGCTATAGATTGTCATGGAGAGTGTAAATAGAATGTAAATGTCAATAAAGAATTGATCTTCAAGCTAGCCAGAGACTCCGAGACCTTTGTAAAGAACTGTATAAATACACCAACAGCCACGTACAATATGGTGACAGCGATATCCAATATAGTGATCAGCGGCAGGTGCTGAGCAACTTGGTAAATGGTGAACACACCCAGAAGTTTGGAGAAGTCTAACCTGGTCAGAGAAGTGTCAAACAACTGAAGATCTCTGGAGAGGCTGTGAAGAGCTCCAGAACTGCTCTGTAGATGATGAAAGGCAAGGAGAGTTGGTGAGTCAGCCAAGCAGGCATTCAGGCTGCACCACAGAAGTGTGGTGGTCTGTGATAACAAACGGGGTCCAGCAATTGGGCTGCAAGTCACAGTACCAAGTGACAGACAGGGAACGGAGCAAAAACCTAGTAGAAAGGTACGTTATTAATAATGGCACACTGGGCAGGTGAGAATGGAAAAAGTGGAAAACAAAAAAAACCGATCCCTGGTGAGGGCCAGACTGGAGTTAATGGAAAACATGGGGAAAATCTAAAAAGAGGGCAACCTCAGAAAGCATCGGAAAATTCGGATAAGAGCGGCAATCTCCAAGTGCTGCAAGAACACCTCCTTTCAGGAAAAGAAAATTTAAAATAAGATGGGAATACCCAAAAGAGTTTAGCACAGGATAGCTTCAAAATATAAAATGCCAGAAAGCTTCCAAAATTCAGAAGAGTCCAACCAGATTCAAAAGTGGACAATCTGGAGAAAAAGATTTTTAAGATTCAGAATAGCTTCACAATTACCTCCTAAATCTAAAGCAGATCAAATAATTACTTTACTGTACGCCCTCGGTGAAATAGCTGATGGTGTGATCGGGAGACAAGCATTAATGAAGCTTTGGATAAATTTGAGGATGTTTTGTAAGCTTTAGATAATTATTTTCAGTTAAGAAGCCATAAGATCATAGAAAGGGTGAAGTTCAATAAAAGGATTTACAGCCAGGTGAATCAGTGGATGCTTTCATTAATGATGTGTATCGATTGACTGAATGATGTGAGCAAGGAGCACCTAATCTGAATTGATGAGAGACTGTATAGTTGTGGGACAAGCTGATAAATCTTTATCAGATCTCTTTCAGTCAAAAGAGGACATCAGTCTGGAGAAAGCGATTCAGATTGTGCAACAGGCAGAAGTCAGAAGACGAAATAGAGCCATCCTGCAGGCTGAAGAGAAGCCTTGGAATGGAAAGAATCTGACGATGGTACAGTTCCTCGAGCCCAAGAAGGGAAAAAACACGAGAGAAGAAGGTTCACACAGGTGAGAAGGTGCAAGACACCGGGAAACCCTATCAGCACTGTGGAGCCAGAGAGACACACAGATGTGATCGGTGTCCTGCTCGTAAAGCAGAATGTTTTAAGTGTAAGAAGTCCGGCCATTATGGTAAAATGTGCCAGAGCAAGACTTCAGCTGGAATTTTACCGTAGGCGGACAGGAGCCGGCCACTGACCAAAAAGTCAGTGCCGAATCTGCTTCCACCTCACCTGGGGATCTGACCCGTATTTTGCGGGTCCCCGGGCTTCAATTGGTGTGAGGAGGAACTTCCACCTGCTGGAAGTAGGAAATCCCGCCAAATGGAGCTGAGGGCCAATCTGCGGGCCAGCAGCTCTTAGTCCAAACAGCGCCACTGTTGGTACTGCAGCCCAGAATGAATAGAAGATAAAAGCAAAATACTGCGGATGCTGGAAATCTGATATAAAAACAAGAAATGCTGGAACCACTCAGCAGGTCTGGCAGCATCTGTGGAAAGAGAAGCAGAGTTAACGTTTCGGGTCAGTGACCCTTCTTCGGAACTGGCAAATATTAGAAATGTCACAGGTTATAAGCAAGTGAGGCGGGGTTGGGGCATGAGATAACAAAGGAGAAAGTGTAGATTGGACCAGGCCACATAGCTGACCAAAAGGTCATGGAGCAAAGGCAAACAATATGTTAATGGTGTGTTGAAAGACAAAGCATGAGAACAGATAAGGTGTTAACAGACCGAAGATTGAACAGCAGCAAGTACTAACAAGAAAAAAAAAACATTGGGTAAGCAAACTGAACAAACTAAGATGAAATGAAATAAACATAAAAAAAATTGTAAAAAATGTATAAAAGAAAATAAGAAAAAATAACTAAAAATAAATGTAAAATGGGGGGCTGTCATGCTCTGAAATTATTGAACTCAATGTTCAGTCTGGCAGGCTGTAGTGTGCCTAATTGTTAGATGAGATGCTGTTCCTCGAGCTTGCGCTGATGTTCACTGGAACACTGCAGCAATCCCAGGATAGAGATGTGAACATGAGAGCAGGGGGGAGTGTTGAAATGGCAAGGAACCGGAAGCTCAGGGTCCTGCTTGCGGACTGAGCGGAGGTTTTCCGCAAAGCTGTCACCCAGTCTGCGTTTGGTCTCCCCAATGCAGAGGAGACCACATTGTGAACAGCGAATACAGTATACTACATTGAAAGAATCGCTGCTTCACCTGAAAGGGTTGTTTGGGGCCTGGGATAGTGAGGAGAGAGGAGGTAAATGGGCAGGTATTACACCTCCTGCGATTGCAGGGGAAGGTGCCATGGGACGGGGACGAGGTGGTGGGGGTAATGGAGGAGTGGACCAGGGTGTCGCGGAGGGAACGATCCCTTCGGAATGCTGACAGGGGAAGGGAGGGGAAGATGCGACTGGTAGTGGCATCACCCTGGAGGTGGCGGAAATGGCAGAGGATGATCCTCTGGATATAGAGGCTGATGGGATGGAAAGTGAGAACAAGGGAAACCCTGCCATGGTTCTGGGAGGGAGGGGAAGGGGTGAGGGTAGAGGTGCGGGAAATGGGCCGGACACGGTTGAGGGCCCTGTCAACAACAGTGGGGGGAGGGAATCCTCGGTTGAGGTAAAAGGTCATATCAGAAGCACCGTCATGGAAGGTAGCATCATCAGAGCAGATGCGTCGGAGATGGAGAAACTGGGAGAATGGAATGGAGTCCTGACAGGAGGTAGGGTGAGAAGAAGTGTAGTCGAGGTAGCTGTGGGAGTCGGTGGGCTTATAATGGATATTAATAGACAATCTATCCCCAGAGATGGAGACAGAGAAGTCGAGGAAGGGAAGGGAAGTCTCAGAGATGGACCATGTAAAGGTGAGAGAAGGGTGGAAATTGGAAGCAAAGTTGATAAAGTTTTCCAGTTCGGGGCGGGAGCAGGAAACGGCACCGATACAGTCATCAATGTACCGGAAAAAGAGTTGGGGGAGGGGGCCTGAGTAGGACTGGAACAAAGAATGCTTGACATATCCCACAAAAAGACAGGCATAACTAGGACCCATGCGGGTACCCATAGCGACACCTTTTACTTGAAGGAAGTGCGTGGCGTTGAAGGACTTTGTTGCCTATTGAGAGACAGTGCTTGGATAGACAAAATAATTGCTCACCGATTCAATTAATAGAGATTGGGCTGGGCAATGGTGATTCACATCTTGACTGGGACGAGACAGCATACACCCCCGTCCCCCACCTCCCCCCCCCCCAACCCCCACACCCCCAACCGAGAGCTTTGAAATCCACAAACAGAGGAGTGGTTAAGCCAGCTGGTTGCATGACTGGTCCACGCTTTTAAAAATGGACACAGGACAGTTTTTGAGTCAGACTGCAGATTGTAACTGAAGCTGGAACAAGACTACCTCTCTCCTGGCTGGCTCTCTCTCTGGTTCTCACAGGTGTCCAGAGCCACTGAAGACACAAAAACCTCAAGACTGAAAATACTCCTACATCGAAACAAATTAAAAGTGTGCACTGGGTCCCAATCAACAGCAAGACCTACTCCATATTGAACTAAAAGAACCGTAAATAACTACCAGATATTGCCTCAAACCTTTCCCCTTTATTCTTTCTACTTTTACTGTCTCTATCTGCGTGTGTGTTTATTGTGTATGCATGCCAGCGTGGTCATGCTGCTTATTCATAGTCGTTAACTGAATTAGAGCTTAAGATTAATAGACTTCCACCTTTCCTGTTTAAATCTAAAAATCCTGTCTGATTTTATTTCTTTCCCTTGCAATTGGAAAGCAGTGAACAAGGATTCACTGAGGGGGGAGCTAAAACACTGTGTTTTTAAAAATTAAACCCTGTTATAGTTAAACCAGGCAAAGGCTGTGAGGGAACCCCTAGACCCCTTCTCACCTGGTCGTGACAACAGTAACTCACCTTCTTGAACCGCTGCCGTCTGTGTGATGTAGGTACACCCACGGGGCTGTTAGAAAGGGAGTTACAGGATTTTGAACCAGTGCAAGTGAAGGAATGGTGATATAGGTCATCGTCAGCATGCCGTGTGTGACTTGCAGGAGAACTTTCAGGTGGTTGTGCTCCCGTGCATTTGCGGTCCTTGTCCTTCTATGTAATTGAGGTCGTAGATATGGAAGGTGCTACCGATAGAGCCTTGGCGTGTTGCTGCAGTGATTCCTTTGGACGATAACACTGCTATCACGGTGGGAGATAATGGAGGGAGAGAATGTTGAAGATTGTAGATGGGGTGCTAATAAAGCAGGCTATTTTGACCTGCATGGTGTTGAACTTATTGAGTGTTGTTGGAGCTGCACTCATCTGGGCAAGTGGAGAGTATTCCATCATACTCCAGGCATGTGCCTTGTAGATGGTGAATATGCTTTGGGGTGTCAGGAGGTGAGTTCACTGCCACAGAATTTCCAGCCTCTGACCTGCTCTTGTAGCCACGGTGTTTATGCGGCTGGTCCAGTTCCGTTTCTGATCAATTCTTACCCCCAGGATGTTGACAGTGGGAGGGAGTTCAGTGGTTAGATTCTCTCTTGTAGGATATGTACGACTTGTGTAGTGCATATGTTACTTACCACGGATTGTCCCAAGCCTAAATGTTGCCCAAGTCTTCCTGCATACGGGCACAGACTGCTTCAGTATCGTAAGAGCTGCAAATCATACTGAACACTGTATAATATCAGCGATCAATACCATGTCTGACATTATAGTGTATGGTCGGTCATTAATGAAGCAGCTGAAGATGGTTGGGCCTCGAACACTCCCCTGAGGAACTCCTGCAGTGATGTCCTGGGGCTAAGTTGATTGGCCTCCAACAGCCACAAACATCTTCCTTTGTGCTGGGCATGACTCCAACGGTGGGGGTTTCCCCCCGATTCCTGTTGACTTCAACTGTACTCGATCTCCTTGATGCCAAACTTGGTCAAATGCTGCCTTGATGTCAAGGGCATTCACTCTCACCTCTGGAATTCAGCTCTTTTGCCAATGTTTGGACAAGGGCCGGAATGAGGTCAGGACCCTAGTGTCAGTGGCGTATCCCAACCGAGTGTCAGTGAGCATGTTATTGCTGAGTAATTGTGGCTTGATAGCACTGTCGATATCACCTTCCATCACTTTGCTGACTATTGAGAGTAGACTGATCGGGCACAAGAACATACGAACACAAGAAACAGGAGCAGAATTAGACCATATGACCTTTCGAGCCTTCTCCGCCATTTAATATGATCATGTCTGACCTTGGATTTTAATGCTACTTTCCTGCCTGCTCCCCATATCTATTAATTCCCTGTAAGACATAGCATCTATCTAACTCAGACTTAAATATATTCAATGATAGAGCATCCATAACCCTATGGGGTAGAGAATTCTAAAGATTCACAACCATTTGAATGTAATAATGGACTGGATTGGATCTGTCCTGCTTTTTTTTGTAGATAGGACCTACCTGGGCAATTTCCGCATTTCCCCATTGTCGAGTAGATGTCAACGTTATGCTGTACTGAAACAGCTTGACTAGTGGTGGGGCCAGCTCTGGAGCACAAAGTCTTCAGTGCTGCAGCCAGGATATTGTCAGAGCTCATAGCCGTTGCACTATTTTTTTTTGTTCTTCTTCCAGTTTAGAAACTATATTTGCTTCTCATGCTGGAGTCTCCTGTACATTAGGAGGGTGGTAGACCCAGATTGAGTGATTGCTTTGCTGAACTCCTCTGTTTAATCTGCCAGTGTGACTCTGAGCTTCCAGTCATATGTCACTTTAATTCTATATCCCAATTTTTCAGTTATACATTTTATTGCCCGTCAGACTCAACATGACCACTGCTCCCATTTTCTGGGACGGTCAGTGCTGGTAATGGAGGATGGCTACACCAAATTCATTGTGAGTGGACGGGGTGTGGGCTTGTGCTTGGGGTGGGGGATTCCCTATTGGTACACAGCTGGAGGACTGTTCCGCACCCCTGGGCTCTTCACCATTCTCCATCACTTTTCCAGGTCACTGGAGCCTGCTCCTCTTCTCCAGATTTTCCATGCTTCCCTCTCCATCTGTTATTCTGCTGGAACCATTTACACCTCTTCTGGACCCATCTTCTCTTTCTTTAATTGTTCCATTTGCTTTACACCATCATCTATTCTGTCATTGAATCACTCCTGCTCTTCACCCGATCACAGACCTTTCTCTTTGTTCTTTGCGCCCCCATATCCTACTTTTCATTGGCTCTGTAACTGATTTAAAACTGTTAATCTTTAATATCTTCCAGTTCTGATGAAAGGCTATTAAGCTGAAACAGTAACTCTGTTACTCTCTCCACAGATGCTGTCTGAGTGCTGAGTGTTTTTATCAGATTTACAGCAGTCTCAGTATTTTGTTTTTGCTCCAACCCTGAGATCTGGATATTAACAGGGGTGAGGTGGGGGGTGTTACATAGGCAGGGGTGGAGGTCCAGATTTATCCCGGCATGCTGTGAGGTTTTAACTCCACAGACTACGTCTTTTATCATTGATAGGTTCCTCACCCTGAAGTCAGCCTGATTGACAGGCTTGGCTTCCAATCAGACGGGTTGGACACCAGAGCAGTTTGCAGGAGCAGGTAGGTCTTAGTGCTGATCCCGAGCGAGCCCGATCCTGGGCGATTCCGTGCCCAAACTCTGGGGAACGTATCCTAACGCAGGGGGTGGGGGTGGGGGGGGGGGTGGGCGTTGTCTGATCGTTGGATGGGAATGGTCACATTCCAGGGGGCATATCCGATCTGGCGATGAGGAAGAGAGGTGTCTGATCCAAGCAAGTGGGTCTGATCCCGGGTTGGCAGTTGTCCGATCCTTGGGAGAGTGTGTGAACCGGGTAGGGAGGGGGGAATGTCTGAACTCGTATCCTGGCGTTTGTCCTATGGGGGATGTGATGGGAGGCAGAGGGATGAACTCCTCCACTTCCTGTCCCATAAGCATTGCTGTAAAGACACTCACCTGTAATTGACTGTAAAGACAGTCTTCCTGAAACTGTCGTTGTCTCTCTTCAGCTGCAGCTTTCCTGAGGCCTGGGAAACCTGGCCGAGCACAGGTAAAGCTGGGAAACAGATTAAATCCACGATTTATAGACTCATTAAAATATTTAAATTACTATCCTGCCTGTTGGGAGCAGTTGTCCGCCCCAACCCTTGCCCGACTCCGATAAACCTGGAAATGGGCGGTTTGGAGGTGGATTGGGGTCAGGGTTCAGATTTTATAAATGTTAACATCTGTCCTGAGCCCAATCCACCCATTTTTGGTGCGAAAATCCTGCCCTTACTGTCTGAGTCAAACAGGGGGAATGTTTGATCAGTAATTTCCAGTCTCTTTTCCCTTCTATCTCTTACAGTTAATTTACTGGCGATTGTGAGCCTTTCCCGGGGGAAATGCGGACTCTCCACCTGCACCACTCGCTATCTGGTTGCCATGGCAACAGCAGATCTACTGGTCATTATTACTGGTGTCACACTGAGCCGGATCAGCTATTATTATTTCCCAGGATCTTTCCTGAACATCACCCCTGTGTGTAGTGTTCTCGACATCCTGCTTCGCGCAGCAAGAGACTGTTCGGTCTGGTTCACCGTCACTTTCTCCTTTGATCGATTTGTGGTCATTTGTTGCCAGAAACTGAAAACTAAATATTGCACCGAGAATACTGTGGCTGTGGTTCTAGCAACAATCTGCATTCTGCTCTGTTTAAAAAATGTCCCCGTGTGCTTTATATTTGATCCTGCAGAAATAATCGACAATGTACCATGGGACTGTTATACAAAGTCAAGCTGCTATACTGAGTTCTGATGGGTGGGTTTTGACTGGTTTGATAAGGTTTCAACCCCATTGCTCCCATTCGCTTTAATTCTGCTGCTCAACGCTCTGACAGTCAGACACATTTTAGCGGCCAGTCGAGTCCGTAAGGGACTGAGGGGTCAGAGCAAGTCACAGTGACCCAGAGATGGAGAGCAGAAGGAAGTCTGTGATTTTACTCTTCACCATATCTGGCAGTTTCATACTTCTGTGGCTGATGTATGTTATAGATTTCTTATATTATAACATTACAGGAACAGATCCCAAGGATTATAACGAATCTGAATATATATTTGAAGAAGTCGCAGATAAGCTGCAGATTTTAAGTTGCTGCACAAACACATTTATTTACGGGATGACTCAGTCCAAGTTCAGAGAGCAGCTCAAGAATGTATTGAAATATCCGGTTACATCAATTATTCAATTAATTAATAAAGAAAACAACTGAGAGCAGCCCAGAGGCGGGTCCCAATGTTTCCAGTACATGAAAGTAATATATATCCTCATATTTCCATCATTTGAATGATGGTAGGAATCAGTGGGGATCTGAAAATACCGTCAGCGGTGGTGAGTGGGCGGGTTGGGAGGGGGCAGGAGGAGAGTCAGAGTGTTCCCTGAAGGACAGAAGGAGAAACAGCAGCCACAATCTCTCCTCCTCCTCCACTGACTCGATTCTCACATCGGCTCAGAAAAAAAACCAACTTCGTACAAAAGCCAAAATTCTGTCGCTGTTGGAAATCATCTGAACAGCTCTATCTGTGTGTGTATATGTATGTGTGTGTGTGTGTGTGTGTGTGTGTCTGCGTGTTTATCTATTTGTGTGTGTGTGTGTGTTTCCCTCGCCACTGGAGGATCTACTATGCATAAACTCACATCACGTCACAAACAGGGGCTCAAAGGTGCAGCTGTTACGACAGAGGTGGGAGTAATGCACTGTCGATTCAGTCCCATTACTCCACAGGTTGCAGCATAACAGTAAAGTTTCCCACCTATTGGAAATTAGCCAAATTAAACACTTTATTAACCCTCAGAATAAAACAGACCAAACCACGTATCTTTAAACAACAAATTAAGTATGTATCAATAAATTAAATCTTAAACAATATCTATCACAAAAAGACTTTATAGCTTCGTATTTCTCCTACCCTCGTGCACACACTCATACATTCAAAAACCAACAGTTAACCATATTCAAAAGGATGTTTGCTTAAGAATAAATAAATAACTGGGTTTTAAGTCCTGGTGAGTTACTTGACCGATTAGGTGAGGTTTCCTAGAGTCGAATAGTCAGATGCTACTCGAAGTCTCCAGGCGAATTTTAAAAAGTCTACAATTGATAGGCGTTCAAAGTACTTCAGTTGCAGCAGGCGTCACACGGTTCTTTCAGCAAGGAGTATAGCAACAGCTCTATTTGGATTTTTAAATAGGCAGACTATCAGTAGAAACTTTACCGAGAATTCCAGAAAACACAAACAGACAACAGAAAGTCACTCCTGATATGGAAACTTCAAAGAGATTGGAAGTAAAAAGGAATTTTCTACCTCCAACAATACAAATGTTCTTTCTCAGGCTTTCTTTCCTCTTCAGGCGTAACAGCCTGTAGACCGAAGTAGATATTTTGCTGAGACAGACAAAAGTCCCTCAATGGAACATGCTTCGCTTGTCTTCAGGTCAAACTGATTCTAGCCAGTCTTTTCCCACAGTCAACTGATACAATACGGCAAGTGGCATCTCTCTCTTGCTATTACCTAGGAAACAGGCTTGTTGCTTGTACACGTTCCCAGAGAATATAAAAAAAATCTTTCAGTCTTAAAGGTACATAGACCCCCTTTGTTTTAAACAATAGGGCAAAAAACTTCTGTGAGACAGCACAGCAACAGAGTCGTGTTTTACGCACGTACCATAACATTCCCCTTCTTTTTTTTCAAATTACTTGTCTAAGAGAATAAAATTGAACTCTTAATGTGATCATAATCACAGTGCAATAATAAACATATGCATAAGTGTAAGATATGCATATGTTTTAACTGTCTTTAAGTGTTATTGGTGTTCTTTTCATTGTCTGACTATTCCTGGTCAGAAGAGAACATCTCTGACTTGTTTGATGCAAGCATCTACTGTTGACTGTTGTGGATGCATTGCTTTAGGCACAATGACTTTCATGCCATTGCAGAGAATTTAATTCTGAATTAATATCTACGTTTTGAAATTGAAGTACACTCAAACTGAGACTGGTACTTCTGCTCTGTCATCTCAACATCCATTGATCACCATGGATGAGTGCGTTTGTAATGTCTGATCCTCAAAGTCTCGATCTCTGGAGCTGGATGAATGTCGCATCACACACTCTCAGATAGTCTGCTTGATCCATCTGTTCGATTTTGTTGTAAACTGGATCAGTTTTTCTGCTACAGGGTTTATGTATGCAGACTCTACTCAACCAGGCAGCTGTGTATATCACCTTCCCAGGACAGTATCTGAATCTAACTGGTGGTTCTGTAATTTCAGTGTCATTCTTTGAAGCCTCTTTGATGCACTGCAATGGCTTTTCTGAAGATTTGAACCAGTAGATTGTGATCAGTTTGCACAGTGACCTTCCTATCTGCTGAAAACTATGGCCAAGCATTCCTTCTCTATTTGAGCATAGTTGCTTTCTGCATTGCTCAAGGCATGTGAGGCCATTCTGAAGAAGAGTGGGTTCTAGTCCTTGCTCTGATACATCACATTGCATTGTGACATCTTATTGCAAGCTGTAATACTTCAACTCTGGAGCTGGTCTGAGAAGTTGTTTGAGCTCACACGGTATTTGAGTGTAGTGATCCCGGCACTCAAAGTGAATATTGTTGTCTGTCAATTTTCTACTTGGTTCTGCAACATGAGAAAGTCTGGGTAGGAGCTTTGTCAGGTATATAACACACCCGGCAAGATGCTGCACTGCTCTCTTGCCTTTAGGGGATGGCATCTCAATGTTGAGTCACAGAGTAATTTATGCATAGAAGAAGGAAATTCGGCCCATCGAGTGTATGTCGACTGTCTATGGAGCTATGCTGTTACTCTAACTCCCCATCTGGATCCCTGTAGCCCTGCAAGTCTGCTTCCCTCCAGTGGACACCCAACTTCCTCTTGAAATCTGCTACTACCACCTTGTGGGCAGCGAGTTCCAGGTCATTACTACCTGCTGTGTAAAAAAAGTTCTTCCTCATATAACCCCTGCATCTCTTTCCCAAAACTTCCAATCTGTGTCCTGTAGTCCTTGTAGAATTTGTTAATTGAAACAGCTTTTCATTGTCTAACTTATATAAGCCTGTTATAATCTTGCACACTTTTATGAAATCTCCCCTCAATCCTTTTTGTTCTAAGGAGAACAACCCCAGCTTTTCCAACATAACTTTCTAACTAAAGTCCTTCGACCCTGGAACTATTCCAGTAAATCTCCTTTGCATCCTCTCAAGGACCCTCACATCCTTCCTGAACTGTGGTAACTAGAACTGAACTATTCCATTTGAGGTCTAACCAGTTTATGAATGTTCAGCACAGCTTCCCTGCTTTTGTACTCAGTGCCTCTATTTATGAAGGCCAACATCGCATATGTTTTACTAACCAATCTCTTAATATGTTCTGCCACCTTCAAAGATCAATGAACATGCAGCCCCAAGTCCTTCTTTTCCTGGAAACTCTTTAGACATGTGCATTAATGTATATTTTGCTTCTCCCTATTCCTTCTGCCAAAATGCATCACCTTACACTTGTCAGCATCAAATTCCATCTCCCGCCTGTCTTTCCATACTGCTAGCCTATAGCACATTGTGTAGAACTATTGTAGTCCTGTTGCAGGTGGTTCATATCTTCCTCACTGTTTGCCACACTGCCAAATTTGGTTTCATCGGCAAATTTTAAGATTGTACTCTGTGCTACAAGATGCAAGTCATTTATATATAGCAGAAAAAGCAATGGACCTAACAGGGACCCTTAGGAAACACCATTGTCTACCATCCTCCAGTCTGAAAAACAACCGTTTACAATGACTGGCTGTTTCCTTTGCCCTTAAGCTATTTTTAAACCAATTTGACACTGACACTGACCCTCAATTCGATGAGCCTCAATTTTTTTAACCAGCCTTTAATGTGGTATCTTATCAAATTATTTCTTAAAATCCATACAAGCACCATCCACTGCATGCCTTTCATCAATTTTCTCTGTTACTTCATCAAAAAATCATTTAGATTAGTCAAGCATGATCTGCCTTTTACAAATCCATGCTGGCTATCCTTAATTAACTGGAACCTCTCGATGTGTCTGTTGATTTTTTTCCACTGCATATTTCTTTCTAAAAACTTACCCACCACTGTTGTTAAGCTAAAGGCCTGCAGTTGCTAGGACGGTCCTTACAACCTGACTTGAATAAGGGTGTCACATTTGCCACTCACCAGTCATCTGGCACCTCCTTGGTATTCAGGGAACATTGAAAGAATATGAAAAACACTCCCACTATCTCCATTCCCACTTTCTTTAGCATCCTGGGATGCAACCCTTCCGGACCAGGTGACTTATCTTCCCTAAGCATAGCCAGTCTTTTTAGTACCTCCCCCTTACAATCTTACCTTATCTGTTGCCTCTGCTCTCTTTGCCTTTACTGATATTTTGTCAGATTGCATTTCCTTTTGAACACTGATATAAAGTACTTATTATGTATATTAGCCTTGGTCTCTGCCTCTAAGCATATTTTGTGTTCCTTGTCTCTACTAGGATCCACTTTACCTCTTGCCACTCGCTAATTATTTACATGCCTGTAGACGATTTTGGGTTCCCTTTTATGTTGACTGCCATTCGATTCTCATATACTCCTTTTGCCAGTTTTATTTTCCTCTTTGCTTCCCTGGTTCTCACATGAAGCGTTGATCTGATATCTGAGTGTGACTTTAACAGACTGCTGGGAGTTTGATGAGTTGGGTGAGGAGTGGAAGCAGGTGCTCCTTTGCTTTTTCTAACACATTCACTCTGTAGGATTTGGAACTTACTCTATGACAGGGGGAGAAGCTAGGTGTTTAGTGAGTATCTGGTAAGTGGTTAAGGTCAATTCCATTCCTAAGGTTTAAAATAGTATATAAGTGGTGGTAAGGTTAATAAAACATGCAAAAAAAAAAAATAATCAAATAAAATAATTAATTAGTTAATTAAACACAATAAGGATGGCAGGACAAGTATTATATCACAGCTGCAGCATGTTGAGCTCCTGGATGTCAGTGTGATTCAGAGGAAACACGTCTGCAGCAAGTGTTTTTGGCTCGAGGGGCTTTGGCTCAGAATCATTGAGCTACAGGCCGAGCTACAGACACTACAGATCATCAGGGATAGGGAAGGTTACCTGGCACTTTGTGCGGGGAGGCGGTCACACCTCTTAGGATAGGGTCTTCTGATTTGGTCAGTGGTCAGGGACAGGTGACTGTGGCTACCAGCTGAGGCTGGTAAGGGAGCCCAGAGGGCAGGTGTGCAGGGGCCTCAGCCTTTGCGATTTCCCGACAGGATTGAGGTTCTTTCAGCTTGTTTGGATGTGAATTGGGCTGCAAGTTGGCTGAGCTACCTGACCGTGGCACCGTGGTACAGGAAGCCATTCAAATGGTGGGAGTAAAAAGGAATGCAGTGGTATTAGGGGACAGTATTTTGGGGGGTGGGGGGGCAATGGCACTGTTCTCTGCAGCAAAGAACAAGAGTCCAGAAGGCTGTGTTGCCTGCCCAGTGTCAGGGTTCAGGACATCTGCTCAGGGCTGGAGAGGAGCTTACAATGGGAGGGGGAGGATCCAGTCGTCATGGTCCATGTATGCATAAACAACATAGGAAGGACAGGGAAGAAGATACTGCATAGTCAGTATGAGGAAGCAGAACCTCAAAGGTTATAATTTCTCTGCATTGTTACCTGAGCCATGTGCACATTGGCATAGGGCAAATAAGATTAGACAAATGAATGCATGGCTCGAAAACTGGTGTGGTAGAAGTGGGTTCCAGTTCGAGGGACATTGGCATCAGTATTGCGGACAGGGAGGCCTGTAATGTTGGGACGGTCGACACCTGAACCTTGCTGGGACCAGTGTTCTCACGAGCTTTGTACCTATGGAAGCAAACAGGTTTTTAAACTAAATAATGGGGGCAAGCGATCAGAGTTGGGAAGATGTGGTAAAACAAAGAGTAGAAACAAGGCAAGAGAAAATGGTATTAATTTGGGAAAAGATAAACGGACAAGGTGACAAAGGGGCAGATAATCCCAATCCAAGAGTAAATCAGTAGTCAAAGCTAGCTGTTCCAAAATAATAAAAGAACAAACCTAAAGGCTCTGTATTTGATTGCAAGTAGCACTGAAAACAAAACAGCTGAACTGATAGAAATAGAAATAAATAATTACGATCTGATAGTCATTTCAGAGATATGATTGCAGGATGGCATGGATTGGGATTTGAATATTGACATTTAGGAGGGGCAGGAAGCTAGGAAAAGGTGGAGGGGTGGTTCTGTTAATTAATGATAGCATTGGCACATTAGAGAGTGATGACTAAAGTACAGGAAACAAGGATGTCGAAGTGGTTTGGGTAGAGATGAGAAATTATCAGGCAAGCAGCCACTTGTGGGAGTGGTGCACAGGCCCCTAACAGTAACCACACGGTAGGGCAGTGTCTAAAAGAAAAAAAACAACTTAACGGGAGCTTGTCAGAAAGATACAGCGATAATCATGGGGGAATATTAATCTACATATAAACTGGAAAAATCAGATGGGCAAAGGTCACCTAGAGGAAGAGTTCATAGCATGTTTTCGGCATAGTTTGTTAGGACAGCATGTTCTGGATCCAACCAGAGAGCAGGCTATACAAGACCTGGTATTGTGCAACGAGATAGGATTCATTGATGACTTCATAGTGAAGGTAGCAGCGATCATATTATGATTGAATTTTACATTCAGTGTGGGAAAGAAAAATGGGTCCAAAACTAATATTTTAAACTTAAATACTGGCAATTAGATTAGATTAGATTAGAGATACAGCACTGAAACATTACGATGGCATGAAAGCAGAGCGAGCTAATTTGAAGTGAGGATGGAAATCGCTGAGACACCGGCCATCATTTTTCAATTTTCCTTAGACTCAAGGTTGGTGCCAGAGGATTGGAGAATTGTAACCGTTACACTCATGTTCAAAAAGCATTTAAAGATAAGCCCAACAATTACAGGACAGTCACTATAACTTTAGTGGTGAGAAAATGTCTAGAAAAAATAATTCAGGACAAAATCAATACTCACATGGACAAATGCGGGTTAATTAAGGAAAGCCAGCATGGATTTCTTGAGGGAAAATCTTATTGAACTAACTTGCTGGAGTTTTTTGAGGAGGTAACAGAAAGGGTTGATGAGGGCAATGCTGTTGATATGGTGTACATGGACTTTCAAAAGGTAATTGATACAGTACAATACAACAGGCTTGTGAGCAAACCTGTAGCTCATGGAATAAAAGCCGGGTAGCAACATGGAATTGCCTGAGTGTCAGGAAACAAAGAGAAGTGGTCAATGAATGTTTTTCGGACTGGAGGAAGGTTTGTAGTGGAGTTCCCCAAGGATCAGTGTTGGGACACTTGCTTTTCCTGATATATATTAATGACCTAGACCTTCGTGCACAGGGCACAATTTCAAAGTTTTCAAATGATATGAAACTTTGAAGCATTGTGAACTGTGAGGAGGATAGTGTACAACTTCAAAAGGACATAGACAAATTGGTGGAATGGGCAGACAGGTGGCAGATGAAGTTCAATGCAGAGAGGCAATATAGAATAAAGAGTACAATTCCAAAGGGGGTGCAGGAGCAGAGGGCGTATATGTGCAGAATTTATTGAAAGTGGCAGGACAGTTTGAGAGCGCGGTCAATAAAGCATACAGTGTCCTGGGCTTTATTAATAGTGGCATAGAGTACAATAGCAAGGAGGTTATGTTGAGCTTGTATAAGACGCTAGTTTGGCTTCAGCTGGAGTACTGAATCTGGGCGCTGCACCTTTGGAAAGACGTAAAGGCATTAGAGAGTGTACAGAAAAGATTCACGGGAGTGGTTGCAGAGCAATTTCAGTTACGAAGATTGGAGAAATTAGGGCTGTTTTTCTTGGAGCAGAGAAGGCTGAGAGGTGATTTGATAGATATTCAAAGTCATGAGGGGTCTGGTCAGAGTAAATAGAGAGAAACTATTCCCGCTCATGAAAGGATCGAGAATGAGAAGGAACAGATATAAAGTATTTGGTAAAGGAAGCAAAAGTGACATGAGGAAAAATTTTTTCATGCAGCGAGTGGTTAAGGTCTGCAATGCGCTGCCTGAGAACGTGGAGGCAATTTCAATTGAAGCATTCAAAAGGGATTTAGACAGTTATATGAAAAAGAAGATTGTGCAGGGTTATGGGGAGAAGGCAGGGGAAATGGAACTGAGGGAATTGCTCTTTCAGAGACCCAGTGCAGACATGATGGGCCGAATAGTTTCCTTCTGCACTGTAACGATTCTGTGATTCTGTGAAATTAGATTAAGGGATAGGTTAATAGAGATGCAATGACAGAATACACAAAATAGATCCATTCACATGAGAAAGAAAAATTCCAAGGGAGGACCTACGATCCATGGTAAATTCTAAAAGTTAAAGATTGTATGGAACTTAAAGAAAAAACATGTAATTGTGCAAAGGTGGGTGCAAGGTCAGAAGATTTGTCAAAATAATAAAATAACGAAGAATGACTAAAAGATTGATAAGGTGGTAATAACTGTAATATGAGAGAAAGTTAACTAGAAATAGAAAAACAAATATTAAGAGTTTCTATTGATTTTTTTTCAGCAGAGAAGTTAACAAAGTGAGCATTAGTCCTATAGAAAGTGAGTCCGGGGAATTAATAAGGGAAAATAAGAAGACGGCAGATGAATTTAACAGGTATTTTGCATCGATCTTCACCATAGAGGATACAAGTAACATGTCTGAAATAGCTGTAAATCATGAAATGGAGGGGAGGGAGGAACTCAAGAAAATTACAATCACCAGGGAACTGGTACCAAGCAAATTGTTGGAGCTACGGGCTGACAAGTCCACGGGTCCTGATACACTTCATCCCAGGGTCTTAAAATCAGTGGCTAGTGAGATAGTTATGCATTAGTTTTAATTTTACAAAATTCCCTACATTTGGGGAAGGTTCCATCAGATTGGAAAATAGTGAATGTAACTCCTCTGTTCAAAAAGGGAGAGAAACAGAAAGCAGGAAACTCCAGGCCAATTATCTATATTCCGGGAAATATTAGAAGCTATTAGGAAAGACCTTATAGCAGGACACATAGAATAAAAAATAAGGTCATCAGGCAGAGTTAACATGGTTTTGTGAAAGGGAAATCATGTTTAACCAATTTATTGGAGTTCTTTGAAGAAGTAACATGCTGTGGATAAAGGAGAACTGATGAATGTACTGTGCTTAGATTTCAAGAAGGAATTTGATAAGGTGCCACATCAAAGGTTATTGTGAAAAATAAAAGCTCATGGTGAAGGAGGGTAACATATTGGCATGGATAGAAGATTGGCTAGCAAACAGAAAACGACAAATTTAACAACCTTCCCTTCGGACCCTTCATCCGAATCATTTACATAAATTATAAAAAATTGAGGCTGCAGCATTGATCCCCATGGCACATCACTCGTTGCCTCTTGCCAACCATGAAAAGATCCAATTATGTCCACTCACTGTTTCCTGTACAGTATATCCACCAGTTTGACTTTATCCACAGCACATGTTACTTCTTCAAAAAGCTCCAATAAATTGGTTAAACATGATTTTCCTTTCACAAAGCTCTGCCACTGCATTAATCTGGCTGGAAAACATTATCCACCAGACATTTTGAGACAGTGAACGTGCCATAAAGACATGCTTAAGAGACGATTCACTAACTTTAAACATAAGTAGAGTAGCTCTCCCTATTTAGGCTCAGGGTCAGATGTGGTTTCACTCCCACTAGTCCCAGAGACACAGGTTCAGGAATGGAAACTTCTTCTAACTTTCTCTCATTAATATGAAGAAGACATCAAATTAAAACTGTCGCAAGTACGGATTGTATCCTGGTTCATGAATGCAGCATGCTCTCAACAGCGCTATTCCGGCCCCACAACAGCTTCACCTTCTTGGAGGGAATATAATTCCTGATGGAAATTCCCCACCTGCTTCTTCCTCACTTCGGCGGAATGGGAGTCAATCCAATCTCAGAGCTCAGAGGATGTTAACGTTCCGCTGCTGATAAATCGATGATAACTTGTTTCTCAGCCACTTTTAATCAGGTTCATGGACAAATTCTTCCATCATCCATTCCCCCACATTCCTTGTCTCCCTCTCTCTCCCTCATTCATTCATTCATTCATTCTGTACTCATTACAGTTCAGAATAATAGAATCATAGAAAGGTTACAGCACAGACGGAGTCCGTTCAATTTCTGTCATCTCTCGGCAAGAGGAACTCACGTAGTTCCACTCCCCTGCCTTTTCCCTGTAGCCATCAAATGTTTTTTCTCTTCAGATAATTATCAAATTCCCTTTTAAAAGCCATGAATGAAACTGCCTCCATCATACTGTCGGGCACTGCATTCTGGATACTAAGCACTCACTCCGTTTAAAAATTTTCCTTATGTCACCATTGCTTCTATTGACCTCTGGTTGGGATCCTTCCCCCAATAGAGTCTCACTATCAATTCTGTGAAAACATCTCATGATGATGAACATCTGTATGAAATCTCCCCTTCGCCAAGGAGAACAGCCACAGCTCTCCAAACTTTCCTCATCATTGGAAACATTTTCATGGATTTCTTTATTCATTATTCTTTCATGGGATGTGGGCGTCGTTGGCAGGCCAGCATTTGTTACCCATTTCTAATTGCCCTTGAACTGAGTGGCTTGCGAGGCTATTTCAGAGAACAGTTAAGAGTTAACCACATTGCTGTCAGTGTGGAATCACATGTAGGCCAGAGGAGGTAAGGACAGCAGGTTTCCTTTGGTAAAGGGCATTAATGGACGAAATGGGTTTTTACAACAACCCTTGACGGATCATGGCACCATTACTGAGACTAGTTTCAATTCCAGATGTTTTATTAATTAATTGAATTTAAATTCCACAAGCTGGGATTTAAACCTGTGTCCCCAGGACATTATTCTGGGCCACCGAATTATTGATCCACTGACATTACCCAATGCTACAATCTCCTCCTCAAATATGCCACAGCGCCCCTGAAAGGGTTTGGAAAATTAGGGTCCATGCCTCTGCAATTTCTGCCCTTGCTTCCTCAGTGAATGTAGAAAGGTCTGATCTAGTTCAGAAATCAGAGCTCAACCCCATTGATCCACTCAGTGTTGGAAAGAGCCACACAGAACAGAATTTGTTTATATATTTAGAGATACAATACTGAAACAGGCCCTTCGGCCCACCAATTCTGTGCCGACCAACAACCACCCATTTATACTAATCCTGCATTAATCCCAAACTCCCTACAACATCCCCACCGTTCTCCTGCCACATGCCTACACGAAGGGCAATTTACAATGGCCAATTTACCTAACAGCCTGTAAGAAATGTGGAGGTTGTTTAGGGAGCACTTGCTGTGACTGCTGGATAGGTTTGTCCCGTTGAGGCAAGGAAGGGATGGTAGGGTGAAGGAACCTTGGATGACAAGAGATGTGGAACAGCTAGTCAAAAGGAAGAAGGAAGCTTACTTAAGGTTGAGGAAGCAAGGATCAGACAGGGCTCTAGAGGGTTACAAGGTAGCCAGGAAGGAACTGAAGAATGGACTTAGGAGAGCTAGAAGGGGACATGAAAAAGTCTTGGCGGGTAGGATTAAGGAAAATCCCAAGGCGTTCTACACTTATGTGAGGAACAAGAGAATGGCCAGAGTGAGGGTAGGGCCGATCAGGGATAGTGGAGGGAACTTGTGCCTGGAGTCGGAGGAGGTAGGGGAGGTCCTAAATGAATACTTTGCTTCAGTATTCACTAGTGAGAGGGACCTGGTCGTTTGTGAGGACAGTGTGGAACAGGCTGATATGCTCGAACAGGTTGAGGTTAAGAGGGAGGATGTGCTGGAAATTTTGAATGATATGAGGACATATAAGTCCCCGGGGCCAGATGGGATATACCCAAGGATATTACGGGAAGCGAGGGAAGAGATTGCTGCGCCTTTGGCGATGATCTTTGCATCCTCACTGTCCACTGGAGTAGTACCAGATGATTGGAGGGTGGCAAATGTTATTCCCTTGTTCAAGAAAGGGAATAGGGATAACCCTGGGAATTATAGACCAGTCAGTCTTACGTCGGTAGTGGGCAAATTATTGGAGAGGATTCTGAGAGACAGGATTTATGATTATTTGGAAAAGCATGGTTTGATGAGAGACAGTCAGCATGGCTTTGTGAGGGGCAGGTCATGCCTCACAAGCCTTATTGAATTCTTTGAAGATGTGACAAAACACATTGATGAAGGAAGAGCAGTGGATGTGGTGTATATAGATTTTAGCAAGGCGTTTGATAAGGTTCCCCATGGTAGGCTCATTCAGAAAGTAAGGAGGCATGGGATACAGGGAAAGTTGGCTGTCTGGATACAAAATTGGCTGGCCCATAGAAGACAGAGGGTGGTAGTAGATGGAAAGTATTCAGCATGGAGCTCGGTGACCAGTGGTGTTCCGCAAGGATCTGTTCTGGGACCTCTGCTCTTTGTGATTTTTATAAATGACTTGGATGAGGAAGTGGAAGGCTGGGTTAGCAAGTTTGCCAATGACACGAAGATTGCTGGAGTTGTGGATAGTGTGGAAGACTGTTGTAGGTTGCAACGGGACATTGACAGGATGCAGAGCTGGGCTGAGAAGTGGCAGATGGAGTTCAACCTGGAAAAGTGTGAAGTGATTCATTTTGGAAGGTCGAATTTGAATGCAGAATATAGGCTTAAAGACAGGATTCTTGGTATTGTGGAGGAACAGAGGGATCTTGGGGTCCATGTCCATAGATCGCTCAAAGTTGTCACCCACGTTGATAGGGTTGTTAAGAAGGCGTATGGTGTGTTGGCTTTCATTAACAGGGAGACTGAGTTTAAGAGCCGCGAGGTTATGCTGCAGCTCTTACAATCCCTGGTTAGACCACACTTGGAATATTGTGTTCAGTTCTGGTCGCCTCATTATAGGAAGGATGTGGAAGCTTTGGAGAGGGTACAGAGGAGATTTACCAGGATGCTGCCGGGCTGGAGGGCATGTCCTACGAAGAAAGACTGAGGGAGCTAGGGCTTATCTCATTGGAGCGAAGAAGGATGAGAGGTGACTTGATAGAGGGGTACTAGATGATGAGAGGCATAGATAGAGTGGATAGCCAGAGACCTTTTCCCAGGGTGGAAAGGGCAATCACCCTGGGGGCATAATTTTAAGGTGATTGGAGGAAGGTTTCGGGGAGATGTCAGAGGTAGGTTCTTTACACAGAGAGTGGTGGGTGCGTGGAATGCACTGCCAGCGGTGGTAGTAGAAGCAGATACATTAGGGACATTTAAGCGACTCTTGGATAGGTACATGGATGATAGTAGAATGAAGGGTATGTAGGTAGTTTGTTTGATCTTAGAGTAGATTAAAGGTTCGGCATAACATCGTGGGCCGAAGGGCCTGTACTGTGCTGTACTGTTCTGTACTGTTCTATGTTCTATGTTCTAAGTCTTTGGCTGTGGGAGGAAACCAGAGCACCCGGCAGAAACACATGCGGTCACAGGGAGAACTTGCAAGCTCCACATCGGCAGTACCCAGAACTGAGCCTGGGTCGCTGGAGTTGTGAGGCTGCGGTGCTATCCACTGTGCCGCCCTAATGGGTCCAGGCTCCTTCGTCTGCCTTGGGGATGTTATTTCATCTCATAAGCTGCAGTCTGGGAAAAGCCCACGCTCCAACCACGGCCTGTGGTATGTTACTTCTTCACAGCCAGTATGGCATGGAGCCTGTGACTGTGGAGATGCTGTCTGGGTCTGTTTAATGACTTGTCTGAGGCTGTGAAAGGAAGAACCCACCCATTCTTGGCTGTTAAAATCGAACCATTACTGTCTCGGCTCAGACATGGAGAATATTTGATCAGTAATTTCCAGTCTCTTTTCCCTTCTCTGTCTTACAGTTAATTTACTGGCGATTGTGATTCTGTCCCGGGGAAAGTATGGAATCTCCACCTGCACCACTCGCTACCTGGTGGCCATGGCAATGGCAGATCGACTGTTCATTATCACTGATGTCATACTGTGGCGGATCAGCTGTTAGTATTTCCTGGAATCGTTCCTGAGCATCACCCCTCTGTGTAATATTTTCCATGAAGCCACAGACTGTTCTGTCTGGTTCACTGTCACTTTCTCCTTTGGTCGATTTGTGGCCATTTGTTGCCAGAAACTGAAAACTAACTATTTCACTGAGAAAACTGCGGCTGTGGTTCTAGCAACAACCTGCATTCTGCTCTGTTTAAAAAAAATATTCACTTCTACTTTATATATGAACTTGGAGAGATAATCAACAATGTACCATGGTTCTGTATTGCAAAGCCAAGCTATTATACTGAGCCTGGATGGATGGGTTTTGACTGGTTTGATGTGATTTTAACCACATTGCTCCCATTCGTTTTAATTCTGTCGCTGATCACTCTGACAGTCAGACACATTTTAATGGCCAGTCGAGTTCGTAAGGAACTGAGGGGTCAGAGCAAGGGAGAGAATCGCAGTGACCCAGAGATGGAGAGCAGAAGGAAGCCTGTGATATTACTGTTCACCTTATCTGGAAGCTTCATACGGTGGTTAATTTGTGTTTTATATAGATCTTAACTTGTATTATTGCAGGGACATATCTGAAGGATTACAAAGAACAAAGAACAGTACAGCACAGGAATAGGCCATTCGGCCCTCCATGTCTGAGCTGATCTTGATCCCTGCCTAAACTAAAACCTTCTGCACTTCTGGGGACAGTCTCCCTCTATTTCCATCCTATTCATGTATTTGTGAAGATCCTCTTAAACGTCACTATCATACCGGCTTCCACCACCCTCCCCCGGCAGCAAGTTCCAAGCACTCACCACCCTCCCTGTCAAGAATTTGCCTCGCATATCCCCTCTAAACTTTGCCCCTCTCACCTTAAACCTATGTCCACTAGTAACTGACTCTTCCACCCTAGGAAAAAGCTTCTGATTATCCACTCTGTCCATGCCGCTCATAACTTTGCAAACCTTTATCTTGTCGCCCCTCCACCTCCGTCGTTCCAGTGAAAACAATCTGAGTTTATCCATCCTCTCCTCATGGCTAATGCCCTCCAGACCAGGCAACATCCTGGTAAACCTCCTCTGTACCCTCTCCAAAGCCTCCATGCCCTTCTGTTAGTGTGGCGACCAGAATTGCATGCAATATTCTAAGTGTGGCCTGACTAAAGTTCTGTACAGCTGCAGCATGACTTGCCAATTTTTATACTCTATGCCCAGACTGATGAAGGCAAGCATGCTATAAGCCTTCTTGACTACCTTATCAATCTGCGTTGCCACTTTCAGTGACCTGTGGACCTGCACGCCCAGATCTCTCTGCCTGTCAATACTCCTAAGGGTTCTGCCATTTACTGTATACCTCCCACCTGTATTAGACTTTCCAAAATGCATTACCTCACATTTGTCCAGATTAAACTCCATCTGCCATTTCGCCGGCCAAGTCTCCAACAGATCTATGTCCTGCTGTATCCTCTGACAATCCTCATCACTACCCGCAACTCCACCAACCTTTGTGTCGTCTCCAAACTTACTAATCAGACCAGCTACATTTTCCTCCAAATCATTTACATATACTACAAACAGCAAAGGTCCCAGCACTGATCCCTGCAGAACACCACTAGTCACATCCCTCCATTCAGAAAAGCACCCTTCCACTGCTACGCTCTGTCTTCTATGACCAAACCAGTTCTGTATCCATCTTGCCAGCTCACTTCCGATCCCGTGTGACTTCACCTTTTGTACCAGTCTGCCATGAGGGAACTTGTCAAAGGCTTTACTGAAGTCCATATAGATAACATCCACTGCCCTTCCTTCATCAATCATCTTTGTCACTTCCTCAAAAAACTCAATCAAATTAGTGAAACTCGACCTCCCCTTCACAAAACCATGCTGCCTTGCTAATAAGTGCGTTTCTTTCCAAATGGGAGTAAATCCTGTCCCGAATAATCCTCTCTAATAATTTCCCTACCACTGACGTAAGGCTCACCAGCCTATAATTTCCTGCATTATCCTTGCTACCCTTCTTAAACAAAGGAACAACATTGGCTATTCTCCAGTCCTCTGGGACCTCACCTGTAGCCAATGTGGATGCAAAGATTTCTGTCAAGGACCCAGCAATTTCTTCCCTTGCCTCCCTTAGTATTCTGTAGATCCCATCAGGCCCTGGGGACATATCTAACTTAATGCTTTGCAAGACACCCAACACCTCCTCCTTTTTGATAATGAGATGACTGAGACTATCTACACTCCCTTTCCTAGGCTCATCATCCACCGAGTCATTCTCTTTGGTACCTCGCCCATTTCCTCTGGCTCCACACATAGATTCCCTCCTCTGTCCTTGAGTGGGCCAACCCTTTCCCTGGTTACCCTCTTGCTCTTTATATACAAATAAAATCCTTGGGATTTTCCTTAATCCTGTTTGCCAATGACTTTTCATGACCCCTTTTTGCCTTCCTGACTCCTTGCTTAAGTTCCTTCCTGCTATCTTTATATTCCTCAAGGGATTCGTCTGTTCCTAGCCTTCCAGCCCTTATGAATGCTTCCTTTTTCCTTTTGACTGGGCTCACAATATCCCGCGTTATCCAAGGTTCCCGAATCTTACCAAAATTATCCTTCTTCTTCACAGGAACATGCTGATCCTGGATTCTAATCAACTGACGTTTGAAAGACTCCCACATGTCAGATGTTGATTTACCCTCAAACAGCCGCCCCCAATCTAAATTCTTCGGTTCCTGCCTAATATCGTTATAATTAGCCTTCCCCCAATTTAGCACCTTCACCCGAGGAATACTCTTATCCTTATCCACAAGTACCTTAAAACTTATGGAATTCCGGTCACTGTTCCCGAAATGCTCCCCTACTGAAGCTTCGACCACCTGGCCGAGCTCATTCCCCAATACCAGGTCCAGTACGGCCCCATCCCCAGTTGGACTATCCACATATTGTTTCAAGAAGCCCTCCTGGATGCTCCTTACAAATTCTGCCCCATCCAAGCCCCTAGCACTAAGTGAGTCCCAGTCAGTATAGGGGAAGTTAAAATCACGCACCACTACAACCCTGTTACCTTTACATCTTTCCAAAATCTGTCTACATATCTGCTCCTCTACCTCCCGCTGGCTGTTGGGAGGCCTGTAGTAAACCCCCAACATCGTTACTGCACCCTTCCTATTCCTGAGCTCCACCCATATTGCCTTGCTGCATGACCCCTCTGAGGTGTCCTCCCGCAGTACAGCTGTGATATTCTCCTTAACAAGTAATGCAACTCCCCCACCCCTTTTACATCCTCCTGTATCCCGCCTGAAGCTTCTAAATCCTGGAACATTTAGCTGTCAATCCTGTCCTTCCCTCAACCAAGTCTCTGTAATAGCAACAACATCATAGTTCCAATTACTAATCCAATCTCTAAGTTCATTTGCCTTACCTGTTATACTTCTTGCATTGAAACAAATGCACTTCAGACCACCAGTCCCGCTGTGCTCCGCAACATCTCCCTGCCTGCTCTTCCTCTTTGTCTTACTGGCCTTATTTACTAGTTCCCCCTCATTTATTTCACTTGCTGTCCTACTGCTCTGGTCCCCACCCCCTGCCACACTATTTTAAACCTTCCCAAGTTACACTACCAAACCTCCCAGCCAGGATATTTGTGCCTGTCCAGTTTAGATGCAACCCGTCCTTCTTGTACAGGTCCCATCCGTCCCTGAAGAGATCCCAATGATCCAGATATCTGAAACCCTCCCTTCTACACCAGCTGTTCAGCCATGTGTTCAGCTGCACCATCTTCCTATTTCTGGCCTCACTGGCACGTGGCACATGGAGTAATCCCGAGATTACAACCCTAGAGGTCCTGTCTTTTAACTTTCTACCTGACTCCCTAAACTCCCCCTTTATTACCAACTCACAAATCCATGTTTGCCAATCCCAGATGCACATATCTGAATCCCTCCAATCAGGTTCTGTCCTGGCACAGTCGCAAAATGTCTCTTATAGTGTAATGGCCTCTGCAAGGGAGTCTGGGGACCAGGGGGCACTGCCAACATTGGAACATAGGAATATAGGATAGGATAAGCCCATTCGGCCCGTTGAGACTGCTCTGCCGTGCAGTATGATCATGGCTTACCATTCACTTCAATGCCCTTTATCTATGTGCTATACAGAAATCTGTCAATCCATGCTTTAAACATACTCAATAATGCAACTTCCACACTCCTCTGGGTTGGAGAATTCCAAAGATTCAGAACACTCTGAGTAAAAACAAAACTCATCCCTGTCGTAAGATGCTTCCCCTTATTTGAAATTGTGTCCCCTAGTTCCAGGTTCCCAAATCGGGAAACATCTTACCTCCATCTAACCTGTATATCTCTTTAAGTACTTTTTAGGAAAAAAGGTTCTAAGTGAGGGTTTGGTGTGGGTTGGGACTCAGTACTGGGTTAGCAACTGCTGTGTGATGGGTCTGTTTGCTCACCCTGTTGGAAGAGAGGGTAGGCCATCATCAAGGTTGGGATCTGAGGTCCATGAGCGACTCCACTGACAGAATTGGCACATCCTCCGCTGCCAAGTCAGGAGGCCGGGTGGGTTCAGCAATGCGTGAAGGAGACAAGAGACGAACAGATAACGACTCAGTTACAGCCCTCCTAGTGTCAATTCACAAAAAGTGCAATAAATACTAATCTTAATGCCTCAACGTTGTCACGTCCTTTCTATTTGTGTCCCTTGCGAGCAGCTGCAATGCCGCTAGTGACCAGAGTAGATCATATGTTCACGAGGGCTCTTAGCACATTGACATTTTTAAAAATTCATTCTTTGGATGTGGGCGTCGCTGACCTGGCCAACATTTATTGCCCATCCCTAATTGCCCTTGGGAAGCTGGTAGTGAGCGGCCTTCGTCAACAGCTGCAGTCCATGTGGGGTAGGTGCACCCACAGTGCTGTTAGGAAGGGAGTTCCAGGAGTTTGACCCAGCGACAGTGAAGGAACGGCGATATAGTTCAAAGTCAGGATGGTGTGTGACTTGGAGAGGAACATGCAGGTGGTGGTGTTCCATGCATTTGCTGCCCTTATCCTTCTAGTTGGCAGAGATTGTGGGTTTGGAAGGTGCTGTCGAAGGAGTCATGGTGCTTTGCTGCAGTGCATCTTGTAGATGGTACACACTGCTGCCGCTGTACGTCGGTGGTGGAGGGAGTGAATGTTTGTGAATGGGGTGCCAATGAAGTGGGCTGCTTTGTCCTGGATGGTGTCGAGCTTCTTGAGTGTTGTTGGAACTGCACCCATCCAGGTAAGTGGAGAGTATTCCATCACACTCCTGACTTGTGACTTGTAGATGGTGGACAGGCTTTGGGCAGTCAGGAGATAAGTTACTCCCCGCAGGGTTCCTAGACTCTGATCTGCTCTTGTATGCACTGTATTTCTATGGCTACTCCAGTTCAATTTCTGGTCAATGGTAAGCCCTAGGATGTTGATAGAGGGGATTCAGCGATGGTAATGCCATTGAATGTCAAGGGGAGATGGTTAGATTCTCTCTTGTTGGTGATGGTCATTGCCATTGCCTGGTACTTGGGTGGCGCGAATGTTACTTGTCACTTATCAGCCCAAGCCTGGATATTGTCCAGGTCTTGCTGCATTTCTACATGGACTGCTTCAGTACCTGAGGAGTCGCGAATGGTGCTGACTGTTGTACAATCATCAGCGAACATCCTCACATCTGACCATATGCTTGTCGGAAGGTCATTGATGAAGTAGCTGAAGATGGTTGGTCCCAGGACACTACCCTGAGGAACTCCTGCAGTGATGTCCTGGAACTCAGATGATTGACCTCCAACAACCAGTTTGCAAGTTTTCCCTGTGACTGCGTGGGTTTCCTCCGGGTGCTCCAGTTTCCTCCCACCACCAAAGACTTGCAGGTTGATAGGTAAATTGGCCATAAGAAATTGCCCCTAATATAGGTAGGTGGTAGGGGAATATAGGGACAGGTGGGGATGTGGTAGGAATATGGGATTAGTGTAGGATTAGTATAAATGGGTGGTTGATAGTCGGCACAGACTCGGTGGGCTGAAGGGCCTGTTTCAGTGCTGTATCTCTAAATAAAAAAAAAAATAAAAAACCACAACCATCTTCCTTTGTGTTAGGTATGACTCCAATCAGCGGAGAGTTTTCCCCCTGATTCCCATTGACTTCAGTTTTGCTAGGGCTCCTTGATGCCATACTCGGTCAAATGCTGCCTTGATGTCAAGGGCAGTCACTCTCACCTCACCTCTTGAGTTCAGCTCTTTTGTCCATGTTTGAACCAAGGCTGTAATGAGGTCAGAAGCTGAGTGGCCCTGGCGGAACCCAAACTGAGCGTCACTGAGCAGGTTATTGCTAAGCAAGTGCTGATTGATGTCACTGTTGATGACACCTTCCATCTCTTTATTGAAGATTGAGAGTAGACTGATGGGGCGGTAATTGGCTTTGTTGGACTTGTCCTGATTGTCCTGTACACGACATACCTGGGCAATTTTCCACATTCCAGGGTAGATGCCAGTGTTGTAGCTGTACTGGAACAGCTTGGCTGGAGGCACGGCAAGTTCTGGAGCACAGATCATCAGTACTATGCCAGAATATTGTCTGGGACCATAACCTTTGCAGTATCCTGTGCCTTCAGTCGTTTGCTTCATATCAGCTGGAGTGAATCGAATTGGCTGAAGTCTGGCTTCTGTGATGCTGGGGACTTGAGGAGGAGGCCCAGTTGGATGATCAGCTCAGAAATTCAGGCTGAAGATTGTTGCAAATGCTTCTGCCTTATCATTCGCACTGATGTGCTGGGCTCCCCATCATTGAGGATGGGGATATATGTGTAGTCACCTCCTCCAGTTAGTTGTTTAATAGTCCACCACCATTCACGGCTGGAAGTGGCAGGAGTGCAGAACCTAGATTTGATCTGCTGGTTACGGGATCGCTGAGCTCTGTCTATCTCATGCTGCGTATGCATTTTGGCATACCAGTAGTCCTCTGCTGTAGCTCTACCAGGTTGACACCTCATTTTAAGGTATAATAAAAGCAAAATACTGCGGATGTTGGAAATCTGAAATAAAAACAAGAAATGCTGGAAATACTCAGCAGGTCTGGCAGCATCTGTGGAGACAGAAGCAGAGTTAACGTTTCAGGTCAGTGCCGAAGAAGGGTCACTGACCCCAAACGTTAACTCTGCTTCTCTCTCCACAGATGCTGCCAGACCTTCTGAGTATTTCCAGCATTTCTTGTTTTTATTTCATTTTGAGGGAAGCCTGGTGATGCTCCTGGCATGCCCTTCTGCACTATTCATTAAACCAGAGTTGGTGTCCTGGCTTGATGGTAATGGCAGAGTGGGGGACATGCCGGGCCACGAGGTCACAGATTGTGGTTGAGTACAATTCTGCTGCTGCTGATGGCCCACAGCGCCTCATGGATGCCCAGTTTTGCATTTCCAGATTTGTTCGAAATCTATCCCATTTAACACGGTGATAGTGCCACACAACACGATGGATGGTATCCGCAATGAGAAGGTGGGACCTCGTCTCCACAAAGACTGTGCCATGGTCTCCTTCTTTGACCTCCTTGCCTCAAAAGACAGTGGGTAAGCGCCTAGAGGAAGACAGTGGATTGTGGAGCAGCGCCTGGAGTGGCTATAAAGGCCAATTCTGGAGTGACATACTCTTCCATGGTCACTGCAGATAGAATTGGTTGTCGGGGCTGTTACACAGTTGGCTCTCTCCTTGCACTTCTGACTTTTTTCCTGCCAACTGTTAATTCTCCTCGACTCGCCACTCTTTAGCCCCACCTTTCTGGCTGTCCGCCAGCTCTGACAATCACTGGAAACTGACTCCCACGACTTGTGGTCAATTTCACAGGACTTCATGACCCGTTTGCCGACGTCTTTAAACTGGAGACATGGACGGCCGCTGGGTCTGATACCAGTGACGAGCTCGTTGTATAATGCGTCCTTGGGGATCCTGCCAACTTCCATGCGGCTCACATGGCCAAGCCATCTCAAGCGCCGCTGGCTCAGTAGGGTGGGGATGTTGGCTGCCTCGAGGATTTCTGCGTTGGAGATACGGTCCTGCCACCTGATGCCAAGGATTCTCCAGAGGCAGCGAAGATGGAATGAGTTGAGACGTCGCTCTTGGCTGGTATACATTGTCCAGGCCTCGCTGCCATAGAGCAAGGTACTGAGGACACAGGCTTGAAAAACTTGGACTTTTGTGTTCCGTGTCAGTGCGTCGTTTTCCCACACTCTCTTGGCCAGTCTGGACATAGCAGTGGAAGCCTTTCCCATGCGCTTGTTTATTTCTGCATCGAGAGACAGGTTACTGATGATAGTTGAGTCCAGGTAGGTGAACGCTTGAACCACTTCCAGAGCGTGGTCGCCGATATTGATGCATGGAGCATTTCTGATGTCCTGCCCCATGATGTTCGTTTTCTTGAGGCTGATGATTAGGTCAAATTCGTTGCAGGCAGCCTTAATCCTGTCGATGAGTCTCTGCAGACACTCTTCAGTGTGGGATGTTAATGCAGCATCGTCAGCAAAGAGGAGTTCGCTGATAAAGACCTTCCATCCTTTGGTCTTCGTTCCAAGACGGGCAAGTTGAACAACCTGCCGTCTGATCTTGTGTGGAGGAAAATTCCTTCTTCTGAAGACTTGAACGCATGTGAGAGCAGCAGGGAGAAGAAAATCCCAAACAGTGTAGGTGCAAGAACACAGCCCTGTTTCACACCACTCAGGATAGGAAAGGGGTCTGATGAGGCACTGCTATGCTGAATTGTGCCTTTCATATAGTCATGGAATGAGGTGATGATACTTAGTAGCTATGGTGGACATCCAATCTTTGCTAGTAGTCTGAAGAGTGCACGTCTGCTGATGAGGTCAAAGGCTTTGGTGAAAACAATGAAAGCAACGTAGAGGGGCATCTGTTGTTCACGGCATTTCTCCTGTAGCTGGCGAAGGGAGAACAACATGTCAATGGTAGATCTCTCTGCTCGAAAGCCTCACTATGCCTCAGGGTAGACACGCTCGGCCAGCTTCTAGGGTCTGTTTAAAACGACTCAAGCGAAGACTTTCCCCACTATGCTGAGCAGGGAAATTCCACCCTAGTTGTTGCAGTGACCGCGATCACCCCTGTTCTTATACAGGGCGATGATATCGGCATTGCACATGTCCTGTGGTACTGCTCCCTCGTCCCAGCACAGGCAAAGCAGTTCATACAGCGCTGAAAGTAGAGCAGGCTTGTCACTTTTGATGCTTTCAGGAGTAATGTCGTCCTTCCCAGGGGCTTTTCCGCTGGCTAGAGAATCAATGGCATCACTGAGTTCCGATTTTATTGGCTGTACGTCCAGCTCATCCATGACTGGCAGAGACTGGTCTGCATTGAGGGCAGTCTCAGTGACAACATTTTCCCTGGAGTACAGTTCTAGGTAGTGCTCCATCCAGGGGTCCATTTGCTTGCATTGGTCAGTGATTGTGAACCCTGATTTAGATTTGAGGGGGGCAATCTTCTTGATGGTTGGCCCAAAAGCTCTCTTAATGCCATCATACATTCCTCTGATGCTTCCGGTGTCGGAGGCCAGCTGAATATGACTGCATAGGTGTTGCCAGTAGTCATTTGTGCAGCGCCTGGCTGCTCTTTGTGCAGCGCTTCGGGTACTTTAAGTGCTAAGGATGTTAACTCGCTGGGGGCTTTCTTGTAGTTCAGCAGTGCAATGCGCTTAGCGGCTATGACAGGTTCCAGCTCTTCAAAGTGAGATTGAAACCAGTCTGCATTCTGCTTCACACGTTTGCCATAGGTGGCCATTGCTGAGTCATCGATGGCGTCTCTGATGTGGGCCCACTTGGTCTCCGCATCCCCTGTAGGAGTGTTTTAAAGCGCTTTTTCAAGTGAAATTAGAAACTTATGCAACAGCTTGCAAAACGAAGGGCTGGTACCTTCTTTCCTTTTTTTCTCATGCTGTTTGGTGTGGTGTTGCAGTCCACTTTTCGGGCAATGATCCTGAGCTCCAAGCACCCATTGAAGCAGGTGGACTGTGGCGGGACAGAACCTCACTAACCGGGGGCTGCCCGGTTTGAGGCGGGCGGTAGCTGTCCAGTGAGATGCGATGACCTCTCCCACCGACAAAGGCAGCCCGTGGCGCCCGATCTCTACGCCAATTGAGCTGGACTTATAACCCGTAACTGCATGTTGTTTTGGTCGCTGTGAAGCGGCTATGGAGTGACCTCTCCATGGCGCATGCCTGGCTGGATGTATGGAGGTTGTGAGTTGCTCAGGCGTCAAAACCCCCCTCTTTGGGGTCCAAAGGAGTGCAGAGCAGGAGGTTTGGCACTGGTATGGCTGCGGGAACTGCCGGAAACATACCAAAGGTGACACATGACTGCCTTCGGGCAAGACTCCCTTAGCCTTGGTCTCTCCCGAGACACCTACAAGGCAGTGGGGTTGTTATACTAATCCTACATTAATCCTATTTTCCCTCTCACATCCCCACCTTCCCTCAGTTCTCATACCACCTACCTACGCTCGGGGCATTTACCTATCAACCCGCATGTGAGAGGAAACAAGAGCACCCAGAGGAGACCCACACGGTTACAAGGAGAACTTGTAAACTCCACACAGGCAGTACCCAGAACCAAACCCAGGTTGCTGGAGCTGTGAGGCTGCGGAGCTAACCACTGCAATACTGTGCCACCCATTATCTTGAGGGTCTGGCTTAGTTTGAGGAACTGCATTAGTTTGAGGTGATGTTTTTGTTTAGTTTAGTTTAGAGATACAGCACTGAAACAGGCCCTTCGGCCCACCGAGTCTGTGCCGACCTTCTACCACCCATTTAAACTAATCCTACACTAATTCCATATCCCTACCACATCCCCACCTGTCCCTATATTTCCCTACCATCTACCTATACTAGGGGCAATTGCTAATGGCCAATTTACCTATCAACCTGCAAGTCTTTGGCATGTGGGAGGAAACCGGAGAACCCGGAGGAAACCCACGCAGACACAGGGAGAACTTGTAAACTCCACACTGGCAGTACCCAGAATTGAACCCGGGTCGCTGGAGCTGTGAGGCTGCGGTGCTAACCACTGCACCACTGTGCCGCCCTAACAGAAGAGGTTTACCAGGCTAGAGGGCATTAGCTATGAGGAGAGGTTGGATAAACTCGGATTGTTTTCACTGGAACGACGGAGGTGGAGGGGAGACATGATCGAGGTTTACAAAGTTATGAGCGGCATGGACAGAGTGGATAATCAGAAGCTTTTTCCCAGGGTGGAAGAGTCAGTTACTAGGGGACATAGGTTTAATGTGCGAGGGGCAAAGTTTAGAGGGGATGTGCGAGGCAAGTTCTTTACACAGAGGGTGGTGAGTGGCTGGAACTTGCTGCCGGGGGAGGTGGTGGAAGCAGGTACGATAGCGTCGTTAAAGAGGCATCTTGACAAATACATGAATAGGATGGGAATAGAGGGATACGGACCCCAGAAGTGCAGAAGTTTTTAGTTTAGACAGGCATCAAGATCGGCGCAGGCTTGGAGGGCTGAATGGCCTGTTCCTGTGCTGTACTGTTCTTTGTTCTTTGTGAGGAGATGTCCTAAGTCCACGAGCACACGGCATTCTCTGTTCAAACTTCAAAAAGCTCCCAGGGTGCTCACTAGTTTGACCACTTCTGTGTATTGGAGAAACAGGGAGTGGCTCCCTTTGCTTCCACATTGTCTTGTATTATGCAAATGCCCTTCCAGTCCGACATTCTTCTTTTCTTTTCTTTTGGGCCTCCTTATCTCGAGAGACAATGGATACGCGCCTGGAGGTGGTCAGTGGTTTGTGAAGCAGCGCCTGGAGTGGCTATAAAGGCCAATTCTGGAATGACAGGCTCTTCCACAGGTGCTGCAGAGAAATTTGTTTGTCGGGGCTGTTGCACAGTTGGCTCTCCCCTTGCGCCTCTGTCTTTTTTCCTGCCAACTGCTAAGTCTCTTCGACTCGCCACAATTTAGCCCTGTCTTTATGGCTGCCCGCCAGCTCTGGCGAATGCTGGCAACTGACTCCCATGACTTGTGATCAATGTCACACGATTTCATGTCGCGTTTGCAGACATCTTTATAGCGGAGACATGGACGGCCGCTGGGTCTGATACCAGTGGCGAGCTCGCTGTACAATGTGTCTTTGGGGATCCTGCCATCTTCCATGCGGCTCACATGGCCAAGCCATCTCAAGCGCCGCTGACTCAGTAGTGTGTATAAGCTGGGGGTGTTGGCCGCCTCGAGGACTTCTGTGTTGGAGATACGGTCCTGCCACCTGATGCCAAGGATTCTCCAGAGGCAGAGAAGATGGAATGAATTGAGACGTCACTCTTGGCTGACATACGTTGTCCAGGCCTCGCTGCCGTAGAGCAAGGTACTGAGGACACAGGCCTGATACACTCGGACTTTTGTGTTCCGTGTCAGTGCGCCATTTTCCCACACTCTCTTGGCCAGTCTGGACATAGCCGTGGAAGCCTTACCCATGCGCTTGTTGATTTCTGCATCTAGAGACAGGTTACTGGTGATAGTTGAGCCTAGGTAGGTGAACTCTTGAACCACTTCCAGAGCGTGGTCGCCAATATTGATGGATGGAGCATTTCTGACGTCCTGCCCCATGATGTTCGTTTGCTTGAGGCTGATGGTTAGGCCAAATTCATTGCAGGCAGACGCAAACCTGTCGATGAGACTCTGCAGGCACTCTTCAGTGTGAGATGTTAAAGCAGCATCGTCAGCAAAGAGGAGTTCTCTGATGAGGACTTTCCGTACTTTGGACTTCGCTCTTAGACGGGCAAGGTTGAACAACCTGCCCCCTGATCTTGTGTGGAGGAAAATTCCTTCTTCAGAGGATTTGAACGCATGTGAAAGCAGCAGGGTGAAGAAAATCCCAAAAAGTGTGGGTGCGAGAACACAGCCCTGTTTCACAACACTCAGGATAGGAAAGGGCTCTGATGAGGAGCCACCATGTTGAATTGTGCCTTTCATATTCTCATGGAATGAGGTGATGATACTTTGTAGCTTTGTTGGACATCCGATCTTTTCTAGTAGTCTGAAGAGACCACGTCTGCTGACGAGGTCAAAGACTTTGGTGAGATCAATGAAAGCAATGTAGAGGGGCATCTGTTGTTCACGGCATTTCTCCTGTATCTGACGAAGGGAGAACAGCATGTCAATGGTCGATCTCTCTGCACGAAAGCCACACTGTGCCTCAGGGTAGACGCGCTCGGCCAGCTTCTGGATCCTGTTTAGAGCGACTCGAGCAAAGACTTTCCCCACTATGCTGAGCAGGGAGATTCCACAGTCGTTGTTGCAGTCACCGCGGTCACCTTTGTTTTTATAGAGGGTGATGATATTGGCATCGCGCATGTCCTGGGGTACTGCTCCCTCATCCCAGCACAGGCATAGCAGTTCATGTAGTGCTGAGAGTATAGCAGGCTTGGCACTCTTGATTATTTCAGGGGTAATGCTGTCCTTCCCAGGGGCTTTTCCGCTGGCTAGGGAATCAATGGCATCACTGAGTTCCGATTTGGTTGGCTGTATGTCCAGCTCATCCGTGACTGGTAGAGGCTGGGCTGCATTGAGGGCAGTCTCAGTGACAGCATTCTCCCTGGAGTACAGTTCTAGGTAGTGCTCAACCCAGCGGTCCATCTGTTTCCGTTGGTCAGTGATTATGTCCCCCGATTTAGATTTGAGGGGGGCGATCTTCTTGATGGTTGGCCCAAGAGCTCTCTTCATGCCATCATACATTCCTCTGATGTTTCCGGTGTCTGAGGCCAGCTGAATATGACTGCATAGGTGTTGCCAGTAGTCGTTTGCGCAACGCCTAGCTGTTCTTTGTGCAGTACTTCTGGCTGCTTTAAGTGCTGCGGATGCTAAATCGCTGGGGGCTTTCTTGTAGTTCAACAGTGCAATGCGCTTAGTGGCTATGACAGGTTCC
This sequence comes from Heterodontus francisci, assembly GCF_036365525.1. NCBI lineage: Eukaryota > Metazoa > Chordata > Chondrichthyes > Heterodontiformes > Heterodontidae > Heterodontus > Heterodontus francisci. Next base: position 8,828,528 of record NC_090380.1, on the reverse strand, counting down.
AGCTCTTCATTATGAGATTGAAACCAGTCTGCATTTCTCTTCGCACTTTTGCCGTAGGTGGTCAAAGCTGACTCATAGATGGCGTCTCTGATGTGGGCCCACTTGGTCTCAGCATCCCCTGTGGGAGTGTTTTGAAGGGCTGTTACAAGTGAATTTAGAAATTTCTGTAACAGCTGTGGGTGAGAAATTCTGCTCGTGTTGATGCGCGGGTGGCCCTTCTGCTTGGAATGATGCAACTTCTTTGGTCTGAGTCTAACCTTGCTGCACACCAGGGAGTGGTCGGTGTCGCAGTCCGCACTGTGGAAGCTGTGTGTGATTTGAATACTGTTTAAGGTGGCTCGCCTTGTGACAATGAGGTCTAGCTGGTGCCAACGACGTGATCTTGGGTGCCTCCATGAAACCTGGTGACAGGGTTTAGTGTGAAAGAATGAGTTGGTGATGCAGAGGTTATGATAGGTACACAACTCAAGCAGTCTCTGCCCGTTCTCATTCATCCTTCCAACGCCATAGCGCCCAAGGCAGGAGGGCCATGAGTCATGGTCGGCCCCAACCCTGCCATTAAAGTCCCCCAGCAGGAATAGGTGTTCGGTGTTGGGGATGCTGCTAATGATGTTATGGAGTTGTTCATAGAACTGGTCTTTAGCTTCAGGTGGGGAGCAGAGTGTTGGAGCATAGATGCTGAGTAGGTGTACTGGACCAGAGGTGGTGAGCAGTCGGATGGACAGTATGCGTTCCGAGCCATTTGAGGGAGGCTCTATCATGCTGAGCAAGGAGTTTCTGATGGCGAAGCCCACTCCATGCTGTCTTGGTTCTTCAGGATCCCTGCCCTGCCAGAAGAAGGTGTAGTCTTGCTCTGCTAGAGAGCCACTCGCGGGGAGCCGAGTCTCCTGAAGTGCTGCAATGTCCACATTGAGTCTACTGAGGTCGTTGTTAATGATGGCGGTCTTCCGAGAACCGTTGATTTGTGTAAGGTCTTCCGACAGGCCAGGACACATAGTTCTGACGTTCCAGCTTGCAAAGCGAAGGGCTGGTACCTTCTTTCCTTTTTTCATGTTGTTTGGTGCGGTGTATCAGTCCACCTTTCGGGCAATGACCCTGAGCTCCAAGCACCCATTGAAGCAGGCAGACTGTGGCGGGACAGAACCTTATTGACCGGGGGCTGCCCGGTTTGAGGCGGGCGGTAGCTGTCCAGTGAGGTGCAATGACCTCTCCCACCGACAAAGGCAACCCGTGGCGCCCAGTTTCTACGCCAATTTATCTGGACTTATAACCCGTAACTGCTGCCTTCTGTGTTGTTTCAGTCGCTGTGAGGCAACTATGGAGTGACCTCTCCATGGCGCATGCCTGGGCAAATTTATGGAGGTTGAGAGTTGCCCAGTCATCAAAACCCCCCTCTCGGCCTTTCTGGTGGGGTCCAAAGGATTGCAGGACACGACGTTTGGCACCAGTATGGCTGCAGGAACTGCCGGAAACATGCCAAAGGTGACACATGACCGCCTACGGGGTTCCGCTCCGGATTTTCTGTTAGGGTTTACTCCCTTAGCCTTGGTCTCTCCCGAGACGCCCACAAGGCAGTGGGGTTGTTGGGGCCCCGACACAGGTGTAGGATGGTGCCGGTGGGAGGAGGGGATGCGAGGGGGAGGGGTAGAGGGAGGGGGTGGGGGGGGATGCAGGGGAAGGGGGTGCGGGGTGAAGATGGTGCGAGGGGGGGCGGGCTGGGACGGGGTGAGCTGAGAGGGTGGAGCAGGGAAGGGGACGGGGGGGGGGGGGGTGGAAGGGGGTAAAGGGAGGGGGGGTGCACAATCTCATCAGTTCAACGGTTGCTACTTGATTGCAGTCTGGGGTGACTTCAACAGCGCATACTACAACTCTATCCATGGCCATCTGCTCCCATCCCTAACGTTTTCTCCCCCAATCTGCCCTCTTAAACTGTTTAAATTCCCCTGGCTCTTTAAATCAGTTCATTTTAGCCCTATCTAAAAGTTAACAGTTTAGTGTATGTTACCTGGGCCCACTGCCCTCCCCCAGCCACACCTGCTCTTTGTTTTCTCAATGAAATTGATTCGGATGAAACTGACGAGAACAGCTGCCGATACTTTAATCTCCGATCCTGCTGTCTTCACAGTCCAGAGTGTCTGCAGCCACGGCATGCGGTAAGTCCATTGAGGTGAAGAAGGAGCTGCGGGACCCGAGAGAAGTCCTGAGAAAAGGTCCCCCGAACACCCAAAAAATCCACGAACGGCCCCCCCGGCCGCAACTTCAAAGCGCCCGCGGGAGATGGCTCGGAGAGCATCTGCAGCGCACTGTCGGCAATGCTGCATGCCTTTATTTAAACCACTGCAAAAAAAAACCCTTAGCAAACCTCTAAGTCCGACATTGCAATGTTTTAATATTCATGTCGCGAAATAATGTGTGTCTCAGTCTGGGTAGGTGGGGTTTGCCCGACAGTTTGACGCAATGCATTAGTGTGAGATGCTGAATTATGTTATATTACTTTAAAGGACTGAATTAGTTTGATGTGATGCTTTTGTTCTGGAGGACTATCAATTCGGTGAAAGACGCCCTTTGGTCTGCCCGAAACTTGCTGGTCTTCCAGCGCAAAGAGTTGTCCACCACCGAATGTTGCAGACTGGCACATTCCAAGGTCCAGGACTACGTGCTGAGGGACGCACTAAAGCTTGGGGCAGCCGCAGCAAAGGCTCAATGGGGAAAGACCACAGTTTAAGGTCCCCCCACCAAGCTGAACTGAGGGGCTGGATCCATGGGAAACCCCTCGAACTGTATCGTTGATATTTTCATTTGCTGTAAATGTGAAACTGTAATTGACATGACAATAGTGAAATGGAAGGGTTGTGAAGAAATTCATGATAGTATAGAAGGAAACTGATCTCCCTTGCAATGTTTGTATTTTTTGGTGCTGTTTGAAACTGTTTGGCAATGTAATTTTTACAGATTTTTATGAATAAAGTATATTTTGGAAATAAAAAATAAAATTGGATGAGGTGATATAATAGTGTGAGGGACTGTACTAGTTTGAAATGATGTGTTAGATGGAAGTGCTGTATTAGATTGAGGAACTGTCTTAGTTTGAGAAACTGTGGAAGTTTGAGAGGCACAGTGGCGCAGTGGTTAGCACCGCAGCCTCACAGCTCCAGCGACCCGGGTTTAATTCTGGGTACTGCCTGTGTGGAGTTTGCAAGTTCTCCCTGTGTCTGCGTGGGTTTTCTCCGGGTGCTCCGATTTCCTCCCACATGCCAAAAGACTTGCAGGTTGATAGGTAAATTGGCCATTATAAATTGTCACTAGTATAGGTAGGTGGTCGGGAAATATAGGGACAGGTGAGGATGTGGTAGGAATATGGGATTAGTGTAGGATTAGTATAAATGGGTGGTTGATGGTCGGCACAGACTCGGTGGTCCGAAGGGCCTGTTTCAGTGCTGTATCTCTAAACACTAAAGCATTAGTTTAAGGTGCTGCATTAGTTTGAGGTGCTTTATTTATTTGAGGCACTATATTGGTTTATTGCGATGTATTAGCTTGAGAGACTGCATAAGATGAGGTGATGTATTAGGTTCAGGTGCTCTATTAGTTTGAGATGTTGTATTGATTTGAGGTGATGGATTAGTTTGAGACAGTGTATTAGTTTGAGTTGCTGCATTAGTTCAGGGATAGGCACCAACATGTTGTCCCATGGGCATTTGACAAAATGATTGACTCAGTCACGGTCATGGGGGCAATTAATTTCCATATAAAGTATATAGCCAACATAATGCCACCAAAACAAAGTCCAATTTATAACACATTTCCCCCTATTTAGTGAGATATCTAGCATTGTTTTTGCTTGCCTAAGTAGTCAGTGTTTATCCGCACACTTGATGAAGAACTGTGCAGAATTCAGATAGATGTCCATCTGTCAGGTGTGGTCTTGATCTCCTTCTCTTCCCTGTCACTCTCTCTCTCCCTCTCTGAGTCAGTCCCTATTCCCTGTCTGTTTCCATCTCTCTCCTCTTTCCCTCTCCTCACTCTGTGCCCAACTGTCACCCCTCTCTCTCCCCTCTCTGTGTCCATCTCTCTCGCCTGTCCCTCTACCCCTTCCTCCCTCTGTGTCCATCTTATCTCCTCACCTCTCCCACCCATTCCCCTCCTTCTCCCCTCTACCTCCCTCTCCTTCCACAATCCCTCCCTCCGCACCCGCTCTTTCCCGCTCTCCCTCCCTCCCTCTCCCGCATTCCCTCTCCACCTCTCACTCTCTCCTCTTTCTCCCCCTCTCTCTCCCTACCTCCTTCACCCTCTGTCTTCCTCCCTTCCGCTCTCTCTCCATTCCTCTATCTCACTCCCTCTCTCTCTGCCTCCCTCTCTCTATCCCTGCCTCTCCCCCTCTCTCGCCCTCCCAATCCACTCGCTCATTCCCCCTCCCTCTCACCCCTCCTCCCTCTCCCTTTCCCCCTCTTCCCAGCTTCCCCCCCTCCCCAACTTCCCCCTCCATCGCTTCCCTCTCTTTTCCCTCCCTCTGCGCCCACTCTTTCACCTTCCCTCTCTGCCCTCTCTTCCCCCTCCATTTCTCCCTTTACTTTTCCCTCCCTTTCTCTTCCCTCTTTCCCCTCCCTCTCTGCCCCCTCTCTCCCCTTTACTCTCTCCCCCCTTCCCCCCTCCATTTCACCCCCTCTTACCCCTCCCTCTCTCCCCCCACATTCCCCATCCCTATCTCTCCCCTTCCCCCCCCCCACCCTCTCTCTCCCCTTTCTTCCTCTCCTTTTCCCCCTCCTGCTCCCACTCCACCCCCTCCCTCTCCCACTCCCACCGCTCCCACTTCCTTCCCACCCCAACTCCCTCCCCCAGTCCCTCTCCCTCCCCCTCTTCCTCTGTGACAGTTGTAGAGAACTGGAACTCTCCCCAGAGCTGCTTTGTGATGGGTCAGTTTTTCTTTTAATTAGAAATTCACATCTGATAATTTCACAGCTGAATGGAGCACGGAAAGTGGCTTCTGAACTTTGGACAAGTTGAAGGCTTTCAGTACACTTTTAAAAAAAAAACAGAACCAGCCAGAAACACCCCAACTTGTCCAAAGTTCAGAAGCTGCTGTCCCTGCTCTTGTCAGCTGTGCAACTGGCAGCTGTGAGTTTTCATTTTTACATTGCACTTGACTGGAAATTTCATTTCTGAAATTGCAGTTACAGACCCCAAAATTGTTTACCATGAACCCTGGAGTTCCAAATGGACACATCGCCAAGCCCTGCATTATTTTGAGGTGCTGTGTAATTTGAGGGGTTGTATTAATTTGAAGTACTGTATTAGTTTGAGTTGTTTCCTTAGTTTTAGGGGCAGTATTAGTTTTAGGAGCAATATTAGTTTGAGTGGATGCATTGCATTGAGATGTTGTATTTGTTTGGGTTGAGGAACTGTATTAGATTGACAGACTGTATTAGATTGAGGGATTGTATTATTTTGAGGTGATGTATTATTTTCTGGTGATGTATTAGTTTGAGGTGCTGTATGAACTTGAGGCACTGTATTCGTTTGAGGTGATGTTTGAGTGTGAATTTCTGCATTAGTTTGAGATACTGTATTAGCGGAGAGACTATTATTTTTTATGAACTATTATTTTGAGCGACTGCATTAATTTGATGTGCTTTATTATTTTGAGGTGATGTATCAGTTTGAGGGAGTGAACTATTTTGAGGTGCAGTATTAGTTTGAGGTGCAGTACGAGTTGGAGCGACGATTATTGAGTAACTGTATTAGTTTGAGGTGATGTATCAATTTGAGAGACTGAATTACTTTGAGCTGCTGTATTAGTTTGAAGTGCATTATTAGTTGGAGAGAGGGTATTATTTTGAATAACTGTATTAGTTTGAGGTTCAGTATTGGTTTGAGGTGATGTATTAGTTTGAGGAACTTTATTAGTTTGAGGTGCTGTATTAGTTTGAGGAACTTTATTAGTTTGAGGAACTTTATTAGTTTGAGGAACTTTATTAGTTTGAGGTACTGCATTAGTTTGAGGTGCTGTATTAGTTTGAGGAACTTTATTAATCTGAGATGCTGTATTAGGTTGAGGTATTGTACTAGTTTGAGGTGATGCATTGTTTGAGGAACTTTATTAGTTTGAGCTGTTGTATAAGTTTGAGGTGCTGTATTAATTTGAGGTGATTGTTTAGGTTGTTTGCCTGTCTCAGTTGGAGGTGATGTATTGGTTTGAGTGACTGTACTAGTTTTAGGTTATGCATTAGGTTGAGGTGGTAAATAGTGTGAGGGACTGTATTAGTTTGAGTTGAGTAGTAGTTTGAGGGTCTATATTAGTGTAAAAGGATGTATTAATTTGCAATGCTGCATTAGTTTGAGTGATGTATTAATTAGAGGTAATGTATTAGTTTGAGGGATTGTATTAGTTTTGTATTGATCTGAAGGGTTGTATTAGTTTGAGAGTCTGTAATATTTTTAGGTGATGTATTAGTTTGAGGGAATGTATTAGTTTGAGGCGCTGAATTAGTTTGTTTGCCTGTTTTCGTTGAAGGCGATGTATTATTTGAGGGACTGTATTAGTTTGAGGCGATGTATTAGTTTTAGGTGATGCATTAGTTTGAAATGTCTCAGTTTGAAGGACTGTTTTAATTTGAGGTGATATATTAGTTTGAAGTGGTGCATTAGTTTAAGGGGCTGTATTAGTTTGAGAGACTTTATTAGTTTGAGGTGCTGTATTTGTTTGAATTGATGCATTTGTTGGAGGTGCTGTATTATATTGAGGTGCTGTATTAATTTAAGTGGCTGTATCATTTTGCGGGACTGTATCAATTTGAGGTGACGTATTAGTTTGAAAGACTTTAAGTTTGAGATAATGTGTTAGTTTGAGGTGCTGTATTGCTTTGAGGTGATGTATTAGTTTGAGTGACTATTAGTGTAAGGTTCTGTATTTCTTTGAGGTGCTCTTTTAGTTTGAGCTGCTTTATTAGTTTGTGGTGATGTATTAATTTATGGTGCTGTATTAGTTGCAGGGACTATATTCATTTTGAGTGACTATATCAGTCGGAATGATGCATTAGTTTGAGAGACTAGATTAGATGGAGCTGATGTATTATTTTGAAGAAATGTATTTGTTTGATTAGGTGGGTTAGTTTGAGGTGATAACTTAAGGTGACTTGAGTTTGAAAGACTTATTAGTTTCAGGGCCTGTATTAGTTTGCTGATTGTTATTAATTTTACCGTCTGTTTTACATTGAGACTGCATTAGTTTTAGTGGCTTTATCAGTTTGAGAGGCTGCATTAGTTTGAGGGGATTATTAGTTTCAATTGATGTATTAGTTTGAGTTGGTGTATTTGTTTCAGATGCTGTATTAGTTTAAGCACTGTATTGGATTGCGGTACTGATTTTTTTTTTAGAACATTACAGCGCAGTACAGGCCCTTCGGCCCTCGATGTTGCGCCGAGGTTCGGTATTACCTTGAGGTACTGTATGATTTTCAGGCACTGCAATAGTTTTAGGTGATGCATTAGGTTGAGGTGGTATATTAGTGTGAGGGACTGTATCAGTTTGAGGTGATTTTTTTTATTCATTCATGGGATGTGGGCATCACTGGCCAGGCGAGCATTTATTGCCCATCCCTAATTGCTCTTGAGAAGGTGGTGGTGAGTTGCCTTCTTGAACTGCTGCAGTCCATTTGGGGGAGGTATACCCACAGTGCTGTTAGGAAGGGAGTTCCAGGATTTTGACCCAGCGACAGTGAAGGAACGGCGATACAGTTCCAAGTCAGGATGGTGTGTGACTTGGAGGGGAACTTGCAGGTGGTGGTGTTCCCATGCTTTGCTGCCCTTGTCCTTCTAGTTGGTAGAGGTCGCAGGTTTGGAAGGTGCTGCCTAAGGAGTCTTGGTGCATTGCTGCAGTGCATCTTGTAGATGGTACACACTGCTGCCACTGTGTGTCGGTGGTGGAGGAAGTGAATGTTTGTAGATGGAGTGCCAATCAAGCAGGCTGCTTTGTCCTGGATGGTGTCGAGCTTCTTGAGTGTTGTTGGAGCTGCACCAATCCAGGCATGTGGAGAGTATTCCATCACACTCCAATGTTGTTCCTTTGTTTAAGAAGGGTAGCAAGGATAATCAGGAAATTATAGGCCGGTGAGCCTTACGTCAGTGGTAGGGAAATTATTAGAGAGGATTATTCGGGACAGGATTTACTCCCATTTGGAAACAAATGGATCTATTAGTGAGAGGCAGCATGGTTTTATGAAGGGGAGGTCGTGTCTCACTAATTTGATTGAGTTTTTTGAGGAAGTGACAAAGATGATTGATGAAGGAAGGGCAGTAAATGTTATCTATTTGGACTTCAGTGAAGCCTTTGACAAGGTCCCTCATGGCAGACTGATACAAAAGGTGAAGTCACATGGGATCAGAGGGGAGCTGGCAAGATGGATACAGAACTGGCTCGGTCATAGAAGACAGAGGGTAGCAGTGGATGGGTGCTTTTCTGAATGGAGGGATGTGACTAGTGGTGTTCTGCAGGGGTCAGTACTGGGACCTTTGCTGTTTGTAGTATATATAAATGATTTGGAGGAAAATGTAGCTGGTCTGATTAGTAAGTTTGCGGATGACACAAAGGTTGGTGGAGTTGCAGACAGTGATGAGGAATGTCAGAGGATACAACAGGATATAGATCGGTTGGAGACTTGGGCGGAGAAATGGCAGATGGAGTTTAATCCGGACAAATGTGAGGTAATGCATTTTGGAAGGTCTAATGCAGGTGGGAAGTATACAGTAAATGGCAGAACCCTTAGGAGTATTGACAGGCAGAGAGATCTGGGCGTACAGGTCCACAGGTCACTGAAAGTGGCAACGCAGGTGGATAAGGTAGTCAAGAAGGCATACGGCATGCTTGCATTCATCAGTTGGGGAATAGAGTATAAAAATAGGCAAGTCATGCTGCAGCTGGACAGAGGAGGTTTACTAGGATGTTGTCTGGTCTGGAGGGCATTAGCTATGAGGAAAGATTAGATAAACTTGGATTGTTTTCACTGGAACGACGGAGGTGGAGGGGCGACATGATAGAGGTTTACAAAGTTATGAGCGGCATGGACAGAGTGGATAGTCAGAAGCTTTTTCCCAGGGTGGAAGCGTCAGTTACTAGGGGACATAGGTTTAAGGTGAGAGGGGCAAAGTTTAGAGGGGATGTGCGAGGCAAGTTGTTTACACAGAGGGTGGTGAGTGCCTGGAACTTGTTGCCGGGGGAGGTGGTGGAAGCAGGTACCATAGAGACATTTAAGAGGCATCTTGACAAATATATGAATAGGATGGGAATAGAGGGATACGGACCCCGGAAGTGCAGAAGGTTTTAGTTTAGACAGGCATCAAGATCGGCGCAGGCTTGGAGGGCAGAATGGCCTGTTACTGTGCTGTACTGTTCTTTGTTCTTTGTTCCTGACTTGTTGTATTATTTTGAGTTGCAGTATTAGTTTGAGGGTCTGTATTAGTGTGGCCGATGTATTAATTTGTGATGCTCCATTAGTTTGAGTGACTGTATTAATTTGAGGTATTTGTTTGAGGTGCTGTATTCGTTCAAAGGACTGCATTAATTTGAGCGTCTGTATTAGTTTGAGTGACAGCATTTGTTTGAGCAATAGTATTAGTTTGAGCGACAGTATTAGTTCGAAGGTCTGTATTAGTTCAAGGAACTGTGTTAGTTTGAGGGGCTGTATTAATTTGAGGGATTGCATTAATTTGGGTGGCTGTATGAGTTTGAGGAGATATTTGCACAATTTCCTTCATTATTTATTTAACTGAATGGTCACAGTTAAAGCGAGCTGCCACATCCCAGAATACAGTATATCAGAATAAAAGCAAAATACTGCAGATGCTGGAAATCTGAAATAAAAACAAGAAGTTCTGGAAATACTCAGCAGGTCTGGCAGCATCTGCAGAGACAGAAGCAGAGTTAATGATTCGGGTCAGTGACCCTTCATCGGAACTCCACAGTATATCAGCCCTGGCAGGGCACACTAACATTAGGAATTTAATTACTGAACGGTCACGGCAGAGTGAAAGCCATCATTGAATCAATATGGGAAATACAGATGTGTGTGATGGTGTTTTAAGGAACATCAACGTTGTTGGGAGAATACAGCTTCTAATTATCATGAGTTAATTAATGTGATCAGAACCGTTCAGCCTTTGAGTTCTTCAAATTCAATCTCAGTGCTAAATATATTCCATCACAACAGGGACTTAACTGTCATAATCTGTTTGTTTACATTTTTATATATATATATATATATAATTTGATGAATGTTGCAACCTCAATGTCTCTGTGGAGTTCCTGCACAGTTTAAATTAAAGGCTTTGGGACTGTATTGTCTCAGTTTAATACAGAGAGATTGCCTGCAACACGAAGGTGACAGATCACTTCACATAGAAAATGCATCGACCAATTAACAGTATCCAGAAAATATACTATATTATCCTTGCTGTCATTGGTGTTCCTGGTAAGTGACTTTAACATTGAAGCTGTGTAAATCTGCGCATACGCTGGCCTCTGGTTTTACTCTGTAACTGATAACATTACATGTTGGTGTACTGGTAACTGTCATACAGACACCCGATCTGTGATATCACTTCATTAAGTCACTTTTCTTGAATTGTCTCTATGGTTTTATTATATTATCTCAACTGAAATTAAGCCTTGGTTTGTCGTTCACAGTCTTGCTGTATTGTCATATTATTGTCTTTACTTGAATATTGTGCACTGTTGAATAAGACCTCAGCACACGCAAATTTCAGAGGGAAGGCATTATTGGGAATATCTGTCACTGTCGAATTGCACTGAGTCTGGGTCACTAAACGGAGTGGAACATCTGATCCGAGAGACCATGTATTACTGGGGGTATCTGTCACTGTAGAATTATACTGAATGTGAGTCACTAACAGGACTGGAACAAGCTGGTCCTACTTTCAAATAATTATTTCAGGTGACTGATCTCTCCACTGCATGGAGCTGCCTCCACAAAAACAAGAACGTAATACGAGCAGGAGTAGACCATATGGCCCATTGAGCCTGCTCCAACGTTCAATACAATCATGGCTGATTTTGGAATTCAACTCCACTTTCCAGCCCAATCTCCATATCCCTTGATTCATTGAGAGACCAAAAATCAGTCTATCCCAGCCTCAAATGCATTCAACGATGGAACATCCACAACCTCTGTAACAGACAATTTCAAAGATTCATAGCCCTTTGAGTAAAGTAATTTCTCCTCATCTCAGTTTTAAATGATCGACCCCTTATCCTGAGACTGTGCTGCTGTATTTAAGATACCCTGACCAGTGGAAACAAGCTGTCAGTGTCTACCCTGTCCAGCCACTTGAGAATCCTGCATGTTTCAATGAGATCGCCTTTCATTCTTCTAAACTCCAGAGAATAGAACCCCAATTTACTCAGCCTCTCATTATAGGACAACTACCTCCTCCCAGGGTCCAATTTAGTGATCCTTCGCTGTACTGCCTCCAATGCAAGTACATCCTTTCTTAAATGTGGAGACCAAACCTGTACACAGTATTTCAGATGTGGTCTCACCAAAACCCCATTCAATTGTAGAAAGACATTTTTATTCCCGTACTCCAATCCCCTTTGCAATAAAGGCCAACATGCCATTTGCCTTCCTAATTGCTTGCTGGACAAGCATTCTAACCTTTTCTGTTCCTTGTTCGAATACATCCAAGTCCTCATTGAACATCAACATTTAAAAGTTTCACGCATTTCAAAAAAATGTTCAGCTTTTCTATTCTTACGAACTAAGTGAATAACTTCACACTTCCCTGCATTATATTCCATCTTGTTGCCCATTCAGTTAACCTGTTGCAATCTCTTTGCAGTCTTTCTGTGTCCTCCCCAAAGCTTACCTTCCCATCTAGATTTGCATCATCAGCAAAAACTTACATGCATAACTCACTGTCTCTTCCTGGAAGTCATTGATATAGATTGTAAATAGCTGAGGCCCAGGATTGATCCTTGTGGCACTGCACTATTCACTGCCGGTCAACTTGAAAATGCTGCGTTTATGACCACTCTTTGATTCCTGTTCTTTAACCAATCCTCTATCTAAGCTAGGACGAAACTGCAAAGTACAGCTGGTGAAACTTTGATCTCCAATCCTGCTGTCTTCACCGTCCGGAGTGTCCGTGGCCACGGCGTGCGGTAAGTCCATTGCAGAGAAGAAGGAGCAGCGGGACCCTAGGGAAATAAGTCTATCACAGAGGGGAAGCCCTGAACACACAAAAAGCCATGAACGGCAACTCGGCCGCAACTTCAAAGTGCCCGCGGGAGATGGCTCGGAGAGCATCTGCAGCGCACTGTCGACAATGCTGGTACCGGCGCCCGAGGATGTCGCTCACCTCCCGAAGGACGTAGATGAGCTTTCCAGACGTCAATGGTGGGAACTGAGGAAATGGCTTATTACCAGCACCCGCTTTCCCCCACTTCCCCTTCCACCCCCACTTCCCCTTCCACCCCCACTTCCCCTTCCCAGCTCCACTCTCTCAGCTCACCCCCCCACCGCACCGCCCTCCCCACTCACAACCCCTTCCTAGCCCCCCATCTCACCATCTTTCCCCTGCACCTGCCCCCACCCCCTTACAGCCCCCTTCCCAGCTCCCCCTCGCACCCCCTTCCCTCTATCCCTCCCCCTCGCACCCCCTCCTCCCACCGGTATCCTCCTACACCTGTGTAGGGGCCCTAACAACCCCACTGCCTTGTGGGCGTCTCGGGAGAGACCAAGGCTAAGGGAGTAAACCCCAACAGAAAATCCGGAGCGGAACCCCGTAGGCGGTCATGTGTCACCTTTGGCATGTTTCCGGCAGTTCCTGCAGCCATACCGGTGCCAAACGTCGTGCTCTGCACTCCTTTGGACCCCACCAGAAAGGCCGAGAGGGGGTTTTGATGCTTGGGCAACTCTCAACCTCCATACATCCGCCCAGGCATGCGCCATGGAGAGGTCACTCCATAGTCGCCTCACAGCGACCGAAACAACACGGAAGGCAGCAGTTACGGGTTACAAGTGCAGCTAAATTGGCGTAGAGATTGGGCGCCACGGATTGCCTTTCTCGATGGGAGAGTCATCGCACGTCACTGGACAGCTACCGCCCGCTTCAAAGTGGGTAGTCGCCGGTCAATAAGGTTCTGTCCCGACACAGTCCACCTGCTTCAATGGGTGCTTGGAGCTCAGGGTCATTGCCCGATAAGTGGACTGTAACACCATACCAAACAACATGAAAAAAGGAAAGAAGGTAGCAGCCCTTCGCTTTGCAAGCTGGAACGTCAGAACTATGTGTCCTGGCCTGTCGGAAGACATTACACAAATCAACGATTCTCGGAAGACTGCCATCATTAACAACGAGCTCAGCAGACTCAATGTAGACATTGCAGCACTTCAGGAGACACGCCTCCCCGCGAGTCGATCTCTAGCAGAGCAAGACTACACCTTCTTCTGGCAGGGCAGGGATCCTGAAGAACCAAGACAGCATGGAGTGGGCTTTGCCATCAGAAACTCCTTGCTCAGCATGACAGAGCCTCCCTCAAATGGCTTGGAACGCATACTGTCCATCTGACTGATCACCACCTCTGGTCCAGTACACCTACTCAGCATCTATGCTCCAACATTCTGCTCCCCACCTGAAGCTAAAGACCAGTTCTATGAGGAACTCCATAATATCATTAGTAGCATCCCCAACACCGAACACCTGTTCCTGCGGGGGAACTTTAATGCCAGGGTTGGGGCCGACCATGACTCATGGCCCTCCTGCCTTGGGCGCTATGGCGTTGGAAGGATGAATGAGAATGGACAGAGACTGCTGGAGTTGTGTACCTATCACAGCCTCTGCATCACCAACTTGTTCTTTCACACTAAACCCTGTCACCAGGTTTCATGGAGGCACCCAAGATCACGTCGTTGGCACCAGCTAGACCTTTATTGTCACAAGGCGAGCCTCCTTAAACAGTGTTCAAATCACACAGCTTCCACAGTGTGGACTGCAACACCGACCACTCACTGGTGTGCAGCAAGGTTAGACTCAGACCAAAGAAGTTGCATCATTCCAAGCAGAAGGGCCACCCGCGCATCAACACGAGCAGAATTTCTCACCCACAGCTGTTACAAAAATTTCTAAATTCACTTGTAACAGCCCTTCAAAACACTCCCACAGGGGATGCTGAGACCAAGTGGGCCCACATCAGAGACGCCATCTATGAGTCAGCTTTGACCACCTACGGCAAACGTGCGAAGAGAAATGCAGACTGGTTTCAATCTCATACCGAAGAGCTGGAACCTGTCATAGCCGCTAAGCATTGCACTGTTGAACTACAAGAAAGCCCCCAGCGAGTTAACATCCGCAGCACTTAAAGCAGCCAGAAGCGCTGCACAAAGAACGCCAGGCGTTGCGCAAATGACTACTGGCAACACCTATGCAGTCATATTCAGCTGGCCTCAGACACCGGAAATATTAGAGGAATGTATGATGGCATTAGAGAGCTTTTGGGCCAACCATCAAGAAGATCACCCCCCTCAAATCTAAATCGGGACATAATCACTGACCAACGCAAACAGATGGACCGCTGGGTTGAGCACTACCTAGAACTGTACTCCAGGGAGAATGTTGTCACTGAGACTGCCCTCAATGCAGCCCAGCCTCTACCAGTCATGGATGAGCTGGACATACAGCCAACCAAATCGGAACTCAGTGATGCCATTGATTCTCTAGCCAGCAGAAAAGCCCCTGGGAAGGACAGCATTACCTCTGAAATAATCAAGAGTGCCAAGCCTGCTATACTCTCAGCACTACATGAACTGCTTTGCCTGTGCTGGGATGAGGGAGCAGTACCCCAGGACATGCGCAATGCCAATATCATCACCCTCTATAAAAACAAAGGTGACCGCGATGACTGCAACAACTGCCATGGAATCTCCCTGCTCAGCATAGTGGGGAAAGTCTTTGCTCGAGTCGTTTTAAACAGGCTCCAGAAGCTGGCTGAGCGCGTCTACCCTGAGGCACAGTGTGGCTTTCGAGCAGAGAGATTGACCGTTGACATACTGTTCTCCCTTCGTCAGATACAGGAGAAATGCCGTGAACAACAGATGCCCCTCTACATTGCTTTAATTGATCTCACCAAAGCCTTTGACCTTGTCAGCAGACGTGGTCTCTTCAGACTACTAGAAAAGGTTGGATGCCCACCAAAGCTACTAAGTGTCATCACCTCATTCCATGACAACATGGTGGCTCCTCATCAGAGCCCTTTCCTATCCTGAGTGGTGTGAAACAGGGCTGTGTTCTCGCACCCACACTTTTTGGGATTTTCTTCTCCCTGCTGCTCTCACATGCGGTCAAGTCTTCAGAAGAAGGAATTTTCCTCCACATAAGATCAGGGGGCAGGTTGTTCAACCTTGCCCGTCTAAGAGCGAAGTCCAAAGTATGGAAAGTCCTCATCAGGGAACTCCACTTTGCTGACGATGCTGCATTAACATCTCACACTGAAGAGTGTCTGCAGAGTCTCATTGACAGGTTTGCGGCTGCCTGCAACGAATTTGGCCTAACCATCAGCCTCAAGAAAACGAGCATCACGTCAGAAATGCTCCATCCATCAATATCGGTGACCACGCTCTGGAAGTGGTTCAAGAGTTCACCTACCTCGGCTCAACTATCACCAGTAACCTGTCACTAGATGCAGAAATCAACAAACGCATAGGAAAGGCTTCCACTGCTATGTCCAGACTGGCCAAGAGAGTGTGGGAAAATGGCCCACTGACACGGAACACAAAAGTCCGAGTGTATCAAGCCTGTGCCCTCAGTACCTTGCTCTAGGGCAGCGAGGCCTGGCCAATGTATATCAGCCAAGAGCGACGTCTCAATTCATTCCATCTTCGCTGCCTCCGGAGAATACTTGGCATCAGGTGGCAGGACCGTATCTCCAACACAGAAGTCCTTGAGAAGGCCAACATCCCCAGCTTATACACACTACTGAGTCAGCGGCGCTTGAGGTGGCTTGGCCATGTGAGCTGCATGGAAGATGGTCGGATCCCCAAAGACACATTGTACAGAGAGCTCGCCACTGGTATCAGACCCACCGGCCGTCCATGTCTCCGCTTTAAAGACGTCTGCAAGCGTGACATGAAGTCCTGTGACATTGATCACAAGTCATGGGAGTCAGTTGCCAGCGTTCGCCAGAGATGGCGGGCAGCCATAAAGGCGGGGCTAAGGTGTGGCGAGTCGAAGAGACTTAGCAGTTGGCAGGAAAAAAGACAGAAGTGCAAGGGGAGAACCAACTGTGTAACAGCCCCGACAAGCACATTTTCTGCAGCACCTGTGGAAGAGCCTGTAACTCTAGAATTGGCCTTTATAGCCACTCCAGGCACTGCTCCACACACCACTCACATCCTCAGTAAAACGGCGTTGACTTGTTCTAATCATACTATGTTTTTCTTAGTGCATTGTTAAGACTTTGTGATAATATTCTCCAGCATTTTTCCAATTAAGCTACCTGGCCTGTTGTTCATTGTTTTCTCTCTTCCTCCTTTCTTGAAAAGCAGTGTAACATTTGCCAACCTCCAATCTGATTGGACCATTCCTGTATCTAAGCCATTTTCGAAAATGATGGCTGGTGCCTCCACACTCTCTGCAGCTACCTCTTTTCGAACCCTAGGGTGTAGGCCATCACGTCCTGGAGATTTGTCGTATTTTCGTCCCTTATGTTTCTCCAATACCTTTTGTATGCTAATATCAATTTCCTTACTTTTTTCACTCTGTTTAGCCGTCTATTTCTGGTATGGAAATTAGATTTTCCACTGTGAAGACAGACACAAAATATTTGTTCAATGCATCTGTGTTTCCTGAATGCAATCAGAGGCAAACAGAATGATTTTGCTGCTGTTTGAAGATATTGTGCAATAACTGTGTAAAGAAATGGATTAATGTGGCTCTGTTTCCAATTGAGCTGCACCAACTGAAACAGATGTTAACTATTCACTGACAGGTAAACAGCAGCACAGCACTGTTACAGTATTCGAATCCTCTCGATAATGACTTATTCTTACTCTCAGTATAGTAACTGTAAACACAGTCTGGTGCTGATTAATTCCCTTCCCCAGGATGGTCCTGAGAATCTGTGGGTCATGGGTGTTGAATTTTGTTACCTTGCTGTTACACAGGATGAATATTTGGTTGTGGTTCGTGACTATTCCAGTTCTCCAAAGGATTCAGGTTTGATGAACCAACTCTTTTCTATGATTTTGAGTCTTTACATATGCTCTCTGCCCTTTGTTCAGTGAGGTGTGTGCCTGCGGGAGATACATCTGTAACTGAGGAACATACATTTCAGGTTTTTATAATACATTGATCTGTCCGGCTGCAGTAAACAGTATCATTAGTAAACTGTTTATAATGAAATAAATAGTGTACTGCTTTAATAAATAAACCACTTCAATATCTGTGATATTGTTAATGAATTGATGAATGGAATTTATAATCACAAGTAGCAATAACATCTTCACATATCCTCTGCCAAATCTATTTATCATTTTGAGGGCCTCTATTAGGTCACCCCTTCGCCTGTTCTTATCTAGTATAAAGCCCTTTCTGTTTGTATTTCTCTTCCTGTAGAAATGATCTGCTGTGCTTTGATTGCATTTATATACAAACATATGAATTAGTAACAGGAGTAGGCCACTCTGCCCCTCAAGCCTGCTCCAACATTCAAAAAGATCATGGTTCATCCGATTGTAACATCAAATCCCCATTCCCGCGTTCCCCAAATAACCTTTCACCCTCTTGTTTCTCAAGAATCTATCGATCTCTGCATTCACAAAATTCAAAGACTCTGTTTCACCGCCTTTTGAGGAAGAGTTCCAAAGATTCACGATCCTCTAAGAGCCAAAAATCTCTTCATCTCTGTGTTAAATGGGTGACCCCTTTTTAAACAGTGACCCACTGTTCTAAATTCCCTCACAAAAGGAAACATCCTTTCCAAATCCCCACCCTTTCATTCTAACTGAAATCATTTGTGACTCTATAGACCTGGGACCCTTTGCTCTTTGATAACTTAATCAATTATCTGTCCACTTTCTGCCTTAAATCTCTTGTCGTTGTTTGATGAATCCTTTCACTTATTTTTTGTCAGTTAGTTCCTCGTCATTCATATTCCTCTCACTTCTTCAGTCTCGGAAGCTCCACCAACTGCTCCATTCTGCCCCGACTGTCCGACAACACGTGTGTCTTCCTTCCTTCTGAGTTCGGAGCTGCTCTCCAGATGCCCATTTACATTTCTATCCATGTCACTCCGCCCCTCTCTGCTCCAAGGTCCAGTAAACCCGAGCTGCCCTATAACTCACAGCAAATGGGATCTTTCCTGACCAGTAAATCGTCTCCTGGCCAATTTCCCTTGACTGTCTCTGTGGCAGGAGATCTCAGACCCGTGTTATGCTCCTCTTGCTCAATGTGGGAGCTCAGGGACACGGCTGATGTCCCTGACTCCTTCACGTGCAGGAGGTGTGTCCAGCTGCAGCTCTTGTTGGACCGCATGACGGCTCTGGAGCTGCGGATGGACTCACTTTGGAGCATCCGCGATGCTGAGGAGGTAGTGGATAGCACGTTTAGCGAATTGGTCACACCGCAGATTAGGATTGCTGAGGGAGAAAGGGAATGGGTGACCAAAAGGCAGAGAAAGAGCAGGAAGGCAGCGCAGGTGTCCCCTGCGGTCATCTCCCTCCAAAACAGGTATACCGTTTTGGATACTGTTGAGGGAGATGGCTCACCAGGGGAAGGCAGCAGTAGCCAGGTTCATGGCACCGTGGCTGGCTCTGCTGTTCGGAAGGGCGGGAAAAAGAGTGGAAGGGCTATAGTCATCGGGGATTCGATTGTAAGGGGAGTAGATAGGCAGTTCTGTGGTCGAAAACGAGACTCCCGAATGGTATGTTGCCTCCCAGGTGCACGGGTCAGGGATGTCTCAGATCGGCTGCAGAACATTCTGAAAGGGGAGGGTGAACAGCCAGTTGTCGTTGTGCACATAGGCACCAATGATATAGGTAAAAAACGGGATGAGGTCCGACAAGCAGAATTTAGGGAGTTAGGAGCCAAGTTAAAAAGTAGGACCTCAGAGGTCGTAATCTGAGGATTGCTACCAGTGCCACGTGATAGTCAGAGTAGAAATGAAAGAATAGTCAGGATGAATGCGTGGCTTGAGAGATGGTGCAGGAGGGAGGGGTTCAGATTTTTGGGACATTGGGACCGGTTCTGGGGGAGGTGGGACTATTACAAATTGGACGGTCTACACCTGGGCCGGACTGGAACCAATGTCCTTGGGGGTGCTTTTGCTAACGCTGTTGGGGAGGGTTTAAACTAATGTGGCAGGGGGATGGGAACCAAATGAGGAGGTCAGTGGACAGTAAGGAGGTAGTAACTAAAGCCTGTAAGGAACTAGATAATGAAGTTAGTGTGACGAAGGAAAAGAGTAGACAGGGAGCAGATGATGAACGCAAAGGGACTGGTTGTCTGAGGTTCATTTGTTTTAATGCAAGAAGTGTAGTAGGTAAGGCAGATGAAATTAGGGCCTGGATTAGTACCTGGGAGTATGATGTTATTGCTATTACTGAGACTTGGTTGAGGGAAGGGCATGATTGGCAACTAAATATCCCAGGATATCAATGTTTCCGGCGGGATAGAGAGGGAGGTAAAAGGGGTGGAGAAGTTGCAGTACTGGTCAAAGAGGATATCACAGCTGTGCTGAAGGAGGGCACTATGGAGGACTCGAGCAGTGAGGCAATATGGGCAGAACTCAGAAATAGGAAGGGTGCGGTAACAATGTTGGGGCTGTACTACAGGCCTCCCAACAGCGAGCGTGAGATAGAGGTACAAATATGTAAACAGATTGTGGAAAGATGTAGGAGCAACAGGGTGGTGGTGATAGGAGATTTTAATTTTCCCAACATTGACTGGGATTCACTTAGTGTTAGTGGTCCAGATGGAGCAGAATTTGTAAGGAGCATCCAGGAGGGTTTTCTAGAGCAGTATGTAAATAGTCCAACTCGGGAAGGGGTCACACTGGACCTGGTGTTGGGTAATGAGCCCGACCAGGTGGTTGAAGTTTCAGTAGGGGACTACTTTGGGAATAGTGATCACAATTCCGTAAGTTTTAGAATACTCATGGACAAAGACGAGAGTGGTCCCAAAGGAAGAGTGCTAAATTGGGGGAAGGCCAACTATACCAAAATTCGGCAGGAGCTGGGGAATGTAGATTGGGAGCAGCTGTTTGAAGGTAAATCCACATTTGATATGTGGGAGGCTTTTAAAGAGAGGTTGATTAGCGTGCAGGAGAGACATGTTCCTGTGAAAATGAGGGATGGAAATGGCAAGATTAGGGAACCATGGATGACAGGTGAAATTGTGAGACTAGCTAAGAGGAAAAAGGAAGCATACATAAGGTCTAGGAGGCTGAAGAAAGACGAAGCTTTGAAAGAATATCTGGAATGTAGGACCAATCTGAAACGAGGAATTAAGAGGGCTAAAAGGGGTCATGAAATATCTTTAGCAAACAGGGTTAAGGAAAATCCCAAAGCCTTTTATTCATATATAAGGAGCAAGAGGGTAACTAGAGAAAGGATTGGCCCACTCAAGGACAAAGGAGGAAAGTTATGCGTGGAGTCAGAGAAAATGGGTGAGATTCTAAACGAGTACTTTGCATCGGTATTCACTGAGGAGAGGGACATGACGGATGTTGAGGTTAGGGACAGATGTTTGATTACTCTAGGTCAAGTCGGCATCAGGAGGGAGGAAGTGTTGGGTATTCTAAAAGGCATTAAGGTGGACAAGTCCCCAGGTCCGGATGGGATCTATCCCAGGTTACTGAGGGAAGCGAGAGAGGAAATAGCTGGGGCCTTAACAGATATCTTTGCAGCATCCTTAAACACGGGTGAGGTCCCGGAGGACTGGAGAATTGCTAATGTTGTCCCCTTGTTTAAGAAGGGTAGCAGGGATAATCCAGGTAATTATAGACCGGTGAGCCTGACGTCAGTGGTAGGGAAGCTGCTGGAGAAGATACTGAGGGATAGGATCGATTCCCATCTGGAAGAAAATGGGCTCATCAGTGATAGGCAACATGGTTTTGTGCAGGGAAGGTCATGTCTTACCAACTTAATAGAATTCTTTGAGGAAGTGACAAAGTTGATTGATGAGGGAAGGGCTGTAGATGTCATATACATGGACTTCAATAAGGCGTTTGATAAGGTTCCCCATGGTCGGCTGATGGAGAAAGTGAAGGCGCATGGGGTCCAAGGTGTACTAGCTAGATGGATAAAGAACTGGCTGGGCAACAGGAGACAGAGAGTAGCAGTGGAAGGGAGTTTCTCAAAATGGAGATGTGTGACCAGTGGTGTTCCACAGGGATCCGTGCTGGGACCACTGTTGTTTGTGATATACATAAATGATTTGGAGGAAAGTATAGGTGGTCTGATTAGTAAGTTTGCAGACGACACTAAGATTGGTGGAGTAGCAGATACTGAAGGGGACTGGCAGAGAATACAGCAGAATTTAAATAGATTGGAGAGTTGGGCAGAGAAATGGCAGATGGAGTTCAATCAGGGCAAATGCAAGGTGATGCATTTTGGAAGATCCAATTCAAGAGTGAATTATACAGTAAATGGAAAAGTCCTGGGGAAAATTGATGTACAGAGAGATTTGGGTGTTCAGGTCCATTGTTCCCTGAAGGTGGCAGCGCAGGTCAATAGAGTGGTCAAGAAGGCATACGGCATGCTTTCCTTCATCGGACGGGGTATTGAGTACAAGGGTTGGCAGGTCATGTTACAGTTGTATAAGACTTTGGTTCGGCCACATTTAGAATACTGCCTGCAGTTCTGGTCGCCACATTACCAAAAGGATGTAGATGCTTTGGAGAGGGTGCAGAGGAGGTTCACCAGGATGTTGCCTGGTATGGGGGGCGCTAGCTATGAAGAAAGGTTGAGCAGATTAGGATTATTTTCATTAGAAAGACGGAGGTTGAGGGGGGACCAAATTGAGGTGTACAAAATCATGAGAGGTATAGACAGGGTGGATAGCAAGAAGCTTTTTCCCAGAGTGGGGGATTCACTTACTAGGGGTCACGAGTTCAAAGTGAAAGGGGAAAAGTTTAGGGGGGATATGCGTGGAAAGTTCTTTACGCAGAGGGTGGTGGGTGCCTGGAACGCGTTGCCAGCGGAGGTGGTAGACGCGGGCACGATGGCGTCTTTTAAGATGTATCTAGACAGATACATGAATGGGCAGGAAGCAAAGAGATACAGACCCTTAGAAAATAGACGACAGGTTTAGATAGAGGATTTGGATCGGCGTAGGCTTGGAGGGCCGAAGGGCCTATTCCTGTGCTGTAATTTTCTTTGTTCTTTGGATATATTTAGAGGGTCCCATTTGGAATGTACTAGTTTGGCTTCATTCGCTTGTCATTTCCACTGGAATCCCTCTCTCCCTCACTCACTCTGAAGTACTCAGATTCCTTATTGCACCTATTTTTTGAAATGGAAAACAAAACATCGACTATGCTTCTAATGTTCGCCATTCCCTCACCTTCACACGATCCACCTCTGACTCTTCCCTTCTCTTCCTCGACTTCTCAATCCCCATTTCAGGGGACTGGTTGCCCACACATATCTACTGTCAACCCACCAACTATCGCGTGTCTGAACTTTCTCCCATCCATTTCCTTTGGGAATCTATTCCATTCTGCCGGGGGAGGTGGTGGAAGCAGGTACGATAGCGACGTTTAAGTGGCATCTTGACAAATACATGAATAGGAGGGGAATAGAGGGATAAAGACCCCGGAAGAGCAGAAGGTTTTAGTTTAGACAGGCATCAAGATCGGCGCAGGCTTGGAGGGCCAAATGGCCTGTTCCTGTGCTGTACTGTTCTTTGTTCTTTCCCCTTCTTCTCACCTTCCACTCCAACCGCCTCCACAAGCAACACACTATCTTCTGCCATTTCCCACAATTCCAACTAAACCCAACCACAAACATATCTTCCCATCCTCTCCTATCCCCCACCCCCTTCAAAACACTGGTTCACACTTCTGTCACCCCCACCATCCAATTTCCCACATGCAAGTGCAGTAGGTGCCCTTTCAAAGTCTTCCTTCCCACTGTCCAGTGTCCCAAACACGCCACCCAGGTGAAACAGAGATTCACTTGTGTACTTCTTCCAATGTAGTTACTGTATTCACTACCCACCGTGCAGTCTCTTGTATCTTGGAAATGACAAAATGCAGATTGAGCGCTAGCGTTGCTGAACACTTTCTTTATGTTAGAATTAGAATTAGAATTAGAACATTACAGCACAGTACAGGCCCTTCGGCCCTCTATGTTGCGCTGACCTGTGAAACCATCTGACCGACACTATTCCATTTTCATCCATATGTCTATCCAATGACCACTTAAATGCCCTTAAAAATGGTGAGTCTACTACTGTTGCAGGCAGGGCGTTCCACGCCCCTACTACTCTCTGAGTAAAGAAACTACCTCTGACATCTGTCCTATATCTATCACCCCTCAACTTAAAGCTATGTCCCCTCGTGTTTGCCATCACCATCCGAGGAAAAAGACTCTCACTATCCACCCTATCTAACCCTTTGATTATCTTGTATGTCTCTATTAAGTCACCTCTCCTCCTCCTTATCTCCAATGAAAACAACCTCAAGTCCCTCAGCCTTTCCTCGTAAGACCTTCTCTCCATACCAGGCAACATCCTAGTAAATCTCCTCTGCACCCTTTCCATAGCTTCCACATCCTTCCTATAATGCGGTGACCAGAACTGCACGCAATACTCCAGGTGCGGTCTCACCAAAGTTTTGTACAGCTGCAGCATGACCTCGTGGCTCCTAAACTCGATCCCCCTACTAATAAAAGCTAACACACCATATGCCTTCTTAACAGCCCTATTAACCTGGGTAGCAACCTTCAGGGATTTATGTACCTGGACACCAAGATCTCTCTGTTCATCTACACTACCAAGAATCTTCCCATTTGCCCAGTACTCTGCTTTCCTGTTACTCCTTCCAAAGTGAATCACCTCACACTTTTCCGCATTAAACTCCATTTGCCATCTCTCAGCCCAGCTCTGCAGCCTATCTATGTCCCTCTGTACCCTACAACATCCTTCGGCACTATCCACAACTCCACCGACCTTAGTGTCATCTGCAAATTTACTAACCCACCCTTCTACACCCTCTTCCAGGTCATTTATAAAAATGACAAACAGCAGTGGCCCCAAAACAGATCCTTGCGGTACACCACTAGTAACTAAACTCCAGGATGAACATTTGCCATCAACCACCACCCTCTGTCTTCTTTCACCAAACAGGAGTCTGAACCGCTGGTCACTTGTTCCTTTAGTTCCACATCCCGCTCCGTCCTCTCTATCCTCGGCCTCCTGCACTGTTCCACTTTTAAGCTCAACGCGGAAGAGCGCTGTAGTTTTTGATTGGACTCTTGTACAGGATGCCAGACTCAACATGGAGATTAAAAGCTTCAGATCATAACCACTCCTATTTTTCTGAATGCTCTGCGCCTGTAACGAATGGTGGCTACACCAGAGAAAGGGGAATGAGGTGCGGGTTGATGCTTGAGGTGAGGGCCCCCTATCTGTCCACGGCTGACTGGCTGGTCTTCATTCCTAGGATCTGCTCATCTCTCTGTTACTTTCCTGGGCTGCAGAGGCCTTCTCCTGTCGGCCATATTTTTCAAGCATTCCTCCCCCTCTGTTTATCTGCTGTAACCATGTACTCTTCCTGTGGACCCATCTTCTTTGTCTTTAAGTATCCCATTCAGTTTGCACCATCAGACCATTTGTCATTGAATCACTCCTGCCCTCCACTTTGATCTTTATTCCCCTAAACAACATTTCTCTGACTCTATCATGGCTTCAAAACATTTAATCTCAAATAAATTTCAGTTCTGACGAAGGTTTATTGAACTGAAACATTGGCTGGAATTTTTTCCGAACCCCTGGATGTTCTCCTATCCTGAAGGAGTGGACCCATTCCGCTTGGAGCTTCCAATTCCAGGAGAGTAAAATCCCGGACACTGGGATGGTGCAAATCCCGGGCAGGGTTGCTTCCACCCTTGAGATATCTGATCCACGACACGATTCGGGGTTTTGATTCATCCCAGATTATGGAGGGATTCCAATCAGGGGAGGGAGGAGGCAACTGTCATTTGGAGTATCTTTGTTGCGGAGGGTAGCGTCTGATGGAGAAACCTGCCCATTCGATGGTAAACCTGTAAAGCTGGTTAAATCAGAGGCTTGAAACCTCATTCAAATGTTTAACATGCTGACCTGCTTCCTGGGAGCAGTTCGTGTTCCCCTCCTGTCCCTCCCCTGTTAAAGCTTAAGTGGGCAGGTTGGAGGTGGGTTCTGATTTTTAAGTTTTAAACGCTGACCCGATTCCACCCCAATCATTTGTGCTGCTAAACCCCTGCCCTTACTCTCTGGGCTCAGGCACAGAGAATGTTTGATCAGTAATTTCCAGTCTTTTTTTCCCTTCTCTCACTTACAGTTAATTTACTGGCGATTGTGATCCTGTCCCGGGGAAAGTGCGGACTCTCCACCTGCACCACTCGCTACCTGGTGGCCATGGCAACGGCGGATCTACTGGTCATTTTCACTGATGTCACACTGTGGCGGATCAGTTATTATTATTTCCCAGAATCTTTCCTGAATATCACCCCTGTGTGTAGCGTAATCGCTGCCCTGCGTTATGAAGCCGCAGACTGTTCTGTCTGGTTCACTGTCACTTTCTCCTTTGATCGATTTGTGGCCATTTGTTGCCAGAAGCTGAAAACTAAATATTGCACCGAGAAAACTGCAGCTGTCATTCTAGCAACAACCTGCATTCTGCTCTGTTTACAAAACATTCCTTTCTATTTTGCATATGAACCTGGAGAGATAATCAACAATGTACCATGGGGCTGTTATATAAAGTCAAGCTATTACACAGAGCTTGGATGGATGGCATTTGACTGGTTTGATACGGTTTTAACCCCATTGCTGCCATTCATTTTAATTCTGTTGTGCAACGCTCTGACAGTCAGACACATTTTAGTGGCCGGTCGAGTCCGTAAGGGACTGAGGGGTCAGAGCAAGGGAGAGAATCGCAGTGACCCAGAGATGGAGAGCAGAAGGAAGTCTGTGATTTTACTCTTCACCATATCCGGCAGCTTCATACTTCTGTGGTTGATGTATGTTATATATTTCTCGATTTGTAGTATAACAGGGGCATATCTCGAGGATTACACTCATCCTCTCTATGTCTTTGGACAAGTCGGATTCATGCTGCAGATTCTAAGTAGCTGCACAAACACATTGATTTATGGGGCGTCACAGTCCAAGTTCAGAGAGCAGGTCAAGAACACGGTGAAATATCCGATTGCGTCAATTATTCAATTAATTAATAAATGAAACAACTGAAATCAGCCCGGAGCCGGGTCCCAGTGTTTCCAGTCTATGAATGTACAGGGGTCGACAGCCCCGGTGCCTCAGCTTGGTGGCTGTTTGGATGGAGGAGACCGAGTCCCTGCCTGGTCCTCATGTCAGCTGATAACAGTTCTCTCTCCTCAGCTTCTGTCAGTCTCTCCCTTAAAATCTGCTGTCACCACACCTCTCCTCAATAAAACAACCCTTAACCCCTCTATCCATGGAATCATCCAATTTCCAACCTCTCTTAAGTCCTTGCAAGTATTGTCATCTCACAAATCCTTGTTTGTTATTCCAGATGTCCATATTTGAATCCCTCCAATTAGGTTGTGCCCTGTCAAAGTTGCAAAATGGGTCTTATGATAGTGTCAGGGTCTCTGTAAGAGATTCAGGTGTCCCAGGGGCTTTGTAAGGGGTCTGGAGTCTCTGGGGTGCTAGGTATGGGTTTGGGGGTGTGTGGTCACTGGGTCATTATAGTGATGGCCACTGTTGTGTGATGGGTCTGTTTGCTCACACTTTTCTTTTTTATTTTAGAGATACAGCACTGAAACAGGCCCTTCAGCCCACCAAGTCTGTGCCAACCATCAACCACACATTTATACTAAAAAAATACTCTGCCGTTACCACCTGTGGTCCCTTGCGAGTGTCAGCAATGCCGTTAGTGAACAGAGTGGATGATATGTTAATGAGGGCTCACATCACAGTGGCATGTTAATGAGATCTGTGGCCACATTGGCATCACCCTAAGGGGGAGGTCGGAAGCTCACAGTTAAGTTATAAAGACACAGAGAGTTCAGACAATGAAGCCTAATGATTTGAACAAATAATATTTTAATTATTTTACATAAAACATGTAAGCTTCACCCGTGAAGGACCTGACGGCTTTTTTCAGCTCGTCCAGGGTTAGCGATTTGAGCAGACTCTCCCACGTGCTGTCATCAAAGACCTCTATTAGATGATAGGAAGGACTGGGAGGCTGTATTGTCCAGCATAAAAGAATTTGCTCTTCCTTGGTATGTCAGAATGCAAAGACATTACCGCACCATCCTCTTCCTTCAGGCTGCTGAACACGGAGCTCACTCACTTACCTTTTGGAAGAGAAACGCAAGCAAAGCTCATTCTACTCAATGGAGTGGACTCTGGACCAAAAGATGATCTTGGAAGCCTCCATGGCAAACACCAAGGGCTGCTGGCTCTTCACGTCTCGGAGATCCTGTTTGACCTCGACCTCCATCGACTTTAACCGGAACAAATTTTGCAACCTTTTCTGGAGTCCGGACATTTCCCTCTGAGTTTCTCTCACACGCTGAAAACATTTGAAGATAAATAACCTTCTGATCATTGCCTTGATCACTTCCTACCAGTGCACCGGAGACTCAAAGAGGCGTTACACGGTTCTCCAACCTTTGTAATCCCTTTTGAGTTCCTCAATGTTCTCTGGGGTTAGCAGTGTAACATTCAGCTTACATTGCCCCCTGCCAACCCACTGGTCGTCATGTAAGTGGCAGTCGGCCAGTAATAGGCAGTGGTCAGAGAGGAACACTTGACATCAGGGGCTCTGACCGCACGGGACACAAACAGGAAGTCAATCCTGGAATGGGCAGCCCTGTCCGATCTTGACCAGGTGTATCTACGCTGCGCTCCGCCTGCAGGTTTGTTCAGGACGTCGTGCAGCTTGGCATCTTTCACTATTTCCATTAGGAATCTGGACGTAGCGCCCAGTTTTCTGTCGTCGCTGTTGTATCGTCCAGCTGCGTTAATGATGCAGTTGAAGTCTCCGCCAAGAATGACCGGCCTGGATGTCACCAGCAACAGTGAGAGCTGCTGGTCGTCCGCTAGCTGCATTGAACCGGGGCGTACACATTGATTAACCGGAGTGGAGCATTGTTGTACATAACATTTGCTACGAGGAGGTGACCGCTCACCACCTCCTTAACTTTGGAGATGGTGAAGTTGCCTCCCCACAGCAGAATACCTAGGTCGGAGGAACGGGAATCATATCCCCTCACCACATCGATGGCCCGCGCGACCACCATCGCAGCCATTGCCTGGAGGTGCTGAGGTGCGGAATTCCACACTCATGCAGAAACAGCAGATCGGCTTTGACATTGGCATGGTAGTCCAAGGTCGAAACACATCGCGGAGTGGATTTAACGCTATGCACGTTAATCGAAGCAATCTTTATACCCATTTTATAGTTGTGTATTGCTTACACACCAAATGCCTCTGCTCGTCCCAGTCCTTGGGTATGTTCCTCCATATCCATAGTGTACACAGGTTGTTTCACATTCGTTGGGCTCAGAAGCCCCTCCTGGTTACTCATGGGGGTATTGTTCCACTGGGGTGACATAGGGAGAGTCTTGAAGGCAGCACGGCTTGGGTTGTCCTCTACTGGTGGTGTATTTCCCCTCTGTCGCTCCTCGAAGACATCACTATTCCCAGCTTCCCGGAACTGGAGTGCACCAGATGCTTCGCTGATCTCACTCTCCCGGAGCTGGGGTGCGCTGGGCATCTCACTGGGTTCAGCGATTTGGGATGGGGCACGCTGGGCCCGTCAAAGCTTCCAGTGCCCTGGAACGGGGTAGGGGGGGAGAGTCTTTGTTTTGCAGTTCCTTTGAGTTCTGCCATTTCTTTCCAGCCCTTCATCGTTCAATGAGGAGGAGCTGCCGTAGTCTGTCTCAGACGGTAGCCTCCTCTTGCCACTGGTTTGGCTGGTGACCTGTTCCTTTTTTGGATTCTTCTTCTTTGTGGTTTTCCTTTTTACACTTGCCACTGACTAGTTTGTCCATCTGCTGACTCCTCTTCGTTTGACATTGCCGCCTGTATATAACTGAGGTAGCGTTTGGGGCAGGTCTTGTAGAGGTGGCCTGCCTCACCACACAGGTTGCAGCACTTAAAGTCCTTGGACTGATGGCCTTCATTCTTGTAGTTTTTGTGGACAACTGTGCTGCAGTTGGCCGCCAGATGACCAGATTTACCACAGGTGCGACAAACTCTGGACTGCCCCACCTGGCCCAAGAGGAATCGACTTTCCCCGATAGTGAAGCTGGAGGGACGGTGGATGACGGTTCCATTGGCATCGACCTTCAAGGTCACCTTGACCTGCCACTTGCTGGTCTAAATCCCAAACGGGTCCTTTACATCAGTGCTGCTGCCGGCCAGCTCAACTTACCTGGCAAGGAAGGTAAGTACATCCAAGACCGGAACATGGGCATTGTGGAGTTGGATTGTCACCACCCGGTCGTGTTGCGATGGCAGCGTGAAGAGTGGCTCTACTGTAGGGATTGACAGTGGCACCTGGTTTCCCTCTCCTTGAACACCTTCAGGAACCTGATGCATCCCGCCACATTCTCGAACGTCACATCGAAATATCCATTGCTGGGATATATCTGCTGCTTGGAATCCACAGCAATCAATAAGCATTTTCTAAATGAAGAAGGTACGGTCAACAGGTGCACCCCCTTCATTGTCCTTCACCACCACCCAAATGGTGTTACGCACTCCCTGGCCTGAGGCTCTAGAATTTGTTACAGCCATGCGATTAGGCAAGATTTAGGATGCGTAGGATGGGGAAGGAAACTGCAGGGGATGGGAACAATCGAAATGTGGAGCTTATTCAAGGAGCAGCTACTGCGTGTCCTTGATAAGTATGTACCTGTCAGGCAGGGAGGAAGTTGTCGAGCGAGGGAGCCGTGGTTTACTAAAGAAGTTGAAGCGCTTGTCAAGAGGAAGAAGAAGGCTTATGTTAGGATGAGATGTGAAGGCTCAGTTAGGGCGCTTGAGAGTTACAAGCTAGCCAGGAAGGATCTAAAGGGAGAGCTAAGAAGAGCAAGGAGAGGACACGAGAAGTCATTGGCGGATAGGATCAGGGAAAACCCTAAGGCTTTCTATAGGTATATCAGGAATAAAAGAATGACTAGAGTTAGATTAGGGCCAATCAAGGATAGTAGTGGGAAGTTGTGTGTGGAATCAGAGGAGATAGGGGAAGTGTTAAATGAATATTTTGCGTCAGTATTTACAGTAGAGAAAGAAAATGTTGTCGAGGAGAATACTGAGATTCAGGCTACTCGGCTAGATGGGATTGAGGTTCACAAGGAGGAGGTGTTATCAATTTTGGAAAGTGTGAAAATAGATAAGTCCCCTGGGCCAGATGGGATTTATCCTAGGATTCTCTGGGAAGCTAGGGAGGAGATTGCAGAGCCTTTGTCCTTGATCTTTATGTCGTCATTGTCGACAGTAATAGTGCCGGAAGACTGGAGGATAGCAAATGTTGTCCCCTTGTTCAAGAAGGGGAGTAGAGACAGCCCTGGTAATTATAGACCTGTGAGCCTTACTTCGGTTGTGGGTAAAATGTTGGAAAAGGTGAAAAGAGACAGGATTTATAATCATTGTGAAAAGAATAAGTTCATTAGCGATAGTCAGCACGGTTTTGTGACGGGTAGGTCGTGCCTCACAAACCTTATAGAGTTTTTCGAGAAGGTGACCAAACAGGTGGATGAGGGTAAAGCAGTGGATGTGGTGTATATGAATTTCAGTAAGGCGTTTGATAAGGTTCCCCATGGTAGGCTATTGCAGAAAATACGGAAGTATGGGGTTGAAGGTGATTTAGAGCTTTGGATCAGAAATTGGCTAGCTGAAAGAAGACAGAGGGTGGTGGTTGATGGCAAATGTTCATCCTGGAGTTTAGTTACTAGTGGTGTACTGCAAGGATCTGTTTTGGGGCCACTGCTGTTTGTCATTTTTATAAATGACCTGGAAGAGGGTGTAGAAGGGTGGGTTAGTAAATTTGCGGATGATACTAAGGTCGGTGGAGTTGTGGATAGTGCCGAAGGATGTTGTAGGGTACAGAGGGACATAGATAGGCTGCAGAGCTGGGCTGAGAGATGGCAAATGGAGTTTAATGCGGAAAAGTGTGAGGTGATTCACTTTGGAAGGAGTAACAGGAAAGCAGAGTACTGGGCTAATGGGAAGATTCTTGGTAGTGTAGATGAGCAGAGAGATCTTGGTGTCCAGGTGCATAAATCCCTGAAGGTTGCTACCCAGGTTAATAGGGCTGTTAAGAAGGCATATGGTGTGTTAGCTTTTATTAGTAGGGGGATCGAGTTTCGGAGCCACGAGGTCATGCTGCAGCTGTACAAAACTCTGGTGAGACCGCACCTGGAGTATTGCGTGCAGTTCTGGTCACCGCATTATAGGAAGGATGTGGAAGCTATGGAAAGGGTGCAGAGGAGATTTACTAGGATGTTGCCTGGTATGGAGGGAAGGTCTCACGAGGAAAGGCTGAGGGACTTGAGGTTGTTTTCGTTAGAGAGAAGGAGGAGAAGAGGTGACTTAATAGAGACATATAAGATAATCAGAGCGTTAGATAGGGTGGATAGTGAGAGTCTTTTTCCTCGGATGGTGATGGCAAACACGAGGGGACATAGCTTTAAGTTGAGGGGTGATAGATATAGGACAGATGTGAGAGGTAGTTTCTTTACTCAGAGAGTAGTAGGGGCGTGGAACGCCCTGCCTGCAACAGTAGTAGACTCGCCAACTTTAAGGGCATTTAAGTGGTCATGTGGAGATGTTATCTTTGCCTTTAACGTTTCAAATGCTGATTGCTGTGCGATTGTCCATTCCCAGTGAGCCTCTTTACCAAGTGGCTTCTGAAGAGGCTCCACACAATTAGGAATGAATTTATGATAGAAGTTGGTAGTACCTAGAAATGATGCCAATTCCTTCACATTAGCCGGTATTGGACGAGCATGAATAGCTTTGATGTTGTCGTGTGTAGGCTTTGCTCCAGCTGCTGTCACTTTATAACCTATAAAGTCAATCTCGGGTACTGCTGCAAATATACATTTATCCTTGTTGAGCGTCAAATTGTGTTTTACACGTCGAGTGAACACTGCTGATAATTGTCAATCATGTTCATCTTTGTCCTTTCGGCAGACAACAAAGTCATCAAGTAAGTTGTGCATCCTCTCAACATCCGACGAAAACGCAGAGCTATCTTCTGGTATAAAAGCAAAATATTGTAGATGCTGGAAATTTGAAATCATAACAAGAAATGATGGAAATACTCAGCAGGTCTGGCAGCATCTGTGGAGAGAGAAGCAGAGTTAACGTTTCAGGTCAGTGACCCTTCATCAAACTATCTTCTGGATAACGTCAGGTGCTGAACTTAGTCCAGAGCGTATTCTGTGGTACTGAGATACACCTTCGTGGGTAACAAAAGCTGTAAGATATATGCTTTGTTCTGCTCGGGAGTTATCTAAAATAACTCCGCCATGCTTTGTGAAGACTGTGGAGTGCTGAAACGATGCTGACAGTTCTTGAATTGTAGGAAGTGGATAATTGTCCAATATGAAAGCTTTGTTGACGGCCTTTAGGTCAATGCATAGCGGGAGTTCACCATTTTTCCATCGCACAATGACTAGATTTGTTATCCATGATGATGTGTCGATTCGCTCAATGATACCATCTTTTTCCAGTCACTTCAACTCCTGCGACACTTCAGCATGGATTGCAAATGGCAACCATCTCAAACTTTGTGAAACTGGTCGAATTGATGCGTCGACGCGAGGAGAGTGACAGTAACCTTCTATCTCCCCAAATCCAGTAAATGAGGAAGTATACTGCCGTGTATAATCTTCATTATCAAGCCAATTAATGTGTGCTCCATTAGGCTCTTCAAGTTTGAATCGAAGCCTATGTAAAATGTTTACCCCCATAAGGCTTCGCCCTTTAGCTACATGGAACGTGAGATTGTCTCTGGGTGACGTTTTTGTTGCATACAGGAAGGACATGATTGCTCTGGAGAGAGTACAGAGGAGATTTATAACAATGTTACCAGAGCTTGAACGTTGCAGCTGTGAGGAAAGGTTGGATCGGCTCGGGTTGTTTTCCTTAGAACAGAGGAAGCCGAGGGGTGACTTAATTGAGGTACACAAAGTTATGATAGAGTAGACAGGAAGAACCTGGTTCCTCTAGCTGAGAGGTCAATTGCCAGGGGGCACAAATTTAAAGTGATTGGTAGAAGGATTAGAGGGGACATGACGAAAAACGTTTTCACCCAGAGGGCGGGTGGGTGTCTCGATTCACTCCCAGCAATGGTGGTGGAGGCAGAAATCCTTAATTCTTTGAAAGGGTACCTGGGCATGCACCTGAAGTGTTGTAACCTGCAAGGCTATGGACCAGGTGCTGAAAGGTTGGATTAGATTGGGCATCTAGTTAGTGTTCGGCTGGCACGGACACGATGGGCAGAATGGCCTCCTTCTGTGCCGTACATTTTCTATGGTTCTATGGGTCTTTGGAACTGTGATCATCCCCAAAACTGGAATGACAATATTGACATAAGCTTGAAGAGTATCAGTCACAGAAGTGAGAGAGAATGGTGAAAAATACTGATGGTAGAGTTTGTCACTCAAGCTGGATACGTTCGCGCCAACACTGATAAGAAGTGTCACCGCCTGCGATCTCGACTGAGCGCTCATTAAAATGAACTGGTGGTTTACGTTTGGTGATGGAATCTGCACGTTATACCTCACTCTCAGGAAGATATTCCCGAAGGTGTCGAACTGATGAAGTCTTTTCCTTCAATGACCTGCACGTCTTTTTAAAATGGTTCCACTTTGAATGTGAGGTACACTTTTCCCCTCGAGCTGGACCTGGCGCTGTGTCACGATGAGCATTTCCACAATTCGGGCACAGTTTTACAGGTAACTGGCTGTGATGGGGCACATTTGGATGAGGTTGCTAAATTTTTCTTGGCCTTAACCCTTGCACTGAAGCTGATTGGGCATACTGTGTCTGCATCCCCGAGTCTAAGGATGCATGTGTGTGTAACCCCGTCGAATCTAACACGGCAGATTCGATCTGGACTGCTAGGGCTATGACTTTTTTTCAATGTTAAATCATCTTCCTACCTGAGGAGACATTTCCTAGTTCATGGAATGGAAGTATTTTCTGTGAATTAGTTACAAAACTGTTTGTTGGTTAGTGTGCCAAATTTACATGTAGATGCCAATTGCTGCAATGCTGTCACCTGTAGTTTAATAGACTCACCATGTCCCTTGGATCTTTGGCAGAACGTGTATCGCTCTATCATCACACTCTTATTTGGCCTGAAGTATTTTCCAAGAACACTCACTGCTGCAATGAACGGAGATGTATCTTCTGAGAGCTGATTGAAGACTCACTGTCCTTCTGCCCCTAAGTAGAAGGTTTGCTGCTATATCTGGGCTGTCCATCCGCATAGTGAGCATGTAGGTCTTGAACTCCGAAATCCATTGCTCCCAACACAAAGGAAGAATTCCTGGCTTTGGAAGGGAAGGTTTTGGAGCAGGTAACATTGCATACTGTTCAGTCATCTTCATCACCAAGTTTGTGTTATGTTTGCACTGGGTTTAATTGTGATATCTGATTTAATTCTGAGTAATGCAGATATCACACTGTGTTAAATAACCGACTGGTTCACTTAAAACACACGAGCCATATCAAAATCTTACAGCTAGAGCACAAGTCTTGACAGCTGTGAGTTCAGAGGCAGATCCGAACTATATGTCTCACACCAGGCCCCGTGCCTGTGTGAGATTCAAACTGTGTGTGAGACAGAGCCAGTCTCTGGTTCACGACTGCACTCTAGCTCCACCAGGAGGAGCTTCAACACAAACTCTACAGTTCCAACTTAAAGAATTCACCTGACATGCATCTTTTTTGGTTCTGGCTTGAGTTCTCTTACTGAGACAGTGAGTGAAACATCTCCTCCTTATAGATCACCATTTCAGATTTTCCTCCCAGCCTTTGGTTTCACTTTACCCTGGTTGTATCCATTTCCATCCCATTGAAATTTGCCCTCTTCCAATTTAGACGTTCTACTTTAGATTTGCCCTTGCTCTTCTCTTGAACAGTCTAAACATTATGATGTGATGATCACTGTTGCCCAAGTGTTCCCCCACAGGCACTTGGCCCACCAAATTCCCCAGCACCAGATCCAGCAATTCTTCCTTCTGAGTTGCACCAAGAACACTCTGGTCAAGGATATTCTCCTGAACAAGTTTTAGAAGTTCATTCACCTCTTTACCCTTTACTCTATCATTAAACCAATCGATATTTGGGTAACTAATGTCCCCCGAACTCACCACCTGAGATTCTTTCACATCTCGGTCAGTTCCCTGTCAATGTGTTGCTCTATCTCAATTTCTCACTATTTGGAGTCCTATGGAATACCCCCAGTTGTTTGATTCTGAATTTTGTTTCTTAATTGTAATCAAATAGATTCTGGCCTTGTCCCCTCAAGGCCACTTGCTCTATCAAGCACTTTTGAACATGGTTGTCCTTAATCAGTACTGCCATCCCACCTTCCTTTTCTACTTCCCTAAAATTTATATCCGTGAATATTAAGCACCCAGTCCTCACCATTATTAAGCCACAATTATCAGGCAGCAGTTAACAAATAAAGACTGATTGAAATCGGAGCAGTGTGCCTGGGAAATAATTAAACAGCTGTCGCACATGAAGCAGAACTCCAAGGATCAGTTTAAATAAAATACAGAACAGACAGAGCGCGGGGGGGAAGACGAGGATTGAATTTAAATTCACTGAATCTAAACAAGGTTTAAAGAAGTGAATCTGTCAGGAGTGGCCTACCTGATCCAATGTGTGCGCTTGTGGTGCAATGGTAGCACATTTGATTCCTATTCGTAAAACTACACGTTTAACTCATGTTAGCCCCACTGAGGCTCAAATTGCTGGTGTCTGATGTATGTGGATGTTCAGGTAGTGTTGAATTTAAAAAATAATTTTAATAGATTAAAGTTCTCATTTCTGGTTCCATTCATTTTCCACGCTCAGATTTTATTTCACAAAGTTTTATCTGTGTGTAATGTTTCAAGATGTGCTGTGTACATTTTTTATAATTCATTCATGGGAAATGGGCGTCACTGGCTATGCCAGCATTTCTTGCCCATCCTTACCTGCTTTTCAGAAGGTGGTGGTGATGTGTCTTCTTGAACTGCTGCAGTCCATTTGGGGTAGGTACACCCACAGTGCTGTTAGGGATGGAATTCCAGGATTTTGACCCAGCGACAGTGAAGGAACGGCGATATAGTTCCAAGTCAGGATGGTGTGTGATTTGGACGGGAACCCGCAGGTGGTGGTGTTCCCATGCATATGCTGCTCCTGTCCTTCGAGGTGGTAGAGGTCGCGGGTTTGGAAGGTGCTGTCCATGGAGCCTTGGTGCATTGCTTCAGTGCATCTTGTAGATGGTACACACTGCTGCCATTGTGTGTCGGTGGTGGAGGGAGTGAATGTTTGTGGATGGTGTGCCAATCAAGCGGGCTGCTTTGTCCTGGATGGTGTCGAGGTTTGTGAGTGTTGTTGGAGCTGCACCCATCCAAGCAAGTGGAGAGTATTCCATCACACTCCTGACTTGTGCCTTGTAGATGGTGGACAGACTTTGGGGAGTCAGGAGGTGAGATACTCGCTGCAAGATTCTGAGCCTCTGAACTACTCTTGTAGCCACGGTATTTATATGGCTACTCCAGTTCAGTTTCTGGTCAATGGTAGCCCCTAGGATGTTGATAGTGGGGGATTCAGCGATGGTAATGCCATTGAATGTCAAGGGGAGATGGTTATATTCTGTCTTGTTGGAGATGGTCATTTCCTGGTACTTGTGTGGCGCGAATGTAACTTGCCACTTATCAGCCCAAGCCGGATATTGTCCAGGTCTTGCTGCACTTCTACACGGACTGCTTCAGTATTTGAGGAGTCATGAATGGTGCTGAAGATAGTGTAATCATCAGCGAACATCCCCACTTCTGACCTTATGATTGAAGGAAGGTCATTGATGAAGCAGCTGAAGATGGTTGGGCCGAGGACAATCGCTCTGTTTGTACAATCGATCTGTCACCCAGTGTGAGAAGTAAACCACAAACCATCCAGCGTGGCGTTCAAGCCCACCCACGGCTTTCTCTGTGTGGCAGCTTTGTTCATGTTGTTGGAGTGCAGTGTTAATAACAGCAAGGTTGTGGTTTTGACCCCCTTGCTCACTAACGCATGTTCAGTCGTTAATTTGGCATGTATTCATAACACTCAAAATCCAATCTTCAGAATCAACAAGTTTACACAAAATGTGCTGGGAAATTATTTTGAATAACATGCATTGAATCTTTGTCAATGGGACGGGTTAAGAGAGAATTCTTTTTCTTTGTCTTCCATTTGCTGACAGACGTTAAACTCGTGGCCTATTTCTGTTATTGGTCACAAGTAGTAACAAACAGACGGAGTGTGTCTGACTGCCCCGAGATGTGGAAAAGGCTTCAGTTGATTGGACAGATGCAGCTGTTGGCTCCACCCAGGGGAGGAACCTCGTTCTGCCAATCATGAACCAGCTTCCTGTCAATGCCAAGGTGTATCAGTAAATCCACTTATAAAAAACCCCAAGTGTGAGATATTCCTCTCACTCATCCATAAAAAAGTTATATGTTTAGCTTGTATTACCTTCCGAACATTGACATCCGTTTTGCTCAGCATTTATTTCTCTTGCCTTTTGATTTCATTCATTTCCAAATAAACATTTCAGTTCAATTATTTATGAGGGAAGAAATGACCAGAAGAGCTTTTCTGAAATGGTATCAGGTGTAAGACAGTAATGGTTTTACTAAAATTTACCCCCTGTTGAAGCTTGGCGATATTCATTGTCATAGCCTGCAAAGAGCTGGTGAGCTATGCTGAGATATTTCCGCTATATTTCTTGTTTTTCAATTAAATTAGCTGACCTGAGGCCACAAGGGCAAAGAACCAGATAACGCTTTCCGTAAGGAGCAATAATGTTCTAATTAAAGCAAATACCTGTCCAAATTAATGAGCCAAGAGGTCTTGCGATGTCGTACAAAAGTGAGATAACACAGAACTTAATGATCTGTTGACTCCTTCTGCAAACACGTTTATCTGGAAGTTGGCCAGCTTAACGGATGATCCTTGCAACCAATTTGCAACCCCCAACTGTTGCAGCTGTTCTTCACATGATGGTAAGTTGCTGAATGTGGTCCAAGGAAGATGGACAGCATCATGGCGGGCTTTCCCAAACAAAGGGATAAGCATGTGGTGGACAACAAGCCAATGGTTTACGACAAATCGCAGTTGGACAATAAGCCACTATGACTCGTATTTAAAGACATATTACACGATTTGCAACAAATATACACTCCACTAAGACGCAAATAAAG
The DNA here is from genome assembly GCF_036365525.1 of Heterodontus francisci. Taxonomy (NCBI): domain Eukaryota; kingdom Metazoa; phylum Chordata; class Chondrichthyes; order Heterodontiformes; family Heterodontidae; genus Heterodontus; species Heterodontus francisci. The sequence goes on along the minus strand of NC_090380.1, from coordinate 8,789,850 downwards.
AAAAAAAAAAGGGAACATGAATTGACGGTGCCAATCAAAATAGTTTAAGGATTGCATTAGGCCAAAGGAAGTGGCTTATAAGGTCACCAGAAAAGGTGGTATGCCCGAGGGTTGGGAGGAATTTAGAGTCCAACAAAGGAGGACAAAGAAACTTATAAAGATAGGAAAAATGTTATGGATCTAAGCTAGCGAGAAACATAAAGGCAGAATGTAAAAGCTTCTTTGGGTATGTGAAAAGGAAACGATCGCAGGCGGCGACAGGAGAGTTTTTGGTGGAGAAGGAGGAAATGGTGGAGAGAATAAACAATTACTTTGTGTCTGTCTTCACGGAGGAAGACACAGAAAATCTCGCAAAAATACTAGTGAACCAAGGGATTTTAATAATGAGAGTAATTAGTATCAATTAAGAAGCAGTACTCAAAACATTAATTTGATTGAAAATTGACAATCTTCCCGACCCGAGGCGCTGCATCACAGAATATTGAAGGAGGTGGCTTTAGTGATAATCGATGCATTGATGGTTATCTTTCAAAATTCTATCGATTCTGGAAGGGGTTCTGCAGACTGGAAAGTAGCAAATGTAACCCCACGATTTAAGAAGGGAGCGAGAGAGAAAATGGAGGACGACAGACCTGTTAGTTTGACATCAGTAGTAGGGAAAATGTTGGACTCTGGAATAAAGGAAGAGATAACTTGACGCTCGAAAGTAATGATATGATTAGGCAGAGTCAACATGAATTTGTGAAAGGGAACTCATGTTTGACAAAGCTGTTGAAGTTTTTTGAGGATGTTACTTCTAGCATAGATAAAGGAGAACCAGTGGATGTGTGGTGTATTTGGATTTATAGAAGGCTTTGGATAAGGTCCTACACCGGAGGGTAGTAAACAAGGTGAGAGCTCATGGGACTGGGGGCAATATACTGCAATGGAATGAGAATTGTTTAACAGGCAGAAATCAGAGAATATGAATACATGGGTCATTCTCAGGATGGCAGGCTGTTACTAGTGGCATAACACAACAATCAGTGCTTGGACCATAGCTGTGTACAATCTATATAAATGACTTGGATGTGGAGACCACTTGTCATATATTCAAATTTGCAGATAGCACAAAACTAGCAGGGAGTGTAAGTTGTGAGGAGGATGTAAAGAGGCTGCAAGGGTATTTGGACAGGCTAAGTGAATGGACAAGAGCATGGCAGATGGAATGGAATGGGAATAGGTGTGAAGTGATTCACTTTGGTAGAAAAACAAAAAGGCAGGGTATTTTCTAAAATAGTGAAAGGTTGGGACTGTTGGTGTCTAAAGGGACCTGGGTGTCCTTGTTCATGAGCCACTAAAAGCTAGTATGCAGATGCAGCAAGAAATTAAGGAGGCAAATGGTATGTTGGCCTTCATTGCAAGGGGACTTCAGTTCAGGAATAAATATGTATTGCTTCAATTTTATAAAGCATTGGTGATACTACACCTGGAGTATTATGCACAATGTTGGTCCCCTTATCTAAGGAAATATATAAGATATACTTGCCGGAGAGGGAGTGCAGCAGAGGTTCACCAGACTAACCCCTGGGATGACTGGATTGTTTTATGAGATGAGATTGCAGAAACTGGGCCTCTGGAGTGTTGAAGAATGAGAGGTGATTTCATTGAAACTTACAACATTCTTACAGGGCGTGACAGGTTGGATCTGGATAGGATGTTCCCTCTGGATGGTGAGTCTAGAGTAAGGGGCAGACTATTTAAGACAGAGATGAGGAGGAGTTTCTTTACTCAGAGGGTGGTGAATCTGTGGATTTATGTACCCTAGAAAGCTGTGGAAGCTTAATCTTTGAGCATGTTTCAGACAGAAATTGATAGATTTCTGAATACTAACAACATCAAGGGATATGAGGATAGTGGGAATAACTGGCATAGAAGTAGAAGATCATCTGTAATCTATTTGAATAACGGAGCAGGCTCCATGGGCCGAGTGGCCTACCTCTGCTCCTAATTCTTATGCTCCTATGACCTTATCACTGTGATATCTTGTCCCTCCCTCAAATTAAGAGATAATGGAAACTCTTTGAGAAACTTCGGTGTTGCTACCAGAGGGGAAGCAATAATTGGTCAGTCACTGGGAAACAACAATCAATGTGATGTTGAGCACTCTTGAGTGATTGTACAGATTTCAATCGCTTCATATTTTGGGAATTGTTAAATATAGGTGTTATGTATTCCATAGAAGGGTAGAGCATTATATCGTATGACTTTTAGCTATCTGGAGTAACTGAATAAATTTTGATTGCTGACTCAGTGTCTGTTGAGCGTATTCCATGACTCATGTAATTTTTGTGTCTGAACCGGAATAATAAGATTAAAAAGTTCTCCACATTGCCTCAGCATTGACCCTCCAACAGTGCAGAGTTCCCTCTGTACTGAAACTCTGACAGTGCAGCGTTCCTTCAGTACTGATGCTCTGACATTGCAACAAACCTCGGTAATGCCCCTCTGATATTGCAGCGCTCCCCTCATCACTGACCCTCCGAGTGTGCAGCGCTCCCTCAGTATTGGATGCCTCGGGGGTAGCAAGGAGAGTCGGTTTGGTATTTTGTGGCTGGAAACCCCCGAGCTGCTGAACGGAGGCGAGGGACCCTCCCAAGCAAGCTAGCATCGTCCAACATGGATTCCAGAGGAGAGCAAACCAATAACAATATCAGCTGACATGGGGATCAGGAAGGGACTCGGCCCCGTTAATCGGAGCAGCTGCCAACCTGAGATACTGGGGCTATCGACCCCGATCCCTCGGCCCAGGTCCCATCCCCGCACCAGAGCCCCTCGGCAGGGCTTGCCCTGACGTGAATCTCCCCAAACCACCCCAACGTCTGACTCAGAGAGTGAGAGGCAGCAAGTCGGCAGTGGGAATGGAAGGCAGAGAGATTCAATAAAGTGCCTTCAAAAAATATGTAAAATAATAATTATCATGAGAAGTTTTCAGCATATGCAGCATTTTGGCTTTTCGATGAAGAAGAGTTGAAAGCGAACCAATGGAGGTGGAGGAGCGACGGTGGCTCCTGTTCCTCCTTTTGTCCCACAGGGGACGCTATGCCACTCCTCCTGCTCCAAAGAACAAAGAACAGTACAGCACAGGAACAGGCCATTCAGCCCTCCAAGCCTGCGCCGATCTTGATGCCTGCCTAAACTAAAACCTTCTGCACTTCCGGGGACCGTATCCCTCTACTCCCATTCAGTTCATGTATTTGTCAAGATGCCTCTTAAACGTCATTATGCTTCCACCATCTCCCCAGGCAGCAAGTTCCAGGCACTCACCACCCTCTGTGCAAATAACTTGCCTCGCACATCCCCTCTAAACTTTGCCCCTCTCACCTTAAACTTATGTCCCCTAGTAACTGACTCTTCCACCCTGGGAAACAGCTTCTGACTATCCACTCTGTCCATGCCACTCATAACTTTGTAAACCTCTATCATGTCACCCCTCCACCTCCGTCGTTCCAATGAAAACAATCCGAGTTTATCCAACCTCTCCTCATAGCTAATGCCCTCCAGACCAGGCAACATCCTGGTAAACTTCTTCTGTACCCTCTCCAAAGCCTCCACGTCCTTCTGGTAGTGTGGCGACCAGAATTGCACGCAATATTCTAAGTATGGCCGAACTAAAGTTCTGTACAGCTGCAGCGTGACTTGCCAATTTTTATACTCTATGCCCCGACCGACGAAGGCAAGCATGCCGTATGCCTTCTTGACTACCTTATCCACCTGCATTGCCACTTTCAGTGACCTGTGGACCTGCACGCCCAGATCTCTCTGCCTGTCAATACTCCCAAGGGTTCTGCCATTTACTGTATACTTCCCAGCTGCATTAGATCTTCCAAAATGCTTTATCTCACATTTTTCCGGATTAAACTCCATCTGCCATTTATCCGCCCAAGTTTCCAACCGATCTATATCCTGCTGTATCCTCTGACAATCCTCATCACTATCCGCAACTCCACCAACCTTTGTGTCGTCCGCAAACTTACTAATCAGACCAAATACATTTTCCTCCAAATCATTTATATATACTACAAACAGCAAAGGTCCCAGCACTGATCCCTGCGGAACATCCCTCCATTCGGAAAAGCACCCTTCCATTGCTACCCTCTGTCTTCCATGACCGAGCCAGTTCTGTATCCATCTTGCCAGCTCACCTCTGATCCCGTGTGACTTCACCTTTTGCACCAGTCTCCCATGAGGGACATTGTCAAAGGCTGTACTAAAGTCCATATAGATAACATCCACTGCCCTTCCTTCATCAATCATCTTTGTCACTTCCTCAAAAAACTCAATCAAATTAGTGAGACACGACCTCCCCTTCACAAAACCATGCTGCCTCTCGTTAATAAGTTTGTTTGTTTCCAAATGGGAGTAAATCCTGTCCCGAAGAATCCTCTCTAATAATTGCCCGACCACTGACGTAAGGCTCACCGGCCTATAATTTTCTGGATTATCCTTGCTACCCTTCTTAAACAAAGGAACAACATTGGCTATTCTCCAGTCCTCTGGGACCTCACCTGCAGCCAATGAGGATGCAAAGATTTCTGTCAAGGCCCCAGCAATTTCTGCCCTTGCCGCCCTCTGTATTCTGGGGTAGATCCCATCAGGCCCTGGGGACTTATCTACCTTAATGTTTTGCAAGACGCCCAACACCTCCTCCTTTTTGCTAATGAGATGCCTGAGACTATCTGCACTCCCTTCCCTAGGCTCATCATCCACCAAGTCCTTCTCCTTGGTGAATACTGATGCAAAGTCCTCATTTAGTACCTCGCCCATTCCCTCTGGCTCCACACATAGATTCCCTCCTCTGTCCATGAGCGGGCCAACCCTTTCCCTCGTTACCCTCTTGCTCTTTATATATGTATAAAAAGCCTTGGGATTTTCCTTAATCCTGTTTGCCAATGAATTTTCATGACCCCTTTTAGCCCTTCTGACTCCTTGCTTAAGTTCCTTTCTACTTTCTTTATATTCCTCAAGGGATTCGTCTGTTCCTAGCCTTCCAGCCCTTACGAATGCTTATTTTTTCTTTTTGACTCGGCTCACAATATCCCGCGTTATCCAAGGTTCCCTAAACATGCCAAACTTATCCTTCTTCCTCACAGGATCATGCTGGTCCTGGATTCTAATCAGCTGACGTTTGAAAGACTCCCACATGTCAGATGTTGATTTACCCTCAAACAGCTGCCCCCAATCAAAATTCTTCAGTTCCTGCCTAATATTGTTATAATTAGCCTTCCCCCAATTTAGCACCTTCACCCCAGGACTACTCTTATCCTTATCGAGAAGTACCTTAAAACTTATGTAATTATGGTCACTGTTCCCGAAATGCTCCCCTACTGAAACTTCGACCACCTGGCCGGGCTCATTCCCCAATACCAGGTCCAGTACGGCCCCTTCCCTAGTTGGACTATCTACATATTGTTTCAAGAAGACCTCCTGGATGCTCCTTACAAATTCAGCCCCATCTAAGCCCCGAGCACGAAATGAGTCCCAGTCAATATTGGGGAAGTTAAAATCACCCATCACTACAATCCTGTTACCTTTATATCTTTCCAAAATCTGTCTACATATCTGCTCCTCTACCTCCCACTGGCTTTTGGGAGGCCTGTAGAAAACCCCCAACATCGTGAGTGCACCCTTCTTATTCCTGAGCTCCACCCATATTGCCTCGCCTCCGAGGTGTCCTCCCGCAGTACAGCTGTGATATTCCCCCTCTGATTCCTACCATCATTCAGTTGATGGAAATCTGGAGATAAATATTATATGCGTGGAATGGAAACGCTGGGACTTGCCTCGGGGCTGGTCTCAGCTATTTTGCTTCCCAGTAATTGAATAATTGATGTAACCAGATATTTCACGACACTCATGAACTGCTCTCTGAACTTTGACTGAGTCACACCATCAATAAATGTGTTTGTGGAGCAACTTAAAACCTGCAGCATCAATCCGACTTGTCCAAATATATATTCAGAATGATTGTAGTTCTCAGGATCTGTTCCTGTAATGCTGTAATACAAGAATTCTAGGACAGTGCTCAACCACAGAAGTATGAAGCTGCCGGATATGGTGAAGAGTAAAAACACAGACTTCCTTCTGCTCTCCATCTCTGGGTCACTGCGATTCTCTCCTTTGCGCTGACCCTTCAGTCCCTTATGGACTCGACTGGCCACTAAAATGTTTCTGACTATCAAAGTGTTGAGCAACAGAATTAAAGCAAGTGGGAGCAATGGGTTAAAAACCGTATCAAACCAGTCAAATCCACCCAACCGGGCTCAGCATAATAGCCTGGCTTTGTATAACAGTCCCATGGTACATTGTTGATTATCTCTCTAGGTTCACATGTAAAGTAGAAGGAGATGTTTTGTAAACAGAGCAGAATACAGGTTGTTGCGAGAACCGCAGCCACAGTTTTCTCGGTGCAATATTTAGTCTTCAACTTCTGGCAACAAATGGCCACAAATCGATCAAAGGAGAAAGTGACAGTGAACCAGACTGAACAGTCTGTGGCCACAGGACTCAGGACAAAAATAATACAACACAGAGGGGTGATGTTCATGAAAGATTCTGGGAAATAATAATAACTGATCCGCCACAGTATGACATCAGTGATAATGACCAGTAGATCCGCTGTTGCCATGGCCACCAGGTAGCGAGTGGTGCAGGTGGAAAGTCCGCACTTTCCCCGGGACAGGATCACAATCGCCAGTAAATTAACTGTAAGAGGGAGAAGGGAAAAGAGACTGGAAATTACTGATCAAACATTCTCTGTGTCTGAGCCCAGAGAATAAGGGCAGGGTGATAGCACCATGACAGGTAGGTTGGCGTAGGTTCATAGGCTAAAATGTAAAAATCTCCAACCCGCCCAGTTCCGGGTTTAACAGAGTCAGGACAAGGAACGAATCAGACAATCGCTCCTGGAGGTCGGTGGGTAATTTAAATATTTTAATGAGTCTTGAAGTCTCTGATTTAATCTGCTTTCCAGGTTTAACTGTGTCTGGCTGTGTTTCCCAGGCCTCTGGAAAGCAACAGCTGAAGGACGACAAGAGCAGTTTCAGGGAGAGGGTAAGTGTCTTTACAGCACTAATTGTGGGCCAGGAAGAGAAGGAGTTCATCTCCCTGTCTCCCCAAGCTCCCATCCATCAGAGAATCATAAAAACATCCCAGGAACTGGGATCAGACCTGCTCCCCAAGATCAGGCATCCCCCCCTTTCCCCACACAAAGCAGGCACTCTCCCCAGTTTCTGATAACATGCATCCCGGATCAGACACCATCCTTTCCCAGCCAGAATAGACACTATCCCCGGGAGCAGACCCCCCCAATTCCAGGATCAGGCAACCTCCTCTCCCACCTGGATCTTACACTCTCCCTGAGATCAGAAATTCCACATCTCCGATCAGACACGCCCATCCACAACATGGAGCACGCACTCTCCCTGTGATTGAACGACCCATATTGCAGGATCAGGCACCACCCCGCCTCCAATCGTTTTGGACACTTTCTGAGGAGTTGGGATTCGGAACCTCTCACGGTCGGACTCCCTGGGAGTCGGGAATAAGACATGCCTACTCATGCAACCTGCTCTGGATTCCACCCCACCTGACTGGAAGCCAAGCCCGACAATCAGGTTGACTTCAGGATGGGGAACCTGCCAGTGGTTAAAAAAAAATATAGCCTGTGGAGTTAAAACCTCACAGCATGCCGGCAGAAACCTGGACTTCCACCTCCTGCCTATGTAACACCTCCTGTGAGAATAAGAAATACTGAAATGTTGTTTCTACAGCTTGTGGAAAGTTACCAAGAAGTCATTTTTACACAACATAATGAAATCACTGAAAAAGAGAACTGATAAGGGTATGTAAGTAAAGACCTTGAGACAGTACATCACTGAAGAAGAGAACTGATAAGGGTATGTAAGTAAAGACCTTGAGACAGTACATCACTGAAAAAGAGAACTGATAAGGGTATGTAAGTAAAGACCTTGAGACAGTACAGCAGTTAAGAATTGTGCTTAGGCAGATAAAAGAGAAACAGCAAGAGTTAGAACAAAGGATGTAGTGAATAAGAAACTGCCCCACTAAGATAAAGGCTGACAGCTGCAAGTTAAAACACACAATGGAGAGCCAAATAAGGTAAAACAAAAACAAGAGTTAGGGGCTAGAAAGTTAGAGTAGGGGGAGAAGTAAACAGAGGAGGAGACTGTAGCAACTATAGGATAGGTTAGTGTCATAATATGTTATAACCAATAATGTAAACTAAAGGCGTGGAAAAATGGATTTGTATTGTATAAACATGAACTGAATATGTTGATCGGTGTGCCTGCTTGTAGAACACCCGATCTTGCAAGAACGTTAAATAAACTTACTTCTTCAGAGTTTGACTTGGTGTAAATTATTATCAAGTGGGCTACGTTTCTCACACTCCCCCCACGCTCCAAGCCTAAGGAGTGGAGCAAAACAAAATACTGAAACTGCTGTAACCTGATGAAAAATAAAATTGAAGAATGTTGAAAACACTCAGCAGGTCAGGCAGTATCTGTGGGGACAGAAGCAGAGTTAACGTTTCTGGTCGATACGATTGATCAGCATTGGAAGATGGTAGATATTAACAGCAAGAAACAGTGATAGTGTCAATGAAAGGTAGGGTACGGGGGAGGAAAGTACAAAGGGGAAGGTCTGTGATCTGGTGGAGGGCAGGAGTGATTCAGTGATAAAAGGGATGATGATGTAAGGCGAATGGAACAATTAGAGAAAGACGTGATTGGGGCCAGACGTAGTGTGAATGGTTCCAGCAGAATGAGAACGGAAGAGAGAAGCATGGCAAATCTGGAAAAGAGAAGGTTCCACTGGTCTGGAAAAGTGATTGGCAATGCTGGGTAGATCCCAGGGGTGGAGGCAATCCCCCATCCCAGGCACCGGCCCACACCCCCTCCACTCACAGTGGCTGTGGTGTAGCCATCCTCCATTACCAGCGCAGGCCGTCCCAGAAAATCGGAGCAGTGGTTGTAATCGGAAGTGGTTAATCTAAGTGTTGAATCCGACATAAAGTAAATTCCTATTTGAAAAATACATTGCTGCCCTTCATTGAGCTTCAGTGGAAGAGTGTAGGAGGTCGAGGATAGAGAGATCTGAGTGGGAGCGGTTGTAGAATTAAAGTGATAAATGGTCAGAAAGTCATGGTGACACTTCCAGACTGAACAGAGAATTTCAGGTAATCAGCCATTCTGCGTTTATTCCTCTCCCAGTATACAGGGGATTCCATCATGAGCAGCGAATATAGTGACTGAATTGGAAGAAGTACAAGCAAATCGCTGCTTCATGTCGAAGGAGTAATTGGAGCCTTGCACAGTGGGAAGTTTCACGAAAATGCTGGAAACTTGAATATTAAACTGGTGAGGATGAATCACTCAAACCTTGCAAGCCTCAAACTCTACCTGCAGACAATGAACACGAAAGCATGTCTCCTGCTGCAGTCTGTCGTGTTCATTGATTTAATTGACCTGTGTTCGATTGTGTTTGTCTGTTCACTGATCGATGCTCAGTGTGATTAATATCTTAAGCCTGTGGGTGCAGTTCGAACGTTTTGAGAACGTTCCAGTCGGAACAAACAGAGACTGACATGAAGGAAATAAACTGCATTGCTGCCCCTCGGAGAACCACAAAGTTAGCATCCCCATCTTCAAACCGGAAGCTTCAGGACCACCAAAGGAAAGTCGCATGACCACCGAATTCACCTGAAGCCATGTGAGTTACCAACTGCCACAGACTGTGTGCTCCTTTTGTTTCTCTGGACTCTAATTCGACCAATCTATTCTTCTCCACTCTGTAACTAATTTGTCTGTGAGTGTGTGTGTGTTTTTAGATAGTTGGAGCGTATTATATTATATAAGGGTAGGTCGTGCCTCACAAACCTTATTGAGTTTTTCAAGAAGGTGACCAAACAGGTGGATGAGGGTAAAGCCGTGGATGTGGTGTATATGGATTTCAGTAAGGCGTTTGATAAGGTTCCCCACGGTAGGCTATTGCAGAAAATACGGAAGTATGGGATTGAAGGTGATGTAGAGCTTTGGATCAGAAATTGGCGAGCTGAAAGAAGACAGAGGGTGGTGGTTGATGCCAAATGTTCATCCTGGAGTTTAGTTACTAGTGGTGTACCGCAAGGTTCTGTTTTGGGGCCACTGCTGTTTGTCATTTTTATAAATGACCTGGAAGAGGGTGTAGAAGGGTGGGTTAGTAAATTTGCGGATGACACGAAGGTCGGTGGAGTTGTGGATAGTGCCGAAGGATGTTGTAGGGTACAGAGGGACATAGATAGGCTGCAGAGCTGGGCTGAGAGATGGCAAATGCGGAATTTAATGCGGAAAAGTGTGAGGTGATTCACTTTGGAAGGAGTAACAGGAATGCAGAGTACTGGGCTAATGGGAAGATTCTTGGTAGTGTAGATGAGCAGAGAGATCTTGGTGTCCAGGTACATAAATCCCTGAAAGTTTCCACCCAGGTTAATAGGGCTGTTAAGAAGGCATATGGTGTGTTAGCTTTTATTAGTAGGGGAATCGAGTTTCGGAGCCACGAGGTCATGCTGCAGCTGTACAAAACTCTGGTGCGGCCGCACCTGGAGTATTGCGTGCAGTTCTGGTCACCGCATTATAGGAAGGATGTGGAAGCTTTGGAAAGGGTGCAGAGGAGATTTACTAGGATGTTGCCTGGTATGGAAGGAAGGTCTTATGAGGAAAGGCTGAGGGACTTGAGGTTGTTTTCTTTAGAGAGAAGGAGGAGGAGAGGTGACTTAATAGAGACATATAAGATAAGAGGGCGGCACAGTGGCGCAGTGGTTAGCACCGCAGCCTCACAGCTCCAGGGACCCGGGTTCGATTCCGGGTACTGCCTGTGTGGAGTTTGCAAGTTCTCCCTGTGTCTGCGTGGGTTTTCTCCGGGTGCTCCGGTTTCCTCCCACAAGCCAAAAGACTTGCAGGTTGATAGGTAAATTGGCCATTATAAATTGTCACTAGTATAGGTAGGTGGTAGGGAAATATAGGGACAGATGGGGATGTTTGGTAGGAATATGGGATTAGTGTAGGATTAGTATAAATGGGTGGTTGATGGTCGGCACAGACTCGGTGGGCCGAAGGGCCTGTTTCAGTGCTGTATCTCTAATCTAATCTAATCTAATGAGAGGGTTAGATAGGGTTGATAGTGAGAGTCTTTTTCCTCGGATGGTGATGGCAAACACGAGGGGACATAGCTTTAAGTTGAGGGGTGATAGATATAGGACAGATGTTAGAGGTAGTTTCTTTACTCAGAGAGTAGTAGGGGCGTGGAACGCCCTGCCTGCAACAGTAGTAGACTCGCCAACTTTAAGGGCATTTAAGTGGTCATTGGATAGACATATGGATGAAAATGGAATAGTGTAGGTCAGATGGTTTCACAGGTCGGCGCAACATCGAGGGCCGAAGGGCCTGTACTGCGCTGTAATGCTCTATGTTCTGTTACGTATTCAGGTTAAATACAAAAAGCGAACCTGTTTCTTTGTTAAACAAAGGAAAACCTGCCCACTTGCTCCTTTTATGGTCATGGCATGCAAACAGTTAAACACTCATTTATACCCACTTCAACCAGAAATAAACTTGTTGTGGTCAAAGAAGGACAGGGAAAAGAGGATAGCCCTTCGTCTCCTCCTCACCTGATTATAACAGTAACAAGGAGGTGAAAGTGCATGTGTTACCTCTCCTGGAAGTGCACAGGAAGGTGGCGGTTGAAGGAAAACAGAGCAATAAGTGTTCCATCAGTGTTCGGAATGATAATGGAATCCTAATTCAAAGATATGACAGAGAAAGTATTACATTGCCCACAGGGAGGCGTGGAGCAGTGGTATTGTCACTTAAATAACCTTATTAAATTATTTGAACAATGTCAGAAAGACTAATAAGGTAAACGTAATATACTTGCATTTTCTAAAGGCCTTTGATAAGGTAGCACAAAACAAACTCATGACTAACTTCAGTGTAAATGGAGTTAGGGGACAAGCAGTAGAATGGACAGCAAGCTGGCTACAGAAATAGAAAACAGGGAGTAGGGGTTAAAGCGCCTTAATCAGATTGGTGGTAGGTGGGCAGTGATGCTCCCTCAGCATTGACACTGGCACCACTGTTATGCACCAACTACATCATTGATAGGGACTTGGGAAAGCAGAAGTACAAATTCAAAATATACAGAAAATTAAAATTGAGAGTAGAGTTGATATAGAACATAGAACATAGAAGAGTACAGCACAGTACAGGTCCTTCGGCCCACGATGTTGTGCCGAACCTTTAACCTACTCTCAGATCAAACTACCTACATACCCTTCATTCTACTATCATCCATGTACCTATCCAAGAGTTGCTTAAATGTCCCTAACGTATCTGCTTCTACTTCCACCGCTGGCAGCGCATTCCACGCACCCACCACTCTCTGTGTAAAGAACCTACCTCTGACATCTCCCCGAAACCTTCCTCCAATCACCTTAAAATTATGCCCCCTGGTGATAGCCCTTTCCACCCTGGGAAAAAGTCTCTGGCTATCCACTCTATCTACGCCTCTCATCATCTTGTACCCCTCTATCAAGTCACCTCTCATCCTTCTTCACTCCAATGATAAAAGCCCGAGCTCCCTCAACCTTTCTTTGTAAGACATGCCCTCCAGTCCAGGCAGCATCCTGGTCAATCTCCTCTGCACCCTCTCTAAAGCTTCCACATCCTTCCGATAAAAGGCGACCAGAACTGAACACAATATTCCAAGTGTGGTCGAACCAGGGCCTTATAGAGCTGCAGCACAACCTTTAGATTAGATTAGAGATACAGCACTGAAACAGGCCCTTCGGCCCACCGAGTCTGTGCCGAACATCAACCACCCATTTATACTAATCCTACACTAATCCCATATTCCTACCAAACATCCCCACCTGTCCCTATATTTCCCTACCACCTACCTATACTAGTGACAATTTATAATGGCCAATTTACCTATCAACCTGCAAGTCTTTTGGCTTGTGGGAGGAAACCGGAGCACCCGGAGAAAACCCACGCAGACACAGGGAGAACTTGCAAACTCCACACAGGCAGTACCCGGAATCGAACCCGGGTCCCTGGAGCTGAGAGACTGCGGTGCTAACCACTGCGTCACTGTGCCGCCCCTCGCAGCTCTTAAACTCAATCCCCCTGTTAATGAAAGCCAACACACCATACGCCTTCTTAACAACCCTATCAACTTGGGTGGCAACTTTGAGCGATCTATGGACATGGACCCCAAGATCCCTCTGTTCCTCCACGCTACCAAGAATCATGTCTTTAAGCCTGTATTCTGCATTCAAATTCGTCCTTCCAAAATGAATCACTTCACACTTTTCCAGGTTGAACTCCATCTGCCACTTCTCAGCCCAGCAACCTTCGTGTCATCGGCAAACTTGCTAACCCAGCCTTCCACTTCCTCATCCAAGTCATTTATAAAAATCACAAAGAGCAGAGGTCCCAGAGCAGATCCCTGCGGAACACCACTGGTCACCGAGCTCCATGCTGAATACTTTCCATCTACTACCACCCTCCGTCTTCTATGGCCCAGCCAATTCTGTTTCCAGACAGCCAACTTTCCCTGTATCCCATGGCTCCATACTTTCTGAATGAGCCTACCATGGGGAACCTTATCAAATGCCATGCTAAAATCCATATACACCACATCCACTGCTCTTCCTTCATCAATGTGTTTTGTCACATCTTCAAAGAATTCAATAAGGCTTGTGAGGCATGACCTGCCCCTCACAAAGCCATGCTTTTCCAAATAATCATAAATCCTGTCTCTCAGAATCCTCTCCAATAATTTGCCCACTACCGACGTAAGACTGACTGGTCTATAATTCCCAGGGTTATCCCTATTCCCTTTCTTGAACAAGGGAACAACATTTGCCACCCTCCAATCATCTGGTACTACTCCAGTGGACAGTGAGGATGCAAAGATCATCGCCAAAGGCGCAGCAATCTCTTCCCTCGCTTCCCATAATATCCTTGGGTATATCCCGTCTGGCCCCGGGGACTTATCTGTCCTCATATCATTCAAAATTTCCAGCACATCCTCCCTCTTAACCTCAACCTGTTCGAGCATATCAGCCTGTTCCACACTGTCCTCACAAACGACCAGGTCCCTCTCACTAGTGAATACTGAAGCAAAGTATTCATTTAGGAACTCCCCTATCTCCTCCGACTCCAGGCACAAGTTCCCTCCACTATCCCTGATCGGCGCTACCCTCACTCTGGCCATCCTCATGTTCCTCACATAAGTGTAGAACACCTTGGGATTTTCCTTAATCCTACCCGCCAAGACTTTTTCATGTCTCCTTCTAGCTCTCCTAAGTCCATTCTTCAGTTCCTTCCTGGCTACCTTGTAACCCTCTAGAGCCCTGTCTGATCCTTGCTTCCTCAACCTTAAGCAAGCTTCCTTCTTCCTCTTGACTAGCTGTTCCACATCTCTTGTCATCCAAGGTTCCTTCACCCGACCATCCCTTCCTTGCCTCATCGGGATAAACCTATCCAGCAGTCGCAGCAAGTGCTCCCTAAACAACCTCCACATTTCTGTCGTGCATTTCTCTGAAAACATCTGTTCCCAATTTATGCTCCCCAGTGCCTGCCTAATAGCATTGTAATTCCCCCTCCCCCAATTAAATATTTTCCCATGCCATCTGCTCCTGTCCCTCTCCATGACTATAGTAAAGGTCAGGGAGTTGTGATCACTATCACCAAAATGCTCTCCCACCGAGAGATCTGCCACCTGGCCTGAACAAAAGAACAAAGAACAAAGAAAATTACAGCACAGGAACAGGCCCTTCGGCCCTCCAAGCCTACGCCGGTCCAAATCCTCTATCTAAACCTGTCGCCTATTTTCTAAGGGTCTGTATCTCTTTACTTCCTGCCCATTCATGTATCTGTCTAGATACATCTTAAAAGACGCTATCGTGCCCGCGTCTACCACCTCCGCTGGCAATGCGTTCCATGCACCCACCACCCTCTGCGTAAAGAACTTTCCACGCATATCCCCCCTAAACTTTTCCCCTTTCACTTTGAACTCATGTCCCCTTGTAATTGAATCCCCCACTCTGGGAAAAATCTTCTTGCTATCCACCCTGTCTATACCTCTCATGATTTTGTACACCTCAATCAGGTCCCCCCTCAACCTCCGTCTTTCTAATGAAAATAATCCTAATCTACTCAACCTCTCTTCATAGCTAGCGCCCTCCATACCAGGCAACATCCTGGTGAACCTCCGCTGCACCCTCTCCAAAGCATCCACATCCTTTTGGTAATGAGGCGACCAGAACTGCACGCAGTATTCCAAATGTGGCCGAACCAAAGTCCTATACAACTGTAACATGACCTGCCAACTCTTGTACTCAATACCCCGTCCAATGAAGGAAAGCATGCCGTATGCCTTCTTGACCACTCTATTGACCTGTGTTGCCACCTTCAGGGAACAATGGACCTGAACACCCAAATCTCTCTGTGCATCAATTTTCCCCAGGACTTTTCCATTTACTGTATAGTTCACTCTAGAATTGGATCTTCCAAAATGCATCACCTCGCATTTGCCCTGATTGAACTCCATCTGCCATTTCTCTGCCCAGCTCTCCAGTCTATCTATATTCTGCTGTATTCTCTGACAGTCCCCTTCACTATCTGCGACTCCACAAATCTTAGTGTCGTCTGCAAACTTGCTAATCAGACCACCTATACCTTCCTCCAAATCATTTATGTATATCACAAACAACAGTGGTCCCAGCACGGATCCCTGTGGAACACCACTGGTCACACGTCTCCATTTTGAGAAACTCCCTTCCACTGCTACTCTCTGTCTCCTGTTGCCCAGCCAGTTCTTTATCCATCTAGCTAGTACACCTTGGACCCCATGCGCCTTCACTTTCTCTACAGCCTACCATGGGGAACCTTATCAAATGCCTTACTGAAGTCCATGTATACGACATCTACAGCCCTTCCCTCATCAATCAACTTTGTCACTTCCTCAAAGAATTCTATTAAGTTGGTAAGACATGACCTTCCCTGCACAAAACCATGTTGCCTATCACTGATAAGCCCATTTTCTTCCAGATGGGAATAGATCCTATCCCTCAAAATGGAGACGTGTGACCAGTGGTGTTCCACAGGGATCCCTGCTGGGACCACTGTTGTTTGTGATATACATTAATGATTTGGAGGAAAGTATAGGTGGACTGATTAGCAAGTTTGCAGACGACACTAAGATTGGTGGAGTAGCAGATAGTGAAGGGGACTGTCAGAGAATACAGCAGAATATTGATAGATTGGAGAGTTGGGCAGAGAAATGGCAGATGGAGTTCAATCAGGGCAAATGCGAGGTGATGCATTTTGGAAGATCCAATTCAAGAGTGAACTATACAGTAAATGGAAAAGTCCTGGGGAAAATTGATGTCCAGATAGATTTGGGTGTTCAGGTCCACTGTTCCCTGAAGGTGGCAACGCAGGTAAATAGAGTGGTCAAGAAGGCATACGGCATGCTTTCCTTCATCGGACGGGGTATTGAGTACAAGAGTTGGCAGGTCATGTTACAGTTGTGTAGGACTTTGGTTCGGCCACATTTGGAATACTGCGTACAGTTCTGGTCGCCACATTATCAAAAGGATGTTTTTTTCAGGTTGTTTTTCTTCAGGTTTGCACTTGCTGATGTTCAATATTCAGTATATTCACACCTAATCTGTACTAATGCTTTGTCTTTCAACACACCATTAACATATTGTTTGCCTTTGCTCCGTGACCTTTTGGTCAGCTATGTGGCCTGGTCCAATCTGCACCTTCTCCTTTGTTATCTCTTGCCCAACCCCCACCTCACTTATTTATAATCTGTGACTTTTCTAATATTTGTCAGTTCCGAAGAAGGGTCACTGACCCGAAACGTTAACTCTGCTTCTCTTTCCACAGATGCTGCCAGACCTGCTGAGTGAATCCAGCATTTCTTGTTTTTGTATCAAAAGGATGTGGATGCTTTGGAGAGGGTGCAGAGGAGGTTCACCAGGATGTTGCCTGGTATGGAGGGCGCTAGGCCACTGGCCACTGTGGCTTTCCCCTGGTAGGTCGTCCCCGCCAACCGTATCCACAATGGTATACTTATTATTGAGGGGAACGGCCACAGGGGATCCCTGCACTGTGTGCCTATTCCCTTTACCTCCTCTGATGGTCACCCAGCTACCTTTATCCTGTAACTTAGGTGTCACTACTTCCCTATAACTGCTCTCTATCACCCCCTCAACCTCCTGAATGATCCGAAGTTCATCCAGCTCCAGCTCCAGTTCCCTAACGCGGTCTGTGAGGAGCTGGAGTTGGGTGAACTTCTCACAGGGGAAGTCAGCAGGGACACAAGTGGTGACCCTTACCTCCCACATCCTGTACGAGGAGCATGCAAATGCAACTATCGAGGAAGAATGCAGCAAAACACCTGAAGACATTAACAAAATTGCGCAGTGGATATTTAACTGGAAAATTAATTTCAATAAAGGTCCGTGAGATGTGCTGCATTTGATCAGAGAAATAAGCTTCCGAAATACTCCGTGGAAAATAAGCGTCTGAATGGGGTAGAGGGACTAAAGAATTCAGGTGATAGATTCACAAATAATTTAAAATAGCAACACAGGTTAACAAGACCACAAATGACAAAAAGAAAACAGTGGCATTAATTTCTAGATGGAAGGAATTTAAAAAAATCAGAGGTCATCTTAAAATAATATCGAACCTTAGATGTACCACATGTAGCGTACTATCTACAGTTCTGGTCCCCATAAAGCAAAAACGATAGTGAGGCCCTGGAGAAGATGCAATTCGTTATAAAAGGAGGATGCTGGACATCAGGGGTTCTAACTATCATGAATTATTGATTAGGCCGAGTCTCTTTATGTAAGAGAAGACTGGGCGGGGGGAGGGAGGGAGGGAATCAAACAGAGGCCTTTGCAATGTAAAATGAATAGAGGTCGAGAAAATCTTTCCTTTCTGAGGGAGCCCACTTCTGGACATCATTACTATGTGATAGACAGTAATGTATCCAATCAGGAATTCCAGAAGGACTTCTTCAGAGAGTGGGTATGATACGGAACTTCCTACCACAGCAAGTAGTTGAGGCGAAAAGCATCAATACACTTAAGGGGGAGCTGGATAAACAGATGGGGGAGAAAGGAATACAAAGATATACCGATAGGGTGAGATGAGCTTGGATGAGGAGAGGTTCGTGTGGAGCATAAACTCAGATATCTATCCATTTGGATTAAATGGCCAGTTTCCACACTGTCAGTTTTGTGCAATTCTCTGTAAATTGAGTATTAATTAATCACTGTTATCAGTTCTTGCATAATGCAGCCATTGAAGCAGTTTATTCATGAAAGAAGTTTAGAATTTATTTCACTATTAACAGTCTGCCAGTGTTATTGTTTACTGCCTTCGGTCTGATCCCTGTATTATGAAAACCTGATATGTTTGTTCCTCAGTTCTGGGTGTCTCTCCTCACAGGGACACATCTCACTGAGTTAAGGACAGGGATTCGTACAGCTTACATGTTTAGAGACTCCGATTTATGGATAAGAACTGGGTTATCAAACCTAAATCAGTTACATCGTTGGACGATTCAATAATCACGAGACGATATAAATCCTGAGTCGAAGACAGATTATGAAATTCAGCACTCAAGGCACCAAAATCACTGGACTGTACTGGGGGAAGGGGATTAATCAACACCAAAACAAATAAAGTGCTTACAGTAACTATACTCAGTAAATATTAAATATTTGTTCCTGTTGGAGCATTTCAAAAGAAAACAGAGCAAAACAATACATTTCACTTTATACACTTAGTGACAATCTTCAGCAAACATCTTCCCATTTGTAATTAATTACATTTTTAAAACAACAGAGACAGGTCCATGGACTGTATCCATGGATCAGTCACCTAAAGCAATGATTTCAAAACAGAACTGGACTGTTCTAACCATTTTAGTGGCCCACACACAGTACAATTGTACAGTGATAAATAGTTCCACTAGTACTAATGCAGTAACATTACATTACAGCACCATCTCCCCAGTTTAAGTTACCGAAATGATATCACTGATCTGGTGTCCGTCTACGAGATCAGCGTGTAACATTATCCGTCACAGAGTAAAATCAGAGAGCAGCTCACACACAGATTTACAAAACTTCAATGGTTTTAGTCACTTACCAGGAGCACCAATGATGGTGGGGATTAGGAAATAAATTTTCCTGACACTGTAAAATGTTTCCATCATTTTCTGTGTGAAGTGATCTGTCTCTTCGTGCTTCAGACAGTCTCTCTCTGTATTAAACTCACAGTCAGTATATTCCGAAATCCTTTAATTTATACCTTCGGGATCTCCATGAGGATGTTGGGGTTGCAACATTGTTCAATTTATTTTCTTGAATTTGAACAAAGAGACAGTGACATCGCGTTAATTCTGCATTGTAATCAAATATATTTAGTGTGGAGACTAAACCGGAAATACTCTGAAGACTGAAACATACTGATCACATTAATTAACTAATGAAAAATAGAACCTCCCAGAAATAAGGTTGTTCTTTCAAACACCATGAGCCCCATCTCTAGATCTCATGTTGTTGCAATGATGTCCTTCACTCGACTGTAACCATTCAGTCATTAAATCCCCACTGTTAGAGTGTCTCTGTCAGGGTTGTTTTGCTGCAATCTGGGATGTTGCTGTCCTCTTTAACTGTGGATATTCAGTTAAGTGATTAAAGTGGGTTATTTGTGATTATGCATTGCAGAAGTCAATTGCTACGTCATCTGTTTACATCACAAACTCATACAGCACCTCAAAATAAAAAAAATACGCTCTAAACTAATAGAGCAACTTAAGCAATAGGGTCCCTCCAACTGACACTGTCCCTTCAGCTGATACAGTCCCTCCAACTGACACGGACCCTCCAACAGACACAGACCCTCCATTTAATATAGTCCTTCCAAACAATAGAGACAGTTCGACTGATACAGCCTCTCTAACCATTACAGCCCCTCTAACAGACACATTCGATCCAACTGACAGAGACTCTCCAACCGATACAGCTCCTCCAACTGATGTAGCCCCTCTCACCGATACAGTCCCCTCCAAAAGACAGCCCCTCTAACTGATACAGCCCCTCCACCCAATACAGTCCCTCCAACTGACACAGCCCCTTGCAAGGGGATTATGGAGAGTTGCAGAAAATATAAAGTATTTAATTATCCTAATTTAGAAGAGGACAGCAATTGTTGAAAGCACAGGGAGGGGCAAGTGTTTTTCAAGTGTCCTCAGCAGAGTTTTTTAGTTCAGGATGTTCCCAGTCCAACGAGGAAGGAGGCATTGCTGGATCTAGTTCTGGGGAAAGAGGTGGTACAAGTGGATCAGTGTTAATTGGGGAACTTTTAGGGAACACTGATCCTAGTGTCATGTGTAGGTGAGTACAGGTATTGGGGAAGCAGCAATCTAAATTAAAAATAAAATTAAACTTATTTGAGGGAATGCCAATTACCATGAGTTAAGAACAGATCTGGCCCAGGTAATTTGCAATCAAAGATTAGCAAATGTATAATGGAACAATCTTTGAAGCAGAGAAGGTTTGGGTACCATTGAGGTACATTCTCACAAGGGGGAAAGGTAAGACAATCAAATCCAGAGCGACCAGGGCAATGAGAGAGATAGAGATTAAGATGAAGCAGATAAAGGTTGGGTATGGCAGGTGTCAGGCTGACAATACAATTGAGAATCATGTTAAATATAATACGTTCAGAGGCAAAGTGAAAGCATGTAATGAGAGTCAAAGAGTATGAGGAGAGACGGGTAGATAACATAAAAGAGAATCTAAAAACCTGCGAAAAGCATATAAACAGAATGTGTAGTAAGAGGAAGGTGGAGCTGATTAGGATCTATGCATGAAGGCAGAGGGAATGGCTGTGCTACTAAAGGAGTACTTTACCAAGAAAAAAGATGAACTCAGTGCAAATTTAACAGCCATTTTGACAAGTGTGGATTAATAAATTAAGCGTGGGGTAGGCGGTTGTGTAGTGGTATTGTCACTGGGCTAGTAACCCAGCGACCGAGGGTATCGATCTGGAGACATGGGTTCAAATCCCACCACAGCAGAAGGTAGAATTTGAATTTAATTAATAAGTCTGGAATTAGAAAGCTAGTCTAATGATGGCCATGAAACCATTGTCGATTGCTGTAAAAACCCAACTGGTTCACTAATGCCTTTTAGGGAAGGAAATCTGCTGTCCTTACCTGGTCTGGCCTACAGGTGACTCCAGACCCACAGCAATGTGGTTAACTCTTACGCATCCTCTGAAATGGCCTAACAAGCCACTCAGTTGTACCTAACTACAACAAAGTCAATACAAAGGAATGAAACTGGACGGACCACCCGGCATTGACCTAGGCATTGGAAATGACAACAGCAAACCCAGCCCTGTCGACCCTGCAAAGTCCTCCTTACTAACATCTGGGGGCTTGTGTCAAAGTTGGGAAGAGTTGTCCCACAGATTAGTCAAGCAACAGCTTGACATAGTCATACTCACGGAATCACACGTTACAGACAATGTCCCAGAAACTGCAATCACTATCCCCAGCAGAGGTGGTGGGACAGTGGTCTACAGTAGGGAGGGAGTTGCCCTTGGAGTCCTCAACATCGACTCTGGACCCCATGAAGTCTCATGGCATCAGGTCCAACATGGGCAAGCTAGCCACCTACTGCCCTCCCTCAGCTGTGAGTCAGTACTCCTCCATGTTGAACACCACTTGGAGGAAGCACTGAGGGTGGCAAGGGCACAAAATGTACTCTGGGTGGGGGACTTCAATGTCCATCACCAAGAGTGGCTCGGTAGCACCACTACTGAATGAGCTGGCCATGTCCTAAAGGACATAGCTGCTAGACTGGGTGTGCGGCAGGTGGTGGGGGAAGCAACACGAGGGAAAAACATACTCGACCTCGTCCTCACCAATCTGCCTGCCTCAAATACTTCTGTCCATGACAGTATTGGTAGGAGTGCCCACCTCACAGTCCTTGTGGAGACGATGTCCTGCCTTCACATTGAGGATACCATCCATCGTGTTGTGTGGCACGATCACCGTGCTAAATGGGATAGCTTTCGAACAGATCTAGCAATGTAAAACTGGGCATCCATGATGCACTGTGGGCCATCAGCAGCAGCAGAATTGTACTCAACCACAATCTGTAACCTCATGGCCCGGCATATCCCCCACTCTACCATTACCATCAAGCCAGGAGACCAATCGTGTTCAATGAAGAGTGCAGGAGGGCATTCCAGGGGCAGCACCAGGCATACCTAAAAATGAGGTGTTAACCTGGTGAAGCTACAACCCAGGACTACTTCTTTCCTAACTGCATAAGCAGCATGCAATAGACAGAGCTAAGCGATCCCAAAACCAATGGATCAGATCTAAGCTCTGCAGTCCTGACACATCCAGTCGTGAATGGTGGTGGAGGAGGTGGCTCCACAAATAAACCCGTCCTCAACGATGGGGGTGCCCAGCACATCAGTGCGAAAGATAAGGCTGAAGCATTTCCAACAATGGGGCAACGCAGTGGCGCAGTGGTTAGCACCGCAGCCTCACAGCTCCAGCGACCCAGGTTTAATTCTGGGTACTGCCTGTGCGGAATTTGCAAGTTCTCCCTGTGACCTCGTGGCTTTTCACCGGGTGCTCTGGTTTCCTCCCACAGGCAAAGACGTGTACGTAGATAGGTAAGTTGGCCATTATAAATTGCCCCAGTATAGGTAGGTGGCAGGGGAATTGAGGGGATGTGGTAGGAATATGGGATTAATGTTGGACCAGTATAAATGGGTGGTTGATGGTGGGCTGAAGGCCCTGTTTCAGTGCTGTATCTCTTAAAAGTAAAGAATAATCTTCAGCCAGAAGTGCCGAGTTGATGATCCATCTCGGTCCCCAGCATTACAGATGCCAGAAACTTCAGACAATTCAATTTACTCCTCCTGATATCAAGAAACGACTCAAGGCACTGGATACTGCAAAGGCTATGGGTCCTGACAGTATTCCAGCAATAGTACTGAAGACCTGTGCTCCAGAACTTGCCACACCCCTAGCCAAGCTGTTCCAGTATAGCTAAAACACTAGCATCTACCCTGAAATGTGGAAAATTGCCCAGGTATGTCCTGTACACAAAAAGCAGGACAAGTCCAACCCAACCAATTATTGCCCCATCAGTCTACTCTCAATCATCAGTAAAGTGATGGAAGGTGTCATCAACAGCGCCACCAAGCGGCACTTGCTCAGCAATAACCTGCTCAGTGACGCTCAGTTTGGGTTCCGACAGGGCCATTCAGCACCTGACCTCATTACAGCCTTGGTCCAAACATGGATGAAAGAGCTGAACTGAAGGGGTGAGGTGAGAGCGACTACCCTTGACATCAAGGCAGCATTTGACCGAGTATGGCATCAAGGAGCCCTGGCAAAACTGGAGTCAATGGGAATCAGGGGGAAAAACCTCCGCTGGTTGGAGTAATACCTAGCACACAGGAACATGGCTGTGGTTGTTGGAGGTCAATCACCTGAGCTCCAGGACATCACTGCAGGAGTTCCTCAGCGTAGTGTCCTGGGCCCAACCATCTTCAGCTGCTTCATCAAAGACCTTCCTTCAGTCATAAGGTCAGAAGTGGGGATGTTCGCTGATGATTGTACAATGTTCAGCACCATTCGTGACTCCTCAATTACTGAAGCATTCCATGTAGAAATGCAGCTATACCTGGACAATATCCAGGCTTGGGCTGATAAGTGGCCAGTAAAATTTGCGCCACACAAGTGCCAGGCAATGATCCTGTCCAACAAGAGAGAATCTCACCATCTCCCCTTGACATTTAATGGCATTACCATCGCTGAATCCCCCACTATCAATATCCTAGGGGCTACCATTGACCAGGAACTGAACTGGAGTAGCCATATAAATACCGTGGCTACAAGAGCAGGTCAGAGGCTGGGAATCCTGTGGCGAGTACCTCACCTCCTGACTCCCCAAAGCCTGTCCACCATCTACAAGGCACAAGTCAGGAGTCTGATGGAATACTCTCCACTTGCCTGAATGGGTGCAGCTCCGGCAACACTCAAGAAGCTTGACACCATCCAGGACAAAGCAGCCTGCTTGACTGGCACCCCATTCATTCCCTCCACCACCGGCGCACAGTGGCAGCAGTGTGTACCATCTACAAGATGCACTGCAGCAACGCACCAAGGCTCCTTAGACCGCGACCTCTACCAACTAGAAGGACAAGAGCAGCAGATACATGGTAACATCACCACCTGCAAGTTCCCATCCAAGTCACACACCATTCTGACTTGGAACTTTATCACCGTTCCTTCACTGTCGTTGGGTCAAAATCCTGGAACTCCCTTCCTAACAGCACTGTGGGTGTACCTACCTCACATGGACTGCAACAGTTCAAGAAGGCAGCTCACCACCACCTTCTCAAGGGCAATTAGGGATGGGCAATAAATGCTGGCCTGACCAGTGACGCTCACATCCCATGAATGAAAAAAAAGGAAAGCCAACATGGAGTTGTTAAGGGCAGATGACGTTTAACTAAATTTATCATGTTTTTTGATGAGGTAACAAAGAGGGTTAATTAGGGTAATACGGTTTTTATATTGTATAATGTCTTCCAAAATGAGTTTGATAAAGTGCCACATAACAGGCTTGCCAACAGAGTTAAAGCCCGTGGAATAAAAGAGACAATGGGAGCACAGGTACAAAGTTTTCTGTGTGACAGGAAACAGCGAGTAGTGATGAATTAAAACAAGAAATGCTGGAAATACTCAGCAGGTCTGGCAGGATCTGTGGCGAGAGAAGCAGAGTTAACGTTTCAGGTCAGTAGTGATGAATGGTTGTTTTTAGGACTGTAGAAAGGCATATAGCTGGGTCCCCCAAGGGTCAGTGTGAGGACAACTGTTTTTAGTTGATATATATATATATATAAATGATCTAAATGTAGGTGTGCAGGGCACAATTTCAAAATTTCAGATGACACAGAACTTAGAAGTATTGTGAAGTGTGAGGAGGTTAGTGATAGAATTTAAGAGGACAAAGACAGCCTGGTGGAATGGGAAGCTATGTAGCAGATTAAACTTAATGCAGAGAAGTGTGAAGTGGTATATTTTAGTAGGAAGCATTGGGACAGGCAATCTATACTAAAGAGGGCAGTTCTAATTAGGTTGCAGGATCAGAGTGGCCCTGGGGCTTTATGTGTACACATCATTGAAGGAGAAAGGGCAGATTGAGAAAGTGGTTAAAAGGCATATGGGATCGTGGCTTTATAAATATAGGCTGAGAGTACAAAAACAAGGAGGTTTTAGCGAGACTTTACAAAATACTGGTTCAGCCTCAACTGGAATATTATGTCTAATTCTGGGCACCACTCTTTAGGAAGGTTGTGAAGTCATTAGACAGGGTTCAGAAAAGGATTTAGAGAATGGTTCCAGCGATGATGGTGTTCAGTTGTGTGGATAGTCTGGTGAGGTTGGAGCTTCTTTCTCCTTACAGAAAAGAAGATTCAGAGGAGATCTGATACGGGTCTTCAAAATCACGAGGAGTCAAGACAGCAGATAGAGAGAAACTGCTCCCATTGGTGGAAGGATTGAGAACCAGCGGCCACATACATGTGATTGGCTAAACAATTTTGGGCGACGTGAGAAAATAAAAGCAAAATACTGCAGATGCTGGAAATCTGAAATAAAAACAGTGTCAGGCAGCATCTGCGGAGAGAGAAGAAGAGTTAACTTTTCATCAGAACTGGCAAAGGTTAGAAAATAATGAGGTTTTAAGAAGTGAATGTGGGGTGGTAGAGGGGAGGTTGTGGGTATTGGTGGTGTATAGAACAAAAGGGAAGGTGTGATAGTTCAGAGGGCAGGAGACATTAAATAACAAAGCTGTCATGGGACAAAGGCATGTTAATGCTTGTAGTGAAAAACAAAGCTTTAGTCCAGCGAGAGTGTCAAGGACAGAATAATAAGCAGTTCTGTCAACATGCAAAAGAGGCACATGGTTAAAACAATTAAATTAAGTACAATAATAAAAAAAAAGAGGAATATAAAAAAAAAGACAGCCATGTTCTGAAGTTGCTGAACTCAGGGTTGAGTCCGCTAGGCTGTAGAGTGCCTAAATGGAAAGATGGGGTGTTGTTCCTCGAGCTTGCATTGATGTTTATTGGAACACTGCAGCAGGCCAAGGACAGAAATATGGGCACAAGATCATGGGGGTGAGATGGAAAGTAACCGGAAGCTCAGGGTCATGTTTGAGGACTGAGCGGTCACTGTTCCATTGGGGAGACCAAACGCAGATTGGCTGACCACTTTGTGGCAGACCTCTGCTCAGGCATTCAGCCCATCGTGTCCGTGCTGGCCGAAAAAGAGCGATCCGGTCTAATCCCACACTTCAGCTCTTAGTCCGAAGCCGGAGGTTATGGCACTTCAGGTGCATATCCAAGTATTTCTTAATTATGTTGAAAGTTTCTGCCTCTCCCGTCCTTTCAGGCAGTGAGTTCCAGACAGCCACCGGCTTCTGGATGAAATTATTTCACCTCATCTCCCCTCTAATCCCTCCACCATTTACTTTAAACTTATGCACCCTAGTTATTGACCTCTCTGATAATAATAATAGGTCCTTCCTATCTACTCTATGTAGAACCCTCATAATTTTGGAGACCTCAATTAAATTTCCCCTCAACCTCCTCTGTTTCAAAGAAAACAACCTTAGTTTATCCAATCTTTTCTCATGCTAAAATTGTCCATAACTGCCAACAACCTTGCAAATCTCCTCTGCAACCTCTCTCGTGAGATCACATCCTTCCTGTAATATGGCGACCAGAACTGTATGCAGCACTTTAGCTGTGGTCTGGAGTGCTTAGCATAGAGTGGTCCTAAATGCTTTGCTGCAAAACCAAGGATGCAAAAGTTGCGAATTTGGTGCGTGAAAATTCGATACTGAGGGGAAAGCTGTTCTTCTGCCTCCGATGATTTTCACGATCATGTTACAGATAAATATTTAACGTAATATACCATAACTTAAACTGGCTTTAAAAAGGGCAGGACTGGATACTAAATATTGCTGAATACAAGGTGTTCAGGAAATATAGGAAAGACATGAATAGAGAAGGGGTGGCAGGAATGATTAAGGAGGACATGGTAGTGCTGGAGAGAGTAGATGTCCTGGAGGGGTCAAGACAGATTCTATTTGGCTAAAGCTAAGAACCCATTAAGCTACTGGGTATATTTTTAGGTCACTAACTAGCAGGGAAATGTCGAAAAAATTGGAAAGATACAGAGAGTTGCAATGGACTGGGAATGGAGGACTTTAATTATGCTAATATAGACAGGGCAGTAATAGTATAAAAGGAATAGATAGGGACGAGAGTATAAAGTGTGTTCAGGAAAATTTTCCAGATCAGCATGTTTTTGGCCCAATGGGGAAGGAGGCACTCCTGGATCTAGTCTTGACGAATGAGGTGTGTCAAGTGGATCAAGTGTCAGTCGGGAACTATCAGATTTAGGAGCCAATGATCATTGAATCATAAGGTTTAGGTTGGCTGTGAAAAAGGACATGGAGTAATCTCGAGTAAAACATAATTAATTTGGGGAGGGTCAATTTAATTGAGTTGAGAACAGATCTGGCCCAGGTAAATTGGAATCAAAGATTGTCAGGCAAAGCTATAACGGGAAAATGTGTTGCCTTCAAGGAGGAGATAGATCAGGTACAGTCGAGCTATATGTGCATGAGGGGAAAGAAAGAACAAACAAGTCAAGAGTTCCCTGGATGACGAAAGTAATAGAGAGTAAGACAACGCAGAAAAAAGGTGCATATGACAGATGTCACAGGATGATGGTTGTGGTTGTTGGAGGTCAGTCACCTCAGCTCCAGGACATCACTGCAGGAGTTCCTCGGGGTGGTGTCCTAGGCCCAACCATCAAAAGCTGCTTCAAATATGACCTTCTTTCAATCATAAGGTCAGAAATCGGGATGTTCGCTGATGATTGCACAATGTTCCGCATGATTCACGTCTCCTCAGATACTGAAGCAGTCCATGTAGAAATACGACAAGACCTAGACAGCATCCAAGCTTGGGCTGATAAGTAGCAAGTAACATTCGTGTCACAGAAGTGCCAGGCTATGACCATCTCCAACAAGACAGAATCTAACCACCTCCCCTTGACATTCAATGCATTTCGATTGCTGAATCCCCCACTATCAACATCCTAGGGGTTACCATTGACCAGAAACTGAACTGGAGTAGCCATATAAATACCGTGGCTACAAGAGCAGGTCAGAGGCTAGGAATCCTGCGGTGAGGAACTCACCTCCTGACTCCCCAAAGCCTGTCCACCATCTACAAGACACAAGTCAGGAGTGTGATGGAATACCTTCCACTTGCCTGGATGGGTGCAGCTCCAACAACACTCAAGAAGCTCGACACCATACAGGACAATGCATCCCACTTGATTGGCACCCCATGCATGGTCATTCACTCCCTCCACGAACGAACCACAGTGGCAGCAGTGTGTATCATCTACAAGATGCACTGCAGCAATGCGCCAAGGCTCCTTAGACAGCACCTTTCAAACCCGACCTCTACCAACTAGAAGGACAAGAGCAGCAAATGCATGGGAACACCAGCACCTGCAAGTTCCCCTCCAAGTCAAACACCATCCTGACTTGGAACTATATCACCGTTCCTTCACTGTCCTTGGGTCAAAATCCCGGAACTCCCTTCCTAAGAGCACAGTTTTTGTGCCTACCTCACATGGATTACAGCGGTTCAAGAAAGCAGCTGACCACCACCTTCTCAAGGGCAATTAGGGATGGGCAATAAATGCTGGCCTGCCCAGTGAAGCCGAGATCCCATGAATGAATAAAAATAAATAACTAAGAGATAGTATAAACAGTAGTCAGGGAGATAGGTGCTGTTCTCTGCAGTCGTGAGTGGGAGTTCTGGAGGTTGTGTACCTGCCCGGTGCCTGGTTTCAACACATCTCCCACACTGAAACTATTGACATAGGTAGGTGATTAGGAAAGCATATGCCATTATGATGGGCATTGATAGGATAGATAGGAAGAAACCTTTTTCTCTTAGCGTCGGGATCAATAACGAGGGGGCATAGACTTAAGGTAAGGGGCAGGAGGTTTAGAAGGGGTTTGAGGAAAATATTTTCACCCAGACGGTGGTTGGAATCTGGAACACACTGCCTGAAGGGGTGATAGAGGCAGGAACCCTCACAACATTTCAGACATATTTAGATGAGCACTTGAAACGTCATAGCATACAAGGCTGCGGGCCAAGTGCTGGGAAATGGGATTAGAATAGATAGGTGCTTGATGGCTGGTACAGACATGATGGGCCGAAGGGCTTGTTTCTGTGCCCTATAACTATATGACTATGACTCTATGACTACTCAGAATGAGGGTGACGACTCGTACACGGGAGAATAAAGTTGCAATTAATTGTTAACTTGGGCGTGATAACTGTTACATATCATTGTAAGGTTACAGTTAATTGTTCAATTGGATCTAATTACTAATATGCAGTGTGTAAAGTTAAAGTTAGTTTTTAAACTTGAAAAGGTAACAGTTACAGTTAATTGTTAGCTAGGACCTGATCACCAATACACAGTGGTATAAAGCTTCATGTAATTGTTATATCGGCGTTCATGACAAAAACGGTTATAATGTTGTAGATAATTGTTATATTGGTCTTGCATAGAATACACAATATTAGCATTTAATTGTTCATCTGGAATTGCTAACCAATGCACAAGAGTTTAGTCCTACACAGGATGTAAAGTTGCGATCAATTGGTATATTTTCCTTGATAACTAAGAGACAGTATATATAGTTACAGTTAATTGTTGAATAGAGCTTAATATCTGATGTGAAGGGGATGAAATTTACAGATAATTATTGAATTGGACATAATTAAGTTACATGTGAGTATAATGTTACAGTTAATTGTTAATTTTGACATACTAACTAGGGCACCTAAGGCACAGGATACTGCAAAGGCTATGGTTCCTGACAACATCATGGCTGTACTACTGAAGACCTGTGCTGAAGAACTAGCCATGCCTCCTAGCCAAGTTATGCAAGTACAAATACACCACTGGCACTGACCCAATAATGTGGAAAATTGCCCAGATGTTTCCTGTCCACAAAAAGCTGGACAAATCTAATCCAGCCAATTACTGCCCCATCAACTCTCAATCATTGTTATCAATGTTATCAAGCGTTGCTTACACAGCAACGACCTGCTCAATGATGCTTATTACAGCCTTGGTCCAAACATGAAAAAAAGAACTGAACTCATGAGGTGAGGTGAGAGTGATTGCCCTTGACATGAAGGCAACTTTCAACCGCGTGTGGTATCAAGAAACCCGAGCCAAATTTAAGTCAATAGGAATCTTAGGAAAACTCTCCACTGGTTGGAGTCATAGCTAGCACAGAGGAAGATTGTTGTGGTTGTTGGAGACTAATTATTTCAGCCCCAGGAGCAGGACTTCCTCAGGGTAGCGTGCTAGGCTCAATACTCTACAGCGGCTTCATCTATGACATTCCCTCCTTCATAAGGTTAGAAGTGGGGATGTTTGTTGATGATTCCATCATGTTCAGTAACATTTGCAGCTCCTCAAGCACTGAAGCAGTCCTTGTCCATACGCAGCAAGTACTGGAAAACATTAAGGCTTGGGCCAACAAGTGGCAAGTAACATTTTCACACAGAAGTGTCAGGCAATGACGGTTTCCAATAGTAGAGAATCTGACCATCTCCCCTTGATATTCAACGGCATTACCATCACTGAATCCTTCACTATCGACATGTCCGTGCTTATCATTGACCAGAAACTGAACTGTACAGTCACATAAATACCGTGGCTACAAGAGTCGGTTAGACGCTGGGAATTGTGTGGCGAGTAACTCACCTCCTGACTCCCCAAAGCCTATCTACCATCTTCAAGACACAATTAAAGAGTGTGATGGAATATTCTCCACTTGCCTGGATGCAGCTGCAACAACACTCAAGAAGCTCGACATCATCCAGTGCGAAGCAGCCTGCTTTATGGCACCCCATTCACAAACATTCACTCCCTCCACCACCGATACACAGTTGCTGCAGTGTGTGCCATCTACTGGATGCACTGCAACAGCACACCAAGGCTCCAAATACAGCGCCTTCCAAACTCGTGACCTCTTCCACCTAGAAGGACAAGGACAACAAATGCTTGGGAACACCACCACCTGCAAATGCCCCTCCAAGCCACGCACCATCCTGAGTTGGAACTATATTGCTGTTCCTTCACTGTCGCTGGGTCAAGATCCTGGAACTGCCTTCCTAACAGCACTCAAGGTGCATGCACCCTAAGAACGTCAGCGGTTCAAGTAGGTAGCTCACCATCACCTTTTCAAGGGCAATTAGGGATAGGTAACAAATTCTGGCCTTGCCAACATAACATGAAACAAATTCAAAATATACGTCATTCAATGTTAACGTTCATTGTTAAATTAAAATTGGTCTTGACAGCCAAATCACAGTGAAATGAAGTTGCAGGTAATTGTTATATTGGATGTGATTACTAGTACACTGTGGAGAAAGAGACAGAGATAACGTTTCAGTTTGATGACCTTTCATCATAACTGTATTTATTTAAGATTTCCAGCATCTGCAGCATTTTGCTTCTACTCATGTATAAAGTTGCAGTTGATTGTTAAACTGGGCTCAATAAATATGTTAAGGGTTAATCGCTATATTTTGCTTGATAACTAAAAGCAAATTTTTAAATTAGGCTCACTGACCGATGTGCAGCTGAGTAAAGCTACAGTTAATTGTTAATTTAGCAGAATAATATTCAGGAGTATAAAGTTAAAATCAATTGTTAAATTGGGCTTCATAATTGTTACACAGGTGAATGAAGTTACCGCTAATTGTTGGATTGGACATGATAACTAGTGCACAGCACAAAATGTTACATCTAATTACTCTGTTCGGCTTAATAACACATGGAAAATGTGTAAACTTACTATTAATTATTAAATTGGACATGATACATTTGGATGTTGAATTTGTTTTATAATCATTGCTCAGGGGAATAAAGTTACACTTAATTACTAAATTGGGTATGATCTGTAATACACAGGGCTATAAAGTTCAAACAATTGGCCTTGATACATTGGGGTATGAAATACTGAGGGGAATAATGTTTGAGTTAATTGTTAAATTGGAAATGATAACTAATGTGCAGGGGGGAAAGTTTCAGTTATTTGTTGCATTGGGTATGATAACCAATACCCATAGTGTGAAGTTACAGTTATTGTGATATGGGGCTTGATAAACAATGCACAATGTATGCAAAGAACAAAGAACAGTACAGCACAGGAACAGGCCATTCGGCCCTCCAAGCCTGCGCCGATCTTGATGCCTGTCTAAACTAAAACCTTCTGCACTTCCGGGGGCCGCATCCCTTTATTCCCATCCTATTCATGTATTTGTCAAGATGCCTCTTAAACGTTGCTAACATACCTGTTTCCACCACCTCCCCCGGCAGCAAGTTCCAGGCACTCACCACCCTCTGTGTAAAGAACTTGCCTCGCACATCCCCTCTAAACTTTGCCCCTCGCACCTTAAACCTGTGTCCCCTAGTAACTGCCTCTTCCATCCTGGGAAAGAGCTTCTGACTATCCACTCTGTCCATGCCACTCATAACTTTGTAAACCTCTATCAGATTGTCCCTCCACCTCCGCCGTTCCAGTGAAAACAATCCGAGTTTATCCAACCTCTCCTCATAGCTAATACTCTCCAGACCAGGCAACATCCTGGCAAACCTCTTATATACCCTCTCCAAAGCCTCCACATCCTTCTGGTAGTGTGGCGACCAGAATTAGAATTAGAATTAGAATTAGAACATTACAGCGCAGTACAGGCCCTTCGGCCCTCGATGTTGCGCCGACCTGTGAAACCATCTGACCTACACTATTCCATTTTCATCCATATGTCTATCCAATGACCACTTAAATGCCCTTAAAGTTGGCGAGTCTACTACTGCTGCAGGCAGGGCGTTCCACGCCCCTACTACTCTCTGAGTAAAGAAACTACCTCTCACATCTGTCCTATATCTATCACCCCTCAACTTAAAGCTATGTCCCCTCGTGTTTGCCATCACCATCCGAGGAAAAAGACTCTCACTATCCACCCTATCTAACCCTCTGATTATCTTATATGTCTCTATTAAGTCACCTCTCCTCCTCCTTCTCTCCAACGAAAACAACCTCAAGTCCCTCAGCCTTTCCTCGTAAGACCTTCCCTCCATACCAGGCAACATCCTAGTAAATCTCCTCTGCACCCTTTCCAAAGCTTCCACATCCTTCCTATAATGCGGTGACCAGAACTGCACGCAATACTCCAGGTGCGGTCTCACCAGAGTTTTGTACAGCTGCAGCATGACCTTGTGGCTCCGAAACTCGATCCCCCTACTAATAAAAGCTAACACACCATATGCCTTCTTAACAGCCCTATTAACCTGGGTAGCAACCTTCAGGGATTTATGTACCTGGACACCAAGATCTCTCTGTTCATCTACACTGCCAAGAATCTTCCCATTAGCCCAGTACTCTGCATTCCTGTTACTCCTTCCAAAGTGAATCACCTCACACTTTTCCGCATTAAACTCCATTTGCCATCTCTCAGCCCAGCTCTGCAGCCTATCTATGTCCCTCTGTACCCTACAACATCCTTCGGCACTATCCACAACTCCACCGACCTTAGTGTCATCCGCAAATTTACTAACCCACCCTTCTACGCCCTCTTCCAGGTCATTTATGAAAATGACAAACAGCAGTGGCCCCAAAACAGATCCTTGCGGTACACCACTAGTAACTAAACTCCAGGATGAACATTTGCCATCAACCACCACCCTCTGTCTTCTTTCAGCTAGCCAATTTCTGATCCAAAGCTCTAAATCACCTTCAACCCCATACTTCCGTATTTTCTGCAATAGCCTACCGTGGGGAACCTTATCAAACTGTACACAGTATTCCAAGTGTGGCCTAATTAAGGTTCTGTCGAGCTGCAGCATGACTTGCCAATTTAATTAATCTAATTTACAGTTACAGTTAATTAGTAAATTGAGATGGAGAAAAATGCAAAGAAAATAAAGTTGCATTTAATTATTCTGAGGAATATAGCATGTACACTGGCTAGTAAAAGTAGCTAATTGGTAATTGTTCTTGATAAAAGCGTGTCTGGTTTACAAAGCTACAGTTAATTGTTAAATTAGAAATTGCAATGAAGACCCAGGGAGCTAATGTTGCAGCTAATTTCATATGAGACGACATATAAAATTACTTTTAATGGTTAAATTGGTCATGATAATCAATGCACAGGAGAATACCGTTACAGTTAATTATTACATTGTACATGATAATGAATGCAAAGCGGAATAAACTTAGTTACTTGTTAAATTGGGCTTGATAGCCATTACGCAGGGTTCGAGTTCGTTGCCAAATTGGACCTGATAACCAATACATGGGGGTATGAAACTGCACCTAATCACTCTAATTAATACAATGTGTATAATGTTACATTTATTTGTTATATTGGCTTTGATAAAGAAGGTAAAGGTTGTATTGTTATCGTAAATCGTTATATTAAACTTGACAACACACACGATAATTTGTGTCTGTAATTGGTTAATTGGGCCTGACCACCAATAAACAGGGAAATAAAGTAACTTTTTTTTTCCAATGTCATTCCAACTATTACACAAGCAAATAAAGTTATAGTTGATTGTTAATTTGGACATGATGGTCAATACACAGAGCAATAAAAGAACAGTAAATTGTTCAATTGGACCTGATAAATAATAGCCAGTGTACCTCCTGCATAAGGAGCAGTGGGTGTGGGGAAAAGCTGAAGATGGTCGTGGAGAGTCAGAATAAAGATTCGATGATGTAAATGAGGCTGATCCTTTTCCTGCTCCACAAGCCCTCTTTATTGCTGTGCATATGTCTCTGAGCTGTTTGAACTGAATGGGAATGAATCACACATCACTGCCTAGGAGCTATGGGACTCTGTAAGGTGCAGGCATGATGGCCAAATGGTAAGGTAATTGTAAAGCCATGACTGTGTCTTCATTCCATGTCTGTGTGTGCTGTTTACTTTCCATCTTTAATGTGATCTTTCTGTAAAGAATACCCGTTAGCTTATTTTTTTCCTTTAACGTTGCTCCCATTTGCAAACCAGGAACGGGTTTCATATTTGCACTTCATCCTGGCCACCAGGAAGAACATAAGGAATTGGAGCAGGAGTAGGCCATTCGGCCCCTCAATCCTGCTCCTCATTCAAAAAATCATGGATAATCTTCCACATCAACTCCACTTTCTCACTCTATTTTCCATTTTCCTTGATTCCCTGATTGTCCAAAGGTTCCTCAATCTCAGGTTGAATGTATTTATTGACTGGGCATACTCAGCCCTCTGGGGTAAACTGAAAAAATATCTCCTCATCTCAGTCTGAAATGACCAACTCCTTATCCTGAGTCTATGACCCTTAGTTCTATACTCTCCCACCAGGGGAAACAACCTCTCAGCATCTACTCTGTCAAGACCTCTAACAATTTTACATGTTTCATTGAGATCACGCCTCATTCTTCTAAACTCCTGAAGTCATCAGCTCATTCTACTCACTCTTTCCTCATAGGACAGTCCACTCAGCCCAGGAATCAATCTCGTGAACCTTTGTTACACTCCCACTACACCTGCTCAGGAGAGGTGAATGAAACTGTACACAATTCGCCAGGTGTGGTCTCACCAAAACCCGATATAATTGCAGCATAACATTCTTACTCTTAAGCTGCAAACCCATTGCAATAAAAGCTAACATGCCATTTGTCTTCTGAATTGTTCATTGTACCCTTGTGCTAACTTTCTGTGATTTGTCTACAAGGACGTCAAACCACTCTGACTGCCAACATTTACGAGGCTTACTCCTTCTATAAAAATGCTTTCCCATTGTTCCTACCGAAGTGGATAATTTCACACTTTCCCACATGATACTTCACCTGCCATCTTCTTGCTCAATCACAGAACCTGCTTCGATCCATTTCCAGTTCCTTTAATTCCTTGTCACAGCTTATTACCCCCCCCACCACCCCCCACCCACCACGACCACCACCCCCAGCTTTGCATCATCAGCAATCTTGGATAATGTACATTCGGTCCCTGCAACTGTCATTGATATAGATTGAAAATAAGTGAGGTCCAAGCAGTGATCCTTGCAGCATCCCACTAGTTACACACTGCCATCGCAAAATGACCCCTTTATTCTGACTCTCTATTTTCTGTTCGTTGACCAATCCTCAATCCTTGTCAATATTTATCGCAATCTCATGAGTCTAAATCTCTTTAAACAACCTACTTTGTGACATATTTTCGAATGCTTTATGAAAATCTATGTATACTGCAAGTACCTATTCCCCCTTATCTACCCTGCTAGTTACAACCACAACACAAAAAATTCAAATATGATTTCCCTTTGATAAAACCATGTTGCCTCGGCCTAAACATATTGTGATTTTCTCTTTGCTAACTAGTCCGCAGTTCTCTGGTTTCTCTCTCCGTCCTTTCCGGAACAGCAGGGGTTACATTTCCTATCTTCCAATCCACGGACACCATTCCAGGGCCCAGGGAATTCGAAATTCATGGCTACATGGAGTGGTGCTCGAACCCAGCAGACACAGATTTATTGGATATTAAATCCGACACTACAACCACTCTGCCATCCTGGTATACGGAAGACCTTTAATAAAATGGAATCGAATGTGACCTGGGTGACATCTGGCCTTGTACAATTTACAGTTCCTATTATTCACTCATCCTAAACAACTTAATTGGAAGGCTTTGTCAACTGGAACACAATCTATTCCCTTCAGCATCTTATGAACCTCAATCTGACCACCCCTCAGTCTACACTTCTCTAAGGTGTAGATTTCCAACTCTTTTAATTCCTCTTGCTAACTAAGGTGTCCCGTGCTGGGAATTAGTCTACTGGCCCTCCTCTGCACCCTGTCCAAAGCCACAATATCACCCACCATGTGAGGAGACCATGATGGAACACAATGTTCCAAGTGAAGCCTGACCAAGGTCTTGGGCCATATAAAATACAGTCCACTGAGTATGAGCAGATTTTATAGGAGGGAGGAAGTTCCTGAGGGTGGGTTACCATGTTGATGACAGCAGCCGGCTCAGCTAGTTGGGCACTGAGGTAGGTGGTAATTTAATAGCCAGTTCAATGCTTCACAACTCTGTTCTCCTTGTTCTACACAACTAGACCTACCCACATCAATGTCTCACCCTTCGGGATGTATTCCTGCCTGGGAACCCCTTCCAGCTTCCCTCTGGGATGTTCTCCCCTCGATAGCTGAGGTTAGCCGCTAGCCGAGGCTCCGACAGTGCCTTGATCTTTATGGTGGTGTTCTGCAACAACAGGGTCAACCTACCAGCTTTTGCACTGGAGACTGTCCTGTCTTGGATGCACAGTTGTAGTAATAGTCTGGTACGGGTGTGATGTGTGGTCAGTGTCACCACCTGACTTCCTGCATGCACGGTGAAATGTTTCACTGGCGAGAAGGTGGCCTGTAGATGCTCACATATTGAATATCCCTTTTCTACCTCTGTCAGTACCCACGACGGGTATGCTACCAGCCGCTGGAGGTTGTGTACCTCCTGCATAAGGACTGTGCTTAGGCTGGTGTCACTTTCTGCAACTTCCAGAGTAAATTCCCTGGACGGGACCACCATACCCAGTGCAAGGGCTGACGGTAAATCTCCTTTCAATTGGTGAAAAGGATCCTCACATTGTGGTGTCTACCCCAGTCTGCTCCCTTCTTAAGCAGGGCTAACAGTGGCACTAAGCTCTCACCATAATCCTCAATGAACTCCCTACAGAAATGATCAGAGGGCTGGCACCGATCCCGGGCAGTTAAGCACCTCAATGGTTTCTTGTCTCACCTGATCTATGGGCCGTTCCCCCGGTCTAATCACGAAGCGTCGAAATTGGACTTCCTTCTATCTATCTGCCCCTTCCTGAGGTTCACTTTAAAACAATTCTGCCTGGAGTTCCTAATGGTCCACTTTAGAGTCCGAGAAGAGGAACAAGTTGCCCATATATTGGATGAGGTGGTCCGGACAAATAATCCTTGCAGAATACCAAATCTAGAATGGTGGAAGATGCAGGGGCTGTTATAGAAGCACTGCAAAAACATGTCCAGGTATTTTAGTGACCTTTAAAGGTGAAAGCAAATTTTGTGTCCTCCTTCCTTCCCTGGATGGATCAAAACTCATTCGCTACATCTAACACAGTAAACATCTGGGCATCGGCCGGGACAGTGGCTATCATGTCTGCCACAGTGGCAACCATGGGAGCACAAGCCGCATTTTTCTTATTCAACATCCGATAGTCCACTGTCATCCTCCATGACCCATCCGGTTTCTTCATGGCCAAATGAGAGAATTGACATGAATAGCTTTCAGTCGGAGAGCTCCCTGTTCCATTACAGATTTCACTGCTTTCTCTAAGTCGTCCTCTGCCTCTTTCAGGCAGGTGCATTATTTCTAGCTTCCTCGTCTACCGACACCTATGTCCCGGCCACCCTCCCATAATCAGATGCTCTGCTCCCCAATTAAGTCTTTATTTTGAAAGGGGTATGCTGTATCAGGGCATCAGGGTCATCCGATCTCAATGAGGCGATGGGCCGCCTTTTCAGGGTTCTCCCCGGGAAGACCACAATCCTGTCTTCTCCTGCTATTGCTCCCCACAAGCAATTATTCCCCATATCTATCACCACCTGGTGGCAGAGCATCCGGTCTGCTCCCAAAACTCCTACTCCTGTTTCTCACCGCTTGGCCAGAATACAGGTCCATTTAGTAATCAGAGATCTGACGCAGACCTGTAAGGTTTTGGATACCATCCCAGCCACAGAGTCAACTGTGAAACTCTCTAAAGTGTGAGGATATCCATTGGACCATGGTGATTTGACGGGGCAAGAAGATTAGGTAACTGTGTGGAAAGCTCCCTTATTTACCGAGTACCTACCCTCCTTCCCCTCCACCCAAGCCTCCAAACAGGGTCTCCCGTACTCGTCATGCCTGAGTGGACATTGTCACGGACATCTGCTATTTTTTCTCCTCTGATTGAAAGAAAGCCTGTGTGTGTGCTTTTAAGAATGCTAAGAAAAATCGGTACACCTTTTGGGGGAGGGGGGAGTGCGAACCTTCTGGAGACACAATGTACCAGAGCTGCATTTTTGGTTACCCTGAGCAACAGCATGTCACGTGGTACGATATGTTCATTTCGACTGTGTGTGGAGTTGGCAGGGACCGGTTTGAAGTAGTTGGTTCTGAGAGACTTGTCAGCGAGGAACTGAAGAGAAAAGGAGCTGTTGTATTCTCTCTGAAAAAACAAAAAATCTGCAAAGATACAAGCTAAATTAATTCCCCGAGCATGGAAGAAAAACTTTCCTTTTTCGAGAAATTATTTGTATTGCTGTGCTCATCATTGAAAGAACTGTTTACTGCTACTGCAACCAAACTGTTTGCTTATCGAGAACCAAATATTTTCATCAAATCCGGATGAAGACTTCGAGTGAACATTGTTTGTCTTCATTTCCAAAGACCTCATTCACAGGGAACATAAAGCACAAAAACTTACTCATTTATTTCATTCTGAACAGACAGCTAATCTTAAAAGCTACACCTTTTAAAAAGCAATCAATTCGTATTTTTGAATACATGAATGGGGTTGTTAGATGAAATTGAGAAGTTATAAGGTTGTTAGACATAACTTTTTCTTAATTGTGTTTAAGATGTAGTTTTTAATAAATAAATAGTTAATTTGTTGTTGTCTAAAGATACCTGGTTTGGCCTGCTTCATTCTTGGGATTTTAGAGTGTTTAATTTGGCTTTTTTTCCCGATTTGGTAAAATCTTAATAATATTCTGCGGCCTGTGGAGTGACGAGGCTGAATTAACAGTGTGTTGCTCCCACCGCGGTTGTAACATATTTAATTGGGGGCTCCTCTGTGATCAGGATCATATTTATTGGGGGGGATCAAGTTTGGAATCATATTAATTACTCGTCTCTGGGATAACACATCAATTGGGGTCTTGTGCCTGGCATCATATTAATTGCTCTCGCACCTGGGATCGTACTCATTGGAAACTCGATTGTTGGGATCCAAATCTAACTCCAAATGCATAAAACAAAAGTAACCAGGATTTTTACATAATAAGGTACAGTCTATGCCATTGTAATGGCAGAAGAAGAAGAAGATGAGGAACAAGATCATAGTAAGTCTAAGAGTGATGCAGTAGAATTGGCTAGAATTCAGTTGGAAACGAAAAAAGCTTGAAGTAGAAAAATAAATAGCTGTAAGAAAACTTGAAATGGAAAAAGAGGAAAGGCAGCAAGAGAGAGCATTTCTCAGAGAAAGTGAAAGAGAAGAAAGAGAATTTAGGTTAAAAGAGGTGGAACTAAGACAAAGGGGTGATCTTGACTCCAGGGAAAATTCAGATCAGGAAGAATCTGAATTCAGTCCAGGACCCAGCGAAAAGCTATTTAAATTTATACAAGCTCTTCCAAAGTTTGTGGAAAGGAACGTAGAGGCATTTTTCACATCTTTTTGAAAAAAATATCCAAACAGATGAAATGGTCAAAGGAAAGCTGGACACTGCTTATGCAAAGCAGGGTGGTAGGCAGAGCTGATGAAGTTTAAGCCATGATTCCTGAAGAGGCATATGCAGATTATGAGATGGCAAAAAAAGCTGTTCTCCGAGCGTATGAGTTAGTCCCTGAAGCTTACCGTTAGCATTTTTGGAACTTAAGGAGATTGGCTGGGCAGACAAATGTACAATTTGAGAGGGTTACCAAATTAATTTTGACCATTGGATACAGGCAGTCAAGTTGGAAACGACATATGAGAACCTTCGAGAGTTGATTCTCTTGAAGGAATTTAAAAACTGCGTCCCTTCAGTAGTGAGAACTCATGTAGATAATCTGGAAGTTTTGAAATCTAGGCATGCAGCATGAATTCGAGCTTGTGAATTAGCCAAAACCCTTTGCCCATCACCC
The DNA here is from genome assembly GCF_036365525.1 of Heterodontus francisci. Classification (NCBI taxonomy): domain Eukaryota; kingdom Metazoa; phylum Chordata; class Chondrichthyes; order Heterodontiformes; family Heterodontidae; genus Heterodontus; species Heterodontus francisci. Next base: position 8,748,596 of record NC_090380.1, on the reverse strand, counting down.
CCATAAACCTGAGAAGGATAAAAAGTGGGAGAATGAAATGAAGGCAGTGGCCAGGGGGATGAAGGAGCAGCTGGGAATGCCCTAGGATCACCTCCTCAGGCCAGAAAGGAAGAATGCTGATGGTAGAGGTGCGGTTTGCAAGCTGAAGTTCTATCATTGCCACAAAATAGGTCATCTTCGATTAGCATGATGGAAATTGCAAGGAAACCCCATAGGACCTGTTGGGGTATGCAAAGCTAATGCAGAGGAGAAAAAACTCTGACTGAGAGTATAGTAGACCAGACTATAGCTTTAACAGAAGCTGTAAAGCTGGATACAAAAGCTAAAGAGAGTGTACAGGTTCAGAACAAAATACCTGAAATTTATGATGATTGTTTGTCAAAGGGTAAAGTAACTCCATGTCCTGTAAGTGAGGCAGGAAAATCTATCGTTATTCTTAGGGATACAGGGGCACCCAAGCACCCCTGCTGGGGAAATATATAATATTTCCACCAGAGAGTGCCTTGAACGCTGAAGTTCTAGTCCATGGAATTGGTGGGGAGTATATACCCGTACCTTTATATAAAATATGCCTAGAGAGTGTCACAATATCTGGGATAGTAACTGTGGGAGTTTTCCAGTAGAGTAGGGGGTATTTATCTACTCCTAGGAAATGATTTGGCGGAATCAAAAGTATCAGTTTCTCCTATAATTACAATGGAAACAAGTGAAATTAAGGAAACAGAGCAATTGCAGAAACAAGTTCAGGGAAAATTTCCTGCATATCTATTCAACCGAACAATGTTTAAACAGGATCCGTTGTCAGAGGTAAAAGTGGCACTACAAACAGATAGCGAAGCACCTGAAACCTTATTTGGGGATTTAGATAATCCAAATGAGATGTTTAACAGATCTTCTATCATTGCAGTACAGCAAGCTGATCCAGCAAAATACTGAATAGCACAGACGGCTCCGACAGATGCTGAGGTGAAAGGAGTTCCAGAAGGTTATTATATGGACTACGGAGTTTTGAGGAGAGAATAGAGACTGAATCGTAGTCCTGCGAATGAAGACTAGACAGCTGTTTAACAGATCGCCAGGGATAATTAAGGTGAGTACATGACATTCTTTTTGCAGGACATAGGGGAATTCGGAAGACCAAATCAGACCTAAGAAAATATTTCTACTGGCTGGGTCTTACAAAGGATGTGAGACAATTTTGTAGGGCATGTCAAATTGTGCAAAAACTGAAACCTCCCAGAAAACCGATACGACTAGTTCCCATACCAGTGATTGAGGAACTAACTAGCAGGATATTGGTAGACTGTGGAAGACCCTTGCCAAAAACAAAATCTGTACATCAGTACATACTTACCATCATGGATATGGCTACTCAATTTCCAGAGGCCATTCATTTGAGGACAATTATCACTAGAACAGTAGTGGAAAAATTAACCCAATTCTTTGCAGGTTATGGGTTAACACTTGAATTTCAATCAAATCAAGGTTCTAATTTTATGTCGAAGATATTTCAAGAAGTCAAACGCAATTTGGGGATTAGACAGTTGAAATCTTCGGCATATCACCGACAGTCACAGGCAGCTTAAGAGAGATACCATCAAACTCTCAAAACAATGATTAGAGCAGACTGTCATGACTATTCGAATGACTGGATTAAAGTACTAGACCTTCTTTTATTTGCCACCGGGGACTCGCCGAATGAGTCTACAGGATTCAGTTCTTTCGAATTGGCTTACAGACAAGAAGTAAGAGGTCCTCTAAAACTCATAAAAGACAGATTCTTGGAACAAAAGAATGACTCTTCCATACTGGACTATGTATCTGTGTTCCGGGAAAGGCTCACTAAAGCTTGTGGTGTGGCTCAAGAACACCTCAAAGCATCCCAAGCCAATATGAAAAAAATCGGTGGACAAGAATATAAAAGCCCACGATTTTCAGCCAGGGGATGGCCTATTGGTGTCATTATCATGACAGGGAGAACCATTAAACGTACAGTTCAGCAGGCCATATACAGTGATCAAAAAAGTGGGTAAGGTAGATTTCTTGATTTACACCCCTGATCAGTGGCGCAGTGGTTAGCACTGCAGCCTCACAGCTCCAGGGACCCGGATTCGATTCTGGGTACTGCCTGTGCGGAGTTTGCAAGTTCTCCCTGTGTCTGCGTGGGTTTCCACCGGGTGCTCCGGTTTCCTCCCACAGCCAAAAGACTTGCAGGTGATAGGTAAATTGGCCATTGTAAATTGCCCCTAGTGTAGGGAGGTGATAGGGAATATGGGATTACTGTAGGGTTACTATAAATGGGTGGTTGTTGGTCGGCACAGACTCGGTGGGCCGAAGGACCTGTTTCAGTGCTGTATCTCTAAATAAAATAAAATAAAATCACCGGAAGAAGAACCAGTTGTTTCACATCAATATGTTAAAGCAATATTATTGCAGGGAGGAGGATAAGCCAGTATAGTTATGCCAGGTATTCAGGATTGTTGAGAAGGAAAAGGATAGCGAAGATGAGGCAGAAACAGACCTAGAAAATTCTCAGATTGAACCTCCAACTATCAGATTAGTGAATACAGAAATGCTATGAAAATTGGACGACAGGCTTTTGCACTTAGAGTCAAAACAGTCCTAAGCAGGATTTTCACAACATTTAAAGGAGTTTGTAGTGATAAGACAGGATGTACAGCGTTAGCCACACATGATGTGGCTATAGGGGGAACCGTACCTTTAAAACAACACCCTTCCCGCTTGAGTCCAGACAGACAGGCCCAGGTGAAAGCAGGGATCCAATCCATGCTGGAAAATTAGAACATTACAGCGCAGTACAGGCCCTTCGGCCCTCGATGTGGTGCCGACCTGTGAAACCATCTGACCTACATTATTCCATTTTCATCCATATGTCTATCCAATGATCACTTAAATGCCCTTAAAGTTGGCGAGTCTACTGCTGTTGCAGGGAGGGCGTTCCACGCCCCTACTAATCTCTGAGTAAAGAAACTACCTCTAACATCTGTCCTATATCTATCACCCCTCAACTTAAAGCTATGTCCCCTCGTGTTTGCCATCACCATCCGAGGAAAAAGACTCTCACTATCCACCCAATCTATACCCTCTGATTATCTTATATGTCTCTATTAAGTCACCTCTCCTCCTCCTTCTCCAACGAAAACAACCTCAAGTCCCTCAGCCTTTCCTCGTAAGACCTTCCCTCCATACCAGGCAACATCCTAGTAAATCTCCTCTGCACCCTTTCCAAAGCTTCCACATCCTTCCTATAATGCGGTGACCAGAACTGCACGCAATACTCCAGGTGCGGTCTCACCAGAGTTTTGTACAGCTGCAGCATGACCTCGTGGCTCTGAAACTCGATCCCCCTACTAATATAAGCTAACACACCATATGCCTTCTTAAAAGCCCTATTAACCTGGGAGGCAACTTTCAGGGATTTATGTACCTGGACACCAAGATCTCTCTGCTCGTCTGCACTACCAAGAATCTTCCCATTAGCCCAGTACTCTGCATTCCTGTTACTCCTTCCAAAGTGAATCACCTCACACTTTTCCGCATTAAACTCCATTTGCCATCTCTCAGCCCAGCTCTGCAGCCTATCTATGTCCCTCTGTACCCTACAACATCCTTCGGCACTATCCACAACTCCACCGACCTTCGTGTCATCCGCAAATTTACTAACGTACCCTTCTACACCCTCATCCAGGTCATTTATAAAAATGACAAACAGCAGTGGCCCCAAAACAGATCCTTGCGGTACACCACTAGTAACTAATTTGATCAAACCTAGTAAAAGCTGGAGTTCACCAATAGCTCAAGTACAGAAACCTGACGGGTCAACCTGTTTTTTATAGACTATATAAAGTCAATGCGGTAACGAAGGCAGACTCCTATCCAATTCCACGTTTAGAAGACTGTATCAGTAGAGTGGGCAGTGTTAGGTTTCTTACCAAGTTCGACTTGTTAAAGGCATTCTGGCAAGTTCCTTTGACTCCTCAAACCAAAGAAATATCAGCTTTTGTAACACCTGATGGTCTTTATCATTGCCGGGTGATATCATTTGGGTTACAAAGTGCCTCTGCCGCTTTTCATAGATTAATGAATCATGTGGTAGAAAGCGTTCCCAGCTGTGTAGTGTATCTCGATGATGTATTGATATACTGTAACACTTGGCAAGAACACTTTAACCAGCTAAAAATTCTGTTTAAAAGTTACAAGCCGTGGACTCAGTAATAAATCTGACAAAAAGCAAATTCGGTAAAAGCAAGTGTAACTTACCTCGGACACATAGTGGTGCAAGGACAAGTATTGTGACAACGGCAAATGTACAAGCCTTAGTAGAGTTCCCTATCCCTAAATATAAACAGGGAATAATTATGCTTTTAGGGATGTGCGGTTTGTTCTTTGTTCTTTGTATGGAATTTTAGTACTGTGGCTGCTCTATTAAGTGATTTTCTACAAAAATGAATTAACAAAATGGTATGGTCAGATGAATGTCAGGCAGCTTTTGAAAAGCGACAGTCAATTTTAACTAAGAAACCAGTGTTGGCTGCTCCAAATTTAATTAAACCCTTTAAGGTAACAATTGATTCTCGTGACCTGGGGTTGTTGCAGTTCTATTGCAGGATGACCAATTGGACAGAGAGAAGCCAGTATGGTACTTTTCAGGAAAACTAAATTCTCATCAAAAGAAGTATTCCATTATAGAAAAAGAAGCATTAGGACTTTTGCTGGCTCTCAAACATTTTGAGGTATATGTCCACCAGGACTATAAAGAAATACTAATATATACAGACCATAAACCGTTAACGTTTGCTGAAAAGTTTAAAAAACCGACATGCTAGAATTTTTAGATGGAGTTTGTTTTTACAGCCTTATCATCTAAAAGTTGTTCATAATTTGGAGGAAAATATTATCACCAGCGCTTTGTAACAAATTTAATGATGTTAACTCAAATAGATGGCTATTGTATACAAAAAATGTTGTAAATTATTAGCAGAGTGAATGGTTTGTGAATGGGGAAAAAAGTGTGTTTTTCCAATTTCTATTTTTCTTTGGATTGTACTGAAATGCATTTTGGGAATAGCGTTTCATTTTGCCAAGGGCGGAGGTGTCATCAACTTGTATTATTTTTTCTCCTCTGATTAAAAAAAAACTGTGTACCCGCTTTTAGGACGTTTAAAAAAACACAACCCGTTTTAGAGAGGAGAAATTTCTGGAGACACAGTGTACCACAGCTACATTTTTGGTTACCCTGTGCAACAGCAAGTCACATGGTATGATGTGACAATTTTAACTGTGTGTAGAGCTGGCAGGGACTGGTTTGAAGCAGTAGGTTCTGAGAGAGTTTGAAACAAGGAGCTGAAGAGAAAAGGAGCTGTTTTATTCTCTCTCAAGAAAAAAAAAATCGACAAAGATACAAGCCAAGTTAATTCCTTGAGCAAGGAAGAAAGAAAGGAAGAACAGCTTTTCATTTTCAACAAATTATTTGTATTGCTGTGCTCATCGTCGAAAGAACTGTTCACTGCTTCTGCAACCGAAATGTTTGCCTATCAAGAAGATAATGTTTTCATCAAATCCGGGAAGCAAAAAACTTACTTATTTATTTAGAACAGAGGGCTAATCTTAAAAACTGCACTTAAAAAAAATGTTACTTTTGATGTGCATGAATGTGGAAGTTGGATTAAATTGAGAAGTTGTAAGGTCTTTAGACATAAGTTTATCTTAATAGTGTTTATGATTTTTAAATAATAAATAGTTAGTTTGTTGTTGTCTAAAGATACCCGCTTTGGTCTGCTTCATTCAGGGGATACTGGAGTGTTAAATGTGGCTGTGTTTTTGTATTTTTCAATGAACTGTAAGGCTCTTAAAAGAGGGCCTCATTTCCCCGTACTGAGTATCAATGGCATGCAACAAACTTTGGATATAATTTCCACTTCATATGGAACACCTTTATTAACTCACTATGTAATAGTATTTACTGACAACATTAGACCCGTTGACAGAAACTTGTTCCTTGGTGGTCAGTTCCGCTGAGCGATGTCTTTCACATGGCTTCTTGTGACTGACCAAGTCAGGCTTCCTGGCTGCAGCAACAATATCCTTCTGAACGGTGGCTTTAAACCACTTTCTGACACTGGTTCTTCAACGTATAAGGTAATGTTTTGAATTAGGTCATCCAATTGGGTTTCAGTGCCTTATCAATCCGAGCTGGCTATGCAAGACTGCCTGCATGTGGTCATATGCTGTTCTCAGCATGAGGCGTTATTAGGTGCATACCACCCTTGCATCTTTATAAGACAAGAAATGAACAATTAACACATATTTCAAAAGATCTTTGTCCCTGAGTGTGGTTTTAGGCTGGCTCTTTGATGTTCCAACAGTGCAGGTTATCACATCAGTGTCATTCCCTGATACGACTGTTTATGTGTGTATATGTGTAGGGCTCCTAGTTGACTTACATTGTCTATTATTTTTAAGAAGTCCAATATGATCCACTGCAATGATCTCCTCAGTCAGGATTCTTCTCCCTTCATCCCTATGCCCTTCATAGAAACATAGAAAATAGGAGCAGGAGTAGGCCATTTGGCCCTTCGAGCCTGCTCCACCATTCATTATGATCATGACTGATCATCCAACTCAGTAATCTGTTCCCGCTTTCACCCCATACCCTTTGATCCCTTTCACCCCAAGAGCTACATCTAACTCCTTTTTGAAAACATTCAATGTTTTGGCCTCAACTGCTTTCTGTGGTAGCGAATTCCACAAGCTCACCGGGTGAAGAAATTTCTCCTCATCTCAGTCCTGAAAGGTTTACTCCATATCCTTAGACAATGACCCCTGGTTCTGGACTCCCCCCCCATCGGGAACAGCCTTCCTGCATCGACTATGTCTTCACCACCCGGGTGAGATCCATAACCTGGTCCACACCACACCGCACCGCACCAGGGTACCTATGAACGAAAAGACAGGCGATATTAATAAATGCCTCACAGCATAACAAAACTACAAGAAATATCCAAATGCCTTACAAAATGATAAAGAAAAAGAAAATAGAATATGAAAGTAAACGAGTGAGAAACATAAAAATGGACTGTACAAAGTATGAAGGTGTAAAAAGAAAAAGATTAACAAATGCTAATGTGGGCCAACTGCATGAGAACAAAGAAACAAAAGAACAAAGAACATTACAGCACAGGAACAGGCCATTCGGCCCTCCAAGCCTGTGCCGATCTTGATGCATGCCTAAACTAAAACCTTCTGCACTTCCAGGGACCGTACCCATCTATTCCCTTCCTATTCATGTATTTGTCAAGATGCCTCTTAAACGTCGCTATCGTACCTGCTTCCACCACCTCCCCTGGCAACAAGTTCCAGGCACTCACCACCCTTTGTGTAAAGAACTTGCCTCGCACATCCCCTCTAAACTTTGCCCTTCCCACCTTAAACCTATGTCCCCTAGTAACTGACTCTTCCACCCTGGGAAAAAGCTTCTGACTATCCACTCTGTCCATGCCGCTTATAACTTTGTAAACCTCTGTCATGTCGCCCCTCCACCTCCGTCATTCCAGTGAAAACAATCCGAGTTTATCCAACCTCTCCTCATAGATAATGCTCGCCAGACCAGGCAACATCCTGGTAAACCTCTTCTGTACCCTCTCCAAAGCCTCCACATCCTTCTGGTAGTGTGGCGACTAGAATTGCACACAATATTCTAAGTGTGGCCTAATTAAAGTTCTGTAGAGCTGCAGCATGACTTGCCAATTTTCATACTCTATGCCCCGACCGATGAAGGCAAGCATGCCGTATGCCTTCTTGACTACCTTATCCACCTGCGTTGCCACTTTCAGTGACCTGTGGACCTGTACGCCCAGATCTCTCTGCCTGTCAATACTCCTAAGGGTTCTGCCATTTACTGTATACTTTCCACCTGCATTAGACCTTCCAAAATGCATTACCTCACATTTGTCCGGATTAAACTCCATCTGCCATTTCACCGCCCAAGTCTCCAACCGATCAGTATCCTGCTGTATCCTCTGACAATCCTCATCATTATCCGCAACTCCACCAACCTTTGTGTCGTCCGCAAACTTACTAAACACCCAGCGACATTTTCCTCCAAATCATTTATATATACTACAAACAGCAAAGGTCCCAGCACTGATCCCTGCGGAACATCACTAGTCACATCCCTCCACTCAGAAAATCACCCTTCCACTGCTACCCTCTGTCTTCTATGACCAAGCCAGTTCTGTATCCATCTTGCCAGCTCACCTCTGATCCCGTGTGACTTCACCTTTTGTACCAGTCTGCCATGAGGGACCTTGTCAAAGGCTTTACTGAAGTCCATATAGATAACATCCACTGCCCTTCCTTCATCAATCATCTTCGTCACTTCCTCAAAAAACTCAATCAAATTAGTAAGACACGACCTCCCCTTCACAAAACCATGCTGCCTCTCGCTAATAAGTCCATTTGTTTCCAAATGGGAGTAAATCCTGTCCCGAAGAATCCTCTCTAATAATTGCCCGACCATTGACGTAAGGCTCACCAGCCTATAATTTTCTGGATTATCCTTGCTACCCTTCTTAAACAAAGGAACAACATTGGCTATTCTCCAGTCCTCTGGGACCTCACCTGCAGCCAATGAGGATGCAAAGATTTCTGTCAAGGCCCAAGCAATTTCTGCCCTTGCCGCCCTCTGTATTCTGGGGTAGATCCCATCAGGCCCTGGGGACTTATCTACCTTAATGTTTTGCAAGACGCCCAACACCTCCTCCTTTTTGCTAATGAGATGACTGAGACTATCTACACTCCCTTCCCTAGGCTCATCATCCACCAAGTCCTTCTCCTTGGTGAATACTGATGCAAAGTCCTCATTTAGTACCTCGCCCATTCCCTCTGGCTCCACACATAGATTCCCTTCTCTGTCCTTGAGTGGGCCAACCCTTTCCCTGGTTACCCTCTTGCTCTTTAAATATGTATAAATAGCCTTGGGATTTTCCTTAATCCTGTTTGCCAATGACTTTTCATGACCCCTTTTTGCCCTCCTGACTCCTTGCTTAAGTTCCTTCCTACTGTCTTTATATTCCTCAAGGGATTCGTCTGTTCCTCGCCTTCCAGCCCTTATGAATGCTTCCTTTTTCTTTTTGACGAGGCTCACAATACCCACGTTATCCAAGGTTCCCGAAACTTGCCAAACTTGTCTTTCTTCCTCACAGGAACATGCTGGTCCTGGATACTAATCAACTGACGTTTGAAAGACTCCCACATGTCAGATGTTGATTTACCCTCAAACAGCCGCCCCCAATCTAAATTCTTCAGTTCCTGCCTAATATTGTTATAATTCGCCTTCCCCCAATTTAGCACCTTCACCCGAGGAATACTCTTATCCTCATCCACAAGTACCTTAAAACTTACGGAATTATGGTCACTGTTCCCGAAATGCTCCCCTACTGAAACTTCGACCACCTGGCCGGGCTCATTCCCCAATACCAGGTCCAGTACGGCACCATCCCTTGTTGGACTATCTACGTATTGTTTCAAGAAGCCCTCCTGGATGTTCCTTACAAATTCTGCCCCATCGAACCCCGAGCATTAAGTGAGTCCCAGTCAACATAGGGGAAGTTAAAATCACCCACCACTACAACACTGTTACCTTTGCATCTTTCCAAAATCTGTCTACATATTTGCTCCTCTACCTCCCGCTGGCTGTTGGGAGGCCTGTAGTAAACCCCGAACATCGTGACTGCACCTTTCCTATTCCTGAGCTCCACCCATTTTGCCTCACTGCATGACCCCTCTGAGGTGTCCTCCCGCAGTACAGCTGTGATATTCTCCTTAACCAGTTATGTAACTCCCCCACCCCTTTTACATCCCCCTCTATCCCGCCTGAAGCTTCTAAATCCTGGAAAATTTAGCTGCCAATCCTGTCCTTCCCTCAACCAAGTCTCTGTAATAGCAACAACATCATATTTCCAAGTACTAATCCAATCTCTAAGTTCATCTGCCTTACCTGTTATACTTCTCGCATTGAAACAAATGCACTTCAGACCACCAGTCCCGCTGTGCTCCGCAACATCTCCCTGCCTGCTCTTCCTCTTAGTCTTACTGGCCTTATTTACTATGTCCTCCTCATTTATTTCACTAGCTGTCCTACTGCTCTTGTCCCCACCCCCCGCCACACTAGTTTAAACCCTCCCGAGTGACGCTAGAAAACCTTGCAGCCAGGATATTAGTGCCCCTCCAGTTTAGATGCAACCCGTCCTTCTTGTACAGGTCCCATCTGTTCCTGACTCCATCCTGAGTATATACAACGGTGTCGCCACCTCTCCTGGTTTTGTCCTGCTGATGGGAAAAGACATACCTGGGGATGGTGATGGTGGTGTCTGGGACATTGTCTGTAAGGTATGATTCCGTGAGTATGACTATGTCACACTGTTGCTCTCCCAACTTTGGCACAAGCCCTCAGATGTTAGTAAGGAGGACTTTTCGGGGATGACAGGGCTGGGTTTGCCTTATTGTTTCCACTGCCTAGGTCGATGCCGGGTTGTCCATCTGGTTTCATTCTTTATTGATCTCGTAGCGGTTGGATGCAACTGATTGGCTTGCTAGGCCATTTCAGAGGCCATCGTCAATAGGTCTTGCAGTGTGGCGCATTTGTGTGCACTGGAAGCTCCATACATTAATTCACAGGGCCCTATTCTTTGCAGAAAGAAAGAATATTGGCAAACATTGTGCTTGTTTCAGCAGAACAAAGTAAGTGACAGCCATTTGCTGGTTCATTCCTCAGGGCAATGCCTTAACCAATCACGCTATCTAGTTTAAATGTTAAACAAAGCTTGGCAATTAACTGCTAGTCATCATAAACCGGTGAATTCACCGTGGCTATTTTTTTCACCATCGCAGTTCACGTGCCAATCAATCAGTCCTCTCTTCTCATGCAGTATAATTTGTTGTTTCCCTTACATTGGTTATTCTTGCGATTGTCCTGATGGGTGCAAGACGAAAAGCTTCGACAACACGTCTCTATTTTTAGCAATGTCAGAAAATACTTCACATCTGTTTCAGTTGGTGCAGATCAATAAGAAACAGAACAACACAACTGCAATTCACTTTTTACACTCAGTGAATGACATCTTCACTCAACAGCAAAATTCAGCTCCTTTATCACTGTTCACATACATAAAACATGAAGGCAGCTCTGTGGAGTGCAGAAAGCAGTCACCTGAAAGAATTATTTCAAAGTAGAACTGGCTTGATCCACTCTGGTGAGTGACCCACACTCAGTACAATTCAAGAGTGACAGGTACTCCAAGTAATACATGGCCACTGGGATGAGGTTTTCCACTCCTTTTAGTGGCCTGCACTCAGACAATTCTACAGTGATAGACGCTCCCAGAAATACATGGTTACGGGGATCACGTATCCCAATCCGGTTAGTGATCCACAGTCAGTGCAATTCTACAGTGACAGATAATCCCAATAATACATGGTCATTGGGGTCAGTCTTTTCCAGCCTGTCGTGTTCTAGTGTTTTGAAATTGCATTGTGCATTGGGTACTCTAGACGCTGCTGTAAAACACACATGCTAGCAAAAAGAAATTGAAAGGAAGGTAGAATAAAAGAGAAGCCTGCTCAGTTGCTGCTGTCTTTGTCTCTCTGGCTTTGCTTCACATCCTCAAACAAACTCGGCTAAACCTCACTCATGTCCCGAAGGCACCATACTCTCCCGTTAGTGAATCACACTCAGTACATTTATACAGTGACAGTTAGTCCCAGTAATAATACATGTTCACTGGGATGAGGTGTTCCACTTCGGTCAGTGAACCAGACTCAGTACATTTCGACAGTGAAAAATACACCCAGTAATACCTTCGCTCATCAATTTACTTGTGCTGAGGTCTTATTCAACAGCACACAATGTTCAAGTAAAGGCAATAACTTGAAAACACAGCAAGACTGTGAGTTCCAAACTCTTGCTTAATTTTAGCTGAGGCAATGTAATAGAACTGAAGATATAATTCAGCAGATTTGACTTAATGAAATGATATCACTGATCTGGTGTTTGTATAACAGTTACCAGTAGACCAACATGCAACATTATTAGTCACAGACCAAAACAAGAGACCAGCTCACACACAAATTTACACAACTTCAATGGTTATAGTAACTTACCAGGAACACCAATGACGGCAAGGATAATGTAGTATATTTCCTGGAAACTGCTAATTGGTTGATGCATTTTCTGTGTGAAGTGATTGTCTCTGCATTAAACTCTGAGACGATTGCATCCCAGAGATTTTAATTTATACTGAAGTGCACAAACAGATTACAATCGGCAATTTAAGTCCCTAAAGTGATGGACTATATTTAGTATAAAGACTGAATTTAAACAACCCAAGACTCGACTGTTTTGATCACATTAATTCACTCATGATAATTAGAAGCTGCATTCTGCGAACAATAGTGATGTTCCTTGAAACACAATCACACACATCTGCATTTCACATTCTGCTGTGACCAGTCAGCAATTAATTTCCTAATGTTAGTGTGCTCTCTCAGGGCTGTTATACTGTATTCTGGGATGTTGCTATTTGCTTTAACTGCCACCATTCAGTTAAATGGGGCAGCACAGTGGCGCAGTGGTTAGCACCGCAGCCTCACAGCTCCAGCGACCCGGGTTCGATTCCGGGTACTGCCTGTGTGGAGTTTGCAAGTTCTCCCTGTGTCTGCGTGGGTTTCCTCCGGGTGCTCCGGTTTCCTCCCACATGCCAAAGACTTGCAGGTTGATAGGTTAATTGACCATTATAAATTGCCCCTAGTATGGGTAGGTGGTAGGGAAATATAGGGACAGGTGGGGATGTGGTAGGGACATGGGATTAGTGTAGGATTAGTATAAGTGGGTGGTGGATGGTCAGCACAGACTCGGTGGGCCGAAGGGCCTGTTTCAGTGCTGTATCTCTAAACTAAACTAAACTAAAACTAAATAATCAAAGAAGGAAATTGTGCATTTGGACTCTCAAACAAATACAGACTATCAAACTTACAAACTTATGAAGACCCTCAAACTAACACAGACCCTTAAAAGATTACAGTCCCACAAACTGATACAGCCCTGCAAATTAATACAGCCACTCAAACTAATACATAGACTCAAGCGGATAAATAACCTCAAAATAATACAGCCCATTAAATTAATACAGTCACTCAAACTCATAGAGCCCTGAAATTATTATCTTTCCTCAAACTAGCACAGCACTTCAAATTAATTGATCCCTTCAAACTAATACACCCTCCAAACTGATACAGCAGCACAAATTAATACAGTCCCTCAAACTAATACCGCATCTCAAACAAATACAGTTCATAGCACCATAGGGAATAGGAGCAGGGTAGGCCATTCGGCCCTTTGAGACATCTCGATCATGGCAGATCTTCTACCTCGACGCTATTTTCCAGCCCTTTCCCCATATCCCGTGATATCTCGAAATCCATCGATCTTTGTCTTGAATGTACTCAATGACTGATCCTCCCGGGTGGAGAATTCCAAGCATTCGCCACCCACCAAGTGAAGAAAATTCCTGCTCATTTCATCCAAAATGGCCCACTTCTTATCGTGAGGCTGTGTCCCTTGGTTCCAGACACCCCGGCCAAGAGAAGCATCCTTCCTATATCTACCCTGTCGAGTTCTGTAAGAATTTTGTATGCCTCAAAGCGATCACCGCTCATTCTTCAAAGGCTCCGTTTGTTGACAACGCTACCACTAGGTAGTGCTGCAGTGGGACACACACAAATGCAGCCTGTACCACCAAAAGACTGACAGTCTGCGACGTCAGCAGCTGCCAGGACTAAAGATGGCACTGCTCAAATAATCACACGAAGGCAACCTAAACACAATGGCAGCACACAATGGTGGGGGTGGGGGGGGGAGAGAGCGAGCGAGCGGGTTGGGGGGAAAGGGGGAGAGAGTGAGCGGGTGGGCCGGGGGGAGGGAGGGAGAAAGCGTGCGTGCGGGCTGGGGAGGAGAGACCGAGCGGGCGGGCTGGGGCATTGAGAGCGGGCGAGCAGGCACAGGGGTAAGAGTGAGCGGGCAGGCTGGCGAGGTGGAGGAGGAGGAGAGCGCACCGCCCGCCACCACCAAGGTCTTTGGCCGCGCTCTCCCCACTTCCCCCACCCTCTCCCCGCTTACCCCACCCCCGCTCTCTCCCTGCTTTCCACACCCCCGCGCTCTCCCTGCTTTCCACACCCCCGCGCTCTCCCCGCTTCCCCGACACTCTCCCCGCATCCCTTGCTCTCTCCCCCCTTCCCCCACCCCGGCTCTCTCCCCCCTTCCCTCACCCCCGCTCTCTTCCCACTTCCCCCACCCCCACTCTCTTCCCACTTCCCCCACCCCCGCTCTCTTCCCACATCCCCCACCCCCGCTCTCTCTCCCCTTCCCCCACCGCTGCTCTCTTCCGGCTTCTCCACCCCTGCTACTCTCCCTGCTTCCCCCACCCCCGCTCTATCCCCCTTCATCCCACGCCCACCTGCTCCCCACTTCCCCCACCCCTGTTCTCTCCCTCTTCTCCCACCCCCGTTCTCTCCCCCCTTCCCCCCATCCCGCTCTCTTCCAGCTTCCCCCACCCCTGCTATCTCCCCCTCTTCCCCCACCGCTGCTCTCTTCCCACTTCCCCTACCCCTGCTCTATCCCCCCTTACCCCACCCGTGCTCTCCCACCGCTTCCCACACCCCCACTCCTTCCCCCTTCCCCTACTGCTGCTCTCTACCCGCTTCCCCCACCCCCACTCTCTCCCCGCTTCCCCCACCCCCGCTTTCTTCCACTTCACCCACCGGTGCTCTCTTCCCGCTTCCCCCAACCCTGCTGTCTCCCCCCTTCCCCCACCCCCGCTCTCTCACCCCCTCGCCCCCTCTTCCCGCTTCCCCGACCCCTGCTCTCTCGCCCCTTCCCCCACCCCTGCTCTTTCTCCGCTTCCCCTACCCCCGCTCACTCCCCGCTTCCCACACCCCCGCCCCCTCCCCCTTCCCCCACTGCTGCTCTCTACCCGCTTCCCCCACCCCCATTCTCTCCCCGCTTCCCCCACCCCCGCTTTCTTCCACTTCACCCACCGGTGCTCTCTTCCCGCTTCCCCCAACCCTGCTGTCTCCCCCCTTCCCCCACTCCCGCTCTGTCCCCGCTTCGACCACCTCTGCTCTCTCCCCCTTCCCCCACCCCTGCTCGCTCCCCGCCTCCCCCGCCCCACGCTCTCCCCCCATCCTCACCCCCGCTCTCTCCCGCTTCCCCCACCCCCGCTCTCTGCACGCGCTCCTCGATGACATAATCTTCACTTGCGCCAACCAGTCCTGGCAACGCGGAACGCAGCCCATGTGCAGAGAGTAGGAGCCAATCTGCGCATGCGCGATGATTGGCGCTGTCTGATGATGTCAGCTGCCGGCTGCGTTGTCAATAATTACTGTGTTTCTTTCATATTACACAAACAGATTTCGAAAAAAAAAGCGAAGTCCCTGTTATGATGAGATATATATAACGCTGTGATTGAATTCAAACAATCCCAAGATTGGACGGTGCTGATCACATTAACTTACTCATGATAATTAGAAACTGTATTCTCCCAACAATGGTGATGTTCGTTAAAACACCATCACATACATCTGTATCTCTCACATTGATTCAGTGATGGCTTCCACTCTACTGTGACCGTTCAGTAATTAAATTCTTAATGCTAATGAGCCCTCTCAGAGCTACTGTACTGTATTCTGTAATGTGGCTGCACGTGTTAACTGTGACCATTCAGTTAAATAATTATAGAAGGTTATATTATATCTGGATCGTCAAACTGATACAGCCACTCAAACTAATATAGCCCCTCAGTCTAATACAGTTTCTCAACTAATACATCACCTCAAACCAATACAGCACATCAAGATCATATGGACCCTCAAAGCAACGCAGTCTATGACCCCTTGCCCCTGTGGGAATTCTGCAATGGAGCCGAAACCAATGCGCCATTGGGTCTGGCTCCCAGAGTCCGTTGTGAAGCCGACATAGTTACCAACCATCTAGTACAGGATATCGGTGACCTCCCTGATGCAGCAATGTACTGCTGACTGAGTGAGCCCATGACAGACTCCGTTCAGCCCCTGAAATGATACAGAAACATAAAAGTTAAGAGCCGCTGTCACTTTCAGGGCCAAAGGCATAGAATGTCCACCGAAGGCCATGGGACACTTTCCGTGTCCAGGGCAACCAATGTGCAGGAAGTGTCTCCAGCTTCAGCTACTCGAAGTCCGCATTTCCAATCTGGAGCGGTGGCTGGAGACACTGTTGAGCATCCTCGAGGCTGAGGTCATCGTGGATAGCACATACAGGGAGGTGGTCACACCGCAGGTAAAGACTGCTCAGACAGAAAGGGGATGGGTGACCCCCCAGACAGAGAAGACGCACTAGGCAGGTAGTGCAGGAGTCCCCGGGGTCAATCTCTCTTTCTAACAGATTTTCCACTTTTGATACTGTTGGTGAGGATAGCTTCTCAGAGAAATGCAGCAAGAGCCAAGTCTGTGGCACCACGGGGGGCTCAGCTGCACAGGAGGGGAGGAAAAGTATTGGGAGAGCTTTAGTGATAGAGGATTCTAACGTAAGGGGTACAAATAGGCATTTCTGTGGCCGCAAACGTGACTCTAGGATGATATGTTGCCTCCCTGGTGGTAGGGTCAAGGATATCACGGAGTGGCTGCAGGACATTCTGAAGGGGCACAGTGAACAGTCAGAGGTAGTGATACACATTGGCACTAAAGACATAGGTAGAAAGAAGGATGAGGTCCTGCAGCAGGAATTTAGGGATCTAGGTAGCAGATTAAAAAGCAGGACCTCAAAGGACCTCTGGATTACTCCCGGTGCCACGTGCTCGTGAGTATAGGAATAAGAGGATAGAGCAGATGAATGCGTGGTTGAGGACATGGTGCAGGAGGGAGGGCTTTAGTTTCCTGGATCAATGGGATTGTTTCTGGCAAAGATAGGACCTGTACAAGTTGGACGGATTGCACCGGAACCTGAACAGGACCAATATCCTTGCTGGGAGGTTTGCTAGTGCTGTTGGGGGGTGTTGGTGGGCGGGGGGGGGGGTTAAACTAATATGACAGGGGTTGGAATACAGAGTGGAGTTACATTAAGGGGTGATGCGCAGCCTAGTATAGAAGCGAAACAGAGTCTGTCAGGAAGGCAGAGCAAATATAAATCTGTTAAGGCACAAGTGAAAAATGCTAGGCTGCATCTATTTTAATGCACCGAGTCTTACTAGCAAAGCAGATGAATTGAGGGCGTTGATTAACACACAGGATTATGATATTATTGCTATCACAGAGACATGGTTGAGGGAGGGCAGGACTGGCAGCTCAATATTCCAGGGTATAGAATCTTCAGGCGTGACAGAGGAGGAGATAAAAGAGGGGGTGGCATCGCACTGTTGATCAAGGAGTCAATCACTGCAGTAAGGAGGGATGATATCTTAGAAGGTTCCTCAAATGAGACCGTATTGATAGAACTTAAAAAAAAAAGGGGGCAATCATTTGGCTGGGATTGCACTACAGACCTCCAAAAAGTCAGGGAGAGATGGAAAAGCAGTTATGTAGGCAAATCTCAGACAGGTGCAAAAATAATAGGGTAATAATAGTAGGGGATTACAACTTCCCCAATATCAACTGAAATAGTCTTAGTGCAAAAGGCTTAAAGGGGGCGGAATTCATAAAATGCATCCAGGAGAGATTTTTGAGCCAGTACGTAGAAAGTCCTCCAGGAGAAGGGGCAGTACTGGACCGAATCCTAGGGAATGAAGCCGGACAAGCAAAAGAAGTGTCAGTGGGGGAGCATTTTGGGGATAGTGACCATAACTCTGTAAGATTTAAGGTAGTTCTGGAAAAGGACAAACACGGACTGGAAATAAAGGTATTGAATTGGGGGAAGGCCGATTTCAACATGATAAAACGGGATCTGGCCAAAGTGGACTGGGAGCAGCTACTTGAAGGAAAGTCTACATCAGACCAGTGTCAGTCATTCAAAGAGGAAATAGTGAGAGTTGTGAGCCAACATGTACCCATTAAGGTGAAAGGTAGGACCAACAAGTCCAGGGAACCCTGGATGTCAAAGGATATCGAGGATTGGATCAGGAGAAAAGGAGGCTTATGGCAGAGGCCTTAGAGAAGTACAGAAAGTGTAGGGGGGTACAGTAAAAATTAATTAGGAGAGCGAAGAGGGGACACGAAAAAACACTGGCAGGCAAGATAAAGGAAAATCATGAGGCATTTTATAAGTATATTAAGGACAAGAGGAGAACCACGGAAAGAGCAGGGCTCATTAGGGACCAAGGTGGCAATCTGTGTTTGAAGCTAGAGGATATAGGTGAGGTTTTAAATGATTACTTTTCATCTGTGTTCACTATGGAGAAGGACGATGTAGGTGTGGAGATCAAGGAGGGGGACTGTGATATACTTGAACATAATAGTATTGAAATGGAGGAAGTATTGGCTGTTTTAGCGGGCTTAAAATGGTTAAATCCCCAGGCCCAGATGAGATGTATCGCAGGCTGTTATGTCAGGCAAGGGAGGAGATGACAGGGGTTCTGACATACATTTTCAAATCCTCTCTGGCCGCAGGACAGGTACCAGAGGACTGGAGGACAGCGAATGTGGTCCCACTTTTCAAGAAGGGTAGCAGGGATAAACCAGGTAATTACAGACCGGTGAGTCTAACATCAGGGGTTGGGAAACTTTTGGAAAAGATTCTGAGGGACAGGAATAATCTCCATTTGGAGAGGCAGGGATTAATCAGGGATAGTCAGCATGGCTTTGTCAGGGGCAGATCGTGTCTAACTAACTTGATTGAATTTTTCGAGGAGGTGTCTAGATGTGTAGATGAGGGTAAAGCAGTTGATGTAGTCTACATGGACTTCAGAAAGGCTTTTGATAAGGTGTACGGAGGGGGGAAGGGGATGGCATTATCGGGGGGACAATGCTGCATTCATGTCAGGAGGTGGGAGGGGATGGTATAACCGGGGGGCACAACTCTGCATTCGTTTTGCGATGAGGGAGGGGGTTGGTATTACCGGGGGGCACACCCTGCATTCGTTTAAGGAGGTGGGAGGGGGTTAGTGTTACCGGGGGCATAACTTTGCATTATTGTAGGGAGGCACCGCGTATCCTCCCTCCATAAAGGGGGCCACTCTCCGCCCTTGAATGCTTGTGGGAGTGAAGGAACAATGGCACTCCAGGAACTGTGTGTGGGGTACGGGCCGCAGATGGTAGGCGGTTAAAGGTAATGGCACTGGTGGGCCAATCAATACAACTGCAACAATGTGTATGTGTTCATGCTGAGACACTTGTCGTGGAAGCCAAGACTGGCAATACCATGGCACACCGCATATTTAATGCATGAATGCACCTGATGTACCAATCAACATCATTCTTTACCCTGTCAGGTGCCTTTGAAAGTACTGAAGGAACCAAGTTTAACTGCAATATTAAGATGGGAATGGGTCCACTCTGTATTTAATAATACACTTGCCGTGAGGAGCCATGTGCACCAGAGGCAGAACCAAGAGGCAGATGCGTGGAGGCCGCCGATCATGAGCAGCAGCAGCACTCAAGGTGAATTTATCACTACAGAACACCGCACATCTGGAGGTCCCACATGACATAGCTGCAGATGTCTGAGGGTCAGTATCAGAGGCGGCTGCAGATATCGAGAGAGACAGTGACACACCTCGGTGACCTGCTGAACAATGACCTGCAGCCTTTGGGCATCACTGGACATCCTATGCCTAAGGCCCTCAAAGAGACAGTGGCTCTTAACGTCTGCACCTCTGTATCATTTCAGGGACATACCAGACACCTTTCTTGGCTCACACAGTCAGCAGTGCACCACTGCATCAGGGAGGTCACTGATGATCTGTACTGAAGGGTCGGTTCGGTGACTATGTCTGCTTCAGGACGGACCCTGAGAGCGAGGCCCAGAGGGCCATCGGTTTCGGCACCACTGCAGGATTCCACAGGTGCCAGGGGTCATACACTGCACTCATGTGGCTATTGAGAATTGCGCCGGGTAACCAGCTGCATTTCTCATCTGAAAGAGGTCCACGCACTCAAGGTGTCGCTAGTATGTGATTACCATAAGCGCTTTATGCAAATCTGTGCCTGCTTTCCAGGCAGCTGCCATGACGCTTTCACTCTGTCCCAGTCCCAGGTGCCCTTGCTGTTCACTGAACTAGCTCACATCGAGGGGTGGTCTCTTGGAGACAAGAGTTAGCCCTTGCAGACATGGCTCCTGAGCCCAGTGAAAAATGCCACCACTTCTGCAGGGGAGAGATACAATGCCTGCCATAGAGTCATAGAGTCATAGAGTCGTACAGCATAGAAACAGGCCCTTCGGCCAACCACGTCCATGCCAATCATAATGCCTATCGATACTAATCCCACCTGCCTGCATTAATTCCATATCCCTCTATGCCTTGCTCATTCAAGCCCCTGTCCAGATACCTCTTAAATGTTGCTACTGTTACTGCCTCCACCACCTCCTCAGGCAGCTCATTCCAGATACCCACTATTCTTTGTGTGAAAAATTTACCCCTTTGATCCCCTTTAAACCTCCTCCCTCTCACCTTAATTCTATGCCCTCTAGTTTTACTCACCCCTACCATGGGAAACAGACTCTGGCTATCTACCCTATCTATGCCTCTCATAATTTTATATACCTCTATCATGTCCCCTCTCAGCCTCCTTCACGCCAGGGAAAACAGACCCAGCCAATCCAATCCCTCTTTATAACTCAAGCCCTCCAAACCAGGCAACATCCTTATTAATCTTTTCTGCACCCTCTCTAGCTTAATCACATCTTTACTGTAGTGCGGCAACCAGAACTGCACACAGTACTCCAAATGCTGCCTAACCAACGTACTGTACAACTGTAACATGACGTCCCAACTCTTGTACTCAATGCGTCGGCCGATGAAGGCAAGCATGCCATACTCCTTCTTCACCGAAGAAGGGTCACTGACCCGAAACGTTAACTCTGCTTCTCTTTCCACAGATGCTGCCAGACCTGCTGAGTGAATCCAGCATTTCTTGTTTTGGTCCTTCTTCACCACCCTGTCTACCTGTGTTGTCACTTTCAGGGAACTATGTACTTGCACCCCAAGGTGTCTTTGCTTAAGAACACTCCCCAGAGCCCTGCCATTCACTGTATATGTCCTGCCCATCACTTCGCACTTGTCTGCATTAAATTCCATTTGCCAATCCCTTGCTCACTTTCCCAGTTGATCAATATCCTGTTGTAACCTTAGAAAACCTTCTTCACTGTCCACTATACCACCAATTTTGGTGTCATCTGCAAACTTACTAATCATGCCCCCGATATTCTCATCCAAGTCATTAATATATATGACAAACAACAGAGGGCCCAGCACCGATCCCTGCGGCACACCACGAGTCACCGGCCTCCAATCTGAAAAAACACCAGGATACAAAAAGGTCTACACAAATGGGTGGCATGACACTGCAAAAAGTTAAATCACTAAACATTCTTCACTAATATGCGAGTCGTTTTTACTGTGTCAATGAAGTGTGCCAGCATGTCCCTATTGTGTCATGGAGCTACAAGCTGAAAATGTGATTCCGCTGCTTCTATTGATTGGTTGGTCCCCTACAGTACGAACCAGAAAGGATAGCTTGTATTGTTGCTCTTTGCTGTACTCTGTACAACTACGCACTCAACAGGGGGGAGGCCTTGCAAGATGAGAAGAGACGTGAGCAGGACTCATCCTTGATGATGAGGACGCAGAGGAATTACAGAAGGAAAGGTGCATGGGAGGACAGAGAGCATCCAGGCACGGCATGCAGAGCGAGCAGCAAGCCAGGGTGCATGACGATGCCTTTTTGACCAATGCTTCTCCAGACCCTGAAGTGAACCAAGTGCCCTACATGCCACACACAACCCTCGATCACCTGTTGTGCAGCTGTCCGCATCTGCAACATCTTTGACTTATTTTTGAATTAATTGATTAATTAGTGCTCGAAATGTCTGTTAGAGGGGTAAAGTGCTTCACCTGTGAGATGTGGGAATCTCGTGACGCTTCCAGCGTTACGGACAACTACATCGGCAGGAAGAGTACCCAATTGCAGCTCCTAACAGACCGCATGGATCAGTTGGAGCAGCGATAGGATGCACTTAGGAGCATGCAGGTGGCAGAAAGTATCATAGACAGGAGTTTTAGAGACGTGGTTACACCCAAGGTGCAGGCAGATGGGTGGGTGACCGCGGGAAGGGGCAGGCAGTCAGTGCAGGAATCCGCTGTGCCTGTCCCCCTCTCTAACAAGTATACCGTTTTGGATACTGTTGGGGGGGTGATGGCCTATCAGGAGAAAAACAACAGCATGAGCCAGAGCAGTGGCACCACGGCTGGCTCTGGTTGTTCTGCCAGTGAGGGTAGAAATAGGAAGATAGTGCAGATAAACACGTGGCTAAACAGCTGGTGAAGAAGGGAGGGTTTCAGATATCTGGATCATTGGGATCTCTTCAGGGATAAGTGGACCTGTACAAGAAGGACAGGTTGCATCTAAACTGGAGGGGCACAAATATCCTGGCTGCGAGGTTTGCCAGCGTCACTCGCTAGTGGGTTTAAACTAGTGTGGCAGAGGGGTGGGATCCAGAGCAGTAGGTCAGCAGGTGAAATAACTGAGGGGGAACTAGTGAATAAGGTCAGTAAGACTAAGAGGAAGAGCAGGCAGGGAGATGTTGCTGAGCACAGCAGGACTGGTCGTCTGAAGTGCATTTGTTTCAATGTGAAATGTATAACAGGTAAGGCAGATGAACTTAGAGCTTGGATTAGTACTTGGAACTATGATGTTGTTGCTATTACAGAGACTTGGTTGAGGTAAGGACAGGATTGGCAGCGAAACGTTTCGGGATGTAGATGCTTCAGGCGGGACAGAGGGGGATGCAAAAGGGGTGGGGGAGTTGCATTACTGGTTAAGAAGAATATCACAACTGTACTGCGGGAGGACACCTCGGAGGGCTCATGCAGCGAGGCACTATGGGTAGAGCTCAGGAATAGGAAGGGTGCAGTCTTAATGTTGGGGGTTTGCTACAGGCCTCCCAACAGCCAGCGGGAGATAGAGGAGCAGATATAGCACATAGAATATAGAACATTACAGCGCAGTACAGGCCCTTCGGCCCTCGATGTTGTGCCGACCTGTGAAACCATCTGACCTACACTATTCCATTTTCATCCATATGTCTATCCAATGACCACTTAAATGCCCTTAAAGTTGGCGTGTCTACTACTGTTGCAGGCAGGGCGTTCCACGCCCCTACTACTCTCTGAGTAAAGAAACTACCTCTGACATCTGTCCTATATCTATCACCCCTCAACTTAAAGCTATGTCCCCTCGTGTTTGCCATCACCATGCGAGGAAAAAGACTCTCACTATCCACCCTATCTAACCCTCTGATTATCTTATATGTCTCTGTTAAGTCACCTCTCCTCCTCCTTCTCTCTAACGAAAACAACCTCAAGTCCCTCAGCCTTTCCTCGTAAGACCTTCCCTCCATACCAGGCAACATCCTAGTAAATCTCCTCTGCACCCTTTCCAAAGCTTCCACATCCTTCCTATAATGCGGTGACCAGAACTGCACGCAATATTCCAGGTGCGGCCGCACCAGAGTTTTGTACAGCTGCAGCATGACCTCGTGGCTCCGAAACTCGATCCCCCTACTAATAAAAGCTAACACACCATGTGCCTTCTTAACAGCCCTATTAACCTGGGTAGCAACTTTCAGGGATTTATGTACCTGGACACCAAGATCTCTCTGCTCATCTACACTACCAAGAATCTTCCCATTAGCCCAGTACTCTGCATTCCTGTTACTCCTTCCAAAGTGAATCACCTCACACTTTTCCGCATTAAACTCCATTTGCCATCTCTCAGCCCAGCTCTGCAGCCTATCTATGTCCCTCTGTAACCTACAACATCCTTCGGCACCATAAAAATGACAAACAGCAGTGGCCCCAAAACAGATCCTTGCGGTACACCACTAGTAACTAAACTCCAGGATGAACATTTGCCATCAACCACCACCCTCTGTCTTCTTTCAGCTAGCCAATTTCTGATCCAAAGCACGAAATCACCTTCAATCCCATACTTCCGTATTTTCTGCAATAGCCTACCGTGGGGAACCTTATCAAACGCCTTACTGAAATCCATATACACCACATCCACTGCTTTACCCTCATCCACCTGTTTGGTCACCTTCTCAAAAAACTCAATAAGGTTTGTGAGGCACGACCAGCCCTTCACAAAACTGTGCTGACTATCGCTAATGAACTTATTCTTTTCAAGATGATTATAAATGCTATCTCTTATAACCTTTTCCAACATTTTACCCACAACCGAAGTAAAGCTCACAGGTCTATAATTACCAGGGCTGTCTGTACTCCCCTTCTTGAACAAGGGGACAACATTTGCTATCCTCCAGTCTTCCGGCACTATTCCTGTCGACAATGACGACATAAAGATCAAGGACAAAGGCTCTGCAATCTCCTCCCTGGCTTCAGATTTTGGAAATTTACTATATTGACTGGGACTCACTTTGTGCTAGGGGCTTGGATGGGGCAGAATTAGTAAGGAGCATCCAGGAGGGCTTCTTGAAGCAATACGTAGATAGTCCAACTAGGGATGGGGCCGTAGTAGACCTGGTATTGGGGAATGAGCCAGGCCAGGTGGTCGAAGTTTCAGTAGGGGAGCATTTCGGGAACAGTGACCATAATTCCGTAAGGTACTTGTGGATAAGGATAAGAGTAGTCCTCGGGTGAAGGTGCTAAATTGGGGGAAGGTTAATTATAACAATATTAGGCAGGAACTGAAGAATTTAGATTGGGGGCGGCTGTTTGAGGGTAAATCAACATCTGACATGTGGGAGTCTTTCAAACATCAGCTGATTAGAACCCAGGACTGGCATGTTTCTGAGAGGATGAAGAATAAGTTTGGCAAGTTTCGGGAACCTTGGATAATGAGGGACATTGTGAGCCTAGTCAAAAAGAAAAAAAGAAGCATTCGTAAGGTCTAAAATGGTGGGAACAGACTTAGGGCGGCACAGTGGTGCAGTGGTTAGCACCGCAGCTTTATAGCTCCAGCGACCCACGTTCAGTTCTGTGTACTGCCTGTGTGTAATTTGCAAGTTCTTCCTGTGTCTGCGTGGGTTTCCACCGGGTGCTTCGGTTTTCTCCCACCTCCAAAAGACTTGCAGGTTGATAGGCAAGTTGGCCATTGTAAATTGCCCCTAGTGTAGGTAAGTGGTAGGTGATTGGTGGGGATGTGGTAGAGACTATGGGATTAATGTAGGATTAGTAGAAATGGGTGGTTGTAGGTCGGCACAGACTCGGTGGGCCGAAGGGCCTGTTTCAGTGCTGTATCTCTAAATAAAGGTAAAGGAAGTAGGTAGGAAATTAAGCAAGGGCTGAAAGGTGTCATGAAAAGTCATTGGGAAACTGGATTAAGGAGAATCCCAAGACTTTTTATACGTATATAAAGAGCAAGAGGGTACCAGGGAAAGGGTTGGCCCACTCAAGGACACTGGAGGGAATCTACGCGTGGAGCCAGAGGAAATGGGCGAGGTAATAAATGAGTACTTTGCATCAGTATTTACCAAAGAGAAGGACTTGGTGGATGATGAATCTAGGGAAGGGAGTGTCGATAGTCTGGGTCATGTCGATATCAAAAAGGAGGAGGTGTTGGGTGTCTTGCAAAGCAGTAAGGTAGATATGTCCCCAGGGCCTGATGGGATCTACCCCAGAATACTGAGGGAGGCAAGGGAAGAAATTGCTGGGGCCTTGACAGAAATCTTTGTATCCTCATTGGCTACAGGTGAGGTCCCAGAGGACTGGAGAATAGCCAATGTTGTTCCTTTGTTTAAGAAGGGTAGCAAGGATAATCCAGGAAATTATAGGCTGGTGAGCCTTACGTCAGTGGTACGGAAATTATTGGAGAGTATTATTCGGGACAGGATTTACTCCCATTTGGAAACAAATGGACTTATTAGCGAGAGGCAGCATGATTTTTTGAAGGGGAGGTCGTGTCTCACTAACTTGATTGAGTTTTTTGAGGAAGTGATAAAGATGATTGATGAGGGAAGGGTGGTGGATGTTGTCTATATGGACTTCAGTAAAGCCTTTGACAAGGTCCGTCATGGCAGACTGGTGCAAAAGGTGAAGTCACACGGGATTAAAGGTGAGCTGGCAAGATGGATACAGAACTGGCTCGGTCATAGAAGACAGAGGGTAGCAGTGGAAGGGTGTTTTTCTGAATGAAGGGATGTGACTAGTGGTGTTCCACAGGGATCGGTGCTGGGATCTTTGCTGTTTGTAGTATATATAAATGATTTGGAGGAAAATGTAGCTGGTCTAATTAGTAAGTTTGCAGACGACACAAAGGTTGGTGGAGTTGCGGATAATGATGAGGATTGTCAGAGGATACAGCAGGATATAGATCGGTTGGAGACTTGGTCGGAGAAATGGCAGATGGAGTTTAATCCGGACAAATGTGAGGTAATGCATTTTGGAAGGTCTAATGCAGGTGGGAAGTATACAGTAAATGGCAGAACCCTTAGGAGTATTGACAGGGAGAGCGATCTGGGCGTACAGGTCCACAGGTCACTGAAAGTGGCAACGCAGGTGGATAAGGCAGTCAAGAAGGCATACAGCATGCTTGCCTTCATCGGTCGTGGCATGGAATATAAATATTGGCAAGTCATGTTGCAGCTGTACAGAACCTTAGTTCGGCCACACTTAGAATATTGCGTACGATTCTGTTCACCACACTACCAGAAGGACGTGGAGGCTTTGGGGAGGGTACAGAAGAGGTTAACCAGGTCTGGAGGTTATTAGCTATGAGGAGAGGTTGGATAAACCCGGATTGTTTTCACTGGAACGACGGAGGTGGAGGGGCGACATGATAGAGGTTTACAAAGTTATGAGCGGCATGGACAGAGTGGATAGTCAGAAGCTTTTTCCCACAGTGTGAGAGTCAGTTACTAGGAGACATAGGTTTAAGGTGCGAAGGGCAAAGTTTAGAAGGGATGTGCGAGGTTTTTACACAGAGGGTGGTGAGTGCCTGGAACTTGCTGTCGGGGGAGGTGGTGGAAGCAGGGACCATGACGACGTTTAAGTGGCATCTTGACAAATGCATGAATAGGATGGGAATAGAGGGATATGGACCCCGGAAGTGCAGAAGGTTTTAGTTGAGACAGGCATCAAGATCGGCGCAGGCTTGGAGGGTCGAATGGCCTGTTCTTGTGCTGTACTGCTCTTCGTTCTTTGCAAGGAGCAGACTGAGCCATTGTGCATGTTACTGCATCTGTGGAGACGCACATGTGGAATTCTAGCATGACAATGATGTTATTCCCTGTATTGGCAATTCTGAAAGGCCAATGATGTAATAGGAGGGCACATGATGGGGGCATGCTGGCACACTTCATTCACACAGTAAAAATGACTCACAGCCCTTTGACTGTCAGGGGCCTTGCCTATCTCAGCCTCAGTCAGATGATAGAGTGCGTGTGCTGTGCTATCACCAGGTTGTGACCCACACTCTAAGGATGATCGGATTCCCGCCACGCTACTGGAAGTTAATGGAGTGTCATGGGACTCTGTGTCCTCTGAGGATGTCTCTTCCTGAGAGGTACGAGAAGTGACCTGGGTCACTGGGTTCGATTCAGAGCATTGACCTGTCTGATACAATGAGAAGAGTACAATGTCAACCTTTATGGTGAGCAAGTCGCCATTTTGGCAGCATCGTCTCAAAGAATACAAATTTCTCAGTGATGATTGTGTATATCAAATGGGTGGCTCGTCACCCAGGACCCCGGGCTCAACATCACTGACTGAAGGTCCACCTCGATTGCACCTAAATCCAGGGCTTCCTCCTCAGCCTGCGACAGTTGTTGCAACTCTGACACAGCTCCACCAGTCCTATTTGCCTCCCGAGCATTGTGGGCTCTCTTTGCCTGGAGGAGCAAGGAGGCATATATTAAGCATGTCAAAGCAACAATATGAAACATGTTGCAAGAGGGGTGCTGGTCCCAACAGTCGGGAAGTCTAGCTCTGCATTACCATCATGTCGATGCTATGCTCTGAGCAGCAGATAAGGGTGAGTTCTTTGATCCATTCATCCATTCACATCAAGCCATTTCTCTCTGCCCACGCTCCCTGTCTTGGACATGACAGTGGCATACATGTGACACTCTGTGCAGGGACACCCAGGTTCAATGGAGCCACGAAACAAAGTGCCACTTCCTTTTGCAGAATGCGGCAGATTGTTCATTCTCTTGTGGCACTGGATGCAGTCACTCTGGATGGCACCATGGCTACCAAGCTCCACTGCCACCTCCAGCCAGGTTGCCTTGATCTGGCGGGAGCGCCTCTCCTCCCCCTCGCTCGAGAAACGACTGCCTGCTTTATCCACACAGCCTGCAGGAGAGTGAGCAGGAAGGCATCGCTGAACCATGGGGCCAGCCTGGAGCATGCCTCTGCCATCTTCTGATGTTTCAATGGTCCTTTTTCTCTACAGGTTACTCCACAGTCTTCTAATCTCAACTGCACAAGGAGCTTTTTTTTGGTGTGTACTAGTGCACGGCTGTCTGCCCTTTAAAAAGAGCTCCAGTACCTGCTTTCATGTGACCCAGCGCCGGTCCTGGTGGCATCCAGCCTGCCCCCTCATGTCATTTGGTGACACTGGATGCAGTGAGATGGGGCATCCTGGGCATGTTAATGAGACACTGCGGTGAATATCATGGTGACTCCGTGACACGCAATCTGCACGGGTGCACTACCATTTTTGAAACTCGGGGCCGAGATCGGCGGCGAGCTTGTAAGATTCAGCCCATTGTATTAAATTGAGGTGCTGTATTAGTATGAAGGATTGTATTAGTTTGATGGACAACATTCATTTGAGATGTATTAGTTTGAGGGATTCTATCAGATTGAGCTGTGGTATTAGTTTGAAGTGCTGTATTAGTTGAAACATTATTATAGTTTGAGCTGCTGTGTTAGTTTGAGACTGTATTACTGTGAGGGACTGTAGTAATGTGAAGGACTGTAATAGTTTAATCTGCTGTATAAGATTGACATGCTGTATTAGCTGCAGAGCCTGATTAGCTTCAGGTGCTGTATTAGTTTGAGGTTCGATATTAGTTTGAGATATTTTATTGGTTTGAGGTGATGCATGAGTTTGAGATGCTGTATTAGTTTGAGTGACTATTAATTTGAGATGCTGTATTAGTTTGAGGGGCTGTATTAGTTTAACTTGCTTTATCAGTTAAGGGACATGGGTAGTTTGAGGGGATTTATTAGTTTGAGGTCATTTTGTTTTTAGTTTGAGTTGATGTACTAGTTTCAGATGCTGCATTAGTTTAGATCCTGTATTAATTTGAGGTACTGATATATTTTGAGATTCTGCATTAGTTTGAGGGACTGTATTCATTTGCAGGGCTGTAGCAATTTGAGGATCCATTCGCATTTCCTTATTTAATTATTTAACTAAATGGTCACAGTTAAAGCAAGCAGCCACATCACAGACTACAGTATAGCAGCCATGGCAGGGCACACTAACATTAGAAATGTAATTACTGAACGGTCACAGCAGAGTGAAAGCTATCAATATGAGAAATACAGATGTGTGTGATGGTGTTTCAAGGAACATCACCATTGTTAGGCGAGTACAACTTCTATTTATCTATAAGTTAATTAATGTGGCCAGAACTGTCTAGTCTTGATTAGATTAGATTTTTTTTTAGATTAGAGATACAGCACTGAAACAGGCCCTTCGGCCCACCGAGTCTGTGCCGAACATCAACTACCCATTTATACTAATCCTACACTAATCCCATATACCTACCACATCCCCACCTGTCCCTATATTTCCCTACCACCTACCTACACTAGTGACAATTTATAATGGCCAACTTACCTATCAACCTGCAAGTCTTTTGGCTTGTGGGAGGAAACTGGAGCACCCGGAGAAAACCCACGCAGATACAGGGAGAACTTGCAAACTCCACACAGGCAGTACCTGGAATCGAACCCGGGTCCCTGGAGCTGTGAGGCTGCGGTGCTAACCACTGCGCCACTGTGCCACCCTGGGCTGTTCAAATTAAAACTCAGTGCTAAATGTACTCCATCACAACAGGGACTTAACTCATCTGTCATAATTTGTGGTTTAAATGTTATATATGTATATAGATAAAATGTGATGCAACCTCAATGTCCCTGTGGATTTCCTGCAAAGTATAAATTAAAAGCTGTTCGACTTTATCGTCTCAGTGTTTAATGCAGAGAGATCTCCTCCAGCACGAAGGTGACAGAGCAGTTGACACAGAAAATGCATCAACCAATGAACAATATCCATAAAATATACTTTATCATCCTTGCCGTAATTGGTGTTCCTGGTAAGTGTCTATAACCATTGAAGTTGTATTAATCTGTATGTGAGCTGGTCTCTGGTTTTGCTCTGTGACTGCTAACGTTACATGTTGGTCTACTGGTAACTGTTATACAGACACCCGATCAGTAATATCATTTCATTCAGTCGAATCTCCTGAAATATCTCTGCGTTTTTATTACATTACCTCAACTGAAATTAAGCCTAAGTTTATAGCTCATAGTCTTTCTGTATTATCATGTTATTGCCTTCACTTGAATATTGTGTACTGTTGAATAAGACCTCAGTGCCAGCAAATTTCTGAGGGAAGGTATTACTGGGAGTATCTGTCATTGCAGAATTGTATTGAGTATGGGTCAGTAACTGGAGTGGAACACCTGATCCCAGTGACTGTATTAGTTTGAGGTGATGTAGCAGTTGGACCAGCTGTATTAGTTGGAGCTGCTATATTAGATTAAGGCAAGTTATTTGTTTGAGAAATTGCATCAGTTATAGGGACTGTGTAAGCTTGAGGTGTTGGAGCTGCTGTATACGTTTGAGGTGCTGCATTAGTTTGAGGGACTGTGAACTGTTGTATTAATTTCAAGTGCTATATTATGTTGAAATATTGTTTTTGTTTCAGCTGCTGTATTACTTTGAGAGAATGTGTTACTGTGAGGGACCATATTGATGTGAAGGACTGCATTAATGTGGAGGACTGTATTAGTTTAAGGTGCTGTGTAAGTTTGAACACCTCTATTCATTTGAGGTTCTGTGTTAGGTGGAGAGACTATTTGTTTCAGTTATTGTATCACTTTGAGGAGTTGTTTTAGTTTGATCACTGCATTAATTTGAAGCGACGTATTAATACAGCACTTCAAAGTAATGCAGCCCCTGAAACTAATATATGCATGAACTGAAATTATTTGAGTCGACTGTTCGTATTAATTTAAGGTGCTGTATTTGTTTGAGGTTCTGTGTTAGTTGCAAAGACTTTATTATTTTAAGAAATTGCATTAGTTAAGGAACTGTATAAGTTTGATCACATTGATGTATTATTTGGAGGTGATGTTCAGTTTGAGGTGATGCTATATTAGATTGATTCGCACATTTGTTTAAAAGACTTATAAGTTTGAGGTGTTCTTTTTAAAAATTAATTCTTGGGATGTGGGCATCGCTGGCTAGGCCAGCATTTATTACCCATCCCTAATTGCTCTTAAGAAGGTGGTGGTGAGCTGTTACTTTGAACCGCTGCAGTCCATGTGGGGTAGGCACACACACAGTGCTGTTAGGAAGGGAGTTCCAGGATTTTGACCCAGTGACAGTGAAGGAACGGCGATATAGTTCCAAGTCAGGATGGTGTGTGACTTGGAGGGGAACTTTCAGGTGGTGGTGTTCCCATGTATTTGCTGCCCTTGTCCTTCTAGTTGGTGGAGATCCCGGGTTTGGAAGGTGCTGTCTAAGGAACCTTGGTGCTTTTCTGTAGTGCATCTTGTAGATGGTACACACTGCTGCCACTGTGCGTCAGTGGTGGAGGGAGTGAATGTTTGTGGATGCTGTGCCAGTCAAGCGGGCTGCTTTGTCCTGGATGGTGTCGAACTTCCTGAGTTTTGTTGGAACTGCACCCATCCAGGCAAGTGGAAAGTATTCCATCACATTCCTGACTTCTGCCTCCTGCGTTCTGTGAAATTCAGGCCTTTCACTCTGTGTCCTTTTCCACATATGCTGCCTGTTCACTGCTTTTTATGAGAGTTGAAGAAGGCTCAGTATTTTGATTTTGATCAAATGCTCAGACCTGGACAGGCTTTGGGGAGTCATGAAGTGAGTTACTTGCGGCAGGATTCCTAGCCTCTGACTTGCCACAGTATTTTTTGGCTACTCAAGTCCAGTTTCTGGTCAATGGTAGCCCCTAGTATGTTGATAGTGGGGGATTCAGCGATGGTATTGCCATTGAATGTCAAGGGGAGATGGTTAGATTCTCTATTGTTGGAGATAGTCATTGCCTGGCACTTGTGTGGCGCGAATGTTACTTGCCACTTATCAGCCCAAGCCTGGATATTGTCCCAGTCTTGCTGCATTTCTACACGGACTGCTTCAGTATCTGAGGAGTTGTGAATGGTGCTGAACATTGTGCAATCATCAGTGAACATCCCCACTTCTGACCTTATGATTGAAGGAAGGTCATTGATGAAGCAGCTGAATATGGTTGGGCCTAGGACACTGCCCTGAGGAACTCCTGCAGTGATGTCTTGGAGCTCAGTTGATTGACCTCCAACTACCACAACCATCTTCCTTTGAGCTAGATATGATTCCAGCCAGCGGAGTGTTTTCCCCCAATTCCCATTGACCTCAGTTTTGCTCGGGCTCCTTGATGCCATATTCGTTCAAATGCTGCCTTGATGTCAAGGGCAGTCACTCTCACCTCACCTCTTGAGTTCAGCTCTTTTGTCCATGTTTGAACCAAGGCTGTAATGAGGTCAGGAGCTGAGTGGCCCTGGAGGAACCCAAACTGAGCGTCACTGAGCAGGTTATTGCGAAGCAAGTGCTACTTGATGGCACTGTTGCTGACACCTTCCATCACTTTACTGATGATTGAGAGTAGGCTGATGGGGCGGTAATTGGCTGGGTTGGACTTGTCCTGCTTGTTGTGTACAGGACATACCTGGGCAATTTTCCACGTTGCAGGGTAGATGCCAGTGTTGTAGCTGTACTGGAACAGCTTGGCTAGGGGCACGGCAAGTTCTGGAGCACAGGTCTTCAGTACTATTGCCGGAATATTGTCAGGGTCCATAGCTTTTGTAGTATCCAGTGCCTTCAGTCGTTTCTTGATATCACGTGGAGTGAATCAAATTGGCTGAAGTCTGGCATCTGTGATGCTGGGGACTTCAGGAGGAGGCCGAGATGGATCATCAACACGGCACTTCTGGCTGAAGATTGTTGCAAATGCTTCAGCCTTATCTTTCGCACTGATGTGCTGGACTCCCCCATCATTGAGGATGGGGATATTTTTGGAACCACCTCCTCCAGTTAGTTGTTTAATTGTCCACCACCATTCACAGCTGGATGTGGCGGGACTGCAGAGCTTAGATCTGATCTGTTGGTTATGGAATCGCTTAGCTCTGTCTATAGCACGCTGCTTACGCAGTTTGGGTCACAAGTAGTCCTGGGTTGTAGCTTCACCAGGTTCACATATCATTTTGAAATATGCCTGCTGCTGCTCCTGGCATGCCCCCCTGCATTCTTCATTGAAACAGGGTTGATCCCCCCCGGCTTGATGGTAATTCGAGAATGGAGGGTATACCAGGCCATGAGGTTCCATATTGTGGTTGAGCATCATGCTGCTGCTGCTGCTGCTGATGGTCCACAGCACCTGCTGAATGCCAATTTTGCATTGCTAGAGCTGCTCAAAATCTATCACACTTAGTATCTTCTTTTTCTTTACTTGTCCCATTTACCTTGCACCATCAGACCGTTTGTCATTTAATCACTCCTGCCCTCCACTGGATCGCACACTTTGTTCTTGCTCCTCCTAAGCAACATTTCTCTGAATCTCTCATTGCTTCAAAATTTTTAATCTGGAATAACCTCCAGTTCTATGAAGGTTTATCCAGCTTTAATATTGACTGGAATGGTATGCCCCCCTCAGCGAGCAGCTTGGGAGGTGGGGTATGTAAAATCAGTTGGGATGGCAGGGGTGCCATGCCCATCGCCTACACCCCTCTCCCCCCGCTGGTCTCATACCAGCGGTGGCATGGAAGTGGCATTCAGCCACCTGCCCTTTGGCCAATTGAGGTGCTTAAGAGGTGAATTAATGGCTAATTAAGGGTCACGTCCCACTGATATTTTACCTGTGATGGAGAGACACTTTGCCATGTGCAGCGGTCAGTGCAGTGGGACTGAAGAGCTGGCAGCCCTCTGATTGGCTGGCAACGCTTGGGGGTGAAAGCCATTCCTTCAGTCAATTACTTGCCTGAGGCACACAAAATACATTCGAGCCCTCCAGGGCCCGGCAGAGGCCGTCCAGCCGGTGGGCGGGGATACTGTGTCCTGGTGAAACTCGGGCCGTTCTCTCGTTGTCTATGTCCACACATGCTGCCTGTTCACTGCTTTTTATCAAATTTAAAGCAGATCAGTATTTTTATTTTGATCAAATATTCAGACCTGGATATTACCAGCAGCAAATATGTTGGCAGGTAGGAGAGAGTGAGGCCAGACTTTCAGCATGCTCTGATCTTTGGGTTGCCCACTTGGAAGTAAGCCTGATAGGCAGGCTTGGCTTCCAGTCGCACGACATCAACAGTGGGGAGGTGGGTGAGCGGGCAAGGGGGTGTCGATCCGGCCTTTCAATTCACCCCAGATCACGAAGGGAATACAATCCTGG
This sequence comes from Heterodontus francisci, assembly GCF_036365525.1. Taxonomy (NCBI): domain Eukaryota; kingdom Metazoa; phylum Chordata; class Chondrichthyes; order Heterodontiformes; family Heterodontidae; genus Heterodontus; species Heterodontus francisci. The sequence goes on along the minus strand of NC_090380.1, from coordinate 8,713,756 downwards.
GAGAGAGGAGGTGATTGTCAGTCCGGAGTGTCTTTGTGTCCAGGGTAGCATCTGATGGGGAATCCTGCCCCGCCAATGGTAAACCTGTAAAGCAGATTAAATCAGAGTCTTGAAGCCTCATTAAAATATTTAACACACTGACCTGCCTCCTGGGTGTGGTTGGTGTTCCCCTCCTGTCCCTCCTCTGTTAACATGGAAGTTGGCAGTTTGGAGGTGGGTTGAGTGCGTGAATGAGACTTTTTATTTTAACCACAGTCTGCATTTAAACTGACTTATCCTCGTGCTGAAATCGAGCCCTTACTCTTTGAGTCAGACACGGACAATGTTTGATCAGTAATTTCCAGTCTCTTTTCATTTCTCTCTCTTACAGTTAATTTACTGGCGATTGTGATCCTGTCCCGGGGAAAGTGCGGACTCTCCGCCTGCACCACTCGCTATCTGGTGGCCATGGCAACGGCGGATCTACTGGTCATTATCACTGATGTCATACTGTGGCGGATCAGCAATTATTATTTTCCGGAAACTTTCCTGAACATCACCCCTGTGTGTAGTTTTATCGCTGCCCTCCGTTATGAAGCAACAGACTGTTCTGTCTGGTTCACCGTCACTTTCTCCTTTGATCGATTTGTGGCCATTTGTTGCCAGAAGCTGAAAACTAAATATTGCACCGAGAAAACTGCGGCTGTGTTTCTGGCAACAACCTGCATTCTGCTCTGTTTACAAAACGTCCCCTTCTACTTTATATTTGAACCCGGAGAGATAATCAACAATGTACCATGGGGCTGTTATACAAAGCCAAGTTATTACACTGACCCTGGATGGATGGCATTTGACTGGTTTGATGTGATTTTAACCCCATTGCTGCCATTCATTTTAATTCTGTTGCTCAACGCTCTGACAGTCAGACACATTTTAGTGGCCAGTCGAGTCCGTAAGGGACTGAGGGGTCAGAGCAAGGGAGAGAATCGCAGTGACCCAGAGATGGAGAGCAGAAAGAAGTCTGTGGTTTTACTCTTCACCATATCTGGCAGCTTCATACTTCTGTGGTTGATGTATGTTATATATTTCTCTGCTTGTAATATTAGAGGGACATACATCGAGGATGAAACTGATTCTCTCTATATTTTTGGACATGTAGGATTGATGTTGCAGGTTCTAAGTAGCTGCACAAACACATTTATTTATGTGGCCACACAGTCCATGTTCAGAGAGCAGGTCAAGAACACGGTGAAATATCCGGTTACATCAATTATTCAATTAATTAATAAACGAAACTGCTGAGAGCAGCCCAGAGGCGGGTGCAAGTGTTTCTAGTCCATGAATGTACAGGGGCTGGCAGCTTCGGTGCCTCAGCCTGGTGGCTGCTTGGATGGAGGAGGACGAGACCCTACCTGGTCCCCGTGTTAGCTAATGCCTATTCTCTCTCCTCTTCCCCTTAAAATCTGCTGTCACCAGTCAGTCTGTCAAGGAAACAATCCTTCACCCCTCTGCACATGGAATCACCCTATCACAAACCTCTCTGTCCTCTCTAAAGTCCTTGCAGGTATTTACATCTCACAAATCCATGTTTGATGTTCTCAGATGTCCATAGTTGAAACCATCCAATCAGGTTCTGCCTTGCCACAGTTGCAAAACAGCTGTTATTATACTGCCAAGTACTCTGCAAGGATATCTTGGATCCCGGGGCTCTGCATGGTAATTCAGAGTCCCGGGGGCTCTGCAAGGGGATCTGCATCCTCGGGGCTCTGCAAAGGGGTTTAGTGATGTTTCGGGTGCATTGGGGGTCTCAATATAAGGTTGGCAACTTCTGTGTGATGGGTCTGTTTGCTCACACTGCTGGAAAAGAGAGTCCGCCATCTTCAAGGTTGGGCTCTGAGGTTCATCAGTGACATTGTTGACATAATTAGCACCTCTTCAGATATGTCGGGAGGCTGGATGGTTCAGCAACATGCGAAAGAGGCAAGAGATAACCTCATAAAGACTCATTTACAGCCACCCTGTTATCCATTGACAGAGTGAAATAAAGGCTGATCTTAATGCCTCAACTCTGTTGTATCCTTTTGCTTTGTGGTCCCTTGTGAGCAGCTGCAATGTCGCTCGTGACCAGAGTAGATCATATCCTAATGAGGGCTTTCATCACACTGACATGTTAATGAGGGTTGTGGACAGAGCTTTCAGACAATGAAGCCCAGTGATTTGAACAAAGAATCTTTTAATTATTTCAACAAAACATATAAGCTTCACCCGTGAGACCCAAAATGTGCCTCATTGCTCTTTTTAATACATTTGCGGCTGCTGCTCCACGGTGTGATCCCGGTGGCAGCAGCTGGACTGGAGGCAGGCTGCTGATCAGGATGACCCTTGGCCTGTGATGACTTTGGTAAGCGTCCTGTGGTTGCCTGAGGCCTGGAAGGCTCCAACTGCCTGGGGGTGTCCTGGACTAGTGCAGGGCTCTCCTCAGTCATTGCAGCTGCTGGAGCTGACCTCGCTGGCAGAGGGGTTGAGGAGTCGGTGTTAACACTCGGAAGGCCTGAAGGAAGCTCCCAGATGTGGATGGTAGCCTCTCCTCCTCCATTTGAAGGCTCTCGTTAGCTTCCCTGCTCACCTGAAAGGGCCCAGGAGCGGCAGAAGCCTCTGGGCTCCTGTTCCTTCTCTCGCCTTGCCAGTGTTGCATTGAACTCATGGCCAGGTCGATGGTGGACAAGTCTGCACGCATCTGTCGAGTCTGTTCTCCATGAGGGTCACCAACTTCTCAATGAGGAAACCATGCACCTTTAGGCGTGAGACATGGCAGCAGTCATGGCATGGATGGACTCCTCCATTGTCCACTCATGGCTGTGCATGACCTCTGGCATCTCCACCAGATGTTGCCTTGTATCTCTCTGGAACAACAGCATGCCCTGTGCTGTCGAATCCAGAGGCTCATCATCATCCTGGGGCTCAGTATTGGCCTGGCCGCCCACAGTCCTCCGACTGTCAGAGGCATTGGTTGTCTCAGCCTCAGCCAGCTGCTCAGGCATGTGAGTACTACACTCACCATCTTCTAAATCCAAGTGGGTATACATCGAGGTGAAAGTATCTGCGCTGCTGGAGGGTGAAAGAGAGGCATGGGATGGTACATCTTCTGAGTGGTCCTGCTCCTCAGGGGTGGAAGCCTGTCCTTTGCTGACTGTGGACCCCTGTGAATAGGTATCTGAGACAGCATTGACATATGTCGGTCAAGCTGTTCAAGTCTCCTGATGCCACCCAATCTTTACATGGGTATTCAACATTGATGTTCATGTAAATGGCGGCACAGTGGCGCAGTGGTTAGCACTGCAGCCTCACAGCTCCAGGGACCCGGGTTCGATTCTGGGTACTGCCTGTGCGGAGTTTGCAAGTTCTCCCTGTGTCTGCGTGGGTTTTCTCCGGGTGCTCCGGTTTCCTCCCACATGCCAAAGACTTGCAGGTTGGTAGGTTAATTGGCCATTATAAATTGCCCCTAGTACAGGTAGGTGGTAGGGAAATATATAGGGACCGGTAGGGATGATATTGGAATATGGGATTCGTGTAGGATTAGTATAAATGGGTGGTTGATGGTCGGCACAGACTCGGTGGGCCGAAGGGCCTGTTTCAGTGCTGTATCTCTAAACTAAACTAAACTAAACTAAACTAAATGGGAGACAATCCTCACTTTCCTGTGCAGAGATTCCAGTCTCCCCAACCAATACTGTATGGCCATCCTGGGTGCCTGCCAGCTCTGCATCCTCGTCATCACCATAGGTGAGTGGACGTAGATCTGGGAGTCCTCCTCCTGTGCGGACCATCTCCTTCCTGTAGGGAGGTGGGTGGTGGTGGTGCAGGAACCAGTCCAAGTTGTAGGCAGCAGCAAGCTGACAATGAATCTAAGGCAGGAGTGAATGCAGGTCTGGCAGGACGTTAAATATGGTGCCAGCACCTGCTCCTGAGTCATCTGAGGCAGTAATCAATGACTTGCCTCCTGCCCCCGCCACGTGACTGGCGACCCGCGCCTTCCTATGAAAATTGGCAGCCCACTGTGTAATCGCCCACATGACGTCTGGGAATGACACCCTTTATTCAACCTGAAACCAAAATGGCTCTGCTTCGTATTAGTTACGCTAAGGTAAGAACTGATGTATAGAAGTCTCCCACTAACATTTCTTAGATCACGGAACATATTTTAACAGATTCACCAAACTAACATTCAGTTATATTGAACAGTTCAATGCCTATCAATTTAGTCACTATATTCATTGTTTGTATGAAGGAGGAAATGTACCACAGCCAGGAATTTTGCCTGTCTTGTTTAACGCTGGGATTCAGATTCGAATCGTAGAGTAAACTACTGTACAGAAGGAGGCCATTTGACCCATCGGATCCATGCTGGATCTCCATGGAGCAATCCAGTCAGTCCCACTCCCCCGCTTGATCCCCGTAGACTTACAAGTCCACTTCTCTCATGTGGCCAGCCAACTTCCTCTTTAAGTCATTGATCGTCTCCACTTTCACCACATTTGTGGGCATAGAGTTCCAGGTCATTTGCACTCGCTGGATAAAATGTGATTCCTCATATTGCATCTGTATCTTTTGCCCAAATCTATCAATCTGTGTCCCCTAGTCCTTGTATATGTGTTAATGGGAACGGCTTTTCCTTGTCTAACGTATCTAAGCCCTTCATAATCTTGTACACTTCTGTTAAATCTCCCCTGAATCTCCTTTGTTCCAAGGACAAATAAAATATTGAAATTAATGCCTTAAAAATATTAAATTAGCCCACCTCCATCACTTTCTAAGGCAGAGAGTTCCAAAGCTGCACAACCCTCTGAGAGAAAAAAAAGTCCTCTCATCTCTGTTCGAGAAGGGTGAACAATACTGAAAGTGTGGCAGGGAGGGGTAGAAAGTATAAGCAGAAGAGTGCAGCAGAAATTAGAACCAGAATGAGTGATAATGGCACAAAGTCAAAGCTTAAGACTTTTTATCTGAATGCAAGCAGCATTTGTAACACGATAGATGAGTTGACAGCACAAATAGAAGGTAATAAGTATAGCTTGATATCTATTAGAGAAACGTGGTTTCAAGGTGACCAAGACTAGAAACGCAATATTCAAGAGTATTCGGCATTCCGGAAAAAAATAGGCAAAAAGGAAAAGGAGGTGGAGCAGCTTTGTTCATAAAGGAAGGTATCGGTTTGGTTGTGAGTAGTGATATAGGTGCAATAGATCGTGATATGGAATCAGTTTGGGTGTAAATAAGGAATAGCAAGGGGAAGAAGTCACGGGTGGGAGTCGTCTATAAGTCCCTGAAGAGTTGCTCACTGTTGGACAAAGTATAAATTGGGAAATAACGGAGGTGTGTAAGAAGGGTGCTACAATTGCCATGGGTAATTTTAATCTGCACATTGACTGGGCAAATCAGATTGGCAGAGGTAACATAGAAGGTGAATTTGAAGAGTGCGTCAGGGATTGTTACTCAGAGAAATACGTTGACGAACCTACCAGGGACCAGGCTATTTGAGATCTAGTAATGTGAAATGAGGCAGGATTAATAAGAGATATCGTATTTAAGAATTCTCTAGGGGGTAGTGATGACAACATGGGAGAATTTCAAATTCAGTTTGAGGGCGAGCAACTCGGGTCTCAATTCAGTTACCTGAACTGAAACAAGGGCAATTACAGAGGGATGAAGAAAGAGTTGTCAAAAGCAGGACGGGAAAATGGACTAAGGGGAATGTCCGGAGATGAGCAGTGGCAGATATTTAAGCAGATATTTCGTAACGCTCAGCAAAAATTTACCCAGTGAAAAAGACGGACTTGATGAGAAGGATGAACCACCCGTGGTTAATAAAGGCGGTCAAAGAGAGTATCCAATCAAAAACTAAGGTAGACAAAGTGACAAAAACTAGTGGAAGGCCAGAGAATTGGGATGTTTTTTAAATTTAGCAACCAGCAAAGGATGACTAAAAAGCTAATAAATAGTTAGAAAATTGATTATGAAAGTAAATTGGCAAGAAAGATAAAAACAAACAGCAAGAGCTTCTACGGGTATATAAAAAGAAAGAGAGTAGCTAAAGTAAGCCTGGGACCCTTGGAGGAAGCGACTGCAGAATTGATAATGGTGAAAAGGGAGATGGCAGATAATTGAAACCAATATTTTGCATCGGTCTTCACTGTGGAGGACAGTATAAATATACCACAGATATCAGATGAGCAAGGAGCTAATGGGATTAAAGATCTTGTAACAGTCTCTATCAGGAGGGACAAAGTATTTGACAAACTAATGGAACTAAAGACTAAAAATGGCAGACAAGGCGCCAGGACCTGATGGCCTACATCTAAGTGTTTTATAGGAGTTGGCCACAGAGATAGTGGAGGTAATGGTCGAAATATTCCAAAACTCACTGAATTCCGGGAAGGTGCCAGCAGATTGGAAAACTATTAATGTGACGCCCCTGTTGAAGAAGGAAGGAGACAAGAAAGCAGGAAACTATAGATCAGCAAGCTGAACGTTTGTCATTGGAAAAGTTCTCGAGTCCATCATTAAAGAATAAATAGCAAGATATTCAGAAAATCCGAACACAATCAAACAGAGTCAACATGGTTTTATGAAATGAAAATCATGTTTGACAATTTTGCTAGAGTTCTTTGAGTATATAACACACAGTGTTGATAAAGGGGACCCAGTAGATGTAGTGCATTTAGATTTCCAGAAGCATTCCTTTTTATTAAATCTCTGTTGTCAATTTAGTGCGGAGGGGATGGAAGCTAGGGCAGTTGCATGTTCCTCTTGCAGGATGTGGGAGGTGAGGGTCACCACTGACTTCCCCTGTGAGAAGTGCACCCAACTCCAGCTCCTCACAGACCGTGTTAGGGAACTGGAGCTGGAGCTGGATGAACTTCGGATCATTCAGGATGCTGAGGGGGTGATAGAGAGCAGTTATAGGGAAGTAGTGACACCTAAGTTACAGGATAAAGGTAGCTGGGTGACCGTCAGGGGAGGGAAAGGGAATAGGCACACAGTGCAGGGATCCCCTGTGGCCGTTCCTCTCAATAATAAGTATACCATTGTGGATACGGTTGAGGGGGAACGACCGACCAGGGGAAAGCCACAGTGGCCAGGTCTCTGGCATTGAGCCTGGCTCAGTGGCTCAGAAGGGAAGGGGAGAGAATAGGAGAGCGATAGTGACAGGAGATTCAATGGTTAGAGGAACAGACAGGAGATTCTGTGGTCGCGAACGAGACTCCCGGATGGTATGTTGCCTCCCGGGAGCCAGGGTCAGGGATGTCTCGGATCGAGTCGACAGGATTCTTAAGGGGGAGGGGGAGCAGCCAGAGGTCATGGTACATATCGGTACCAATGGACATAGCTAGGAAAAGGGATGAGGATCTGAAAAGTGAATATAAGGAGTTAGGTTGGAAGCTGAAAGGCAGGACGAGCAGAGTAGTAATCTTAGGATTATTACTGGTGCCACGTGCTAGTGAGGCTAGAAACAGGGAGCGAGTGCAGCTGAACACGTGGCTACAGAACTGGTGTAGGAGGGAAGGATTCAGATATGTGGATCATTGGGATACCTTCTGGGGAAGGTGGGACCTGTACAAGAAGGACGGGTTGCATCTGAACTGGAGGGGCAGCAATATCCTGGGCAGGAGGTTTGCTACAGTTCTTCGGGAGGGTTTAAACTAGTTTGGCAGGGGGATGGGAACCGGAGCTACGGATCAGTGGATGTGGTAGCTGTTGAACAGGCAGATACAGAGTGCAGAGAGTCTGTCAAGAAGGTTAGACAATTGACACGACAAAGTTGCAGCCAGTACGATGGGTTGGTGTGTCTATTTTAACGCAACAAGTGTCAGGAATAAGGGTGATGAACTTAGAGCATGGATCAGTACTTGGAGCTACGATGTTGTGGCCATTACGGAGACCTGGGTATCGCTGGGGCAGGAATGGATGTTGGAAGTTCCGGGGTTTAGATGTTTCAAAAGGAATAAGGAGGGAGGTAAAAGAGGTGGGGGAGTGGCATTGCTAATCAGGGATAGTATCACAGCTGCAGAAAGGGAGGTCGTCGAGGAGGGTTTGTCTACTGAGTCATTATGGGTGGAAGTCAGAAACAGGAAAGGAGCAGTCATTTTATTGGGAGTTTTCCATAGACCCCTCAATAGCAACAGAGACACGGAGGAACAGATTGGGAGGCAGATTTTGGAAAGGTGCAGAAGTAACAGGGTTGTTGTCATGGGTGACTTCAACTTCCCTAATATTGATTGGAACCTCCTTAGTGCAAATAGTTTGGATGGAGCAGTTTTTGTCAGGTGTGTCCAGGAAGGTTTCCTGACTCAATATGTAGATAAGCTGACTAGAGGGGAGGCTATGTTGGACTTGGTGCTTGGCAACGAACCAGGCCAGGTGGCAGATCTCTCGATGGGAGAGCATTTCGGTGATAGTGATCACAACTCCCTGACCTTTACTAGAGTCATGGAGAGGGACAGGAGCAGACGGGATGGGAACATATTTAATTGGGGGAGGGGGAATTACCATGCTATTAGGCAGGAACTGGGGAGCATAAATTGGGAACAGATGTTCTCAAGGAAATGCACAACAGAAATGTGGAGGTTGTTTAGGGAGCACTTGCTGCGACTGCTGTATAGGTTTGTCCCGATGAGGCAAGGAAGGGATGGTAGGGTGAAGGAACCTTGGATGACAAGAGATGTGGAACAGCTAGTCAAGAGGAAGAAGGAAGCTTACTTCAGGTTGAGGAAGCAAGGATCAGACAGGGCTCCAGAGGGTTACAAGGTAGCAAGGAAGGAACTGAAGAATGGACTTAGGAGAGCTAGAAGGGGACATGAAAAAGTCTTGGCGGGTAGGATTAAGGAAAATCCCAAGGCGTTCTACACTTATGTGAGGAACAAGAGGATGGCCAGAGTGAGGGTCGGGCCGATCAGGGATAGTGGAGGGAACTTGTGCCTGGAGTCGGCGGAGGTAGGGGAGGTCCTAAATGAATACTTTGCTTCAGTATTCACTAGTGAGAGGGACCTGGTCGTTTGCGAGGACAGCGTGGAACAGGCTGATATGCTCGAACAGGTTGAGGTTAAGAGGGAGGATGTGCTGGAAATTTTGAATGATATGAGGACAGATAAGTCCCCGGGGCCAGACGGGATATACCCAAGGATATTACGGGAAGCGAGGGAAGAGATTGCCGCGCCTTTGGCGATGATCTTTGCATCCTCACTGCCAACTGGAGTAGTACCGGATGATTGGAGGGTGGCAAATGTTTTTCCCTTGTTCAAGAAAGGGAATAGGGATAACCCTGGGAATTATAGACCAGTCAGTCTTACGTCGGTAGTGGGCAAATTATTGGAGAGGATTCTGAGAGACAGGATTGCTGATTATTTGGAAAAGCGTGGTTTGATTAGAGACAGTCAGCATGGCTTTGTGAGGGGCAGGTCATGCCTCCCCAGCCTTATTGAATTCTTTGAAGATGTGACAAAACACATTGATGAAGGAACAGCAGTGGATGTGGTGTATATGGATTTTAGCAAGGCGTTTGATAAGGTTCCCCATGGTAGGCACATTCAAAAATTGAGGAGGCATGGGATACAGCGAAAGTTGGCTGTCTGGATATAAAATTGACTGGCCCATAGATGACAGAGGGTGGTAGTAGATGGAAAGTATTCAGCATGGAGCTCGGTGACCAGTGGTGTTCCACAAGGATCTGTTCTGGGACCTCTGCTCTTTGTGATTTTTATAAATGACTTGGATGAGGAAGTGGAAGGCTGGGTTAGCAAGTTTGCCGATGACACGAAGGTTGCTGGAGTTGTGGATAGTGTGGAAGGCTGTTGTAGGTTGCAACGGGACATTGACAGGATGCAGAGCTGGGCTGAGAAGTGACAGATGGAGTTCAACCTGGAAAAGTGTGAAGTGATTCATTTTGGAAGGTCGAATTTGAATGCAGAATACAGGCTTAAAGACAGGATTCTTGGTAGCGTGGAGGAACAGAGGGATCTTGGGGCCCATGTCCATAGATCCCTCAAAGTTGCCACCCAAGTTGATAGGGTTGTTAAGAAGGCGTATGGTGTGTTGGCTTTCATTAACAGGGGGATTGAGTTTAAGAGCCGCGAGGTTATGCTGCAGCTCTATAAAGCCCTGGTTAGACCACACTTGGAATATTGTGTTCAGTTCTGGTCGCCTCATTATAGGAAGGATGTGGAAGCTTTAGAGAGGGTGCAGAGGAGATTTACCAGGATGCTGCCTGGACTGGAGGGCATGTCTTATGAAGAAAGATTGAGGGAGCTTGGGCTTTTCTCATTGGAGCGAAGAAGGATGTGAGGTGACTTGATAGAGGGGTACAAGATGATGAGAGGCATAGATAGAGTGGATAGCCAGAGACTTTTTCCCAGGGTGGAAAGGGCTATCACCAGGGGGCATAATGTTAAGGTGATTGGAGGAAGGTTTCGGGGAGATGTCAGAGGTAGGTTCTTTACACAAAGAGTGGTGGGTGCGTGGAATGCGCTGCCAGCAGTGGTAGTAGAAGCAGATACATTCGGGACATTTAAGCGACTCTTGGATAGGTACATGGACGATAGTAGAATGAAGGGTCGGTAGATAGTTTGATCTTAGAGTAGGTTAAAGGTTCGGCTGAAGGGCCTGTACTGTGCTGTACTGTTCTATGTTCTGTGTTCTATATGGTGCCACATAAACGATCATTACACAAGATTGGAGCTCATGGTATGGGGGTAATGTATTGGAATGGACTGAGGATTGGTTAACTCGCAGAAGACAGAGAGTCGGGATTAATGGGTCTTTTTCAGATTGAAAAGGCTAACTAGTCGAGTGCCACAAGGATCAGTCCTGGGGCCTCAATGGTTTACTATCGATATTAATGACTTGGAGGGGGGCAGAATGTAATATATCCAAATTTGCTGACGATTCAAAAATAGGTGGGAGGGCATGTTGTGATGGGGACATAAGGAATCTGCAAGGGGATATAGATAAGTTGAGTGAGTGGGCAAAAAATTAGCAGATGGAGTTGAATGTCGGAAAGTGTGAGGTCATGCACTTTGGTCGGAAGAATCAAAAGGCAGACTATTATACAAATGGATAGAAACTCCAAAAAGTGCAACACAGAGGGATCTGGGTGTTCTTATGCATGAATCACGAAAATTTAGCATGCAAGTGCAGCAAGTAATTAAGAAAGCAAATCGAATTTTGGCATTTTTTGCTAGGGGTTGGAGTTTAATCATTGGGAAGTCTTGTTACAACTATACTGGGTGTTGGTGAGGCCTTTGGTCCCCATATCTAAGAAAGGATATACTGGCATTGAAGGCAGTTCAAACGAGATTCACTAGGCTGATTCCTGGGATGAAGGGGTTGATTTATCAAGAACGGCTAAACAGGTTAGACCTTTATCCATTAGAGTTTAGATGAAGGAGTGATCTTATTCATACATACAAGATTCTGAGGGGGCTTGACAGGATAGATGTTGAGCAGATGTTTCCACTAGTGGAGGAATCTGGAATAGGGGACATAGTTACAGAATAAGGGGATGTTCATTTAAAACTGAGATGCTAAGGAATTTATTCTCAGAAGATAATGAATATTTTGAATTCTCTACCCCAGAGAGTTGTGAAGGCTAGCTCACTGAAAATATTGAAAGAGGAGGTAGATAGATTTTTGAAATATTGGGGAGTTGAGGGCTATGAGGAGCTGGCATGAAAGAGGAGTTGAGGTCTGGGGCAGATCAGCCATGATCTTATTGAATGGCGGGACAGGCTTGAGGGGCCGAATAGCCTACTCCTGCTCCTATTTCGTATGTTCTTATGTTCTAATTTTAAAACAGTGCCCTCCCACTTCTGGACTCACCCATTAGAGGAAAGATCTTTTCCACTGCCACCTTGTCAAGACCCTTCAGAATCTTATATACTTCAATCAAGTCTCCCATCACTCAACTAAACTCCAGTGAAGCTCGATCTGTCCACCCTTCCCTCATAAGACAACATGCTCATTCCAGGTATCAATCTGGTGAGCGTCCTCTGAACTGCCTCCAACGCTTTTACATCCTTCCTTAAATAAGGGGACCAAAACTGCACACAGTATTCGAGATGTGGTCTCACCAATGTTCTGTACAACTGAAGCATAACATTCTTACTTTTATTTTCAATTCTGCACGTAATAACGGATAGCATTCCAGTAGCCTTCTTTATTACTTGCTATACCCGCATGCTAACATTTTGTGGCACATGAACTAGAACCTTCTGTACCCCAAAATTCTGCAGTTATTCCTCGATTAAGTAATACTCTGCTTTTTTCAATTCTTCCTGCCAAAGTGAACAACTTCACAGTTTCCCACATTATGCTCCAACTGCCAGATTTTTTACCCACACACTCAACCTGTCTATATCAGTCTGCAACCTCCTAATGTCTTCTTCACAACATACCTTCCCACCTATCTTTGTGTCATCTGCAAAATTTAGCTAGCATGCCATCACTCCCCGCATCTAGGACATTGGTATAAATTGTGAAAAAGTTGAGGGCCCAGCACAGACCCCTGTGGGACTCCACACGTCACATCCTGACAATCAGAAAAGGACCCATTTATGCATACTCTGTTTTCTGCCAGCCAGCCAATCTTCAATCCATGCTAATATGTTATTCCCTACACCATGAGCTCCTACTTTGTGCAATAACATTTTACCTGGCATCTTTGTCAAATGCCTTCTTGAAATCTAAGTACAGTATGTCAACAGGTTCCCCTTTATCCACAGTGCATGTTACTCCTTCAAAGAACTCCAAAAAATTTGTTAAACACGGTTTTCCTTTCACAAAACCATGCTGACTACTTCAGATTATCTTGAGTTTTTCCAAGTGCCCAGCTATAGCCCCCTTAGTGATTGATTCTAACACCTTCCCCACATTAGAGTCAGGCTAACTAGCCTATAGTTCTCTGTTTTCTGCTGCCCACCCACCCACCTCTTGAATTGTGTGATTCTTTTTGTTACTGTCCAGTCTGATGGAACCTTTCCAGATCCAGGGAATTTTGACAAAATAACACCAACGCATATACTACCCCATTAGCCACCTCTTTTAAGACCCTAGGATGAAGCCCATCAGGTCCAGGGGACTTGTCAGCCCTCAGCTCCATCAGTTTGCTCAGTACCATTTCTCTGGTGATTGTAATTTCACCAAGTTCCTCTCTTTCTTCTTACTCCTGATTTACAGCTGTTACTGGGATGTTTTTTGCATCCTTTTTAGTGAAGACAGAAGCAAAATATTTGTTCACTTCATCCGCCATTTCCTTATTATCTATTATTAATTCCCCATTCTCACTCTCTAGAAAACCAACACTCACTTTACTTACACTCTATTTTCTTTTCAAATTCCTGTCGAAACTCCTGCTATCTATTTTAAATTTCTGGCTAGATTTCTCTCATACTCTAACTTCTTTCTCCTGATTAACCTACTAATGAATCTCTGCTGTTCTTTATATTCTGACAAATCATCTGATCTGCCACTCATCTTGGTATGATTATATGTTTTTCCTTAAGATTGATGCTTTGCTTAACATATTTAGTTAACCACGGATGGTGGGTCCTCCCCTGAATATTTTTCTTTATAGTAGGCATGTACTTATTCTGAGTAATCTGAAATACCCCTTCTTTGTCTGCCACTGCTTCTCTATTGATTTATCTTCTATCCTAGGAACCCAGTTCACTTCAGCTAGCTCAGCTTTCATGCCCACATAGTTGCCGGTGGGCAACTAGTTTAAAATACTAATCGTAGACCCACTCTTCTCTCTTTCTAACCGGGTGTAAAATTCAATCCTATTGTGGTCGCTGCTACCTAGACGTGCCTTTACTCTAAGATCATTAATTGCACAATACCAAGACCCCTAAACTACGACAGCCCCTCAAACTAATATGTCACCTCAAACCAGTAAAGTCCCTCAAAATAATGAAGTCTGTGTGATACAGCACCTCAAACTAATGCGGTACCTCAAACTAACGCAGTTACTCATAAAAATACATTCTCTCCAACTAATAAATTATCTCAAACTAATACAGACCCTCAAACTAATACAACCGCTCAAACTAATACAGCCCCTCAAACTCCGAAAGACCCTCAAAGTTATACAGCACCTCAACCTCATACTGCCCCAGAAACTAATGTTGGTCCTTAAACTAATACAGCCCTAATACTGATGCACAAACTAAGACAGCTCTTCAAACTAATACAGCCCCTCATGCTAATATGGCTCAGAAACTAATACACTTGGTCAAATGAATGCAGTCCCATACAACAATACGGCTTCTCAAATCAAAACAGCACCTCAAGCTAATACCGTTGCTCAAACGAATACAGCCCCTGTGTGCATGTGAGTCCACACCTCCCCTCTTACACCCTTAAGGCCAAGGCTCAGCCTGAACCCGTCCAGGTAGAGAAAATGGTCAACTGCTTTTATTTAGAGGTACAGCACTGAAACAGGCCCTTCAGCCCACCAAGTCTGTGCTGACCATCAACCACCCATTTATACTAATCCTACACTAATTCCATATTTCTACCACATCCCCACCTGTCCCTTTATTTCCCTACCACCTACCTATACTAGGGACAATTTACAATGGCCAATTTACCTATCAACCTGCAAATCTTTGCCATGTGGGAGGAAACCGGAGCACCCGGAGGAAACCCACACAGACACAGGGAGAACTTGCAAACTCCACACAGGCAGTAGCCAGAATTGAACCCGGGTCGCTGGAGCTGTGAGGCTGCGGTGCTAACCACTGCGCCACTGTGCCGCCCTAATAGTTTATTGCAACATTGAGAAACTTACAAAGATCAATATTGTACCCACAAACACCACTCCCTTTTGAGCTGTACTCATGCTGTTAACCCTCGACTTGCTGCTTCTGAAAAGCTAGTTTCTGGACTGTGGTCAGCTGCCAATACGATTGCGAATTCACATTTTTTTTTCTGAAACTACCAAAAAGAAAATCATACCCAAAATACTGGGCTGTATTTTACTATCTCAGCACTCATCCTAATGGCCAGCTTCTAAGATGGCGGCCCGCATGAGCGGGTTTTACTCAGTGGAGCCGCCGTGACATCATATGCAGCGGCTCATTTACATGGTTGGGTCTGACTGCCCGCCAACCCCCGGTGAACTGGAGGGGGCGGGCGATCCGTCCGCGGCAACGGGGTCTGGTGCCATTACTCAGGCCCTCTCCCACCTCCTCAATAAACTGACATGTCATCCCTTTCCCTCTCCCCCTCTGCATTGAGATACTTACCTCCTCCCCCCTCCCTACCAGTTTTCCGCCATACTTCACTTGTCGGATATCGGACGGTGTGGGAGTGCTGTCCACCGACTGCAGTATTGGAGCTGGATGGCCGGTGGGAGCAAGCAAGTCATTAATTCCTTTCGTTTCTGTATTAATATATTTTAATGTGGTTCCCATCGCCGAGCGGCGGGCAGGCCAACACGAGGCCAAGCCGCTGCCGGTAACAAGGAGCCTGGTGCCTTCTTGGCATGGAGGCATGTTGTGGGCCTCTACCGAGGCATTTTACAGCCCCCCCACCACCACCCCCGCACGACCACTGATGTCGTGGGGGGTGCGGTTAAATACAGCCTAATAATTGCTGCTCCTCCTCAAATGTGTGTCTTCTTATAGATTATAATAATCTCATACATCCTGGGTTTATGAATAGTTAATTAACATATGAAGGTATTTTGATGGGGAATATTTTGGCTCATCAACATCATCAGATTTTATTCTAATGAAACATTTCTTTCAGATTAGCATTTCCAAGGAATCTGGGGCACAACCAGACGCAGTGGTTCCATAGCCTGTAAATACAGTATATAGCAGTTCACAGTAATTCAATGGTTGAGACAAATCATACACATTCATTGTGTAGTTTCATTGCCTCTGCAATCTGTTGATTGGAATATTGAAGAAGTCAACCGTTGTGTCTATGTTTCGTTTACAAGGTTTTTTTTAGCTTTTTTCCAATGTTTCGCGGAATGCTAAGAGCCAAAATTTGACCAATTTCTGAAAATTGCCGATTGCAAACTGCCTTTTTGCATTTTCTTCTTCTACACTTTAAAATGTTGGACTTCTTTTAAGTTGAATGTGTTCTTGCTGAAGGACTGGCTACACTCAGAGTCGTGTCAAGGTAGTACTGGAATATACATCAGCCTCCAAATTAATTTTCTCTCCCATGTAGTGCAAACACAGCAGCCAATAGTTCCACAGAGTGGGGTCAGCTGTCCATCTCTGAGAAGGAGGAGAGTGCCTCAGAGAACATACTGGCACATCATACCCCTCACCCTCCACCAGTGCACATACTCTCACATCAGTGGGTATCCATTCGGAACTAAATCTGGGATCACAATCCGGTGAGCACATCACAGCCCACGCCTAGGCTGCTGACAGAGGCTGTGACAGCCGAGACCACTGACCCCTGATAGACAGTAGAAAGCCAGGCCGATGCTGAACCTCAGACTGATGACATGACTCTGGAGTCATCAGCAAGGCAGCAGATGCTGGAGCTGCAGCGACAGTTGGGGGAACCTCTGGCGGAGCGTCCAAAGGCTTTGTGTATCCTGTCACGGACAGTGGAGCAGTCCATCCGGGCCATGAGTGTGTGCGCTCAGCTTCCTCCATCAAGAGATTGGTGACCCCCATGGAGAGCCATATCCAGCAGACCACACACTGGACGGCAGAGATACGTGCAGGCCTGCATTGCCATTACCAGCACAATGAGCTTTGTGTAGCAATAGCTGGGTGAGAGGTGGGTAAGGCAACTGGACTTACCGCCAGGTCCTCACAATCCTCAGGTGAACAACAAGGTACAGGTCTGCCTTGAAAGGGCAGAGAAAAGGCTGCCTGATGCATCTGGGAGCTCCTCTCAGGCTGGTCCTGACGTGGGCAGCAGCCCCTCGGCCCCTCTATCAGTGACGTCAGTCCCTCATTAAGCTGCAACGACAGAGGAGGCTACTGAATTTGTGCCAGGACAGGCAGCTAGAGGACGACAACCAATGTCACCCCAATCCACGGGGCTGCAAGGTGAGTACCTGCCTCCACTTCAGCTGACAGCGCAGGTGAAACACCACATAGAAGCACACAGAAAATATTTAACAGCACCAAGCTGCACAGGGGCTTCATGCGAGAGTATTTTTTGGAACCTTGCAGCCTTGCAATTTTTCTGTTCACAATAAAGACATGAGATTCCCTTGTATCTCCTGTGGGCCACTGGGACTACAGGAGCATCCTGGCTCTGTCAAAGGGAGTGATGGGTGGGACCATACGACGTGAGGTCGATGCATTCCCCACGCCACAGTCTAATGTCTTGCTGGATGCAGGTAAAAGGCAATGTTAATGAATGAAGCAATAACAGGGCTGCAGAGTGCTGAAGCTTTACTGAGTTTCATGGATCTGTCACTAAGGATTATGTGAACTACGCCTGTATTAACACATCCCGAGTCTCCCTTGTGTGAATCTCATTGCTCCTTGCCTGCAGTCCCTGGGCTTCATCAGCATCCTGTGCCTGGTCATCGTATTCTTCCATCTTCTCACCATCGGAGGAGATATCGCACTCCATGATATCCTCATTGTTCAATTGCTCTCTCCTTTGCAGCTCCAGATTGTGCAGTGTAAAGCACACCACCACCGTACACAAGACCCTTCCTGGGGCACACTGAAGGGCTTCATCAGATCTATCTAGGCATCTGAACCACATCTTCAGAAGCCCAATAGCCTGTTCGATGGTCGCTCGAGTTATCCTCTGGCAGCTGTTGTACCTTTCCTCTGCATCAGAGCTTGGGCAACTTCACAATTGTCTGTAGCCACATCTTCAATGGGTCACCCCAGTATCCATCCCCGAAGGCACGAGATGGTATGAACATGTCTGTGGAATTCGCTACCACAGAAAGCAATTGAGGCCAAAACATTGTATGTTTTCAAGAAGGAGTTAGATATAGCTCTTGGGTCTAAAGGGATCAAAGGATATGGGGCAAATACGGGAACACTCAGGCTACTGAGTTGGATGATCAGCCAGGATCATAATGAATGGCGGAGCAGGGTTGAAGGGCCGAATGGCCTACTCCTGCTCCTATTTTCGATGTTTCTATGTCTGCTCCCTGAAATTGACTTACGTATGTAGGCGTCATGGCTGCTCCCCAGTAACCATCCACCCACCTTCATGAAGCACTTGCAGTGGTTGTACACTGATCAAGAGGAAACCCTTCCTGTTGATGAAGGCTTCAGATTGGCCTGTGGGAATCACATATATGCAGTTGATCACAGAATGCACCAGAGGGAATCCAGCGATGGCCCAGAATCCTATCTCCCTATCATCCTGCTGAATCAGTTTGAAAGCACACATCTTGGCTATCCCACTTACACATAACATTGGTGACCACCTTGATACTGCTTTGAGCCACAGACTGGGGATTCAACTCATATCTGCAGTGCATCCCTGGAATGTTCCTGAGGCGTAAGAACTCAATGTCACATTGACCTTCAGTGCCACGGCATTGGGTGCCTACCACTTCCCATGGAGCCCATCCTCCATCATGGCTCAGTGTTTGACTCCCTGGAAAGGCGGATTTTCAGGTGACACTCCTTCTCTGACATCTGAAGGTAGCTGAGTTTCGGATGGTAGAACCTCTGTGGTGGATAATATCTTCTTCGGACACGAGGCTGGTTGTGTACGCCTCTGCGCCCTTCTCCCCCGTGCCCCATATGAGGCTGACATTCCTGTTGCCCCTCTGGTTTCTGCTGCCGCTCTGCCCGTGGTTCCAGCTCTCTCACTCTCTGATACTCCTCCTCACTGGAAGAGCCAAAACTTGAGTGAATGAGGCCCATGGCATGTGGATTCGTTCAATCCCCAGGCTCCTTTAACTCTCCGCTGCTCCCCCCCCTCCCCCATTTTACCCATACAAGTGCCAGCTCCGAGATGGTACTCTGGCCGTATGACCCCGCAGTTCTGGAAACTTTTCCCCTTTTCCCGATTGAGAGTGCCAATGCACACGCTGTCCCATCACCCCTGCCAAGCCCTGCTAGGATTAACGATGGGTGCTGTTTGCAACCAGAACTGATCTTCCACTAACTCACCACCTCTTTGTAACTGGTGAGGTTCTGATGCCCCGAGGTTCCCCAGCACTGTTGGAAAACTCTGTAAATGCCATTAAAATTGCAGTTAATTGCCTGTTTAACAGGTTTAATTCCCTGCCCACCATGTGTCAGTGCGAGATACTTACGCCATGCCGGCCACCCTTGGGAATGTCAGGTTATGAAGTGGAGACGTCTGTCTTCCGTCCCAATGCTCCGACTTCTCCCACCGCCCAGCCCGACCAAAGTGAGCAGGAAATATTCAGCCCTATGTTTAAATTCACACCGGCCATTCTGGGAAACAGCAGCTAATGTTCATGCCAGAGTTTACAACCCAATATCCAGAGGGACTGAATCATGGAGCACATACAGCATTAAAAATCCATCACCTCACCACTAACACCACAGCAGAGATCCCAGCCTACAACCTGCCTCAAAGATAATGGACAGTGCTCTATCAAACCGGCACCGGGCACAATGGGGCCATCTGCTCCATAAGTTTTTTTCATTCATTCATGTGAAGTGGGCATCGCTGGCCAGGCCAGCATTTATTGCCCATCCCTAATTGCCCTTGAGAAGGTGGTGGTGAGCTGCCTTCTTGAACCGCTGCAGTCCATGTGAGGTAGGTACACCCACAGTGCTGTTAGGAAAGGAGTTCCAGGATTTTGACCCAGTGACAGTGAAGGAACGGCGATATAGTTCCAAGTCAGGATGGTGTGTGACTTGGAGAGGAACTTAAAGGTGGTGTTGTTCCCATGCATTTGCTGTCCTTGTCCTTTTAGTTGGTGGAGGTCGTGGGTTTGGAAAGTGCTGTCCAAGGAGCCTTGGTGCATTGCTGCAGTGCATCTTGTAGATGATACACAGTGCTGTTACTGTGCGTCGGGGGTGGAGGGAGTGAATGTTTGTAGATGGGGTGCCAATCAAGCGGGCTGCTTTGTCCTGGATGGTGTTGAGCTTCTTGAGTGTTGTTGGAGCTGCACCCATCCAGGCAAGTGGAGAGTATTCCATCACACTCCTGTCTTGTGCTTGGTGGACAGGCTTCGGAGAGTCAGGAGGTGAGTTACTCGCCGCAGGATTCCTAGCCTCTGACCTGCTCTTGTAGCCACGGTATTTATATGAATACTCCAGTTCAGTTTCTGGTCAATGGTAGCCCCTAGGATGTTGATCGTGGGGGATTCAGTGATGGTAATGCCATTGAATGTCAAGGGGAGATGGCTAAATTCTCTTTTGTTGGAGACGGTCATTGCCTGGCACTTGTGTCGCGCGATTGTTACTTGCCACTTATCAGCCCAAGCCTGGATATTGTCCAGGTCTTGCTGCATTTCTACACGGACTGCTTCAGTATCTGAGGAGTCATGACTGGTGCTGAACATTGTGCAATCATCAGCAAACATCCCCACTTCTGACCTTATGATTGAAGGAAGGTCATTGATAAAGCAGCTGAAGATGGTTGGGCCTGGGACACTAACCTGAGGAACGCCTACAGTGATGTCCTGGAGCTCAGATGATTGACCTCCAATAACCACAGCCATCTTCCTTTGCGTTAGGTATGACTCCAACCAGTGGAGGGTCTTCCCCCGATTCCCATTGACTTCAGTTTTGATCGGACTCCTTGATGCCATACTCGGTCAAATGCTGCCTTGATGTCAAGGCAGTCACTCTCACCTCACCTCTTGAGTTCAATTCTTTTGTTCTTGTTTGAACCAGGGCTGTAATGAGGTCAGGAGCTGAGTGGCCCTGGCGGATCCCAAACTGAGCGTCACTGAGCAGGTTATTGCTAAGCAAGTGCTGCTTGATGGCACCGTTGATGACACCTTCCATCACTTTATTGATGACCATAGGTTTAAGGGGCAAGGGGCAAAGTTTAGAGGGGATGTGCGAGGCAAGTGCTTTGCACAGAGGGTGGTGAGTGCCTGGAACTTGCTGCCGGGGGAGGTGGTGGAAGCAGGTACGACTGATGGGGCGGTAATTGGCCGGGTTGGACTTGTCCTGCTTTTTGTGTACAGGACTTACCTGGGCAATTTTCCACATTGCAGGGTAGATGCCAGTGTTGTAGCTGTACTGGAAGAGCTTGGCGAGGGGGGCGGCAAGTTCTGGAGTACAGGTCTTCAGTACTATTGCCGGAATATTGTTAGGGCCCATAGCCTGTAGATGTAGATTCGGCTCCCATTGCTGGCTAGCGGGGGGGAGGGGGGGGCGGGGGCGCCACGAGGCCTCGCCGCCGCTGGCAATACGGGACAGGCCTATCCCGTCGTCAGGGAGTGTGGTGGAATCTGCCCGCAGGCATTTTTTGTGCCTCGCCTCATCACCCCGCTACCACTCCCGGCGTCGGGGGGCCGGTTAAATTCAGGCCAATATCCTCACTTGATGAATTTATTATCCACGACAGCACGGAGCTCCCTGCTTTTACTCTTGAACTTCCCAACAGTTGATCCAATTTTGATGTAGACCTGTTCTCTGGTGTTGCTTTACTCATCCTCTTCACCCAATTTCTTTGCTGTCCAATGAAGTTCCAGCAGCAATGTTGTCAACAATAACTTTCCCTCACAGGATTTCTATCTTACCGGTTTTTGAACTGTTTTGTGAAAGGATTTTGATTTGTCAGTTTCTCTCTAGCTCTCTTCATGGTCTAGCAGAAAGTTTGCTGTGTTTTCAAGCAGCAGCTTTATTTGAAAAGCCAATGTGACAGGTTACAGGTTTCAATCCAGTCACAAATCTGGTTGTGATGCCTTGTGGTTGCAGTTGTCATGTGACGTTCCAAGGGATGACATCATGATTGACCCAGTCATGTAGCTGTGGGTTGATGTTTAAATTGCTTCAAAATTATTTTCCAGAGAGACAGTAAAAATTATTTCATATTCAAAGAAGTCCAATTGGTGAATTTGTTCTCCCAGTGATTCCTGCTGGTTTACATATCCCCAGTTCCACACAGGAAGGTCGGCGCTCGGAGTCTGTCAACA
The DNA here is from genome assembly GCF_036365525.1 of Heterodontus francisci. Lineage (NCBI taxonomy): Eukaryota > Metazoa > Chordata > Chondrichthyes > Heterodontiformes > Heterodontidae > Heterodontus > Heterodontus francisci. The sequence continues at coordinate 8,691,699 of NC_090380.1, read as the reverse complement.
TTATCGAAAATCATTTCATGGGAGACACCAATGTAAATTGTAGGCAGGAGTATTCGTTTAAAAATTTTAACATAACACAAAGGCAACATACTTTGGATGCTGGAAATCAGAAAATAGTGGAAATACTCAGCAGGTCAGGCAGCAGCGATGGACAAGGAACCTTACATGTCCCTGACCTTTCATTAGAACTGGGCTGAGAGTGTCTGAGGGATTGAGATTATGGAATCAATTTCAGGGTCAAAAGCATTGTATCTGAAAGGATAGGGAGATGTAGATTATTAAGAACTGTGCAGGAATATCAATGGTTTATATGACTTTAATCAAAACTAATTTCAACTTTGTGCTTACGAATCCTATCTTTAGATCACAATGATATTGATAACAATGAAAAAAAAAACAATACCTGCATTTCACACCCACAGGACTTTGCAAAGTGTTTTACAGCCAATCAAGGACGTCCCGAGTGTATTCACTGTAGTTATGTAGGAAATGTGGCTGTCAATTTGCACACAGAAAGCTCCCAGAAACAGCAATGTGATAAACAACAAATAATCTGTTTTAAGCGACATTGATTTAGAGATAAGCATGGACCAGGGTACCATGGAATAACTCCCCCGATATTCTCCGAAATAGTGCAATGAATGTTTTGCATCCAACTGAGAGGGCAGATGGCACCTCGTTTGCCATCTCGTCTAAAATTCTGGCACTTCTGACAGTGCAGCACTCCCTCAGTGCCTCACTGGAGTATCAGATTTTGCTCATTTTCTTGAGTCCGTTTTGAATTCACAAATTGCTGACTGTTCAAAGCTGGGTTGTTGCTGACTGAAACAAAGTGAACATCATGGAAAATGGGGAAACAGAAGTTAGGGGTGAAGACATGGTACTCTGTAAGTATTGACAGAAATATTTTATTGAATACACGAAGGTAATTGGTGTTATAAAGAACTGAACAATATTGACCAAGGTGAATAGACACATAACTGAAAGAGACAGACTTTTATCACAGCAGGAGGGAATATGAAGCAGGAATTTCAATCACCAGTTTTGAAAGCAGAGAATCTTATTGCATTAATGATTGGAAGTGATAAGTCATCAGAAGCTGAAACAATGTGATGATAACACAGCGACAATAAGCATAGATGACAGTATCCTATATTACCCCCACACAGGGGCAATAAGGATACATGACAGTATCCTATATTACCCCCACACAGTGGCAATAAGGATACACGACAGTATCCTGTAATGCCCCCACAAATGGAAAAAGAATATATGACAGCATCCTGTAATACCCCACACAACGGCAATAAGGATAAATGACAGTATTCTGTGATGCCTCACACTGGGGCAATAAGCATATGCTGAAATACCCCACACAGGAGCAATAAGGATATGTGACAGTGTTGCTTAATATCCCACATAGGGGCAATAAGGAAACATGACAGAATTGTATAATGCTCCACAGTAGAAAATACATCGGGAAACTGAAAATATAATAAAGAATCATCAGCATGCATTTTTCAATGGAAAGTCAGGCCTGGTTAAACTCAGCAAATTCTTTAAAAAATACAAAAAGTGTAGAGAAGAGTAATTCAGCAGAGGTAATCGATTTTTATTTTCGAATGGCTTTCCATAAGGAACCTTGTACTAGACGCATGACTATGGTCAGAGCAGGTGGGGTCAGAGGACAGGAAACAGAATGGATCGCAAGCTGGCTGCAGAACAGGAAACAAAGGCTGGGGGTTAAGGGGAGATGCTCAGACTGGCTAAAGGTGCGAAGTGGTGTTCCACAAGGATCGGTGCTGGAACCACTTCTTCACTATTTATTTGAATGATCTGGACTCTGGAAGCAGTAATAGAATTTCAAAATTTGCAGACATCAAATAGGAGCTGATGGGGCAGGGAGATCTCAGATGGAGAGATGTGGGGTGAGAATGAGAAGAGGAAATCGACTCGATACATTAAACACCGAAAGGAGGAGAGGAGCAGAGAATTTTTGGGATTCGGGTACACAAATCCTTGAAAGTGGGAGGGCAAATCAACAAAGCTGTTTACAAAAATCCTCCTGGGATTCTCGGATTTATAAATCAGGGCATAGAGTAGAAAAGCAAAGAGTTAATGTTCCACCTGAATAAATCATTGGTCAATCCGCAGTTCGAATATTGTGAACAGATTTTGGTGCATTACATTCGTAAGTATGTCAAGGCCATGGAGAGTGCAGAAAATCTTCACTGAGATGATCCCACATCATCACAAAACGTTTATTAAGAGTAGAGAAGTATGAAAGGAGATCAGAGAGAGGAGTTGTAAATTTTGTGGGGATTTTGATCAAGTAACAGAGGGAACACAATTCCCACTGTTTCGAAGGTAGGTAACTAAAGGTAACTAAGGGCGGCACAGTGGCGCAGTGGTTAGCACCGCAGCCTCACAGCTCCAGGGACCCGGGTTCGATTCCGGGTACTGCCTGTGTGGAGTTTGCAAGTTCTCCCTGTGTCTGCGTGGGTTTTCTCCGGGTGCTCCGGTTTCCTCCCACAAGCCAAAAGACTTGCAGGTTGATAGGTAAATTGGCCATTATAAATTGCCACTAGTGTAGGCAGGTGGTAGGGAAATATAGGGACAGATGGGGATGTTTGGTAGGAATATGGGATTAGTGTAGGATTAGTATAAATGGGTAGTTGATGTTCGGCACAGACTCGGTGGGCCGAAGGGCCTGTTTCAGTGCTGTATCTCTAATCTAAAAAAAATCTAATCTAAAGGATACAAATTTAGGACCAAAGTAATGAAAAGAAAGGTTATTTTGTTTTTATACACCAATGCCTTCCTAAACTCATTGACAGTCTCATTACTGTTTGCCAAATCTCCCAGTTTTGTGACTTTGAACAAATGTTCAGACTGTGTTCCTGATGCCCAAACCTTGATCCTCTGTTATAATAAAAGCAAAATACTGTGGATGCTGGAAATCTGAAACAAAAACAAGAAATGCTGGAATCACTCAGCAGGTCTGGCAGTATCTGTGGAAAGAGAAGCAGAGTTAACGTTTCGGGTCAGTGACCCTTCTTCGGAACTTTCGAAGAAGGGTCACTGACCCGAAACGTTAACTCTGCTTCTTGATCCTCTGTTTCCTGTCCCCAGGCAATATTCTCACTGCACTGTTCCACTTCTTTTTAAACTTCCCACCTGGACATTACCACAGGGATCCCCCAGTTACCTTCAGACCATTGCTCACCGTATCCCTGATTTCACTTAACATCCTTCACAGTTTCATCAAATGGACTCGGTGCCTGAGTCAATTAATTTCATCACTAAAACATGATTATCTGGTCAAATATCAGGTGGCTGCCTGTGGGATCTTGCTGTGCACATTCCAACCGTGACTTCACTGCCCAAGCCACCCATTGGCTATGAGATTTTGGTGCTTCGTGACACTGGGAAAGATACAAGGGAAATGCAAGATCTCCCTCCCTCCCTCCATTGACCTTCCTCCCCCATCTACCTCCCCTCTCTATCCCACCCTCCACCTGCCTCCACCTACCTACCTTACCTCTCCCTCCCTCCCTCCATTGACCTTCCTCCCCCACCTACCTACACAGATTTAAGGTTTTTGGCAAGAGGTGCAGGGGGAAATGTGAAGAACTTTTTTACACAGCGAGTGGTAATGAGCGGAAATCTCTGCCTATGAGGGCAGTGGAAGTGGAGATGATCAATGACTGCAAAAGGAAATCGGATGGGAACTAAAGGGAAATAAATTTGTGGGGGTATGTGGATAGAGTGGCGTAATGGGACTGACTGGATTTCTCTACAGAGAGTTGGCGTGGACTCCAGTGAGCGAATTGTTTCCTTCTGTGTCATAATGGCTCTATGTCTCTAACTCCATTCACACACCAGCAATAATTCAGACTTGGGCTGATAAGTGGCAAATAACAATCGTGGCACACAAGTGCCAGGCAATGACGATGTCGAATGAGATAGAATCTAACCATCTCTCCTTGACAGTCAATGGAATTAACATTGCTGCATCTGCCACAATCAACATCGTGGAGGTTACCTTTGACCAGGAACTGAAGCAAATAAAACCACATAAATACTGTGGCTACAAAAGAAGGCGAGGGGCTGCGAATTCTGTGGTGACACTCCTGACACCCCAAATCCAGTCCACAATTTACAAGGCACAAGTCAGGAGTGCGGTGGAATACTTTTCGTATGCCTGGATGAGTGCTACTCCAAGAAACTCAAGAAACTCGACACCATTCAGGATAAAACAGCCCGCTTGATTGGCTGACATCCACCACTTCAAACATTCACTCCCTCCATCACTGATGCACAGTGGATGCAGGAAATAACATCTACAAGATGCAGTGCAGCAACTTAACCCAGCTCCTTTGATAGCACCTTCCAAACCCGCAACTGCTGTATGAACATATTAAGAGTGATGGCCCTGAATGAACTAAGCATACTAATGAGCTCAGTACCAGGACACAGTCATGTGACTAGTGTCATAGCGTTATACAACACAGAAACAGGCCTTTCAGCCCATCGTGTCTGTGGCATCCATCAAGCACCTAGTTATTCTACTTCCACTTTCCAGCACTTGGCCCGGTGCCTTGTATGCTATGGCGTTTCAAGTGCTCATCTAAATACTTCTTAAATGTTGTGAGGGTTCCTGCCTCGAACCTCTTCAGGCAGTGCGTTCCAGATTCCAACCACCCTCTGGGTGAAAGAATGTTTCCTCAAATCTCCTCTAAACCTCCTGCCCCTTACCATAACTCTATGCCTCCTGGTTATTGATCCCTCCACTAAGGGAAAAACTTTTTTCCTATCAACCATATCAATGCCCCTCATAATCCTGTATACCTCAATCATGTCCTCCCTCAGCCTTCTCTGCTCTAAGGAAAACAACACCGGCCTTTTCAATCTCTCTTCACAGCTGAAATGCTCCAGCCCAGGCAACATCATGGTGAATCTCCTCTGCACCCTCTCCAGTGCAGTCACATCCTTCCTATAGTGTGGTGACCAGAACTGTACACAATACTCCAACAATGGCCTAACTAGCGTTTTATCCAGCTCAATCATAACCTGCCTGCTCTTATATTTTATGCCTCGGCTAATAAAGGCAAGCATCCCATATGCCTTCCTAACCACCTTATTTCCCTGTGCGGCTGCCTTCAATGATCTATGGACAAGTACACCAAGGTCCCTCTGACCTTCTGTACTTCCTAGGGTCGTACCATTCATTGTTTATTCCCTTGCCTTGTTAGTCCTCCCAAAATGCATCACCCCACACTTCTGAGGATTAAATTCCATTTTGTCACTGCTCCGCCCATCTTACCAGCCCATCTATATCATCCTGTAATCTAAGGCTTTCCTTGTCACTATTTACGACACCACCAATTTTCGTGTCATCTGTGAACTTACTGATCATACCTCATATATTCATGTCTAAATCATTAATGTACACTGCAAATCACAAGGATCCCAGCACCGATCCCTGCAGTACACCACTGGTCACAGGCTTCCAAACAAACCTTGACCATCACCCTCCACCTCCTGCCACTAAGCCAATTTTGGATCCAATTTGCCAAATTGCCCTGGATCCCATGGGCTCTTACCTTCTTAACCAATCTCCCATGTGGGACCTTATCAAAAGCCTTACTGAAGTCCATGTCGACTATATCCATGTAGCTTTTCCCTCATCTGCACATTTAGTCAACTCCTCGAAAAATTCAATCAAGTTAGTTAGACACGATCTCCCCCTGACAAAGCAATGCTGACTATCCTTGATTAATCCCTGCCTCTCCAAGTGGAGACTAATCCTGTCCCTCAGAATTTGTCCAATAGTTTCCCTGCCACTGATGTTACACTATGGCTATGTTCCACCTATGGCCTGTAATTACCTGCTTTATCCCTGCTACCCTTCTTGAATAATGGTACCACATTTGCTGTCCTCCAGTCTTCTGGTACCTCTCCTGTGGCCAGAGAGGATTTGAAAATTCGTCAGAGCCCCTGCTATCTCCTCCCTTGCCTCATATCTCATCTGGGGCTGGGGATTTATCCACTCTTAAGCCCGCTAAAACAGCTAATACTTCCTCCCTTTCAATACTAATATGTTCAAGTATATCACAATCTCCCTCCCTGATCTCGACACCTACATCGTCCTTCTCCATAAAGAACACAGATGAAAAGTAATCATTTAAAACCTCACCTATATCCTCCAGCACCACACACAGATTGCCACTTTGGTCCCTAATGGGCCCTACTCATTCCCTGCTTATCCTCTTGCCCTCAATATACTTATAAAATGCCTTAGGATGTTCCTGTATCTTGCCCGCCAGAGTTTTGTAAGTACCCCCCACCCCCCCTACACGTTCCATTCTCTTCTAAGGCCTCCGCTGTTTTCAGTGCTCTGAATCTGCCATAAGCCTCCTTTATTTCCTGATCCAATCCTTTATATCCCTTGACATCCAGGGTTCCCTGGACTTGTTGGTCATACCCTTCACCTTAACGGGTACATGTTGGCTCACAACTCTCACTATTTCCTCTTTGAATGACTCCCACTGGTCTGATGTAGACTTTCCTGCAAGTAGCTGCTCCCAGTCCACTTTGGCCAGATCCTGTTTTATCATATTGAAATCGGCCTTCCCCCAATTCAGTACCTTTATTTCTGGTCCCTCTTTGTTGTTTTCCATTACTACCTTAACTCTTCCAGTGTTATGGTCACTATCCCTGAACTGCTCCCCCACTGACACTTCTACCATTTGTCTGGCTTCGTTCCCTAGGATCAGGTCCACTACCGCCCCTTCCCTTGTAGAACTTTCTACGTACTGGCTCAAAAAGCTCTCCTGTATGCATTTTAAGAATTCTGCCCCCTTTAAGCCTTTTGCACGAAGACTATTCCTATTGATATTAAGTAAGTTGAAATCCCCTACCTTTATTACCCTATTATTTTTACACATCTCTGAGATTTGCCTATATATCTGCTCCTTTATCTCTCCCTGACAGTTTAGAGGCCTGTAATACACTCCCAGCCAAGTGATTGCCCCCTTTTTGTTTTTAAGTTCTATCCATATGGCCTCAATTGAGGAACCTTCTGAGATATCACCCCTCCTTACTGCAGTAATTGACTCCTTGATCAACAGTGCAATGCCACCTCCTCTTTTACCCCCTCCCTTGTCTTGCCTGAAGATTCTATACCCTGGAATATTGAGCTGCCAGTCCTGCCCCTCCCTCGACCATGTCTCAGTGATAGCAATAATATCATAATTCCATGTGTTAATCAATGCCCTCAATTCATCTGCCTTACCAGTAAGACTCCTTGCATTAAAATAGATGCAATCCAGCCTTGCATTATTTGCTTGTGCCTTAACAGGTCTATCTTTGCTCTGCCTTCCAGTCTGACTTAATTTCTCTTCTATATTTAGTTTAGTTAGTTTAGAGATACAGCACTGAAACAGGCCCTTCGGCCCACCGAGTCTGTGCCGACCATCAACCACCCAGTTATACTAATCCTACACTAATCCCATATTCCTACCACATCCCCACCTGTCCCTACATTTCCCTACCACCTACCTATACTAGGGGCAATTTATAATGGCCAATTTACCTACCAAGCTGCAAGTCTTTTGGCTTGTGGGAGGAAACCAGAGCACCCGGAGGAAACCCACGCAGACACAGGGAGAACTTGCAAACTCCACACAGGCAGTACCCGGAATTGAACCCGGGTCGCTGGAGCTATGAGGCGGCAGTGCTAACCACTGCGCCACTGTGCCGCCTGACTGTACATCACCCCCTACTGTAACTCCACTCTGTATGCCATCCACCTACCAAATTAATTAACCCCACCCCCCTCCCAACAGCAGTAGCAAATCTCCCAGCAAGGATGTTTATTTAGAGATACAGCACTGAAACAGGCCCTTCATCCCAACGAGTCTGTGCCGACAAACAACCACCCATTTATATTAATCCTACATTAATCCTACATCCTCGACCACATCCCCACCATTCTCCTACCACCTACCTACACTAGGAACAATTTACAACAGCCAATTTACCTATCAACCTGCAAGTTTTTGGCTGTGGGAGGAAACCAGAGCAGCCGGCAGAAACCCACGCAGACACAGGGAGAACTTGCAAACTCCGCACAGGCAGTACCCAGAACTGAACCTGGGTCGTTGGAACTGTGAGGCTGCAGTGCTAACCATTGCACCACTCTACACAGTGTTGGTCCCGTTCCAGTTCAGGTGCAACCCGTCCAACTTGTACAGGTCCCACCTTTGCCAGAAACAGTCCCAGTGATCCAGGAAACTAAAGCCTTCTCTCCTGCACCATCTTGTCAGCCACGCATTGATCTGCTCTAACCTCCTATTCCTATACTCACTAGCACTTGGCACTGGGAGTAATCCAGAGATTACAACCTTTGAGGACCCGCTTTTTAATCTGCTACCTAGCTCCCTAAATTCTTGTTGCAGGACCTCATCCCTCTTTCCACCTATGTCGTTGGTACCAACGTGTAGCACTCCCACTAGCTGTATACCCTCCCCCACCAGAATGTCGTGGAGCCGTTCCGACACATCCTTGACCCTAGCATCAGGGAGGCAACATACCATCCTGGAGTCTCACTTACAGCCACAGAAACACCTGTCTTTTCCCCTTACAATTGAATCTCCGATCACTATGGCTCTCCCAGTCATTCCCCCCTCCACACCACCATCCGCCACCACCCCCCCCACCCCCCCACTGCACAGCCATCCGTGGTGCCACAAACTTGGCTGTTGCTGCTTTCCCTTTGGGAGGGCATACCATCCCCGCAACAGTATTCAAAGTGATATATCTGTTTGAGAGGGGGATGGCCACAGGGGACTCCTGCACAATCTGCCTGCTCCTACTACTCCGCCTGGTGGTCACCCATCCCTTTTCTACCTGTGCAGCCATTACCTGCAGTGTGACCACCTCACTAATACGTCGTCTGCATCGCGGATGCTCCACAGTGATGCCACCCACAGCTCCAGCTCTATAATGCGGGTACCCAGTAGCTGCAGATGGATACACTTCCTGTACCCATGAACAAAGAACAAAGAACAGTACAGCACAGGAACAGGCCATTCGGCCCTCCAAACCTGCGCCGATCTTGATGCCTGACTAAACTAAAACCTTCTGCACTTCCGGGGACCGTATCCCTCTATTCCCATCCTAATCATGTATTTGTCAAGATGCCTCTTAAACATCATTACCGTACCTGCTTCCACCACCTCCCCCAGCAGCAAGTTCCAGGCACTCACCACCCTCTGTGTAAAGAACTTGCCTCGCACATCCCCTCTAAACTTTGCCCCTCGCACCTTAAACCTATGTCCCCTAGTAACTGACTCTTCCACCCTGGGATAAAGCTTCTGACTATCCATGGGTGTCAGGGACACTGGAAGCATCTCTGATTTCCCACATAGCACAAGAGGCGCATATCATGGGCTGACATGCCATGATTTACCGTTAGATTACATAGTTACTCCCTTTAATTAACAAAACCTAAGTATGCTAGCTGCCGTGTTCTGCTCCAAACACTACCCACTACAATCTAAAGTCCTTAATAAAGTACACCAATTAAAAAAAACACTTTAGTCGTACTAACCTTATTACTTATACGGCGGGTTTTTTTTAAAGAAAAGCACTTTCCCCTGGCTTTTTAAGCTATTTACAGGCATTAACAGCTGTTACTCACCAACCAATCACCATGCAGCTTTCTTGCGATGTCACTGTAGACTTTTTTTCAAACTCCAGCGCGCCTGGACTGCTCTCTACTCAGGTCCGCTCAGTTCTGCTCCGCTCCTGGAAGGTCAGTGACTGGGCCTTGATCCTCGGGCTCAACTTATCTTCTTCTCTTGCACGGCGTTTTCCCCACAGGTCCGCTCCACTCCCAGAAGGTAAGTGACTGGGCCTCGAATCTCGGGCTCAACTTATCTTCTTCTCTCACTCGGCGTTCTCCCCATAGGTCCGCTCCGCTCCTGGAAGTGTGACGTAAGCATTGCTGGTAAGGCCAGTATTTATTATCCATCCATATAAACCCCTGGGAAGGCGGTGGTGAGCTGCCTTCTTGAATACAACTGAGTGTCTTGCTCAAACATTTGAGACAGTAGTTCAGAGTCAACCACATTGTGCTGGGATTGGAGTCACATGTAGGCCAGACCGGGTAAAGATGGTAGATTTCCTTCCTAAAAGGGCATTAGTGAAGCAGATGGGTTTCGGAGCTGGAGCGGCGGCTGGGGGCACTGTGGAACATCCGCGAGGCGGAGATGATCGTGAATAGAGAGGTGATCACAACACAGGCTCAGACCCCACAGGCAGGAAGGGAATGGGTGACCACCACCAGGCAGAGCAAGAGGACTAGGCAGGCAGTGCAGGAATCACCTGTGGCTATACCCCTGAAAAACAGATATACTGCTTTGGACACTGTTGGGGGGTAATGGTCTCTCAGGGGAAAGCACCAACAGCCCAATTCGTTGTAACACCATTGGCTCTGCTGCACAGGGGAGGAGTAAAAAGTTTGGGAATGCAATAGTTATAGGAGATTCAATTGTAAGGGGAATAGATAGACGTTTCTGTGGCCGCAAGCGAGACTCCAAGATGGTATGTTGCCTCCCTGGTGCGAAGTACAAGGACGTCTCAAAGTGGTTACAGAACATTCTGAAGGGGGAGGGTGAACAGCCAGTGGTCGTGGCACACATTGGTACAAACGACATAGGTAAAAAAAAATGAGGTCCTAAAAGCACAATATAGGGAGTTAGGAAGTAAGTTGAAAAGAATGACCTCAAAGGTACTGATCTCAGGATTACTGACAGTGCCATGTGCTAGTCAGAGTAGAAATAGCAGGATATATTGGATGAACACGTGGCTGAAGCGATGGTGTAAGGGGGAAACGTTTTAGATTCCTGGGACATTGGGACCAGTTCTGGGGGAGGTGGGACAAGTACAAACTGGACAGGTTACACCCGGGCAGGACCGGGACTGATGTCCTGGGGGAGTATTTGCTAGGGTGGTTGGGGAGTGGTTAAACTAAAATGGCAGGGGGATGGGAACATTTGCAAGGTATCAGAGGAGGGGGGATCAAAAATAAAGAACAAAAGACAGTAAAGGGAATAAGAAAACTGATACAGAGAAATCAAGCGCCAGAATGAAACAGGGCTACAGTAAAAAATCGTGGAAAGGGGACAGTAATGCTAAAAAGACAAGCCTTAAGGCTTTATGCTTTAACGCGCAGAGCATTTGCAATAAAGTGTATGAATTAATCACGCAAATAGATGTAAAAATATAAATGTAAGCATATAATTTCACCAGAAAAAAAACAACAGGCCTGAGGATTGGGAGCTGATTAGAATTCAGCAACGGAAGACCAAGGGATTGATTAATAAGGGAAAAACAGAGTATGAGACCAAGCTTATGGAGAACATAAAATCTGACTGTAAAGGTTTCTATAGGTATGTGAAGAGATAAAAGATTGGTGAAGACAAATGTAGGTCCCTTACAGTCAGAAACAGGGGAATTTATTATGGGGAACAAAGAAATGGCTGACCAACTAAATGCATACTTTGGTTCTGTCTTCACAAAGGAGGACACAAATATCATACCAGAAATGTTGGGGAACACAGGGTTTAGTGAGAGAGAGGAACTGAAGGAAATCAGTATTAGGCGAGAAATGGTATTTGGGAAATTGCTGGGATTGAAGGCTGATAAATCCCCAGGGCCTGATGGTATGCATCCCAGAGTACTGAAGAAAGTGGCCTGAGCAATAGTGGATGCATTGGTGGTCATCTTCTAAGATTCTATAGACTCTGGAACAGTTCCTACAGATTGGAGGTAGCTAATGTAACCCCACTATTTAAAAAGGGAGGAAGAGAGAAAGCAGGGAATTATAGACCAGTCAGCCTGACATCAGTCGTGGGGAAAATTCTAGAGACCATTATCAAAGATTTTATAGCAGAACATTTACAGAACAGTGGTAGAATCGGGCAGAGTCAGCATGGATTTATGAAAGGGAAATCATGCTTAACAAATCTACTAGGATTCTTCGAGGATGTAACTAATAGAGTTGATGAGGGGGAGCCAGTGGATGTGGTTTATTTGGACTTTCACAAGGCTTTTGACAAAGTACCACATAAGAGATTAGCGTGTAAAATTAAAGCGCATGGGATTGGGGATAGTGTATTGCGATGGATAGAAAATTGGTTGGAAGACAGGAAACAAAGAGTAGGGATAAATGGGTCTTTTTCCGAATGGCAGGCAGTGACAAGTGGGGTACCGCAGGGATCGGGGCTAGGACCCCAGCTATTCACAATATATATTCATGATTTAGATGAGGGAACAAATTTGCAGATGACACAAAACTGGGTGGGAGGATAAGTTGTGAGGAGGATGCAGAGAGGCTTCAGGGTGATTTGGACAAGTTGAGTGAGTGAGCTAATGCATGGCTGATGCAGTATAATGTGGATAAATGTGAGGTTAACCATTTTGGTGGCAAAACAGGAAGGCAGATTATTATCTGAACAGCTACAAACTGAGAGAGGGGAATATGCAGCGAGACCTGGGTGTTCTCTTACACCAGTCACTGAAGGTAAGCATGCAGGTGCAACAGGTGGTAAAAAAGGTAAATGGTATGTTGGCCTTCATAGCGAGAGTATTCGAGTACAGGAGCAGGGATGTTTTGCTGCAATTATACAGGGCCTTGGTCAGGCCACACCTGGAATATTGTGTGCAGTTTTGGTCTCCTTATCTGAGGAAGGATGTTCTTGCTATCGAGGGAGTGCAGCGAAGGTTTACCAGACTGATTCCTGGGATGGCGGGCCCGATCTATGAGGAGAGATTGAGTCGTTTAGGATGATATTCGCTGGAGATCAGAAGAGTGAGGGGAGGAATCGCATAGAAACCTATAAAATTCTAACATGATTTGACAGGGCAGATGCAGGAAGGATGCTCCCGATAGTGGGGGAGTTCAGATCCAGGGATCATAGTCTAAAGATACGGGGTGAGCCTTTCAGGACTGAAATTAGGAGCGATTTCTTCACCCAGAGAGTGGTGATCCTGTGGAATTCGCTACCACAGAAAGCAGTTGAGGCCAAAGCATTGTATGTTTTCAAGAAAGAGTTAGATGTAGCTCTTGGGTCTCAAGGGGTCAAAGGGTATAGGGGGAAAGCGGGAACAGGTTGCTGAGTTGGATGATCATAATGAATGGCGGAGTAGGTTCGAAAGGCTGTATGGCCTACTCCTGCTCCTATTTTCTATGTTTGTATGTTTACAACAATCCGATAGTTTCATGATCACAATTGCTAAAATTAACATTTTATTCCAGATTTATTGAATAAACTGAATTTAAAGTCCCCAGCTGCTGTGGTGGGATTTGAATTCAAGTCTCCAAATCATAAGTCTAGACATGAAAATTAGTAATCCAGTCATATAACCACTGTGTTACCACACATGAACAGGCAAGCAGTCAAAGGTCTCACAGTAGGGTTTATAGACATACAGAGCTGACAGGCCAAGTGAGGCCACACAGTATTGGACACAGTTCAAAACACTGAAGTGTTTATAAACACAGAGAGCTGACAGACTACGGAAGGCCTCAAGGTATTGGACACAGTGAAATACACTGATGTGCTAATGAACATAAAGAGCTGACAGACAAGGGTCGGCCTCAGAGTGTTGGACACAGTGAAATACGACAAAGAGTTTCTAAACATAGAGAGCTGACAGACCAGGGGAACATCACAGGGCTGAATTTTATGCAGCTGGCGGGCTTCTGGCGCTGGGATGAAGAGTCGAGGGGAATCCCCACCTTGACTATTTAGAGACCCCAGGTTGCCAGGGCAATTAAAAGCCCAGCATCCGGATCTGTGTCCCTTTAAAGACGGGATCCCGCCTCCAATAGCTGCTGGTCAATCACAGGACTAGCAGCTCAGTAACATATGCAGTTCCACTGGGAGCAGTGGCCACTGTCAGTACTGCAGAGGATTGGCCAGACCCAGTGCTGGACACCGGGACCTCAGGTGAGTGAGGCAGAATCATTGGGAACTTTCGGGAGATCCCGGTGGGGCGTATGTTGTGGAGAGTGGATGTTTAATGCAGGGGAGATGAGTTCGGGGAGAAGCAAGATTTCCCAGTGGGGACCGCCATGGACCACAGATTGCCCACAAAGAAGGGGGCCCCAAGCCCGCTAGGAGGTTGCCTCGTATTACTGGGTAACCTTCCCGTGTGGCAGAGCCCCCCTGATCCCCTCCCTCACTGCTGCTTTACTCCCATTGGTGGCGTGAAGAGGCCCACAAGTGGCTGAAGGACTCAATTGACCTCTCAGGGCGAAGCCCTATCTTGCCCCCTGCCATCCATCAGAATTCTATGCACAGCCCCTCCCCCCCCCTCCCTTCTCTGAACCCATTGAATTTAGTCCACTGTGTTGGACACAGTGAATTACAGAGAAATGCTAATAAAAACAGAGAGCTGTGAAACTGGGCTCTGTAGCGCCGTTAGTTCCAGGGTTCCAAGAGTCCTGACTGACAGTGTGCTAGTGCGGGTTTGCTGGAAGCATGCAGAGTGGGCCCATCGGGTGGTCAATCTGCCTGTAATGTTGATTTTGTTTGACAATTTGCCATTATTTTCCTCGCACATCCAACTAATGTTTCTCTTATAAACTGACACTGTGTTCAGCTGCACGAGGGACCCATCAAGCGCCCACCCAACCAGCACTATTAAAAGGGAAAACCATCCAACTTCTAGGTGAGGTCCTCTTGACTTACTTTTCTGCTTCAGAGTTAGTGGAAGTTCTGTATTGATTGTTATTGGAGGAGTTTTACTAACTTATTGGATTTTGAAGGGAGTGGTGCTGGATCTTGACGACGATGTGAGAGGAGTTGGAAAGCCTTTCAAGAGAGAGTCTGCTTCAGTAATGGAGGCTGTAGATGCAGCACCTCTTGGGGTGGAGCACTATTTGGAAATGGAGCCAAGGCTGCAGAGAGAGGGGAAGCTGTTCAGAGGGTGGAGGAAGAAAAGGAAGAGGAGGAGGAGGTAGGGTGGAGGTATCCAGGACTCCTTCACTCTGGACCAGCTGTCCATGAGTGGATACTGAGACTCCTGTTCCCCAAAGATGTCATCCCAACATGATGGTCACTTGAATAATTTTGTGGTCTTGCTGCTGAAAGAAAGAGTGGGTGGAGAAGGTTTATATCCTGTGTGGTTACTCTTCAGTCAGATTCATCATCTGTGCTGTATGAGTTGATCCATTTGGGGAAGTCTTGAACCAACTGCCGGAAAGGTGCCTGAGGAATTCCATGGAGCTTCTGGTGGACTCCTCCTGATATTTTTCAATTAACAGGGCAGCTTTGGCAGATCCAGTAAGTGGGAACAGTCACTGCAGTGTTAAACTACAAACCCTGGTGACCTCCTCACTATTTCCATCCAGGTACAACAACAAGCTCACCAGATTGGAATGGATTTATCAGCTGAGTGTGTACCTGGAAACTTCAATTCCCCATTTGGTCAATATCCCCAACACACTGAACGCTTCAGCTACACTTTATCACATTCCACCTCGAAGAGAGGTTGAATTCGGACCAGGAATTTCTCTACCAAGGGTTGGATGCTGTTTGCCTTCAGTTACATTGAGTGCTTAGACAGGAACGTGAGCTCGCCAAATATTAGCGCCTCATTCTTGTTCTCTGCATTCCCCAGCAGACTAATCATTCTGAACATCACTCTCCAACATCATCTTTCAGACTTGTGATGTGTTCCAATTGTAGCATTATACAGGCCTCTGACACACAGCAACCAGAAATTGGAGAAGCAAAGAACAAACAGTTTAACAATCTGCTCACCAGAGTATCTGTGAGCTGCAGCTGTGAAACCGGTGGAGATTTTAACAGTTCTCTCTCCAAAGAAGGAAGCCACAGTGACTGTCTGACAGTCTTGGATGGTATAAATCCCGCCTGCCATCTGTTTAACAATGCCAGTCAGACTAGGGCCAGCATATTTCACCATTGCCAGCAGGACAAACCCCCTTGTGGCACTTGCAGAGATCCATCGTCAGGTCCCATCCTCCGCTTTCCACCATGTTATTAAGCATGGACTCATTATTTGTTCGAGCGATCAGTTCCTTTCGTGCCTCCACCCAGGTCACACGCACACACACTGATGCTTTCAGGTGTTTGAGCGTCAGCTGTAAATTCACACTGCTCTTATTGACCATCAGAAACAAAGCCATTGAGCAGAGAAAGATTAACCCAGGAGTGCAGATGAATGGGGAATGTACATTATAACTGTGGTAATAATGTAGTCACTGCCTTTGCTGACTTGGGGTGAGTTATTAGCTGGTGCAGTCCACAGATTGCAGCCAGGGATTGAAGAATTGAATCCAGTGTCACCGGGTTATCCCTGACGGGACAGGTTCTGCTGATCCCAAATGGTAACTGTGTGTTCAGCATGTCCAGCAGCTCTCCCATTGCACTCACAGTACATTCTCTGTCCTCGGCTTGTGATCTCCAGATGTCACTGACGTATTTGTCCAAAGGGACTGAGTAAGTGAGGAGAAAGGACACAACTATTACTGTGTTTGTGAGGCCAGTATGGAGATACTCTGCAGAACTGAAAGTTTCACCTGCTTGGGAGGAACTGACTGCAATTGAACCCTCAGCACCTCAAGTAGCTCCGAGACTTTCCCCTCAGGTTCACTGTCACGTCCTTTAAAGAAGGTTTGCATCAGCACAGTGGCTGCACTGGAACAGCTAGGCTGTGGGTCAGACAGGCCTTTGAAGACCATGAAAAGCAATTGTCCAGCTGGCCGTGGGACTATCATTTTTAAATGACCTCTGTAATGTGGCAGCATGTTTAAAAGTGTCAGGGATAGGTAGTTACAGTAGAAGTGAGGTCAGTGCTATATATGGATGGGTAGTTACAGTAGAAATGAGGTGACTGATATATCTTGATGAGTAGTTACAGAACTAATGAGGTGAGTAATACAACTGGATCGGTAGTTACATTACAGATGAGTTCAATGATATATCTGGATTTGTCCTGACTGCAGATGTGAACAAATATCCAAATATCCAAACAAATATCAAATGCTGCATTTTCTGTGACAAGCAATGTTTTCTGTTGCATCAGGTGATACCTGCATGGAGGCTCTCACATTACATCATCCAATTACTGCCAGTCAGTTGCACACAGAAGGAACAGGCCTTATCCCCGCACGTGTTTATTACACATCACAATTTATTTAAATATCTATATTTAGGAATGACAATCAGGACAATCCAATTCTCCTAAAGATCAGTTTCTGAACACTCCAATTTCCCTACATCAATTTGTTCATTTTAGTTGTGAAGAAAGCTTTATCAGGTTGATCCTTTACACTTTGGAGCTTAAAGAATGAGGGGTGAATGTATCGAAATATGTATGATTCTGAGGGGGGCTTAACAGGGTAGATGCTGAGAGGATGTTTCTCCAAATCAGAGAAACTGGAACTGGGGAGCACAGTTTCAGAATAGGGGTCTCACATTTAAGCCAGAGATGAGGAGGAATTTCTTCTCTCAGAACAGTTGTGAATCTTTGGAATTCTTTACCTGAGAGAGCTGTGGAGGCTGGGTCATTGAATATATTCAAGACTGAGATAGACAGTATAGAACTATAGGGGAGTCAAGGGTTATGGGGTTATGAGCAGGAAGGGAGTTTAGGTCAAGATCAGCTCAGCCATAATCTTATTGAATTGTGGAGCGGGCTCCAATGGCCATATAGTCTACTCCTGCTACTATATCTATGTTTCTTATGTTCCTTATGTAGAACTGGCCTGCTCCATAGTAAAGGGAACATGTCCGAGTTTAAACACACCCGTGAGAATTGAATTGACATTCGCTGGAATAACAATTTTTCACTGCAATTATATGAAATCTGCAGCTGAAAGCTGCTCCCATTTCCCACCAGTGCTATCAGACTGCAGGTCTCATATTCTGTTATGATGTGAAATAACATCCATCTTCACTTCAGGGACGTGAAATGTCTGCCAATTTATGTGTATTTCTATTTTGTTTAGAAAAAGGCTGGAGTAAAACGAGTTAATTCCAGTTGTTCAATGACTCATGTCATTTTCCATGGGAACTAATTGTCTCTGCTTGTTATTATCTCCAGTCAGTTGAACACAACATGTTCACAAAGTATTCTTTCCAATGGTTAATAGAATGGAATATATATTTTAAATATTTTACAGGTATTAGTTAAATCAATTACTTAATTCATATCATGATTAAATACTCAGCAGAAACTATAAGATGTTCATCTCACACAGTGAAGATTATCTGTGGTAATCAGCTTCACCGTGCGGGTTCGTGGTGGAACATTGTTAGTTTAATACTAGGGCTGACAAATTACGGTAACAGATTTTCACCATTGTAAGCAACACCTTTCCTGGATTCACTGTTTCACATTTTAAGTGTCAGTCTGTATAGAATCATTGTGCAAATGTCCAGCCGTCCGAATAATGGAGAAAACATGTAACATGGATGGTTCCCCCATTGAAGTGGGAGTTGGTGTGGGGTGGGAGGGAGGGAGATTACTCTGAAACACATCTGTAAATCTGGTTCATACTTGTTTTTCTTTTACACTGTGCAATATAAGATCCCTTTGAAGTTTCCCCCAGTCACAGTGAACCTGAACCCCAGTGTTAAACAAGACAAGTTACAGTCCCGGCCGTGGTTAGATTTCTTCCTTCATGCAATCAAGGAATAATGACTGAATTGATAGGGACAGAATGTTTTAATTGAACTGAGTGTTCATTTGGGAAACTGTTAAACTATGCTCCGTGATCTACGAAATGCTACTGGGAGAATTTTGTAAATCTGTTGTTCTTAACTTGCTGCAGTTAATAAGAAGCAGAGATATCTTGGTTCCAGGCTGAGTAAAGTTAATTCCAGTCACTGAACAGTAGCATTAACTCTCTACACGCTAAGGCTCTTTATGCAACATTCTACTTCAAACCAGGTATGGGACAGATGCAAATTAAAACTACACAAACCAGAGAAAATTAGAATTTTAATAAATATTGGGAATAACAGATGATACGAATCGCTCGGTCTCGCAATAATGATGTGCAGTGAGAACTGATTCATTGACAGATTTCAAATGATTTCCATGAGCCGATGTAATCCTTTCATTCAGCACAACTTCAATCCAAAAGACAAGGATCAGCCAAACAGGATAAAGTGAACCAATAAACTGGGCAAGACACCATAAAAATATTAGACATGAGCAAGACGCAAGATTACATTTATTTTATATTTCATAAGAATCACAAGAAGTGGGAGCAGGTGTAGGCCATTTGGCCCCTCAATCCTGCTCCACCATTCAATAGATCACAGCTGATATGATTGTGGCCTTAACTCCACCTTCCTGCCTGCTCTCCTTAATTCTTGACTCCCTTGCAGATCAAAAATCTGTCTAACTGAGCCTTGAATATATTCAATGATCCAGCCTCCACTGCTGCGTGGGAAGAGAATTCCAAATATTAATACACTTTGAGAGAAGAAATTCTTCATCTCTATCTTAAATGAGAGACTCCTTAATTTGAAACTGTGTCCCGGAGTTCTAGATTCCCCCACAAGGGGAAATATCTTCTCAGCATCCACCCTGTCAAGCCCCCTCAGAATCTTGTGTGTTTCAATACGATCACGTCTCACTCTTCTAAACTCCAATGAGTATAGGCCCAACCTGCTCAACCTTTCCTCATAAGACAACACCTTCATCCCAAGGATCAACCTAGTGAAACGTCTCTAAACAGCGTCCAATATAAGTCAATCCCTCCTTCAGAAAGGAGGCCAAACTATACACAGTGCTCCAGGTGTGGTCTCAACAATGCCCTGTACAACTGGAGCAAGACTCCCCTACTTTTATACTCCATACCCCTTGCAATAAATGACAACATTCTATTCGCCTTCCTAATTACTTGTTGTACCTGCATGCTGCCTTGATGTCATGTACAAACACCCCCAAATCCCTCTGTCCCTCAACATTGTGCAATTTCCCTCCATTTAAAGAATATTCTGCTTTTCTATCCTTCCCCTGAAAGTGGGAAAACAAACATTTTCCCACATTATATTCAATCTGCCAATGTGTTGCCACTCAATTAACCTATCTATTCATTTGGAGATGCTTTGGGCTGAATTTAATGATCCCACAGCTGGGACTGCTATGGGCCTGGTAAGGGGCATCGTTAATGTCTGTCACATTTGTAGCCATCCCACCACGATTACACGGCGGGCGGCCAATTTGGTGCCAGGGTCAAGGATGTCTCTGAATGGACAGGGGGCATTCTGAAGGGAGAAGGTGAACAGCCAGACGTTGTGGTACACATCGGTACCAATGACGTAGGCAGGAAGAGTGACGAGGTCCTGCAGGGGCAGTTTAGGGAGTTAGGTAGAAAGTTAAAAGGCAAGACCTATAGGGTTGTAATCCCGGGATTACTCCCTGTGCCACGTGCCAGTGAGGCTTTAAATAGGAAGATATTGCAGCTAAACACTTGGCTGAACAGCTGGTGTAGAAGGGAGGGTTTCAGATATCTGGACCATTGGGATCTCTTCAGGGACAGATGGGACCTGTACAAGAAGGACGGGTTGCATCTAAACTGGAGGGGCACAAATATTCTGGCTGCGAGGTTTTCTAGCATCACTCGGGAGGGTTTAAACTAGTGTGGCACGGGGGTGGGAAACAGAGCAGTAGGACAGCAAGTGAAATAAATGAGGGGGAACTAGTAAATAAAGCCAGGAAGAATAAGAGGAAGAGCAGGCAGCGAGATGTGGCGGAGCACAGCGGGACTGGTGGTCTGAAGTGCATTTGTTTCAATGCGAGAAGTATAACAGGTAAGGCAGATGAACTTAGAGCTTGGATTAGTACTTGGAACTATGACGTTGTTGCAATTGCAGAGACTTGGTTGTGGGAAGGACAGGATTGGCAGCTAAATGTTCAGGGATTTAGAAGCTTCAGGTGGGATAGAGGGGGATGTAAAAGGGGTGGGGGAGTTCCATTACTTGTTAAGGAGAATATCACAGCTGTACTGCGGGAGGACACCTCAGATGAGTCGTGCAGCGAGGCAATATGGGTGGAGCTCAGGAATAGGAAGGGTGCAGGCACGATGTTGGGGGTTTTCTACAGGCCTCCCAACAGCCAGCGGGTGGTAGAGGAGCAGATATCCTGTTTGGAAAGATATAAAGGTAACAGGGTTGTAGTGGTGGGTGATTTTAACTTCCCGAATATTGACTGGGACTCACTTAGGACTAGGGGCTTAGATGGGGCAGAATTTGTAAGGAGCATCCAGGAGGGCTTCTTGAAACAATATGTACATAGTCCAACTAGGGATGGGGCCGTACTGGTGCTGGTATTGGGGAATGGGCCGGGCCAGGTGGTCGAAGTTTCAGTTGGGGAGCATTTCGGGAGCAGTGACCATAATTCCATAAGTTTTAAGGTACTTGTGGATAAGGATAAGAGTAGTCCTCGGGTGAAGGTGTGAAATTGGGGGAAGGCTAATTATAACAATATTAGGCAGGAACCGAAGAATTTAGATTGGGGGCGGCTGTTTGAGGGTAAATCAACATTTGACATGTGGGAGTCTTTAAAATTTAGAACCCAGGACCAGCATGTTCCTGTTAGGAAGAAGGATACGTTTGGCAAGTTTCGGGAACCTTGGATAACGCGGGATATTCTGAGCCTAGTCAAAAAGAAAAATGAAGCATTCATAAGGGCTGGAAGGCTAGGAACAGACGAATCCCTTGAGAAATATAAAGAAAGTAGAAAGGAACTTAAGCAAGGAGTCAGGAGGACTAAAAGAGGTCATGAAAAGTCATTGGCAAACAGGATTAAGGATAATCCCAAGGTTTTTTATACATATATAAAGAGCAAGAGGGTAACTAGGGAAAGGGTTGGCCCGCTCAAGGACAGAGAAGAGAATCTATGTGTGGAGCCAGAGGAAATGGGCAAGGTACTAAATGAGTACTTTGCATCAGTATTCACCAAAGAGAAGGACTTGGTGGATGATGAGCCGAGGGAAGGGAGTGTAGATAGTCTCAGTCATCTCATTATCAAAAGGGAGGAGGTGTTGGGTGTCTTGCAAAGCATTAAGGTAGATAAGTCCCCAGGGCCTGATGGGATCACCCCAGAATACTAAGGAAAGCAAGGGAAGAAATTGCTGGGGACTTGACAGAAATCTTTGCATCCTCATTGGCTATAGGTGAGGTCCCAGAGGACTGGAGAATAGCCTTTGTTTAAGAAGGGTAGCAAGGATAATCCAGGAAGTTATAGGCCGGTGAGCCTTACATCAATGGTAGGGAAATTATTAGAGAGGATTCTTCGGGACAGGATTTACTCCCATTTGGAAACAAACAAACTTATTAGCGAGAGACAGCATGGTTTTGTGAAGGGGAGGTCGTGCCTCACTAATTTGATTGAGTTTTTTGAGGAAGTGACAAAGATGATTGATGAAGGAAGGGCAGTGGATGTTATCTATATGGACTTCAGTAAAGCCTTTGACAAGGTCCCTCATGGCAGACTGGTACAAAAGGTGAAGTCACACGGGATCAGAGGTGAGCTGGCAAGATGGATACAGAACTGGCTCAGTCACAGAAGACAGAGGGTAGCAGTGGACGGATGCTTTTCTGAATGGAGGGATGTGACTAGTGGTGTTCTGCAGGGATCAGTGCTGGGACCTTTGCTATTTGTAGTATAGATAAATGATTTGGAGGAAAATGTAGCTGGTCTGATTAGTAAGTTTGCGGATGACACAAAGTTTGGTGGAGTTGTGGATCGTGATGAGGATTGTCAGAGGATACAGCAGAATATAGATCGGTTGGAGACTTGGCAGAGAAATGGCAGATGGAGTTTAATCCGGACAAATGCAAGGTATTACATTTTGGAAGGTCCAATGCAGGTGGGAGGTATACAGTAAATGGCAGAACCCTGAGGAGTATTGACAGGCAGAGATCTGGGCGTACAGGTCCACAGGTCACTGAAAGTGGCAATGCAGGTGGATAAGGTAGTCAAGAAGGCATACGGCATGCTTGCCTTCATTGGTCGGGGCAAAGAGTATAAAAATTGGCAAGTCATGCTGCAGCTTTACAGAACTTTAGTTCGGCCACACTTAGAATATTGCGTGCAATTCTGGTCGCCACACTACCAGAAGGATGTGGAGGCTTTGGAGAGGGTACAGAAGAGGTTTACCAGGATGTTGCCTGGTCTGGAGGGTATTCGCTATGAGGAGAGGTTGGATAAGCTCGGATTGTTTTCACTGGAACGACGGAGGTGGAGGGGCGACATGATAGAGGTTTACAAAGTTATGAGCAGCGTGGACAGAGTGGATAGTCAGAAGCTTTTTCCCAGGGTGGAAGAGTCAGTTACTAGGGGATATAGGTTTAAGATGAGAGGGGAAAGTTTAGAGGGGATGTGCGAGGCAAGCTCTTTACACAGAGGGTGGTGAGTGCCTGGAACTTGCTGCCGGGGGAGGTGGTGGAAGCAGGTACGATAGCGACGTTTAAGAAGCATCTTGACAAATACATGAATAGGATGGGAATAGAGGGATACAGTCCGCGGAAGTGCAGAAGGTTTTAGTTTAGGCAGGCATCAAGATCAACGCAGCCTTGGAGGGCTGAATGGCCTGTTCCTGTGCTGTACTGTTCTTTGGTCTTTGTTCTGTGTTCTTTGTTCTTTGACTAAAATCCGGCAAATCCCCAAGTCCAGATGGCCTATACCCTGGAGTTCTAAAAGAGATAGCTGCAGATATAGTGGATGCACTCGCTATGATTTTCTAAAATTCCTTAGATTCCGGAATGTTCCCATCAGATTGGAAGTTGGCAAATGTTACACTGCTTTTCAAGAAAAGAGGAATACAGAAAACAGTGAACTACAGGCCAGTCAGCCTAACATTTTGTAAAATACTGGAAACTATCACTGAGGACGCCTTAACAATGCACCCAGGAAAGCCTAGTATGATTAGAGCAAGTCGACATAGCTTTATAGACGGAAATCTTGTTTGACGATTTTTTTTAGAGTTTTTTGAGGATGTAATTAGTCAAGTAGATAAAGGGTATCCAGTAGATGTAGTATACCTGGAATTCTAAAAGGCATTCGATAAAGTGTCACACACAGGTTACTAAACGGGCTCATGAAGTTGGGGGTAATATCTCATCTTGGATAGAGGATTAATTAAGGGAAAGGAGTGGCCATAAGCAGGGCATTTTGAAGTTGGCAGGCATTGAATAGTGGTGCAGTGCCACAAGGATCAGTGCTGGGGCCTTGGCTTTATGGAATCTATATCAGTGACTTTGATGAACAGACAGAGAGCAGTATATCTAACTGTGCTTTAAATCTATAAAACGCCACAAGCAAGTGCAGAAAATAATCAAAAAGGTTAATGGAATGCTAGCCTTTATATCTAGAGGATTGGAGTATAAAGACACAGAGGTTATGCTGCAGCTGTACAAAACCCTGGTTAGACACCACTTGGAGTTACTGTGAGCCGTTCTGGGCACCACACCTTCGGGAGGATATATTGGTCTTGGAGGGAGTGCAACGTAGGTTTACAAGAATGATATCTGGACTACAGAGGTTAAGTTACGAGGAGAGATTACACAAATTAGGCCTGTTTTCGCTAGAATTTAGAGGGTTAAAGGGTGATCTGATCGAAGTCTTCAAGATATTGACAGGAAAAGACAGGCTAGATAAAGATAAACTATATCCACTGGTTGGACATTCTAATACTAGGGGGCATAGTCTAACAATTAGGGCCAGACCGTTCAGGAGAGATGTTAGGAAGCACTTCTTCACGCAAAGGGCAGTAGAGTTTTGGAACTCTCTCCCACAAACAGCAGTTGAAGCTAAAAAAGTTGTTAATTTTAAATCTGAGATAGATTTTTGTTAAGCAAAGATATTAAGGGATATGGGCCAAAGGCAGGTATATGGAGCTAGGCCGCGGATCAGCCATGATCTCATTGAATGGCGGGACAGGCATGAGGCGCTGAATGGCTTACTCCTGTTCCTATGTTCCTATCTTCCTATGCTGATGGTACAAAGCTAGATTGGAAGGTAAGCTGTGGGGAGGGCACAGAAAGGCTGCAAAGGAATAGTGACAGGTTACGTCTGTGGGCAACAAGCCGGCAGATGGAGCATAATGTAGGGAAGTGTGAAGTTAACCATTGAGTTTATAAGAATAGAAAAATCAGAAAATTTGTGAAAGGTGTGAACCTTGTAAATGTTGCTGTTCGAAGAGCTCTGGGTGTATTCATGCATAGAATGTAAAAAGTAAGAATGCTAGTGTACCGAGCAATTAGGAAGGCAAATGGCATGTTGGCATTTATTGCAAGGTGTTTGGAGTACACGAATAAAATGTCTTGCTACAATTGTGCAGGGTTTTGGTGAGGGTACATCTGGAGTACTGGTTGCAGTTTTGGTCTCCACATTTAAGAAAATATATACTTGCATTGGAGGCAGTACAGTGAAGATTCACTAAATTGGTCCCTGGAATGAGGGGGTTGTCCTGTGATGAGAGGCTGAGTAAATTGGGACTATATTCTCTGGAATTCAGAAGAATGAGAGTCGATCTCATTGCAACATACATGGTTCTGAAGGGGCTGGATAGGGTAGGTGCTGAGAGATTGCTTCCGCCGGTTGGGGAATCTAAAGCACGGGGACACAGTCTCAGGATAAGGGACCGATCACTTCAGACTGAGATGAGGAGAAATCAGTGGGTTATGAATCTTTGAAATTCTCCACCCAGGGGGCTGTAGATGCTGCATCGTTTCAGGCTGGGATAGACTGATTTTTGGTGTCTCAGTGAAGCACAGAATATGGTGAGTGTTAAGGCAAGTGGAGTTGAAGCCTAAGATCTGCCAAGATAGCATTGAATGGGGGAGCTGCTTCGACGGGCCGTATGGTCAAGTCCTGCTCCTATTTCTTGTGTTCTTGTGGAGGCAGCTCTGTGCAGTGGAGACATCAGTCAGCTGAAAGAATGATTTCAAAGTAGGACCGTGTTGTTCCACTCTGGCTAGTGACCCACACTCTGTGCAATTCTACAGTGACAGATACTCTTAGGTAAACCTTCCCTCAGAAATTTGCTTGCGCTGAGGTCTTATTCAACAGTCCACAATATTGAAGTAAAGGCAATAACTTGGTAATGCAGCTAAAGTGTAACTGACAAACCAAGTCTTCATTTCAGCTGAGATAATGTCATAACATTGCAGGGATATTTCAGGAGATTGGACTGAATGAAATAATATCACTGAGCGGGTGTCTCTATAACAGTTACCAGTAGACCAACATGTAACGTTTTCAGTCACAGAGCAAAACCAGTGACCAGTTCACAAATAGATTTACACAGCTTCAATGGTGATAGTCACTTACCAGGAACACCAATGACAGCAAGGATGACAAAGTATATTTTCTGGAAACTGTTAATTGGTTGATGCATTTTCTGTGTGAACTGATCTGTCACCTTCGTGCTGTAAACAATCTCTCTGTATTAAACTCTGAGACGATACAATCCCAGAGAATTTATTTCATACTTTGCAGGAACTCCACGGGGAGATTGAGGCTGCATATTTGGTCAAATTAAATTTTAAACAAACAGATTACAACAGACGAGTTAAGTCCCTGTTGTGATGGAATATATTTAGCACTAAGATTGAATTTGAACAATATAAAGACTGGACGGTTCTGATTACATTAATTCACTCATGATAATTTGGAGCTGTGTTCTCCCAACAATTGTGATGTTCCTTGAAACACCATCATGCACCTCAGTATTTCTCATATTTTTTTAAAGTGATGGCTTTCACTCTGCTGTGACCGTTCAGTAATTAAATTCCAATTGTCAGTGTGCCCTCTATACTGTATTGCTATACTGTATTCTGGGATGGGGCTGCTCGCTTTAACTGTGACCATTCAGCTAAATAATTAAGGAAGGAAATTGTGCAAATGGATCCACAAACAGCCCTGCAAATTCATACAGCCACTCAGACTAATATAGACCTCAAAATAATATAGCGCTTAAACTACTATATCAACTCAAACAAATGCATAAACTCAAAATAATATGTCTACTCAAACTGATACATCGCCTCAAACTGACACGGCCCCTCAAACTGATATAGGACCTCCAAGCAAATACATCACCTCATACTAACGCATTCAAACAAATGCATTGCCTCAAACTAATGTATTCCCTCACCTAATACAGCTCCTCAAACTAATACAGTCCCTCAAACTAATAGACCCTCAAACAAATACAGACCCGCAAACTAATACAAACCACACACTAACAGTCTCCATAACTAATAGAGCAACTCAAACTACTGCAGCAGCTCAAAATAAACAAGATTCTCAGCTGAATACAGCAACTCAAGCTAATACAGACCCTTCTGCTCATATTGTCTCTCAAAACAATACAGCCCCTGAAACTAATGCAGCGCCTCAAACTAACACAGACCCACATAGAACATAGAACATTACAGCGCAGTACAGGCCCTTCGGCCCTCGATGTTGCGCCGACCTGTGAAACCATCTGACCTAAACTATTCCATTTTCATCCATATGTCTATCCAATGACCACTTAAATGCCCTTAAAGTTGGCGTGTCTACTACTGTTGCAGGCAGGGCGTTCCACGCCCCTACTACTCTCTGAGTAAAGAAACTACCTCTAACATCTGTCCTATATCTATCACCCCTCAACTTAAAGCTATGTCCCCTCGTGTTTGCCATCACCATCCGAGGAAAAAGACTCTCACTATCCACCCTATCTAACCCTCTGATTATCTTATATGTCTCTATTAAGTCACCTCTCCTCCTCCTTCTCTCTAACAAAAACAACCTCAAGTCCCTCAGCCTTTCCTCGTAAGACCTTCCCTCCATACCAGGCAACATCCTAGTAAATCTCCTCTGCACTCTTTCCAAAGCTTCCACATCCTTCCTATAATGCGGTGACCAGAACTGCACGCAATACTCCAGGTGCGGCCGCACCAGAGTTTTGTACAGCTGCAGCATGACCTCGTGGCTCCGAAACTCGATCCCCCTACTAATAAAAGCTAACACACCATATGCCTTCTTAACAGCCCTATTAACCTGGGTGGCAACTTTCAGGGATTTATGTACCTGGACACCAAGATCTCTCTGCTCATCTACACTACCAAGAATCTTCCCATTAGCCCAGTACTCTGCATTCCTGTTACTCCTTCCAAAGTGAATCACCTCACACTTCTCCGCATTAAACTCCATTTGCCATCTCTCAGCCCAGCTCTGCAGCCTATCTATGTCCCTCTGTAACCGACAACATCCTTCGACACTATCCACAACTCCACCGACCTCCGTGTCATCCGCAAATTTACTAACCCACCCTTCTACACCCTCTTCCAGGTCATTTATAAAAATGACAAACAGCAGTGGCCCCAAAACAGATCCTTGCAGTACACCACTAGTAACTAAACTCCAGGATGAACATTTGCCATCAACCACCACCCTCTGTCTTCTTTCAGCTAGCCAATTTCTGATCCAAAGCACTAAATCACCTTCAACCCCATACTTCCGTATTTTCTGCAATAGCCTACCGTGGGGAACCTTATCAAACGCCTTACTGAAATCCATATACACCACATCCACGGCTTTACCCTCATCCACCTGTTTGGTCACCTTCTCAAAAAACTCAATAAGGTTTGTGAGGCACGACCTACCCTTCACAAAACCGTGCTGACTATCGCTAATGAACTTATTCTTTTCAAGATGATTATAAATCCTATCTTTTTTATTTATTTTATTTTTTTTATTTAGAGATACAGCACTGAAACAGGCCCTTCGGCCCACCGAGTCTGTGCCGACCATCAACCACCCATTTATACTAATCCTACACTAATCCCATATTCCTACCACATCCCCACCTGTCCCTATATTACCCTACCACCTACCTATACTAGGGGCAATTTATAATGGCCAATTTACCTACCAAAATGCAAGTCTTTTGGCTGTGGGAGGAAACCGGAGCACCCGGAGGAAACCCACGCAGACACAGGGAGAACTTGCAAACTCCACACAGGCAGTACCCAGAATTGAACCCGGGTCGCTGGAGCTGTGAGGC
This sequence comes from Heterodontus francisci, assembly GCF_036365525.1. NCBI lineage: Eukaryota > Metazoa > Chordata > Chondrichthyes > Heterodontiformes > Heterodontidae > Heterodontus > Heterodontus francisci. The sequence continues at coordinate 8,662,586 of NC_090380.1, read as the reverse complement.
TGCGGTGCTAACGACTGCGCCACTGTGCCGCCCAACCTTTTCCAACATTTTACCCACAACCGAGGTAAGGCTCACAGGTCTATAATTACCAGGGCTGTCTCTACTCCCCTTCTTGAACAAGGGGACAACATTTGCTATCCTCCAGTCTTCCAGCACTATTCCTGTCGACAATGACGACATAAAGATCAAGGTCAAAGGCTCTGCAATCTCCTCCCTGGCTTCCCAGAGAATCCTAGGATAAATCCCATCTGGCCCAGGGGACTTATCTATTTTCACACTTTCCAAAATTGCTAACACCTCCTCCTTGTGAACCTCAATCCCATCTAGCCTAGTAGCCTGAATCTCAGTATTCTGCTCGACAACATTTTCTATCTCTACTGTAAATACTGACGAAAAATATTCATTTAACAATTCCCCTATCTCCTCTGATTCCACACACAACTTCCCACTACTATCCTTGATTGGCCCTAATCTAACTCTAGTCATTCTTTTATTCCTGATATACCTTTAGAAAGCCTTAGCGTTTTCCTTGATCCTATCCGCCAATGACTTCTCGTGTCCTCTCCTCGCTCTTCTAAGCTCTCCCTTTAGATCCTTCCTGGCTAGCTTGTAACTCTCATGCTGATACTGTCCCTACGACTAACACTGCAACTCAAATTACTGCTGCAGCAGCTCAAACTAAAACAGATTTGCAAATTATCGCAGCAACACAAACTAATACAGACCCTCAAACTAATACAGTCCCTCAAATTAATGCAGTCCCTCAAACCAATACAGCCACTCAAACCAATACAGCCACTCAAACTAATACAGCCACTCAAACCAATACAGCCACTCAAACTAATACAGAACCTCAAACTAATGCATCACCTCAAGCTAATACAAAGCCTCAAGCTAATACAACCTCTCAAAATAATAGACACTCGAACTAATGCAGCTGATCAAACTAATGCAGCATCTCAAACTAAGACATACCCTCAACCTAATACAACCTCTCAAACTATTACAGTCCCTCAAAGTAATGCAGGCACTCAAATTAATACAACAGTTCAAATTAGGAAAGTCCCTCAAACTAATACAGAACTTCAAACTAATACAGCCCCTCAAACTGATGCAGAACCTTAAGCTAACACAGCACCTCAAACTCATACAGTCCCTGAAACTAATACAGCCCCTCAAACTGATGCAGAACCTTAAGCTAACACAGCACCTCAAACTCATACAGTCCCTGAAACTAATACAGCCCCTCAAACTATTACATAATCTCAAACTAATACAGCCCCTCGAACTAATCAAGCCCCTCAAACTATTACATAATCTCAAACTAATACAGCCCCTCGAACTAATCAAGCCCCTCAAACTAATGCAGCCGCTCAAATTAGTACAGAACCTTAAACTTTGCAGCCCCTCAAACTAATACAGTCCCTCAAGCTAATACAGCCCGTCAAACTGATATCGAGCATCCAATTAATCTCGCACCTCAATCTAATACAGTCCCTCAAACCCATACAGCCCCTCAAAGTAATACAGAGACAAACGCTGATAGAGTCTATCTAACTAATACAGCAACTCAAACCACTGCAGCAGCTCGAACTAAAACAGATTCTCAAATGAATACAGCAACTCAAGCTAATACAGACCCTTGTGCTAATTCTTTTGGGCCTCCTTATCTCGAGAGACAATGGATACGCGCCTGGAGGTGGTCAGTGGTTTGTGAAGCAGCGCCTGGAGTGGCTATAAAGGCCAATTCTGGAGTGACAGGCTCTTCCACAGGTGCTGCAGAGAAATTTGTTTGTTGGGGCTGTTGCACAGTTGGCTCTCCCCTTGCGCCTCTGTCTTTTTTCCTGCCAACTACTAAGTCTCTTCGACTCGCCACAATTTAGCCCTGTCTTTATGGCTGCCCGCCAGCTCTGGCGAATGCTGGCAACTGACTCCCACGACTTGTGATCAATGTCACACGATTTCATGTCGCGTTTGCAGACGTCTTTATAACGGAGACATGGACGGCCGGTGGGTCTGATACCAGTGGCGAGCTCGCTGTACAATGTGTCTTTGGGGATCCTGCCATCTTCCATGCGGCTCACATGGCCAAGCCATCTCAAGCGCCGCTGACTCAGTAGTGTGTATAAGCTGGGGGTGTTGGCCGCTTCAAGGACTTCTGTGTTGGAGATATAGTCCTGCCACCTGATGCCAAGTATTCTCCGAAGGCAGCGAAGATGGAATGAATTGAGACGTCGCTCTTGGCTTGCATACGTTGTCCAGGCCTCGCTGCCGTAGAGCAAGGTACTGAGGACACAGGCCTGATACACTCGGACTTTTGTGTTCCGTGTCAGTGCGCCATTTTCCCACACTCTCTTGGCCAGTCTGGACAAATTAATACAGCACCTCAAACTAATATGTATCAGTAACTAATGCAGTCGCTCAAATGAATGTAGACGCTTAAAATGATACAGCTTCTCAAAATAATACAGCACCTGAAGCTAATACAGTTCCTCAAACTAATACAGACTCTGCAGGTCGGTGAAGATGCACCTCCCCTCTTATCCCCCGAATCTAAGGTCTGGCCTGAACCAGTCTGGGTGGAGAAAAAAGTCAAGTTGCACAAGTGTTCTTTTAATAGTTTATTGTAACATCGATAAACTTACAAAGATCAATATTGTACCCACAAGCACCACTCCGTTCTGAGCTGTACTCACGCTGTTAACCCTCAACTTGCTGCTTCTGAAAAGCTGCACTTTTGTACTGCTGTCTGCCGCTCCAATGATTGCTAATTCACACGTACCAAAGAGAAGAAAATCGCACCGTGACAATGCTTACCCCAAATCCCTTCACAAATCTGTGCCTGCGAACATATTGTAATAATGTCATACTTCCTGGGTTCATGAATATACCATTCACATATGAATGTGCTTCAATGGGGAATATTCTGGTTGATCAACATCATCAGACTTCACTCTAATGAAACGTTTCTTTGGGATTAGCATTTCCAAAGAACGTGGGGGCACAGTCAGACACAGTGGCTCCATCTCTCGTTAGCCTCAGTATTACTTACAGATCTATAGCAGTTCACAGCAATCCAATAGTTAAGACAAACCATTAAAATCTTGGATAGGCACATTTCATTGTGTGCTTTAATTGCCTCTGATATTTGTAGACTTAGAATATTGAAGAAGTCACTCATTGTGTCCATGTTTCGTTTTCAATCTTGTTCATTAGGTCCAGCTCCAAGGTCCCGTGGAATGTTGGGAGCCAGAATGTGGCCAATTTCTGAAAATTGTCCATTAGAAACGACCTTTTTGCATTATCTTCTTTTGGGCTTCAAAATGTTGGCTTCTTTTCAGCTGAATGTGTTCTTGCTGAATGCCTGGTTACACTAGGACTAGTGTGAAGGGAGTGATGGAATGTGCGGTAGCCTTTAATTAATCTTCTTTTCCATGCAGGGCAAAGACTAGAGCCGACAGCTCCAGCGACTGGGGGACTACTGTCCCCCTCTGAGAAGGAGAGGGAGCATCAGAGAGCACATCAGCACATCATTCTCCCTCACCCTCCACCAACACATATACTGTCATGTCAGTGGGTATGCATTCAGGAGTAGATCTGGAATCACAGTGTCCTGAGCACATCACACACACGCCTGAGCAGCTGATGGAAGCCGCGAGAGCCGGGACCACCGACCCTTAGATGACTGTGGGTAATGCTATGGCAATGCTGAGCGACAGGCTGATGACAGGCCTCTGGAGTCATCAGCAAGGCATCAGATGCTGAAACTGCAGTGGGAGGTGAGGGAACATCTGGCGGAGCTTCCAGAGTCTATGTGCAATCTGACATGGACAGTGGAGGAGTCCATCCAGGCCATGAGTGTTGCCATGTCCCTGATGTGCACGCATTCGGCTTCCACCATCGAGAGATTGGCAACCCTCATGGAGAGCCATATCCAGCAGACCACACACTGGATACCGGAGATACATGCAGACCTGCATTGCCATCACCAACACAATGAGCTTTGTGCCACCATGGCTGGGCGAGAGGTGGGTAAGAACTTACCATCAGATCCTCGCAATACTAAGGTGAGCAGAGAGGTACAGGTATTCCTTGAAAGGGCAGAGGAAGGGCTGTCTGATGCATCTGGGGCTCCTCTTAGGGCGTTCATGCCCCTCAGCCCCTCTGTCTGTGACACTAGTCCCTCACTTTGCTGCAATGACAGAGGAGGCTCCTGTACTTGTGCAGGAGGCCCTCTGTGTGTTGGGGCCCTCCAGGCCTCAGGCAGCCAGAGGACGATAGCCAATGTCACCCCAAGACATGGGGCAGCAAGGTCAGCACCTGCCCCCACCTCAGCTGGCAACGCAGGGGTGAGCACCACAGAAAAATACTCATAAGAGATTTAAGAAGAACGCCGAGCTGCACAGGGCTTTCACAGGTAAATATTTTTTGGAAGCATGCAGCCGAGCAAATTTTCTGTTCCCCAATAAAGGTATGCGATTTCCTTGTATCTCCTGTGGGCCGCTGAGACTGCAGGAGCACCCTGGCTCTGCCAACGAGTGTGATGGATGGGAAAACACCGCGTGAGGTCAATGCATTCCCCATGCCGTGGTCTTACTGGATGCAGATAAATGGCAAGGTCAATGAGGGAAGCAGTAAAAGGGCTGTTGAGTGCGGAAGCTTTATTGGATTGCATGGATCTGTCACGAAGGATCATATGAACACTGACTGTTTCAACCCATCCAAATCCTTCTTTGTGTCTATCTCTTGGCTCCTTGCCTGTAGGCTCTGGGGTTCTTCAGCATCCTGCGCCTGGTCATTATCTTCCTCCATCTCCTCGTCATCAGAGGAGATATCACCCTCCATGATATCTTAATTGTTCTATTGCTCTCTGTTTTGTTTACACTGGTTACTGGGTTTAATTTCGATATCCGATTTAACTCTGAGCAATGTTGATATCACACTGTGTTAAATAACCAACTGGTGTATTTACAAAAAAAACATTAACTATAAAGGTCTTACAGATTTCAACACAAGTCTTGACAACAGCTCTGTCCTCATCAAGCCATGTGATTTCTGGACGCATCTCCAATCTCACGTTCAGATATGCTCTTTAGCTCTACCTGGAGGCTTATGCAAACAAACCTGATCAGTGAAACACTACATTTCCCCGCTTTTGACTAAAGAGCTTAATTTAGTTCAAAGTATTCTAAACATTAAACATGCACACATCAAGTTATTTCTTGGCATTCAACTTGTTAATTTTTTCTAAGTACAGAAATAGTCTTTGTGATAGGAAGGTTTCTTAGGTCTTCGATTAGGTCTACGAATTTGAGGCTGCGAATCTGTTTGGTCAGTTGGATGAGGCGGATTAGCATTATCATTCGAAGGAAAAGGAAATGTATCCTCATAACAGCTATCCGCAGAATAACCTGGTCTGCTCCCTATCAGACATCTCGTATTCCACCCGCTGTTATCAACCAACAGATAAAAATTTGTACCAAACAAATCTGCTTTGATGAAGCAAGTTTATGGTCGCAATTTAGCCATTTGATTCAAACCCAATCTCCGACTTTAAATTGGGGTTCACCTGCTCCTGTACGTTTGCCAAAATATGTTTATGATTTATCTTATCACCTTGTGATTTCATCTGCTTTCACCCTGATATCCTCGTTTACTGATAGTGATGGCTTGAGAATGGTCAGTGGCATGCAAAAGTTACGACCTATCATAGGTTCGGATGGAGTCTTGCTGGTTAGAGATTGTGGGGTGGAAGCGTATGTGCGGAGTAGGATGAGAATGGACTGTTCGAATGTTCTCCCCTCCGACTAGCTTTCACACTTTCCTTTATCACCCTGTTGAACTGTGCAATACCACCAATCGATTGCGGTTGTAGTGTGACGTCAGTTGGTGATGGATTCCGTAAACGGCTAGGAATTCTGTGAATTGACTTGAAACAAACCATGGTCCATTGTCTGTCAAAGAACGAAGAACAAAGTACAGTACAGTAGAGGAATAGGACATTCGGCCCTCTAAGCCTGCGCTGATCTTGATGCCTGTCTGAACTAAAACCTTCTGCAATTCCAGGGACTGTATCCCTCTATTCCCATCCTATTCGTGTATTTGTCAAGATTCCTCTTAAACGTCGCTATCATACCTGCTTCCACAACCTCCCCCGTTAGCAAGTTCCAGTCACCACCCTCTGTGTAAAGAACTTGCCTCGCACATCCCCTCTAAACTTTGCCCCTCGCACCTTAAACCTATGTCCCCTGGTAACTGACTCTTCCACCCTGGGAAAAAGCTTCTGACTATCCACGCTGTCCATGCCACACAGAACTTTGCAAACCTTTATCATGTCGCCCCTCCACCTCCGTTGTTCCAATGAAAACAATCCGAGTTTATCCAACCTCTTCTCATAGCTAATACCTTCCAGACCAGGCAACATCCTGGTACACCTCTTCTGTACCCTCTCCAAAGCCTCCACGTCCTTCTGGTAGTGTGGCGACCAGAATTGCATGCAATATTCTAAGTATGGCCTAACTAAAGTTCTGTACAGCTGCATCATGACTTGCCAATTTTTATACTCTATGCACCGACTGATGAAGGCAAGAATGCCGTATGCTTTCTTGACGACCTTATCCACCTGCGTTGCCACTTTCAGTGACCTGTGGACCTGTACGCCCAGATCTCTCTGCCTGTCAATACTCCTAAGGGTTCTGCCATTTACTGTCGTGATCGTCTCGGCAAACTCCATTTTGTAAATAACCTGTCCAAAATTGTTGATGAGTGAAGTGGCTCTAATGGAACTTGTAGCAATTTCCGACCATTTGGTAGGAGATTGTGAATGACAAGCCAAAAACGTTGAATCCTAGCGGCTGCTTGCGCTTCTCGAAAAATATCAGTTTGAAGTTGCTGCCAAAGTTTTGTTGGCCATGGGGGTCGATTGTAGAGGTATAGGACATGGTGTAACCATTTTTTCATGAGTGTACTAGCTGTGCAGTTCCTAATGAACTCTTCTATACAGAGATCTATTCCTGGCCACCAGACTGCTTCACGGGATCGATGTTTCATGTTAACAACACCCGAATGACCTTCATGGGCTAGATGCAATACACATTGCCATAGTATCTTTGGGTAACTGCTCAAGTGCTACATGCAATATACAGTTATCACCAAAGCGATACTGTGTAAAATGGGATCAGTTCTTCCCTTATATCACAAGGCCAGTCATATTTGAGGTATTGACTTACTTGCTGTAGTATGCTGATAAACATGAAAAAGAAACACAAGTGGGTAGGCACAGTAGAAACAAATTTAACAAACTAGAATAAAATAAACAAACAAAAAAATAAAAAAATAACTAAAAATGAAAGTAAAATTGAGGGGGTGGGGGTGGGGTGTCATCCTCTGAAATTATTGAACTCACCGTTCAGTCCGGCAGGCTGTAGTGTGCCTAATCGGTGCCTAAATGAGATGCTTTTCCTCGAGCTTGCATTGATGTTCATTGGAACACTGCAGCAATCCCAGGACAGAGATGTGATCATGAGAGCAGGTGGCCAGCAACCGGAAGCTCGGGGTCCTACTTTCGGACTGCTTTCGTTCTGCAAAGTGATCACCCAGTCTGCGTTTGGTCTCCCCAATGCAGAGGGGACCACATTGTGAGCAGCGAATACAGTATACAACATTGAAAGAAGTACAAGTAAATCGCTGCTTCACCTGAAAGGAGTGTTTGAGGCCTGGGATAGTGAGGAGAGAGGAGATAAATGGGCAGATTTTGCACCTCCTGCGATTGCAGGGGAAGGTGCCGTAGGAACGGGACGGGGTGGTGGGGGTAATGGAGGAGTGAACCAGGGTGTCCTGAGACAGTGTTAATGATAGAATAATGAGCAGTTCTTTCCACATGAAAAACAGGCACATGGTTAAAAAATAAAACAAAGTAACCAGAAGCTCGGGGTCATAGTTGCGGACGGTACAGTCGCCTCTACATTGGGGAGACCAAATACAGATTAGCTGATTACTTTGTGGTGCTCCTCTGCTCAGCCATTCAGCCAATTGTGTCAGTGCCGACTGAAAAAAGAGCTATCTAGCCTAATTGCACATTCCAGCTCTTGGTCCATAGCTGTGTAAGTTATGGCACTTCAGGTGCATATCCAAGTATTTTTTAATTATGTTGAGGGTTTCTGCCTCTCCCGTCCTTTCAGGCAGTGAATTCCAGACACCCACCATCGTCTGGGTAAAAATATTTCTCCGCAACCCATCTCTAATCCCTCCATCATTTACTTTAAATCTATGCCCCCTTGTTATTGACACCTCTGCTAATGGGAATAGGTCCTTCCTATCTACTCTATCTAGACCTCTCATAATTTCACATATCTCAATTAAATACCCCCTCAGCCTCCTCCTCCTCAACCTATCCAATCTTCCCTCATAGCTAACATTCTCCAGTTCTGTAAACAACCTTGTAATTCTCCTCTACAACCTCTTTAGTGAGGTCACATCCTTCCTGTAATATGGTGACCAAAACTGTATGCAGCATTTTAGCTGTGGTCTAGAGTGTTTAGCACAGGGTGGTACAAAGGGTGTGCTTCACATCCAAGAGCGCAAATCTTGCAAATCTGATGCATGAAAATTCGGTGTGGAGGGGAAATCTGTTCGTCAGACGCCATTGCTTGTCACAATCATGTTACAGATAAAAATTTAACTTAATCTACCATAACTTAAACTGGCTCAAAGAACGGCAGGACTGGGTACTAAATATTCCTGAATACAAGGCGTTCAGGGAAAAAAAATAGGAAAGGAAATAATAGAGAAGGGGTGGCAGGATTGATTAAGGAGGGCATGATAGTGCTGGAGAGAGTAGATGTCCTGGAGGGGTCAAGACAGAATCTATTTGGTGAAAGGAATAAGGTGAGTGAATTGAAGGCGTGGATGGGCACTTGGGACTACGATGTTGTGGCCATCACTGAAACGTGGATAGGTGAGGGGGAGGAATGGTTCTTGGAGGTACCTGGTTATAGATGTTTTCATAAGATTAGGAATGGTGGTAAAAGAGGTGGGGGGGTGGCATTGTTAGTTAGAAATAGTGTAACAACTGCTGAAAGAATTTTCGAGGAGGATCTGCCGACTGAGGCACTGTGGGTTGAGGTCAGGAACAGGAAAGGAGCAGTCACCTTGATGGGAGTTTTCTATCGGCCCCCCAATAGCAGCAGGGAGGTGGAAGAGCAGATTGGGAAACAGATTTTGGAAAGGAGCAGAAGTCACAGGGTAGTAATTATGGGGGATTTCAACTTCCCAAATATTGATTGGCAACTCTTTAGATCGAATAGTTTGGATGGGGTAGTGTTTGTGCAGTATGTCCAGGAAGCTTTTCTGACTCAGTATGTAGACTGCCCGACCAGAGGGGAGGCAATATTGGATTTGGTACTAGGTAATGAACCAGGGCAAGTGATAGAGCTGTTGGTGGGCGAGCACTTTGGAGATAGTGATCACAATTCTGTAGCATTCACTGTGGTAATGGAGAGGGATAGGTATGTGCAACAGGGCAAGGTTTACAATTGGGGGAAGGGTAGATATGATGCTGTCAGGCAGGAACTGAGGAGCATAAGTTGGGAACATATGCTGGCAGGGAAGGGCACGGTCGAAATGTGGAACTTTTTCAAGGAGCAGATAGTAGGGGCCATTGATAAGCATGTCCCTGTCAGACAGGGAAGGGATGGTCATGTGAGGGAACCGTGGTTGACAAGAGAGGTTGAGAGTCTTGTTAGGAAGAAGAAGGATGCGTATATAAGGTTGAGGAAAAAGGGCACAGGCATAGCTCTGGAGGGATACAAGATGGCCAGGAAGGATCTGAAGAAAGGGATTAGGAGAGCTAAGAGAGGGCATGAAAAATGCTTGGCGGGTAGGATAAAAGAAAACCCCAAGGCCTTTTACGCGTATGTCAGAAATATGAGGATGACTAGGGGGACCGTAGGTCCGGTCAAGGACAATAGCGGGAGACTGTGTGTTGAGCCGGAAGAGATAAGTGAGGTTTTGAATGAGTACTTCTCTTCGGTATTTACGAATGAGAAGGGGTGTATTACTGAAGAGGACGGTGTGAAACAGACTGGTAAGCTCGAGGAAGTGCTCGTTAGGAGGGAAGATGTGTTGGGGTTTTTGAATAACTTGAAGATAGACAAGTCTCCCGGGCCTGACGGGGTATATCCAAGGATGTTATGGGAAGCAAGGGATGAAATTGCAGAGCCGCTGGCAATGATCTTTTCATCTTCTCTGTTGACGGGGGTGGTACCAGGTGATTGGAGGGTGGCAAATGTTGTGCCCCTGTTCAAGAAAGGGAATAGGAACAACCCTGGGAATTACAGGCCAGTTAGTCTTACTTCGGTGGTAGGCAAGTTGATGGAAAAGGTGCTGAGGGATAGGATTTCTGAGCATCTGGAAAGACACTGCTTGATTCGGGACAGTCAGCACGGTTTTGTGAGGGGTAGGTCTTGCCTCACAAGCCTGATTGAATTCTTTGAGCAGGTGACCAAGCAAGTGGATGAGGGTAAACCAGTGGATGTGGTGTACATGGATTTTAGTAAGGCATTTGATAAGGTCCCCCATGGTAGACTTATGGAGAAAGTCAGGAGGCATGGGATAGTGGGGAATGTGGCCAGTTGGATTAAGAATTGGCTAACTGATAGAAGGCAGAGAGTGGTCTTAGATGGTAAATACTCAGCCTGGAGCCCAGTTACCAGTGGCGTGCCACAGGGATCAGTTCTGGGTCCTCTCCTGTTTGTGATTTTTATTAACGACTTGGATGAGGAAGTCGAAGGGTGGGTCAGTAAATTTGCAGATGATACAAAGGTTGGTGGAGTTGTGGATACCGAGGAGGGCTATTGTCGTCTGCAAAGGGACTTGGATAGGTTGCAGTGCTGGGCTGAAAAGTGGCAGATGGAGTTTAACCCTGAAAAGTGTGAGGTCGTCCATTTTGGAAGGACAAACACGAATGCAAAATACTGGGTTAACGGTAGGGTTCTTGGGCATGTGGAGGAGCAGAGAGACCTTGGGGTCTATGTGCATAGATCGTTGAAAGTTGCAACTCAAGTGGATAGGGCTGTGAAGAAGGCATATGGGGTGTTAGCGTTCATTAGCAGAGGGATTGAATTTAAGAGCCGTGAGGTGATGATGCAGCTGTACAGGACCTTGGTAAGGCCTCATTTGGAGTACTGTGTGCAGTTCTGGTCGCCTCATTTTAGGAAGGATGTGGAAGCCTTGGAGAGGGTGCAGAGGAGATTTACCAGGATGTTGCCTGGAATGGAGAATAAGTCTTACGAGGAAAGGCTGAACATTCTAGGCCTCTTCTCATTAGAAAGGAGAAGGATGAGGGGTGACATGATAGAGGTTTATAAGATGATCAGGGGAATAGATAGGGTAGACAGTCAGAAACTTTTTCCCCGGGTGGAGCAAAGCGTTACAAGGGGTCATAAATTTAAGGTGAAGGGTGGGAGATATAAGGGGGATGTCAGGGGAAGGTTCTTTACCCAGAGAGTGGTCGGGGCATGGAATGCCTTGCCTGGGGAAGTTGTTGAGTCAGAAACTTTAGGGACTTTCAAACGGCTTTTAGATAGGTATATGGATAAAGGAGAATGATGGGGTATAGATTAAATTGTCCTTGACAGAGGACAAAGGATCGGCACAACATCGTGGGCCGAAGGGCCTGTTCTGTGCTGTATTTTTCTATGTTCTATGTTCTAAAGATAAGAACCCATTAAGCTACTGGGTATATTCTATAGGCCACCAACCAGTGCGAAAATATAGAAAACAATGGAAGGAATTACAGAGAGGTGCAATGTACTGAGAATGGAGGACTTTAATTGTCCTAATATAGACAGGGCAGTAATAGTGTAAAGGCCATGGAGGTGGAATAGTGTATAAAGTGTGTTCTGGAGAATGTTCTTTATCAGTATGTTTTTGGCGCAACGAGGAAGGAGGCACTACTGTATCTAATCCTGGGGAATGAGGTGGGTCAAGTGGATCAAGTGCCAGTAGGGGGACATTTAGGGGACAGCGATCATTGCATCATAAGGCTTGGCTGTGGAAAAGAACACGGAGCAATTCAGAGTAAAAAAAACTATACATTAATTGGGGTGGGTCAATTGCAAAGGTTTGAGAACAGATCTGGCCCAGGTAAATTGGAATCAAAGATTGGTAGGCAAAGCTGTAACAGAAGAATGGACTGCCTTCAAAGAGGAGACAGTTCAGGTACAGTCGAGGTATATGGGCATGAGGGGAAAAGGTGGGGCAAAGAAATCAAGAGCTCTCCGGATGATGAAAGTAATAGAGAGCAAGATGACGCAAATAAGAGTGCATATGACAGATGTCTTATGCTGAAGTGCAGTCTCCAGAATTGGACACAATACTGCAGTTGACGCTGAACCAATGTTTTAACAAGGTTCACCATAACTTGCTTGCTTTTTTAATGTCTGCCTCTATTTATAAAGTTGAAGATTCCATATTCATTTTAATCACTTTCTGAACCCGCCTTCAATGATTTGTGTACATATACTCCCAGATCTCTCGTCTCATGGAACCCATTTAGAGGTTCCCCCTTAAATTTAGATTGCCTGCCCTCATGCTTCCTGCAAAAATGTATCACTTTACATTTCTGTGTAATAAATTTCATCTGCCACATATACGCCCCATTCACAAAACTGTCCATTTCCTCTTGAATTATATCACTATCCTCCTCACAGTTCACAACATTCCAAATTTTGTACAATCTGCGAATTTTGAAATTATGCCCAGTAAGCCGAAGTCTAGGTAATTAAGATCAAGAAATGCAGTGGTCCTAATACCGGCCCCTGGGGAACTGCATTGCAAATAGAGCCTTGGTAAGATTATACCTTACGTACAGTTTTGGTCTCCTTATCTAATGAAGGATATACAACCCATAGAGGGAGTGCAACAAAGGATCACCGGACTAATTCCTGGGATGGCGGGACTGTCCTAGAAAGAGAGAAACAGGAGGCTGGACCTGCATTCTCTAGAGTTTTGAAGAATGAGAGGTGATCTCATTGAAACATACACAATTCTTACATGACTGAAAGGATAACGGTGTTGGTGCCGTTTCCTGCTTCCGCCCCGAACTGGAAAACTTTATCAAATTCGCTTCCAATTTCCACCCTTCTCTCAGCTTTACCTGGTCCATCTCCGACACTTCCTTTCCCTTCCCCGACTTCTCTGTCTCCATCTCTGGGGATAGGCTTCCCACTATAATTCATTACAAGCCCACTGACTCCCATAGCTACCTCGACTACAATTCTTCACACCCTGCCTCCTTTAAGGACTCATTCCATTCTCCCAGTTTCTCCATCTCCGACGCATCTACTCTGATGATGCAAACTCCACAACAGCGCCTCTGATATGTCTTCCTTTTTCCTCAACTGAGGATTGCCCCCCAACTGTGGCTGACTAACCTTCAACTGTGTCTGGCCCATTTCCTGCACTTCTGCCCTCACCTCTTCCCCTCCCTCCCAGAACCGCGACAGGGTTCCCCTTGTCCTCACTTTCCACCCCACCAGCCTCCACATCCAGAGGATTATCCTCTGCTATTTCTGCCACAGCCAGCGTGAAGCCACCACCAAGCACATCTTCCTCTCCCCTCGCCTGTCAGCATTCCGTAGGAATCGTTCCCTCTGTGACACCCTGGTCCACTCTTCCACTGGGGAGACCAGACGCAGATTGGGTGACCGCTTTGCAGAACACCTCCGCTCAGTCCAGGAGGATGACCCCGAGCTTCCAGTTGCCATTTCAACACTCCCCCCCTGTTCTCATGCCAGCAGTTTTGTCCTTGGCCTGCTCCAACGCTCCAGTGAACATCAAATCAAGCTGGCAGAGCAGCACCTGACCTTTCGATTAGGCATGCTACAGCCTTGCAAATGAACATTGAGTTCAATAACTTCAGAGCATGAAGTTTATTTTATTTTTAACCATATGCATGTTGTTCATGTAGTCATGTAGCTGCTTATTATTCTGTTATTCACAGTCTCTCTGGACTAATGCTTTGTCTTTCACCACAAGCATTAACACACTCTTTGCCTTTGTCCCAGGACAGCTTTGTCATTTAATCACCCTCTTTGCTGGGCCTTTGGCGATGATCTTTGCATCCTCACTGTCCACTGGAGTAGTACCGGATGATTGGAGGATGGCAAATGTAGTTCCCTTGTTCAAGAAAGGGAATAGGGATAACCCTGGGAATTATAGACCAGTCAGTAGTCGGTAGTGGGCAAATTATTGGAGAGGATTCTGAGAGACAGGATTGATGATTATTTGGAAAAGCATGGTTTGATGAGAGACAGTCAGCATGGCTTTGTGAGGGGCAGGTCATGCCTCACAAGCCTTATTGAATTCTTTGAAGATATGACAAAACACATTGATGAAGGAAGAGCAGTGGATGTGGTGTATATGGATTTTAGCAAGGCGTTTGATAAGGTTCCCCATGGTAGGCTCATTCAGAAAGTGAGGAGGCATGGGATACAGGGAAAGTTGGCTGTCAATACAAAATTGGCTGGGCCATAGAAGACAGAGGGTGGTAGTAGATGGAAAGTATTCAGCATGGAGCTCGGTGACCAGTGGTTTTCCGCAGGGATCTGTTCTGGGACCTCTGTTCTTTGTGATTTTTATAAATGACTTGGATGAGGAAGTGGAAGGCTGGATTAGCAAGTTTGCCGACAACACAAAGGTTGCTGGAGTGGTGGATAGTGTGGAAGGCTGTTGTAGGTTGCAACGGGACATTGACAGGATGCACAGCTGGGCTGAGAAGTGACAGATGGAGTTCAACCTGGAAAAGTGTGAAGTGATTCATTTTGGAAGGTCGAATTTGAATGCAGAATACAGGCTTAAAGACAGGATTCTTGGTAGTGTGGAGGAACAGAGGGATCTTGGGGTCCACGTCCATAGATCGCTCAAAGTTGCCACCCAAGTTGATAGGGTTGTTAAGAAGGCGTATGGTGTGTTGGCTTTCATTAACAGGGGGATTGAGTTTAAGAGCCCCGAGGTTATGCTGCAGCTCTATAAGGCACTGGTTCGACCACACTTGGGAATATTATGTTCAGTTCTGGTCGCCTTATTATAGGAAGGATGTGGAAGCTTTAGAGGGGGTGCAGAGGAGATTTACCAGGATGCTGCCTGGACTGGAGGGCATGTCTTACGAAGAAAGATTGAGGGAGCTAGGGCTTTTCTCATTGGAGCGAAGAAGGATGAGAGGTGACTTGATAGAGGGGTACAAGATGATGAGAGGATTAGATAGAGTGGATAGTCAGAGACTTTTTCCCAGGGTGGAAAGGGCTATCACCAGGGGGCATAATTTTAAGGTGATTGGAGGAAGGTTTAGGGGAGATGTCAGAGGTAGGTTCTTTACACAGAGAGCGGTGGGTGTGTGGAATGCACTGCCAGCGGTGATAGTAGAAGCAGATACATTAGAGACATTTAAACGACTCTTGGGTAGGTACATGGACGATAGTAGAATGAAGGGTAGGCAGTTAGTTTGATCTTAGAGTAGGTTAAAGGTTCGGCACAACATCGTGGGCTGAAGGGCCTGCACTGTGCTGTACTGTTCTATGTTCTATGTTCCTATCAAACACCTTCCACTTTGTTCTCTCCTCCAACCCCCTCCCCTTCACTTGCATAAAACCCAATTCTTTTCTAATCTTTGCCAACTCTGATGAAAGATCATAGACCTGAAACGTTAACTCTGCTCCTCTCTCCACAGATGCTGCCAGACCTGCTGAGTTTTTCCAACACTTTTTGTTTTTGTTTCACAATTCTTACGGGGCTCCACAAGGTAGATGCAAGAAGGATGTTTCCCCTGGCTGGGGGTGGGAGGGTCTTGAACCAAGGGACACAGTCTCAGAATAAGGCTATTTCGGACTGAGATGAGGAGGATTTTCTTCACTCAGAGGGTGGTGAGTCTTTGGAATTCTCTACCCCTGAGGTTGTGGAGGCTCAGTCATTGAGTATATTCAAGACAGCAATCGATAGATTTCTGGATATTAAAGGCATCAAGGGATAGGGAGATAGTGCGGGAAATTGGCTTTGAGATAGAAGATCAGCCATGATCTAGTTAAGTGGCGGAGCAGGCTATAGAAACACCTACTCATTCCCCGATTTTCCAAGTCCCTATACCATCCTCCAGTCCAAAAGCTTGCCTGAGTGACAGGAAACAGAGAGTAGCTGTGAATGGTTGTCTTTTGAACTGGAGGAAGGTATACAATGGGATTCACCAGGGGTTGGTGTTAGAAGACTGATTTTATTGATATATATATTAATGACCGAGGCTTGAGTGTGCTGGGCACAATTTCAATGTTTGCAGATGACACAAACCTTGCAAATATTGTGAACTATGAGGAAAATAGTGATAAAATTCAAGAGGACATAGACAAGCTGGTAGAATGGGTGGATAAGTGATAGATAACAGTTAATGCAGAGAAGCATGTTGTGATTCATTTTGGTAGGAAGAAGAAAGAAAGGCAATACAAAATAAAGGAGCAGAGGGTCCTTGGGGTTTATTTACACAAATCATTGAAGGTCGCAGCTCTGGTTGTGAAAGCAGTTAATACGTCATATAGGAGCCTGGACGTTATAAATAGGGGCATAGAGTGCAGAAGTAAGGAAGCTATGATGAGCTTCGAACTGATTTTTGGTGACTGATTCTCGCTCCACACTTTATGAGGGATATTAGGGTATTAGAGAGGGTGCAGAAAAGATTTCTGAGAACGGTTCCAGGGATGCGGATGAACAGCTTTGTGGATAGATTGGCGAAGCTGGGGCTAATCTCCTTGTGAATGAGAAGATTAAGAGTAGATTTGATAGAGCTATTCAAAATCATCAGGGGACTAGACGGAGTAGATAGAGAGAAACTATTCCCATTGGTGGAACCGTCAAGAACCAGAGGACATTGAGTTATGGTTACTGGCAAAAGAAGCAATGGTGAGGTGGGGAAACATGGTTTTACACAGTGAGTGTTTAGGATCTGGAATGCTCCGCCTGGAAGTGTGGTGGAGGCAAATTTAATCGACTCCTTCAAAAGAGAATTGGATATTTAGCTGAAGTGGAAAAAAAATGGCAGCACTATGAGGTAACATCAGGGGAGTGGGACTGGGTAGTTTTTTCTTCCAGACAGCTGTCATGGACACAACAGCAAGAATGACCTCCTTCTGTGCTGTAACCATTCTATTATTCTATGACTCTAGAAGTAATTAGTTTAAAAAGTACTTGTAGTTTATGTGATAACACAGGTTAAATACCTCACCTAATGTCCTGATATACATCAGGTAAAAGACTAAAATCTGTAAGCTAAGTTGATTAAGTACATATACTAATTAAATTAAACAAATAAAACAAGGTTATATGGGGTTGTCAGGGCACGTTGTCTGCTGTGCGTGCAGCATGTGGAGTTTGCAGACAGCATTACGATCGCAGACAACCAGATCTGCTGTAAATGTTTGCATCTGGAAGAATTTCAGCTCAGGGTTGTTCAGCTGGAATCTGAGCTGAACACATTGCGAGGCACCAGAATGGCGGAGTGTTAGCTGGACACTTTGACCCATGAGGCAGCCACACCCTTTAGGCGAGGATGGGGTGCAGGTCTGGTTAGTGATCAAGGACAGAAGAGGGCGACTGTGAGGCAGGCAGGTAATGGGATCCTGGTGCAGTGCTGGAGGAACCTCCACCTTTGCCACCTTTGCCCTCATCCAACAGGTACGAGCTTATTGCTGGTAAGGTCTGCAGCGTGAATGGGGCAAAATCACCAATATACAGTGGTATAAAGCTGCATGTAATTGTTATATTGACGTTGATGACAAAAAAGGTTACAAAGTTCCAGTTAATTGTTATATTGGTCGTGCATACAATATGCAGGAGAATATATTAGCATTTAATTATTCATTTGGAATTGCTAAGCAATGCACAAGTGTTTAGTCCTGCACAGGGTACAAAGTTGCAATTAATTGGTATATTTTCCTTGATAACTAAGGCACAGTGTATATAGTTGGAGTTAATTGCTAAATAGAGCTTAATATCCGATATGAAGGGGAGTAAAGGTACAGATAATTATTGATTTGGGCATAATGAAGATAGAAACATAGGAAAATAGGAGCAGGAGTCGGCCATTCAGCCCTTCGGACCTGCACCGCCATTCAATATGATCATCCAAATTCAGGAACCTGTTCCCACTTTCTCCCCGTATCCCTTGATCCCTTTAGCCCTAAGAACTATATCTAACTATTTCTTGAAGATATTTAATGATTTGACCTCAACTACTTTCCGCGGTAGAGAATTCCACAGGTTCACCACTCTCTGGGTGAAGAAATCCCTCCTCATCTCAGTCCTAAATGGCTTAGCCCTTGAACATAGACTGTGACCCCTGGTCCTGGACTCTCCCGCCATCGGGAACATCCTTCCTGCATCTACTATGTCCAGTCCTGTTAGAACTTTGTAGTTTTCTATGAAATCCCCTCTCGTTCTTCTAAACTCGAGCGAATACAGATTTAATCGACCCAATCTTTCTTTATACGTCAGTCCCACCATGCAGGAATCAGTCTGGTGAACCTTTGCTGCACTACCTCCATAGCAAGAACATCCTTCCTCAGATAAGGAATCCAAAACTGCACACAATACTCCAGATGCCTGTATAGTTGCAGCAAGACATCCCTGCTCCTGTAATCAAATCCTCTCACTGTGAAGGCCAACATGTGCCTTCTTAACTGCCTGCTGCACCTGCATGCTTACTTTCAGCGACTGGTGCACAAGGACACTCAGGTCTCGCTACACCTCCCCCTTTCCCAATCTATCGTCATTCAGATAATAATCTGCCTTTCTGTTTTTGCCACCAAAGTGGATAACCTCACATTTATTCACATTATACTGCATCTGCCATGTATTTGCCCACTCACTCAACCTGTCCAAACCACACTGGAACTTCTCTGCATCCTCCTCACAGCTCACACTCCCATCCAACTTTGTGTCGTTTGCAAACTTGGATATATTACATTTAATTCCCTTATCTATCATTAATATATATTGTAAATAGCTGGGGTCCGAGCACTGAGTCCTGGCGTGCCCCACTAGTCACTGCCTGCCACTCAGAAAAATACTTGTTTATTCCTACTCTTTGTTTCCTGTCTGCCAACCAGTTCTCTATCCATGTCAATACCTTACCCCCAATCTCATGCACGCTAGTCTCTTATGTGGGACCTTATCGAAAGCCTTCTGAAAGTCCAAATAAACCACATACGCTGGTTCTCCCTTATCTATTCTACTAGTTGCATCCTCAAAAAATTCCACTAGGTTTGTCAAGCATGATTTCCCTTTCGTAAATCCATTTTGACTTTGTCTGATCTTGTCATTGTTTTCCAAGTGCTCTGCTATTACATCATTTATAACGGATTCTAGCATTTTCCCCACTACTGATGTCAGGCTAACTGGTCTAAAATGTCCTGTTTCTCTCTACCTCCTTTGTTAAATAGTGGGGTTACATTAGCAACACTTCAATCTGGTGGAACTATTCCAGAGTTTGTAGAATTTTGAAAAATGACCAGCAATTAATCTATTATTTCTAGGGCCACTTCCTTAGGTACTCTGGGATGTAGATTATCAGGCCACGGGATTTATCGGATGTCAATCCCATCAATTCCAAGAACACCATTTCCCTACTTACACTTATTTCATAGAGTTTCTCCTTCTCACGAGTCCCTATCTTCCCCAACATTCCTGGGAGGTACTTTGTGTCCTCCTTAGTGAAGACAGAACCAAAGTATGTATTTAATTGGTCTGCCATTTCTTTGTTCCCCATAATAAATTCCCCCGTTTCTGACACATTTGACTTCACTGATCTTTTTCTCATCACATATCTATAGAAGCTTTTACAGTCAGTTTTTATGTTCTCATAGATTCGTAGAGTCATACAGCATAGAAACAGGCCCTTCGGCCCATCATGGCTGTGCCGGCCATCAAGCACCTTAACTATTCTAGTCCCATTTTCAAGCACTTGGCCCGTGGCCTTGTATGCGATGGTGTTTCAAGTGCTCATCTAAATACTTCTTAAATGTTTTGAGTGTTCCTGCCTCTACCACCACTTCAGGCAGTGTGTTCCAGATTCCAACCACCCTCTGGGTGAAAATTTCTTTCCTCAAATCCCCTCTAAACCTCCTGCCCCTTACCTTAAATCTATGCCCCCTGGTTATTGACCTATCCGCTAAGGGAAAAACGTCTCTTCCTATCTACCCTATCAATGCCCCTCATAATTTTGTACACCTCAATCATGTCCCCTCTCATCCTTCTCTGTTCTAAGGAAAATAACCCTAACCTTTTCAATCTCTTTTCATAGCTGAAATGCTCCAGCCTCGGCAACATCCTGGTGAATCTCATCTGCACCCGCTCCAGTACAATCACATTCTTCCTATAGTGTGGTGCCCAGAACTGTACACAGTACTCCAGCTGTGACCTAACTAGTGTTTTATACAGCTCCATCATAACCTCCCTGCTCTTCTATTCTATGCCTCGGCTAATGAAGGCAAGTTTCCCATATGCTTTCCTAACCACCTTATCTACCTGTGCTCCTGCCTTCAGTGATCTTTGGACAAGTACACCAAGGTGCCTCTGACCCTCTGTACTTCCTAGGGTCCTACCATCCATTGGACATTCCCTTGCCCTGTTAGTCCTCCCAAAATGCATCACCTCACACTTCTCAGGATTAAATTCCATTTTCCACTGCTCCACCCATCTTACCATCTTATCATCTATATCGTCCTGTAATCTAAGGCTTTCCTCCTCACTATTTACACCACCAATTTTCGTGTCATAGAGAGATAGATAGAGATACAGCACTAAAACAGGTCCTTCGGCCCACTGAGTCTGTGCCGATCATCAACCACTCATTTATACTAATCCTACACTAATTTCATATTCCTACCCACCTGTCCCTATATTTCCCTACCACCGACCTATACTAGGGGCAATTTATAATGGCCAATTTACCAAGTCTTGGCCAAGTCTTTGGCATGTGGGAGGAAACCGGAGCACCCGGAGGAAACCCACGCAGACACAGGGAGAACTTGCAAACTCCACACAGGCAGGACCCAGAATTAAACCTGGGCCGCTGCAGCTGTGTGGCTGCGGTGCTAACCACTGTGCCACTGTGCCACCCTTACTGCGAACTTACTTATCGTACCTCCTATATTCATGTCTAAATCATTAATGTACACTACAAACAGCAAGGGTCCCAGCACCGATCCCTGTGGTACACCACTGGTCACAGGCTTCCACTCGCAAAAACAACCCTCGACCATTACCCTCTGCCTCCTGCCACTAAGCCAATTTTGGATCCAATTTGCCAAATTGCCCTGGACCTCATGGGCTCTTACCTTCTTAACCAATCTTCCTTGCGAGATCTTATCAAAATCCTTATTGAAGTCCGTGTAGAATACATCAACGTCTTTACCCTCATCTACACATCTAATCACCTCCTCGAAAAATCCAATCAAGTTAGTTAGACACGATCTCCCCCTGACAAAGTCGTGCTGACTATCCTTGATTATTCCCTGCCTCTCCAAGTGGAGGTTAATCCTGCCCCTCAGAATTTTTCCAATAGTTTGCCAACCACTGATGTTAGCCTCACCGGTCTGTAATTACATGATCTCTCCCTACTACCTTTCTTGAATAACGGTACCACATTCGCTGTCCTCCAATGCTCTGGCACCTCTCCTGTGGGCATCAGCTCCCTTGCTTCACACAACAAGCTGGGGTACATTTCATCTGGGCCTGGGGATTTATCCACTTTTAAGCCAGCTAAAGCAGCTAATACTTCCTCCCTTTCAATGTTAATATGTTCAAGTGTATTGCAATCCCCCTTCCGGATCTCTACACCTATATCGTCATTCTCCACAATGAAAACAGATGAAAAGTAATCATTTAAAACCTCACATGTCCTCGGGCTCCACACACAATTGCCACTTTGGTCCCTAATGGCCTCTACTTTTTCCCTGGTTATCCTCTTGCCCTTAATATACTTATAAAACACCTCATGATTTTCCTCTGTATTGACCGCCAATGTTTTTTCACGTCCCCTCTTCGCTCCCCTAATTACTTTTTTAAGTACCCACCTACACTTTCTATTCTCCTCTAATGCCTCCACTGTTTTCAGCACTCTGAATCTACCATAAGCCTCCTTCTTTTCCTGATCCAATACTCTTTTTTCCTTGACATTCAGGTTTTCCTGAACTTGTTGGTCCTACCCTTCATCTTAACGGGTACATGTTGGCTCTGAACTCTCACTATTTCCTCTTTGAATGCCTCCCACTGGCCTGATGTAGGCTTTCCTATAAGTAGCTGCTCCCAGTCCACTTTGGCTAGATCCTGTTTTATCAAATTGAAATCGGCCTTCCCCCAATTCAGTACCTTTATTTCTGGCCCGTCTTTGTCCTTTTCCAAAATTACCTTAAAACTTACAGAGTTATGGTCACTATCACCGAAATGCTATCCCACCGATACTTCTACCATTTGTTCTCTGCAAGCTTACTCTCATCGTCTATTTTCCCCTTCTTAATCATTCCTTTTGTCCTCCTTTGCTGAATTCTAAACTGCTCCCAATCTTCAGGATTGCTGCTTGCCACTCAGTCCGCAAGCAGGACCCTGAGCTTCCGGTTGCTTGCCATTTCAACACTCCCCCCTGCTCTCATGCTCACATCTCTGTCCTGGGATTGCTGCAGTGTTCCAGTGAACATCAACGCAAGCTCGAGGAACAGCATCTCATCTACCGATTAGGCACACTACAGCCTGCCGGACTGAACATTGAGTTCTATAATTTCAGAGCATGACAGCCCCCCATTTTACTTTCATTTTTAGTTATTTTTTCTTCCTTTTTTTTACATTCCTTTTTACATTTTTTACAATCTTTTTTTGCATTTATTTCATTTCATCTTAGTTTGTTCAGTTTGCTTACCCACTGTTTTTTTTCAGGTTGTTTTTCTTCAGGTTTGCACTTGCTGCTGTTCAATATTCAGTGTATTCACACCTAATCTGTACTAATGCTTTGTCTTTCAACACACCATTAACATATTGTTTGCCTTTTCTCCGTGACCTTTTGGTTAGCTATGTGGCCTGGTCCAATCTGCACCTTCTCCTTTGTTATCTCTTGCCCCACCCCCACCTCACTTGTTTATAATCTGTGACTTTTCTAATATTTGTCAGTTCCGAAGAAGGGTCACTGACCCGAAATGTTAACTCTGCTTCTCTTTCCACAGATGCTGCCAGACCTGCTGAGTGATTCCAGCAATTCTTGTTTTTGTTTCAGATTTCCAGCATCCGCAGTATTTTGCTTTTATTATTGCTGCTTGTTCTGGCCATTTCATATTTTTCCTCCTTGTATCTAATATTATCCCGAATTTCTTTTGTAACCTACTGTTGAGCCACCCTTCCTGTTTTATTTTTGCACGAGACAGGAATGAACAATTATTGTAATTCATTCACACGCTCTTTAAATGCTAGCCATTGCCTATCCACTGCCAACTCTTTAAGTAACTTTCCCCAATCTATCGTAGCCAACTCGAGCCTCATATCTTTATGGTTTCCTTTATTTAGATTCAGAACCCTAGTCTAGGAATCAACTCTCTCACTCTCCAACTTAATGAATAACTCTACAAGTGATGCTCGGTCTTTTCCAAGGGATCCTGCACAACAAAATTTTTAACTAAGTATTTCTCATTACACAATACCCAGTCTTTGATGGTCTGTTCTCAGGTGAGTATAATGTTACAGCTGATTGTTATTTTTTACATAAGAACTAGTGTACTTAATACACTGGATACTGAAAAGTCTATGGTTCCTGACAACATCATGGCTGTACTACTGAAAACCTGTGCTGTACAACTAGCCATGCCCACTAGCCAAGTTATTCCATTAGAAATACAACATGGGCAACTACCTGGCAATGTGGGAATTTGCCCATATATGTCATGTCCACAAAAAGCAGGACACCTCTAATGCAGCCAATTACTGTCCCATCAGTCATCTCTCAATCATTGTTATCAGTGCTATCAAGCGCCACTTAACAGCAACAACCTTCTCACTGATGTTCATTACAGCCTTGGTCCAACCATGGACAAAAGAACTGAAGTCAAGAGGTCAGGTGAGAGTGATTGCCCTTGATATGAAGGAAGCATTTGACTGTGTGTGGCATCAAGGAACCCAAGCCAAATTGAAGTCAATGGGAATCAGGGGCAAGTTCTCCACTGATTGAGTCATACCTAGTACAAAGGAAGATTTTTGCGGTTGTTGGACACAAATTCATATCAGTGCCAGGACATTGCTGCAGCAGTTCCTCAAGGTAGCGTGCTGGGCTCAATACTCTACAGCGGCTTCATCTATGACATTCTCTCCTTCATAAGGTCAGAAGTGTGGTTGTTTGTTGATGATTCTATGATGTTCAGTAACATTCGCAACTCCTCAGACACAGAAGCAGTCCTTGTCCATATGTAGCAAGTCTAGACAACATTCAGACTTCAGCTGACAAGTGGCAAGTAACATTTTCTCCACAAAAGTGTCAGGCAATGATGAATTCCAATAGTAGCGATTCTGACCATCTATCCTTGACATTAAATGCCATTACCATCACCAAATCTCCTACTATCAACATACTTGTGGTTATCATTGAGCAGAACCTGAACTGGAGTAGCCACATAAATACTGAGGCTACAAGAGCAGGTCAGAGGTTGCGAATTCTGCGGCGAGTAACTTACCTCCTAACTCCCCAAAGCCTGTCTACCATCTACAAGGCACAAGTAAGGTGGGTGATTGAATACTCTCCACTTGCCTAGATGCAGCTCCAACAACACTCAAGAAGCTCGACGCCATCCAGGACAAAGACCCCGCTTGATTGGCTCCCCATTCACGAACATTCACTCCCTGCACCACCAACGCACAGTGGCAGCAATGTGTACCATCTACAAGACGCACAGCAGCAATGCATCAAGGTTCCTTATATAGCACCTTCCAAACCCGTCACCTCTCCCACCTAGAAGGACAAAAACAGCAGATGCTTGGGAACACCCCTCCAAGACACACAGCATCCTGACTTGGAGCATTATTGCCGTTCCTTCACTGTCGCTGGGTCAAGATCCTATAACTTCCTAACAGCACCGTTGGAGTACATACACCCCAAGGACTGCATTGACTCAAGAAGGCAGCTCACCATCACCTTATCAAGGGCAATTAGGGATGGGTAACAAATTCTAGCCTTGCCCCCATAACATGAAGCTAATTTTAAAAACACATCATTTAATATCAAAGTTCATTGGTAAATTGGTCTTGACAACCAAATTGCAGCAGAATAAAGTTGCAGATAATTGTTATATTGGATGTGACTACTGGTACACTGTCGAGAGAGGCAGAGATAACGTTTCAGTTTGATGACCTTTCACTGGAACTGCTTTTATTTATGATTTTTAGCATCTGCAGTGCTTTGCTTCTGCTCGTGTATAAAGGTGCAGTTGATTGTTAAATTGGGCTTGATAAATATATTCAGGGTTAACAAAAAAACTCATTGTTAAATTCGGCTTACTGACCGATGTGAAGGTTAGTAAAGTGACAATTAATTGTTAATTTGGCATAATAATATTCAGGAGTATAAAGTTCAAGTCAATTGTTAAATTGGGCCTCATAATTAATACACAGGGGAATGATGTTACAGCTAATTGTTACACCTGATTGTTATGTCGGGCTTAATAACAAACGGAAAATGTGTAAATTTATCATTAGTTATCTAATTGGCTATGATACATTTTGAATGTTAAATTTGGTTGAACACCATTCATGAGGAGACTAAAGTTACAGTTAATTACTAATTTGGACGTGGTACACAAAACACAGGGCTATAAATTTCAAGCTCATTGTTAAATTGGCCTTGATAACAAATACTGTGGGGAATAATGCTTGTGGTAATTGTTAAATTAGAAATTATAGCTAATGTGCAGGGGGAAAAGTTGCAGTAATTTGTTGCGTCGGTTATGATAAGTAATACCCAGAGTTTGAAGTTACAGTTACTGAGATATTTGGTTTGATAAACAATACACAATGTATACACTCACAGCTTATTAGTAAATTGAGCTTGAGAAAAATGCACAGGGAATAAAGTTGCAGTTAATTATTTAAATGAATATAACGTATACACTAGCTAGTAAATTTAGCTAATTCCTAACTTTTTCTTGATAAGGCGTGTATGGTTTACAAAGCTACGGTTAATTATTAAATTAGAAATGACAATGACAACATGGAAATAATGTTGCTGTTAACTGCATGTCAGGCAGCATATAAAATTACTTTCAATGGTTAAATTGGTCTTGATAATCAATACACAGGAGAATAAATTTACAGTTAATTATTACATTGTACATGATAATGAATGCAAAGGGGAA
Organism: Heterodontus francisci; assembly: GCF_036365525.1. Classification (NCBI taxonomy): domain Eukaryota; kingdom Metazoa; phylum Chordata; class Chondrichthyes; order Heterodontiformes; family Heterodontidae; genus Heterodontus; species Heterodontus francisci. The sequence continues at coordinate 8,636,163 of NC_090380.1, read as the reverse complement.
TAAAGTTACAGTTATTTGTTAAATTGGGCTTGATAGCCAATACATAGGGGTAAGAACCTGCACCTAACGCTATATTGGCCTTGATAGTTAATACAGTCTGTATATGTCACATGTATTTGTTATTTTGGCCTTGATAAAGAATACACAGGTTGTACTGTTGCAGTAAATTGTTATATTAAACTTGAAAACAACACACACGATATTCTTTTATGCAATTCGGTAATTGGGCCTGACAACCAATCCAAATGGAAATTAAGTAACAGGTCTTTTTCCTAATGTCATGGCAACTATTACACAAGCAAAAAAAGTTACATTTGATTGTTAATTTTGACATGATTGCCAATACACAGAGTAAAAAAAGGCACAGCGAATTGTTCAAGAGACCTAAGAATTCTTACGCAGGGTATGTACTTGCAGGTAATTATTATATTTTGCTTGATAACTAAAAACTTGGGCTTAATGACCAATGTGCAGGTTAGTAAAGTGACAGTTAATTGTTAATTTGGCATAATAATATCCCGGAGTATAAAGTTAAAATCAATTATTAAATTGGGCCTCATAATTAATACACAGGGGAATGAAGCTAAGGCTAATTAAATCTAAGGATTGGATATGATAACTAGTACACAACATAACATGTTTCATCAAATTGTTAAAGAGTCATAGAGAGGTACAGCACTGAAACAGGCCCTTCGGCCCAACAAGTCTGCACTGACCATCAGCCACCCATTTATACTAATCCTATTTTCCCTCTCACATCCCCACCTTCCCTCAATTCTCCTACCACCTACCTACACTAGGGGCAATTTTTACAACGGCCAATTTACCGATCAATCCGCAAGTCTTTGGCATGTGGAAGCAAACCAGAGCACCCGGCGGAAACCCAAGTGGTCACAGGGAGAACTTGCAAACTCCGCACAGGCAGTACCCAGAACCGAACGCAGGTCGCTGGAGCTGTGAGGCTGCGGTGCTAACCACTGCACCGTCCTTGTTGGGCTTAATAACAATTGGACAGTTTGTAAATTTATCACTAATTATTACATTGGAAATGATAACTAATCTACAACTATAAACTTACTGTTGAGTGTTAAATTTGCTTGATAACCATTACAGAGCAGAATACAGGTAATTACTACATTGGACATAGTACGCAATGAACAGGCTATAAAGTTCAAGCTACATGTTAAATTGGCTTTGACAGCAAATACTGAGGGAATAATGTTTGAGTTAATTGTTAAAATGGAAATGACAACTAAGGCTCAGGGGGGAAATTTGTAGTTATTTGTTGCATTGGGTGTGATAAACAATACCCAGAGTGTGAAGTTGCAGTTATTGTGATATAGGGCTTGATAAACAACACACAATGTATACACTTCCTGTTAATTAGTAAATTGAGCTTAAGAAAAATGCACAAGGAATAAAGTTGCAGTTAATTATTCAAATGAATATAACGTATAGGCTAGCTCGTAAAATTAGCTAATTGCTAAATTGTTCTTGATATGGCGTGTATGGTTCACAAAGCGACAGTAAATTATTACGTTAGAAATGGTAATGACGACACAAGGAAATAATGTTACTGTTAATTGCATATCAGCCAGCATATAAATTCCTTTGAATGGCTAAATTGGTAATGATAATCAATACACAGGAGAAGACATTTACAGTTATTTATTACATTGTACATGATAATGACTGCACAGGGGAATAAAATTACAATTACTTGTTAAATTGGGGTTGATACGGATGGGCAGGACTGGCAACTCAATGTTTCGGCGTACTGCAGCTTCCAGCATGACAGAGGTGGAGGTAAGGGAGGAGGGGCAGTTGCACTATTGATTAGGGAGGATATCACAGCGGTACATAGAGAGGATATCCCGGAACTGATGGTTCAGCGAGGCCATATGTGTAGAGCATAGAAATAAGAAAGGGGTGATCACTTTGATGGGATTATACTAGAGCCCCGCCACCCACCCCCCCAGTAGTCAGAGGCAATTGGAGGAGCATATATGTAGGGAAATCACAGATAGGTGTAGGAATTATAGGGTTGCAATAGTAGGTGATTTTAACTTCCCTAATATTGACTGGGACTGCCTTAGTGCTAAGGGATCAGATGGGGAAGAATTTGTTAAGTGTGGCCAGGATAGTTTTCTGAAGCAGTATGTGGATAGCTCGACTAGAGAAGGGGCTACACTCGACCTCCTCTTAGGAAATGAGGATGGGCAGGTGGTTGATGTGTCAGTGGGGGAGCACTTTGTGACCAGTGACCATAACTCTATTAGCTTCAAGATAGTTATGGAAAAGGATAGGACTGGTCCTCAGGTTGAAGTCTTAAATTGGGGGAAGGCTAATTTCGATGGCATCAGATAGGAACTCTCAATAGTTGAATGGGAGAGGCTGTTTACAGGTAAAGGGACATCTGGCAAGTGGGAGGCTTTTAAAAGTGAGATAGGAAGTGTTCAGGGCCGGCATGTTCCTGTTAGATGGAAGGGCAAGGCTGGCAAGTTTAGGGAACCTTGGTTGATGAGGGATATTGAGGGTCTGGGCAGGACAAAGAAGGAGGCATATGTCAGGTATAGGCAGCTGGGATCAAGCGAGTCCCTCAACGAGTAAAACGGATGTAGGAATACACTTAAGAAGGAAATTAGGAGGGTGAAAAGGGGCCATGAGATTTCCCTGACAGATAAGATAAAGGAGAATCCTAAAAGATTCTGTAAGTATATTAAGAGTAAAAGGGTAGCTAGGGAGAGAGTAGGTCCCCTTAAGGATCAGTGTGGTAATCTATGCGTGAAGCCAAGGGAAATGGGCAAGGTCTTAAATGAATATTTCTCATCTGTATTTACCGTGGAGAAGGTCATGGAAGCTAGTGAGTTCAAGGGAGGGAACAGCGATATCCTGGAGCATATCAACATTACAAAGGAGAGGGTGTTGGAGGTTTTGAAGCTCATTAAGGTGGATAAATCCCCAGGGCCTGACCAGATATATCCGAGGCTGCTACGGGTAGCAAGGGAGGAGATTGCTGGGGCCCTGGCAGAGATTTCTGTATCATCGTCAGCCACGGGTGAGGTACCGGAAATCTGGAGGATAGCTAATGTTGTACCTTTATTTAAGAAGGGCAGCAGGAATAAACCAGGGAGCTCGAGGCCGGTGAGCCTTACATCAGTGGTGGGAAAGTTATTGGAAGGGATTCTGAGAGACAGGATTTATATGAATTTGGAAAGGCATGGTCTGATTAGGGATAATGTGTATAATGTTGTATTTATTTGTTATATTGGCTTTGATAAAGAATGCGCAGGTTGCATTGCTACAGTAAATAGTTATTTTAAACATGAAAACAACATACAGGATAATTTTATAAATGTAATTGGTTAAATGGGCCTGTCAACCAATACACAGGGAGAAAACGATACAGATCTCTGTGGAAGGGAATTCCACAAACTAATGACACTCTGAAAGAAAAAGTATCTCCTGATCTAAGTCTTAAATGGGAAATCCCTCATTTTCAATGGGCCCCTAGTTCTAGACCCCCCAACAAGTGTGCACATCCTCTTAGCACCCATCCTGGCAAGTTCCCCCATGATCTTATACGTTTCAATAAGGTCACCAGCCCCCAATTCTTCTAAATTCCAATGGTACGAAACCAAACTTGATTAACCCTTCCTTATAAAAGATAGGCTGTTCATGCTAGAAATCAGTTGAGTGAATGTTCTCTGAACTAATTCTAATACAATAACATCCCTTCTGAAGTAAGGAGACCAAAACAGTACACTGTACTCCAGATGTGGACTTATTAATGCCCTGGAGATGTGTAGCAACACGTCTCGACTTTTATACTCGATCCCCTTGCAATAAACGTTAAAATTCCATTTGCCTTCCTAATCACTTGCTTGCTAACTTATTGTAATTACTACACCAGGGCATTCAAGTCCCTTGGTCCTGCATATTTCTGTAGTCTCTCTCCACTTAAATAATATACTGTTATCCTATGCTTTCCACAAAAATGGACAGCCTCACATTTTCCCACATCATATTACAATTGCAAATTTTTTGTCCACTCGCTAAACTTATCTAAATCCATTTGTAGATTATTTAGGTCCACTTGACAACTTATGTTCCTGCCAATCTTTGTGTCATCAACAAATTTGGCTTCCATACATTCAGTCCCTTCATATACGTTATTTATATAGATTGGAAATAGTTGAGGCCCCAACACAGATCCCTGTGTCAGTCCACAAATTGCAGCTTGCCAACCCGAAAATAGCCCATATTTCCCTACTCTCTGTTTCCTGGTAGCTAGCCAACCCTCCAATATGTTACCCCCTATAAAGTGAGCTCTTATTTTATATCGTAAACTTTGTTTGGCACCTTATTAAATGCTTTTTTAAAAAAAAAATCCAAGTACACGACAGATTCCCCGTTATCTGCCCTGTTTGTTACTTCCTCAAAGAACTCTAATAAATTAGTCAACCATGATATTCCTTTCACACAACCTTGTAGGCTTTGCTTGATACTGTTATGATTTTCGAAATATCCTGCTATTACCTCCTTAATAATGAATTCCAGCATTTTCCCTATGACAAATTTTAGGACAACTGGCCTATAGTTTCCTGCTTTCTGTTGCCCTCCTTTCTTGAATAGATAAGCAACAGATAGCGGAATAAAGTTTCATTATTAAATTGGTTCTGATAACCAATAGATAGGGGGAATAATATTCCATGCAGTGTGCTCTGAAATTAAGTTTAATCTTAATCTGACTCTCTAATGTTGCCCATAGCTTTGATGTCTCCTTCTGGTCAGTATTAGATAAAGCAGAATTATTGATCCTGCACAGACCTTTGCTTCCTATGGTGTTCCAAATTTTTCTTGCCTGTTTGTCTTCACCCACAACCTGATGATCTTGGAAACATAATTTAATCCTCTGGCTAAACAATTTGAAATCACCTGGGACATTGGGTGTTTTCCAGTCCATCTCCGGAAATCAGGCTGCCATTGCCTAAACCTTCTACTTTTATCTCCCCCTGAGGATCAAATCTTGCCTTAAAAGTTGCAACAAGCTGCGACGTCTACAGAGTTAAGCAGGATCCACACACTGAGCTGTGCTTCTTGTATTCAGGAGACGCCCTGGAGTTGGGGTCAGCTTCTGGCGTGCAAGTGTGATGACGGTGGGAAGGAGACCACACCAAAGTACGATGCTTCACTGACCTCTGCAGCTGAAACTACTCATAATTTTCTTGCTGGCTCGCAGCAAAACCGGACATGCACACAAATTGCCTTCAAGCACGACGAACACGGTTACTTTTCTGGCGGGACAGCTGTAATGCAGTCGCAGTGCTTCAGGTAGGGCTTCTGATTTGATTTTCATTTTGAGCTGCTGAACAATGTTCACGATCGCTGCCAGCATATTGTACTATTTCTTTATAGACTGATATAAACAAAGCTGAAAATCAGGTATACATTTTTAGAGTATAGAGCTTTAATGGAGGCAAAGAACAAGAACAAAGAACAATACAGCACAGGAACAGGCCATTCGGCCCTCCAAGCCTGAGCCGATCTTGATGCCTGCCTAAACTAAAACCTTCTGCACTTCCAGGGACTGTATCCCTCTATTCCTTTCCTATTCATGTATTTGTCAAGATGCTTCTTAAACGTCACTATTGTACCTGCTTCCACCACCTCCCCTGGCAGCAAGTTCCAGGCACTCACCACCCTCTGTGTAAAGAACTTGCCTCGCACATCCCCTCCAAACTTTGCCCCTCACACCTTAAACCTAAGTCCCCTAGTAACTGACTCTTCCACCCTGGGAAAAAGCTTCTGACTATCCACTCTGTCCATGCCGCTCATAACTTTGTAAACCTCTATCATGTTGCCCCTCCATCCGTCGTTCCAGTGAAAACAATCCGAGTTTATCCAACCTCTCCTCATAGCTAATGCCCTCCAGACCAGGATGTTTCCTGACAAACCTCTTCTGTACCCTCTCCAACGCCTCCACGTCCTCCTGGTAGTGTGGCGACCAGAATTGCACACAATATTCTAAGTGTGGCCTAACTAAAGTTCTGTACAGCTGCAGCATGACTTGCCAATTTTTATACTCTATGCCCCGACCGATGAAGGCAAGCATGCCATATGCCTTCTTGACTACCTTATCCACCTGTGTTGCCACTTGCTGTTATTTCAGCTAACACATGCTGACTGATTGCAAGAGAATTGAAAGATGTGACACTTCATCACTTCCATACCAGCAGAAACATCGATTTAAATAATTGTATTTTACATGCTAATGCACTATCACGGTGGTGTTTTACTAGTTTGAGAGACTGTATTAGTATGAGGTGATATGAGTTGGAGGTGCTGTATTGATTCAGAGGCTGCATTAGGTTGAGGCAATGTAGTCAATTAAATTGATATATCAGTTTTAGGTATTGTGATACTGTGAGGTACTCTATTAATTTGAGAGTTTGCACTTGTTTGAGAGGCTGTATTATTCTGAGGTGCTGTATTTATTGAGAGGTGGAATTAGTTTGTTGAGCTATATTCAAGTGAATTGATGTATCAATTTTAGGTACAGTTATATTTTGAGGTATTAGTCTGAGAGGCTGTGTTAGTTTGAGATGCTATATTAGTTTCAGGGCCATATTAGTTTCGGGGCATCGTGGTAATTTAGGGCATGGTATAAATCAGGAAATTACAGGTGCATGTAACAAGGGTAATAAAGTACAAGTAATCAGGGTGTCTTCAATTTACATAGAGACTGGGTAAAGCTAATTAGCATTAATGCTGCGGAGACCAAATTACTGCAATGTTTACTCGATGGTGCTCTAGAACAGTACATCGAAGAATCAACTAGAGAACGAAAATACAAACAGAAAGTGCTGGAATTAACCAGCAATGAATAACCAGAATAATGAACAGCTCTGTCTGGTATTTCATGTTGTGCTTTTGAACAGTTCTGTTCTGGACTAATTATTTGTCTTTCACAACGACCATTGGCACTCCCTTTGCCTTTGTCCCATGACAGCTTTGTCAATTAATCTGTCCTGCCCTCTGCCCTATCACACACCTGTCCTTTTGTTCTCTTCCCCACACCACTTGCTTTAAACATATTACATTGCTAACCTTTTCCAGTTCTGATGAAGGTCATACACCTGAAACGTTAACTCTGCTTCTCGCTCCACAGATGCTGCCTGACCAGCTGAGTATTTCCTGTACTTTACGGTTTTATTTCAGATTTCTGGCATCCATACTTATTTTTTTTTCTTTTGCTTTTATTATTCAACTAGAGAACAGACTATTTTAGATCTAGTATTATGCAATGAGAAAGGGCTAATTTGTAATCTCATTTTAAAGAAACATCCAGGGAAGAGTGACCATAATCTGTTGAATTCTACATGAAGTTTGAAAGCGATGTATTTTAGTTTAAACTTAGGGTCTTTAACCTAAACAAAGGAAATTATGAAGGCAAGAGGGACAAATTAGCTGTAGTAGATTGGGGAATTGCATCAAAAGGTATGACAGTCGGCAGGCAATGGCTGGAATTTAAAACAGTAATACATGCTAATAACCAATCTGCATTCCTCTGAGGCACAAAATTCCAGCAAGCAAGGAGATACAACCATGGCTAACAAGAGTGCTTAAAGATAGTATTAGATCAAAGGAAGAGGCTTATAATGTTTCCAAAAAACGTAGTAAGCCTGAGAAGTTGGAGCATTTTAGAATTCAGCAATGGAGGACCAAGAAACTAATAAAGAAAAATCAGAATGGTAAAGTATACTAGCGAGAAACATAAAAAATGGACTGCAAACGCTTTTATGGGTATATAAAAAGGAAAAGATTACGAACATATGAACATTTGAACCTATGAACCAGGAGCTGCCTTAGGCCATTTGCTCTATCGAGCTTGCTTTGCCATTCACTAAGTTAATGGCTGAACTGATTACTCCACATTCCCACCTACCATGATAAACTTTCGGCCCTTGCTTATCAAGAATCTATCTACCTTTGCCTTAAAAGTATTCAAAGACTGCTTCCATCACCTTTTGAGGAAGAAATTTCTAAAGACTCAGGACCCTCTGGGGGAAATAAATTTTCGACATCTTTTGGACGACCCTTTATTTTCAAACAGTGACCCCTAGTTTTAGAATCTCCCACAAGGGAAATCATCCTTTCCACAACCACTCTGTCAAGACACCTCAGGATTTTGTATGTTTCAATCAAGTCATCTCTTACTCTTCTAAATTCCAGTGGAAACAAGCCTAGCCTTTCTATTTTTTTTGTTCGTAAGACAGCCCTCCCTTTCCAGATATTAGTCTAGTAAACCTTCTCTGAACTGCCTTCAACGCATTTACATCCTTCCTTAAATAAGGAAACCAATACTGTACACAGTACTCTAGTTGTAATCTCACCGATGCCCTGTATATCTGCAGCATAACCTTCCGACTTTTATATTCAATTCCCCTTTCGATAAGTGATAGCATTCCACAGTTTTCCTAAATACATGCTGTACCTGCATACAAAACGGCAAATTTAACAACCATACCGTCGGTCCCTTCATCTAAGTAATTTATGTTAATTGTAAAAAGTTGAGGCCCCAGCACAGATCCCTGTGGCACACCACTCATTACATCTTGCCAACCAGAAAATGACTATTTATGCCTATCCTCTGTTTTCTGTTAACTGGCCAATTTTCTATCCATGCCAATATGTTACCCCCGATACAATGAACTTTTATTTTTTGCAATAAACTTATCAAATGCCCTCTGAAAATCTAAGTACAATACATCCACCAGTTCCCCTTTATCCGCAGCACAAGTAACTCCCTCAAAGAACTCCAATAAATTGATTAAACATGATTTCCCTTTCACAAAATCATGTTGACTCTGCCTGATTACCTTAATTTGTTCTACATGCCCTGCTATAATGTATTTAATAATAGCTTCTAACATTTTGCCTAAGGCAGATGTTAAGCTAACTGCCCTGTAGTTTCCGACTTTCTGTCTCCCTCCCTTTTGTCTATTTTCCAATCTAATAGAACCTTCCCTGAATCTAGGGAACTTTGTGAAATTCAAAATTATGCATCAACTATCTCACCAGCCATTTTTTTAAGACGCTAGGATGATGTTCATCAGAACCCAGGGGCTAGTCAGCCTACAGCTCCAACACATTGTTTTTGTTTTACATTTGGGGGATGTGAGCATAGCTGGCTAGGCCAGCATTCATTGCCCAACCCTAATTGCCTTTGAACTAAGTGGCTTGCTACACCATTTCTGAGGGCATTTTAAGAGCCAACCACATTGCCCTGTCCTTGAGTCACATGTAGCCCACATCAGATGAGGATGGCAGATCTCCTTCCCTGAACAACGTTAGTGAACCAGATGGGTACCACTTCCAGGTGATTGTAATTTTCTTCAGCTCCTCCCTGCCTTCCATTTCTTGACTTACAGATAATGCTAGGGTGTTAGTTACATCCTCTATAGTGAAGACTGATGCAAAATACCTGTTCAACTCATCTGCCATCTCCTCATTATCCATTATTAATTACGCAAACTCACTGTCTATAGGATCAACATTCAGTTTGTTAACTCTTTTCTTTTTAAATATCTATAGAAACTCTTACTGTCTTTATATTACTAGTTGGCTTTCTGTCATACTCTAATTTACCTTGATTATCAACCTTTTAGTCATTCTTTGCTGTGTTTTATATTCTGTCCAATCTTCTCACCTGCCACCCATCTTTGTGCAATTATATGATTTTTCTTTAAGTGTTATACTATCTTAAACTACGTTTTAGTTAACCACGGATGGCAGGTCCCACCCTTGGAATTTTCTTTCTTGTTGAAATGTATCTATTCTGAGTATTCTGAAATATCCCCTTAAATGTCTGCCACTCCATCTCTGTTGACCTATCCCTTAACCTTATTTGCCAGTTCATGTTAGCTAGTTCTACTTTCATGCCCTCATAATTGCCCTTATTTAAGTTTAAAATACTAGTCTTGGACCCACTCTTCTCTCCCTCAAACTGAATGTAAAATCCAATCATATGATGGCCGCTGCTATCAATGGCTACCTTTACCATGAGGTTCTTAATGAATCCTATCTCATTGCACAATACCAGGACTATTATAGCCTGCTCTCTTGTTGGCTCCAGAATGCATTGTTCCAAGATACTATCCCGAAAATATTCTATGTACTCCTCATCTAGGCTACCTCTGCCCATCTGACTTTTCTAGTCTATATGTAGGATAAAATCCCCCATAATTATCGCCGTACCACTCCCACAAGTGACTTCTTGCCTTTATGATTTCTCAACTCTACCCAAACTGCTTCCACATCCTGGTCTCCTGAACTTAGATCATCCCTCTCTATTGCACAAATACCATCATTAATTGACAGAGCTAGCCCTTCACCTTTTCCGAGCTTCCTGTCCTTACTAAATGACATGTACCCTTCAATATTCAGGTCCTAGTCAATGCCGTTCTGCATCCATATCTCTGTCATGGCTTTTAGATCGTACATATTTATTTCTATTTGCACACTCAGTTCATCTGCTGTGTTTTGAATGCTGCATGCATTCAGATACAGAGCCTTTGGTTGTGTCCTTTTATTATTTTTGTAACCTCCAGACTTATCCATTGAATTACTCTGAGTTTTGTATGCTCTGTCCCCTCCTGTCACAGTCTGTTTATCATTTCCCATATTAATACTTTTCTCTCTTGCCTTCTCTCAGCTCCTTGATTTACCATATCTTCCCAAATTTGATCCCTTGCCCCCACTATTCAGTTTGAAACCCTCCCTGCTTCTCTAGTTATGTGAATCGCTAGAACACCAGCCCCAGCACATTTCAGGTGTAGACCGTCCCAACGGATGTTTCCCCAGGTGTCAGTGTCCCACGAACTGGAATCCACTTCTACCACACCAGTCTTTGCGCCACACATTAATTTCTCTAATCGTATTTTTTAGAGATACAGCACTGAAACAGGCCCTTTGGCCCACTGAGTCTGTGCCGACCAACAACCACCCATTTATACTAATCGTACATTAATCCCATGTTCTCTACCACATCCCCACCATTCTCCTACCACCTACCTACACTAGGGACAATTTATAATGGCCAATTTACCTATCAACCTGCAAGTCTTTGGCTGTGGGTGGAAACAAGAGCACCCAGCGGAAACCCACAGGGTCAACTTGCAAACTCTGTACAGACTGGACCCAGAACTGAACCCGGGTCGCTGGAGCTGTGAGGTTGTGATGCTAACCACTGCGTCACTGTGCCGCCCTATTTGTTCTATGCTACTTTGCACATGGCTCAGGTAATAATCGTTGGATTATTGAGGTTCTACTTCTCAATTTTGTGCCTAGTTCCTCATACTGACTATTCCGAACTTCTTTCCTTGTCCTGCCTATGTTGTTGGTACCTACATGGATCACGATGACTGGATCCTCCCCCTCCCACTGCAAGTTTCTCTCCAGTCCTGAGCAGATGTCCCGATCCCTGCACCAGGCAGACAACACAGTTGTCTGGACTCTCGCTCTTCACTGCAGAGAACAATGACAACCCCCTTAACTATACTGTCCCCTACTAACACCACATTCCTTTTTTCTTCCTCCACTTGAATGGCTTCCTGTACCATGATGCCACGGCCAGTTTGCTCATCCATCCTGCAGACCGCCATCTCAGCCAAACAAGCTGAAAAGAACCTTAAACCTGTTGGACAAATGCAATGGCAAGGCGCTCCTGCACTCTGGGTCCCTTACCTGCCTCAGCAACAGTCACACTCTCCTGTCCCTGACCATTGATCAAATCAGAAGATGCTATCCTAAGGGGTTGACCGCCTCCTGGTCCAATATGTGCAAGTAACCTTCCCCCTCCCTGATGTCTCGCAGCTCGGACTCCAGCTCAATGACTCTGAGCCGAAGCTCTTCGAGCCAGAAACACTTACTGCAGATGCATTTGTGCTGGATCACACTGGAATCCAGGATCTCCCAGATGCTGCAGCCATGACACATTGCCTGTCCTGCCATCCTTAATGTGTTTAAATTAACTACTTAATTATTTTGTTGTTCCTTTTTTATATAGAGGATTGAGGATCAGATAGAGGATTGAGGATCAGATAGAGGATGGTATAGAGGATCGGAGAGATGATCGGATAAAGGATAATATGGAGGATAGAGTAGAGGATCGGATAGAGGCTAGGATAGAGGATAAGATAGGGGCTCAGAAAGAGGATGGAGGATAGAATAGACGATCGGTGGTGGATTGGATAGAGGATAGAGGATCGGAAATATAATTTGATAGAGGATAGAGGATAGAGCATCAGATCGAAGATAAGATAGAAGGTAGGATAGGATAGCCTCTCCCCATGTTCCCCACTCTTTTTGAAGTGAAGCCTTTTCCTGCTCTCCATGCTCTTCCCAATCTCCAGGCTCTTTTTGAACTGAAGCCACTATCCGCTGTTGTCACCCTTTTTGAACTGAAGCCTCTTCCTGCTGTCCATGCTCTTTTTGAACTGAATCCTCTCCCCGCTCCCCGCATCCTTTTGCAAGTGAAGCCTCTTCCCACTAGCAAATACAAATGTGGGCCCACTACAGGCAGAGGCAGGGAATTTATAATGTGGAATAAGGAAACAGCAGTGAACCTAAACAAATACATTGTGCCCATCTTAACAGAGGATGATACAAAAAAAAAACCTCCCAGGGACTAGAGAATCAAGGGATTAGTGAGAATAAGGAACTGAAAGAAATTAGTATCAGTGAAAAAAGTGGCACCGGAGAAATTAATGGGACTGAAAGTTTACACCCCAGAGTGTTGAAAGAGGTGGATGTAGAGATAGTGGATACATTGGTGGTCATCTTACAAAATTTCTTTATATTCTGGAATGGTTTATGCAGATTGGAAGGTACAAATGTAACCCCACTATTTCAGAAAAGAGGGAGAGAAAAAACAGATTATTGTGTACAATTTTTGTCTCTTTACATAAGGAAGGATATACTTGCCATAGAAGGAGTGCAATAAAGGTTCATCAGACTGATCCCTGGGATGACGAGATTGTCCTATGGGGAGAAATTGAGGAGACTGGATCTTTATTCTCAAAAGTTTATACAAATGAGAGGCGAACTCCTTGAAACAAACAAAATCCTTACAGGGCTTAACAGTGTGAATGCAGGAAGCGTGTTTACCCTGGCTGGGGGTTCTAGAACCAGGGCACAGTCTCAGAATAAGAAGTAGGTCATTTAAGTCTGAGAGGAGGAGGAATCTCGTCACTCAGACGGCGATGAATCTGTGGAACTCTATACCACAGACGGCTGTCAATATACTCAGTCATTGAGTATATTCAAGAGAGAGATCGATAGATGTTCAGATATTAAAGATACCAAGGGATATGGGGATCATGACGGCAAGTGGTGTTGATGTAGAATATCTGCAGTGTTCCAGATGGATGGTGGAGCAGGGTCGAGGGGCCGAATGGCTTACTCCTGCTCTTATTTCCAATGTTCCTCTCAACTTTATTTGTTGAGGTGCTGTATTCGTTTTAGGGATTGTATTTTTTGAGAGACTGTATTGATTTGTGAGATCATGTTTACTTAACAGGCTAAATTAGTTTGAGGGCCTGTATTACTTTGAGGAACTGTATGAAATTTAAGGACTGCATTAATTTTGTTTGCACTGGAGTGCTGACTTGGGTTGCATTAGAGTGTTAAAGTGGAAGTTTGGTGACTGAGGATAATTAAGGGTTAATTTTATCTTAAGTCTAGTCTGTCTTTTATTTAGCAGATTAACTTAACAGTTGCTGTTTGGGTTGGAGAAGGTGAGTTTTAGACCAGCTTTAAACAGAGTTCACTCAGGCTCTGCTTGCAGCTGCACCTTGTTAATTAGAGAATTGGCTTAAACCAGTTTTCAGGGTCGAGAGTCAGACGGTATAAAAGTGGGCCATCATACAGTGCTGACCTTGTTTGCACTAGAGTGCTGACTTGGGTTGCATTAGAGTGTTAAGTGGAAGTTTGGTGACTGAGGAAGTTCGATGAGGAGGGAGCGAGGAGCTCCTTTCATTTCCTACCTGTCCTCAGAGTGAGGGGAGCCAAGAGTTTCCAATGAGCACAGCTGACTGGTGAGTTATTCCTGGTGGGTATTTTTCAAAGTGGATTGAATTATAAGTCATTGTTTTAACAAGACTTAGTTGTTTTTTTTGTAATTATAATAGTCTTTTAAAGTTTTAAATTTAAAGGGTTTAGTCATGGCAGGAGAGCTTGAAGCCGTGGTTTGCTCTTCTTGCTGCATGTGGGAATCCGGCACCATTTCCAGTCCCCGGGACCAGTGTGTCCTGCTGCAGCTCCTGGAAGCTCGGGTGTCAGAGCTGGAACGGCGACTGGAAACACTGTGGAGCGTCCGCGTGTCTGAGAGCATTGTGGATAGCACGTTTCGAGAGGTGGTCACAACGCAGCTGAAGGGACTTGAAGGAAGGGAATGGATGACCACCAGGCAGTCCAAGAGAATTAGGCAGGTAGTTCAGGAGTCCCGTGAGGTCCCGCTTGCAAATCGGTATTCCATTTTGGAGGCTGTTGAGGCTGGTTCCTCCAGGGAGTGCGGACAGAGCCAAGCTTCTGGCGCCGCAAGCAGCTTGTCTGCACAGGAAGGGGGAAAGAGAGGAAGAGCAATAGTAATAGGGAATTCTATAGTCAGGGGAACTGATAGGCGCTACTGTGGCCGTCAACGTAACTCCAGGATGGTGTGTTGCCTCCCTGGTGTCAGGGTCCGGGATGTCACTGAACGGCTGCAGGGCATCCTGAAGGGGGAGGGTGATAAGGCAGAGGTCATAGTACATGTTGGTACCAATGGCATAGGTAGAAAGAGGGATGAGGTCTTGCATCAAGAATTCAGGGAGTTAGGCAGTAGACTAAAAAGCAGGACCTCTCGGGTTGTAATCTCTGGATTACTCCCAGTGCCACGTGCTAGCGAGTATAGAAATTGGAGAATAGCACAGATGAATGCGTGGCTTAAGAGTTGGTGCAGGAGGGAGGGTTTTAGATTCCTGGACCACTGGGACCGTTTCTGGGGAAGGTGGGACCTGTACAAGCGGGACGGTCTACATCTGAACCAGAGGAGGACTAACATCCTTGCTGGCGGGTTTGCTAGTGCTTATGGGAGGAGTTTAAACTAATTTGGCAGGGGGAGGGGATGCAGACACCTAGCAGAATAGGGACACAGCTAAGCATAGGAAAGCAAACAAGTCAGAGGGAATACAGCGGAAGTAAGTTTCAAGGGAGTAAGACCAGGATGGAAGGCCTCTACTTTAATGCCAGGAGTATTGCAGGTAAAACGGATCAGTTAAGGGCAATGATTGGCACGTGGAATTGTGATATAGTAGCCATCACAAGACATTCTTGAGGGAGGGGCAGGATTGGCAGCTCAATATCCCGGGATATAGAATCTTCAGGCAAGACAGAGGAGGGGGTAAAAGAGGAGGGGGCATTGCAACATTAGTTAAGGAGTCAGTTACTGCAGTAAGGGGATGATATCTTGGAGGGGGCATCAAATGAAGCTTTATGGGTAGAGTTTAGGAATAAAAAGGGACAGCCACATTGCTAGGTGTTTATTATAGACCCCCAGATAGTCAGCGGGAAATTGAGGAGCAAATATGTGCGCAATTTGCAGAGGTGTGTAAAAATAATAGGGTAATTATATTAGGTGATTTCAACTTTCCCATCATTAATTGGGATAGTCAATGTGTTAAGGGCTTAGATGGAGTGGAGTTCTTAAAATGTATACAGGAGAACTTTTTAGCTCAATATGTAGAGGATCCAACAAGGGAGGGTGCAGTGCTGGACCTAATTCTGGGGAATGAAGCCGGACAGGTGGTTGATGTGTTGGTGGGGGAGCATTTTGGTGATAGCGACCACAACATGGTACAATTTAAGCTTGTTATGGAGAAAGAAATAGACAAGTTGCAAAAAAAGGTTTTGGATTGGGGGGACAGCGAATTTTAGTAAAATAAGGCAGGATCTCGCCAAGGTAGACTGGAAAGAGTTACTTGTCGGGAAATCTACAGAAGAGCAGTGGGGGCATTCAAAAAGGAAATGGGGAGGGTACAGGCCCAACATGTTCCCTCTAGGGTAATAGGTAGGAGCAGTAAGCCCAGGGAACCATGGATGACCAGAAACATTCAGGGTACAATGAGAAGGAAAAGAGAGGCTTATAGCAAATACAAGGAGAGCAAATCAATGAAAGCATTAGTGGAGTACAGAAAGTGTAGGATGGAGCTTAAAAAAGCAATTAGGAGAGCAAAGAGGGGATATGAGAAAACTCTGGCTGGTAAAAGTATGGTATTCTATAAGTATATCAATGGGAAGAGGATAACCAGGGAAAGAGTAGGACCCATGAGGGACCAAGGGGAAGATTTGTGGGTGGAGCCAGAGGACATTGGTAGGGTGTTGAACGAATATTTCACATCTGTCTTCACCCAAGAGAATGAGGATGTAGATATGGAACTTAGAGAGAGACTGAGGTTCTTGAGCAAATTGTCATAGGGGGTGACAAGGTATTGGAGGTTTTGGAAGGCGTAAAAGTGGACAAATCTCCAGGGTCGGATGATTTCTGTCCCAGGATGCTGTGGGAGGCGAGGGTGGAGATTGCAGGGGCTCTGACCGTGATTTTTAATTCCTCTCCGGCCGTGGAGGATGTGCCGAGGACTAGAGAACAGTTAATGTGGTCCCACTATTTAAGAAAGGTTGTAGAGATAAGCCAGGGTACTACAGACCAGTGAATCTCACGTCAGTGGTAGGGAAACTATTGGAGAGAATCTATCACCACTTGGAGAGAAAAAATTTGATTAGGAATAGTCAGAATGGCTTTGTCAGAGGGAGGTGATGCCTCACAAATTTGATTGAATTTTTTGAGCATGTGACCAGATGTGTAGATGAGGGTAGTGCAGTTGATGTAGTTTACATGGATTTCAGGAAAGCCTTTGACAAGTTCCCACATGGGAGACTTATCAAGAAAGCAAATGCACATGGGATACAAGGTAACTTGAAAAGGTGGATTCAAAATTGTCTTAGCTGTAGGAGACAGAGTGATGGCAGACAGCTGTTTTAGTGACTGGAAGCCAATGTCCAGTGGTGTACCACAGGGATTTGTGCTGGGTCCCCTATTGTTTGTCATTTATATAAACAAGTTTGTATGCCTCTTCCTTGGATCTAATGCTATCTCTAATTTCCCTTGTAAGCCATGGTTTGGCTACCTTTCCCGTTTCACTTTTGTGCCAGACTGGAATAAACAATTGTTGCAGTTCATCCATGTGCTCTTCGAATGTTTGCCATTGCCTTTCCATTGTCATCCCTTTAAGTAACGTTTCCCAATCTCTCATCGCCAACTCTCGCCTTATACCTTCGTAGTTTCCTTTACTGAGATTCAGGATGCTAGTCTCAGAATCAATTATGTCACTCCCCATCTTGATGAAGAATTCTATCATATTATGGTTGCTCATCCCCAAGGAGTCTCGCATCACGAGATTGTCAATTATTCCTCTCTCATTACAAAATATCCAGTCTAGGATGGTCTGTTCACTAGTTGGTTCCTCAAAGTATTGGTCCAGAAAACCATCCCATATACACTCCAAGAATTCCTCCTCTATGGTATTGTGATGAATTTGATTTGCCCAATCTATATGCAGATTAAAATCACCCATACTTGCAGATGTTCCTTTATCGCACGCGTCTCTACTTTCCTGTATAATGCCATTCCCAACATCACCACGACAGATTGGGGGTCTATATGCAACCACCACTACGTTTTTTGCCCCTTTGTGTTTCTCAGCTCTACCCATTCAGATTCCACCTCTTCAGAGATAATATCTTTCCTCACTATTGCGTTAATTTCCTCTTTAACTAGCAATGCAACTCCACAACCTTTTGCTTTTTCTGCTTCCTTCCTAAATACTGAATACCCCTGGATGTTCATTTCTGGTCACCTTGCACCCACGTCTCTATAATCCCGACCATATCATATTTGTTTACATCTATTTGTGTGATTAATTCATCCATTTTCTTGCGAATGCTCCACGCATTAAGGCACACAACCTTAAGGCTTGTCTTTTTAACATTAATTGTCCCCTTTCCACTATTTTTCACTGTGGCCCTGTTTGATTCTGGCCCTTGAGTTCTCTGCCTATCACTTTTCTTATTCCCCTGACTGTCTTTTGTTCTTTGTCTTTGATCCCCCCTCCTCTGACTCCTTGCAAAGGCTCCCATCCCCCTGCCATTTTAGTTTAAACCCTCCCCAAACACTCTAGCAAATACTGCCCCTAGGACATCAGT
The DNA here is from genome assembly GCF_036365525.1 of Heterodontus francisci. NCBI lineage: Eukaryota > Metazoa > Chordata > Chondrichthyes > Heterodontiformes > Heterodontidae > Heterodontus > Heterodontus francisci. Next base: position 8,617,863 of record NC_090380.1, on the reverse strand, counting down.
CCCAGTCCTGCCCAGGTGTAACCCGTCCAGTTTGTACTGGTCCCACCTCCCCCAGAACCGGTCCCAACGTCCCAGGAATCTAAACCCTCCTCCTCACACCATTACCTCAGCCATGTATTCATCCGATATATCCTGCTAATTCTACTCTGACTAGCATGTGGCACTGGTAGTAATCGGGAGATCACTACCTTTGAGCTCCTACTTTACAACTTTCTTCCTAACTCCCTATATTCTGCTTTTAGGATCTCATCCTTTTTTTTTAACCTACGTCGTTTGTACCAATGTGTACCACGACCACTGGCTGTTCCCCCTCCCCCTTCAGAATGTCCTGTAACTGCTCTGAGACATCGGTGACCCTAGCACCATGGGAGGCAACATACCATCCTGGAGTCTCTTTTGCGGCCACAGAAATGCCTATCTATTCCCCTTACAATTGTATCCCCTATAACTATTGCATTCCCACACTTTTTACTCCTCCCTGTGCAGCAGAGCCAACCGTGGTGCAACGAATTGGGCTGTTGCTGCTTTCCCCTGAGAGGCCGTTCCCCCCAACAGTATCCAAAGCAGTATATCTGTTTTGCAGGGGAATAGCCACAGGAGATTCCTGCACTGCTTGCCTAGTCCTCTTGCTCTGCCTGGTGGTCACCCATTCCCTTCCTGCCTGTGGGGTCTGAGCCTGTGGTGTCACCACCTCTCTATACGTGCTATCCAAGATACTCTCCACCTCGTGGATGTTCCACAGTGTCCTCAGCCGCAGCACCAGCCTCGAAACCTGGGCTTCCAGGAGCTGCAGCTGGAGACACTTCCTGCACACATGCTCATCCCAGGCACTGGAATTGTTCCCGGATTCCCACAAAGAGCACATAGTGCAGTTTTGGTCTCCTTATCTGAGGAAAGATGTTCTTGCTATTGAGGGAGTGCAGCAAAGGCGGCACAGTGGCGCAGTGGTTAGCACTGCAGCCTCACAGCTCCAGGGACTCGGGTTCAATTCCAGGTACTGCCTGTGTGGAGTTTGCAAGTTCTCCCTGTGTCTGCGTGGGTTTCCTCCGGGTGCTCCGGTTTCCTCCCACAAGCCAAAAGACTTGCAGGTTGGTAGGTAAATTGGCCATTATAAAAATTGTCACTAGTATAGGTAGGTGGTAGGGAAATATAGGGACAGGTGGGGATGTTTGGTAGGAATATGGGATTAGTGTAGGATTAGTATAAATGGGTGGTTGATGGTCGGCACAGACTCGGTGGGCCGAAGGGCCTGTTTCAGTGCTGTATATCTAATCTAATCTAATCAAAGGTTTACCAGACTGATTCCTGGGATGGCGGGACTGACGTATGCGGAGAGATTGCATCAGTTAGGATTATATTCGCTGGAGTTCAGAAGAGTGAGGGGGGATCTCATAGGAACCTATAAAATTCTAACAGGACTTGACAGGGTAGATGCAGGAAGGATGTTCCCGATGGTGGGGGAGTTCAGAACCAGGGATCATAGTCTAAGGATATGGGGTAAACCTTTCATGACTGAGGTGAGGAGACATTTCTTCACCCAGAGAGTGGTGAGCCTGTGGAATTCGCTACCACAGAAAGCAGTTGAGGCCAAAACATTATATGTTTTCAAGAAGGCGTTAGATATAGTTCTTGGGTCTAAAGGGATCAAAGGGTATGGGGTGACCCCAGGATCAGGCTACTGAGTTGGATGATCAGCCATGATCATAATGAATGGTGGAGCAGGCTCGAAGGGCCGAACGGCCTACTCATGCTCCTATTTTCTATATTTCTATGTTTCTATAAGGAGCACACCACGGCTTTGAGCTTTTTTGCCATGACGTAACCCTTTAAATTAAACCTTTTGGAAGATCTTACTATCAAATAAAATCAATTACTCTTGGGCCCTTCTTCCCTGGTCCTCATTATTTCAGAACTTCTTTAAAAACACTACATACTATAGATGAAAATAAACTGTAAGCCTTTCTTATCTTAGTTACTTACCCAGCTATTTCGTTCTATTCCCTAACAGCAGTGACTCACCAACCAATCAATCACCCGGCAGCTTTTCTGTGCCGTCATTGTTGGCTTTTTTTTTTTCAAAATTCCTGCGTAGCTGAAGAGGTCCGATTACTCTCCACTCCTGAAGGTAAGTGACGGCCCCGAGCCTCGCGCTGGATCTATCCGCTCCCAGTTCTAGTTATTTTCATACAGGTCCGATTACTCTCCACTCCTGAAGGTAAATGACGGCCCCGAGCCTCGCGCTGGATCTATCCGCTCCCGGTTCTGGTTATTTTCATACAGGTCCGATTACTCTCCACTCCTGAAGGTAAATGACGGCCCCGAGCCTCGCGCTGGATCTATCCGCTCCCGGTTCTAGTTATTTTCATACAGGTCCGATTGTTCTCCACTCCTGAAGGTAAGTGAAGGCCCTGACAGAGGGATCTGTGGGTCATCACACATGAAGTAAGCATGCAAGTAATTGGGAAGGCAAATTGTATGTTGTCATTTATTGCGAAGGATATGAAGTATAAAAGTAGGGAATTTTTGCTGCAGCTGTCCAGGGCATTGATGAGACTGGACAGTGTTCATAAGGAGGGATTGACTTACATTGGAAGCAGTTCAGAAAATGTTCACTAGGTTGATTTCTGGGATGGACAGGTTGTCTTATGAGGAACGTTTGAGCAGGTTGGGCCTAAACTCATTGGAATTTCGAAGAATGAGAGTTGATCCTATTGAAACATAGAAGATTCTGAGAGAGCTTGAAAAGGTAGATGCTGAGAGGATGTTTCCGCTTGTGGAGGAATCTGGAAATAGGCAGCACAGTTTCAAATTAAGGAGTCTCCCATTTAAAACAGAGATGAGGAGGAGTTTCTTCTCTCAGAGGGTGTTAATTTTTGGAATTATCTTCCCGCACAGCAGCGGAGGCTGGCTCATTGGATATATTTAAGGCTGAATTACACAGATTGTTGATCTACAAGAGAGTCACGTGTTATGTGCGGCAGGCAGGAAAGTGGAACTAAGACCACAATCCGATCAGCCATGATATAATTGAATGGCAATGGCAGAGCAGGCTCAAGGGGCCGACTGGCCTATTTCTGCTCCTATTTCTTATGATTTTTATGAAATATAAAATTAATTTAATCTTGTGTCTTCCTCATGTCTCTTGTTATGGCGTCTTGGCCAGTTTGTTGGTTCACTTTCCATGCAATCCTGTTCGGCGGACCCCTGAGCATTGGATTGAAATTGTGCTGAATGAAAGGATCACATCAGCTCACGAAACTAATTTGAAATCTGTAAATGAATCAGTTCCCACTGCACATCATTATTGTCAGATGAAGTGAATCGTATCATGTTATTTGAAATAGTTATTAAAATGATCATATTCTCCGCTTTGTAAAGTGTTTTATTTACATCTCTCCCATACCTGAACTGAATTATTTGTGTTAGCAAATGCAGAACCGTAACATATTTAATATATATTTCATGATATTAAACATTGGAAAGAACACTGTGCGGACATGTTGTGTTCCACTGACTGGAACTAATAATAAACAGAGACAATTAGTTCCCATGGAGATTGGCATTAATTGTATTCATTGAATAATTGGATTTAACTCATTTTACTCCATCACTTGTTTCTAAAATAGAAATATGTATATATTGACAGGTATTTCATGCTTCTGAAATGAACTCACCAATGAGATGGATGGTATTTCGCAAACTATTTGGACGGAGGCATAATATTAAACCTGCAGCCTTATAGCACATGGGAGCAGCTTTTCAGCTACAGATTTCATACAATTGTAGTGGTAAATTGTCATTTCAGAAAATGTCTATACAGTTCTCATGAATGAGTTTGCACTCAGACATTGCCCCTGAACCATGTAGCAGGTCAGTTCTCCATCAGGAACATGAGAAACACAAGAACGAATAGCTGGAGTAGGACATTTGAACCAGAATCTTATAGGTTTCAGTAAGATGTCCTGTCATTCTTCTAAACTCCAAAGTGTAAAGGACCAACCTGCAAAAGCGTTCTTCACAACTAAAATTATCTATGACAGCGCAACCTCATGAACAATTTGTTTTGGAAAATCAGAGTGCTCACAGACTGACCTGTGGGAGAATTGGATTGTCCTTATTGTTTTTCCGACATATAAATATTGAAATAAATGTTGATGTTTAATAAACATGAGTGGGAACAATGTTTGCTTCTGCTGTCTCCAACTGATTGACTCTAATACGCTGAAGTATTTTGTGAGTCCCTGAACAGGTTTCAACTGAAGCAACAGAACACATCGCTTGTCAAAGAAAATGCAGCATTTGATATTTATTTGGAAATGACACTGACTTCATATCTGCAGTCAGGACAAATCCAGATATATCATTGAACTCATTTGTAATGTAACTGCTGATCCAATTGTATCACTCACCTCATTTATGTTGTAACTACCCATTTAGATATAGCACTGCCATCATTTCTACTGTAACTACCCATCACTGCCACTTCCGTTCTCTTTCGAACATGCTTCCATATTACAGAGGTCATTTCAAAATGTTAGCCCCATGACCAGCTGGACAGCTGGCTCTCCCTGGTCTTCAAAGCCTGTCTGACCAACAGCCCAGCTGTCCCAGTGCAGTCACTGTGCTCAAGCAAGCCGTTTTTAAATAACGTGGCAGTGAAATTGTGGTCAGGTCTCAGAGATACTTGAGGTGCTGAGGGTTCAACTGCAGTCACTTTTTCATGAGCAGGTGAAACTTTCAGTTCTGTGGAGTATCTCCACACTGGCTTCACACACAGAGTAATAGTTGTGTCCTGTCTCCTCGCTTACACAGATCCTTTAGACAAGTATGTAACTGACGTCTGGAGATCACTGGCCGAGATCACAGAATGTGCTGTGAGTGCAATGGGAGAGCTGCTGGACACGCTGAACAAACAGTTACCATTTGGGATCAGCAGAACCTGTCCCATCAGAGATATCACAACATATGATTCAATTCTTCAATCCCTGGCTGCAATCTGTGGGCTGCAACAGCTGATAACTCACCCCAAGTTAGCAAAGGTAGTGACTGCATTATTACTACAGTTATTTAGTGCCTTCCTCAACCACCTGAGCTCCTGGGTTAATCTTTCTCTGCTCAATGGTTTTGGTCCTGATGGCCAATCAGAGCAGAGAGAGTTTACAGTTGATGCTCAAACATCTGAAAACATCAGTGTGTGGGTGAACTGTGTGGAGGCACGAAAGGAACTGCTTATTTGAACAATAATGAAGCCATGCTTAATAACATGGTGGAAAGCGGAGGATGGGACCTGATGATGGAACTCTACAAGTCCCACAAGGGGGTTTGTCCTGTTGGCCAGGGTAATGGTGAAATATGCTGGCCCTAGTCTCACTGGCATTGTTAAACAGCTGGCAGCAGGGGATTTATACCATCCAAGACTGTCAGACAGTCACGCTGGCTTCCTTCTTTGGAGAGAGCTGCTAAAAGTGAAAAGTTCCATTGGTTTCACAGCCTCAGCTCACAGACACTCTGGCGAGCAGATTGTTAAACTGTTTGTTCTTTGCTTCTCCGGTTGTCCATTTGCTGTGTGTCAGAGGCCTGTACAATGTTACGTTGGAACACAGAACAATTCTGCAACCTGGTGTTGGAGAGTGATGTTCACAATGATCAGCCTGCTGGGGAATACGGAGAACCAGAATGAGGTGCTAATATTTGAGGTGCTGACGTGCCTGTCTAAACACTCAATATAGCTGAGAACAAACAGCATCCAAACCCTTTGTAGAGAAAATCCTGGTCAGAATTCAACCTCTCTTCCAGGTGGAATGTGATGAAGTGTGGCTAAAGCATTCAACGCGTTAGGGATCTTAACAAAATGTGGAATTGGAGGCTCCAGGTCCACCTTCTGCTGACAGATACATTCCATCCTGGTGAGCTTGTTGTTGTACCTGGATGGAAAGAGTGAGGAGCACATCAGGCTCTGTAGTTTAACACTGCAGTGACTGTTCCCACTTCCTGGATCTGCCAATACTGCCTTGTTGATTGAAAAATATCAGGAAGAGACCACCAGGAGCTACATGGACTTCCTCAGTGACCTTTCCCGGCAGTTGTTTCAAGACTTCCCCAAACGGTTCAGTTGATACAGCACGGATTGTGAGTCTGACTGAAGACTAACCACACAGGACAGCAACCTTCTCCACCCCTTCTTTCTCTTAACAACAAACTCATCAATCATTGGAGCAACTGTGATGTTGGGATGACATATTTGGGGTACGGATGTCTCAGTACCTGCTCACGGACAGATGATCCCGAATGAAGGAGACCGGGATACCTCCTCCCTACCTCCTCCTCCTCTTCCTCTTCTGCCTCCTCCCTCTGTGAACTGCTTCCTCTCTCTGCTGCCTCTGCTCCATTTCCAAATCGTGCTTCACCCCAAGAGCTGCTGCAGCTACAGACCCCATTACTGAAGCAGACTCTCTCCTGAAAAGCCTTCCAATTCCTCTCACCTCCTCGTCAAGATTCACTTCAAAATCCAAAAAGTTAGTAAAGGTCCTCCAATAACAAACAGCGCAGTAATTCCATGAACTCTGGAGCAAAAAGGTAAGTTAAGAAGACCTCAGCTAGAAGTTGGATGGTTCTTCCTTTAAATAATGCGACTTGGGAGGATGTTGAGTGGGTCCCTCATGCAGCTGAACACAGGTTCCGTTTACAAGAGAAACATGAGCTGGACGTGTGAGGCATACATGGCAAATTGTGCATCAAAATCATCTCCAGAGGATGTTTGACCTCATGATGGGTGCACTCTGCATGCGTGTGGCAAACCTACGCTAGCTGTAAGACTCTTAAACAGGGGGTTTCACTTTGCTCTAAGGTCTGGACCCCATACTAATTATCAATGACACAAAACAAATTCTGGATACAATTTCCACTTTATGTGGGAAACCTTTATTAACCTACTAAGCAATACTATATCCTTACAACACCTGTTGCTTAATTAGACCCACATACAGGAGCCCATTCCTGTGAGGTTGTTCTGATGAATGATTTCTTCTGTGTGCTTCCTGTGACTGTTCAAGTCCTGTTACCCTGGCTGCAGCAGCAATGTCCTTGTGGGCTGTGGCTCTATAAACCTTTCTGACCGTATCCCCTTTACATATAAGGTAATGCCTTGAATTGGGTTTCAGTGCCTTATCAATCCCAGCATGGGTATACAATACAGATGTGATCATTCCCTGCTCTCCGTGTGCAAGGGGGTCGCTTAGTTGTATACTAGCAATGGATGTCATATCTGCATCTAAATAATAGCAGGAAGAAAGCCGTTCACACATATTTCGAGAGACCATTGTCTTCGAGAGTGATTGTAGACAGAGTGTCTGATGTTGTAATAGTCTGGGCCACCATCTTACTGACATGTCCTGACAAGTTTCTGTGCAGTAAAATAGTCTTTGTTTTTTCAAAGTCCAATATGAGCACCAGCGATGATGTCTTCAGTCAGGAGTCTTCGCTCTGCCTTCACACACCACGTTCCAACGACACGGTGAGCTCCACACAATGGACCACACCATAACTGGTGCCATTTTACTTATACACACAAATACGAGGGATATTAAAATGCCTTACACATCCTAAGATTGTGGGTTTGAGCCCTATGTTGTGTGGATGTTCTCCCCTTTTCAGGCTTCATCAGCAGAGAGTGTTTGAAATGAGATTCTACAACAGTATAAGACAGTTTCGCCTTGATTCAGGAATGTTACCTCTCTCCAGCATCTCACTGCTAAAGGTGGAATTTTATTTCATTTCATCTGAGCTCGGCATCAGTGTTCCTCAGTGGAGCTTCTGGCTGTCTCCCACTTCACAATCCATCAGTGCAGGGAATGCAATGGGAATTATTACACACATGTTGAGTTCTAAAAATCTGTAGAAATACTTGAACATATAGCGTCTTCCATACAATGGCAGAAAGGTGAATGCATTGTGTGGTTGGAATAGTACTGTTTAGATAGCGTTAAATGGAAAATCTCTGGTTCAATCCCAGCTTTTCAGCAAATTCAAATACTTCTGTGTCTCTAATTTCCAAACTGCACGATTTGTTGTGACATCTTTTACCCAGCACCGAAGGATTGTTTTGGAACAGGGAGACATCAAGGATGGGAAATATTTATATGTTCTGCATTTAGTTTATACTCTATTTCCTTCTGCCCTTTTCTCTGGTTTTCGATGCCGGGTGAACATTTCATTTTCTGCACTTGTCCTAAACTGAAGCCTTTCTGCATATCGGTTGGTGAGATACTCTCTGTCTGTTGGTTACTGCTTGTTACCATTAATGGGAACAGGCTGCGTGTTCAACGTTTACCAGCAAATGGAAGACATTAAAAATAAACATCGGTGTTGCTCCAGCCCAGTGCAAAGATGCAATGGATGTTATTCAAATAAACTCCTTGTGACATTTCATGAGAATCTGTTTGGGTGTAAAGTTTGAATTTTAAGTGTTTTGAAAAATCATAAAATTGGCAAAAGAAACCTCAGGCAGCGTACATGGGAATGAAATCTGCAGCCTTGGTGTTAATACCACTGCGCTTGATCCAAGTGATCTCAGCTTCCAGACAGACGGAGCTGCGTGTGGGTCTGAGCCCCATGCTGGACAGCGGGTGTTTTAGTTCTTACACTGGGTGACAGAGCGAGGTGGCAGCTGGGAAGGTGAGTTTCAGTTTAAAGTAACTTACCTTTTGTTTCGGCGGACGCGGGGAATGCTGGGTAAGTAAACTTATATATTCAGGCAGTGGCTAAACCCGAAACACTACACGTGTAGTGTCTCCCACCCATCCTCCTCCACTAACCGAAAAAAAAGGACTCTTGTGTGGAGGGTTTGGTAAGGTAAGGTTTTCCTTTTTTTTAAATCTCTGTTGTCAATTTAGTGCAGAGGGGATGGAAGCTAGGGCAGTTGCATGCTCCTCTTGCAGGATGTGGGAGGTAAGGGTCACCACTTGTGTCCCTGCTGACTTCACCTGTGAGAAGTGCACCCAACTCCAGCTCCTCACAGACCGTGTTAGGGAACTGGAGCTGGAGCTGGATGAACTTCGGATCATTCAGGATGCTGAGGGGGTGATAGAGAGCAGTTATAGGGAAGTAGTGACACCGAAGTCACAGAATAAAGGGAGCTGGGTGACCGTCAGGGGAGGGAAAGGGAATAGGCGCACAGTGCAGGGATCCCCTGTGGCCGTTCCTCTCAATAATAAGGATACCGTTTTGGATACGGTTGGGGGGAACGACCTACCAGGGGAAAGCCACAGCGGCCAGGTCTCTGGCACTGAGCCTGGCTCTGTGGCTCAGAAGGGAAGGGGGGAGAATAGGAGAGCGATAGTGATAGGAGATTCAATGGTTAGAGGAACAGACAGGAGATTCTGTGGTCGTGAACGAGACTCCCGGATGGTATGTTGCCTCCCGGGTGCCAGGGTCAGGGATGTCTCGGATTGAGTCTATAGGATTCTTAAGGCGGAGGGGGAGCAGCTAGAGGTCGTGGTACATAACGGTACCAATGACATAGCTAGGAAAAGGGATGAGGACCTGAAAAATGAATATAGGGAGTTAGGTTGGAATCTAAAAGGCAGGACGAGCAGAGTAGTAATCTCAGGATTGATACTGGTGCCACGTGCTAGTGAGGCTAGAAACAGGGAGCGAGTGCAGCTGAACACGTGGCTACAGAGCTGGTGTAGGAGGGAAGGATTCAGATATGTGGATCATTGGGATACCTTCTGGGGAAGGTGGGACCTGTACAAGAAGGACGGGTTGCATCTGAACTGGAGGGGCACCAATATCCTGGGCGGGAGGTTTGCTAGATCTCTTCGGGAGGGTTTAAACTAGTTTGGCAGGGGATGGGAACCGGAGCTACGGATCAGTGGATGGGGTAGCTGTTGAACAGGCAGATACAGAGTGCAGAGAGTCTGTGAGGAAGGTTAGACAATTGACACGACAAAGTTGCAGCCAGTACGATGGGTTGAAGTGTGTCTATTTTAACGCAAGAAGTGTCAGGAATACGGGTGATGAACTTAGAGCATGGATCAGTACTTGGAGCTATGATGTTGTGGCCATTATGGAGACGTGGATATCACAGGGGCGGGAATGGATGTTGGATGTTCCGGGGTTTAGATGTTTCAAAAGGAATAGGGAGGGAGGTAAAAGAGGTGGGGGAGTGGCATTGCTAATCAGGGATAGTATCACAGCTGCAGAAAGGGAGGTCGTCGAGGAGGGTTTGTCCACTGAGTCATTATGGGTGGAAGTCAGAAACAGGAAAGGTGCAGTCACTTTGTTGGGAGTTTTCTATAGACCCCCCAATAGCAACAGAGACACGGAGGAACAGATTGGGAGGCAGATTTTGGAAAGGTGCAGAAGTAACAGGGTTGTTGTCATGGGTGACTTCAACTTCCCTAATATTGATTGGAACCTCCTTAGTGCAAATAGTTTGGATGGTGCAGTTTTTGTCAGGTGTGTCCAGGATGGTTTCCTGACTCAATATGTAGATAGGCCGACTAGAGGGGAGGCTATGTTGGACTTGTTGCTTGGCAACCAACCAGGCCAGGTGGCAGATCTCTCGGTGGGAGAGCATTTCGGTGATAGTGATCACAACTCCCTGACCTTTACGAGAGTCATGGAGAGGGACAGGAGCAGACGGGAAGGGAAAATATTTAATTGGGGGAGGGGGAATTACAATGCTATTAGGCAGGAACTGGGGAGCATTAATTGGGAACAGATGTTCTCAAGGAAATGCACGACAGAAATGTGGAGGTTGTTTAGGGAGCACTTGCTGCGACTGCTGGATAGGTTTGTCCCGATGAGGCAAGGAAGGGATGGTAGGGTGAAGGAACCTTGGATGACAAGAGATGTGGAACAGCTAGTCAAGAGGAAGAAGGAAGCTTACTTCAGGTTGAGGAAGCAAGGATCAGACAGGGCTCCAGAGGGCAACAAGGTAGCCAGGAAGGAACTGAAGAATGGACTTAGGAGAGCTCGAAGGGGACATGAAAAAGTCTTGGCAGGTAGGATTAAGGAAAATCACAAGGCGTTCTACACTTATGTGAGGAACAAGAGGATGGCCAGAGTGAGGGTCGGGCCGATCAGGGATAGTGGAGGGAACTTGTGCCTGGAGTCGGAAGAGGTAGGGGAGGTCCTAAATGAATACTTTGCTTCAGTATTCACTAGTGAGAGGGACCTGGTCGTTTGTGAGGACAGCGTGGAACAGGCAGATATGCTCGAACAGGTTGAGGTTAAGAGGGAGGATGTGCTGGAAATTTTGAATGATATGAGGACAGATAAGTCCCCGGGGCCAGACGGGATATACCCAAGGATATTACGGGAAGCGAGGGAAGAGATTGCTGCGCCTGTGGCGATGATCTTTGCGCCCTCACTGTCCACTGGAGTAGTACCGGATGATTGGAGGGTGGCAAATGTTGTTCCCTTGCTCAAGAAAGGGAATAGGGATAACCCTGGGAATTATAGACCAGTTAGTCTTACGTCGGTAGTGGGCAAATTATTGGAGAGGATTCTGAGAGACAAGATTTATGATTATTTGGAAAAGCGTGGTTTGATTAGAGACAGTCAGCATGGCTTTGTGAGGAGCAGGTCATGCCTCACCAGCCTTACTGAATTCTTTGAAGATGTGACAAAACACATTGATGAAGGAAGTGCAGTGGATGTGGTGTATATGGATTTTAGCAAGGCATCTGATAAGGTTCTCCATGGTAGGCTCATTCAGAAAGTAAGGAGGCATGGGATACAGGGAAAGTTGGCTGTCTGGATACAAAATTGGCTGGCCCATAGAAGACAGAGGGTGGTAGTAGATGGAAAGTATTCAGCATGGAGCTCGGTGACCAGTGGTTTTCCGCAGGGATCTGTTCTGGGACCTCTGTTCTTTGTGATTTTTATAAATGACTTGGATGAGGAAGTGGAAGGCTGGATTAGCAAGTTTGCCGACAACACGAAGGTTGCTGGAGTGGTGGATAGTGTGGAAGGCTGTTGTAGGTTGTAACGGGACATTGACAGGATGCACAGCTGGGCTGAGAAGTGGCAGATGGAGTTCAACCTGGAAAAGTGTGAAGTGATTCATTTTGGAAGGTCGAATTTGAATGCGGAATACAGGCTGAAAGACAAGATTCTTGGTAGTGTGGAGGAACAGAGGGATCTTGGGGCCCATGTCCATAGATCGCTCAAAGTTGCCACCCAAGTTGATAGGGTTGTTAAGAAGGCGTATGGTGTGTTGGCTTTCATTAACAGGGGGATTGAGTTTAAGAGCCTTGAGGTTATGCTGCAGCTCTATAAAGCCCTGGTTAGACCACACTTGGAATATTATGTTCAGTTCTGGTCGCCTTATTATAGGAAGGATGTGGAAGCTTTAGAGAGGGTGCAGAGGAGATTTACCAGGATGCTGCCTGGACTGGAGGGCATGTCTTACGAAGAAAGATTGAGGGAGCGAGGGCTTTTCTCATTGGAGCGAAGAAGGATGAGAGGTGACTTGATAGAGGGATACAAGATGATGAGAGGCATAGATAGAGTGGATAGCCAGAGACTTTTTCCCAGGGTGGAAAGGGCTATCACTAGGGGGCATAAGTTTAAGGTGATTGGAGGAAGGTTTCAGGGAGATGTCAGAGGTAGGTTCTTTACACAGAGAGTGGTGGGTGCGTGGAATGCCCTGCCAGCGGTGGTAGTAGAAGCAGATACGTTAGGGACATTTAAGCGACTCTTGGATAGGTACATGGATGATAGTAGAATGAAGGGTATGTAGGTAGTTTGATCTTAGAGTAGGTTAAAGATTCGGCACAACATCGTGGGCCGAAGGGCCTGTACTGTGCTGTACTGTTCTATGTTCTATGTTCTATTGTATAAACAATGGACACACCACATCCGTGAAACATTATTCTGATATAAAACTGTGTGAAATAAAAACAGAACGTGTCCAAAGTATTCTGTATTATTTCCCTAATATCAGATACACAATTGGCACAAGTTTAATGTATCTTCACAAAGTGCAATCCTTCTTTTTCTTTGGCCTCCATGTCTCGAGAGACAATGGGTAAGCACCTGGAGGTGGTCAGTGGTTTGTGAAGCAGCGCCTGGAGTGGCTATAAAGGCCAATTCGAGAGTGACGGACTCTTACAGACGCTGCAGAGAAATTGGTTGTCGGGGCTGTTACACAGTTGGCTCTCGCTTTGCACTTCTGTCTTTTTACCTGCCAACTGCTAAGTCTCTTCGACTCGCCACATTTTAGCCCCGCCTTTATGGCTGTCCGCCAGCTCTGGCGATCACTGGCAACTGACTCCCACGACTTGTGATCAATGTCACATGACTTCATGTCGCGTTTGCAGACGTCTTTGAAGCGGAGACATGGATGGCCGGTGGGTCTGATACCAGTGGCGAGCTCGCTGTGTGTCCTTGGGGATCCTGCCATCTTCCATGCAGCTCACATGTCCAAGCCATCTCAAGTGCTGCTGGCTCAGTAGGGTGTATATGCTGGGAATGTTGGCCGCCTCGAGGACTTCTGCGTTGGAGATACTTTCCTGCCACCTGGTGCCAAGGATTCTCCGGAGGCAGCGAAGATGGAATAAATTGAGATGTTGCTCTTGGCTGACATACGTTGTCCAGGCCTCGCTGCCATACAGCAAGGATTTGAGGACACAGGATTGATATACTTGGATTTTTGTGTTCCATGTCAGTGCGCCATTTTTCCGCATCCTCTTTGTCAGTCTGGACATAGCAGTGGAAGCCTTTCCCATGCGCTTGTTGATTTCTGCATCGAGAGACAGGTTACTGGTGATAGTTGAGCCTCGGTAGGTGAACTCTTGAACCAATTCCAGAGCGTGGTCGCCGATATTGATGGATGGAGCATTTCTGACGTCCTGTCCCATGATGTTCATTTTCTTGAGGCTGATGGTTAGGCCAAATTCGTTGCAGGCAGCCACAATCCTGTCGATGAGTCTCTGCAGATGCCCTTCAGTGTGGGATGTTAATGCAGCATCATCAGCAAAGAGGAGTTCCCTGATGAGGACTTTCCATACTTTGGTCTTCGCTCTTAGATGGGCAAGGTTGAACAACCAGCTATCTGATCTTGTGTGGAGGAAAATTCCTTCTTCTGAAGACTTGAACGCGTGTGAGAGCAGCAGGGAAAAGAAGATCTCAAACAGTATAGGTGCGAGAACACAGCCCTCTTTAACGCCACTCAGGATAGGAAAGGGGTCTGATGAGGTGCCGCTATGTTGAATTGTGCCTTTCATATTGTCATGGAATGAGGTGATGATACTTAGTAGCTTTGGTGGACATCCGATCTTTTCTAGTAGTCTGAAGAGACCACGTCTGCTGACGAGGTCAAAGGCTTTCGTGAGATCAACGTAGAAGGGCATCTGTTGTTCTCAGCATTTCTCCTGTAGCTGACGAAGGGAGAACAGCATGTCAATGGTTGATCTCTCTGCTCGAAAGCCACACTGTGCCTCAGTGTAGACACGATCAGCCAGCTTCTGGAGCTTGTTTAAAGCGACTAGAGTGAAGACTTTCCCCACTATGCTGAGCAGGGAGATTCCACGGTAGTTGTTGAAATCAACGCAGTCACCCTTGTTCGTATAGAGGGTGATGATATTGGCATCGCGCAAGTCCTGTGGTACTGCTCTCTCATCCCAGCACAGGCCAAAGAAGAAAAGAAGAATATTTCTATTTTGTATAAAAAGTGCGAGGGTAAAACGAGTTAATTCCAGTTGTTCAATGACTGCAACAAACTTATTTCTCCATGGGAACTAATGGTCTCTGCTTGTTATTAGTTCCAGTCAGTTGAACACAACAGATTCACACAGTATTCTTTCTAATGTTTTATATAATGGGCCATATTTCTTAGTATTTACAGGTATATTTACACTTATATTTATATTTACACTTAGAATATTGCGTGGAATTCTGGTCGACACACTGCCAGAAGGACGTGGAGGCTTTGGAGAGGGTACAGAGGAGGTTTACCAGGATGTTGCCTGGTCTGGAGGGCATTAGCTATGAGGAGAGGTTGGATAAACTCAGATTGTTTTCACTGGAACGACGGAGGTGGAGGGGCGACATGATAGAGGTTTACAAAGTTATGAGCGGCATGGACAGAGTGGATAGTCAGAAGCTTTTTCCCAGGGTGGAAGAGTCAGTTACTAGGGGACATAGGTTTAAGGTGCGAGGGGCAAAGTTTAGAGGGGATGTGCGAGGCAAGTTTTTTACACAGAGGGTGGTGAGTGCCTGGAACTTGCTGCAAGGGGAGGTGGTGGAAGCAGATACGATAGCGACATTTAAGAGATATCTTGACAAAGACATGAATAGGATGGGAATAGAGGGATGTGGGCCCCGGAAGTGCAGAAGGTGTTAGTTTTGGCACGCATCAAGATCGGCGCAGGATTGGAGGGCCGAATGGCCTGTTCCTGTGCTGTACTGTTCTTTGTTCTTTGTTCTTTTGTATTTGCTCACATTAATAATTAAATTCATATCATTATATGATTAACCACTCAGTACAAAACTGTTCATCTCACGCAGTGAAAGTTATCTGTCGGAATGAGCTTCACCGTTCTGCATTGGAAATATGGACTTTGTAGTGGAACGGTGTTAGTTTAATACTAGGGCTGACAAAGTACAGTAACAGATTTTCACCATTGCAAGCAACACCTTTTGTGGATTCACTGTTCCACATTTTAAGTGTCAGTCTGTACAAAATCATTGTGTAAATGTCCAGCCGTCCGAATAATGGAGCAACCACGTAACATCGATGGTCCCCCATTGAAGTGGGGGGGGGGGGGGGGGGGTGGTAATTTCTCTGAACAGTTTGTCGACATTTCTGAAAATCTGGTTCCTACTTCTTTTGTACACAGTCCGATACAAGATCCCTTTGAAATATCCCCCCAGGTGAACCTGAATGGCAGTGTTAAACAATACAAGTTACAATCCCGGCCGTGGTTACATTTCTTCATTCATGCAATCAGGGAATATAATGACTGAATTGATAGGGACTGAATTGTTGAATTAAACTGAGTGTTAGTTTGGGGATTCTGTTAAAATATGTTCGGTGATCTAAGAAATGCTACTGGGAGGATTTTGTAAATCTTTTGTTCTCAACTTGCTGGAATTAATAAGAAGCAGCGATATCTTGGTTCCAGGCTGAGTAACATTACTTCCAGTCACTGAGCAGCAGCATTAACTCTTTATACTCTAAAGCTATTCATGCAGCATTCTACTTCAAACCAGGTCTGGGAGAGATGCAAATGAAAGCTCCACAAGGATCATTTTAATCCATATTGGGAATAAAAGATGATACAAATCGCTTGGTCTGACAAGAATGAGGCGAGGTGGGAACTGATTCATTTCCTGATTTTAAATGATATCCGTGAGCCAATGTAATCCTTTCATTCAGCACAATTTCATTCCAATACTCAGGGGTCAGTTTAACAGGATTACCAATAAACCAGGCAAGACACCATCAAAATATCAGCCATGAGGAAGACACAAGATTACATTTATTTTATATTATTACATAAGAATCAAAAGAAATGGGAGCAGGTGTAGGCCATTCGGCCCCTTGAGCCTGCTCTGCCATTCAATTACATCACAGCTAATCTTCTTGTGGCCTTAACTCCACTTTCCTACCTGCCTGCCATAACTCCTGACTCCCTTTGGATCAAAAAATCTGCCTAACTCAGCCTTCAATATATTCTATGACCCAGCCCCCACTGCTGTTTGGGGAAGAGAATTCCAAAGTCAAACACACTCTGAGAGAAGAAATGCCTCATCTCTATCTTAAATGGGGGACCCTTTAATTTGAAACTGTGCCCCCTAGTTCCAGATTCCCCCACGAGTGGAAACATGCACTCAGTATCTGCCAAGCTCCCTCAGAATCTTATATGTTTCAATTAGATCACCTCCCATTCCTCTAAACTCCAGTAAGTGCAGGCCCAGCCTGCTCAACCTTTCCCATTAAGACAACGCCTTCATCCCAGGAATCAGCCTAATGAAACTTCTCTGAACTGCTTATCGCTCCTTCAGAAAAGAGACCAAAACTGTACACTGTATAAAACTATCCAGGTGTGGTCGCACCAATGCCCTGTACAGCTGTAGAAAGACTTCCCAACTTTTATACCCCTTGCAATAAATGACAACATTCCACTTGCCTTCCTAATTTCTTGTTGTACCTCCATGCTGACATGTTGTGAGGTACAAGGACCCCCAGATCCCTCTGTCCCGCAGCATTCTGCAGTTTCTCTCCATTTAAATAATATTCTGCTTTTTCTATCCTTCCCCCGAAAGTAGACAAACTCACATTTTCCCCCATTACAAACAATCTGCCAAATTAATGCCACTCATGTAACCTATCTATATCCCTTTGGAGATGCTTTGGACTGCATTTAATGAGCCTGAAGCTGGAACCGGTGTGGGCCTGGTAAAGGGCGTCATTCCTGTCCATCACCTTGGTGTCCACCTCACCGCGATTACATGGCGGGCCAACTTACACAATAATAAATTAAAAGCAAAATACTGCAGATCCTGGAAATCTGAAATAAAAACAAGAAATGCTGGAAATACTCAGCAGGTCTGGCAGCATCTGTGGAGAGAGAAGAAGAGTTAACGTTTCAGGTCATTGACCCTTCTTCAGAACTTAGATAGTTGAGGTGTGGGACGCTTTCAATCGCGTGGCAGGGGCAGGAGGTGAGTCATTGATTCCTGCCTCTGATGACTGCCGATCATGCGCTGGTGCCATATTTAAAGTCCTGCCAGACCTGCATTCACTCCTGCTTTAGATTCATTGTCAGCTTGGTGCAGCCTACAACTTAGTCTGACTGGTTCCTGTGAGCACACCACCACCCACCCACCACCACCACCCGCACTCCCCCTCCCCACCTCCCCAACCACCAAGGAGGGCAGAAGACGATGTCAGAACAAAGACGCAAGGTGGCCCCTCACTTCAATAATATCTCCCTTCAGATTCTCCTCTAGGCTGCAAGGGAATGATGGGAGGGTCTATTACCCCGTGATGGTAAGAGGAGGTCCTCCCGGCTGGCCAAGCAAGCGTGGGTGGAAATCTCAGAGGAGGTTAGCAGCAGTGGGATCACCCAGGGCAACTGGGTCCAGTGCAGTAAGAGGGTCAATTACCTCTTGCCTTCTGCCAAGGTAAGAGTTCCATACAAATCAACTTTCAGAGCTTTGCATGTGACTACGCGACATGGGGAGGGTAGCAGTGCTGCACGTTGGCTGAGTGCCTGGGGTTTTGCCTCTTCCTGACAGGTGTATGATTGACTCTTGGCCACAGCCCACCTTCCTTCATAGCTTAAGGGTGGCACAGTGGCGCAGTGGTTAGCACCGCAGCCTCACAGCTCCAGCGACCTGGGTTCAATTCTGGGTACTGCCTGTGTGGAGTATGCAAGTTCTCCCTGTGTCAGCGTGGGTTTTCTCCGGGTGCTCCGGTTTCGTCCCACAGCTAAAGACTTGCAGGTTGGTAGGTAAATTGGCCATTATAAAATTGCCCCCAGTGTAGGTAGGTGGTAGGGGAAATTAGGGACAGGTGAGGATGTGGTAGGAATATGGGATTAGTGTAAGATTAGTATAAATGGGTGGTTAATAGTCAGCACAGAATCGGTGGGCCGAAGGGCCTGTTTCAGTGCTGTATCTCTAAATCTAAATCTCACTCCCCTTAACTCCCATGACAGTGAGTGTCAGCATGAGAGACATCAGATTCCTTAGTACGGGATGTGGCATTCAAAAGAGTAGAACTGCCATGTTGATAGCTGTGCCATTCTCAACCCACTCCATCCTTCCTCTTGCAGCAGAAGAGGGCCCATAATAGCAGGGAGATGGTCAGGTCAGGAAGAGGATTCCCAGATCTACATTCACTCACCTCAGCTGAGGAAGAGGTCTTAGAGCTGGCTGTTACCCAGGGCGACCACCCAATATCGGAGAGGGAGTTTGGAGTCTCTGCACAAGAGACCCATTGGCATGTGCGTTGGAGACCCACATAACGCTTGGTTGGCATCAGGAGATCTGCACAGCCTAACCCACATATGTTTGCTTTCTCTCATGCAGGAAGCCATTCGCAGGAGTTCACATCCACAGAGTGACAGGCTTCCGCCTTTGAGGAGGAGGAATACTCAGTGGATGCATCGTCCCATGACTCTCTTTCAGCCTCCACCAGCGCAGATACTTTCGCGTTAATGGATACACGCTTGACTTTACAATCAGGGTCACAAGTTGGTGGGAGCACCACACAGACACCCGAGCAGCTGGCTGAGGCTGAGATAGCCAAGGCCTCTGACAGTCAAAGGGCTGTGGGTGGCCAGGACCATGCTGAACCCCAGGTTGATGAGAAGCCTCAGGTGTCGACAGCGCTGGGCATGGTGGAGTACCAGAGAGAGGTATGGCAACATCTGGTGGAGCTGACAGAGGCCATGTGGAACCATGAGCAGATGATTGAGGAGTCTATCCATGCCATGACTGCTGTCATATCCCAACTCTATGTTCTCATGACTTCTCCATCAAGAGGTTGGCGACCCTTATGGGCAGCTAGGTCCCACAGATGCACGCGGCCCTGTACACCATCCCTTGGCCATGAGCTAAACACAGCAGTGGCAAGGCGAGAGAAGGAACAGGAGCCCGAGGCCTGGTGATCAGGGAGGCCCAAGAGAGCCTTCAAAGAGAGGAGGAGAGGCTGTCATCCCCATATTTGGCTCCCATCAGGGCATTCCGAGTGTGGACAATGGCCGCTCAGCCCCTCCATCAGTGAGTCCAGCTCCAGCAGCCGCGTTGCCTGAGGAGAGTCCTGCACCAGTCCAGGGCACCCCCAGCAAGCTGCGACCTCCCAGACCTCAGGCAGACAGAGGACGTCTGTCAGAGTCATCACAGGCCAAGGGTCATCTTGATCAGCAGCCTATCTCCAGTCCAGCTGCTGTCTCTGGGATCGCACCCAATAGGAGCACCCGCAAAAATACTAAGAGCAGCACATAAACATTGAGTCTCAGTGGTGTACCATACATGTTTCGTTGCAAATAATTAAAAGATTCTTTGTTCAAATCATTAGCCTTCATTGTCTGAAAGCTCTGCTCCATTAAACCTTAATTGTGAGCTGCTGACCACCCCATTCTCCCTTAGGGCAATGTCAATGTGACCACAGCCTTCATTAACATGCCAATGGGATTAATGAAAGCCCTCGTTTACATATGATCTGCTCTGGTCGCCAGCGGCATTGCAGCCATTCACAAGGGATCAGAAATGTAAAAGACACAACAGAGTTGCAGCATTAAGAAGAGCCTTTATTTCATTGTCTGTGAATGGACACCATGATGATTGTAAGTGAATCGTTCTGAGTTGGCTCTTGCCTCCTTTGTGCATTGCGAAACCGATCGGGTCTACTGACTTGCCACCTGAGGATGCACAAATTCTACTAATGGACCTCATAATTCAACCGGGATGGTGGGCAGCCCTCTATTCTAGCAGTGTGAGCAAACAGACCCATGACACAGCAGTTGCCAACCCAATACTGACCACCGACCACAGCAAAGCCTCACTTAGCCCGCTTGCGGCCAGACCCACTGCAGAGCCTCGGGAAACCGACATCCCGTTGCAAAGGCCCTGACACTATAATAAGAGCTGTTTCGCAACTGTGGCAGGGCAAAACCTGATTGGAGGGTTTCAAATATGGAATAATTGGTGTAACCGGATATTTCACCACGTTCTTGACTGCTCTCTGAAATTGGACTGTGTCACCTCATAAATAAATGTGTTTATGCAGCAATTTAGAACCAGCAACATCAATCCTCCGGGACCTCACCCGTGTTTAAGGATGTTGCAAAGATATCTGTTAAAGCCCCAGCTATTTCCTCTCTCGCTTCCCACACCAACCTGGGATAGATCCCATCCGGACCTGGGGACTTGTCCACCTTAATGCCTTTTAGAATACCCAACACTTCCTCCCTCCTTATGCCGACTTGACCTAGAGTAATCGAACATCTGTCCCTAACCTCAACATCCGTCATGTCCCTCTCCTCGGTGAATACCGATGCAAAGTACTCGTTTAGAATCTCACCCATTTTCTCTGACTCCACGCATAACTTTCCTCCTTTGTCCTTGAGTGGGCCAATCCGTTCTCTAGTTACCCTCTTGCTCCTTATATATGAATAAAAGGCTTTGGGATTTTCCTTAACCCTGATTGCTAAAGATATTTCATGACCCCTTTTAGCCCTCTTGATTCCTCGTTTTAGATTGGTCCTACATTCCCGATATTCTTTCAAAGCTTCGTCTTTCTTCAGCCGCCTAGACCTTATGTATGCTTCCTTTTTCCTCTTAGCGAGTCTCACAATTTCACCTGTCATCCATGGTCCCCTAATCTTGCCATTTCTATCCCTCATTTTCACAGGAACATGTCTCTCCTGCATGCTAATCAACCTCTCTTTAAAAGCCTCCCACATATCAAATGTGGATTTAACTTCAAACAGCTGCTCCCAATCTACGTTCCCCAGCTCCTGCCGAATTTTGGTGTAGTTGGCCTTCCACCAATTTAGCACTCTTCCTTTAGGACCACTCTCGTCTTTGTCCATGAGTATTCTAAAACTTACGGAATTGTGATCACTATTCCCAAAGTAGTCCCCTACTGAAACTTCAACCACCTGGCCGGGCTCATTCCCCAACACCAGGTCCAGTATGGCCCCTTCCCGAGTTGGACTATTTACATACTGCTCTAGAAAACCCTCCTGGATGCTCCTTACAAATTCTGCTCCATCTAGACCTCGAACCAACCTCCACCCTGCCCGGAATTTGCACCATCCCAGTGTGCAGAGTTGGATTGTCCTGGGATTTGACACTCCCATCGGACTGCAACCATTCCTTCAGGATAGGAGAACATCCAGTGGTTGGGCATTGCACAGCTCTTGATTGGACAAGTGCCCCTCGGGATCATGGTTGGGACATACTTTTCCCTGCGGCCCGGTCTACTGTCCATGTCGTGTGACTGGAAGCCAATCCTGTCTATGAAGCTTACTTCCGAGTGGGGAAACCAAAGACACACATTCAAACATCATAGCTCTGGCCTCCTTCCATCCCAACTGCCAACACATCTGCTGCTGTTAATATCCAGGTCTGAGTATTTGAACAAAATCAAAATACTGAGCTTGCTTTAAATCTGATAAAAGCAGTGAAGAGGCAGAGTCCATGGAGAGAGACACAGAGTTAACGGCCGGAATTTCACCAGGACGTGGTGTCCCTGCCTACTGACTGAAAAGCATCCGCCGGGCCCCGGGAATCACGACTGTATGTAACATCGTTCAGTCAATTAATTGCCTGCACACAGGGCTTCTGCCCCTCTAATATCCCACCTCCAAGAGTTACTGGCCAATCATAGGGCCAGCAGCTGCTCAGTCTCAGCAGCACCATTGGAAGTGGTGACCACTGCTGGGGCAGCACCTGGAAAGAAGAGGCACCATGGGCGCTGGACTCAGAACCGGAGTTCAGGGCTCTCCAGGGCCAATTAACTAGGCCCCGGAGAG
Organism: Heterodontus francisci; assembly: GCF_036365525.1. NCBI lineage: Eukaryota > Metazoa > Chordata > Chondrichthyes > Heterodontiformes > Heterodontidae > Heterodontus > Heterodontus francisci. Next base: position 8,595,364 of record NC_090380.1, on the reverse strand, counting down.
GGGGGGGTGGGTGGAGGTCGCTTGACAAGGCCAGGGCTCTTCCAACAGAGGCAGCTCGTGTCACTGGGGGCCCTCTATGGGGTACAGGGTGTCCAATCAGGACGGCCCCCAAACAAAGGGAGGGTGCCATTTAAACTTCCCACATGGCAAAGTGTCTCTCCATCCCTGGAATATACCAGTGGCATCGGGAAGTGGCCCTTAAGTGGCGATTAATTCATCACTTCAGTTTTTGAATTGGCCAAAGGGCGAGCAAACAATCTGTCACTTTCCACATAAAATTCCAGCCCGCGTTTCAGATCGATAAACCTTCATCAGAACTGGAAGTTATTTGAGATTAAATGTTTTGAAGCGATAATATGAAGAGAGAAAAGTTGGGTAGGGGAAGCAAAGGAAAAAGTGTGTGATCCAGTGGCGGACAGGAGTGATTCAATGATAAGCAGAATGGGACAATTAAAGACAAAGAAGATGGATCCACAGGATGAGTAAATGGTTACAGCGGATAAACAGAGGGGGATGAACACTCGAAAAACATGGTCAAGAGGAGAAGTCCTCCGTTGCTCAGGAAAGTGATGGAAAATGATGTGTAGACCCTAGGCATGTGGACCATGAAGACCTAAGCCTGTTGGCCATGTGCAGAGCGGGTCCCTCATTCCAAGTACCAGCCCACACGACATTCCAGTGACTCTGGTGTCGCCACCATCCGTTACAAACACAGGGCATCCGAGAAAATAGGAGCGGTTATGATCTGCAGCTTTTACTCTCAGTGTTCCATCTGTCAGGCTGTAAAGTGGGAAAATATGGCGCTGTTCCTCATTGAACTTTCAAGTGGAACAGTGCAGGAGGCCGAGGATAGAGAGGTCAGAGTGGGATGTAGAATTAAGTGGACAAGTGACCGAAGGCTCAGCGTCCTCTTTGTAGACTTAAAAGAAGTGTTCAGCAAAGCAATCACTCAATCTGCATTTCGAAATTTCCAAGATACAGGAGAGTGCATGGTGGGCAGTGAATACATTGGAACTACATTGGAAGAAGTAAACAAGTAAACCTCAGTTTCACATGGATGGATTGTTTTGGGACCCTGGACGGTGGCAAGAAACGAGGTGAAAGGGCAGATGTTGCATGTGCTGCACTTTCAAGGGAAGGTGACGGGCAGGGAGAACAAAACTGGGTGGTGGGGGGTGACAGAAGTGTGAATAGTGTTGGTGACAGGAGTGGAGGGGAAGATATGTTTGTTATTGGTTTTAGCTGGGCATGGTTGAAATGTCAGAGGATGATGTGTTGCATGTGGAGGCAGTTGGAGTAGAAGGTAAAAAAAAGTTGAGAATGGAATAGAGTCCGAGAGGAAATGGGATGGGAACCAATGAGCATCATTCGGATGATAGTAAATATTGGTGGACAGCCAATCCCCTGAAATGAAGATAGAGAAGTCGAGGAAGGGAAGGAAAGGGTCTGGGATGGACCATGTGAAATTGAGGGGGGAGGGGGGGAGGAATTAAAATCAAAATTGATTTGTTTTTACAGTTCAGAGTGAAATAATGCACCTAAAAAAAGAGGTTATAAAGGGACCTGATTTCTACCGAACGAATGAGGGAGAGAGGAGTTTCAGTGGGAAGAAGTGGGTCAAACTAATACATTCCAAATGGGGCCCTCTGAATATACCCAGAGAAGACAGTCGAGGGAAATTGGCTGGGAAACATCCTACTGGTTCATTATTAACAGTTTACTAATGTTATTACTTATTGCAGCCGTACAGATCAATGTTTATTATGAAAACTCCTGTGAGTGACCCATACTCAGTACAATTCTACAGTGACAGATACACCCAGTAATACCTTCCCTCAGAAATTGTTGTGTTGAGGTACTATTCACCGGTACAAAATATTTGAGTAAAGACAATAACTTGATAATACAGCAAGACTGTGAGCTACAAGCTGAGGCTTAATCTCAGTTGAGGCATCACAATAAAACCACAAAGATAATTCAAGAGATTTGACTTAATGAAATGATATCACTGATCTGGATTCTGTATAACAGTTACCAGTTCACCAACATGTAACGTCATCAGTCACAGAGCAAACCCAGAAACAAGTTCGCACACGGATTTACACAACTTCAATTGTTAAAGTCATTTACCAGGAACACCAATGATGGCAAGTAAATATAGTAGATTTTATGGATACTGTTAATTGGTTTATGCATTTTCTCTGTGAAGTGATCTGTCACGTTCCTGCTGCAGGTAATCGCTCTGTATTAAACTCTGAGATAATACAGTGCCAGAGCCTTTCATTTATACTTTGCAGGAACTCCACGGGGACATTGAAGTTGCAACATTCGAATATATTTAGGACTGAGATTGCATTCAAACAACCCAAAGGCTGGACGGTTCTGATCACAGTAATTAACTCATGATAATTAGAAGCTGTGTTCTCCCAACAATTGTGATGTTCCTTGAAACACCACATGCACCTCTGGGCGGGAAACCTCTGTCCCTCGGGATGGAGGGTGGAGAGATGCCCCTGTAGCTTTGGGAACCCCTGGAGAGGGGGACCCGTCCGTGGTGGGAGAGCCTGTGGACCCCGCGGGAGAAGTCTCTCCTTTGGCCAATAGGTCGGGTGTCCTGTCTGGGGGCAAGACCGGTGTGGGTCAACCATCAGTAGCCTGATGCTGCCACCCAGAATGTGCCCGATCCAGAGGCCAATTGCATCATTCCTCATCTGCTGTGTCGGTGGGTGCTAGCGGAGTGGGAAATAGCCTCCTCTCTTCGCCTCCGGTCCTGGCTGTGGCTGGATTTATGGAGTCAGGAACTACCATCTTCCCTGGGGGGCTCACTGGCCTGGGGGCAGAGATCGAGGGGTCCCTGAACCGCTGGCCGCCATAGGCTGCAGCCCAATATATGAACCGAAGATGACTCCTCCACCATCGGTTCAGAGGTTAGGATTGTGACGGAGGCAGGACCAACTGGGGTGGCCAGGATGCACTACCCACAATGTGTAGTGGGTGTCTCGGCCACTGGAGGTGTTGACCCGGAGGAGGATGGGGACTGGATGTGGGACACAGAGGACGATCTGGAAACCATCACTGGTGAGGAGGTGAACTCCCTCGTGCCTCCCACCGAGTCTTCACTCACCCTTATTGTGGAACTCCAGGGCTACCTGGCAGCATGCTGGGGTTGCCAGAATAAAGTTCTGCTGGCCCACCCACCCCCCCTCCCGGCCGGTGGTCGAATCTGGCGCTGATCATCTAGTCCTTCTGTGCCGCCTTTAAGAAGGGGGAGGAAGGGTGCGGGCGTGAAACTGGCTGAGAGGCACCTGTTTAAAGCATTCCTCAGAGGGTTGCTGGGGGAGTGGAAGGCAAGGTGCACGTCCACTCTCCCCTCACAGTGAGCTGTCGATGATGGGATCAAAGTACTTTTGACATGAAGATAACCATAGACAGTCTCAACATCAATGGCAACAGGGGGTTCCTCCGCAGATTTCACAATCTCTCAGTCCTCTGGGAACTCAGTCTCTGGCTGAGACCGTTCGCTGCCACCTCTCTGAGGGACTTGCCTGTCTTTTACAGGGTCTGGAACATGGTCGCCTCCACTCAGCGCACTCCTCCACCTGCGCACAAGAGTGTCATGGCTGTCTGGGCGGCCGGCTGTGGGTCCTTCAAATTCCTCTGGACACCAACATTTCATAGCCTCTCACCACTTAAGAAGTATTTTATTTTTCTATTCTTCCTATGGCAGTTGAATAGCTTCACATTTACCCACATTATACTTGATCTGTCACTTCCTTTTGCCCATATCCTTTTGCAGTCATCTTGTGTTTTCTTAATTAGAATTAGAACATTACAGTGCAGTACAGGCCCTTCGGCCCTCGATGTTGCGCCGACCTGTGAAACCATCTGACCTACACTATTCCATTTTCATCCATATGTCTATCCAATGACCACTTAAATGCCCTTAAAGTTGGCGAATCTACTACTGTTGCAGGCAGGGCGTTCCACACCCTTACTACTCTCTGAGTAAAGAAACTACCTCTCACATCTGTCCTATATCTATCACCCCTCAACTTGAAGCTATGTCCCCTCGTGTTTGCCATCACCATCCGAGGAAAAAGACGCTCACTATCCACCCTATCTAACCCTCTGATTATCTTATATGTCTCTATTAAGTCACCTCTCCTCCTCCTTCTCTCCAACGAAAACAACCTCAAGTCCCTCAGCCTTTCCTCGTAAGACCTTCCCTCCATACCAGGCAACATCCTAGTAAATCTCCTCTGCACCCTTTCCATAGCTTCCACATCCTTCCTATAATGCGGTGACCAGAACTGCACGCAATACTCCAAGTGCGGTCTCACCAGAGTTTTGTACAGCTGCAGCATGACCTCGTGGCTCCGAAACTCGACCCCCCTACTAATAAAAGCTAACACACCATATGCCTTCTTAACAGCCCTATTAACCTGGTTAGCAACCTTCAGGGATTTATGCACCTGGACACCAAGATCTCTCTGTTCATCTACACTCCCAAGAATCTTCCCATTAGCCCAGTACTCTGCATTCCTGTTACTCCTTCCAAAGTGAATCACCTCACACTTTTCCGCATTAAACTCCATTTGCCATCTCTCAGCCCAGCTCTGCAGCCTATCTATGTCCCTCTGTACCCTACAACATCCTTCGGCACTATCCACTACTCCACCGACCTTAGTGTCATCTGCAAATTTACTAACCCACCCTTCTACACCCTCTTCCAGGTCATTTATAAAAATGACAAACAGCAGTGGCCCCAAAACAGATCCTTGCGGTACACCACTAGTAACTAAACTCCAGGATGAACATTTGCCATCAACCACCACCCTCTGTCTTCTTTCAGCTAGCCAATTTCTGATCCAAAGCTCTAAATCACCTTCAACCCCATACTTCCGTATTTTCTGCAATAGCCTACCATGGGGAACCTTATCAAACGCCTTACTGAAATCCATATACACCACATCCACTGCTTTACCCTCATCCACCTGTTTGGTCACCTTCTCGAAAAACTCAATAAGGTTTGTGAGGCACGACCTACCCGTCACAAAACCGTGCTGACTATCGCAAATGAACTTATTCTTTTCAAGATGATTATAAATCCTGTCTCTTATAACCTTTTCCAACATTTTACCCACAACCGAAGTAAGGCTCACAGGTCTATAATTACCAGGGCTGTCTCTACTCCCCTTCTTGAACAAGGGGACAACATTTGCTATCCTCCAGTCTTCTGGCACTATTCCTGTCGACAATGACGACATAAAGATCAAGGACAAAGGCTCTGCAATCTCCTCCCTAGCTTCCCAGAGAATCCTAGGATAAATCCCATCTGGCCCAGGGGACTTATCTATTTTCACACTTTCCAAAATTGCTAACACCTCCTCCTTGTGAACCTCAATCCCATCTAGCCTCGTAGCCTGAATCTCAGTATTCTCAACAACATTTTCTTTCTCTACTGTAAATACTGATGCAAAATATTCATTTAACACTTCCCCTATCTCCTCTGATTCCACACAGAACTTCCCACTACTATCCTTGATTGGCCCTAATCTAACTCTAGTCATTCTTTTATTCCTGATATACCTATAGAAAGCCTTAGGGTTTTCCCTGATCCGATCCACCAATGACTTCTCGTGTCCTCTCCTTGCTCTTCTTAGCTCTCCCTTTAGATCCTTCCTGGCTAGCTTGTAGCTCTCAAGCGCCCTAACTGAGCCTTCACGTCTCATCCTAACATAAGCCTTCTTCTTCCTCTTGACAAGCGCTTCAACTTCTTTAGTAAACCACCGCTCCCTCGCACGACAACTTCCTCCCTGCCTCACAGGTACATACTTATCAAGGACACACAGTAGCTGCTCCTTAAATAAGCTCCACATTTCAATTGTTCCCATCCCCTGCAGTTTCCTTCCCCATCCTACGCATCCTAAATTTTGCCTAATCGCATCATAATTTCCTTTCCCCCAGCTATCATTCTTGCCCTGCGGTATATACCTGTCCCTGCCCATCGCTAAGGTAAACCTAACCGAATTGTGATCACTATCACCAAAGTGCTCACCTACATCTAAATCTAACACCTGGCCGGGTTCATTTCCCAGTACCAAATCCAATGTGGCATCGCCCCTGGTTGGCCTGTCTACATACTGTGTCAGAAAACCCTCCTGCACACACTGGACAAAAACAGACCCATCTAAAGTACTCGAACTATAGTATTTCCAGTCGATATTTGGAAAGTTAAAGTCCCCCATAACAACTACCCTGTTACTCTCGCCCCTGTCGAGAATCATCTTCGCTATCCTTTCCTCTACATCTCTGGAACTATTCGGAGGTCTATAAAAGACTCCCAACAGGGTAACCTCACCTCTCCTGTTTCTAACCTCGGCCCATACTACCTCAGTAGACGAGTCCTCAAACGTCCTTTCTGTCGCTGTAATACTCTCCTTTATTAACAATGCCACAACCCCCCCTCTTTTACCATCTTCTCTGTTCTTACTGAAACATCTAAATCCCGGAATCTGCAACATCCATTCCTGCCCCTGCTCTACCCATGTCTCCGAAATGGCCACTACATCGAGATCCCAGGTACCAACCCATGCTGCAAGCTCACCCACCTTATTCCGGATGCTCCTGGCGTTGAAATAGACACACTTTAAACCAGGTTCTTGCTTGCCAGTGCCCTCTTGCGTCCTTGTAACCATATCCCTGACCTCACTACTCTCAACATCCTGTACACTGGCACTACAATTTAGGTTCCCATTCCCCTGCTGAATTAGTTTAAACCCCCCCGAAGAGCACTAGCAAACCTCCCCCCCAGGATATTGGTACCCCTCTGGTTCAGATGAAGACCATCCTGTTTGTAGAGGTCCCACCTACCCCAGAAAGAGCCCCAATTATCCAGGAAACCAAAACCCTCCCTCCTGCACCATCCCTTCAGCCACGTGTTCAACTCCTCTCTCTCCCTATTCCTCGCTTCGCTATCACGTGGCACGGGCAACAACCCAGAGATAACAACTCTGTTTGTTCTCGCTCTAAGCTTCCACCCTAGCTCCCTGAATTTCTGTCTTAAAACCCCATCTCTCTTCCTACCTATGTCGTTGGTGCCTATGTGGACCACGACTTGGGGCTGCTCCCCCTCCCCATTAAGGATCCCAAAAACACGATCCGAGACATCACGAACCCTGGCACCTGGGAGGCAACATACCAACTGTGAGTCTCTCTCGTTCCCACAGAACCTCCTATCTGTTCCCCTAACTATGGAGTCCCCAATGACTAATGTTCTGCTCCTCTTCCCCCTTCCCTTCTGAGCAACAGGGACAGACTCTGTGCCGGAGACCTGTACCCCATTGCTTACCCCTGGTAAGTCGTCCCCCGCAACAGTATCCAAAACGGTATACCTGTTGTTGAGGGAAACGGCCACAGGGGATCCCTGCACTGCCTGCTGGTTCCCTCTCCTTCCCCTGACGGTAACCCATCTACCTGCTTCTTTTACCTGAGGTGTGACTACCTCCCTATAACTCCTCTCAATAACCCCCTCCGGCTCCCGAATGATCCGAAGTTCATCCAGCTCCAGCTCCAGTTCCCTAACGCGGTTCTCGAGGAGCTGGAGTTGGGTGCACTTCCCACAGATGCAGCAGCAGTTTTCTACCTCCCGCGGTAGCGGCACCTCACTTGCACCAGGCTGCCAGGTTCAAAATGACCAGTTTATTCCTACAAAGATTTGGTAGCAACCCTAATTTGCACAATTTTAATGTATTGTTTTAAATCGCTAATTTGAACAGACCAGTTGTATGGAAACAAGTTAGTTTTCCTCAATCTATGATCCATAGATTGGGTAACAGAATGTTCACAGTTAAAGAAGACACCCACATCCCAGAGTGCACCATAACAATCGTGAGAGAGACACTCTCACATTTGGAAATGAATTAGTGAATGGACACATTTACAAGCCAATATGAGATGTAGAATTGTACAGCTGGTTGTGAGTGAACAACACTATTGCTGGGAGAATAGAAGTCCCAATTTCTGTTGGTTAATTAATTTGATCAGATTTGTTTTTCTCTGTGTCTAAGAGTGCAATATATTCTGTCACAAGAGTGGCAAATGGAATTTAATGCAGACAAGTGCAAAGCGATACATTTTGGGAAGTTAAACCAGGGCAGGACATATACAGTGAATGGCAGGGTCCTGGGGAGTGTTGTTGAGCAGGGACCTTGGGGTGCAAGTACATAGTTCCCTGAAAGCGGCAACACAGGTAGACAGGGTGGTGAAGAAGGCGTATGGCATGCTTGCTTTCACCGGCCGAGGCACTGAGTACAAGAGTTGGGACGTCATGTTACAGTTGTACATAATGTTGGTTAGGCCGCATTTGGAGTACTGTGTGCAGTTCTGGTCACTGCACTACGGGAAAGATGTGATTAAGCTAGAGAGGGTGCAGAAAAGATTCACAAGGATGTTGCCTGGTTTGGAGGGCTTGAGTTATAAAGAGAGATTGGATAGGCTGGGTCTGTTTTCATTGGAGCGAAGGAGGCTGAGAGGGGACATGATAGAGGTATATAAAATTATGAGAGGCATAGATAGGGTAGATAGCCAGAGTCTATTTCCCATGGTAGGGTGACTAAAACTAGAGGGCATAGAGTTAAGGTGAGAGGGAGGAGATCAAAGGGGTAAATTTTTCACGCAAAGAATAGTGGGCATCTGGAATGAGCTGCCTGAGGAGGTGGTGGAGGCAGGAACAGAAGTGACATTTAAGAGACATCTGGACAGGTGCTTGAATGAGCAAGGCATAGAGGGATATGGAATTAAAGAAGGCAGATGGGATTCGTATCGATAGGCGTTATGGTCGGCATAGACACGGTGGGCCGAAGGGCCTGTTTCTATGCTGTATGACTCTACGACTCTAAGAGGGAATGTCTTGCTTTCGTCATCTGTTTGTTCAAATTTTTAAAACTATCTTGAAAAATGTTACAACATTAATATTCCCGTGGAGATTCCACGCTGTATAAATTACAGGCACTATGAATTCTCGTATCAGAGAGATTGCTGGCTGCACCAAGGGAGAGATCATTTCACAGGGAATATGTCTAAAACACTTTACAGTTTCAAGAAAATATACAACACATTCCTCGCTGTCGTTGGTGCACCAAGTAAGTGATGATAACTAGTGAAGTTGTGTAAATCTGTGTGTAAGCTGCACTCTGCTTTACTCTGTGACTGATCATATCACATAGTGATCTAGTGGTCACTGGCATGGACACCCAGTCAGTGATAATATTTCAATGAATAGGAGGTCCTAAAATTCAGTGTTCTGTTACAACGTATAGTAATCAAAATATATATTTCTGTTTACATCTCACGGCCAAGATAATTATCAAATTTTGTGAAACACTGTGGAATCTTGCCATCACAGTCATTGCTGGCAATTGTTGTGGATATTTTACAGGGAGTACCGGTCACTGTAGAATTGTACTGAGTGTGGGTCACTAACCAGATTGGAACACTTGACCCCAGTGACCATGTATTACTGGGAGTATATGTCGCTGTGGAATAGTACTGAGTGTGGGTCACTAATCGGAATGTAACTGGTTCTATTTTGAAATGAATTGACTGATCCCTTCCACAAAGCTGTCTCCGTGGTTAACTGATGTGGTATGTGGCAAAGACGAAGAGTTTTGCTATTGTTTTGCAATAAGTGTATAAATTGATATTGCACGTTTCATATTGAACTGAAACCGATGTAAACAACTTACTGACAGGTAAACAGCAGACAGCACTGTTAGAGTATTCAAATCCACTGCATAACGACTATTCTTATTCTGAATACAGTTACTGTAAGCACGTTAGTTATTTAATGTTGTTTAATCCTCTTCCAGCAATATGATCCTGAGAATTTGTGAGTCGTGAGCATTGTCTTTTATTGTCTGTCAATGACACAGGATGAATATACGGCTGTGTTTTATTGAAGGGACCACTTCTGTAACTGATTATGGTTTGATGGATCACTTCTTACCTATGATTCTGAGTCTCAACATATCTAACCTGCAACAATAACCCTTAGCTTAGTGAGGTGTGTCCCTGTGACAAGAGACGCCTATAACTGAGGAACCTACATATCGGGTTTTGTTCATACAGGGATCAGACTGCGGACAGTAATCAATAACTTTAGTTAAGCATTAATAATGAAATGCATATAGCACTTGATTGCACCTTCTCCAGTGCATCTACATCGTTTTTGTAATATGAAGACCAGAACAGTACACTAGCTGTTGAGTAACCAAGGTTCTATATAAATTTAATATAACCCCGTTGTTTTTACATTCCTCTAGAAATGAACTCCAGTGTTTGATTGCATTTTTATGGTCTTGTTAACCTGTGCTGCTACATTAAACGATTTGTGAATCTGTCCCCCAAGCCCCATTGCCTCTCAACCCCATTCAGACGTTTATTTTCCAAAGAGTATTAGGGAAGCTTATTCTTCTGATCGAAATGCAACACTTCACACTTAGCTGCATTGAAATTAATTTGTCATTTACATGTCCATTGTGAAAGTTTATAAATTATTATTAATGTGCTCAGATATTGTGTTGCATGTTTCTTCTCTACTAACTATACCGTCAATTTGGATTTGGCTGCATATTATGAAATAGTGCTTCTGCTTCCCAATTCCATGTTGTTTATGTAATCGGTGAACAACACTGGTCCCAGTCCTGACCTTTGTGGAACACCCACTTCCCACCTTCAGCAAATCTGAGGAAATATCTTATCCCCTGCTCCGTGTTTTCCGTTTCTGTAGCCAGCTTGCTGTCCATTCCATCGCCTATCTCGTAAATCCACTTGCTCTACGATTAGTCATGAGACTGCTGTGTGGTATCTTATCGAAGGCCTTTCGTAAATCAAAGTATATTACATCTCTGTATTAGTCTTATCAACTCTTTCTGATATTATTTAAAAAATTCAATAAGGTTGGTAAAGTATGACCTTCCTTTTGAATCTATTATTTTATATGTTTCTAGATGTTTTACTATTACATCTTTGAATAAAGATTTTATTATCTTTCTTCCACTGACGTTATGTGAACTGGCCTCAGTCACCCTTCCGCCGTCACTGCTGGGAGCCGGGAAAGAAGTTCCACCGTGAGCTGGATGGTGAGCATGAGCACAGTGTCAGCCTGGAGGACGCTGAAATCGAGGAGGCCGTGCAGGCTGTGGGCTGGCCCACTCTCCAGGGTCGCAACCCCCGTGGAACATCTCCCGCTCCCCCCCTCGCACCCCCACTCCCCTCGCAATCCCCTACCCTCACACCTTCCTCCCTTGCACCACCTTCCCCGTGCACCCCCTCCCCCTTGCACCTCCTCCCCACTCGCAGTCCCTTTCCCAGTTCACCCCCCTTCCCTCTTCCCCCCTGCAACCCCTCCCCCTTGCACCCCGTTCCCATGCACACCCTCCCCACCTGCACCTCCTTCTCCCCACTCCCGCCCCCCCGCACCACCTTCCCGCTCCCCCCTCGCACCCCCGCACCCCCTTCCCCCTGCAATCCCTCCTCCCACACCCCTCCCCCTTGCACCCACTGCACCCTTGCACCCCCTTCCCCCACCCCCCCCTTGCACCCCCTTACCCTCAGCATCCCCCGATCCCCTTTCTCCCCCGCACCCCCGCCCCTTCACACCCGGTTTCACCTTCCCTCTCCCTCCATGAAATCGCACAGTTTACTTGTTAAGGCCCCTGCTCAGGGATAGGAGCTAACAACCCCTTGGAGAGACCAGGGCTAAGGGAGTAAACCCTAACAGAAAAACCGGAGTGGAACCCCGAAAGCGATCATGTGTCACCTTTGGCATGTTTCCGACAGTTCCTGCAGCCATACCGGTATCATGCTCTGCATACCTTTGGACCCCACTAGGAAGGCCAAGAGGGGGGTTTTGATCCGCCCAGGCATGCGCTATGGAGAGGTCACTCCATAGCTGCCTCACAACAACAAAAACAACAAGGAAGGCAGCGGTTACGGGTTATAAGTCCAGCTGAATTGGCGTAGAGATTGGGCACCACGGGTTGCCTTTGGCGGTGGGAGAGGTCATCGCATCTCACTGGACAGCTACCGCCCGCCTCAAGCCGGGAAGATCCCGGTCAGTAAGGTTCTGTCCCACCACAGTTCAGTTGCTTCAATGGGTGCTTGGAGCTCAGGGTCATTTCCTGACAAGTGGACTGTAACACCGCACCAAACAGCAGGGCAAAAAAGGAAAGAAGGTACAGGCCTTTGCTTTGCAAGCTGGAACGTCGTAACTATGTGTCCTGGCCTGTTGGAAAACCTTACACAAATCAACGATTCTCGGAAGACCGCCATCATTAACAACGAGCTCAGTAGACTCAATGTGGACATTGCAGCACTTCAGGAGACACACCTCCCTGCGAGCGGATCTCTAAGAGAGCAAGACTACACCTTCTACTGGCAGGTTAGGGATCCTGAAGAACCAAGACAGCATTGGAGTGGGCTTCGCCATCAGAAACTCTTTGCTCAGCATGATAGAGCCACCTTCAAATGGCTCGGAACGCATACTGTCCATCCAACTGCTCACCACCTCTGGCCCAGTACACCTATTCAGCATCTATGCTCCAACAGTCTGATCCTGAAGTTAAAGATAAGTTCTACGAGGAACTCCATAATATCATTCGTAGCATCCCCAATACCGAACATCTGTTCCTGCTGACGGAATTTAAAGCCAGGGTTGGGGCCGACCATGATACATGGCACTCCTGCTTTGGGCGCTATGGCATTGGAAGGATGAATGAGAATGGACAGAGACTGCTTGAGTTCCGTACCTATCACAACCTCTGCATGACCAACTCGTTCTTTCATGCAAAACCCTGTTACCAGGTGGAGACACACAAGATCACGTTGTTGGCACCAGCTGGACCTCATCATCACAAGGCGAGCCTCTATAAACAGTGTCCAAATCACATGCAGCTTCCACAGTGCGGACTGCGACACCGACCACTCAAACCAAAGAAGCTGCATCACTCCAAGCAGAAGGGCCGCCCACGCATCAACACTAACAGAATTTCTTATCCACAGCTGTTACATAAGTTTCTAAATTCACTTAAAAAAGCCCTTCAAAACACTCCTACTGGGGAAGCAGAGACCAAGTGGTTCCACATCAGAGATGCCATATATGAATCAGCAATGGCCACCTTTGGCTAACGTGAGAAGCAGAATGCAGACTGGTTTCAATCTCACTTTGAAGAGCTGGAACCTGTCATAGCCATTAAGCGCATTGCACTGTTGAACTACAAGAAAGCCCCCAGCGAGTTAACATCCATAGCACTTAAAGTAGCCGGAAGCACGGCACAAAGAACTACCAGGCGCTTGGCAAATGACTACTGGCAAAACCTATGCAATCATATTCAGCTGGCCTCCGACACCTGAAGCATCAGAGGAATGTATGATGGCATTAAGAGAGCCTTTAGGTCAACCATCAAGAAGATCGCCACCACCCCCCCCGCCAAGTCTAAATCAGGGGACACGATCACTGGCCAACGCAAGCAAATGGACTGCAGGGTGGAGCACTACCTAGAACTGTACTCCAGGGAAAATGTTGTCACTGAGACCACCCTCAATGCAGCCCAGTCTCTGCCAGTCATGGATGAGCTGGACGAACAGCCAACAAAATCGGAACTCAGTGATGCCATTAATCCTCGAGCCAGTGGAAAAGTCCCTGGAAAGGATGGCATTACCCCTGAAATAATCAAGAGTGCCAAGCCTGCTATCAGCACTCCATGAACTGCTTTGCCTGTGCTGGGACGAGGGAGCAATACCACAGGACATGCGCGATGTCAATATCATCACCCTGTATAAGAACAAGGGTGACCGCGGTGACTGCAACAACTACCGTGGAATCTCCCTGCTCAGCATAGTGGGGAAAGTCTTCACTCGAGTCGTTTTAAACAGCTGCCAGAAGCTGGCCGAGCATGTCTACCCTTAGACACAGTGCGGATTTCGAGCAGAGAGATCCACCATTGATGCTGTTCTCCCTTCACCAGCTACAGGAGAAATGCCATGATAACTGATGCCCCTCTACGTTGCTTTCATAGATCTCATCAAAGCCTTTGACCTCATCAGCAGATGTGGTCTCTTCAGACTATTAGCAAAGATCAGATGTCCACAAAACTACTAAGTATCATCACCTCATTCCATGACAATATGAAAGGCACAATTCTGCATAACGGTGTCTCATCAGACCCCTTTCCTATCCTGAGTGGCGTGAAACAGGGCTGTGTTCTCGCACCTACACTGTTTGGGATCTTCTTCTCACTGCTGCTCTCACATGCGTTCAAGTCTTCAGAAGAAGGAATTTTCCTCCACACAAGATCAGATGGCAGGTTGTTCAACCTTTCCCGAAGACCAAAGTACGGAATGTCCTCATCAGGGAACTCCTCTTTGCTGATGATGCTGCATTAACATCCCACACTGAAGAGTGTCTGCAGAGACTCATCGACAGGATTGCAGCTGCCTGTATTTAATTTGGCCTAACCATCAGCCTCAAGAAAACGTACATCATGGGACAGGACATCAGAAGTGCTCCATCCATCAATACTGGCGACCACGCTCTGGAAGTGGTTCAAGAGTTCACCTACCTAGGCTCAACTATCACCAGTAACCTGTCTCTCGATGCAGAAATCAATAAGCGCATGGGAAAGGCTTCCACTGCTATGTGCAGACTGGCCAAGAGAATGTGGGAAAATGGCACATTGACACGGAACGTGAAAGTCCGAACGTATCAAGCCTGTGTCCTCAGTACCTTGCCCTACGGCAGCCAGGCCTGGACAACATATGTCAGCCAAGAGCGACATCTCAATTTATTCCATCTTCGTTGCCTCTGGAGAATACTTGGCATCAGGTGGCAGGACCGTATCTCCAACACAGAAGTCCTCGAGGCGGCCAACATCCTCAGCATATACACCCTACTGAGCCAGCGGCGCTTGAGATGGCTTGGCCATGTGAGCCACATGGATGATGACAGGATCCCCAAGGATACGTTGTCACTGGTAGCAGACCCACAGAACCGAAGTTCCGAAGAAGTGTCACTGACCCGAAACGTTAACTGTGCTTCTCTTTCCACAGATGCTGCCAGACCTGCTGAGTGGTTCCAGCATTTCTTGTTTTTATTTCTGCTGGGACATTCCAAGTCCCCGATTAGGAAATGATTTGCTTTGTTGCATTCACTTTCCATTCCCACTGGACCTCCTCTCTTCCTCACTGACTTGACCTGGCTATGAAAATCCTCACAGCTTCCGGATGCTGATATCTTTGCGGGGACCCTGTTGTACAGAATTTGTGGGAGGACCTCAGATGTAAATGTTGGGATATTCCACACTCAAATTATGTAGCTATGGGATCATATATGCTGCCTTTGTGTCGGATACGTGGATCATGATTTGTTTTCCAATCCTGCTCATGTCCTATCCTTCACATGTGCATCTTCTGACAATTCCTGGGTTGCGCAATGGTTAGCACCGCAGTCTCACAGCTCTAATGATCCAGGTTCGATTCTGGGTGCTGCCTGTGTGGATTTTGCGAGTTCTCCCTGTCACTGCGTGGGCTTTTGCCGGGTGCTCCGGTTTCCTCCCACAGCCAAGGACTTGCAGGTGGTTGGTAAATTGGCCATTGTAAATTGCCCCTAGTGTAGGTAGGTGGTAGGGAATATGGGAATGCTGTAGTGTTAGTATAAGTGGGTGATTGTTGGTGGGCCAAAGGGCCTGTTCCAGTGCTGTATCTCTAAATAAATAAATACATTTGATGACTGGGCTGAGGCTATTTCCTTCTTTTATCCTGAACTGGAAAATTTAATCAACTTTTTCTCTCATTTCCACCCCAATCAGATGGTCTGACCCTAACAATTCCCTTTCCTTACTCAACTTCCCTATCTCTATTTCTACTAGAAGCCCATCGACTCCCACAGCTACCGTAATTATACTTCCTCCCATCCGCTTCCTGGAAAGATTCTGTTCCATTCTTCCAGTTTCTCCATGCCCATCCCACCTGTTCTGCCGATGATACCTTCCACACTAGTGCTTCTGATATTGTTTTCATTTTTCCTCAGCCGAGGATTCCCATCCAATGTGGTTAACAGGGCTCTTGACCGTGTCCATCCCATTTTCTGTCACTCCCTTCACCCCTTCCAGAACCATGATAGGATTTCCCTTGCCCTCACGTTCAACCCTATGGCACAGTTGGCTTCATATTAATATTGTTGTAGGTTATTCTAGAGAAAGTCTTCGACTCCAGTAAAGGTTAACTAACAACTCTTTATTATTTTCAGTTAATATCTACACTCTCTGCAAGCCAGCTAAGCTAGCACCTTTCGTGCTGTTATACCTTCTTCTCAAGCATTTTTGTTTTTATTCATTCATGAGATGTAGGCATCACTGGCCTTTATTCCCCATCCCTAATTGCCCTTGAGAAGATGGTGGTGAGCTGCCTTCTTGAACCGCTGCAATCCATGTGGCGTAGGTATACTAACAGTGCTGTTAGGAAGGGAGTTCCAGGATTTTGACCCAGCGACAGTGATGGAACGGCGATATAGTTCCAAGTCAGGATGGTGTGTGACTTGGAGGGTGTTTTAGTTTTAGTGATACAGCACTGAAACAGGCCCTTCGGCCCACCGAGTCTGTGCCGACCATCAACCACCCATTTATACAAATCCTACACTAATTCCATATTCCTACCACATCCCCACCTGTCCCTATATTTCCCTACCACCTACCTGTACTAGGGGCAATTGCTAATGGCCAATTTACCTATCAACCTGCAAGTCTTTGGCTTGTGGGAGCACCCGGAGGAAACCCACGCAGACACAGGGAGAACTTGCAAACTCCACACAGGCAGTACCCAGAATTGAACCCGGGTCGCTGGAGTTGTGAGGCTGCGGTGCTAACCACTGTGCCGCCCATGTGTTCCCATGCATTTAGCTGTCCTTGTCCTTCTAGTTGGTAGAGGTTGCTGTTACATCATTGCTCGTACAGTGGGAGGCGTCTCTCTCACTGTCTTCGATATTAACCCTTTACCTCCTTATACTACATCTCCGCGAAAGTCTTTATCCAACATTTTGTTCAAACATTGTTACGAACGACGTTGGAGGAGTGCACTGTCTCTCTCTAGTCCCATCACTCCACTGGTCACAACATATATTTAAATGTTTTACCCTGGTACCGATATGGCCAATTATATACATTATCTATATTAGTTTCAGAATAAAAATCCACCAAACAGTTTACTTTATTAACCAAAAAGTTGTTGATTTATTATGAAACAAGACTTATTCAATAAAGATGCAAAGCTTGTTAGCTCACAGTTTTATACACGGAAGTATAAATATATTCCCTTCTAAATAACCCAACAAACACACACACACACACACAATCTAAAGAAGCTTTCGTGTCAACTTTAGAAAAATACTTTGGCCAAATATTTGTCATTTCTTGAGGAAAAATGATAAGGTATGAAATATTCAGAAATGAAATTCGGTCTGGCGCCCTGCTACACATAGACAGGTCTCACTTTACACATGCAGTGGTCACTGGGATCTTTTCTGGAGCAGTTCTGTTCAGGAGACATTGAAGAGTAGTCTTGCAGGCTTTTCCAGAGAATTGCTGCATCCATGGTTTCAGCTATTACACTGGATTCTCAGACGATTTTTCAAAATAGGTGACAGAGGATGAGTCGGGTGGCTTCTCGCTTCGCAGCATCGAAACTAACTGCCCATTCAAACAGTTCAAAATGAAACCAAAACTCATGAGCTATAAATCTAGGCATGTGACTTCTCTGTACACAACTTCAAATAGTTCTATTGTCCATCAGGCTCCGGCTGTCTACTTAGCTTAAAACATGTGACTTCCAGTAAGACTTTTAAGCAAAGTCCCAAATGTACTTCCAGTGACCCTTGGAAAAAAAAACAAGTCCAGCAGCTCCTCAGGTATTTTCCACTGTCTTTTAAACACAAGTTCTCAACAAATACTAATAATGGAAGCACGTTTTTGACAGCATATATACATTTCTGACTTCTCTACTGCTCTCTCTGCCCCCCAATTTCTAAGTTTACAGATTCCGTCTCATTGGAGGTTTGACAACTCTCCGCAATCTAGTTGTAATCGGTTTGGGATGATCAGTAGTCTTCCTAGGCAGTCTGGGTTGCTGATAGGTTTTTCGTTTTCTCCGTTCTCGCTCTTCGTTCTCACATTCAGCCCGAGTGAAGGATTGGGTTTTTTCCCCCTTTATTATTCTATTTGAGCACAATGCCTTAAGAACATTACTTTAAGCTTTTCAACGGGCTTTTAATTCACCCTGGATCGCTGGATTCTATTTGCAGGCGACCACACCTCTGTTCTGTGGTGAAGCCTGTGCTTCAAAGCTCTGACTCACTGCAGCGGAGAACTCCAAACAGCCTTTTCGGTACGTAAGTAGTTGCCTTGCTGGTCCGGGCCAGTATTTCTCTTTAAAGTTCTCTGTTGTTCCCCGGTGTTTCTTCTTAAGGTGAGGAGATCTTCAATTTCTCCTGGTCGCTTTCACCACTGCCACCATGTTGTTTTGTTGGGTTTGGATGAGTGGCATTGTCGGGTGTGCTAGAGTAAGTCTTGGACTCTGGTAATGGTTAACTAACAACTATTTTGTATTTACAGTTACTATATACACTCTCTGCAAACCACCTACACCAGCATTCGTCTTCTTCTAAAGCCCATCTTAGGTGACTGTTACATCATCGCTCTTCCAATGAGGTCTTTAATATCAACGCTTTACATCATTATACTACAAATCTCTTTAGCCTCCACAATCTACGCATCATCCTGCAATATCTCCAGCTAAGGCCACCACCAATATGTCTTGCCCTCTCCTCTCATCACCCAATGCCTCAAGACACTCCGCTCCACTCCTCAATCACCTCCAACACACCCTCCCCTTCCCCCTGCACATTCCTATGCAAGCACAGGAGATGCAACACTTGCCCTTTCACCTCTTTCCTTCTCACTGTCCGGGGCCCCTAAGATTCCTCCCTAGTTACACAGAAATTGACTTGTATTTCTTACAGTTTAGTAACTGTATTCATGGTTCATTATGCGGTCTATTCCATGTGGGAGATGAGTAAACACAGTTAGTGGAATTGCTTTGCTAAACCCTCTCTTCCGTCTGCAAGTGTGACCCTGAGCTTCTGGTCGCATCTCACTTTAACTCTGCATCCTACGGGGCTACAGGGATCGAACCAATGAGTGGGACTGACATCATAGCTCCGTGCATAGCCGTCATGGACTCGATGGGATGAATGGCCTCTTTCTGTGCTGTCAATGAATATATGTTTCTACGACATCCCACTCCCACACTGCCCTCTCTATCCTCGACCTCCTGCACTCTTCCTTTGAAGCTCAATGAGGAACAGCACCATATTTTTTCGAATAGGCATTTTATTTCCCATCGGACTCAACAGTGAGATTAAACACTTCACATTATAACCATTGCTGCTATATTTCTGGGATGGTCTGTGCTGGTAATGGAGGATAGGTACACAGTGTCACTGGGAGTGGAGCGGGTGTGGACTGGTGCTTGGGGTGGGGGTTTCCCTATTAGTACACAACTGGCAGGCTGCTCCACATTCCTGGGGTCTGTCTACACAGCATTATCCATCACTTTTCCAAGCCACTGGAGCCTCCTCTTTTCCAGATTTTCCATGCTTTCCTCTCCCTCTGTTATTCTGCTGGAACCATTTGCACAACCTCTGGACCCTTTTCCTGTTCCATTCGCCTTACACCGTCATTTCTTTTGTCATTGAATTACTCCTGCCCACCACCCGATCACAGACCTTCCCCTTTGTTCTTTCCTCCCCCATATCCCACTTTTCACTGGCTCTACATTGCTATAAAACTGTTAATCTCTAATATCTTCCAGTTCTGATGAAAGGTTATCGACCTGAAACGTTAACTCTGTTTCTCTCTGCACAGATGCTGCCTGACCTGCTGAGTGTTTTCAACATTTTCCTGTTTCTATCAGATGTGCATCAGTCTCTGTACTTTGCTTTTGCTCCTATGTTTAGGCCTGGATTTTAAAAGGTGTGAGTGACAAAGGTGGGGAGCGGAGTTTCCGAGTTTTAACTCCACAGCCTGCCTCTTTTATTATTGACAGGTTCCCTGCCCTAAAATCAGCCTGATTGGAAAGCATTGCTTCCAGTCAGGTTGGGAAGGTCTATGGAGTAAGCCTCAGGTCCAGGGCGATCCGTGTGCTGATCCTGGGATATTGGGGGAGATGCCCGATATCGGGGGTTTCCAATCACCAACTGCATAGGGGGACATTGCGGTGATGTCTCCAATCACTGGGCTGTCGATGCCCAACTCCAGGGACGAGTCTCCTATCCTGGAATGTGATCCACCTTCGGGGAGTGTTTGATCCCCAACCACAGGGTGGAGTCTCCCATCCTGGAGATTGGTCTGAGTCTAGTTAGTTGGAGTGGGCGCAGGTGAATGTCTGATCCAAGACATGATGGGGCAACCTGATTCCCGGGACTTCCGAACCTGCGATGGTGGTCCGATATGGGCGATGGTGGGGTGCAATTCCAGCGTGGGGTGGTCCAATCCTGGGAAGCGGTCCAATTCCAGAATGGGCGATGGGTCTGATTGCCAATCCCCGGTATCATTCTGTATGGTGTGGGTTAAAACAGGGAAACCCTGCTGAATAAGGTTAAACCTGTGAAACATATTAAAATCAGAGAATTCCATTCTCATTAAAATATTTAAATTACCAACCCGCTTCCAGGGAGCTTTTTTCAGTGTGGCCCACTGTCCCGACACCAGTAAACCAGGAAGTGGCCAGATTGAAGGTGGGTTGGGGTCAGGGTTGTGATTTTTAAATTTTAATTGTGGACCCTTTTCCAACCCAAACATTCTTGGTATTAAAATCCTGCCTTTACTCCCTTGGCTCAGACATTTCTAGTCTCTTTTCTCTTCTCTTTCTTACAGTTAATTTACTGGCGATTGTGATCCTGTCCCGGGGAAAGTGCGGACTCTCCACCTGCACTACTCGCTACCTGGTGGCCATGGCAACGGCGGATCTACTGGTCATTATCACTGAGGTCATACTGTATCGGATCAGTTATTATTATTTCCCAGGATCTTTCCTGAACATCACCCCTGTGTGTAGCATTATCATTGTCCTGATTAGTGCAGCCACGGAATGTTCTGTCTGGTTCACCGTCACCTTCTCCTTTGATCAATTTGTGGCCATTTGTTGTCAGAAGCTGAAAACTAAATATTGCACCGAGAAAACTGCGGCTGTGGTTCTCGCAACATCCTGCATTGTGCTCTGTTTAAAAAACATCCCCTTCTACTTTATATATGAAGCTGGAGAAATAATTGACAATGTACCATGGTTCTGTCATGTAAAGCCAGGCTATTATGCTGAGCCCGGATGGGTGGGATTTGACTGGTTTCGTACGGTTTTCACCCCTCTGCTTCCATTTGCTTTAATTCTGTTGCTCAATGCTCTGACAGTCAGACACATTTTAGTGGCCAGTCGAGTCCGTAAGGGACTGAGGGGTCAGAACAAGGCAGAGAATCACAGTGACCCAGAGATGGAGAGCAGAAAGAAGTCTGTGATTTTACTCTTCACCATATCCGGCAGCTTCATACTTCTGTGGTTGTTGTATGTGATAGATATCTTATATTACAATATTACTGGAACAGATCCTGGGGATTACAACGATTCTGAATATATATTTCGACAAGTCGGATCAATGCTGCAGCTTTTAAGTTGCTGCACAAACACATTTATTTATGGGGTAACTCAGTCCAAATTCAGAGAACAATTCAAGAGCGCGGTGAAATATCCACTTACATCAATTGTTCAATTAATTAATAAACAAAACAACTGAGAGCAGCCCAGATGCTGGTCCTAGTGATTCCAGTCCATGAATGTAATATTTATCACCAATGGGCAAGAGGTGAACGCACGCTGGAAGACGGCCAATACACTGGAGTGGGTGTAGTCACACACACCAAAGAGCTGCAAAGCAGCGGGTAGTAGGTGATGGACAGCTGGAAGACTGGAACTAGACTGGCAGGAGTGGTGGAGAGATCATTCATGGCAAAGAGCAGTCGGGCAGTGGGCAAGAGGTGATCCTTGGAGGACTGGATAGAAAATGGGGCAAGAGGATAGTCAGAGGACCCCCTGGCAGGTCAGGTGGGGAAACAGCAGCCACAATCTCTCCACCACCTCCACTGCATCAATTTGCAGCTTCCACATCTGCTCAGAAAAATGTAAATTTCTTCTTAGAAAAGCCAACACCCTGCAGGTGCTGGAAATCTTCCTGTGTCAGTTGATCATTATTTTTTCTTTTTGGAAATAGTTAATTGTGTCTGTCTACCTTCCATTCCCTCCACCCGATCACTACTGGCCCTCACTCTTTCCAAGTCAGACCGTGGCAGGATGTGACTCGCGTCCGAATTTGTCTAGTCGAGGGGCTCGTTTGGGGAAACAGGGTGTGGGGCGAGGGAGGGGAGGCGGGCTCAGCCCAGGACCTGACAGTTCTAGTGCCTCAGCCTGTCGGCTGCTCGATGCACGGGGCTGAGTACCCCCTATCTCCCATGTTAGCTGATAAGGTTAACGGTTCAGTCTCCTCAGGTGCTGTCCCTCTCTCCTTCAAATCTGCCGTCATAACCCCATCTCGTAGAATATCCCACAATTAACCCCAGCATCCTTAACTATTTATAAGAAATAGAAAGATTTTCTCAGTCTTTCATCTATTTTACTCAAACTCATAAGCTGATATTAATTAGTTTTTACTTTGTATGACATCCGCTCTGACCTCTCCCCAACACAGAGTCCACCGACAAGAACATCAGGTGAAATCATTCTCTCCTGAAATCAGTTGTTTAGAGCAGGGGTTCTAACCGGTAGTCCGCGGACCTATACAGGTTCACAAGGTGCCATGGGAGCGACGAAAATAAGCCTTAAAGCTGCTGATTAATACCAGTGATCGGACCAGAATGACGCCTGCCACCCCAGTGTCTCTCACAGAAACAGCAGAAACAAAGATCTCACACTGAGCACACTTTCACTCTCCACTTAATTGACTTTAAAGGGGAGGTGGTGGCATAGTGGTATTATCACTGGACTAGTAACCCAGAGACCCAGGGTATTTTTTCTGGGGACATGGGTTCCGATCCCACCACAGCAGAAGGTGTGTAATTAATTAATAAAAATCTGGAATTAAAAGCTGGTCTAATGATGGCCATGAAACCATTGTCGATTGTTGTAAAAACCCATCTGGTTCACTAATTTCCTTTAGGGAAGGAAATCTGCTGTCCTTACCTGGTGCCCATGTGACTCCAGACCTACAGCAATGTGGTTAACCCTTACATGCCCTCCGAAATGGCCTAGCAAGCCACTCAGTTGTACCTAACCGCTACGAAGTCAATAAAAATGAATGAAACCGGGCTCACCACCACTAGACATTGACCTCGGCACTGGAATCGACAATGGCAAACTCAGCCCTGTCGACCCTGCAAAGTCCTCCTTACTAACATCTGGGGGCTTGTGCCAAAGTTGGGAGAGCTGTCCCACAGACTAGTCAAGCAACAACCTGACATAGTCATACTCACTGAATCATACCTTACAGACAATGTCCCAGACACTTCAATCACTATCCCTGGGTATGTCCTGTCCCACTGGCAGGACAGACACAGCAGAGGTGGTGGCACAGTGGTCTACAGTAGGGAGGGAGTTGCCCTGGGAGTCGTCAACATCGACTCCGGACCCCATGAAGTCTCATGGCATCAGGGCAAACCTGGACAAGGTAACCTCCTATTGATTACCACCTGCCGCACTCCCTCAGTTGATGACACAGTATTCCTCCATGTTGAACACCACTTGGAGGAAGCACTAAGGGTGGCAAGGGCTCAAAATGTACTTTGAGTGGGGAACCACACCGTCCATCACCAAGAGTGGCTCGGTAGCACCACTACTGACCGAGACGACCGAGTCCTAAAGGACATAGCTGCTAGAATGGGTCTGCGGCAGGTGGTGGGGGAACCAACACGAGGGAAAAAATACTTGACCTTGTCCTCACCAATCTGCCTGCCGCAGATGCTTCTGTCCATGACTGTATTGGTAGGAGTGACCACCGCACAGTCCTTGTGGAGACAAAGTCCCGCCTTCACATTGAGGATACTGTCCATCGTGTTGTGTGGCACTATCACCGTGCTAAATGGGATCGACTTTGAACAGATCTAGCAATGCAAAACTGGGCATCCATGTGTGGGCCATCAGCAGCAGCAGAATTGTACTCAACAAGAATATGCAACCTCATGGCCCGGCATATCTCTCACTCTAGCACTACAATCAAGCCAGGAGACCAACCCTGGTTCAATGAAGTGTGCAGGAGGTCATGCCAGGAGCAGCACCAGGCAGACCTCAAAATGAGGTGTCAACCTGGTGAAGCAACAACACAGGACTACTTGCATGCCAAACTGCATAAGCAGCATGCGATAGACAGAGCTAAGCGATCCCATAACCAGCGGATCAGATCTAAGCTCTGCAGTCCTGCCACATCCAGTCGTGAATAGTGGTGGACAATTAAACAACTAACTGGAGGAGGTGGCGCCACAAATATCCCCATCCTCAATGATGGAGGAACCCAGCACATCAGTGTGAAAGATAACGCAGAGGCATTTGCAACAATCTTCAGCCAGAAGTGCCGAGTTGATGATCCATCTCGGCCCCCTCCTGAAGTCCCCAACATTACAGATGCCAGACTTCAGCCAGTTCGATTCACTCTGTGATATCAAGAAATAACTGAAGGCACTGGATACTGCAAAGGCTATGGGTTCTGACAATATTCCGGCAATAGTACTGAAGACCTGTTCTCCAGAATTTGCCACACCCCGAGCCAAGCTGTTCCAGTATAGCTCCGACACTGGCATCTACCCGGCAATATGGAAAATTGCCCAGGTATGTCCTGTACACAAAAAGCAGGACAAGCCCAACCCGGCCAATTACCACCCCATCAGCCTACTCTCAATCATCAGTAAAGTGATGGAAGGTGTCATCAACAGTGCCATCAAGCAGCATTTGCTTAGCAATAACCTGCTCAGTGATGCCCAGTTTGGGTTCCACCAGGACCACTCAGCTCCTGACCTCATTACAGCCTTGGTTCAAACATGGACAAAAGAGCTGAACTCAAGAGGGGAGGTGAGAGTGACTGCCGTTGACATCAAGGCAGCATTTGACTGAGTATGGCATCAAGGAGCCCTATCAAAACTGGAGTGAATAGGAATCAGGGGGAAAACACTCTGCTGGTTGGAGTCATACCTAGTGCAAAGGAAGATGGCTGTGGTTATTGGAGGTCAATCATCTGAGCTCCAGGACACCACTGCAGGAGTTCCTCAGGGTAGTGCCCTAAGCCCAACCATCTTCAGCTGCTTCATCAATGACCTTCCTGCAATCAAAAGGTCAGAAGTGGGGATGTTCGCTGATGATTGCACAATGTTCAGCACCATTCGTGACTCCTCACATACTGTAGGAGTCCGGGTAAAAATGCAGCAAGACCTGGACAATATCCAGGCTTCGGCTGATAAGTGGCAAGTAACATTTTCGCCACACAAGTGCCAGGCAATTACCATCTGAAAGTGGCAACACAGGTAGACAGGGTGGTGAGGAAGGCACATGGCATGCTTGCCTTCATTGGCCGAGGCATTGAGTACAAGAGTTGGGACGTCATGTTACAGTTGTACATAATGTTGGTTAGGCCGCATTTGGAGTACTGTGTGCATTTCTGTTCGCTGCACTGCAGGAAAGATGTGATTAAGCTGGAGACGATGCAGAAAAGATTCACAAGGATGTTGCCTGGTATGGAGGGCTTGAGTTATAGAGAGAGATTGAATAGGCTGGGTCTGTTTTCGTTGGAGCGAAGGAGGCTGAGAGGGGACATGATAGACGTATATAAAATTATGAAAGGCATAGATAGGGTAGATAGCCAGAGTCTGTTTCCCATGGTAGGGACTAAAACTAGAGGGCATAGTTAAGGTGAGAGGGAGGAGTTTTAAAGGAGATGAAAGGGATAATTTTTTCACACAAAGAATAGTGGGTATCTGGAATGAGCTGCCTGAGAAGGTGGTGGAGGCAGGAACAGTAACGACATTTAAGAGGCATCTGGACAGGTACTTGAATGAGCAAGGCATAGAGGGATATGGAATTAATGCAGGCAGGTGGGATTAGTATAGATAGGCATTATGGTCGGCGTGGACGCGGTGGGCCGAATGGCCTGTTTCTATGCTGTACGACTCTATAACTGTATGACTCTATGAATAATTGACAATCTAGTGGTGCGAGACCCCTTGGGGACGAGCGACTATAATATGAGAGAATTCTTCATCAAGGTGGAGAGTGACGTACTTGATTCTGAGACAAGGGTCCTGAATCTTAGTAAATGAAACTACGAAGGTATGACGCGTGAGTTGGCCGTGACGGATTGGGAAACGTTACTTAAAGGGATAAAGTGGATAGGCAATGGCAAATATTTTAAAAGCGCATGAATGAACTTCAACAATGTTTTATCCCTGTCTGGCGCAAAAGTAAAGTGGGAAAGGTAGCCAAACCATGGCTTACAAGGGAAATTAGAGATAGCATTAGATCCAAGGAAGAGGCATCCACATTTGACAAGAAACATAACAGACCTGAGGATTGGGAGCAGTTTTGAATTCAGCAAAGGAGGACTAAGGGATTGATTAAGAAGAGGCAAACAGAGTACAAGCGCAAGCTTGCAGGGAACATGAAAACAGACTGTAAAAGTTTCTATCGGTATATGAAGAGAAAAAGATTAGTGAAGGCAAACGTAGGTCCCTTAGAGTCAGAAACAGGGGAATTTATTATGGGGAATAAATAAATGGCTATCCAACTAAATGAATACTTTGGTTCTGTCTTCACAAAGGAGGACACAAATATCATACCAGAAATGTTGGGGAACACAGGGCTTAGTGAGAGAGAGGAACTGAAGGAAATCAGTATTAGTAGAGGAATGGTGTTGGGGAAATTGATGGGATTGAAGCCCAATAAATCCCCAGGGCCTGATGGTATGCATCCCAGAGTACTTAAGGAAGTGGCCCTAGAAATAGTGGATGCATTGGTGGTCATCTTCCAAGATTCTATAGACTCTGGAACAGTTCCTACAGATTGGAGGGTAGCTAATGCAATGTAGCTATTTAAAAAGGGAGGTAGAGAGAAAGCAGGGATTTATAGACCAGTCAGCCTGACGTCAGTAGTGGGGAAAATTCTAGAATTGATTATAAAAGATTGTATAGCAGAGCACCTAGAGAACAGTGGTAGAATCGGGCAGAGTCAGCATGCATCTATGAGAGGGAAATCATGCTTGACAAATCTACTAGAATTCTTTGAGAATGTAACTAGTAGAGTTGATGAGGGGGAGCCAGTGGATGTGGTTTATTTGAATTTTCAGAAGGCTTTCGACAAAGTCCCAAGTAAGAGATCATCATGTAAAATTAAAGCGCATGGGATTGGGGTAGTGTATTGCAATGGATAGGAAATTGGTTGGCAGACAGGAAACAAAGAGTAGGGAGAAATTGGTCTTTTTCCGAATGCCAGGCAGTGACTAGTGGGGTACCGCAGGGATCGGGGCTAGGACCCCAGCTATTCACAATATATATTAATGATTTAGAAGAGGGAACTAAATGTAATTTCTCCAAATTTGCAGATGACAAGAAACTGAGTGGGAGGGTGAGTTGTGAGGAGGATGCAGAGAGGCTTCAGGGTGATTTGGACAAGTTGAGTGAGTGGGCTAATGCATGGCAGATGCAGTATAATGTGGATAAATGTGAGGTTATCCACTTTGGTAGCAAAAACAGGAAGGTAGCAAAAACAGGAAGGCAGTTTATTATCTGAATGGCTATAAACTGAGAGAGGGGAATATGCAGCGAGACCTGGGTGTTCTCGTACACCAGTCGCTGAAGGTAAGCATGCAGGTGCACCAGGCGGTAATAAAGGCAAATGGTATGTTGGCCTTCATAGTGAGAGGATTCGAGTACAGGAGCAGGGATGTCTTGCTGCAATTTTACAGGGCCTTGGTGAGACCACATCTGGAATATTGTGTGCAGTTTTGGTCTCCTTATCTGAGGAAGGATGTTCTTGCTATAGAGGGAGTGCAGCAAAGATTTACCAGACAGATTCCTGGGATGGTGAGGCTGACGTGTGAGGAGAGATTGAGTCGGTTAGGATTATATTCGCGGGAGTTCAGAAGAGTGAGGGGGGATTTCATAGACACCTATAAAATACCAACAGGACTTGACAAGGTAGGTGCAGGAAGGATGTTCCTGTTGGTGGGGAGTCCAGAACCAGGGGTCATAGTCTAAAGATACGGGGTAAACCTTTCAGGACTGAGATGAGGAGAAATTTCTTTACCCAGAGAGTGGTGAGCCTGTGGAATTCGCTACCACAGAAATCAGTTGAGGCCAAAACATTGAATGTTTTCAAAAAGGAGTTAGATATAGCTCTTGGGTTGAAAGGGATCAAAGGGTATGGGGCGAAAGCCGGAACAGGCTACTGAGTTGGATGATCAGCCACGATCATAATGAATGGTGGAGCAGGCTCTAAGGGCCGAATGGCCTACTCCTGCTCCTATTTTCTATGTTTCTATGACCTCCCCCTTTCCCCTTGCTGCGATGCCAATGTGACTGCAGCCCTTATAAACATGCCAATGTGATGAGAGCCCACGTTAAGATATGATCTACTCTGGTCACCAGCAGCATTGCAGCCGCTCGCAAGGAAACACAAATGGAAAGGACACGACAGAGTTGAAGAATTAAGATGAGCCTTTATTTCATTCTCTGTGAATGGACTCCATTATGGTTTATGGGAGTCATTCTGAGGTTGATTCTTGCCTCCTTGATGCATTGCTGAACCTATCTGTAATCCTGCCTTGGCACCTGAGGATGTGCCAATTCTGGCGGTAGAGTCACTGATGGTCCTCAGAGTCCAACTTGATGATGGCCCACACTCTATTCCAGCAGTATGAACAAACAGACCTATCACACAGCAGTTGCCAAGCAAATACTGACCTGCCACCACACACCAAACCCTTACTTATCTCCCTGGTAAAGCCCCCGGGGCACCACATTCCCTTTCAGAGTCCTTGGAAACACAATAAGAGCTAGTCTGCGCCTTTTGCAGGGCAGAACCTGATGGGAAGGATTCAGGTATAGGAATGACAAGCATGGATTTGTGAGATGGCAATACCTGCAAGGACTTTAGAGAGGGCAGAGAGGTTAGAGATTGGATGATTTCATTAACAGAGGGGTTAAGGGTTGTTTTATTGAGGAGAGGTGTGATGACAGCAGATTTTCAGGGAGAGACTGACAGAAGCTGAGGAGAGAGAACTGTTATAAAAGCAAAATACTGCGGATGCTGGAAATCTGAAACAAAAACAAGAAATGCTGGAATCACTCAGCAGGTCTGGCAGCATCTGTGGAAAGAGAAGCAGAGTTAACGTTTCGGGTCAGTGACCCTTCTTCGGAACTGACAAAAAGTCAGTTTTTGTCAGTTCCGAAGAAGGGTCACTGACCCGAAACATTAACTCTGCTTCTCTTTCCACAGATGCTGCCAGACCTGCTGAGTGATTCCAGCATTTCTTGTTTTTGTGTGAGAGAGAACTGTTATCAGCTGACATGAGGACCAGGCAGGGACTCGGTCTCCTCCATTCAAACAGCCACCAAGCTGAGGCACCGGGGCTGTCGACCCCTGAACATTCATAGACTGGAAACACTGGGACCCGGCTCCGGGCTGATTTCAGTTGCTTCATTTATTAATTAATTGAATAATTGACGCAATCGGATATTTCACCGTGTTCTTGATCTGCTCTCTGAACTTGGACTGTGACGCCCCATAAATCAATATGTTTGTGCAGAAACTTCGAACCTGCAGCATCAACTCAACTTGTGCAAAGGTATAGAAAGGATGGGTGTAATCCTCATTATTCATCCCTGCAATATTCCAAGTTAAGAAATATATAACATAGATCAACCACAGAAGTATGAAGCTGCTGGATATGGTGAAGTATAAAATCGCAGACTTCCTTACAGAACTTTAGTCAGGCCACACTTGGAATTTTGCGTACAATTCTGGTCGCCACACTACCAGAAGGACGTGGAGGCTTTGGAGAAGGTACAGAAGAGGTTTACCAGGATGTTGCCTGGTCTGGAAGGCATTAGCTATGAGGAGAGGTTGGATAAACTCGGATTGTTTTCACTGGAACGACGGAGGTGGAGGGGCGACATGATAGAGGTTTACAAAGTTATGAGCGGCCTGGACAGAGTGGATAGTCAGAAGCTTTTTTCCAGGGTGGAAGAGTCAGTTACTAGGGGACATAGGTTTAAGATGAGAGGGGCAAAGTTTAGACGGGATGTGCGAGGCAAGTTCTTTACACAGAGGGTGGTGAGTGCCTGGAACTTGCTGCCGAGGGAGGTGGTGGAAGCAGATACGGTAGCGACGTTTAAGAGGAATCTTGACAAATACATGAATAGGATGGGAATAGAGGGATATGGACCCCGGAGGTGCAGAAGGTTTTAGTTTAGACAGGCATCAAGATCGGCGCAGGCTTGGAAGGCCGAATGGCCTGTTCCTGTGCTGTACTGTTCTTTGTTCCTTCTGCTCTCCATCGCTGGGTCACTGCGATTCTCTCACTTACCCTGACCCCTCAGTCCCTTACGGACTCGACTGGCCACTAAAATATGTCTAACTGTCAGAGCATTGAGGAACAGAATAAAAACAAATTGGAGAAATGTGGTTAACAGCACATCAAACCAGTCAAATCCTTTCCATCCAGTCTCAGTACAATAGCTTGGCTTTCTATAATATTACATAACAACACCATGGTGCATTGCCGATTATCTCCCCAGGATATACGTAATGTAGAAGGGGATGTTTTTAAACAGAGCAGAATACAGGTTGTTATGAGAAGCACAGCCACAGGTTTGTCAGTGCAATATTTAGTTTTCAGCTTATGGCAACAAATCGATCAAAGGAGAAAATGACAGTGAACCACATAGAACAGTTTGTGACTTCATAATGGAGGACAGCGATAAGACTACGCACAGGGGTTATGTCCAGGTAAGATTCCTCGAGATAATAACTTACCCGATACACTATGATCAGTGATAATGACCAGTAGATCCGCTGTTGCCATGGCCACCAGGTAGCGAGTGGTGCAGGTGGAGAGTCCACACTTTCCCCGGGACAGGATCATAATCGCCAGTAAATTAACTGTAAGAGGGAGAAGGAAAAGAACCTGGAAATTACTGACCAAAGATTCTCCCTGTCTGAACCCATAGAGTTAGAGCTGATGTTAACGCCAAGAATTGGTCGGGTCGGAATGGGGTCAGAGTTTAAAACTTAGAAATTTCACCCATGAACTCAACCCGCCTCAAAATTACCCACTTCCAAGTTTAACAGAGGAGGGACAGGAGGGGCATACCGACCGCACCCAGGAGGCAGGTCAACATGTTCAATATTTTAATGAGACTTCAAATTACTCTACCTGATTTAACCTGCTGTACAGGTTTACCATTGACAGAACAGGTTTCTCCGTCAGACGCTACCCTCCGTACAAAGACACTTTGAATTTACAATCGTCTCCTCCCTCTTTGGATTGGAATCCCTCCATGATCCGGTGTGAAACGAAAACCCGGATCGACACCCCAATCATTTATTTGGTCTTGGATTGGACACCTCAATGGCTGAACCAGCCTCCAACCTGCCCGGGAATTGCACCATACCCGTATTGGAGATTGGACTCTCCTGGGATTGGATGCTCCCAGTGAACTGGGGCCACTCCTTCAGGATAGGAGAACACCCAGGGGTTGGGGATTGTTTAGTCTCCGATTGAACAAGTATCCCTCGGGATCATGGTTAGGACATACTTTTTCCTGCGGCCTGCTCCACTGTCCAGCTGTCGTGACTGGAAGCCAAGCCTGCCTATCAGGCTTACTTCCGAGTGGGGAACCTAAAGACACACATTCAAACATAATAACATGCTGAAACTCTGCACAGTGGCGCAGTGGTTAGCACCGCAGCCTCACAGCTCCAGCGACCCGGGTTCAATTCCGGGTACTGCCTGTGTGGAGTTTGCAAGTTCTCCCTGTGTTTGCGTGGGTTTTCTCCGGGTGCTCCGGTTTCCTCCCACATGCCAAAGACTTGCAGGTTGATAGGTAAATTGGCCATTATAAATTTCCCCTAGTATAGGTAGGTGGTAGGTAAATATAGGGACAGGTGGGGATGTGGCAGGAATATGGGATAAGTGTAGGATTAGTATAAATGGGTGGTTGATGGTCGGCACAGACTCGGTGGGCCGAAGGGCCTGTTTCAGTGCTGTATCTCTAAACTAAACTAAAACCACCTGCCAACACATCTGCTACTGTTAATATCCAGGTCTAAGTATACGAGCAAAATCAAAATACAGAACCTGATTTAAATCTAATAAAAGCAGTTAACGGGCAGCATCTGTGGAGAGACACAGAATAAACGGCCAGATTTTCACCAGGGTAGTGTATCCCCGCGCACAAGCTGGAAAGCCTCCGCTGGGCCCTGGAAGTCACAACAGTATTTTATGCGTGGCTCAGGCAATTAAATGCTTGCAGTTGGGGCTGTTGCCCTTTAAGGTAGGATGCCTCACCCCAAGAGTTACTGGCCAATCGGATGATCGGCAGCTGTTCAGTCCCACCAGGAGTGGTGGTGACTGCTGGGATTGCACCCAGAGAGAAGAGGCACCATGGACGCCAGCCTCAGAACTGGAGTTCAGGGATCGCTGGGTTCACGCGACCAGGCACTGGCAAGGGGGGAGGTCGATTGAAAGGGTCAGGACTGTTCCTGCAGGGGCAGCCCGTGCCACAGGTGGGATTTTCATAGGGTACAGGGTGTTCGATCAGGAGACCCTCCAAACACAAGGAGGCTGCCATATGGGTTTTTACAACAATCATTTTGTGGCCACAATGACCTCCCCCCCCACCCCCATCTACCAATCCACTCCCGGAGCAGGGCATAAATTCCAGCCATCCTTTCAGATCGATAAGCCTCCATCAAAAACTGGAAGTTATTCGAGATTAAAAGTTTTGAAGCAATAATAGATTCAGAGAAAAGTTCGTTTAGGGGGAGCAAAGAATCTGTGTGATCTAGTGGAGGGCAGGAGTGATTCAGTGACCAGCAGTCTGATGGCACATGATAAATGGTACAATTAAAGAGAAATAAAATGTGTCCACAGGAAGGGTAAATGTTTACTGCAGATAAACAGAGGGGGATGAAAACTAAAAAATACAAGGCTTCAAGGCCAAGATGAGAAGGCCTCCATAGCCCAGGAAAGTGATGCAGAAAGTTGGGTAGACCCTCGGTATCAGGACCAGCAAGTCAGTCGTGTACAGTTAGGGGACCCTCACCCCATGCAGCAGCCCACACCTCATTCCAGGGACGCTGGTGTAGCCAGAATAAATCAGAAGACAGGCCATCTACGAAAATGGAAGCGGTTATGATCTAAAGCTTTTAATCTCCGTGTTAACTCCGGCAGGCTGTAAAGGGGAGGCACTGGCTTAGTGGTATTGTCACTGGACTAATAACCCAGAGACCCACTGTATTCCTCTGGGGCCTGGATTAAAATCCCACCATAGCAGAAGTTGGAGTTTGAACTCAATTAATAAAACGTGAATTCAAAGCTAGCTAATTATGGCCACAAAATGATTGTCGTAAAAACCCATCTGGTTCACTATTACTCTTTTGGGAAGAAAACCTGCTTTGCTGTCCTTAACTGGTCTGGCCTACGTGTAACTCCAGACCCACCGCAATGCCGCCGACCCTTGAAAAGCCCTCGTAAGTGGCTTAGCAAGCCACTCAGTTGTATAAAAGCAATATAAAGTCAATAAGGAATGAAACCGTATGGAGCACCTGGCACTGATCTAAGCACTGGAAAGGACAACAGCAAACCCAGCCCTGTCGACCCTGCAGGGTGCTCTTTACTAGCATCTGGAGGCTTGTGCCAAAGTTGGGAGAGATGACCCAGAGGCTAGTCAAGCAGCAGCCTGACATAGGCTTCCTCATGGAATCATACCCTACAGACAATATCCCAGACATCACCATCACCAGCCACGGGTATGTCCTGTCCCACAGGCAGGACAGATTCAGCAGAGGTGGCAGCCCAGTGGTACATAATCTGGAAGTCCTCAACATTGACTCATGAAGTCTCGCGGCATCAGGTCAAACGTGGGAAAGGAAACCACCTGCTGATTACCACCTACTGACCCCCCCCTCACAGCCCCCCCTGCCCCGCCTCAGCTGATGAATCAGTACTCCTCCATGTTGAACAGCACCAGGAGGAAGCAGTGAGAGTAGCAAGGGCACAGAATGTACTCTGGGTGGGAGACTTCGATGTCCATCGCTAAGAGTGGTTCGGCAGCACCACCATTGACCGAGCCCTAAAAGAAATGTCTGTGGCACGTGGTGAGGGAAAAAACATACTTGATCTCATCCTCACCAATCCACCTGTCGTAGATGCAACTGTCCATGACTCTAGTGGTAGGAGTGACCACCGCTTAGTCCTTGTGAAGACGAAGTCCCAACATATTTTTTAATTCATTCATGAGATGTGGGCATCCATCAAATCTCCCCTCAGCCTCCTCTGTTCCAAGGAGAACAACCACAGCCTATCTAATCATTCCTCATAGCTGCAATTTTCCAGTCCAGGCAACATCCTCATTGATCGCCTCTGTACCCTCTCTAATTATATCCTTTCGTAATGAGGTGACCAGAGTTGCACACAGTACTCAAATGGTGGTGTAAATTATGTTTTATATAGTTCCAGTATAATCTCCCTGCTCCGACATTCTATGTCTTGGCTAATAAAAGAAATGATTACGTATGTCTTCTTCACCACCTTATCGACCTGTCCTGCTACCTACAAAGAACTGTTAACACACACTCCAAGATCCCTCACTTCCTCTACATCTCTCAGTGTTCTCCCATTTATTGTGTATTCCTTTGCCTTGTTTGACCTCCTAAATGCATCACCTCACACTTCGCTGGCTTAAATTCCATTTGCCATTTTTCTGTGCACCTGGCCAGTTAATTGATATCTTCCTGCAGTCCAAAGCTATCCTCCTCACGAACAACCATACAACCAAGTTTTGCATTATCTGCAAACGGCTTGATCATTCCACCTAAATTTATGTCCAAGTCATTAATATATACCACAAAAAGCAAGGAAACTGTTACTCAACCCTACTAGAAACAGCCCTCTAGTTGCAAAAACTCCCATCAACACATTCTTTGTTTCCTGCCACTGAGCCAGTTTTGTATCCAGCTTGCTATACTCCCAGGGGTTACAAGGGCTTTATTTTATTAACCATTCTGCCAGTTCTTGTCAAAAGCCTTGCTAAAAAGCAATTTGGACCACATCTACTGCACTACCTTCATCAATCCTTCTTGTCACATCTTCATAAAGTTCAATCAAGCTAGTCAGACACGGCCTTCCCTGAACAAATCCATGCTCACTATCCTTGATTAATCCATGCCCTTCTAAGTGACAATTTATCCTGCTTCTGAGAATTTATTCAAATAATTTTCCCACTACTGAGTTTAGACAGACTAGCCTGTAATGATTTGGTCTATTCCTCGCTCCCTTTTTAAGCAAAGGTACAACATTAGCAGACCTCCAATCCTCCAGTACCACACCTGTATCCAGTGAGGATTGGAAAATGATGATCAGACATTCCATTATTTCCTCCCTGGCTTCTTTTAACAGACTGGGGTACATTCCATCCCGCCTGGTGATTAATCCACTTTCAAGGATGCTCATTCCCGTTCATCATTTCCAACACTTCACAGTCCTCCTTACCTAAAATGTTTTCATCTTCCCCTCTTTTGTGAAGACAGCTGCAAAGCATTCAGTAAGAACCTTACCAACGTCTTCTGCCTCCACAACTTTTTGATCTTTTCGGGGCCCTACTCTTTCCTTAGTTATCCTCTTACTCTTAGTGTATTGATAAAACATCTTTGCGTTCTCCTTCTTGCCCTCTCTTTGAGTTCCCAATTTCCTTTTTGATTTCACCCCTCCACTTTCTATACTCCTCTCGGCTTTCTGTACTATTGCGTTCTCGGTGTCTGACATAAGCTTTCCTTTTCTGCCTTATCATACCCTGTAAGCTCCTTGAAATCCAGGGAGCTGTGGATTTTTCTGTCCCACAATTTTTCTTGGTGGGAATCTAAGCCCCTGGAATCTCCCCTTTGAGTGCCGCGCACAGCTCTGAGACTGATGTACCTTCAAGTAGCTGCTCCCAGTCCAGTTGCATGTGGGTAGTCGTGGCCTGGACGAACGCACTTGCAGGAAGTGCCACCAGCTGGAGAAACATGGGCTCCAGGTTTGGGAACTCGAGTGCCGGTTGATGTCACCGTGGTGCATCTGTCAGAACTATGTGGATAACACGTTTAGGGAGGTGATCACACTGCAGCTTAGAAGCGTGCAGGCGGAAAGGGAATGGGTAACCACCAGAAAGTCTAGGAGGACCAGTCTAGTAGTACAGGTGTCCTTTGAGTCTATCTCACTCATGAGCCAGATTTCAAAGAACAAAGAACAGTACTGCACAGGAACAGGCCATTCGGCCCTCCAAGCCTGCGCCGATCTTGATACCTGCCTAAACTAAAACCTTCTGCACTTCCGGGGACCGTATCCCTCTATTTCCATCCGATTAATGTATTTGTCAAGATGCCTCTTAAACGTCATTATCGAACCTGCTTCCACCACCTCCCCCGGCAGCAAGTTCCAGGCACTCACCACCCTCTGTGTAAAGCATTTATCTCGCACATCCCGTCTAAACCTTGCCCCTCTCATCTTAAACCTACGTCCCCTAGTAACTGATTCTTCCACCCTGGGAAAAAGCTTCTGGCTATCCACTCTGTCCATGCCGCTCATAACTTTGTAAACCCTCCACCTCCGTCGTTCCAGTGAAAATGATCCGAATTTATCCAACCACTCCTCATAGCTAATGCCCTCCAGACCAGGCAACATCCTGGTAAACCTCTTCTGTACCCTCTCCAAAGCCTCCACGTCCTTCTGGTAGTGTGGCGACCAGAATTGCACGCAATTTTCTAAGTGTGGCCTAAGTAAAGTTCTGTACAGCTGCAGCATGACTTGCCAATTTTTATACTCTATGCCCCGACCGATGAAGGCAAGCATGCCGTATCCCTTCTTGAATACCTTATCCACCTGCGTTGCCACTTTCAGTGACCTGTGGACCTCTACGCCCAGATCTCTCTTCCTGTCAATACTCCTAAGGGTTCTGCCATTTACTGTATACCTCCCACCTGCATTAGACCTTCCAAAATGCATTACTTAAACATTTGTCCGGATTAAACTCCATCTGCCATTTCTCCGCCCAAGTCTCCAACCGATCTATATCCTGCTGTATCCTCTGACAATCCTCATCACTATCCGCAACTCCACCAACCTTTGTGTCATCCGCAAACTTACTAATCAGACCAGCTACATTTTCCTCCAAATCATTTATATATACTACAAAGAGCAAAGGTCCCACCACTGATCCCTGCGGAACACCACTAGTCACATCCCTCCATTCAGAAAAGCACCCATCCACTGCCACCCTCTGTCTTCTATGACAGAGCCAGTTCTGTATCCATCTTGCCAGCTCACCTCTGATCCCGTGTGACTTCACTTTTTGTACCAGTCTGCCATAAGGGACCTTGTCAAAGGCTTTACTGAAGTCCATATAGATAACATCCACCGCCCTTCCTTCATCAATCATCTTCGTCACTTCCTCAAAAAACTCAATCAAATTAGTGAGACACGTCCTCCCCTTCACAAAACCATGCTGCCTCTCGATAATAAGTTAGTTTATTTCCAAATGGAGTAAATCCTGTCCCGAAGAATCCTCTCTAATAATTTCCCTACCACTGATGTAAGGCTCACCGGCCTATAATTTCCTGGATTATCCTTGCCACCCTTCTTAAACAAAGGAACAACATTGGCTATTCTCCAGTCCTCTGGGACCTCACCTGTAGCCAATGGGGATGCAAAGATTTCTGTCAAGGCCCCAGAAATTTCTTCCCTTGCCTCCCTCAGTATTCTGGGGTTGATCCCATCAGGCCCTGGGGACTTATCTACCTTAATGCTTTGCAAGACACCCAACACCTCCTCCTTTTTGATAATGAGATGACTGAGACTATCTACACTCCCTTCCCTAAGCTCATCATCCACCAAGTCCTTCTCCTTGGTGAATACTGATGCAAAGTACTCATTTAGTCCTTCGCCCATTTCCTCTGGCTCCACACATAGATTCCCTTCTCTGTCCTTGAGCGGGTCAACCCTTTCCCTAGTTACCCTCTTGCTCTTTATATATGTATAAAAAGCCTTGGGATTATCCTTAATCACGTTTGCCAATGACTTTTCATGACCCCCTTTAGCCCTCCTGACTCCTTGCTTAAGTTCCTTTCTGCTGACTTTATATTCCTCAAGGGATTCGTCTGTTCCTCGCCTTCCAGCCCTTACGAATGCTTCCTTTTTCTTTTTGACTAGGTTCACAATATCCCGCGTTATCCAAGGTTCCCGAAACTTGCCAAACTTGTCTTTCTTCCTCACAGGAACATGCTGGTCCTGGATTCTAATCAACTGACGTTTGAAAGACTCCCGCATTTCAGATGTTGATTTACCCTCAAACAGCCGCCCCCAATCTAAATTCTTCAGTTCCTGCCTAATGTTGTTATAATTAGCCTTCCCCCAATTTAGCACCTTCACCCGAGGACTACTCTTATCCTTATCCATAAGTACCTTAAAACTTTTGGAATTATGGTCACTGTTCCCGAAATGCTCCCCCACTGAAACTTCGACCACCTTGCCGGGCTCATTCCCCAATAACAGGTCCAGAATGGCCCCATCCCTAGTTGACTATCTGCATATGGTTTCAAGAAGCCCTCCTGGATCCTCCTCAGGAATTCTGCCCCATCCAAGCCCCTAGCACTGAGTTAGTCCCAGTCAATATAGGGGAAGTTAAAGTCACCCACCACCACGACCCTGTTACCTTGACATCTTTCCAAAATGTGTCTACATATCTGCTCCTCTACCTCGCGCTGGCTGTTGAGAGGCCTGTAGTAAACCCCCAACATCGTGACTGCACCCTTCCTATTCCTGAGCTCCACCCATCTTGCCTCGCTGCATGACCCCTCTGAGGTGTCCTCCTGCAGTACAGCTGTGGTATTCTCCTTAACCAGTAATGCAACCCCCCCCCCCCCCACCCCTTTTACATTCCCCTCTATCCCGCCTGAAGCTTCTAAATCCTGGAACATTTAGTTGCCAATCCTGCCCTTCCCTCAGCCAAGTCTCTGGAATAGCAGCAACATCATAGTTCCAAGTACTAATCCAAGCTCTAAATTAATATGCCTTACCTGTCATACTTCTTGCATTGAAACAAATGCACTTCAGACCACCAGTCCCGCTGTGCTCAGCAACATCTCCCTGCCTGCTCTTCCTCTTAGTCCTACTGGCCTTATTTACTATGTCCTCCTCAGTTATTTCACTTGCTGTCCTACTGCTCTGGTTCCCACCGCCCTGCCACATTAGTTTAAACCTCCCGAGTGCCGCTATCAAACCTTGCAGCCAGGATATTAGTGCCCCTCAATTTAGATGCAACCCGTCCTTCGTTTACAGGTCCCATCTGTCCCTGAAGAGATCCCAATGGTCCAGATATCTGAAACCCTCCCTTCTACACCAGCTGTTCAGCCACGTGTTTAGCTGCACTATCTTCCTTTTCCTCGCCTCACTGGCACGTGGCATAGGGAGCAATCCCCAGATTACAACCCTAGAGATTCTGTCTTTTAACTTTCTACCTAACTCCCTAAACTCCCCCTGCAGGACCTTGTCACACATCGTGCCTATGTCGTTGGTACCGATGTGTACCACAACCTCTGGCTGTTCACCCTCCCCCTTCAGAATGCCCCTTGGCCGTTCAGAGACATCCTTGACCCTGGCACCAGGGAGGCAACATACCATCCTGGAGTCTCTTTCACGTCCACAGAAGCGCCTATCAGTGCCCCTGACTGCCCCTCTTCTGCGCTTTGTCCCTCCCTGCTGAACAACAGTGCCAGCCGTGGTGCCACTGCTCTGGCTGCTGCTGTTTTCCCCTGATAGGCCATCCCCTCAAACAGTACCCAAAGCGGTATACTTGTTAGAGAGGGAGTTATGTGGGATGGGGAACAGTCAGAGGCCGTAATTCACCTTGGTGCAAACGATACAGGAAGAAAGAGGAATGATGCCCTGAAAGTAGATTTTAGGGAGCTAGTCAAGACAGTGAAAGGCAGAGGTCATAATCTCTGTATTATTCCCAGTGCCATGCACCATTCAGCATGGAAATAGGAGGTTAGAATGCGTGACTGGAGAGATAGTGCATTTGGGAAGGCTTTGGGCATTGGGACCTGTCTTGGGGGAGGTGAGACCTGTACAAGATGGACATATCGCTCCTCAGTAGAGCAGGGAGCATTCCCCTTCGGGGAAGGTTTGCCAGTGCTATTGGGCAGGGTTTAAACTAGTTTGACAGGGGAATGGGAAGCTGAGGGCAGACTCAGATGGGCAAAGTCAGAAGTGAAAATGTAAGGCAGAAAATAAGTGAGTGAGTCTCGAAAGCCGAGGAAACAAACGATAGACAGCGCTCAAGGGTACCTACTTCAATGCAAGGAATGCAGCAA
Source organism: Heterodontus francisci (assembly GCF_036365525.1). Lineage (NCBI taxonomy): Eukaryota > Metazoa > Chordata > Chondrichthyes > Heterodontiformes > Heterodontidae > Heterodontus > Heterodontus francisci. The sequence continues at coordinate 8,554,606 of NC_090380.1, read as the reverse complement.
ATAAAGCAGACAAGCTGAGGGCACAGATACCAATGTGACAATATGATATCATAGCTATTATAGAAACATGGCTGAAAGAGGGACAGGAATGGCAGCTCAACATTCCTGGTTACAGGATTTCCAGACAGGAAAGAGAGGGGATAAAAAATGAGGGGTAGTGGTAATTTTGGTGAGAGAAGGGAATACAGCTGTGAGAAGGGATGATATGTTAGAAGAATCAACAATTGAGGCCCTGTGGATTGATCTTAGCAACGAAAAGGGGCAGGCAAACTACTGGGAGTGCATTATAGACCCGAGAACAGTCAGAGGGAGTTAGAAGAGCAAATACGTAGACAAATCTCTGAGAACTGCAAAAACAATAGAACAGTAATATTACGGGACTTTAACTACCCCAATATAAACTGGGATAGTTTTAGTGTGAAAGGAATGGAGGGAACATACTTCTTAAGGTGCACTCAGGACAATTTAATGCTGCCAGTATGTAGCAATTTTAACAGGAGAGGACGCAGTTGTGGACTTGGTTTTAGGTTGAAGTGACAAAATCTGGAGTCAACGTTATGACGCTGGATTTCTGGGTCGACGGTTGTGATGCAACTCTCTATCCTCCCAAGCTACCCTACCACCCTCGACAGCTGTGTTAATTTCAACCATCTGTGTCCTTTCACAACTTGCTGTCTTACCTATTTTTGCATATTCCGCAAATTTGGCTCCAATACATTTGGTCCCTTCATCCAGGTCATTAATATAGATCAGAAATAATTGAGGCCTCAGCACTGATCCCTGTGACACTTTTTTTATTCATTCATGGGATGTGGGCATTGCTGGCCAGGCCAGCATTTATTACCCATCCCTAATTGCCCTTGAGAAGGTGGTGGTGATCTGCCTTCTTGAACCATTGCAGTACATGTGAGGTAGGTACACCCACAGTGCTGTTAGGAAGGGAGTTCCAAGATTTTGACCCAGCGACAGTGAACGAATGGAGATACAGTTCCAAGTCAGGATGGTGTATGACTTGGAGGGGAACTTGCAGGTGGTGGTGTTCCCATGCATTTCCTGCCCTTGTCCTTCTAGTTGGTAGAGGTCGCGGGTTTGAAAGGTGCTGTCTAAGGAGCCTTGGTGCATTGCTACAGTGAATCTTGTAGATGGTACACACTGCTGCCACTGTGCGTCGGTAGTGGAGGGAGTGAATGTTTGTGGATGGGATGCCAATCAAGCGGGATGCTTTGTCCTAGATGGTGTCGAGCTTCTTGAGTGTTGTTGGAGCTGCACCCATCCAGGCAAGTGGAGAGTATTTCATCACACTCCTGACTTGTGCCTTGTAGCTGGTGGACAGGCTTTGGGGAGTCAGGAGGTGAGTTACTCGCCGTAGAATTCCTAGCCTCTGACCTGCTCTTGTAGCCACGGTATTTATATGGTTACTCCAGTTCAGTTTCTGGTCAATGGTAGCCCCTAGGATGTTGATAGTGGGGGATTTAGTGATGGTAATGCTGTTGAATGTTAGGGCAAGATAATTAGATTCTCTCTTGTTGGAGATGGTCATTGCCTGGCACTTGTGTGGCGCGAATGTTACTTGCCACTTATCAGCCCAAGCCTGGATATTGTCCAGGTCTTGCTGCATTTCTACACGGACTGCTTCAGTATCTGAGGACTCACGAATGGTGCTGAACATTGTGATATCATCAGCGAACATCCCCACTTCTGACCTTATGATTGAAGGAAGATCATTGATGAAGCAGCTGAAGATGGTTGGGCCTAGGACACTACCCTGAGGAACTCCTGCAGTAATGTCCTAGAGCTCAGATGATTGACCTCCAACAACCACAACCATCTTCCTTTGTGCTAGGTATGACTCCATCCAGCGAAGGGTTTTCCCCCCTGATTCCCATTGACCTCAGTTTTGCTGGGGCTCCTTGATGCCAAACTCGGGCAAATGCTCCTTTGATGTCAAGGGCAGTCACTCTCACCTCACCTCTTGAGTTCCGCTCTTTTGTCCATGTTTGAACCAAGGCTGTAATGAGGTCAGGAGCTGAGTGACCCTGGTGGAACTGAAACTGAGCATAACTGAGCAGGTTATTGCTAAGCAAGTGCTTCTTGATGGCACTGTTGCTGACACCTTCCATCACTTTACTGATGATTAAGAGTAGGCTGATGCGGCGGTAATTGGCCGGGTTTGATTTGTCCTGCATTTTGTGTACAGCATATACCTGGGCAATTTTCCACATTGCAGGGTAGATGCCAGTGTTGTAGCTGTACTGGAACAGCTTGGCTCGGGGCACGGCAAGTTCTGGAGCACATGTTGCCAGTACTATTGCCGAAATATTGTCAGGGCCCAAAGCTTTTGCAGTAGCCAGTACACACCACGAGTTTCAGTTTGCCAGCTGAAAAATCCCCATTTATCCCGACGCTCTGTCTCCTGTTAGACAGTGATATATCTGAATGGGTAGTTACAGTACAAGTGAGGTCAGTGATTCATATGAAAATATGAATTGGGAGCAGGAGTTGGCTACTCAACCCCTTGCACGTGCTCCAACTTATTACTCCACATTTCCACCTACCCCGATAACCTTTCACTTTCTTGCTTACCAAGAATCTATCTACGTCTGCCTTAAAAAAATATTCAAAGACTCTGCTTCCACACACTATTGAGAAAGAGAATTCCAAGGACTCACGACCCTCGGTGAGAAAAATAAAATCTCCTCATCTCTGTCTTAAATGGACAACCCCTTATTTTTATACAGTGACCCCTAGTTTGACATTCTCCCACAAGGGGAAACATCCTTTCCACATTCACCCTGGCAAGACCCTTCAGGATCTTATATGTTTCAATCAAGTCACATCTTACTCTTCTAAATTCCAGTGGATACATGCCTAGCCTGTCCAATCTGTCCTCGTAAGACAGCCCGCCCATTCCAGGTAGTACGCTAGTAAACCTTCTCTGTCCTTCCTCCAATGCATTTACATCCTTCCTTAAATAAGGAGACCAGTACTGTACACAGTACTCCAGATGTGATCTCACCAATGCCCCGTATAGCTGAAGAATAACCTCCGAACTTATGTATTCAATTTACCTCACGATAAACCATAACATTCTATTAGCTTTCCCAATTACGTGCTGAACCTGCATACTAACCTTTTGTGATTCATGCACTAGGACACCGAGATCCCTCTGCATCTCAGAGCTCTGCAATCTCTCATCATTTAGATAATATGCCTTTGTTTAAAAAAAAGCTTTCCTGCCAAAGTGGACAATTTCCCACTTTCCCACAGTATACTCCATTTGCCAGGTCTTTGCCCACTCACTTAACCAATCTATAACCCTTTGCAGCCTCTTTATGTCCTCTTCAGAAGTTACTTTTCTACTTATCTTTGTGTCATCAACAAATTTAGTAATCATACCCTCAGTCTCTTCTTCTAAGTCATTTATATAAATTGTAAAAAGTTGAGGCCCCAGCACAGATCCCAGTGGTATACCTCTCGTTACATCTTGCCAAGCAGAAAATGATCCATTTATGCCTACTCTCTCTGTTTCCTGTTAGCTAACCAATCTTCTATCCATGCCAATATGTTATCCCCTACACCATGAGCTTTTATTTTCTGCAATAATCTTTGATATGGTACCTTATCAAATGTCTTATCAAAAGTACAATGCATCCACTGGTTCCACTTTATCTGCAGCACATGTAACTCCCTCAAAAAACTGAATGGTTAGTTACAGCACAAGTGAGGACAGTGATATATCTTTATGTGCGTCTACAGTAAAAGTGAGCTGGGTGATATATTTAAACAGAATCCTACAGTACACAGTCAAAATAACCGTGCCCTACAGTAAACAGGGGCTATTTTAAAAGTGCCCAAATGGAAAACAAAAGCTCCTTAAAGAGTGCCCAAAGGCAAACAGTTTATTTAAAAAGAGCCTTACAGTACACAGTCAATATAACAGTGCCTGTAATCAAGAGTATATCCTTGTCTCTCGAGATAAGGAGGCCCAAAAGAATTGAAACAGGGTCTGCAGTAAACAATGAATATTGCAGTGCTCTACCGTAAACATAATTTATTTCAAAAGAGCCCTATATCAGTCTATTTAACGCGTCCTACAGTAGTCTCATTAAACAGCGCCCTGCAGGAAACAGAGGATCCTGAAACAGTGCCCAACGTCAAACGGTGTATATTTTAGCAGTGTCTTACAGCAAACTGTCTATTTAAGAAGTGACCTATTTCAGTTTATTTAAACTTTGCTTTACAGCAAACAGAGGCTCTATAAACACTGGCATATAGTAAACAGGTGCTATTTAAACAGTGCCCTGCATCAACCTGTCTATTTAAACTGAGACCAAACTCAGTCTGTTTAAACAATACCCAACAGCAAACAGGGTCGGTTTAAACAGAGCCCTACAGTAAACAGTCAATATAACAGTGCCCTACAGTAATATAATCTCCTTAAACAGTTCCCTACAGCAAACGCATTCTATTTAAACAGAATTCTCCAGTAAACTGTCTATATAAAAGTACCCTACTGTTATCAGGGACTATTTAAACATTGTCCTATAGCAGTCTATTTACACACAGCCCGACAGTTTACAGTGTCTATCTAAACTCTGGCCACAGCAAAAGGTCTAATCAGTGTCTGACAGTTGTCAATATAACAGTGTCTGACAGTAAGCATAGTCTATTTCAACAGAGCCCCACTGCAGTCTATTTAACAAGTGTCCTACAGTAAACAGTCTATTTAGACAGTGCCCTACAGTAAATCGAGCCTCCTTAAACAGTGCCCTACAGCAAATAGGGTCGACATAAACGGTGCCCATGTAAACAGCACCCTACATTAAACAGTCAATATAACGGTGTTCTACAGTAATCAGGACCTGTTTAGACAGTGTCCTACAGTAAACAGAGGCTCATTAAACAGTGCCCAAAAGCGGTCTATTTAAACAGAGCCCTATAGTAAACAGTCAATATAACAGTGCCCTACAGTAAACAGCAGCGATTTCGGCACTGTCCTACAGTAAACAAAGGTTCATTAAACAGTGACGAAAAGCAGTTTATTTAAACAGTGCTCTACACTTAACAGTCAATATAACCGTGCCCTACCGTAAACAGGGGCCATGTAAACAGTACCTGACAACAAACAGCCGATTTAAACTGTGTCCTACAGCAAAGAGAGTTTATTTAAATAAAGCCCGACAACAAACAATCAATTTAAACAGCACCCTAAAGAAAACAGAGGATCTTTAAACAGCATCCTACCGAAAACAGTCTATTTAAACAGTGTCCTACAACAAACAAATACTCTTTAAATGCTGGCACATAGAAAACATGAGCTATTTAAACAGAGCCCTATAGTACATAGTCAATATAACAGTGCCGTAGAGTAAACAGGAGCTATTTAAACAATGCCCTATAGAAAACAGAGGTTAAATAAACAGTGCCCTACAGCAAAGACAGTATCTTTCAATAGCCCTACCGTAAACAGTCCATGTAATCAGTGCCCTACAGTAAACAGAGTCTATTTAACAGTATCTTACAGCACACATGGTCTATTTGAACAGTGCCCGACAGCAAACAGGGGCTATTTAGCAGGTGTCCTAAGGCAAATATTCTATTTAAACAGAACCCTACAGTACAGTCTATATAACCGTGCCCTACAGTAAACAGGGGCTATTTAAAAAGTGCACAACAACACAAAGAGGCCCCTTAAAGCGTGCCCAAAAGCAAACAGTCCATTTAAAAATAGCCCTACAGCACACAGTCAATGTAACAGTGCCCTACATTCAACAGGAACAATTTAAAGTGCACACAAGCAGTCTATTTAAATAGAGCCCTGCAATAAACAGTCAAAATAACAGTGTCCGACAGTAAATAGGGTCCATTTAACTTGTGCTCGACAACAAGCAGAGTCTATTTTAACAGAGCCCTACTGTAAACAGTCAATATAACAGTGCCTGTAATCAGGCGCTACAGTAAACAGTGAATATTGCAGTGCCCTACCGTAAACATAGTCGTTTTCAACAGAGCCCTATAGCAGTCTATTTAACGTGTTGTACAGTAGTCTGATTAAACAGTGCCCTACAGGAAACAGAGGCTCCTTAAACAGTGTCCAACAGCAAACGGTGTCTATTTTAGCAGTGTCTTGCAGCAAACTCTCTATTTAAGAAGTGAGCTACTTCAGTTTATTTAAACATTGCTCTACAGCAAGCAGAGGCTATTTAAACGCTGGCATATAGCAAACAGGTGCTATTTAAACAGTGTCCTACACCAACCTGTCTATTTAAACTGAGACTAAACTCAATGTGTTTACACAGCACCCTAGAGCAAACAGAGGGATTAGAATAGATAGGTGCTTGATGGCCGGTGTGGACACAATGGGCCGAAGGGCCTGTTTCTGTGCTGTATGACTCCATGACTCGATGACTTGGGGAACCTTAACACACTCTGGGCACCCCCATTGCACTCTTGCAGATTCCAAGCATAACTTTGGGCAACCGTGGCCCACTCTTGGGCACGTCTATAACGCACTTGGACACCTTAGCACATTCTTGCAGTCCCCTAACACATGCTTAGCCACAACTAGCACACATTTGGGCCTCCCCAGCACAATTTTGGACATCCCCAACACACTCTTTGGCAGCCCAATTACACACTTGGGGACCCCTAGTACACTCTTGGGCACACCCATTACACTCTTGGGCACCGCTACCTCACTCTTGGGCATGCCGAGCACACTCAGAGCACTCCGAGCACTTTTTTCGGCACCCGTAGCGCACTCTTGGACACAACTAGCACACTCTAGGGCACATCTATTACACTCTTGAACAATACTAGCACAATATGGACACTCCTATCACACACTTCCCATCTCCTACAACACACAATATCACCGTTAAAATGCTTTTGGGCACCCCTAGCAAGCTACTGGTCATCCATAACTCCTATCACACTCTTGGTCACCTGTAGCACACATTTGGCATTTTCTATCACACACTTGGATACCCCTAGCACATTCTGGTCACACTGAGCGCACTCTTTGGCACCTCTATCACCCACCCCTTCAACACTTTGGCCACCCCTCGCATACACGGGTACTCTTATTACACACTTGTGCTGTAATACTTGTTCAACACTAGCACTATCTGGGCACTCCTAGCAGTCACTTGCCAGCACCTATCACAATCTTGGTTACCCTAGGACACAAATCTGCAACCTTTGCACATGCTTGGGCACCCCTAATGCCTGCTGATATCCATTAGCACACTCTGTACATTGCTATCACACTCTTGGGCACATGTAGCACACTCTTGCCATTCCTTAGCACACTCTGGGGACCAGCAGAACACACTTGGGGACCCTAATCACGCACCTGGGGGCGCCAAGCGCACCCTTGCACCGCCCCCCACCCTCAGCACACTGTTGCTATCCTTATCATACTCTGCACAGCACTAGCACATTATTGCCATCGCCTAGCACACAATTGGGCACACATATGAGACACTTTGGCTCTCCTGGAACACACTTGCCATCCCCTTGAACACTCTTGGGTACTCCTTGCATTTTCTTAGCACACATGGCACTCTCTTGCAATCCCGATTATGCTTTTGGACAAATCCAGAACACGCTTTGCCCTCCCTATCATACTCTGGGGAGCTCTAACACCATCTTGTCACCCCTTCACATGTTTGGGCACAATTAGCACACCTAGGGAGCCCTATCACACTTCTGGTCTTCTCTAGTACATTGTTGGCCTTCCCTAGCCCATAATTTGGTGCCCCTAGCTAACTCTTCGAAACCCGTATTACTCTCTTGGGCATTCCTATCAAATACTTGGGCATATCGAGCATGCATTTGGGCAGCTCCAGGGCCCTCTTGGGCACACCTCATACATTTGAACACCCGTGCACCACCATGCCATCTCACAGCACTGGTTTGGTCACACCTAGCACACCCTTGGGCACCAGTAGCACACACTTGCTCACCCCTAACAAACTCTTGGGCACCCGTAGCGCACTCTTTTCATTCTATAGTATGCTCTTGGCCACCGTATCACATTCTGTGCACACTGAGCACTCTCTTTATCACACCTATTACACACTTGTTTACCCCTCGACCACTCTTTAACTAACCTAGCACAGACTTGCCTTCACATAGCACACACCTGGGTATATCTGGGTTCACGTAACTCACACTGGGCACACAAAGCACCGCCTTGGGAACCTCGGTCACAAATTTGGGCATCGCTATCAAACTCTGGGCAAACTGAACACACTCTGTGGCACGTCTATCAATCACTGGGCACACCTAGAACACTCTTGGTCAACCGTATCATGCTCTTGGGTACCGCTAGCCCACACTTGCTCACTCCTACCACACTCTTGGGCAGCTGTATCATACTCCTTTCATTCTCCAGCACACATCCCGAGTACACTTTTGCCATCCACCCTCACACTGTTGGGCACCCGTATCACACACTTGGGCAACACTGGCCCACTATTCCCATCCCCTAGATTGGCCACACCTATCACTCTCTGGGCATCCCTAGAACACTCTGGGCATTCTGATCACACACCTGGGTGCACCTACATATGGGCATATGAATTATGAGCAGGGGTAGGCTACTCGGCCCCTCAAGCCTGTTCTGCCATTAAATAACTTAATGGCTAAACTGATTATTGCAGATTTCCATCTACCCCCACTAACCTTCCACTCCATTGCTTATCAAGAATCTATCTATCTCTGCCTTAAAAATATTCAAGGACTCTACTTCCACTGCCTTTTGAGGAAGAGAATTCAAGAGAAATCAAAAATCTCCTCATCTCTGTCTTAAATGGGCGACCCCTTATTTTTAAACCGTAACCCCTAGTTCTAGATTCTTCCACAATGGGAAACGTCCTTTCCACATCCACCCTGTTAAGACTCTTTAGGATCTTGTATGTTTCAATCAAGTCGCTCCTTACTCTTCTAAATTCCAGCACAGACAATCCTTCTCTGTATAGCCTCTAACACATTTACATCCTTCATTAAATAAGGTGGCCAGAACTGTACACAGTACTCCAGATGTGGTCTCACCAATGGCCTGTATAGCTGAAGCATAACCACCTGACTTTTATATCCAATTTTCCTCGAGATAAATGATAACATTCTATTAGTTTTCCTAATTTCGTGCTGTACCTGCATACTAAGTTTTTACGATTTACGCACTAGAACACCCAGATCCCTCTGCATTTTAGAGCTCTGAAATCTTTCACTATTTAGATTTTATGTTTCATTTTTTATTCTTCACGCTAAAGTGGACAATTTCACACTTTCCCACATTATACCCCATTTGCCAGGCTGTTGCCCACTCACGTAACCTATCTATATCCCTTTGTAGCCCCTAATGTCCTCTTCACAAGTTACTTGCCTATCTATCTTTGTATCATCAGCAAATATAGCAACCATACCTTCAGTCCCTTCAACTAAATCATTTGTATAAATTGTAAAAAGTTGAGGCCCCAGCACAGCCCTGTGGCACACCACTCGTTACATCTTGCCAACCAGGAAAATGGTTGTATGCCAACTCTCTGTTTCCTGTTAACCAGCCAATCTTTTATCCATGCCAATATGTTACACCCTAGTACACTCTTGGCCACCCGTAGCACACACTTCGACACCCCATGACAGTCTTGCTTACTCTATACCCTGGACACTCCTACCACTCACTTTCTATCTCTTATTAGACTCTTGTGCACCCCTAGGACACAATTTTGCAAACCTAACACATGCTTGGGCATCCCTCCCACACTGCTGCCACCCCCATTTGGGCACACATGGCTCGTCATTGGGCACAATAAGCACACATTTTGGCAAACCTCGCCCCCACTTTGACATGCCTAGCAGACACCTAGACACCCTGGCAAACTGCTGCCATCCCTTATCACACATTTCTCCACCCCTATTACACTCTGAGTGCCCCTATCACACACTTGAGCACACCTATCACCCACTTGAGCACGCCAGTATCTGTTCGACACAGCTATCACACATTTGCTATCCCCAAGCACATTCTTGGGCGCACCTAGAATGCTGTTGGGCACACACATATAACGCTCTTGGGCACGCAGCTAGAATGCTCTTGGGCATGCCTCGTGCACTCTTGTGCACCCCCATAACACACCTGGGCATCCCTAATACATTCTTGGGCAACCCTTGAACATTCTGTGCACGCCGAAAACACACTTGCCATCACCTAGTACACTCTTGGGCACCCGTAGTATACTCTTGGGCACCCCTGGTATATTCTTGGGCACACCCATCACACTCTTGACATCCTTAACACAATATCGGCACACCTAGAGCACATTTGGGCATACCATCACACACTTGGACACCACTGGCACACTTTTGTCATCCCCTGTATACACTTGGGCACCCCGATTACACTCTGTGCATGCATTGCGCACACTTGGGCAACCCTAGTACACTCTTGGGCATCCCTAAAACATTATAGACACTCTTAGCACAGACTTCCCATCACCCAGTACAGTCTTGGGCACCTTTAGTACACACTTGAGAACACCTAGTATACTCTTTGGCACTCCTAGCATGTACTTGGGCACACCTATCACACACTTGCTAACTCCAAATCACTCTTGGGCACCTGTAGAACACTCTTGACATTCTCGAGCGCTGTTGGATACCCTAGCATACTGTTGGTCACAAATGACATGCTCTTGCAATCCCCGAGTACACATGTGGGCACACCTAGAACACACTTGGGCACACCTAGAATGCTCTTGGGCACCCCTATCACACACTTGCTCACTCCTAGCACACTCTGGGCACACCGATGACTTTATTGGGCAAACTAGCCCACTCTTGGGCACACCAAGCAGTTGCGTTGATGCATTAGAACACACTTGCCTTCCCCTAGGACATGATGGGTCACCCCTATACCCTCTTGGGAACCCCTATCATGCACTTGCTCACTCTGAGCACACTCATGGGCACCACTGTCACTCACTTGCCATCACTGAGTACAGCCTTGGGCACCCCATAACACTCTTTGTCACCCCTATTACACTCTGGGCACCCTATTTACACACTTGGGCAGCCTTAGTACACTTCTGGGCACACTTTGTATCACCTAGCACGCTCTTGGGCACCCCCATCACCCACTTGGGCACTGCTTCTAACTTTTGGGCACCTCGAGCACATTCTTGGACTGCCCTATCACACTCTGCGCACACTGATCAAACCCTTTGGTACCCCTATCATGCACTTGTGCATCCTTATCACACTCTTAATCAACCCTATCAGAATTTGGGCACCCCTAGCACACACATGCCTTCACTTGGCACACATTTGCATACCCCTAATTCACATTGGGCACACCAAGCACAAATTTCAGGATCTCTCTCATACACTTGGACACCCGAAGAACACATTTGGGCATCCGGCACACTCATGAACACACCTATAATACTCTTGCTATCTTCCAGCACACTCTTGGTCACTCTTGGAACACACTTGATCACATCTAACACACTCATCGTTACCCCAGCACACTCTGGGCACATTGATCAAACTTGTTGGCACTTCTAGCATATGCTGAGCACCCTTATCACTCTTTTGTGCACGTCAGCACACTCATGGACGCACCTATCACATGCTTGGGCAAACCTAGCACAATCTGGACACTCCTAGAACACACTTTCCATCATCTATCACACACTTGGGCACTCTGAACACACACATTTGCCACCCTAGAACACACTCGGGCACGCCTACACTCTACTGCCATCGCCTAACTGACCCTGATGCACCCACGGCATGTACTTGGGCATGCCAATCACACTCTGCACACATTTGGACAATCCTAGCCCCACTTTGGTACCCCTAGCAAAACTTGGGCACCCTGGTACATGGTTGCCATCCCTGATCACATGTTTGGGCACCCCTATTACAGTCTGAGCACACCTATCAAACACATGGGCACCTCTTGTACACTCTTGGTTACCGCTATCACTCCCTTGGGCATACCGATTACATGCTTGTGCCACCTTATTGCACTCTTGGGAATACCTAGCTAACTCTTGGGCACACCTAACACACATTTAGGCAACCCTAGTCCCCTATTGGGCATCGCTAGCATGCACTTGCCATCCCCCAGCACATGTTTGTGCATCCCTAACACAGTTTTGGGCATCTCTAGTACACTCTGGGGCTCCCATATCACACTCTGGGGCACGCTTACCACACTCTTGGCCAAATGTAGCACACTCCATGCACACCTAGAGCACACGTGGACAACCTTAGCCCAATCTGGGCACTCCTAACACACACTTACCATCCCATAACATATTCTTTGGCACACCTAGGACACACTTCTGCAGACGTTGCACACCTTTGGACACCCGATTAGACATTGCCATCCCCGAGCTCACTCTTGGGCATCCCAACCCCTTCTTGGGCTGGCCTATAACTCTCTGTGCACACCTATCAAGCTCATGGCACTCCTATTACACATTTGGAAAACCCGAGCGCCACCCCCCCCTTGGACAACTGTATCTGTCTTGTCATTCTCTAGCACACTCTTTGACTCACGTTTCACACACCGGGCACACTGAGCACACTCTTTGTCACCTCTATCACACAGCGGACAATCCTATCACACCCTTGTGCACCCGTGCACCCTCTTACACATCACTAGCACACTCTTGTCATCTCCAAGTACGCTCTTGGGCACCCCAGAACACTCTTCAACACCTTATAAAACTCCGGACACCCCTATCGCCAAGTTGCTATCACCAAGCTCACTCTTGGCACCCCAGCACATTCTTGTAAACACCGACCACCATCTGGCCACACCAATTACACATTTGGGCAGCCTAGCTCACTCTTGGTCACCATTAGCACATACTTGGACACCATAGCACATTCCTACCATCCCCTAGTACATGTTTGCCCACCTCTATCACATTCTGAGCACACCTATGACACACTTGGACGCACCTAGTACACTCTTGGGCACACCTATTACAAACTTGGGAATACCTAGCACGCTCTTGCCATCCCCTAGCACATATTTCAGCACCATAGAAAACTTTTGGGTACCCCTAGTTCACTCTTGGGCGAACCTGTCACACTATTGGACACATATAGCTCACTCGTACCGTTCGCAAGCACACTCTAGGGACCAGTAGAACACACATGGGATCCCCTATCATACTCCTGGGAACGCCTAACACACTCTTAGGCGTCCATCACACTGTTGGACAACGCAGCATAACCTGCCCACCACTAGCACACTATTGCCATCGCCTAGCACACGATTGGGCTCAACTATCACACATTTCGACACTCCTGGAACACCCATGCCACCCCATAAAAGACACTTGGGCACCAATAGCACTTTTGGGCATTTCTGTCTCACTCTCTGGCATACCTTTAACCCACTTGAGCACCCCCATTGCACTCTTGGGTGCAACTATGACACACCTCGCACCCCTAGTACATTTTGTGTACTCCTACCACACACTTGCCATTGTCTATGCCACGGTTGGGCACCCCTAGTATACACTTGGGCACCCGGACTACACTCTTGAACAACCCTATCACAATCTGGGTACTCCAGCACACACTTGCCATCACATATCACACACTTGGGCACACTTAACACTTTCTGGGCACAATAATAACACCTTTGGACACCTCTAACACACACCTTGTCACGCCTTGAACACGTTTGGGCACCCCATTACCCTTTTGGACACACCTATTACTCCCTTGACATCCCCTAGCACTCTTTTGGTCACCACTGGCATGTTCTAGGGCACCCCTATCACACACTTGTTTACTCCAAGCAAGCTCTTGGGTACCTGTATCACCCTCTTGTCTTTTTTTCTATCACACACTCTTGAACAACCCTAGCCAACTCTAGGCACACTGAGCACTATCTTTGGCTCTTCTATCACACGCTGGTCTCCCCTATCACACTCGTGTGCATCTCATCAGACTCTTGGACACCGCTGGCACACTTTTAACATCCCCGAGTAAACTCTTGGGCACCCTTATTTCATTCTGGGAACGCCAAGCACACTCATGGGTACCCCTAGTGCACTCTTGGGCATCTCTGCGCACACTTGGGCACGCCTATCACATTCTTGTGCAATCCAGCACACGCTTGGACACAACTGGCACACACTTGCCATCCACAAGTACACTCTTGGGCACCCCAGAAGACACGAGCACACTCTTGGACACCCCTAGTATACTCTTGGGCTGCCCCATTGCACACTTGGGCACACCTACCATGTACTTCAGCAATCCTCGAACAATCTGGGCACTCCCATCACACACTTGCCATCATCTAGCACACTCCTGGGTACACAGAGTACACTCTTGGGCACCGCTAGTACACACTTGGGCACTCCCAGTACATTCCTGTGCACACCCAGCACACCCTTCGGCACGCCTACCCCACTCTTGGGCAGGCTTAGACCCTTCTTGGGCACACCTATTACTCTCTGGGTACTCCGAAGACATTACACATTTGGGCACACTAGCCCAATCTGGCACAGCTCTAGCAGACATGTGAATATCCTAGCACACACTTGCCATCTTCTAGCATATGTTTGGTAACCTAGAGCACAGTCTTGGTCACCCCATCACACTCTTGTCATTCTCTCGCACACTCTTGGATAGACCTAGCACATGCTGGGCATGGCTAGCACATTCTTGGACACGCCTATCACGCATTTGAACAACCCTAAAACAATTTGTCAATCCTAGCACATACGTGCCTTCATCTAGCACACACTTGGACACGCCATCACTTTTCTGGGCACAAGAAGCATTCCCTTGGCCACCTCTAACATACGCTTAGGCAATCCTAGAACACTACTGGGCACCCCAGCACTCTGTTGGACACTGTTGCAATCTGCACTCTTGGGCAAACCTAGAATACTCTTAGGTACCCCTAGCATGCTCGTGGGCACGCCGAGACACTCACTCCTTGCACACTCTCGGGCATCTGTAGCAGACTCCTGTCATTCTCTAGCACAGTCTTGGACAGACTGCTCACGCTAATCACTCTCTGTGTCACCTCTATCACACCGAGAACACTATTGGGTACACCTCGAACTAACTTGGACAGTTAGAGCATGCTCTTGGGCAACACTATCACATACTTACTCACTCCTCACACAATCTGCACCATTCCAGCACAATTTGGGTAAACTAGCCCACACTCGGGCGCCCCTAGCAGACACTTGGACACCCTAGCACACAGTTACCATCCCCTAGCACATATTTGGTAAATCTTAGCAAACTCTTGGGCACCTTTTTTCCACTCGTGGGCACCCCTCATGTGCTCTTGGCCGCACCTAGAAAACTCTTGGGCACCCCGGCATGCTCTTGGGCACCCCTAGTACACACTTGCAAACTCCTAGCACACTCTTGGGCACTTGCATTACACTCTTGTCTTTCTCTATCACACACTCTTGGATAATCCTAACACACTCTTAGCCACCAATGGCAAACTCTTGCCATCCCGAGTACACTCTTGAGCACACCAGAAAATTCTGGTTACTCCTAACTCACACTTGCCATTTGCTAGTACACTCTTGGGTACCCCTACTATACACTTGGGCACCACCAGAAAACTCTTGATGACCTTTACAACATTCTCGGGCAACCTTAGAACCTTCTTGGGCACTCCAGGCACTTCCTGGGCACGCCAAGCACAATTATGAGTAAACTGGCCCACTCTTGGCCACCTCTAGCAGACACTTGCCATCAGCTACCACACTCTTGGACATGCCTTTTGTACACACTCGGTCATCGCCATGACCAACTTTGGCACCCCTGTCACACTTTTGGGGAACCCTCGAACATTGTGGCCGCTCCGCGCACACACTTGCTCACTCTTGAGCATCTGTACCACGCTCCTGTGATTCTCTATCACACTCGTGGACAACCCTAGAAAACTCTGGACGAACTGAGCACTCTCTTTGTCACCTCTATTACACAATGAACTCTCCAAGCACACTCTTTATTTATTTATTTAGAGATACAGCACAGAAACAGAGTCTGTGCCGACCAACAGCCACCCATTTATACCAACCCTACGGTAATCCCATATTCCCGACCACCTACCTACACTAGGGGCAATTTACAATGGCCAATTTACCTATCACCTGAAAGTCTTTGGCTGTGGGAGGAAACCGGAGCACCCGGTGAAAACCCACGCGGTCACAGGGAGAACTTGCAAGCTCCATACAGGCAGTACCCAGAATTGAACCTGGGTCCCTGGAGCTGTGAGGCTGCGGTGCTAACCACTGCGCCACTGTGCCGCCCCTTCTGCACTCAAGCACACTCTTACACCAGTGTCACATGCATGGGCACCTCAGAACACATTTCAGCACCCCTCCACAATCTTTGGCAATCCCAGAACATTCGGGGCACTCCTGGCACGTAGTTGCCATCACCAAGCACACACTTTGGCACCCCTACTACACTCATCGGTGCCACAGTACACTCTTACTCACCCCAAAGGCACACTTGGTCACCTCTAGCACACACTTTCTCTCTCTTAGAACACTCTTGGGCACCTGCAGCAGACTCTTATCATTCTCTAACATACTGTTGGACAAACCTAGCACACTCTTGGACATCCCCATCTTACTCTTTGGCAACCCTTTCACACACGGACACCTCTATCACATTCTTGGGTGCCCCTAGCACTCTCTGTGCTCACGAAAAGCACATTTGGAACACGCTAGCCTACTCTTGAGAACCCTGGCAGACACTTGGACACCATAGCACACACTGGCCACCCCCTAGCACAGGTTTGTCACCCCGACCACACTCTTGGACATCCCTATCATTTGCTTGTTGACACCTAGAACACTCTAGGGCACCCGTAGCACATTCTTGGATAGCATTAGCACCATCTGGGCACACTGAGCACTCTGTGGTACACTTTAGTTGTCACACCCAGCACACACTGGGCACACCATCACTCTCTGGGCACCCTTATTGAACAGTTGGGCACCCCCTATTACACACTTTAACAACCCTGCCAATAATCTGAGCATGCATAACACAGACTTTCCTATACCTAGCACACACTTGGGCACCCCTAATACACTCTGGGCACAACCAACACCCCCTTGGGCACCTCTAGCACACACTTGGGCACGCTTAGATTAATTTTGGGCATTTCATCACTTCTTAGATAGCACTATCACACTCTAGTCATCTTCTATCACTCTTCTGGGCACACTCAGAACACTCTTGGGCACAACTAGCGCACACATCTTCACACAAATCACGCACTGGGCACCCCTAGTACACATCTGTGCATCCTATCATACCATTGGATATCACCAGCACACACTTGGGCAACCCTAACACTTTTTGGGTGCAACCAATCACACACTTGTCATCACCAAACGTACTCATGGGCACCCCTAGGACATTCTTCTGCATACCCTATCACACAGTTGGGCACAGCTAGCACACTGCTAACATCCCCGATCTCACCCTTGGTCACCATGTCACGTTCTTGGGCTAAACAAACAGACTCTGGGCACAAGAAGCACAAATTTGGGTAAACTTGGCGTTAGGTAAGTGTGTTCGAGGATGTCTAAGTGTCCGCTAGGAGTTCCCAAGAGGGGGATAGTTTGCCCAAATGTGTGTTCTGAGTACGCTCGAAACTGTTCGGGGTGCCCAAGAGTGTAGTTGTTGTGCACAGTCGTCTGTCGGGGGTGAGCAAGAGTGTAATAGGGGTTAAAACAGTGTGGTAGGCAATGCCAGGTGTGTAATAGGCATGCAAAGAATGTTCTAGGATTGCCCAAGAGTCTTGAAGGTGTGCCCAAGTATGTGCTGGGGCAGCCCAAGATTTTACTATGTGTGCCCAATTGTGCACTTGGGGTGTCCAGTGTGTGATGGGGTGATAAAATGTCTTCTGGTGTGCCCATGATTGTACTTGGGGATGGAGAAAGACTGCTAGTGGTGTCATGGGGTACAAAAGAGTGTTATGGGGGAGCCCAGTGGGTGGTAGATGTGATAAAGAGTAATCAGTGCGCCCAGAGTGTTCTCGGTCGGTCCAAGAACGTGCTACAGAATGGCAAGAGTGTGCAATGGGTGCCCAGGAATGTGATAGGAGTGTCCAAGAATGTACTAGGAGTGAGTGAGTGTGTGATAGATGTACCCATGTGTGTTATAGGGGTGAACAAACATGTGCTAGGGGATGACAAGGGAGTGCTAGGGCGTCCAAGTATCTGTGTGGCGTGCTCAAGAGCGGGATGGTTTGCCAAATGAGTGCTTGACGTGCCCAGAGTATGCTAGGTTTGCCAACAAAGGTGCTCGAGGTACTCAATAGAGTGATAGTCGTGCCCAGGAGCGTGATGGGGGTGACCAGGAGTGTACTAGGGCTGCCCAAGAGTGTACCTGCGGTGCCCAAGTCTGTAGTAGGTGATGGCAAGTGTGTGCTAGGAGTTGCCAGAATGTTCCAGGGTTGCACAGAGTGACCAGAGTGTGATAGGTGTGCCAAAGGGTGTTATGGTGTGACGAAGAGTGTATTTGAAAATGGAAAGACTGTGCCAGTACTGTCCAAGTGTGTGCTGAGGTGCACAAGATTGTGCTAGGGCAGGTAAGTGTGTGCTAGCAGAGCCAGGTTTGTAACAGAAGTGCCAAAGAGGGTGCTCAGGTGCCCACAGTCCGCTAGGGTTGTCCAAGAGTGTGTACTAGAGAATGACAATAGTGTGTCACAGGTTCCCGAGAGTGTGCTAGGGGAGAGATGTGTGTGCTAGGGGTACCGAAGAGCATGCTAGGGGTGGATAAGCATGCGACAGGGTGCCCACGAGTGTACTAGGGATGTCCAGGGAGTGATAGGGTTGCCCAAGGGTGCGATAGGGGTGACCAGGCGCATGCTAGGGATGCACAAGTGTGTACAAGGGGTTCACAAGAGGGTCATTGGGGTGCCCTGTGTGTCAAAGGGGTGACAAACAGTGCTGTGGCGGTGCACAGGAGTGTACTGGTGATGGATGGATTGTGTCAGTGGAATCCAAGAAGTGCTGGAGTGCACAAGATTGTGATAGGGGAGCCAACGATGTACTAGATGTTCAAAAAAGAGTGGTCAGTGTTCCCAGTGTATGCAGGGTCTGTCCAAGAATGTGCTAGAGAATGGAAAAGTGTGATACGGGTGCCCAGGATTGTAGTAGGACTGAGCAAGTGAGCACTCCGGGTGCCTAACAGTGTGATCAGGGTGACTGAACATTTGCTAGGGGATGGTAAGTGTGTTCTAGGGTGTTCAGTTGTCTGCGAGGGATGCCCAAGAATGTGCGACTCTTCCCAATTGTGTCATTGGTGTGATCAGAGTGTGATAGCTGTGCCCAAGAAGGTGCTGGATGTACTGAACTGTGTGATAGTGGTGCCCAAGAGGTTTTAGGGTTGACCAAGAGTGTGATAGGTGGGACTGCTCAAGAGTGTACTAGGGGTGCCCAAGTGTGTGGTAGGGGTAACGACGTGTGTGTTCAGGGCAACAAAGAGTATCCTGGGGGCGACCAAGTGTGCAATAAGGATGCCCAGAATGGGCGAGGGATGTCCAGAGTGTGCTAGGTGTGGTCAAAAATGTCCTAGGGGATAGGAATAGTGGGCTTGTGTTGCCCAAGTGCGTGATAAGGTTGCCCAACAGTGTGAAAGTGGATGTCACTAGTGTGCTCGGGATGATCAGATTGTTCTATGGGTTTCCAAGCATGTGCTAGGACTGCCCAAGAGCGTTCTAGGTGTATCAAGAGTGCTCTAGTTGTGCCCAAGAGTGTGCTGGTGGATGGCAAGAGAGTCATAGGTGTGTCCAAGAGTGTGCTGGTGTACTCAAAATTGTTCTAGGGATGCCTAAGAGCATGCTGGAAGTGACAAAACATGTGCTAGGTGATGGCAAGTGTGTGCCTAAGGGGTGTAAATGTTTGCAAGATGCTCAAGGTTGGGCTAGTTTGCCCAAATGTGTGATCGGTTTGCCCAAAGTGCGATAGGTGTACCCAAGAAGGTGATGGGTGTGCCAGGTGTGTTCTGGTGTTGCCCACGTGTGTGCTGTAGATGCCCAAGTATCTACTAGGTGTGCCCAAGAGTGTACCAGTGGGTGCCAAAA
The DNA here is from genome assembly GCF_036365525.1 of Heterodontus francisci. Lineage (NCBI taxonomy): Eukaryota > Metazoa > Chordata > Chondrichthyes > Heterodontiformes > Heterodontidae > Heterodontus > Heterodontus francisci. The sequence goes on along the minus strand of NC_090380.1, from coordinate 8,534,484 downwards.
TAGTGTTGCCCAAATGTGTGCTTGTTGTGTGCAGAGTGTTCTCAGTGCACCCAAATGCGTGCCATTGATCACCAAGATTGAGTTCGGATATGGCAGCAGTGTAATAGAGGTGCCCAAGCGTTTGCTAGGAGTGCAGAAGAATGTGATAGGTGATGGCAAGTATGGTGTGCGAGCAGTGGCCAGATATTGCTAGGGTTGCCCAAGCATATGATAATGGTGTCCAAGAGAGTGATGGGTGCAAAAAGTGCTCTAGGGGTGCCCAGTGTATGCAAGACGTACCAAAGAATGTGATTTGTGTACCCAGAAATAATAGGGGTGCAGAAGAGAGTGACAGGTGTGACCAAAAGTGTACTAGAAGTGCCCAGAGTTTTATAGGGTGTCGAAGAATGCTGTGGGGTGCCCAAGAGTGTATTCAGCATGGCAAGAGTGTACTAAGAACAAAGAACAAAGAAAATTACAGCACAGGAACAGGCCCTTCGGCCCTCCAAGCCTGCGCTGATCCAGATCCTCTATCTAAACCTGTCGCCTATTTTCTAAGGGTCTGTATCTCTTTGCTACCTGCCCATTCATGTATCTGTCTAGATATATCTCAAAAGACGCTATCGTGCCCGCGTCTACCACCTCCGCTGGCAACACGTTCCAGGCACCCACCACCCTCTGCGTAAAGAACTTTCCATGCATATCCCCCCTAAACTTTTCCCCTTTCACTTTGAACTCCTGACCCCTAATAATTGAATCCCCCACTCTGGGAAAAAGCTTCTTGCTATCCACCCTGTCTATACCTCTCATGATTTTGTACACCTCAATCAGGTCCCCCCTCAACCTCCGTCTTTCGAATGAAAATAATCCTAATCTACTCAACCTCTCTTCATAGCTAGCGCCCTCCATACCAGGCAACATCCTGGTGAACCTCCTCTGCACCCTCTCCAAAGCATCTACATTCTTTTGGTAATGTGGCGACCAGAACTGCACGCAGTATTCCAAATGTGGCCGAACCAAAGTCTTACACAACTGTAACATGACCTGCCACCTCTTGTACTCAATACCCCGTCCGATGAAGGAAAGCATGCCGTTGGGCTTCTTGACCACTCTATTGACCTGCATTGCCACCTTCAGGGAACAATGGACCTGAACACCCAAATCTCTCTGCACATCAATTTTCCCCAGGACTTTTCCATTTACTGTATAGTTCTCTCTTGAATTGGATCTTCCAAAATGCATCACCTCGCATTTGCCCTGATTGAACTCCATCTGCCCAACTCTCCAATCTATCTATATTCTGCCGTATTCTCTGACAGTCCCCTTCACTATCTGCTACTCCACCAATCTTAGTGTCATCTGCAAACTTGCTAATCAGACCACCTATACTTTCCTCCAAATCATTTATGTGTATCACAAACAACAGTGGTCCCAGCACGGATCCCTGTGGAACACCACTGGTCACACGTCTCCATTTTGAGAAACTCCCTTCCACTGCTACTCTCTGTCTCCTGTTGCCCAGCCAGTTCTTTATCCATCTAGCTAGTACTCCCTGGACCCCATGCGACTTCACTTTCTCCATCAGCCTACCATGGGGAACCTTATCAAACGCCTTACTGAAGTCCATGTATATGACATCTACAGCCCTTCCTTCATCAATCAACCTTGTCACTTCCTCAAAGAATTCTATTAAGTTTGTAAGACATGACCTTCCCTGCGCAAAACCATGTTGCCGATCACTGATAAGCCCATTTTCTTCCAAATGGGAATAGATCCTATCCCTCAGTATCTTCTCCAGCAGCTTCCCTACCACTGACGTCAGGCTCACCGGTCTATAATTACCTGGATTTTCCCTGCTACCCTTCTTAAACAAGGGGACAACATTAGCAATTCTCCAGTCCTCCGGGACCTCACCCGTGTTTAAGGATGCTGCAAATATATCTGTTAAGGCCCCAGCTATTTCCTCTCTCGCTTCCCACAGTAACCTGGGATAGATCCCATCCGGACCTGGGGACTTGTCCACCTTAATGCCTTTTAGAATACCCAACACTTCCTCCCTCCTTATGCCGACTTGACCTAGAGTAATCAAACATCTGTCCCTAACCTCAACATCCGTCATGTCCCTCTCCTCGGTGAATACCGATGCAAAGTACTCGTTTAGAATCTCACCCATTTTCTCTGACTCCACGCATAACTTTCCTCCTTTGTCCTTGAGTGGGCCAATCCTTTCTCTAGTTACCCTCTTGCTCCTTATATATGAATAAAAGGCTTTGGGATTTTCCTTAACCCTGATTGCTAAAGATATTTCATGACCCCTTTTAGCCCTCTTGATTCCTCGTTTCAGATTGGTCCTACATTCCCGATATTCTTTCAAAGCTTCGTCTTTCTTCAGCCTCCTAGACCTTATGTATGCTTCCTTTTTCCTCTTAGCTAGTCTCACAATTTCACCTGTCATCCATGGTTCCCTAATCTTGCCATTTCTATCCCTCATTTTCACAGGAACATGTCTCTCCTGCACGCTAATCAACCTCTCTTTAAAAGCCTCCCACATATCACATGTGGATTTACCTTCAAACAGCTGCTCCCAATCTACATTCCCCAGCTCCTGCCGAATTTTGGTATAGTTGGCCTTCCCCCAATTTAGCACTCTTCCTTTATGACCACTCTCGTCTTTGTCCACGAGTATTCTAAAACTTACGGAATTGTGATCACTATTCCCAAAGTAGTCCCCTACTGAAACTTCAACCACCTGGCCGGGCTCATTCCCCAACACCAGGTCCAGTATGGCCCCTTCTCGAGTTGGACTATTTACATACTGCTCTAGAAAACCCTCCTGGATGCTCCTTACAAATTCTGCTCCATCTAGACCTCTAACACTTGGTGAATCCCAGTCAATGTTGGGAAAATTAAAATCTCCTATCACCACCACCACCCTGTTGCTCCTATGTCTTTGCATGATCTATTTACATATTTGTACCTCTATCTCACGCTCGCTGTTGGGAGGCCTGTAGTACAGCCCCAACATTGTTACCGCACCCTTCCTATTTCTGTGTTCTGCCCATTTGCGTCACTGCTCGATTCCTCCATAGTGCCTTCCTTCAGCACAGCTGTGATATCCTCTTTGACCAGTAATGCAACTCCTCCACCCCTTTTACCTCCCTCTCTATCCCACCTGAAGCATCGATATCCTGGGATATTTAGTTGCCAATCGTGCCCTTCCCTCAACCAAGTCTCAGTAATAGCAATAACATCATACTCCCGGGTAATAATCCAAGCCCTAAGTTCATCTGCCTTACCTACTACACTCAAAGAACAAAGAACAAAGAAAATTACAGCACAGGAACAGGTCCTTCGGCCCTCCAAGCCTGCGCCGATCCAGATTCTCTATCTAAACATGACGCCTATTTTCTAAGGGTCTGTATCTCTTTACTTCCTGCCCATTCATGTATCTGTCTAGATACATCTCAAAAGATGCTTTCGTGCCCGCGTCTACCACCTCCGCTGGCAACGCGTTCCAGGCACCCACCACCCTCTGCGTAAAGAACTTTCCATGCATATCCCCCCTAAACTTTTCCCCTTTCACTTTGAACTCGTGTCCTCTAGTAATTGAATCCCCCACTCTGGGAAAAAGCTTCTTGCTATCCACCCTGTCTATACCTCTCATGATTTTGTACACCTCAATCAGGTCCCCCCTCAACCTCTGTCTTTCGAATGAAAATAATCCTAATCTACTCAACCCCTCTTCATAGCTAGCTCACTCCATACCAGGCAACACCCTGGTGAACCTCCTCTGCACCCTCTCCAAAGCATCTACATCCTTTTGGTAATGTGGCGACCAGAACTGCACGCAGTATTCCAAATGTGGTCGAACCATATACAACTGTAACATGACCTGCCAACCCTTGTACTCAATACCCTGTCCGATGAAGGAAAGCATGCCGTCTGCCTTCTTGACCACTCTATTGACCTGCGTTGTCACCTTCAGGGAACAATGGACCTGAACACCCAAATCTCTCTGTACATCAATTTTCCCCAGGACTTTTCCATTTACTGTATAGTTCACTCTTGAATTGGATCTTCCAAAATGCATCACCTCGCATTTGCCCTGATTGAACTCCATCTGCCATTTCTCTGCCCAACTCTCCAATCTATCTATATTCTGCTGTATTCTCTGACAGTCCCCTTCACTATCTGCTACTCCACCAATCTTAGTGTCGTCTGCTAACTTGCTAATCAGACCACCTATACTTTCCTCCAAATCATTTATGTGTATCACAAACAACAGTGGTCCCAGCACGGATCCCTGTGGAACACCACTGGTCACACGTCACCATTTTGAGAAACTCCCTTCCACTACTACTCTCTGTCTCCTGTTGCCCAGCCAGTTCTTTATCCATCTAGCTAAAGAACTCCTTGCATTAAAACAAATGCACCTCAGACCACCAGTCCCTTTGTGTACATCATCTGCTCCCTGCCTACTCTTTCCCTTAGTCACGCTGACTTCATTATCTCGTTCCTTACAGGCTTTAGTTACTACCTCCTTACTGTCCACTGACCTCCTCATTTTGTTCCCATCCCCCTGCCACTAGAGGTGTCCAAGAGAGCTGAGTTGCACAAAAGTGTGCACGAGGATCCCAGTGCATGATAGTAGTGCCAAAGAGAGTGATCAGTGTGCCCAGATAGTGATAGGGCTGTTCAATAGTATGCTGGGTGCCCAAGGGTGTGCTGTGGTGCCTAATATTGTACGAGGAGTTCCCAAGTGAGTAATAGGCGTGCTCAGAGTGCGATTGGGACGACTAAACATGTGCTAGGTGATGGCAGGAGTGAGATAGGGTGTCCAAGTATGTTCTAGATGATAGGGGTGACCATGCATGTGCTAGGAATGCCAAGAGTACACGAGCTGCGGCCAAACATGTGTTAAAGTGTGGCAAGATTTTGCTAGTGTTGTACAAGAGAGTGATCAGTGGGCACAGAGTGTGCGAGGTTTGTCCATGTGTGCACTGGGGTTTCCCAGAGTGTGATAAGAGTAAAGAAGAGTGTGCTAAGAGTGCCCAAGAACGTAATAGAGGTGACCAAATGTGAGCTAGGGGGTGGCAGCAGTTTGCTTAGGGTGTCCAAGCATGTGCAAGCGTTACAGAAGTGTGTCCTAGGGGTTACCAAGAGTGTGTGTTAGCTGATGGCAAATGTGTGAGCAGGGTGACCAAAAGTGCAATAGGGGTGAACAATAGGGCAATCTGGATGCCCCAAGTGTGTGTTAGGTTATCCAGAGTGTGATAAGGTGCCGCAGACTGTTCTGGGGTGCCTGAGTGTACTCCGGGATGGCAAGATTGCGCCAGTAGTGTGCAAAAGAGTGATGGCATACTCAAAAGTGTTCTACAGGTGTGCAAATGTGTGTTAAAAGTGGCCAGGGTACTGCTCGGTGTGCCTAGAGTGTGTTAGGTGTGTAAAAGTCTGCATCAGAAGTCGGCAAGTGTGTGCTAGGATGGTCCAGATTGTGATAGTATTGTCAAGAGAGTGATAGGTTTGCCCAAGTGTGTGATAGAAGTGCCCAAGAATAGATTAGAGGTGCACAGAGTTTGCTAGATGCGCCTAATGGCGTCCCATGGATGCCCAGAGTTTACAACGGGTGCCCAGGTTGGTAATAGGGGTGCCCAGAGTGTGATAGGGGTGAGCAGTGTGTAGTAGAGTTGCCAAAGAGTTTGTTCAGTGTGCCCAGAGTGTGAGTATTCAAGAGTGGGCTCGAGAATGACAAATGTGTGCTACAGGTGTGCAAGAGTGTGATAGGGGTGACCAAGTGTCTACTAGGTGTGCCCAAATGTGTGTACAAGGGGATGGAAAGAGTGTGAAAGGTGTGTTCAAGAGAGTCATAGGAATGTCCAATAGTGTAATATAGGTGCCCCCGAGTATTCTAGGGTTACCCAGAGTGTGATAGGGCTGTCATGGCGGTACCGAAACGTGTCCTCAGGTTGTAGAAGTGTATCCTACTGTGTGCTAAGTGATGGCAAATGCGTGATAGGAGTACTCAGGTTGTGCTAGGGTTGCCCAAACGTGTGCTAGTGTTATCCAAGAGTGTGTCGGGGAGTACAAAAGTGTGCAACAGGTGCTCAGTGTATTCTCGAGGTGCCGAAGGGTGTAGTCAGTGTTCCCAGAGTGTATTAGGTGTGCCCAAGCGTGTGCTAGGGGAAGGCAAGTGTGTCCTAGGAGTACCCAGATTGTGTTAGGGTTGTTCAAGTGTTTGGTAGGGTGCCCAAATGTGTACTAGGAGTGTCGAAGAGGTGTCTAGCTTGTCCAAATGTGTGCTTGGAGGGTCCAAGAATGTGCTAGGTATGACTAAGCGTGTTGTAGCCGTGCCCAAGTGTGTACTAGGGGTGCCCAAAAGAGTACTCAGCGTGTCAAAGAGTGTTCTGGGTGATGGAAATTGTTGGTAGTGACTCAAACGTTCTAGCGTTGCCCAAGAGTGTGTGAGAGGTGCCCAAATGAGTGCTGGGCAGCTCAAGAGTGCCCAAGCAGGAGCTTGGTGTGTCTAATAGCGTGATAGGGGTTCCGATGTGTATTCTGGGATGCTCAAGAGTGCGATAGGGCTGCTCAAAGGTGTGCTAGGGTGCACAGAGAGTTATAGATTTGCCTCATAGTGTACTACGGGTGCCCATAGCGCACTTGGGGTACCCCGAGTGTTATAGGAATGTCGAAGAGGGTAGTGGTCTGCCCAAGAGTGTACTCAGGGATGGCAAGAGTGTATCAGTGGTGTCCAAGAGTGTGTTGGGGTGAACAGGACTGTGCTAGAGTAGCCCAGTGCGTGATTGTGATGCCAAGGAGGGTGCTTAGCGTTCTCAGAGTGCGCTAGGGTTGTCCAAGAATGTAATGGAGAATGACAAGTGTGTGCCACAGGTGTGCAACAGTGTGCTAGGAGTGAGCAGATGTGTGTTAGTGGTGCTCAAGCACCTGGTAGGGGTGCTCAAGGTGCACTAGGGGTACTCAAGACTGTGCTACATGTGCCCAAGAGTGTGCTAGGTAATGGCAACTGAGTGTGAGGAGTGACTACAACGTACTGGGTCTGCCGAAGATTGTGTTAGCGGTGCTGAAGTTAATTCTGGGGAGCCCAAGAGTGTACATGGGAAGGCAGGAGTGTGCCAGTGTTGTCCAAGAGTGCGCTGATGTTCAGAAAAGCGTGATAGGGTTGCCCAAGAGTGTACTAGAGGCCCAAAGTGTAATAAAGCGTGTTAGACGTGCTCAAGGGTATGCTAGCGGTGCCCAGAGTTTTATAGGGTTGCCCAAACATGTGCTAGACATTTCCAGTAGAGTGCCAGGGAGGCAGGTGTGTAATAGGTGTGACAAAGAGTGTTGTAGATGTGCCCAAGACTGTTCTAGGGGCTCCCAAAACATGCTAGTGGATGGAAAGAGTGCACTAGTGTATCTAAGGGAGCACTGGGGTGCCCAGACATGTTCTAGGTTTGCCCAAGTGCGTGCTAGATGATGGCAAGTGTGTGATCGGAGCGCCCATATTGTGCTAAGTTTGTTCAAGAGTGTGATAGAGGTGAAAAGGAGTGCGATAGGGATGCCCAGAGAGTGATAGGGGTGCCTAATGGTATGTAGTTGTGCCAAAGGTGTGTTAGGGATGCTCAGAGTGTGATAGGGGTTGGCAAACATTTACTAGGGGATGGCAGAATTGTGCTAGCGTGTCCAAGTAATTGCTTGGGGTTCCAAAGTGGGGGCTAGAGTTGTCCGATTGTGTGCTTGTAGTGACCAGTATGTGTTTGTTGTGCCCAAGAATGTGCCATGGGTGCCCAAGAGTGTTTTGGGTATGATAGCAGTTTAATTGGGGTGAAGAAGCGTGTCCTAGGCTGCCCTAGAACACAAGAAGACAAGAGATAGCAGCAAAGGTAGACCATATGGCCCATCGAGCCTTCTCAACCATTTTAACCGATCATGGCTGACCTTGGGCTTCAATTCCACTTTCCTGCCCACTCCCGATATCCCTTAATCCCCTCCAAGACCAAACATCGACCTATCCCCACCTTAAATGTATTCAATGATAGAGCATCCACAACCCTCTGGGGTACAGAGCTCCAAAGATTCACAAGCCTTTGGGTAAAGTAATTTCTCCTCACCTCAGTGCTGAATAATTGATATCTTATCCTGAGACTGTGTCCCCATATTCTAGATTTCCAGACCAGTGGGAGCAATCTCTCATCTTCTACCCAATCAAGCCCTTTCAGAATCTTGTTTTTTTCTCTCAATTAGATCGCCGCTCATTCTTCTGAACTCTCTAGAATATAGGCCCAATTTACTCAGCCTCTCATCATAGGACAAACCACTCATTGTGGGCACCAATCTAGTAAATCTTCCCTGCACTCCCTCGATTGCAAATATATCCTTTCTTAAATGTGGAAACCAAAATTGCACACAGTATTCCAAGTGTTGTCTCACCAAATCCCTGTACAATTTTAGAAAGACTTCTTTATTCCTGTATTCCAGTCCCCTTGCAATAAAGGCCAACATGCCATTTGTCTTCCTAATAGCCTACTGCACCTGCACCAGTGTGTAATAGCGTTGCCAAAGAGAATGCTCAGTGTGCACAGACTGTGATAGGGTTGTACAGCAGTGTGCTAGAGAATGACAAAGGGAGCTTCTCGCATCCAAGTGTGCGCTGGGCTGTCCAAGTGTGTTCAGGTGCGCCCAAGGCATACACTGGGCACCCCTAGAACACTTTTGTGCAGCCCATCAGAATAGAAAAGCCGAATATTTTGAAAAGGTGTCAAACCTGGAAGTGTTGATGCACGAGGTACTCGGGCAAGGAACTCACAAAGTCAACATGCAGGTGCAGCAGGCTAATAGGAAGGCAAATGGCACCTTGTCTTTAATTGAAAGGGGATTAAAGCACAGGAATAAAGAAGACATACTAAAATTGTACAGGGATTTAATGAGACCACACCAGGAAAACTGTGTGCAGTTTTGGTCTCCACATTTAAGAAAGGATATATTTGCACTGGAGGCAACGCGGTGAAGATTTACTCAATCGTTCTTTGCGATGAGGGGATTGTCCTATGATGAGAGGCTGAGTAAATTGGGCCTATATTCTCTGGAATTTAGAAGAACAAGAGGCGATCTAATTAAGACGTGCAAGATTCTGAAAGATCTTGACAGGGTAGAAGCAGAGAGATTGTTTCCACTGGTCTGGGAATCTAGAACAAGGGGCACAGTCTCAGGAAAAGGCATCAATCATTCAGGACTGAGATCAGGAGAAATTACTTCACACAAAGGCTTGTGAAGCTTTAGAACTCTCTACCCCAGATGATTGCGGATGCTCCATCATTGAATACATTTAAGTTTGGGATAGATAGATTTTTGATGTTGCAGGGAATCAAGGGATATGTGGAGTGGGCAGGAAAGTGAAATTGAAGCCCAAGATCAGCCATGATCACATTGATTCACAGGCTAGATGGAACATATGGTTTATTTATGACCCTATTTCTTGTGTTGCTGTGTTCTTGGGCACCCCACACTTCCTCACCCCTAAAACACTGTTGTCATCCTCTATCACATTCTTGGGCAGCCATGGCACAGCCTGGGGCACATAAAGCACAGACTGGACAAGTCTAGCCACCACTTTGGAACCCGTAGTATACTCGTGGATAGTTAGCACACTCCTGCAATCCCCTAGAACATGTTTGCCCACCCCTATTACACCCTGATCACCGCTATTACAGACGTGTGAACCCATAGTACTTTCTTGGGCACACCTAGCATGTTCTTGGGCACACCTATCACTCTCTGGGCAACCCCAATACACTCTTGATCACCCCTATCACACTGTTGTACACCCGTATTACTCTCTTGAACACCGCTAACATTATCTGGGCACTCCGAGCACACACTTGGGCAAACTAATCCAATCTTGGCACCCCTGGCAGACACCTGCTCACTCCGATCACACTCTTGAGCACTTGCAGCACACTTCTGTCTTTCTCTTTCTCATTCTTGGAGAAACCTAGCACACTCTGGGCACTCCTAGGCCACACTTGGGCGCCCCATCACACGCTTGGGCACCGCTATTACATACTTGGGCACAGATATGACGCTCTGGACACTCCAATCACTATTTGGGAAAACTAGCCCAATCTTGGGCACCCCTAGCGGACACTTGGACACCCTATCACACACTTGCCGCTAGCACATGCTTCGTTACCCCAACCACATTCTTGTCCCCCTGTCACACGCTTGCTCACTCCTAGTGCACTCTTCGATAGGCCCAGCACGCTCTTGGTCAGCGCTTCTAGGCTCTTGGGCACCCATAGTACTCATTTGGGCACCCCTAATACACACTAGAAACCTCTGGCAAACACATGGGCATCTCTAAAACAGTTGGACACTCCAGCCCTCTCTTGGATATACCAAAACACTCTGGCCATCTCCTAGCACACATTTGGGCAGACTTTGAACACACTTGGGCGCACCTATCACACTTCAGAACACCTGCCACACTCTAGACACATTGGTCACACTCTTTGGCACATCTAGCATACACTGATTACCCCTAGTACACCTTTGTGCACCCTATCACACTCTTGTACACCACTAACACACGCTTGGACGAACCTAGCAGATTCTCGGCACTCCTATCAAACACTTGCCATCACCTAGCACACTCTTGAGTAACCTGAGGACAGACATCTGCCACCCTGGCACAAAGGCCTGCTACCCGACCCGAACCCGACAGGACCTGACGACATGTGTCGGGTTCAGGTCGGTTCGGGTTGCACTTCCGAGTCTGGTATTTGGGCTTGGGTCAGGCTCGGGTCAGACACATTCTATCACAGATAAGTGGCTCCGCTGTTAACTTATGTTTTGGATTAGAAAGCTGGTTTTGTAATAGTTATTTTAACCTTGCGCAGTTCAACAACAAAGTGAAAAATGGAAGGTAAGTGAACTGATGGTCAGGTCGGGTGGGGTCGGATGTGGGAAAAACTGATGGGCAGGTTGGGATGTGTTGGGCTGAGGTTGGATGTGATTCTGTCAGGCTCGGGTCGTTTTAGTTTTTTTGCAGACCTGATCAGGCCTTTACCCCAGTACACGCTTGGACACCCCTATCCAACTGCTGCCAACCCCTAGCTCACTCTTGTGCCCCCATTCCACGATCATAGGCACCCTGGCACACTCTGGGTCCAACAAGGACACATTTGGGCAACACTCGCCCACACTTTTGCACACCTCTTACACACTTGGACACACTAGTACACTCCTGCCATCCCCTAGCACACACTTGGGCATCCCTATGACACACCTGGGCATCCCCAACACCCTCTGGGCACCACTAGAACACTCTTGCGCACACCTATCACCCTCTGGGCTTGCTGGTCACTCTATTTGTCACCTCTAGCATACACTAGCCTGCTCTATCACAATTTGTGCACCCCAGCACACACTTGGACACCAATAGCACATGCTTGGTGAAACCTATCACAATCTGGACACTCCCACTACATGCTTACCATTACCTAGCACACTCTTGGGCACCAAGAGTACACACTTCTGCCACCTTATCACACCCTGGTCACCCCTAGCATGCTGCCACCATCCCCTGGCTCACACTTGGGCATCCATGGCACATTCCTGATCACACCAAGCACACACTGGACGCAACAATCACACATTTGGGCAATCCCAGCCCCCACTTTGGCCCTCCTAGCACCCACTTGGACACCCTATCATACTCCTGACATCTCCTAGCACAATCTGAGCACACCTATCATGCACTTACTCATCCGAGTACACGCTTGGACACACCAAGGACACCCATGAGGATCCCTAGCACACTCTGAGCATCTCTACTACACCCCGGGCACTGCGAACACACTCTTGAACAACCCTAACAGAAGCTGGGCACTCCTCGCACACACTTCTCATCATCTGGTACACACTTGGGCATCCCTTTCACTCTCTGAGCACACCGGGCACCCCCTTGGCCACATCTAGCAGACACTTGGGCACACCTAAAACACTTCTGGGCACCCCAGCACTCTCTTGGACACGCCGAATACACTCTATCCATCCTCTATCACGCTCTTGGGTACAGCTAGAATACCCCTGTGCACACTGAGAACACTTTTGGTCACCCCTCGCATGCTCTTTGGATCCCTCCTCCCAGCATACACTTACTCGCTCCAATTACACACGGGCAGCTGTAGCACGCATTTGTCATTCTCTGGCACACTACTGGACAGAAATCGTACATTCTGGGCACACGGAACACACTCATTGTCACCTCCACTATACACTGGTCGCCCCTAGCAAATTCTGGGCATCCCTAGTACACTCTTGGACACAACTGCCACACTATTACCATCCCCAAGTACACTCTTGTGTATAACTAGCACACAGTTGGACAAAGCTAGCACAAATCTGGACACTCCTAACACACACGTGCCATCACCTAGTACACTCTTGGACACCCCTGTCACGGTTCTGCCATCCCACATCTCAATCGTGGGCACACAAGCAAAGTATGGGCACAGTAAGCATACATTTGGGCAACCATAGCTCACTCTTTGGCGCCCCAACACACACTTGACAACCTAGCACACTCTTTCCAATTTCTAGCACAAGATTAGTCACCCCATAACTCTCTAGGCACCCCTTTCACTCCCTTGGGCACTCTCATCACACTCTTGGCCACCTCTACTATATCTTGGGCAGTCCTAGCACCCTCCTGGGCACACTTGGCGCACTCTGGACACTCCGAGTACACATTTGGGCAAACTAACCCACACTTGGGCACACATAGTAGATGCTTCGACAGGTTAGCACCTATTTCTGCACACCTATCACTGTCTTGGGCACCCCTATCACATACTTGCTCACTCCTAGCACATCCTTGGGCACTCGTAGAACACTCATGTCATTCCCTATCTCAGTCTTGGACACCCTAGTTCACCCTGGGAAAACTGATCACTATCTATGGCACCTTTATCACAGACTGGGCATACCTCGCACACTCTGGGTGCCCCTAGTGCACTCCTGTTCGCCCCATTACACCCTTGAACAACCCTAGTACAATGTGGGCACTCCTATCCCGATCTTGAGCACCAGTAGAACAATCTTTTCATTCTCTAGTATGCTCTTGGACAGCCATAGCATGCTCTGGGCAAACTGAGCATGCACTTTGTCACCTCTATCACACACTGGGCTCCCCTGGCACTCACTAGTGCACACCTAGAACACTCTTAGTGACACATAGCGCACACTTGTTATTCTCTAGCACACTCTTGGTCAGTCCTATCACACTCTGCACATTGATCACACTCTTTGGCATCTCTATCACTCACGAAGCACCCCTAGTACACACTTAAACAATACTAGCACACACCTAAACAACCTGAGCACAATCTGGCCACATCTAGCACACAGTGGCCTTCACCTAGCACACAGCTGGTCACCCTTAAGATACTTGAGCACACCCTTGGGCATCTCAAACACACACTTGGGTACCCGATTACACATTTGCGCGCTCCAGCACACCCCATCATACTCTTGCTATCTCCGAGCACATTCTTGGGCACACATAGCTCATACTTCTTTACCCCTATCACACTTTAGGCACACTGATCACATCTTTGGCACCTCTTGTGATCCCCAAGTAATCTCTTGGGCACACCTATTCTCTCTCGGCATCCCTGCCACGATCATGGGCAACCCGAGAATATTCTGAGTATTCCGAGCACACACTAGCCGTCCCTAGTACAGACTTTGATATCCCTAGTACACACTTGGGCACCACTACCACCCTCTTGGTCACAACTACCATATTCTTGGGCAGCCCCACCACATTCTTGGGCATAGCTATCACACATTTGCCATCACCTAATGCACTCTTGGGCACCCCTTGTACATTCTTGGGCACCCCGAGCATGCCCTTGGGCATACCGATCACACAATTGTTCATTCCTCGCACACTCTTAGGCACCAATAAAATACTCTTGTCATTCTCTAGCACAGCCCTATCACACTCTGGGTAAACTGAACACGCTCGTTGTCACCTCTAGCATACACTTGGAAACAGCTGACACACTCTTGCCATCCCCAGGTACACTCTTGGACACACCAGAACATATTTTGTAACCCCAGAACACCCTTCTGCACAACTATCATCCTATGAGCACTACAAGTGCACACTTGTGCACCCCTAGTCCACTCTTGGGTACTCCCATCACGCACCTAGGTTCCTCTACCACACTTTTGGGCAACCCTAGGATATTCTGCGCATTCCTAGCACACACCTACTATCACCTGAACACTCTCAGGTACCTCTAGTAAACTCTTGAGCATGCAGTAGACTCGTGGGCACCCCAGGTACACACTTGGGCACCTCTATCGCACTCTTAGGCAGCCTTAGCTCCTTTGCAGCACACCTATCACACTGATATACACTTGCCATTCGTGAGTACACTCTGTGGCACTCCAGAACAGCCTTTGGCACCGCTATTACCCTCTGGTGACCCCAAGCACACTGCTGGGCACACCTAGAACACACTTGTCCACCACCAGCTCACACTTGGACACACCTGGCACACTATTGGTTATTATAGGCACTCATCACGCACTCTTGCCATCACCTACTGCAGTCTTTGTCACCCCTAGTACACTCCTGTGCACGACCATCACACACCTGGTCACCGCCAGCATCTTCTTTGGCACGATGAGTTATTTCTGGGCACATCAAATACTCATTTAGGAAAACTAGTCCACTCTTAGGCACCCTAGCAGGCAATTGGGCACCCTAGCACACATCTGCTCACTCCTTGCACACTCTTGGGTACTCGTGGTACACACTTGTCATTCTCTAGCACACTCTTGGACAGACCTAACACACTCAGGGCACACTGAGCAATATCTTTTGTACCTCTATTACTCACTGGGCCGCTCATCACACTCTTGTGCAACCCATCACAATCTTGGAAACCATTGGCACCTTCTTGCCATTCACAAGTACACTTTTGCATACACCAGAAGACACTTCGGCACACCTATTACACTCTGGTCACCCGAAGCGCCCTCTTGGGCACCCCAGTACACTCACTTGCTCACTCCTATCACACTCTTAGACAGTCAAAGCATACTGTTGTCATTCTCTAACACGCTCTTGGACAGATCTGTCACACACTGTGCACACTGATCAATCTATTTTGCACCTCTAGTACACACTGTGTACCCCTAATGCACTCTTAGGCACTCCTAGGATACACTTGCCTTCAGCTACCACACATCTTGGGCATGCATGGAACACATTTGGGCACTCCTGCACGTTCTTGGACACCCCTATAACACCCATCGCACACTTGGGCACCCTTAGGACACAGTTCTATAACCCTATCACATGCTTGGGCATCCCTAGCATACTGCTGCTATCCCCTATTACATGTTTGGTCACCACTATCACACTGCAATCACACCGAGTAAACACTTGACCACCCCCAGTACACGTTTGGGCTCATCTATCATGCACCATTGGCACCCTTAGAACACGTTTGCCCACACCAGCACTCTGTTGGACAAACCTATTACATCTTGCCATCGCCTTGCACATTCATGGGCACACCTGGAACACTCTTTGACACGCCTAGAACACACTTGGGCACACCTAGCATGCTCTTGGACGCTACTGGAAAAATCCTGTGATTCCCGATTACACTCTTTGGTATCACACACTTGGGCAACCTTAGAACATTCATGGCATGTCTATCACGCACTTGCTATCACCAAGTACTGTCGTGGGCACCCCTTTTGTACTCTTGGTAATCCCCATCACATACTTGGGTACCACAACCACGCTCTTGGGCACCCCTAGCACTTCCTTGGGCACACCTATCATTTTCCAGCTCCATTCACCGTCTTAGGCACCACTAGTATGCTCATGGACACCCCTAGGATGCTCTTGGACACACGTAGCACACACTTGCTCATTCCTAGCACACACTTAGGCACCTGTAGAACGCTCTTGTCAGTCTCTAGCACACGCTTGGACAACTGTCCCACACTCTGGGAAAACTGAGCACGCTCTTTGCCACCTCAAGCACACACTGGGCTCCAAAAGCACACACTGACCATCCCTGAGTACTATCTTGGGTACCCCAGTACACACTAGGGCACCTCTAATACATATGTGGGCACACCGAGCACATTCTTGGGCACACCTATCAAACTCTGGGGGCACTCTGAGCACATATTTGGACAAACTAGCCCACTCCTGGAAAGCCCTAATAGACACTTGGGCACCCTAGTACACACTTGTCACCCCCCAGCAGATGTTTGGCCACTCCTAGCATCCTCTTCAGCATACCTAGCACACACTTACTCATCCTCTAGCACACTCATGGCCATCACTAGCACACTATGGGAAAACAGAGAACTCTTTTTGATATGTCTGTCACACACTTGAACGATACTAGCACGTTATTTCCATCCCCTAGTACATGTTTAGCCACACCTATGACACTCTGAGCAATCTTAGTACACACCTAGGCTCTCCTACCAAACACTGCTTTCGCATAACACACACTGGGCAAGCAAATTACCAGCACACATTTAGGCAATCTTAGTCCCACTTTGGTACACCTATCACACACTTGAACACCGAGCACTCTCCTGCCATTCCCTAGCACATGTTTGGCCCCACCTGTCACACTCTGAGCCACATTAGTACACACCTGAGCACCCCTTGTACACTCTGGGCTACCCTATCACTCCCTTCGGCACCTCCATCGCACTCCTGGGTACCCCTAGCTCTCTCTTGAACAATACGTGCAAACTCTGGGCAGTCCCAGTACGCACTTAGGCACAGTGAGCAGCTGCTGGCTTCCTCTTACACATATTTAGGTAACCATAGGACACTTTTGGGCACCCCAGCACTGTATTAGACACTCCTTTCACCTGCAAGCCCGTTTCACACTCTTGGGCAACCATAAGCAGAACTAGATCATGCTGGAGGACTCTTAGCATGTTTTGGGCACTCCAATCAAACACTTGCTCACTCCTAGCACACTCTGGGCACTCCAATAACACATTATGGCAAACTGGACCACTCTTGGGCACCCCTATCAGACACTTTCCATCCCCTAGCACAGGCTTGGTCAACCCTAGTACACTCCTGATCACCCATAATACACACTTGGGCGCACCCAGCATGCTCTTGGTCACCCCTAGAACACAGTTGTTCACTCCAATCACAGACATGTGCACCTGTAGCACACTGTTGTCATCCTTGGACAACCCTAGCACACTCTGAGCACATTAAGCGCACTATTTGGCACCACTATCACACATTGGCCTCCCTGTACCCAGCACACACTTGGACACCACTGGCACACACTTGCCATCCTTGAGTCTACTCTTGCGCACCCCACAACATTCTTCATCACCCATTACACTCTGGGCACTCCAGGTACACTCTTGGGCATACCTGATACTTCTTGCACACCCCTATCTCTCACTTGGTAACGCCTACTATACTGTTTGGCAAACCAAAACATTCTGGGCACTCCCAGCAAACACTTGCCATCAGCTAGTAAAGACTTCGGCGCACCTATCACGCTCTTGGGCACAGCTAGTACATATTTGGGCAGCCCCATCACTCTCTTGGGCATCACTATCACTCGCTTTGGCACCCCTATCATCTTCTTGGCCACTCTGGACACTCTGAGCACACACCTTGGCAAACTAGCCCAGTCTTGAACAACTTGGCAGACACGTTGACATCCTAGCACACACCTACCATCCACTGGCACATGTTTGGTTACCCCATCACACTCTTGGGCATCCCTACCGAACAATTGCTCACTCCTAGCACACTCGTTGGCACACTTATCACACTTTGCCACTCTTTAGAAAACTCCTAGACAAGCCTATCATAGTCTGTGCACACTAATTACTCTCTTTGTCAACTCTATAACTGTTGAAGAAAATCCAGATTGTGCCCAATTGTTGAACAAATTCTCCGGACTCAGACGTTGAGAACAAACACTTTATTGCATGATATCATGGGAGAGCACACCTTACCTAAAGGCAGTCCAGTGCTGCTCCCAAAGAGCTACAGATCGCCGTGGATTTATATAGTATAAAAGAGGCAGAGCTAACAGTTTCACAATTAGATAAGCACCCACAAGACTGCCTACGTAACGGTGCACCATGCAGGGTCCGAGGTCAGCGAAACATCAGTTTCAACAATAACAAGCTAGTTCCTTAATTCAATGTCCACTCCAGACACCATATCTGGCCGTAATGTCTGATTGTGGTTAGCTGCTCTGTCTACAATTTATGACCGTTGGTTGTGGTTAGATT
Source organism: Heterodontus francisci (assembly GCF_036365525.1). Taxonomy (NCBI): domain Eukaryota; kingdom Metazoa; phylum Chordata; class Chondrichthyes; order Heterodontiformes; family Heterodontidae; genus Heterodontus; species Heterodontus francisci. Next base: position 8,516,175 of record NC_090380.1, on the reverse strand, counting down.
AGCTACAAGCTGTGTCCTGCTTTTCTGCTTCTACAAAGTTAAGTAATAATTAGCAAAGCTCAGAAAAATTTCTCCAACAATCCCTCCTTTTATCATACCATGATAACACAGCATCATCATGAGTAGAGGGAGAGGCAGGGGCTTAAAGTAATCATTGAAGCATAATATCTTTCCTGCCATCGCACTGTAGCAGCCGCAAGGCCAAGTTAGCAATACATGATTGATTAATCTCAGCTTAAATGTCCCCATAAAATTCTGTTCTTAAAATTGTAAAATTCTGTTCTCACAGTCCCCTCTTGACTCTTCTACAACCCTTTTAAGAATCCTTCCCTTGATCCCACCTAGGTGCCTTTAATGGTCTTTATTTGTCTAGAAGCAGCCTTCAACACCCGGAGGGGTCGCACTCAATACGTCGCCTGCTTATATCACAAGGGGGCAGCGGGAACTCTGTAAAGGCATAAGTTTTGCGGGGGCTTCAAATACTTGCTTACAAAATAAAAGGTCGTACACTTGTACAATTAAAAATTAATTTAAACATCACTGTTACATTATCGATTGTATAAACATAATACAATTTCATAAAGTACATTGATCATTCATTTGCTCACTTTAAGTATATATGAAAAGGTTATACAATTACCCTTTAATGGCATAACTAATTGTCCCTCCTTTGACAGAGCAAGTTCAAAACTAATTGCTTTTCGGGTAGCTGTCCAACCTGTGTTCATACATCCTCTTGCATTGCCTAATTAATTTCTTAAGTTGCCAAATTAAGTATGTCACATCTAACACCATGATACCCAAAAACAGCTTTCAGGACATGGGAGATAATTCTAAACCGGGGGTGTATCTGCACGTCTGACCCCAGTTCCATAAGTCCTCCTGCCAGGTAGAATCATTTATCTTGTCAATCTCATCTTGTAGCATCTTCGACTGTTGTTCCAGCTTGCAATGGCTTCTAGCTGCTGTCTATCTTTACCCAAGCGTGTGGGCAATGGTTGAATAGTATATTCATATTCTCGGAGGTAATTTGTGAAATCCTCCTTAATACTTTCTGTCTCAGTTATCGTTTCTGACTTTTGTTTATGTATCTCTACCAACTCCATCTTCCCTACTCGGGTTGGTATTTGTGGGTTGAACCAAAATGTACTGTTGCTCACTGGACAAGTCCGTTTATGTCCATACTGGTACTCCTTCGCTGTGGTGGTTAAGCAATATCTCCCCTTTCCCATATAGGCCATATGGGTTAGTCCTGACAATGCTTTCCTAGCCTCCCTGGTGCAATTTACAGTGGTATTAAATCCACATTTTGATTCTGCCGTTTTATATTTAGGATGAGGACATATGATCACCTGGTTTTCCAGACTACACTCAGACAATGGACAATGTTGTTCCAATTACCTCTTTTCCAATTTCCACAACATAGGGTAAAATATCATTATATTTTATGAATTCTTTTCCCCTTATCATTTTCTCATTACCAAATTCCTGTCTCAACAATTGTTACAGTAATACCTTGTACAACTCTCGGGTCTTCTCAGGGCACCAGTCAGGTAGCTAGATATCTGAGAAAAGCAATATTACCGGTACCAACTCAAGCTTTACATTATCATATACAATTTTATTCGTTTTTTATTATCGCAAGTCCATTTTCTGGTCCTGTAGTCAATGCAAGGCAAGGGAGACCAGTCACTTGTGGCTGTTGGGTCGTAACCTTACTCGTCGGTAATTCAGATGTGGGGGTAACCGTGGGGGTTGTTGCTTCTTGTCTGTTTAATCTCACAACCTGAAATAGGAACAGTCCTTTTTTTATCTTAGAGCTTTAATATCTTGCGCTAGGGGGAGTTCGAGGATTGGCTGCACTCACTTTTGCTCTGTCTCATGCTTTCCCTGTGCTTTCCCAAATAAGAAACCTTTTCCTTCATTATCTGTGCCATTTTCAGCCTAACTTTCACTCTAACCTTCTTGAAGGAAGGTGGAATATCGATGGATTATTATAAAATCCCTGGGAGAGACATGTCCAGATGTACTGTTGTCCCTTGAACGTAAACACAAATTTATATTGACTCTTGTGCCAACTGTATGGACCAGAACCCATTGCTAATGTCCAACACAGTAAACCACTGATTTGTTATTTTCTAAAACTTTGATTGTCCTCTTAAATATCAGATAAATTTCCCTTTGAGTGCTTTAAATAACCACTCATATCAGTTAAATTTTGTTTATTGATTCCAATTTCTTATGCCCAAACTTGGTTGTACTTTTTGTACGTTAAGGACAGAAATGCTTGCAACTATCTTTCCTTCTCAAGCATTTTGTCTCATTGATAAAGATGCTATGATATTTGATGTCTGCAATTCAGTTTTAAATTCTCAAAGCTGCTGGATCTCTTGTTGTGGCATCAGTTCTCATGTGGCCTTGGAACCTGCCGTCACCTGCTTAAAAAGAATCCATTGTGGCTGTGCCCCTGAGCCCAATGGGTTAATTTGTCCAATTCTATCTGTCAACTTAGAAATGTAAAATTTGGCAATGTCCAATATGTATAAATTTGACTCTCAGCAATGCAAAAAATTGCAGCGGGTTAAGTTCTTTGTTTGTCTCCAAGGGCACGGAGCAAAACATTCTCAGCTTCGTCACTTTACGAAACTTTTCTTTTTCTGATCAAAAAGAACTATCCATTTTAAATTTTTTTCAATCCTTTTGGTATCCTTAGGGTTTAAAAACAACAAAATCATGTGTAACATTTTCAACTTCAAAGGAAAGCATCTCCATCAGGAAAGACAGCATTTTAGATTAAACTCCAATTGTTTCCAAATTTTTTCGTATCTTTTGTAAGAGGTTCCTAATCCAAGGAATTTTACAACAAAGATGATTCCAATTCCAATTTACTGCAATAATATTTAAATCAAAATTTCCGATGTTATATGAACGAGTCTTGTGTCCGGAACTTAAGACTCCTCCAAAACTCAACATGCTAAACTTGAAAGTTCATTGTGGTTGCAAATGACATTTCCAGTTCTTCAACTTAAACAGGTCAATTAACCTTAACAGTATTAATTCAATTCATACTTATTAACTTATAATACTTATTAACTACACACAGAACAGAATAGCACGTGCTTATTTTAAAAGATAGGTAAATTACATCATTTTCTTGCTCTTTCTTCAGGCGCCTTTGCAAATGACTGTAATAAAACCAAAAACTAAAGAAAAAGTTATTTAATATTCTTACAACAAAAGACTTAACACTAGGTCCTTACACAAACTTTAATCTTTTTGAACAGACAGAATCTTTCCTATATCTCCTTTTCTATCCTTTCTTTCCCTTAAAACAATATAACAGTCAGTAAAACATGTCTTCAAATTTAGAAAGTAAAATAAAACAATAGCAGAGTTTCCAATTAAAACAATGTTCCAAACCCCAAATTAGATTTCTGCCAGACATCTTCAGACCTTCAAGGCTGAAGCTTATCCCTCAGAAAATTGTTCATTGCCTTTTCACAGTTGCAAAACCAACTAAAAATAAAACTTTAACTTAAAATATAATTCAATTTTATATCCCATTCCTGGGTGCACAACACTAAATAGAAATGAACACACTCAACAATCACTTTTCACAATCATTCAATTCCAAACAACTTTATAGACTTCAATTTTCAACATTAAAGCCAGACAACAAAGAGTTAACGACAGTCAGTTTTACAGAACACAAACTGTACATCCCAGATATTCAATTCATTCGTGGAAGCTTCCAACATTCTCACAATTGAATCAAAGACACCATAACTTGTTTTTACTTTAAAACATACCTATCTTTAAAACACATATTTACCGTGACACTTCTGCGTCTCCTTCGAGGGGACAATTGGACGTGGTTCGCCTTTCTCCAGAGGACATGGATTACTGGTCCCCGGGGGCGACCCTTCCTTCTTGGAAGCCGTTGAGTCCATTCTTACTTCTACTTTCTCAAAACCTTCTAATTTTACGAGTTAATTTCTATGGAGTAAACAACATTAACACAAACAAAAGACAAAACCACACACAAGGAGACGAACAGGCTCAGTTAATGTTAAATTCTCAAGGTCAGCTAACCGGCTCATCCCTGTCTCTTCAGGTCAACGGTATTTTCGTTCTCCAACTCTTGTCACCCGCATCTTTCTCTAGGGCCAGATCAGCGGGTGTACTCAGGAGCCCTGAAAACGTGCCTGTTGGGTCAATTTGGTAATTTAGTTACAGCCCCAGTCATCTCTGTCCCATATCTTGTCACCGTATTTTACTCACTTCCCATGTGTGAGAGTTAACTTCATATACTCAATGGGATCAGGTATTCGGCCCAGCCGACTATGCCAGATTCCTAAATTTACTGGATTTTCCACTTATCTACTTTTCAACTTCCCTTCGCAGAATTACTCACTCCCCATGTGTGAGATTTAACTTACTCAATTTTAGACCTTTTCTGATCAGGTTTCAGCCAATTCTTCCTTGACCCCTTTGTTCCCTTCGCCCATTTAATTCCTGGCCTTCACGTGGGACCCAATTGTCCTCTTAATTCCGGCTCAGGCTGGGTGATTTGTCGCAGGAAAGTTGACTTACATCTGATCCTGTTGATTATTTTTTCACTAGGTTCTTTTGGATCCCGTGAACTCAGGGATCCTGCCGACTACGCCAAATCTGTTGAAGAAAATCCAGATTGTGCCCAATTGTTGAACAATACTCCAGACTCAGACGTTGAGAACAAACACTTTATTGCATGATATCATGGGAGAGCACACCTTACCTAAAGGCGGTCCAGTGCTGCTCCCAAAGAGCTGCAGATCGCCGTGGATTTATATAGTATAAACGAGGCAGAGCTAACAGTTTCACAATTAGATAAACACCCACAAGACTGCCTACGTAATGGTGCACCATGCAGGGTCCGAGGTCAGCAAAACATCAGTTTCAACAATAACAAGCTAGTTCCTTAATTCAATGCCCACTCCAGACACCATATCTGGCCGTAATGTCTGATTGTGGTTAGCTGCTCTGTCTACAATTTATGACCGTTGGTTGTGGTTAGATTAGCTACAAGCTGTCTCCTGCTTTTCTGCTTCTACAAAGTTAAGTAATAATTAGCAAAGCTCAGAAAAATTTCTCCAGCAATAACACACTGGGGTCCCCTATTACACTCTTGTGCACCGCCACACACTCTTGGACATCACTGACACCCATGTGCCATCTCTGAATACAGTCTTTGGCACCTCACAACACTCTTCGGCACCCTATCACACTGTGGGCACCCCAATTACACTCTTGTGCATTCTTAGTGCTCAGTTGGCCACAACTATTACACCCTTGTGCAATCCAATCACTCTCTGGGCACCCCTAGTACATGCCTGGGCACCCCTAACGCCCGTTTGTACACCTCTAGCATGCACCTGGGTACACTCAGAACACACTTCGGCACATATGGAAAACTAGCCCACTCTCGGTCGCTCCTAGTAGACACTTTCCATCTCCTAGCACGCGTTTTGTCAAGCCTAGAAAGCGCTTGGGCACACTTAGCAGATACTAGCCACCCCCATCACGCTCATGTATGACTTTGGGCACCCCTAGGGGCTCTTGTTCACCCCTATCATGGTCTCGGGTACCCCTAGCCCGCACTTTCTCACTCCTAGCGGACACTTGGGCAACTTTTATTTAAAAAGTTCAGTCCATCGGATTGCTAAGCGAACAAGTTTTGACTTTTTTTTTGTTTGGTTTTTCAGTAGATTTGTTGGGAATCTAGAATAGTGGGAATGGAGGTAAAGGCAGTTGTATATTCCTGCAGAATGTGGGAGGTAGGGGTCGCCAAGAGTGTCCCTGCTGACTGCATCTGCAGGAAGTGCACCCAACTCCAGCTCCTCGAGAACCGCGTTAGGGAACTGGAGCTGGAGCTGGATGAACTTCGGATCATTCGGGAGGCGGAGGGGATTATTGACAGGAGTTATAGGGAGGCAGTCACACCTCAGGTAAAAGAAGTAGGTAGATGGGTTACCGTCAGGGGAAGGAGAGGGAACCAGCAGGCAGTGCAGGGATCCCCTGTGGCCGTTTCCCTCAACAACAGGTATACCGTTTTGGATACTGTTGCGGGGGACGACTTACCAGGGGTAAGCAATGGGGTACAGGTCTCCGGCACAGAGTCTGTCCCTGTTGCTCAGAAGGGAAAGGGGAAGAGGAGCAGAGCATTAGTCATTGGGGACTCCATAGTTAGGCGAACAGATAGGAGGTTCTGTGGGAACGAGAGAGACTCACGGTTGGTGTGTTGCCTCCCAGGTGCCGGGGTACGTGATGTCTCTGATCGTGTTTTTGGGATCCTTAAGGGGGAGGGGGAGCAGCCCCAAGTCGTGGTACACATAGGCACCAACGACATAGGTAGGAAGAGAGATGGGGATTTAAGGCAGAAATTCAGGGAGCTAGGGTGGAAGCTTAGAGCGAGAACAACCAGAGTTGTTATCTCTGGGTTGTTGCCCGTGCCACGTGATAGCGAAGCGAGGAATAGGGAGAGAGAGGAGTTGAACACGTGGCTGCAGGGATGGTGTAGGAGGGAGGGTTTTGGTTTCCTGGATAATTGGGGCTCTTTCTGGGGTAGGTGGGACCTCTACAAACAGGATGGTCTTCACCTGAACCAGAGGGGTACCAATATCCTTGGGGGGAGATTTGTTAGTGCTCTTCGGGGGGGTTTAAACTAAATCAGCAGGGGAATGGGAACCTAAATTGTAGTTCCAGTGTACAGGATGTTGAGAGTAGTGAGGTCAGGGATAAGGTTACAAGGACGCAAGAGGGCACTGGCAAGCAAGAACCTGGTTTAAAGTGTGTCTACTTCAACGCCAGGAGCATCCGGAATAAGATGGGTGAGCTTGCAGCATGGGTTGGTACCTGGGATCCTGATGTTGTGGCCATTTCGGAGACATGGGTAGAGCAGGGGCAGGAATGGATGTTGCAGGTTCCGGGATTTAGATGTTTCAGTAAGAACAGGGAAGAGGGTAAAAGAGGGGGGGGGTGTGGCATTGTTAATCAAGGAAAGTATTACAGCGGCAGAAAGGACGCTTGAGGACTCATCTACTGAGGTAGTATGGGCCGAGGTTAGAAACAGGAGAGGAGAGGTCACCCTGTTGGGAGTTTTCTATAGACCTCCGAATAATTCCAGAGATGTAGAGGAAAGGATAGCGAAGATGATTCTCGACAGGAGCGAGAGTAACAGGGTAGTGGTTATGGGGGACTTTAACTTTCCAAATATTGACTGGAAATACTATAGTTCGAGTACTTTAGATGGGTCTGTTTTTGTCCAGTGTGTGCAGGAGGGTTTTCTGACACAGTATGTGGACAGGCCAACCAGGGGCAATGCCACATTGAATTTGGTACTGGGTAATGAACTCGGCCAGGTGTTCGATTTAGATGTAGGTGAGCACTTTGGTGAAAGTGATCACAATTCGGTTAGGTTTACCTTAGCGATGGGCAGGGACAGGTATATACCAAAGGGCAAGAATTATAGCTGGGGGAAAGGAAATTATGACGCGATTAGGCAAGATTTAGGATGTGTAGGATGGGGAAGGAAACTGCAGGGGATGGGCACAAACGAAATGTGGAGCTTATTCAAGGAGCAGCTAATGCATGTCCTTGATAAGTATGTACCTGTCAGGCAGGGAGGAAGTTGTCGAGCGAGGGAGCGGTGGTTTACTAAAGAAGTTGAAGCACTTGTCAAGAGGAAGAAGGCGGCTTATGTGAGGATGAGACGTGAAGGCTCAGTTAGGGCGCTTGAGAGTTACAAGCTAGCCAGGAAGGATCTAAAGGGAGGGCTAAGAAGAGCAAGGAGAGGACACGAGAAGTCATTGGCGGATAGGATCAAAGAAAACCCTAAGGCTTTCTATAGGTATATCAGGAATAAAAGAATGACTAGAGTTAGAACAGGGCCAATCAAGGATAGTAGTGGGAAGTTGTGTGTGGAATCAGAGGAGATAGGGGAAGCGTTAAATGAATATTTTTCATCAGTATTTACAGTAGAGAAAGAAAATGTGGTCGAGGAGATTACTGAGATACAGCCTACTAGGCTAGATGGGATTGAGATTCACAAGGAGGAGGTGTTAGCAATTTTGGAAAGTGTGAAAATAGATAAGTCCCCTGGGCCAGATGGGATTTATCCTAGGATTCTCTGGGAAGCCAGGGATGAGATTGCAGAGCCGCTGTTGTTGATCTTTATGTCGTCATTGTCGACAGGAGTAGTGCCGGAAGACTGGAGGATAGCAAATGTTGTCCCCTTGTTCAAGAAGGGGAGTAGAGACAGCCCTGGTAATTATAGACCTGTGAGCTTTACTTCGGTTGTGGGTAAAATGCTGGAAAAGGTTATAAGAGATAGGATTTATAATCATCTTGAAAAGAATAAGTTCATTTGCGATAGTCAGCACGGTTTTGTGAAAGGTAGGTCGTGCCTCACAAACCTTATTGAGTTTTTTGAGAAGGTGACAAAACAGGTGGATGAGGGTAAAGCCGTGGATGTGGTGTATATGGATTTCAGTAAGGCGTTTGATAAGGTTCCCCACGGTAGGCTATTGCAGAAAATACGGAAGTATGGGGTTGAAGGTGATTTAGAGCTTTGGATCAGAAATTGGCTAGCTGAAAGAAGACAGAGGTTGGTGGTTGATGGCAAATGTTCATCCTGGAGTTTAGTTACTAGTGGTGTACCGCAAGGTTCTGTTTTGGGGCCACTGCTGTTTGTCATTTTTATAAATGACCTGGATGAGGGTGTAGAAGGGTGGGTTAGTAAATTTGCGGATGACACGAAGGTCGGTGGAGTTGTGGATAGTGTCGACGGGTGTTGTAGGGTACAGAGGGACATAGATAGGCTGCAGAGCTGGGCTGAGAGATGGCAAATGGAGTTTAATGCGGAGAAGTGTGAGGTGATTCACTTTGGAAGGAGTAACAGCAATGCAGAGTACTGGGCTAATGGGAAGATTCTTGGTAGTGTAGATGAGCAGAGAGATCTTGGTGTCCAGGTACAAAAATCCCTGAAAGTTGCTACCCAGGTTAATAGGGCTGTTAAGAAGGCATATGGTGTGTTAGCTTTTATTAGTAGGGGGATCGAGTTTCGGAGCCACGAGGTCATGCTGCAGCTGTACAAAACTCTGGTGAGGCCGCACCTTGAGTATTGCGTGCAGTTCTGGTCACCGTATTATAGGAAGGATGTGGAAGCTTTGGAAAGGGTGCAGAGGAGATTTACTAGGATGTTGCCTGGTATGGAGGGAAGGTCTTACGAGGAAAGGCTGAGGGACTTGGGGTTGTTTTCGTTGGAGAGAAGGAGGAGGAGAGGTGACTTAATGGAGACATATAAGGTAATCAGAGGGTTAGATCGGGTGGATAGTGAGAGTCTTTTTCCTCGGATGATGATGGCAAACACGAGGGGACATAGTTTTAAGTTGAGGGGTGATAGATATAGGACAGATGTCAGAGGTGGTTTCTTTACTCAGAGAGTAGTAGGGGCGTGGAACGCCCTCCCTGCAACAGTAGTAGACTCGCCAACTTTAAGGGCATTTAAGTGGTCATTGGATAGACATATGGATGAAAATGGAATAGTGTAGGTCAGATGGTTTCACAGGTCGGCGCAACATTGAGGGCCGAAGGGCCTGTACTGCGCTGTAATGTTCTAATTCTAATTCTAATTCTAATTCTAACTGCAGCACACTCCTGTCATTCTCTTGCACTCATTCTTGGAATACCCCAGCAGACTCTGCGCACACTGATCTTTCTTGTTGACACCTCTATCACACACTGGGCTCCCCTGCAACACTCTTGGATCCTACTGACGCACTCTTGCCATACCCAAGTATAGTTTTGGGCACCCCGAGTACACTGTTGTGCACCCATAGCACAACTTTTGGCACCACTATCAAACTCTTGGGCACACCAAGTACATTCTTGGGCACAGCTAGTACACACTTGGTTCCTCCTAGTACACTCTAAGGCACATTTGTTATTCTCTATCACACTCTTGGACAGGCCTAGCACACTGTGGGCAGACTGATCACGCTCCTTGTCACCTCTTTCTCACAGTGGTCTTCCCTAGCACAAACGTGTTCACCCCAGCACTCTCTTGGGCACCACTGACACGCATTCAGCATCCCCGAGTACACTCTGAGGCATCCCAGAACAGTCCTTGGCACACTTACCACACTCTTGGGCAAACCTGGAACATTTTGGGCACTCGTAGGACACACTTGCCATCAACTAACACACACTTGGGCACCCCATCACCTTCTTGGGCAGTCAGAGCACATCCTGTGGACTCTGAGCTCACATTTGGGCAAAGTAGCACCCCTAGAACACACTTGGGCACCCTGAGTACACACTTCAGCACATCAACCATATATTTGCTCAGTTCAAGCACATCCTTGGGCACACGTAGCACTCTCTTGTCATTCTCTCCTACACTCTTGAACAGACCTAGCACAGTCGGGCACACTGATCACTCACTTTGTCACCTCTAGCATATACTGCACCCCCCCCCCCCCCCACCCCGAGTACATACGTGCCTTCAACTATCACACTCTTGGGCACCCTAGCCCATATTTGCTCACTCCTAGAAGACTCTCGGACACCTGTATCATATTCTTCTCATTCTCTAGCACACTCTTGGAAAGACCGATCACACTCTGGGCAAACCGATCACTCTCTTTGGCACCTCTAGTATACATTGGACTCCCCTTTCACACTCGTGTGCACCCCATCACACTCTTGGACATCACTGTCACACTATTGCCATCTCTGAGCACACACTTGGGCTGCCCTAGAACACTTTCGGGCACTCCATTACTCTCTTCGGTACTCCATGACATTTCTACTATCTCCTAGCGTACTCTGGGGCACCCCTAGTACACATTCTATTGAACAACACTAGCACAATCTGGGCACTCCTAGCACACACTTTCGTCTCCTAACACATACTTTGGAACACCTAACACACTCCAGGGACACTGTGCTGCCCCTAGGCCACATCCCATACACACTTGGGCACTCCCAGTACAGACTTGCCATCACCTATCACACTCTTGGTAACACCTAGTAACCTCTTGGGTACTGCTAGTACACTCTTGGGCACCGCCAATTCACTCTTGGGACCCCACCACACTCTGGGCACACGGAATACACATTTGGACACCGCTAGCCCACTGTTGGACCCACCGAGCACACTGTTTGGCGCCCCGTCGCAGTCTTGGATACCCATAGCAAAATCTGCACATCCCTAGCACACTATTGCCATCCACATTCACACAGTTGCTCACCTCCAACACACACTTGGTCACCCACTTCGTCACTATTGCCAACCCCTAGCACATGATTGACCACACGTAGCATTTTCATGGCGACATCCAGCATACACTTGCTCACTCCTAACACAGTCTTGGGCACTCTGAGCACACATTAGGCCAAACTAAGCTTCGTCACACATTGCACATTCTTCGGCACAGCAATCACACTCTGGACAAAACAAGCACAAATTTTGCAACCCTAGCCCCCACTTTGACTATTCTAGAACACACTTTGACACCCCAGCACCCTCGTGCCATCACCTAGCACATGATTGGTCACCCCAATCTCAGTCTGAGCACCCCATCACACACTTGGGAACCCCTTGAGCAATCTTAGGCACCACAACACATTCTAGGGCACCCCTAGCACACTATCACTATCTGGGCACATTAATCACTCTCTTTGACACCACTATCACATCCTTGTCATCCCCTATGACATTCTTGGCCTCACCTAGCACCCTCTTGATAGCCATCAGCAACTGTGGGCACACTGATCACTCTCTTTGGCACCGCGACAGCACATTGGATTCCCCATGCACACTTTTGTGCAACCCAGCACACTCTTGGACATGGCTTGCCATTCCGAGTACAATCTTCGACTCCCCCACCCCACAGTATTCTTCGACACCCTACACACTGTGGGCACCTCTAGTACACTCTTGGTGACCCCCAGAATGCACTTGCACAACCCTACCAGTCTCTTTCAGAATCCTAGAACATTCTGGGCACTACTATCACACGCTTGCCATCATTCCACACACTCTTGAGCAACTCTAGTATGCACTTGGCCAGCCCTAGTACACTCTTGTGTACCAACAGCACACTCGTGCGTACCTCTACCACACTTCTGTGCAATCCTCTGCACTTTCTTAGCACCTAGCACAATTTGGGCTCTCCTATCACACTTTTGGGAAAACTAGCCCACTCCTGGGCACCCCTCGCAGTCACTTGGGCACACTAACACACACTTGCCATTCCTAGCACATGTTTGGTCACACCTATCACTCTCTTGCCCTCTCCTAGAAAAGTCCTGGGCACGCCTAGCACATATTTGTCATGCCTATCTAATACTTGGTCACCCCAAGCGCACACGTGTATACCTATAACGATCTTGGGCACCCGTAGCAGGCACTTAGTCACCCCAGCACACAATTGGTCACTCCTAGCATATACTGTGCAGGCCTATCACACTCTTACTCATCCCAGCACACTCTTGGACTAGTAAACCACTAACCATCCCCGAGTACACTCTATGGCACCCCTCGTACACTCTTGGGCACACCTATAACATTTTGGGCACGGCAAGCACACATTTGGGCAAACCTAGCCCCGTCTTGGGGACCGCTATCACACACTTGGACACCCCCATTATACTCTTGAATAACCTGAGCACCATCTGGGTACTCCAGCGCACACTTGCCATCACTTATGGCAGACTTGGGAACACTTAACCCAATTTGGGCACAACGAGCACCTGCTTGGACACCTCTATCACACACATTGGCAAGAGTTGAACACTTTTGGGCACCCCGTCACACTATTGGACACATTATTCACACTCTTACCATCCCCTCGCACACTCTTGTGTGCAACTGGAATGCTCTTGGGCATGCTGAGCACACACCTGCCTACTCTGAACACACGTTTGGGTCCAGGTATCACCCTCTTGTCATTCTCTATCACATACCCTTGAACAAGCCTCGCCAACTCTGGGCACACTGATCACTCTCTTTGGCTTTCTGGCACACACTGGTCTCTCCGAGCACACTCTTATGCACACTATCACACACTTGGACACCATCGGCACACTTTTCCATCCCTGAGTATGCTCTTTGGCACACTATCACACTCTAGTTACCCCAATTACACTCATAGTTACCCCTAGTACACACTTGGGCAAACCGAGAACATTTTGAGCACTCTGAGCACGCACTTGCCATCACCTAGTACATTCTTCAGCAACACCAGTACATTCTTGGGCATGCTGAAACACTCTTGGCCACCTCTTCCACACAATTCGGCACACCTCTCACTCTCATGGGCATACATAGCACACTTTGGGCACTCCAAATACTATTTTGGGCAACCAACCCACTCTAAGCACCTCTAGCAGAGACTTGCCTTTACCTAGCACGCTCTTGGCCATCCTAGTACACTGTAGGACACCAGTGGCACGCTCTTGCTAAACCCAAGTATGCTCGTGGTCACGGCAGAACACTCTTCAGCACCCCGACACACACTTGGGCAAGCATTTTGCATGCTTGGGCACCCCACATATACTCTTGGGCACCTCCATCATGTACCCGGGCACAAAAAATACCCTCTTGGGCAAGACTAGAACATGTTGGCCACCCCTAGCACATACTTCTCATCCTCTGCCACACTCTTGGGCAAACCTAGCATTCATTTTCTCACACCCAGCACACTCTTGAGGACCCATAGCACGCTCTTGTCATTCTCTATCACACTCTTGGACAGAGCTAGCACACACTGATCACTCTCTTTGGCGCGCCAAGCTGGTATCTTACCCCCTGGCACATACTTGCTTTCACCTTGCACTCTCTTGAGCAACCCTGATAAACACCTAGATACCCCTGGTACACTCGTGGGCACATCCCTCACACATTTAGTCACGCCTATCACACATTTTCTAACTAGTAGCACACTCTCTGTTACCTGTAGCGACACTTCTCATTTTCTTGCACACTCTTGGACAAACCTATCGCAATCTGGGCAAACTGATCACTCTCTGTGGCACATCTATCACACACTGGGCGCCCCTAACACAAACGTGTGCACCCAATCACATTCTTGAACACCACTTTCAATCTGTTGCCATCCCTGAGTACCCTCTGGGTAACCCAAGTACACTCTTGGGCATAGCTTGTATACTCTTTGGCTGCCCCATTACACACTTGGGCATACCTACCAAACTCTTCAGCAACCCTAGAACATTCTGGTCACTAATGGCACACACTTGCCATCACCGAGTACACTTTCATGCACTCCTAGTACTCTCTAGACTACACCCATTACACCCTTTGGCAACATTTCCACACTCCTCGGCAGGCCTAGGACCTGTTTGGCCTTATCTATCATACTCTATGCACTCCGATGACACATTTAGGCAAACTCGCCGTCTCTTGAGCACCATGAGCAAATACTTTAATACCCGAGTGCACACTTGCCATCCACTAGCACATGTTTAATCACCTCTAGCACAGTCTTGATCACCCCTAGCACACACTTACTCACTTGTACCACACACTTGGGCAGGCGTAGAACACTCTTGTCATTGTAATGCACACTCTTAGACAGCCCTATCACTCACTCACCGTTAGTACGCTCTTGGTCACCCAATCACTCGCTTGAACAAACTTAGCACAATTTATGTATCCCTAGCACACACTTTCCTTCACCTATCACACACTTGGTCACACCTAATACATTCTGGGCACACCGAACTCTCCCTTGGACACCTCTAGCAGAAACTTGGGCAGATGTAGAATGTTTTTTGGGTGCTCCATCACACTCTTGGACACCCCTATTACACTCTTGCCATCTACTAGCACACACTTCTTCATCCCTTCACACTCTACGTACACTGACCGCACCCTTTCGCACCTCTAGAATACACTGGGTACCACTATCACAAAGTTGTGCAGCCCAGCACACACTTGGATACTGCTAGCGCACGTTTGGGCAACCCTAGCACATTTTCAGCACTCTGAGAAAACACTTGCCATCAACTAGCAGATTCTTGGGCGCCCCTACCATACTCTTGGAATACCAAGCACCCCTCTTGCCCACATCTAGCACTCACTCGGGAATCCCTTGAATACTTTCAGGCACCCCATCACTCTAATGGACACACCTATTACAAACTTACTCATTCCAAGCACACTCTTGCACACCTGTAGTACACTCTTGTCATTCTCCAGCACACACCCTGGACAACCCTCGCACACTCTGGGCACACTGAACATTGTCTGTTTTCTTCTCTAGAACACACTGGGCACTCCTATCACACTCTTGTGCACCTCAGTACCCACATGGACACTACTGGCACACCCTTGCCGTCTTCAAGAACACTCTTGGACACTGCTGTCACACACTCTGCGCACCCCGATGACATGCCTAGTCCACTGTTGGGCATCGCCAGCACACACTTGGTCACCCCTACTGCACTCTTGAGCATCCCTAGAACATTTTGAGCACTCCTGGCACGCACTTGCCATCACCTAATACAGACTTGGGCACTCCTAGTACACTCTTCGGCACCCCCATTACACTTGTGGTCACTATTATCGCACACATGAATGCCCCTATCACTTTCTTTTGCACACCTATCACGCTCTGGGCAACACAAACACACATTTGGGCAAGGTTGTCTACTCTTGGCCCTCAAATCAGACACTTGTCATCACCAAGCACACATTGGGCTCCACAGCACGTACTGGGCTCCCCTAGCTCACTCTTTTGCACACCAGCATACGCTTGGACACCACTCGCACACTCTTTCCAACCCCACGTTTACTCTTGGACACAACTGAAAACACTTCGGTACCGCTATGACACTGTGGGTACCAAAAGTGCACGCTTGGGCACTCCTACTACAAACTTGGGCACATGCAGTGCCAGCCTGGGCACTGATAATAAATTCTTGGACAAACCTAGAACATTCTAGGCACTCCGAGTGCACACTTATCATCATCTATCACACCCTTGGGCACACATAGTGCACTCTTGGATAGCCACAGTACACACTTGGGCACCCCAGTGCTCACTTGGCCCATCACTCCCTTTGCACCTCTACCCCGCACGTGTGCAGTTCGAGCACCTTCTTGGGCATACCTATCACACTCTGGGTACTCCGACCATTCATGTGGGCAAACTAGACAACTCTTGGTCAGCCCTAGCAGTCTTTTAGACACCCTAGCTCATACTTGCCATCCCCGGGCACATGTTTCTTTACCTCTAGCACAGTTTAGGACACTCCCAGGAAACACTTGCTCACTCCTAGCACATGCTTGGGCATACGTAGAACAGTCTTGTCATTCTCTTGCACTCACCTGGACAGTTGTAGCACACTCTGGACATAATTAATACACTCTTGGGCACCCCTATCACTCAACTTAACAACCCTTGTACAATTTGTTCACTCCAATCACATACTTGCCTTCATCTAGCACACACTTAGGCATGCCTATCGCACTCTGGGCACAGAGATCACCCACTTGGCCACCTCCAGCATACAATTGGTACACCAAGAGCACTAATGAGCACCCCAGCACTCCGTTGCACATACCTACCACACTCTTGCCCTCCCCTAGCACACTCCTGGGCACACCTAGAACACTCTAGGCCACCCCAAGTATGCTCGTGGGCACCCCTAGCCCACACTTGCTCGCTTCTAGCAAACTCTCGGGCACCTGTAGCACATTATTGTCATCCTCTATTACACTCTGGACACACTGATCAGTCTCTTTGGCACCACCAGCACTCTCTGGACTACTCTGGCACATTTCTGTGGACCCATCACACTCTTCGACACAACTGGCACACACTTGCCATCTATGAATATGGTCTTGGGCAGACCAGAACATTATTTGTCCCCCTAATCACTATCTGGTCACCCCTATCACACTCTTGGGAAACCGCAGAACATTTGGACACTCCTATCACCCACTAGCCATCATCTGGTACACTCTTTGGCACCCCTAGTACAGTCTTGGGCATACCTGGGACACTCTTGAGCACCTGTAGCACATACTTGCTTAATGCCAGCACACTCCTGGTTACCTTTATCATACACTCATCATTCTATAGCACACTCTTGGACATTCCTATCACGCTCTCGGCTCACTGAGCACACTCTTTGACGCATCTATTGCACTCCAGGCACCCCTATGACACCCTGGGCACCCCGATTACATTCTGGGCACATCTAATACACTTTGGGCAACCCAGGGCACTCTTCAGCATCCATAGCACTCACTTGTACAACGCTAGCACAATGTGGACACATCGAGCACACACTTGCCTTCACCTAGCAGACACTTGGGCAACTCACTGGGCAAACTGAGCACCCCCAAAACACAGTGGGCGCTTCATTCTCTTGGACACCCTATATCACGCTTGCCATCTCCAATCACACTCTTGGGCACACTTAGAAAACACATGAACAACCCTCTGACAGTCTGGGAACACTAAGCATACTCTTTGGCACCTCTGCCGTACATTGGGTACCCCGATCACACCTTTGTGCACCCCACCACACTCTTGGGGACCACGGCAATCCTTTCTTAGACTTGGACATAACTAGCATACTGCCATCCCCTAGCATATTCTTGGGCACACATGGCTCATTGGGCAAACCAAACACAATCTGGGTACAACCAGGAATTGTTTGGGCAACCCTAGACGCACTTTGTCACCCCGATCACACTCTTAGATAACCTCGCAAACTCCAACCATCCCCTGGCACATGTATGGCCATCCCTATCACACTTTGAGCACCCCAAGTGCACACCTGGGCATCCCTATCACACATTTGGGCACCGCTATCACACATATGTGCATCCCTAGTACACGTTTGTGCACAGCCATTAAACTCTTGGGCACATCATCACTCTGTTCGACACATCTATTGCCATCCCCTAGCGCATTCTTGGGTGCACCGACTACACACTTGGGCATATCTAGAACATTCTTTGGCACACCTAGAACGCTCTTAACCACACCTAGAACATTCTTTGGCACACCTAAAATGCCCTTGGGCACACCTGGAACACTCTTGGGCACCCCTTGAAAGCTCTTGGAAGGCACTAGCACACTTTTACCATCTCCGAGGACACTCTTGGGTACCTGCTAACACTCTTCAGCACCCTTTCACACTATGGGAACCCTAATTGCTCTCCAGCACATCACTCGTGCACCTTTTGGGCACCACTATCACAGACTTGGGGACATCTATAACCTTCTTGATCACACCAGCACTATCTGGGCACGCCAATCACACATTTGGGTAAACTAGCCCACACTTGGGCAATCCTAGCAGACACTTGAACACACTAGCATACACTTGCCACCCCCTAGCACATGGTTGGTCACCTGTATCACACTCTTGGGTACCCCAGAACTATTTTGGGCATCCCCAGATTTCTCTTGGACACATCCAGTACACTCTTGCCATCTCTAGCACACTCTTGAGCACACCTAGAACACACTTGGACACCTCTAGCGTGTTCATGGTCACCCCTGGCATGCTCTTGGCACCCTATCACACCCTGGGTAGTCTGAGCACACATTTGGAAAAAACAGCACACTGTCAGCCACACCTAACAGATACTTGGACACCCTCGTACACACTTGCCATCTGCCATCCCCTAGCATACATTTGCTCACTCCTAGTATACTCTTGGACACCTGTATCACACTCTTGTCATTTTCTAGCACACACTCTTAGACAACCTGATCACACTCTGGACACACTGAACAATCTCTTTGGCAGCTCTAGCATACACTAGGCTTCTCTATCGCAATCTTGTGCAACTGGCACACCCTTGGATTCCACTGTTGCCATCCCCAAGTATGCTCTTGGTCACACAACACTCTTTGGCAACCTATCATATTCTGGGCACGCCTAAGCACACTCTTTGGCACACCTAGTACACTTCAGGGAACCTCAACACATAGTTGGCTACCGCTAACACACTCTTAGGAAACCCACAATTTTCTGCACCCTTCAATCACACACAAAGGAAGATGGTTGTGGTTGTTGCAGGTTAATCCTCTGAGCTCCAGGACATCACAGCAGGAGTTCCTCAGGGTAGTGTCCTCGGCCCAACCATCCTCAGCTGCTAGATCAATGACCTTCCTTCAATCATTAGGTCAGGAATGGGGATGTTCGCTGATGATTGCACAATGTTCAGTACCATTCACAACTCCTCAGATACTGAAGCAGTCCGTGTAGAAATGCAGCAAGACCTGGACAATATCCAGGTCTTGGCTGATAAGTGGAAAGTAACATTCGTTCCACACAAGTGCCAGGCAATGACCATTTCCAACAAAAGAGAATCTAAACATCTCCCCTTGACATTCAATGCCATTGCCATCGATGAATCCCCCACTAACAACAACCTAGGGGCTACCATTGACACTAAACTGAATTGGAGTAGCCATATAAATACCGTGGATAAAAGAGCTGGTCAGAGGCTGGGGATCCTGTGGAAAGTAACTCATCTCTTGCCTCCCCAAAGCCTGTCCACCATCTACAAGGCACAAGTCAGGAGTGTGATGGAATACATTCCACTTGCCTAAATAGATGCAGCTCCAACAACACTCAAGAAGCTCGACACCATTCAGGACAAAGCAGGCCGCTTGATTGGCCCCATCCACAAGCATCCCTCCATCACCGACGCACAGTGGCAGGAGTGTGTACCATCTATAAGATGCACGGCAGCAATGCACAACGTCTCCTTAGGCAGCACCATCCAAACCCGCGACCTCTACCAACTGGAAGGACAAGTGCAGCAAATGCATCGGAATTCCACCCAGAGCAAATTCCCTCCAAGTCACACACCATCCTGACTTGAAACGATATCTCTGTCCCTTCACTGTAGCTCGGTCAAAATCCTGGAACTCCCTTCCTAACAGCACTTGAGTGTACCTACCCCACATGGACTGCAGTGGTTCAAAAAGGCAGCTCACCACCATCTTCTCAAGGGCAATTAGGGATGGGCAATAAATGGCAGCCTAGCCACCGCCGCCCAAATCCCATTAATGAATTTAAAAAAAATTGACTTGCCATCAACTACTACACTCTTGCGCACCACTATCACATTCTTGGGCACCCCAGCACCTTCTTTGGCACACCTATTACACTCTGGGCACTCAAAGCGCTATTTGGACAAATGAGACCACTCTTGGGCTGCTCAATCAGACACCTGGACACTCCAGCACACCTTCATCATCCCCTACCACATGTTTGTCTCTCCTAGCACACACCTGGGCACTCTAGCGCACACTTGCTCACTGCTAGCACACTCTTGGGCACCCACTTGTCATTCTGTAAAACACTCTTGGGCAGACCGAGCACATTCAGGGCTATTTGAGCGCGCTCTTTCCGCACATCCATGACAGTCTGGGACCCTCTAGCAGACTCCTATTTACCCCATCACACTCTTGGACATCACTCACACACTCTTACCATCCCTGAGTACACTCTTGGGCACACCATCACAAACTTCAGCATCTCTGCCACATACTGTGGCAACCCCAGCACATTCTGGGCATTCCGAGCATTCAGTTGTCATCGCCTATCACGCTCTTGGGCACACCTAGAACACACTTGCTCACCCCTAGCATGCTGTTTAGAAGCCCAGCAACACACTTGACCACCACCTCACTCTCATCACACTCTTGGGCACCTGTATCACACTCTTGTCATTCTCTAGCACACGGTTGGACAGACGTAGCACAATTAGGGCACACTGAGCACTCTCTTCGTCACTTCAATTACACACTGGGCTTCACTGGCACACTCTTCTGCAACCCATAACTCTCTGACGCGCTCTTGACATCCCCAAGTATATGCTTGGGAAACCCAGAACACACTTCATCACCCTTATCACGCTCTGGACACTCGAAGCGCACCCTTTGGCATGCCTAATAAACTCTTGGTCACCCCCATCACATTCTTGGGCACCACCACCACACTCTTTTCCATCCCTACCACCATCTTGGGCACTCCGAACACACATTTTGGCAAACTGGCCCCTCTGGTTCACACCTAGCAAACACATGGATACCCTCTCACACACCTGCCATTGCTTAGCACATGTTTGGTCCCGCCTAGCACTGGATTTGGCACCCCTATCTCAGTCCTGGTCATTCCTAGCGCACACTAAGGCACCTCCATCAAACTTTTGGGCGCCTCTAGCATTTACTTGGGCACCGGTATCACACGCTTGCTCACTCCTAGCACATCTAGAGATCATACTTTTCATTCTCTAGCACACTATTGGACAACCCTAACAATCTGGGCACACTGAGCACATTCTTTGGCACCTCTATTACACATTGGGCTACCCGAGCACAATCTTGTGAACCCTATCAAAATCTTGGACACCACTGGTGCACTATTGCCCTGTTCCAGTCCAGTCTTCGGCACCCCTATTACACTCTGGGGAGCCCAAGTGCCGTCTTGCGCACCCCTAAGCCACACTTAGGCAAACCTAGAACATTATGGTCACTCTTAGCATAGCCTCGCTATCAATTATCACACTCTTGGGCAGACCAAGTACACTCTCAGGCAGCTCTAGTAGACTTTAGGGCACCCTACCACACTCTTGGGCACCACTATCACGTACATAGGACCTTCCTGGGCATTCCTACCACTCTCTGGGAACCCCTATCACTCCTTTAGTCAAACTAGCCCCCTCTTGGTCACCCCTGACAGACATCCGTGCACACACTTTCCATCCCCGATCACATGTTTGCTCACACCTATCACAGTCTTGGGCAACCGTATCACAAACCTGCTCATTCCGAGCATACTCTTGGACAGATCTATCACATTTTAGGCACACCTAGAACACGTTTGGGCACACTTATCACGCACTTCTGTCCACATAGCACACTTTGGACACGCTGATCACACTCATTGGCATCACTCGTATACACCAGGCACACCTATTACACTTTCGTGCACCCTAGCACACTCTTGGATACCACTAGCACCCGCTTGGGCAAACCTATCACAGTCAGGACACTCCTATCACACACTTGCCATCACCCAGCACACTCTTGAAGTTGTTCACTTTGATCATAAATATAGAAAAGCAGAATATTTTCAAAAGGTGTGAAACTTGCAAGTGTTGACGTTCAGAGAGACTGGGGATACTGGAACGAGAAACACACAAAGTCAACATGCAGATGCAACAGGCTATTAGGAAGGCAAATGGCATGGTGGCCTTTATAGCAAGGGGATTAGAGCAGAGGAATAAAAAAATCTTACATAAATTGTTCAGTGATTTGGTGAGACCGCATCTGGAACATTGTGTGCAGATTTGGTCTCCAGATGTCAGAAAGGATATACTTGCACTGGAGGCAGTGCAGTGAAGATGTACTAGATTGGCCCCTGCGATGAAGGGTTTGTCCTCTGATGAGAGGCTGAGTAAATTGGGCCTATATTTTCCGGAGGTTTGAAGAATTAGAGGCGATCTCATTGAGCCATACAATATTCTAAAAGGTCTTGATAGGGTAGATACTTAGAGATTGTTCCCACTGGTCGGGGAATCTAGAACACAGGGACACAGTCTCAGGATAAGGCGTCAATCATTCCAGACTGAGGTGAGGAGAAATAACTTCACTTAAAGGGTTGTGAATCTTTGGAATTCTTTACCCCAGTGGGTTGTGGATGCTCCATCGTTGAATACATTTAAGGCTCAGACAGACAGATTTTTGGTCTTGCAGGCATCAAAGGATATGGGGAGCAGGCAGGAAAATGGAATTGAAGCCAACATCAGCCATGATAGTATTGAATGGTGGAGCAGGTTCGATGGACCATCTGGCCTACTTCTGCTCCTATTTATTGTGTTTCTGTGTTCTTGGGCACTCTAGCACTCAGAGGACACTCGTTGGCACCGCTAGCATACACTCAAACATCCGGGCACACATTTTCCATCTCTTAGCACATGCTTGAGCACAACGATCACATGTTTGGACACTCCTATCACACACTTGCTCTGTTTTAGCAAACACTTGGGCACCCTTATCACACACTTGTAATTCTCTAGCACCCTCTTGGACAGAACTAGCACATTCTGGGCACACTGATCATTCTCTTTGGCACATCTAGCATGCACTGGGCTCCGCTTGCAAACTCTTGTGTATCACATCACAGTCTTGGACACCACTGGCACCCACTTGCCATCCCCAAGCGCCTTTTGACGACCCCAGCTATGCTCTTCGGAAACCTTAGTGCATTGTGGGCACTCCTATCACTCATTTGCCATCACCTAGCACACGCTTGTGGACCCGGAGCATACTCTTGGGCACTCTCAACACACACTTACTCACTCCTATCACAGACTTGGGCATTCTTAGAGCAATCTTGCTCCCCCATCACACTCTTCTTCACACCTATCACACTCTGGGCACACTGATTACACTCAAAGGCACGTCTAGAATACTTTGGGCACCTCTATCAAACTTTTGTGCACCACAGCACACACTTGAACACCACTATCACATGCTTGGGCAACCCTAGAACATTCTGGGCCCTCCTAGCACACACTTGCCATCACCTAGTACATTTTTGGGCACCCCTGGTGCACTCTTGGGCACCACTATCACATATTTGTCCACTCCGAACACATAATTGCTCACTCCTATCACACTCTCAGGCACCAGTAGCACACTCTTGTCACTCTCTAGCACACTTGTACATCCTTATCACACTCTGGGCTAACTGCTCACTCTCTTTTGCAGCTCCATCAAACACTGAGCTCCCCTCGCACGCTCTTGTTAACACCATCTCACTCTTGGATACCACTATCACACTCTTACCATGCTCGAGTTCTCTCTTGGCAACTCCAGAACTCTCTTTAGCACTCCTGGCCTACTCTTGAAACCCAAACACACTCTTGGGCACACTAGTATACTCCTGGGTTGCCCCATTAAACACTTGGGTACCCCTAGCACACACTTGAGCAACTCTAGAACATTCTGGTCACTCCTAGCACACACTTGCTATCACCTAGTACACTCTGGGGAACCCCGAGTACACTCTTGGGCACCCCCAGCAGACTGTTGGGCACCACGGCCACACTCTTGTGCAGACCAAGCACAGTTGTGGGCACAGCTATCACAGTCTGGGCGCTCCAAGCACTCATTTGGTTAAAATAGCCCGATCTTGAGCATTTCTACCGGACTCTTGAACTAGCACACTCTTGCAACCCCCCAGCACATATTTGGTCACACCTACCACACTCTGGGCACCGCTGGCGCACTCTTGACCAGCTCTATCACCCTCTTGGGCACCTCTATTACACACTTCAACAACCCTACCACAATCTGGGCACCAGTAGCACGCACTTGCCTTCACCTAGCACAAGTTTGGACATACCTAACGCAAACTGGGCACACCGAGAACATCCTTGAGAACCTCAAGCACGCACTTGGACACCCATAGAACACGTTTGAATGCTCCATTATACTCCTGGAAACCCCTATAACATTCTCGCCATCTCTTAGCACACGGTTGGGCACCCTTAGAACACGTTGTCACACCGATCACACTATTCTGCACCCCTATTACACTCTGTGCACACTGAACACACTCTTTGGCACCCTGTAGCAAACACTGGGCACCCATAGCACATTTTTTCTACCCCAGCACACTCATAGCACCCACATCACATGCTTGGGCAGCCCTAGAAAAATCTGCGTGCTCCGGGTACACACTTGCCATCATCTATGACACACTTGGGCACCTCGAAGACACACCTTTTTCATCTTTGCCCACGGTCGGGCACCCCTAAAACGCTGCTGCCATCCCCAAGCTCATTCTCATGCACCCATAGCACATTCTTGGGCACAACAATCACATTCGGCACACAACAAGCAAACATTTGGGCATCAATAGCCAAACCTTGGATATCCTAGCGCAGTCCTGCCATTCCCTCTCACCTGTTTGGTTACCCCTATCACACGCTGTGCAGAAATAGCACAGACTTGGCACCTCTAGTTCACTCTTGGGTCTGCCTACCACTTCCTCGGGCACACTAGCATACTCTGGGCACCCTTAGTACACTCTTGGGCACTTTTTTCACACATTTGTGCACACCTAATACACATTTGAACAACCCTAGCACAATCTGTGTACTCCTAGCACATACTTGTTATCACTTCTCACACACTTGGACACCCCTGCAACTCTCTGGGCACACTGAGTACCCCCTTGGCCACATCTATCACACACCTGTGCATCACTAGAACATTTTTGGGCACCCCAGCACTCTCTTGGAAAAAATCCATCATTCGCTTGTGCACATGCAAAACCCTGTTGGGCACACCTACAACACTTTTGGTCACCCCTTGCATGCTCTTGGGCGCCGCTAGCGCACACTTGCTCACTCCTAGTACACTCTTGAGCATGTCATTCCCCAACACACTTTGGCCACACTGAGACCTCTCTTTGTCATCTACAGCAAATATGGGACTCCCCTAGCATGCTTTTGTGCAACCCATCACACTCTTGGTCATTATTGGCACATCAGTGCCATCCCCATTACACTCTTGGGCATCCCAGAATAATCTTCGGCACATCAACACACTCTGGGCAGCTCTAGTACACTGACGCATCCCCAGCACACACTTGAGACACCATAACACCCTCTTGGGCAGGACCAGCGCAAAGTGGGCACACCTGGAACACACTTGCCATTACCTAGCACACTCTTGGACAACCCTCATATGCCCTTGGGCACCCCAGCTGCACTCTTGTGTACCCCGGTCACACACTTGGACACCTGTTCCACACACTTGGGCAATCTTAGCATCTTCTTGGGTACACCGTTCTCACTCTGAGCATTCCAAGCACATATTTGGGTAAACCAGCGCACTCTTAGGCACCCCTAGCAGAAAGTTGAACAGCCTAGCACACACTTGCCATCCCCAAGCAAATGTTTGGCCACCCCTATCATACTCTTGCCATCTTCTAGAACAGTCTTGGGCACACCTATCATTCTCTTCTGCACCCGTCACACTCTTGGCCACCACTAGCAAACACCTGCCATCCTCGAGTACACACTTCAGCACCCCATCACACTCTTGGGCAAACCTAGCACACTCCTCTGTACTCCTACCGCGCACTTGGATCTCTGACCACACTACTCCCATCCACTAGCACATGTTTGGCCACACCTAGAACACTCTTGGGCACCCCTTGAACTCACTGTGTGCATCCCTAGTACACTCTTGGTTACCAACAGGACACACTTCTGCAGCCCTTGCACATGCTTGGGCAGCACGAGCAAACTGCTGCCATCCCCGAGCTCACACTTGGTCATCGCTGTCAGGCTCTTGGGCACTGTTGGCACACTTTTCTTCACCCGTGTCACACTTTGGTCACCCCTAGCGCATACATATGCGCCTAGAATGCTCTTGGGCACCCCATCACACACTTGGGCATCGGTAGCGCACATTTGTCATTCTCTAGCAAACTCTATGGCAAACCTAGCACACTGTAGTCACACTGAGCACACACTTTGGCAACTCTGGCATGCATTGATCACTCCAAGCACACTATTGTCCACACCAACATACACTTGGGCACCACTAGCAAACGCTTGTCTTCACTAGAACATTTGGGCACCCCAGAACATCTTCGGCATGCCTATAACGCGCTTGGGCACAACAAAGAAATATTTGGGCATCCCTAGCCCAGTCTGGTGAACCCCTATCACACTTGGACGCTCTATCATACTCTTGCCATCCCCTAACACATGCTTGTCCACAGCCAGCACACTCTGGGCATTCCTAACACACTCCTGGGCACCCCTAGTAAACTCTTGGCCACCCCTAGCATACACTTGGTCACACCTGGCATACTCTGCGCATCCCTACTCTACACTTCGACAGCCGAGCACAATCTAAACATTCCTAGCACACACGTGCCATCACTCAGCACACTCAGAGCACCGTAGGACACACTTCTCAAACCATGTTACATGCTTGAGAGCTCCTATCACTTGCTGCCATCCCCTGGCACACTCTTGGGCACACGTGCACCTATGTGTTTAGCAAGCCTACATTTGGGCAACCTTAGACCAGTCTGGGCATTCTTAGCACACACTTGGGCTCACCAGTACACTCATGGTCATCCTTAGGACACACTTGGACAATCATAGCACACACTTAGAGAACCCTAGCACATTATTCAACACCCCGAGGACACACCTCTGCAACTTTGCACATGCTTTGGCACCCCTATTACACTGCTGCCATCCAGTAGCTGACTCTTGGGCAATCTTATCATGCTTGGGCAGAACCAGCACAGTAAGGGCAAAACAAGGACACATTTAGGCAACCTTCGCCCATTCGTCGTCACCCCTGGCACAGATTTCACATCCTAGCACACTCCTACTAATCTCTATCACATGTTTGGACACCCATGTAACACTCTGGTCACACCTATCACACATCTGGGAAAGCCTATCACACACCTGTGCACCTCGGCCACACTCTGGGCAGTCCTAGTGCACTCCTGTGCCACTCTATTACACTCTTGGGCACACCTAGCATACACTTGTGCACACCAGGATACTCTTGGACACCACTAGCAAACTCTCGCCATCGCCCAGTGCACCGTTGGACACCGCAGAACACTCTTTGGATGCACCTATTATACACGTGCTCACACCAAGCACACATTTGGAAAAACCTAGCCCAGTCTTGGGCAGCCCTAGTGCACACTTGGGCACCCGAGCACACATTTGCCATGCCTTAGCATATATTTGGCCACACCGAGTACACACTCAGGCATCTCCATCACACTCTGCGCACATCTCGTAAACACTTGGACAACCCGAGCACAATATTGGCATGCACCATCACCTACTACACACTTGGGCACCTTTGGATACTCTCTGCAATCCTTGCACAAGTTTGGACACCCCTAGCAAATGCTGTCATCCACTAGCATGCTCTTTGTCACCCCGATCAGTTTCTTGGCCACACAAACACACTATGGGCACAACAGGTACACATTTCGACAAACTTAACACACTCTTGGTCACCCCTAGCACACGCTTGACACCCTAGCACACCCCTGCCAAACTCAAGCACATGTTTGGGCATACCTATCACACTCTGGGCACTCCATCACACACCTGAACACCCCTAGTACACTCTGAGCTACCCTATCACGTCCTTGGGTACCTCTAGTGCATTATGGGCACTCCGCTTTCCTCTTAGGTAGCTCTATAAAACTCTGGGCAACCCTAGCTCACTCTTGAACAATACTCGCACAATCTGGACACTCCTAGGTCACACTTGCCATCTCCTAATGCAGACTTGGACACACCTAACATACTCTAGGCACACAAAGGACAACACTTGGCCATTTGACACACACTTGGGCACCCCTAGAACACGTTTGGCCTCCCTACCACACTCTTGGACACACCTTTGACATTCTTGCCAACCCCTTGCACTCTCACCCCTATAACTGTGTAGGGCACACCTATAATCTCTTCCTCACACTTATCATACTCTGGACACCTCATGACACAGTTGGTCACCTCTATCACACACTTGGGTACACCTAGCATGCTCTTGGGACCGTTAGCACACACTTACTCACGCCGAGCACACACACGGGCATCTGTAGCACACTCTCTAGCACCTGCAGCACACTCTTGTCATTCTCTATCACACTCTTAGACAACCCTACCACAATCTAGGCATACTGAGCACTCTCTGTTGCACCCCCATCACCCATGGGTGCTCCTAGCACAATCATGTGCACCCCATCACACTCTTGGACGGCACTGGCACACTCTTGGCATCCCCATGTACACTCGTTGGTACCCTAGAACAGTCTTTGGCACACCTATCATACGCTGGACACCCCTAGCGCACTCTTGGGTCCCCCTTGTATACACTTGGGTATTCTCAGCACGCTCTTGGTAACCCCCCCGCCCCACCGCTACTACACTCTTGGGTACCCATATTACATTCTTGGGTTCAAGCGCACACTTGCGCTCACCTAACTCACTCTTGGTCATGCCCTAGTATGCAGTTGGGCACACCTAGTACACTCTTGGGCACCCAATTATACGCGTGGACACTAGTACAACTCTCTTAGGCACCCCTATCACTATCTGGCCACGTCAAGCACACATTTGGGCACCCCTAGCCAACTCTTGAACATACCTATCACAAACTTGCGCACCCGTGGTACACTCCTGGGTACCCCATCACACTCTTGGTGAACCTTATCACACACTTGGACACCCCTACCACATTCCCGGCACCCCTATCACACAGTTTCCATCACCTAGCACACACTTCTGCACCCGCAGTACACTCTTGGGCACACACAGCACATGCGTGGGCACCACTATCACACTCTTGGGCACACTTATCAACCTCTGGGCATACCGAGCACCCATTTGGGCACCCTTGCCCCACTCTTGGCGACACCTGATGCACTCCTTGAAATCCTGGGACACCCTTCTGCATCCCTAGCACCTGCTTGGGCAACCTTCTTACACTGCTGCCATCCTCCATCTCACTGTTGGGCACACATGGCACTTTCTTGGGCGCAGCAAACACACTCTGGGCACAATTGGAAATGTGGGCAACCCTAGCCCTCTCTTTGGCACCCTTAGTACAAACATGGAAACCCAAGCACACTTCTGCCATTACCTAACACATGTTTGTTCACAGCTATCACACTCTGACCACCTCTATCACAGACTTGGACACACCTTGCAAACTCTTGGGCAACACTAGTACTCTCTTATTGACCCCTATCTCTCTTTTTCACTCCTAGTACATATTTGAACAACCCTAGTACAACCTGTACACTACACAGTGGCGCAGTGGTTAGCACCGCAGCCTCACAGCTCCAGCGACCCGAGTTCAATTCTGGGTACTGCCTGTGTGGAGTTTGCAAGTTCTCCCTGTGTCTGCGTGGGTTTCCTCCGGGTGTTACGGTTTCCTCCCACATGCCAAAGACTTGCAGGTTGATAGGTAAATTGGCTATTATAAATTGCCCCTAGTATAGGTAGGTGGTAGGGAAATATAGGGACAGGTGGGGATGTGTAGGAATATGGAATTAGTGTAGGATTAGTATAAATGGGTGGTTGATGGTCAGCACAGACTCAGTGGGCCAAAGGGCCTGTTTCAGTGCTGTATCACTAAACTAAACTAAACTACTAGCACACACCTGCCATCGCCTAGCACACACTTGGACATCCCTCCTACACACTGGGGTCACCAATCACCCTCTTGTACACACCTATCACACTCTTGCCATCCCCTAGCACACAATTGGTCTCCCCTAAAACACTCTTGGGCACACCTAGAACGCTCTTGGAAACATCTAGCAAACACACTCTTGGACAACCCTAATACACTGTGTGAACAATGATCACTTTCTCTGTCAACTCTATCACATAGTGGGCTACCCTATCACACTGCTGTTCACCCCATCATACACTTGGCCATTACTGGCACTCTCTTGCCATCGCCGAGTGCACCCTTGGGCACCCCACAACACTCCCCAGCACACAACACACTCTGTTAACACCAAGCGCACACTTGCACACTCTTAGTATACTCCTGGACGCATCTAGGCCACACTTCACCATCCTCATCACACTCTTGGGGCACCATAGAACATTCTGGGCACTTGAACACTCATGTACGATCACCTAGTAAAGACTTGGGCAGCCCTAGCACATGACTGGTCACCCCTAGTACGCTTTTGAGTACTCCCATGACACCCTTGGGCAGCCCAGCACACACTTGACATCCCCTGGCTCTTGTTTGGTCACCCATATCATACTCTTGGATACCACTGGCAAACTCATGCCATCCCCGAATACATTCTTGGGCACGCCAGAGCACTCTTTGGCAACTTATCACTCTCTGAGCACCAAGACTGCCCTCTTGGGATCCCTATCACACGATTGCCATTCTCTAGCTCACACTTGGGCAACCCAGCACATGCTTGGGCACACCTAACACGCTGTGGGCATACCAAGCACACACTTTGGCAAATTAGCCCACTATTGGGCACGGCTAGCATACACTTGGAAGTACTAGCACACTCCTGCCATTCCCTTGCACATGTTTAGGCACCCCTAGTACACTCTTACCATTCCCTGGCAGACATTGGTTACCAGCAGAACACACTTGGGAACACCTAACACTCCCCTGGGAGCACCTATCATGCTCTTGGGCTCCCCAGCACACTGTTGGCATCCCTTGCATACCCTGCACACCACTATCACACAGTTGTCATCGCCTATTACACACTTGGTTTACCCCAGCACATACTTTGGC
Source organism: Heterodontus francisci (assembly GCF_036365525.1). NCBI lineage: Eukaryota > Metazoa > Chordata > Chondrichthyes > Heterodontiformes > Heterodontidae > Heterodontus > Heterodontus francisci. Next base: position 8,484,772 of record NC_090380.1, on the reverse strand, counting down.
ACTGCTGGCAGACTCTTGCCGTCCCCTAGAACACTCTTGGGCACCCCGTGCATTCTCTTTGGCATACCTGTCATTCTCTTGGACACTTCTGACACACCTTTCCCTTCCCCTAAAACACACTTGGGAGCCCTAGTACACTCTTGCCTTCTGCTGTCGCACACTTCCGCACCACTCACACACACTCAGCACTCCTGATCATCTCTCAGGCACACCTTTTACACTCTTGACACCCCTATTACCCTCTTGAGCACCTGTTGCACAGTCTTACCATCTGCCAGTACACTCTTCCCTTCACTCAACACACTCCTGCCACCCCTATCACTCTCTTGGGCATCCCTAGCACATTCTTGTGCACCCCTATTGCACTCCTGGTCACCTCTATCAACCAGAGCACACTGTTGAGCATTCCTGGCACACACCAGGTCACAGCTAACATTGTCGTGGGGACCCCCTTGCACACTCTTTGGCACCCCTATTGCACTCCTGGTCACCTCTATCTAACTCCTGGGCACACTGAGCATGCGCTTGGGCAATTCCAGCACACACTTGAGCACATTGAGGACCCTCTTGCTGACACCAACCACACTCTTGGACAACCCTAGAACAATTTGGGCTCTCCGAGCACTCAATTAACATCACCTAGGATATTCTTGACACCCCTAGAACACACTTCTGTACCACTCCTACATGCTTCGGAACCCCTATTACGTTCCTGGGCACATCAAACAATTGGACGCCCTAGCACACTCCTGCCATCCCCTGGCACATTTTTGGTCACCCCCTAACATGTTCTTTGTCACCCTTATCACGCACCTGGTTATCACCTTATCACTCACTTGGACACCCAGCTGCCCTCGTGGGCACTCCTATTGCACTCTTGGCCAGTCTTAGCATACTCGGAGCATCCATAGTACACTCTTGGTTACCCTTAGCACAAAGTTGTGCACACGTAGTATGCACTTGTGATTCCTGAGCACGCTCTGGGCAGCTGTAGAATACACTTCGGAAAACGCTGTATGCACTGGGAATCCCTAGCAGTCTCTTGAGCCCCGCAGGACAATTTTGCCATCCCCATTAGTCTCTGTGCACCCCTAGTACGGTTATTGCTATTACCTCACACACACTTGACCACGCCTATCATGCATATAAGCGCCCCTGGTACACACTTGCCATCGCCTGGAACACTCTTGGGTATCTGTAGCTGACTCTTGTCATTCTCTATCACACATTGTTGGACAGCCCTAGCACACCCTTGTTCACCCCAGCACACTGTTGGACACCAGTGTCACACTCGTGCCATCTCTGCGCACATGCTTGAGCACCCCAGTCTAAACTTCAGCACCCTGCCACAATCTTTGGTAATCCCAGATCATTCTGGTCACTCATGGCACTCAGTTTCCATCACGTAGCACACACTTGAGCACGCCTACTACATTCATGGGCACCACTAGTACACTCTTGGTCACCCCAAAGACACACTTGGTCACCTCATACTTTCTCTCTCTCAGCACACTCTTGGGCACTTGTAGCACTCTCTTGTCATTCTCTAACATACTCTTGGACAAACATATCACACAGTTGGTCACCCCCATCTTACTCTTTGGAAACCCTATCACACACATGAGCACATCTAGAACCTTCTTGGGCTGACCTAGCACTCTCTGAGTTCTCTGAAAACACATTTGGGCAAACTAGCCCACGCTTGGGAACCCTAGCAGACACTTCAACACCCTAGCACACACTTGCCATCCCCTAGCATATGCTTGTCACCCCGACCACACTCTTGGGCACACCTTTCTTTCGCTTGCTCTTGCTGTAGCACATTCTTGGACAGCTCTGTGACCCTCTGGGCACACTGATCACTCTGTGGCACACTCCAGGTGGCACATCTATCGCCCACCGGGCATGCCATCACTCTCTGGGCACCCTTATTGCGCTCTTGGGCACCCCTATTACTCACATTAACAGCAATATCACAATCTGGGCACACCTATCACTCACATGTCTTCACCTAGCAGACACGTGGGCTCCCTTAATGCAGTCTGGGCGCACCGAACACCCACTTGGGCCCCTCTAGCAAACAGTTGGGCATCTCTAGAACAATTTGGAGCACTCTGTCACTCTCTTAGACAACGCTCTCATTCTTGCCATGTCCTATCACTCTTCTGGGTACACTCAGAACACTCTTGGGCACTCCTAGCGCACACAACGTCTGTCCAGCAGTGTGTTAGAGAATGACAAGAGTGCGCTACGGGTGTCTAGGAGAGTGCTAGGAGTGAGCAATTCAGTGATCACTGTGACCTATAGTGTACTAGGATGACCAATAGGGCTCTTAGGGTGACCCGAGTGTAATAGGAGTGCCGAAGAGTGTTCTGGGGTACCCAAAAATGTACTTGGGGATGGAAAGAATGTGCCAGTGGATTCCAAGAGTGTAACAGGGGTGCTCAGAGTGTTATAGGGGTACACAGTGTGAACTGGAGGTGCCAAAGACATTGCTCAATGTGTACAGATTGTGATAGATCTGTCCAGCAGTGTGTTCGAGAATGACAAGAGTGAGCTATGGCTGTCTAGGAGAGTGCTAGGAGTGAGCAAGTGTGTGCTCACTGTGCCCTAGAGTGTATCAGGGATGCCCAAGAGGGTGCTTAGTGTGACCAGCATGTAATAGGGGTGCATACACTCGAATATCGGAGCAAACACGTGCCATACTTGGGTGGCACAGTGGCGCAGTGGTTAGCACCGCAGCCTCATAGTTCCCGGGACCCCGGTTCGATTCTGGGTACTGCCTGTGTGGACTTTGCAAGTTCTACCTGTGTCTGCGTGGGTTTTTGCCGGGTGCTCTGGTTTCCTCCCACATCCAATGACTTGGAGGTGACACGTAAATTGGCCATTGTAAATTGCCCCTAGTGTAGGTAATTGATTGGGAATATGGGATGACTGTAGGGTTAGTAGAAATGGGTGTTTGTTGGTCGGCACAGGCTCGGTGGGCTGAAGGGCCTGTTTTGGTGCTGTATCTCTAAATAAAAATACCCTAGCACATGTTTGGTCACCCCTTTCACACACTTGCTCTCTCCCAGCAAACTCTTGGGCGCCCGTAGCACACACTTGTCGATTCTAGCACACTCTTTGGCATATCGAGCAAGCATCGAGTGCACTGCAGCACACCTTTGGACACCACTGTCACACACGTGCTATCCCCAAGCGTCTTTTGTGGACCCCAACTATGCTCTTGTGCAATCTTAGAACATTGTGGGCACTCCATCACACATTTACCATCACCTAGCATACTCTTGCGTACCCCTAGCATACTCTTGGGCACTCCCATCATGCACTTGCTCACTCCTATCACAGCCTTGGGCATTCTTGGAACACTGTTTGTCCCCCCTGTCCAGCACACTCTTCTTCACCCTACAACACTCTGGACACAATGAGCACGCTCATTGGCACCTTTAGCATACACTGGGCACACCTATCACACATTTGTGCACCACAGCACATTCTTGGACACCTCTTTCACATGCTTGCGCAAACTTAGAGCATTCTAGGCCCTCCTATCACACACTTGCCACCACCTAGTATATTTTTGGTCACTACTCATGCAATCTCGGGCAGCCCTAGTACACTCTTTGGCACCACTATCACATACTTGCCCGCTCCTAACATTCAATTGGTCACTCCTATCACACTCTCGGGCACCCGTAGCACACTCTTGTAATTCTCGAGCACACTCTTGGACAACCCTATCATACTTTGGGCAAGCTGCTCACAATCTTTGGCACATCTGTCACACACTGAGCTCTCCTTGCACACTCTTGTTCTTACCATCACACTCTTGGACACCACTATCACACTCGAGCCATCCTCGAGCTCACTCTTCTGTACCCCAGAAGACACTTTAGCACCCCTGGCATATTCTGGGGATCCAAGCACACTCATGGGCACAACTAATATATACCTGGGTTGCCCCATCAGACACTTGAGTACCCGTACAACACTTGAGCAAATATAAAAAATTCTGGTCACTCTAGCATACACTTGAGATCACCTAGTACACTCTTGGGCAGCCCGACTACATTCTTGGACACCCCTAGTACACTCTTGGGAACGCCCAGCAGACTGTTCGGCACCACTGCAACACCTTGGGCAGCGCAAGCACATTCTTGTGCATACCTAGCACACTCTTGGGCACCCTTGGAACACACATTGTCACACGGAACATTCTATTCTGCACCCCTCTTACGCACTGAGCACACTGAGAACACAGTTTGGCGCCTCTAGCATAAACTGGGCACCCATAGCACACTTTTGGGCACCCATAGCACACTTTTGTGCACCACAGCCTACTCATGGCACCCCTATAACTTGTTTGGGCAGTCTTGGAACAATCTGGGTACTCCTAGCACTCACTTGCCACTATGACACTTTTGTCACCCGGAGGACACACTGTTGTCATCTTAGCACACTTTTGGGCACCCCTATAACTCTGCTGGCATCCCCTAGCTCAATCTTAAGCACTCATGGCACATTCATTGGCACACTAATCACTCTCTGGGCACAAAAAGCACACATTTGACATCCCTGGCTGTCACTTGGAAATCATAGCACCCACCTGTCATCCTCTCGCATATGTTTGGTTACCCTATCACACTATGAACAGAACTAGCACACACTTGGGCAACCCTAGTTCACTCTTGGGCACTCCTACCACACTCTAGGCACACTTAGTACACTCTTGGGTGCATCCATTACAGTCTTGTGCATACTTATCACACTCTTGAACAACCTCAATACAATCTGTGTACTCCAAGCACATACATCTCATCACGTGGCACACACTTGGGCAACCCTACCACACTCTTGCTACACTGACTATCCCCTTGGGCACATCTATCACACACTTGGGCTTCCCTCGAACACTGTTGGGCACACCAGCGCTCTCTTAGAAAAACACATCCCTCTCTTGTGCGCATCCAAATATCCTACAACAGTTTTGATCGCCCCTCACATGCTCTTGGGCGCCCTCAGCGCAAAATTACCCACTCCGAGTACAGCCTTGAGCATGTCATTCCCCAGCACAATCTTGGACAAACACTCTGGGCATACTGAAAACCCCCTTTGGCATCTCCAGCAAATACGGGGCTCCCCTAGCATGCGTTTGTGCAACCCAACACACTCTTGGACATTACTGGCAGACTCTTCCGATCCGGAGTACACTCTTGGGCATCCCAGAATACACTTCGGCACACCAACACAATCTGGGCAGCTCTCATACATGCTTGCGCATCCCCAGCACACACTTGCGCATCCCCAGCACACACTTGAGCATCCCCAGCACACACCTGCGCATCCCCAGCACACACTTGCGCATCCCCAGCACACACTTGAGCATCCCCAGCACACACTTGCACATCCCCAGCACACACTTGCGCATCCCCAGCACACACTTGAGCAACCCTATCACCCTCTTGGGCAACACGAGCACATTCTGGGTGCTCTTGGAACACACCTTGCCATTACCTAGCAAACTCTTGGACAACCTCCATACGCACTTGGGCACACTTAGTGCACTGTTACATACTCCAATCACACACTTGGACACTTCTACCACACACTTGGGCAAACCTAGCACACTCTTGGGCACTCCTACCACACACTTGGATACCCTAGCATACAACTCCCATCCCCTAGCACATGATTGGCCACAGCTATAACATTCTTGAGCACCCCTTGTACTTACTCTGGGCATCTTTAGTGCACTCTTGGGCACCCCTAGGACTCACTTCTGCAAATCTTGCACATCCTTGGGCACTCCTAGCAAACTGCTGCCATCTCAAACTCAGTCGGTCACCGCTATCATGTTCATGGGCACACTTGGCAAACTATTCTTCGCCCCTGTAACATTTTGGTCTCCCCTAGCTCTCACATGTGCGCACCTAGAAAGCTCTTGTGGACCCCATCACATTCTTGGGCACCACTAGCAAACTCTTGCCAGCACTAGTACACTGTTGGGCACCCCAGAATACTCTTTGCCACACTTATCACACATATACCATCACCTATCACACTATTGGGCAATGGTTTACCAAAGAAGTTGAAGCGCTTGTCAAGAGGAAGAAGAAGGCTTATGTTAGGATGAGATGTGGAGGCTCAGTTAGGGCGATTGAGAGTTACAAGCTAGCCAGGAAGGATATAAAGGGAGAGCTAAGAAGAGCGAGGAGAGGACACGAGAAGTCATTGGCGGACAGGATCAAGGAAAACCCTAAGGCTTTCTATAGGTATATCAGGAATAAAAGAATGACTAGAGTGAGATTAGGGCCAATCAAGGATAGTAGTGGGAAGTTGTGTGTGGAATCAGAGGAGATAGGGGAAGGGTTAAATGAATATTTTTCATCAGTATTTACAGTAGAGAAAGAAAATGTTGTCGAGGAGAATACTGAGATACAGACTACTAGGCTAGATGGGATTGAGGTTCACAAGGAGGAGGTGTTAGCAATTTTGGAAAGTGTGAAAATAGATGTCCCCTGGGCCAGATGGGATTTATCCTAGGATTCTCTGGGAAGCCAGGGAGGAGATTGCAGAGCCTTTGACCTTGATCTTTATGTCGTCATTGTCAACAGGAAGAGTGCCGGAAGACTGGAGGATAGCAAATGTTGTCCCCTTGTTCAAGAAGGGGAGTAGAGACAGCCCTGGTAATTATAGACCTGTGAGCCTTACTTTGGTTGTGGGTAAAATGTTGGAAAAGGTTAAAAGAGATAGGATTTATAATCATCTTGAAAAGAATAAGTTCATTAGAGATAGTCAGCATGGTTTTGTGACGGGTAGGTCGTGCCTCACAAACCTTATTGAGTTTTTTGACAAGGTGACCAAACAGGTGGATGAGGGTAAAGCCATGGATGTGGTGTATATGGATTTCAGTAAGGCGTTTGATAAGGTTCCCCACGGTAGGCTATTGCAGAAAATACGGAAGTATGGGATTGAAGGTGATTTAGTGCTTTGGATCAGAAATTGGCTAGCTGAAAGAAGACAGAGGGTGGTGGTTGATGGCAAATGTTCATCCTGGAGTTTAGTTACTAGTGGTGTACCGCAAGGATCTGTTTTGGGGCCACTGTTGTTTGTCATTTTTATAAATGACCTGGATGAGGGTGTAGAAGGGTGGGTTAGTAAATTTGCGGATGACACGAAGGTCGGTGGAGTTGTGGATAGCGCCGAAGGATGTTGTAGGTTACAGAGGGACATAGATAGGCTGCAGAGCTGGGCTGAGATGGCAAATGGAGTTTAATGCGGAAAAGTGTGAGGTGATTCACTTTGGAAGGAGTAACAGGAATGCAGAGTACTGGGCTAATGGGAAGATTCTTGGTAGTGTAGATGAGCAGAGAGCTCTTGGTGTCCAGGTACATAAATCCCTGAAGGTTGCCACCCAGGTTAATAGAGCTGTTAAGAAGGCATATGGTGTGTTAGCTTTTATGAGTAGGGGGATCGAGTTTCGGAGCCACGAGGTCATGCTGCAGCTGTACAAAACTCTGGTGTGGCCGCACCTAGAACATAGAACATAGAACATAGAACATTACAGCGCAGTACAGGCTCTTCAGCCCTCGATGTTGCGCCGACCTGTGAAACCATCTGACCTACACTATTCCATTTTCATCCATATGTCTATCCAATGACCACTTAAACGCCCTTAAAGTTGGCGAGTCTACTACTGTTGCAGGCAGGGCGTTCCACGCCCCTACTACTCTCTGTGTAAAGAAACTACCTCTGACATCTGTCCTATATCTATCACCCCTCAACTTAAAGCTATGTCCCCTCGTGTTTGCCATCACCATCCGAGGAAAAAAGCTCTCACTATCCACCCTGTCCAACCCTCTGATTATCTTATATGTCTCTATTAAGTCACCTCTTCTCCTCCTTCTCTCTAACGAAAACAACCTCAAGTCCCTCAGCCTTTCCTCATAAGACCTTCCCTCCAGACCAGGCAACATCCTAGTAAATCTCCTCTGCACCCTTTCCAAAGCTTCCACATCCTTCCTATAATGCGGTGACCAGAACTGCACGCAATACTCCAGGTGCGCCGCACCAGAGTTTTGTACAGCTGCAACATGACCTCGTGGCTCCGAAACTCGATCCCCCTACTAATAAAAGCTAACACACCATATGCCTTCTTAACAGCTCTATTAACCTGGGTGGCAACTTTCAGGGATTTATGTACCTGGATACCAAGATCTCTCTGCTCATCTACACTACCAAGAATCTTCCCATTAGCCCAGTATTCTGCAATCCTGTTACTCCTTCCGAAGTGAATCACCTCACACTTTTCCGCATTAAACTCCATTTGCCATCTCTCAGCCCAGCTCTGCAGCCTATCTATGTCTCTTTGTAACCGACAACATCCTTCGGCACTATCCACAACTCCACCGACCTTCGTGTCATCCGCAAATTTACTAACCCACCCTTCTACACCCTCATCCAGGTCATTTATAAAAATGACAAACTGCAGTGACCCCAAAACAGATCCTTGCGGTACACCACTAGAAACTATACTCCAGGATGAACATTTACCATCAACCACCACCCTCTGTCTTCTTTCAGCTAGCCAATTTCTGATCCAAAGCACTAATTCACCTTCAATCCCATACTTCTGTATTTTCTGCAATAGCCTACCGTGGGGAACTTTATCAAACGCCTTACTGAAATCCAAAGACACCACATCCACGGCTTTACCCTCATCCACCTGTTTGGTCACCTTGTCAAAAAACTCAATAAGGTTTGTGAGGCATGACCTACCCTTCACAAAACCGTGCTGACTATCTCTAATGAACTTATTCTTTTCAAGTTGATTATAAATCCTATCTCTAAAAACCTTTTCCAACATTTTACCCACAAGCGAAGTAAGGCTCACAGGTCTCTTATTACCAGGGCTGTCTCTACTCCCCTTCTTGAACAAGGGGACAACATTTGCGATCCTCCAGTCTTCCGGCACTATTCCTGTCGACAATGACGACATAAAAATCAAGGACAAAGGCTCTGCAATCTCCTCCCTGGCTTCCCAGAGAATCCTAGGATAAATCCCATCTGGCCCAGGGGACTTATCTATTTTCACACTTTCCAAAATTGCTAACACCTCCTCCTTGTGAACCTCAATCCCATCAAGCCTAGTAGTCTGTATCTCAGTATTCTCCTCGACAACATTTTCTTTCTCCACTGTAAATACTGACGACAAATATTCATTTAACACTTCCCCTATCTCCTCCAATTCCACACACAACTTCCCACTGCTATCCTTGATTGGCCCTAACCTATCTCTAGTCATTCTTTTATTCCTGATATACCTATAGAAAGCCTTAGGGTTTTCTTTGATCCTATCCGCCAATGACTTCTCGTGTCCTCTCCTTGCTCTTCTTCTCTCTCCCTTTAGATCCTTCCTGGCTAGCTTGTAACCCTCAAGCGCCCTAACTGAGCCTTCACGTCTCATCCTAACATAAGCCTTCTTCTTCCTCTTGACAAGCTCTTCAACTTCTTTGGTAAACCACGGCTCCCTCGCTCGACAACTTCCTCCCTGCCTGACAGGTACATACTTATCAAGGACACGCAGTAGCTGCTCCTTGAATAAGCTCCACATTTCGAATGTGCCCATCCCCTGCAGTTTCCTTCCCCATCCTACGCATTCTAAATCTTGCCTAATCGCATCATAATTTCCTTTCCCCCAGCTATAATTCTTGCCCTGCTGTATATGCCTGTCCCTGCCCATCGCTAAGGTAAACCTAACCGAATTGTGATCACTATCACCAAAGTGCTCACCTACATCTAAATCTAACACCTGGCCGGGTTCATTACCCAGTACCAAATCCAATGTGCCATCGCCCCTGGTTGGCCTGTCTACATACTGTGTCAGAAAACCCTCCTGCACACACTGGACAAAAACTGACCCATCTAAAGTACTCGAACTATCATATTTCTAGTCAATATTTGGAAAGTTAAAGTCCCCCATAACCACTACCCTGTTACTCTCGCTCCTGTCAAGAATCATCTTCGCTATCCTTTCCTCTACATCTCTGGAACTATTCAGAGGTCTATAGGAAACTCCCAACAGGGTGACCTCTCCTCTCCTGTTTCTAACCTCGGCCCAGACTACCTCAGTGGACGAGTCCTCAAACGTCCTTTCTGCCGCTGTAATACTTTCCTTGATTAACAATGCCACACCCCCCCCTCTTTTACCATCTTCTCTGTTCTTCGTGAAACATCTAAATCCCGGAACCTGCAACATCCATTCATACCTGGAATATTGCGTGCAGTTCTGGTCACCGCATTATAGGAAGGATGTGAAAGCTTTGGAAAGGGTGCAGAGGAGATTTACTAGGATGTTGCCTGGTATGGAGGGAAGGTCTTACGAGGAAAGGCTGAGGGACTTGAGGTTGTTTTCGTTAGAGAGAAGGAGGAGGAGAGGTGACTTAATAGAGACATATAAGATAATCAGAGGGTTAGATAGGGTGGATAGTGAGAGTCTTTTTCCTCGGATGGTGATGGCAAACACGAGGGGACATAGCTTTAAGTTGAGGGATGATAGATATAGGACAGATGTCAGAGGTAGTTTCTTTACTCAGAGAGTAGTAGGGGCGTGGAACGCCCTGCCTGCAACAGTAGTAGACTCGCCAACTTTAAGGGCATTTAAGTGGTCATTGGATAGACATATGGATGAAAATGGAATAGTGTAGGTCAGATGGTTTCACAGGTCAGCGCAACATTGAGGGCCGAAGGGCCTGTACTGCGCTGTAATGTTCTATGTTCTATGTAATGTTCTATGTTCTGTGTTCAAACATGTGCTCGGCGTTGGGACATGTGTGCTAGGGGTCCAAGTGTATGATAGGGCTGCCAAGAATGGGTTAGTTTGCCCAAATGTATGCCCATAGTGTCCAGAGTGTGGTAGGTATACCCCAGAACGTGCTAGTGGTGCGCAAGTCTGTTCTGAGCAGCCCAAGAGCGAACAAGCAGTGCCCAAGTGTATACTAGGGGTGCCCAAGAATTTACTACATGATCGTAAGCGTGCAATAGGAGTACCCAGAATGTCATTGGCAGACAGGATTAAGGATAATCCCAAGGCTTTTTATACATATATAAAGAGCAAGAGGGTAACTAGGGACAGGGTTGGCCCACTCAAGGATAGAGAAGGGAATCTATGTGTGGAGCCAGAAGAAATGGGCGAGGTACTAAATGAGTACTTTGCATCAGTATTCACAAAAGGGAAGGACTTGGTGGATGATGAGCCGAGGGAAGGGAATGTAGATAGTCTCAGTCATCTCATTGTCAAAAAGGAGGAGGCGTTGGTTGTCTTGCAAAGCGTTAAGGTGGATAAGTCCCCTGGACCTGATGGGATCTACCCCAGAATACTGAGGGAGGCAAGAGAAGAAATTGCTGGGGCCTTGACAGAAATCTTTACATCCTCATTGGCTACAGGTGAGCTCCAAGAGGACCGGAGAATAGCCAATGTTGTTCCTTTGTTTAAGAAGGGTAGCAAGGATAATCCAGGAAATTATAGGCCGGTGAGCCTTACATCAGTGGTAGGGAAATTATTAGAGAGGATTCTTCGGGACAGGATTTACTCCCGTTTGGAAACAAACAAACTTATTAATGAAAGGTAGCATGGTTTTGTGAAGGGGAGGTCGTGTCTCACTAATTTGATTGAGTTTTTTGAGGAAGTGACAAAGATGATTGATGAAGGAAGGCAGTGGATGTTATCAATACGGACTTCAGTAAAGCCTTTGACAAGGTACCTCATGGCAGACTGGTACAAAAGGGGAAGTCACACGGGATCAGAGGTGAGCTGGCAAGATGGATACAGAACTGGTTCTGTCATAGAAGACAGAGGGTAGCAGTGGAAGGGTGCTTTTCTGAATGGAGGGATGTGACGAATGGTGTTCCGCAGGGATCAGTGCTGGGACCTTTGCTCTTTGTATTATATATAAATGATTTGGAGGAAAATGTAGCTGGTCTGATTAGTAAATTTGCGGACGACACAAAGGTTGGAGTTGCGGATAGTGATGGGGATTGTCAGAGGATACAGCAGGATGCAGATCGGTTGGAGACTTGGGAGAAGAAATGGCAGATGGGGTTTAATCCGGACAAATGTGAGGTAATGCATTTTGGAAGATCTAATGCAGGTGGGAAGTATACAGTAAATGGCAGAACCCTTAGGAGTATTGACAGGCAGAGAGATCTGGGTGTACAGGTCCACAGGTCACTGAAAGTGGCAACGCAGGTCGATAAGGTAGTCAAGAAGGCATACGGCATACTTGCTTTCATCGGTCGGGGCATAGAGTATAAAAATTGGCAGGTCATGTTGCAGCTGTACAGAACTTTAATTAGGCCACACTTACAATATTGCGTGCAATTCTGGTCTCCACACTACCAGAAGGACGTGGAGGCTTTGGAAAGGGTACAGAGGAGGTTTACCAGAATGTTGCCTGGTCTGGAGGGTATTAGCTATGAGAAGAGGTTGGATAAACTCAGATTGTTTTCACTGGAACCATGGAGGTGGAGGGGTGACATGATAACGGTTTACAAAGTTATGAGCGGCATGGACAGAGTGGATAGTCAGAAGCTTTTTCCCAGGGTGCAAGAGTCAGTTACTAGGGGACATAGGTTTAAGGTGAGAGGGGCAAAGTTTAGAGGGGATGTGCGAGGTAAGTTCTTTACACAGAGGGTGGTGAGTGCCTGGAACTTGTTGCCGGGGGAAGTGGTGGAAGCAGGTACGATAGCGACGTTTAAGAGGCATCTTGACGAATACATGAATAGGATGGGAATAGACGGATACGGTCCCCGGAAGTGCAGAAGGTTTTAGTTTCGGCAGGCATCAAGATCGGCGCAGGCTTGGAGGGGCGAATGGCCTGTTCCTGTGCTGTACTGTTCTTTGTTCTTTGTTTGTTCTTTGTTCTAGGGTTGCTCAAGGTCGTCATGGGGGTGCCCAAGTATGTACTAGAGTTGTCCAAGGGAGCGCTTGAGTGACCCAGAGTGAGATAGGGGTGCTAAAAAGTATTATGGGGTGCCTAAGAGTGTGCTCGGGGATGGCAAGTGTGTACCACTGGGGTACAAGAATGTGCTTGAGTACACAGAAGTGTGCAAGGAGAGCCCAGTGGGTGATAGAGGTGACAAAAAGAGTGCTCAGTGTGCCCAGAATTTTCTAGGGTTGTCCAGGGGTGTGATAGACAATGATAAGAGTGTGCTACAGATGCCCAAGAGTGTGCAATGAGTGAACACGTGTGTGATAGGAGTTCCCACAATGTTCGTGGGTCCCCAAGAAAGAGCCAGGTGTGCCCAAGTTTGTGATGGGGTGACCAAGGGTGTACTAGGTGTTTTCTTTTCTTTTTCTTTTGGGCCTCCTTATCTCGAGAGACAATGGATACGCGCCTGGAGGTGGTCAGTGGTTTATGAAGCAGCGCCTGGAGTGGCTATAAAGGCCAATTCTAGAGTGACAGGCTCTTCCACAGGTGCGGCAGAGAAATTTGTTTGTCGGGGCTGTTGCACAGTTGGCTCTCCCCTTGCACCTCTGTCTTTTTTCCTGCCAAGGCGTGACCAAGTGTGAATTAGTGCGATAGCTGAAGGCAAGTGTCTGCTAGGGGTGGCCAAGAGTGGGCCAGTTTACTCAAATGTGTGCTTGGAGTACCCAGAATGTGGTTTGTGTGGACCAAGAAGGTTCTTCAGTTGCCCAAGAGTGTTGTAGAGGTCCCCAAGATTTTTCATCCTGCACCCAATTATGCACTAGGGGTGCCCAAGCATGTACTAGCTGATGGAAACTCTGAGCTAGGAGTGACCAAAATCATTTGGTGTGCCCAGGAATGTACTCAAGGATGGCAAGAGTGTGCCAGTGTTGTCTAAGAGTGTGCTATGTTATGCTGGAGAAAGACAAGAGTGTACTACAAATTCCCAAGAGTGTGCTAGGAGTGAGCATATGTGTACTGAGCATGCCGGGGTGCCCAAGAGTTTTCTAGGTATGGACAACAGCATACAACGGGTGATTAAGTGTGAGAAATGGGTGCCCAAGAGTTTTCTCGGATTTACCAAACATGTTCCAGGGGTTGATAAGTGCCTGCTAGTGGTGCCCAAGCATGGGCTAGTTTTCTCAAATGTGTGCTTGGTATGTCCAGAGAGTTATAGGTGTGCCAAATAAGGTAATAAGTGTGACCAGGTGTGTGATAGTGGTGCACTAGAGTGCACTAGGAATGTTCAAGATTGTTCTAGGAGTGCCCAAGATTGTATTAGTGGTGCCCAAGACTGTACTAGGAAATGGCAAGTGTGTGCTAGGAATGCCCAGAATGTGATGGGGTGTCAACAGTGTAGTAGGGGTACCCAAGTGTGAGCTGGAGGAGACCAAGAGTGTACTAGGGGAGCCCAAATGTACTCATGGGGTGCCAAGATGGTGATAGTGGTGATGAAAAATGTTCTGGGGTGCCCAAGAGTGTACTCAGGGATGGCAAGAGTGTGCCACTGATGTCAAAGAGTGTGATGGGGTGAACAGGAGGGTGCTAGGGGAGCCTCTTATGTAATAGATGTGTTCAGTATGCCCAGAGTGTTATAGGCTGTCCAAAGGTGTGCCCGCGAATGATATCAGTGTGCCACAGGAGCCCAACAGCGCGGTAGGAGTGAGCAAGTGAGCACTAGGGGAGTCCAAGAGTGTTCTAGGTGTGCCCAAGTGTGCTCTAGGTGTGCTGAAGGGTGTGCTACAGAATGGCATGTGTGAGCTAGGAGTGCCCAGAAAGTGTTAGGTGTGGCCTTGAGTGTGATGGGGATGACCAAGAGTGTTCTGGCGGTACTCATGAGAGTACTAGGGATGCCCCAGAGTGCCCAAGTGTAAGAGAGGGGTGCAAAGAGTGTTCTGGGGATGTCCAAGAGTGTACTTGGGGATGGCAAGCGTGTGCCAGTGGTGTCCAAAAGTGTACTAGGGGTGGCCAGAGTTTACATGGGCCGCCCAGTGTATGCTAGAGGTGCCAAAGAGTGTCTACAGTATGATCAGAGCGTGATAGGGCAATCCAAGTGTATGATAGAGAATGACAAATATGTGCTCTGGGTGCCCAACTTTGTGATAGGAGTGCCAAGTGTGCGCTGGGGTGCCTAATATGGGTCTAGCTGCACCCAGGTGTGCGCTAGCGGTAGTCAGAGTATGTTAGTTTTGCACAAGAGTGTTCCAGGCATGCCCAAGTGAATGAGAAGTGTGCAGAGTGTGATTTGGGTGCCCACGTTTGTAATAGGGATGCCTAAGAGTGTGAAAGGGGTGCCCAAGAGTGTTCTAGGTGTGCTAGGGAGATGGCAAGAGTGTGGCAGAGCGTCTAAGTGTAAGCTAGGTGTACCCAACTCAGGGCTAGCGTTGCCAAAATGTCTGATTGGCGTGCCCAAGAGGGTGCTAGGCATGTCCAATGTGTACGCGGGGTGACCAAATGTGTGCAAGGTGATGGCAAGTGCGTGCTAGGAATGCCTGGAATGTGGTAGAGTGCCCAAAAATGTACTGGGGTGACCAAAAGTGTAAATGGTGAATCCAGAGTGTGATTTGGTGCCAAAGAGTGTTCTGGGGTGCCTAGGAGTGTACTCAGGGATGGCAAGATCGTGCCAGTTGTGTCCAGTAGAGTGTTGGGGTGCCCAAAAGTGTACTATGGGTGTCCAAGTGTGTGTTACACTGGCCAAGGGACTGATTGGTGTGTCTAGAGTGTGTTAGATGTGACCAAGTGTTTGTTTGGAGATGGCAAGTGTGTGCTAGGACTGTGGCCCAGATCATGCTAGTATTGTTCAAGAGAGTGATAGGGTTGCCAAGGGCATGCTTGGGAGCCCAGTGTGTACTGTGAGTCCCCAGATGTGGTCCAGAGGTGCCCCGACTATGATACTATGATACTTTGGGTGGCACAGTGGCGCAGTGGTTAGCACCGCAGCCTCACAGCTCCAGCGACCCGGGTTCAATTCTGGGTACTGCCTGTGTGGAGTTTGCAAGTTCTCCCTGTGTCTGCGTGGGTTTTCTCCGGGTGCTCCGGTTTCCTCCCATGAGCCAAAAGACTTGCAGGTTGGTAGGTAAATTGGCCATTATAAAATTGTCCCTAGTATAGGTAGGTGGTAGGGAAATATTGGGACAGATGGGGATGTGGTAGGAATATGGGATTAGTATAGGATTAGGATAAATGGGTGGTTGATGGTTGGCACAGACGCACTGGGCCGAAGGGCCTGTTTCAGGGCTGTATCACTAAACTGAACTAGTGGCCCAACATGTGCTAGCGGTTGAAAAGATTGTTCTAGGGTGTCAAGTATTTACTAGGCTTGCTCAAGCTCGGCCTAAGGTTGCCCAAATATGTGCCTGCTGTGCCCACAGTGTACTCATGTGCGCAAGACAGTGCTAGTGGATGGCATGATGTGCTAGGGATGCCCACGTACTTGAAGGGTTGCCCAAAAGAGTAATAGGGGTGCCTAGGTGTGTAATGGGGTGTGTCCAGGAGTGTTCTAGGGCTTCACAAGAGTGCAAAACTGTGATGGGGTGCCAAAGGTTATTCTGGGGTACTCAAAACTTTACCTAGGGATGGCAAAAGTGTGCCAGTGATAAGAGTGTGATAGGAGTAAGCAAGTGTGTGCTAGGGGTAAAGAAGAGTTTGATACGGTGTCCAAGTGTGTGCTGAACAGAACATTCATGTGCTCGGGGATGGCAAGTGTGTGCTAGTGTGTCCAAGTGTTTGCTTGGTGTGCCCGACAGTGAGCTAGTTTGCCCACTAAAGTGCCCAAAATGTGTTGGTAGTGAGCAGTTGTGTGATAGGGGTGTTTATGAGCATGCTAGTGGTTCCCAAGAGCTGTCTAGGTGTGCCCAATAGTGTTCTAGGCATGCTCAAGAGTGTACTTGACGATGGCAAGTGCACGGCAGTAGTGTCCAGGGGTGCGATGAGGTGCAAAGAGTGTGCTACAGAATGTCAAGAATCTTCTACAGATTCCCAAGAGTGTGTTGGAGTGAACAAGTGTCTGCTAGGCGTGCTCAAAAACATGTCGGTCGTGGCCAAGCGTGCCTCAGTGGATAGGTGTGACAATTGGCATGCTTGGGTGCACAAAAGTATTCAAGGTATGCCAAATTGGATGCTAGAGGTGGTCAAGGGGGTCTAACTTGTGCCCACATTATGGGCGGTGTGCCCAAGGGTGTGATAACTAGTGTCAAGTGTGTGCTAGGATTGCTCAGATTGTGCAAGGGTTGTTCACGCGTGTGCGAGGATGAGCGTATTAGACGTGACCAGGTGTGTGCTGGGGTGCGCAACAGTGTACAAGGGATACCCAGAGGGTGATAGGGGTGTTTGGAGTTGCTAAACATGTGTTCGGTGATGGCAGAAGTGTGCTCAGGTTGTCCATGTTTGTGCTAGGGTTGACAAAGTGGGGTCTAGGGTTGTCCAAATGTGCACTTGCTATGCCCAGAGTATAATGGGGTGTACAAGAACGTGCCATATGTGCCAAAGAGTGAGCTAGGGGATGGCAGCCTTGTGATAGGAGATCCCAAGTGTGTGCTAGGTTTGCAGAAGTGTGTCATAGGTGTTCCTAAGGATGTGCTAGGTGATGGTCAGTGTGCGGCAGGAGTGCCTAGATTGTGCTAGGGCTGTACAAGTGTGTTCTAATGGTATCCAAGATGATTCTAGGGGTAACCAGTGTTTGGTAGAGGTGCCAAAGCTTGTGGTCAGTGTGCCCAGATAGTGCAAGGTATGCACAAGTATGTGATAGATGTGCCGAAGCGTGTGTTAGGTGATTGCAAGTATGCAGTAGGAGTGCCCAGAATGTGATAGGGAGCCCAAGAGTTTGGTAAGTGTGACCAAGTGCTTGCTGGGTGTAAACAAGTGTGCACTAGGCGTGCTCAAGAGGGCGCTAGGTGTGACCAGAGTATGATCGGAGTGCTGAAGAGTGTTCTGTGTGCCTATAAGTGTACTCAGGGATGGCAATAGTGTGCCAGTGGTGTCTAAGAGTGTGCTGGGGTGCAAACGATGATGCACGGGGACACGGTAGGTAATAGTGGTGCCAAAGAGCGTGTTCAGTGTGGCCAGACTGTGCTCGGATTAGCCAAGAGTGAGCTAGAGAATGACAAAGTGTGCTCCACGTGCTAGGTATTATGCTAAGAGTGAGCAACTGTGTCCTAAAGGTGCGAAGAGCACACAAGGCCTGCCCAAGTGTGTGGTACAGGTGACCAAATGTGTGATGGGGACTTGGAATGCAGTAAGTGTGCAGAAGAGTTTACTATGTGCACACGAAAATGTTCTAGAAGTGCCTAAGTGTGCATTAGAGGTGGCCAAATGGCTGCACATTGTGCCTAGAGTATGTGAGATGTGGCCAATTATGTGATAGGAGATGACAAGTGTGTAATAGGGGTCAAAAGATTGTGCTAGCGTTGTGCAAGAGATTGAAATTGTTGCCCAAGGGTGTAATAGGTGTACCTAGACTCTGCTAGGAGATAGCAAGAGAGTGATAGGGGTACTCAAGACTGTGACAGGGTGCCCAAAAGAGTTCTAGGTGTGCCCAAGAGTGTAATAGAGGTGCCAAATGGGGTGCTTAGTGTGCCCAGTGGGTGTTAGGTGATGGCAACTGCGTGATAAGAGTGCGTAGATTATGCGAGGGTTGTTCAAGTGAGTGATAGGTGTGCCTAAGAGTATTTGAGGGGTGCCCAAGTGTGTGATAGGGGTGATCAAGATTGTGATCGATGTGCCAAAGACAGAGACTAGTTTTCCATAGTGTGCTAGTTCTGACCACGGGTATGCCAGAGAATGAAAAATGTATGCTAAGGGTGCTCAAATGTACGCTAGGAGTGTGCATATGTGGGCTCGGTATGCCCAGGACTGTGCTCGGAGTGACCAAACATGTGCTAGGGGATGGCAAGTGTGTGCGAGGTTGTTCATATGTCTGCTTGGACTGTCCAAGAGTGGGCTAGTTTTCCCAAATGTGTGATTGAAGTGCCCAGAGTGTTTTAGGTGTTCCCAATAACATGATAGGGCTGCCCAAGACTGTGGTAGAGGTGCCCAAGAGTGTAATAGGGGTGCACAACAGTGTACTCGGGGATGGCAAGTGTGTGCTAGTGGAGCCCAGTGTGTGCTAGAGATGACAAAGCATGAGCTGTTTGCCCATAATGTGTGAGGGTTGTCCAACAGTGTGCTTGAGAATGCCTTTAGTGTACTACAGGTGCCCAAGAGTGTGCTAGGAGTGAGCACGTGTGTGATGGATGTGCCTGTGAACATGTTACGGGTAGCCCAAGTATGTGACGGGGATTACCAAGCGTGTAATAGGGGTACACAAGACTGTACTTGGTGATGGCAACTGTGTGCTAGGAGTCCCCTGAATATTCTACGGTTGCCCAACAGTGTGCTATGTGTGCCGATGTGTGCAATCGGGGATCGCAAGAGTGTGCCAGTAGTGTCCAAGAGCATGCTAGGTGTGACCAAGTGCGTTCTCGGTGTGCCCATGAGTGTTCTAGGTGTGCCCAAGATTGTGCTAGGGGCTGGCAAGATGTGATCTGTGTGTCCAACAGAGTGCTGGTTTGCCGAAAAGCATTCTAGGGGTGCCCAATGTTGTGCGCTGGGAGTGCCCAAGTGTGTACTAGGGGTGCCCAAGTGTGTGATAGGGGTGCTCAGATTGTGATAGGGATGGACAAGAATGTGCTAGCGGATGGCGGCAGTATGTTAGGGATGCACAAGCGTGTGATAGGGTTGAAGAAGTGCGTCTTAGGGGTGACCAAGATTGTGCTGGAGTGCCCAAATGTGTTCCAAGTGTGTACTTGAGAGGCCCAAAGGGGTGCTTGGTGTCCCCAATGATTTTTAGGGGTGCCGAGGTGTGTGCTAGCTGAAGACACTTAAGTGATAGGTGTGCCTAGATTGTGCTAGGGTTTTTCAAGTGTGTGCTACGTGTCCCCAAGAGTGCAGCAGGGGTGCTCAGAGTGTGATAGTGGTACACAGTATGAACTGGAGGTGCCAAAGACATCAATCAATGTGCACACTTTGGCACATTTATCACTATTTAGGCACACCTATCACCACTAGCCATCACCTGAACACATGCATAGGCAGCCCTAGGACACACTTCTGCAACCCTAGCTTGGGCACACCTATCCTGCTGCTGCCATCCCCTAACCCACTATTGCGCACCATGTTACGTTCTTAGGCCAATCAAACAACTCTGGGTACAAGAAGCACACATTTGCATAACCTTAGAGTTAGGCAAGTGTGTTCTTGTGTGGCCAAGTGTCCGCTAGGAGTGCCCACACGGGGGCTAGTTTGCCCAACTTTGTGCCCGGAGTACTCATGAATCTGCTAGGGTTTCCCTAGACTGTAGTTGTTGTGCCCATGTGTGTGCTGGGGGTGAGCAAGAGTGGACTAGGTGTGCCTGAGAGTGCACTCTGGGTGACAATAGTGTTATAGGTGATTGCAAGTGTGTACTAGGCATGAACATAATGTTCTATGATTGCCCAACAGTCTTGAAGGTGCGCCCGAGTTTGTTCTGGGGCAGCACAAGTGTTTACTAGGTGTCTCCAAGTGTGCACTTGGGGTGGTGAATTTGCCAAAGTGTCTTCTGGATTACCAAAGAGTGTAATCGGGGTTGGCAAGAGTGTGACAATGGTGACCAAGAGTGTGATGGGGTGAGCAAGAGTGTGCTAGGGGAGACCAATGTTTGAGCTGACAATGAGAGCGTTCAGTGTACACAATGTGTGATAGGGCTGTCAAAGACTGTGCTAGAAAATGACAAGAGTGTGCTACGTGTGCCTAAGAGTGTGCTGAGAGTGAGAAAATGTGTGCTTAGAGTGACACAGATTGTACTTGGGGTGGCTGAGTGTTCTAAGGGTGCCCAAGAATGGATAATTTGTCTAAGTGTGCACTCGGAGTGCCCAGAGTGTGCTAGACGTGGCCAAGAATGTGCAAGGGTGCCGAAGAGTCGGCTAGGAATGAGCAATTATGTACTAGGGGTGCCCAAGAGGGTTCTGGAGGAGACCAAATATATGCTATGGGATGGTAAGTGTGTGACAGGGTGCCCAAGTGTCTGCTAGGTGTGCCCGAGTGGTATAGTTTGCCCAAATGAGGGCCTGGATTGCCAAGCCTGCGATAGGTGCGCCCAATGAGAGGGGTGCCCCAGTGTGTACTGCACGTACTTAGACTGTACTAGGTGATGGAAAGTGCGTGATACGAGTGCCCAGAATGATCGAGGGTTGCCAAAGTGTGTGATAGGTGTGCCCAGGTGCGAGTTGGGGGTGCACAAGAGTGAACTAAGGCTGCTCAGGCACGTGCTTGGTATGTGCAAAGTGTGATAAGAATGCCAGCTGATGTTCTCGGGAGTCCAAGTGTATTTGGGGATTCCAAGAGCATATCAGTAGTGTCCAAGAGTGTACTGGGGCTTACAAAATTGGCTAGGAGAGTCCAGTGTGTGACAGAGCTGCTAAAGTGTGGACTCATGGTGGCCAATTGTGTGATAGGGAATGGCAAGGGTGTAATAGATCTGTACATGAGAGTGCTGGTTTAACCAAAAGTGCTCTCGGGGTGCTCAAGGGTGTATTAGGTGAGTCCAACCAAGTACTACGGGTGCTCATGTGGATGATAGGAGTGTCCAGATGAGTCATAGGGTTGTTCAGAATGTGATAGGGGTAACCAAACATGTGCTCGTGGATGGCAGGAGTGTGCTCAGGTATCCAAGTGTGTACTAGCTGTGCCAAAGTGGTGGCTACGTTTCGTCAAATGTGGTGCTTTTGTGTGAAGTGTGTGCTCAGTTTACCTAACAAACGTGCCATTGGTGCCCAAGAGTCAGCTAGGGTATGACAGCAGTGTGATGGGGTACCCCAGTGTGTAATAGGTTTGCAGAAGTACGTCCGAGGTGTGCCCAAGAATGTGATTGGTAATGGCAAGTATGTGCTAGATTTGGCCAGATTCTGCTAGGGTGGTCCAAACGTGTGATAGTGGTGTCCAAGAGAGTGATGGCTTCCAAAATGTGTTTTAGAATGCAAGGTGTATGCTAGAGGTGCCAAAGATTGGGCTCAGTGTGCCCAGAGTGTGATAAGCGTGCTGATAAGTGCTATAGCTGTGCCCAAGTGTGTTCTACATGTGCCCAAGAGGAGCTAGGAGATGACAAGAGCATGCTACGCTGTCCAAGAAAGTGCTGGCGTGCCCAAAAGTGATCTAGGGATGCCCAAACGTGTGCTTGCTATGCCCAATGGGGTGTTCAGAGAACAAAGTGCGTGTTGGGGTGAAGGCAAGTATATGCTGGGCTGACCAAACGTGTAATAATGTTAGCCAAGAGTGTACTAAGTGTTCCCAGAGAGTACTAGGTGTGCAAAGTGTGTGATAGAGTTGAAAACAAGGGTGTTTAATGTGCTCAGAGTGTGTTAGGCCTGTCCAAGTGTGTGCTAGAAATTGAAGAAGTGTGTGCAAGTGTATATTAGGAGTGAGCAAGTGTGTGCTAGGGGTGCCCTAGAGCAGTGCAGGCGTGCTCAGGAGTGCGATACGGGTGACCAACTGTGTGATAGGGGTAACCACCTGTTTCTCGGTGTAACCAATTGTGTGATGTGGAGCCCTGAGTTTGATTGATGTATGCAAGAGTATACTAGGGGTGTGCAGAGTGTGATAGAGGTGTCCCAAGGCATGCTTGGGTAGCCCAGAGTGTATTAGGTGTAGCCCATGTGTGTGATAGGGCTGCCCAACAACGTGAAGGCAGATAGCAATAGTGTGATAGAGTTTGGCAGAAGTGTGGTAGGGTGTCAAGTGTGTTCTAGGGGAAACCAAGATTGTGCTAGGTTTGCCCAAATTTGTGCTTGCAATGCCCAAGAGTTTGCTAGGTGTGTCTAAGAGTGCCCAGGGATGCCCAACAGTGTACAGGGGGATGGCAAGAGTTTGCTATTGGTGTCCAACAGTGAAATAGAGGTGCACAAGTGTGTACTAGCGGTACCCAGAATGTGCTAGAGATGCCCACGGTGTGATAGGGTAGCCCAGCGAGTGCTAGGAGTGCGCAACTGAGTGTTAGGGCCACCCAAGCATTTGCTAGAGGTTGGCATGTGTCTGATCGGGTGGCAGGAGTGTGCTCGGTGCCGAAGAATGGGCTGGGATGGCCCACATATCTGCTTGTTGTGTCCATGCTGTGCTCGTGTGCCCAAAACTGAAATATGGGATGGCAGCAGTGTGCTAAATGTGCCCAGCATGTGCTAGGGTTGCCGATGTCTGTCCTGGTGTTGGCTCCCTCGCACGACAACTTCCTCCCTGCCTGACAGGTACATACTTATCAAGGACATGCAGTAGCTGCTCCCTGAATATGGTTTGGTCACCCATAGGACACTCTTAGTAACCCGTAGTATATACTTGCTCTCTCCTAGCACAACCTTGGGCATCTGTAGCTCACTCTTGTCATTCTCAATCACACATCATGTTGGAAAACCGAGCACATCCTTGTTCACCCCAGCACACTGTCGGACACCAGTGTCACACTCTTGCCATCCCTGTGCACACGCTTGGGCACCCCAGTCCACACTTCAGCACCCTGCCACAATCTTTGACAATCCTAGATCATTCTCGGCACTCACAGCACTCAGTTTCCATCACCGAGCACACACTTGAGCACCCCTACTACACTTTTGGGTACCTCTTGTACACACTTGGTCACCCCAAAGAGACACTTGCTCACCTCTAGCACACACTTCTCTCTCTTAGCACACTCTTGGGCACCTGTAGCACTCTCTTGTCATTCTCTAACATACTCTTGGACAAACCTATCACACTCTTGGTCACCCCCATCTTACTCTTTGGCAACCCTATCACACACTTGGGCACATCTAGAACCTTCTTGGGCTGACCTAGCACTCTCTGAGTTCTCTGAAAACACATTTGGGCAAACTAGCCCACGCTTGGGAACCCTAGCAGACACTTCAACACCCTAGCATACTCTTGCCATCCGCTAGCATATGTTTGTCACCCCGACCACACTCTTCGGCACACCTTTCTTTCGTTTGCTCTCACTGTAGCACATTCTTGGACAGCTCTGTGACCCTCTGGGCGCACTGAGCACTCTGTGGCACACTCCAGGTGGCACATCTATCACCCACTGGGCATGCCATCACTCTTGGGCATCCCTATTACTCACATTAACAGCAATATCACAATCTGGGTACACCTATCACTCACATGTCTTCACCTAGCAGACACTTGGGCTCCCTTAATGCAGTCTGGGCGCACCGAACACCCACTTGGGCCCCTCTGGCAAACACTTGGGCATCTCTAGAACAATTTGGAGCACACTGTCACTCTCTTAGACAATCCTATCACTCTTGCCATCTCCTATCACTCTTCTGGGTACACTCAGAACACTCTTGGGTACTCCTAGCGCACACAACCTCACACCTATCACACGCTGGGCACACACCAGTATGCACCTTGGCACATCTAGCATACACAGGGCACCCTTATCACACATTTGTGCATGCCAGCACACCCTTGGATACCACCAGCACGCACTTAGGCACATTTATCATTATTTGGGCACACCTATCACACCCTTACCATCACCTAACATTTCTGCAACCCTAGCACACAAGTGGACAACCTATCATGCTGCTGCCCAAGTGTGTGCTGGGGGTGAGCAAGAGTGTACTAGGTGTGCCTGAGAGTGCCAATAGTGTCAATAGTGTGACAGGTGATTGTACGTGTGTACTAGGCATGAACATAATGTTCTATGGTTGCCCACAAATCTTGAAGGTGTGCCCAAGTATGTTCTGGGGCAGCACATGTGTTTACTAGGTCTGCCCAAGTGTGCACTTGGGGTGGCCAGTGTGTGATAGGTTTGCCAAAGTGTCTATTAGATTACCAAACAGTGTAATCGGGGTTGGCAAGAATGTGACAATGGTGACCAAGAGTGTGATGGGGTGAACAAAGGTGTGCTAGGCGAGACTAATGTGTGATAGAGGTGACAACGAGAGCGTTCAGTGTACACAGAGTGTGATAGGGCTGTCCAAGACTGTGCTAGAAAATGCCAAGAGTGTGATACGTGTGCCCAGGAGTGTGCTGAGAGTGAGCAAATGTGAGTGGTGATGGTGCACATGAGCAAAGACTGCTGTAAGTCATGGCAAGTGTGTGCGATGAGTACCCAGAATAACCAATAGAGTGGCAGGATGCCCAAGTGTGAGCTGGTGGTGCACAAGAGTGGTCTATGTATGTCCAGCAGAGCGCTTGGTGTGCCCAGTGCGTAATAGGAGTGCCAAAGGCTGTTATGGAGAGTCAAAGAGTGTACTTGCGAATGGCAAGTGTGTACCACTGTGATGGGGTGAGCAAGAGTGTGCTAGGGGATGCAAGTGTCTGCTAGGGGTGACCAAGAGTGAGCTAAGAGTGCTTGTTGTGCCCATAGTGTTCTCGTCTGGCCAAGACTATGCTAAGAGTGACCAAGAATGTGATAGGGAATGGCAGCAGGTGCTAGGGCCCAAGCATGCAAAAGGGTTGCAGACGTGTGTCCTAGGATGATCAAGAGTATGCCAGGTGATAGCAAGTGTGTGACAGGAGTGACCAGATTCTGCTAGGGTTGTCCGGGTGTATATTAGGGGTGTGCAGAGTGTACTAGGGGTTTCCAAGAGTGCACTCGGGGTGCAGAAGGTTAGGCTTGAGTTGCCAAATGTCTGCTTGTTGTGTCCATACTGTGCTCATGTGCCTAAGAACCGGATAGGTTGTACCCAAGGGTGAGATATGGGATGATAGCTGAGTGATAGGGGCGGCCAAACATGTGCTAGGTCTGCAGAAGTGTGTCCTGGTGGGGCTTAGAGTGTGCTAGGTGATGGCACGTATGCGATAGGAGTACCCAGACTGTGCTAACATTGCCCACGTATGCGCTAGGGTGGACTAAGTGTGTCATAGGTGTGCCAAGGTGGGTGCTCAGTGAACCAGTGCGTGATAGGGGTATCTGAGAGTGTGCTAGAGAATGACAAAAGTGTTCAAGTGTGTTAGGAATGAGCATGTGTGCAGTAAGTGTGCCCAAGTGTCTTTTGGGGTGCCTAAGTGTATTCTAGGGATGCCCAAGGTGTGGCAGGGGTGCCCAGAGTGTAGTTAGGATGCCCAGAGTGAGCTAAAGATTCCCAGAGTGTGCTATGCAAGGCCAATCATGTGCTATGGGATGGGAATAGTGAGCCATGGGTGCCCAAGTGTATGATAGGGTGCCCAACAGTGTGACAGTGAATGGCAATCGTGTGCTAGGGATGTGCAGATTGTGCAATGGGTTCCTAACCTGTGATTGGTGTGCCAAGAGTGTCTAGGTGGGTCTAGAGGTGGGCTAGGGGTGCCCAAATGTGTATTTGGTTTGCCCAGAGTGTAGTGGGTGTCCAAAACTGTACTAGCGGTGCCCAAGAGTGTACTAGGCATTCTGAAAAGTCCACTAGGTGTGACAAGAGCCTGCTAGGTGATTGAAAGTGTGTGCTAGGTATGCCCAGGATATAATAGGGGTGTCCAAGCGTATAGCAAGTAAAACCACGATCTTGTTGGGGGTAAACAAAAGTGTACTAGGTATGCCATGCAGCGAGTTTGGGGTAAAATGAGCATGATAAGAGTGCTGAAGTGTGTTCTGCCCACAAGTGTACTCGGGGATGGCAAGTATGTGCCAGTAGTGTCCAAGAGTTTGCTGTGGTGCACAAGATTGTGAAAGGGGACAGAGTGTGTAATAGAGAAGACAAAGAGATTGCTCAATGTGCCCAGACTATGTTCAGGTTGTCCATGAATGAGCTAGAGAATGACAAAAGTTTGCTACAGGTGCTTAGGAGTAGGCTAGGAGTGAGCAAGTGTGTGTTAAGAGTACCAAAAGCATGCTATGCCTGCCCCAGTGTTTGCTACAGGTAACTAACTGGCTGCTAGTGGTGCCCAGAATGGATAAGCGTGCAGAGGAGAGTGAAAGGTGTGCCCAAGAATGTCCTAAGTGTGACCATGTTGTTCAAGAGAGTGATAGGGTTGCCAAGTGTGTGTTTGAGGTGCCAAAAGGGGTGCCTGGTGTGCTCAGTGTGTGTTAAGTGAATACAAGTGTGTTATAGTTGTGCCTAGATCGTGAGAGCGCTGTTTTAGTGTATGATAGGGATGACCAAGAGTGTACAAGGGATGACCAAAGTTGTTAGGGGTGACCAGTGTGTGGTGGACGTGCCAAAGAGTGATCAGATTTCCCAAATTGTGCTAGGGCTGGCGAAGAGTTTGCTAGAGAATGACAAATGTGGGCTAAGAGTGCCCAATGGTGTGCTGGGATTGAGCAGGTGTGTGCCAGGTATGCCCAAGACTCTGCTAATAGTTACCAAACATCTGCTCGAGGTCAGCAAGTGTCTGCTAGGGCCAACCAAGAGTGGGCTAGTTTTCCCAAATGTGTGCTTGGAGTGCCCAGCGGGTGCTAGGTGTGCCTAACAATATACTAGGGCTGCCTACGAGTGTAGTAGAGGTGCCTAAGAGTGTGATAGAGGTGTCCAAGAATGTACTATGGGATGGCAACTGTGTGCTAGTGGAGACCACTGTGTGCTGTAGGTGACAAAGAGCGTGTTCAGTTTTCCCAGAGTGTCCGAGGGTTGTCCAGAGTGTGCTGGAGAATGACAAGAGCGTTTTACAGGTGGCAAGAGTATGCTAGGAGTGAGCAAGTGTGCGCAAGATGTGGTCAAGAGCATGCTAGGGATGTCCGAGAGCTTATTAGGGGCGCCCAGGAGTGCGCTGGGTGATACCATGTATGTGATAGGTGTCCCCAGGATATGCTAGGAGTACCCAACAGCGTGGTAGTGGCGCCCAGGTATGCGATGTGGGTTACCAAATGTGTATTAGGTGTTACTTGGTGATGGCAAGTGTGTGCTAGGAGTGCCCTTAATGTTCTAAGGTTGCTCAAGAGCATGCTAGGCGTGCTTAAGTGTGTTCTAGATGTGCCCGAGGGTTCTAGGTGTCCCCAAGAATGTGCTAGGGGATGAAAAGTAGTGATATGTGTGTCCACAGTGCACTGTTGTGCCTAACAGTGTTCGAGGGGTGCCGAAGTGTGTGAAAGGAGTGGGCAGTATTTGATAGGTGCGGCCAATCAGATGCTAGGGCATAGCAGTAGTGTGTTAAGGATGCCTAAGCATGTGATAGGGTTGTAGAAATGCTTCTTAGGGCTGCATAAGAATATGCTAGATGAGGGCAAGAGTGTGATAGCTGCAATAGCAATCTTCAAGAGCGTGCTGGAGTGCCCAAATCTGTTCCTTGGTGTGCTCAAGTGCTCGAAAGGCCCAAGGGCGTGCTTGGTGTGCCCAGTTGGGCTAGGGTTTCTCAAGTGTGTGCTACGTGCCCCAGGAGTGTAGTAGGGGTTCTCAGAGTGTGATAGGGGTACATAGTGTGAACTAGAGGTGACAAAGAGATTGTTCAGTGTGCCCAGAGTGTGATAGGGATGTCCAAGTGTCTGCTAAAGAATAACAGGATTGTGCCATGGGCACCCAAGTTTGTGCAACGAGTGAACAAATGTGTGATACAGATGCTGAACGGGGTTATCTTTGTGCCCAGTGTGTGTTAAGTGAAGACAAGTGTGCCCTATGAGTCCCAAGATTGTGCTAGGGCTGTTCAAGTCTGTTATAGAGGTGCCCAGAGGGTGCTGGTGCAGCCCAGTGCGTGCTATACTTGACAAAGCGAGTACTCAGTGTGCCCAGAGTGTGAGTGGGGTGTCCAAGAGTGTGATACAGAATGACAAGATTGTGATACGTGTGCCCAAGAGCTTCAAAAAAATGAGCAAGTGTGTCCTATGTGTTCACAAGAATGCGATAGGGGTGCCCACGAGTTTTGTAGTAGTGCCCAGGAGGTGGAATGGTGATGGCAAGTGTGTGCTACGAGTGCCCACAACGTTCTAGGTTTGCCCAAGAGTGTGACAG
Source organism: Heterodontus francisci (assembly GCF_036365525.1). Classification (NCBI taxonomy): domain Eukaryota; kingdom Metazoa; phylum Chordata; class Chondrichthyes; order Heterodontiformes; family Heterodontidae; genus Heterodontus; species Heterodontus francisci. The sequence goes on along the minus strand of NC_090380.1, from coordinate 8,455,944 downwards.
GTGTGCCAGAGAGTGCTGTGGTGACCCCAAGAGTGTACCTGGGGATGGCAAGAGTGTGCCAGTTGAATCAAAGCGTGTTATGGGGGGCACAAGAGTGTGCTAGGTGAGCACAGTGTGTGATAGATGTGACAAAGACAGTGATCCGTGTGCCCAGATTGTGTGCTAGAGAAAGACAAGGGTGTGTTACAGGTGCCCAAGAGTGTGCTAGGATTGAGCAAATGTGTGATCGGGTTGCCCAAGAGCATGCTATGGGTGCCCACGATCGTTCTAGGTGTGCCCAAGAGTGTTGTAGATGTCGCCAAGAGAGTGCTGGTGTCCCTAAGTGTATTCGAGGGTTGCCCAAATGTGTGCTAAAGGTGATCAGGTGGGTGATAGGTGGGCCCAAGAGTGTGGTAGGGGTGTCCAAGTGTGTGCCAAGTGATGGCAACTGTGTGCTAGTAGTGCCCAGATAGTGCTAGGGTTGCTCAATCATAAGGTCAGAAGTGGGGATGTTCACTGATGATTGCACAATATTCAGCACCATTCGCAACTCCTCAGATACTGAAGCAGTCTGTGCAGAAATGCAGCAAGACCTGGACAATATCCAGGCTTGGGCTGATAAGTGGCAAGTAACATTCACGCCACACAAGTGCCAGGCAATGACCATCTCCAACAAAAGAGAATCTAACCATCTCCCCTTGACATTCAACAGCATTACCATCGCTGAATCCCCCACTATCAACATCCTAGGGGCTACCATTGACCAGAAACTGAACTGGAGTAACCATATGAATACCGTCGCTACAAGAGCAGGTCAGAGGCGAGAAATCCTGAGGCGAGTAACTCACCTCCTGACTCCCCAAAGCCTGTCCACCATCTACAAGGCACAAGTCAGGAGTGTGATGGAATACTCTCCACTTGCCTGGATGGGTGGAGCTCCAACAACACTCAAGAAGCTCGACACCATCCAGGACAAAGCGGCCCACTTGATTGGCACCCCATCTACAAACATTCACTCCCTCCGCCACCGATGGCAGCAGTGTGTACCATCTACAACATGCACTGCAGCAATGCACCAAGGCTCCTTGGACAGCACCTTCCAAACCCGCGACCTCTACCAACTAGAAGGACAAGGGCAGCAAATACATGGGAACACCACCACCTGCAAGTTCCCCTCCAAGTCACACACCACCCTGACTTGGAACTATATCGCCGTTCCTTCACTGTCGCTGGGTCAAAATCCTGGAACTCCCTTCCTAACAGCACTGTGGGTGTACCTACCCCACATGGACTGCAGCGGTTCAAGAAGGCAGCTCACCACCACCTTCTCAAGGGCAATTAGGGATGGGCAATAAATGCTGGCCTGGCCAGCAACGCCCACATCCCGTGAATGAATAAAAAAAAAGAGGGGGCGTATTTGCCCAAATGGGTAGTCAGTGCACCCAGAGTGTGCGAGGTGTGCCCAAGAAGGTGCTAGGGATGACCAAGAGTGTACTAGGGGTGCCAAAGAATGTACTAGGTGATGGCAAGTGTGTGATAGGGGTGCCCAGAATGATCTAGGTTTGCCCAAGAGTGCAGTAGGTGAGCCTAAGTTGGTGAAAATGCATGCCTAGGAGTGTACTAGGGGTGCCCAAGTGTGCATTTGGCATGTCCAAAGTGTGCCACTGGTGTCCATGAGCGTTGTGGTGTGGACAAGAGCACAGTGCACGCTAGAGGTAACAAAGATCGTGCTGTGTGCACAGAAAGTACTTGGGTTGTCCAAGAGTGTGTGCTAGAAAATGACAAGAGTGTGCTGCAGGTGCGCAAGTGCATGAAACGAGTGGGCAAGTGTCTGCTAGGGCTGCAAAGGAGCCTTTAGGTCTACCCAAGAGTGTTCAAGGTGTGTCCAATAGAGTAATAGGGGTGAACAAGTGTGTGCCAGTGTTGACCAAACATGTACCAGGGGATTGCAAGTATGTGTCCATGTTTCCAAGTGTCTGCTATGTGTGCTCGAGAGTGGACTAGTTTGCCGAAATGTGTGTTCAGAGTTTCCACAGTATGCTTGTAGTGAGCAAGTGGGTATTTGAGGTACCCAAGAGCATGCTGGGATGGTAGTGGTGGAGTGGGGGGGGGGCAAGAGTGTTTTAGGGGTGGCCAAGGGTGTGCTAGGGGTTGGCAAGAGTGTGACAGGTGTGCTCAAGAGAATGATGGGCGTGCCCCAAATTGTGCTGAGGTTGCCCAGAATCGTTCTACGGGTGCCCCAGAGTGTGCTCAGTGAGGGCAAGTGTATGCTCGGTGTGTCCAGAATGTGATAGGGTTGCCCACCCGTGTGATAGTGGTGTCCAAGGGTGCGATGCTGTGCCCAAGAGTGTACTAGGGGTGCCCAAGAGTGTAGTAGGTGAAGGCAATATGTGCCAGGAGTGCCCAGATTGTGCTAGATTGTTCAAGTGTGTGTTGGGGTGCCCAGAAGGTGCTAGGGCTTTCAAGAGCGTGAGACGGAATGACAAGAGTGTGCTACGTAAGCCCAAGTGTGTGATAAGAGTGAGCAAGTTTGTTATAGGTGTTCTCTAGAATTCTATAGGAGTGCAAATGAGTTTGGTAGTGGTGCTCAAGAGTGTCATGGAGGTGCCCAAGAGTGTTCTAGATTTGCCCAACAGTGTATTAGGTGATGGTAAGTGAGTGCTAGGAATGCCCACACTGTTCTAGGGTTGCCCAAGAGCGTAATAGGTGTGCCAGAGTGTGCTGTGGGGTGCCCAAGAGTGTACTTGAGGATGGTAAGTGTGTTCCAGTTGTGTTAAAGTGATGCAGGGGTTAACAAGGGTGTGCTAGGGGAACACAGTGAATGATAAATGCGCCAAAGAGAGTGATCAGTGTGCCCAGAGTGTGCGAAGGTTGTCCAAGATTATGTGCTCAAGGAATGCACGGGTGTGCTGCAAGTGTCCAAGAGTGTGATAGGAGTGAGCAAGTGTGTGATAGGCGTGCCCATGAGCATGGTACAGGTGCCCACAATCGTTCTGGGTGTACCCAAGATTGTTGTAGATGTGTCCAAGAGAGGCTGGTGTGCCCAAGTATTCATGGGTTGCCCAGGTGGATGCTAAAGATGGTCAAGGAGGTGATCAGTGTGCCCAGGAAAGTGGTACAGGTTGTCAAGTGTGTACTAGGTGATGGAAAATGTGTGATAGAAGTGTCCAGATATGGCTAGGTTTGTTCATGTGTGGGCTATGGGTGTACAAGTGTCCCGTAATGTTGCCAAGAGTGTTCTAGGGTTGCCCAGACAGGAATAGGAGTTCCCAAGTGTGTGAAAGGGATGCCCAAGAGTGTGACCAGTGTGCCAAGGTGGGAGCAAGTGTTGCCCAAAAGTGTGCCTATCATGCCCAAATTATTCTTGGTGTGCCCAAGAATGTTCCATGCGTCCGTAAGAGTGAGCTATGGGAGGGCAGCAGTGTGGTGATGGTGCTCAAGCGTGTGCTAGAGTTGCAGAATTGAGTGTGATAGGTGATCAAAAGTGTGTGCTAAGAGTGCCCAGGTGTACTTGGGTTGCCCAAATGTGTGATAATATTGTCCAATTGTGTGCTGGCCATGCACAGAAGTATGCTAGCGGTGACCCGTATATGCTAGAGGTGCCAAAGAGCATGCTCAGCGCGCCTAGATTGTGATAGGGGTTCAGAAGAATGTCCAAGGTGTGCTGAAGTATGTTCTAAGTGTGCCCAGGAGTGTGCGAGGAGGTGGCAAGAGTGTTCTAGGTCATCCAAGAAAGTACTGGAGTGCCCAAAAGTGTTCTAGGGGTGCCCAGTGTGTGATGGACGTACCAAGGAGAATGTTCAGTCTCCCAAGAGTATGCGAGGACTGTCCAAGAGTTTGCTAGAGGATGATAGGTGTGTGCTACTGGTGCCTAAGACTGCGAGGCATTATCAAGCATGTGCCAGCGGATAGTAAGTGTGTGCTTGGGCGTCCAATTGTCTGCTAGTGCTGCCCAAGAGTGGGCAGCTTTGCCCAAACGTGTGTTTCGAGTGCCCAGAGTGTGATAGGTTGTGGTAGGTGTGTGCTAGGATAGTCCAGAATGTTCTAGGGTTACCCAACTGTGTGGTAGGGGTACCCAGGTGTGCCATGAGAGGACCCGACAGCGTACTTGGGGTGCCCAATTGTGCACTAGTAACGCCAAGATTATAATGGTTGTTCTGGTGTGCCCAAGAGTGTACAAGGGGATGGCAAGAGTGTGCCAGTGATTTCCAAGTGCGTGCTAAGTTGCACAAGAGTGTGCTCCAGGAACCCTGTGTGTATTAGAGGTGAAAAAGAGCGTGTTCAGTTCACCCAGAGTCTGCTAGGGTTGTCTAAGAGTGTGCTAGAGAATGACAAGGGTGTTCTATCGGTGCCCAAGAGTGTACTAGGAATGAGTAATTGAGTGCTGGTATGCCCAAGAGCATGCTATGGGTGCCCAAGAGCATGCTAGGGGTGCCCAAAAGTGCGCTACGTGATGGTAAGTTCGTTGTAGCTGTGCCCAAGAATGTGACTGGTCTGCCCAAGAGTTTGGTAGTTGTGACCAAGAGAGTGGCCATTGCACCTAAGAGTGTACTAGGGGTGCCCAAGTCTATTTTAGGGATAGCAGCAGCCCGAATCTTCTCTGCTTGCCAATGAGCGTGGCAGGGGTGCCCAGAGCGAATAGTTGTGCCTAAGAGATTATTCGGGTATTGCAAGTGTGTGCCAGTGCTGTCCAGGAGCATGATAGTGGTGCCCAAGAGTGTTCTAGGTGAGCCCAAGGATATTCTAGGTGTGCCCAAGTGTGTTGCAGGGGATGGTAAGAGTATGTTCGGTATGCCCAACAGTGTGTTGGTGTGTCAAAAGTGGCTAGGGGTGTGATTGCTGTGCCAAAGCATGTAGGAGGGGTGACCATGTGTGTGCTCGGGGTGATCAGAGTATGATACAGATGGCCAACCATGTGCTACGGGAGGGCTAGAGTGTGCAACGTTTGTCCAACAGAGTGCTGGTGTGCCCAGAAGTGTTCTAGGGGTGCCCAAGTGTGTGATTGATGTGCCCAAACAAGTTTTTGGGGTGACCAAGTGGGTGCTAGGTGCGTTCAGAGAGCATTAGGGGTTTCCAAACATGTGATTAGAGCTGGCAGGGGTGTGTGAGGATATCCAAGTCGTAGAGCACTGAAATAGGCCCTTCGACCCACCGAGTATGTGCCAACCAACAACCAACCATTTATACTAATACTACATTAAGCCCCTATTCCCTATCACATCCCGACAATTCTCCTACCACCTACCTCCACTAGGGGCAATTGCAATGGCTAATTTACTTATCAACCTGCAAGTCTTTGGGTATGGGAGGAAACAAGAGCACACAGCGGAAAGCCACGCAGTCACAGGGAGAACTTGCGAACTCCACACAGGCAGTACCCATAACCAAACCCGGGTCACTGGAGCTGAGAGGCAGTGGTGCTAACCACTGTGCCGCCCCTGCGTGTGCAATGGGTGCCAATGGGATAGGATTGCCCAAATTGGTGCTTGGCATGCCAAAAAGGTGCTATGGGTGCCCATGAGTGAACTAGGGGATGGCAGCAGTGTGCTAGGGATGCCCAAACGTGTGATAAGGTTGCAGCAGTGTGTCCCAGGGGAGCCCAAGAGGGTGATACGTGATGGCAAGTGTGTGCAGATAATGCTAGGCTTGCCCAGTCGTGTGATAGTGGTGTCCAGGAGTTTGATGGGGTGCAAAGATGCGTGATAGGGGTGCCCAGTGTATGCTAAAGGTGACAAACAATGTGCTCAGTGTAAAGAAGCATGTCTTCGGTGTGTCCAACAGTTTAGTTTAGTTTAGAGATACAGCACTGAAACAGGCCCTTTGACCCACCGAGTCTGTGCCGACCATCAACCACCCATTTATACTAATCCTACACGAATTCCATATTCCTACCACATCCCCACCTGTCTCTATATTTCCCTACCACCTACCTATGCGAGGGGCAATTCATAATGGCCAATTAACCGATCAACCTGCAAGTCTTTGGCATGTGGGAGGAAACCGGAGCACCCGGAGGAAATCCACGCAAACACAGGGAGAACTTGCAAACTCCACACAGGCAGTACCCAGAATCGAACCCGGGTCGCTGGAGCTGTGAGGCTGCGGTGCTAACCACTGCGCCGCCCTGTGTTCTAAGTATGCCCAAGAATGTGCTAGGAAATAGCAAGTGTATAATGGGGTGAGCAAGAGTGTGCTGGAGTGCCCAAATGCGTACTTGGGGTACCCAAGTGTGTATTCGAGATGCCCATGGGGTTGCTTGTTGTGCCCAAGTGTCTAGGTGAAGGCAACTGTGTGATAGGTGTAACCAGATTGTGCTCAGGTTTTTCAGTTGAGTGCCAGGGGTGTTTAAGTGTGTACTAGGGGTGCTCCGAGGGTGACAGAAGTGCCAAGGTGAGTGATCAGTGTGCACAGAATGTTATCAGCGTGCACAGAGTGCGATAGAGCTGAGCAAGAGTATACTGGAGAATAACAAGGGAGTGCGACGTGTGATTAAGAGTGTCCGAGGTGTGCACGAGTGAGTGCCAGGGGAGCCCAGTGCATGGTAGAGGTGCCAAACTGCATTCTCTGTTTTCCTACAGCATGCTAGGGCTGTCCAAGAGCAGAGCAGAAAATGAAAAGAGTATTCTATTGGTGCCAGGATCGTGATAGGAGTGCCCAAATTTTGCGAAGGTCGTTCAAGGGTGTGATAGGGGTGATGAAGAGTGTACTAGGTGCGCCCAGAGGGTGCGAGGTTTGCCCAGTGTGTGAGAAATATACCATGGAGAGTGATTAGTTTTCCCAAAACGAACTAGGGTGTCAAACACTGTGATAGAGAATGACACGAGTGTTCTACGGGTGCCCAAAATTGTACTAGGAACAAAGAACAAAGAACAAAGAAAATTACAGCACAGGAACAGGCCCTTCGGCCCTCCAAGCCTGCGCCGATCCAGATCCTCTATCTAAACCTGTCGCCTATTTTCTAAGGGTCTATATCTCTTTGCTTCCTGCCCATTCATGTATCTGTCTAGATACATCTTAAAAGACGCTATCGTGCCCGCGTCTACCACTTCCGCTGGCAACGCGTTCCAGGCACCCACCACCCTCTGCGTAAAGAACTTTCCACGCATATCCCCCCTAAACTTTTCCCCTTTCACTTTGAACTTGTGACCCCTAGTATTTGAATCCCCCACTCTGGGAAAAAGCTTCTTGCTATCCACCCTGTCCATACCTCTCATGATTTTGTACACCTCAATCAGGTCCCCCCTCAACCTTCGTCTTTCAAATGAAAATAATCCTAATCTGCTCAACATCTCTTCATGGCTAGTGCCCTCCATACCAGGCAACATCCTGGTGAACCTCCTCTGCACCCTCTCCAAAGCATCTACATCCTTTTGGTAATGTGGCGACCAGAACTGCACACAGTATTCCAAATGTGGCCGAACCAAAGTCTTATACAACTATAACATGACCTGCAAACCCTTGTACTCAATACCCCGTCCAATGAAGGAAAGCATGCCGTATGCCTTCTTGACCACTCTATTGACCTGCATTGCCACCTTCAGGGAACAATGGACCTGAACACCCAAATCTCTCTGCACATCAATTTTCCCCAGGACTTTTCCATTTACTGTATAATTCACTCTTGAATTGGATCTTCCAAAATGCATCCCCTCGCATTTGCCCTGATTGAACTCCATCTGCCATTTCTCTGCCCAACTCTCCAATCTATCTATATTCTGCTGTATTCTCTGACAGTCCCCTTCACTATCTGCTACTCCACCAATCTTAGTGTCGTCTGCTAACTTGCTAATCAGACCACCTATACTTTCCTCCAAATCATTTATGTATATCACAAACAACAGTGGTCCCAGCACGGATCCCTGTGGAACACCACTGGTCACACGTCTCCATTTTTAGAAACTCCCTTCCACTGCTACTCTCTGTCTCCTATTGCCCAGCCAGTTCTTTATCCATCTAGCTAGTACACCTTGGACCCCATGCGACTTCACTTTCTCCATCAGACTACCATGGGGAACCTTATCAAACGCCTTACTGAAGTCCATGTATATGACATCTACAGCCCTTCCCTCATCAATCAACTTTGTCACTTCCTCAAAGAATTCTATTAAGTTGGTAAGACATGACCTTCCCTGCACAAAACCATGTTGCCTATCCTGATAAGCCCATTTTCTTCCAAATGGGAATAGATCCTATCCCTCAGTATCTTCTCCAGCAGCTTCCCTACCACTGACGTCAGGCTCACCGGTCTATAATTACCTGGATTATCCCTGCTACCCTTCTTAAACAAGGGGACAACATTAGCAATTCTCCAGTCCTCCGGGACCTCACCCGTGTTTAAGGATGCTGCAAAGATATCTGTTAAGGCCCCAGCTATTTCCTCTCTCACTTCCCTCAGAAACCTGGGATAGATCCCATCCGGACCTGGGGACTTGTCCACCTTAATGCCTTTTAGAATACCCAACACTTCCTCCGTCCTTATGCCGACTTGACCTAGAGTAATCAAACATCTGTTCCGAACCTCAACATCCGTCATGTCCCTCTCCTCGGTGAATACCGATGCAAAGTACTCGTTTAGAATCTCACCCATTTTCTCTAACTCCACGCATAACTTTCCTCCTTTGTCCTTGAGTGGGCCAATCCTTTCTCTAGTTACCCTCTTGCTCCTTATATATGAATTAAAGGCTTTGGGATTTTCCTTAACCCTGTTTGCTAAAGATATTTCATGACCCCTTTTAGCCCTCTTAATTCCTCGTTTCAGTTGGTCCTACATTCCCGATATTCTTTCAAAGCTTCGTCTTTCTTCAGCCTCCTAGACCTTATGTATGCTTCCTTTTTCCTCTTAGCGAGTCTCACAATTTCACCTGTCATCCATGGTCCCCTAATCTTGCCATTTCTATCCCTCATTTTCACAGGAACATGTCTCTCCTGCACGCTAATCAACCTCTCTTTAAAAGCCTCCCACATATCAAATGTGGATTTAACTTCAAACAGCTGCTCCCAATCTACGTTCCCCAGCTCCTGCCGAATTTTGGTGTAGTTGGCCTTCCACCAATTTAGCACTCTTCCTTTAGGACCACTCTCGTCTTTGTCCATGAGTATTCTAAAACTTACGGAATTGTGATCACTATTCCCAAAGTAGTCCCCTACTGAAACTTCAACCACCTGGCCGGGCTCATTCCCCAACACCAGGTCCAGTATGGCCCCTTCCCGAGTTGGACTATTTACATACTGCTCTAGAAAACCCTCCTGGATGCTCCTTACAAATTCTGCTCCATCTAGACCTCTAACACTAAGTGAATCCCAGTCAATGTTGGGAAAATTAAAATCTCCTATCACCACCACCCTGTTGCTCCTACATCTTTCCATAATCTGTTTACACATTTGTACCTGTATCTCACGCTCGCTGTTGGGAGGCCTGTAGTAAAGGCCCAACATTGTTACCGCACCCTTCCTATTTCTGAGTTCTGCCCATATTGCCTCACTTCTCGAGTCCTCCATAGTGCCCTCCTTCAGCACAGCTGTGATATCCTCTTTGACCAGGAATGCAACTCCTCCACCCCTTTTACCTCCCTCTCTATCCCGCCTGAAGCATCGATATCCTGGGATATTTAGTTGCCAATCATGCCCTTCCCTCAACCAAGTCTCAGTAACAGCAATAACATCATGCTCCCAGTTACTAATCCAAGCCCTAAGTTCATCTGCCTTACCTACTACACTTCTTGCATTAAAACAAATACACCTCAGACAACCAGTCCCTTTGCGTTCATCATCTGCTCCCTGTCTACTCTTTCCCTTAGTCACACTGACTTCATTATCTAGTTCCTTGCAGGCTTCAGTTACTACTTCCTTACTGTCCACTGACCTCCTCATTTGGTTCCCATCCCCCTGCCACATTAGTTTAAACCCTCCTCAACAGCGTTAGCAAAAGCAACCCCAAGGATTTTGGTTCCAGTCCGGCCCAGGTGTAGACCGTCCAATTTGTAATAGTCCCACCTCCGCCAGAACCGGTCCCAATGTCCCAAAAATCTGAACCCCTCCCTCCTGCACCATCTCTCAAGCCACGCATTCATCCTGACTATTCTCTCATTTCTACTCTGACTATCACGTGGCACTGGTAGCAATCCTGAGATTACTACCTCTGAGGTCCTACTTTTTAACTTGGCTCCTAACTCCCTAAATTCTGCTTGTAGGACCTCATCCCGTTTTTTATCTATATCATTGGTGCCTATGTGCACAATGACAACTGGCCGTTCACCCTCCCCTTTCAGAATGTTCTGCAGCCGATCTGAGACATCCCTGACCCGTGCACCTGGGAGGCAACATACCATTCGGGAGTCTCGTTTTTGACCACAGAACCGCCTATTTCCCCTTGCAATCGAATCCCCTATGACTACAGCCCTTCCACTCTTTTTCCCGCCCTTCCGAACAGCAGAGCCAGCCACGGTGCCATGAACCTGGCTACTGATGCCTTCCCCTGGTGAGCAAGTGCGTGACAGGGGTGCCCAGGACTGTGATAATGGTGACCAAACATGTGCTAGCCTGTCCGAGCGTCAGCTAGGGCTGCCCAGGTGTGCGTTTACATTCCCAAATGAGTAATCGGAGTGCCAAGACTGTGCCATGTGAGTCCAGAATAGTGCTAGTTCTGCCAAAGAATGTGGTAGAGACGGTCAAGTGTGTGATGGGAGTGCTCAAGAGTGTGCTAGGTGACGGCAAGTGTGTGATAGGAGTGCCCAGAATATGCTAGGGTTGCCAAGTGTATGCTATGGGTGCGCAGAGTGTAATAGGCATGTCCAAATGTGTGCTGGAGTGGCAATGTGTGTGTTTTGCGGGTATCCATGTGTGTGCTAAAGCTGGCCATGAGTATGCTAGGGGTGGCCAAGAGTGTACCGGGGTGCCCAAGGAGGTGATAGCAGTGCCTGAGAGGATGATCGGTGCGTCCTATCATGTGCGAGGGGACGGTAAATGTGCGCAAGGGTGCGCAAGTGTGTGATAGGGGTGCCCAAGGTATGTTTCCTGGAACCTGGGGAGAGTGCATGGGCATGTGTCCTGGGGAGAGGGTAGGGGTGTGTTTCCTGGAACCTGGGGAGAGGGCAGGGGTGTTTGTCCTGGACCCTTTGGAGAGGGCAGGGGTGTGTGTCCTGGGGAGAGGGCAGGGGTGTGTGTCCTGGGGAGAGGGCAGGGGTGTGTGTCCTGGTCCTCGGGGAGAGGGCAGGGGTGTGTGTCCTGGTCCAAGGTGAGAGGGCAGGGATGTGTGTCCTGGTCCAAGGTGAGAGGGCAAGGGTGTGTGCCCTTGGGAGAGGGCAGGGGAGTGTGTCCTGGGGAGAGCGCAGGTGTGTGTGTCCTGTTCCAAGGTGAGAGGGCAGGGATGTGTGTCCTGGTCCAAGGTGAGAGGGCAAGGGTGTGTGTCCTTGGGAGAGGGCAGGGGAGTGTGTCCTGGGGCGAGGGCAGGGGTGTGTGTCCTGATCCTGGGGCGAGGGCAAGGGTGTGTGTCCTTGGGAGAAGGCAGGAGTGTGTGTCCTGGGTCCCGGGGTGATGGCTGGCGTGTGTTTCCTGGTCCTCGGGGAGTGGGCAGGGGTGTGGGTCCTGGGTCCTGGGGAGAGGGATTGGGTGTGTGTCCTGTTCCTAGGGGAGAGGGCAGGGGTGTGTGTCCTGGTACTCGGGGAGAGAGCAGGGGTGTGTGTCCTGGTCCTAGGGGAGAGGGCAGGGCTGTGTGTCCTGGCGCGAGTGCAGGGGTGTGTGTCCTGGGGCGAGGGCAGGGGTATGCATCCTGTTCCTCGGGGAGAGGGCAGGCGTGTGTGTCCTGGAACCTGGGGAGAGGGCAAGGGTGTGTGTCCTTGGGAGACGGCAGGTGTGTGTGTCCTGGGTTCCGGGGAGAGGTCTGGCGTGTGTTTCCTGGTCCTCGGGGGTGGGCAGGGGTGTGCGTCCTGGGGCGAGGGCAGGGGTATGCATCCTGTTCCTCGGGGAGAGGGCAGGCGTGTGTGTCCTGGAACCTGGGGAGAGGGCAAGGGTGTGTGTCCTTGGGAGACGGCAGGTGTGTGTGTCCTGGGTTCCGGGGAGAGGTCTGGCGTGTGTTTCCTGGTCCTCGGGGGTGGGCAGGGGTGTGCGTCCTGGGTCCTGGGGAGAGGGATTGGGTGTGTGTCCTGGTCCTAGGGGAGAGGGCAGGGGTATGCATCCTGTTTCTAGGGGAGATGGCAGGGGTGTGTGTCCAGGTACTCGGGGAGAGAGCAGAGGTGTGTGTCCTGGTCCTAGGGGAGAGGGCTTGGGTGTGTGTCCTGGTACTGGGCGAGAGGGCAGGTGTATGTGTCCTGGGGCAAGGGCAGGGGTATGCGTACTGTTCCTAGGGGAGAGGGCAGGGGTGTGTGTCCTGGAACCTGGGGAGAGGGCAGGGGTGTGTGTCCTGGGGAGAGGGCAGGGGTGTGTGTCCTGGGGAGAGGGCAGGGGTGTGTTTCCTGGAACCGGTGGAGAGGGCAGGGGTGTGCGTCCTGGAACCTGGGAAGAGGGCAGGGGTGTGTGTCCTGGGGAGAGGGCAGGGGTGTGTGTCCTGGTCCTTGGGAGAGGGCAGGGGTGTGCGTCCTGGAACCTGGGGAGAGGGCAGGGGTGTGTGTCCTGGTCCTAGGGGAGAGGGCAGGGGTATGCGTCCTGTTTCTAGGGGAGATGGCAGGGGTGTGTGTCCAGGTACTCGGGGAGAGAGCAGAGGTGTGTGTCCTGGTCCTAGGGGAGAGGGCTTGGGTGTGTGTCCTGGTACTGGGCGAGAGGGCAGGTGTATGTGTCCTGGGGCAAGGGCAGGGGTATGCGTACTGTTCCTAGGGGAGAGGGCAGGGGTGTGTGTCCTGGAACCTGGGGAGAGGGCAGGGGTGTGTGTCCTGGGGAGAGGGCAGGGGTGTGTGTCCTGGGGAGAGGGCAGGGGTGTGTTTCCTGGAACCGGTGGAGAGGGCAGGGGTGTGCGTCCTGGAACCTGGGAAGAGGGCAGGGGTGTGTGTCCTGGGGAGAGGGCAGGGGTGTGTGTCCTGGTCCTTGGGAGAGGGCAGGGGTGTGCATCCTGGAACCTGGGGAGAGGGCAGGGGTGTGTGTCCTGGTCCTTGGGAGAGGGCAGGGGTGTGCGTCCTGGAACCTGGGGAGAGGGCAGGGGTGTGTGTCCTGGGGAGAGGGCAGGGGTGTGTGTCCTGGTCCTTGGGAGAGGGCAGGGGTGTGCGTCCTGGAACCTGGGGAGAGGGCAGGGGTGTGCGTCCTGGAACCTGGGGAGAGGGCAGGGGTGTGTGTCCTGGTCCGCGATAAGAGAGCAGGTGTATGCGTCCTGTTCCTCGGGGAGAGGGCAGGGGTGTGTGTCCTGGTCCTAGGGGAGAGGGCTTGGGTGTGCGTCCTGGTACTGGGCGAGAGGGCAGGGGTGTGTGTCCTGGCGCGAGGGCAGGGGTGTGTGTCCTGGTCCTGGGGAGAGGGCAGGTTTATGTGTCCTGGGGCGAGGGCAGGGGTGTGTGTACTGTTCCAAGGGGAGAGGGCAGGGGTGTGTGTCCAGGAACCTGATGAGAGGGCAGGGGTGTGTGTCCTGGGGAGAGGGCAGGGGTGTGTGTCCTGGGGAGAGGGCAGGGGTGTGTTTATGGAACCTGTGGAGAGGGCAGCGGTGTTTGTCCTGGGGAGAGGGCAGGGGTGTGTGTCCTGGTCCTGGGGAGAGGGCAGGTGTATGTGTCCTGGGGCGAGGGCAGGGGTGTGCGTACTGTTCCAAGGGGAGAGGGCAGGGGTGTGTGTCCAGGAACCTGATGAGAGGGCAGGGGTGTGTGTCCTGGGGAGAGGGCAGGGGTGTGTTTATGGAACCTGTGGAGAGGGCAGCGGTGTGTGTCCTGGGGAGAGGCAGGGGTGTGTGTCCTGGAACTAGGGGAGAGGGCAGGGGTGTGTGTCCTGGGGCGAGGGCAGGGGTTTGCGTCTGGGGGAGAGGGCAGGGGTGTGTGTCCTGGTCCTTGGGAGCGGGCAGGGGCGTGCGTCCTGGAACCTCGGGAGAGGGCAGGGGTGTGCGTTCTGGAACCTGGGGAGAGGGCTGGTGTGTGAGTCCTGGGGAGAGGGCAGGTGTGTGTGTCCTGGGGAGAGGGCAGGGGTGTGAGTCCTGGGGAGAGGGCAGGTGTGTGTGTCCTGGGGAGAGGGCAGGGGTGTGTGTCCTGGGGAGAGGGCAGGGGTGTGAGTCCTGGGGAGAGGGCAGGTGTGTCTGTCCTGGGGAGAGGGCAGGTGTGTGTGTCCTGGGGAGAGGGCAGGTGTGTGTGTCCTGGGGAGAGGGCAGGGGTGTGTGTCCTGGGGAGAGGGCAGGGGTGTGAGTCCTGGGGAGAGGGCAGGTGTGTGTGTCCTGGGGAGAGGGCAGGGGTGTGTGTCCTGGGGAGAGGGCAGGGGTGTGAGTCCTGGGGAGAGGGCAGGTGTGTCTGTCCTGGGGAGAGGGCAGGTGTGTGTGTCCTGGGGAGAGGGCAGGTGTGTGTGTCCTGGGGAGAGGGCAGGGGTGTGTGTCCTGGGGAGAGGGCAGGGGTGTGAGTCCTGGGGAGAGGGCAGGTGTGTCTGTCCTGGGGAGAGGGCAGGTGTGTGTGTCCTGGGGAGAGGGCAGGTGTGTGTGTCCTGGGGAGAGGGCAGGGGTGTGCGTCCTTGGGAGAGGGCAGCGGTGTGTGTCCTGGGGCGAGGGCAGGGGTGTGTTTCCTGGGGAGAGGGCAGGGGTGTGAGTCCTGATCCTGGGGCGAGGGCAAGGGTGTGTGTCCTTGGGAGAAGGCAGGAGTGTGTGTCCTGGGTCGCGGGGTGATGGCTGGCGTGTGTTTCCTGGTCCTCGGGGAGTGGGCAGGGGTGTGGGTCCTGGGTCCTGGGGAGAGGGATTGGGTGTGTGTCCTGTTCCTAGGGGAGAGGGCAGGGGTGTGTGTCCTGGTACTCGGGGAGAGAGCAGGGGTGTGTGTCCTGGTCCTAGGGGAGAGGGCAGGGCTGTGTGTCCTGGCGCGAGTGCAGGGGTGTGTGTCCTGGTTATGGGGAGAGGGCAGGGGTATGTGTCCTGGGGCGAGGGCAGGGGTATGCATCCTGTTCCTCGGGGAGAGGGCAGGTGTGCGTGTCCTGGAACCTGGGGAGAGGGCAAGGGTGTGTGTCCTTGGGAGACGGCAGGTGTGTGTGTCCTGGGTTCCGGGGAGAGGTCTGGCGTGTGTTTCCTGGTCCTCGGGGGTGGGCAGGGGTGTGCGTCCTGGGTCCTGGGGAGAGGGCTTGGGTGTGTGTCCTGGTCCTAGGGGAGAGGGCAGGGGTATGCGTCCTGTTTCTAGGGGAGATGGCAGGGGTGTGTGTCCAGGTACTCGGGGAGAGAGCAGAGGTGTGTGTCCTGGTCCTAGGGGAGAGGGCTTGGGTGTGTGTCCTGGTACTGGGCGAGAGGGCAGGTGTATGTGTCCTGGGGCAAGGGCAGGGGTATGCGTACTGTTCCTAGGGGAGAGCGCAGGGGTGTGTGTCCTGGAACCTGGGGAGAGGGCAGGGGTGTGTGTCCTGGGGAGAGGGCAGGGGTGTGTGTCCTGGGGAGAGGGCAGGGGTGTGTTTCCTGGAACCGGTGGAGAGGGCAGGGGTGTGCGTCCTGGAACCTGGGAAGAGGGCAGGGGTGTGTGTCCTGGGGAGAGGGCAGGGGTGTGTGTCCTGGTCCTTGGGAGAGGGCAGGGGTGTGCGTCCTGGAACCTGGGGAGAGGGCAGGGGTGTGTGTCCTGGTCCTAGGGGAGAGGGCAGGGGTATGCGTCCTGTTTCTAGGGGAGATGGCAGGGGTGTGTGTCCAGGTACTCGGGGAGAGAGCAGAGGTGTGTGTCCTGGTCCTAGGGAAGAGGGCTTGGGTGTGTGTCCTGGTACTGGGCGAGAGGGCAGGTGTATGTGTCCTGGGGCAAGGGCAGGGGTATGCGTACTGTTCCTAGGGGAGAGGGCAGGGGTGTGTGTCCTGGAACCTGGGGAGAGGGCAGGGGTGTGTGTCCTGGGGAGAGGGCAGGGGTGTGTGTCCTGGGGAGAGGGCAGGGGTGTGTTTCCTGGAACCGGTGGAGAGGGCAGGGGTGTGCGTCCTGGAACCTGGGAAGAGGGCAGGGGTGTGTGTCCTGGGGAGAGGGCAGGGGTGTGTGTCCTGGTCCTTGGGAGAGGGCAGGGGTGTGCGTCCTGGAACCTGGGGAGAGGGCAGGGGTGTGTGTCCTGGTCCTTGGGAGAGGGCAGGGGTGTGCGTCCTGGTCCAAGGTGAGAGGGCAGGGGAGTGTGTCATGGGGCGAGGGCAGGGGTGTGTGTCCTGGTCCTGGGGATAGGGCAAGGGTGTGTGTCCTTGGGAGAGGGCAGGTGTGTGTGTCCTGGGGTGAGGGCAGGGGTGTGTGTCCTGGGTCCTCGGGAGAGGGCTGGGGTGTGTTTCCTGGTCCTAGGGGAGAGGGCAGGGGTCTGTGACCAGGCCATAGCGGAGAGGGCAGGGGCGTGCGTACTGGGTCCCAGGGAGAGGGTTTGGGTCTGTGTCCTGGTCCTCGGGGAGAGAGCAGGGGTGTGTCTCCTGGGGCGAGGGCAGGGGTGTCTGTCATGGTCCTCGGGGCGAGGGCAGGTGTGTGTGTCTTGGTATGCGGGGAGAGGGCAGGGGTGTGTGTCCTGGTCCTAGGTGAGAGGGCAGGGGTGTGTGTCCTGGTCCTTGGGGAGAGGGCAGGGGTGTGTGTCCTTGGGAGAGGGCAGGTGTGTGTGTTGTGGAAACCGGGGAGAGGGCCGGGGTGTGTGTCCTGGCCCTCGGGGAGAGGGCAGGGGTGTGTTTCCTGGGGAGAGGGCAGGGGTGTGTGTCCTGGTTCTGGGGAGAGGGCAGGGATGTGTGTCCTTGGGAGAGGGCAGGTGTGTGTGTTGTGGAAACCGGGGATAGGGCCGGGGTGTGTGTCCTGGCCCTCGGGGAGAGGGCAGGGGTGTGTGTCCTGGAACCCGGGGAGTGGGCCGGCTTGTGTGTCCTGGCACTGGGGGAGAGGGCAGGGGCCTGTGTCCTGGTCCAAGGGGTGAGGGCAGGGGTCTGTGTCCTGGTGCGAGGGGAGAGCGCAGGGGTCTGTGTCCTGGTCCGAGGGGAGTGCGCAGGTGTGTGTGTCCTCGTCCTTGGGGAGAGGGCCGGCGTGAGTATCCTTGTACGAGGGGAGAGGGCAGGGGTGTGTGTCCTGGTCTTAGGGGAGAGCGCAGGGGTCTGTGTCCTGGTCCGAGGGGAGAGCGCAGGTGTGTGTGTCCTGGTCCAAGGGGATAGGGCCGGGGTGTGTGTCCTGGTCCTAGGGCAGAGGGCAGTGGAGTGTGTCCTGGGGAGAGGGCAGGGGTGTGTGTCCTGGGGCGAGGGCAGGGGTATGCATCCTGGGGCAGGGGCATGGGTGTGTGTCCTGGTCCTTGGGGAGAGGGCAGGTGTGTGTGTCCTGGTATGCGGGGAGAGGGCAGGGGTGTGTGTCCTGGTCCTAGGGGAGAGGGCAGGTGTGTGTGTCCTGGTCCTGGCGGGGAGGGCAGGGGTGTGTGTCCTGGGGCGAGGGCAGGGGTGTGTGTCCTGGGGAGAGGGCAGGGGTGTGTGTCCTGGTCCTGGGGAGAGGGCAGCGGTGTGTGTCCTTGGGAGAGGGCAGTTGTGTGTGTCCTGGTCCTGGGGAGAGGGCAGGGGTGTGTGTCCTTGGGAGAGGGCATTAGTGTGTGTCCTGGGGAGAGGGCAGGCGTGTGTGTCCTGGGGAGAGGGCAGGGGTGTGTGTCCTGGAACCCGGGGAGAGGGCCGGGGTTTGTGTCCTGGCCCTCGGGGAGAGGGCAGGATTGTGTGTCCTGGTCCAAGGGGAGAGGGCAGGGGTGTGTGTCCTGGTCCGAGGGGAGAGCGCAGGTGTCTGTGTCCTGGTCCTTGGGAAGAGGGCTGGGGTGTCTGTCCTGGTCCTAGGGGAGAGGGCAGGGGAGTGTGTCCTGGGGAGAGGGCAGGGGTGTGTGTCCTGGTCCTGGGGAGAGGGCAAGGGTGTGTGTCCTTGGGAGAGGGCAGGTGTGTGTGTCCTGGGGTGAGGGCAGGGGTGTGTGTCCTGGGTCCTGGGGAGAGGGCTGGTGTGTGTTTCCTGGTCCTAGGGGAGAGGGCAGGAGTCTGTGACCTGGTCCTAGCGGAGAGGGCAGTTGTGTGGGCACTGGGTCCCAGGGAGAGGGTTTGGGTCTGTGTCCTGGTCCTCGGGGAGAGAGCAGGGGTGTGTCTCCTGGGGCGAGGGCAGGGGTGTGTGTCCTGGTCCTCGGGGAAAGGGCAGCGGTGTGTGTCCCGGGGCGAGAGCAGTGGTGTGCGTCCTGGTCCAGAGGAGAGGGCAGGTGTGTGTATCCTGGAGAGAAGGCAGGGGTGTGTGTCCTGGAACCCGGGGAGAGGGCCGGGATGTGTGTCCTGGTCCGAGGGGAGAGGGCAGGGGTGTGTGTCCTGGTATGCGGGGAGCGGGCAGGGGTGTGTGTCCTGGTCCTCGGGGAGAGGGCAGGGGTGTGTGTCCTGGTCCTTGGGGAGAGGGCAGGGGTGTGTGTCCTGGGGCGAGGGCAGGGGTGTGTTTCCTGGGGAGAGGGCAGGGGTGTGTGTCCTGGTCCTGGGGAGAGGGCAGGTGTACGTGTCCAGGTCCCAGGGGGAGGGCAGGGGTGTGTGTCCTGGAACCCATGGAAAAGGGCAGGGGTCTGTGTCCTGGCCCTGGGGAGAGGGCAAGGGTGTGTGTCTTTGGGAGAGGGCAGGAGTGTGTGTCCTGGTCCCAGGGGGAGGGCAGGGGTGTGTGTCCTGGAACCCATGGAAAAGGGCAGGGGTCTGTGTCCTGGTCCTGGGAAGAGGGCAAGGGTGTGTGTCCTTGGGAGAGGGCAGGGATGTGTACTGGGGAGAGGGCAGGGGTGCGTGTCCTGGTCCAAGGGGGAGGGCAGGGGAGTGTGTCATGGGGCGAGGGCAGGGGTGTGTGTCCTGGTCCTGGGGAGAGGGCAAGGGTGTGTGTCCTTGTGAGAGGGCAGGTGTGTGTGTCCTGGGGTGAGGGCAGGGCTGTGTGTCCTGGGGAGAGCGCAGTTTTGTGTGTCCTGGTGTGAGGGCAGGGGTGTGTGTCCTGGGTCCTGGGGAGAGGGCAGGGTTGTGTGTCATGGGGAGAGCGCAGTGTTGTGTGTCCTGGGGTGAGGGCAGGTGTGTGTTTCCTGGAACCTGGGGAAAGGGCAGGGCCGTGATCCTGGGGAGAGGGCAAGGGTTTTTGTCCTGGAACCTGGGGAGACGGCAGGGGTGTGTGTCCTGGTCCTGGGGAGAGGGCAGGGGTGTGTGTCCTGGGGAGAGGGCAGGGGTGTGTGTCCTGGTCCTAGGGGAGGTGGCAGGGGTGTGTGTCCTGGGTCCTGGGTCCTGGGGAGAGGGCAGGGCTGTGTGTCCTGGGGAGAGCGCAGTTTTGTGTGTCCTGGTGTGAGGGCAGGGGTGTGTGTCCTGGGTCCTGGGGAGAGGGCAGGGCTGTGTGTCCGGGGGAGAGCGCAGTGTTGTGTGTCCTGGGGTGAGGGCAGGTGTGTGTTTCCTGGAACCTGGGGAAAGGGCAGGGGCGTGATCCTGGGGAGAGGGCAAGGGTTTTTGTCCTGGAACCTGGGGAGAGGGCAGGGGTGTGTGTCCTGGTCCTGGGGAGAGGGCAGGGGTGTGTGTCCTGGGGAGAGGGCAGGGGTGTGTGTCCTGGTCCTAGGGGAGGTGGCAGGGGTGTGTGTCCTGGCGAGAGGGCCCGGGTGTGTCTCCTGGTCCAAGGTGGGAGGGCAGGGGTGTGTCCTGGGGCGAGGGCATGGGTGTGTGTCCTGGTCCTAGGGGTAAGGGCACGGGTGTGCGTCCTGGTCCTTGGGGAGAGGGCAGGGGTGTGTGTCCTGGTCCTCGGGGGGAGGGCAGGGGTGCGTGTCCTGGGCAGAGGGCAGGGCTGTGAGTCCTGGAGCGAGGGCAGGGCTGTGAGTCCTGGGGCGAGGGCAGGGTGTGTGTCCTGGGGAGAGGGCAGGGGTGTGTGTCCTGGGGAGAGGGCAGGGGTGTATGTCCTGGAACCTGGTGAAGGCAGGGGTGTGTGTCCAAAACCCGGGGAGAGGGCAGGGGTGTGTGTCCTGGTCCTCTGGAGGGCGCAGAGGTGTGTCTCCTGGGGAGAGGTCATGGGTTATGTCCTGGGGCAGGGGCATGAGTGTGTGTCCTGGTCCTTGGGGAGAGGTCAGGGGTGTATGTCCTGGAACCTGGGGAAGGCAGGGGTGTGTGACCTGGTCCTGTGGAGGGCGCAGAGGTGTGTGTCCTGGGGAGAGGGCATGGGTGTGTGTCCTGGTCCTCGGGGGGAGGGCAGGGATGTGTCTCCTGGTCCTAGGGGAGAGGGCAGGGGTCTGTGACCAGGCCCTAGCGAAGAGGGCAGGGGTGTGTGTACTGGGTCCCAGGGAGAGGGTTTGGGTCTGTGTCCTGGTCCTCGCGGAGAGAGCAGGGGTGTGTCTCCTGGGGCGAGGGCAGGGGTGTGTGTCCTGGTCCTCGGGGAGAGGGCAGCGGTGCGTGTCCTGGGGCGAGGGCAGGGGTGTGTGTCCTGGTCCCGGGGCGAGAGCAGTGGTGTGCGTCCTGTTCCTGGGGAGAGAGCAGGGATGTGTGTCCCAGAACCCGGGGAGAGGGCAGGGGTGATTGTTTTGGGGAGAGGGCAGGGGTGTGTGTCCTGGAACCCGGGGAGAGGGCCGGGATGTGTGTCCTGGTCCTCGGGGAGATGGCAGCGGTGTGTGTCCTGGTCCGAGGGGCGAGGGCAGGGGTGTGTGATCTGGGGAGAGGGCAGGGCTGTGTATCCTGGGGAGAGCGCAGGGGTGTGTGATCTGGGGAGAGGGCAGGGTTTGTGTGTCCTGGGGAGAGCGCAGGGTTGTGTGTCCTGGGGTGAGGGCAGGGGTGTGTTTCCTGGAACCTGGGGAGAGGGCAGGGGCGTGTTCCTGGGGAGAGGGCAAGGGTGTTTGTCCTGGAACCTGGGGAGAGGGCGGGGGTGTGTGTCCTGGTCCTGGGGAGAGGGCAGGGGTGTGTGTCCAGGTCCTCGGGGGAGGTCAGGGGTTTATGTCCCGGCGAAAGGGCAGGGGTGTGTGTCCTGGTCCTAGGCGAGGTGGCAGGGGTGTGTGTCCTGTGGAGAGGGCCCGGGTGTGTCTCCTGATCCAAGGTGAAGGGCAGGGGTGTGTGTCCTGGGGCGAGGGCATGGGTGTGTGTCCTGGTCCTAGGGGAGAGGGCACGGGTGTGCGTCCTGGTAGTTGGGGAGAGGGCAGGGGTGTGTGTCCTGGTCCTCGGGGTGTGGGCAGGGGTGCGTGTCCTGGGCAGAGGGCAGGGCTGTGAGTCCTGGAGCGAGGGCAGGGCTGTTTGTCTCGGGGGGAGGTCAGGGCTGTGTGTCCTGGGGAGAGGGCAGGGGTGTATGTCCTGGAACCTGGGGAAGGGCACGTGTGTGTGTCCTAGAACCCGGGGAGAGGGCAGGGGTGTGTGTCCTGGTCCTGGGGAGGGGGCAGAGGTGTGTGTCCTGGGGAAAGGGCAGGGGTATGCGTCCTGGGGCAGGGACATGTGTGTGTGTCCTGGTCCTTGGGGAGAGGGCAGGTGTATGTGTCCTGGTATGCGTGGAGAGGGCAGGGGTGTGTTTCCTGGTCCAAGGGGAGAGGGCAGGGTGTGTGTCCTGGTCCTTGGGGAGAGGGCAGGGGTGTGTGTCCTGGGGCGAGGGCAGGGGTGTGTTTCCTGGGGAGAGGGCAGGGGTGATTGTTTTGGGGAGAGGGCAGGGGTGTGTGTCCTGGAACCCGGGGAGAGGGCCGGGATGTGTGTCCTGGTCCTCGGGGAGATGGCAGCGGTGTGTGTCCTGGTCCGAGGGGCGAGGGCAGGGGTGTGTGTCCTGGGAGAGGGCAGGGGTGTGTGATCTGGGGAGAGGGCAGGGCTGTGTATCCTGGGGAGAGCGCAGGGGTGTGTGATCTGGGGAGAGGGCAGGGTTTGTGTGTCCTGGGGAGAGCGCAGGGTTGTGTGTCCTGGGGTTAGGGCAGGGGTGTGTTTCCTGGAACCTGGGGAGAGGGCAGGGGCGTGTTCCTGGGGAGAGGGCAAGGGTGTTTGTCCTGGAACCTGGGGAGAGGGCAGGGGTGTGTGTCCTGGTCCTGGGGAGTGGTCAGGTGTGTGTGTCCTGGGGAGAGGGCAGGGGTGTGTGTCCTGGTCCTGGGGAGAGGGCAGGGGTGTGTGTCCAGGTCCTCGGGGGAGGTCAGGGGTTTATGTCCCGGCGAAAGGGCAGGGGTGTGTGTCCTGGTCCTAGGCGAGGTGGCAGGGGTGTGTGTCCTGTGGAGAGGGCCCGGGTGTGTCTCCTGGTCCTAGGGGAGAGGGCACGGGTCTGCGTCCTGGTAGTTGGGGAGAGGGCAGGGGTGTGTGTCCTGGTCCTCGGGGTGTGGGCAGGGGTGCGTGTCCTGGGCAGAGGGCAGGGCTGTGAGTCCTGGAGCGAGGGCAGGGCTGTTTGTCTCGGGGGGAGGTCAGGGCTGTGTGTCCCGGGGGGAGGGCAGGGCTGTGTGTCCTGGGGAGAGGGCAGGGGTGTATGTCCTGGAACCTGGGGAAGGGCACGTGTGTGTGTCCTAGAACCCGGGGAGAGGGCAGGGGTGTGTGTCCTGGTCCTGGGGAGGGGGCAGAGGTGTGTGTCCTGGGGAAAGGGCAGGGGTATGCGTCCTGGGGCAGGGACATGTGTGTGTGTCCTGGTCCTTGGGGAGAGGGCAGGTGTATGTGTCCTGGTATGCGTGGAGAGGGCAGGGGTGTGTGTCCTGGTCCAAGGGGAGAGGGCAGGGTGTGTGTCCTGGTCCTTGGGGAGAGGGCAGGGGTGTGTGTCCTGGGGCGAGGGCAGGGGTGTGTTTCCTGGGGAGAGGGCAGGGGTGTGTGCCCTGGTCCTGGGGAGAGGGCAGCGGTGTGTGTCCTTGGGAGAGGGCAGTTGTGTGTGTCCTGGTCCTGGGGAGAGGGCAGGTGTGTGTCCTGGGGAGAGGGCAGGGGTGTGTGTCGTGGGGAGAGGGCAGGGGTGTGTGTCCTGGAACCCGGGGAGAGGGCAGGGGTGTGTGTCCTGGAACCCGGGGAGAGGGCCGGGGTTTGTGTCCAGGCCCTCGGGGAGAGGGCAGGATTGTGTGTCCTGTTCAAAGGGGAGAGGGCAGGGGTCTGTGTCCTGGTCCGAGGGGAGAGAGCAGGTGTGTGTGTCCTGGTCCTTGGGAAGAGGGCTGGGGTGTGTGTCCTTGTACTAGGGAAGAGGGCAGGGGTGTGTGTCCTGGTCCTAGGGGAGAAGGCAGGGGAGTGTATCCTGGGGAGAGGGCAGGGGTGCGTGTCCTAGAACCCATGGAAAAGGGCAGGGTCTGTGTCCTGTGGAGAGGGCAAGAGTGTGTGTCCTTGGGAGAGTTCAGGGGTGTGTCCTGGGGAGAGGGCAGGGGTGCGTGTCCTGGTCCAAAGGGGAGGTCAGGGGTTTCTGTCCCAGAACCCATGGAAAAGGGCAGGGTCTGTGTCCTGGGGAGAGGGCAAGGGTGTGTGTCCTTTGGATAGGGCAGGGGTGTGTCCTGGGGAGAGGGCAGGGGTGCGTGTCCTGGTCCAAAGGGGAGGGCAGGGATGTGTGTCCTGGTCCAAGGTGAGAGGGCAGGGGAGTGTGTCATGGGGCGAGGGCAGGGGTGTGTGTCCTGGTCCTGGGGAGAGGGCAAGGGTGTGTGTCCTTTGGAGAGTGCAGGTGTGCGTTTCCACGGGTGAGGGCAGGGGTGTGTGTCCTGGGTCCTGGGGAGAGAGCTGGGGTGTGTTTCCTGGTCCTAGGGGAGAGGGCAGGGTTCTGTGACCTGGACCCAGCGGAGAGGGCAGGGGTGTGGGTACCGGGTCCCAGGGAGAAGGTTTGGGTCTGTGTCCTGGTCCTCGGGGAGAGAGCAGGGATGTGTCTCCTGGGGCGAGGGCAGGGGTGTGTGTCCTGGTCCTCGGGGAGAGGGCAACGGTGTGTGTCCTGGGGCGAGGGCAGGGGTGTGTGTCCTGGTCCCGGGGCGACAGCAGTGGTGTGCGTCCTGGTACTGGGGAGAGGGCAGGGGTGTGTGTCCTGGTTCTTGGGGAGAGGGCAGGGGTGTCTGTCCTGGTCCTTGGGGAGAGGGCAGGGGTGTGTGTCCTGGTCCTTGGGGAGAGGGCAGGGGTGTGTGTCCTGGTCCTTGTGGTGAGGGCAGGGCTGTGTGTCCTGGGGAGAGGGCAGGGCTGTGTGTCCTGGGGAGACGGCAGGGGTGTGTGTCCTGG
The DNA here is from genome assembly GCF_036365525.1 of Heterodontus francisci. Classification (NCBI taxonomy): domain Eukaryota; kingdom Metazoa; phylum Chordata; class Chondrichthyes; order Heterodontiformes; family Heterodontidae; genus Heterodontus; species Heterodontus francisci. The sequence continues at coordinate 8,431,808 of NC_090380.1, read as the reverse complement.
GGCAAGGGCAGTGTTGTGTGTCCTGGGTAGAGGGCATGGGTGTGTGTCTGGTCACAGGGGAGAAGGTAGGGCTGTGTGTCCTGGGGAGAGGGCAGGAGTGTGTGTCCTGGTCCTTGTGGTGAGGGCAGGGGTGTGTGTCCTGGGGAGAGGGCAGGGCTGTGTGTCCTGGGGAGACGGCAGGGGTGTGTGTCCTGGGGCAAGGGCAGTGTTGTGTGTCCTGGGTAGAGGGCATGGGTGTGTGTCTGGTCACAGGGGAGAAGGTAGGGCTGTGTGTCCTGGGGAGAGGGCAGGGGTGTGTTTCCTGGAACCTGGCGAGAGGGCAGGGGTGTGTGTCCTTGTCCTGGGGAGAGGTGTGGGGGGTGTGTGGCCTGGGGAGAGGGCAGGGGTGTGTGTCCTGGTCCTGGGGAGAGGGCAGGTGTGTGTGTCCTGGGGAGAGGGCAGGGATGTGTGTCCTGGAACCCGGGGAGAGGGCCGGGATGTGTGTCCTGGTCCGACGGGAGAGGGCAGGGGTGTGTGTCCTGGTCCTTGGGGCGAGGGCAGGGGTGTGTGTCCTGGTCCGAGGGGCGAGGGCAGGGGTGTGTGTCCTGGGGAGAGGGCAGGGGTGTGTGATCTGGGGAGAGGGCAGGGCTGTGTGTCCTGGGGAGTGCGCAGGGTTGTGTGTCGTGGTGTGAGGGCAGGGCTGTGTGTCCTGGAACCCGGGGAGAGGGCAGGGGTGTGTGTCCTGGAACCCGGGGAGAGGGCAGGATTGTGTGTCCTGGTCCAAGGGGAGAGGGCAGGGGTGTGTATCCTGGTCCTAGGGGAGAGCGCAGGGGTCTGTGTCCTGGTCCGAGGGGGCAGAGCAGGTGTGTGTGTCCTGGTCCTTGGGAAGAGGGCTGGGGTGTGTGCCCTTGTACTAGGGAAGAGGGCAGTGGTTTGTGTCCTGGTCCTAGGGGAGAAGGCAGGGGAGTGTGTCCTGGGGAGAGGGCAGGGTTCTGTGACCTGGTCCCAGCGGAGAGGGCAGGGGTGTGGGTACTGGGTCCCAGGGAGAAGGTTTGGGTCTGTGTCCTGGTCCTCGGGGGGAGAGCAGGGCTGTGTCTCCTGGGGCGAGGGCAGGGGTGTGTGTCCTGGTCCTCGGGGAGCGGGCAGCGGTGTGTGTCCTGGGGCGAGGGCAGGGGTGTGTGTCCTGGTCCCGGGGCGAGAGCAGTGGTGTGCGTCCTGGTCCTGGGGAGAGGGCAGGGGTGTGTGTCCTGGTTCTTGAGGAGAGGGCAGGGGTGTCTGTCCTGGTCCTTGGGGAGAGGGCAGGGGTGTGTGTCCTGGTCCTTGGGGAGAGGGGAGGGGTGTGTGTCCTGGTCCTTGTGGGGAGGGCAGGGCTGTGTGTCCTGGGGAGAGGGCAGGGCTGTGTGTCCTGGGGAGACGGCAGTGGTGTGTGTCCTGGGGCAAGGGCAGTGTTGTGTGTCCTGGGGAGAGGGCAAGGGTGTGTGTCCTTTGGAGAGTGCAGGTGTGCGTTTCCTCGGGTGAGGGCAGGGGTGTGTGTCCTGGGTCCTGGGGAGAGGGCTGGGGTGTGTTTCCTGGTCCTAGGGGAGAGGGCAGAGTTCTGTGACCTGGACCCAGCGGCGAGGGCAGGGGTGTGGGTACTGGGTCCCAGGGAGAAGGTTTGGGTCTGTGTCCTGGTCCTCGGGGAGAGAGCAGAGATGTGTCTCCTGGGGCGAGGGCACAGGTGTGTGTCCTGGTCCTCGGGGAGAGGGCAACGGTGTGTGTCCTGGGGCGAGGGCAGGGGTGTGTGTCCTGGTCCCGGGGCGACAGCAGTGGTGTGCGTCCTGGTACTGGGGAGAGGGCAGGGGTGTGTGTCCTGGTTCTTGGGGAGAGGGCAGGGGTGTCTGTCCTGGTCCTTGGGGAGAGGGCAGGGGTGTGTGTCCTGGTCCTTGGGGAGAGGGCAGGGGTGTGTGTCCTGGTCCTTGTGGTGAGGGCAGGGCTGTGTGTCCTGGGGAGAGGGCAGGGCTGTGTGTCCTGGGGAGACGGCAGTGGTGTGTGTCCTGGGGCAAGGGCAGTGTTGTGTGTCCTGGGTAGAGGGCATGGGTGTGTGTCTGGTCACAGGGGAGAAGGTAGGGCTGTGTGTCCTGGGGAGAGGGCAGGGGTGTGTGTCCTGGTCCTTGTGGTGAGGGCAGGGCTGTGTGTCCTGGGGAGAGGGCAGGGCTGTGTGTCCTGGGGAGACGGCAGGGGTGTGTGTCCTGGGGCGAGGGCAGTGTTGTGTGTCCGGGGTAGAGGGCATGGGTGTGTGTCTGGTCACAGGGGAGAAGGTAGGGCTGTGTGTCCTGGGGAGAGGGCAGGGGTGTGTTTCCTGGAACCTGGCGAGAGGGCAGGGGTGTGTGTCCTAGAACCCGGGGAGAGGGCAGGGGTGAGTGTCCTGGGGAGAGGGCAGGGGTGTGTGTCCTTGTCCTGGGGAGAGGGCAGGTGTGTGTGTCCTGGTCCTTGGGGAGAGGGGAGGGGTGTGTGTCCTGGTCCTTGTGGGGAGGGCAGGGCTGTGTGTCCTGGGGAGAGGGCAGGGCTGTGTGTCCTGGGGAGACGGCAGGGGTGTGTGTCCTGGGGCAAGGGCAGTGTTGTGTGTCCTGGGGAGAGGGTATTGGTGTGTGTCCTTGGGAGAGGGCAGGGGTGTGTCCTGGGGAGAGGGCAGGGGTGCGTGTCCTGGTCCAAAGGGGAGGGCAGGGATGTGTGTCCTGGTCCAAGGTGAGAGGGCAGGGGAGTGTGTCATGGGGCGAGGGCAGGGGTGTGTGTCCTGGTCCTGGGGAGAGGGCAAGGGTGTGTGTCCTTTGGAGAGTGCAGGTGTGCGTTTCCTCGGGTGAGCGCAGGGGTGTGTGTCCTGGGTCCTGGGGAGAGGGCTGGGGTGTGTTTCCTGGTCCTAGGGGAGAGGGCAGGGTTCTGTGACCTGGACCCAGCGGAGAGGGCAGGGGTGTGGGTACTGGGACCCAGGGAGAAGGTTTGGGTCTGTGTCCTGGTCCTCGGGCAGAGAGCAGGGATGTGTCTCCTGGGGCGAGGGCAGGGGTGGGTGTCCTGGTCCTCGGGGAGAGGGCAACGGTGTGTGTCCTGGGGCGAGGGCAGGGGTGTGTGTCCTGGTCCCGGGGCGACAGCAGTGGTGTGCGTCCTGGTCCTGGGGAGAGGGCAGGGGTGTGTGTCCTGGTTCTTGGGGAGAGGGCAGGGGTGTCTGTCCTGGTCCTTGGGGAGAGGGCAGGGGTGTGTGTCCTGGTCCTTGTGGTGAGGGCAGGGCTGTGTGTCCTGGGGAGAGGGCAGGGCTGTGTGTCCTGGGGAGACGGCAGGGGTGTGTGTCCTGGGGCAAGGGCAGTGTTGTGTGTCCTGGGTAGAGGGCATGGGTGTGTGTCTGGTCACAGGGGAGAAGGTAGGGCTGTGTGTCCTGGGGAGAGGGCAGGGGTGTGTGTCCTTGTGGTGAGGGCAGGGCTGTGTGTCCTGGGGAGAGGGCAGGGCTGTGTGTCCTGGGGAGACGGCAGGGGTGTGTGTCCTGGGGCGAGGGCAGTGTTGTGTGTCCGGGGTAGAGGGCATGGGTGTGTGTCTGGTCACAGGGGAGAAGGTAGGGCTGTGTGTCCTGGGGAGAGGGCAGGGGTGTGTTTCCTGCAACCTGGCGAGAGGGCAGGGGTGTGTGTCCCAGAACCCGGGGAGAGGGCAGGGGTGAGTGTCCTGGGGAGAGGGCAGGGGTGTGTGTCCTTGTCCTGGGGAGAGGGGGGGGGTGTGTGTCCTGGGGAGAGGGCAGGGGTGTGTGCCCTGGTCCTGGGGAGAGGGCAGGTGTGTGTGTCCTGGGGAGAGGGCAGGGATGTGTGTCCTGGAACCCGGGGAGAGGGCCGGGATGTGTGTCCTGTCCTACGGGAGAGGGCAGGGGTGTGTGTCCTGGTCCTTGGGGCGAGGGCAGGGGTGTGTGTCCTGGTCCGAGGGGCGAGGGCAGGGGTGTGTGTCCTGGGGAGAGTGCAGGGGTGTGTGATCTGGGGAGAGGGCAGGGCTGTGTGTCCTGGGGAGTGCGCAGGGTTGTGTGTCGTGGGGTGAGGGCATGGGTGTGTGTCCTGGAACCCGGGGAGAGGGCAGGGGTGTGTGTCCTGGAACCCGGGGAGAGGGCAAGATTGTGTGTCCTGGTCCAAGGGGAGAGGGCAGGGGTGTGTATCCTGGTCCTAGGGAAGAGCGCAGGGGTCTGTGTCCTGGTCCGAGGGGGGAGAGCAGGTGTGTGTGTCCTGGTCCTTGGGAAGAGGGCTGGGGTGTGTGCCCTTGTACTAGGGAAGAGGGCAGGGGTTTGTGTCCTGGTCCTAGGGGAGAAGGCAGGGACGTGTGTCCTGGGGAGAGGGCAGAGGAAGGTGTCCTGGTCCAAGGGGGAGGGCAGGGGTGTGTGTCCCAGAACCCATGGAAAAGGGCAGGGTCTGTGTCCTGGGGAGAGGGCAAGGGTGTGTGTCCTTGGGAGAGGGCAGGGGTGTGTCCTGGGGAGAGGGCAGGGGTGCGTGGCCTGGTCCAAAGGGGAGGGCAGGGATGTGTGTCCTGGTCCAAGGTGAGAGGGCAGCGGTGTGTGTCCAGGGGCGAGGGCAGGGGTGTGTGTCCTGGTCCCGGGACGAGAGCAGTGGTGTGCGTCCTGGTCCTGGGGAGAGGGCAGGGGTGTGTGTCCTGGTTCTTGGGGAGAGGGCAGGGGTGTCTGTCCTGGTCCTTGGGGAGAGGGCAGGGGTGTGTGTCCTGGTCCTTGGGGAGAGGGCAGGGGTGTGTGTCCTGGTCCTTGTGGGGAGGGCAGGGCTGTGTGTCCTGGGGAGAGGGCAGGGCTGTGTGTCCTGGGGAGACGGCAGGGGTGTGTGTCCTGGGGCAAGGGCAGTGTTGTGTGTCCTGGGGAGAGGGCATGGGTGTGTGTCTGGTCACAGGGGAGAAGGTAGGGCTGTGTGTCCTGGGGAGAGGGCAGGGGTGTGTTTCCTGGAACCTGGGAAGAGGGCAGGGGTGAGTGTCCTAGAACCCGGGGAGAGGGCAGGGGTGAGTGTCCTGGGGAGAGGGCAGGGGTGTGTGTCCTTGTCCTGGGGAGAGGGGGGGGGTGTGTCCTGGGGAGAGGGCAGGGGTGTGTGTCCTGGTCCTGGGGAGAGGGCAGGTGTGAGTGTCCTGGGGAGAGGGCAGGGGTGTGTGTCCTTGTCCTGGGGAGAGGGGGGGGTGTGTGTCCTGGGGAGAGGGCAGGGGTGTGTGTCCTGGTCCTGGGGAGAGGGCAGGTGTGTGTGTCCTGGGGAGAGGGCAGGGGTGTGTGTCCTGGAACCCGGGGAGACGGCAGGGATGTGTGTCCTGGTCCTAGGGGAGAGGGCAGGGGTCTGTGTCCTGGTCCGAGGGGCGAGGGCAGGGGTGTGTGTCCTGGGGAGAGGGCAGGGGTGTGTGATCTGGGGAGAGGGCATGGCTGTGTGTCCTGGGGAGTGCGCAGGGTTGTGTGTCGTGGGGTGAGGGCAGGGGTGTGTTTCCTGGTCCTGGGGAGAGGGCAGGGGTGTGTGTCCTGCGGTGACGGCAGGGGTGTGTGTCCTGTTCCTGGGGAGAGGGCAGGGGTGTGTGTCCTGGGGAGACGGCAGGGATGTGGGTCCTGTGTCCCGGCGAGAGGGCAGGGGTATGTGCCCTGGTCCTAGGGGAGGTGGCAGGGGTGTGTGTCCTGGGGAGAGGGCCCGGGTGTGTCTCCTGGTCCAAGGTGGGAGGGCAGAGGTGTGTGTCCTGGGGCGAGGGCATGGGTGTGTGTCCTGGTCCTTGGGGAGAGCGCAGGGGTTTGTGTCCTGGTCCTAGGGGGGAGGGCAGGGGTGCGTGTCCTGGGCAGAGGGCAGGGCTGTGAGTCCTGGAGTGAGGGCAGGGCTGTGAGTCCTGGGGCGAGGGCAGGGCTGTGAGTCCTGGGGCGAGGGCAGGGTGTGTGTCCTGGGGAGAGGGCAGGGTTGTGTATCCTGGGGAGAGGGCAGGGATGTGTGTCCCGGGGGGAGGGCAGTGCTGTGTGTCCTGGGGAGAGGGCAGGGTTGTGTGTCCCGGGTCGAGAGCAGGGCTGTGTGTCCTGGGGAGAGGGCAGGGGTCTGTGTCCTGGGGCGAGGGCAGGGGTGTGTGTCCTGGTCCTAGGGGAGAGGGCACGGGTGTGCGTCCTGGTACTTGGGGAGAGGGCAGGGGTGTCTTTCATGGTCCTCGGGGCGAGGGCAGGGGTGTGTGTCCTGGGGCGAGGGCAGAGCTGTTTGTCCCGGGGGGAGGTCAAGGCTGTGTATCCCGGGGGAGAGGGCAGGGGTGTTTGTCCTGGAACCTGGTGAAGGGCAGGGCTGTGTGTCCTAGAACCCGGGGATGGGCCGGGGTGTGTGCCCTGGTCCTAGGGGAGAGGGCAGGGGTGTGTATCCTGGTCCAAGGGGAGAGGGCAGGGGTGTGTGTCCTGGGGAGAGGGTAGGGGTGTGTGTCTTGGTCCAAGGGGAGAGGGTAGGGGTCTGTGTCCAGGTCCGAGGGCGAGAGGGCAGGTGTGTGTGTCCTGGTCCTCGTTGAGAGGGCCGGGGTGTGTGTCCTGGACCTTGGGGAGAGGGCCGGAGTGTGTGTCCTGGTCCTAGGGGAGAGGGCTGGGGTGTGTGTCCTGGCCCTCGGGGAGAGGGCAGGGGTGTATGTCCTGGTCCTAGGGGAGAGGGCAGAGGAGTGTGTCCTGGTCCTAGGGGAGAGGGCAGGGGTATGCGTCCTGTTCCTAGGGGAGAGGGCATGGGTATGTGTCCGGGGGCGAGGGCAGGGGTGTGTGTCCTGGTACTCGGGGAGAGGGCAGGGGTGTCTGTCCTGGCACTCGGGGACAGGGCAGCGGAGTGTGTCCTGGTCCTAGGGGAGAGGGCAGGGGTGTGTGTCCTGCTCCTTGGGGAGAGGGCAGGGGTGTGTGTCCTGGCCCGAGGGGAGAGGACAGGGGTGTGTGTCCTGGAACCCGCGGAGAGGGCCGGGGTGTGTGTCCTGGCCCTAGGGGAGAGGGCAGGGGTGTGTGTCCTGGTCCATGGGGAGAGGGCAGGGGAGTGTGTCCTGGGGAGAGGGCAGGGGTGTGTGTCCTCGTCTAAGGGGAGAGGGCAGGGGTGTCTGTCCTGGGGAGAGGGCAGGGGTGTGTCTCCTGGTCCTAGGAGAGAGGGCAGGCGTCTGTGTCCTGGTCCAGGGGGAGCGCAGGTGTGTGTGTCCTGGTCCGAGGGGAGAGCGCAGGTGTCTGTCTCCTGGTCCGAGGGGAGAGCGCAGGTGTGTTGTCCTGGTCCTAGGGGAGAGGGCCGGTGTGTGTGTCCTTGATCTCGGTGCGAGGGCAGAGGTGTGTGTCCTGGTCCTGGGGAGAGGGCAAGGGTGTGTGTCCTTGGGAGAGGGCAGGTGTGTGTGTCCTGGTCCTGGGGAGAGGGCAGGTGTGTGTGTCCTGGGGAGAGGGCAGGGGTGTGTGTCCTGGTCCTAGGGGAGAGGGCAGGGGTCTGTGTCCTGGTCCGAGGGGCGAGGGCAGGGGTGTGTGTCCTGGGGAGAGGGCAGGGGTGTGTGATCTGGGGAGAGGGCATGGCTGTGTGTCCTGGGGAGTGCGCAGGGTTGTGTGTCGTGGGGTGAGGGCAGGGGTGTGTTTCCTGGTCCTGGGGAGAGGGCAGGGGTGTGTGTCCTGCGGTGACGGCAGGGGTGTGTGTCCTGTTCCTGGGGAGAGGGCAGGGGTGTGTGTCCTGGGGAGACGGCAGGGATGTGGGTCCTGTGTCCCGGCGAGAGGGCAGGGGTATGTGTCCTGGTCCTAGGGGAGGTGGCAGGGGTGTGTGTCCTGGGGAGAGGGCCCGGGTGTGTCTCCTGGTCCAAGGTGGGAGGGCAGAGGTGTGTGTCCTGGGGCGAGGGCATGGGTGTGTGTCCTGGTCCTTGGGGAGAGCGCAGGGGTTTGTGTCCTGGTCCTAGGGGGGAGGGCAGGGGTGCGTGTCCTGGGCAGAGGGCAGGGCTGTGAGTCCTGGAGTGAGGGCAGGGCTGTGAGTCCTGGGGCGAGGGCAGGGCTGTGAGTCCTGGGGCGAGGGCAGGGTGTGTGTCCTGGGGAGAGGGCAGGGTTGTGTGTCCCGGGTCGAGAGCAGGGCTGTGTGTCCTGGGGAGAGGGCAGGGGTCTGTGTCCTGGGGCGAGGGCAGGGGTGTGTGTCCTGGTCCTAGGGGAGAGGGCACGGGTGTGCGTCCTGGTACTTGGGGAGAGGGCAGGGGTGTCTTTCATGGTCCTCGGGGCGAGGGCAGGGGTGTGTGTCCTGGGGCGAGGGCAGGGGTGTGTGTCCTGGGGCGAGGGCAGAGCTGTTTGTCCCGGGGGGAGGTCAAGGCTGTGTATCCCGGGGGAGAGGGCAGGGGTGTTTGTCCTGGAACCTGGTGAAGGGCAGGGCTGTGTGTCCTAGAACCCGGGGAGAGGGCCGGGGTGTGTGCCCTGGTCCTAGGGGAGAGGGCAGGGGTGTGTATCCTGGTCCAAGGGGAGAGGGCAGGGGTGTGTGTCCTTGGGAGAGGGCAGGTGTGTGTGTCCTGGTCCTCGGTGAGAGGGCCGGGGTGTGTGTCCTGGACCTTGGGGAGAGGGCCGGAGTGTGTGTCCTGGTCCTAGGGGAGAGGGCTGGGGTGTGTGTCCTGGCCCTCGGGGAGAGGGCAGGGGTGTATGTCCTGGTCCTAGGGGAGAGGGCAGAGGAGTGTGTCCTGGTCCTAGGGGAGAGGGCAGGGGTATGCGTCCTGTTCCTAGGGGAGAGGGCATGGGTATGTGTCCGGGGGCGAGGGCAGGGGTGTGTGTCCTGGTACTCGGGGAGAGGGCAGGGGTGTCTGTCCTGGCACTCGGGGACAGGGCAGCGGTGTGTGTCCTGGTCCTAGGGGAGAGGGCAGGGGTGTGTGTCCTGCTCCTTGGGGAGAGGGCAGGGGTGTGTGTCCTGGCCCGAGGGGAGAGGACAGGGGTGTGTGTCCTGGAACCCGCGGAGAGGGCCGGGGTGTGTGTCCTGGCCCTAGGGGAGAGGGCAGGGGTGTGTGTCCTGGTCCATGGGGAGAGGGCAGGGGTGTCTGTCCTGGGGAGAGGGCAGGGGTGTGTGTCCTGGTCCTAGGAGAGAGGGCAGGCGTCTGTGTCCTGGTCCAGGGGGAGCGCAGGTGTGTGTGTCCTGGTCCGAGGGGAGAGCGCAGGTGTCTGTCTCCTGGTCCGAGGGGAGAGCGCAGGTGTGTTGTCCTGGTCCTAGGGGAGAGGGCCTGGGTGTGTGTCCTTGATCTCGGTTTGAGGGCAGAGGTGTGTGTCCTGATCCTGGGGAGAGGGCAAGGGTGTGTGTCCTGGGGAGAGGGCAGGTGTGTCTGTCCTGGGGTGAGGGCAGAGGTGTGTGTCCTGGTCCTGGGGAGAGGGCTGGTGTGTGTTTCTTGGTCCTAGGGGAGAGGACAGGGGTCTATGACCTGGTCCTAGCGGAACGGGCAGGGGTGTGGGTACTGGGTCACAGGGAGAGGGTTTGGGTCTGTCTCCTGGTCCGAGGGGAGAGCGCAGGTGTGTTGTCCCGGTCCGATGGTAGAGGGCCGGGGTGTGTGTCTTTGTTCCAGGGGAAAGGGCAGGTGTGTGTGTCCTTGTCCTAGGGGAGAGGGCAGGGGAGTATGTCCTGGGGAGACGGCAGGGGTGCGTGTCCTGGTCCAAGGGGGAGGGCAGGGATGTGTGTCCTGGTCCAAGGTGAGAGGGCAGGGGAGTGTGTCCTGGGGCGAGGGATGGGGTTTGTTTCCTGGTCCTAGGGGAGAGGGCTGTGGTCTGTGTCCTGTTCCTAGGGGAAGAGGGCAGGGGTGTGGGTCCTGGGTCCCGGGGAGAGGGCTTGGGTGTGTCTCGTGGTACTGGGCGAGAGGGCAGGTGTGTGTGTCCTGGCGCGAGGGCAGGGGTGTTTGTCCTAGTCCAGGGCAGAGGGCAGGGGTATGTGTCCTGAGGAGAGGGCAGGGGTATGCGTCCTGTTCCGAGCAGAGAGGGCAGGTGTGTGTGTCCTGGAACCTGGGGAGAGGGCAGGGGTGTGTGTCCTAGGGGAGAGGGCAGGGGTGTGTGTCCTGGAAAGAGTTCAGGGGTGTGTGTCCTGAGAAGAGGGCAGGGGTGTGTGTCCTGGAACCTGGGGAGAGGGCAGGGGTGTGTGTCCTAGGGGAGAGGGCAGGGGTGTGTGTCCTGGAAAGAGTTCAGGGGTGTGTGTCCTGAGAAGAGGGCAGGGGTGTGTTTCCTGGAACTAGGGGAGAGGGCAGGGGTGTGTGTCCTGGAACCAAGGGAGAGGGCAGGGGTGTGTGTCCTGAGGAGAGGGCGGGGTTTGCCTCAGGGGGAGAGGGCAGGGGTGTGTGTCCTGGTCCTGGGGAGAGGGCAGGGATGTGCGTCCTGGAACCTGGGGACAGGGCAGGGGTGTGTGTCCTGGGGTGATGGCAGGGGTGTGCGTCTGGGGGAGAGGGCAGGGGTGTGTGTCCTGGGTCCCGGGGTGAGGACTGGGGTGTGCTTCCTGGTCCTTTGGGAGAGGGCAGGGGTCTGTGTCCTGGTCCTAGAGGAGAGGGCAGGGGTGTGGGTCCTGGGTCCCAGGGAGAGGGCTGGGGTGTGTTTCCTGGTCCTTTGGGAGAGGGCAGGGGTGTGTGTCCTGGTCCTCGGGGAGAGGGCAGGGGTGTGGGTCCTGGGTCCCAGGGAGAGCACTTGGGTCTGTGTCCTGGTCCTAGGGGAGAGGGCAGGGGTGTGTGTCCTGGTCCGTGGGTGAGGGCAGGGGTGTGTGCCCTGGTCCTGGGGCGAGAGCAGTAGTGTGCGTACTGGTCCTGGGGAGAGGGTAGGGGTGTGTGTCCTGCTCCAAGGGGAGAGGGCAGGGGTGTGTGTCCTTGTTCGTGGCGAGAGGGCAGGGGTGTGTGTCCTGGTCCTTGGGGAGAGGGCAGGGGTGTGTGTCCTGGTCCTTGGGGGGAGGGCAGGGCTGTGTGTCCTGGGGAGAGGGCAGGGGTGTGTGTCCTGGGGCAAGGGCAGGCTTGTGTGTCCTGGGCAGAGGGCAGGGGTGTGTGTCCTGGGGAGAGGGCAGGGGTGTGTGTCCTGGTCCAGGGGAGAGGGCAAGGGTGTGTGTCCTCGTCCAAGGTGAGAGGGCAGGGGTGTGTGTCCTGGGGAGAGGGCAGGTGTGTGTGTCCTGGTCCTGGGGAGAGAGGAGGGGTGTGTGTCCTGGGGAGAGGGCAGGGGTGTGTGTCCTGGAACCTGGGGAGAGGGCAGGGGTGTGTGTCCTGTTCCTAGGGGAGAGGGCAGGGGTATGTATCCTGGAACCTGGGGAGAGGGCAGGGGTGTGTGTCCTGTTCCTAGGGGAGAGGGCAGGGGTATGTTTCCTGGAACCTGTGGAGAGGGCAGGGGTACGCGTCCTTTTCCTAGGGTAGAGGGCAGGGGTGTGGGTCCTGGGTCCCAGGGAGAGCACTTGGGTCTGTGTCCTGGTCCTAGGGGAGAGGGCAGGGGTGTGTGTCCTGGTCCGTGGGTGAGGGCAGGGGTGTGTGCCCTGGTCCTGGGGCGAGAGCAGTAGTGTGCGTACTGGTCCTGGGGAGAGGGTAGGGGTGTGTGTCCTGCTCCAAGGGGAGAGGGCAGGGGTGTGTGTCCTTGTTCGTGGCGAGAGGGCAGGGGTGTGTGTCCTGGTCCTTGGGGAGAGGGCAGGGGTGTGTGTCCTGGTCCTTGGGGGGAGGGCAGGGCTGTGTGTCCTGGGGAGAGGGCAGGGGTGTGTGTCCTGGGGCAAGGGCAGGCTTGTGTGTCCTGGGCAGAGGGCAGGGGTGTGTGTCCTGGGGAGAGGGCAGGGGTGTGTGTCCTGGTCCAGGGGAGAGGGCAAGGGTGTGTGTCCTCGTCTAAGGTGAGAGGGCAGGGGTGTGTGTCCTGGGGAGAGGGCAGGGGTGTGTGTCCTGGAACCTGGGGAGAGGGCAGGGGTGTGTGTCCTGTTCCTAGGGGAGAGGGCAGGGGTGTGTTTCCTGGAACCTGTGGAGAGGGCAGGGGTACGCGTCCTTTTCCTAGGGGAGAGGGCAGGGGTGTGTTTCCTGGAACCTGGGGAGAGGGCAGGGGTGTGTGTCCTTGTCCTGGGGAGAGGGCAGGGATGTGTGTTCTGGGGAGAGGGCAAGTGTGTGTGTCCTGGTCCGAGGGGAGAGAGCAGGGGTGTGTGTCCTGGAACCTGGGGAGAGGGCAGGGGTGTGTGTCCTGGAACATGGGGAGAGGGCAGGGGTGTGTGTTCTGGGGAGAGGGCCGGAGTGTGTGTCCTGGTCCTGTGGAGAGGGCAGGGATGTGTGTCTTGGGGAGAGGGCAGGGGTGTGTGTCCTGGTCCTGGGGAGAGGGCAAGGGTGTGTGTTCTTGGGAGAGGGCAGGTTTGTGTGTCCTGCGGTGAGGGCAGGGGTGTGTTTCCTGGAACGCGGGGAGAGGGCTGGCGTGTGTTTCCTGGTCCTCGGGGAGAGGGCAGGGGTGTGGGTCCTGGTTCCTGGCGAGAGGGCTTGGGTGTGTGTCCTGGTCCGAGGGGAGAGGGCAGGGGTATGCGTCCTGTTCCTAGGGGAGAGGGCATGGGTATGTGTCCTGGTACTCGGGGAGAGGGCAGGGGTGTCTGTCCTGGTACTCGGGGAGAGGGCAGGGGAGTGTGTCCTGGTCCTAGGGGAGAGGGCAGGGGTGTGTGTCCTGGTCCTTGGGGAGAGGGCAGGGGTGTGTGTCCTGGCCCGAGGGGAGAGGACAAGGGTGTGTGTCCTGGAACCCGGGGAGAGGGCCGGTGTGTGTGTCCTGGCCCTAGGGGAGAGGGCAGGGCTGTGTGTCCTGGGGAGAGGGCAGGGGTGTGTGTCCTGGGGCAAGGGCAGGCTTGTGTGTCCTGGGCAGAGGGCAGGGGTGTGTGTCCTGGGGAGAGGGCAGGGGTGTGTGTCCTCGTCCAAGGGGAGAGGGCAGGGCTGTGTGTCCTGGTGAGAGGGCAGGGGTGTGTGTCCTGGTCCTAGGGGAGAGGGCAGGGGTGCGTATCCTGGTCCTGGGGGAGAGGGCAGGGGTGTCTGTCCTGGGGAGAGGGCAGGGGTGTGTGTCCTGGTCCAAGGGGAGACGGCAGGGGTCTGTGTCCTGGTCCAGGGGGAGAGCACAGGCGTGTGTGTCCTGGTCCGAGGGGAGAGCGCAGGGTTCTGTCTCCTTTCCGAGGGGAGAGCGAAGGTGTGTTGTCCTGGTCCTAGGGGAGAGGGCCGGGGTGTGTGTCCTGGTCCTAGGGGCGAGGGCAGGGGTGTGTGTCCTCGTCCTGGGGAGAGGGCAAGGGTGTGAGTCCTTGGGAGAGGGCAGGTGTGTGTGTCCTGTAGTGAGGGCAGGGGTGTGTGTCCTGGGTCCTGAGGAGATGGCTGGGGTGTGTTTCTTGGTCCTAGGGGAGAGGGCAGGGGTCTGTGACCTGGTCCTAGCGGAACGGGCAGGGGTGTGGGTACTGGATCCCAGGGAGAGGGTTTGGGTCTGTCTCCTGTTCCGAGGGGAGAGCGCAGGTGTGTTGTCCCGGTCCGAGGGTAGAGGGCCGGGGTGTGTGTCCTTGTTCTAGGGGAGAGTGCAGGGGTGTGTGTCCTTGTCCTAGGGTAGAGGGCAGGGGAGTATGTCCTGGGGAGAGGGCAGGGGTGCGTGTCCTGGTCCAAGGGGGAGGGCAGGGATGTGTGTCCTGGTCCAAGGTGAGAGGGCAGGGGAGTGTGTCCTGGGGCGAGGGCAGGGGTGTGTGTACTGGTCCTGGGGAGAGGGTAAGGGTGTGTGTCCTTGGGAGAGGGCAGGTGTGTGTGTCCTTGGGAGAGGACAGGGATGTGTGTCCTGGGTACCGGGGAGAGGACTGGGGTGTGCTTCCTGGTCCTTTGGGAGAGGGCAGGGGTCTGTGTCCTGGTCCTCGGGGAGAGGGCAGGGGTGTGGATCCTGGGTCCCAGGGAGAGGGCTGGGGTGTGTTTCCTGGTCCATTGGGAGAGGGCAGGGGTGTGTGTCCTGGTCCTCCGGGAGAGGGCAGGGGTGTGGGTCCTGGGTCCCAGGGAGAGCATTTGGGTCTGTGTCCTCGTCCGAGGGGAGAGGGCAGGGGTGTGTGTCCTGGTCCTGGGGCGAGAGCAGTAGTGTGCGTACTGGTCCTGGGGAGAGGGCAGAGGTGTGTGTCCTTGTTCGTGGGGAGAGGGCAGGGGTGTGTGTCCTGGGGCAAGGGCAGGGTTGTGTGTCCTGGGCAGAGGGCAGGGGTGTGTGTCCTGGGGAGAGGGCAGGGGTGTGTATCCTGGTCCAGGGGAGAGGGCAAGGGTGTGTGTCCTCGTCCAAGGAGAGAGGGCAGGGGTGTGTGTCCTGGGGAGGGGGCAGGGGTGTGTGTCCTGGTCCTGGGGAGAGGGGAGGGGTGTGTGTCCTGGGGAGAGGGCAGGGGTGTGTGTCCTGGTCCTGGGTAGAGGGCAGGGGTGTGTGTCCTGGGGAGAGGGCAGGGGTGTGTCCCCTGGAACCCGGGAAGAGGGCCGGGTTGTGTGTCCTGGTCCTAGGGGAGAGGGCAGGGGTGTGTGTCCTGGTCCTTGGGGCGAGGGCAGGGCTGTGAGTCCTGGGGAGAGGGCAGGGTTGTGTGTCCCGGGGGGATGGCAGGGTTGTGTGTCCTGGGGAGAGGGCAGGGGTCTGTGTCCTGGGGCGAGGGCACGGGTGTGTGTCCTGGTCCTGGGGGAGAGGGCACGGGTGTGTGTCCTGGTCCTTGGGGAGAGGGCAGGGGTGTGTTTCATGTTCCTCGGGGCGAGGGCAGGGGTGTGTGTCCTGGGGCGAGGGCAGGGGTGTGTGTCCTGGGGCGAGGGCGAAGCTGTTTGTCCCGGAGGGAAGGGCAGGGGTGTGTGTCCTGGAGAGAGGGCAGGGGTGTTTGTCCTGGAACCTGGGGAAGGGCAGGGCTGTGTGTCCTAGAACCCGGGGAGAGGGCATTGGTGTGTGTCTTGGTCCTGGGGAGGGGGCAGAGGTGTGTGTCCTGGGGAGAGGGCAGGTGTGTGTGTCCTGTGGTGATGGCAGGGGTGTGTGTCCTGGAACCCGGGGAGAGGGCCGGGGTGTGTGCCCTGGTCCTAGGGGAGAGGGCAGGGATGTGTATCCTGGTCCAAGGGGAGAGGGCAGGGGTGTCTGTCCTGGGGAGACGGCAGGGGTGTGTGTCCTGGTCCAAGGGGAGAGGGCAGGGGTCTGTGTCCTGGTCCTGGGGAGAGGGCAAGGGGGTGTGTCCTTGGGAGAGGGCAGGGGTGTGTGTCCTGGGTCCTGGGGAGAGGGCTGGGGTGTGTTTCCTTGTCCTAGGGGAGAGGACAGGGGTCTGTGACCTGGTCCTAGCGGAGCGGGCATGGGTGTGTGTACTGGGTCCCAGGGAGAGGGTTTGGGTCTGTCTCCTGGTCCGAGGGGAGAGCGCAGGTGTGTTGTCCTGGTCCTAGGGTAGAGGGCCGGGGTGTGTGTCCTTTTTCTAGGGGAGAGGGCAGGGGTGTGTGTCCTGGTCCTAGGGTAGAGGGCAGGGGAGTATGTCCTGGGGAGAGGGCAGGGGTGCGTGTCCTGGTCCAAGGGGGAGGGCAGGGGTATGCGTCCTGTTCCGAGCAGAGAGGGCAGGGGTGTGTGTCCTGGAACCTGGGGAGAGGGCAGGGGTGTGTGTCCTAGGGGAGAGGGCAGGGGTGTGTGTCCTGGAAAGATGTCAGGGGTGTGTGTCCTGAGGAGAGGGCAGGGGTCTGTGTCCTGGTCCTTGGGGCGAGGGCAGGGGTGCGTGTCCTGGGGAGAGGGCAGGGTTGTGTGTCCCGGGGGGAGGGCAGGGCTGTGTGTCCTGGGGAGAGGGCAGGGGTCTGTGTCCTGGGGCGAGGGCACGGGTGTGTGTCCTGGTCCTAGGGGAGAGGGCACGGGTGTGCGTCCTGGTCCTTGGGGAGAGGGCAGGGGTGTCTTTCATGGTACTCGGGGCGAGGGCAGGGATGTGTGTCCTGGGGCGAGGGCAGGGGTGTGTGTCCTGGGGCGAGGGCAAAGCTGTTTGTCCCGCGGGGAGGGCAGGGCTGTGTGTCCTGGGGAGAGGGCAGGGGTGTTTGTCCTGGAACCTGGGGAAGAGCAGGGCTGTGTGTCCTAGAACACGGGGAGAGGGCATTGGTGTGTGTCTTGGTCCTGGGGAGGGGGCAGTGGTGTGTGTCCTGGGGAGAGGGCAGGTTTGTGTGTCCTGTGGGGATGGCAGGGGTGTGTGTCCTGGAACCCGGGGAGAGGGCCGGGGTGTATGCCCTGGTCCTAGGGCAGAGGGCAGGGGTGTGTGTCCTGGGGAGAGGGTAGGGGTGTGTGTCTTGGTCCAAGGGGAGAGGGCAGGGGTGTGTGTCCTGGGGAGAGGGCAGGGGTCTGAGTCCAGGTCCGAGGGCGAGAGGGCAGGTGTGTGTGTCCTGGTCATCGGTGAGAGGGCCGGTGTGTTTGTCCTTGACCTCGGGGAGTGGGCCGGAGTGTGTGTCCTGGTCCTAGGGGAGAGGGCTGGGGTGTGTGTCCTGGTCCTCGGGGAGAGCGCAGGGGTGTATGTCCTGGTCCTAGGGGAGAGGGCAGAGGAGTGTGTCCTGGGGCGTGGGCTGGGGTGTGTGTCCTGATCCTGGGGAGAGGGCAAGTGTGTGTGTCCTGGTCCGAGGGGAGAGGGCAGGGGTGTGTGTCCTGGAACCTGGGGAGAGGGCAGGGGTGTGTGTCCTGTTCCTATGGGAGAGGGCAGGGGTGTGTTTCCTGGAACCTGGGGAGAGGGCAGGGGTACGCGTCCTGTTCCTAGGGGAGAGGGCAGGGGTGTGTTTCCTGGAACCTGGGGAGATGGCAGGGGTGTGTGTCCTGGTCCTGGGGAGAGGGCAGGGATGTGTGTTCTGGGGAGCGGGCTCGTGTGTGTGTCCTGGTCCGAGGGGAGAGGGCAGGGGTGTGTGTCCTGGAACCAGGGGAGAGGGCAGGGGTGTTTGTCCTGGAATCTGGGGAGAGGGCAGGTGTGTGTGTCCTGGTCCATGGGGAGAGGTCAGGGGTGTGTGTCCTTGGGAGAGGGCAGGGGTGTGTGTCCTCATCCAAGGGGAGAGGGCAGGGCTGTGTGTCCTGGGGAGAGGGCAGGGGTGTGTGTCCTGGTCCTAGGGGAGATGGCAGGGGTGCGTTTCCTGGTCCTAGGGGAGAGGGCAGGGGTGTCTGTCCTGGGGAGACGGCAGGGGTGTGTGTCCTGGTCCAAGGGGAGAGTGCAGGGGTCTGTGTCCTGGTCCGGGGGGAGAGCGCAGGTGTGTGTGTCCTGGTCCGAGGGGAGAGCGCAGGTGTGTTGTCCTGGTCCTAGGGGAGAGGGCCGGGGTGTCTGTCCTTGTTCTCGGGGCGAGGGCAGGGGTGTGTGTCCTGGTCCTGGGGAGAGGGCAAGGGGGTGTGTCCTTGGGAGAGGGCAGGTGTGTGTGTCCTGGGGTGAGGGCAGGGGTGTGTGTCCTGGGTCCTGGGGAGAGGGCTGGGGTGTGTTTCCTGGTACTAGGGGAGAGGACAGGGGTCTGTGACCTGGTCCTAGCGGAGCGGGCATGGGTGTGTGTACTGGGTCCCAGGGAGAGGGTTTGGGTCTGTCTCCTGGTCCGAGGGGAGAGCGCAGGTGTGTTGTCCTGGTCCTAGGGTAGAGGGCCGGGGTGTGTGTCCTTGTTCTAGGGGAGAGGGCAGGGGTGTGTGTCCTGGTCCTAGGGGAGAGGGCAGGGGTGCGTTTCCTGGTCCTAGGGGAGAGGGCAGGGGTGTCTGTCCTGGGGAGACGGCAGGGGTGTGTGTCTTGGTCCAAGGGGAGAGGGCAGGGGTCTGTGTCCTGGTCCGGGGGAAGAGCGCAGGTGTGTGTGTCCTGGTCCGAGGGGAGAGCGCAGGTGTGTTGTCCTGGTCCTAGGGGAGAGGGCCGGGCTGTGTGTTCTTGTTCTAGGGGAGAGGGCAGGGGTGAGGGTCCTGGGTCCCGGGGAGAGGGCTTGGGTGTGTCTCGTGGTACTGGGCGAGAGGGCAGGTGTGTGTGTCCTGGTCCTGGGGAGAGGGCAGGGGTATGTGTCCTGAGGAGAGGGCAGGGGTATGCGTCCTGTTCAGAGCAGAGAGGGCAGGGGTGTGTGTCCTGGAACCTGGGGAGAGGGCAGGGGTGTGTTTCCTGGAACCTGGGGAGAGGGCAGGGGTGTGTGTCCTAGGGGAGAGGGCAGGGGTGTGTGTCCTGGAAAGAGTTCAGGGGTGTATGTCCTGAGGAGAGGGCAGGGGTGTGTTTCCTGGAACTAGGGGAGAGGGCAGGGGTGTGTGTCCTGGGGAGAGGGCAGGGGTTTGCCTCTGGGGGAGAGGGCAGGGGTGTGTGTCCTTGTCCTTGGGAGAGGGCAGGTGTGTGTGTCCTGGAACCTGTGGTGATGGCAGGCGTGTGTGTCCTGGGGAGAGGGCAGGCGTGTGTGTCCTGGTCCTGGGGAGAGGGCAGGGATGTGCGTCCTGGAAACTGGGGAGAGGGCTGGGGTGTGTGTCCTGGGAAGAGGGCAGGTATGTGCGTCTGGGGGAGAGGGCAGGGGTGTGTGTCCTTGTCCTTGGGAGAGGGCAGGTGTGTGTGTCCTGGAACCTGTGGTGATGGCAGGGGTGTGTGTCCTGGGGAGAGGGCAGGCGTGTGTGTCCTGGTCCTGGAGAGAGGGCAGGAATGTGCGTCCTGGAACCTGGGGAGAGTGCAGGGGTTTGTGTCCTGGGGAGAAGGCAGTGGTGTGCGTCTGGGAGAGAGGGCAGGGGTCTGTGTCCTGGTCCTAGGGCAGAGGACAGGGGTGTGGGTCCTGGGTCCCAGGGAGAGGGCTGGGGTGTGTTTCCTAGTCCTTTGGGAGAGGGCAGGGGTGTGTGTCCTGGTCCTTTGGGAGAGGGCAGGGGTGTGTGTCCCAGGGGAGAGGGCAGGGTGTGTGTCCTGGAAAGAGTTCAGGGGTGTATGTCCTGAGGAGAGGGCAGGGGTGTGTTTCCTGGAACTAGGGGAGAGGGCAGGGGTGTGTGTCCTTGGGAGAGGGCAGGGGTTTGCCTCTGGGGGAGAGGGCAGGGGTGTGTGTCCTTGTCCTTGGGAGAGGGCAGGTGTGTGTGTCCTGGAACCTGTGGTGATGGCAGGGGTGTGTGTCCTGGTCCTGGGGAGAGGGCAGGGATGTGCGTCCTGGAAACTGGGGAGAGGGCTGGGGTATGTGTCCTGGGGAGAGGGCAGGTGTGTGCGTCTGGGGGAGAGGGCAGGGGTGTGTGTCCTGGTCCTGGGGAGAGGGCAGGGGTGTTTGTCCTGGAACCTGGGGAAGGGAAGGGCTGTGTGTCCTAGAACCCGGGGAGAGGGCATTGGTGTGTGTCTTGGTCCTGGGGAGGGGGCAGAGGTGTGTGTCCTGGGGAGAGGGCAGGTTTGTGTGTCCTGTGGTGATGGCAGGGGTGTGTGTCCAGGAACCCGGGGAGAGGGCCGGGGTGTGTGCCCTGGTCCTAGGGCAGAGGGCAGGGGTGTGTGTCCTGGGGAGAGGGTAGGGGTGTGTGTCTTGGTCCAAGGGGAGAGGGCAGGTGTGTGTGTCCTGGGGAGAGGGCAGGGGTCTGAGTCCAGGTCCGAGGGCGAGAGGGCAGGTGTGTGTGTCCTGGTCCTCGGTGAGAGGGCCGGTGTGTGTGTCCTTGACCTCGGGGAGTGGGCCGGAGTGTGTGTCCTGGTCCTAGGGGAGAGGGCTGGGGTGTGTGTCCTGGTCCTCGGGGAGAGGGCAGGGGTGTATGTCCTGGTCCTAGGGGAGAGGGCAGAGGAGTGTGTCCTGGGGCGTGGGCTGGGGTGTGTGTCCTGATCCTGGGGAGAGGGCAAGGGTGTGTGTCCTGGTCCGAGGGGAGAGGGCAGGGGTGTGTGTCCTGGAACCTGGGGAGAGGGCAGGGGTGTGTGTCCTGTTCCTGGGGGAGAGGGCAGGGGTGTGTTTCCTGGAAGCTGGGGAGAGGGCAGGGGTACGCGTCCTGTTCCTAGGGGAGAGGGAAGGGGTGTGTTTCCTGGAACCTGGGGAGAGGGCAGGGGTGTGTGTCCTGGTCCTGGGGAGAGGGCAGGGATGTGTGTTCTGGGGAGCGGGCTCGTGTGTGTGTCCTGGTCCGAGGGGAGAGGGCAGGGGTGTGTGTCCTGGAACCAGGGGAGAGGGCAGGGGTGTTTGTCCTGGAATCTGGGGAGAGGGCAGGTGTGTGTGTCCTGGTCCTGGGGAGAGGGCAGGGGTGTGTGTCCTTGGGAGAGGGCAGGGGTGTGTGTCCTCATCCAAGGGGAGAGGGCAGGGCTGTGTTTCCTGGGGAGAGGGCAGGGGTGTGTGTCCTGGTCCTAGGGGAGAGGGCAGGGGTGCGTTTCCTGGTCCTAAGGGAGAGGGCACGGGTGTCTGTCCTGGGGAGACGGCAGGGGTGTGTGTCCTGGTCCAAGGGGAGAGGGCAGGGGTCTGTGTCCTGGTCCGGGGGGAGAGCGCAGGTGTGTGTGTCCTGGTCCGAGGGGAGAGCGCAGCTGTGTTGTCCTGGTCCTAGGGGAGAGGGCCGGGGTGTGTGTCCTTGTTCTCGGGGCGAGGGCAGGGGTGTGTGTCCTGGTCCTGGGGAGAGGGCAAGGGGGTGTGTCCTTGGGAGA
Source organism: Heterodontus francisci (assembly GCF_036365525.1). Taxonomy (NCBI): domain Eukaryota; kingdom Metazoa; phylum Chordata; class Chondrichthyes; order Heterodontiformes; family Heterodontidae; genus Heterodontus; species Heterodontus francisci. The sequence goes on along the minus strand of NC_090380.1, from coordinate 8,411,406 downwards.
GGGCAGGTGTGTGTGTCCTGGGGTGAGGGCAGGGGTGTGTGTCCTGGGTCCTGGGGAGAGGGCTGGGGTGTGTGTCCTTGGGAGAGGGCAGGGGTGTGTGGCCTGGTCCTAGGGGAGAGGGCAGGGGTGCGTTTCCTGGTCCTAGGGGAGAGGGCAGGGGTGTTTGTCCTGGAATCTGGGGAGAGGGCAGGTGTGTGTGTCCTGGTCCATGGGGAGAGGGCAGGGGTGTGTGTCCTTGGGAGAGGGCAGGGGTGTGTGCCCTCATCCAAGGGGAGAGGGCAGGGCTGTGTGTCCTGGGGAGAGGGCAGGGGTGTGTGTCCTGGTCCTTGGGGAGAGGGCAGGGGTGCGTTTCCTGGTCCTAGGGGAGAGGGCAGGGGTGTCTGTCCTGGGGAGACGGCAGGGGTGTGTGTCCTGGTCCAAGGGGAGAGGGCAGGGGTCTGTGTCCTGGTCCGGGGGGAGAGCGCAGGTGTGTGTGTCCTGGTCCGAGGGGAGAGCGCAGGTGTGTTGTCCTGGTCCTAGGGGAGAGGGCCGGGGTGTGTGTCCTTGTTCTCGGGGCGAGGGCAGGGGTGTGTGTCCTGGTCCTGGGGAGAGGGCAAGGGGGTGTGTCCTTGGGAGAGGGCAGGTGTGTGTGTCCTGGGGTGAGGGCAGGGGTGTGTGTCATGGGTCCTGGGGAGAGGGCTGGGGTGTGTTTCCTGGTACTAGGGGAGAGGACAGGGGTCTGTGACCTGGTCCTAGCGGAGCGGGCATGGGTGTGTGTACTGGGACCCAGGGAGAGGGTTTGGGTCTGTCTCCTGGTCCGAGGGGAGAGCGCAGGTGTGTTGTCCTGGTCCTAGGGTAGAGGGCCGGGGTGTGTGTCCTTGTTCTGGGGGAGAGGGCAGGGGTGTGTGTCCTGGTCCTAGGGGAGAGGGCAGGGGTGCGTTTCCTGGTCCTAGGGGAGAGGGCAGGGGTGTCTGTCCTGGGGAGACGGCAGGGGTGTGTGTCCTGGTCCAAGGGGAGAGGGCAGGGGTCTGTGTCCTGGTCCGGGGGGAGAGCGCAGGTGTGTGTGTCCTGGTCCGAGGGGAGAGCGCAGGTGTGTTGTCCTGGTCCTAGGGGAGAGGGCCGGGGTGTGTGTCCTTGTTCTCGGGGCGAGGGCAGGGGTGTGTGTCCTGGTCCTGGTGAGAGGGCAAGGGGGTGTGTCCTTGGGAGAGGGCAGGTGTGTGTGTCCTGGGGTGAGGGCAGGGGTGTGTGTCCTGGGTCCTGGGGTGAGGGCTGGGGTGTGTTTCCTGGTCCTAGGGGAGAGGACAGGGCTCTGTGACCTGGGCCTAGTGGAGCGGGCAGGGGTGTGTGTACTGGGTCCCAGGGAGAGGGTTTGGGTCTGTCTCCTGGTCCGAGGGGAGAGCGCAGGTGTGTTGTCCTGGTCCTAGGGTAGAGGGCCGGGGTGTGTGTCCTTGTTCTAGGGGAGAGGGCAGGGGTGTGTGTCCTGGTCCTAGGGTAGAGGGCAGGGGAGTATGTCCTGGGGAGAGGGCAGGGGTGCGTGTCCTGGTCCAAGGGGGAGGGCAGGGATGTGTGTCCTGGTCCAAGGTGAGAGGGCAGGGGAGTGTGTCCTGGGGCGAGGGCAGGGGTGTGTGGACTGGTCCTGGGGTGAGGGCAAGGGTGTGTGTCCTTGGGAGTGGGCAGGTGTGTGTGTCCTGGGTCCCGGGGAGAGGGCTGGGGTTTGTTTCCTGGTCCTAGGGGAGAGGGCAGTGGTCTGTGTCCTGTTCCGAGGGGAGAGGGCAGGGTTGAGGGTCCTGGGTCCCGGGGAGAGGGCTTGGGTGTGTCTCGTGGGACTGGGCGAGAGGGCAGGTGTGTGTGTCCTGGTCCTGGGGAGAGGGCAGGGGTATGTGTCCTGAGGAGAGGGCAGGGGTATGCGTCCTGTTCCGAGCAGAGAGGGCAGGGGTGTGTGTCCTGGAACCTGGGGAGAGGGCAGGGGTCTGTGTCCTAGGGGAGAGGGCAGGGGTGTGTGTTCTGGAAAGAGTTCAGGGGTGTATGTCCTGAGGAGAGGGAAGGGGTGTGTTTCCTGGAACTAGGGGAGAGGGCAGGGGTGTGTGTCCTGGGGAGAGGGCAGGGGTTTGCCTCTGGGGGAGAGGGCAGGGGTGTGTGTCCTTGTCCTTGGGAGAGGGCAGGTGTGTGTGTCCTGGAACCTGTGGTGATGGCAGTCGTGTGTGTCCTGGGGAGAGGGCAGGCGTGTGTGTCCTGGTCCTGGGGAGAGGGCAGGGATGTGCGTCCTGGAAACAGGGGAGAGGGCTGGGGTGTGTGTCCTGGGGAGAGGGCAGGTATGTGCGTCTGGGGGAGAGGGCAGGGGTGTGTGTCCTGGTCCTGGGGAGAGGGCAGGAATGTGCGTCCTGGAACCTGGGGAGAGTGCAGGGGTTTGTGTCCTGGGGAGAAGGCAGTGGTGTACGTCTGGGAGAGAGGGCAGGGGTCTGTGTCCTGGTCCTAGGGGAGAGGACAGGGGTGTGGGTCCTGGGTCCCAGGGAGAGGGCTGGGGTGTGTTTCCTGGTCCTTTGGCAGAGGGCAGGGTTGTGTGTCCTGGTCCTTTGGGAGAGGGCAGGGGTGTGTGTCCCAGGGGAGAGGGCAGGGTGTGTGTCCTGGAAAGAGTTCAGGGGTGTATGTCCTGAGGAGAGGGCAGGGGTGTGCTTCCTGGAACTAGGGGAGAGGGCAGGGGTGTGTGTCCTGGGGAGAGGGCAGGGGTTTGCCTCTGGGGGAGAGGGCAGGGGTGTGTGTCCTTGTCCTTGGGAGAGGGCAGGTGTGTGTGTCCTGGAACCTGTGGTGATGGCAGGGGAGTGTGTCCTGGGGAGAGGGCAGGCGTGTGTGTCCTGGTCCTGGGGAGAGGGCAGGGATGTGCGTCCTGGAAACTGGGGAGAGGGCTGGGGTATGTGTCCTGGGGAGAGGGCAGGTGTGTGCGTCTGGGGGAGAGGGCAGGGGTGTGTGTCCTGGTCCTGGGGAGAGGGCAGGGGTGTTTGTCCTGGAACCTGGGGAAGGGCAGGGCTGTGTGTCCTAGAACCCGGGGAGAGGGCATTGGTGTGTGTCTTGGTCCTGGGGAGGGGGCAGAGGTGTGTGTCCTGGGGAGAGGGCAGGTTTGTGTGTCCTGTGGTGATGGCAGGGGTGTGTGTCCAGGAACCCGGGGAGAGGGCCGGGGTGTGTGCCCTGGTCCTAGGGCAGAGGGCAGGGGTGTGTGTCCTGGGGAGAGGGTAGGGGTGTGTGTCTTGGTCCAAGGGGAGAGGGCAGGTGTGTGTGTCCTGGGGAGAGGGCAGTGGTCTGAGTCCAGGTCCGAGGGCGAGAGGGCAGGTGTGTGTGTCCTGGTCCTCGGTGAGAGGGCCGGTGTGTGTGTCCTTGACCTCGGGGAGTGGGCCGGAGTGTGTGTCCTGGTCCTAGGGGAGAGGGCTGGGGTGTGTGTCCTGGTCCTCGGGGAGAGGGCAGGGGTGTATGTCCTGGTCCTAGGGGAGAGGGCAGAGGAGTGTGTCCTGGGGCGTGGGCTGGGGTGTGTGTCCTGATCCTGGGGAGAGGGCAAGGGTGTGTGTCCTGGTCCGAGGGGAGAGGGCAGGGGTGTGTGTCCTGGAACCTGGGGAGAGGGCAGGGGTGTGTGTCCTGTTCCTATGGGAGAGGACAGGGGTGTGTGTCCTTGTCCTTGGGAGAGGGCAGGTGTGTGTGTCCTGGAACCTGTGGTGATGGCAGGGGTGTGTGTCCTGGTCCTGGGGAGAGGGCAGGGATGTGCGTCCTAGAAACTGGGGAGAGGGCTGGGGTATGTGTCCTGGGGAGAGGGCAGGTGTGTGCGTCTGGGGGAGAGGGCAGGGGTGTGTGTCCTGGTCCTGGGGAGAGGGCAGGGGTGTTTGTCCTGGAACCTGGGGAAGGGCAGGGCTGTGTGTCCTAGAACCCGGGGAGAGGGCATTGGTGTGTGTCTTGGTCCTGGGGAGGGGGCAGAGGTGTGTGTCCTGGGGAGAGGGCAGGTTTGTGTGTCCTGTGGTGATGGCAGGGGTGTGTGTCCAGGAACCCGGGGAGAGGGCCGGGGTGTGTGCCCTGGTCCTAGGGCAGAGGGCAGGGGTTTGTGTCCTGGGGAGAGGGTAGGGGTGTGTGTCTTGGTCCAAGGGGAGAGGGCAGGTGTGTGTGTCCTGGGAAGAGGGCAGGGGTCTGAGTCCAGGTCCGAGGGCGAGAGGGCAGGTGTGTGTGTCCTGGTCCTCGGTGAGAGGGCCGGTGTGTGTGTCCTTGACCTCGGGGAGTGGGCCGTAGTGTGTGTCCTGGTCCTAGGGGAGAGGGCTGGGGTGTGTGTCCTGGTCCTCGGGGAGAGGGCAGGGGTGTATGTCCTGGTCCTAGGGGAGAGGGCAGAGGAGTGTGTCCTGGGGCGTGGGCTGGGGTGTGTGTCCTGATCCTGGGGAGAGGGCAAGGGTGTGTGTCCTGGTCCGAGGGGAGAGGGCAGGGGTGTGTGTCCTGGAACCTGGGGAGAGGGCAGGGGTGTGTGTCCTGTTCCTATGGGAGAGGGCAGGGGTGTGTTTCCTGGAACCTGGGGAGAGGGCAGGGGTACGCGTCCTGTTCCTAGGGGAGAGGGCAGGGGTGTGTTTCCTGGAACCTGGGGAGATGGCAGGGGTGTGTGTCCTAGGGGAGAGGGCAGGGGTGTGTGTCCTGGAAAGAGTTCAGGGGTGTATGTCCTGAGGAGAGGGCAGGGGTGTGTTTCCTGGAACTAGGGGAGAGGGCAGGGGTGTGTGTCCTGGGGAGAGGGCAGGGGTTTGCCTCTGGGGGAGAGGGCAGGGGTGTGTGTCCTTGTCCTTGGGAGAGGGCAGGTGTGTGTGTCCTGGAACCTGTGGTGATGGCAGGCGTGTGTGTCCTGGGGAGAGGGCAGGCGTGTGTGTCCTGGTCCTGGGGAGAGGGCAGGGATGTGCGTCCTGGAAACTGGGGAGAGGGCTGGGGTGTGTGTCCTGGGGAGAGGGCAGGTATGTGCGTCTGGGGTAGAGGGCAGGGGTCTGTGTCCTGGTCCTAGGGGAGAGGACAGGGGTGTGGGTCCTGGGTCCCAGGGAGAGGGCAGGGGTGTGTGTCCTGGAACCTGGGGAGAGGGCAGGGGTCTGTGTCCTAGGGGAGAGGGCAGGGGTGTGTGTTCTGGAAAGAGTTCAGGGGTGTATGTCCTGAGGAGAGGGCAGGGGTGTGTTTCCTGGAACTAGGGGAGAGGGCAGGGGTGTGTGTCCTGGGGAGAGGGCAGGGGTTTGCCTCTGGGGGAGAGGGCAGGGGTGTGTGTCCTTCTTCTCGGGGCGAGGACAGGGGTGTGTGTCCTGGTCCTGGGAAGAGGGCAAGGGGGTGTGTCCTTGGGAGAGGGCAGGTGTGTGTGTCCTGGGGAGCGGGCAGGGGATTGCCTCTGGGGGAGAGGGCAGGGGTGTGTGTCCTTGTCCTTGGGAGAGGGCAGGTGTGTGTGTCCTGGAACCTGTGGTGATGGCATGCGTGTGTGTCCTGGGGAGAGGGCAGGCGTGTGTGGCCTGGTCCCGGGGAGAGGGCAGGGATGTGCGTCCTGGAAACTGGGGAGAGGGCTGGGGTGTGTGTCCTGGGGAGAGGGCAGGTATGTGCGTCTGGGGGAGAGGGCAGGGGTGTGTGTCCTGGTCCTGGGGAGAGGGCAGGAATGTGCGTCCTGGAACCTGGGGAGAGTGCAGGGGTTTGTGTCCTGGGGAGAAGGCAGTGGTGTGCGTCTGGGAGAGAGGGCAGGGGTCTGTGTCCTGGTCCTGGGGGAGAGGACAGGGGTGTGGGTCCTGGGTCCCAGGGAGAGGGCTGGGGTGTGTTTCCTGGTCCTTTGGCAGAGGGCAGGGTTGTGTGTCCTGGTCCTTTGGGAGAGGGCAGGGGTGTGTGTCCCAGGGGAGAGGGCAGGGTGTGTGTCCTGGAAAGAGTTCAGGGGTGTATGTCCTGAGGAGAGGGCAGGGGTGTGTTTCCTGGAACTAGGGGAGAGGGCAGGGGTGTGTGTCCTGGGGAGAGGGCAGGGGTTTGCCTCTGGGGGAGAGGGCAGGGGTGTGTGTCCTTGTCCTTGGGAGAGGGCAGGTGTGTGTGTCCTGGAACCTGTGGTGATGGCAGGGGAGTGTGTCCTGGGGAGAGGGCAGGCGTGTGTGTCCTGGTCCTGGGGAGAGGGCAGGGATGTGCGTCCTGGAAACTGGGGAGAGGGCTGGGGTATGTGTCCTGGGGAGAGGGCAGGTGTGTGCGTCTGGGGGAGAGGGCAGGGGTGTGTGTCCTTGTCCTTGGGAGAGGGCAGGTGTGTGTGTCCTGGAACCTGTGGTGATGGCAGGGGTGTGTGTCCTGGGGAGAGGGCAGGCGTGTGTGTCCTGGTCCTGGGGAGAGGGCAGGGATGTGCGTCCGAGAAACTGGGGAGAGGGCTGGGGTATGTGTCCTGGGGAGAGGGCAGGTGTGTGTTTCCTGGTCCTGGGGAGAGGGCAGGGGTGTTTGTCCTGGAACCTGGGGAAGGGCAGGGCTGTGTGTCCTAGAACCCGGGGAGAGGGCATTGGTGTGTGTCTTGGTCCTGGGGAGGGGGCAGAGGTGTGTGTCCTGGGGAGAGGGCAGGTTTGTGTGTCCTGTGGTGATGGCAGGGGTGTGTGTCCAGGAACCCGGGGAGAGGGCCGGGGTGTGTGCCCTGGTCCTAGGGCAGAGGGCAGGGGTTTGTGTCCTGGGGAGAGGGTAGGGGTGTGTGTCTTGGTCCAAGGGGAGAGGGCAGGTGTGTGTGTCCTGGGAAGAGGGCAGGGGTCTGAGTCCAGGTCCGAGGGCGAGAGGGCAGGTGTGTGTGTCCTGGTCCTCGGTGAGAGGGCCGGTGTGTGTGTCCTTGACCTCGGGGAGTGGGCCGTAGTGTGTGTCCTGGTCCTAGGGGAGAGGGCTGGGGTGTGTGTCCTGGTCCTCGGGGAGAGGGCAGGGGTGTATGTCCTGGTCCTAGGGGAGAGGGCAGAGGAGTGTGTCCTGGGGCGTGGGCTGGGGTGTGTGTCCTGATCCTGGGGAGAGGGCAAGGGTGTGTGTCCTGGTCCGAGGGGAGAGGGCAGGGGTGTGTGTCCTGGAACCTGGGGAGAGGGCAGGGGTGTGTGTCCTGTTCCTATGGGAGAGGGCAGGGGTGTGTTTCCTGGAACCTGGGGAGAGGGCAGGGGTGTGTGTCCTAGGGGAGAGGGCAGGGGTGTGTGTCCTGGAAAGAGTTCAGGGGTGTATGTCCTGAGGAGAGGGCAGGGGTGTGTTTCCTGGAACTAGGGGAGAGGGCAGGGGTGTGTGTCCTGGGGAGAGGGCAGGGGTTTGCCTCTGGGGGAGAGGGCAGGGGTGTGTGTCCTTGTCCTTGGGAGAGGGCAGGTGTGTGTGTCCTGGAACCTGTGGTGATGGCAGGCGTGTGTGTCCTGGGGAGAGGGCAGGCGTGTGTGTTCTGGTCCTGGGGAGAGGGCAGGGATGTGCGTCCTGGAAACTGGGGAGAGGGCTGGGGTGTGTGTCCTGGGGAGAGGGCAGGTATGTGCGTCTGGGGGAGAGGGCAGGGGTGTGTGTCCTGGTCCTGGGGAGAGGGCAGGAATGTGCGTCCTGGAACCTGGGGAGAGTGCAGGGGTTTGTGTCCTGGGGAGAAGGCAGTGGTGTGCGTCTGGGAGAGAGGGCAGGGGTCTGTGTCCTGGTCCTAGGGGAGAGGACAGGGGTGTGGGTCCTGGGTCCCAGGGAGAGGGCTGGGGTGTGTTTCCTGGTCCTTTGGCAGAGGGCAGGGGTGTGTGTCCTGGTCCTTTGGGAGAGGGCAGGGGTGTGTGTCCCAGGGGAGAGGGCAGGGTGTGTGTCCTGGAAAGAGTTCAGGGGTGTATGTCCTGAGGAGAGGGCAGGGGTGTGTTTCCTGGAACTAGGGGAGAGGGCAGGGGTGTGTGTCCTGGGGAGAGGGCAGGGGTTTGCCTCTGGGGGAGAGGGCAGGGGTGTGTGTCCTTGTCCTTGGGAGAGGGCAGGTGTGTGTGTCCTGGAACCTGTGGTGATGGCAGGGGTGTGTGTCCTGGGGAGAGGGCAGGCGTGTGTGTCCTGGTCCTGGGGAGAGGGCAGGGATGTGCATCCTGGAAACTGGGGAGAGGGCTGGTGTATGTGTCCTGGGGAGAGGGCAGGTGTGTGCGTCTGGGGGAGAGGGCAGGGGTGTGTGTCCTGGTCCTGGGGAGAGGGCAGGGGTGTTTGTCCTGGACCCTGGGGAAGGGCAGGGCTGTGTGTCCTAGAACCCGGGGAGAGGGCATTGGTGTGTGTCTTGGTCCTGGGGAGGGGGCAGAGGTGTGTGTCCTGGGGAGAGGGCAGGTTTGTGTGTCCTGTGGTGATGGCAGGGGTGTGTGTCCAGGAACCCGGGGAGAGGGCCGGGGTGTGTGCCCTGGTCATAGGGCAGAGGGCAGGGGTGTGTGTCCTGGGGAGAGGGTAGGGGTGTGTGTCTTGGTCCAAGGGGAGAGGGCAGGTGTGTGTGTCCTGGGGAGAGGGCAGGGGTCTGAGTCCAGGTCCGAGGGCGAGAGGGCAGGTGTGTGTGTCCTGGTCCTCGGTGAGAGGGCCGGTGTGTGTGTCCTTGACCTCGGGGAGTGGGCCGGAGTGTGTGTCCTGGTCCTAGGGGAGAGGGCTGGGGTGTGTGTCCTGGTCCTCGGGGAGAGGGCAGGGGTGTATGTCCTGGTCCTAGGGGAGAGGGCAGAGGAGTGTGTCCTGGGGCGTGGGCTGGGGTGTGTGTCCTGATCCTGGGGAGAGGGCAAGGGTGTGTGTCCTGGTCCGAGGGGAGAGGGCAGGGGTGTGTGTCCTGGAACCTGGGGAGAGGGCAGGGGTGTGTGTCCTGTTCCTATGGGAGAGGGCAGGGGTGTGTGTCCTTGTCCTTGGGAGAGGGCAGGTGTGTGTGTCCTGGAACCTGTGGTGATGGCAGGGGTGTGTGTCCTGGGGAGAGGGCAGGCGTGTGTGTCCTGGTCCTGGGGAGAGGGCAGGGATGTGCATCCTGGAAACTGGGGAGAAGGCTGGTGTATGTGTCCTGGGGAGAGGGCAGGTGTGTGCGTCTGGGGGAGAGGGCAGGGGTGTGTGTCCTGGTCCTGGGGAGAGGGCAGGGGTGTTTGTCCTGGAACCTGGGGAAGGGCAGGGCTGTGTGTCCTAGAACCCGGGGAGAGGGCATTGGTGTGTGTCTTGGTCCTGGGGAGGGGGCAGAGGTGTGTGTCCTGGGGAGAGGGCAGGTTTGTGTGTCCTGTGGTGATGGCAGGGGTGTGTGTCCAGGAACCCGGGGAGAGGGCCGGGGTGTGTGCCCTGGTCCTAGGGCAGAGGGCAGGGGTGTGTGTCCTGGGTAGAGGGTAGGGGTGTGTGTCTTGGTCCAAGGGGAGAGGGCAGGTGTGTGTGTCCTGGGGAGAGGGCAGGGGTCTGAGTCCAGGTCCGAGGGCGAGAGGGCAGGTGTGTGTGTCCTGGTCCTCGGTGAGAGGGCCGGTGTGTGTGTCCTTGACCTCGGGGAGTGGGCCGGAGTGTGTGTCCTGGTCCTAGGAGAGAGGGCTGGGGTGTGTGTCCTGGTCCTCGGGGAGAGGGCAGGGGTGTATGTCCTGGTCCTAGGGGAGAGGGCAGAGGAGTGTGTCCTGGGGCGTGGGCTGGGGTGTGTGTCCTGATCCTGGGGAGAGGGCAAGGGTGTGTGTCCTGGTCCGAGGGGAGAGGGCAGGGGTGTGTGTCCTGGAACCTGGGGAGAGGGCAGGGGTGTGTGTCCTGTTCCTATGGGAGAGGGCAGGGGTGTGTTTCCTGGAACCTGGGGAGAGGGCAGGGGTGTGTGTCCTGGTCCTGGGGAGAGGGCAGGGATGTGTGTTCTGGGGAGCGGGCTCGTGTGTGTGTCCTGGTCCGAGGGGAGATGGCAGGGGTGTGTGTCCTGGAACCAGGGGAGAGGGCAGGGGTGTTTGTCCTGGAATCTGGGGAGAGGGCAGGTGTGTGTGTCCTGGTCCATGGGGAGAGGGCAGGGGTGTGTGTCCTTGGGAGAGGGCAGGGGTGTGTGTCCTCATTCAAGGGGAGAGGGCAGGGCTGTGTGTCCTGGGGAGAGGGCAGGGGTGTGTGTCCTGGTCCTAGGGGAGAGGGCAGGGGTGCGTTTCCTGGTCCTAAGGGAGAGGGCAGGGGTGTTTGTCCTGGGGAGACGGCAGGGGTGTGTGTCCTGGTCCAAGGGGAGAGGGCAGGGGTCTGTGTCCTGGTCCGGGGGGAGAGCGCAGGTGTGTGTGTCCTGGTCCGAGGGGAGAGCGCAGGTGTGTTGTCCTGGTCCTGGGGGAGAGGGCCGGGGTGTGTGTCCTTGTTCTCGGGGCGAGGACAGGGGTGTGTGTCCTGGTCCTGGGAAGAGGGCAAGGGGGTGTGTCCTTGGGAGAGGGCAGGTGTGTGTGTCCTGGGGAGAGGGCAGGGGTTTGCCTCTGGGGGAGAGGGCAGGGGTGTGTGTCCTTGTCCTTGGGAGAGGGCAGGTGTGTGTGTCCTGGAACCTGTGGTGATGGCAGGGGTGTGTGTCCTGGGGAGAGGGCAGGCGTGTGTGTCCTGGTCCTGGGGAGAGGGCAGGGATGTGCGTCCTGGAAACTGGGGAGAGGGCTGGGGTATGTGTCCTGGGGAGAGGGCAGGTGTGTGCGTCTGGGGGAGAGGGCAGGGGTGTGTGTCCTGGTCCTGGGGAGAGGGCAGGGGTGTTTGTCCTGGAACCTGGGGAAGGGCAGGGCTGTGTGTCCTAGAACCCGGGGAGAGGGCATTGGTGTGTGTCTTGGTCCTGGGGAGGGGGCAGAGGTGTGTGTCCTGGGGAGAGGGCAGCGTTGTGTGTCCTGTGGTGATGGCAGGGGTGTGTGTCCAGGAACCCGGGGAGAGGGCCGGGGTGTGTGCCCTGGTCCTAGGGCAGAGGGCAGGGGTGTGTGTCCTGGGGAGAGGGTAGGGGTGTGTGTCTTGGTCCAAGGGGAGAGGGCAGGTGTGTGTGTCCTGGGGAGAGGGCAGGGGTCTGAGTCCAGGTCCGAGGGCGAGAGGGCAGGTGTGTGTGTCCTGGTCCTCGGTGAGAGGGCCGGTGTGTGTGTCCTTGACCTCGGGGAGTGGGCCGGAATGTGTGTCCTGGTCCTAGGGGAGAGGGCTGGGGTGTGTGTCCTGGTCCTCGGGGAGAGGGCAGGGGTGTATGTCCTGGTCCTAGGGGAGAGGGCAGAGGAGTGTGTCCTGGGGCGTGGGCTGGGGTGTGTGTCCTGCTCCTGGGGAGAGGGCAAGGGTGTGTGTCCTGGTCCGAGGGGAGAGGGCAGGGGTGTGTGTCCTGGAACCTGGGGAGCGGGCAGGGGTGTGTGTCCTGTTCCTATGGGAGAGGGCAGGGGTGTGTTTCCTGGAACCTGGGGAGAGGGCAGGGGTGTGTGTCCTGGTCCTGGGGAGAGGGCAGGGATGTGTGTCCTGGTCCGAGGGCAGATGGCAGGGGTGTGTGTCCTGGAACCAGGGGAGAGGGCAGGGGTGTTTGTCCTGGAATCTGGGGAGAGGGCAGGTGTGTGTGTCCTGGTCCATGGGGAGAGGGCAGGGGTGTGTGTCCTTGGGAGAGGGCAGGGGTGTGTGTCCTCATTCAAGGGGAGAGGGCAGGGCTGTGTGTCCTGGGGAGAGGGCAGGGGTGTGTGTCCTGGTCCTAGGGGAGAGGGCAGGGGTGCGTTTCCTGGTCCTAAGGGAGAGGGCAGGGGTGTCTGTCCTGGGGAGACGGCAGGGGTGTGTGTCCTGGTCCAAGGGGAGAGGGCAGGGGTCTGTGTCCTGGTCCGGGGGGAGAGCGCAGGTGTGTGTGTCCTGGTCCGAGGGGAGAGCGCAGGTGTGTTGTCCTGGTCCTGGGGGAGAGGGCCGGGGTGTGTGTCCTTGTTCTCGGGGCGAGGACAGGGGTGTGTGTCCTGGTCCTGGGGAGAGGGCAAGGGGGTGTGTCCTTGGGAGAGGGCAGGTGTGTGTGTCCTGGGGTGAGGGCAGGGGTGTGTGTCCTGGGTCCTGGGGAGAGGGCTGGGGTGTGTTTCCTGGTACTAGGGGAGAGGACAGGGGTCTGTGACCTGGTCCTAGCGGAGCGGGCAGGGGTGTGTGTACTGGGTCCCAGGGAGAGGGTTTGGGTCTGTCTCCTGGTCCGAGGGGAGAGTGCAGGTGTGTTGTCCTGGTCCTAGGGTAGAGGGCCGGGGTGTGTGTCCTTGTTCTAGGGGAGAGGGCAGGGGTGTGTGTCCTGGTCCTAGGGGAGAGGGCAGAGGTGCGTTTCCTGGTCCTAGGGGAGAGGGCAGGGGTGTCTGTCCTGGGGAGACGGCAGGGGTGTGTGTCCTGGTCCAAGGGGAGAGGGCAGGGGTCTGTGTCCTGGTCCGGGGGGAGAGCGCAGGTGTGTGTGTCCTGGTCCGAGGGGAGAGCGCAGGTGTGTTGTACTGGTCCTAGGGGAGAGGGCCGGGGTGTGTGTCCTTGTTCTCGGGGCGAGGGCAGGGGTGTGTGTCCTGGTCCTGGGGAGAGGGCAAGGGGGTGTGTCCTTGGGAGAGGGCAGGTGTGTGTGTCCTGGGGTGAGGGCAGGGGTGTGTGTCCTGGGTCCTGGGGAGAGGGCTGGGGTGTGTTTCCTGGTCCTAGGGGAGAGGACAGGGCTCTGTGACTTGGTCCTAGCGGAGCGGGCAGGGGTGCGTGTACTGGGTCCCAGGGAGAGGGTTTGGGTCTGTCTCCTGGTCCGAGGGGAGAGCGCAGGTGTGTTGTCCTGATCCTAGGGTAGAGGGCCGGGGTGTGTGTCCTTGTTCTAGGGGAGAGGGCAGGGGTGTGTGTCCTGGTCCTAGGGTAGAGGGCAGGGGAGTATGTCCTGGGGAGAGGGCAGGGGTGCGTGTCCTGGTCCAAGGGGGAGGGCAGGGTTGTGTGTCCTGGTCCAAGGTGAGAGGGCAGGGGAGTGTGTACTGGGGCGAGGGCAGGGGTGTGTGTACTGGTCCTGGGCTGAGGGCAAGGGTGTGTGTCCTTGGGAGTGTGCAGGTGTGTGAGTCCTGGGTCCCGGGGAGAGGGCTGTGGTTTGTTTCCTGGTCCTAGGGGAGAGGGCAGTGGTCTGTTTCCTGTTCCGAGGGGAGAGGGCAGGGGTGAGGGTCCTGGGTCCCGGGGAGAGGGCTTGGGTGTGTCTCGTGGTACTGGGCGAGAGGGCAGGTGTGTGTGTCCTGTTCCTGGGGAGAGGGCAGGGGTATGTGTCCTGAGGAGAGGGCAGGGGTATGCGGCCTGTTCCGAGCAGAGAGGGCAGGGGTGTGTGTCCTGGAACCTGGGGAGAGGGCAGGGGTGTGTGACCTAGGGGAGAGGGCAGGGGTGTGTGTCCTGGAAAGAGTTCAGGGGTGTATGTCCTGAGGAGAGGGCAGGGGTGTGTTTCCTGGAACTAGGGGAGAGGGCAGGGGTGTGTGTCCTGGGGAGAGGGCAGGGGTTTGCCTCTGGGGGAGAGGGCAGGGGTGTGTGTCCTTGTCCTTGGGAGAGGGCAGGTGTGTGTGTCCTGGAACCTGTGGTGATGGCAGGGGTGTGTGTCCTGGGGAGAGGGCAGGCGTGTGTGTCCTGGTCCTGGGGAGAGGGCAGGGATGTGCGTCCTGGAAACTGGGGAGAGGGCTGGGGTGTGTGTCCTGGGGAGAGGGCAGGTATGTGCATCTGGGGGAGAGGGCAGGGGTGTGTTTCCAGGTCCTTTGGGAGAGGGCAGGGGTCTGTGTCCTGGTCCTAGGGGAGAGGTCAGGGGTGTGGGTCCTGGGTCCCAGGAAGAGGGCTGGGGTATGTTTCCTGGTCCTTTGGGAGAGGGCAGGGTTGTGTGTCCTGGTCCTTTGGGAGAGGGCAGGGGTGTGTGTCCTAGGGGAGAGGGCAGGGGTGTGTGTCCTGGAAAGAGTTCAGGGGTGTATGTCCTGAGGAGAGGGCAGGGGTGTGTATCCTGGAACTAGGGGAGAGGGCAGGGGTGTGTGTCCTGGGGAGAGGGCAGGGGTTTGCCTCTGGGGGAGAGGGCAGGGGTGTGTGTCCTTGTCCTTGGGAGAGGGCAGGTGTGTGTGTCCTGGAACCTGTCGTGATGGCAGGGGTGTGTGTCCTGGGGAGAGGGCAGGCGTGTGTGTCCTGGTCCTGGGGAGAGGGCAGGGATGTGCATCCTGGAAACTGGGGAGAGGGCTGGGGTTTGTGTCCTGGGGAGAAGGCAGTGGTGTGCGTCTGGGAGAGAGGGCAGGGGTGTGTGTCCTGGGTCCCGGGGAGAGGACTGGGGTGTGTTTCCAGGTCCTTTGGGAGGGGGCAGGGGTCTGTGTCCTGGTCCTAGGTGAGAGGGCAGGGGTGTGGATCCTGGGTCCCAGGGAGAGGGCTGGGGTGTGTTTCCTGGTCCTTTGGGAGAGGGCAGGGCTGTGTGTCCTGGTCCTCGGGGAGAGGGCAGGGGTGTGGGTCCTGGGTCGCAGGGAGAGCACTTGGGTCTGTGTCCTGGTCCAAGGGGAGAGGGCAGGGGTGTGTGTCCTGGTCCTGGGGCGAGAGCAGTAGTGTGCGTACTGGTCCTGGGGAGAGGGCAGGGGTGTGTGTCCTGGTCCAAGGGGAGAGGGCAGTGGTGTGTGTCCTGGTCCTTGGGGGGAGGGCAGGGCTGTGTGTCCTGGGGCAAGGGCAGGGTTGTGTGTCCTGGGCAGATGGCAGGGGTGTATGTCCTGGGGAGAGGGAAGGGGTGCGTGTCCCGGGGGGAGCGCAGGGCTGTGTGTCATGGGGAGAGCATAGGCGTGTGTGTCCTGGGGTGAGGGCAGGTGTGTGTGCCCTGGAACCTGGGGAGAGGGCAGGTGTGTGTGTCCTGGGGAGAGGGCAGCTGTGTTTATCCAGGAGTCTGGGGAGAGGGCAGGGGTGTGTGTCCTGGGGAGAGGGCAGCTGTGTTTGTCCAGGAGTCTGGGGAGAGGGCAGGTGTGTGTGTCCTGGGGAGAGGGCAGCTGTGTTTGTCCAGGAGTCTGGGGAGAGAGCAGGGGTGTGTGTCCTGGGGAGAGGGCAGCTGTGTTTGTCCAGGAGTCTGGGGAGAGGGCAGGGGTGTGTGTCCTTGGGAGTGGGCAGGTGTGTGAGTCCTGGGTCCCGGTGAGAGGTCTGGGGTTTGTTTCCTGGTCCTAGGGGAGAGGGCAGTGGTCTGTTTCCTGTTCCGACAGGAGAGGGCAGGGGTGAGTGTCCTGGGTCCCGGGGAGAGGGCTTGGGTGTGTCTCGTGGTACTGGGCGAGAGGGCAGGTTTGTGTGTCCTGTTCCTGGGGAGAGGGCAGGGGTATGTGTCCTGAGGAGAGGGCAGGGGTATGCGGCCTGTTCCGAGCAGAGAGGGCAGGGGTGTGTGTCCTGGAACCTGGGGAGAGGGCAGGGGTGTGTGTCCTAGGGGAGAGGGCAGGGGTGTGTGTCCTGGAAAGAGTTCAGGGGTGTATGTCCTGAGGAGAGGGCAGGGGTGTGTTTCCTGGAACTAGGGGAGAGGGCAGGGGTGTGTGTCCTGGGGAGAGGGCAGGGTTTTGCCTCTGGGGGAGAGGGCAGGGGTGTGTGTCCTTGTCCTTGGGAGAGGGCAGGTGTGTGTGTCCTGGAACCTGTGGTGATGGCAGGGGTGTGTGTCCTGGGGAGAGGGCAGGCGTGTGTGTCCTGGTCCTGGGGAGAGGGCAGGGATGTGCGTCCTGGAAACTGGGGAGAGGGCTGGGGTGTGTGTCCTGGGGACAGGGCAGGTGTGTGCGTCTGGGGGAGAGGGCAGGGGTGTGTGTCCTGGTCCTGGGGAGAGGGCAGGAATGTGCGTCCTGGAACCTGGGGAGAGTGCAGGGGATGGTGTCCTGGGGAGAAGGCAGTGGTGTGCGTCTGGGAGAGAGGGCAGGGGTGTGTGTCCTGGGTCCGGGGGAGAGGACTGGGGTGTGTTTCCAGGTCATTTGGGAGAGGGCAGGGGTCTGTGTCCTGGTCCTAGGGGAGAGGACAGGGGTGTGGGTCCTGGGTCCCAGGAAGAGGGCTGGGGTATGTTTCCTGGTCCTTTGGGAGAGGGCAGGGTTGTGTGTCCTGGTCCTTTGGGAGAGGGCAGGGGTGTGTGTCCTAGGGGAGAGGGCAGGGGTGTGTGTCCTGGGTCCGGGGGAGAGGACTGGGGTGTGTTTCCAGGTCCTTTGGGAGAGGGCAGGGGTCTGTGTCCTGGTCCTAGGGGAGAGGGCAGGGGTGTGGATCCTGGGTCCCAGGGAGAGGGCTGGGGTGTGTTTCCTGGTCCTTTGGGAGAGGGCAGGGCTGTGTGTCCTGGTCCTCGGGGAGAGGGCAGGGGTGTGGGTCCTGGGTCGCAGGGAGAGCACTTGGGTCTGTGTCCTGGTCCAAGGGGAGAGGGCAGGGGTGTGTGTCCTGGTCCTGGGGCGAGAGCAGTAGTGTGCGTACTGGTCCTGGGGAGAGGGCAGGGGTGTGTGTCCTGGTCCAAGGGGAGAGGGCAGTGGTGTGTGTCCTGGTCCTTGGGGGGAGGGCAGGGCTGTGTGTCCTGGGGCAAGGGCAGGGTTGTGTGTCCTGGGCAGATGGCAGGGGTGTATGTCCTGGGGAGAGGGAAGGGGTGCGTGTCCCGGGGGGAGCGCAGGGCTGTGTGTCATGGGGAGAGCGTAGGCGTGTGTGTCCTGGGGTGAGGGCAGGGGTGTGTGCCCTGGAACCTGGGGAGAGGGCAGGTGTGTGTGTCCTGGGGAGAGGGCAGCTGTGTTTATCCAGGAGTCTGGGGAGAGGGCAGGGGTGTGTGTCCTGGGGAGAGGGCAGCTGTGTTTGTCCAGGAGTCTGGGGAGAGGGCAGGTGTGTGTGTCCTGGGGAGAGGGCAGCTGTGTTTGTCCAGGAGTCTGGGGAGAGAGCAGGGGTGTGTGTCCTGGGGAGAGGGCAGCTGTGTTTGTCCAGGAGTCTGGGGAGAGGGCAGGGGTGTGTGTCCTGGGGAGAGGGCAGGGGTGTGTGTCCTGGTCCTGGGGAGAGGGCAGGTGTGTGTGTCCTCGGGAGAGGGCAGTTGTGTGTGTCCTGGGGAGAGGGCAGGGGTGTGTGCCCTGGAACCCGGGGAGAGGGCCGAGTTGTGTGTCCTGGCACTAGGGGAGAGTGCATGGGTGTGTGTCCTGGGGAGAGGGCAGGGGTGTGTTTCCTGGAACCTGGGGAGAGGGCAGGGGTACGCGTCCTGTTCCTAGGGGAGAGGGCCGGTGTGTGTGTCCTCGGGAGAGGGCAGTTGTGTGTGTCCTGGGGAGAGGGCAGGGGTGTGTGTCCTGTTCCTGGGGAGAGGGCAGGGGTATGTGTCCTGAGGAGAGGGCAGGGGTATGCGGCCTGTTCCGAGCAGAGAGGGCAGGGGTGTGTGTCCTGGAACCTGGGGAGAGGGCAGGGGTGTGTGTCCTAGGGGAGAGGGCAGGGGTGTGTGTCCTGGCACTAGGGGAGAGTGCATGGGTGTGTGTCCTGGGGAGAGGGCAGGGGTGTGTTTCCTGGATCCTGGGGAGAGGGCAGGGGTGTGTGTCCCTGAACCCTGGGAGAGGGCAGGTGTGTGTGTCCTGGGGAGAGGGCAGGGGTCTGTGTCCTGGTCCTGGGGAGAGGGCAGGTGTGTGTGTCCTCGGGAGAGGGCAGTTGTGTGTGTCCTGGGGAGAGGGCAGGGGTGTGTGCCCTGGAACCCGGGGAGAGGGCCGAGTTGTGTGTCCTGGCACTAGGGGAGAGTGCATGGGTGTGTGTCCTGGGGAGAGGGCAGGGGTGTGTTTCCTGGATCCTGGGGAGAGGGCAGGGGTGTGTGTCCCTGAACCCTGGGAGAGGGCAGGTGTGTGTGTCCTGGGGATAGGGCAGGGGTCTGTGTCCTGGACCCGGGGTGAGGTCCGGGGTGTGTCTCATGGCCCTAGGGTTGAGGGCAGGGGTGTGTGTCCTGGTCCTAGTGGAGTGGGCAGGGATGTGTGTCCTGGGGAGAGGGCAGGGGTGTGTGTCCTGGTCCAAGGGGAGAGGGCTGGGGTGTGTGTCCTGGTCCTCGGGGAGAGGGCAGGGGTGTATGTCCTGGTCCTAGGGGAGAGGGCAGAGGAGTGTGTCCTGGGGCGTGGGCAGGGGTGTGTGTCCTGATCCTGGGGAGAGGGCAAGTGTATGTGTCCTGGTCCGAGGGGAGAGGGCAGGGGTGTGTGTCCTGGAACCTGGGTAGAGGGCAGGGGTGTGTGTCCTGTTCCTATGGGAGAGGGCAGGGGTGTGTTTCCTGGAACCTGGGGAGAGGGCAGGGGTACGCGTCCTGTTCCTAGGGGAGAGGGCAGGGGTGTGTTTCCTGGAACATGGGGAGAGGGCAGGGGTGTGTGTCCTGGTCCTGGGGAGAGGGCAGGGATGTGTGCTCTGGGGAGCGGGCAAGTGTGTGTGTCCTGATCCGAGGGGAGAGGGCAGGGGTGTGTGTCCTGGAATCTGGGGAGAGGGCAGGGGTGTGTGTTCTGGTCCTGGGGCGAGGGCAGGGATGTGTGATCTGGGGAGCGGGCAAGTGTGTGTGTCCTGATCCGAGGGGAGAGGGCAGGGGTGTTTGTCCTGGTCCATGGGGAGAGGTCAGGGGTGTGTGTCCTTGGGAGAGGGCAGGGGTGGGTGTCCTCATCCAAGGGGAGAGGGCAGGACTGTGTGTCCTGGGGAGAGGGCAGGGGTGTGTGTCCTGGTCCTAGGGGAGAGGGCAGGGGTGCGTTTCCTGTTCCTAGGGGAGAGGGCAGGGGTGTCTGTCCTGGGGAGACGGCAGTGGTGTGTGTCCTGGTCCAAGGGGAGAGGGCAGGGGTCTGTGTCCTGGTCCGGGGGGAGAGCGCAGGTGTGTGTGTCCTGGTCCGAGGGGAGAGCGCAGGTGTGTTGTCCTGGTCCTGGGGGAGAGGGCCGGGGTGTGTGTCCTTGTTCTCGGGGCGAGGGCAGGGGTGTGTGTCCTGGTCCTGGGGAGAGGGCAAGGGGGTGTGTCCTTGGGAGAGGGCAGGTGTGTGTGTCCTGGGGTGAGGGCAGGGGTGTGTGTCCTGGGTCCTGGGGAGAGGGTTGGGGTGTGTTTCCTGGTCCTAGGGGAGAGGACAGGGGTCTGTGACCTGGTCCTAGCGGAGCGGGCAGGGGTGTGGGTACTGGGTCCCAGGGAGAGGCTTTGGGTCTGTCTCCTGGTCCGAGGGGAGAGCGCAAGTGTGTTGTCCTGGTCCTAGGGTAGAGGGCCGGGGTGTGTGTCCTTGTTCTCGGGGAGAGGGCAGGGGTGTGTGTCCTGGTCCTAGGGTAGAGGGCAGTGGAGTATGTCCTGGGGAGAGGGCAGGGGTGCGTGTCCTGGTCCAAGGGGGAGGGCAGGGATGTGTGTCCTGGTCCAAGGTGAGAGGGCAGGGGAGTGTGTCCTGGGGCGAGGGCAGGGGTGTGTGTACTGGTCCTGGGGTGAGGGCAAGGGTGTGTGTCCTTGGCAGTGGGCAGTTGTGTGTGTCCTTGGTCCCGGGGAGAGGGCTGGGGTTTGTTTCCTGGTCCTAGGGGAGAGGGCAGTGGTCTGTGTCCTGTTCCTAGGGGAGAGGGCAGGGGTGAGGGTCCTGGGTCACGGGGAGAGGGCTTGGGTGTGTCTCGTGGTACTGGGCGAGAGGGCAGGTGTGTGTGTCCTGGTCCTGGGGAGAGGGCAGGGGTATGTGTCCTGAGGAGAGGGCAGGGGTATGCGTCCTGTTCCTTGCAGAGAGGGCAGGGGTGTGTGTCCTGGAACCTGGGGAGAGGGCAGGTGTGTGTGTCCCGGGGGGAGCGCAGGGCTGTGTGTCATGGGGAGAACGTAGGCGTGTGTGCCCTGGGGTGAGGGCAGGGGTGTGTGCCCTGGAACCTGGGGAGATGGCCGGGATGTGTGTCCTGGGGAGAGGGCAGCTGTGTTTGTCCAGGAGTCTGGGGAGAGGGCAGGGGTGTGTGTCCTGGGGAGAGGGCAGGGTTGTGTGTCCTGGTCCTGGGGAGAGGGCAGGTGTGTGTGTCCTCGGGAGAGGGCAGGGGTGTGTGCCCTGGAACCCGGGGAGTGGGCCGAGTTGTGTGTCCTGGCACTAGGGGAGAGTGCATGGGTGTGTGTCCTGGGGAGAGGGCAGGGGTGTGTTTCCTGGATCCTGGGGAGAGGGCAGGGGTGTGTGTCCCTGAGCCCGGGGAGAGGGCAGGTGTGTGTGTCCTGGGGAGAGGGCAGGGGTCTGTGTCCTGGTGCTGGGGAGAGGCCATGGGTGTGTGTCCGGGGCAGAAGGCAGGGGTGTGTGTCCTGAGGAGAGGGCAGGGGTGTGTATCCTGGCGCGATGGCAGGGGTGTATGTCCTGGGGAGAGGGCAGGGGTGTGTGTCCCGGGGGGAGCGCAGGGCGGTGTGTCATGGGGAGAACGTAGGCGTGTGTGTCCTGGGGTGAGGGCAGGGGTGTGTGCCCTGGAACCTGGGGAGATGGCCTGGATGTGTGTCCTGGGGAGAGGGCAGCTGTGTTTGTCCAGGAGTCTGGGGAGAGGGCAGGGGTGTGTGTCCTGGTCCTGGGGAGAGGGCAGGTGTGTGTGTCCTCGGGAGAGGGCAGTTGTGTGTGTCCTGGGGAGAGGGAAGGGGTGTGTGCCCTGGACCCCGGGGAGAGGGCCGAGCTGTGTGTCCTGGCACTAGGGGAGAGTGCATGGGTGTGTGTCCTGGGGAGAGGGCAGGGGTGTGTTTCCTGGATCCTGGGGAGAGGGCAGGGGTGTGTGTCCCTGAACCCGGGGAGAGGGCAGGTGTGTGTGTCCTGGGGAGAGGGCAGGGTCTGTGTCCTGGTGCTGGGGAGAGTGCATGGGTGTGTGTCCGGGGCAGAAGGCAGGGGTGTGTGTCCTGGTCCTTGGGAGAGGGCAGGGGTCTGTGTCCTGGTCCTGGAGAGTGGGCAGGGGTGTCTGTCCTTGGGAGAGGGCAGGGGACTGTGTCCTGGACCCGGGGTGAGGTCCGGGGTGTGTCTCATGGCCCTAGGGGTGAGGGCAGGGGTGTGTGTCCTGGTCCTAGTGGAGTGGGCAGGGATGTGTGTCCTGGGGAGAGGGCAGGGTTGTGTGTCCTGGTCCAAGGGGAAAGGGCAGCGGTGTGTGTCCTGGTCCTAGGGGAGAGGGCAGGCGTGTGTGTCCTGGTCCAAGGTGAGAGGGCAGGGATGTGTGTCCTGGTCCTGGGGAGAGGGCAGGGGTGTTCATCCTTGAACCTGAGGAGAGGGCAGGGGTGATTGTCCTGGTCCGAAGGGAGAGGGCAGTGGTGTCTGTCCTGGGGAAAGGGCAGGGATGTGTGTCCTGGTCCGAAGGGAGAGGGCAGGGGTGTCTGTCCTGGGGAGAGGGCAGAGGTGTGTTTCCTGGATCCTGGGGAGAGGGCAGGGGTGTGTGTCCCAGAACCCGGCGAGAGGGCAGGTGTGTGTGTCCTGGGGAGAGGGCAGGGGTCTGTGTCCTGGTCCTGGGGAGAGGGCTTGGGTGAGTGTCCTGGTCCTAGTGGAGAGGGCTGGGGTGTGTCTCATGGCCCTAGGGGTGAGGGCAGGGATGTGTGTCCTGGTCCTAGTGGAGAGGGCTGGGGTGTGTGTCCTGGGGGAAAGGCAGGGGTGTGAGTCCTAGTGCAAGGGGAGAGGGCAGCGGTGTGTGTCTTGGGGAGAGGACAGTGGTGTGTGTCCTGTTCCTCGGGGAGAAGGCAGGGGTGTGTATCCTGGTCCTGAGGGAGAGGGCAGGGGTGTATGTCCTGGTCCAAGGAGAGAGGGCAGGGATGTGTGTCCTGGTCCTGGGGAGAGGTCACGGGTGTGCGTCCTGGAACCTGGGGAGAGGGCAGGGGTGTGCGTCTGGGGGAGAGGGCAG
The DNA here is from genome assembly GCF_036365525.1 of Heterodontus francisci. NCBI lineage: Eukaryota > Metazoa > Chordata > Chondrichthyes > Heterodontiformes > Heterodontidae > Heterodontus > Heterodontus francisci. The sequence goes on along the minus strand of NC_090380.1, from coordinate 8,389,830 downwards.
AGGTGTGTATCCTGGACCTTGGGGCGAGGACAGGGGTGTGTGTCCTGGTCCGAGGGAGGAGGGCAGGGGTGTGTATCCTGGCGCGATGGCAGGGGTGTATGTCCTGGGGAGAGGGCAGGGGTGTGTGGCCCGGGGGGAGCGCAGGGTTGTGTGTCATGGGGAGAGCGTAGGCGTGTGTGTCCTGGGGTGAGGGCAGGGTTGTGTGCCCTGGAACCTGGGGAGATGGCCGGGTTGTGTGTCCTGGGGAGAGGGCAGCTGTGTTTGTCCAGGAGTCTGGGGAGAGGGCAGGGGTGTGTGTCCTGTTCCTGGGGAGAGGGCAGGGGTGTGTGTCCTGGGGAGAGGGCAGTTGTGTGTGTCCTGGTCCTGGGGAGAGGGCAGGTGTGTATGCCCTGGAACCCGGGGAGAGGGCCGAGTTGTGTGTCCTGGCACTAGGGGAGAGTGCATGGGTGTGTGTCCTGGGGAGAGGGCAGGGGTGTGTTTCCTGGATCCTGGGGAGAGGGCAGGGGTATGTGTCCCTGAACCCGGGGAGAGGGCAGGTGTGTGTGTCCTGGGGAGAGGGCAGGGGTCTATGTCCTGGTGCTGGGGAGAGGGCATGGGTGTGTGTCCGGGGCAGAAGGCAGGGGTGTGTGTCCTGGTCCTTGGGAGAGGGCAGGGGTCTGTGTCCTGGTCCTGGGGAGTGGGCAGGGGTGTCTGTCCTTGGGAGAGGGCAGGGGTGTATGTCCTGGAACCCGGGGTGAGGTCCGGGGTGTGTCTCATGGCCCTAGGGGTGAGGGCAGGTGTGTGTGTCCTGGTCCTAGTGGAGTGGGCAGGGATGTGTGTCCTGGGGAGAGCGCAGGTGTGTGTGTCCTGGTCCAAGGGGAGAGGGCAGCGGTGTATGTCCTGGTCCTAGTGGAGAGGGCTGGGGTGTGTGTCCTGGTCCAAGGGGAGAGGGTAGGGATGTGTGTCCTGGTCCTGGGGAGTGGGCAGGGGTGTGCGTCCTTGAACCTGAGGAGAGGGCAGGGGTGAGTGTCCTGGTCCGAAGGGAGAGGGCAGGGGTGTCTGTCCTGGGGAGAGGGCAGGGGTGTGTGTCCTTGAACCTGAGGAGAGGGCAGGGGTGAGTGTCCTGGTCCGAAGGGAGAGGGCAGGGGTGTCTGTCCTGGGGAGAGGGCAGGGGTGTGTGTCCTGGTCCGAAGGGAGAGGGCAGGGGTGTCTGTCCTGAGGAGAGGGCTGGAGTGTGTGTCCTGGCCCGAGGGGAGAGGGCAGGTGTCTGTGTCCTGGAACCCGGGGTGAGGTCCGGGGTGTGTCTCATGGCACTAGGGGTGAGGGCAGGGGTGTGTGTCCTGGTCCTAGTGGAGTGGGCAGGGATGTGTGTCCTGGGGAGAGCGCAGGTGTGTGTGTCCTGGTCCAAGGGGAGAGGGCTGGGGTGTGTGTCCTGGAACCCGGGGTGAGGTCCGGGGTGTGTCTCATGGCACTAGGGGTGAGGGCAGGGGTGTGTGTCCTGGTCCAAGGGGAGAGGGCTGGGGTGTGTGTCCTGGTCCAAGGGGAGAGGGCAGGGATGTGTGTCCTGGTCCTGGGGAGAGGGCAGGGATGTGTGTCCTGGTCCTGGGGAGAGGGCAGGGGTGTGCGTCCTTGAAACTGAGGAGAGGGCAGGAGTGAGTGTCCTGGTCCGAAGGGAGAGGGCAGGGGTGTCTGTGCTGGGGAGAGGGCAGGGGTGTGTGTCCTGGTCTGAAGGGAGAGGGCAGGGGTGTCTGTCCTGGGGAGAGGGCAGAGGTGTGTGTCCTGGTCCTCGGGGAGAGGGCAGGGGTGTTTGTCCTGGTCCTCGGGGAGAGCGCAGGCGTGTGTGTCCTGGTCCTAGGGTGAGAGGGCAGGGATTTGCGGCCTGGTCCAAGGTGAGAGGGCAAGGGTGTGTGTCCTGGGGCGAGGGCAGGGGTGTGTGTCCTAATCCCGGGAAGAGGGCTGGCGTGTGTTTCCTGGTCCTCGGGGAGTGGGCAGGGGTGGGGGTCCTGGGTCCTGGGGAGAGGGCTTGGGTGTGTGTCCTGGTGCTAGGGGAGAGGGCAGGGGTATGCGTCCTGTTCCTTGGGGAGAGGGCAGGGTTGTGTGTCCTGGTTCTCGGGGAGAGAGCAGGGGAGTGTGTCCTGGTCCTAGTGGAGAGGGCTGGGGTGTGTGACCTGGGGCGAGGGCAGGGGTGTGAGTCCTGGTGCAAGGGGAGAGGGCAGCGGTGTGTGTCTTGGGGAGAGGACAGTGGTGTGTGTCCTGGTCCTCGGGGAGAAGACAGTGGTGTGTATCCTGGTCCTAGGGGAGAGGGCAGGGGTGTGTGTCCTGGTCCAAGGGGAGAGGGCAGGGATGTGTGTCCTGGTCCTGGGGAGAGGGCACGGGTGTGCGTCCTGGGGAGAGGGCAGGGGTGTGCGTCTGGGGGAGAGGGCAGAGGTGTGTATCCTGGTCCTTGGGGCGAGGACAGGGGTGTGTGTCCTGGCCCGAGGGGGGAGGGCAGGGGTATGTATCCTGGCGCGATGGCAGGGGTGTATGTAATGGGGAGAGGGCAGGTGTGTGTGTCCCGGGGGGAGCGCAGGGCTGTGTGTCATGGGGAGAGCGTAGGCGTGTGTGTCCTGGGGTGAGGGCAGGGGTGTGTGCCCTGGAACCTGGGGAGAGGGCAGGTGTGTGTGTCCCGGGGAGAGGGCAGCTGTGTTTGTCCAGGAGTCTGGGGAGAGGGCAGGGGTGTGTGTCCTGGGGAGAGGGCAGCTGTGTTTGTCCTGGACCCGGGGTGAGGTCCGGGGTGTGTCTCATGGCCCTAGGGGTGAGGGCAGGGGTGTGTGTCCTGGTCCTAGTGGAGTGGGCAGGGATGTGTGTCCTGGGGAGAGGGCAGGGGTGTGTGTCCTGGTCCAAGGGGAGAGGGCTGGGGTGTGTGTCCTGGTCCTCGGGGAGAGGGCAGGGGTGTATGTCCTGGTCCTAGGGGAGAGGGCAGAGGAGTGTGTCCTGGGGCGTGGGCAGGGGTGTGTGTCCTGATCCTGGGGAGAGGGCAAGTGTATGTGTCCTGGTCCGAGGGGAGAGGGCAGGGGTGTGTGTCCTGGAACCTGGGGAGAGGGCGGTGGTGTGTGTCCTGTTCCTGGGGGAGAGGGCAGGGGTGTGTTTCCTGGAACCTGGGGAGAGGGCAGGGGTACGCGTCCTGTTCCTGGGGGAGAGGGCAGGGGTGTGTTTCCTGGAACCTGGGGAGAGGGCAGGGGTACGCGTCCTGTTCCTAGGGGAGAGGGCAGGGGTGTGTTTCCTGGAACCTGGGGAGAGGGCAGGGGTGTGTGTCCTGGGGAGCGGGCAAGTGTGTGTGTCCTGATCCGAGGGGAGAGGGCAGGGGTGTGTGTCATGGAATCTGGGGAGAGGGCAGGGGTGTGTGTTCTGGGGAGAGGGCAGATGTGTGTGTCCTGGGTCACGGGGAGAGGGCAGGGGTGTGTCTCGTGGTACTGGGCGAGAGGGCAGGTGTGTGTGTCCTGGTCCTGGGGAGAGGGCAGGGGTATGTGTCCTGAGGACAGGGCAGGGGTATGCGTCTTGTTCCTAGCAGAGAGGGCAGGTGTGTGTGTCCTGGAACCTGGGGAGAGGGCTGGTTTGTGTGTCCCAGGGGAGAGGGCAGGGATGTGTGTCCTGGAAAGAGTTCAGGGGTGTGTGTCCTGAGGAGAGGGCAGGGGTGTGTTTCCTGGTCCGAGGGGGGAGGGCAGGGGTGTGTATCCTGGCGCGATGGCAGGGGTGTATGTCCTGGGGAGAGGGCAGGGGTGTGTGTCCGTGGCAGAAGGCAGGGGTGTGTGTCCTGGTCCTTGGGAGAGGGCAGGGGTCTGTGTCCTGGTCCTGGGGAGTGGGCAGGGGTGTCTGTCCTTGGGAGAATGCAGGGGTCTGTGTCCTGGAACCCGGGGTGAGGTCCGGGGTGTTTCTCATGGCCCTTGGGGTGAGGGCAGGGGTGTGTGTCCTGGTCCTAGTGGAGTGGGCAGGGATGTGTGTCCTGGGGAGAGGGCAGGGGTGTGTGTCCTGGTCCAAGGGGAGAGGGCAGCGGTGTGTGTCCTGGTCCTAGGGGAGAGGGCAGGCGTGTGTGTGTTGGTCCAAGGTGAGAGGGCAGGGATGTGTGTCCTGGTCCTGGGGAGAGGGCAGGGGTGTGCATCCTTGAACCTGAGGAGAGGGCAGGGGTGAGTGTCCTGGTCCGAAGGGAGAGGGCAGGGGTGTCTGTCCTGGGGAGAGGGCAGGGGTGTGTGTCCTTGTCCGAAGGGAGAGGGCAGGGGTGTCTGTCCTGGGGAGAGGGCAGAGGTGTGTTTCCTGGATCCTGGGGAGAGGGCAGGGGTGTGTGTCCCAGAACCCGGGGAGAGGGCAGGTGTGTGTGTCCTGGGGAGAGGGCAGGGGTCTGTGTCCTGGTCCTGGGGAGAGGGCTTGGGTAAGTGTCCTGGTCCGAGTGGAGAGGGCTGGGGTGTGTCTCATGGCCCTAGGGGTGAGGGCAGGGATGTGTGTCCTGGTCCCAGTGGAGAGGGCTGGGGTTTGTGTCCTGGGGCGAGGGCAGGGGTGTGAGTCCTAGTGCAAGGGGAGAGGGCAGCGGTGTGTGTCTTGGGGAGAGGACAGTGGTATGTGTCCTGGTTCTCGGGGAGAAGGCAGGGGTGAGTATCCTGGTCCTAAGGGAGAGGGCAGGGGTGTGTGTCCTGGTCCAAGGGGAGAGGGCAGGGATGTGTGTCCTGGTCCTGGGGAGAGGTCACGGGTGTGCGTCCTGGAACCTGGGGAGAGGGCAGGGGTGTGCGTCTGGGGGAGAGGGCAGAGGTGTGTATCCTGGACCTTGGGGCGAGGACAGGGGTGTGTGTCCTGGTCCGAGGGGGGAGGGCAGGTGTGTGTATCCTGGCGCGATGGCAGGGGTGTATGTCCTGGGGAGAGGGCAGGGGTGTGTGTCCCGGGGGGAGCGCAGGGCTGTGTGTCATGGGGAGAGCGCAGGGGTGTGTGTCCTGGGGTGAGGGCAGGGGTGTGTGCCCTGGAACCTGGGGAGATGGCCGGGTTGTGTGTCCTGGGGAGAGGGCAGCTGTGTTTGTCCAGGAGTCTGGGGAGAGGGCAGGGGTATGTGTCCTATTCCTGGGGAGAGGGCAGGGGTGTGTGTCCTGGGGAGAGGGCAGTTGTGTGTGTCCTGATCCGGAAGAGGGCAGGCGTGTGTTTCCTGGTCCTCGGGGAGTGGGCAGGGGTGGGGGTCCTGGGTCCTGGGGAGAGGGCAGGGATGTGTGTCCTGGTCCTAGGGGAGAGGGCATGGGTGTGTGTCCTGGTCCTGGGCGAGAGGGAAGGGTTGTGTGTCCTGGCGCAAGGGCAAGCGTGTGTGTCCTGGTCCTGGGGGAGAGGGCAGGGGTGTGTGTCTGTTCCAAGGGGAGAGGGCAGGGATGTGTGTCCTGGTCCTGGGGAGAGGGCAGGGGTGTGCGTCCTTGAACCTGAGGAGAGGGCAGGGGGTGTCTGTCCTGGGGAGAGGGCAGGGGTGTGTGTCCTGGTCCGAAGGGAGAGGGCAGGGGTGTCTGTCCTGGGGAGAGGGCAGAGGTGTGTGTCCTGGTCCTCGGGGAGAGGGCAGGGGTGTGTGTCCTGGTCCTCGGGGAGCGTGCAGGGGTGTGTGTCCTGGTCCTAGGGTGAGAGGGAAGGGATTTGCGTCCTGGTCCAAGGTGAGAGTGCAGGGATGTGTGTCCTGGTCCAAGGTGAGAGGGCAAGGGTGTGTGTCCTTGGGAGAGGGCAGGGGAGTGTGTCCTGGGGCGAGGGCACGGGTGTGTGTCCTGATCTCGGGAAGAGGGCTGGCGTGTGTTTCCTGGTCCTCGGGGAGTGGGCATGGGTGGGGGTCCTGGGTCCTGGGGAGAGGGCTTGGGTGTGTGTCCTGGTGCTAGGGGAGAGGGCAGGGGTATGCGTCCTGTTCCTTGGGGAGAGGGCAGGGATGTGTGTCCTGGTTCTCGGGGAGAGAGCAGGGGAGTGTGTCCTGGTCCTAGGGGATTGGGCATGGGTGTGTGTCCTGGTACTGGGCGAGAGGGAAGGGGTGTGTGTCCTGGCGCAAGGGCAAGGGTGTGTGTCCTGGTCCTGGGGAGAGGGCAGGGGTATGTGTCCTGGGGCGAGGGCAGGGGTATGCGTACTGTTCCTAGGGGAGAGGGCAGGGGTGTGTGTCCTCGGGGAGAGGGCAGGGGTGTGCATCCTGGAACCAGAGGAGAGGGCAGGGGGGTGTGTGTCCTGGGGAGAGGGCATGGGTGTGTTTCTGGAACCTGTGGAGAGGGCAGGGGTGTGTTTCTGGAACCTGGAGAGAGGGAAGGGATGTGTGTCCTGGGGAGAGGCAGGGGTGTGTGTCCTGGAACCTGGGGAGAGGGCAGGGGTGTGTGTCCTGGGGAGAGGGCAGGGGTGTGCATCTGGGTGCGAGGGCAGGGGTGTGAGTCCTGGTGCAAGGGGAGAGGGCAGCGGTGTGTGTCTTGGGGAGAGGACAGGGGTGTGTGTCCTGGTCCTCGGGGAGAAGGCAGGGGTGTGTATCCTGGTCCTAGGGGAGAGGGCAGGGGTGTGTGTCCTGGTCCAAGGGGAGAGGGCAGGGATGTGTGTCCTGGTCCTGGGGAGAGGGCACGGGTGTGCGTCCTGGAACCTGGGGAGAGGGCAGGGGTGTGTGTCCTGGGGAGAGGGCAGGGGTGTGCGTCTGGGGGAGAGGGCAGAGGTGTGTATCCTGGTCCTTGGGGAGAGGACAGGGGTGTGTGTCCTGGTCCGAGGGGGGAGGGCAGGGGTGTGTATCCTGGCGCGATGGCAGGGGTGTATGTCCTGGGGAGAGGGCAGGTGTGTGTGTCCCGGGGGGAGCGCAGGGCTGTGTGTCATGGGGAGAGCGTAGGCGTGTGTGTCCTGGGGTGAGGGCAGGGGTGTGTGCCCTGGAATCTGGGGAGATGGCCGGGTTGTGTGTCCTGGGGAGAGGGCAGCTGTGTTTGTCCAGGAGTCTGGCGAGAGGGCAGGGGTGTGTGTCCTGGGGAGAGGGCAGGGGTGTGTGTCCTGGTCCTGGGGAGAGGGCAGGTGTGTGTGTTCTCGGGAGAGGGCAGTTGTGTGTGTCCTGGGGAGAGGGCAGGAGTGTGTGCCCTGGAACCCGGGGAGAGGGCCGAGTTGTGTGTCCTGGGGAGAGGGCAGGGATGTGTGTCCTTGTCCTGGGGAGAGTGCAGGGGTGTGCGTCCTTGAACCTGAGGAGAGGGCAGGGCTGAATGTCCTGGTCCGAAGGGAGAGGGCAGGGGTGACTGTCCTGGGGAGAGGGCAGGGGTGTGTGTCCTGGTCCGAAGGGAGAGGGCAGGGGTGTCTGTCCAGGGGAGAGGGCAGAGGTGTGTGTCCTGGTCCTCGGGGAGAGGGCAGGGGTGTGTGTCCTGGTCCTCGGGGAGAGCGCAGGGGTGTGTGTCCTGGTCCTAGGGTGAGAGGGCAGGGATTTGCGTCCTGGTCCAAGGTGAGACTGCAGGGATGTGTGTCCTGGTCCAAGGTGAGAGGGCAAGGGTGTGTGTCCTTGGGAGAGGGCAGGGTAGTGTGTCCTGGGGCGAGGCAGGGGTGTGTGTCCTGGAACCTGGGGAGAGGGCAGGGGTGTGTGTCCTGGGGAGAGGGCAGGGGTGTGCATCTGGGTGCGAGGGCAGGGGTGTGAGTCCTGGTGCAAGGGGAGAGGGCAGCGGTGTGTGTCTTGGGGAGAGGACAGGGGTGTGTGTCCTGGTCCTCGGGGAGAAGGCAGGGGTGTGTATCCTGGTCCTAGGGGAGAGGGCAGGGGTGTGTGTCCTGGTCCAAGGGGAGAGGGCAGGGTTGTGTGTCCTGGTCCTGGGGAGAGGGCACGGGTGTGCGTCCTGGAACCTGGGGAGAGGGCAGGGGTGTGTGTCCTCGGGGAGAGGGCAGGGGTGTGCGTCTGGGGGAGAGGGCAGAGGTGTGTATCCTGGTCCTTGGGGAGAGGACAGGGGTGTGTGTCCTGGTCCGAGGGGGGAGGGCAGGGGTGTGTATCCTGGCGCGATGGCAGGGGTGTATGTCCTGGGGAGAGGGCAGGTGTGTGTGTCCCGGGGGGAGCGCAGGGCTGTGTGTCATGGGGAGAGCGTAGGCGTGTGTGTCCTGGGGTGAGGGCAGGGGTGTGTGCCCTGGAACCTGGGGAGATGGCCGGGTTGTGTGTCCTGGGGAGAGGGCAGCTGTGTTTGTCCAGGAGTCTGGGGAGAGGGCAGGGGTGTGTGTCCTGGGGAGAGGGCAGGGGTGTGTGTCCTGGTCCTGGGGAGAGGGCAGGTGTGTGTGTTCTCGGGAGAGGGCAGTTGTGTGTGTCCTGGGGAGAGGGCAGGAGTGTGTGCCCTGGAACCCGGGGAGAGGGCCGAGTTGTGTGTCCTGGGGAGAGGGCAGGGATGTGTGTCCTTGTCCTGGGGAGAGTGCAGGGGTGTGCGTCCTTGAACCTGAGGAGAGGGCAGGGCTGAATGTCCTGGTCCGAAGGGAGAGGGCAGGGGTGACTGTCCTGGGGAGAGGGCAGGGGTGTGTGTCCTGGTCCGAAGGGAGAGGGCAGGGGTGTCTGTCCAGGGGAGAGGGCAGAGGTGTGTGTCCTGGTCCTCGGGGAGAGGGCAGGGGTGTGTGTCCTGGTCCTCGGGGAGAGCGCAGGGGTGTGTGTCCTGGTCCTAGGGTGAGAGGGCAGGGATATGCGTCCTGGTCCAAGGTGAGACTGCAGGGATGTGTGTCCTGGTCCAAGGTGAGAGGGCAAGGGTGTGTGTCCTTGGGAGAGGGCAGGGTAGTGTGTCCTGGGGCGAGGGCAGGGGTGTGTGTCCTGATCTCGGGAAGAGGGCTGGCGTGTGTTTCCTGGTCCTCGTGGAGTGGGCATGGGTGGGGGTCCTGGGTCATGGGGAGAGTGCTTGGGTGTGTGTCCTGGTGCTAGGGGAGAGGGCAGGGGTATGCGTCCAGTTCCTTGGGGAGAGGGCAGGGTTGTGTGTCCTGGTTCTCGGGGAGAGAGCAGGGGAGTGTGTCCTGGTCCCAGGGGAGAGGGCATGGGTGTGTGTCCTGGTCCTCGGGGAGAGGGCATGGGTGTGTGTCCTGGTACTGGGCCAGAGGGAAGGGGTGTGTGTCCTGGCGCAAGGGCAAGGGTGTGTGTCCTGGTCCTGGGGAGAGGGCAGGGGTATGTGTCCTGGGGCGAGGGCAGGGGTATGCGTACTGTTACTAGGGGAGAGGGCAGGGGTGTGTGTCCTCGGGGAGAGGGCAGGGGTGTGCATCCTGGAACCAGAGGAGAGGGCAGGGGAGTGTGTGTCCTGGGGAGAGGGCAGGGGTGTGTGTCCTGGGGAGAGGGCATGGGTGTGTTTCTGGAACCTGTGGAGAGGGCAGGGGTGTGTTTCTGGAACCTGGAGAGAGGGCAGGGATGTGTGTCCTGGGGAGAGGCAGGGGTGTGTGTCCTGGAACCTGGGGAGAGGGCAGGGGTGTGCATCTGGGTGCGAGGGCAGGGGTGTGAGTCCTGGTGCAAGGGGAGAGGGCAGCGGTGTGTGTCTTGGGGAGAGGACAGGGGTGTGTGTCCTGGTCCTCGGGGAGAAGGCAGGGGTGTGTATCCTGGTCCTAGGGGAGCGGGCAGAGGTGTGTGTCCTGGTCCTCGGGGAGAGGGCAGGGGTGTGTGTCCTGGTCCTCGGGGAGAGCGCAGGGGTGTGTGTCCTGGTCCTAGGGTGAGAGGGCAGGGATTTGCGTCCTGGTCCAAGGTGAGACTGCAGGGATGTGTGTCCTGGTCCAAGGTGAGAGGGCAAGGGTGTGTGTCCTTGGGAGAGGGCAGGGTAGTGTGTCCTGGGGCGAGGCAGGGGTGTGTGTCCTGGAACCTGGGGAGAGGGCAGGGGTGTGTGTCCTGGGGAGAGGGCAGGGGTGTGCATCTGGGTGCGAGGGCAGGGGTGTGAGTCCTGGTGCAAGGGGAGAGGGCAGCGGTGTGTGTCTTGGGGAGAGGACAGGGGTGTGTGTCCTGGTCCTCGGGGAGAAGGCAGGGGTGTGTATCCTGGTGCTAGGGGAGAGGGCAGGGGTGTGTGTCCTGGTCCAAGGGGAGAGGGCAGGGTTGTGTGTCCTGGTCCTGGGGAGAGGGCACGGGTGTGCGTCCTGGAACCTGGGGAGAGGGCAGGCGTGTGTGTCCTGGGGAGAGGGCAGGGGTGTGCGTCTGGGGGAGAGGGCAGAGGTGTGTATCCTGGTCCTTGGGGAGAGGACAGGGGTGTGTGTCCTGGTCCGAGGTGGGAGGGCAGGGGTGTGTATCCTGGCGCGATGGCAGGGGTGTATGTCCTGGGGAGAGGGCAGGTGTGTGTGTCCCGGGGGGAGCGCAGGGCTGTGTGTCATGGGGAGAGCGTAGGCGTGTGTGTCCTGGGGTGAGGGCAGGGGTGTGTGCCCTGGAACCTGGGGAGATGGCCGGGTTGTGTGTCCTGGGGAGAGGGCAGGGGTGTGTGTCCTGGTCCTGGGGAGAGGGCAGGTGTGTGTGTTCTCGGGAGAGGGCAGTTGTGTGTGTCCTGGGGAGAGGGCAGGAGTGTGTGCCCTGGAACCCGGGGAGAGGGCCGAGTTGTGTGTCCTGGGGAGAGGGCAGGGATGTGTGTCCTTGTCCTGGGGAGAGTGCAGGGGTGTGCGTCCTTGAACCTGAGGAGAGGGCAGGGCTGAATGTCCTGGTCCGAAGGGAGAGTGCAGGGGTGACTGTCCTGGGGAGAGGGCAGGGGTGTGTGTCCTGGTCCGAAGGGAGAGGGCAGGGGTGTCTGTCCAGGGGAGAGGGCAGAGGTGTGTGTCCTGGTCCTCGGGGAGAGGGCAGGGGTGTGTGTCCTGGTCCTCGGGGAGAGCGCAGGGGTGTGTGTCCTGGTCCTAGGGTGAGAGGGCAGGGATTTGCGTCCTGGTCCAAGGTGAGACTGCAGGGATGTGTGTCCTGGTCCAAGGTGAGAGGGCAAGGGTGTGTGTCCTTGGGAGAGGGCAGGGTAGTGTGTCCTGGGGCGAGGGCAGGGGTGTGTGTCCTGATCTCGGGAAGAGGGCTGGCGTGTGTTTCCTGGTCCTCGTGGAGTGGGCATGGGTGGGGGTCCTGGGTCATGGGGAGAGTGCTTGGGTGTGTGTCCTGGTGCTAGGGGAGAGGGCAGGGGTATGCGTCCAGTTCCTTGGGGAGAGAGCAGGGTTGTGTGTCCTGGTTCTCGGGGAGAGAGCAGGGGAGTGTGTCCTGGTCCCAGGGGAGAGGGCATGGGTGTGTGTCCTGGTCCTCGGGGAGAGGGCATGGGTGTGTGTCCTGGTACTGGGCCAGAGGGAAGGGGTGTGTGTCCTGGCGCAAGGGCAAGGGTGTGTGTCCTGGTCCTGGGGAGAGGGCAGGGGTATGTGTCCTGGGGCGAGGGCAGGGGTATGCGTACTGTTACTAGGGGAGAGGGCAGGGGTGTGTGTCCTCGGGGAGAGGGCAGGGGTGTGCATCCTGGAACCAGAGGAGAGGGCAGGGGAGTGTGTGTCCTGGGGAGAGGGCAGGGGTGTGTGTCCTGGGGAGAGGGCATGGGTGTGTTTCTGGAACCTGTGGAGAGGGCAGGGGTGTGTTTCTGGAACCTGGAGAGAGGGCAGGGATGTGTGTCCTGGGGAGAGGCAGGGGTGTGTGTCCTGGAACCTGGGGAGAGGGCAGGGGTGTGCATCTGGGTGCGAGGGCAGGGGTGTGAGTCCTGGTGCAAGGGGAGAGGGCAGCGGTGTGTGTCTTGGGGAGAGGACAGGGGTGTGTGTCCTGGTCCTCGGGGAGAAGGCAGGGGTGTGTATCCTGGTCCTAGGGGAGAGGGCAGAGGTGTGTGTCCTGGTCCTCGGGGAGAGGGCAGGTGTGTGTGTCCTGGTCCTCGGGGAGAGCGCAGGGGTGTGTGTCCTGGTCCTAAGGTGAGAGGGCAGGGATTTGCGTCCTGGTCCAAGGTGAGACTGCAGGGATGTGTGTCCTGGTCCAAGGTGAGAGGGCAAGGGTGTGTGTCCTTGGGAGAGGGCAGGGTAGTGTGTCCTGGGGCGAGGCAGGGGTGTGTGTCCTGGAACCTGGGGAGAGGGCAGGGGTGTGTGTCCTGGGGAGAGGGCAGGGGTGTGCATCTGGGTGCGAGGGCAGGGGTGTGAGTCCTGGTGCAAGGGGAGAGGGCAGCGGTGTGTGTCTTGGGGAGAGGACAGGGGTGTGTGTCCTGGTCCTCGGGGAGAAGGCAGGGGTGTGTATCCTGGTGCTAGGGGAGAGGGCAGGGGTGTGTGTCCTGGTCTAAGGGGAGAGGGCAGGGTTGTGTGTCCTGGTCCTGGGGAGAGGGCACGGGTGTGCGTCCTGGAACCTGGGGAGAGGGCAGGGGTGTGTGTCCTGGGGAGAGGGCAGGGGTGTGCGTCTGGGGGAGAGGGCAGAGGTGTGTATCCTGGTCCTTGGGGAGAGGACAGGGGTGTGTGTCCTGGTCCGAGGGGGGAGGGCAGGGGTGTGTATCCTGGCGCGATGGCAGGGGTGTATGTCCTGGGGAGAGGGCAGGTGTGTGTGTCCCGGGGGGAGCGCAGGGCTGTGTGTCATGGGGAGAGCGTAGGCGTGTGTGTCCTGGGGTGAGGGCAGGGGTGTGTGCCCTGGAACCTGGGGAGATGGCCGGGTTGTGTGTCCTGGGGAGAGGGCAGCTGTGTTTGTCCAGGAGTCTGGGGAGAGGGCAGGGGTGTGTGTCCTGGGGAGAGGGCAGGGGTGTGTGTCCTGGTCCTGGGGAGAGGGCAGGTGTGTGTGTTCTCGGGAGAGGGCAGTTGTGTGTGTCCTGGGGAGAGGGCAGGAGTGTGTGCCCTGGAACCCGGGGAGAGGCCCGAGTTGTGTGTCCTGGGGAGAGGGCAGGGATGTGTGTCCTTGTCCTGGGGAGAGTGCAGGGGTGTGCGTCCTTGAACCTGAGGAGAGGGCAGGGCTGAATGTCCTGGTCCGAAGGGAGAGGGCAGGGGTGACTGTCCTGGGGAGAGGGCAGGGGTGTGTGTCCTGGTCCGAAGGGAGAGGGCAGGGGTGTCTGTCCAGGGGAGAGGGCAGAGGTGTGTGTCCTGGTCCTCGGGGAGAGGGCAGGGGTGTGTGTCCTGGTCCTCGGGGAGAGCGCAGGGGTGTGTGTCCTGGTCCTAGGGTGAGAGGGCAGGGATTTGCGTCCTGGTCCAAGGTGAGACTGCAGGGATGTGTGTCCTGGTCCAAGGTGAGAGGGCAAGGGTGTGTGTCCTTGGGAGAGGGCAGGGTAGTGTGTCCTGGGGCGAGGGCAGGGGTGTGTGTCCTGATCTCGGGAAGAGGGCTGGCGTGTGTTTCCTGGTCCTCGTGGAGTGGGCATGGGTGGGGGTCCTGGGTCCTGGGGAGAGTGCTTGGGTGTGTGTCCTGGTGCTAGGGGAGAGGGCAGGGGTATGCGTCCAGTTCCTTGGGGAGAGGGCAGGGTTGTGTGTCCTGGTTCTCGGGGAGAGAGCAGGGGAGTGTGTCCTGGTCCCAGGGGAGAGGGCATGGGTGTGTGTCCTGGTCCTCGGGGAGAGGGCATGGGTGTGTGTCCTGGTACTGGGCCAGAGGGAAGGGGTGTGTGTCCTGGCGCAAGGGCAAGGGTGTGTGTCCTGGTCCTGGGGAGAGGGCAGGGGTATGTGTCCTGGGGCGAGGGCAGGGGTATGCGTACTGTTACTAGGGGAGAGGGCAGGGGTGTGTGTCCTCGGGGAGAGGGCAGGGGTGTGCATCCTGGAACCAGAGGAGAGGGCAGGGGAGTGTGTGTCCTGGGGAGAGGGCAGGGGTGTGTGTCCTGGGGAGAGGGCATGGGTGTGTTTCTGGAACCTGTGGAGAGGGCAGGGGTGTGTTTCTGGAACCTGGAGAGAGGGCAGGGATGTGTGTCCTGGGGAGAGGCAGGGGTGTGTGTCCTGGAACCTGGGGAGAGGGCAGGGGTGTGCATCTGGGTGCGAGGGCAGGGGTGTGAGTCCTGGTGCAAGGGGAGAGGGCAGCGGTGTGTGTCTTGGGGAGAGGACAGGGGTGTGTGTCCTGGTCCTCGGGGAGAAGGCAGGGGTGTGTATCCTGGTCCTAGGGGAGAGGGCAGGGGTGTGTGTCCTGGTCCAAGGGGAGAGGGCAGGGATGTGTGTCCTGGTCCTGGGGAGAGGGCACGGGTGTGCGTCCTGGAACCTGGGGAGAGGGCAGGGGTGTGTGTCCTGGGGAGAGGGCAGGGGTGTGAGTCTGGGGGAGAGGGCAGAGGTGTGTATCCTGGTCCTTGGGGAGAGGACAGGGGTGTGTCTCCTGGTCCGAGGGGGGAGGGCAGGGGTGTGTATCCTGGCGCGATGGCAGGTGTGTATCTCCTGGGGAGAGGACAGGGGTGTGTGTCCTGGTCCTGGGGATAGGGCAGGGGTGTCTGTCCTTGGGAGAGGGTAGGGGTGTGTGTCCTGGTCCGAAGGGAGAGGGCAGGGGTGTCTGTCCTGCGGAGAGGGCAGAGGTGTGTGTCCTGGTCCTCGGGGAGAGGGCAGGGATGTGTGTCCTGGTCCTCGGGGAGAGCGCAGGGGTGTGTGTCCTGGTCCTAGGGTGAGAGGGCAGGGATTTGCGTCCTGGTCCAAGGTGAGAGTGCAGGGATGTGTGTCCTGGTCCAAGGTGAGAGGGTGAGGGTGTGTGTCCTTGGGAGAGGGCAGGGGTATGTGTCCTGATCCCGGGAAGAGGGCTGGCGTGTGTTTCCTGGTCCTCGGGGAGTGGGCAGGGGTGGGGGTCCTGGGTCCTGGGGAGAGGGCTTGGGTGTGTGTCCTGGTGCTAGGGGAGAGGGCAGGGGTATGCGTCCTGTTCCTTGGGGAGAGGGCAGGGGTGTGTGTCCTGGTTCTCGGGGAGAGAGCAGGGGAGTGTGTCCTGGTCCTCGGGGAGAGGGCATGGGTGTGTGTCCTGGTACTGGGCGAGAGGGAAGGGTTGTGTGTCCTGGCGCAAGGGCAAGGGTGTGTGTCCTGGTCCTAGGGGAGAGGGCAGGGATGTGTGTCCTGGTCCTGGGGAGAGGGCAGGGGTGTGCGTCCTTGAACCTGAGGAGAGGGCAGGGGTGAGTGTCCTGGTCCGAAGGATGAGGGCAGGGGTGTCTGTCCTGGGGAGAGGGCGGAGGTGTGTGTCCTGGTCCTCGGGGAGAGCGCAGGGGTGTGTGTCCTGGTCCTCGGAGAGAGGGCATGGGTGTGTGTCCTGGTACTGGGCGAGAGGGAAGGGGTGTGTGTCCTGGCGCAAGGGCAAGGGTGTGTGTCCTGGTCCTGGGGAGAGGGCAGGGGTATGTGTCCTGGGGCGAGGGCAGGGGTATGCGTACTGTTCCAAGGGGAGAGGGCAGGGGTGTGTGTCCTCGGGGAGAGGGCAGGGGTGTGCATCCTGGAACCAGAGGAGAGGCAGGGGTGTGTGTGTCCTGGGGAGAGGGCAGGGGCGTGTGTCCTGGGGAGAGGGCATGGGTGTGTTTCTGGAACCTGTGGAGAGGGCAGGTGTGTGTTTCTGGAACCTGGGGAGAGGGCAGGGATGTGTCCTGGGGAGAGGCAGGGGTGTGTGTCCTGGAACTAGGGGAGAGTGCAGGGGTGTGTGTCCTGGAACCTGGGGAGAGGGCAGGGGTGTGTGTCCTGGTCCTTGGGAGAGGGCATGTGTGTGCGTCCTGGAACCTGGGGAGAGGGCAGGGGTGTGCGTCCTGGAACCTGTGGAGATGACAGGGGTGTGTGTCCTGGGGCGAGAGCAGATGTGTGTCTGGGGGAGAGGGCAGGGGTGTGTGTCCTGGAAATTGGGAGAGGGCAGGGCTGTGCGTCCTGGAACCAGAGGATAGGGCAGGGGTGTGTGTCCTGGGGAGAGGGCAGGGGTGTGTGTCCTGGGGAGAGGGCATGGGTGTGTTTCTGGAACCTGTGGAGAGGGCAGGGGTGTGTTTCTGGAACCTGGAGAGAGGGCAGGGATGTGTGTCCTGGGGAGAGGCAGGGGTGAGTGTCCTGGAACCTGGGGAGAGGGCAGGGGTGTGTGTCCTGGGGAGAGGGCAGGGGTGTGCATCTGGGTGCAAGGGCAGTGGTGTGTGTCCTGGTGCAAGGGGAGAGGGCAGCGGTGTGTGTCTTGGGGAGAGGACAGGGGTGTGTGTCCTGGTCCTCGGGGAGAAGGCAGGGGTGTGTATCCTGGTCCTAGGGGAGAGGGCAGGGGTGTGTGTCCTGGTCCAAGGGGAGAGGGCAGGGATGTGTGTCCTGGTCCTGGGGAGAGGGCACGGGTGTGCGCCCTGGAACCTGGGGAGAGGGCAGGGGTGTGTGTCCTGGGGAGAGGGCAGGGGTGTGCGTCTGGGGGAGAGGGCAGAGGTGTGTATCCTGGTCCTTGGGGAGAGGACAGGGGTGTGTGTCCTGGTCCGAGGGGGGAGGGCAGGGGTGTGTATCCTGGCGCGATGGCAGGTGTGTATGTCCTGGGGAGAGGGCAGGGGTGTGTGTCCCGGGGGGAGCGCAGTGCTGTGTGTCATGGGGAGAGCGTAGGCGTGTGTGACCTGGGGTGAGGGCAGGTGTGTGTGCCCTGGAACCTGGGGAGATGGCCGGGTTGTGTGTCCTGGGGAGAGGGCAGCTGTGTTTGTCCAGGAGTCTGGGGAGAGGGCAGGGGTGTGTGTCCTGGGGAGAGGGCAGGGGTGTGTGTCCTGGTCCTGGGGAGAGGGCAGGTGTGTGTGTCCTCGGGAGAGGGCAGTTGTGTGTGTCCTGGGGAGAGGGCAGGAGTGTGTGCCCTGGAACCCGGGGAGAGGGCCGAGTTGTGTGTCCTGGCACTAGGGGAGAGTGCATGGGTGTGTGTCCTGGGGAGAGGGCAGGGTTGTGTTTCCTGGATCCTGGGGAGAGGGCAGGTGTGTGTGTCCCTGAACCCGGGGAGAGGGCAGGTGTGTGTGTGCTGGGGAGAGGGCAGGGGTCTGTGTCCTGGTGCTGGGGAGAGGGCATGGGTGTGTGTCCGAGGCAGAAGGCAGGGGTGTGTGTCCTGGTCCTTGGGAGAGGGCAGGGGTCTGTGTCCTGGTCCTGGGGAGTCGGTAGGGGTGTCTGTCCTTGGGAGAGGGCAGGGGTCTGTGTCCTGATCCCGGGAAGATGGCTGGCGTGTGTTTCCTGGTCCTCGTGGAGTGGGCAGGGTAGGGGGTCCTGGGTCCTGGGGAGAGGGCTTGGGTGTGTGTCCTGGTGCTAGGGGAGAGGGCAGGGGTATGCGTCCTGTTCCTTGGGGAGAGGGCAGGGTTGTGTGTCCTGGTTCTCGGGGAGAGAGCAGGGGAGTGTGTCCTGGTCCCAGGGGAGAGGGCATGGGTGTGTGTCCTGGTCCTCGGGGAGAGGGCATGGGTGTGTGTCCTGGTACTGGGCGAGAGGGAAGGGTTGTGTGTCCTGGCGCAAGGGCAAGGGTGTGTGTCCTGGTCCTAGGGGAGAGGGCAGAGATGTGTGTCCTGGTCCTGGGGAGAGGGCAGGGGTGTGCGTCCTTGAACCTGAGGAGAGGGCAGGGGTGAGTGTCCTGGTCCGAAGGCAGAGGGCAGGGGTGTCTGTCCTGGGGAGAGGGCGGAGGTGTGTGTCCTGGTCCTCGGGGAGAGCGCAGGGGTGTGTGTCCTGGTCCTCGGGGAGAGGGCATGGGTGTGTGTCCTGGTACTGGGCGAGAGGGAAGGGGTGTGTGTCCTGGCGCAAGGGCAAGGGTGTGTGTCCTGGTCCGAAGGATGAGGGCAGGGGTGTCTGTCCTGGGGAGAGGGCGGAGGTGTGTGTCCTGGTCCTCGGGGAGAGCGCAGGGGTGTGTGTCCTGGTCCTCGGAGAGAGGGCATGGGTGTGTGTCCTGGTACTGGGCGAGAGGGAAGGGGTGTGTGTCCTGGCGCAAGGGCAAGGGTGTGTGTCCTGGTCCTGGGGAGAGGGCAGGGGTATGTGTCCTGGGGCGAGGGCAGGGGTCTGCGTACTGTTCCAAGGGGAGAGGGCAGGGGTGTGTGTCCTCGGGGAGAGGGCAGGGGTGTGCATCCTGGAACCAGAGGAGAGGCAGGGGTGTGTGTGTCCTGGGGAGAGGGCAGGGGCGTGTGTCCTGGGGAGAGGGCATGGGTGTGTTTCTGGAACCTGTGGAGAGGGCAGGTGTGTGTTTCTGGAACCTGGGGAGAGGGCAGGGATGTGTCCTGGGGAGAGGCAGGGGTGTGTGTCCTGGAACTAGGGGAGAGTGCAGGGGTGTGTGTCCTGGAACCTGGGGAGAGGGCAGGGGTGTGTGTCCTGGGGAGAGGGCAGTTATGTGCATCTGGGGGAGAGGGCAGGGGTGTGTGTCCTGGTCCTTGGGAGAGGGCATGTGTGTGCGTCCTGGAACCTGGGGAGAGGGCAGGGGTGTGCGTCCTGGAACCTGTGGAGATGACAGGGGTGTGTGTCCTGGGGCGAGAGCAGATGTGTGTCTGGGGGAGAGGGCAGGGGTGTGTGTCCTGGAAATTGGGAGAGGGCAGGGCTGTGCGTCCTGGAACCAGAGGATAGGGCAGGGGTGTGTGTCCTGGGCAGAGGGCAGGGGTGTGTGTCCTGGGGAGAGGGCATGGGTGTGTTTCTGGAACCTGTGGAGAGGGCAGGGGTGTGTTTCTGGAACCTGGAGAGAGGGCAGGGATGTGTGTCCTGGGGAGAGGCAGGGGTGAGTGTCCTGGAACCTGGGGAGAGGGCAGGGGTGTGTGTCCTGGGGAGAGGGCAGGGGTGTGCATCTGGGTGCGAGGGCAGTGGTGTGTGTCCTGGTGCAAGGGGAGAGGGCAGCGGTGTGTGTCTTGGGGAGAGGACAGGGGTGTGTGTCCTGGTCCTCGGGGAGAAGGCAGGGGTGTGTATCCTGGTCCTAGGGGAGAGGGCAGGGGTGTGTGTCCTGGTCCAAGGGGAGAGGGCAGGGATGTGTGTCCTGGTCCTGGGGAGAGGGCACGGGTGTGCGCCCTGGAACCTGGGGAGAGGGCAGGGGTGTGTGTCCTGGGGAGAGGGCAGGGGTGTGCGTCTGGGGGAGAGGGCAGAGGTGTGTATCCTGGTCCTTGGGGAGAGGACAGGGGTGTGTGTCCTGGTCCGAGGGGGGAGGGCAGGGGTGTGTATCCTGGCGCGATGGCAGGTGTGTATGTCCTGGGGAGAGGGCAGGGGTGTGTGTCCCGGGGGGAGCGCAGTGCTGTGTGTCATGGGGAGAGCGTAGGCGTGTGTGACCTGGGGTGAGGGCAGGTGTGTGTGCCCTGGAACCTGAGGAGATGGCCGGGTTGTGTGTCCTGGGGAGAGGGCAGCTGTGTTTGTCCAGGAGTCTGGCGAGAGGGCAGGGGTGTGTGTCCTGGGGAGAGGGCAGGGGTGTGTGTCCTGGTCCTGGGGAGAGGGCAGGTGTGTGTGTCCTCGGGAGAGGGCAGTTGTGTGTGTCCTGGGGAGAGGGCAGGAGTGTGTGCCCTGGAACCCGGGGAGAGGGCCGAGTTGTGTGTCCTGGCACTAGGGGAGAGTGCATGGGTGTGTGTCCTGGGGAGAGGGCAGGGGTGTGTTTCCTGGATCCTGGGGAGAGGGCAGGTGTGTGTGTCCCTGAACCCGGGGAGAGGGCAGGTGTGTGTGTGCTGGGGAGAGGGCAGGGGTCTGTGTTCTGGTGCTGGGCAGAGGGCATGGGTGTGTGTCCGAGGCAGAAGGCAGGGGTGTGTGTCCTGGTCCTTGGGAGAGGGCAGGGGTCTGTGTCCTGGTCCTGGGGAGTCGGTAGGGGTGTCTGTCCTTGGGAGAGGGCAGGGGTCTGTGTCCTGATCCCGGGAAGATGGCTGGCGTGTGTTTCCTGGTCCTCGTGGAGTGGGCAGGGTAGGGGGTCCTGGGTCCTGGGGAGAGGGCTTGGGTGTGTGTCCTGGTGCTAGGGGAGAGGGCAGGGGTATGCGTCCTGTTCCTTGGGGAGAGGGCAGGGTTGTGTGTCCTGGTTCTCGGGGAGAGAGCAGGGGAGTGTGTCCTGGTCCCAGGGGAGAGGGCATGGGTGTGTGTCCTGGTCCTCGGGGAGAGGGCATGGGTGTGTGTCCTGGTACTGGGCGAGAGGGAAGGGTTGTGTGTCCTGGCGCAAGGGCAAGGGTGTGTGTCCTGGTCCTAGGGGAGAGGGCAGAGATGTGTGTCCTGGTCCTGGGGAGAGGGCAGGGGTGTGCGTCCTTGAACCTGAGGAGAGGGCAGGGGTGAGTGTCCTGGTCCGAAGGCAGAGGGCAGGGGTGTCTGTCCTGGGGAGAGGGCGGAGGTGTGTGTCCTGGTCCTCGGGGAGAGCGCAGGGGTGTGTGTCCTGGTCCTCGGGGAGAGGGCATGGGTGTGTGTCCTGGTACTGGGCGAGAGGGAAGGGGTGTGTGTCCTGGCGCAAGGGCAAGGGTGTGTGTCCTGGTCCGAAGGATGAGGGCAGGGGTGTCTGTCCTGGGGAGAGGGCGGAGGTGTGTGTCCTGGTCCTCGGGGAGAGCGCAGGGGTGTGTGTCCTGGTCCTCGGAGAGAGGGCATGGGTGTGTGTCCTGGTACTGGGCGAGAGGGAAGGGGTGTGTGTCCTGGCGCAAGGGCAAGGGTGTGTGTCCTGGTCCTGGGGAGAGGGCAGGGGTATGTGTCCTGGGGCGAGGGCAGGGGTCTGCGTACTGTTCCAAGGGGAGAGGGCAGGGGTGTGTGTCCTCGGGGAGAGGGCAGGGGTGTGCATCCTGGAACCAGAGGAGAGGCAGAGGTGTGTGTGTCCTGGGGAGAGGGCAGGGGCGTGTGTCCTGGGGAGAGGGCATGGGTGTGTTTCTGGAACCTGTGGAGAGGGCAGGTGTGTGTTTCTGGAACCTGGGGAGAGGGCAGGGATGTGTCCTGGGGACAGGCAGGGGTGTGTGTCCTGGAACTAGGGGAGAGTGCAGGGGTGTGTGTCCTGGAACCTGGGGAGAGGGCAGGGGTGTGTGTCCTGGGGAGAGGGCAGTTATGTGCATCTGGGGGAGAGGGCAGGGGTGTGTGTCCTGGTCCTTGGGAGAGGGCATGTGTGTGCGTCCTGGAACCTGGGGAGAGGGCAGGGGTGTGCGTCCTGGAACCTGTGGAGATGACAGGGGTGTGTGTCCTGGGGCGAGAGCAGATGTGTGTCTGGGGGAGAGGGCAGGGGTGTGTGTCCTGGAAATTGGGAGAGGGCAGGGCTGTGCGTCCTGGAACCAGAGGATAGGGCAGGGGTGTGTGTCCTGGGGAGAGGGCAGGGGTGTGTGTCCTGGGGAGAGGGCATGGGTGTGTTTCTGGAACCTGTGGAGAGGGCAGGGGTGTGTTTCTGGAACCTGGAGAGAGGGCAGGGATGTGTGTCCTGGGGAGAGGCAGGGGTGAGTGTCCTGGAACCTGGGGAGAGGGCAGGGGTGTGTGTCCTGGGGAGAGGGCAGGGGTGTGCATCTGGGTGCGAGGGCAGTGGTGTGTGTCCTGGTGCAAGGGGAGAGGGCAGCGGTGTGTGTCTTGGGGAGAGGACAGGGGTGTGTGTCCTGGTCCTCGGGGAGAAGGCAGGGGTGTGTATCCTGGTCCTAGGGGAGAGGGCAGGGGTGTGTGTCCTGGTCCAAGGGGAGAGGGCAGGGATGTGTGTCCTGGTCCTGGGGAGAGGGCACGGGTGTGCGCCCTGGAACCTGGGGAGAGGGCAGGGGTGTGTGTCCTGGGGAGAGGGCAGGGGTGTGCGTCTGGGGGAGAGGGCAGAGGTGTGTATCCTGGTCCTTGGGGAGAGGACAGGGGTGTGTGTCCTGGTCCGAGGGGGGAGGGCAGGGGTGTGTATCCTGGCGCGATGGCAGGTGTGTATGTCCTGGGGAGAGGGCAGGGGTGTGTGTCCCGGGGGGAGCGCAGTGCTGTGTGTCATGGGGAGAGCGTAGGCGTGTGTGACCTGGGGTGAGGGCAGGTGTGTGTGCCCTGGAACCTGAGGAGATGGCCGGGTTGTGTGTCCTGGGGAGAGGGCAGCTGTGTTTGTCCAGGAGTCTGGCGAGAGGGCAGGGGTGTGTGTCCTGGGGAGAGGGCAGGGGTGTGTGTCCTGGTCCTGGGGAGAGGGCAGGTGTGTGTGTCCTCGGGAGAGGGCAGTTGTGTGTGTCCTGGGGAGAGGGCAGGAGTGTGTGCCCTGGAACCCGGGGAGAGGGCCGAGTTGTGTGTCCTGGCACTAGGGGAGAGTGCATGGGTGTGTGTCCTGGGGAGAGGGCAGGGGTGTGTTTCCTGGATCCTGGGGAGAGGGCAGGTGTGTGTGTCCCTGAACCCGGGGAGAGGGCAGGTGTGTGTGTGCTGGGGAGAGGGCAGGGGTCTGTGTCCTGGTGCTGGGCAGAGGGCATGGGTGTGTGTCCGAGGCAGAAGGCAGGGGTGTGTGTCCTGGTCCTTGGGAGAGGGCAGGGGTCTGTGTCCTGGTCCTGGGGAGTCGGTAGGGGTGTCTGTCCTTGGGAGAGGGCAGGGGTCTGTGTCCTGATCCCGGGAAGATGGCTGGCGTGTGTTTCCTGGTCCTCGTGGAGTGGGCAGGGTAGGGGGTCCTGGGTCCTGGGGAGAGGGCTTGGGTGTGTGTCCTGGTGCTAGGGGAGAGGGCAGGGGTATGCGTCCTGTTCCTTGGGGAGAGGGCAGGGTTGTGTGTCCTGGTTCTCGGGGAGAGAGCAGGGGAGTGTGTCCTGGTCCCAGGGGAGAGGGCATGGGTGTGTGTCCTGGTCCTCGGGGAGAGGGCATGGGTGTGTGTCCTGGTACTGGGCGAGAGGGAAGGGTTGTGTGTCCTGGCGCAAGGGCAAGGGTGTGTGTCCTGGTCCTAGGGGAGAGGGCAGAGATGTGTGTCCTGGTCCTGGGGAGAGGGCAGGGGTGTGCGTCCTTGAACCTGAGGAGAGGGCAGGGGTGAGTGTCCTGGTCCGAAGGCAGAGGGCAGGGGTGTCTGTCCTGGGGAGAGGGCGGAGGTGTGTGTCCTGGTCCTCGGGGAGAGCGCAGGGGTGTGTGTCCTGGTCCTCGGGGAGAGGGCATGGGTGTGTGTCCTGGTACTGGGCGAGAGGGAAGGGGTGTGTGTCCTGGCGCAAGGGCAAGGGTGTGTGTCCTGGTCCTGGGGAGATGGCAGGGGTATGTGTTCTGGGGCGAGGGCAGGGGTATGCGTACTGTTCCAAGGGGAGAGGGCAGGGGTGTGTGTCCTCGGGGAGAGGGCAGGGGTGTGCATCCTGGAACCAGAGGAGAGGCAGGGGTGTGTGTGTCATGGGGAGAGGGCAGGGGTGTGTGTCCTGGGGAGAGGGCATGGGTGTGTTTCTGGAACCTGTGGAGAGGGCAGGTGTGTGTTTCTGGAACCTGGAGAGAGGGCAGGGATGTGTCCTGGGGAGAGGCAGGGGTGTGTGTCCTGGAACTAGGGGAGAGTGCAGGGGTGTGTGTCCTGAAACCTGGGGAGAGGGCAGGGGTGTGTGTCCTGGGGAGAGGGCAGTTATGTGCATCTGGGGGAGAGGGCAGGGGTGTGTGTCCTGGTCCTTGGGAGAGGGCATGTGTGTGCGTCCTGGAACCTGGGGAGAGGGCAGGGGTGTGCGTCCTGGAACCTGTGGAGATGACAGGGGTGTGTGTCCTGGGGCGAGAGCAGATGTGTGTCTGGGGGAGAGGGCAGGGGTGTGTGTCCTGGAAATTGGGAGAGGGCTGGGCTGTGCGTCCTGGAACCAGAGGAGAGGGCAGGGGGGTGTGTGTCCTGGGGAGAGGGCAGGGGGGTGTGTGTCCTGGGGAGAGGGCATGGTTGTGTTTCTGGAACCTGTGGAGAGGGCAGGGGTGTGTTTCTGGAACCTGGAGAGAGGGCAGGGATGTGTGTCCTGGGGAGAGGCAGGGGTGAGTGTCCTGGAACCTGGGGAGAGGGCAGGGGTGTGTGTCCTGGGGAGAGGGCAGGGGTGTGCATCTGGGTGCGAGGGCAGTGGTGTGTGTCCTGGTGCAAGGGGAGAGGGCAGCAGTGTGTGTCTTGGGGAGAGGACAGGGGTGTGTGTCCTGGTCCTCGGGGAGAAGGCAGGGGTGTGTCTCCTGGTCCTAGGGGAGAGGGCAGGGGTGTGTGTCCTGGTCCAAGATGAGTGGGCAGGGATGTGTGTCCTGGTCCTGGGGAGAGGGCACGGGTGTGCGCCCTGGAACCTGGGGAGAGGGCAGGGGTGTGTGTCCTGGGGAGAGGTCAGGGGTGTGCGTCTGGGGGAGAGGGCAGAGGTGTGTATCCTGGTCCTTGGGGAGAGGACAGGGGTGTGTGTCCTGGTCCGAGGGGGGAGGGCAGGGGTGTGTATCCTGGCGCGATGGCAGGTGTGTATGTCCTGGGGAGAGGGCAGGGGTGTGTGTCCCGGGGGGAGCGCAGTGCTGTGTGTCATGGGGAGAGCGTAGGCGTGTGTGTCCTGGGGTGAGGGCAGGTGTGTGTGCCCTGGAACCTGGGGAGATGGCCGGGGATGTGTGTCCTGGGGAGAGGGCAGCTGTGTTTGTCCTGGAGTCTGGGGAGAGGGCAGGGGTGTGTGTCCTGGGCAGAGGGCAGGGGTGTGTGTCCTGGTCCTGGGGAGAGGGCAGGTGTGTGTGTCCTCGGGAGAGGGCAGTTGTGTGTGTCCTGGGGAGAGGGCAGGAGTGTGTGCCCTGGAACCCGGGGAGAGGGCCGAGTTGTGTGTCCTGGCACTAGGGGAGAGTGCATGGGTGTGTGTCCTGGGGAGAGGGCAGGGGTGTGTTTCCTGGATCCTGGGGAGAGGGCAGGTGTGTGTGTCCCAGAACCCGGGGAGAGGGCAGGTGTGTGTGTGCTGGGGAGAGGGCAGGGGTCTGTGTCCTGGTGCTGGGGAGAGGGCATGGGTGTGTGTCCGGGGCAGAAGGCAGGGGTGTGTGTCCTGGTCCTTGGGAGAGGGCAGGGGTCTGTGTCCTGGTCCTGGGGAGTGGGTAGGGGTGTCTGTCCTTGGGAGAGGGCAGGGGTCTGTGTCCTGGAACCCAGGGTGAGGTCCGGGGTGTGTCTCATGGCCCAAGGGGTGAGGGCAGGGGTGTGTGTCCTGGTCCTAGTGGAGTGGGCAAGGATGTGTGTCCTGGGGAGAGGGCAGGGGTGTGTGTCCTGGTCCAAGGGGAGAGGGCAGCGGTGTGTGTCCTGGTACGAGGGGAGAGGGCAGGGGTGTGTGACCTGGTCCAAGGGGAGAGGGCAGTGGTCTGTGTCCTGGAACCCGGGGTGAGGGCCGGGGTGTGTCTCATGGCCCTAGGGGTGAGGGCAGGGGTGTGTCTCCTGGTCCTAGTGGAGAGGGCAGCGGTGTGTGTCTTGGGGAGAGGACAGTGGTGTGTGTCCTGTTCCTCGGGGAGAAGGCAGGGGTGTGTATCCTGGTCCTAAGGGAGAGTGCAGGGGTGTGTGTCCTGGTCCAAGGGGAGAGGGCAGGAATGTGTGTCCTGGTCCTGGGGAGAGGGCATGGGTGTGCGTCCTGGAACCTCGGGAGAGGGCAGGGGTGTGCGTCTGGGGGAGAGGGCAGAGGTGTGTATCCTGGACCTTGGGGCGAGGACAGGGGTGTGTGTCCTGGTCCGAGGGGGGAGGTCAGGGGTGTGTATCCTGGCGCGATGGCAGGGGTGTATGTCCTGGGGAGAGGGCAGGGATGTGTGTCCCGGGGGGAGCGCAGGGCTGTGTGTCATGGGGAGAGCGCAGGGGTGTGTGTCCTGGGGTGAGGGCAGGGGTGTGTGCCCTGGAACCTGGGGAGATGGCCGGGTTGTGTGTCCTGGGGAGAGGGCAGCTGTGTTTGTCCTGGAGTCTGGGGAGAGGGCAGGGGTGTGTGTCCTATTCCTGGGGAGAGGGCAGGGGTGTGTGCCCTGGGGAGAGGGCAGGGGTGTTTGTCCTGGTCCTGGGGAGAGGGCAGGTGTGTGTGTCCTGGGGAGAGGGCAGTAGTGTGTGTCCTGGGGTGAGGGCAGGGGTGTGTGCCCTGGAACCTGGGGAGATGGCCGGGTTGTGTGTCCTGGGGAGAGGGCAGCTGTGTTTGTCCAGGAGTCTGGGGAGAGGGCAGGGGTGTGTGTCCTATTCCTGGGGAGAGGGCAGGGGTGTGTGTCCTAGGGAGAGGGCAGGGGTGTGTGTCCTGGTCCTGGGGAGAGGGCAGGTGTGTGTGTCCTGGGGAGAGGGCAGTTGTGTGTGTCCTGGGGAGAGGGCAAGGGTGTGTGCCCTGGAACCCGGGGAGAGGGCCGAGGTGTGTGTCCTGGCACTAGGGGAGAGTGCATGGGTGTGTGTCCTGGGGAGAGGGCAGGGGTGTGTTTCCTGGATCCTGGGGAGAGGGCAGGTGTGTGTGTCCTGGGGAGAGGGCAGGGGTCTGTGTCCTGGTGCTGGGGAGAGGGCATGGGTGTGTGTCCGGGGCAGAAGGCAGGGGTGTGTGTCCTGGTCCTTGGGAGAGGGCAGGGGTCTGTGTCCTGGTCCTGGGGATAGGGCAGGGGTGTCTGTCCTTGGGAGAGGGCAGGGGTGTGTGTCCTGGTCCGAAGGGAGAGGGCAGGGGTGACTGTCCTGGGGAGAGGGCAGAGGTGTGTGTCCTGGTCCTCGGGGAGAGGGCAGGGGTGTGTGTCCTGGTCCTCGGGGAGAGCGCAGGTGTGTGTGTCCTGGTCCTAGGGTGAGAGGGCAGGGATTTGCGTCCTGGTCCAAGGTGAGAGTGCAGGGATGTGTGTCCTGGTCCAAGGTGAGAGGGTAAGGGTGTGTGTCCTTGAGAGAGGGCAGGGGTGTGTGTCCTGATCCCGGGAAGAGGGCTGGCGTGTGTTTCCTGGTCCTTGGGGAGTGGGCAGGGGTGGGGGTCCTGGGTCCCGGGGAGAGTGCTTGGGTGTGCGTCCTGTTCCTTGGGGAGAGGGCAGGGTTGTGTGTCCTGGTTCTCGGGGAGAGAGCAGGGGAGTGTGTCCTGGTCCTCGGGGAGAGGGCATGGGTGTGTGTCCTGGCGCACGGGCAAGGGTGTGTGTCCTGGTCCTAGGGGAGAGGGCAGGGGTGTGTGTCCTGGTCCAAGGGGAGAGTGCAGGGATGTGTGTCCTGGTCCTGGGGAGAGGGCAGGGGTGTGCGTCCTTGAACCTGAGGAGAGGGCAGGGTTGAGTGTCCTGGTCCGAAGGCAGAGGGCAGGGGTGTCTGTCCTGGTGAGAGGGCGGAGGTGTGTGTCCTGGTCCTCGGGGAGAGCGCAGGGGTGTGTGTCCTGGTCCTCGGGGAGAGGGCATGGGTGTGTGTCCTGGTACTGGGCGAGAGGGAAGGGGTGTGTGTCCTGGCGCAAGGGCAAGGGTGTGTGTCCTGGTCCTGGGGAGAGGGCAGGGGTATGTGTCCTGGGGCGAGGGCAGGGGTATGCGTACTGTTCCAAGGGGAGAGGGCAGGGGTGTGTGTCCTCGGGGAGAGGGCAGGGGTGTGCATCCTGGAACCAGAGGAGAGGCAGGGGTGTGTGTGTCCTGGGGAGAGGGCAGGGGTGTGTGTCCTGGGGAGAGGGCATTGGTGTGTTTCTGGAACCTGTGGAGAGGGCAGGTGTGTGTTTCTGGAACCTGGAGAGAGGGCAGGGATGTGTCCTGGGGAGAGGCAGGGGTGTGTGTCCTGGTCCTTGGGAGAGGGCATGTGTGTGCGTCCTGGAACCTGGGGAGAGGGCAGGGGTGTGCGTCCTGGAACCTGTGGAGATGACAGGGGTGTGTGTCCTGGGGCGAGAGCAGATGTGTGTCTGGGGGAGAGGGCAGGGGTGTGTGTCCTGGAACCTCGGCAGAGGGCAGGGCTGTGCGTCCTGGAACCTGGGGAGAGGGCAGGGGTGTGTGTCCTGGGGAGAAGGCAGGGGTGTGCGTCGGGGGGAGAGGGCAGGGGTGTGTTTCCTGGTCCTGGGGAGAGGGCAGGTTTGTGTGTCCTGGGGAGAGGGCAGGTTTGTGTGTCCTGGGGAGAGGGCAGGGGTGTGTGTCCTGGGGAGAGGGCGGGTGTGTGTGCCCTGGAACCCGGGGATGGGCCGGGGTGCGTGTCCTGGTCCAAGGGGAGAGGGCAGGGGTGTGTGTCCTGGTCCGAAGGGAGAGCGCAGGTGTGTGTGTACTGGTCCTAGGGGTGAGGGCCGGGGTGTGTGTCCTGTTCCTAGGGGAGAGGGCAGGGGAGTGTGTTCTGGGGAGAGGGCAGGGTTGCGATTCCTGGTCCAAGGGGGAGGGCAAGGGTGTGTGTCCTGGTCCTGGGGAGAGGGGAGGGGTGTGTGTCCTGGGGAAAGGGCAGGTGTGTGTGTCCTGGTCCTGGGTAGAGGGCAGGGGTGTGTATCCTGGTCCTAGGGGAGGGAGCAGGGTTTGGGTCCTGGGGAGCGGGCAGGTGTGTGTAACCTGGTCCGAGGGGAGAGGGCAGGGGTGTGTGTCCTGGTCCTAGGGTAGAGGGCAGGGGTGTGTGTCCTGGTTCTTGGTGTGAGGGCAGGGGTGTGTGTCCTGGGGAGAGGGCAGGGGTGTGTGTCCTCGGGAGAGGGCAGTTGTGTGTGTCCTGGGGACAGGGCAGGGGTGTGTGCCCTGGAACCCGGGGAGAGGGCCGAGATGTGTGTCCTGACACTAGGGGAGAGGGCAGGGGTGTGTGTCCTGGTCCTGGGGAGAGGGCAAGGGTGTGTGTCCTCGGGAGAGGGCAGGGGTGTGTTTCCTGGATCCTGGGGAGAGGGCAGGGGTGTGTGTCCCTGAACCCGGGGAGAGGTCAGGTGTGTGTGTGCTGGGGAGAGGGCAGGGGTCTGTGTCCTGGAACCCGGGCAGAGGGCCGGGTTGTGTGTCCTGGCCCGAGGGGAGAGGGCAGGGGTCTGTGTCCTGGAACCCGGGGTGAGGTCCGGGGTGTGTCTCATGGCCCTAGGGGTGAGGGCAGGTGTGTGTGTCCTGGTCCTAGTGGAGTGGGCAGGGATGTGTTTCCTGGGGAGAGGGCAGGGGTGTGTGTCCTCGTCCAAGGGGAGAGGGCAACGGTGTGTGTCCTCAGGAGAGGGCAGGGGTGTATATCCTGGTCCTAGGGAAGAGGGCAGGGGTGTGTGTCCTGGTCCTGGGGAGAGGGCAGGGGTGCTCGTCCTAGAACCTGGCAAGAGGGCAGGGGTGTGTGTCCTGGGGAGAGGGCAGGTGTGTGCGTCTGGGGGAGAGGGCAGGTGTGTGTGTCCTGGGGAGAGGGCAGTTGTGTGTGTCCTGGGGCGAGGGCAGGGTTGTGTGTCCTGGTCCTCGGGGAGTGCGCAGGGGTATGTGTCCTGGGGCGAGGGCAGGGGTGTGTGTCCTGTTCCTGGGGCGAGAGCAGTGGTTTGCGTCCTGATCCTCGGGAGAGGGCAGGGATGTGTGTCCTGGTCCAAGGGGAGAGGGCAGTTTTGTGTGTCCTTGTTCTTGGGGGGAGGGCAGGGGTGTGTGTCCTGGGGCAAGGGCGGTGTTGTGTGTCCTTGTTCTTGGGGAGAGGCCATTGGTGTGTGTCTGATCACAGGGGAGAGGGTAGGTCTGTGTGTCCTGCGGAGAGGGCAGGGGTGCGTTTCCTGGGGAGAGGGCCAGGGTGTGTGTCCTGGTCCGAGGGGGGAGGGCAGGGATGTGTGTCCCGGGGGGAGCGCAGGGCTGTGTGTCATGGGGAGAGCGCAGGGGTGTGTGTCCTGGGGTGAGGGCAGGGGTGTGTGCCCTGGAACCTGGGGAGATGGCCGGGTTGTGTGTCCTGGGGAGAGGGCAGCTGTGTTTGTCCTGGAGTCTGGGGAGAGGGCAGGGGTGTGTGTCCTATTCCTGGGGAGAGGGCAGGGGTGTGTGCCCTGGGGAGAGGGCAGGGGTGTTTGTCCTGGTCCTGGGGAGAGGGCAGGTGTGTGTGTCCTGGGGAGAGGGCAGTAGTGTGTGTCCTGGGGTGAGGGCAGGGGTGTGTGCCCTGGAACCTGGGGAGATGGCCGGGTTGTGTGTCCTGGGGAGAGGGCAGCTGTGTTTGTCCAGGAGTCTGGGGAGAGGGCAGGGGTGTGTGTCCTATTCCTGGGGAGAGGGCAGGGGTGTGTGTCCTAGGGAGAGGGCAGGGGTGTGTGTCCTGGTCCTGGGGAGAGGGCAGGTGTGTGTGTCCTGGGGAGAGGGCAGTTGTGTGTGTCCTGGGGAGAGGGCAAGGGTGTGTGCCCTGGAACCCGGGGAGAGGGCCCAGGTGTGTGTCCTGGCACTAGGGGAGAGTGCATGGGTGTGTGTCCTGGGGAGAGGGCAGGGGTGTGTTTCCTGGATCCTGGGGAGAGGGCAGGGGTATGTGTCCCTGAACCCGGGGAGAGGGCAGGTGTGTGTGTCCTGGGGAGAGGGCAGGGGTCTGTGTCCTGGTGCTGGGGAGAGGGCATGGGTGTGTGTCCGGGGCAGAAGGCAGGGGTGTGTGTCCTGGTCCTTGGGAGAGGGCAGGGGTCTGTGTCCTGGTCCTGGGGATAGGGCAGGGGTGTCTGTCCTTGGGAGAGGGCAGGGGTGTGTGTCCTGGTCCGAAGGGAGAGGGCAGGGGTGACTGTCCTGGAGAGAGGGCAGAGGTGTGTGTCCTGGTCCTCGGGGAGAGGGCAGAGGTGTGTGTCCTGGTCCTCGGGGAGAGGGCAGGGGTGTGTGTCCTGGTCCTCGGGGAGAGTGCAGGGGTGTGTGTCCTGGTCTTAGGGTGAGAGGGCAGGGATTTGCGTCCTGGTCCAAGGTGAGAGTGCAGGGATGTGTGTCCTGGTCCAAGGTGAGAGGGTAAGGGTGTGTGTCCTTGAGAGAGGGCAGGGGTGTGTGTCCTGATCCCGGGAAGAGGGCTGGCGTGTGTTTCCTGGTCCTTGGGGAGTGGGCAGGGGTGGGGGTCCTGGGTCCCGGGGAGAGTGCTTGGGTGTGCGTCCTGTTCCTTGGGGAGAGGGCAGGGTTGTGTGTCCTGGTTCTCGGGGAGAGAGCAGGGGAGTGTGTCCTGGTCCTCGGGGAGAGGGCATGGGTGTGTGTCCTGGCGCATGGGCAAGGGTGTGTGTCCTGGTCCTAGGGGAGAGGGCAGGGGTGTGTGTCCTGGTCCAAGGGGAGAGTGCAGGGATGTGTGTCCTGGTCCTGGGGAGAGGGCAGGGGTGTGCGTCCGTGAACCTGAGGAGATGGCAGGGTTGAGTGTCCTGGTCCGAAGGCAGAGGGCAGGGGTGTCTGTCCTGGTGAGAGGGCGGAGGTGTGTGTCCTGGTCCTCGGGGAGAGCGCAGGGGTGTGTGTCCTGGTCCTCGGGGAGAGGGCATGGGTGTGTGTCCTGGTACTGGGCGAGAGGGAAGGGGTGTGTGTCCTGGCGCAAGGGCAAGGGTGTGTGTCCTGGTCCCGGGGAGAGGGCAGGGGTATGTGTCCTGGGGCGAGGGCAGGGGTATGCGTACTGTTCCAAGGGGAGAGGGCAGGGGTGTGTGTCCTAGGGGAGAGGGCAGGAGTGTGCATCCTGGAACCAGAGGAGAGGCAGGGGTGTGTGTGTCCTGGGGAGAGGGCAGGGGTGTGTGTCCTGGGGAGAGGGCATGGGTGTGTTTCTGGAACCTGTGGAGAGGGCAGGTGTGTGTTTCTGGAACCTGGAGAGAGGGCAGGGATGTGTCCTGGGGAGAGGCAGGGGTGTGTGTCCTGGTCCTTGGGAGAGGGCATGTGTGTGCGTCCTGGAACCTGGGGAGAGGGCAGGGGTGTGCGTCCTGGAACCTGTGGAGATGACAGGGGTGTGTGTCCTGGGGCGAGAGCAGATGTGTGTCTGGGGGAGAGGGCAGGGGTGTGTGTCCTGGAACCTCGGCAGAGGGCAGGGCTGTGCGTCCTGGAACCTGGGGAGAGGGCAGGGGTGTGTGTCCTGGGGAGAAGGCAGGGGTGTGCGTCGGGGGGAGAGGGCAGGGGTGTGTTTCCTGGTCCTGGGGAGAGGGCAGGTTTGTGTGTCCTGGGGAGAGGGCAGGTTTGTCTGTCCTGGGGAGAGGGCAGGGGTGTGTGTCCTGGGGAGAGGGCGGGGGTGTGTGCCCTGGAACCCGGGGATGGGCCGGGGTGCGTGTCCTGGTCCAAGGGGAGAGGGCAGGGGTGTGTATCCTGGTCCTAGCGGAGAGGGCATGTGTGTGTGTCCTGGGGAGAGTGCAAGGGTGTGTGTCCTGGTCCAAGGGGAGATGGCAGGGGTGTGTATCCTGGTCCGAGGGGAGAGGGCAGGGGTGTGTGTCCTGGGGAGAGTGCAAGGGTGTGTGTCCTGGTCCAAGGGGAGAGGGCAGGGGTCTGTGTCCTGGTCCGAAGGGAGAGCGCAGGTGTGTGTGTACTGGTCCTAGGGGTGAGGGCCGGGGTTTGTGTCCTGTTCCTAGGGGAGAGGGCAGGGGAGTGTGTTCTGGGGAGAGGGCAGGGTTGCGATTCCTGGTCCAAGGGGGAGGGCAAGGGTGTGTGTCCTGGTCCTGGGGAGAGGGGAGGGGTGTGTGTCCTGGGGAAAGGGCAGGGGTGTGTGTCCTGGTCCTGGGTAGAGGGCAGGGGTGTGTATCCTGGTCCTAGGTGAGGGAGCAGGGTTTGGGTCCTGGGGAGCGGGCAGGTGTGTGTAACCTGGTCCGAGGGGAGAGGGCAGGGGTGTGTGTCCTGGTCCTAGGGTAGAGGGCAGGGGTGTGTGTCCTGGTTCTTGGTGTGAGGGCAGGGGTGTGTGTCCTGGGGAGAGGGCAGGGGTGTGTGTCCTCGGGAGAGGGCAGTTGTGTGTGTCCTAGGGACAGGGCAGGGGTGTGTGCCCTGGAACCCGGGGAGAGGGCCGAGATGTGTGTCCTGACACTAGGGGAGAGGGCAGGGGTGTGTGTCCTGGTCCTGGGGAGAGGGCAAGGGTGTGTGTCCTCGGGAGAGGGCAGGGGTGTGTTTCCTGGATCCTGGGGAGAGGGCAGGGGTGTGTGTCCCTGAACCCGGGGAGAGGTCTGGTGTGTGTGTGCTGGGGAGAGGGCAGGGGTCTGTGTCCTGGTGCTGGGGAGAGGGCATGGGTGTGTGTCCGGGGCAGAAGGCAGGGGTGTGTGTCCTGGTCCTTGGGAGAGGGCAGGGGTCTGTGTCCTGGTCCTGGGGAGAGGGCAGGGGTGTGTGTCCTTGGGAGAGGGCTGGGGTGCGTGTCCTGGAACCCGGGCAGAGGGCCGGGTTGTGTGTCCTGGCCCGAGGGGAGAGGGCAGGGGTCTGTGTCCTGGAACCCGGGGTGAGGTCCGGGGTGTGTCTCATGGCCCTAGGGGTGAGGGCAGGGGTGTGTGTCCTGGTCCTAGTGGAGTGGGCAGGGATGTGTTTCCTGGGGAGAGGGCAGGGGTGTGTGTCCTCGTCCAAGGGGAGAGGGCAACGGTGTGTGTCCTCGGGAGAGGGCAGGGGTGTATATCCTGGTCCTAGGGGAGAGGGCAGGGGTGTGTGTCCTGGTCCTGGGTAGAGGGCAGGGGTGCTCGTCCTAGAACCTGGCAAGAGGGCAGGGGTGTGTGTCCTGGGGAGAGGGCAGGTGTGTGCGTCTGGGGGAGAGGGCAGGTGTGTGTGTCCTGGGGAGAGGGCAGTTGTGTGTGTCCTGGGGCGAGGGCAGGGTTGTGTGTCCTGGTCCTCGGGGAGTGTGCAGGGGTATGTGTCCTGGGGCGAGGGCAGGGGTGTGTGTCCTGTTCCTGGGGCGAGAGCAGTGGTTTGCGTCCTGATCCTCGGGAGAGGGCAGGGGTGTGTGTCCTGGGGCACGGGCGGTGTTGTGTGTCCTTGTTCTTGGGGAGAGGCCATTGGTGTGTGTCTGATCACAGGGGAGAGGGTAGGTCTGTGTGTCCTGGGGAGAGGGCAGGGGTGCGTTTCCTGGGGAGAGGGCCAGGGTGTGTGTCCTGGTCCGAGGGGGGAGGGCAGGGGTGTGTGTCCTGGGGTGAGTGCAGGGGTGTGTGTCCTGTGGAGAGGGCAGGGGTGTGTTTCCTGGACCCTGGGGAGAGGGCAGGGGTGTTTGTCGTGGACCCTGGGGAGAGGGCAGGGGTGTGTGTCTTGGGGTGAGGGCAGCGATGTGTTTCCTGGAACCAGGGGAGAGGGCAGGGGCATGTGTCCTGTGGAGAGGGCAGGGGTGTCTGTCCTGGGGAGAAAGTAGGGGTGAGTGTCCTGGTCCTCAGGGACAGGGCAGGGATGTGTGTCCTGGTCCTCGCGGAGAGGGCAGGTGTGTGTGTCCTGGTCCTCGGTGAGAGGGCAAGGGTGTGTGTCCTTGGGAGAGGGCAGGGGAGTGTGTCCTGGGGCGAGGGCAGGGGTGTGTGTCCTGATCCCAGGAAGAGGGCTGGCGTGTGTTTCCTGGTCCTCGGGGAGTGAGCAGGGGTGGGGGTCCTCGGTCCTGGGGAGAGGGCTTGGGTGTGTGTCCTGGTGCTAGGGGAGAGGGCAGGGGTATGCGTCCTGTTCCTTGGGGAGAGGGCAGGGTTGTGTGTCCTGGTTCTCGGGGAGATAGCAGGGGAGTGTGTCCTGGTCCCAGGGGAGAGGGCATGTGTGTGTGTCCTGGTACTGGACGAGAGGGAAGGGGTGTGTGTCCTGGCGCAAGGGCAAGGGTGTGTGTCCTGGTCCTGGGGAGAGGGCAGGGGTATGTGTCCTGGGGCGAGGGCAGGGGTATGCGTACTGTTCCTAGGGGAGAGGGCAGGGTGTGTGTCCTCGGGGAGAGGGCAGGGTTGTGCGTCCTGGAACCAGAGGAGAGGGCAGGGGTGTGAGTCCTGGGGAGAGGGCAGGGTTGTGTGTCCTGGCGAGAGGGCATGGGTGTGTTTCTGGAACCTGTGGAGAGGGCAGGGGAGTGTTTCTGGAACCTGGAGTGAGGGCAGGGATGTGTGTCCTGGGGATAGGCAGGAGTGTGTGTCCTGGTCCTCGGGGAGAGGGCAGGGGTGTGTGTCCTGGTCCTCAGGGACAGGGCAGGGGTGTGTGTCCTGGTCCTCGGGGAGAGGGCAGGGGTGTGTGTCCTGGTCCTCGGGGAGAGGGCAGGGGTTTGTGTCCTGGTCCAAGGTGAGAGTGCAGGGATGTGTGTCCTGGTCCAAGGTGAGAGGGCAAGGGTGTGTGTCCTTGGGAGAGGGCAGGGGAGTGTGTCCTGGGGCGAGGGCAGGGGCGTTTGTCCTGATCCCGGGAAGAGGGCTGGCATGTGTTTCCTGGTCCTCGGGGAGTGAGCAGGGGTGGGGGTCCTGGGTCCTGGGGAGAGGGCTTGGGTGTGTGTCCTGGTTCTCGGGGAGATAGCAGGGGAGTGTGTCCTGATCCCAGGGGAGAGGGCATGTGTGTGTGTCCTGGTACTGGGCGAGAGGGAAGGGGTGTGTGTCCTGGCGCAAGGGCAAGGGTGTGTGTCCTGGTCCTGGGGAGAGGGCAGGGGTGTGTGTCCTGGTCCAAGGTGAGAGTGCAGGGATGTGTGTCCTGGTCCAAGGTGAGAGGGCAAGGGTGTGTGTCCTTGGGAGAGGGCAGGGGAGTGTGTCCTGGGGCGAGGGCAGGGGCGTTTGTCCTGATCCCGGGAAGAGGGCTGGCATGTGTTTCCTGGTCCTCGGGGAGTGAGCAGGGGTGGGGGTCCTGGGTCCTGGGGAGAGGGCTTGGGTGTGTGTCCTGGTTCTCGGGGAGATAGCAGGGGAGTGTGTCCTGATCCCAGGGGAGAGGGCATGTGTGTGTGTCCTGGTACTGGGCGAGAGGGAAGGGGTGTGTGTCCTGGCGCAAGGGCAAGGGTGTGTGTCCTGGTCCTGGGGAGAGGGCAGGGGTATGTGTCCTGGGGCGAGGGCAGGGGTATGCGTACTGTTCCAAAGGGGAGAGGGCCGGGGTGTGTGTCCTCGGGGAGAGGGCAGGGTTGTGCGTCCTGGAACCAGAGGAGAGGGCAGGGGTGTGTGTCCTGGGGAGAGGGCAGGGGTGTGTGTCCTGGGGAGAGGGCATGGGTGTGTTTCTGGAACCTGTGGAGAGGGCAGTTTGTGTTTCTGGAACCTGGAGTGAGGGCAGGGATGTGTGTCCTGGGGATAGGCAGGGGTGTGTGTCCTGGAACTAGGGGGGAGTGCAGGGGTGTGTGTCCTGGAACCTGGGGAGAGGGCAGGGGTGTGTGTCCTGGGGAGAGGGCAGTTGTGTGCATCTGGAGGAGAGGGCAGGGGTGTGTGTCCTGTGGAGAAGGCAGGGGTGTGCGTCTGGGGGAGAGGGCAGGGGTGTGTGTCGTGGTCCTGGAGGGAGGGCAGGTTTGTGCGTCCTGGGGAGAGGGCAGGTGAATGTGTCCTGGGGAGAGGGCAGGGGTGTGTGTCCTGGGGAGAGGGCAGGGTTGTGTCCCCTGGAAACCGGGGAGAGGGCAGGGGTGTGTGTCCTGCTCCAAGGTGAGAGGGCAGGGATGTGTGTCCTGGTCCAAGGGGAGAGTGCACGGGTGTGTGTACTGGGGAGAGGGGAGAGGGCAGGGGTATGTGTCCTGGGGAGAGGGCAGGAGTCTGTGTCCTGGTCCATGGGGAGAGGGCAGGGGTCTGTGTCGTGGTCCTGGAGGGAGGGCAGGTTTGTGCGTCCTGGGGAGAGGGCAGGTGAGTGTGTCCTGGGGAGAGGGCAGGGGTGTGTGTCCTGGGGAGAGGGCAGGGTTGTGTCCCCTGGAAACCGGGGAGAGGGCCGAGTTGTGTGTCCTGGGGAGAGGGCAGGGGTGTGTATCCTGGTCCCACGGGAGAGGGCAGGGGTGTGTGTCCTGGGGAGAGTGCAAGCGTGTGTGTCCTGGTCCAAGGGGAGAGGGCAGGGGTCTGTGTCCTGGTCCGAGGGGAGCGGGCAGGGGTCTGCGTCCTGGTCCGAGGGGAGAGCGCTGGTGTGTGTGACCTGGTCCGAGGGGAAAGCGCAAGGGGCTGTGTCCTGGTCCGAGGGGAGAGCGCAGTTGTGTGTGTACTTGTCCGAGGGGAGAGGGCAGGGGAGTGTGTCCTGGGGAGAGGGCAGGGCTGTTTGTCCTGGAGTCTGGGGAGAGTGCAGGGGTGTGTGTCCTGGGGAGAGGGCAGGGGTGTGTGTCCTGGTCCTCGGGAAGAGGGCAGGGCTGTGTGTCCTGGTCCTCGGGGACAGGGCAGTGCTGTCTGTCCTGTTCCAATGTGAGAGGGCAGGGATGTGTGTCCTGGTCAAAGGTGAGAGGCAAGGGTGTGTGTCCTTGGGAGAGGGCAGAGGAGTGTGTCCTGGGGCGAGGGCAGGGGTGTGTGTCCTGATCCTGGGGCAAGGGCAAGGGTGTGTGTCCTTGGGAGAAGGCAGGTGTTTGTCTCCTGGGTCCCGGGGAGAGGGCTGGAGTGTGCTTCCTGGTCCTCGGGGAGTGGGCAGGGGTGTGTGTCCCGCGGGAGGGCAGGGCCGTGTGGCCTGGGGAGAGCGCAGGGGTGTGTGTCTTGGGGTGAGGCACCGGTGTGTTTCCTGGAACCTGGGGAGAGGGCAGGGGCATGTGTCCTGGGGAGAGGGCAGGGGTGTTTGTCCTGGAGTCTGGGGAGAGGGCAGGGGTGTGTGTCCTGGTCCTAGGGGAGAGGGCAGGGGAGTGTGTCCTGGGGAGAGGGCAGGGGCATGTGTCCTGGGGAGAGGGCAGGGCTGTTTGTCCTGGAGTCTGGGGAGAGTGCAGGGGTGTGTGTCCTGGGGAGAGGGCAGGGGTGTGTGTCCTGGTCCTCGGGAAGAGGGCAAGGCTGTGTGTTCTGGTCCTCGGGGACAGGGCAGGGCTGTGTGTCCTGGTCCAAGGTGAGAGGCAAGGGTGTGTGTCCTTGGGAGAGGGCAGAGGAGTGTGTCCTGGGGCGAGGGCAGGGGTGTGTGTCCTGATCCTGGGGCGAGGGCAAGGGTGTGTGTCCTTGGGAGAAGGCAGGTATTTGTCTCCTGGGTCCCGGGGAGAGGGCTGGCGTGTGCTTCCTGGTCCTCGGGGAGTGGGCAGGGGTGTGTGTCCCGGGGGAGGGCAGGGCCGTGTGGCTTGGGGAGAGCGCAGGGGTGTGTGTCTTGGGGTGAGGCAGCGGTGTGTTTCCTGGAACCTGGGGAGAGGGCAGGGGCATGTGTCCTGGGGAGAGGGCAGGGGTGTTTGTCCTGGAGTCTGGGGAGAGGGCAGGGGTGTGTGTCCTGGTCCAAGGTGAGAGGGCAGAGATGTGTGTCCTGGTCCAAGGGGAGAGTGCACGGGTGTGTGTACTGGGGAGAGGGCAGGAGTCTGTGTCCTGGTCCATGGGGAGAGGGCAGGGGTCTGTGTCCTGGTCCAAGGGGAGAGGGCTGGCGTGTGTGTCCTTGTACTAGGGGAGAGGGCAGGGGTGTGTGTCCTGGTCCTTGGGGAGAGGGCAGGGGTGTGTCTCCTGGGGAGAGGGCCAGGGTGTGTGTCCTGGGGCGAGTGCAGGGGTGTGTGTCCTGGTCCTTGGGGCGAGGGCAGGGGTGTGTGTCCTGGTCCGAGGGGGGAGGGCAGGTGTGTGTATCCTGGTCCTAGGGGAGAGGGCCGGGGTGTGTCTCCTGGGGAGAGGGCCAGGGTGTGTGTCCTGGGGCGAGTGCAGGGGTGTGTGTCCTGGTCCTTGGGGCGAGGGCAGGGGTGTGTGTCCTGGTCCGAGGGGGGAGGGCAGGGGTGTGTGTCCTGGGGCGAGTGCAGCGGTGTGTGCCGTGGGGCGAGTGCAGGGGTGTGTGTCCTGTGGAGAGGGCAGGGGAGTGTTTCTGGAACCTGGAGTGAGGGCAGGGATGTGTGTCCTGGGGATAGGCAGGGGTGTGTGTCGTTGTCCTTGGGAGAGGGCATGGGTGTGCGGCCTGGAACCTTGGGAGAGGGCATGGGTGTGCGGCCTGGAACCTTGGGAGAGGGCAGAGGTGTGCGTCCTGGAACCTGGGGAGTGGGCTGGGGTGTGTGTCCTGGGGAGAAGGCAGGGGTGTGCGTCTGGGGGAGAGGGCAGGGGTGTGTGTCCTCGAACCTGGGGAGAGGGCAGGGGTGTGTGTCCTGTGGAGAAGGCAGGGGTGTGCGTCTGGGGGAGAGGGCAGGGGTGTGTGTCGTGGTCCTGGAGGGAGGGCAGGTTTGTGTGTCCTGGGGAGAGGGCAGGTGTGTGTGACCTGGTCCGAGGGGAAAGCGCACGGGTCTGTGTCCTGGTCCGAGGGGAGAGCGCAGGTGTGTGTGTACTGGTCCTAGGGGAGAGGGCCGGGGTGTGTGTCCTGGTCCTAGGGGAGAGGGCAGGGGAGTGTGTCCTGGGGAGAGGGCAGGGGCATGTGTCCTGGGGAGAGGGCAGGGCTGTTTGTCCTGGAGTCTGGGGAGAGTGCAGGGGTGTGTGTCCTGGGGAGAGGGCAGGGGTGTGTGTCCTGGTCCTCGGGAAGAGGGCAGGGCTGTGTGTCATGGTCCTCGGGGACAGGGCAGGGCTGTGTGTCCTGGTCCGAGGGGAGAGCGCAGGTGTGTGTGTACTGGTCCTAGGGGAGAGGGCCGGGGTGTGTGTCCTGGTCCTAGGGGAGAGGGCAGGGGAGTGTGTCCTGGGGAGAGGGCAGGGGCATGTGTCCTGGGGAGAGGGCAGGGCTGTTTGTCCTGGAGTCTGGGGAGAGTGCAGGGGTGTGTGTCCTGGGGAGAGGGCAGGGGTGTGTGTCCTGGTCCTCGGGAAGAGGGCAGGGCTGTGTGTCATGGTCCTCGGGGACAGGGCAGGGCTGTGTGTCCTGTTCCAAGGTGAGAGGGCAGGGATGTGTGTCCTGGTCCAAGGTGAGAGGCAAGGGTGTGTGTCCTGGGGAGAGGGCAGGGGTGTGTGTCCTGGTCCTAGGGGAGAGGGCAGGGCTGTGTGTCCTGGGGAGAGGGCAGGTGTGTGTGTCCTGTTCCAAGGGGAGAGTGCACGGGTGTGTGTCCTGGGGAGAGGGGAGAGGGCAGGGGCGTGTGTCCTGGGGAGAGGGCAGGAGTCTGTGTCCTGGTCCATGGGGAGAGGGCAGGGGTCTGTGTCCTGGTCCATGGGGAGAGGGCAGGGGTCTGTGTCCTGGTCCATGGGGAGAGGGCCGGCGTGTGTGTCCTTGTACTAGGGGAGAGGGCAGGGGTGTGTGTCCTGGTCCTTGGGGAGAGCGCAGGGGTGTGTGTCCTGGTCCGATGGGAGAGGGCCGGGGTGTGTCTCCTGGTCCTAGGCTGAGGGAAGTGGAGTGTGTCCTGGGGAGAGGGCAGGGGTGTGTTTCCTGGTCCAAGGGGGAGGGCAGGGATGTGTGTCCTGGTCCTGGGGAGAGGGCAATGTTGTGTGTCCTGGTCCTTGAGGAGAGGGCAGGGCTGTGGGTCCTGGGTCCTGGGGAGAGGGCTTGGGTGTGTATCCTGTTCCTGAGGGAGAGGGCACGGGTGTGTGTCCTGGTCCTGGGGCGAGAGCAGTGGTGTGTGTCCTGGTACTCGGGGAGAGGGCAGGGGTGTGTGTCCTGGGGAGAGGGCAGGGGTGTGTGTCCTGGGGCGAGGGCAGGGGTATGCGTCCTGGGGCAGTGGCATGGGTGTGTGTACTGGTCCTTGGGGAGAGGGCAGGTTTGTGTGTCTTGGTACGCGGGGAGAGGGAAGGGGTGTGTGTCCTGTTCCTAGGGGAGAGGGCAGGGGTTTGTGTCCTGGTCCTTGGGGAGAGGGCAGGAGTGTGTGTCCTGGGGCGAGGGCAGGGGTGTGTTTCCTGGGGAGAGGGCAGGGGTGTGTGTCCTGGTCCTGGGGAGAGGGCAGCTGTGTGTGACCTTGGGAGAGGGCAGGTGTGTGTCCTGGTCCTGGGGAGAGGGCAGGGGTGTGTGTCCTTGGGAGAGGGCATGAGTGTGTGTCCTGGGGAGAGGGCAGGGGTGTGTGTCCTGGTCCTGGGGCGAGAGCAGTGGTGTGTGTCATGGAACCCGGGGTGAGGGCAGGGGTGTGTGTCCTGGAACCCGTGGAGAGGGCTGGGGTTTGTGTCCTGGCCCTCGCGGAGATGGCAGGATTGTGATCCTGGTCCTGGGGAGAGGGCAGGGGTGTGTGTCCTTGGGAGAGGGCATGAGTGTGTGCCCTGGGGAGAGGGCAGGGGTGTGTCTCCTGGGCAGTGGGCCAGGGTGTGTGTCCTGGTCCTTGGGGCGAGTGCAGGGGTGTGTGTCCTGGTCCGAGGGGGGAGGGCAGGGGTGTGTGTCCTGGGGCGAGTGCAGGGGTGTGTGTCCTGTGGAGAGCGCAGGGGTGTGTTTCCTGGACCCTGGGGAGAGGGCAGGGGTGTTTGTCGTGGACCCTGGGGAGAGGGCAGGTGTGTGTGTCTTGGGGTGAGGGCAGCGATGTGTTTCCTGGAACCTGTGGAGAGGGCAGGGGTGTTTGTCGTGGACCCTGGGAAGAGGGCAGGGGTGTCTGTCCTGGGGAGAGGGCAGGGGTGTGTGTCCTGGTCCGAAGGGAGAGGGCAGGGGTGTCTGTCCTGGGGAGAGGGCAGAGGTGTGTGTCCTGGTCCTAGGGTGAGAGGTCAGGGGTGTGTGTCCTGGTCCTAGGGTGAGAGGGCAGGTGTGTGTGTCCTGGTCCTAGGGTGAGAGGGCAGGGGTGTGTGTCCTGGTCCTCGGGGAGAGGGCAGGGGTGAGTGTCCTGGTCCTCGGGGAGAGGGCAGGGGTGTGTGTCCTGGTCCTCGGGGAGAGTGCAGGGGTGTGTGTCCTGGTCCTAGGTTGAGAGGGCAGGGATGTGTGTCCTGGTCCTCGGGGAGAGGGCAGGGGTGTGTGTCCTGGTCCTCGGGGAGAGGGCAGGGGTGTGTGTCCTGGTCCTCGGGGAGAGTGCAGGGGTGTGTGTCCTGGTCCTAGGGTGAGAGGGCAGGGATGTGCGTCCTGGTCCAAGGTGAGAGTGCAGGGATGTGTGTCCTGGTCCAAGGTGAGAGGGCAAGGGTGTGTGTCCTGGGGAGAGGGCAGGGGTGTGTGTCATGGAACCCGGGGTGAGGGCAGGGGCGTGTGTCCTGGAACCCGTGGAGAGGGCCGGGGTTTGTGTCCTGGCCCTCGGGGAGATGGCAGGATTGTGTGTCCTGGTCCAAGGTGAGAGGGCAAGGGTGTGTGTCCTGGGGAGAGGGCAGGGGTGTGTGTCATGGAACCCGGGGTGAGGGCAGGGGTGTGTGTCCTGGAACCCGTGGAGAGGGCCGGGGTTTGTGTCCTGGCCCTCGGGGAGATGGCAGGATTGTGTGTCCTGGTCCAAGGGGAGAGGGCAGGGGTGTGTATCCTGGTCCGAGGGGAGAGCGCAGGGGTCTGTGTCCTGGGCCGAGGGGAGTGCGCAGGTGTGTGTGTCCTGGTCCTTGGGGAGAGGGCTGGAGTGTGTGTCCTGGTCCTTGGGGAGAGGGCAGGGGTGTGTGTCCTGGAACCCATGGAAAAGGGCAGGGGTCTGTGTCCTGGTCCGGGGGAGAGGGCAAGGGTGTGTGTCCTTGTGAGAGGGCAGGGGTGCGTCCTGGGGTGAGGTCAGGGGTGCGTGTCCTGGTCCAAGGGGGAGGGCAGGGATGTGTGTCCTGGTCCAAGGTGAGAGGGCAGGGGAGTGTGTCATGGGGTGAGGGCAGGGGTGTGTGTCCTGGTCCTGGGGAGAGGGCAAGGGTGTGTGTCCTTGGGAGAGGGCAGGTGTGTGTGTCCTGGGGAGAGGACAGGGGTGTGTGTCCTGGGGAGAGGGCAGGGGTGTGTGTCCTGGGGAGAGGGCATGGGTGTGTTTCTGGAACCTGTGGAGAGGGCAGGGGAGTGTTTCTGGAACCTGGAGTGAGGGCAGGGATGTGTGTCCTGGGGTTAGGCAGGTGTGTGTGTCATGGAACTATGGAAGAGTGCAGGGGTGTGTGTCCTGGAACCTGGGGAGAGGGCAGGGGTGTGTGTCCTGGGGAGAGGGCAGTTGTGTGCATCTGGAGGAGAGGGCAGTGGTGTGTGTCCTGATCCTTGGGAGAGGGCATGGGTGTGCGTCCTGGAACCTTGGGAGAGGGCAGGAGTGTGCGTCCTGGAACCTGGGGAGTGGGCTGGTGTGTGTGTCCTGGGGAGAAGGCAGGGGTGTGCATCTGGGGGAGAGGGCAGGGGTGTGTGTCCTGGAACCTGGGGAGAGGGCCGGGGTGTGCGTCCTGGAACCTGGGGAGAGGGCAGGGGTGTTTGTCGTGGACCCTGGGGAGAGGGCAGGTGTGTGTGTCTTGGGGTGAGGGCAGCGATGTGTTTCCTGGAACCTGTGGAGAGGGCAGGGGTGTTTGTCGTGGACCCTGGGAAGAGGGCAGGGGTGTCTGTCCTGGGGAGAGGGCAGGGGTCTGTGTCCTGGTCCGAAGGGAGAGGGCAGGGGTGTCTGTCCTGGGGAGAGGGCAGGGGTGTGTGTCCTGGTCCGAGGGTGAGAGGGCAGGGGTGTGTGTCCTGGTCCCAAGGTGAGAGGGCAGGGGTGTGTGTCCTGGTCCTCGGGGAGAGGGCAGGGGTGTGTGTCCTGGTCCTCGGGGAGAGGGCAGGGGTGTGTGTCCTGGTCCTCGGGGAGAGTGCAGGGGTGTGTGTCCTGGGGCGAGGGCAGGGGTGTGTGTCCTGGTCCGAAGGGAGAGGGCAGGGGTGTCCGTCCTGGGGAGAGGGCAGAGGTGTGTGTCCTGTTCCTCGGGGAGAGGGCAGGGGTGTGTGTCCTGGTCCTCGGGGAGAGTGCAGGGGTGTGTGTCCTGGTCCTAGGGTGAGAGGGCAGGGATTTGCATCCTGGTCCAAGGTGAGAGTGCAGGAATGTGTGTCCTGGTCCAAGGTGAGAGGGCAAGGGTGTGTGTCCTTGGGAGAGGGCAGGGGAGTGTGTCCTGGGGCGAGGGCAGGGGTGTGTGTCCTGATCCCGGGAAGAGGGCTGGCGTGTGTTTCCTGGTCCTCGGGGAGTGAGCAGGGGTGGGGGTCCTGGGTCCTGGGGAGAGGGCAGGGGTATGCGTCCTGTTCCTTGGGGAGAGGGCAGGGTTGTGTCTCCTGGTTCTCGGGGAGATAGCAGGGGAGTGTGTACTGGTCCCAGGGGAGAGGGCATGTGTGTGTGTCCTGGTACTGGGCGAGAGGGCAGGGGTGTGTGTCCTGGCGCAAGGGCAAGGGTGTGTGTCCTGGTCCTGGGGAGAGGGCATTGGTATGTGTCCTGGGGCGAGGGCAGGGGTATGCGTACTGTTCCTAGGGGAGAGGGCAGGGGTGTGTGTCCTCGGGGAGAGGGCAGGGGTGTGTGTCCTCGGGGAGAGTGCAGGGTTGTGCGTCCTGGAACCTGGGGAGAGGGCAGGGGTGTTTGTCGTGGACCCTGGGGAGAGGGCAGGTGTGTGTGTCTTGGGGTGAGGGCAGCGATGTGTTTCCTGGAACCTGTGGAGAGGGCAGGGGTGTTTGTCGTGGACCCTGGGAAGAGGGCAGGGGTGTCTGTCCAGGGGAGAGGGCAGGGGTGTGTGTCCTGGTCCGAAGGGAGAGGGCAGGGGTGTCTGTCCTGGGGAGAGGGCAGAGGTGTGTGTCCTGGTCCTAGGGTGAGAGGGCAGGGGTGTGTGTCCTGGTCCGAGGGTGAGAGGGCAGGGGTGTGTGTCCTGGTCCCAAGGTGAGAGGGCAGGGGTGTGTGTCCTGGTCCGAAGGGAGAGGGCAGGGGTGTGTGTCCTGGTCCTCGGGGAGAGGGCAGGGGTGTGTGTCCTGGTCCTCGGGGAGAGTGCAGGGGTGTGTGTCCTGGTCCTAGGGTGAGAGGGCAGGGATCTGCGTCCTGGTCCAAGGTGAGAGTGCAGGGATGTGTGTCCTGGTCCAAGGTGAGAGGGCAAGGGTGTGTGTCCTTGGGAGAGGGCAGGGGTGTGTGTCCTGGGGCGAGGGCAGGGGTGTGTGTCCTGGTCCGAAGGGAGAGGGCAGGGGTGTGTGTCCTGGTCCTCGGGGAGAGTGCAGGGGTGTGTGTCCTGGTCCTAGGGTGAGAGGGCAGGGATTTGCATCCTGGTCCAAGGTGAGAGTGCAGGGATGTGTGTCCTGGTCC
The DNA here is from genome assembly GCF_036365525.1 of Heterodontus francisci. Taxonomy (NCBI): domain Eukaryota; kingdom Metazoa; phylum Chordata; class Chondrichthyes; order Heterodontiformes; family Heterodontidae; genus Heterodontus; species Heterodontus francisci. The sequence goes on along the minus strand of NC_090380.1, from coordinate 8,345,573 downwards.
AAGGTGAGAGGGCAAGGGTGTGTGTCCTTGGGAGAGGGCAGGGGTGTGTGTCCTGATCCCGGGAAGAGGGCTGGCGTGTGTTTCCTGGTCCTCGGGGAGTGAGCAGGGGTGGGGGTCCTGGGTCCTGGGGAGAGGGCAGGGGTATGCATCCTGTTCCTTGGGGAGAGGGCAGGGTTGTGTCTCCTGGTTCTCGGGGAGATAGCAGGGGAGTGTGTACTGGTCCCAGGGGAGAGGGCATGTGTGTGTGTCCTGGTACTGGGCGAGAGGGCAGGGGTGTGTGTCCTGGCGCAAGGGCAAGGGTGTGTGTCCTGGTCCTGGGGAGAGGGCAGGGGTATGTGTCCTGGGGCGAGGGCAGGGGTATGCGTACTGTTCCTAGGGGAGAGGGCAGGGGTGTGTGTCCTCGGGGAGAGGGCAGGGCTGTGCGTCCTGGAACCAGAGGAGAGGGCAGGGGAGTGTTTCTGGAACCTGGAGTGAGGGCAGGGATGTGTGTCCTGGGGATAGGCAGGGGTGTGTGTCCTGGAACTATGGGAGAATGCAGGGGTGTGTGTCCTGGACCCTGGGGAGAGGGCAGGGGTGTGTGTCCTGGGGAGAGGGTAGTTGTGTGCATCTGGAGGAGAGGGCAGGGTGTGTGTTCTGATCCTTGGGAGAGGGCATGGGTGTGCGTCCTGGAACCTTGGGAGAGGGCAGGGGTGTGCGTCCTGGAACCTGGGGAGTGGGCTGGGGTGTGTGTCCTGGGGAGAAGGCAGGGGTGTGCGTCTGGGGGAGAGGGCAGGGGTGTGTGTCCTGGAACCTGGGGAGAGGGCCGGGGTGTGCGTCCTGGAACCTTGGGAGAGGGCAGGGGAGTGTGTCCTGTGGAGAAGGCAGGGGTGTGCGTCTGGGGGAGAGGGCAGGGGTGTGTGTCGTGGTCCTGGAGGGAGGGCAGGGTTGTGTGTCCTGGGGAGAGGGCAGGGGTGTGTGTCCTGGGGAGAGGGCAGGGTTGTGTCCCCTGGAAACCGGGGAGAGGGCCGAGTTGTGTGTCCTGGGGAGAGGGCAGGGGTGTGTATCCTGGTCCCACGGGAGAGGGCAGGGGTGTGTGTCCTGGGGAGAGTGCAAGGGTGTGTGTACTGGTCCTAGGGGAGAGGGCCGGGGTGTGTGTCCTGGTCCTAGGGGAGAGGGCAGGGGAGTGTGTCCTGGGGAGAGGGCAGGGGCATGTGTCCTGGGGAGAGGGCAGGGCTGTTTGTCCTGGAGTTTGGGGAGAGTGCAGGGGTGTGTGTCCTTGGGAGAGGGCAGGTGTGTGTGTCCTGGTCCTCGGAAAGAGGGCAGGGCTGTGTGTCCTGGTCCTCGGGGACAGGGCAGGGCTGTGTGTCCTGTTCCAAGGTGAGAAGCAAGGGTGTGTGTCCTTGGGAGAGGGCAGAGGAGTGTGTCCTGGGGCGAGGGCAGGGGTGTGTGTCCTGATCCTGGGGAGATGGCCGGGTTGTGTGTCCTGGGGAGAGGGCAGCTGTGTTTGTCCAGGAGTCTGGGGAGAGGGCAGGGGTGTGTGTCCTGGGGAGAGGGCAGGGGTGTGTGTCCTGGTCCTGGGGAGAGGGCAGGTGTGTGTGTTCTCGGGAGAGGGCAGTTGTGTGTGTCCTGGGGAGAGGGCAGGAGTGTGTGCCCTGGAACCCGGGGAGAGGGCCGAGTTGTGTGTCCTGGGGAGAGGGCAGGGATGTGTGTCCTTGTCCTGGGGAGAGTGCAGGGGTGTGCGTCCTTGAACCTGAGGAGAGGGCAGGGCTGAATGTCCTGGTCCGAAGGGAGAGGGCAGGGGTGACTGTCCTGGGGAGAGGGCAGGGGTGTGTGTCCTGGTCCGAAGGGAGAGGGCAGGGGTGTCTGTCCTGGGGAGAGGGCAGAGGTGTGTGTCCTGGTCCTCGGGGAGAGGGCAGGGGTGTGTGTCCTGGTCCTCGGGGAGAGCGCAGGGGTGTGTGTCCTGGTCCTAGGGTGAGAGGGCAGGGATTTGCGTCCTGGTCCAAGGTGAGACTGCAGGGATGTGTGTCCTGGTCCAAGGTGAGAGGGCAAGGGTGTGTGTCCTTGGGAGAGGGCAGGGTAGTGTGTCCTGGGGCGAGGGCAGGGGTGTGTGTCCTGATCTCGGGAAGAGGGCTGGTGTGTGTTTCCTGGTCCTCGTGGAGTGGGCATGGGTGGGGGTCCTGGGTCATGGGGAGAGTGCTTGGGTGTGTGTCCTGGTGCTAGGGGAGAGGGCAGGGGTATGCGTCCAGTTCCTTGGGGAGAGGGCATGGGTGTGTGTCCTGGTACTGGGCCAGAGGGAAGGGGTGTGTGTCCTGGCGCAAGGGCAAGGGTGTGTGTCCTGGTCCTGGGGAGAGGGCAGGGGTATGTGTCCTGGGGCGAGGGCAGGGGTATGCGTACTGTTACTAGGGGAGAGGGCAGGGGTGTGTGTCCTCGGGGAGAGGGCAGGGGTGTGCATCCTGGAACCAGAGGAGAGGGAAGGGGAGTGTGTGTCCTGGGGAGAGGGCAGGGGTGTGTGTCCTGGGGAGAGGGCATGGGTGTGTTTCTGGAACCTGTGGAGAGGGCAGGTGTGTGTTTCTGGAACCTGGAGAGAGGGCAGGGATGTGTGTCCTGGGGAGAGGCAGGGGTGTGTGTCCTGGAACCTGGGGAGAGGGCAGGGGTGTGCATCTGGGTGCGAGGGCAGGGGTGTGAGTCCTGGTGCAAGGGGAGAGGGCAGCGGTGTGTGTCTTGGGGAGAGGACAGGGGTGTGTGTCCTGGTCCTCGGGGAGAAGGCAGGGGTGTGTATCCTGGTCCTAGGGGAGAGGGCAGGGGTGTGTGTCCTGGTCCAAGGGGAGAGGGCAGGGATGTGTGTCCTGGTCCTGGGGAGAGGGCACGGGTGTGCGTCCTGGAACCTGGGGAGAGGGCAGGGGTGTGTGTCCTGGGGAGAGGGCAGGGGTGTGCGTCTGGGGGAGAGGGCAGAGGTGTGTATCCTGGTCCTTGGGGAGAGGACAGGGGTGTGTCTCCTGGTCCGAGGGGGGAGGGCAGGGGTGTGTATCCTGGCGCGATGGCAGGTGTGTATCTCCTGGGGAGAGGACAGGGGTGTGTGTCCTGGTCCTGGGGATAGGGCAGGGGTGTCTGTCCTTGGGAGAGGGTAGGGGTGTGTGTCCTGGTCCGAAGGGAGAGGGCAGGGGTGTCTGTCCTGCGGAAAAGGGCAGAGGTGTGTGTCCTGGTCCTCGGGGAGAGGGCAGGGGTGTGTGTCCTGGTCCTCGGGGAGAGCGCAGGGGTGTGTGTCCTGGTCCTAGGGTGAGAGGGCAGGGATTTGCGTCCTGGTCCAAGGTGAGAGTGCAGGGATGTGTGTCCTGGTCCAAGGTGAGAGGGTGAGGGTGTGTGTCCTTGGGAGAGGGCAGGGGTATGTGTCCTGATCCCGGGAAGAGGGCTGGCGTGTGTTTCCTGGTCCTCGGGGAGTGGGCAGGGGTGGGGGTCCTGGGTCCTGGGGAGAGGGCTTGGGTGTGTGTCCTGGTGCTAGGGGAGAGGGCAGGGGTATGCGTCCTGTTCCTTGGGGAGAGGGCAGGGTTGTGTGTCCTGGTTCTCGGGGAGAGAGCAGGGGAGTGTGTCCTGGTTCTCGGGGAGAGGGCATGGGTGTGTGTCCTGGTACTGGGCGAGAGGGAAGGGTTGTGTGTCCTGGCGCAAGGGCAAGGGTGTGTGTCCTGGTCCTAGGGGAGAGGGCAGGGATGTGTGTCCTGGTCCTGGGGAGAGGGCAGGGGTGTGCGTCCTTGAACCTGAGGAGAGGGCAGGGGTGAGTGTCCTGGTCCGAAGGATGAAGGCAGGGGTGTCTGTCCTGGGGAGAGGGCGGAGGTGTGTGTCCTGGTCCTCGGGGAGAGCGCAGGGGTGTGTGTCCTGGTCCTCGGAGAGAGGGCATGGGTGTGTGTCCTGGTACTGGGCGAGAGGGAAGGGGTGTGTGTCCTGGCGCAAGGGCAAGGGTGTGTGTCCTGGTCCTGGGGAGAGGGCAGGGGTATGTGTCCTGGGGCGAGGGCAGGGGTATGCGTACTGTTCCAAGGGGAGAGGGCAGGGGTGTGTGTCCTCGGGGAGAGGGCAGGGGTGTGCATCCTGGAACCAGAGGAGAGGCAGGGGTGTGTGTGTCCTGGGGAGAGGGCAGGGGCGTGTGTCCTGGGGAGAGGGCATGGGTGTGTTTCTGGAACCTGTGGAGAGGGCAGGTGTGTGTTTCTGGAACCTGGGGAGAGGGCAGGGATGTGTCCTGGGGAGAGGCAGGGGTGTGTGTCCTGGAACTAGGGGAGAGTGCAGGGGTGTGTGTCCTGGAACCTGGGGAGAGGGCAGGGGTGTGTGTCCTGGGGAGAGGGCAGTTATGTGCATCTGGGGGAGAGGGCAGGGGTGTGTGTCCTGGTCCTTGGGAGAGGGCATGTGTGTGCGTCCTGGAACCTGGGGAGAGGGCAGGGGTGTGCGTCCTGGAACCTGTGGAGATGACAGGGGTGTGTGTCCTGGGGCGAGAGCAGATGTGTGTCTGGGGGAGAGGGCAGGGGTGTGTGTCCTGGAAATTGGGAGAGGGCAGGGCTGTGCGTCCTGGAACCAGAGGATAGGGCAGGGGTGTGTGTCCTGGGGAGAGGGCAGGGGTGTGTGTCCTGGGGAGAGGGCATGGGTGTGTTTCTGGAACCTGTGGAGAGGGCAGGGGTGTGTTTCTGGAACCTGGAGAGAGGGCAGGGATGTGTGTCCTGGGGAGAGGCAGGGGTGAGTGTCCTGGAACCTGGGGAGAGGGCAGGGGTGTGTGTCCTGGGGAGAGGGCAGGGGTGTGCATCTGGGTGCGAGGGCAGTGGTGTGTGTCCTGGTGCAAGGGGAGAGGGCAGCGGTGTGTGTCTTGGGGAGAGGACAGGGGTGTGTGTCCTGGTCCTCGGGGAGAAGGCAGGGGTGTGTATCCTGGTCCTAGGGGAGAGGGCAGGGGTGTGTGTCCTGGTCCAAGGGGAGAGGGCAGGGATGTGTGTCCTGGTCCTGGGGAGAGGGCACGGGTGTGCGCCCTGGAACCTGGGGAGAGGGCAGGGGTGTGTGTCCTGGGGAGAGGGCAGGGGTGTGCGTCTGGGGGAGAGGGCAGAGGTGTGTATCCTGGTCCTTGGGGAGAGGACAGGGGTGTGTGTCCTGGTCCGAGGGGGGAGGGCAGGGGTGTGTATCCTGGCGCGATGGCAGGTGTGTATGTCCTGGGGAGAGGGCAGGGGTGTGTGTCCCGGGGGGAGCGCAGTGCTGTGTGTCATGGGGAGAGCGTAGGCGTGTGTGACCTGGGGTGAGGGCAGGTGTGTGTGCCCTGGAACCTGGGGAGATGGCCGGGTTGTGTGTCCTGGGGAGAGGGCAGCTGTGTTTGTCCAGGAGTCTGGCGAGAGGGCAGGGGTGTGTGTCCTGGGGAGAGGGCAGGGGTGTGTGTCCTGGTCCTGGGGAGAGGGCAGGTGTGTGTGTCCTCGGGAGAGGGCAGTTGTGTGTGTCCTGGGGAGAGGGCAGGAGTGTGTGCCCTGGAACCCGGGGAGAGGGCCGAGTTGTGTGTCCTGGCACTAGGGGAGAGTGCATGGGTGTGTGTCCTGGGGAGAGGGCAGGGTTGTGTTTCCTGGATCCTGGGGAGAGGGCAGGTGTGTGTGTCCCTGAACCCGGGGAGAGGGCAGGTGTGTGTGTGCTGGGGAGAGGGCAGGGGTCTGTGTCCTGGTGCTGGGGAGAGGGCATGGGTGTGTGTCCGAGGCAGAAGGCAGGGGTGTGTGTCCTGGTCCTTGGGAGAGGGCAGGGGTCTGTGTCCTGGTCCTGGGGAGTCGGTAGGGGTGTCTGTCCTTGGGTGAGGGCAGGGGTCTGTGTCCTGATCCCGGGAAGATGGCTGGCGTGTGTTTCCTGGTCCTCGTGGAGTGGGCAGGGTAGGGGGTCCTGGGTCCTGGGGAGAGGGCTTGGGTGTGTGTCCTGGTGCTAGGGGAGAGGGCAGGGGTATGCGTCCTGTTCCTTGGGGAGAGGGCAGGGTTGTGTGTCCTGGTTCTCGGGGAGAGAGCAGGGGAGTGTGTCCTGGTCCCAGGGGAGAGGGCATGGGTGTGTGTCCTGGGCCTCGGGGAGAGGGCATGGGTGTGTGTCCTGGTACTGGGCGAGAGGGAAGGGTTGTGTGTCCTGGCGCAAGGGCAAGGGTGTGTGTCCTGGTCCTAGGGGAGAGGGCAGAGATGTGTGTCCTGGTCCTGGGGAGAGGGCAGGGGTGTGCGTCCTTGAACCTGAGGAGAGGGCAGGGGTGAGAGACCTGGTCGAAGGCAGAGGGCAGGGGTGTCTGTCCTGGGGAGAGGGCGGAGGTGTGTGTCCTGGTCCTCGGGGAGAGCGCAGGGGTGTGTGTCCTGGTCCTCGGGGAGAGGGCATGGGTGTGTGTCCTGGTACTGGGCGAGAGGGAAGGGGTGTGTGTCCTGGCGCAAGGGCAAGGGTGTGTGTCCTGGTCCGAAGGATGAGGGCAGGGGTGTCTGTCCTGGGGAGAGGGCGGAGGTGTGTGTCCTGGTCCTCGGGGAGAGCGCAGGGGTGTGTGTCCTGGTCCTCGGAGAGAGGGCATGGGTGTGTGTCCTGGTACTGGGCGAGAGGGAAGGGGTGTGTGTCCTGGCGCAAGGGCAAGGGTGTGTGTCCTGGTCCTGGGGAGAGGGCAGGGGTATGTGTCCTGGGGCGAGGGCAGGGGTCTGCGTACTGTTCCAAGGGGAGAGGGCAGGGGTGTGTGTCCTCGGGGAGAGGGCAGGGGTGTGCATCCTGGAACCAGAGGAGAGGCAGGGGTGTGTGTGTCCTGGGGAGAGGGCAGGGGCGTGTGTCCTGGGGAGAGGGCATGGGTGTGTTTCTGGAACCTGTGGAGAGGGCAGGTGTGTGTTTCTGGAACCTGGGGAGAGGGCAGGGATGTGTCCTGGGGAGAGGCAGGGGTGTGTGTCCTGGAACTAGGGGAGAGTGCAGGGGTGTGTGTCCTGGAACCTGGGGAGAGGGCAGGGGTGTGTGTCCTGGGGAGAGGGCAGTTATGTGCATCTGGGGGAGAGGGCAGGGGTGTGTGTCCTGGTCCTTGGGAGAGGGCATGTGTGTGCGTCCTGGAACCTGGGGAGAGGGCAGGGGTGTGCGTCCTGGAACCTGTGGAGATGACAGGGGTGTGTGTCCTGGGGCGAGAGCAGATGTGTGTCTGGGGGAGAGGGCAGGGGTGTGTGTCCTGGAAATTGGGAGAGGGCAGGGCTGTGCGTCCTGGAACCAGAGGATAGGGCAGGGGTGTGTGTCCTGGGGAGAGGGCATGGGTGTGTTTCTGGAACCTGTGGAGAGGGCAGGGGTGTGTTTCTGGAACCTGGAGAGAGGGCAGGGATGTGTGTCCTGGGGAGAGGCAGGGGTGAGTGTCCTGGAACCTGGGGAGAGGGCAGGGGTGTGTGTCCTGGGGAGAGGGCAGGGGTGTGCATCTGGGTGCGAGGGCAGTGGTGTGTGTCCTGGTGCAAGGGGAGAGGGCAGCGGTGTGTGTCTTGGGGAGAGGACAGGGGTGTGTGTCCTGGTCCTCGGGGAGAAGGCAGGGGTGTGTATCCTGGTCCTAGGGGAGAGGGCAGGGGTGTGTGTCCTGGTCCAAGGGGAGAGGGCAGGGATGTGTGTCCTGGTCCTGGGGAGAGGGCACGGGTGTGCGCCCTGGAACCTGGGGAGAGGGCAGGGGTGTGTGTCCTGGGGAGAGGGCAGGGGTGTGCGTCTGGGGGAGAGGGCAGAGGTGTGTATCCTGGTCCTTGGGGAGAGGACAGGGGTGTGTGTCCTGGTCCGAGGGGGGAGGGCAGGGGTGTGTATCCTGGCGCGATGGCAGGTGTGTATGTCCTGGGGAGAGGGCAGGGGTGTGTGTCCCGGGGGGAGCGCAGTGCTGTGTGTCATGGGGAGAGCGTAGGCGTGTGTGACCTGGGGTGAGGGCAGGTGTGTGTGCCCTGGAACCTGAGGAGATGGCCGGGTTGTGTGTCCTGGGGAGAGGGCAGCTGTGTTTGTCCAGGAGTCTGGCGAGAGGGCAGGGGTGTGTGTCCTGGGGAGAGGGCAGGGGTGTGTGTCCTGGTCCTGGGGAGAGGGCAGGTGTGTGTGTCCTCGGGAGAGGGCAGTTGTGTGTGTCCTGGGGAGAGGGCAGGAGTGTGTGCCCTGGAACCCGGGGAGAGGGCCGAGTTGTGTGTCCTGGCACTAGGGGAGAGTGCATGGGTGTGTGTCCTGGGGAGAGGGCAGGGGTGTGTTTCCTGGATCCTGGGGAGAGGGCAGGTGTGTGTGTCCCTGAACCCGGGGAGAGGGCAGGTGTGTGTGTGCTGGGGAGAGGGCAGGGGTCTGTGTCCTGGTGCTGGGGAGAGGGCATGGGTGTGTGTCCGAGGCAGAAGGCAGGGGTGTGTGTCCTGGTCCTTGGGAGAGGGCAGGGGTCTGTGTCCTAGTCCTGGGGAGTCGGTAGGGGTGTCTGTCCTTGGGAGAGGGCAGGGGTCTGTGTCCTGATCCCGGGAAGATGGCTGGCGTGTGTTTCCTGGTCCTCGTGGAGTGGGCAGGGTAGGGGGTCCTGGGTACTGGGGAGAGGGCTTGGGTGTGTGTCCTGGTGCTAGGGGAGAGGGCAGGGGTATGCGTCCTGTTCCTTGGGGAGAGGGCAGGGTTGTGTGTCCTGGTTCTCGGGGAGAGAGCAGGGGAGTGTGTCCTGGTCCCAGGGGAGAGGGCATGGGTGTGTGTCCTGGTCCTCGGGGAGAGGGCATGGGTGTGTGTCCTGGTACTGGGCGAGAGGGAAGGGTTGTGTGTCCTGGCGCAAGGGCAAGGGTGTGTGTCCTGGTCCTAGGGGAGAGGGCAGAGATGTGTGTCCTGGTCCTGGGGAGAGGGCAGGGGTGTGCGTCCTTGAACCTGAGGAGAGGGCAGGGGTGAGTGTCCTGGTCCGAAGGCAGAGGGCAGGGGTGTCTGTCCTGGGGAGAGGGCGGAGGTGTGTGTCCTGGTCCTCGGGGAGAGCGCAGGGGTGTGTGTCCTGGTCCTCGGGGAGAGGGCATGGGTGTGTGTCCTGGTACTGGGCGAGAGGGAAGGGGTGTGTGTCCTGGCGCAAGGGCAAGGGTGTGTGTCCTGGTCCTGGGGAGAGGGCAGGGGTATGTGTTCTGGGGCGAGGGCAGGGGTATGCGTACTGTTCCAAGGGGAGAGGGCAGGGGTGTGTGTCCTCGGGGAGAGGGCAGGGGTGTGCATCCTGGAACCAGAGGAGAGGCAGGGGTGTGTGTGTCCTGGGGAGAGGGCAGGGGTGTGTGTCCTGGGGAGAGGGCATGGGTGTGTTTCTGGAACCTGTGGAGAGGGCAGGTGTGTGTTTCTGGAACCTGGAGAGAGGGCAGGGATGTGTCCTGGGGAGAGGCAGGGGTGTGTGTCCTGGAACTAGGGGAGAGTGCAGGGGTGTGTGTCCTGGAACCTGGGGAGAGGGCAGGGGTGTGTGTCCTGGGGAGAGGGCAGTTATGTGCATCTGGGGGAGAGGGCAGGGGTGTGTGTCCTGGTCCTTGGGAGAGGGCATGTGTGTGCGTCCTGGAACCTGGGGAGAGGGCAGGGGTGTGCGTCCTGGAACCTGTGGAGATGACAGGGGTGTGTGTCCTGGGGCGAGAGCAGATGTGTGTCTGGGGGAGAGGGCAGGGGTGTGTGTCCTGGAAATTGGGAGAGGGCTGGGCTGTGCGTCCTGGAACCAGAGGAGAGGGCAGGGGGGTGTGTGTCCTGGGGAGAGGGCAGGGGGGTGTGTGTCCTGGGGAGAGGGCATGGTTGTGTTTCTGGAACCTGTGGAGAGGGCAGGGGTGTGTTTCTGGAACCTGGAGAGAGGGCAGGGATGTGTGTCCTGGGGAGAGGCAGGGGTGAGTGTCCTGGAACCTGGGGAGAGGGCAGGGGTGTGTGTCCTGGGGAGAGGGCAGGGGTGTGCATCTGGGTGCGAGGGCAGTGGTGTGTGTCCTGGTGCAAGGGGAGAGGGCAGCGGTGTGTGTCTTGGGGAGAGGACAGGGGTGTGTGTCCTGGTCCTCGGGGAGAAGGCAGGGGTGTGTCTCCTGGTCCTAGGGGAGAGGGCAGGGGTGTGTGTCCTGGTCCAAGATGAGTGGGCAGGGATGTGTGTCCTGGTCCTGGGGAGAGGGCACGGGTGTGCGCCCTGGAACCTGGGGAGAGGGCAGGGGTGTGTGTCCTGGGGAGAGGGCAGGGGTGTGCGTCTGGGGGAGAGGGCAGAGGTGTGTATCCTGGTCCTTGGGGAGAGGACAGGGGTGTGTGTCCTGGTCCGAGGGGGGAGGGCAGGGGTGTGTATCCTGGCGCGATGGCAGGTGTGTATGTCCTGGGGAGAGGGCAGGGGTGTGTGTCCCGGGGGGAGCGCAGTGCTGTGTGTCATGGGGAGAGCGTAGGCGTGTGTGTCCTGGGGTGAGGGCAGGTGTGTGTGCCCTGGAACCTGGGGAGATGGCCGGGGATGTGTGTCCTGGGGAGAGGGCAGCTGTGTTTGTCCTGGAGTCTGGGGAGAGGGCAGGGGTGTGTGTCCTGGGCAGAGGGCAGGGGTGCGTGTCCTGGTCCTGGGGAGAGGGCAGGTGTGTGTGTCCTCGGGAGAGGGCAGTTGTGTGTGTCCTGGGGAGAGGGCAGGAGTGTGTGCCCTGGAACCCGGGGAGAGGGCCGAGTTGTGTGTCCTGGCACTAGGGGAGAGTGCATGGGTGTGTGTCCTGGGGAGAGGGCAGGGGTGTGTTTCCTGGATCCTGGGGAGAGGGCAGGTGTGTGTGTCCCAGAACCCGGGGAGAGGGCAGGTGTGTGTGTGCTGGGGAGAGGGCAGGGGTCTGTGTCCTGGTGCTGGGGAGAGGGCATGGGTGTGTGTCCGGGGCAGAAGGCAGGGGTGTGTGTCCTGGTCCTTGGGAGAGGGCAGGCGTCTGTGTCCTGGTCCTGGGGAGTGGGTAGGGGTGTCTGTCCTTGGGAGAGGGCAGGGGTCTGTGTCCTGGAACCCGGGGTGAGGTCCGGGGTGTGTCTCATGGCCCAAGGGGTGAGGGCAGGGGTGTGTGTCCTGGTCCTAGTGGAGTGGGCAAGGATGTGTGTCCTGGGGAGAGGGCAGGGGTGTGTGTCCTGGTCCAAGGGGAGAGGGCAGCGGTGTGCGTCCTGGTACGAGGGGAGAGGGCAGGGGTGTGTGACCTGGTCCAAGGGGAGAGGGCAGTGGTCTGTGTCCTGGAACCCGGGGTGAGGGCCGGGGTGTGTCTCATGGCCCTAGGGGTGAGGGCAGGGGTGTGTCTCCTGGTCCTAGTGGAGAGGGCAGCGGTGTGTGTCTTGGGGAGAGGACAGTGGTGTGTGTCCTGTTCCTCGGGGAGAAGGCAGGGGTGTGTATCCTGGTCCTAAGGGAGAGTGCAGGGGTGTGTGTCCTGGTCCAAGGGGAGAGGGCAGGAATGTGTGTCCTGGTCCTGGGGAGAGGGCATGGGTGTGCGTCCTGGAACCTGGGGAGAGGGCAGGGGTGTGCGTCTGGGGGAGAGGGCAGAGGTGTGTATCCTGGACCTTGGGGCGAGGACAGGGGTGTGTGTCCTGGTCCGAGGGGGGAGGTCAGGGGTGTGTATCCTGGCGCGATGGCAGGGGTGTATGTCCTGGGGAGAGGGCAGGGATGTGTGTCCCGGGGGGAGCGCAGGGCTGTGTGTCATGGGGAGAGCGCAGGGGTGTGTGTCCTGGGGTGAGGGCAGGGGTGTGTGCCCTGGAACCTGGGGAGATGGCCGGGTTGTGTGCCCTGGGGAGAGGGCAGGGGTGTTTGTCCTGGTCCTGGGGAGAGGGCAGGTGTGTGTGTCCTGGGGAGAGGGCAGTAGTGTGTGTCCTGGGGTGAGGGCAGGGGTGTGTGCCCTGGAACCTGGGGAGATGGCCGGGTTGTGTGTCCTGGGGAGAGGGCAGCTGTGTTTGTCCAGGAATCTGGGGAGAGGGCAGGGGTGTGTGTCCTATTCCTGGGGAGAGGGCAGGGGTGTGTGTCCTAGGGAGAGGGCAGGGGTGTGTGTCCTGGTCCTGGGGAGAGGGCAGGGGTGTGTGTCCTCGGGGAGAGGGCAGGGGTGTGCATCCTGGAACCAGAGGAGAGGCAGGGGTGTGTGTGTCCTGGGGAGAGGGCAGGGGTGTGTGTCCTGGGGAGAGGGCATGGGTGTGTTTCTGGAACCTGTGGAGAGGGCAGGTGTGTGTTTCTGGAACCTGGAGAGAGGGCAGGGATGTGTCCTGGGGAGAGGCAGGGGTGTCTGTCCTGGTCCTTGGGAGAGGGCATGTGTGTGCGTCCTGGAACCTGGGGAGAGGGCAGGGGTGTGTGTCCTGGGGCGAGAGCAGATGTGTGTCTGGGGGAGAGGGCAGGGGTGTGTGTCCTGGAACCTCGGCAGAGGGCAGGGCTGTGCGTCCTGGAACCTGGGGAGAGGGCAGGGGTGTGTGTCCTGGGGAGAAGGCAGGGGTGTGCGTCGGGGGGAGAGGGCAGGGGTGTGTTTCCTGGTCCTGGGGAGAGGGCAGGTTTGTGTGTCCTGGGGAGAGGGCAGGTTTGTGTGTCCTGGGGAGAGGGCAGGGGTGTGTGTCCTGGGGAGAGGGCGGGGGTGTGTGCCCTGGAACCCGGGGATGGGCCGGGGTGCGTGTCCTGGTCCAAGGGGAGAGGGCAGGGGTGTGTATCCTGGTCCTAGCGGAGAGGGCATGTGTGTGTGTCCTGGGGAGAGTGCAAGGGTGTGTGTCCTGGTCCAAGGGGAGATGGCAGGGGTGTGTATCCTGGTCCGAGGGGAGAGGGCAGGGGTGTGTGTCCTGGGGAGAGTGCAAGGGTGTGTGTCCTGGTCCAAGGGGAGAGGGCAGGGGTCTGTGTCCTGGTCCGAAGGGAGAGCGCAGGTGTGTGTGTACTGGTCCTAGGGGTGAGGGCCGGGGTGTGTGTCCTGTTCCTAGGGGAGAGGGCAGGGGAGTGTGTTCTGGGGAGAGGGCAGGGTTGCGATTCCTGGTCCAAGCGGGAGGGCAAGGGTGTGTGTCCTGGTCCTGGGGAGAGGGGAGGGGTGTGTGTCCTGGTCCTAGGGGAGGGAGCAGGGTTTGGGTCCTGGGGAGCGGGCAGGTGTGTGTAACCTGGTCCGAGGGGAGAGGGCAGGGGTGTGTGTCCTGGTCCTAGGGTAGAGGGCAGGGGTGTGTGTCCTGGTTCTTGGTGTGAGGGCAGGGGTGTGTGTCCTGGGGAGAGGGCAGGGGTGTGTGTCCTCGGGAGAGGGCAGTTGTGTGTGTCCTGGAGACAGGGCAGGGGTGTGTGCCCTGGAACCCGGGGAGAGGGCCGAGATGTGTGTCCTGACACTAGGGGAGAGGGCAGGGGTGTGTGTCCTGGTCCTGGGGAGAGGGCAAGGGTGTGTGTCCTCGGGAGAGGGCAGGGGTGTGTTTCCTGGATCCTGGGGAGAGGGCAGGGGTGTGTGTCCCTGAACCCGGGGAGAGGTCAGGTGTGTGTGTGCTGGGGAGAGGGCAGGGGTCTGTGTCCTGGTGCTGGGGAGAGGGCATGGGTGTGTGTCCGGGGCAGAAGGCAGGGGTGTGTGTCCTGGTCCTTGGGAGAGGGCAGGGGTCTGTGTCCTGGTCCTGGGGAGAGGGCAGGGGTGTGTGTCCTTGGGAGAGGGCTGGGGTGTGTGTCCTGGAACCCGGGCAGAGGGCCGGGTTGTGTGTCCTGGCCCGAGGGGAGAGGGCAGGGGTCTGTGTCCTGGAACCCGGGGTGAGGTCCGGGGTGTGTCTCATGGCCCTAGGGGAGAGGGCAGGGGTGTGTGTCCTGGTCCTAGTGGAGTGGGCAGGGATGTGTTTCCTGGGGAGAGGGCAGGGGTGTGTGTCCTCGTCCAAGGGGAGAGGGCAACGGTGTGTGTCCTCGGGAGAGGGCAGGGGTGTATATCCTGGTCCTAGGGGAGAGGGCAGGGGTGTGTGTCCTGGTCCTGGGGAGAGGGCAGGGGTGTGTGTCCTGGTCCTGGGGAGAGGGCAGGGGTGCTCGTCCTAGAACCTGGCAAGAGGGCAGGGGTGTGTGTCCTGGGGAGAGGGCAGGTGTGTGCGTCTGGGGGAGAGGGCAGGTGTGTGTGTCCTGGGGAGAGGGCAGTTGTGTGTGTCCTGGGGCGAGGGCAGGGTTGTGTGTCCTGGTCCTCGGGGAGTGCGCAGGGGTATGTGTCCTGGGGCGAGGGCAGGGGTGTGTGTCCTGTTCCTGGGGCGAGAGCAGTGGTTTGCGTCCTGATCCTCGGGAGAGGGCAGGGATGTGTGTCCTGGTCCAAGGGAAGAGGGCAGTTTTGTGTGTCCTTGTTCTTGGGGGGAGGGCAGGGGTGTGTGTCCTGGGGCAAGGGCGGTGTTGTGTGTCCTTGTTCTTGGGGAGAGGCCATTGGTGTGTGTCTGATCACAGGGGAGAGGGTAGGTCTGTGTGTCCTGCGGAGAGGGCAGGGGTGCGTTTCCTGGGGAGAGGGCCAGGGTGTGTGTCCTGGTCCGAGGGGGGAGGGCAGGGATGTGTGTCCCGGGGGGAGCGCAGGGCTGTGTGTCATGGGGAGAGCGCAGGGGTGTGTGTCCTGGGGTGAGGGCAGGGGTGTGTGCCCTGGAACCTGGGGAGATGGCCGGGTTGTGTGTCCTGGGGAGAGGGCAGCTGTGTTTGTCCTGGAGTCTGGGGAGAGGGCAGGGGTGTGTGTCCTATTCCTGGGGAGAGGGCAGGGGTGTGTGCCCTGGGGAGAGGGCAGGGGTGTTTGTCCTGGTCCTGGGGAGAGGGCAGGTGTGTGTGTCCTGGGGAGAGGGCAGTAGTGTGTGTCCTGGGGTGAGGGCAGGGGTGTGTGCCCTGGAACCTGGGGAGATGGCCGGGTTGTGTGTCCTGGGGAGAGGGCAGCTGTGTTTGTCCAGGAGTCTGGGGAGAGGGCAGGGGTGTGTGTCCTATTCCTGGGGAGAGGGCAGGGGTGTGTGTCCTAGGGAGAGGGCAGGGGTGTGTGTCCTGGTCCTGGGGAGAGGGCAGGTGTGTGTGTCCTGGGGAGAGGGCAGTTGTGTGTGTCCTGGGGAGAGGGCAAGGGTGTGTGCCCAGGAACCCGGGGAGAGGGCCGAGGTGTGTGTCCTGGCACTAGGGGAGAGTGCATGGGTGTGTGTCCTGGGGAGAGGGCAGGGGTGTGTTTCCTGGATCCTGGGGAGAGGGCAGGGGTATGTGTCCCTGAACCCGGGGAGAGGGCAGGTGTGTGTGTCCTGGGGAGAGGGCAGGGGTCTGTGTCCTGGTGCTGGGGAGAGGGCATGGGTGTGTGTCCGGGGCAGAAGGCAGGGGTGTGTGTCCTGGTCCTTGGGAGAGGGCAGGGGTCTGTGTCCTGGTCCTGGGGATAGGGCAGGGGTGTCTGTCCTTGGGAGAGGGCAGGGGTGTGTGTCCTGGTCCGAAGGGAGAGGGCAGGGGTGACTGTCCTGGGGAGAGGGCAGAGGTGTGTGTCCTGGTCCTCGGGGAGAGGGCAGGGGTGTGTGTCCTGGTCCTCGGGGAGAGGGCAGGGGTGTGTGTCCTGGTCCTCGGGGAGAGCGCAGGTGTGTGTGTCCTGGTCTTAGGGTGAGAGGGCAGGGATTTGCGTCCTGGTCCAAGGTGAGAGTGCAGGGATGTGTGTCCTGGTCCAAGGTGAGAGGGTAAGGGTGTGTGTCCTTGAGAGAGGGCAGGGGTGTGTGTCCTGATCCCGGGAAGAGGGCTGGCGTGTGTTTCCTGGTCCTTGGGAAGTGGGCAGGGGTGGGGGTCCTGGGTCCCGGGGAGAGTGCTTGGGTGTGCGTCCTGTTCCTTGGGGAGAGGGCAGGGTTGTGTGTCCTGGTTCTCGGGGAGAGAGCAGGGGAGTGTGTCCTGGTCCTCGGGGAGAGGGCATGGGTGTGTGTCCTGGCGCATGGGCAAGGGTGTGTGTCCTGGTCCTAGGGGAGAGGGCAGGGGTGTGTGTCCTGGTCCAAGGGGAGAGTGCAGGGATGTGTGTCCTGGTCCTGGGGAGAGGGCACTGGTGTGCGTCCTTGAACCTGAGGAGATGGCAGGGTTGAGTGTCCTGGTCCGAAGGCAGAGGGCAGGGGTGTCTGTCCTGGTGAGAGGGCGGAGGTGTGTGTCCTGGTCCACGGGGAGAGCGCAGGGGTGTGTGTCCTGGTCCTCGGGGAGAGGGCATGGGTGTGTGTCCTGGTACTGGGCGAGAGGGAAGGGGTGTGTGTCCTGGCGCAAGGGCAAGGGTGTGTGTCCTGGTCCTGGGGAGAGGGCAGGGGTATGTGTCCTGGGGCGAGGGCAGGGGTATGCGTACTGTTCCAAGGGGAGAGGGCAGGGGTGTGTGTCCTAGGGGAGAGGGCAGGGGTGTGCATCCTGGAACCAGAGGAGAGGCAGAGGTGTGTGTGTCCTGGGGAGAGGGCAGGGGTGTGTGTCCTGGGGAGAGGGCATGGGTGTGTTTCTGGAACCTGTGGAGAGGGCAGGTGTGTGTTTCTGGAACCTGGAGAGAGGGCAGGGATGTGTCCTGGGGAGAGGCAGGGGTGTGTGTCCTGGTCCTTGGGAGAGGGCAGGGGTCTGTGTCCTGGAACCTCGGCAGAGGGCAGGGCTGTGCGTCCTGGAACCTGGGGAGAGGGCAGGGGTGTGTGTCCTGGGGAGAAGGCAGGGGTGTGCGTCGGGGGGAGAGGGCAGGGGTGTGTTTCCTGGTCCTGGGGAGAGGGCAGGTTTGTGTGTCCTGGGGAGAGGGCAGGGGTGTGTGTCCTGGGGAGAGGGCGGGGGTGTGTGCCCTGGAACCCGGGGATGGGCCGGGGTGCGTGTCCTGGTCCAAGGGGAGAGGGCAGGGGTGTGTATCCTGGTCCTAGCGGAGAGGGCATGTGTGTGTGTCCTGGGGAGAGTGCAAGGGTGTGTGTCCTGGTCCAAGGGGAGATGGCAGGGGTGTGTATCCTGGTCCGAGGGGAGAGGGCAGGGGTGTGTGTCCTGGGGAGAGTGCAAGGGTGTGTGTCCTGGTCCAAGGGGAGAGGGCAGGGGTCTGTGTCCTGGTCCGAAGGGAGAGCGCAGGTGTGTGTGTACTGGTCCTAGGGGTGAGGGCCGGTGTGTGTGTCCTGTTCCTAGGGGAGAGGGCAGGGGAGTGTGTTCTGGGGAGAGGGCAGGGTTGCGATTCCTGGTCCAAGGGGGAGGGCAAGGGTGTGTGTCCTGGTCCTGGGGAGAGGGGAGGGGTGTGTGTCCTGGGGAAAGGGCAGGGGTGTGTGTCCTGGTCCTGGGTTGAGGGCAGGGGTGTGTATCCTGGTCCTAGGGGAGGGAGCAGGGTTTGGGTCCTGGGGAGCGGGCAGGTGTGTGTAACCTGGTCCGAGGGGAGAGGGCAGGGGTGTGTGTCCTGGTCCTAGGGTAGAGGGCAGGGGTGTGTGTCCTGGTTCTTGGTGTGAGGGCAGGGGTGTGTGTCCTGGGGAGAGGGCAGGGGTGTGTGTCCTCGGGAGAGGGCAGTTGTGTGTGTCCTGGGGACAGGGCAGGGGTGTGTGCCCTGGAACCCGGGGAGAGGGCCGAGATGTGTGTCCTGACACTAGGGGAGAGTGCAGGGGTGTGTGTCCTGGTCCTGGGGAGAGGGCAAGGGCGTGTGTCCTCGGGAGAGGGCAGGGGTGTGTTTCTTGGATCCTGGGGAGAGGGCAGGGGTGTGTGTCCCTGAACCCGGGGAGAGGTCAGGTGTGTGTGTGCTGGGGAGAGGGCAGGGGTCTGTGTCCTGGTGCTGGGGAGAGGGCATGGGTGTGTGTCCGGGGCAGAAGGCAGGGGTGTGTGTCCTGGTCCTTGGGAGAGGGCAGGGGTCTGTGTCCTGGTCCTGGGGAGAGGGCAGGGGTGTGTGTCCTTGGGAGAGGGCTGGGGTATGTGTCCTGGAACCCGGGCAGAGGGCCGGGTTGTGTGTCCTGGCCCGAGGGGAGAGGGCAGGGGTCTGTGTCCTGGAACCCGGGGTGAGGTCCGGGGTGTGTCTCATGGCCCTAGGGGTGAGGGCAGGGGTGTGTGTCCTGGTCCTAGTGGAGTGGGCAGGGATGTGTTTCCTGGGGAGAGGGCAGGGGTGTGTGTCCTCGTCCAAGGGGAGAGGGCAACGGTGTGTGTCCTCGGGAGAGGGCAGGGGTGTATATCCTGGTCCTAGGGGAGAGGGCAGGGGTGTGTGTCCTGGTCCTGGGTAGAGGGCAGGGGTGCTCGTCCTAGAACCTGGCAAGAGGGCAGGGGTGTGTGTCCTGGGGAGAGGGCAGGTGTGTGCGTCTGGGGGAGAGGGCAGGTGTGTGTGTCCTGGGGAGAGGGCAGTTGTGTGTGTCCTGGGGAGAGGGCAGGTGTGTGCGTCTGGGGGAGAGGGCAGGTGTGTGTGTCCTGGTGAGAGGGCAGTTGTGTGTGTCGTGGGGCGAGGGCAGGGTTGTGTGTCCTGGTCCTCGGGGAGTGCGCAGGGGTATGTGTCCTGGGGCGAGGGCAGGGGTGTGTGTCCTGTTCCTGGGGCGAGAGCAGTGGTTTGCGTCCTGATCCTCGGGAGAGGGCAGGGGTGTGTGTCCTGGGGCACGGGCGGTGTTGTGTGTCCTTGTTCTTGGGGAGAGGCCATTGGTGTGTGTCTGATCACAGGGGAGAGGGTAGGTCTGTGTGTCCTGGGGAGAGGGCAGGGGTGCGTTTCCTGGGGAGAGGGCCAGGGTGTGTGTCCTGGTCCGAGGGGGGAGGGCAGGGGTGTGTGTCCTGGGGTGAGTGCAGGGGTGTGTGTCCTGTGGAGAGTGCAGGGGTGTGTTTCCTGGACCCTGGGGAGAGGGCAGGGGTGTTTGTCGTTGACCCTGGGGAGAGGGCAGGGGTGTGTGTCTTGGGGTGAGGGCAGCGATGTGTTTCCTGGAACCAGGGGAGAGGGCAGGGGCATGTGTCCTGTGGAGAGGGCAGGGGTGTCTGTCCTGGGGAGAAAGTAGGGGTGAGTGTCCTGGTCCTCAGGGACAGGGCAGGGATGTGTGTCCTGGTCCTCGCGGAGAGGGCAGGTGTGTGTGTCCTGGTCCTCGGTGAGAGGGCAAGGGTGTGTGTCCTTGGGAGAGGGCAGGGGAGTGTGTCCTGGGGCGAGGGCAGGGGTGTGTGTCCTGATCCCAGGAAGAGGGCTGGCGTGTGTTTCCTGGTCCTCGGGGAGTGAGCAGGGGTGGGGGTCCTCGGTCCTGGGGAGAGGGCTTGGGTGTGTGTCCTGGTGCTAGGGGAGAGGGCAGGGGTATGCGTCCTGTTCCTTGGGGAGAGGGCAGGGTTGTGTGTCCTGGTTCTCGGGGAGATAGCAGGGGAGTGTGTCCTGGTCCCAGGGGAGAGGGCATGTGTGTGTGTCCTGGTACTGGACGAGAGGGAAGGGGTGTGTGTCCTGGCGCAAGGGCAAGGGTGTGTGTCCTGGTCCTGGGGAGAGGGCAGGGGTATGTGTCCTGGGGCGAGGGCAGGGGTATGCGTACTGTTCCTAGGGGAGAGGGCAGGGTGTGTGTCCTCGGGGAGAGGGCAGGGTTGTGCGTCCTGGAACCAGAGGAGAGGGCAGGGGTGTGAGTCCTGGGGAGAGGGCAGGGGTGTGTGTCCTGGCGAGAGGGCATGGGTGTGTTTCTGGAACCTGTGGAGAGGGCAGGGGAGTGTTTCTGGAACCTGGAGTGAGGGCAGGGATGTGTGTCCTGGGGATAGGCAGGAGTGTGTGTCCTGGTCCTCGGGGAGAGGGCAGGGGTGTGTGTCCTGGTCCTCGGGGAGAGGGCAGGGGTGTGTGTCCTGGTCCTCGGGGAGAGGGCAGGGGTGTGTGTCCTGGTCCAAGGTGAGAGTGCAGGGATGTGTGTCCTGGTCCAAGGTGAGAGGGCAAGGGTGTGTGTCCTTGGGAGAGGGCAGGGGAGTGTGTCCTGGGGCGAGGGCAGGGGCGTTTGTCCTGATCCCGGGAAGAGGGCTGGCATGTGTTTCCTGGTCCTCGGGGAGTGAGCAGGGGTGGGGGTCCTGGGTCCTGGGGAGAGGGCTTGGGTGTGTGTCCTGGTTCTCGGGGAGATAGCAGGGGAGTGTGTCCTGATCCCAGGGGAGAGGGCATGTGTGTGTGTCCTGGTACTGGGCGAGAGGGAAGGGGTGTGTGTCCTGGCGCAAGGGCAAGGGTGTGTGTCCTGGTCCTGGGGAGAGGGCAGGGGTATGTGTCCTGGGGCGAGGGCAGGGGTATGCGTACTGTTCCAAAGGGGAGAGGGCAGGGGTGTGTGTCCTCGGGGAGAGGGCAGGGTTGTGCGTCCTGGAACCAGAGGAGAGGGCAGGGGTGTGTGTCCTGGGGAGAGGGCAGGGGTGTGTGTCCTGGGGAGAGGGCATGGGTGTGTTTCTGGAACCTGTGGAGAGGGCAGTTTGTGTTTCTGGAACCTGGAGTGAGGGCAGGGATGTGTGTCCTGGGGATAGGCAGGGGTGTGTGTCCTGGAACTAGGGGGGAGTGCAGGGGTGTGTGTCCTGGAACCTGGGGAGAGGGCAGGGGTGTGTGTCCTGGGGAGAGGGCAGTTGTGTGCATCTGGAGGAGAGGGCAGGGGTGTGTGTCCTGTGGAGAAGGCAGGGGTGTGCGTCTGGGGGAGAGGGCAGGGGTGTGTGTCGTGGTCCTGGAGGGAGGGCAGGTTTGTGCGTCCTGGGGAGAGGGCAGGTGAGTGTGTCCTGGGGAGAGGGCAGGGGTGTGTGTCCTGGGGAGAGGGCAGGGTTGTGTCCCCTGGAAACCGGGGAGAGGGCCGAGTTGTGTGTCCTGGGGAGAGGGCAGGGGTGTGTATCCTGGTCCCACGGGAGAGGGCAGGGGTGTGTGTCCTGGGGAGAGTGCAAGCGTGTGTGTCCTGGTCCAAGGGGAGAGGGCAGGGGTGTGTGTCCTGGGGAGAGGGCAGTTGTGTGCATCTGGAGGAGAGGGCAGGGGTGTGTGTCCTGTGGAGAAGGCAGGGGTGTGCGTCTGGGGGAGAGGGCAGGGGTGTGTGTCGTGGTCCTGGAGGGAGGGCAGGTTTGTGCGTCCTGGGGAGAGGGCAGGTGAGTGTGTCCTGGGGAGAGGGCAGGGGTGTGTGTCCTGGGGAGAGGGCAGGGTTGTGTCCCCTGGAAACCGGGGAGAGGGCCGAGTTGTGTGTCCTGGGGAGAGGGCAGGGGTGTGTATCCTGGTCCCACGGGAGAGGGCAGGGGTGTGTGTCCTGGGGAGAGTGCAAGCGTGTGTGTCCTGGTCCAAGGGGAGAGGGCAGGGGTCTGCGTCCTGGTCCGAGGGGAGAGCGCTGGTGTGTGTGACCTGGTCCGAGGGGAAAGCGCAAGGGGCTGTGTCCTGGTCCGAGGGGAGAGCGCAGGTGTGTGTGTACTTGTCCGAGGGGAGAGGGCAGGGGAGTGTGTCCTGGGGAGAGGGCAGGGCTGTTTGTCCTGGAGTCTGGGGAGAGTGCAGGGGTGTGTGTCCTGGGGAGAGGGCAGGGGTGTGTGTCCTGGTCCTCGGGAAGAGGGCAGGGCTGTGTGTCCTGGTCCTCGGGGACAGGGCAGTGCTGTCTGTCCTGTTCCAAGGTGAGAGGGCAGGGATGTGTGTCCTGGTCAAAGGTGAGAGGCAAGGGTGTGTGTCCTTGGGAGAGGGCAGAGGAGTGTGTCCTGGGGCGAGGGCAGGGGTGTGTGTCCTGATCCTGGGGCGAGGGCAAGGGTGTGTGTCCTTGGGAGAAGGCAGGTGTTTGTCTCCTGGGTCCCGGGGAGAGGGCTGGAGTGTGCTTCCTGGTCCTCGGGGAGTGGGCAGGGGTGTGTGTCCCGCGGGAGGGCAGGGCCGTGTGGCCTGGGGAGAGCGCAGGGGTGTGTGTCTTGGGGTGAGGCACCGGTGTGTTTCCTGGAACCTGGGGAGAGGGCAGGGGCATGTGTCCTGGGGAGAGGGCAGGGGTGTTTGTCCTGGAGTCTGGGGAGAGGGCAGGGGTGTGTGTCCTGGTCCTAGGGGAGAGGGCAGGGGAGTGTGTCCTGGGGAGAGGGCAGGGGCATGTGTCCTGGGGAGAGGGCAGGGCTGTTTGTCCTGGAGTCTGGGGAGAGTGCAGGGGTGTGTGTCCTGGGGAGAGGGCAGGGGTGTGTGTCCTGGTCCTCGGGAAGAGGGCAGGGCTGTGTGTCATGGTCCTCGGGGACAGGGCAGGGCTGTGTGTCCTGTTCCAAGGTGAGAGGGCAGGGATGTGTGTCCTGGTCCAAGGTGAGAGGCAAGGGTGTGTGTCCTGGGGAGAGGGCAGGGGTGTGTGTCCTGGTCCTAGGGGAGAGGGCAGGGCTGTGTGTCCTGGGGAGAGGGCAGGTGTGTGTGTCCTGTTCCAAGGGGAGAGTGCACGGGTGTGTGTCCTGGGGAGAGGGGAGAGGGCAGGGGCGTGTGTCCTGGGGAGAGGGCAGGAGTCTGTGTCCTGGTCCATGGGGAGAGGGCAGGGGTCTGTGTCCTGGTCCATGGGGAGAGGGCAGGGGTGTGTGTCCTGGTCCTTGGGGAGAGCGCAGGTGTGTGTGTCCTGGTCCTCGGGGAGAGGGCCGGGGTGTGTCTCCTGGTCCTAGGCTGAGGGAAGTGGAGTGTGTCCTGGGGAGAGGGCAGGGGTGTGTTTCCTGGTCCAAGGGGGAGGGCAGGGATGTGTGTCCTGGTCCTGGGGAGAGGGCAATGTTGTGTGTCCTGGTCCTTGAGGAGAGGGCAGGGCTGTGGGTCCTGGGTCCTGGGGAGAGGGCTTGGGTGTGTATCCTGTTCCTAAGGGAGAGGGCACGGGTGTGTGTCCTGGTCCTGGGGCGAGAGCAGTGGTGTGTGTCCTGGTACTCGGGGAGAGGGCAGGGGTGTGTGTCCTGGGGAGAGGGCAGGGGTGTGTGTCCTGGGGCGAGGGCAGGGGTATGCGTCCTGGGGCAGTGGCATGGGTGTGTGTACTGGTCCTTGGGGAGAGGGCAGGTTTGTGTGTCTTGGTACGCGGGGAGAGGGAAGGGGTGTGTGTCCTGTTCCTAGGGGAGAGGGCAGGGGTTTGTGTCCTGGTCCTTGGGGAGAGGGCAGGAGTGTGTGTCCTGGGGCGAGGGCAGGGGTGTGTTTCCTGGGGAGAGGGCAGGGGTGTGTGTCCTGGTCCTGGGGAGAGGGCAGCTGTGTGTGACCTTGGGAGAGGGCAGGTGTGTTTCCTGGTCCTGGGGAGAGGGCAGGGGTGTGTGTCCTTGGGAGAGGGCATGAGTGTGTGTCCTGGGGAGAGGGCAGGGGTGTGTGTCCTGGTCCTGGGGCGAGAGCAGTGGTGTGTGTCATGGAACCCGGGGTGAGGGCAGGGGTGTGTGTCCTGGAACCCGTGGAGAGGGCTGGGGTTTGTGTCCTGGCCCTCGCGGAGATGGCAGGATTGTGATCCTGGTCCTGGGGAGAGGGCAGGGGTGTGTGTCCTTGGGAGAGGGCATGAGTGTGTGCCCTGGGGAGAGGGCAGGGGTGTGTCTCCTGGGCAGTGGGCCAGGGTGTGTGTCCTGGTCCTTGGGGCGAGTGCAGGGGTGTGTGTCCTGGTCCGAGGGGGGAGGGCAGGGGTGTGTGTCCTGGGGCGAGTGCAGGGGTGTGTGTCCTGTGGAGAGCGCAGGGGTGTGTTTCCTGGACCCTGGGGAGAGGGCAGGGGTGTTTGTCGTGGACCCTGGGGAGAGGGCAGGTGTGTGTGTCTTGGGGTGAGGGCAGCAATGTGTTTCCTGGAACCTGTGGAGAGGGCAGGGGTGTTTGTCGTGGACCCTGGGAAGAGGGCAGGGGTGTCTGTCCTGGGGAGAGGGCAGGGGTGTGTGTCCTGGTCCGAAGGGAGAGGGCAGGGGTGTCTGTCCTGGGGAGAGGGCAGAGGTGTGTGTCCTGGTCCTAGGGTGAGAGGTCAGGGGTGTGTGTCCTGGTCCTAGGGTGAGAGGGCAGGTGTGTGTGTCCTGGTCCTAGGGTGAGAGGGCAGGGGTGTGTGTCCTGGTCCTCGGGGAGAGGGCAGGGGTGAGTGTCCTGGTCCTCGGGGAGAGGGCAGGGGTGTGTGTCCTGGTCCTCGGGGAGAGTGCAGGGGTGTGTGTCCTGGTCCTAGGTTGAGAGGGCAGGGATGTGTGTCCTGGTCCTCGGGGAGAGGGCAGGGGTGTGTGTCCTGGTCCTCGGGGAGAGGGCAGGGGTGTGTGTCCTGGTCCTCGGGGAGAGTGCAGGGGTGTGTGTCCTGGTCCTAGGGTGAGAGGGCAGGGATTTGCGTCCTGGTCCAAGGTGAGAGTGCAGGGATGTGTGTCCTGGTCCAAGGTGAGAGGGCAAGGGTGTGTGTCCTGGGGAGAGGGCAGGGGTGTGTGTCATGGAACCCGGGGTGAGGGCAGGGGTGTGTGTCCTGGAACCCGTGGAGAGGGCCGGGGTTTGTGTCCTGGCCCTCGGGGAGATGGCAGGATTGTGTGTCCTGGTCCAAGGGGAGAGGGCAGGGGTGTGTATCCTGGTCCGAGGGGAGAGCGCAGGGGTCTGTGTCCTGGTCCGAGGGGAGTGCGCAGGTGTGTGTGTCCTGGTCCTTGGGGAGAGGGCTGGAGTGTGTGTCCTGGTCCTTGGGGAGAGGGCAGGGGTGTGTGTCCTGGAACCCATGGAAAAGGGCAGGGGTCTGTGTCCTGGTCCGGGGGAGAGGGCAAGGGTGTGTGTCCTTGTGAGAGGGCAGGGGTGCGTCCTGGGGTGAGGTCAGGGGTGCGTGTCCTGGTCCAAGGGGGAGGGCAGGGATGTGTGTCCTGGTCCAAGGTGAGAGGGCAGGGGAGTGTGTCATGGGGTGAGGGCAGGGGTGTGTGTCCTGGTCCTGGGGAGAGGGCAAGGGTGTGTGTCCTTGGGAGAGGGCAGGTGTGTGTGTCCTGGGGAGAGGACAGGGGTGTGTGTCCTGGGGAGAGGGCAGGGGTGTGTGTCCTGGGGAGAGGGCATGGGTGTGTTTCTGGAACCTGTGGAGAGGGCAGGGGAGTGTTTCTGGAACCTGGAGTGAGGGCAGGGATGTGTGTCCTGGGGTTAGGCAGGTGTGTGTGTCCTGGAACTATGGAAGAGTGCAGGGGTGTGTGTCCTGGAACCTGGGGAGAGGGCAGGGGTGTGTGTCCTGGGGAGAGGGCAGTTGTGTGCATCTGGAGGAGAGGGCAGTGGTGTGTGTCCTGATCCTTGGGAGAGGGCATGGGTGTGCGTCCTGGAACCTTGGGAGAGGGCAGGAGTGTGCGTCCTGGAACCTGGGGAGTGGGCTGGTGTGTGTGTCCTGGGGAGAAGGCAGGGGTGTGCATCTGGGGGAGAGGGCAGGGGTGTGTGTCCTGGAACCTGGGGAGAGGGCCGGGGTGTGCGTCCTGGAACCTGGGGAGAGGGCAGGGGTGTTTGTCGTGGACCCTGGGGAGAGGGCAGGTGTGTGTGTCTTGGGGTGAGGGCAGCGATGTGTTTCCTGGAACCTGTGGAGAGGGCAGGGGTGTTTGTCGTGGACCCTGGGAAGAGGGCAGGGGTGTCTGTCCTGGGGAGAGGGCAGGGGTCTGTGTCCTGGTCCGAAGGGAGAGGGCAGGGGTGTCTGTCCTGGGGAGAGGGCAGAGGTGTGTGTCCTGGTCCTAGGGTGAGAGGGCAGGGGTGTGTGTCCTGGTCCGAGGGTGAGAGGGCAGGGGTGTGTGTTCTGGTCCCAAGGTGAGAGGGCAGGGGTGTGTGTCCTGGTCCTCGGGGAGAGGGCAGGGGTGTGTGTCCTGGTCCTCGGGGAGAGGGCAGGGGTGTGTGTCCTGGTCCTTGGGGAGAGTGCAGGGGTGTGTGTCCTGGGGCGAGGGCAGGGGTGTGTGTCCTGGTCCGAAGGGAGAGGGCAGGGGTGTCCGTCCTGGGGAGAGGGCAGAGGTGTGTGTCCTGTTCCTCGGGGAGAGGGCAGGGGTGTGTGTCCTGGTCCTCGGGGAGAGTGCAGGGGTGTGTGTCCTGGTCCTAGGGTGAGAGGGCAGGGATTTGCATCCTGGTCCAAGGTGAGAGTGCAGGAATGTGTGTCCTGGTCCAAGGTGAGAGGGCAAGGGTGTGTGTCCTTGGGAGAGGGCAGGGGAGTGTGTCCTGGGGCGAGGGCAGGGGTGTGTGTCCTGATCCCGGGAAGAGGGCTGGCGTGTGTTTCCTGGTCCTCGGGGAGTGAGCAGGGGTGGGGGTCCTGGGTCCTGGGGAGAGGGCAGGGGTATGCGTCCTGTTCCTTGGGGAGAGGGCAGGGTTGTGTCTCCTGGTTCTCGGGGAGATAGCAGGGGAGTGTGTACTGGTCCCAGGGGAGAGGGCATGTGTGTGTGTCCTGGTACTGGGCGAGAGGGCAGGGGTGTGTGTCCTGGCGCAAGGGCAAGGGTGTGTGTCCTGGTCCTGGGGAGAGGGCATTGGTATGTGTCCTGGGGCGAGGGCAGGGGTATGCGTACTGTTCCTAGGGGAGAGGGCAGGGGTGTGTGTCCTCGGGGAGAGTGCAGGGTTGTGCGTCCTGGAACCTGGGGAGAGGGCAGGGGTGTTTGTCGTGGACCCTGGGGAGAGGGCAGGTGTGTGTGTCTTGGGGTGAGGGCAGCGATGTGTTTCCTGGAACCTGTGGAGAGGGCAGGGGTGTTTGTCGTGGACCCTGGGAAGAGGGCAGGGGTGTCTGTCCTGGGGAGAGGGCAGGGGTGTGTGTCCTGGTCCGAAGGGAGAGGGCAGGGGTGTCTGTCCTGGGGAGAGGGCAGAGGTGTGTGTCCTGGTCCTAGGGTGACAGGGCAGGGGTGTGTGTCCTGGTCCGAGGGTGAGAGGGCAGGGGTGTGTGTCCTGGTCCCAAGGTGAGAGGGCAGGGGTGTGTGTCCTGGTCCTCGGGGAGAGGGCAGGGGTGTGTGTCCTGGTCCTCGGGGAGAGGGCAGGGGTGTGTGTCCTGGTCCTCGGGGAGAGTGCAGGGGTGTGTGTCCTGGTCCTAGGGTGAGAGGGCAGGGATCTGCGTCCTGGTCCAAGGTGAGAGTGCAGGGATGTGTGTCCTGGTCCAAGGTGAGAGGGCAAGGGTGTGTGTCCTTGGGAGAGGGCAGGGGTGTGTGTCCTGGGGCGAGGGCAGGGGTGTGTGTCCTGGTCCGAAGGGAGAGGGCAGGGGTGTGTGTCCTGGTCCTCGGGGAGAGTGCAGGGGTGTGTGTCCTGGTCCTAGGGTGAGAGGGCAGGGATTTGCATCCTGGTCCAAGGTGAGAGTGCAGGGATGTGTGTCCTGGTCCAAGGTGAGAGGGCAATGGTGTGTGTCCTTGGGAGAAGGCAGGGGAGTGTGTCCTGGGGCGAGGGCAGGGGTGTGTGTCCTGATCCCGGGAAGAGGGCTGGCGTGTGTTTCCTGGTCCTCGGGGAGTGAGCAGGGGTGGGGGTCCTGGGTCCTGGGGAGAGGGCAGGGGTATGCGTCCTGTTCCTTGGGGAGAGGGCAGGGTTGTGTCTCCTGGTTCTCGGGGAGATAGCAGGGGAGTGTGTACTGGTCCCAGGGGAGAGGGCATGTGTGTGTGTCCTGGTACTGGGCGAGAGGGCAGGTGTGTGTGTCCTGGCGCAAGGGCAAGGGTGTGTGTCCTGGTCCTGGGGAGAGGGCAGGGGTATGTGTCCTGGGGCGAGGGCAGGGGTATGCGTACTGTTCCTAGGGGAGAGGGCAGGGGTGTGTGTCCTCGGGGAGAGGGCAGGGCTGTGCGTCCTGGAACCAGAGGAGAGGGCAGGGGTGTGTGTCCTGGGGAGAGGGCAGGGGTGTGTGTACTGGGGAGAGGGCATGGGTGTGTTTCTGGAACCTGTGGAGAGGGCAGGGGAGTGTTTCTGGAACCTGGAGTGAGGGCAGGGATGTGTGTCCTGGGGATAGGCAGGGGTGTGTGTCCTGGAACTATGGGAGAGTGCAGGGGTGTGTGTCCTGGACCCTGGGGAGAGGGCAGGGGTGTGTGTCCTGGGGAGAGGGTAGTTGTGTGCATCTGGAGGAGAGGGCAGGGTGTGTGTTCTGATCCTTGGGAGAGGGCATGGGTGTGCGTCCTGGAACCTTGGGAGAGGGCAGGGGTGTGCGTCCTGGAACCTGGGGAGTGGGCTGGGGTGTGTGTCCTGGGGAGAAGGCAGGGGTGTGCGTCTGGGGGAGAGGGCAGGGGTGTGTGTCCTGGAACCTGGGGAGAGGGCCGGGGTGTGCGTCCTGGAACCTTGGGAGAGGGCAGCAGAGTGTGTCCTGTGGAGAAGGCAGGGGTGTGCGTCTGGGGGAGAGGGCAGGGGTGTGTGTCGTGGTCCTGGAGGGAGGGCAGGGTTGTGTGTCCTGGGGAGAGGGCAGGGTTGTGTCCCCTGGAAACCAGGGAGAGGGCCGAGTTGTGTGTCCTGGGGAGAGGGCAGGGGTGTGTATCCTGGTCCCACGGGAGAGGGCAGGGGTGTGTGTCCTGGGGAGAGTGCAAGGGTGTGTGTACTGGTCCTAGGGGAGAGGGCCGGGGTGTGTGTCCTGGTCCTAGGGGAGAGGGCAGGGGAGTGTGTCCTGGGGAGAGGGCAGGGGCATGTGTCCTGGGGAGAGGGCAGGGCTGTTTGTCCTGGAGTTTGGGGAGAGTGCAGGGGTGTGTGTCCTTGGGAGAGGGCAGGTGTGTGTGTCCTGGTCCTCGGGAAGAGGGCAGGGCTGTGTGTCCTGGTCCTCGGGGACAGGGCAGGGCTGTGTGTCCTGTTCCAAGGTGAGAGGGCAGGGAAGTGTGTCCTGGTCCAAGGTGAGAAGCAAGGGTGTGTGTCCTTGGGAGAGGGCAGAGGAGTGTGTCCTGGGGCGAGGGCAGGGGTGTGTGTCCTGATCCTGGGGCGAGGGCAAGGGTGTGTGTCCTTGGGAGAAGGCAGGTGTTTGTCTCCTGGGTCCCGGGGAGAGGGCTGGCGTGTGCTTCCTGGTCCTCGGGGAGTGGGCAGGGGTGTGTGTCCCGGGGGAGGGCAGGGCCGTGTGGCCTGGGGAGAGGGCAGGGGTGTTTGTCCTGGAGTCTGGGGAGAGGGCAGGGGTGTGTGTCCTGGGGAGAGGGCAGGGATGTGTGTCCTGGACCTCGGGAAGAGGGCAGGGTTGTGTGTCCTGCTCCAAGGTGAGAGGGCAGGGATGTGTGTCCTGGTCCAAGGTGAGAGGGCAAGGGTGTGTGTCCTTGGGAGAGGGCAGGAGTTTGTGTCCTGGGGAGAGGGCAGGGGTGTTTGTCCTGGAGTCTGGGGAGAGGGCAGGGGTGTGTGTCCTGGGGAGAGGGCAGGGATATGTGTCCTGGACCTCGGGAAGAGGGCAGGGTTGTGTGTCCTGCTCCAAGGTGAGAGGGCAGGGATGTGTGTCCTGGTCCAAGGTGAGAGGGCAAGGGTGTGTGTCCTTGGGAGAGGGCAGGGGTTTGTGTCCCGGGGAGAGGGCAGGGGTGTGTGTCCTGGTCCTAGGGGAGAGGGCAGGGCTGTGTGTCCTGGGGAGAGGGCAGGGGTGTGTGTCCTGTTCCAAGGGGAGAGTGCACGGGTGTGTGTCCTGGGGAGAGGGGAGAGGGCAGGGGTGTGTGTCCTGGGGAGAGGGCAGGAGTCTGTGTCCTGGTCCATGGGGAGAGGGCAGGGGTCTGTGTCCTGGTCCAAGGGGAGAGGGCAGGGGTCTGTGTCCTGGTCCATGGGGAGAGGGCCGGCGTGTGTGTCCTTGTACTAGGGGAGAGGGCAGGGGTCTGTGTCCTGGTCCGATGGGAGAGGGCCGGGGTGTGTCTCCTGGTCCAAGGGGGAGGGCAGGGATGTGTGTCCTGGTCCTGGGGAGAGGGCAATGTTGTGTGTCCTGGTCCTTGAGGAGAGGGCAGGGCTGCAGGTCCTGGGTCCTGGGGAGAGGGCTTGGGTGTGTATCCTGGTCCTAAGGGAGAGGGCACGGGTGTGTGTCCTGGTCCTGGGGCGAGAGCAGTGGTGTGTGTCCTGGTACTAGGGGAGAGGGCAGGGCTGTGTGTCCTGGGGAGAGGGCAGGGGTGTGTGTCCTGGGGCGAGGGCAGGGGTATGCGTCCTGGGGCAGTGGCATGGGTGTGTATACTGGTCCTTGGGGAGAGGGCAGGTTTGTGTGTCTTGGTACGCGGGGAGAGGGAAGGGGTGTGTGTCCTGTTCCTAGGGGAGAGGGCAGGGGTTTGTGTCCTGGTCCTTGGGGAGAGGGCAGGAGTGTGTGTCCTGGGGCGAGGGCAGGGGTGTGTTTCCTGGGGAGAGGGCAGGGGTGTGTGTCCTGGTCCTGGGGAGAGGGCAGCGGTGTGTGTCCTTGGGAGATGGCAAGTGTGTGTGTCCTGGTCCTGGGGAGAGGGCAGGGGTGTGTGTCCTTGGGAGAGGGCATGAGTGTGTGTCCTGGGGAGAGGGCAGGTGTGTGTGTCCTGGGGTGAGGGCAGGGGTGTGCGTCCGGGTCCTGGGGAGAGGGCAGGGGTGTGTGTCCTGGGGAGAGGGGAGAGGGCAGGGGTGTGTGTCCTGGTTCTTGGGGAGAGGGCAGGGGTGTCTGTTCTGGTCCTTGGGGAGAGGGCAGAGTTGTGTGTCCAGGTACTTGGGGGGAGGCCAGGGCTGTGTGTCCTGGGGAGACGGCAGGGGTGTGTGTCCTGGTGAAAGGGCAGTGTTGTGTGTCCTGGGGAGAGGGCAGGAGTGTGTTTCCTGGAACCTAGGGAGAGGGCAGGGGTGTGTGTCCTGGTCCTGGGGAGAGGGCAGGTTTGTGTGTCCTGGGGAGAGGGCAGGGGTGTGTGTCCTGGAACCCGGAGAGAGGGCCGGGATGTGTTTCCTGGTCCTAATGGAGAGGGCAGGGGTGTGTGTCCTGGTGCTTGGGGCGAGGGCAGGAGTGTGTGTCCTGGGGAGAGCGCAGGGTTGTGTGTCCTGGGGTGAGGGCAGGGGTGTGTTTCCTGGAACCTGAGGAGAGGGCAGGGGCGTGTTCCTGGGGAGAGGGCAAGGGTGTGTGTCCTGGACCTGGGGACAGGGCAGGGGTGTGTGTCTTGGGCCTGGGGACAGGGCAGGGGTGTGTGTCCTGGTCCTCGGGGAAGGTCAGGGGTTTATGTCCCGGCGAGAGGACAGGGGTGTGTGTCCTGGTCCTGGGGACAGGGCAGGGGTGTGTGTCCTGGGAAGAGGGCCCGGGTGTGTCTCCTGGTCCAAGGTGGGAGGGCAGG
This sequence comes from Heterodontus francisci, assembly GCF_036365525.1. Lineage (NCBI taxonomy): Eukaryota > Metazoa > Chordata > Chondrichthyes > Heterodontiformes > Heterodontidae > Heterodontus > Heterodontus francisci. The sequence goes on along the minus strand of NC_090380.1, from coordinate 8,314,837 downwards.
GGTGTGTGTCCTGGGGTGAGGGCACGGGTGTGCGTCCTGGTCCTAGGGGGGAGGGCAGGGGTGCGTGTCCTGGGCAGAGAGCAGGGCTGTGAGTCCTGGAGCGAGGGCAGGGCTGTGAGTCCTGGGGCGAGGGCAGGGCTGTGGGTCCTGGAGCGAGGGCAGGGGTGTGTGTCCTGGGGAGAGGGCAGGGCTGTGTGTCCTGGGGAGAGGGCAGGGTTGTGTGTCCCGGGGGGAGGGCAGGGCTGTGAGTCCTGGAGCGAGGGCAGGGGTGTGTGTCCTGGGGAGAGGGCAGGGCTGTGTGTCCTGGGGAGATGGCAGGGTTGTGTGTCCTGGGGAGAGGGCAGGGCTGTGTGTCCTGGGGCGAGGGCAGGGCTGTTTGTCCCAGGGGGAGGTCAGGGCTGTGTGTCCCGGGGGGAGGGCAGGGCTGTGTGTCCTGGGGAGAGGGCAGGGGTTTGTGTCCTGGAACCTGGGGAGATGGCAGAGGTGTATGTCCTGGAACCTGGGGAAGGGCAGGGGTGTGTGTCCTGGTCCTGGGGAGAGGGCAGGTGTGTGTGTCCTGGGGTGATGGCAGGGGTGTGTGTCCTGGAACCCGGGGAGAGGGCCAGGGTGTGTGCCCTGGTCCTAGGGGAGAGGGCAGGGGTGTGTGTCCTGGTCCAAGGGGAGAGGGCAGGGGTGTGTGTCCTGGGGAGAGGGTAAGGGTGTGTGTCCTGGTCCAAGGGGAGAGGGCAGGTGTGTGTGTCCTGGGGAGAGGGCAGGGGTCTGTGTCCAGGTCCGAGGGCGAGAGGGCAGGTGTGTGTGTTCTGGTCCTCGGTGAGAGGGCCGGTGTGTGTGTCCTGGACCTCGGGGAGAGGGCCGGGGTGTGTTTCCTGGTCCGAGGGGAGAGGGCTGGTGTGTGTGTCCTGGTCCTCGGGGTGAAGGCAGGGCTGTGTGTCCTGGTCCTAGGGGGGAGGGCAGAGGAGTGTGTCCTGGGGCGTGGGCAGGGGTGTGTGTCCTGATCCTGGGAAGAGGGCTGGTGTGTGTTTCCTGGTCCTCGTAGAGAGGGCAGGGGTGTGGGTCCTGGTTCCTGGCGAGAGGGCTTGGGTGTGTGTCCTGGTACTCGGGGAGAGGGCAGGGGAGTGTGTCCTCATCCTAGGGGAGAGGGCAGGGGTGTGTGTCCTGGTCCTTGGGGAGAGGGTAGGGATGTGTGTCCTGGCCCGAGGGGAGAGGACAGGGCTGTGTGTCCTGGAACCCGGGGAGAGGGCCGGGGTGTGTGTCCTAGCCCTAGGGGAGAGGGCAGGGGTGTGTGTCCTGGTCCATGGGGAGAGGGCAGGGGTGTGTGTCCTGGGGAGAGGGCAGGGGTGTGTGTCCTCGTCCAAGGGGAGAGGGCAGTTGTGCGTATCCTGGTCCTAGGGTAGAGGGCAGGGGTGTCTGTACTGGGGAGAGGGCAGGTCTGTGTGTCCTGGTCCAAGGGGAGAGGGCAGGGGTCTGTGTCCTGGTCCGGGGGGAGAGCGCAGGTGTGTGTGTCCTGGTCTGAGGGGAGAGCGCAGGTGTGTTGTCCTGGTCCTAGGGGAGAGGGCCGGGGTATGTGTCCTTTTTCTAGGGGAGAGGGCAGGGGAGCACGTCCTGGGGAGAGGGCAGGGGTGCGTGTCCTGGTCCAAGGGGAGAGGGCAGTGGTCTGTGTCCTGTTCCGAGGGGAGAGGGCAGGGGTATGTGTCCTTTTTCTGGGGGAGAGGGCAGGTGTGTTGTCCTGGTCCAAGGGGAGAGGGCAGTGGTCTGTGTCCTGTTCCGAGGGGAGAGGGCCGGGGTATGTGTCCTTTTTCTAGGGGAGAGGGCAGGGGAGTATGTCCTGGGGAGAGGGCAGGGGAGCGTGTCCTGGTCCAAGGGGGAGGGCAGGGATGTGTGTCCTGGTCCAAGGTGAGAGAGCAGGGGAGTGTGTCCTGGGGCGAGGGCAGGGTTGTGTGTCCTGGTCCTGGGGAGAGGGCAAGGGTGTGTGTCCTTGGGAGAGGGCAGGTGTGTGTGTCCTGGGAAGAGGGCAGGGGTGTGTGTCCTGGGTCCCGGGGAGAGGGCTGGGGTTTGTTTCCTGGTTCTAGGGGAGAGGGCAGTGGTCTGTGTCCTGTTCCTAGGGGAGAGGGCAGGGGTGTGGGTCCTGGGTCCCGGGGAGAGGGTTTGGGTGTGTCTCGTGGTACTGGGCGAGAGGGCAGTTGTGTGTGTCCTGGGGCGAGGGCAGGGGTGAGTGTCCTGGTCCTGGGGAGAGGGCAAGGGTGTGTGTCCTTGGGAGAGGTCAGGGGTGTGTGTCCTGGGTCCCGGGGAGAGGGCTGGGGTTTGTTTCCTGGTCCTAGGGGAGAGGGCAGTGGTCTGTGTCCTGTTCTGAGGGGAGAGGGCTGGGGTATGTGTCCTTTTTCTAGGGGAGAGGGCAGGTGTGTTGTCCTGGTCCTAGGGGAGAGGGCCGGGGTATGTGTCCTTTTTCTAGGGGAGAGGGCAGGGGAGTATGTCCTGGGGAGAGGGCAGGGGAGCGTGTCCTGGTCCAAGGGGGAGGGCAGGGATGTGTGTCCTGGTCCAAGGTGAGAGAGCAGGGGAGTGTGTCCTGGGGCGAGGGCAGGGGTGTGTGTCCTGGTCCTGGGGAGAGGGCAAGAGTGTGTGTCCTTGGGAGAGGGCAGGTGTGTGTGTCCTGGGAAGAGGGCAGGGGTGTGTGTCCTGGGTCCCGGGGAGAGGGCTGGGGTTTGTTTCCTGGTTCTAGGGGAGAGGGCAGTGGTCTGTGTCCTGTTCCTAGGGGAGAGGGCAGGGGTGTGGGTCCTGGGTCCCGGGGAGAGGGTTTGGGTGTGTCTCGTGGTACTGGGCGAGAGGGCAGTTGTGTGTGTCCTGGCGCGAGGGCAGGGGTATGCGTCCTCTTCCGAGGAGAGAGGGCAGAGGTGTGTGTCCTGGAACCTGGGAGAGCGCAGGGGTGTGTGTCCTCGGGGAGAGGGCAGGGGTGTGTGTCCTGGAACCTGGGGAGAGGGCAGGGGTGTGTGTCTTCGGGGAGAGGGCAGGGGTGTGTGTACTGGAACGTGGGGAGAGGGCAGGGGTGTGTGTCCTAAATAGAGGGCAGGGGTGTGTGTCCTGGAAAGAGGGCAGGGGCGTGTGTCCTGAGGAGAGGGCAGGGGTGTGTTTCCTGGAACTAGGGGAGAGGGCAGGGGTGTTTGTCCGGGAACCTGTGGAGAGGGCAGGGGTGTGTTTCCTGGGGAGAGGGCAGGGTTGTGCGTCTGGGGGAGAGGGCAGGGGTGTGTGTCCTGGTCCTGGGGAGAGGGCAGCGGTGTGCGTCCTGGAACCTGGGGAGAGGGCAGGAGTGTGTGTCCTGGGGAGAAGGCAGGGGTGCGCGTCTGGTGGAGTTGGCAGGGGTGTGTGTCCTGGGTCCCAGGGAGAGGGCTGGGGTGTGTTTCCTGGTCCTTTGGGAGAGGGCAGGCGTCTGTGTCCTCGTCCTAGGAGAGATGGCAGGGGTGTGGGTCCGGGGTCCCAGGGAGCCGGCTGGGGTGTGTTTCATGGTCCTTTGGAAGAGGGCAGGGGTCTGTGTCCTGGTCCTAGGGGAGAGGGCAGGGGTGAGTGTCCTGGTCCTGGGGCGAGAGCAGTAGTGTGCGTACTGGTCCTGGGGAGAGGGCAGGGGTGTGTGTCCTGGTCCAAGGGGAGAGGGCAGGGGTGTGTGTCCTTGTTCGTGGGGAGAGGGCAGGGCTGTGTGTCCTGGTCCTTGTTGGGAGAGTGCAGGGGTGTGTATCCTGGTCCGTGTTTGGAGGGCAGGGCTGTGTGTCCTGGGGAGAGGGCAGGGGTGTGTGTCCTGGGGAGAGGGCAGGGGTGTGTGTCCCGGTCCTGGGGAGAGGGCAAGGGTGCGTGTCCTCGTCCAAGGTGAGAGGGCAGTTGATTGTGTCCTGGGGCGCGGGCAGGGGTTTGTGTCCTGGAACCCGGGGAGAGGGCAGGGGTGTGTGTCCTGGGGAGAGGGCAGGGGTGTGTGTCCTGGTCCTGGGGAGAGGGGAGGGGTGTGTGTCCTGGGGAGAGGGCAGGGATGTGTGTCCTGGTCCTAGGTAGAGGGCAGGGGTGTGTGTCCTTGGGAGAGGGCAGGTATGTGCGTCCTGGGGAGAGGGCAGGGGTGTGTGTCCAGGGGAGAGGGCAGGGGTGTGTGTCCTGGTCCTTGGGGCGAGGGCAGTGGTGTGTGTCCTGGTCCGAGGGGGGAGGGCAGGAGTGTGTATCCAGGCGCGAGGGCAGGTCTGTGTGTCCTGGGGAGAGGGCAGGGGTGTGTGTCCCGGGGGGAGGGCAGGGCTGTGTGTCCTGGGGAGAGAGCAGGGGTGTGTGTCCTGGGGTGAGGGCAGCGGTGTGTTTCCTGGAACCTGGGGAGAGGGCAGTGGCATGTGTCCTGGGTAGAGGGCAGGGGTGTTTGTCCAGGAGACAGGGGAGAGGGCAGGGGTCTGTGCCTTGGTCCTGGGGAGAGGGCAGGGGCATGTGTCCTGGAGCATGCGCGATGCTGAGGAGGTCGTGGATAGCACGTTTAGTGAATTGGTCACACCGCAGATTAGGATTGCTGAGGGAGAAAGGGAATGGGTGACCAAAAGGCAGAGAAAGAGCAGGAAGGCAGCTCAGGAGTCCCCTGCGGTCATCTCCCTCCAAAACAAGTATACCGTTTTGGATACTGTTGAGGGAGATGGCTCACCAGGGGAAGGCAGCAGTAGCCAGGTCCATGGCACCGTGGCTGGCTCTGCTGTTCCGAAGGGCGGGAAAAAGAGTGGAAGGGCTATAGTCGTAGGGGATTCGATTGTAAGGGGAGTAGATAGGCGGTTCTGTGGTCGAAAACGAGGCTCCCGAATGGTATGTTGCCTCCCAGGTGTACGGGTCAGGGACGTCTCAGATCGGCTGCAGAACATTCTAAAGGGGGAGGGTGAACAGCCAGTTGTCATTGTGCACATAGGCACTAATGATATAGGTAAAAAACGGGATGAGGTCCTACATGCAGAGTTTAGGGAGTTAGGAGCCAAGTTAAAAAGTAGGACCTCAAAGGTAGTAATCTCAGGAATACTACCAGTGCCACGTGATAGTCAGAGTAAAAATGAAAGAATAGTCAGGATGAATGCGTGGCTTGAGAGATGGTGCAGGAAGGAGGGGTTCAGATTTTTGGGACATTGGGACCGGTTCTGGGGGAGGTGGGACTATTACAAATTGGACGGTCTACACCTGGGCCGGACTGGAACCAATGTCCTTGGAGGTGCTTTTGCTAACGCTGTTGGGGAGGGTTTAAACTAATGTGGCAGGGGGATGGGAACCAATTGAGGTCAGTTGACAGTAAGGAGGTAGTAACAAAAGCCTGTAAGGAACTAGATAATGAAGTCAGTGTGACTAAGGGGAAGAGCAGGCAAGGAGCAGATGATGAATATAAAGGGACTGGTGGTCTGAGGTGCATTTGTTTTAATGCAAGAAGTGTAGTAGGTAAGGCAGATGAACTTAGGGCTTGGATTAGTACCTGGGAGTATGATGTTATTGCTATTACTGAGACTTGGTTGAGGGAAGGGCATGATTGGCAACTAAATATCCCAGGATATCGATGCTTCAGGCGGGATAGAGAGGGAGGTAAAAGGGGTGGAGGAGTTGCATTACTGGTCAAAGAGGATATCACAGCTGTGCTGAAGGAGGGCACTATGGAGGACTCGAGCAGTGAGGCAATATGGACAGAACTCAGAAATAGGAAGGGTGCGGTAACAATGTTGGGGCTGTACTACAGGCCTCCCAACAGCGAGCGTGAGATAGAGGTACAAATATGTAAACAGATTATGGAAAGATATAGGAGCAACAGGGTGGTGGTGATAGGAGATTTTAATTTTCCCAACATTGACTGGGATTCGCTCAGTGTTAGAGGTCCAGATGGAGCAGAATTTGTAAGGAGCATCCAGGAGGGTTTTCTGGAGCAGTATGTAAATAGTCCAACTCGGGAAGGGGCCATACTGGACCTGGTGTTGGGGAATGAGCCCGGCCAGGTTGTTGAAGTTTCAGTAGGGGACGACTTTGGGAATAGTGATCACAATTCCGTAAGCTTTAAAATACTCACGAGAGTGGTCCAAAAGGGAGAGTGCTAAATTGGGGGAAGGCCAACTACACCAAAATTCGGCAGGAGCTGGGAAATGTAGATTGGGAGCAGCTGTTTGAAGGTAAATCCACATGTGATATGTGGGAGGCTTTTAAAGAGAGGTTGATTAGCGTGCAGGAGAGACATGTTCCTGTGAAAATGAGGGATAGAAATGGCAAGATTAGTGAACCATGGATGACAGGTGAAATTGTGAGACTAGCTAAGAGGAAAAAGGAAGCATACATAAGGTCTAGGCGGCTGATGAAAGACGAAGCTTTGAAAGAATATCGGGAATGTAGGACCAATCTGAAACGAGGAATTAAGAGGGCTAAAAGGGGTCATGAAATATCTTTAGCAAACAGGGTTAAGGAAAATCCCAAAGCCTTTTATTCATATATAAGGAGAAAGAGGGTAACTAGAGAAAGGATTGGCCCACTAAAGGACAAAGGAGGAATGTTATGCTTGGACTCAGAGAAAATGGGTGAGATTCTAAACGAGTACTTTGCATCGGTATTCACCGAGGAGAGGGACATGACGGATGTTGAGGTTAGGAACAGATGTTTGATTACTCTAGGTCAAGTCGGCATAAGGAGGGAGGAAGTGTTGGGTATTCTAAAGGGCATTAAGGTGGACAAGTCCCCAGGTCCGGATGGGATCTATCCCAGGTTACTGAGGGAAGCGAGAGAGGAAATAGCTGGGGCCTTAACAGATATCTTTGCAGCATCCTTAAACACGGGTGAGGTCCCGGAGGACTGGAGAATTGCTAATGTTGTCCCCTTGTTTAAGAAGGGTAGCAGGGATAATCCAGGTAATTATAGACCGGTGAGCCTGACGTCAGTGGTAGGGAAGCTGCTGGAGAAGATACTGAGGGATAGGATCTATTCCCATTTGGAAGAAAATGGGCTCATCAGTGATAGGCAACATGGTTTTGTGCAGGGAAGGTCATGTCTTACCAACTTAATAGAATTCTTTGAGGCAGTGACAAAGTTGATTGATGAGGGAAGGGCTGTCGATGTCATATACATGGACTTCAGTAAGGCGTTTGATAAGGTTCCCCATGGCAGGCTGATGGAGAAAGTGAAGGCGCTTGGGGTCCAAGGTGTACTAGCTAGATGGATAAAGAACTGGCTGGGCAACAGGAGACAGAGAGTAGCAGTAGAAGGGAGTTTCTCAAAATGGAGACGTGTGACCAGTGGTGTTCCACAGGGATCCGTGCTGGGACCACTGTTGTTTGTGATATACATTAATGATTTGGAGGAAAGTATAGGTGGACTGATTAGCAAATTTGCAGACGACACTAAGATTGGTGGAGTAGCAGATAGTGAAGGGGACTGTCAGAGAATACAGCAGAATATAGATAGATTGGAGAGTTGGGCAGAGAAATGGCAGATGGAGTTCAATCAGGGCAAATGCGAGGTGATGCATTTTGGAAGATCCAATTCAAGAGTGAACTATACAGTAAATGGAAAAGTCCTGGGGAAAATTGATGTCCAGAGAGATTTGGGTGTTCAGGTCCACTGTTCCCTGAAGGTGGCAACGCAGGTAAATAGAGTGGTCAAGAAGGCATACGGCATGCTTTCCTTCATCGGACGGGGCATTGAGTACAAGAGTTGGCAGGTCATGTTACAGTTGTATAGGACTTTGGTTCAGCCACATTTGGAATACTGCGTACAGTTCTGGTCGCCACATTATCAAAAGGATGTGGATGCTTTGGAGAGGGTGCATAGGAGGTTCACCAGGATGTTGCCTGGTATGGAGGGCGCAAGCTATGAAGAGAGGTTGAGCAGATTAGGATTATTTTCATTAGAAAGACGGAGGTTGAGGGGGGACCTGATTGAGGTGTACAAAATCATGAGAGGTATAGACAGGGTGGATAGCAAGAGGCTTTTTCCCAGAGTGGGGTTTTCAATTACTAGAGGACACGAGTTCAAAGTGAAAGGGGAAAAGTTTAGGGGGGATATGCGTGGAAAGTTCTTTACGCAGAGGGTGGTGGGCACCTGGAACGCATTGCCAGCGGAGGTGGTAGATGCGGGCACGATGGAGTCTTTTAAGATGTATCTAGACAGATACATGAATGGGCAGGAAGAAAAGAGATACAGAACCTTAGAAAATAGGCGACATGTTTAGAGAGAGGATCTGGATCGGCGCAGGCTTGGAGGGCCGAAGGGCCTGTTCCTGTGCTGTAATTATCTTTGTTCTTTGTTTGTTCTTTGAGAGGGCAGGCGTGTCTGTCCAGGAGTCTGGGGAGAGGGCCGGGTTGTGTGTCCTGGCCCTAGGGGAGAGGGCAGGGGTGTGTGTCCTGGGGAGAGGGCAGGGGTGTGTTTCCTGGATCCTGGGGAGAGGGCAGGGGTGTGTGTCCTGGGGAGAGGGCAGGGCTGTGTTTCCTGGATCCTGGGGAGCGGGCAGGGGTTTGTGCCCCAGAACCCCGGGAGAGGGCAGGTGTTTGTGTCGTGGGGAGAGGGCAGGGATCTGTGTCCTGGTCCTGGGGAGCGGGCAGGGGTGTGTGTCCGGGGAAGAGGGCAGGGGTGTGTGTCCTGGTCCTGGGGAGAGGGCCGGGGTGTGTGTCCTGGCCCGAGGGGAGAGGGCAGGGGTCTGTGTCCTAGAACCCGGGGTGAGGGCCGGGGTGTGTGTCCTGGCCCTAGGGGTGAGGGCAGGGGTGTGTGTCCTGGTCCTGGTGGAGACGGCAGGAGTGTGTGTCCTGGGGAGAGGGCAGGGATGTGTGTCCTGGTCCAAGGGGAGAGGGCAGCGGTGTGTGTCCTGGGGAGAGGGCAGGGGTGTGTGTCCTGGTCCTCGGGGAGAAGGCAGGGGTGTGTATCCTGGTCCTATGGGAGAGGGCAGGGGTGTGTGTCCTGGTCCAAGGGGAGAGGGCAGGGATGTGTGTCCTGGTCGTGGGGAGAGGGCTGGGGTGTGTGTCCTGGGGAGAGGGCAGGGGTGTGCGTCTGGGGGAGAGGGCAGGGGTGTGTGTCCTGGTCCTGGGGAGAGGGCAGGTGTGTGTGTCCTGGGGAGAGGGCAGTTGTGTGTGTGCTGGGGAGAGGGCAGGGTTGTGTGTCCTGGGGAGAGGGCATGGGTGTGTGCCCTGTAACCCGGGGAGAGGGCCGGGGTTGTGTGTCCTGGCCTAGGGGAGAAGGCAGGGGTGTGTATCCTGGTCCTAGGGGACAGGGCAGGGGTGTGTGTCCTGGGGAGAGTGCAAAGGTGTGTGTCCTGGTGCAAGGGGAGAGGGCAGGTGTCTGTGTCCTGGTCCTAGGGGAGAGCGCAGGTGTGTGTGTACTGGTCCTAGGGGAGAGGGCCGGGGTGTGTGTCCTGGTCCTAGGGGGAGGGCAAGGGTGTGTGTCCTTGGGAGAGGGCAGGTGTGTGTGTCCTGGGGTGAGGGCAGGGGTATGTGTCCTGGGTTCCGGGGAGAGGCCTGCGGTGTGTTTCCTGGTCGTTGGGGAGAGGGCAGGGGTGTGGGTCCTGGGACCCAGGGAGAGTGCTTGGGTCTGTGTCCTGGTCCTCGAGGAGAGCGCAGGGGTATGTGTCCTGGGGCGAGGGCAGGGGTGTGTGTCCTGGTCCTGGGGCGAGAGCAGTGGTGTGCGTCCAGGTCCTCGGGAGAGGGCAGGGGTGTGTGTCCTGGTCCTTGGGGGGAGGTCAGGGCTGTGTGTCCTGCGGAGAGGGCAGGGGTGTGTGTCCTGGGGCAAGGGCAGGGTTGTGTGGCCTGGGGAGAGGGCATGGGTGTGTGTCTGATCACAGGGGAGAGGGTAGGGCGGTGTGTCCTGGGGAGAGGGCAGGCGTGTGTGTCCTGGGGAGAGGGCAGGGGTGCGTTTCCTGGAACCTGGGGAGAGGGCAGGGGTTTGTGTCCTTGAACCCAGGGAGAGGGCAGGGGTGTGTGTCCTGGGGAGAGCGCAGGGGTGTGTTTCCTGGACCCTGGTGAGATGGCAGGGGTGTTTGTCGTGGACCCTGGGGAGAGGTCAGTGGTGTGTGCCGTGGTCCTGGGGAGAGGGCAGGGGTGTGTCTCCTGGGGAGAGGGCAGTGCTGTGTGTCCTGGTCCTCGGGAAGAGTACCGGGGTTTGTGTCTTGGGGTTAGGGCAGCGATGTGTTTCCTGGAACCTGGGGAGAGGGCAGGGGCATGTGTCCTGAGGAGAGGACAGGGGTGTTTGTCCTGGACCCTTTGGAGTAGGCAGGGGTGTGTTTCCTGGTCCTGGGGAGAGGGCAGGGGTGTGTGTCCTGGTCCGAAGGGAGAGGTGAGGGGGGGTCTGTCCTGGGGAGAGGGCAGGGGTGTGTGTCCTGGTCCTCGGGGAGTGGGCAGGGGTGTCTGTCCTGGGGAGAGGGCAGGGTTGTGTGTCCTGGTCCTTGGGGCGATGGCATGTGTGTGTGTCCTGGTCCTTGGGAGAGGGCAGGGGTGTGTGTCCTGGAACCTGGGGAGAGGGCAGGGGTGTTCCTCCTGGAACCTGGGGAGAGGGCAGGGGTGTGCGTCCTGGAACCTGGGGAGAGGGCAGGGGTGTGTGTCCTGGGGAGAGGGCAGTTGTGTGTGTCCTGGGGAGGGGGCAGGGGTGTGTGTCCTGGTCCTGGGGAGAGGGCAGGTGTGTGTGTCCTGGGGAGAGGGCAGTTGTGTGTGTCCTGGGGAGGGGGCAGGGGTGTGTGTCCTGGTCCTGGGGAGAGGGGAGGGGTGTGTGCCCCAGAACCCGGGGAGGGGGCAGGTGTATGTGTCCTGGGGAGAGGGCAGGGGTGTGTGTCCTGGGCAGAGGTCAGGGGTCTCTGTCCTGGTCCTGGGGATCGGGCCGGGGTGTGTGTCCTGGTCCTGGGGAGAGGGGAGGGGTTTGTGTCCTGATCCTGGGGAGAGGGGAGGGGTGTGTGTCCTTGGGAGATGGCAGGTGTGTGCGTCCTGGGGAGAGGGCAGGGATGTGTGTTCTGGGGAGAGGGCAGGGGTGTGTGTCCTGGTCCGAGGGGGGAGGGCAGGGGTGTATGTCCTGGGGAGAGGGCAGGGTTGGTGTGTCCCGGGGGGAGGACAGTGCTGTGTGTCCTGGGGAGAGGGCAGGGGTGTTTGTCGTGGACCCTGGGGAGAGGTCAGTGGTGTGTGTCCTGGTCCTGGGGAGAGGGCAGGGGTGTGTGTCCTGGTCCTCGGGAAGAGTACCGGGGTTTGTGTCTTGGGGTGAGGCAGCGATGTGTTTCCTGGAACCTGGGGAGAGGGCAGGGCATGTGTCCTGGGGAGAGGGCAGGGGTGTTTGTCCTGGACCCTTTGGAGTAGGCAGGGGTGTGTTTACTGGTACTGGGGAGAGGGCAGGGGTGTGTGTCCTGGTCCGAAGGTAGAGTTGCGGGGGGGTCTGTCCTGGGGAGAGGGCAGGGGGGTGTGTCCTGGTCCGAAGTGAGAGGGCAGGGGTGTCTGCCCTGGGGAGAGGGCAGGGGTGTGTGTCCTGGTCCGAAGGGAGAGGGCAGGGGTGTCTGTCCTGGGGAGTGGGCAGGGGTGTGTGTCCTGGTCCTCGGGGAGAGGGCAGGGGTGTGTGTCCTGGTCCTTGGGGCGATGGCATGGGTGTGTGTCCTGGTCCTTGGGAAAGGGCAGGGGTGTGTGTCTTGGAACCTGGGGAGAGGGCACGGGTGTGCGTCCTGCAACCTGGGGAGAGGGTAGGGATGTTTGTCCTGGGGAGAGGGCGGTTGTGTGTGTCCTGGGGAGAGGGCAGGGGTCTGCGTCCTGGAACCTGGGGAGAGGGCAGGGATGTTTGTCCTGGGGAGAGGGCGGTTGTGTGTGTCCTGGGGAGAGGGCTGCTGTGTGTTTCCTGGTCGTTGGGGAGAGGGCAGGGGTGTGGGTCCTGGGACACAGGGAGAGGGCTTGGGTCTGTGTCCTGGTCCTAGGGGAGAGGGCAGGGGTGTGCGTCCTGGTCCTCGGGAGAGGGCAGGGTTGTGTGTCCTTGTTCTTGGGGGAGGGCAGAGGTGTGTGTCCTTGGGAGATGGCAGGTGTGTGCGTCCTGGGGAGAGGGCAGGGATGTGTGTCCTGGGGAGAGGGCAGGGGTGTGTGTCCTGGTCCTGGGGAGAGGGCAGGGGTGTGTGTCCTGGTCCTCGGGAAGAGTACCGGGGTTTGTGTCTTGGGGTGAGGGCAGCGATGTGTTTCCTGGAACCTGGGGAGAGGGCAGGGGCATGTGTCCTGGGGAGAGGTCAGGGGTGTTTGTCCTGGACCCTTTGGAGTAGGCAGGGGTGTGTTGACTGGTCCTGGGGAGAGGGCAGGGGTGTGTGTCCTGGTCCTCGGGGAGAGGGCAGGGGTGTCTGTCCTGGGGAGAGGGCAGGGGTGTGTGTCCTGGTCCGAAGGGAGAGGGCAGGGGTGTCTGTCCTGGGGAGAGGGCAGGGGTGTGTGTCCTGGTCCTTGGGGCGATGGCATGGGTGTGTGTCCCGGGGGGAGGGCAGGGCAGTGTGTCCTGGGGAGAGCGCAGGGGTGTGTTTCCTGGAAGCTGGGGAGAGGGCAGGGGCATGTGTCCTGGGGAGAGGGCAGGGATGTGTTTCCTGGAACCTGGGGAGAGGGCAGGGGCATGTGTCCTGGGGAGAGGGCAGGGGTGTTTGTCCTCGACCCTTTGGAGAGGGCAGGGGTGTGTGCCCTGGTCCTGGGGAGAGTGCAGGGGTGTGTGTCCTGGTGCAAGGTGAGAGGGCAAGGGTGTGTGTCCTTGGGAGAGGGCAGGGGTGTGTGTCCTGGTCCTCGGGGAAAGTGCAGGGGTGTGTGTCCTGGTGCAAGGTGAGAGGGAAAGGGTCTGTGTCCTTGGGAGAGGGCAGTGGATTGTCTCCTGTGGCGACCGCAGGGGTGTGTGTGTACTTGGGAGAAGGCAGGTGTGTGTGTCCTGGGTCCTGTGGAGAGGGCTGGCGTGTGTTTCCTGGTCCTCGGGGAGTGGTCAGAGGTGTGGGTCCTGGGTCCTGGGGAGAGGGCTTGGGTGTGTGTCCTGGGGCGAGGGCAGTTGTGTGTGTCCTGGGGAGAGGGCAGGTGTGTGCGTCGGGGGGAGAGGGCAGGGGTGTGTGTCCTGGTCCTGGGGAGAGGGCAGGTGTGTGTGCCCTGGTCCTAGGGGAGAGGGCAGGGGTGTGTGTCCTGGGGAGAGTGCAAAGGGGTGTGTCCTGGTCCAAGGGGAGAGGGCAGGGGTCTGTGTCCTGGTCCGAGGGGAGAGCGCAGGTGTGTGAGTCCTGGTCCGAGGGGAAAGCGCACGGGTCTGTGTCCTGGTCCGAGGGGAGAGCGCCGGTGTGTGTGTACTGGTCCTAGGGGAGAGGGCCGGGGTGTGTGTCCTTGGGAGAGGGCAGGTGTGTGTGTCCTGGGGTGAAAGCAGGGGTATGTGTCCTGGGTCCCGGGGAGAGGTCAGGGGTGTGTTTACTGGTCCTGGGGAGAGGGCAGGGGTGTGTGTCCTGGTCCTCGGGGAGAGGGCAGGGGTGTCTGTCCTCGGGAGAGGGCAGGGGTGTGTGTCCTGGTCCGAAGGGAGTGGGCAGGGGTGTCTGTCCTGGGGAGAGGGCAGGGGTGTGTGTCCTGGTCCTCGGGGAGAGGGCAGGGGTGTGTGTCCTGGTGCAAGGTGAGAGGGCAAGGGTGTGTGTCCTTGGGAGAGGGCAGGGGTGTGTGTCCTGGTCCTCGGGGAAAGTGCAGGGGTGTGTGTCGTGGTCCAAGGGGGAGGGCAAGGGTGTGTGTCCTTGGGAGAGGGCAGGTGTGTGTGTCCTGGGGTGAAAGCAGGGGTATGTGTCCTGGGTCCCGGGGAGAGGGCAGGGGTGTGTTTACTGGTCCTGGGGAGAGGGCAGGGGTGTGTGTCCTGGTCCTCGGGGAGAGGGCAGGGGTGTCTGTCCTCGGGAGAGGGCAGGGGTGTGTGTCCTGGTCCGAAGGGAGTGGGCAGGGGTGTCTGTCCTGGGGAGAGGGCAGAGGTGTGTGTCCTGGTCCTCGGGGAGAGGGCAGGGGTGTGTGTCCTGGTGCAAGGTGAGAGGGCAAGGGTGTGTGTCCTTGGGAGAGGGCAGGGGTGTGTGTCCTGGTCCTCGGGGAAAGTGCAGGGGTGTGTGTCCTGGTGCAAGGTGAGAGGGCAAGGGTCTGTGTCCTTGGGAGAGGGCAGGGGAGTGTCTCCTGGGGCGACGGCAGGGGTGTGAGTGTACTTGGGAGAAGGCAGGTGTGTGTGTCCTGGGTCCCGTGGAGAGGGCTGGCGTGTGTTTCCTGGTCCTCGGGGAGTGGTCAGAGGTGTGGGTCCTGGGTCCTGGGGAGAGGGCTTGGGTGTGTGTCCTGGGGCGAGGGCAGTTGTGTGTGTCCTGGGGAGAGGGCAGGTGTGTGCGTCTGGGGGAGAGGGCAGGGGTGTGTATCCTGGTCCTGGGGAGAGGGCAGGTGTGTGTGCCCTGGTCCTAGGGGAGAGGGCAGGGGTGTGTGTCCTGGGGAGAGTGCAAAGGGGTGTGTCCTGGTCCAAGGGGAGAGGGCAGGGGTCTGTGTCCTGGTCCGAGGGGAGAGCGCAGGTGTGTGAGTCCTGGTCCGAGGGGAAAGCGCACGGGTCTGTGTCCTGGTCCGAGGGGAGAGCGCAGGTGTGTGTGTACTGGTCCTAGGGGAGAGGGCCGGGGTGTGTGTCCTGGGGAGAGGGCAGGGGTGTGTGTCCTGGGGTGAAAGCAGGGGTATGTGTCCTGGGTCCCGGGGAGAGGGCAGGGGTGTGTGTCCTGGTCCAAGGGGGAGGGCAAGGGTGTGTGTCCTTGGGAGAGGGCAGGTGTGTGTGTCCTGGGGTGAAAGCAGGGGTATGTGTCCTGGGTCCCGGGGAGAGGGCAGGGGTGTGTTTACTGGTCCTGGGGAGAGGGCAGGGGTGTGTGTCCTGCTCCTCGGGGAGAGGGCAGGGGTGTCTGTCCTCGGGAGAGGGCAGGGGTGTGTGTCCTGGTCCGAAGGGAGTGGGCAGGGGTGTCTGTCCTGGGGAGAGGGCAGGGGTGTGTGTCCTGGTCCTCGGGGAGAGGGCAGGGGTGTGTGTCCTGGTCCTCGGGGAGAGGGCAGGGGTGTGTGTCCTGGTCCTAGGTTGAGGGCAGGGGTGTGTGTCCTTGGGAGAGAGCAGGGGAGTGTGTCCTGGGGCGAGGGCAGGGGTGTTTGTCCTGATCCTGGGGCGAGGGCAAGCGTGTGTGTCCTTGGGAGAAGGCAGGTGTGTGTGTCCTGGGTCCTGGGGAGAGGGCTGGTGTGTGTTTCCTGGTCCTGGGGAGAGGGCAGGTGTATGTGTCCTGGGGTGAGGGCAGGGGTATGCGTACTTTGACTAGGGGAGAGGGCAGGTGTGTGTATCCAGGAACCTGGGGAGAGGGCAGGTGTGTGCGTCCTCGGGGAGAGGGCAGGGGTGTGCTTCCTGGAACCAGAGGAGAGGGCAGGGGTGTGTGTCCTGGGGAGAGGGCAGGGGTGCGTTTCCTGGAACCTGTGGAGAGGGCAGGGGTGTGCGTCCAGGAACCTGGAGAGAGGGCAGGGGTGCGTGTCCTGGGGAGAGGCAGGGGTGTGTGTCCTGGAACTAGGGGAGAGTGCAGGGGTGTGTGTCCTGGAACCTGGTGAGAGGGCAGGGGTGTGTGTCCTGGGGAGAGGGCAGGCTTGTGCATCTGGGGGAGAGGGCAGGGGTGTGTGTCCTGGTCCTTGGGACAGGGCATGGGTGAGCGTCCTGGAACCTGGGGAGAGGGCAGGGGTGTGCGTCCAGGAACCTGGAGAGAGGGCAGGGGTGCGTGTCCTGGGGAGAGGCAGGGGTGTGTGTCCTGGAACTAGGGGAGAGTGCAGGGGTGTGTGTCCTGGAACCTGGTGAGAGGGCAGGGGTGTGTGTCCTGGGGAGAGGGCAGGCTTGTGCATCTGGGGGAGAGGGCAGGGGTGTGTGTCCTGGTCCTTGGGACAGGGCATGGGTGAGCGTCCTGGAACCTGGGGAGAGGGCAGGGGTGTGCGTCCTGGAACCTGTGGAGATGGCAGGGGTGTTTGTCCTGGGGCGTGAGCAGGGGTGTGCGTCAGGGGGAGAGGGCAGGGGTGTGTGTCCTGGAACCTGGGGAGAGGGCAGGGGTGTGCGTCCTGGAACCTGTGGAGATGGCAGGGGTGTTTGTCCTGGGGCGTGAGCAGGGGTGTGCGTCTGGGGGAGAGGGCAGGGGTGTGTGTCCTGGAACCTGGGGAGAGGGCAGGGGTGTGCGTCCTGGAACCTGGGGAGAGGGCAGGGGTGTGTGTCCTGGGGAGAAGGCAGGGGTGTGCGTCCTGGGGAGAGGGCAGGGGTGTGTGTCCTGGTCCTGGGGAGAGGGCAGGGGTGTGTGTCCTGGGGAGAGGGCAGGTTTTTGTGTCCTGGGGAGAGGGCAGGGGTGTGTGTCCTGGGGAGAGGGCAGGGGTGTGTGCCCCGGAACCCGGGCAGAGGGCCGGGTTGTGTGTCCTGGGGAGAGGGCAGGGGTGTGTGTCCTGGTCCTAGGGGAGAGGGCAGGGGTGTGTATCCTGGTCCTAGGGGAGAGGGCAGGGGTGTGTGTCCTGGGGAGAGTGCAAGGGTGCGTGTCGTGGTCCAAGGGGAGAGGGCAGGGGTGTGTATCCTGGTCCTAGGGGAGAGGGCAGGGGTGTGTGTCCTGGGGAGAGTGCAAGGGTGTGTGTCCTGGTCCAAGGGGAGTGGGCAGGGGTCTGTGTCCTGGTCCGAGGGGAGAGCGCAGGTGTGTGTGTCCTGGTCCGAGGGGAAAGCGCACGGGTCTATGTCCTGGTCCGAGGGGAGAACGCAGGTGTCTGTGTACTGGTCCGAGGGGAGAGGGCCGGGGTGTGTGTCCTGGTGAGAGGGCAGGGTTGTATGTCCTGGTCCAAGGGGGAGGGCAAGGGTGTGTGTCCTTGGGAGAGGGCAGGTGTGTGTGTCCTGGGGTGAGGGCAGGGGTATGTGTCCTGGGTCCCGGGGAGAGGGCAGGGGTGTTTGTCCTGGACCCTTTGGAGTAGGCAGGGGTGTGTTTACTGGTCCTGGGGAGAGGGCAGGTGTGTGTGTCCTGGTCCGAAGGGAGAGGTGCAGGGGGGTGTGTCCTGGTCCAAAGGGAGAGTTGCGGGGGGGGTCTGTCCTGGGGAGAGGGCAGGGGTGTGTGTCATGGTCCAAAGGGAGAGTTGCGGAGGGGTCTGTCCTGGGGAGAGGGCAGGGGTGTGTGTCCTGGTCCTCGGGGAGAGGGCAGGGGTGTGTGTCCTGGTCCTCGGGGAGTGGGCAGGGGTGTGTGTCCTGGTCCTAGGGTGAGGGCAGGGCTGTGTGTCCTGGTCCAAGGTGAGAGGGCAGGGATGTGTTTCCTGGTCCAAGGTGAGAGGGCAAGGGTGTGTGTCCTTGGGAGAGGGCAGGGGAGTGTGTCCTGGGGCGAGGGCAGGGGTGTTTGTCCTGATCCTGGGGCAAGGGCAAGGGTGTGTGTCCTTGGGAGAAGGCAGGTGTGTGTGTCCTGGGTCCTGGGGAGAGGGCTGGTGTGTGTTTCCTGGTCCTGGGGAGAGGGCAGGGGTGTGTGTCCTGGGGCGAGGGCAGGGGTATGCGTACTTTTCCTAGGGGAGAGGGCAGGGGTGTGTATCCAGGAACCTGGGGAGAGGGCAGGTGTGTGCGTCCTCGGGGAGAGGGCAGGGGTGTGCTTCCTGGAACCAGAGGAGAGGGCAGGGGTGTGTGTCCTGGGGAGAGGGCAGGGGTGTGTTTCCTGGAACCTGTGGAGAGGGCAGGGGTGTGCGTCTGGGAACCTCGAGAGAGGGCAGGGGTGTGTGTCCTGGGGAGAAGGCAGGGGTGTGCGTCCTGGGGAGAGGCAGGGGTGTGTGTCCTGGAACTAGGGGAGTGTGCAGGGGTGTGTGTCCTGGAACCTGGTGAGAGGGCAGGGATGTGTGTCCTGGGGAGAAGGCAGGGGTGTGCGTCCTGGGGAGCGGGCAGGGGTGTGTGTCCTGGTCCTTGGGACAGGGCATGGGTGTGTGTCCTGGAACCTGGGGAGAGGGCAGGGGTGTGCGCCCTGGAACCTGGGGAGAGGGCAGGGGTGTGTGTCCTGGGGAGAAGGCAGGGGTGTGCGTCCTGGGGAGAGGGCAGGGGTGTGTGTCCTGGTCCTGGGGAGAGGGCAGGTGTGTGTGTCCTGGGGAGAGGGCAGTTTTGTGTGTCCTGGGGAGAGGGCAGGGGTGTGTTCCCTTGAACCCAGGGAGAGGGCCGAGTTGTGTGTCCTGGCCCTAGGGGAGAGGGCAGGGGTGTGTGTCCTGGTCCTAGGGGAGAGGGCAGGGGTGTGTGTCCTGGGGAGAGTGCAAAGGTGTGTGTCCTGGTCCAAGGGGAGAGGGCAGGGGTCTGTGTCCTGGTCCGAGTGGAGAGCGCAGGTGTGTGTGTACTGGTCCTGGGGGAGAGGGCCGGGGTGTGTGTCCTGGGGAGAGGGCAGGGGTGTGTGTCCTGGGGTGAAAGCAGGGGTATGTGTCCTGGGTCCCGGGGATAGGGCAGGGGTGTGTGTCCTGGTCCAAGGGGGAGGGCAAGGGTGTGTGTCCTTGGGAGAGGGCAGGTGTGTGTGTCCTGGGGTGAAAGCAGGGGTATGTGTCCTGGGTCCCGGGGAGAGGGCAGGGGTGTGTTTACTGGTCCTGGGGAGATGGCAGGCGTGTGTGTCCTGGTCCTCGGGGAGAGGGCAGGGGTGTCTGTCCTGGGGAGAGGGCAGGGGTGTGTGTCCTGGTCCGAAGGGAGTGGGCAGGGGTGTCTGTCCTGGGGAGAGGGCAGGGGTGTGTGTCCTGGTCCTCGGTGAGAGGGCAGGGGTGTGTGTCCTGGTCCTCGGGGAGAGGGCAGGGCTGTGTGTCCTGGTCCAAGGTGAGAGGGCAAGGGTGTGTGTCCTTGGGAGAGGGCAGGGGAGTGTGTCCTGGGGCGAGGGCAGGGGTGTTTGTCCTGATCCTGGGGCGAGGGCAAGCGTGTGTGTCCTTGGGAGAAGGCAGGTGTGTGTGTCCTGGGTCCTGGGGAGAGGGCTGTTGTGTGTTTCCTGGTCCTGGGGAGAGGGCAGGGGTATGTGTCCTGGGGTGAGGGCAGGGGTATGCGTACTTTTCCTAGGGGAGAGGGCAGGGGTGTTTGTCCAGGAACCTGGGGAGAGGGCAGGTGTGTGCGTCCTCGGGGAGAGGGCAGGGGTGTGCTTCCTGGAACCAGAGGAGAGGGCAGGGATGTGTGTCCTGGGGAGAGGGCAGGGGTGTGTTTCCTGGAACCTGTGGAGAGGGCAGGGGTGTGCGTCCTGGGGAGAGGCAGGTGTGTGTGTCTTAGAACTAGGGGAGAGTGCAGGGGTGTGTGTCCTGGAACCTGGTGAGAGGGCAGGGGTGTGTGTCCTGGGGAGAGGGCAGGTGTGTGCGTCTGGGGGAGAGGGCAGGGGTGTGTGTCCTGGTCCTTGGGACAGGGCATGGGTGAGCGTCCTGGAACCTGGGGAGAGGGCAGGGGTGTGCGTCCTGGAACCTGTGGAGATGGCAGGGGTGTTTGTCCTGGGGCGTGAGCAGGGGTGTGCGTCTGGGGGAGAGGGCAGGGGTGTGTGTCCTGGAACCTGGGGAGAGGGCAGGGGTGTGCGTCCTGGAACCTGGGGAGAGGGCAGGGGTGTGTGTCCTGGGGAGAAGGCAGGGGTGTACGTCCTGGGGAGAGGGCAGGGGTGTGTATCCTGGTCCTGGGGAGAGGGCAGGGGTGTGTGTCCTGGTCCGAAGGGAGTGGGCAGGGGTGTCTGTCCTGGGGAGAGGGCAGGGGTGTGTGTCCTGGTCCTCGGGGAGAGGGCAGGGGTGTGTGTCCTGGTCCTCGGGGAGAGGGCAGGGGTGTGTGTCCTGGTCCTAGGTTGAGGGCAGGGCTGTGTGTCCTGGTCCAAGGTGAGAGGGCAAGGGTGTGTGTCCTTGGGAGAGGGCAGGGGAGTGTGTCCTGGGGCGAGGGCAGGGGTGTTTGTCCTGATCCTGGGGCGAGGGCAAGCGTGTGTGTCCTTGGGAGAAGGCAGGTGTGTGTGTCCTGGGTCCTGGGGAGAGGGCTGTTGTGTGTTTCCTGGTCCTGGGGAGAGGGCAGGGGTATGTGTCCTGGGGTGAGGGCAGGGGTATGCGTACTTTTCCTAGGGGAGAGGGCAGGGGTGTTTGTCCAGGAACCTGGGGAGAGGGCAGGTGTGTGCGTCCTCGGGGAGAGGGCAGGGGTGTGCTTCCTGGAACCAGAGGAGAGGGCAGGGATGTGTGTCCTGGGGAGAGGGCAGGGGTGTGTTTCCTGGAACCTGTGGAGAGGGCAGGGGTGTGCGTCCTGGGGAGAGGCAGGGGTGTGTGTCTTAGAACTAGGGGAGAGTGCAGGGGTGTGTGTCCTGGAACCTGGTGAGAGGGCTAGGTTGTGTGTCCTGGGGAGAGGGCAGGTGTGTGCGTCTGGGGGAGAGGGCAGGGGTGTGTGTCCTGGTCCTTGGGACAGGCCATGGGTGAGCGTACTGGAACCTGGGGAGAGGGCAGGGGTGTGCGTCCTGGAACCTGTGGAGATGGCAGGGGTGTTTGTCCTGGGGCGTGAGCAGGGGTGTGCGTCTGGGGGAGAGGGCAGGGGTGTGTGTCCTGGAACCTGGGGAGAGGGCAGGGGTGTGCGTCCTGGAACCTGGGGAGAGGGCAGGGGTGTGTGTCCTGGGGAGAAGGCAGGGGTGTACGTCCTGGGGAGAGGGCAGGGGTGTGTATCCTGGTCCTGGGGAGAGGGCAGGTGTGTGTGTCCTGGGGAGAGGGCAGGTTTGTGTGTCCTGGGGAGAGGGCAGGGGTGTGTGTCCTGGGGAGAGGGCAGGGGTGTGTGCCCCGGAACCCGGGCAGAGGGCCGGGTTGTGTGTCCTGGGGAGAGGGCAGGGGTGTGTGTCCTGGTCCAAGGGGAGAGGGCAGGGGTGTGTATCCTGGTCCTAGGGGAGAGGGCAGGGGTGTGTGTCCTGGGGAGAGTGCCAGGGTGCGTGTCCTGGTCCAAGGGGAGAGGGCAGGGGTGTGTATCCTGGTCCTAGGGGAGAGGGCAGGGGTGTGTGTCCTGGGGAGAGTGCAAGGGTGTGTGTCCTGGTCCAAGGGGAGTGGGCAGGGGTCTGTGTCCTGGTCCGAGGGGAGAGCGCAGGTGTGTGTGTCCTGGTCCGAGGGGAAAGCGCACGGGTCTGTGTCCTGGTCTGAGGGGAGAGCGCAGGTGTGTGTGTACTGGTCCGAGGGGTGAGGGCCGGGGTGTGTGTCCTGTTCCTAGGGGAGAGGGCAGGGGAGTGTGTCCTGGGGGGAGGGCAGGGTTGCGTGTACTGGTCCAAGGGGGAGGGCAGGGATGTGTGTCCTCGTCCTGGGGAGAGGGCAAGGGTGTGTGTCCGGGTCCTGGGGAGAGGGGTGGGGTGTGTGTCCTGGGGAGAGGGCAGGGGTGTGTGTCCTGGGGAGTGGGCAGGGGTGTGTGTCCTGGTCCTGGGTAGAGGGCAGGGGTGTGTGTCCTTGTGAGATGGCAGGTGTGTGCATCCTGGAGAGAGGGCAGGGGTGTGTATCCTGGTCCTAGGGGAGAGGGCAGGAGTGTGTGTCCTGGGGAGAGGGCAGGGGTGTGTAACCTGGTCCTAGGGGAGAGTTCAGGAGTGTGTGTCCTGGGGAGAGGGCAGGGGTGTGTGTCCTGGTTCTAGGGGAGAGGGCAGGGGTGTGTGTCCTGATCCGAGGGGGGAGGGCAGGGATGTGTTTCCTGTTCCTTGGGGCGAAGGGAGGGGTGTGTGTCCTTGTCAGTGGGGGGAGGGCAGGGGTGTGTGTCCTGGGGAGAGGGCAGGGGTGTGTGTCCCGGGGGGAGGGCAGGGCTGTGTGTCCTGGGGAGAGCGCAGGGGTGTGTTTCCTGGAAGCTGGGGAGAGGGCATGGGCATGTGTCCTGGGGAGAGGGCGGGGTTGTGTTTCCTGGAACCTGGGGAGAGGGCAGGGGTGTTTATCCTGGACACTTTGGAGAGGGCAGGGGTGTGTGTCCTGGGGAGAGGGCAGGGGTGTGTGTCCTGGTCCTCGGGGAGAGTGCAGGGGTGTGTATCCTGGTCCAAGGTGAGAGGACAGGGATGTGTGTCCTGGTCCCAGGTGAGAGGGCAAGGGTGTTTGTCCTTGGGAGAGGGCAGGGGAGTGTGTCCCGGGGAGAGCGCAGGTGTGTGTGTGTACTTGGGAGAAGGCAGGTGTGTGTGTCCTGGTTCCCGTGGAGAGGGCTGGCGTGTGTTTCCTAGTCCTCGGGGAGTGGTCAGGGGTGTGGGTCCTGGGTCCTGGGGAGAGGGCTTGGGTGTGTGTCCTGGGGCGAGGGCAGGGGTCTGTGTCCTGGGGAGGGGGCAGGGGTGTGTGACCTGGAATCCGGGGAGAGGGCCGGGATGTGTGTCCTGGCCCTAGGGGAGAGGGCAGGGGTGTGTGTACTGGTCCGAGGGGTGAGGGCCGGGGTGTGTGTCCTGTTCCTAGGGGAGAGGGCAGGGGAGTGTGTCCTGGGGGGAGGGCAGGGTTGCGTGTACTGGTCCAAGGGGGAGGGCAGGGATGTGTGTCCTCGTCCTGGGGAGAGGGCAAGGGTGTGTGTCCGGGTCCTGGGGAGAGGGGTGGGGTGTGTGTCCTGGGGAGAGGGCAGGGGTGTGTGTCCTGGGGAGTGGGCAGGGGTGTGTGTCCTGGTCCTGGGTAGAGGGCAGGGGTGTGTGTCCTTGTGAGATGGCAGGTGTGTGCATCCTGGAGAGAGGGCAGGGGTGTGTATCCTGGTCCTAGGGGAGAGGGCAGGAGTGTGTGTCCTGGGGAGAGGGCAGGGGTGTGTAACCTGGTCCTAGGGGAGAGTTCAGGAGTGTGTGTCCTGGGGAGAGGGCAGGGGTGTGTGTCCTGGTTCTAGGGGAGAGGGCAGGGGTGTGTGTCCTGATCCGAGGGGGGAGGGCAGGGATGTGTTTCCTGTTCCTTGGGGCGAAGGGAGGGGTGTGTGTCCTTGTCAGTGGGGGGAGGGCAGGGGTGTGTGTCCTGGGGAGAGGGCAGGGGTGTGTGTCCCGGGGGGAGGGCAGGGCTGTGTGTCCTGGTGAGAGCGCAGGGGTGTGTTTCCTGGAAGCTGGGGAGAGGGCATGGGCATGTGTCCTGGGGAGAGGGCGGGGTTGTGTTTCCTGGAACCTGGGGAGAGGGCAGGGGTGTTTATCCTGGACACTTTGGAGAGGGCAGGGGTGTGTGTCCTGGGGAGAGGGCAGGGGTGTGTGTCCTGGTCCTCGGGGAGAGTGCAGGGGTGTGTATCCTGGTCCAAGGTGAGAGGACAGGGATGTGTGTCCTGGTCCCAGGTGAGAGGGCAAGGGTGTTTGTCCTTGGGAGAGGGCAGGGGAGTGTGTCCCGGGGAGAGCGCAGGTGGGTGTGTGTACTTGGGAGAAGGCAGGTGTGTGTGTCCTGGTTCCCGTGGAGAGGGCTGGCGTGTGTTTCCTAGTCCTCGGGGAGTGGTCAGGGGTGTGGGTCCTGGGTCCTGGGGAGAGGGCTTGGGTGTGTGTCCTGGGGCGAGGGCAGGGGTCTGTGTCCTGGGGAGGGGGCAGGGGTGTGTGACCTGGAATCCGGGGAGAGGGCCGGGATGTGTGTCCTGGCCCTAGGGGAGAGGGCAGGGGTGTGTGTCCTGGTCCTAGGGGAGAGGGCAGGGGTGTGTGTCCTGGGGAGAGGGCAGGGGTGTGAGGTCTGGTCCAAGGGGAGAGGGCAGGGGTCTGTATCCTGGTCCTAGGGTAGAGGGCAGGGGTGTGTGTACTGGGGAGAGTGCAAAGGTGTGTGTCCTGGTCCAAGGGGAGAGGGCAGGGGTGTGTGTCCTGGTCCTAGGGTAGAGGGCAGGGGTGTGTGTACTGGGGAGAGTGCAAAGGTGTGTGTACTGGTCCTAGGGGATAGGGCCGGGGTGAGTGTCCTGGTGAGAGGGCAGGGTTGAATGTCCTGGTCCAAGGGGGAGGGCAAGGGTATGTGTCCTTGGGAGAGGGCAGGTGTGTGTGTCCTGGGGTGAGGGCAGGGGTATGTGTCCTGGGTCCCGGGGAGAGGGCAGGGGTGTTTGTCCTGGACCCTTTGGAGTAGGCAGGGGTGTGTTTACTGGTCCTTGGGAGAGGGCAGGGGTGTGTGTCCTGGTCCGAAGGGAGAGGTGCGGGTGGGTGTGTCCTGGTCCAAAGGGAGAGTTGCGGGGGGGTCTGTCCTGGGGAGAGGGCAGGGGTGTGTGTCATGGTCCAAAGGGAGAGTTGCGGGGGGGTCTGTCCTGGGGAGAGTGCAGGGGTGTGTGTCCTGGTCCTCGGGGACAGGGCAGGGGTGTGTGTCCTGGTCCTCGGGGAGAGGGCAGGGGTGTGTGTCCTGGTCCTACGGTGAGGGCAGGGCTGTGTGTCCTGGTCCAAGGTGAGAGGGCAGGGATGTGTGTCCTGGTCCAAGGTGAGAGGGCAAGGGTGTGTGTCCAGGGTAGAGGGCAGTGGTGTGTGTCCTTGGGAGAGGGCAGGGGTGTGTGCCCCGGAACCCGGGCAGAGGGCAGGGTTGTGTGTCCTGGGGAGAGGGGAGGGGTGTGTGTCCTGGTCCAAGGGGAGAGGGCAGGGGTGTGTATCCTGGTCCTAGGGGAGAGGGCAGGGGTGTGTGTCCTGGGGAGAGTGCAAGGGTGCGTGTAGTGGTCCAAGGGGAGAGGGCAGGGATGTGTGTCCTGGTCCAAGGGGAGTGGGCAGGGGTCTGTGTCCTGGTCCGAGGGGAGAGCGCAGGTGTGTGTGTCCTGGTCCGAGGGGAAAGCGCACGGGTCTGTGTCCTGGTCTGAGTGGAGAGCGCAGGTGTGTGTGTACTGGTCCGAGGGGTGAGGTCCGGGGTGTGTGTCCTGTTCCTAGGGGAGAGGGCAGGGGAGTGTGTCCTGGGGGGAGGGCAGGGTTGCGTGTCCTGGTCCAAGGGGGAGCGCAGTGATGTGTGTCCTCGTCCTGGGGAGAGGGCAAGGGTGTGTGTCCTGGTCCTGGGGAGAGGGGTGGGGTGTGTGTCCTGGGGAGAGGGCAGGGGTGTGTGTCCTGGTCCTGGGTAGAGGGCAGGGGTGTGTGTCCTTGTGAGATGGCAGGTGTGTGCATCCTGGAGAGAGGGCAGGGGTGTGTATCCTGGTCCTGGGGGAGAGGGCAGGGGTGTGTGTCCTGGGGAGAGGGCAGGGGTGTGCAACCTGGTCCTAGGGGAGAGTTCAGGGGTGTGTGTCCTGGGGAGAGGGCAGGGGTGTGTGTCCTGGTTCTAGGGGAGAGGGCAGGGGTGTGTGCCCTGGTCCGAGGGGGGAGGGCAGGGTTGTGTTTCCTGTTCCTTGGGGCGAAGGTAGGGGTGTGTGTCCTTGTCAGTGGGGGGAGGGCAGGGGTGTGTGTCCTGGGGAGAGGGCAGGGGTGTGTGTCCCGGGGGGAGGGCAGGGCTGTGTGTCCTGGGGAGAGCGCAGGGGTGTGTTTCCTGGAAGCTGGGGAGAGGGCAGGGGCACGTGTCCTGGGGAGAGGGCAGGGTTGTGTTTCCTGGAACCTGGGGAGAGGGCTGGGGCATGTGCCCTGGGGAGAAGGCAGGGGTGTTTGTCCTGGACCCTTTGGAGAGGGCAGCGGTGTGTGTGTACTTG
The DNA here is from genome assembly GCF_036365525.1 of Heterodontus francisci. Classification (NCBI taxonomy): domain Eukaryota; kingdom Metazoa; phylum Chordata; class Chondrichthyes; order Heterodontiformes; family Heterodontidae; genus Heterodontus; species Heterodontus francisci. Next base: position 8,289,424 of record NC_090380.1, on the reverse strand, counting down.
GGAGAAGGCAGGCGTGTGTTTCCTGGTCCTCGGGGAGTGGTCAGGGGTGTGATCCTGGGTCCTGGGGAGAGGGCTTGGGTGTGTGAGCTGGGGAGAGGGCAGTGGTCTGTGTCCTGGGGAGGGGGCAGGGGTGTGTGCCCTGGTCCTGGGTAGAGGGCAGGGGTGTGTGTCCTTGTGAGATGGCAGGTGTGTGCATCCTGGAGAGAGGGCAGGGGTGTGTATCCTGGTCCTCGGGGAGAGGGCAGGGGTGTGTGTCCTGGGGAGAGGGCAGGGGTGTGCAACCTGGTCCTAGGGGAGAGTTCAGGGGTGTGTGTCCTGGGGAGAGGGCTTGGGTGTGTGTCCTGGGGCGAGGGCAGCGGTGTGTTTCCTGGGGAGAGGGCAGGGGTGTGCGTCTGGGGGAGTGGTCAGGGGTGTGGGTCCTGGGTCCTGGGGAGAGGGCTTGGGTGTGTGAGCTGGGGAGAGGGCAGTGGTCTGTGTCCTGGGGAGGGGGCAGGGGTGTGTGCCCTGGTCCTGGGTAGAGGGCAGGGGTGTGTGTCCTTGTGAGATGGCAGGTGTGTGCATCCTGGAGAGAGGGCAGGGGTGTGTATCCTGGTCCTCGGGGAGAGGGCAGGGGTGTGTGTCCTGGGGAGAGGGCAGGGGTGTGCAACCTGGTCCTAGGGGAGAGTTCAGGGGTGTGTGTCCTGGGGAGAGGGCAGGGGTGTGTGTCCTGGTTCTAGGGGAGAGGGCAGGGGTGTGTGTCCTGGTCCGAGGGGGGAGGGCAGGGTTGTGTTTCCTGTTCCTTGGGGCGAAGGTAGGGGTGTGTGTCCTTGTCAGTGGGGGGAGGGCAGGGGTGTGTGTCCTGGGGAGAGGGCAGGGGTGTGTGTCCCGGGGGGAGGGCAGGGTTGTGTTTCCTGGAAGCTGGGGAGAGGGCAGGGGCATGTGTCCTGGGGAGAGGGCAGGGTTGTGTTTCCTGGAACCTGGGGAGAGGGCAGGGGCATGTGCCCTGGGGAGAGGGCAGGGGTGTTTGTACTGGGAAAAGGGCAGGGGTGTGTGTCCTGGTCCTCGGGGAGAGTGCAGGGGTATGTGTCCTGTTCCAAGGTGAGAGGACAGGGATGTGTGTCCTGGTCCCAGGTGAGAGGGCAAGGGTGTTTGTCCTTGGGAGAGGGCAGGGGAGTGTGTCCTGGGGAAAGCGCAGGTGTGTGTGTGTACTTGGGAGAAGGCAGGTGTGTGTGTCCTGGTTCCCGTGGGGAGGGCTGGCGTGTGTTTCCTGGTCCTCGGGGAGTGGTCAGGGGTGTGGGTCCTGGGTCCTGGGGAGAGGTCTTGGGTGTGTGTCCTGGGGCGAGGGCAGGGGTGTGTGTCCTGGGGAGAGGGCAGGGGTGTGCGTCGTGGGAGTGGTCAGAGGTGTGGGTCCTGGGTCCTGGGGCGTGGGCTTGGGTGTGTGTGCTGGGGAGAGGGCAGGGGTCTGTGTCCTGGGGAGGGGGCAGGGGTGTGTGCCCTGGAATCCGGGGAGAGGGCCGGGATGTGTGTCCTGGCCCTAGGGGAGAGGGCAGGGGTGTGTGTCCTGGTCCTAGGGGAGAGGGCAGGGGTGTGTGTCCTGGGGAGAGGGCAGGGGTGTGAGTTCTGGTCCAAGGGGAGAGGGCAGGGGTCTGTATCCTGGTCCTAGGGTAGAGGGCAGGGGTGTGTGTACTGGGGAGAGTGCAAAGGTGTGTGTCCTGGTCCAAGGGGAGAGGGCAGGTGTGTGTGTCCTGGGGTGAGGGCAGGGGTATGTGTCCTGGGTCCCGGGGAGAGGGCAGGGGTGTTTGTCCTGGACCCTTTGGAGTAGGCAGTGGTGTGTTTACTGGTCCTAGGGAGAGGGCAGGGGTGTGTGTCCTGGTCCGAAGGGAGAGGTGCGGGGGGGGGGGGGTGTGTCCTGGTCCAAAGGGAGAGTTGCGGGTGGGTCTGTCCTGGAGAGAGGGCAGGGGTGTGTGTCATGGTCCAAAGGGAGAGTTGCGGGGGTGTCTGTCCTGGGGAGAGGGCAGGGGTGTGTGTCCTGGTCCTCGGTGAGAGGGCAGGGGTGTGTGTCCTGGTCCTCGGGGAGAGTGCAGGGGTGTGTGTCCTGGTCCTAGGGTGAGGGCAGGGCTGTGTGTCCTGGACCAAGGTGAGAGGGCAGGGATGTGTGTCCTGGTCCAAGGTGAGAGGGCAAGGGTGTGTGTCCTTGGGAGAGGGCAGGGGAGTGTGTCCTGGGGCGAGGGCAGGGGTGTTTGTCCTGATCCTGGGGCAAGGGCAAGGATGTGTGTCCTTGGGAGAAGGCAGGTTTGTGTGTCCTGGGGAGAGTGCAAGGGTGTGTTTCCTGGTCCAGGGGAGAGGGCAGGTGTGTGTGTCCTGGGTCCTTGGGAGAGGGCTGGTGTGTGTTTCCTGGTCCTGGGGAGAGGGCAGGGGTATGTGTCCTGGGGCGAGGGCAGGGGTATGCGTACTTTTCCTAGGGGAGAGGGCAGGGGTCTGTATCCAGGAACCTGGGGAGAGGGCAGGTGTGTGCGTCCTCGGGGAGAGTGCAGGGGTGTGCTTCCTGGAACCAGAGGAGAGGGCAGGGGTGTGTGTCCTGGGGAGAGGGCAGGGGTGTGTTTCCTAGAACCTGTGGAGAGGGCAGGGGTGTGCGTCCTGGAACCTGGAGAGAGGGCAGGGGTGTGTGCCCTGGGGAGAAGGCAGGGGTGTGCGTCCTGGGGAGAGGCAGGGGTGTGTGTCCTGGAACTAGGGGAGTGTGCAGTGGTGTGTGTCCTGGAACCTGGTGAGAGGGCAGGGGTGTGTGTCCTGGGGAGAAGGCAGGGTGTGCGTCCTGGGGAGAGGGCAGGGGTGTGTGTCCTGGTCCTTGGGACAGGGCATGGGTGTGTGTCCTGGGGAGAAGGCAGGGGTGTGTGTCCTGGGGAGAGGTCAGGGGTGTGTGTCCTGGTCCTGGGGAGAGGGCAGGTGTGTGTGTCCTGGGGAGAGGGCAGGTTTGTGTGTCCTGGGGAGAGGGCAGGGGTGTGTGTCCTGGGGAGAGGGCAGGGGAGTGTGCCCTGGAACCCGGGGAGAGGGCGGGGATGTGTGTCCTGGGGAGAGGGCAGGGGTGTGTGTCCTGGTCCTAGGGGAGAGGGCAGGGGTGTGTGTCCTGGGGAGAGTGCAAGGGTGCGTGTCCTGGTCCAAGGGGAGAGGGCAGGGTTGTGTATCCTGGTCCTAGGGGAGAGGGCAGGGGTGTGTGTCCTGGGGAGAGTGCAAGGGTGTGTATCCTGGTCCAGGCGAGAGGGCAGGTGTGTGTGTCCTGGGTCCTTGGGAGAGGGCTGGTGTGTGTTTCCTGGTCCTGGGGAGAGGGCAGGGGTATGTGTCCTGGGGCGAGGGCAGGGGTATGCGTACTTTTCCTAGGGGAGAGGGTAGTGTTGTGTATCCAGGAAACTATGGAGAGGGCAGGTGTGTGCGTCCTCGGGGAGAGGGCAGGGGTGTGCTTCCTGGAACCAGAGGAGAGGGCAGGGGTGTGTGTCCTGGGGAGAGGACAGGGGTGTGTTTCCTGGAACATGTGGAGAGGGCAGGGGTGTGCGTCCAGGAACCTGGAGAGAGGGCAGGGGTGTGTGTCCTGGGGAGAAGGCAATGGTGTGCGTCCTGGGGAGAGGCAGGGGTGTGTGTCCTGGGGAGAAAGCAGGGGTGTGCGTCATGGGGAGAGGGCAGGGGTGTGTGTCCTGGTCTTGGGGAGAGGGCAGGTGTGTGTGTCCTGGGGAGAGGGCAGGTTTGTGTGTCCTGGGGAGAGGGCAGGGGTGTGTGTCCTGGGGAGAGGGCAGGGGAGTGTTCCCTGGAACCCGGGGCGAGGGCCGGGTTGTGTGTCCTGGGGAGAGGGCAGGGGTGTGTGTCCTGGTCCAAGGGGAGAGGGCAGGGTTGTGTATGCTGGTCCTCGGGGAGAGGGCAGGGGTGTGTGTCCTGGGGAGAGGGCAGGGGTGTGTGTCCTGGTCCTAGGGGAGAGGGCAGGGGTGTGTGTCCTGGGGAGAGTGTAAGGGTGCGTGTCCTGGTCCAAGGGGAGAGGGCAGGGTTGTGTATCCTGGTCCGAGGGGAGAGGGCAGGGGTGTGTGTCCTGGGGAGAGTGCAAGGGTGCGTGTCCTGGTTCAAGGGGAGAGGGCAGGGTTGTGTATGCTGGTCCTCGGGGAGAGGGCAGGGGTGTGTGTCCTGGGGAGAGGGCAGGGGTGTGTGTCCTGGTCCGAGGGGAGAGGGCAGGGGTGTGTGTCCTGGGGAGAGTGTAAGGGTGCGTGTCCTGGTCCAAGGGGAGAGGGCAGGGTTGTGTATCCTGGTCCTAGGGGAGAGGGCAGGGGTGTGTGTCCTGGGGAGAGTGCAAGGGTGTGTATCCTGGTCCAGGCGAGAGGGCAGGTGTGTGTGTCCTGGGTCCTTGGGAGAGGGCTGGTGTGTGTTTCCTGGTCCTGGGGAGAGGGCAGGGGTATGTGTCCTGGGGCGAGGGCAGGGGTATGCGTACTTTTCCTCGGGGAGAGGGCAGTGTTGTGTATCCAGGAAACTATGGAGAGGGCAGGTGTGTGCGTCCTCGGGGAGAGGGCAGGGGTGTGCTTCCTGGAACCAGAGGAGAGGGCAGGGGTGTGTGTCCTGGGGAGAGGGCAGGGGTGTGTTTCCTGGAACATGTGGAGAGGGCAGGGGTGTGCGTCCAGGAACCTGGAGAGAGGGCAGGGGTGTGTGTCCTGGGGAGAAGGCAATGGTGTGCGTCCTGGGGAGAGGCAGGGGTGTGTTGCCTGGAACTAGGGGAGTGTGCAGGGGTGTGTGTCCTGGAACCTGGTGAGAGGGCAGGGGTGTGTGTCCTGGGGAGAAAGCAGGGGTGTGCGTCCTGGGGAGAGGGCAGGGGTGTGTGTCCTGGTCCTTGGGACAGGGCACGGGTGTGTGTCCTGGAACCTGGGGAGAGGGCAGGGGTGTGCGTCCTGGAACCTGGGGAGAGGGCAGGGGTGTGTGTCCTGGGGAGAAGGCAGGGGTGTGCGTCCTGGGGAGAGGGCAGGGGTGTGTGTCCTGGTCCTGGGGAGAGGGCAGGTGTGTGTGTCCTGGGGAGAGGGCAGGTTTGTGTGTCCTGGGGAGAGGGCAAAGGTGTGTGTCCTGGGGAGAGGGCAGGTGAGTGTTCCCTGGAACCCGGGGAGAGGTCCGGGTTGTGTGTCCTGGGGAGAGGGCAGGGGTGTGTGTCCTGGTCCAAGGGGAGAGGGCAGGGTTGTGTATCCTGGTCCGAGGGGAGAGGGCAGGAGTGTGTGTCCTGGGGAGAGTGCAAGGGTGTGTGTCCTGGTTCAAGGGGAGAGGGCAGGGTTGTGTATGCTGGTCCTCGGGGAGAGGGCAGGGGTGTGTGTCCTGGGGAGAGTGCAAGGGTGTGTATCCTGGTCCAGGGGAGAGGGCAGGGGTGTGTGTCCTGGGGAGAGTGCAAGGGTGTGTATCCTGGTCCAGGGGAGAGGGCAGGGGTGTGTGTCCTGGGGAGAGCGCAGGTGTGTGTGTCCTGGTCCGAGGGGAAAGCGCACGGGTCTGTGTCCTGGTCTGAGGGGAGAGCGCAGGTGTGTGTGTACTGGTCCTAGTGGAGAGGGCCGGGGTGTGTGTCCTGTTCCTCGGGGAGAGGGCAGGGGAGTGTGTCCTGGGGGGAGGGCAGGGTGTGTGTCCTGGTCCTGGGGAGAGGGCAGGGGTGAGTGTCCTGGGGAGAGGGCAGGGGTGTGCTTCCTGGAACCAGAGGAGAGGGCAGGGGTGTGTGTCCTGGGGAGAGGGCAGGTGTGTGTGTCCTGGTCCAAGGGGGAGGGCAGGGATGTGTGTCCTCGTCCTGGGGAGAGGGCCGGTGTGTGTATCATGGTCCTGGGGAGAGAGGAGGGGTGTGTGTCCTGGGGAGAGGGTAGGGGTTTGTGCCCTGGAACCCGGGGAGAGGGCCGGGATGTGTGTCCTGGCCTTAGGGGAGAGGGCAGGGGTGTGTGTCCTGGTCCGGGGGGAGAGGGCAGTGGTGTGTGTCCTGGGGAGAGGGCAAGGGTGTGAGTCCTGGTCCAAGGGGAGAGGGCAGGGGTCTGTATCCTGTTCCGAGGGGACAGGGCAGGGGTGTGTGTACTGGGGAGAGTGCAAAGGTGTGTGTCCTGGTCCAAGGGGAGAGGGCAGGGGTCTGTGTCCTGGTCCGAGGGGAGAGCGCAGGTGTGTGTGTCCTGGTCCGAGGGGAAAGCGCACGGGTCTGTGTCCTGGTCCGAGGGGAGAGCGCAGGTGTGTGTGTACTGGTCCTAGTGGAGAGGGCCGGGGTGTGTGTCCTGGGGAGAGGGCAGGGGTGTATGTCCTGGTCCAAGGGGGAGGGCAAGGGTGTGTGTCCTTGGGAGAGGGCAGGTGTGTGTGTCCTGGGGTGAGGGCAGGGGTATGTGTCCTGGGTCCCGGGGAGAGGGCAGGGGTGTTTGTCCTGGACCCTTTGGAGTAGGCAGGGGTGTGTGTCCTGGTCCGAAGGGAGAGGTGCGGGGGGGGGGGTGTCCTGGGGAGAGCGCAGGGGTGTGTGACCTGGTCCAAAGGGAGAGTTGCGGGGGGGTCTGTCCTGGGGAGAGGTCAGGGGTGTGTGTCCTGGTCCTCGGGGAGAGGGCAGGGGTGTCTGTCCTGGGTTAGCGGGCAGGGGTCTGTGTCCTGGTCCTCGGGGAGAGGGCAGGGGTGTGTGTCATGGTCCAAAGGGAGAGTTGCGGGGGGGTCTGTCCTGGGGAGAGGGCAGGGGTGTGTGTCCTGGTCCTCGGGGAGAGGGCAGGGGAGTGTGTCCTGGGGCGAGGGCAGGGGTGTTTGTCCTGATCCTGGGGCAAGGGCAAGGATGTGTGTCCTTGGGAGAAGGCAGGTTTGTGTGTCCTGGGGAGAGTGCAAGGGTGTGTATCCTGGTCCAGGGGAGAGGGCAGGTGTGTGTGTCCTGGGTCCTTGGGAGAGGGCTGGTGTGTGTTTCCTGGTCCTGGGGAGAGGGCAGGGGTATGTGTCCTGGGGCGAGGGCAGGGGTATGCGTACTTTTCCTAGGGGAGAGGGCAGGGGTCTGTATCCAGGAACCTGGGGAGAGGGCAGGTGTGTGCGTCCTCGGGGAGAGTGCAGGGGTGTGCTTCCTGGAACCAGAGGAGAGGGCAGGGGTGTGTGTCCTGGGGAGAGGGCAGGGGTGTGTTTCCTAGAACCTGTGGAGAGGGCAGGGGTGTGCGTCCTGGAACCTGGAGAGAGGGCAGGGGTGTGTGCCCTGGGGAGAAGGCAGGGGTGTGTGTCCTGGAACTAGGGGAGTGTGCAGTGGTGTGTGTCCTGGAACCTGGTGAGAGGGCAGGGGTGTGTGTCCTGGGGAGAAGGCAGGGTGTGCGTCCTGGGGAGAGGGCAGGGGTGTGTGTCCTGGTCCTTGGGACAGGGCATGGGTGTGTGTCCTGGAACCTGGGGAGAGGGCAGGCGTGTGCGTCCTGGAACCTGGGGAGAGGGCAGGGGTGTGTGTCCTGGGGAGACGGCAGGGGTGTGTGTCCTGGGGAGAGGTCAGGGGTGTGTGTCCTGGTCCTGGGGAGAGGGCAGGTTTGTGTGTCCTGGGGAGAGGGCAGGGGTGTGTGTCCTGGGGAGAGGGCAGGGGTGTGTGCCCTGGAACCCGGGGAGAGGGCGGGGATGTGTGTCCTGGGGAGAGGGCAGGGGTGTGTGTCCTGGTCCTAGGGGAGAGGGCAGGGGTGTGTGTCCTGGGGAGAGTGCAAGGGTGCGTGTCCTGGTCCAAGGGGAGAGGGCAGGGTTGTGTATCCTGGTCCTAGGGGAGAGGGCAGGGGTGTGTGTCCTGGGGAGAGTGCAAGGGTGTGTATCCTGGTCCAGGCGAGAGGGCAGGTGTGTGTGTCCTGGGTCCTTGGGAGAGGGCTGGTGTGTGTTTCCTGGTCCTGGGGAGAGGGCAGGGGTATGTGTCCTGGGGCGAGGGCAGGGGTATGCGTACTTTTCCTAGGGGAGAGGGCAGTGTTGTGTTTCCAGGAAACTATGGAGAGGGCAGGTGTGTGCGTCCTCGGGGAGAGGGCAGGGGTGTGCTTCCTGGAACCAGAGGAGAGGGCAGGGGTTTGTGTCCTGGGGAGAGGACAGGGGTGTGTTTCCTGGAACATGTGGAGAGGGCAGGGGTGTGCGTCCAGGAACCTGGAGAGAGGGCAGGGGTGTGTGTCCTGGGGAGAAGGCAATGGTGTGCGTCCTGGGGAGAGGCAGGGGTGTGTGTCCTGGAACTAGGGGAGTGTGCAGGGGTGTGTGTCCTGGAACCTGGTGAGAGGGCAGGGGTGTGTGTCCTGGGGAGAAAGCAGGGGTGTGCGTCCTGGGGAGAGGGCAGGGGTGTGTGTCCTGGTCCTTGGGACAGGGCACGGGTATGTGTCCTGGAACCTGGGGAGAGGGCAGGGGTGTGCGTCCTGGAACCTGGGGAGAGGGCAGGGCTGTGTGTCCTGGGGAGAAGGCAGGGGTGTGCGTCCTGGGGAGAGGGCAGGGGTGTGTGTCCTGGTCCTGGGGAGAGGGCAGGTGTGTGTGTCCTGGGGAGAGGGCAGGTTTGTGTGTCCTGGGGAGAGGGCAGGGGTGTGTGTCCTGGGGAGAGGGCAGGGGAGTGTTCCCTGGAACCTGGGGAGAGGGCCGGGTTGTGTGTCCTGGGGAGAGGGCAGGGGTGTGTGTCCTGGTCCAAGGGGGAGGGCAAGGGTGTGTGTCCTTGGGAGAGGGCAGGTGTGTGTGTCCTGGGGTGAGGGCAGGGGTATGTGTCCTGGGTCCCGGGGAGAGGGCAGGGGTGTTTGTCCTGGACCCTTTGGAGTAGGCAGGGGTGTGTGTCCTGGTCCGAAGGGAGAGGTGCGGGGGGGTGTCCTGGGGAGAGCGCAGGGGTGTGTGACCTTGTCCAAAGGGAGAGTTGCGGGGGTGTCTGTCCTGGGGAGAGGTCAGGGGTGTGTGTCCTGGTCCTCGGGGAGAGGGCAGGGGTGTCTGTCCTGGGTTAGCGGGCAGGGGTCTGTGTCCTGGTCCTCGGGGAGAGGGCAGGGGTGTGTGTCATGGTCCAAAGGGAGAGTTGCGGGGGGGTCTGTCCTGGGGAGAGGGCAGGGGTGTGTGTCCTGGTCCTCGGGGAGAGGGCAGGGGTGTGTGTCCTGGTCCTCAGGGAGAGGGCAGGGGAGTGTGTCCTGGGGCGAGGGCAGGGGTGTTTGTCCTGATCCTGGGGCAAGGGCAAGGATGTGTGTCCTTGGGAGAAGGCAGGTTTGTGTGTCCTGGGGAGAGTGCAAGGGTGTGTATCCTGGTCCAGGGGAGAGGGCAGGTGTGTGTGTCCTGGGTCCTTGGGAGAGGGCTGGTGTGTGTTTCCAGGTCCTGGGGAGAGGGCAGGGGTATGTGTCCTGGGGCGAGGGCAGGGGTATGCGTACTTTTCCTAGGGGAGAGGGCAGGGGTCTGTATCCAGGAACCTGGGGAGAGGGCAGGTGTGTGCGTCCTCGGGGAGAGTGCAGGGGTGTGCTTCCTGGAACCAGAGGAGAGGGCAGGGGTGTGTGTCCTGGGGAGAGGGCAGGGGTGTGTTTCCTAGAACCTGTGGAGAGGGCAGGGGTGTGCGTCCTGGAACCTGGAGAGAGGGCAGGGGTGTGTGCCCTGGGGAGAAGGCAGGGGTGTGTGTCCTGGAACTAGGGGAGTGTGCAGTGGTGTGTGTCCTGGAACCTGGTGAGAGGGCAGGGGTGTGTGTCCTGGGGAGAAGGCAGGGTGTGCGTCCTGGGGAGAGGGCAGGGGTGTGTGTCCTGGTCCTTGGGACAGGGCATGGGTGTGTGTCCTGGAACCTGGGGAGAGGGCAGGCGTGTGCGTCCTGGAACCTGGGGAGAGGGCAGGGGTGTGTGTCCTGGGGAGAAGGCAGGGGTGTGTGTCCTGGGGAGAGGTCAGGGGTGTGTGTCCTGGTCCTGGGGAGAGGGCAGGTTTGTGTGTCCTGGGGAGAGGGCAGGGGTGTGTGTCCTGGGGAGAGGGCAGGGGTGTGTGCCCTGGAACCCGGGGAGAGGGCGGGGATGTGTGTCCTGGGGAGAGGGCAGGGGTGTGTGTCCTGGTCCTAGGGGAGAGGGCAGGGGTGTGTGTCCTGGGGAGAGTGCAAGGGTGCGTGTCCTGGTCCAAGGGGAGAGGGCAGGGTTGTGTATCCTGGTCCTAGGGGAGAGGGCAGGGGTGTGTGTCCTGGGGAGAGTGCAAGGGTGTGTATCCTGGTCCAGGCGAGAGGGCAGGTGTGTGTGTCCTGGGTCCTTGGGAGAGGGCTGGTGTGTGTTTCCTGGTCCTGGGGAGAGGGCAGGGGTATGTGTCCTGGGGCGAGGGCAGGGGTATGCGTACTTTTCCTAGGGGAGAGGGCAGTGTTGTGTTTCCAGGAAACTATGGAGAGGGCAGGTGTGTGCGTCCTCGGGGAGAGGGCAGGGGTGTGCTTCCTGGAACCAGAGGAGAGGGCAGGGGTTTGTGTCCTGGGGAGAGGACAGGGGTGTGTTTCCTGGAACATGTGGAGAGGGCAGGGGTGTGCGTCCAGGAACCTGGAGAGAGGGCAGGGGTGTGTGTCCTGGGGAGAAGGCAATGGTGTGCGTCCTGGGGAGAGGCAGGGGTGTGTGTCCTGGAACTAGGGGAGTGTGCAGGGGTGTGTGTCCTGGAACCTGGTGAGAGGGCAGGGGTGTGTGTCCTGGGGAGAAAGCAGGGGTGTGCGTCCTGGGGAGAGGGCAGGGGTGTGTGTCCTGGTCCTTGGGACAGGGCACGGGTATGTGTCCTGGAACCTGGGGAGAGGGCAGGGGTGTGCGTCCTGGAACCTGGGGAGAGGGCAGGGCTGTGTGTCCTGGGGAGAAGGCAGGGGTGTGCGTCCTGGGGAGAGGGCAGGGGTGTGTGTCCTGGTCCTGGGGAGAGGGCAGGTGTGTGTGTCCTGGGGAGAGGGCAGGTTTGTGTGTCCTGGGGAGAGGGCAGGGGTGTGTGTCCTGGGGAGAGGGCAGGGGAGTGTTCCCTGGAACCCGGGGAGAGGGCCGGGTTGTGTGTCCTGGGGAGAGGGCAGGGGTGTGTGTCCTGGTCCAAGGGGGAGGGCAAGGGTGTGTGTCCTTGGGAGAGGGCAGGTGTGTGTGTCCTGGGGTGAGGGCAGGGGTATGTGTCCTGGGTCCCGGGGAGAGGGCAGGGGTGTTTGTCCTGGACCCTTTGGAGTAGGCAGGGGTGTGTGTCCTGGTCCGAAGGGAGAGGTGCGGGGGGGTGTCCTGGGGAGAGCGCAGGGGTGTGTGACCTTGTCCAAAGGGAGAGTTGCGGGGGTGTCTGTCCTGGGGAGAGGTCAGGGGTGTGTGTCCTGGTCCTCGGGGAGAGGGCAGGGGTGTCTGTCCTGGGTTAGCGGGCAGGGGTCTGTGTCCTGGTCCTCGGGGAGAGGGCAGGGGTGTGTGTCATGGTCCAAAGGGAGAGTTGCGGGGGGGTCTGTCCTGGGGAGAGGGCAGGGGTGTGTGTCCTGGTCCTCGGGGAGAGGGCAGGGGTGTGTGTCCTGGTCCTCAGGGAGAGGGCAGGGGAGTGTGTCCTGGGGCGAGGGCAGGGGTGTTTGTCCTGATCCTGGGGCAAGGGCAAGGATGTGTGTCCTTGGGAGAAGGCAGGTTTGTGTGTCCTGGGGAGAGTGCAAGGGTGTGTATCCTGGTCCAGGGGAGAGGGCAGGTGTGTGTGTCCTGGGTCCTTGGGAGAGGGCTGGTGTGTGTTTCCAGGTCCTGGGGAGAGGGCAGGGGTATGTGTCCTGGGGCGAGGGCAGGGGTATGCGTACTTTTCCTAGGGGAGAGGGCAGGGGTCTGTATCCAGGAACCTGGGGAGAGGGCAGGTGTGTGCGTCCTCGGGGAGAGTGCAGGGGTGTGCTTCCTGGAACCAGAGGAGAGGGCAGGGGTGTGTGTCCTGGGGAGAGGGCAGGGGTGTGTTTCCTAGAACCTGTGGAGAGGGCAGGGGTGTGCGTCCTGGAACCTGGAGAGAGGGCAGGGGTGTGTGCCCTGGGGAGAAGGCAGGGGTGTGTGTCCTGGAACTAGGGGAGTGTGCAGTGGTGTGTGTCCTGGAACCTGGTGAGAGGGCAGGGGTGTGTGTCCTGGGGAGAAGGCAGGGTGTGCGTCCTGGGGAGAGGGCAGGGGTGTGTGTCCTGGTCCTTGGGACAGGGCATGGGTGTGTGTCCTGGAACCTGGGGAGAGGGCAGGGGTGTGCGTCCTGGAACCTGGGGAGAGGGCAGGGGTGTGTGTCCTGGGGAGAAGGCAGGGGTGTGTGTCCTGGGGAGAGGTCAGGGGTGTGTGTCCTGGTCCTGGGGAGAGGGCAGGTGTGTGTGTCCTGGGGAGAGGGCAGGTTTGTGTGTCCTGGGGAGAGGGCAGGTGTGTGTGTCCTGGGGAGAGGGCAGGTGTGTGTGCCCTGGAACCCGGGGAGAGGGCGGGGATGTGTATCCTGGGGAGAGGGCAGGGGTGTGTGTCCTGGTCCTAGGGGAGAGGGCAGGGGTGTGTGTCCTGGGGAGAGTGCAAGGGTGCGTGTCCTGGTCCAAGGGGAGAGGGCAGGGTTGTGTATCCTGGTCCTAGGGGAGAGGGCAGGGGTGTGTGTCCTGGGGAGAGTGCAAGGGTGTGTATCCTGGTCCAGGCGAGAGGGCAGGTGTGTGTGTCCTGGGTCCTTGGGAGAGGGCTGGTGTGTGTTTCCTGGTCCTGGGGAGAGGGCAGGGGTATGTGTCCTGGGGCGAGGGCAGGGGTATGCGTACTTTTCCTAGGGGAGAGGGCAGTGTTGTGTATCCAGGAAACTATGGAGAGGGCAGGTGTGTGCGTCCTCGGGGAGAGGGCAGGGGTGTGCTTCCTGGAACCAGAGGAGAGGGCAGGGGTGTGTGTCCTGGGGAGAGGACAGGGGTGTGTTTCCTGGAACATGTGGAGAGGGCAGGGGTGTGCGTCCAGGAACCTGGAGAGAGGGCAGGGGTGTGTGTCCTGGGGAGAAGGCAATGGTGTGCGTCCTGGGGAGAGGCAGGGGTGTGTGTCCTGGAACTAGGGGAGTGTGCAGGGGTGTGTGTCCTGGAACCTGGTGAGAGGGCAGGGGTGTGTGTCCTGGGGAGAAAGCAGGGGTGTGCGTCCTGGGGAGAGGGCAGGGGTGTGTGTACTGGTCCTTGGGACAGGGCACGGGTGTGTGTCCTGGAACCTGGGGAGAGGGCAGGGGTGTGCGTCCTGGAACCTGGGGAGAGGGCAGGGCTGTGTGTCCTGGGGAGAAGGCAGGGGTGTGCGTCCTGGGGAGAGGGCAGGGGTGTGTGTCCTGGTCCTGGGGAGAGGGCAGGTGTGTGTGTCCTGGGGAGAGGGCAGGTTTGTGTGTCCTGGGGAGAGGGCAGGGGTGTGTGTCCTGGGGAGAGGGCAGGGGAGTGTTCCCTGGAACCCGGGGAGAGGGCCGGTTTGTGTGTCCTGGGGAGAGGGCAGGGGTGTGTGTCCTGGTCCAAGGGGAGAGGGCAGGGTTGTGTATCCTGGTCCGAGGGGAGAGGGCAGGGGTGTGTGTCCTCGGGAGAGTGCAAGGGTGCGTGTCCTGGTTCAAGGGGAGAGGGCAGGGTTGTGTATGCTGGTCCTCGGGGAGAGGGCAGGGGTGTGTGTCCTGGGGAGAGGGCAGGGGTGTGTGTCCTGGTCCTAGGGGAGAGGGCAGGGGTGTGTGTCCAGGGGAGAGGGCAGGGTTGTGTATCCTGGTCCTAGGGGAGAGGGCAGGGGTGTGTGTCCTGGGGAGAGTGCAAGGGTGTGTATCCTGGTCCAGGCGAGAGGGCAGGTGTGTGTGTCCTGGGTCCTTGGGAGAGGGCTGGTGTGTGTTTCCTGGTCCTGGGGAGAGGGCAGGGGTATGTGTCCTGGGGCGAGGGCAGGGGTATGCGTACTTTTCCTAGGGGAGAGGGCAGTGTTGTGTATCCAGGAAACTATGGAGAGGGCAGCTGTGTGCGTCCTCGGGGAGAGGGCAGGGGTGGGCTTCCTGGAACCAGAGGAGAGGGCAGGGGTGTGTGTCCTGGGGAGAGGGCAGGGGTGTGTTTCCTGGAACATGTGGAGAGGGCAGGGGTGTGCGTCCAGGAACCTGGAGAGAGTGCACGGGTGTGTGTCCTGGGGAGAAGGCAAAGGTGTGCGTCCTGGGGAGAGGCAGGGGTGTGTGTCCTGGAACTAGGGGAGTGTGCAGGGGTGTGTGTCCTGGAACCTGGTGAGAGGGCAGGGGTGTGTGTCCTGGGGAGAAGGCAGGGTGTGCGTCCTGGGGAGAGGGCAGGGGTGTGTGTCCTGGTCCTTGGGACAGGGCATGGGTGTGTGTCCTGGAACCTGGGGAGAGGGCAGGGGTGTGCGTCCTGGAACCTGGGGAGAGGGCAGGGGTGTGTGTCCTGGGGAGAAGGCAGGGGTGTGTGTCCTGGGGAGAGGTCAGGGGTGTGTGTCCTGGTCCTGGGGAGAGGGCAGGTGTGTGTGTCCTGGGGAGAGGGCAGGTTTGTGTGTCCTGGGGAGAGGGCAGGTGTGTGTGTCCTGGGGAGAGGGCAGGTGTGTGTGCCCTGGAACCCGGGGAGAGGGCGGGGATGTGTATCCTGGGGAGAGGGCAGGGGTGTGTGTCCTGGTCCTAGGGGAGAGGGCAGGGGTGTGTGTCCTGGGGAGAGTGCAAGGGTGCGTGTCCTGGTCCAAGGGGAGAGGGCAGGGTTGTGTATCCTGGTCCTAGGGGAGAGGGCAGGGGTGTGTGTCCTGGGGAGAGTGCAAGGGTGTGTATCCTGGTCCAGGCGAGAGGGCAGGTGTGTGTGTCCTGGGTCCTTGGGAGAGGGCTGGTGTGTGTTTCCTGGTCCTGGGGAGAGGGCAGGGGTATGTGTCCTGGGGCGAGGGCAGGGGTATGCGTACTTTTCCTAGGGGAGAGGGCAGTGTTGTGTATCCAGGAAACTATGGAGAGGGCAGGTGTGTGCGTCCTCGGGGAGAGGGCAGGGGTGTGCTTCCTGGAACCAGAGGAGAGGGCAGGGGTGTGTGTCCTGGGGAGAGGACAGGGGTGTGTTTCCTGGAACATGTGGAGAGGGCAGGGGTGTGCGTCCAGGAACCTGGAGAGAGGGCAGGGGTGTGTGTCCTGGGGAGAAGGCAATGGTGTGCGTCCTGGGGAGAGGCAGGGGTGTGTGTCCTGGAACTAGGGGAGTGTGCAGGGGTGTGTGTCCTGGAACCTGGTGAGAGGGCAGGGGTGTGTGTCCTGGGGAGAAAGCAGGGGTGTGCGTCCTGGGGAGAGGGCAGGGGTGTGTGTACTGGTCCTTGGGACAGGGCACGGGTGTGTGTCCTGGAACCTGGGGAGAGGGCAGGGGTGTGCGTCCTGGAACCTGGGGAGAGGGCAGGGCTGTGTGTCCTGGGGAGAAGGCAGGGGTGTGCGTCCTGGGGAGAGGGCAGGGGTGTGTGTCCTGGTCCTGGGGAGAGGGCAGGTGTGTGTGTCCTGGGGAGAGGGCAGGTTTGTGTGTCCTGGGGAGAGGGCAGGGGTGTGTGTCCTGGGGAGAGGGCAGGGGAGTGTTCCCTGGAACCCGGGGAGAGGGCCGGTTTGTGTGTCCTGGGGAGAGGGCAGGGGTGTGTGTCCTGGTCCAAGGGGAGAGGGCAGGGTTGTGTATCCTGGTCCGAGGGGAGAGGGCAGGGGTGTGTGTCCTCGGGAGAGTGCAAGGGTGCGTGTCCTGGTTCAAGGGGAGAGGGCAGGGTTGTGTATGCTGGTCCTCGGGGAGAGGGCAGGGGTGTGTGTCCTGGGGAGAGGGCAGGGGTGTGTGTCCTGGTCCTAGGGGAGAGGGCAGGGGTGTGTGTCCAGGGGAGAGGGCAGGGTTGTGTATCCTGGTCCTAGGGGAGAGGGCAGGGGTGTGTGTCCTGGGGAGAGTGCAAGGGTGTGTATCCTGGTCCAGGCGAGAGGGCAGGTGTGTGTGTCCTGGGTCCTTGGGAGAGGGCTGGTGTGTGTTTCCTGGTCCTGGGGAGAGGGCAGGGGTATGTGTCCTGGGGCGAGGGCAGGGGTATGCGTACTTTTCCTAGGGGTGAGGGCAGTGTTGTGTATCCAGGAAACTATGGAGAGGGCAGCTGTGTGCGTCCTCGGGGAGAGGGCAGGGGTGGGCTTCCTGGAACCAGAGGAGAGGGCAGGGGTGTGTGTCCTGGGGAGAGGGCAGGGGTGTGTTTCCTGGAACATGTGGAGAGGGCAGGGGTGTGCGTCCAGGAACCTGGAGAGAGTGCACGGGTGTGTGTCCTGGGGAGAAGGCAAAGGTGTGCGTCCTGGGGAGAGGCAGGGGTGTGTGTCCTGGAACTAGGGGAGTGTGCAGGGGTGTGTGTCCTGGAACCTGGTGAGAGGGCAGGGGTGTGTGTCCTGGGGAGAAGGCAGGGTGTGCGTCCTGGGGAGAGGGCAGGGGTGTGTGTCCTGGTCCTTGGGACAGGGCATGGGTGTGTGTCCTGGAACCTGGGGAGAGGGCAGGCGTGTGCGTCCTGGAACCTGGGGAGAGGGCAGGGGTGTGTGTCCTGGGGAGAAGGCAGGGGTGTGTGTCCTGGGGAGAGGTCAGGGGTGTGTGTCCTGGTCCTGGGGAGAGGGCAGGTTTGTGTGTCCTGGGGAGAGGGCAGGGGTGTGTGTCCTGGGGAGAGGGCAGGGGTGTGTGCCCTGGAACCCGGGGAGAGGGCGGGGATGTGTGTCCTGGGGAGAGGGCAGGGGTGTGTGTCCTGGTCCTAGGGGAGAGGGCAGGGGTGTGTGTCCTGGGGAGAGTGCAAGGGTGCGTGTCCTGGTCCAAGGGGAGAGGGCAGGGTTGTGTATCCTGGTCCTAGGGGAGAGGGCAGGGGTGTGTGTCCTGGGGAGAGTGCAAGGGTGTGTATCCTGGTCCAGGCGAGAGGGCAGGTGTGTGTGTCCTGGGTCCTTGGGAGAGGGCTGGTGTGTGTTTCCTGGTCCTGGGGAGAGGGCAAGGGTATGTGTCCTGGGGCGAGGGCAGGGGTATGCGTACTTTTCCTAGGGGAGAGGGCAGTGTTGTGTTTCCAGGAAACTATGGAGAGGGCAGGTGTGTGCGTCCTCGGGGAGAGGGCAGGGGTGAGCTTCCTGGAACCAGAGGAGAGGGCAGGGGTTTGTGTCCTGGGGAGAGGACAGGGGTGTGTTTCCTGGAACATGTGGAGAGGGCAGGGGTGTGCGTCCAGGAACCTGGAGAGAGGGCAGGGGTGTGTGTCCTAGGGAGAAGGCAATGGTGTGCGTCCTGGGGAGAGGCAGGGGTGTGTGTCCTGGAACTAGGGGAGTGTGCAGGGGTGTGTGTCCTGGAACCTGGTGAGAGGGCAGGGGTGTGTGTCCTGGGGAGAAAGCAGGGGTGTGCGTCCTGGGGAGAGGGCAGGGGTGTGTGTCCTGGTCCTTGGGACAGGGCACGGGTGTGTGTCCTGGAACCTGGGGAGAGGGCAGGGGTGTGCGTCCTGGAACCTGGGGAGAGGGCAGGGCTGTGTGTCCTGGGGAGAAGGCAGGGGTGTGCGTCCTGGGGAGAGGGCAGGGGTGTGTGTCCTGGTCCTGGGGAGAGGGCAGGTGTGTGTGTCCTGGGGAGAGGGCAGGTTTGTGTGTCCTGGGGAGAGGGCAGGGGTGTGTGTCCTGGGGAGAGGGCAGGGGAGTGTTCCCTGGAACCCGGGGAGAGGGCCGGGTTGTGTGTCCTGGGGAGAGGGCAGGGGTGTGTGTCCTGGTCCAAGGGGGAGGGCAAGGGTGTGTGTCCTTGGGAGAGGGCAGGTGTGTGTGTCCTGGGGTGAGGGCAGGGGTATGTGTCCTGGGTCCCGGGGAGAGGGCAGGGGTGTTTGTCCTGGACCCTTTGGAGTAGGCAGGGGTGTGTGTCCTGGTCCGAAGGGAGAGGTGCGGGGGGGGTGTCCTGGGGAGAGCGCAGGGGTGTGTGACCTGGTCCAAAGGGAGAGTTGCGGGGGTGTCTGTCCTGGGGAGAGGTCAGGGGTGTGTGTCCTGGTCCTCGGGGAGAGGGCAGGGGTGTCTGTCCTGGGTTAGCGGGCAGGGGTCTGTGTCCTGGTCCTCGGGGAGAGGGCAGGGGTGTGTGTCATGGTCCAAAGGGAGAGTTGCGGGGGGGTCTGTCCTGGGGAGAGGGCAGGGGTGTGTGTCCTGGTCCTCGGGGAGAGGGCAGGGGTGTGTGTCCTGGTCCTCAGGGAGAGGGCAGGGGAGTGTGTCCTGGGGCGAGGGCAGGGGTGTTTGTCCTGATCCTGGGGCAAGGGCAAGGATGTGTGTCCTTGGGAGAAGGCAGGTTTGTGTGTCCTGGGGAGAGTGCAAGGGTGTGTATCCTGGTCCAGGGGAGAGGGCAGGTGTGTGTGTCCTGGGTCCTTGGGAGAGGGCTGGTGTGTGTTTCCTGGTCCTGGGGAGAGGGCAGGGGTATGTGTCCTGGGGCGAGGGCAGGGGTATGCGTACTTTTCCTAGGGGAGAGGGCAGGGGTCTGTATCCAGGAACCTGGGGAGAGGGCAGGTGTGTGCGTCCTCGGGGAGAGTGCAGGGGTGTGCTTCCTGGAACCAGAGGAGAGGGCAGGGGTGTGTGTCCTGGGGAGAGGGCAGGGGTGTGTTTCCTAGAACCTGTGGAGAGGGCAGGGGTGTGCGTCCTGGAACCTGGAGAGAGGGCAGGGGTGTGTGCCCTGGGGAGAAGGCAGGGGTGTGTGTCCTGGAACTAGGGGAGTGTGCAGTGGTGTGTGTCCTGGAACCTGGTGAGAGGGCAGGGGTGTGTGTCCTGGGGAGAAGGCAGGGTGTGCGTCCTGGGGAGAGGGCAGGGGTGTGTGTCCTGGTCCTTGGGACAGGGCATGGGTGTGTGTCCTGGAACCTGGGGAGAGGGCAGGCGTGTGCGTCCTGGAACCTGGGGAGAGGGCAGGGGTGTGTGTCCTGGGGAGAAGGCAGGGGTGTGTGTCCTGGGGAGAGGTCAGGGGTGTGTGTCCTGGTCCTGGGGAGAGGGCAGGTGTGTGTGTCCTGGGGAGAGGGCAGGTTTGTGTGTCCTGGGGAGAGGGCAGGTGTGTGTGTCCTGGGGAGAGGGCAGGGGTGTGTGCCCTGGAACCCGGGGAGAGGGCGGGGATGTGTATCCTGGGGAGAGGGCAGGGGTGTGTGTCCTGGTCCTAGGGGAGAGGGCAGGGGTGTGTGTCCTGGGGAGAGTGCAAGGGTGCGTGTCCTGGTCCAAGGGGAGAGGGCAGGGGTGTGTGTCCTGGGGAGAGTGCAAGGGTGTGTATCCTGGTCCAGGCGAGAGGGCAGGTGTGTGTGTCCTGGGTCCTTGGGAGAGGGCTGGTGTGTGTTTCCTGGTCCTGGGGAGAGGGCAGGGGTATGTGTCCTGGGGCGAGGGCAGGGGTATGCGTACTTTTCCTAGGGGAGAGGGCAGTGTTGTGTATCCAGGAAACTATGGAGAGGGCAGGTGTGTGCGTCCTCGGGGAGAGGGCAGGGGTGTGCTTCCTGGAACCAGAGGAGAGGGCAGGGGTGTGTGTCCTGGGGAGAGGACAGGGGTGTGTTTCCTGGAACATGTGGAGAGGGCAGGGGTGTGCGTCCAGGAACCTGGAGAGAGGGCAGGGGTGTGTGTCCTGGGGAGAAGGCAATGGTGTGCGTCCTGGGGAGAGGCAGGGGTGTGTGTCCTGGAACTAGGGGAGTGTGCAGGGGTGTGTGTCCTGGAACCTGGTGAGAGGGCAGGGGTGTGTGTCCTGGGGAGAAAGCAGGGGTGTGCGTCCTGGGGAGAGGGCAGGGGTGTGTGTACTGGTCCTTGGGACAGGGCACGGGTGTGTGTCCTGGAACCTGGGGAGAGGGCAGGGGTGTGCGTCCTGGAACCTGGGGAGAGGGCAGGGCTGTGTGTCCTGGGGAGAAGGCAGGGGTGTGCGTCCTGGGGAGAGGGCAGGGGTGTGTGTCCTGGTCCTGGGGAGAGGGCAGGTGTGTGTGTCCTGGGGAGAGGGCAGGTTTGTGTGTCCTGGGGAGAGGGCAGGGGTGTGTGTCCTGGGGAGAGGGCAGGGGAGTGTTCCCTGGAACCCGGGGAGAGGGCCGGTTTGTGTGTCCTGGGGAGAGGGCAGGGGTGTGTGTCCTGGTCCAAGGGGAGAGGGCAGGGTTGTGTATCCTGGTCCGAGGGGAGAGGGCAGGGGTGTGTGTCCTCGGGAGAGTGCAAGGGTGCGTGTCCTGGTTCAAGGGGAGAGGGCAGGGTTGTGTATGCTGGTCCTCGGGGAGAGGGCAGGGGTGTGTGTCCTGGGGAGAGGGCAGGGGTGTGTGTCCTGGTCCTAGGGGAGAGGGCAGGGGTGTGTGTCCAGGGGAGAGGGCAGGGTTGTGTATCCTGGTCCTAGGGGAGAGGGCAGGGGTGTGTGTCCTGGGGAGAGTGCAAGGGTGTGTATCCTGGTCCAGGCGAGAGGGCAGGTGTGTGTGTCCTGGGTCCTTGGGAGAGGGCTGGTGTGTGTTTCCTGGTCCTGGGGAGAGGGCAGGGGTATGTGTCCTGGGGCGAGGGCAGGGGTATGCGTACTTTTCCTAGGGGAGAGGGCAGTGTTGTGTATCCAGGAAACTATGGAGAGGGCAGCTGTGTGCGTCCTCGGGGAGAGGGCAGGGGTGGGCTTCCTGGAACCAGAGGAGAGGGCAGGGGTGTGTGTCCTGGGGAGAGGGCAGGGGTGTGTTTCCTGGAACATGTGGAGAGGGCAGGGGTGTGCGTCCAGGAACCTGGAGAGAGTGCACGGGTGTGTGTCCTGGGGAGAAGGCAAAGGTGTGCGTCCTGGGGAGAGGCAGGGGTGTGTGTCCTGGAACTAGGGGAGTGTGCAGGGGTGTGTGTCCTGGAACCTGGTGAGAGGGCAGGGGTGTGTGTCCTGGGGAGAAAGCAGGGGTGTGCGTCCTGGGGAGAGGGCAGGGGTGTGTGTCCTGGTCCTTGGGACAGGGCACGGGTGTGTGTCCTGGAACCTGGGGAGAGGGCAGGGGTGTGCGTCCTGGAACCTGGGGAGAGGGCAGGGGTGTGTGTCCTGGGGAGAAGGCAGGGGTGTGCGTCCTGGGGAGAGGGCAGGGGTGTGTGTCCTGGTCCTGGGGAGAGGGCAGGTGTGTGTGTCCTGGGGAGAGGGCAGGTTTGTGTGTCCTGGGGAGAGGGCAGGGGTGTGTGTCCTGGGGAGAGGGCAGGGGAGTGTTCCCTGGAACCCGGGGAGAGGGCCGGGTTGTGTGTCCTGGGGAGAGGGCAGGGGTGTGTGTCCTGGTCCAAGGGGAGAGGGCAGGGTTGTGTATCCTGGTCCGAGGGGAGAGGGCAGGAGTTTGTGTCCTGGGGAGAGTGCAAGGGTGTGTGTCCTGGTCCTGGGTAGAGGGCAGGGGTGTGTGTCCTTGTGAGATGGGAGGTGTGTGCATCCTGGAGAGAGGGCAGGGGTGTGTTTCCTGGTCCTCGGGGAGAGGGCAAGGGTGTGTGTCCAGGGGAGAGGGCAGGGGTGTGTAACTTGGTCCGAGGGGAGAGTTCAGGGGTGTGTGTCCTGGGGAGAGGACAGGGGTGTGTGGCCTGGTCCTAGGGGAGTGGGCAGTGGTGTGTGTCCTGGTCCGAGGGGGGAGGGCAGGGTTGTGTTTCATGTTCCTTGGGGCGAAGGCAGGGGTGTGTGTCCTTGTCAGTGGGGAGAGGGCAGGGGTGTGTGTCCTGGGGAGAGGGCAGGGGTGTGTGTCCCGGGGGGAGGGCAGGGCTGTGTGTCCTGGGGAGAGCGCAGGGGTGTGTTTCCTGGAAGCTGGGGAGAGGGCAGGGGCATGTGTCCTGGGAGAGGGCAGGGGTGTGTTTCCTGGAACCTGGGGAGAGGGCAGGGGCATGTGCCCTGGGGAGAGGGCAGGGGTGTTTGTCCTGGACCCTTTGGAGAGGGCAGGTGTGTGTGTCCTGGTCCTGGGGAGAGGGCAGGGGCGTGTGTCCTGGTCCTCGGGGAGAGTGCAGGGGTGTGTGTCCTCGTCCAAGGTTAGAGGGCAAGAGTGTGTGTCCTTGGGAGAGGGCAGGGGAGTGTGTCCTGGGGCGAGGGCAGGGGTGTGTGTGTACTTGGGAGAAGGCAGGTGTGTGTGTCCTGGTTCCCGTGGAGAGGGCTGGCGTGTGTTTCCTGGTCCTCGGGGAGTGGTCAGGGGTGTGGGTCCTGGGTCCTGGGGAGAGGGCTTGGGTGTGTGTCCTGGGGCGAGGGCAGGGGTGTGTGTCCTGGGGAGAGGGCAGGGGTGTGTGTCCTGGTCCTGGGGAGAGGGTAGGTATGTGTGTGCTGGGGAGAGGGCAGGGGTCTGTGTCCTGGGGAGAGGGCAGGGGTGTGTGCCCTGGAACCCGGGGAGAGGGCCGGGATGTGTGTCCTGGCCTTAGGGGAGAGGGCAGGGGTGTGTGTCCTGGTCCGGGGGGAGAGGGCAGGGGTGTGTGTCCTGGGGAGAGGGCAGGGGTGTGAGTCCTGGTCCAAGGGGAGAGGGCAGGGGTCTGTATCCTGTTCCGAGGGGACAGGGCAGGGGTGTGTGTACTGGGGAGAGTGCAAAGGTGTGTGTCCTGGTCCAAGGGGAAAGGGCAGGGGTCTGTGTCCTGGTCCGAGGGGAGAGCGCAGGTGTGTGTGTCCTGGTCCGAGGGGAAAGCGCACGGGTCTGTGTCCTGGTCCGAGGGGAGAGCGCAGGTGTGTGTGTACTGGTCCTAGGGGAGAGGGCCGGGGTGTGTGCCCTGGGGAGAGGGCAGGGGTGTATGTCCTGGTCCAAGGGGGAGGGCAAGGGTGTGTGTCCTTGGGAGAGGGCAGGTGTGTGTGTCCTGGGGTGAGGGCAGGGGTATGTGTCCTGGGTCCCGGGGAGAGGGCAGGGGTGTTTGTCCTGGACCCTTTGGAGTAGGCAGGGGTGTGTGTCCTGGTCCGAAGGGAGAGGTGCGGGGGGGTGTGTCCTGGGGAGAGCGCAGGGGTGTGTGACCTGGTCCAAAGGGAGAGTTGCGGGGGGGTCTGTCCTGGGGAGAGGTCAGGGGTGTGTGTCCTGGTCCTCGGGGAGAGGGCAGGGGTGTCTGTCCTGGGGAGAGGGCAGGGGTGTGTGTCCTGGTCCTGAAGGGAGCGGGCAGGGGTGTCTGTCCTGGGTTAGCGGGCAGGGGTGTGTGTCCTGGTCCTCGGGGAGAGGGCAGGGGTGTGTGTCATGGTCCAAAGGGAGAGTTGCGGGGGGGTCTGTCCTGGGGAGAGGGCAGGGGTGTGTGTCCTGGTCCTCGGGGAGAGGGCAGGGGTGTGTGTCCTGGTCCTCGGGGAGAGGGCAGGGGTGTGTGTCCTGGTCCTAGGGTGAGGGCAGGGCTGTGTGTCCTGGTCCAAGGTGAGAGGGCAGGGATGTGTGTCCTGGTCCACGGTGAGAGGGCAAGGGTGTGTGTCCTTGGGAGAGGGCAGGGCAGTGTGTCCTGGGGCGAGGGCAGGGGTGTTTGTCCTGATCCTCGGGCAAGGGCAAGGGTGTGTGTCCTTGGGAGAAGGCAGGTGTGTGTGTCCTGGGTCCTGGGGAGAGGGCTTGTGTGTGTTTCCTGGTCCTGGGGAGATGGCAGGGGTGTGTGTCCTGGGGCGAGGGCAGGGGTATGCGTACTTTTCCTAGGGGACAGGGCAGGGGTGTGTATCCAGGAACCTGGGGAGAGGGCAGGTGTGTGCGTCCTCGGGGAGAGGGCAGGGGTGTGCTTCCTGGAACCAGAGGAGAGGGCAGGGGTGTGTGTCCTGGGGAGAGGGCAGGGGTGTGTTTCCTGGAACCTGTGGAGAGGGCAGGGGTGTGCGTCCTGGAACCTGGAGAGAGGGCAGGGGTGTGTGTCCTGGGGAGAAGGCAGAGGTGTGCGTCCTGGGGAGAGGCAGGGGTGTGTGTCCTGGAACTAGGGGAGTGTGCAGGGGTGTGTGTCCTGGAACCTGGTGAGAGGGCAGGGGTGTGTGTCCTGGAGAGAAGGCAGGGGTGTGCGTCCTGGGGAGAGGGCAGGGATGTGTGTCCTGGTCCTTGGGACAGGGCATGGGTGTGTGTCCTGGAACCTGGGGAGAGGGCAGGGGTGTGCGTCCTGGAACCTGGGGAGAGGGCAGGGGTGTGTGTCCTGGGGAGAAGGCAGGGGTGTGCGTCCTGGGGAGAGGGCAGGTGTGTGTGTCCTGGTCCTGGGGAGAGGGCAGGTGTGTGTGTCCTGGGGAGAGGGCAGTTTTGTGTGTCCTGGGGAGAGGGCAGGGGTGTGTGTCCTGGGGAGAGGGCAGGGGTGTGTGCCCTGGAACCCGGGGATAGGGCGGGGTTGCGTGTCCTGGGGAGAGGGCAGGGGTGTGTGTCCTGGTCCAAGGGGAGAGGGCAGGGTTTGTGTATCCTGGTCCTAGGGGAGAGGACAGGTGTGTGTGTCCTGGGGAGAGTGCAAGGGTGCGTGTCCTGGTCCAAGGGGAGAGGGCAGGGTTGTGTATCCTGGTCCTAGGGGAGAGGGCAGGTGTGTGTGTCCTGGGTCCTTGGGAGAGGGCTGGTGTGTGTTTCCTGGTCCTGGGGAGATGGCAGGGGTATGTGTCCTGGGGCAAGGGCAGGGGTGTGTATCCTGCTCCAGGGGAGAGGGCAGGTGTGTGTGTCCTGGGTCCTTGGGAGAGGGCTGGTGTGTGTTTCCTGGTCCTGGGGAGATGGCAGGGGTATGTGTCCTGGGGCGAGGGCAGGGGTATGCGTACTTTTCCTAGGGGACAGGGCAGGGGTGTGTATCCAGGAACCTGGGGAGAGGGCAGGTGTGTGCGTCCTCGGGGAGAGGGCAGGGGTGTGCTTCCTGGAACCAGAGGAGAGGGCAGGGGTGGGTGTCCTGGGGAGAGGGCAGGGGTGTGTTTCCTAGAACCTGTGGAGAGGGCAGGGGTGTGCGTCCTGGAACCCGGAGTGAGGGCAGGGCTGTGTGTCCTGGGGAGAAGGCAGGGGTGTGCGTCCTGGGGAGAGGCAGGGGTGTGTGTCCTGGAACTAGGGGAGTGTGCAGTGGTGTGTGTCCTGGAACCTGGTGAGAGGGCAGGGGTGTGTGTCCTGGGGAGAAGGCAGGGGTGTGCGTCCTGGGGAGAGGGCAGGGGTGTGTGTCCTGGTCCTTGGGACAGGGAATGTGTGTGTGTCCTGGAACCTGGGGAGAGGGCAGGGGTGTGCGTCCTGGAACCTGGGGAGAGGGCAGGGGTGTGTGTCCTGGGGAGAAGGCAGGGGTGTGCGTCCTGGGGAGAGGTCAGGGGTGTGTGTCCTGGTCCTGGGGAGAGGGCAGGTGTGTGTGTCCTGGGGAGAGGGCAGGTTTGTGTGTCCTGGGGAGAGGGCAGGGGTGTGTGTCCTGGGGAGAGGGCAGGGGTGTGTGCCCTGGAACCCGGGGAGAGGGCGGGGATGTGTGTCCTGGGGAGAGGGCAGGGGTGTGTGTCCTGGTCCAAGGGGAGAGGGCAGGGTTTGTGTATCCAGGTCCTAGGGGAGAGGGCAGGGGTGTGTGTCCTGGGGAGAGTGCAAGGGTGCGTGTCCTGGTCCAAGGGGAGAGGGCAGGGTTGTGTATCCTGGTCCTAGGGGAGAGGGCCGGGTTGTGTGTCCTGGGGAGAGTGCAAGGGTGTGTATCCTGGTCCAGGGGAGAGGGCAGGAGTGTGTGTCCTGGGTCCTTGGGAGAGGGCTGGTGTGTGTTTCCTGGTCCTGGGGAGAGGGCAGGGGTATGTGTCCTGGGGCGAGGGCAGGGGCATGCGTACTTTTCCTAGGGGAGAGGGCAGTGTTGTGTATCCAGGGACCTGGGGAGAGGGCAGGTGTGTGCGTCCTCGGGGAGAGGGCAGGGTTGTGTTTCCTGGAACCTGGGGAGAGGGCAGGGGCATGTGCCCTGGGGAGAGGGCAGGGGTGTTTGTCCTGGACACTTTGGAGAGGGCAGGTGTGTGTGTCCTGGTCCTTGGGAGAGGGCTGGTGTGTGTTTCCTGGTCCTGGGGAGATGGCAGGGGTGTGTGTCCTGGGGCGAGGGCAGGGGTATGCGTACTTTTCCCAGGGGACAGGGCAGGGGTGTGTATCCAGGAACCTGGGGAGAGGGCAGGTGTGTGCGTCCTCGGGGAGAGGGCAGGGGTGTGCTTCCTGGAACCAGAGGAGAGGGCAGGGGTGTGTGTCCTGGGGAGAGGGCAGGGGTGTGTTTCCTAGAACCTGTGGAGAGGGCAGGGGTGTGCGTCCTGGAACCTGGAGTGAGGGCAGGGCTGTGTGTCCTGGGGAGAAGGCAGGGGTGTGCGTCCTGGGGAGAGGCAGGGGTGTGTGTCCTGGAACTAGGGGAGTGTGCAGTGGTGTGTGTCCTGGAACCTGGTGAGAGGGCAGGGGTGTCTGTCCTGGGGAGAAGGCAGGGGTGTGCGTCCTGGGGAGAGGGCAAGGGTGTGTGTCCTGGTCCTTGGGACAGGGAATGTGTGTGTGTCCTGGAACCTGGGGAGAGGGCAGGGGTGTGCGTCCTGGAACCTGGGGAGAGGGCAGGGGTGTGTGTCCTGGGGAGAAGGCAGGGGTGTGCGTCCTGGGGAGAGGTCAGGGGTGTGTGTCCTGGTCCTGGGGAGAGGGCAGGTGTGTGTGTACTGGGGAGAGGGCAGGTTTGTGTGTCCTGGGGAGAGGGCAGGGGTGTGTGTCCTGGGGAGAGGGCAGGGGTGTGTGCCCTGGAACCCGGGGAGAGGGCGGGGATGTGTGTCCTGGGGAGAGGGCAGGGGTGTGTGTCCTGGTCCAAGGGGAGAGGGCAGGGTTTGTGTATCCAGGTCCTAGGGGAGAGGGCAGGGGTGTGTGTCCTGGGGAGAGTGCAAGGGTGCGTGTCCTGGTCCAAGGGGAGAGGGCAGGGTTGTGTATCCTGGTCCTAGGGGAGAGGGCCGGGTTGTGTGTCCTGGGGAGAGTGCAAGGGTGTGTATCCTGGTCCAGGGGAGAGGGCAGGAGTGTGTGTCCTGGGTCCTTGGGAGAGGGCTGGTGTGTGTTTCCTGGTCCTGGGGAGAGGGCAGGGGTATGTGTCATGGGGCGAGGGCAGGGGTATGCGTACTTTTCCTAGGGGAGAGGGCAGTGTTGTGTATCCAGGGACCTGGGGAGAGGGCAGGTGTGTGCGTCCTCGGGGAGAGGGCAGGGTTGTGTTTCCTGGAACCTGGGGAGAGGGCAGGGGCATGTGCCCTGGGGAGAGGGCAGGGGTGTTTGTCCTGGACACTTTGGAGAGGGCAGGTGTGTGTGTCCTGGTCCTGGGGAGAGGGCAGGGGTGTGTGTCCTGGTCCTCGGGGAGAGTGCAGGGGTGTGTGTCCTCGTCCAAGGTTAGAGGGCAAGGGTGTGTGTCCTTGGGAGAGGGCAGGGGAGTGTGTCCTGGGGCGAGGGCAGGGGTGTGTGTGTACTTGGGAGAAGGCAGGTGTGTGTCCTGGTTCCCGTGGAGAGGGCTGGCGTGTGTTTCCTGGTCCTCGGGGAGTGGTCAGGGGTGTGGGTCCTGGGTCCTGGGGAGAGGGCTTGGGAGTGTGTCCTGGGGCGAGGGCAGGGGTGTGTGTCCTGGAGAGAGGGCAGGGGTGTGTGTCCTGGTCCTGGGGAGAGGGTAGGTATGTGTGTGCTGGGGAGAGGGCAGGGGTCTGTGTCCTGGGGAGAGGGCAGGGGTGTGTGTCCTGGTCCTAGGGGAGTGGGCAGGGGTGTGTGTCCTGGTCCGAGGGGGAAGGGCAGGGTTGTGTTTCCTGTTCCTTGGGGCGAAGGCAGGGGTGTGTGTCCTTGTCAGTGGGGAGAGGGCAGGGGTGTGTGTCCTGGGGAGAGGGCAGGGGTGTGTGTCCCGGGGGGAGGGCAGGGCTGTGTGTCCTGGGGAGAGCGCAGGGGTGTGTTTCCTGGAAGCTGGGGAGAGGGCAGGGGCATGTGTCCTGGGAGAGGGCAGGGTTGGGTTTCCTGGAACCTGGGGAGAGGGCAGGGGCATGTGCCCTGGGGAGAGGGCAGGGGTGTTTGTCCTGGACCCTTTGGAGAGGGCAGGTGTGTGTGTCCTGGTCCTGGGGAGAGGGCAGGGGTGTATGTCCTGGTCCTCGGGGAGAGTGCAGGGGTGTGTGTCCTCGTCCAAGGTTAGAGGGCAAGGGTGTGTGTCCTTGGGAGAGGGCAGGGGAGTGTGTCCTGGGGCGAGGGCAGGGGTGTGTGTGTACTTGGGAGAAGGCAGGTGTGTGTGTCCTGGTTCCCGTGGAGAGGGCTGGCGTGTGTTTCCTGGTCCTCGGGGAGTGGTCAGGGGTGTGGGTCCTGGGTCCTGGGGAGAGGGCTTGGGTGTGTGTCCTGGGGCGAGGGCAGGGGTGTGTGTCCTGGGGAGAGGGCAGGGGTGTGTGTCCTGGTCCTGGGGAGAGGGTAGGAATGTGTGTGCTGGGGAGAGGGCAGTGGTCTGTGTCCTGGGGAGAGGGCAGGGGTGTGTGCCCTGGAACCCGGGGAGAAGGCCGGGATGTGTGTCCTGGCCTTAGGGGAGAGGGCAGGGGTGTGTGTCCTGGTCCGAGGGGAGAGGGCAGGGGTGTGTGTCCTGGGGAGAGGGCAGGGGTGTGAGTCCTGGTCCAAGGGGAGAGGGCAGGGGTCTGTATCCTGTTCCTAGGGGACAGGGCAGGGGTGTGTGTACTGGGGAGAGTGCAAAGGTGTGTGTCATGGTCCAAGGGGAGAGGGCAGGGGTCTGTGTCCTGGTCCGAGGGGAGAGCGCAGGTGTGTGTGTCCTGGTCCGAGGGGAAAGCGCACGGGTCTGTGTCCTGGTCCGAGGGGAGAGCGCAG
Source organism: Heterodontus francisci (assembly GCF_036365525.1). Taxonomy (NCBI): domain Eukaryota; kingdom Metazoa; phylum Chordata; class Chondrichthyes; order Heterodontiformes; family Heterodontidae; genus Heterodontus; species Heterodontus francisci. The sequence continues at coordinate 8,261,027 of NC_090380.1, read as the reverse complement.
GTGTGTGTGTACTGGTCCTAGGGGAGAGGGCCGGGGTGTGTGCCCTGGGGAGAGGGCAGGGGTGTATGTCCTGGTCCAAGGGGGAGGGCAAGGGTGTGTGTCCTTGGGAGAGGGCAGGTGTGTGTGTCCTGGGGTGAGGGCAGGGGTATGTGTCCTGGGTCCCGGGGAGAGGGCAGGGGTGTTTGTCCTGGACCCTTTGGAGTAGGCAGGGGTGTGTGTCCTGGTCCGAAGGGAGAGGTGCGGGGGGGTGTGTCCTGGGGAGAGCGCTGGGGTGTGTGACCTGGTCCAAAGGGAGAGTTGCGGGGGGTCTGTCCTGGGGAGAGGTCAGGGGTGTGTGTCCTGGTCCTCGGGGAGAGGGCAGGGGTGTCTGTCCTGGGGAGAGGGCAGGGGTGTGTGTCCTGGTCCTGAAGGGAGCGGGCAGGGGTGTCTGTCCTGGGTTAGCGGGCAGGGGTGTGTGACCTGGTCCTCGGGGAGAGGGCAGGGGTGTGTGTCATGGTCCAAAGGGAGAGTTGCGGGGGGGGTCTGTCCTGGGGAGAGGGCAGGGGTGTGTGTCCTGGTCCTCGGGGAGAGGGCAGGGGTGTGTGTCCTGGTCCTCGGGGAGAGGGCAGGGGTGTGTGTCCTGGTCCTCGGGGACAGGGCAGGGCTGTGTGTCCTGTTCCAAGGTGAGAGGGCAGGGAAGTGTGTCCTGGTCCAAGGTGAGAAGCAAGGGTGTGTGTCCTTGGGAGAGGGCAGAGGAGTGTGTCCTGGGGCGAGGGCAGGGGTGTGTGTCCTGATCCTGGGGCGAGGGCAAGGGTGTGTGTCCTTGGGAGAAGGCAGGTGTTTGTCTCCTGGGTCCCGGGGAGAGGGCTGGCGTGTGCTTCCTGGTCCTCGGGGAGTGGGCAGGGGTGTGTGTCCCGGGGGAGGGCAGGGCCGTGTGGCCTGGGGAGAGGGCAGGGGTGTTTGTCCTGGAGTCTGGGGAGAGGGCAGGGGTGTGTGTCCTGGGGAGAGGGCAGGGATGTGTGTCCTGGACCTCGGGAAGAGGGCAGGGTTGTGTGTCCTGCTCCAAGGTGAGAGGGCAGGGATGTGTGTCCTGGTCCAAGGTGAGAGGGCAAGGGTGTGTGTCCTTGGGAGAGGGCAGGAGTTTGTGTCCTGGGGAGAGGGCAGGGGTGTTTGTCCTGGAGTCTGGGGAGAGGGCAGGGGTGTGTGTCCTGGGGAGAGGGCAGGGATATGTGTCCTGGACCTCGGGAAGAGGGCAGGGTTGTGTGTCCTGCTCCAAGGTGAGAGGGCAGGGATGTGTGTCCTGGTCCAAGGTGAGAGGGCAAGGGTGTGTGTCCTTGGGAGAGGGCAGGGGTTTGTGTCCCGGGGAGAGGGCAGGGGTGTGTGTCCTGGTCCTAGGGGAGAGGGCAGGGCTGTGTGTCCTGGGGAGAGGGCAGGGGTGTGTGTCCTGTTCCAAGGGGAGAGTGCACGGGTGTGTGTCCTGGGGAGAGGGGAGAGGGCAGGGGTGTGTGTCCTGGGGAGAGGGCAGGAGTCTGTGTCCTGGTCCATGGGGAGAGGGCAGGGGTCTGTGTCCTGGTCCAAGGGGAGAGGGCAGGGGTCTGTGTCCTGGTCCATGGGGAGAGGGCCGGCGTGTGTGTCCTTGTACTAGGGGAGAGGGCAGGGGTCTGTGTCCTGGTCCGATGGGAGAGGGCCGGGGTGTGTCTCCTGGTCCAAGGGGGAGGGCAGGGATGTGTGTCCTGGTCCTGGGGAGAGGGCAATGTTGTGTGTCCTGGTCCTTGAGGAGAGGGCAGGGCTGCAGGTCCTGGGTCCTGGGGAGAGGGCTTGGGTGTGTATCCTGGTCCTAAGGGAGAGGGCACGGGTGTGTGTCCTGGTCCTGGGGCGAGAGCAGTGGTGTGTGTCCTGGTACTAGGGGAGAGGGCAGGGCTGTGTGTCCTGGGGAGAGGGCAGGGGTGTGTGTCCTGGGGCGAGGGCAGGGGTATGCGTCCTGGGGCAGTGGCATGGGTGTGTATACTGGTCCTTGGGGAGAGGGCAGGTTTGTGTGTCTTGGTACGCGGGGAGAGGGAAGGGGTGTGTGTCCTGTTCCTAGGGGAGAGGGCAGGGGTTTGTGTCCTGGTCCTTGGGGAGAGGGCAGGAGTGTGTGTCCTGGGGCGAGGGCAGGGGTGTGTTTCCTGGGGAGAGGGCAGGGGTGTGTGTCCTGGTCCTGGGGAGAGGGCAGCGGTGTGTGTCCTTGGGAGATGGCAAGTGTGTGTGTCCTGGTCCTGGGGAGAGGGCAGGGGTGTGTGTCCTTGGGAGAGGGCATGAGTGTGTGTCCTGGGGAGAGGGCAGGTGTGTGTGTCCTGGGGTGAGGGCAGGGGTGTGCGTCCGGGTCCTGGGGAGAGGGCAGGGGTGTGTGTCCTGGGGAGAGGGGAGAGGGCAGGGGTGTGTGTCCTGGTTCTTGGGGAGAGGGCAGGGGTGTCTGTTCTGGTCCTTGGGGAGAGGGCAGAGTTGTGTGTCCAGGTACTTGGGGGGAGGCCAGGGCTGTGTGTCCTGGGGAGACGGCAGGGGTGTGTGTCCTGGTGAAAGGGCAGTGTTGTGTGTCCTGGGGAGAGGGCAGGAGTGTGTTTCCTGGAACCTAGGGAGAGGGCAGGGGTGTGTGTCCTGGTCCTGGGGAGAGGGCAGGTTTGTGTGTCCTGGGGAGAGGGCAGGGGTGTGTGTCCTGGAACCCGGAGAGAGGGCCGGGATGTGTTTCCTGGTCCTAATGGAGAGGGCAGGGGTGTGTGTCCTGGTGCTTGGGGCGAGGGCAGGAGTGTGTGTCCTGGGGAGAGCGCAGGGTTGTGTGTCCTGGGGTGAGGGCAGGGGTGTGTTTCCTGGAACCTGAGGAGAGGGCAGGGGCGTGTTCCTGGGGAGAGGGCAAGGGTGTGTGTCCTGGACCTGGGGACAGGGCAGGGGTGTGTGTCTTGGGCCTGGGGACAGGGCAGGGGTGTGTGTCCTGGTCCTCGGGGAAGGTCAGGGGTTTATGTCCCGGCGAGAGGACAGGGGTGTGTGTCCTGGTCCTGGGGACAGGGCAGGGGTGTGTGTCCTGGGAAGAGGGCCCGGGTGTGTCTCCTGGTCCAAGGTGGGAGGGCAGGGGTGTGTGTCCTGGGGTGAGGGCACGGGTGTGCGTCCTGGTCCTAGGGGGGAGGGCAGGGGTGCGTGTCCTGGGCAGAGAGCAGGGCTGTGAGTCCTGGAGCGAGGGCAGGGCTGTGAGTCCTGGGGCGAGGGCAGGGCTGTGGGTCCTGGAGCGAGGGCAGGGGTGTGTGTCCTGGGGAGAGGGCAGGGCTGTGTGTCCTGGGGAGAGGGCAGGGTTGTGTGTCCCGGGGGGAGGGCAGGGCTGTGAGTCCTGGAGCGAGGGCAGGGGTGTGTGTCCTGGGGAGAGGGCAGGGCTGTGTGTCCTGGGGAGATGGCAGGGTTGTGTGTCCTGGGGAGAGGGCAGGGCTGTGTGTCCTGGGGCGAGGGCAGGGCTGTTTGTCCCAGGGGGAGGTCAGGGCTGTGTGTCCCGGGGGGAGGGCAGGGCTGTGTGTCCTGGGGAGAGGGCAGGGGTTTGTGTCCTGGAACCTGGGGAGATGGCAGAGGTGTATGTCCTGGAACCTGGGGAAGGGCAGGGGTGTGTGTCCTGGTCCTGGGGAGAGGGCAGGTGTGTGTGTCCTGGGGTGATGGCAGGGGTGTGTGTCCTGGAACCCGGGGAGAGGGCCAGGGTGTGTGCCCTGGTCCTAGGGGAGAGGGCAGGGGTGTGTGTCCTGGTCCAAGGGGAGAGGGCAGGGGTGTGTGTCCTGGGGAGAGGGTAAGGGTGTGTGTCCTGGTCCAAGGGGAGAGGGCAGGTGTGTGTGTCCTGGGGAGAGGGCAGGGGTCTGTGTCCAGGTCCGAGGGCGAGAGGGCAGGTGTGTGTGTTCTGGTCCTCGGTGAGAGGGCCGGTGTGTGTGTCCTGGACCTCGGGGAGAGGGCCGGGGTGTGTTTCCTGGTCCGAGGGGAGAGGGCTGGTGTGTGTGTCCTGGTCCTCGGGGTGAAGGCAGGGCTGTGTGTCCTGGTCCTAGGGGGGAGGGCAGAGGAGTGTGTCCTGGGGCGTGGGCAGGGGTGTGTGTCCTGATCCTGGGAAGAGGGCTGGTGTGTGTTTCCTGGTCCTCGTAGAGAGGGCAGGGGTGTGGGTCCTGGTTCCTGGCGAGAGGGCTTGGGTGTGTGTCCTGGTACTCGGGGAGAGGGCAGGGGAGTGTGTCCTCATCCTAGGGGAGAGGGCAGGGGTGTGTGTCCTGGTCCTTGGGGAGAGGGTAGGGATGTGTGTCCTGGCCCGAGGGGAGAGGACAGGGCTGTGTGTCCTGGAACCCGGGGAGAGGGCCGGGGTGTGTGTCCTAGCCCTAGGGGAGAGGGCAGGGGTGTGTGTCCTGGTCCATGGGGAGAGGGCAGGGGTGTGTGTCCTGGGGAGAGGGCAGGGGTGTGTGTCCTCGTCCAAGGGGAGAGGGCAGTTGTGCGTATCCTGGTCCTAGGGTAGAGGGCAGGGGTGTCTGTACTGGGGAGAGGGCAGGTCTGTGTGTCCTGGTCCAAGGGGAGAGGGCAGGGGTCTGTGTCCTGGTCCGGGGGGAGAGCGCAGGTGTGTGTGTCCTGGTCTGAGGGGAGAGCGCAGGTGTGTTGTCCTGGTCCTAGGGGAGAGGGCCGGGGTATGTGTCCTTTTTCTAGGGGAGAGGGCAGGGGAGCACGTCCTGGGGAGAGGGCAGGGGTGCGTGTCCTGGTCCAAGGGGAGAGGGCAGTGGTCTGTGTCCTGTTCCGAGGGGAGAGGGCAGGGGTATGTGTCCTTTTTCTGGGGGAGAGGGCAGGTGTGTTGTCCTGGTCCAAGGGGAGAGGGCAGTGGTCTGTGTCCTGTTCCGAGGGGAGAGGGCCGGGGTATGTGTCCTTTTTCTAGGGGAGAGGGCAGGGGAGTATGTCCTGGGGAGAGGGCAGGGGAGCGTGTCCTGGTCCAAGGGGGAGGGCAGGGATGTGTGTCCTGGTCCAAGGTGAGAGAGCAGGGGAGTGTGTCCTGGGGCGAGGGCAGGGTTGTGTGTCCTGGTCCTGGGGAGAGGGCAAGGGTGTGTGTCCTTGGGAGAGGGCAGGTGTGTGTGTCCTGGGAAGAGGGCAGGGGTGTGTGTCCTGGGTCCCGGGGAGAGGGCTGGGGTTTGTTTCCTGGTTCTAGGGGAGAGGGCAGTGGTCTGTGTCCTGTTCCTAGGGGAGAGGGCAGGGGTGTGGGTCCTGGGTCCCGGGGAGAGGGTTTGGGTGTGTCTCGTGGTACTGGGCGAGAGGGCAGTTGTGTGTGTCCTGGGGCGAGGGCAGGGGTGAGTGTCCTGGTCCTGGGGAGAGGGCAAGGGTGTGTGTCCTTGGGAGAGGTCAGGGGTGTGTGTCCTGGGTCCCGGGGAGAGGGCTGGGGTTTGTTTCCTGGTCCTAGGGGAGAGGGCAGTGGTCTGTGTCCTGTTCTGAGGGGAGAGGGCTGGGGTATGTGTCCTTTTTCTAGGGGAGAGGGCAGGTGTGTTGTCCTGGTCCTAGGGGAGAGGGCCGGGGTATGTGTCCTTTTTCTAGGGGAGAGGGCAGGGGAGTATGTCCTGGGGAGAGGGCAGGGGAGCGTGTCCTGGTCCAAGGGGGAGGGCAGGGATGTGTGTCCTGGTCCAAGGTGAGAGAGCAGGGGAGTGTGTCCTGGGGCGAGGGCAGGGGTGTGTGTCCTGGTCCTGGGGAGAGGGCAAGAGTGTGTGTCCTTGGGAGAGGGCAGGTGTGTGTGTCCTGGGAAGAGGGCAGGGGTGTGTGTCCTGGGTCCCGGGGAGAGGGCTGGGGTTTGTTTCCTGGTTCTAGGGGAGAGGGCAGTGGTCTGTGTCCTGTTCCTAGGGGAGAGGGCAGGGGTGTGGGTCCTGGGTCCCGGGGAGAGGGTTTGGGTGTGTCTCGTGGTACTGGGCGAGAGGGCAGTTGTGTGTGTCCTGGCGCGAGGGCAGGGGTATGCGTCCTCTTCCGAGGAGAGAGGGCAGAGGTGTGTGTCCTGGAACCTGGGAGAGCGCAGGGGTGTGTGTCCTCGGGGAGAGGGCAGGGGTGTGTGTCCTGGAACCTGGGGAGAGGGCAGGGGTGTGTGTCTTCGGGGAGAGGGCAGGGGTGTGTGTACTGGAACGTGGGGAGAGGGCAGGGGTGTGTGTCCTAAATAGAGGGCAGGGGTGTGTGTCCTGGAAAGAGGGCAGGGGCGTGTGTCCTGAGGAGAGGGCAGGGGTGTGTTTCCTGGAACTAGGGGAGAGGGCAGGGGTGTTTGTCCGGGAACCTGTGGAGAGGGCAGGGGTGTGTTTCCTGGGGAGAGGGCAGGGTTGTGCGTCTGGGGGAGAGGGCAGGGGTGTGTGTCCTGGTCCTGGGGAGAGGGCAGCGGTGTGCGTCCTGGAACCTGGGGAGAGGGCAGGAGTGTGTGTCCTGGGGAGAAGGCAGGGGTGCGCGTCTGGTGGAGTTGGCAGGGGTGTGTGTCCTGGGTCCCAGGGAGAGGGCTGGGGTGTGTTTCCTGGTCCTTTGGGAGAGGGCAGGCGTCTGTGTCCTCGTCCTAGGAGAGATGGCAGGGGTGTGGGTCCGGGGTCCCAGGGAGCCGGCTGGGGTGTGTTTCATGGTCCTTTGGAAGAGGGCAGGGGTCTGTGTCCTGGTCCTAGGGGAGAGGGCAGGGGTGAGTGTCCTGGTCCTGGGGCGAGAGCAGTAGTGTGCGTACTGGTCCTGGGGAGAGGGCAGGGGTGTGTGTCCTGGTCCAAGGGGAGAGGGCAGGGGTGTGTGTCCTTGTTCGTGGGGAGAGGGCAGGGCTGTGTGTCCTGGTCCTTGTTGGGAGAGTGCAGGGGTGTGTATCCTGGTCCGTGTTTGGAGGGCAGGGCTGTGTGTCCTGGGGAGAGGGCAGGGGTGTGTGTCCTGGGGAGAGGGCAGGGGTGTGTGTCCCGGTCCTGGGGAGAGGGCAAGGGTGCGTGTCCTCGTCCAAGGTGAGAGGGCAGTTGATTGTGTCCTGGGGCGCGGGCAGGGGTTTGTGTCCTGGAACCCGGGGAGAGGGCAGGGGTGTGTGTCCTGGGGAGAGGGCAGGGGTGTGTGTCCTGGTCCTGGGGAGAGGGGAGGGGTGTGTGTCCTGGGGAGAGGGCAGGGATGTGTGTCCTGGTCCTAGGTAGAGGGCAGGGGTGTGTGTCCTTGGGAGAGGGCAGGTATGTGCGTCCTGGGGAGAGGGCAGGGGTGTGTGTCCAGGGGAGAGGGCAGGGGTGTGTGTCCTGGTCCTTGGGGCGAGGGCAGTGGTGTGTGTCCTGGTCCGAGGGGGGAGGGCAGGAGTGTGTATCCAGGCGCGAGGGCAGGTCTGTGTGTCCTGGGGAGAGGGCAGGGGTGTGTGTCCCGGGGGGAGGGCAGGGCTGTGTGTCCTGGGGAGAGAGCAGGGGTGTGTGTCCTGGGGTGAGGGCAGCGGTGTGTTTCCTGGAACCTGGGGAGAGGGCAGTGGCATGTGTCCTGGGTAGAGGGCAGGGGTGTTTGTCCAGGAGACAGGGGAGAGGGCAGGGGTCTGTGCCTTGGTCCTGGGGAGAGGGCAGGGGCATGTGTCCTGGAGCATGCGCGATGCTGAGGAGGTCGTGGATAGCACGTTTAGTGAATTGGTCACACCGCAGATTAGGATTGCTGAGGGAGAAAGGGAATGGGTGACCAAAAGGCAGAGAAAGAGCAGGAAGGCAGCTCAGGAGTCCCCTGCGGTCATCTCCCTCCAAAACAAGTATACCGTTTTGGATACTGTTGAGGGAGATGGCTCACCAGGGGAAGGCAGCAGTAGCCAGGTCCATGGCACCGTGGCTGGCTCTGCTGTTCCGAAGGGCGGGAAAAAGAGTGGAAGGGCTATAGTCGTAGGGGATTCGATTGTAAGGGGAGTAGATAGGCGGTTCTGTGGTCGAAAACGAGGCTCCCGAATGGTATGTTGCCTCCCAGGTGTACGGGTCAGGGACGTCTCAGATCGGCTGCAGAACATTCTAAAGGGGGAGGGTGAACAGCCAGTTGTCATTGTGCACATAGGCACTAATGATATAGGTAAAAAACGGGATGAGGTCCTACATGCAGAGTTTAGGGAGTTAGGAGCCAAGTTAAAAAGTAGGACCTCAAAGGTAGTAATCTCAGGAATACTACCAGTGCCACGTGATAGTCAGAGTAAAAATGAAAGAATAGTCAGGATGAATGCGTGGCTTGAGAGATGGTGCAGGAAGGAGGGGTTCAGATTTTTGGGACATTGGGACCGGTTCTGGGGGAGGTGGGACTATTACAAATTGGACGGTCTACACCTGGGCCGGACTGGAACCAATGTCCTTGGAGGTGCTTTTGCTAACGCTGTTGGGGAGGGTTTAAACTAATGTGGCAGGGGGATGGGAACCAATTGAGGTCAGTTGACAGTAAGGAGGTAGTAACAAAAGCCTGTAAGGAACTAGATAATGAAGTCAGTGTGACTAAGGGGAAGAGCAGGCAAGGAGCAGATGATGAATATAAAGGGACTGGTGGTCTGAGGTGCATTTGTTTTAATGCAAGAAGTGTAGTAGGTAAGGCAGATGAACTTAGGGCTTGGATTAGTACCTGGGAGTATGATGTTATTGCTATTACTGAGACTTGGTTGAGGGAAGGGCATGATTGGCAACTAAATATCCCAGGATATCGATGCTTCAGGCGGGATAGAGAGGGAGGTAAAAGGGGTGGAGGAGTTGCATTACTGGTCAAAGAGGATATCACAGCTGTGCTGAAGGAGGGCACTATGGAGGACTCGAGCAGTGAGGCAATATGGACAGAACTCAGAAATAGGAAGGGTGCGGTAACAATGTTGGGGCTGTACTACAGGCCTCCCAACAGCGAGCGTGAGATAGAGGTACAAATATGTAAACAGATTATGGAAAGATATAGGAGCAACAGGGTGGTGGTGATAGGAGATTTTAATTTTCCCAACATTGACTGGGATTCGCTCAGTGTTAGAGGTCCAGATGGAGCAGAATTTGTAAGGAGCATCCAGGAGGGTTTTCTGGAGCAGTATGTAAATAGTCCAACTCGGGAAGGGGCCATACTGGACCTGGTGTTGGGGAATGAGCCCGGCCAGGTTGTTGAAGTTTCAGTAGGGGACGACTTTGGGAATAGTGATCACAATTCCGTAAGCTTTAAAATACTCACGAGAGTGGTCCAAAAGGGAGAGTGCTAAATTGGGGGAAGGCCAACTACACCAAAATTCGGCAGGAGCTGGGAAATGTAGATTGGGAGCAGCTGTTTGAAGGTAAATCCACATGTGATATGTGGGAGGCTTTTAAAGAGAGGTTGATTAGCGTGCAGGAGAGACATGTTCCTGTGAAAATGAGGGATAGAAATGGCAAGATTAGTGAACCATGGATGACAGGTGAAATTGTGAGACTAGCTAAGAGGAAAAAGGAAGCATACATAAGGTCTAGGCGGCTGATGAAAGACGAAGCTTTGAAAGAATATCGGGAATGTAGGACCAATCTGAAACGAGGAATTAAGAGGGCTAAAAGGGGTCATGAAATATCTTTAGCAAACAGGGTTAAGGAAAATCCCAAAGCCTTTTATTCATATATAAGGAGAAAGAGGGTAACTAGAGAAAGGATTGGCCCACTAAAGGACAAAGGAGGAATGTTATGCTTGGACTCAGAGAAAATGGGTGAGATTCTAAACGAGTACTTTGCATCGGTATTCACCGAGGAGAGGGACATGACGGATGTTGAGGTTAGGAACAGATGTTTGATTACTCTAGGTCAAGTCGGCATAAGGAGGGAGGAAGTGTTGGGTATTCTAAAGGGCATTAAGGTGGACAAGTCCCCAGGTCCGGATGGGATCTATCCCAGGTTACTGAGGGAAGCGAGAGAGGAAATAGCTGGGGCCTTAACAGATATCTTTGCAGCATCCTTAAACACGGGTGAGGTCCCGGAGGACTGGAGAATTGCTAATGTTGTCCCCTTGTTTAAGAAGGGTAGCAGGGATAATCCAGGTAATTATAGACCGGTGAGCCTGACGTCAGTGGTAGGGAAGCTGCTGGAGAAGATACTGAGGGATAGGATCTATTCCCATTTGGAAGAAAATGGGCTCATCAGTGATAGGCAACATGGTTTTGTGCAGGGAAGGTCATGTCTTACCAACTTAATAGAATTCTTTGAGGCAGTGACAAAGTTGATTGATGAGGGAAGGGCTGTCGATGTCATATACATGGACTTCAGTAAGGCGTTTGATAAGGTTCCCCATGGCAGGCTGATGGAGAAAGTGAAGGCGCTTGGGGTCCAAGGTGTACTAGCTAGATGGATAAAGAACTGGCTGGGCAACAGGAGACAGAGAGTAGCAGTAGAAGGGAGTTTCTCAAAATGGAGACGTGTGACCAGTGGTGTTCCACAGGGATCCGTGCTGGGACCACTGTTGTTTGTGATATACATTAATGATTTGGAGGAAAGTATAGGTGGACTGATTAGCAAATTTGCAGACGACACTAAGATTGGTGGAGTAGCAGATAGTGAAGGGGACTGTCAGAGAATACAGCAGAATATAGATAGATTGGAGAGTTGGGCAGAGAAATGGCAGATGGAGTTCAATCAGGGCAAATGCGAGGTGATGCATTTTGGAAGATCCAATTCAAGAGTGAACTATACAGTAAATGGAAAAGTCCTGGGGAAAATTGATGTCCAGAGAGATTTGGGTGTTCAGGTCCACTGTTCCCTGAAGGTGGCAACGCAGGTAAATAGAGTGGTCAAGAAGGCATACGGCATGCTTTCCTTCATCGGACGGGGCATTGAGTACAAGAGTTGGCAGGTCATGTTACAGTTGTATAGGACTTTGGTTCAGCCACATTTGGAATACTGCGTACAGTTCTGGTCGCCACATTATCAAAAGGATGTGGATGCTTTGGAGAGGGTGCATAGGAGGTTCACCAGGATGTTGCCTGGTATGGAGGGCGCAAGCTATGAAGAGAGGTTGAGCAGATTAGGATTATTTTCATTAGAAAGACGGAGGTTGAGGGGGGACCTGATTGAGGTGTACAAAATCATGAGAGGTATAGACAGGGTGGATAGCAAGAGGCTTTTTCCCAGAGTGGGGTTTTCAATTACTAGAGGACACGAGTTCAAAGTGAAAGGGGAAAAGTTTAGGGGGGATATGCGTGGAAAGTTCTTTACGCAGAGGGTGGTGGGCACCTGGAACGCATTGCCAGCGGAGGTGGTAGATGCGGGCACGATGGAGTCTTTTAAGATGTATCTAGACAGATACATGAATGGGCAGGAAGAAAAGAGATACAGAACCTTAGAAAATAGGCGACATGTTTAGAGAGAGGATCTGGATCGGCGCAGGCTTGGAGGGCCGAAGGGCCTGTTCCTGTGCTGTAATTATCTTTGTTCTTTGTTTGTTCTTTGAGAGGGCAGGCGTGTCTGTCCAGGAGTCTGGGGAGAGGGCCGGGTTGTGTGTCCTGGCCCTAGGGGAGAGGGCAGGGGTGTGTGTCCTGGGGAGAGGGCAGGGGTGTGTTTCCTGGATCCTGGGGAGAGGGCAGGGGTGTGTGTCCTGGGGAGAGGGCAGGGCTGTGTTTCCTGGATCCTGGGGAGCGGGCAGGGGTTTGTGCCCCAGAACCCCGGGAGAGGGCAGGTGTTTGTGTCGTGGGGAGAGGGCAGGGATCTGTGTCCTGGTCCTGGGGAGCGGGCAGGGGTGTGTGTCCGGGGAAGAGGGCAGGGGTGTGTGTCCTGGTCCTGGGGAGAGGGCCGGGGTGTGTGTCCTGGCCCGAGGGGAGAGGGCAGGGGTCTGTGTCCTAGAACCCGGGGTGAGGGCCGGGGTGTGTGTCCTGGCCCTAGGGGTGAGGGCAGGGGTGTGTGTCCTGGTCCTGGTGGAGACGGCAGGAGTGTGTGTCCTGGGGAGAGGGCAGGGATGTGTGTCCTGGTCCAAGGGGAGAGGGCAGCGGTGTGTGTCCTGGGGAGAGGGCAGGGGTGTGTGTCCTGGTCCTCGGGGAGAAGGCAGGGGTGTGTATCCTGGTCCTATGGGAGAGGGCAGGGGTGTGTGTCCTGGTCCAAGGGGAGAGGGCAGGGATGTGTGTCCTGGTCGTGGGGAGAGGGCTGGGGTGTGTGTCCTGGGGAGAGGGCAGGGGTGTGCGTCTGGGGGAGAGGGCAGGGGTGTGTGTCCTGGTCCTGGGGAGAGGGCAGGTGTGTGTGTCCTGGGGAGAGGGCAGTTGTGTGTGTGCTGGGGAGAGGGCAGGGTTGTGTGTCCTGGGGAGAGGGCATGGGTGTGTGCCCTGTAACCCGGGGAGAGGGCCGGGGTTGTGTGTCCTGGCCTAGGGGAGAAGGCAGGGGTGTGTATCCTGGTCCTAGGGGACAGGGCAGGGGTGTGTGTCCTGGGGAGAGTGCAAAGGTGTGTGTCCTGGTGCAAGGGGAGAGGGCAGGTGTCTGTGTCCTGGTCCTAGGGGAGAGCGCAGGTGTGTGTGTACTGGTCCTAGGGGAGAGGGCCGGGGTGTGTGTCCTGGTCCTAGGGGGAGGGCAAGGGTGTGTGTCCTTGGGAGAGGGCAGGTGTGTGTGTCCTGGGGTGAGGGCAGGGGTATGTGTCCTGGGTTCCGGGGAGAGGCCTGCGGTGTGTTTCCTGGTCGTTGGGGAGAGGGCAGGGGTGTGGGTCCTGGGACCCAGGGAGAGTGCTTGGGTCTGTGTCCTGGTCCTCGAGGAGAGCGCAGGGGTATGTGTCCTGGGGCGAGGGCAGGGGTGTGTGTCCTGGTCCTGGGGCGAGAGCAGTGGTGTGCGTCCAGGTCCTCGGGAGAGGGCAGGGGTGTGTGTCCTGGTCCTTGGGGGGAGGTCAGGGCTGTGTGTCCTGCGGAGAGGGCAGGGGTGTGTGTCCTGGGGCAAGGGCAGGGTTGTGTGGCCTGGGGAGAGGGCATGGGTGTGTGTCTGATCACAGGGGAGAGGGTAGGGCGGTGTGTCCTGGGGAGAGGGCAGGCGTGTGTGTCCTGGGGAGAGGGCAGGGGTGCGTTTCCTGGAACCTGGGGAGAGGGCAGGGGTTTGTGTCCTTGAACCCAGGGAGAGGGCAGGGGTGTGTGTCCTGGGGAGAGCGCAGGGGTGTGTTTCCTGGACCCTGGTGAGATGGCAGGGGTGTTTGTCGTGGACCCTGGGGAGAGGTCAGTGGTGTGTGCCGTGGTCCTGGGGAGAGGGCAGGGGTGTGTCTCCTGGGGAGAGGGCAGTGCTGTGTGTCCTGGTCCTCGGGAAGAGTACCGGGGTTTGTGTCTTGGGGTTAGGGCAGCGATGTGTTTCCTGGAACCTGGGGAGAGGGCAGGGGCATGTGTCCTGAGGAGAGGACAGGGGTGTTTGTCCTGGACCCTTTGGAGTAGGCAGGGGTGTGTTTCCTGGTCCTGGGGAGAGGGCAGGGGTGTGTGTCCTGGTCCGAAGGGAGAGGTGAGGGGGGGTCTGTCCTGGGGAGAGGGCAGGGGTGTGTGTCCTGGTCCTCGGGGAGTGGGCAGGGGTGTCTGTCCTGGGGAGAGGGCAGGGTTGTGTGTCCTGGTCCTTGGGGCGATGGCATGTGTGTGTGTCCTGGTCCTTGGGAGAGGGCAGGGGTGTGTGTCCTGGAACCTGGGGAGAGGGCAGGGGTGTTCCTCCTGGAACCTGGGGAGAGGGCAGGGGTGTGCGTCCTGGAACCTGGGGAGAGGGCAGGGGTGTGTGTCCTGGGGAGAGGGCAGTTGTGTGTGTCCTGGGGAGGGGGCAGGGGTGTGTGTCCTGGTCCTGGGGAGAGGGCAGGTGTGTGTGTCCTGGGGAGAGGGCAGTTGTGTGTGTCCTGGGGAGGGGGCAGGGGTGTGTGTCCTGGTCCTGGGGAGAGGGGAGGGGTGTGTGCCCCAGAACCCGGGGAGGGGGCAGGTGTATGTGTCCTGGGGAGAGGGCAGGGGTGTGTGTCCTGGGCAGAGGTCAGGGGTCTCTGTCCTGGTCCTGGGGATCGGGCCGGGGTGTGTGTCCTGGTCCTGGGGAGAGGGGAGGGGTTTGTGTCCTGATCCTGGGGAGAGGGGAGGGGTGTGTGTCCTTGGGAGATGGCAGGTGTGTGCGTCCTGGGGAGAGGGCAGGGATGTGTGTTCTGGGGAGAGGGCAGGGGTGTGTGTCCTGGTCCGAGGGGGGAGGGCAGGGGTGTATGTCCTGGGGAGAGGGCAGGGTTGGTGTGTCCCGGGGGGAGGACAGTGCTGTGTGTCCTGGGGAGAGGGCAGGGGTGTTTGTCGTGGACCCTGGGGAGAGGTCAGTGGTGTGTGTCCTGGTCCTGGGGAGAGGGCAGGGGTGTGTGTCCTGGTCCTCGGGAAGAGTACCGGGGTTTGTGTCTTGGGGTGAGGCAGCGATGTGTTTCCTGGAACCTGGGGAGAGGGCAGGGCATGTGTCCTGGGGAGAGGGCAGGGGTGTTTGTCCTGGACCCTTTGGAGTAGGCAGGGGTGTGTTTACTGGTACTGGGGAGAGGGCAGGGGTGTGTGTCCTGGTCCGAAGGTAGAGTTGCGGGGGGGTCTGTCCTGGGGAGAGGGCAGGGGGGTGTGTCCTGGTCCGAAGTGAGAGGGCAGGGGTGTCTGCCCTGGGGAGAGGGCAGGGGTGTGTGTCCTGGTCCGAAGGGAGAGGGCAGGGGTGTCTGTCCTGGGGAGTGGGCAGGGGTGTGTGTCCTGGTCCTCGGGGAGAGGGCAGGGGTGTGTGTCCTGGTCCTTGGGGCGATGGCATGGGTGTGTGTCCTGGTCCTTGGGAAAGGGCAGGGGTGTGTGTCTTGGAACCTGGGGAGAGGGCACGGGTGTGCGTCCTGCAACCTGGGGAGAGGGTAGGGATGTTTGTCCTGGGGAGAGGGCGGTTGTGTGTGTCCTGGGGAGAGGGCAGGGGTCTGCGTCCTGGAACCTGGGGAGAGGGCAGGGATGTTTGTCCTGGGGAGAGGGCGGTTGTGTGTGTCCTGGGGAGAGGGCTGCTGTGTGTTTCCTGGTCGTTGGGGAGAGGGCAGGGGTGTGGGTCCTGGGACACAGGGAGAGGGCTTGGGTCTGTGTCCTGGTCCTAGGGGAGAGGGCAGGGGTGTGCGTCCTGGTCCTCGGGAGAGGGCAGGGTTGTGTGTCCTTGTTCTTGGGGGAGGGCAGAGGTGTGTGTCCTTGGGAGATGGCAGGTGTGTGCGTCCTGGGGAGAGGGCAGGGATGTGTGTCCTGGGGAGAGGGCAGGGGTGTGTGTCCTGGTCCTGGGGAGAGGGCAGGGGTGTGTGTCCTGGTCCTCGGGAAGAGTACCGGGGTTTGTGTCTTGGGGTGAGGGCAGCGATGTGTTTCCTGGAACCTGGGGAGAGGGCAGGGGCATGTGTCCTGGGGAGAGGTCAGGGGTGTTTGTCCTGGACCCTTTGGAGTAGGCAGGGGTGTGTTGACTGGTCCTGGGGAGAGGGCAGGGGTGTGTGTCCTGGTCCTCGGGGAGAGGGCAGGGGTGTCTGTCCTGGGGAGAGGGCAGGGGTGTGTGTCCTGGTCCGAAGGGAGAGGGCAGGGGTGTCTGTCCTGGGGAGAGGGCAGGGGTGTGTGTCCTGGTCCTTGGGGCGATGGCATGGGTGTGTGTCCCGGGGGGAGGGCAGGGCAGTGTGTCCTGGGGAGAGCGCAGGGGTGTGTTTCCTGGAAGCTGGGGAGAGGGCAGGGGCATGTGTCCTGGGGAGAGGGCAGGGATGTGTTTCCTGGAACCTGGGGAGAGGGCAGGGGCATGTGTCCTGGGGAGAGGGCAGGGGTGTTTGTCCTCGACCCTTTGGAGAGGGCAGGGGTGTGTGCCCTGGTCCTGGGGAGAGTGCAGGGGTGTGTGTCCTGGTGCAAGGTGAGAGGGCAAGGGTGTGTGTCCTTGGGAGAGGGCAGGGGTGTGTGTCCTGGTCCTCGGGGAAAGTGCAGGGGTGTGTGTCCTGGTGCAAGGTGAGAGGGAAAGGGTCTGTGTCCTTGGGAGAGGGCAGTGGATTGTCTCCTGTGGCGACCGCAGGGGTGTGTGTGTACTTGGGAGAAGGCAGGTGTGTGTGTCCTGGGTCCTGTGGAGAGGGCTGGCGTGTGTTTCCTGGTCCTCGGGGAGTGGTCAGAGGTGTGGGTCCTGGGTCCTGGGGAGAGGGCTTGGGTGTGTGTCCTGGGGCGAGGGCAGTTGTGTGTGTCCTGGGGAGAGGGCAGGTGTGTGCGTCGGGGGGAGAGGGCAGGGGTGTGTGTCCTGGTCCTGGGGAGAGGGCAGGTGTGTGTGCCCTGGTCCTAGGGGAGAGGGCAGGGGTGTGTGTCCTGGGGAGAGTGCAAAGGGGTGTGTCCTGGTCCAAGGGGAGAGGGCAGGGGTCTGTGTCCTGGTCCGAGGGGAGAGCGCAGGTGTGTGAGTCCTGGTCCGAGGGGAAAGCGCACGGGTCTGTGTCCTGGTCCGAGGGGAGAGCGCCGGTGTGTGTGTACTGGTCCTAGGGGAGAGGGCCGGGGTGTGTGTCCTTGGGAGAGGGCAGGTGTGTGTGTCCTGGGGTGAAAGCAGGGGTATGTGTCCTGGGTCCCGGGGAGAGGTCAGGGGTGTGTTTACTGGTCCTGGGGAGAGGGCAGGGGTGTGTGTCCTGGTCCTCGGGGAGAGGGCAGGGGTGTCTGTCCTCGGGAGAGGGCAGGGGTGTGTGTCCTGGTCCGAAGGGAGTGGGCAGGGGTGTCTGTCCTGGGGAGAGGGCAGGGGTGTGTGTCCTGGTCCTCGGGGAGAGGGCAGGGGTGTGTGTCCTGGTGCAAGGTGAGAGGGCAAGGGTGTGTGTCCTTGGGAGAGGGCAGGGGTGTGTGTCCTGGTCCTCGGGGAAAGTGCAGGGGTGTGTGTCGTGGTCCAAGGGGGAGGGCAAGGGTGTGTGTCCTTGGGAGAGGGCAGGTGTGTGTGTCCTGGGGTGAAAGCAGGGGTATGTGTCCTGGGTCCCGGGGAGAGGGCAGGGGTGTGTTTACTGGTCCTGGGGAGAGGGCAGGGGTGTGTGTCCTGGTCCTCGGGGAGAGGGCAGGGGTGTCTGTCCTCGGGAGAGGGCAGGGGTGTGTGTCCTGGTCCGAAGGGAGTGGGCAGGGGTGTCTGTCCTGGGGAGAGGGCAGAGGTGTGTGTCCTGGTCCTCGGGGAGAGGGCAGGGGTGTGTGTCCTGGTGCAAGGTGAGAGGGCAAGGGTGTGTGTCCTTGGGAGAGGGCAGGGGTGTGTGTCCTGGTCCTCGGGGAAAGTGCAGGGGTGTGTGTCCTGGTGCAAGGTGAGAGGGCAAGGGTCTGTGTCCTTGGGAGAGGGCAGGGGAGTGTCTCCTGGGGCGACGGCAGGGGTGTGAGTGTACTTGGGAGAAGGCAGGTGTGTGTGTCCTGGGTCCCGTGGAGAGGGCTGGCGTGTGTTTCCTGGTCCTCGGGGAGTGGTCAGAGGTGTGGGTCCTGGGTCCTGGGGAGAGGGCTTGGGTGTGTGTCCTGGGGCGAGGGCAGTTGTGTGTGTCCTGGGGAGAGGGCAGGTGTGTGCGTCTGGGGGAGAGGGCAGGGGTGTGTATCCTGGTCCTGGGGAGAGGGCAGGTGTGTGTGCCCTGGTCCTAGGGGAGAGGGCAGGGGTGTGTGTCCTGGGGAGAGTGCAAAGGGGTGTGTCCTGGTCCAAGGGGAGAGGGCAGGGGTCTGTGTCCTGGTCCGAGGGGAGAGCGCAGGTGTGTGAGTCCTGGTCCGAGGGGAAAGCGCACGGGTCTGTGTCCTGGTCCGAGGGGAGAGCGCAGGTGTGTGTGTACTGGTCCTAGGGGAGAGGGCCGGGGTGTGTGTCCTGGGGAGAGGGCAGGGGTGTGTGTCCTGGGGTGAAAGCAGGGGTATGTGTCCTGGGTCCCGGGGAGAGGGCAGGGGTGTGTGTCCTGGTCCAAGGGGGAGGGCAAGGGTGTGTGTCCTTGGGAGAGGGCAGGTGTGTGTGTCCTGGGGTGAAAGCAGGGGTATGTGTCCTGGGTCCCGGGGAGAGGGCAGGGGTGTGTTTACTGGTCCTGGGGAGAGGGCAGGGGTGTGTGTCCTGGTCCTCGGGGAGAGGGCAGGGGTGTCTGTCCTCGGGAGAGGGCAGGGGTGTGTGTCCTGGTCCGAAGGGAGTGGGCAGGGGTGTCTGTCCTGGGGAGAGGGCAGGGGTGTGTGTCCTGGTCCTCGGGGAGAGGGCAGGGGTGTGTGTCCTGGTCCTCGGGGAGAGGGCAGGGGTGTGTGTCCTGGTCCTAGGTTGAGGGCAGGGGTGTGTGTCCTTGGGAGAGAGCAGGGGAGTGTGTCCTGGGGCGAGGGCAGGGGTGTTTGTCCTGATCCTGGGGCGAGGGCAAGCGTGTGTGTCCTTGGGAGAAGGCAGGTGTGTGTGTCCTGGGTCCTGGGGAGAGGGCTGGTGTGTGTTTCCTGGTCCTGGGGAGAGGGCAGGTGTATGTGTCCTGGGGTGAGGGCAGGGGTATGCGTACTTTGACTAGGGGAGAGGGCAGGTGTGTGTATCCAGGAACCTGGGGAGAGGGCAGGTGTGTGCGTCCTCGGGGAGAGGGCAGGGGTGTGCTTCCTGGAACCAGAGGAGAGGGCAGGGGTGTGTGTCCTGGGGAGAGGGCAGGGGTGCGTTTCCTGGAACCTGTGGAGAGGGCAGGGGTGTGCGTCCAGGAACCTGGAGAGAGGGCAGGGGTGCGTGTCCTGGGGAGAGGCAGGGGTGTGTGTCCTGGAACTAGGGGAGAGTGCAGGGGTGTGTGTCCTGGAACCTGGTGAGAGGGCAGGGGTGTGTGTCCTGGGGAGAGGGCAGGCTTGTGCATCTGGGGGAGAGGGCAGGGGTGTGTGTCCTGGTCCTTGGGACAGGGCATGGGTGAGCGTCCTGGAACCTGGGGAGAGGGCAGGGGTGTGCGTCCAGGAACCTGGAGAGAGGGCAGGGGTGCGTGTCCTGGGGAGAGGCAGGGGTGTGTGTCCTGGAACTAGGGGAGAGTGCAGGGGTGTGTGTCCTGGAACCTGGTGAGAGGGCAGGGGTGTGTGTCCTGGGGAGAGGGCAGGCTTGTGCATCTGGGGGAGAGGGCAGGGGTGTGTGTCCTGGTCCTTGGGACAGGGCATGGGTGAGCGTCCTGGAACCTGGGGAGAGGGCAGGGGTGTGCGTCCTGGAACCTGTGGAGATGGCAGGGGTGTTTGTCCTGGGGCGTGAGCAGGGGTGTGCGTCAGGGGGAGAGGGCAGGGGTGTGTGTCCTGGAACCTGGGGAGAGGGCAGGGGTGTGCGTCCTGGAACCTGTGGAGATGGCAGGGGTGTTTGTCCTGGGGCGTGAGCAGGGGTGTGCGTCTGGGGGAGAGGGCAGGGGTGTGTGTCCTGGAACCTGGGGAGAGGGCAGGGGTGTGCGTCCTGGAACCTGGGGAGAGGGCAGGGGTGTGTGTCCTGGGGAGAAGGCAGGGGTGTGCGTCCTGGGGAGAGGGCAGGGGTGTGTGTCCTGGTCCTGGGGAGAGGGCAGGGGTGTGTGTCCTGGGGAGAGGGCAGGTTTTTGTGTCCTGGGGAGAGGGCAGGGGTGTGTGTCCTGGGGAGAGGGCAGGGGTGTGTGCCCCGGAACCCGGGCAGAGGGCCGGGTTGTGTGTCCTGGGGAGAGGGCAGGGGTGTGTGTCCTGGTCCTAGGGGAGAGGGCAGGGGTGTGTATCCTGGTCCTAGGGGAGAGGGCAGGGGTGTGTGTCCTGGGGAGAGTGCAAGGGTGCGTGTCGTGGTCCAAGGGGAGAGGGCAGGGGTGTGTATCCTGGTCCTAGGGGAGAGGGCAGGGGTGTGTGTCCTGGGGAGAGTGCAAGGGTGTGTGTCCTGGTCCAAGGGGAGTGGGCAGGGGTCTGTGTCCTGGTCCGAGGGGAGAGCGCAGGTGTGTGTGTCCTGGTCCGAGGGGAAAGCGCACGGGTCTATGTCCTGGTCCGAGGGGAGAACGCAGGTGTCTGTGTACTGGTCCGAGGGGAGAGGGCCGGGGTGTGTGTCCTGGTGAGAGGGCAGGGTTGTATGTCCTGGTCCAAGGGGGAGGGCAAGGGTGTGTGTCCTTGGGAGAGGGCAGGTGTGTGTGTCCTGGGGTGAGGGCAGGGGTATGTGTCCTGGGTCCCGGGGAGAGGGCAGGGGTGTTTGTCCTGGACCCTTTGGAGTAGGCAGGGGTGTGTTTACTGGTCCTGGGGAGAGGGCAGGTGTGTGTGTCCTGGTCCGAAGGGAGAGGTGCAGGGGGGTGTGTCCTGGTCCAAAGGGAGAGTTGCGGGGGGGGTCTGTCCTGGGGAGAGGGCAGGGGTGTGTGTCATGGTCCAAAGGGAGAGTTGCGGAGGGGTCTGTCCTGGGGAGAGGGCAGGGGTGTGTGTCCTGGTCCTCGGGGAGAGGGCAGGGGTGTGTGTCCTGGTCCTCGGGGAGTGGGCAGGGGTGTGTGTCCTGGTCCTAGGGTGAGGGCAGGGCTGTGTGTCCTGGTCCAAGGTGAGAGGGCAGGGATGTGTTTCCTGGTCCAAGGTGAGAGGGCAAGGGTGTGTGTCCTTGGGAGAGGGCAGGGGAGTGTGTCCTGGGGCGAGGGCAGGGGTGTTTGTCCTGATCCTGGGGCAAGGGCAAGGGTGTGTGTCCTTGGGAGAAGGCAGGTGTGTGTGTCCTGGGTCCTGGGGAGAGGGCTGGTGTGTGTTTCCTGGTCCTGGGGAGAGGGCAGGGGTGTGTGTCCTGGGGCGAGGGCAGGGGTATGCGTACTTTTCCTAGGGGAGAGGGCAGGGGTGTGTATCCAGGAACCTGGGGAGAGGGCAGGTGTGTGCGTCCTCGGGGAGAGGGCAGGGGTGTGCTTCCTGGAACCAGAGGAGAGGGCAGGGGTGTGTGTCCTGGGGAGAGGGCAGGGGTGTGTTTCCTGGAACCTGTGGAGAGGGCAGGGGTGTGCGTCTGGGAACCTCGAGAGAGGGCAGGGGTGTGTGTCCTGGGGAGAAGGCAGGGGTGTGCGTCCTGGGGAGAGGCAGGGGTGTGTGTCCTGGAACTAGGGGAGTGTGCAGGGGTGTGTGTCCTGGAACCTGGTGAGAGGGCAGGGATGTGTGTCCTGGGGAGAAGGCAGGGGTGTGCGTCCTGGGGAGCGGGCAGGGGTGTGTGTCCTGGTCCTTGGGACAGGGCATGGGTGTGTGTCCTGGAACCTGGGGAGAGGGCAGGGGTGTGCGCCCTGGAACCTGGGGAGAGGGCAGGGGTGTGTGTCCTGGGGAGAAGGCAGGGGTGTGCGTCCTGGGGAGAGGGCAGGGGTGTGTGTCCTGGTCCTGGGGAGAGGGCAGGTGTGTGTGTCCTGGGGAGAGGGCAGTTTTGTGTGTCCTGGGGAGAGGGCAGGGGTGTGTTCCCTTGAACCCAGGGAGAGGGCCGAGTTGTGTGTCCTGGCCCTAGGGGAGAGGGCAGGGGTGTGTGTCCTGGTCCTAGGGGAGAGGGCAGGGGTGTGTGTCCTGGGGAGAGTGCAAAGGTGTGTGTCCTGGTCCAAGGGGAGAGGGCAGGGGTCTGTGTCCTGGTCCGAGTGGAGAGCGCAGGTGTGTGTGTACTGGTCCTGGGGGAGAGGGCCGGGGTGTGTGTCCTGGGGAGAGGGCAGGGGTGTGTGTCCTGGGGTGAAAGCAGGGGTATGTGTCCTGGGTCCCGGGGATAGGGCAGGGGTGTGTGTCCTGGTCCAAGGGGGAGGGCAAGGGTGTGTGTCCTTGGGAGAGGGCAGGTGTGTGTGTCCTGGGGTGAAAGCAGGGGTATGTGTCCTGGGTCCCGGGGAGAGGGCAGGGGTGTGTTTACTGGTCCTGGGGAGATGGCAGGCGTGTGTGTCCTGGTCCTCGGGGAGAGGGCAGGGGTGTCTGTCCTGGGGAGAGGGCAGGGGTGTGTGTCCTGGTCCGAAGGGAGTGGGCAGGGGTGTCTGTCCTGGGGAGAGGGCAGGGGTGTGTGTCCTGGTCCTCGGTGAGAGGGCAGGGGTGTGTGTCCTGGTCCTCGGGGAGAGGGCAGGGCTGTGTGTCCTGGTCCAAGGTGAGAGGGCAAGGGTGTGTGTCCTTGGGAGAGGGCAGGGGAGTGTGTCCTGGGGCGAGGGCAGGGGTGTTTGTCCTGATCCTGGGGCGAGGGCAAGCGTGTGTGTCCTTGGGAGAAGGCAGGTGTGTGTGTCCTGGGTCCTGGGGAGAGGGCTGTTGTGTGTTTCCTGGTCCTGGGGAGAGGGCAGGGGTATGTGTCCTGGGGTGAGGGCAGGGGTATGCGTACTTTTCCTAGGGGAGAGGGCAGGGGTGTTTGTCCAGGAACCTGGGGAGAGGGCAGGTGTGTGCGTCCTCGGGGAGAGGGCAGGGGTGTGCTTCCTGGAACCAGAGGAGAGGGCAGGGATGTGTGTCCTGGGGAGAGGGCAGGGGTGTGTTTCCTGGAACCTGTGGAGAGGGCAGGGGTGTGCGTCCTGGGGAGAGGCAGGTGTGTGTGTCTTAGAACTAGGGGAGAGTGCAGGGGTGTGTGTCCTGGAACCTGGTGAGAGGGCAGGGGTGTGTGTCCTGGGGAGAGGGCAGGTGTGTGCGTCTGGGGGAGAGGGCAGGGGTGTGTGTCCTGGTCCTTGGGACAGGGCATGGGTGAGCGTCCTGGAACCTGGGGAGAGGGCAGGGGTGTGCGTCCTGGAACCTGTGGAGATGGCAGGGGTGTTTGTCCTGGGGCGTGAGCAGGGGTGTGCGTCTGGGGGAGAGGGCAGGGGTGTGTGTCCTGGAACCTGGGGAGAGGGCAGGGGTGTGCGTCCTGGAACCTGGGGAGAGGGCAGGGGTGTGTGTCCTGGGGAGAAGGCAGGGGTGTACGTCCTGGGGAGAGGGCAGGGGTGTGTATCCTGGTCCTGGGGAGAGGGCAGGGGTGTGTGTCCTGGTCCGAAGGGAGTGGGCAGGGGTGTCTGTCCTGGGGAGAGGGCAGGGGTGTGTGTCCTGGTCCTCGGGGAGAGGGCAGGGGTGTGTGTCCTGGTCCTCGGGGAGAGGGCAGGGGTGTGTGTCCTGGTCCTAGGTTGAGGGCAGGGCTGTGTGTCCTGGTCCAAGGTGAGAGGGCAAGGGTGTGTGTCCTTGGGAGAGGGCAGGGGAGTGTGTCCTGGGGCGAGGGCAGGGGTGTTTGTCCTGATCCTGGGGCGAGGGCAAGCGTGTGTGTCCTTGGGAGAAGGCAGGTGTGTGTGTCCTGGGTCCTGGGGAGAGGGCTGTTGTGTGTTTCCTGGTCCTGGGGAGAGGGCAGGGGTATGTGTCCTGGGGTGAGGGCAGGGGTATGCGTACTTTTCCTAGGGGAGAGGGCAGGGGTGTTTGTCCAGGAACCTGGGGAGAGGGCAGGTGTGTGCGTCCTCGGGGAGAGGGCAGGGGTGTGCTTCCTGGAACCAGAGGAGAGGGCAGGGATGTGTGTCCTGGGGAGAGGGCAGGGGTGTGTTTCCTGGAACCTGTGGAGAGGGCAGGGGTGTGCGTCCTGGGGAGAGGCAGGGGTGTGTGTCTTAGAACTAGGGGAGAGTGCAGGGGTGTGTGTCCTGGAACCTGGTGAGAGGGCTAGGTTGTGTGTCCTGGGGAGAGGGCAGGTGTGTGCGTCTGGGGGAGAGGGCAGGGGTGTGTGTCCTGGTCCTTGGGACAGGCCATGGGTGAGCGTACTGGAACCTGGGGAGAGGGCAGGGGTGTGCGTCCTGGAACCTGTGGAGATGGCAGGGGTGTTTGTCCTGGGGCGTGAGCAGGGGTGTGCGTCTGGGGGAGAGGGCAGGGGTGTGTGTCCTGGAACCTGGGGAGAGGGCAGGGGTGTGCGTCCTGGAACCTGGGGAGAGGGCAGGGGTGTGTGTCCTGGGGAGAAGGCAGGGGTGTACGTCCTGGGGAGAGGGCAGGGGTGTGTATCCTGGTCCTGGGGAGAGGGCAGGTGTGTGTGTCCTGGGGAGAGGGCAGGTTTGTGTGTCCTGGGGAGAGGGCAGGGGTGTGTGTCCTGGGGAGAGGGCAGGGGTGTGTGCCCCGGAACCCGGGCAGAGGGCCGGGTTGTGTGTCCTGGGGAGAGGGCAGGGGTGTGTGTCCTGGTCCAAGGGGAGAGGGCAGGGGTGTGTATCCTGGTCCTAGGGGAGAGGGCAGGGGTGTGTGTCCTGGGGAGAGTGCCAGGGTGCGTGTCCTGGTCCAAGGGGAGAGGGCAGGGGTGTGTATCCTGGTCCTAGGGGAGAGGGCAGGGGTGTGTGTCCTGGGGAGAGTGCAAGGGTGTGTGTCCTGGTCCAAGGGGAGTGGGCAGGGGTCTGTGTCCTGGTCCGAGGGGAGAGCGCAGGTGTGTGTGTCCTGGTCCGAGGGGAAAGCGCACGGGTCTGTGTCCTGGTCTGAGGGGAGAGCGCAGGTGTGTGTGTACTGGTCCGAGGGGTGAGGGCCGGGGTGTGTGTCCTGTTCCTAGGGGAGAGGGCAGGGGAGTGTGTCCTGGGGGGAGGGCAGGGTTGCGTGTACTGGTCCAAGGGGGAGGGCAGGGATGTGTGTCCTCGTCCTGGGGAGAGGGCAAGGGTGTGTGTCCGGGTCCTGGGGAGAGGGGTGGGGTGTGTGTCCTGGGGAGAGGGCAGGGGTGTGTGTCCTGGGGAGTGGGCAGGGGTGTGTGTCCTGGTCCTGGGTAGAGGGCAGGGGTGTGTGTCCTTGTGAGATGGCAGGTGTGTGCATCCTGGAGAGAGGGCAGGGGTGTGTATCCTGGTCCTAGGGGAGAGGGCAGGAGTGTGTGTCCTGGGGAGAGGGCAGGGGTGTGTAACCTGGTCCTAGGGGAGAGTTCAGGAGTGTGTGTCCTGGGGAGAGGGCAGGGGTGTGTGTCCTGGTTCTAGGGGAGAGGGCAGGGGTGTGTGTCCTGATCCGAGGGGGGAGGGCAGGGATGTGTTTCCTGTTCCTTGGGGCGAAGGGAGGGGTGTGTGTCCTTGTCAGTGGGGGGAGGGCAGGGGTGTGTGTCCTGGGGAGAGGGCAGGGGTGTGTGTCCCGGGGGGAGGGCAGGGCTGTGTGTCCTGGGGAGAGCGCAGGGGTGTGTTTCCTGGAAGCTGGGGAGAGGGCATGGGCATGTGTCCTGGGGAGAGGGCGGGGTTGTGTTTCCTGGAACCTGGGGAGAGGGCAGGGGTGTTTATCCTGGACACTTTGGAGAGGGCAGGGGTGTGTGTCCTGGGGAGAGGGCAGGGGTGTGTGTCCTGGTCCTCGGGGAGAGTGCAGGGGTGTGTATCCTGGTCCAAGGTGAGAGGACAGGGATGTGTGTCCTGGTCCCAGGTGAGAGGGCAAGGGTGTTTGTCCTTGGGAGAGGGCAGGGGAGTGTGTCCCGGGGAGAGCGCAGGTGTGTGTGTGTACTTGGGAGAAGGCAGGTGTGTGTGTCCTGGTTCCCGTGGAGAGGGCTGGCGTGTGTTTCCTAGTCCTCGGGGAGTGGTCAGGGGTGTGGGTCCTGGGTCCTGGGGAGAGGGCTTGGGTGTGTGTCCTGGGGCGAGGGCAGGGGTCTGTGTCCTGGGGAGGGGGCAGGGGTGTGTGACCTGGAATCCGGGGAGAGGGCCGGGATGTGTGTCCTGGCCCTAGGGGAGAGGGCAGGGGTGTGTGTACTGGTCCGAGGGGTGAGGGCCGGGGTGTGTGTCCTGTTCCTAGGGGAGAGGGCAGGGGAGTGTGTCCTGGGGGGAGGGCAGGGTTGCGTGTACTGGTCCAAGGGGGAGGGCAGGGATGTGTGTCCTCGTCCTGGGGAGAGGGCAAGGGTGTGTGTCCGGGTCCTGGGGAGAGGGGTGGGGTGTGTGTCCTGGGGAGAGGGCAGGGGTGTGTGTCCTGGGGAGTGGGCAGGGGTGTGTGTCCTGGTCCTGGGTAGAGGGCAGGGGTGTGTGTCCTTGTGAGATGGCAGGTGTGTGCATCCTGGAGAGAGGGCAGGGGTGTGTATCCTGGTCCTAGGGGAGAGGGCAGGAGTGTGTGTCCTGGGGAGAGGGCAGGGGTGTGTAACCTGGTCCTAGGGGAGAGTTCAGGAGTGTGTGTCCTGGGGAGAGGGCAGGGGTGTGTGTCCTGGTTCTAGGGGAGAGGGCAGGGGTGTGTGTCCTGATCCGAGGGGGGAGGGCAGGGATGTGTTTCCTGTTCCTTGGGGCGAAGGGAGGGGTGTGTGTCCTTGTCAGTGGGGGGAGGGCAGGGGTGTGTGTCCTGGGGAGAGGGCAGGGGTGTGTGTCCCGGGGGGAGGGCAGGGCTGTGTGTCCTGGTGAGAGCGCAGGGGTGTGTTTCCTGGAAGCTGGGGAGAGGGCATGGGCATGTGTCCTGGGGAGAGGGCGGGGTTGTGTTTCCTGGAACCTGGGGAGAGGGCAGGGGTGTTTATCCTGGACACTTTGGAGAGGGCAGGGGTGTGTGTCCTGGGGAGAGGGCAGGGGTGTGTGTCCTGGTCCTCGGGGAGAGTGCAGGGGTGTGTATCCTGGTCCAAGGTGAGAGGACAGGGATGTGTGTCCTGGTCCCAGGTGAGAGGGCAAGGGTGTTTGTCCTTGGGAGAGGGCAGGGGAGTGTGTCCCGGGGAGAGCGCAGGTGGGTGTGTGTACTTGGGAGAAGGCAGGTGTGTGTGTCCTGGTTCCCGTGGAGAGGGCTGGCGTGTGTTTCCTAGTCCTCGGGGAGTGGTCAGGGGTGTGGGTCCTGGGTCCTGGGGAGAGGGCTTGGGTGTGTGTCCTGGGGCGAGGGCAGGGGTCTGTGTCCTGGGGAGGGGGCAGGGGTGTGTGACCTGGAATCCGGGGAGAGGGCCGGGATGTGTGTCCTGGCCCTAGGGGAGAGGGCAGGGGTGTGTGTCCTGGTCCTAGGGGAGAGGGCAGGGGTGTGTGTCCTGGGGAGAGGGCAGGGGTGTGAGGTCTGGTCCAAGGGGAGAGGGCAGGGGTCTGTATCCTGGTCCTAGGGTAGAGGGCAGGGGTGTGTGTACTGGGGAGAGTGCAAAGGTGTGTGTCCTGGTCCAAGGGGAGAGGGCAGGGGTGTGTGTCCTGGTCCTAGGGTAGAGGGCAGGGGTGTGTGTACTGGGGAGAGTGCAAAGGTGTGTGTACTGGTCCTAGGGGATAGGGCCGGGGTGAGTGTCCTGGTGAGAGGGCAGGGTTGAATGTCCTGGTCCAAGGGGGAGGGCAAGGGTATGTGTCCTTGGGAGAGGGCAGGTGTGTGTGTCCTGGGGTGAGGGCAGGGGTATGTGTCCTGGGTCCCGGGGAGAGGGCAGGGGTGTTTGTCCTGGACCCTTTGGAGTAGGCAGGGGTGTGTTTACTGGTCCTTGGGAGAGGGCAGGGGTGTGTGTCCTGGTCCGAAGGGAGAGGTGCGGGTGGGTGTGTCCTGGTCCAAAGGGAGAGTTGCGGGGGGGTCTGTCCTGGGGAGAGGGCAGGGGTGTGTGTCATGGTCCAAAGGGAGAGTTGCGGGGGGGTCTGTCCTGGGGAGAGTGCAGGGGTGTGTGTCCTGGTCCTCGGGGACAGGGCAGGGGTGTGTGTCCTGGTCCTCGGGGAGAGGGCAGGGGTGTGTGTCCTGGTCCTACGGTGAGGGCAGGGCTGTGTGTCCTGGTCCAAGGTGAGAGGGCAGGGATGTGTGTCCTGGTCCAAGGTGAGAGGGCAAGGGTGTGTGTCCAGGGTAGAGGGCAGTGGTGTGTGTCCTTGGGAGAGGGCAGGGGTGTGTGCCCCGGAACCCGGGCAGAGGGCAGGGTTGTGTGTCCTGGGGAGAGGGGAGGGGTGTGTGTCCTGGTCCAAGGGGAGAGGGCAGGGGTGTGTATCCTGGTCCTAGGGGAGAGGGCAGGGGTGTGTGTCCTGGGGAGAGTGCAAGGGTGCGTGTAGTGGTCCAAGGGGAGAGGGCAGGGATGTGTGTCCTGGTCCAAGGGGAGTGGGCAGGGGTCTGTGTCCTGGTCCGAGGGGAGAGCGCAGGTGTGTGTGTCCTGGTCCGAGGGGAAAGCGCACGGGTCTGTGTCCTGGTCTGAGTGGAGAGCGCAGGTGTGTGTGTACTGGTCCGAGGGGTGAGGTCCGGGGTGTGTGTCCTGTTCCTAGGGGAGAGGGCAGGGGAGTGTGTCCTGGGGGGAGGGCAGGGTTGCGTGTCCTGGTCCAAGGGGGAGCGCAGTGATGTGTGTCCTCGTCCTGGGGAGAGGGCAAGGGTGTGTGTCCTGGTCCTGGGGAGAGGGGTGGGGTGTGTGTCCTGGGGAGAGGGCAGGGGTGTGTGTCCTGGTCCTGGGTAGAGGGCAGGGGTGTGTGTCCTTGTGAGATGGCAGGTGTGTGCATCCTGGAGAGAGGGCAGGGGTGTGTATCCTGGTCCTGGGGGAGAGGGCAGGGGTGTGTGTCCTGGGGAGAGGGCAGGGGTGTGCAACCTGGTCCTAGGGGAGAGTTCAGGGGTGTGTGTCCTGGGGAGAGGGCAGGGGTGTGTGTCCTGGTTCTAGGGGAGAGGGCAGGGGTGTGTGCCCTGGTCCGAGGGGGGAGGGCAGGGTTGTGTTTCCTGTTCCTTGGGGCGAAGGTAGGGGTGTGTGTCCTTGTCAGTGGGGGGAGGGCAGGGGTGTGTGTCCTGGGGAGAGGGCAGGGGTGTGTGTCCCGGGGGGAGGGCAGGGCTGTGTGTCCTGGGGAGAGCGCAGGGGTGTGTTTCCTGGAAGCTGGGGAGAGGGCAGGGGCACGTGTCCTGGGGAGAGGGCAGGGTTGTGTTTCCTGGAACCTGGGGAGAGGGCTGGGGCATGTGCCCTGGGGAGAAGGCAGGGGTGTTTGTCCTGGACCCTTTGGAGAGGGCAGCGGTGTGTGTGTACTTGGGAGAAGGCAGGCGTGTGTTTCCTGGTCCTCGGGGAGTGGTCAGGGGTGTGATCCTGGGTCCTGGGGAGAGGGCTTGGGTGTGTGAGCTGGGGAGAGGGCAGTGGTCTGTGTCCTGGGGAGGGGGCAGGGGTGTGTGCCCTGGTCCTGGGTAGAGGGCAGGGGTGTGTGTCCTTGTGAGATGGCAGGTGTGTGCATCCTGGAGAGAGGGCAGGGGTGTGTATCCTGGTCCTCGGGGAGAGGGCAGGGGTGTGTGTCCTGGGGAGAGGGCAGGGGTGTGCAACCTGGTCCTAGGGGAGAGTTCAGGGGTGTGTGTCCTGGGGAGAGGGCTTGGGTGTGTGTCCTGGGGCGAGGGCAGCGGTGTGTTTCCTGGGGAGAGGGCAGGGGTGTGCGTCTGGGGGAGTGGTCAGGGGTGTGGGTCCTGGGTCCTGGGGAGAGGGCTTGGGTGTGTGAGCTGGGGAGAGGGCAGTGGTCTGTGTCCTGGGGAGGGGGCAGGGGTGTGTGCCCTGGTCCTGGGTAGAGGGCAGGGGTGTGTGTCCTTGTGAGATGGCAGGTGTGTGCATCCTGGAGAGAGGGCAGGGGTGTGTATCCTGGTCCTCGGGGAGAGGGCAGGGGTGTGTGTCCTGGGGAGAGGGCAGGGGTGTGCAACCTGGTCCTAGGGGAGAGTTCAGGGGTGTGTGTCCTGGGGAGAGGGCAGGGGTGTGTGTCCTGGTTCTAGGGGAGAGGGCAGGGGTGTGTGTCCTGGTCCGAGGGGGGAGGGCAGGGTTGTGTTTCCTGTTCCTTGGGGCGAAGGTAGGGGTGTGTGTCCTTGTCAGTGGGGGGAGGGCAGGGGTGTGTGTCCTGGGGAGAGGGCAGGGGTGTGTGTCCCGGGGGGAGGGCAGGGTTGTGTTTCCTGGAAGCTGGGGAGAGGGCAGGGGCATGTGTCCTGGGGAGAGGGCAGGGTTGTGTTTCCTGGAACCTGGGGAGAGGGCAGGGGCATGTGCCCTGGGGAGAGGGCAGGGGTGTTTGTACTGGGAAAAGAGCAGGGGTGTGTGTCCTGGTCCTCGGGGAGAGTGCAGGGGTATGTGTCCTGTTCCAAGGTGAGAGGACAGGGATGTGTGTCCTGGTCCCAGGTGAGAGGGCAAGGGTGTTTGTCCTTGGGAGAGGGCAGGGGAGTGTGTCCTGGGGAAAGCGCAGGTGTGTGTGTGTACTTGGGAGAAGGCAGGTGTGTGTGTCCTGGTTCCCGTGGGGAGGGCTGGCGTGTGTTTCCTGGTCCTCGGGGAGTGGTCAGGGGTGTGGGTCCTGGGTCCTGGGGAGAGGTCTTGGGTGTGTGTCCTGGGGCGAGGGCAGGGGTGTGTGTCCTGGGGAGAGGGCAGGGGTGTGCGTCGTGGGAGTGGTCAGAGGTGTGGGTCCTGGGTCCTGGGGCGTGGGCTTGGGTGTGTGTGCTGGGGAGAGGGCAGGGGTCTGTGTCCTGGGGAGGGGGCAGGGGTGTGTGCCCTGGAATCCGGGGAGAGGGCCGGGATGTGTGTCCTGGCCCTAGGGGAGAGGGCAGGGGTGTGTGTCCTGGTCCTAGGGGAGAGGGCAGGGGTGTGTGTCCTGGGGAGAGGGCAGGGGTGTGAGTTCTGGTCCAAGGGGAGAGGGCAGGGGTCTGTATCCTGGTCCTAGGGTAGAGGGCAGGGGTGTGTGTACTGGGGAGAGTGCAAAGGTGTGTGTCCTGGTCCAAGGGGAGAGGGCAGGTGTGTGTGTCCTGGGGTGAGGGCAGGGGTATGTGTCCTGGGTCCCGGGGAGAGGGCAGGGGTGTTTGTCCTGGACCCTTTGGAGTAGGCAGTGGTGTGTTTACTGGTCCTAGGGAGAGGGCAGGGGTGTGTGTCCTGGTCCGAAGGGAGAGGTGCGGGGGGGGGGGGGTGTGTCCTGGTCCAAAGGGAGAGTTGCGGGTGGGTCTGTCCTGGAGAGAGGGCAGGGGTGTGTGTCATGGTCCAAAGGGAGAGTTGCGGGGGTGTCTGTCCTGGGGAGAGGGCAGGGGTGTGTGTCCTGGTCCTCGGTGAGAGGGCAGGGGTGTGTGTCCTGGTCCTCGGGGAGAGTGCAGGGGTGTGTGTCCTGGTCCTAGGGTGAGGGCAGGGCTGTGTGTCCTGGACCAAGGTGAGAGGGCAGGGATGTGTGTCCTGGTCCAAGGTGAGAGGGCAAGGGTGTGTGTCCTTGGGAGAGGGCAGGGGAGTGTGTCCTGGGGCGAGGGCAGGGGTGTTTGTCCTGATCCTGGGGCAAGGGCAAGGATGTGTGTCCTTGGGAGAAGGCAGGTTTGTGTGTCCTGGGGAGAGTGCAAGGGTGTGTTTCCTGGTCCAGGGGAGAGGGCAGGTGTGTGTGTCCTGGGTCCTTGGGAGAGGGCTGGTGTGTGTTTCCTGGTCCTGGGGAGAGGGCAGGGGTATGTGTCCTGGGGCGAGGGCAGGGGTATGCGTACTTTTCCTAGGGGAGAGGGCAGGGGTCTGTATCCAGGAACCTGGGGAGAGGGCAGGTGTGTGCGTCCTCGGGGAGAGTGCAGGGGTGTGCTTCCTGGAACCAGAGGAGAGGGCAGGGGTGTGTGTCCTGGGGAGAGGGCAGGGGTGTGTTTCCTAGAACCTGTGGAGAGGGCAGGGGTGTGCGTCCTGGAACCTGGAGAGAGGGCAGGGGTGTGTGCCCTGGGGAGAAGGCAGGGGTGTGCGTCCTGGGGAGAGGCAGGGGTGTGTGTCCTGGAACTAGGGGAGTGTGCAGTGGTGTGTGTCCTGGAACCTGGTGAGAGGGCAGGGGTGTGTGTCCTGGGGAGAAGGCAGGGTGTGCGTCCTGGGGAGAGGGCAGGGGTGTGTGTCCTGGTCCTTGGGACAGGGCATGGGTGTGTGTCCTGGGGAGAAGGCAGGGGTGTGTGTCCTGGGGAGAGGTCAGGGGTGTGTGTCCTGGTCCTGGGGAGAGGGCAGGTGTGTGTGTCCTGGGGAGAGGGCAGGTTTGTGTGTCCTGGGGAGAGGGCAGGGGTGTGTGTCCTGGGGAGAGGGCAGGGGAGTGTGCCCTGGAACCCGGGGAGAGGGCGGGGATGTGTGTCCTGGGGAGAGGGCAGGGGTGTGTGTCCTGGTCCTAGGGGAGAGGGCAGGGGTGTGTGTCCTGGGGAGAGTGCAAGGGTGCGTGTCCTGGTCCAAGGGGAGAGGGCAGGGTTGTGTATCCTGGTCCTAGGGGAGAGGGCAGGGGTGTGTGTCCTGGGGAGAGTGCAAGGGTGTGTATCCTGGTCCAGGCGAGAGGGCAGGTGTGTGTGTCCTGGGTCCTTGGGAGAGGGCTGGTGTGTGTTTCCTGGTCCTGGGGAGAGGGCAGGGGTATGTGTCCTGGGGCGAGGGCAGGGGTATGCGTACTTTTCCTAGGGGAGAGGGTAGTGTTGTGTATCCAGGAAACTATGGAGAGGGCAGGTGTGTGCGTCCTCGGGGAGAGGGCAGGGGTGTGCTTCCTGGAACCAGAGGAGAGGGCAGGGGTGTGTGTCCTGGGGAGAGGACAGGGGTGTGTTTCCTGGAACATGTGGAGAGGGCAGGGGTGTGCGTCCAGGAACCTGGAGAGAGGGCAGGGGTGTGTGTCCTGGGGAGAAGGCAATGGTGTGCGTCCTGGGGAGAGGCAGGGGTGTGTGTCCTGGGGAGAAAGCAGGGGTGTGCGTCATGGGGAGAGGGCAGGGGTGTGTGTCCTGGTCTTGGGGAGAGGGCAGGTGTGTGTGTCCTGGGGAGAGGGCAGGTTTGTGTGTCCTGGGGAGAGGGCAGGGGTGTGTGTCCTGGGGAGAGGGCAGGGGAGTGTTCCCTGGAACCCGGGGCGAGGGCCGGGTTGTGTGTCCTGGGGAGAGGGCAGGGGTGTGTGTCCTGGTCCAAGGGGAGAGGGCAGGGTTGTGTATGCTGGTCCTCGGGGAGAGGGCAGGGGTGTGTGTCCTGGGGAGAGGGCAGGGGTGTGTGTCCTGGTCCTAGGGGAGAGGGCAGGGGTGTGTGTCCTGGGGAGAGTGTAAGGGTGCGTGTCCTGGTCCAAGGGGAGAGGGCAGGGTTGTGTATCCTGGTCCGAGGGGAGAGGGCAGGGGTGTGTGTCCTGGGGAGAGTGCAAGGGTGCGTGTCCTGGTTCAAGGGGAGAGGGCAGGGTTGTGTATGCTGGTCCTCGGGGAGAGGGCAGGGGTGTGTGTCCTGGGGAGAGGGCAGGGGTGTGTGTCCTGGTCCGAGGGGAGAGGGCAGGGGTGTGTGTCCTGGGGAGAGTGTAAGGGTGCGTGTCCTGGTCCAAGGGGAGAGGGCAGGGTTGTGTATCCTGGTCCTAGGGGAGAGGGCAGGGGTGTGTGTCCTGGGGAGAGTGCAAGGGTGTGTATCCTGGTCCAGGCGAGAGGGCAGGTGTGTGTGTCCTGGGTCCTTGGGAGAGGGCTGGTGTGTGTTTCCTGGTCCTGGGGAGAGGGCAGGGGTATGTGTCCTGGGGCGAGGGCAGGGGTATGCGTACTTTTCCTCGGGGAGAGGGCAGTGTTGTGTATCCAGGAAACTATGGAGAGGGCAGGTGTGTGCGTCCTCGGGGAGAGGGCAGGGGTGTGCTTCCTGGAACCAGAGGAGAGGGCAGGGGTGTGTGTCCTGGGGAGAGGGCAGGGGTGTGTTTCCTGGAACATGTGGAGAGGGCAGGGGTGTGCGTCCAGGAACCTGGAGAGAGGGCAGGGGTGTGTGTCCTGGGGAGAAGGCAATGGTGTGCGTCCTGGGGAGAGGCAGGGGTGTGTTGCCTGGAACTAGGGGAGTGTGCAGGGGTGTGTGTCCTGGAACCTGGTGAGAGGGCAGGGGTGTGTGTCCTGGGGAGAAAGCAGGGGTGTGCGTCCTGGGGAGAGGGCAGGGGTGTGTGTCCTGGTCCTTGGGACAGGGCACGGGTGTGTGTCCTGGAACCTGGGGAGAGGGCAGGGGTGTGCGTCCTGGAACCTGGGGAGAGGGCAGGGGTGTGTGTCCTGGGGAGAAGGCAGGGGTGTGCGTCCTGGGGAGAGGGCAGGGGTGTGTGTCCTGGTCCTGGGGAGAGGGCAGGTGTGTGTGTCCTGGGGAGAGGGCAGGTTTGTGTGTCCTGGGGAGAGGGCAAAGGTGTGTGTCCTGGGGAGAGGGCAGGTGAGTGTTCCCTGGAACCCGGGGAGAGGTCCGGGTTGTGTGTCCTGGGGAGAGGGCAGGGGTGTGTGTCCTGGTCCAAGGGGAGAGGGCAGGGTTGTGTATCCTGGTCCGAGGGGAGAGGGCAGGAGTGTGTGTCCTGGGGAGAGTGCAAGGGTGTGTGTCCTGGTTCAAGGGGAGAGGGCAGGGTTGTGTATGCTGGTCCTCGGGGAGAGGGCAGGGGTGTGTGTCCTGGGGAGAGTGCAAGGGTGTGTATCCTGGTCCAGGGGAGAGGGCAGGGGTGTGTGTCCTGGGGAGAGTGCAAGGGTGTGTATCCTGGTCCAGGGGAGAGGGCAGGGGTGTGTGTCCTGGGGAGAGCGCAGGTGTGTGTGTCCTGGTCCGAGGGGAAAGCGCACGGGTCTGTGTCCTGGTCTGAGGGGAGAGCGCAGGTGTGTGTGTACTGGTCCTAGTGGAGAGGGCCGGGGTGTGTGTCCTGTTCCTCGGGGAGAGGGCAGGGGAGTGTGTCCTGGGGGGAGGGCAGGGTGTGTGTCCTGGTCCTGGGGAGAGGGCAGGGGTGAGTGTCCTGGGGAGAGGGCAGGGGTGTGCTTCCTGGAACCAGAGGAGAGGGCAGGGGTGTGTGTCCTGGGGAGAGGGCAGGTGTGTGTGTCCTGGTCCAAGGGGGAGGGCAGGGATGTGTGTCCTCGTCCTGGGGAGAGGGCCGGTGTGTGTATCATGGTCCTGGGGAGAGAGGAGGGGTGTGTGTCCTGGGGAGAGGGTAGGGGTTTGTGCCCTGGAACCCGGGGAGAGGGCCGGGATGTGTGTCCTGGCCTTAGGGGAGAGGGCAGGGGTGTGTGTCCTGGTCCGGGGGGAGAGGGCAGTGGTGTGTGTCCTGGGGAGAGGGCAAGGGTGTGAGTCCTGGTCCAAGGGGAGAGGGCAGGGGTCTGTATCCTGTTCCGAGGGGACAGGGCAGGGGTGTGTGTACTGGGGAGAGTGCAAAGGTGTGTGTCCTGGTCCAAGGGGAGAGGGCAGGGGTCTGTGTCCTGGTCCGAGGGGAGAGCGCAGGTGTGTGTGTCCTGGTCCGAGGGGAAAGCGCACGGGTCTGTGTCCTGGTCCGAGGGGAGAGCGCAGGTGTGTGTGTACTGGTCCTAGTGGAGAGGGCCGGGGTGTGTGTCCTGGGGAGAGGGCAGGGGTGTATGTCCTGGTCCAAGGGGGAGGGCAAGGGTGTGTGTCCTTGGGAGAGGGCAGGTGTGTGTGTCCTGGGGTGAGGGCAGGGGTATGTGTCCTGGGTCCCGGGGAGAGGGCAGGGGTGTTTGTCCTGGACCCTTTGGAGTAGGCAGGGGTGTGTGTCCTGGTCCGAAGGGAGAGGTGCGGGGGGGGGGGTGTCCTGGGGAGAGCGCAGGGGTGTGTGACCTGGTCCAAAGGGAGAGTTGCGGGGGGGTCTGTCCTGGGGAGAGGTCAGGGGTGTGTGTCCTGGTCCTCGGGGAGAGGGCAGGGGTGTCTGTCCTGGGTTAGCGGGCAGGGGTCTGTGTCCTGGTCCTCGGGGAGAGGGCAGGGGTGTGTGTCATGGTCCAAAGGGAGAGTTGCGGGGGGGTCTGTCCTGGGGAGAGGGCAGGGGTGTGTGTCCTGGTCCTCGGGGAGAGGGCAGGGGAGTGTGTCCTGGGGCGAGGGCAGGGGTGTTTGTCCTGATCCTGGGGCAAGGGCAAGGATGTGTGTCCTTGGGAGAAGGCAGGTTTGTGTGTCCTGGGGAGAGTGCAAGGGTGTGTATCCTGGTCCAGGGGAGAGGGCAGGTGTGTGTGTCCTGGGTCCTTGGGAGAGGGCTGGTGTGTGTTTCCTGGTCCTGGGGAGAGGGCAGGGGTATGTGTCCTGGGGCGAGGGCAGGGGTATGCGTACTTTTCCTAGGGGAGAGGGCAGGGGTCTGTATCCAGGAACCTGGGGAGAGGGCAGGTGTGTGCGTCCTCGGGGAGAGTGCAGGGGTGTGCTTCCTGGAACCAGAGGAGAGGGCAGGGGTGTGTGTCCTGGGGAGAGGGCAGGGGTGTGTTTCCTAGAACCTGTGGAGAGGGCAGGGGTGTGCGTCCTGGAACCTGGAGAGAGGGCAGGGGTGTGTGCCCTGGGGAGAAGGCAGGGGTGTGTGTCCTGGAACTAGGGGAGTGTGCAGTGGTGTGTGTCCTGGAACCTGGTGAGAGGGCAGGGGTGTGTGTCCTGGGGAGAAGGCAGGGTGTGCGTCCTGGGGAGAGGGCAGGGGTGTGTGTCCTGGTCCTTGGGACAGGGCATGGGTGTGTGTCCTGGAACCTGGGGAGAGGGCAGGCGTGTGCGTCCTGGAACCTGGGGAGAGGGCAGGGGTGTGTGTCCTGGGGAGAAGGCAGGGGTGTGTGTCCTGGGGAGAGGTCAGGGGTGTGTGTCCTGGTCCTGGGGAGAGGGCAGGTTTGTGTGTCCTGGGGAGAGGGCAGGGGTGTGTGTCCTGGGGAGAGGGCAGGGGTGTGTGCCCTGGAACCCGGGGAGAGGGCGGGGATGTGTGTCCTGGGGAGAGGGCAGGGGTGTGTGTCCTGGTCCTAGGGGAGAGGGCAGGGGTGTGTGTCCTGGGGAGAGTGCAAGGGTGCGTGTCCTGGTCCAAGGGGAGAGGGCAGGGTTGTGTATCCTGGTCCTAGGGGAGAGGGCAGGGGTGTGTGTCCTGGGGAGAGTGCAAGGGTGTGTATCCTGGTCCAGGCGAGAGGGCAGGTGTGTGTGTCCTGGGTCCTTGGGAGAGGGCTGGTGTGTGTTTCCTGGTCCTGGGGAGAGGGCAGGGGTATGTGTCCTGGGGCGAGGGCAGGGGTATGCGTACTTTTCCTAGGGGAGAGGGCAGTGTTGTGTTTCCAGGAAACTATGGAGAGGGCAGGTGTGTGCGTCCTCGGGGAGAGGGCAGGGGTGTGCTTCCTGGAACCAGAGGAGAGGGCAGGGGTTTGTGTCCTGGGGAGAGGACAGGGGTGTGTTTCCTGGAACATGTGGAGAGGGCAGGGGTGTGCGTCCAGGAACCTGGAGAGAGGGCAGGGGTGTGTGTCCTGGGGAGAAGGCAATGGTGTGCGTCCTGGGGAGAGGCAGGGGTGTGTGTCCTGGAACTAGGGGAGTGTGCAGGGGTGTGTGTCCTGGAACCTGGTGAGAGGGCAGGGGTGTGTGTCCTGGGGAGAAAGCAGGGGTGTGCGTCCTGGGGAGAGGGCAGGGGTGTGTGTCCTGGTCCTTGGGACAGGGCACGGGTATGTGTCCTGGAACCTGGGGAGAGGGCAGGGGTGTGCGTCCTGGAACCTGGGGAGAGGGCAGGGCTGTGTGTCCTGGGGAGAAGGCAGGGGTGTGCGTCCTGGGGAGAGGGCAGGGGTGTGTGTCCTGGTCCTGGGGAGAGGGCAGGTGTGTGTGTCCTGGGGAGAGGGCAGGTTTGTGTGTCCTGGGGAGAGGGCAGGGGTGTGTGTCCTGGGGAGAGGGCAGGGGAGTGTTCCCTGGAACCTGGGGAGAGGGCCGGGTTGTGTGTCCTGGGGAGAGGGCAGGGGTGTGTGTCCTGGTCCAAGGGGGAGGGCAAGGGTGTGTGTCCTTGGGAGAGGGCAGGTGTGTGTGTCCTGGGGTGAGGGCAGGGGTATGTGTCCTGGGTCCCGGGGAGAGGGCAGGGGTGTTTGTCCTGGACCCTTTGGAGTAGGCAGGGGTGTGTGTCCTGGTCCGAAGGGAGAGGTGCGGGGGGGTGTCCTGGGGAGAGCGCAGGGGTGTGTGACCTTGTCCAAAGGGAGAGTTGCGGGGGTGTCTGTCCTGGGGAGAGGTCAGGGGTGTGTGTCCTGGTCCTCGGGGAGAGGGCAGGGGTGTCTGTCCTGGGTTAGCGGGCAGGGGTCTGTGTCCTGGTCCTCGGGGAGAGGGCAGGGGTGTGTGTCATGGTCCAAAGGGAGAGTTGCGGGGGGGTCTGTCCTGGGGAGAGGGCAGGGGTGTGTGTCCTGGTCCTCGGGGAGAGGGCAGGGGTGTGTGTCCTGGTCCTCAGGGAGAGGGCAGGGGAGTGTGTCCTGGGGCGAGGGCAGGGGTGTTTGTCCTGATCCTGGGGCAAGGGCAAGGATGTGTGTCCTTGGGAGAAGGCAGGTTTGTGTGTCCTGGGGAGAGTGCAAGGGTGTGTATCCTGGTCCAGGGGAGAGGGCAGGTGTGTGTGTCCTGGGTCCTTGGGAGAGGGCTGGTGTGTGTTTCCAGGTCCTGGGGAGAGGGCAGGGGTATGTGTCCTGGGGCGAGGGCAGGGGTATGCGTACTTTTCCTAGGGGAGAGGGCAGGGGTCTGTATCCAGGAACCTGGGGAGAGGGCAGGTGTGTGCGTCCTCGGGGAGAGTGCAGGGGTGTGCTTCCTGGAACCAGAGGAGAGGGCAGGGGTGTGTGTCCTGGGGAGAGGGCAGGGGTGTGTTTCCTAGAACCTGTGGAGAGGGCAGGGGTGTGCGTCCTGGAACCTGGAGAGAGGGCAGGGGTGTGTGCCCTGGGGAGAAGGCAGGGGTGTGTGTCCTGGAACTAGGGGAGTGTGCAGTGGTGTGTGTCCTGGAACCTGGTGAGAGGGCAGGGGTGTGTGTCCTGGGGAGAAGGCAGGGTGTGCGTCCTGGGGAGAGGGCAGGGGTGTGTGTCCTGGTCCTTGGGACAGGGCATGGGTGTGTGTCCTGGAACCTGGGGAGAGGGCAGGCGTGTGCGTCCTGGAACCTGGGGAGAGGGCAGGGGTGTGTGTCCTGGGGAGAAGGCAGGGGTGTGTGTCCTGGGGAGAGGTCAGGGGTGTGTGTCCTGGTCCTGGGGAGAGGGCAGGTTTGTGTGTCCTGGGGAGAGGGCAGGGGTGTGTGTCCTGGGGAGAGGGCAGGGGTGTGTGCCCTGGAACCCGGGGAGAGGGCGGGGATGTGTGTCCTGGGGAGAGGGCAGGGGTGTGTGTCCTGGTCCTAGGGGAGAGGGCAGGGGTGTGTGTCCTGGGGAGAGTGCAAGGGTGCGTGTCCTGGTCCAAGGGGAGAGGGCAGGGTTGTGTATCCTGGTCCTAGGGGAGAGGGCAGGGGTGTGTGTCCTGGGGAGAGTGCAAGGGTGTGTATCCTGGTCCAGGCGAGAGGGCAGGTGTGTGTGTCCTGGGTCCTTGGGAGAGGGCTGGTGTGTGTTTCCTGGTCCTGGGGAGAGGGCAGGGGTATGTGTCCTGGGGCGAGGGCAGGGGTATGCGTACTTTTCCTAGGGGAGAGGGCAGTGTTGTGTTTCCAGGAAACTATGGAGAGGGCAGGTGTGTGCGTCCTCGGGGAGAGGGCAGGGGTGTGCTTCCTGGAACCAGAGGAGAGGGCAGGGGTTTGTGTCCTGGGGAGAGGACAGGGGTGTGTTTCCTGGAACATGTGGAGAGGGCAGGGGTGTGCGTCCAGGAACCTGGAGAGAGGGCAGGGGTGTGTGTCCTGGGGAGAAGGCAATGGTGTGCGTCCTGGGGAGAGGCAGGGGTGTGTGTCCTGGAACTAGGGGAGTGTGCAGGGGTGTGTGTCCTGGAACCTGGTGAGAGGGCAGGGGTGTGTGTCCTGGGGAGAAAGCAGGGGTGTGCGTCCTGGGGAGAGGGCAGGGGTGTGTGTCCTGGTCCTTGGGACAGGGCACGGGTATGTGTCCTGGAACCTGGGGAGAGGGCAGGGGTGTGCGTCCTGGAACCTGGGGAGAGGGCAGGGCTGTGTGTCCTGGGGAGAAGGCAGGGGTGTGCGTCCTGGGGAGAGGGCAGGGGTGTGTGTCCTGGTCCTGGGGAGAGGGCAGGTGTGTGTGTCCTGGGGAGAGGGCAGGTTTGTGTGTCCTGGGGAGAGGGCAGGGGTGTGTGTCCTGGGGAGAGGGCAGGGGAGTGTTCCCTGGAACCCGGGGAGAGGGCCGGGTTGTGTGTCCTGGGGAGAGGGCAGGGGTGTGTGTCCTGGTCCAAGGGGGAGGGCAAGGGTGTGTGTCCTTGGGAGAGGGCAGGTGTGTGTGTCCTGGGGTGAGGGCAGGGGTATGTGTCCTGGGTCCCGGGGAGAGGGCAGGGGTGTTTGTCCTGGACCCTTTGGAGTAGGCAGGGGTGTGTGTCCTGGTCCGAAGGGAGAGGTGCGGGGGGGTGTCCTGGGGAGAGCGCAGGGGTGTGTGACCTTGTCCAAAGGGAGAGTTGCGGGGGTGTCTGTCCTGGGGAGAGGTCAGGGGTGTGTGTCCTGGTCCTCGGGGAGAGGGCAGGGGTGTCTGTCCTGGGTTAGCGGGCAGGGGTCTGTGTCCTGGTCCTCGGGGAGAGGGCAGGGGTGTGTGTCATGGTCCAAAGGGAGAGTTGCGGGGGGGTCTGTCCTGGGGAGAGGGCAGGGGTGTGTGTCCTGGTCCTCGGGGAGAGGGCAGGGGTGTGTGTCCTGGTCCTCAGGGAGAGGGCAGGGGAGTGTGTCCTGGGGCGAGGGCAGGGGTGTTTGTCCTGATCCTGGGGCAAGGGCAAGGATGTGTGTCCTTGGGAGAAGGCAGGTTTGTGTGTCCTGGGGAGAGTGCAAGGGTGTGTATCCTGGTCCAGGGGAGAGGGCAGGTGTGTGTGTCCTGGGTCCTTGGGAGAGGGCTGGTGTGTGTTTCCAGGTCCTGGGGAGAGGGCAGGGGTATGTGTCCTGGGGCGAGGGCAGGGGTATGCGTACTTTTCCTAGGGGAGAGGGCAGGGGTCTGTATCCAGGAACCTGGGGAGAGGGCAGGTGTGTGCGTCCTCGGGGAGAGTGCAGGGGTGTGCTTCCTGGAACCAGAGGAGAGGGCAGGGGTGTGTGTCCTGGGGAGAGGGCAGGGGTGTGTTTCCTAGAACCTGTGGAGAGGGCAGGGGTGTGCGTCCTGGAACCTGGAGAGAGGGCAGGGGTGTGTGCCCTGGGGAGAAGGCAGGGGTGTGTGTCCTGGAACTAGGGGAGTGTGCAGTGGTGTGTGTCCTGGAACCTGGTGAGAGGGCAGGGGTGTGTGTCCTGGGGAGAAGGCAGGGTGTGCGTCCTGGGGAGAGGGCAGGGGTGTGTGTCCTGGTCCTTGGGACAGGGCATGGGTGTGTGTCCTGGAACCTGGGGAGAGGGCAGGGGTGTGCGTCCTGGAACCTGGGGAGAGGGCAGGGGTGTGTGTCCTGGGGAGAAGGCAGGGGTGTGTGTCCTGGGGAGAGGTCAGGGGTGTGTGTCCTGGTCCTGGGGAGAGGGCAGGTGTGTGTGTCCTGGGGAGAGGGCAGGTTTGTGTGTCCTGGGGAGAGGGCAGGTGTGTGTGTCCTGGGGAGAGGGCAGGTGTGTGTGCCCTGGAACCCGGGGAGAGGGCGGGGATGTGTATCCTGGGGAGAGGGCAGGGGTGTGTGTCCTGGTCCTAGGGGAGAGGGCAGGGGTGTGTGTCCTGGGGAGAGTGCAAGGGTGCGTGTCCTGGTCCAAGGGGAGAGGGCAGGGTTGTGTATCCTGGTCCTAGGGGAGAGGGCAGGGGTGTGTGTCCTGGGGAGAGTGCAAGGGTGTGTATCCTGGTCCAGGCGAGAGGGCAGGTGTGTGTGTCCTGGGTCCTTGGGAGAGGGCTGGTGTGTGTTTCCTGGTCCTGGGGAGAGGGCAGGGGTATGTGTCCTGGGGCGAGGGCAGGGGTATGCGTACTTTTCCTAGGGGAGAGGGCAGTGTTGTGTATCCAGGAAACTATGGAGAGGGCAGGTGTGTGCGTCCTCGGGGAGAGGGCAGGGGTGTGCTTCCTGGAACCAGAGGAGAGGGCAGGGGTGTGTGTCCTGGGGAGAGGACAGGGGTGTGTTTCCTGGAACATGTGGAGAGGGCAGGGGTGTGCGTCCAGGAACCTGGAGAGAGGGCAGGGGTGTGTGTCCTGGGGAGAAGGCAATGGTGTGCGTCCTGGGGAGAGGCAGGGGTGTGTGTCCTGGAACTAGGGGAGTGTGCAGGGGTGTGTGTCCTGGAACCTGGTGAGAGGGCAGGGGTGTGTGTCCTGGGGAGAAAGCAGGGGTGTGCGTCCTGGGGAGAGGGCAGGGGTGTGTGTACTGGTCCTTGGGACAGGGCACGGGTGTGTGTCCTGGAACCTGGGGAGAGGGCAGGGGTGTGCGTCCTGGAACCTGGGGAGAGGGCAGGGCTGTGTGTCCTGGGGAGAAGGCAGGGGTGTGCGTCCTGGGGAGAGGGCAGGGGTGTGTGTCCTGGTCCTGGGGAGAGGGCAGGTGTGTGTGTCCTGGGGAGAGGGCAGGTTTGTGTGTCCTGGGGAGAGGGCAGGGGTGTGTGTCCTGGGGAGAGGGCAGGGGAGTGTTCCCTGGAACCCGGGGAGAGGGCCGGTTTGTGTGTCCTGGGGAGAGGGCAGGGGTGTGTGTCCTGGTCCAAGGGGAGAGGGCAGGGTTGTGTATCCTGGTCCGAGGGGAGAGGGCAGGGGTGTGTGTCCTCGGGAGAGTGCAAGGGTGCGTGTCCTGGTTCAAGGGGAGAGGGCAGGGTTGTGTATGCTGGTCCTCGGGGAGAGGGCAGGGGTGTGTGTCCTGGGGAGAGGGCAGGGGTGTGTGTCCTGGTCCTAGGGGAGAGGGCAGGGGTGTGTGTCCAGGGGAGAGGGCAGGGTTGTGTATCCTGGTCCTAGGGGAGAGGGCAGGGGTGTGTGTCCTGGGGAGAGTGCAAGGGTGTGTATCCTGGTCCAGGCGAGAGGGCAGGTGTGTGTGTCCTGGGTCCTTGGGAGAGGGCTGGTGTGTGTTTCCTGGTCCTGGGGAGAGGGCAGGGGTATGTGTCCTGGGGCGAGGGCAGGGGTATGCGTACTTTTCCTAGGGGAGAGGGCAGTGTTGTGTATCCAGGAAACTATGGAGAGGGCAGCTGTGTGCGTCCTCGGGGAGAGGGCAGGGGTGGGCTTCCTGGAACCAGAGGAGAGGGCAGGGGTGTGTGTCCTGGGGAGAGGGCAGGGGTGTGTTTCCTGGAACATGTGGAGAGGGCAGGGGTGTGCGTCCAGGAACCTGGAGAGAGTGCACGGGTGTGTGTCCTGGGGAGAAGGCAAAGGTGTGCATCCTGGGGAGAGGCAGGGGTGTGTGTCCTGGAACTAGGGGAGTGTGCAGGGGTGTGTGTCCTGGAACCTGGTGAGAGGGCAGGGGTGTGTGTCCTGGGGAGAAGGCAGGGTGTGCGTCCTGGGGAGAGGGCAGGGGTGTGTGTCCTGGTCCTTGGGACAGGGCATGGGTGTGTGTCCTGGAACCTGGGGAGAGGGCAGGGGTGTGCGTCCTGGAACCTGGGGAGAGGGCAGGGGTGTGTGTCCTGGGGAGAAGGCAGGGGTGTGTGTCCTGGGGAGAGGTCAGGGGTGTGTGTCCTGGTCCTGGGGAGAGGGCAGGTGTGTGTGTCCTGGGGAGAGGGCAGGTTTGTGTGTCCTGGGGAGAGGGCAGGTGTGTGTGTCCTGGGGAGAGGGCAGGTGTGTGTGCCCTGGAACCCGGGGAGAGGGCGGGGATGTGTATCCTGGGGAGAGGGCAGGGGTGTGTGTCCTGGTCCTAGGGGAGAGGGCAGGGGTGTGTGTCCTGGGGAGAGTGCAAGGGTGCGTGTCCTGGTCCAAGGGGAGAGGGCAGGGTTGTGTATCCTGGTCCTAGGGGAGAGGGCAGGGGTGTGTGTCCTGGGGAGAGTGCAAGGGTGTGTATCCTGGTCCAGGCGAGAGGGCAGGTGTGTGTGTCCTGGGTCCTTGGGAGAGGGCTGGTGTGTGTTTCCTGGTCCTGGGGAGAGGGCAGGGGTATGTGTCCTGGGGCGAGGGCAGGGGTATGCGTACTTTTCCTAGGGGAGAGGGCAGTGTTGTGTATCCAGGAAACTATGGAGAGGGCAGGTGTGTGCGTCCTCGGGGAGAGGGCAGGGGTGTGCTTCCTGGAACCAGAGGAGAGGGCAGGGGTGTGTGTCCTGGGGAGAGGACAGGGGTGTGTTTCCTGGAACATGTGGAGAGGGCAGGGGTGTGCGTCCAGGAACCTGGAGAGAGGGCAGGGGTGTGTGTCCTGGGGAGAAGGCAATGGTGTGCGTCCTGGGGAGAGGCAGGGGTGTGTGTCCTGGAACTAGGGGAGTGTGCAGGGGTGTGTGTCCTGGAACCTGGTGAGAGGGCAGGGGTGTGTGTCCTGGGGAGAAAGCAGGGGTGTGCGTCCTGGGGAGAGGGCAGGGGTGTGTGTACTGGTCCTTGGGACAGGGCACGGGTGTGTGTCCTGGAACCTGGGGAGAGGGCAGGGGTGTGCGTCCTGGAACCTGGGGAGAGGGCAGGGCTGTGTGTCCTGGGGAGAAGGCAGGGGTGTGCGTCCTGGGGAGAGGGCAGGGGTGTGTGTCCTGGTCCTGGGGAGAGGGCAGGTGTGTGTGTCCTGGGGAGAGGGCAGGTTTGTGTGTCCTGGGGAGAGGGCAGGGGTGTGTGTCCTGGGGAGAGGGCAGGGGAGTGTTCCCTGGAACCCGGGGAGAGGGCCGGTTTGTGTGTCCTGGGGAGAGGGCAGGGGTGTGTGTCCTGGTCCAAGGGGAGAGGGCAGGGTTGTGTATCCTGGTCCGAGGGGAGAGGGCAGGGGTGTGTGTCCTCGGGAGAGTGCAAGGGTGCGTGTCCTGGTTCAAGGGGAGAGGGCAGGGTTGTGTATGCTGGTCCTCGGGGAGAGGGCAGGGGTGTGTGTCCTGGGGAGAGGGCAGGGGTGTGTGTCCTGGTCCTAGGGGAGAGGGCAGGGGTGTGTGTCCAGGGGAGAGGGCAGGGTTGTGTATCCTGGTCCTAGGGGAGAGGGCAGGGGTGTGTGTCCTGGGGAGAGTGCAAGGGTGTGTATCCTGGTCCAGGCGAGAGGGCAGGTGTGTGTGTCCTGGGTCCTTGGGAGAGGGCTGGTGTGTGTTTCCTGGTCCTGGGGAGAGGGCAGGGGTATGTGTCCTGGGGCGAGGGCAGGGGTATGCGTACTTTTCCTAGGGGTGAGGGCAGTGTTGTGTATCCAGGAAACTATGGAGAGGGCAGCTGTGTGCGTCCTCGGGGAGAGGGCAGGGGTGGGCTTCCTGGAACCAGAGGAGAGGGCAGGGGTGTGTGTCCTGGGGAGAGGGCAGGGGTGTGTTTCCTGGAACATGTGGAGAGGGCAGGGGTGTGCGTCCAGGAACCTGGAGAGAGTGCACGGGTGTGTGTCCTGGGGAGAAGGCAAAGGTGTGCGTCCTGGGGAGAGGCAGGGGTGTGTGTCCTGGAACTAGGGGAGTGTGCAGGGGTGTGTGTCCTGGAACCTGGTGAGAGGGCAGGGGTGTGTGTCCTGGGGAGAAGGCAGGGTGTGCGTCCT
This sequence comes from Heterodontus francisci, assembly GCF_036365525.1. Taxonomy (NCBI): domain Eukaryota; kingdom Metazoa; phylum Chordata; class Chondrichthyes; order Heterodontiformes; family Heterodontidae; genus Heterodontus; species Heterodontus francisci. The sequence goes on along the minus strand of NC_090380.1, from coordinate 8,216,322 downwards.
GGGGAGAGGGCAGGGGTGTGTGTCCTGGTCCTTGGGACAGGGCATGGGTGTGTGTCCTGGAACCTGGGGAGAGGGCAGGCGTGTGCGTCCTGGAACCTGGGGAGAGGGCAGGGGTGTGTGTCCTGGGGAGAAGGCAGGGGTGTGTGTCCTGGGGAGAGGTCAGGGGTGTGTGTCCTGGTCCTGGGGAGAGGGCAGGTTTGTGTGTCCTGGGGAGAGGGCAGGGGTGTGTGTCCTGGGGAGAGGGCAGGGGTGTGTGCCCTGGAACCCGGGGAGAGGGCGGGGATGTGTGTCCTGGGGAGAGGGCAGGGGTGTGTGTCCTGGTCCTAGGGGAGAGGGCAGGGGTGTGTGTCCTGGGGAGAGTGCAAGGGTGCGTGTCCTGGTCCAAGGGGAGAGGGCAGGGTTGTGTATCCTGGTCCTAGGGGAGAGGGCAGGGGTGTGTGTCCTGGGGAGAGTGCAAGGGTGTGTATCCTGGTCCAGGCGAGAGGGCAGGTGTGTGTGTCCTGGGTCCTTGGGAGAGGGCTGGTGTGTGTTTCCTGGTCCTGGGGAGAGGGCAAGGGTATGTGTCCTGGGGCGAGGGCAGGGGTATGCGTACTTTTCCTAGGGGAGAGGGCAGTGTTGTGTTTCCAGGAAACTATGGAGAGGGCAGGTGTGTGCGTCCTCGGGGAGAGGGCAGGGGTGAGCTTCCTGGAACCAGAGGAGAGGGCAGGGGTTTGTGTCCTGGGGAGAGGACAGGGGTGTGTTTCCTGGAACATGTGGAGAGGGCAGGGGTGTGCGTCCAGGAACCTGGAGAGAGGGCAGGGGTGTGTGTCCTAGGGAGAAGGCAATGGTGTGCGTCCTGGGGAGAGGCAGGGGTGTGTGTCCTGGAACTAGGGGAGTGTGCAGGGGTGTGTGTCCTGGAACCTGGTGAGAGGGCAGGGGTGTGTGTCCTGGGGAGAAAGCAGGGGTGTGCGTCCTGGGGAGAGGGCAGGGGTGTGTGTCCTGGTCCTTGGGACAGGGCACGGGTGTGTGTCCTGGAACCTGGGGAGAGGGCAGGGGTGTGCGTCCTGGAACCTGGGGAGAGGGCAGGGCTGTGTGTCCTGGGGAGAAGGCAGGGGTGTGCGTCCTGGGGAGAGGGCAGGGGTGTGTGTCCTGGTCCTGGGGAGAGGGCAGGTGTGTGTGTCCTGGGGAGAGGGCAGGTTTGTGTGTCCTGGGGAGAGGGCAGGGGTGTGTGTCCTGGGGAGAGGGCAGGGGAGTGTTCCCTGGAACCCGGGGAGAGGGCCGGGTTGTGTGTCCTGGGGAGAGGGCAGGGGTGTGTGTCCTGGTCCAAGGGGGAGGGCAAGGGTGTGTGTCCTTGGGAGAGGGCAGGTGTGTGTGTCCTGGGGTGAGGGCAGGGGTATGTGTCCTGGGTCCCGGGGAGAGGGCAGGGGTGTTTGTCCTGGACCCTTTGGAGTAGGCAGGGGTGTGTGTCCTGGTCCGAAGGGAGAGGTGCGGGGGGGGTGTCCTGGGGAGAGCGCAGGGGTGTGTGACCTGGTCCAAAGGGAGAGTTGCGGGGGTGTCTGTCCTGGGGAGAGGTCAGGGGTGTGTGTCCTGGTCCTCGGGGAGAGGGCAGGGGTGTCTGTCCTGGGTTAGCGGGCAGGGGTCTGTGTCCTGGTCCTCGGGGAGAGGGCAGGGGTGTGTGTCATGGTCCAAAGGGAGAGTTGCGGGGGGGTCTGTCCTGGGGAGAGGGCAGGGGTGTGTGTCCTGGTCCTCGGGGAGAGGGCAGGGGTGTGTGTCCTGGTCCTCAGGGAGAGGGCAGGGGAGTGTGTCCTGGGGCGAGGGCAGGGGTGTTTGTCCTGATCCTGGGGCAAGGGCAAGGATGTGTGTCCTTGGGAGAAGGCAGGTTTGTGTGTCCTGGGGAGAGTGCAAGGGTGTGTATCCTGGTCCAGGGGAGAGGGCAGGTGTGTGTGTCCTGGGTCCTTGGGAGAGGGCTGGTGTGTGTTTCCTGGTCCTGGGGAGAGGGCAGGGGTATGTGTCCTGGGGCGAGGGCAGGGGTATGCGTACTTTTCCTAGGGGAGAGGGCAGGGGTCTGTATCCAGGAACCTGGGGAGAGGGCAGGTGTGTGCGTCCTCGGGGAGAGTGCAGGGGTGTGCTTCCTGGAACCAGAGGAGAGGGCAGGGGTGTGTGTCCTGGGGAGAGGGCAGGGGTGTGTTTCCTAGAACCTGTGGAGAGGGCAGGGGTGTGCGTCCTGGAACCTGGAGAGAGGGCAGGGGTGTGTGCCCTGGGGAGAAGGCAGGGGTGTGTGTCCTGGAACTAGGGGAGTGTGCAGTGGTGTGTGTCCTGGAACCTGGTGAGAGGGCAGGGGTGTGTGTCCTGGGGAGAAGGCAGGGTGTGCGTCCTGGGGAGAGGGCAGGGGTGTGTGTCCTGGTCCTTGGGACAGGGCATGGGTGTGTGTCCTGGAACCTGGGGAGAGGGCAGGCGTGTGCGTCCTGGAACCTGGGGAGAGGGCAGGGGTGTGTGTCCTGGGGAGAAGGCAGGGGTGTGTGTCCTGGGGAGAGGTCAGGGGTGTGTGTCCTGGTCCTGGGGAGAGGGCAGGTGTGTGTGTCCTGGGGAGAGGGCAGGTTTGTGTGTCCTGGGGAGAGGGCAGGTGTGTGTGTCCTGGGGAGAGGGCAGGGGTGTGTGCCCTGGAACCCGGGGAGAGGGCGGGGATGTGTATCCTGGGGAGAGGGCAGGGGTGTGTGTCCTGGTCCTAGGGGAGAGGGCAGGGGTGTGTGTCCTGGGGAGAGTGCAAGGGTGCGTGTCCTGGTCCAAGGGGAGAGGGCAGGGGTGTGTGTCCTGGGGAGAGTGCAAGGGTGTGTATCCTGGTCCAGGCGAGAGGGCAGGTGTGTGTGTCCTGGGTCCTTGGGAGAGGGCTGGTGTGTGTTTCCTGGTCCTGGGGAGAGGGCAGGGGTATGTGTCCTGGGGCGAGGGCAGGGGTATGCGTACTTTTCCTAGGGGAGAGGGCAGTGTTGTGTATCCAGGAAACTATGGAGAGGGCAGGTGTGTGCGTCCTCGGGGAGAGGGCAGGGGTGTGCTTCCTGGAACCAGAGGAGAGGGCAGGGGTGTGTGTCCTGGGGAGAGGACAGGGGTGTGTTTCCTGGAACATGTGGAGAGGGCAGGGGTGTGCGTCCAGGAACCTGGAGAGAGGGCAGGGGTGTGTGTCCTGGGGAGAAGGCAATGGTGTGCGTCCTGGGGAGAGGCAGGGGTGTGTGTCCTGGAACTAGGGGAGTGTGCAGGGGTGTGTGTCCTGGAACCTGGTGAGAGGGCAGGGGTGTGTGTCCTGGGGAGAAAGCAGGGGTGTGCGTCCTGGGGAGAGGGCAGGGGTGTGTGTACTGGTCCTTGGGACAGGGCACGGGTGTGTGTCCTGGAACCTGGGGAGAGGGCAGGGGTGTGCGTCCTGGAACCTGGGGAGAGGGCAGGGCTGTGTGTCCTGGGGAGAAGGCAGGGGTGTGCGTCCTGGGGAGAGGGCAGGGGTGTGTGTCCTGGTCCTGGGGAGAGGGCAGGTGTGTGTGTCCTGGGGAGAGGGCAGGTTTGTGTGTCCTGGGGAGAGGGCAGGGGTGTGTGTCCTGGGGAGAGGGCAGGGGAGTGTTCCCTGGAACCCGGGGAGAGGGCCGGTTTGTGTGTCCTGGGGAGAGGGCAGGGGTGTGTGTCCTGGTCCAAGGGGAGAGGGCAGGGTTGTGTATCCTGGTCCGAGGGGAGAGGGCAGGGGTGTGTGTCCTCGGGAGAGTGCAAGGGTGCGTGTCCTGGTTCAAGGGGAGAGGGCAGGGTTGTGTATGCTGGTCCTCGGGGAGAGGGCAGGGGTGTGTGTCCTGGGGAGAGGGCAGGGGTGTGTGTCCTGGTCCTAGGGGAGAGGGCAGGGGTGTGTGTCCAGGGGAGAGGGCAGGGTTGTGTATCCTGGTCCTAGGGGAGAGGGCAGGGGTGTGTGTCCTGGGGAGAGTGCAAGGGTGTGTATCCTGGTCCAGGCGAGAGGGCAGGTGTGTGTGTCCTGGGTCCTTGGGAGAGGGCTGGTGTGTGTTTCCTGGTCCTGGGGAGAGGGCAGGGGTATGTGTCCTGGGGCGAGGGCAGGGGTATGCGTACTTTTCCTAGGGGAGAGGGCAGTGTTGTGTATCCAGGAAACTATGGAGAGGGCAGCTGTGTGCGTCCTCGGGGAGAGGGCAGGGGTGGGCTTCCTGGAACCAGAGGAGAGGGCAGGGGTGTGTGTCCTGGGGAGAGGGCAGGGGTGTGTTTCCTGGAACATGTGGAGAGGGCAGGGGTGTGCGTCCAGGAACCTGGAGAGAGTGCACGGGTGTGTGTCCTGGGGAGAAGGCAAAGGTGTGCGTCCTGGGGAGAGGCAGGGGTGTGTGTCCTGGAACTAGGGGAGTGTGCAGGGGTGTGTGTCCTGGAACCTGGTGAGAGGGCAGGGGTGTGTGTCCTGGGGAGAAAGCAGGGGTGTGCGTCCTGGGGAGAGGGCAGGGGTGTGTGTCCTGGTCCTTGGGACAGGGCACGGGTGTGTGTCCTGGAACCTGGGGAGAGGGCAGGGGTGTGCGTCCTGGAACCTGGGGAGAGGGCAGGGGTGTGTGTCCTGGGGAGAAGGCAGGGGTGTGCGTCCTGGGGAGAGGGCAGGGGTGTGTGTCCTGGTCCTGGGGAGAGGGCAGGTGTGTGTGTCCTGGGGAGAGGGCAGGTTTGTGTGTCCTGGGGAGAGGGCAGGGGTGTGTGTCCTGGGGAGAGGGCAGGGGAGTGTTCCCTGGAACCCGGGGAGAGGGCCGGGTTGTGTGTCCTGGGGAGAGGGCAGGGGTGTGTGTCCTGGTCCAAGGGGAGAGGGCAGGGTTGTGTATCCTGGTCCGAGGGGAGAGGGCAGGAGTGTGTGTCCTGGGGAGAGTGCAAGGGTGTGTGTCCTGGTCCTGGGTAGAGGGCAGGGGTGTGTGTCCTTGTGAGATGGGAGGTGTGTGCATCCTGGAGAGAGGGCAGGGGTGTGTTTCCTGGTCCTCGGGGAGAGGGCAAGGGTGTGTGTCCAGGGGAGAGGGCAGGGGTGTGTAACTTGGTCCGAGGGGAGAGTTCAGGGGTGTGTGTCCTGGGGAGAGGACAGGGGTGTGTGGCCTGGTCCTAGGGGAGTGGGCAGTGGTGTGTGTCCTGGTCCGAGGGGGGAGGGCAGGGTTGTGTTTCATGTTCCTTGGGGCGAAGGCAGGGGTGTGTGTCCTTGTCAGTGGGGAGAGGGCAGGGGTGTGTGTCCTGGGGAGAGGGCAGGGGTGTGTGTCCCGGGGGGAGGGCAGGGCTGTGTGTCCTGGGGAGAGCGCAGGGGTGTGTTTCCTGGAAGCTGGGGAGAGGGCAGGGGCATGTGTCCTGGGAGAGGGCAGGGGTGTGTTTCCTGGAACCTGGGGAGAGGGCAGGGGCATGTGCCCTGGGGAGAGGGCAGGGGTGTTTGTCCTGGACCCTTTGGAGAGGGCAGGTGTGTGTGTCCTGGTCCTGGGGAGAGGGCAGGGGCGTGTGTCCTGGTCCTCGGGGAGAGTGCAGGGGTGTGTGTCCTCGTCCAAGGTTAGAGGGCAAGAGTGTGTGTCCTTGGGAGAGGGCAGGGGAGTGTGTCCTGGGGCGAGGGCAGGGGTGTGTGTGTACTTGGGAGAAGGCAGGTGTGTGTGTCCTGGTTCCCGTGGAGAGGGCTGGCGTGTGTTTCCTGGTCCTCGGGGAGTGGTCAGGGGTGTGGGTCCTGGGTCCTGGGGAGAGGGCTTGGGTGTGTGTCCTGGGGCGAGGGCAGGGGTGTGTGTCCTGGGGAGAGGGCAGGGGTGTGTGTCCTGGTCCTGGGGAGAGGGTAGGTATGTGTGTGCTGGGGAGAGGGCAGGGGTCTGTGTCCTGGGGAGAGGGCAGGGGTGTGTGCCCTGGAACCCGGGGAGAGGGCCGGGATGTGTGTCCTGGCCTTAGGGGAGAGGGCAGGGGTGTGTGTCCTGGTCCGGGGGGAGAGGGCAGGGGTGTGTGTCCTGGGGAGAGGGCAGGGGTGTGAGTCCTGGTCCAAGGGGAGAGGGCAGGGGTCTGTATCCTGTTCCGAGGGGACAGGGCAGGGGTGTGTGTACTGGGGAGAGTGCAAAGGTGTGTGTCCTGGTCCAAGGGGAAAGGGCAGGGGTCTGTGTCCTGGTCCGAGGGGAGAGCGCAGGTGTGTGTGTCCTGGTCCGAGGGGAAAGCGCACGGGTCTGTGTCCTGGTCCGAGGGGAGAGCGCAGGTGTGTGTGTACTGGTCCTAGGGGAGAGGGCCGGGGTGTGTGCCCTGGGGAGAGGGCAGGGGTGTATGTCCTGGTCCAAGGGGGAGGGCAAGGGTGTGTGTCCTTGGGAGAGGGCAGGTGTGTGTGTCCTGGGGTGAGGGCAGGGGTATGTGTCCTGGGTCCCGGGGAGAGGGCAGGGGTGTTTGTCCTGGACCCTTTGGAGTAGGCAGGGGTGTGTGTCCTGGTCCGAAGGGAGAGGTGCGGGGGGGTGTGTCCTGGGGAGAGCGCAGGGGTGTGTGACCTGGTCCAAAGGGAGAGTTGCGGGGGGGTCTGTCCTGGGGAGAGGTCAGGGGTGTGTGTCCTGGTCCTCGGGGAGAGGGCAGGGGTGTCTGTCCTGGGGAGAGGGCAGGGGTGTGTGTCCTGGTCCTGAAGGGAGCGGGCAGGGGTGTCTGTCCTGGGTTAGCGGGCAGGGGTGTGTGTCCTGGTCCTCGGGGAGAGGGCAGGGGTGTGTGTCATGGTCCAAAGGGAGAGTTGCGGGGGGGTCTGTCCTGGGGAGAGGGCAGGGGTGTGTGTCCTGGTCCTCGGGGAGAGGGCAGGGGTGTGTGTCCTGGTCCTCGGGGAGAGGGCAGGGGTGTGTGTCCTGGTCCTAGGGTGAGGGCAGGGCTGTGTGTCCTGGTCCAAGGTGAGAGGGCAGGGATGTGTGTCCTGGTCCACGGTGAGAGGGCAAGGGTGTGTGTCCTTGGGAGAGGGCAGGGCAGTGTGTCCTGGGGCGAGGGCAGGGGTGTTTGTCCTGATCCTCGGGCAAGGGCAAGGGTGTGTGTCCTTGGGAGAAGGCAGGTGTGTGTGTCCTGGGTCCTGGGGAGAGGGCTTGTGTGTGTTTCCTGGTCCTGGGGAGATGGCAGGGGTGTGTGTCCTGGGGCGAGGGCAGGGGTATGCGTACTTTTCCTAGGGGACAGGGCAGGGGTGTGTATCCAGGAACCTGGGGAGAGGGCAGGTGTGTGCGTCCTCGGGGAGAGGGCAGGGGTGTGCTTCCTGGAACCAGAGGAGAGGGCAGGGGTGTGTGTCCTGGGGAGAGGGCAGGGGTGTGTTTCCTGGAACCTGTGGAGAGGGCAGGGGTGTGCGTCCTGGAACCTGGAGAGAGGGCAGGGGTGTGTGTCCTGGGGAGAAGGCAGAGGTGTGCGTCCTGGGGAGAGGCAGGGGTGTGTGTCCTGGAACTAGGGGAGTGTGCAGGGGTGTGTGTCCTGGAACCTGGTGAGAGGGCAGGGGTGTGTGTCCTGGAGAGAAGGCAGGGGTGTGCGTCCTGGGGAGAGGGCAGGGATGTGTGTCCTGGTCCTTGGGACAGGGCATGGGTGTGTGTCCTGGAACCTGGGGAGAGGGCAGGGGTGTGCGTCCTGGAACCTGGGGAGAGGGCAGGGGTGTGTGTCCTGGGGAGAAGGCAGGGGTGTGCGTCCTGGGGAGAGGGCAGGTGTGTGTGTCCTGGTCCTGGGGAGAGGGCAGGTGTGTGTGTCCTGGGGAGAGGGCAGTTTTGTGTGTCCTGGGGAGAGGGCAGGGGTGTGTGTCCTGGGGAGAGGGCAGGGGTGTGTGCCCTGGAACCCGGGGATAGGGCGGGGTTGCGTGTCCTGGGGAGAGGGCAGGGGTGTGTGTCCTGGTCCAAGGGGAGAGGGCAGGGTTTGTGTATCCTGGTCCTAGGGGAGAGGACAGGTGTGTGTGTCCTGGGGAGAGTGCAAGGGTGCGTGTCCTGGTCCAAGGGGAGAGGGCAGGGTTGTGTATCCTGGTCCTAGGGGAGAGGGCAGGTGTGTGTGTCCTGGGTCCTTGGGAGAGGGCTGGTGTGTGTTTCCTGGTCCTGGGGAGATGGCAGGGGTATGTGTCCTGGGGCAAGGGCAGGGGTGTGTATCCTGCTCCAGGGGAGAGGGCAGGTGTGTGTGTCCTGGGTCCTTGGGAGAGGGCTGGTGTGTGTTTCCTGGTCCTGGGGAGATGGCAGGGGTATGTGTCCTGGGGCGAGGGCAGGGGTATGCGTACTTTTCCTAGGGGACAGGGCAGGGGTGTGTATCCAGGAACCTGGGGAGAGGGCAGGTGTGTGCGTCCTCGGGGAGAGGGCAGGGGTGTGCTTCCTGGAACCAGAGGAGAGGGCAGGGGTGGGTGTCCTGGGGAGAGGGCAGGGGTGTGTTTCCTAGAACCTGTGGAGAGGGCAGGGGTGTGCGTCCTGGAACCCGGAGTGAGGGCAGGGCTGTGTGTCCTGGGGAGAAGGCAGGGGTGTGCGTCCTGGGGAGAGGCAGGGGTGTGTGTCCTGGAACTAGGGGAGTGTGCAGTGGTGTGTGTCCTGGAACCTGGTGAGAGGGCAGGGGTGTGTGTCCTGGGGAGAAGGCAGGGGTGTGCGTCCTGGGGAGAGGGCAGGGGTGTGTGTCCTGGTCCTTGGGACAGGGAATGTGTGTGTGTCCTGGAACCTGGGGAGAGGGCAGGGGTGTGCGTCCTGGAACCTGGGGAGAGGGCAGGGGTGTGTGTCCTGGGGAGAAGGCAGGGGTGTGCGTCCTGGGGAGAGGTCAGGGGTGTGTGTCCTGGTCCTGGGGAGAGGGCAGGTGTGTGTGTCCTGGGGAGAGGGCAGGTTTGTGTGTCCTGGGGAGAGGGCAGGGGTGTGTGTCCTGGGGAGAGGGCAGGGGTGTGTGCCCTGGAACCCGGGGAGAGGGCGGGGATGTGTGTCCTGGGGAGAGGGCAGGGGTGTGTGTCCTGGTCCAAGGGGAGAGGGCAGGGTTTGTGTATCCAGGTCCTAGGGGAGAGGGCAGGGGTGTGTGTCCTGGGGAGAGTGCAAGGGTGCGTGTCCTGGTCCAAGGGGAGAGGGCAGGGTTGTGTATCCTGGTCCTAGGGGAGAGGGCCGGGTTGTGTGTCCTGGGGAGAGTGCAAGGGTGTGTATCCTGGTCCAGGGGAGAGGGCAGGAGTGTGTGTCCTGGGTCCTTGGGAGAGGGCTGGTGTGTGTTTCCTGGTCCTGGGGAGAGGGCAGGGGTATGTGTCCTGGGGCGAGGGCAGGGGCATGCGTACTTTTCCTAGGGGAGAGGGCAGTGTTGTGTATCCAGGGACCTGGGGAGAGGGCAGGTGTGTGCGTCCTCGGGGAGAGGGCAGGGTTGTGTTTCCTGGAACCTGGGGAGAGGGCAGGGGCATGTGCCCTGGGGAGAGGGCAGGGGTGTTTGTCCTGGACACTTTGGAGAGGGCAGGTGTGTGTGTCCTGGTCCTTGGGAGAGGGCTGGTGTGTGTTTCCTGGTCCTGGGGAGATGGCAGGGGTGTGTGTCCTGGGGCGAGGGCAGGGGTATGCGTACTTTTCCCAGGGGACAGGGCAGGGGTGTGTATCCAGGAACCTGGGGAGAGGGCAGGTGTGTGCGTCCTCGGGGAGAGGGCAGGGGTGTGCTTCCTGGAACCAGAGGAGAGGGCAGGGGTGTGTGTCCTGGGGAGAGGGCAGGGGTGTGTTTCCTAGAACCTGTGGAGAGGGCAGGGGTGTGCGTCCTGGAACCTGGAGTGAGGGCAGGGCTGTGTGTCCTGGGGAGAAGGCAGGGGTGTGCGTCCTGGGGAGAGGCAGGGGTGTGTGTCCTGGAACTAGGGGAGTGTGCAGTGGTGTGTGTCCTGGAACCTGGTGAGAGGGCAGGGGTGTCTGTCCTGGGGAGAAGGCAGGGGTGTGCGTCCTGGGGAGAGGGCAAGGGTGTGTGTCCTGGTCCTTGGGACAGGGAATGTGTGTGTGTCCTGGAACCTGGGGAGAGGGCAGGGGTGTGCGTCCTGGAACCTGGGGAGAGGGCAGGGGTGTGTGTCCTGGGGAGAAGGCAGGGGTGTGCGTCCTGGGGAGAGGTCAGGGGTGTGTGTCCTGGTCCTGGGGAGAGGGCAGGTGTGTGTGTACTGGGGAGAGGGCAGGTTTGTGTGTCCTGGGGAGAGGGCAGGGGTGTGTGTCCTGGGGAGAGGGCAGGGGTGTGTGCCCTGGAACCCGGGGAGAGGGCGGGGATGTGTGTCCTGGGGAGAGGGCAGGGGTGTGTGTCCTGGTCCAAGGGGAGAGGGCAGGGTTTGTGTATCCAGGTCCTAGGGGAGAGGGCAGGGGTGTGTGTCCTGGGGAGAGTGCAAGGGTGCGTGTCCTGGTCCAAGGGGAGAGGGCAGGGTTGTGTATCCTGGTCCTAGGGGAGAGGGCCGGGTTGTGTGTCCTGGGGAGAGTGCAAGGGTGTGTATCCTGGTCCAGGGGAGAGGGCAGGAGTGTGTGTCCTGGGTCCTTGGGAGAGGGCTGGTGTGTGTTTCCTGGTCCTGGGGAGAGGGCAGGGGTATGTGTCATGGGGCGAGGGCAGGGGTATGCGTACTTTTCCTAGGGGAGAGGGCAGTGTTGTGTATCCAGGGACCTGGGGAGAGGGCAGGTGTGTGCGTCCTCGGGGAGAGGGCAGGGTTGTGTTTCCTGGAACCTGGGGAGAGGGCAGGGGCATGTGCCCTGGGGAGAGGGCAGGGGTGTTTGTCCTGGACACTTTGGAGAGGGCAGGTGTGTGTGTCCTGGTCCTGGGGAGAGGGCAGGGGTGTGTGTCCTGGTCCTCGGGGAGAGTGCAGGGGTGTGTGTCCTCGTCCAAGGTTAGAGGGCAAGGGTGTGTGTCCTTGGGAGAGGGCAGGGGAGTGTGTCCTGGGGCGAGGGCAGGGGTGTGTGTGTACTTGGGAGAAGGCAGGTGTGTGTCCTGGTTCCCGTGGAGAGGGCTGGCGTGTGTTTCCTGGTCCTCGGGGAGTGGTCAGGGGTGTGGGTCCTGGGTCCTGGGGAGAGGGCTTGGGAGTGTGTCCTGGGGCGAGGGCAGGGGTGTGTGTCCTGGAGAGAGGGCAGGGGTGTGTGTCCTGGTCCTGGGGAGAGGGTAGGTATGTGTGTGCTGGGGAGAGGGCAGGGGTCTGTGTCCTGGGGAGAGGGCAGGGGTGTGTGTCCTGGTCCTAGGGGAGTGGGCAGGGGTGTGTGTCCTGGTCCGAGGGGGAAGGGCAGGGTTGTGTTTCCTGTTCCTTGGGGCGAAGGCAGGGGTGTGTGTCCTTGTCAGTGGGGAGAGGGCAGGGGTGTGTGTCCTGGGGAGAGGGCAGGGGTGTGTGTCCCGGGGGGAGGGCAGGGCTGTGTGTCCTGGGGAGAGCGCAGGGGTGTGTTTCCTGGAAGCTGGGGAGAGGGCAGGGGCATGTGTCCTGGGAGAGGGCAGGGTTGGGTTTCCTGGAACCTGGGGAGAGGGCAGGGGCATGTGCCCTGGGGAGAGGGCAGGGGTGTTTGTCCTGGACCCTTTGGAGAGGGCAGGTGTGTGTGTCCTGGTCCTGGGGAGAGGGCAGGGGTGTATGTCCTGGTCCTCGGGGAGAGTGCAGGGGTGTGTGTCCTCGTCCAAGGTTAGAGGGCAAGGGTGTGTGTCCTTGGGAGAGGGCAGGGGAGTGTGTCCTGGGGCGAGGGCAGGGGTGTGTGTGTACTTGGGAGAAGGCAGGTGTGTGTGTCCTGGTTCCCGTGGAGAGGGCTGGCGTGTGTTTCCTGGTCCTCGGGGAGTGGTCAGGGGTGTGGGTCCTGGGTCCTGGGGAGAGGGCTTGGGTGTGTGTCCTGGGGCGAGGGCAGGGGTGTGTGTCCTGGGGAGAGGGCAGGGGTGTGTGTCCTGGTCCTGGGGAGAGGGTAGGAATGTGTGTGCTGGGGAGAGGGCAGTGGTCTGTGTCCTGGGGAGAGGGCAGGGGTGTGTGCCCTGGAACCCGGGGAGAAGGCCGGGATGTGTGTCCTGGCCTTAGGGGAGAGGGCAGGGGTGTGTGTCCTGGTCCGAGGGGAGAGGGCAGGGGTGTGTGTCCTGGGGAGAGGGCAGGGGTGTGAGTCCTGGTCCAAGGGGAGAGGGCAGGGGTCTGTATCCTGTTCCTAGGGGACAGGGCAGGGGTGTGTGTACTGGGGAGAGTGCAAAGGTGTGTGTCATGGTCCAAGGGGAGAGGGCAGGGGTCTGTGTCCTGGTCCGAGGGGAGAGCGCAGGTGTGTGTGTCCTGGTCCGAGGGGAAAGCGCACGGGTCTGTGTCCTGGTCCGAGGGGAGAGCGCAGGTGTGTGTGTACTGGTCCTAGGGGAGAGGGCCGGGGTGTGTGCCCTGGGGAGAGGGCAGGGGTGTATGTCCTGGTCCAAGGGGGAGGGCAAGGGTGTGTGTCCTTGGGAGAGGGCAGGTGTGTGTGTCCTGGGGTGAGGGCAGGGGTATGTGTCCTGGGTCCCGGGGAGAGGGCAGGGGTGTTTGTCCTGGACCCTTTGGAGTAGGCAGGGGTGTGTGTCCTGGTCCGAAGGGAGAGGTGCGGGGGGGTGTGTCCTGGGGAGAGCGCTGGGGTGTGTGACCTGGTCCAAAGGGAGAGTTGCGGGGGGTCTGTCCTGGGGAGAGGTCAGGGGTGTGTGTCCTGGTCCTCGGGGAGAGGGCAGGGGTGTCTGTCCTGGGGAGAGGGCAGGGGTGTGTGTCCTGGTCCTGAAGGGAGCGGGCAGGGGTGTCTGTCCTGGGTTAGCGGGCAGGGGTGTGTGACCTGGTCCTCGGGGAGAGGGCAGGGGTGTGTGTCATGGTCCAAAGGGAGAGTTGCGGGGGGGGTCTGTCCTGGGGAGAGGGCAGGGGTGTGTGTCCTGGTCCTCGGGGAGAGGGCAGGGGTGTGTGTCCTGGTCCTCGGGGAGAGGGCAGGGGTGTGTGTCCTGGTCCTAGGGTGAGGGCAGGGCTGTGTGTCCTGGTCCAAGGTGAGAGGGCAGGGATGTGTGTCCTGGTCCAAGGTGAGAGGGCAAGGGTGTGTGTCCTTGGGAGAGGGCAGGGGTGTTTGTCCTGATTTTCGGGCAAGGGCAAGGGTGTGTGTCCTTGGGAGACGGCAGGTGTGTGTGTCCTGGGTCCTGGGGAGAGGGCTTGTGTGTGTTTCCTGGTCCTGGGGAGATGGCAGGGGTGTGTGTCCTGGGGCGAGGGCAGGGGTATGCGTACTTTTCCTAGGGGACAGGGCAGGGGTGTGTATCCAGGAACCTGGGGAGAGGGCAGGTGTGTGCGTCCTCGGGGAGAGGGCAGGGGTGTGCTTCCTGGAACCAGAGGAGAGGGCAGGGGTGTGTGTCCTGGGGAGAGGGCAGGGGTGTGTTTCCTGGAACCTGTGGAGAGGGCAGGGGTGTGCGTCCTGGAACCTGGAGAGAGGGCAGGGGTGTGTGTCCTGGGGAGAAGGCAGAGGTGTGCGTCCTGGGGAGAGGCAGGGGTGTGTGTCCTGGAACTAGGGGAGTGTGCAGGGGTGTGTGTCCTGGAACCTGGTGAGAGGGCAGGGGTGTGTGTCCTGGAGAGAAGGCAGGGGTGTGCGTCCTGGGGAGAGGGCAGGGGTGTGTGTCCTGGTCCTTGGGACAGGGCATGGGTGTGTGTCCTGGAACCTGGGGAGAGGGCAGGGCTGTGCGTCCTGGAACCTGGGGAGAGGGCAGGGGTGTGCGTCCTGGGGAGAGGGCAGGGGTGTGTGTCCTGGTCCTGGGGAGAGGGCAGGTGTGTGTGTCCTGGGGAGAGGGCAGTTTTGTGTGTCCTGGGGAGAGGGCAGGGGTGTGTGTCCTGGGGAGAGGGCAGGGGTGTGTGCCCTGGAACCCGGGGAGAGGGCGGGGTTGCGTGTCCTGGGGAGAGGGCAGGGATGTGTGTCCTGGTCCAAGGGGAGAGGGCAGGGTTTGTGAATCCTGGTCCTAGGGGAGAGGGCAGGGTTGTGTGTCCTGGGGAGAGTGCAAGGGTGCGTGTCCTGGTCCAAGGGGAGAGGGCAGGGTTGTGTATCCTGGTCCTAGGGGAGAGGGCAGGGGTGTGTGTCCTGGGGAGAGTGCAAGGGTGTGTATCCTGGTCCAGGGGAGAGGGCAGGTGTGTGTGTCCTGGGTCATTGGGAGAGGGCTGGTGTGTGTTTCCTGGTCCTGGGGAGAGGGCAGGGGTATGTGTCCTGGGGCGAGGGCAGGGGTACGCGTACTTTTCCTAGGGGAGAGGGCAGGGGTGTGTATCCAGGAACCTGGGGAGAGGGCAGGTGTGTGCGTCCTCGGGGAGAGGGCAGTGGTGTGCTTCCTGGAACCAGAGGAGAGGGCGGGGATGTGTGTCCTGGGGAGAGGGCAGGGGTGTGTTTCCTAGAACCTGTGGAGAGGGCAGGGGTGTGCGTCCTGGAACCTGGAGTGAGGGCAGGGCTGTGTGTCCTGGGGAGAAGGCAGGGGTGTGCGTCCTGGGGAGAGGCAGGGGTGTGTGTCCTGGAACTAGGGGAGTGTGCAGTGGTGTGTGTCCTGGAACCTGGTGAGAGGGCAGGGGTGTGTGTCCTGGGGAGAAGGCAGGGGTGTGCGTCCTGGGGAGAGGGCAGGGGTGTGTGTCCTGGTCCTTGGGACAGGGAATGGGTGAGTGTCATGGAACCTGGGGAGAGGGCAGGGGTGTGCGTCCTGGAACCTGGGGAGAGGGCAGGGGTGTGTGTCCTGGGGAGAAGGCAGGGGTGTGCGTCCTGGGGAGAGGTCAGGGGTGTGTGTCCTGGTCCTGGGGAGAGGGCAGGTGTGTGTGTCCTGGGGAGACGGCAGGTTTGTGTGTCCTGGGAAGAGGGCAGGGGTGTGTGTCCTGGGGAGAGGGCAGGGGTGTGTGTCCTGGTCCAAGGGGAGAGGGCAGGGTTTGTGTATCCAGGTCCTAGGGGAGAGGGCAGGGGTGTGTGTCCTGGGGAGAGTGCAAGGGTGCGTGTCCTGGTCCAAGGGGAGAGGGCAGGGTTGTGTATCCTGGTCCTAGGGGAGAGGGCAGGGGTGTGTGTCCTGGGGAGAGTGCAAGGGTGCGTGTCCTGGTCCAAGGGGAGAGGGCAGGGTTGTGTATCCTGGTCCTAGGGGAGAGGGCCGGGTTGTGTGTCCTGGGGAGAGTGCAAGGGTGTGTATCCTGGTCCAGGGGAGAGGGCAGGAGTGTGTGTCCTGGGTCCTTGGGAGAGGGCTGGTGTGTGTTTCCTGGTCCTGGGGAGAGGGCAGGGGTATGTGTCCTGGGGCGAGGGCAGGGGTATGCGTACTTTTCCTAGGGGAGAGGGCAGTGTTGTGTATCCAGGGACCTGGGGAGAGGGCAGGTGTGTGCGTCCTCGGGGAGAGGGCAGGGTTTTGTTTCCTGGAACCTGGGGAGAGGGCAGGGGCATGTGCCCTGGGGAGAGGGCAGGGGTGTTTGTCCTGGACACTTTGGAGAGGGCAGGTGTGTGTGTCCTGGTCCTGGGGAGAGGGCAGGGGTGTGTGTCCTGGTCCTCGGGGAGAGTGCAGGGGTGTGTGTCCTCGTCCAAGGTTAGAGGGCAAGGGTGTGTGTCCTTGGGAGAGGGCAGGGGAGTGTGTCCTGGGGCGAGGGCAGGGGTGTGTGTGTACTTGGGAGAAGGCAGGTGTGTGTGTCCTGGTTCCCGTGGAGAGGGCTGGCGTGTGTTTCCTGGTCCTCGGGGAGTGGTCAGGGGTGTGGGTCCAGGGTCCTTGGGAGAGGGCTTGGGAGTGTGTCCTGTGGCGAGGGCAGGGGTGTGTGTCCTGGAGAGAGGGCAGGGGTGTGTGTCCTGGTCCTGGGGAGAGGGTAGGTATGTGTGTGCTGGGGAGAGGGCAGGGGTCTGTGTCCTGGGGAGAGGGCAGGGGTGTGTTTCCTGGTCCTAGGGGAGTGGGCAGGGGTGTGTGTCCTGGTCCGAGGGGGAAGGGCAGGGTTGTGTTTCCTGTTCCTTGGGGCGAAGGCAGGGGTGTGTGTCCTTGTCAGTGGGGAGAGGGCAGGGGTGTGTGTCCTGGGGAGAGGGCAGGGGTGTGTGTCCCGGGGGGAGGGCAGGGCTGTGTGTCCTGGGGAGAGCGCAGGGGTGTGTTTCCTGGAAGCTGGGGAGAGGGCAGGGGCATGTGTCCTGGGAGAGGGCAGGGTTGGGTTTCCTGGACACTTTGGAGAGGGCAGGTGTGTGTGTCCTGGTCCTGGGGAGAGGGCAGGGGTGTGTGTCCTGGTCCTCGGGGAGAGTGCAGGGGTGTGTGTCCTCGTCCAAGGTTAGAGGGCAAGGGTGTGTGTCCTTGGGAGAGGGCAGGGGAGTGTGTCCTGGGGCGAGGGCAGGGGTGTGTGTGTACTTGGGAGAAGGCAGGTGTGTGTCCTGGTTCCCGTGGAGAGGGCTGGCGTGTGTTTCCTGGTCCTCGGGGAGTGGTCAGGGGTGTGGGTCCTGGGTCCTGGGGAGAGGGCTTGGGAGTGTGTCCTGGGGCGAGGGCAGGGGTGTGTGTCCTGGAGAGAGGGCAGGGGTGTGTGTCCTGGTCCTGGGGAGAGGGTAGGTATGTGTGTGCTGGGGAGAGGGCAGGGGTCTGTGTCCTGGGGAGAGGGCAGGGGTGTGTGTCCTGGTCCTAGGGGAGTGGGCAGGGGTGTGTGTCCTGGTCCGAGGGGGAAGGGCAGGGTTGTGTTTCCTGTTCCTTGGGGCGAAGGCAGGGGTGTGTGTCCTTGTCAGTGGGGAGAGGGCAGGGGTGTGTGTCCTGGGGAGAGGGCAGGGGTGTGTGTCCCGGGGGGAGGGCAGGGCTGTGTGTCCTGGGGAGAGCGCAGGGGTGTGTTTCCTGGAAGCTGGGGAGAGGGCAGGGGCATGTGTCCTGGGAGAGGGCAGGGTTGGGTTTCCTGGAACCTGGGGAGAGGGCAGGGGCATGTGCCCTGGGGAGAGGGCAGGGGTGTTTGTCCTGGACCCTTTGGAGAGGGCAGGTGTGTGTGTCCTGGTCCTGGGGAGAGGGCAGGGGTGTATGTCCTGGTCCTCGGGGAGAGTGCAGGGGTGTGTGTCCTCGTCCAAGGTTAGAGGGCAAGGGTGTGTGTCCTTGGGAGAGGGCAGGGGAGTGTGTCCTGGGGCGAGGGCAGGGGTGTGTGTGTACTTGGGAGAAGGCAGGTGTGTGTGTCCTGGTTCCCGTGGAGAGGGCTGGCGTGTGTTTCCTGGTCCTCGGGGAGTGGTCAGGGGTGTGGGTCCTGGGT
The DNA here is from genome assembly GCF_036365525.1 of Heterodontus francisci. Lineage (NCBI taxonomy): Eukaryota > Metazoa > Chordata > Chondrichthyes > Heterodontiformes > Heterodontidae > Heterodontus > Heterodontus francisci. The sequence goes on along the minus strand of NC_090380.1, from coordinate 8,199,287 downwards.
CCTGGGGAGAGGGCTTGGGTGTGTGTCCTGGGGCGAGGGCAGGGGTGTGTGTCCTGGGGAGAGGGCAGGGGTGTGTGTCCTGGTCCTGGGGAGAGGGTAGGAATGTGTGTGCTGGGGAGAGGGCAGTGGTCTGTGTCCTGGGGAGAGGGCAGGGGTGTGTGCCCTGGAACCCGGGGAGAAGGCCGGGATGTGTGTCCTGGCCTTAGGGGAGAGGGCAGGGGTGTGTGTCCTGGTCCGAGGGGAGAGGGCAGGGGTGTGTGTCCTGGGGAGAGGGCAGGGGTGTGAGTCCTGGTCCAAGGGGAGAGGGCAGGGGTCTGTATCCTGTTCCTAGGGGACAGGGCAGGGGTGTGTGTACTGGGGAGAGTGCAAAGGTGTGTGTCATGGTCCAAGGGGAGAGGGCAGGGGTCTGTGTCCTGGTCCGAGGGGAGAGCGCAGGTGTGTGTGTCCTGGTCCGAGGGGAAAGCGCACGGGTCTGTGTCCTGGTCCGAGGGGAGAGCGCAGGTGTGTGTGTACTGGTCCTAGGGGAGAGGGCCGGGGTGTGTGCCCTGGGGAGAGGGCAGGGGTGTATGTCCTGGTCCAAGGGGGAGGGCAAGGGTGTGTGTCCTTGGGAGAGGGCAGGTGTGTGTGTCCTGGGGTGAGGGCAGGGGTATGTGTCCTGGGTCCCGGGGAGAGGGCAGGGGTGTTTGTCCTGGACCCTTTGGAGTAGGCAGGGGTGTGTGTCCTGGTCCGAAGGGAGAGGTGCGGGGGGGTGTGTCCTGGGGAGAGCGCTGGGGTGTGTGACCTGGTCCAAAGGGAGAGTTGCGGGGGGTCTGTCCTGGGGAGAGGTCAGGGGTGTGTGTCCTGGTCCTCGGGGAGAGGGCAGGGGTGTCTGTCCTGGGGAGAGGGCAGGGGTGTGTGTCCTGGTCCTGAAGGGAGCGGGCAGGGGTGTCTGTCCTGGGTTAGCGGGCAGGGGTGTGTGACCTGGTCCTCGGGGAGAGGGCAGGGGTGTGTGTCATGGTCCAAAGGGAGAGTTGCGGGGGGGGTCTGTCCTGGGGAGAGGGCAGGGGTGTGTGTCCTGGTCCTCGGGGAGAGGGCAGGGGTGTGTGTCCTGGTCCTCGGGGAGAGGGCAGGGGTGTGTGTCCTGGTCCTAGGGTGAGGGCAGGGCTGTGTGTCCTGGTCCAAGGTGAGAGGGCAGGGATGTGTGTCCTGGTCCAAGGTGAGAGGGCAAGGGTGTGTGTCCTTGGGAGAGGGCAGGGGTGTTTGTCCTGATTTTCGGGCAAGGGCAAGGGTGTGTGTCCTTGGGAGACGGCAGGTGTGTGTGTCCTGGGTCCTGGGGAGAGGGCTTGTGTGTGTTTCCTGGTCCTGGGGAGATGGCAGGGGTGTGTGTCCTGGGGCGAGGGCAGGGGTATGCGTACTTTTCCTAGGGGACAGGGCAGGGGTGTGTATCCAGGAACCTGGGGAGAGGGCAGGTGTGTGCGTCCTCGGGGAGAGGGCAGGGGTGTGCTTCCTGGAACCAGAGGAGAGGGCAGGGGTGTGTGTCCTGGGGAGAGGGCAGGGGTGTGTTTCCTGGAACCTGTGGAGAGGGCAGGGGTGTGCGTCCTGGAACCTGGAGAGAGGGCAGGGGTGTGTGTCCTGGGGAGAAGGCAGAGGTGTGCGTCCTGGGGAGAGGCAGGGGTGTGTGTCCTGGAACTAGGGGAGTGTGCAGGGGTGTGTGTCCTGGAACCTGGTGAGAGGGCAGGGGTGTGTGTCCTGGAGAGAAGGCAGGGGTGTGCGTCCTGGGGAGAGGGCAGGGGTGTGTGTCCTGGTCCTTGGGACAGGGCATGGGTGTGTGTCCTGGAACCTGGGGAGAGGGCAGGGCTGTGCGTCCTGGAACCTGGGGAGAGGGCAGGGGTGTGCGTCCTGGGGAGAGGGCAGGGGTGTGTGTCCTGGTCCTGGGGAGAGGGCAGGTGTGTGTGTCCTGGGGAGAGGGCAGTTTTGTGTGTCCTGGGGAGAGGGCAGGGGTGTGTGTCCTGGGGAGAGGGCAGGGGTGTGTGCCCTGGAACCCGGGGAGAGGGCGGGGTTGCGTGTCCTGGGGAGAGGGCAGGGATGTGTGTCCTGGTCCAAGGGGAGAGGGCAGGGTTTGTGTATCCTGGTCCTAGGGGAGAGGGCAGGGTTGTGTGTCCTGGGGAGAGTGCAAGGGTGCGTGTCCTGGTCCAAGGGGAGAGGGCAGGGTTGTGTATCCTGGTCCTAGGGGAGAGGGCAGGGGTGTGTGTCCTGGGGAGAGTGCAAGGGTGTGTATCCTGGTGCAGGGGAGAGGGCAGGTGTGTGTGTCCTGGGTCATTGGGAGAGGGCTGGTGTGTGTTTCCTGGTCCTGGGGAGAGGGCAGGGGTATGTGTCCTGGGGCGAGGGCAGGGGTACGCGTACTTTTCCTAGGGGAGAGGGCAGGGGTGTGTATCCAGGAACCTGGGGAGAGGGCAGGTGTGTGCGTCCTCGGGGAGAGGGCAGTGGTGTGCTTCCTGGAACCAGAGGAGAGGGCGGGGATGTGTGTCCTGGGGAGAGGGCAGGGGTGTGTTTCCTAGAACCTGTGGAGAGGGCAGGGGTGTGCGTCCTGGAACCTGGAGTGAGGGCAGGGCTGTGTGTCCTGGGGAGAAGGCAGGGGTGTGCGTCCTGGGGAGAGGCAGGGGTGTGTGTCCTGGAACTAGGGGAGTGTGCAGTGGTGTGTGTCCTGGAACCTGGTGAGAGGGCAGGGGTGTGTGTCCTGGGGAGAAGGCAGGGGTGTGCGTCCTGGGGAGAGGGCAGGGGTGTGTGTCCTGGTCCTTGGGACAGGGAATGGGTGAGTGTCATGGAACCTGGGGAGAGGGCAGGGGTGTGCGTCCTGGAACCTGGGGAGAGGGCAGGGGTGTGTGTCCTGGGGAGAAGGCAGGGGTGTGCGTCCTGGGGAGAGGTCAGGGGTGTGTGTCCTGGTCCTGGGGAGAGGGCAGGTGTGTGTGTCCTGGGGAGACGGCAGGTTTGTGTGTCCTGGGAAGAGGGCAGGGGTGTGTGTCCTGGGGAGAGGGCAGGGGTGTGTGTCCTGGTCCAAGGGGAGAGGGCAGGGTTTGTGTATCCAGGTCCTAGGGGAGAGGGCAGGGGTGTGTGTCCTGGGGAGAGTGCAAGGGTGCGTGTCCTGGTCCAAGGGGAGAGGGCAGGGTTGTGTATCCTGGTCCTAGGGGAGAGGGCAGGGGTGTGTGTCCTGGGGAGAGTGCAAGGGTGCGTGTCCTGGTCCAAGGGGAGAGGGCAGGGTTGTGTATCCTGGTCCTAGGGGAGAGGGCCGGGTTGTGTGTCCTGGGGAGAGTGCAAGGGTGTGTATCCTGGTCCAGGGGAGAGGGCAGGAGTGTGTGTCCTGGGTCCTTGGGAGAGGGCTGGTGTGTGTTTCCTGGTCCTGGGGAGAGGGCAGGGGTATGTGTCCTGGGGCGAGGGCAGGGGTATGCGTACTTTTCCTAGGGGAGAGGGCAGTGTTGTGTATCCAGGGACCTGGGGAGAGGGCAGGTGTGTGCGTCCTCGGGGAGAGGGCAGGGTTTTGTTTCCTGGAACCTGGGGAGAGGGCAGGGGCATGTGCCCTGGGGAGAGGGCAGGGGTGTTTGTCCTGGACACTTTGGAGAGGGCAGGTGTGTGTGTCCTGGTCCTGGGGAGAGGGCAGGGGTGTGTGTCCTGGTCCTCGGGGAGAGTGCAGGGGTGTGTGTCCTCGTCCAAGGTTAGAGGGCAAGGGTGTGTGTCCTTGGGAGAGGGCAGGGGAGTGTGTCCTGGGGCGAGGGCAGGGGTGTGTGTGTACTTGGGAGAAGGCAGGTGTGTGTGTCCTGGTTCCCGTGGAGAGGGCTGGCGTGTGTTTCCTGGTCCTCGGGGAGTGGTCAGGGGTGTGGGTCCAGGGTCCTTGGGAGAGGGCTTGGGAGTGTGTCCTGTGGCGAGGGCAGGGGTGTGTGTCCTGGAGAGAGGGCAGGGGTGTGTGTCCTGGTCCTGGGGAGAGGGTAGGTATGTGTGTGCTGGGGAGAGGGCAGGGGTCTGTGTCCTGGGGAGAGGGCAGGGGTGTGTTTCCTGGTCCTAGGGGAGTGGGCAGGGGTGTGTGTCCTGGTCCGAGGGGGAAGGGCAGGGTTGTGTTTCCTGTTCCTTGGGGCGAAGGCAGGGGTGTGTGTCCTTGTCAGTGGGGAGAGGGCAGGGGTGTGTGTCCTGGGGAGAGGGCAGGGGTGTGTGTCCCGGGGGGAGGGCAGGGCTGTGTGTCCTGGGGAGAGCGCAGGGGTGTGTTTCCTGGAAGCTGGGGAGAGGGCAGGGGCATGTGTCCTGGGAGAGGGCAGGGTTGGGTTTCCTGGAACCTGGGGAGAGGGCAGGGGCATGTGCCCTGGGGAGAGGGCAGGGGTGTTTGTCCTGGACCCTTTGGAGAGGGCAGGTGTGTGTGTCCTGGTCCTGGGGAGAGGGCAGGGGTGTATGTCCTGGTCCTCGGGGAGAGTGCAGGGGTGTGTGTCCTCGTCCAAGGTTAGAGGGCAAGGGTGTGTGTCCTTGGGAGAGGGCAGGGGAGTGTGTCCTGGGGCGAGGGCAGGGGTGTGTGTGTCCTTGGGAGAAGGCAGGTGTGTGTGTCCTGGTTCCCGTGGAGAGGGCTGGCGTGTGTTTCCTGGTCCTCGGGGAGTGGTCAGGGGTGTGGGTCCTGGGTCCTGGGGAGAGGGCTTGGGTGTGTGTCCTGGGGCGAGGGCAGGGGTGTGTGTCCTGGGGAGAGGGCAGGGGTGTGTGTCCTGGTCCTGGGGAGAGGGTAGGTATGTGTGTGCTGGGGAGAGGGCAGTGGTCTGTGTCCTGGGGAGAGGGCAGGGGTGTGTGCCCTGGAACCCGGGGAGAGGGCCGGGATGTGTGTCCTGGCCTTAGGGGAGAGGGCAGGGGTGTGTGTCCTGGTCCGAGGGGAGAGGGCAGGGGTGTGTGTCCTGGGGAGAGGGCAGTGGTGTGAGTCCTGGTCCAAGGGGAGAGGGCAGGGGTCTGTATCCTGTTCCTAGGGGACAGGGCAGGGGTGTGTGTACTGGGGAGAGTGCAAAGGTGTGTGTCATGGTCCAAGGGGAGAGGGCAGGGGTCTGTGTCCTGGTCCGAGGGGAGTGCGCAGGTGTGTGTGTCCTGGTCCGAGGGGAAAGCGCACGGGTCTGTGTCCTGGTCCGAGGGGAGAGCGCAGGTGTGTGTGTACTGGTCCTAGGGGAGAGGGCCGGGGTGTGTGCCCTGGGGAGAGGGCAGGGGTGTATGTCCTGGTCCAAGGGGGAGGGCAAGGGTGTGTGTCCTTGGGAGAGGGCAGGTGTGTGTATCCTGGGGTGAGGGCAGGGGTATGTGTCCTGGGTCCCGGGGAGAGGGCAGGGGTGTTTGTCCTTTACCCTTTGGAGTAGGCAGGGGTGTGTGTCCTGGTCCGAAGGGAGAGGTGCGGGGGGGTGTGTCCTGGGGAGAGCGCTGGGGTGTGTGACCTGGTCCAAAGGGAGAGTTGCGGGGGGTCTGTCCTGGGGAGAGGTCAGGGGTGTGTGTCCTGGTCCTCGGGGAGAGGGCAGGGGTGTCTGTCCTGGGGAGAGGGCAGGGGTGTGTGTCCTGGTCCTGAAGGGAGCGGGCAGGGGTGTCTGTCCTGGGTTAGCGGGCAGGGGTGTGTGTCCTGGTCCTCGGGGAGAGGGCAGGGGTGTGTGTCATGGTCCAAAGGGAGAGTTGCGGGGGGGTCTGTCCTGGGGAGAGAGCAGGGGTGTGTGTCCTGGTCCTCGGGGAGAGGGCAGGGGTGTGTGTCCTGGTCCTCGGGGAGAGGGCAGGGGTGTGTGTCCTGGTCCTAGGGTGAGGGCAGGGCTGTGTGTCCTGGTCCAAGGTGAGAGGGCAGGGATGTGTGTCCTGGTCCAAGGTGAGAGGGCAAGGGTGTGTGTCCTTGGGAGAGGGCAGGGGTGTTTGTCCTGATCCTCGGGCAAGGGCAAGGGTGTGTGTCCTTTGGAGAAGGCAGGTGTGTGTGTCCTGGGTCCTGGGGAGAGGGCTTGTGTGTGTTTCCTGGTCCTGGGGAGATGGCAGGGGTGTGTGTCCTGGGGCGAGGGCAGGGGTATGCGTACTTTTCCTAGGGGACAGGGCAGGGGTGTGTATCCAGGAACCTGGGGAGAGGGCAGGTGTGTGCGTCCTCGGGGAGAGGGCAGGGGTGTGCCTCCTGGAACCAGAGGAGAGGGCAGGGGTGTGTGTCCTGGGGAGAGGGCAGGGGTGTGTTTCCTGGAACCTGTGGAGAGGGCAGGGGTGTGCGTCCTGGAACCTGGAGAGAGGGCAGGGGTGTGTGTCCTGGGGAGAAGGCAGAGGTGTGCATCCTGGGGAGAGGCAGGGGTGTGTGTCCTGGAACTAGGGGAGTGTGCAGGGGTGTGTGTCCTGGAACCTGGTGAGAGGGCAGGGGTGTGTGTCCTGGAGAGAAGGCAGGGGTGTGCGTACTGGGGAGAGGGCAGGGGTGTGTGTCCTGGTCCTTGGGACAGGGCATGGGTGTGTGTCCTGGAACCTGGGGAGAGGGCAGGGCTGTGCGTCCTGGAACCTGGGGAGAGGGCAGGGGTGTGTGTCCTGGGGAGAAGGCAGGGGTGTGCGTCCTGGGGAGAGGGCAGGGGTGTGTGTCCTGGTCCTGGGGAGAGGGCAGGTGTGTGTGTCCTGGGGAGAGGGCAGTTTTGTGTGTCCTGGGGAGAGGGCAGGGGTGTGTGTCCTGGGGAGAGGGCAGGGGTGTGTGCCCTGGAACCCGGGGAGAGGGCGGGGTTGCGTGTCCTGGGGAGAGGGCAGGGATGTGTGTCCTGGTCCAAGGGGAGAGGGCAGGGTTTGTGTATCCTGGTCCTAGGGGAGAGGGCAGGGTTGTGTGTCCTGGGGAGAGTGCAAGGGTGCGTGCCCTGGTCCAAGGGGAGAGGGCAGGGTTGTGTATCCTGGTCCTAGGGGAGAGGGAAGGGTGTGTGTCCTGGGGAGAGTGCAAGGGTGTGTATCCTGGTCCAGGGGAGAGGGCAGGTGTGTGTGTCCTGGGTCCTTGGGAGAGGGCTGGTGTGTGTTTCCTGGTCCTGGGGAGATGGCAGGGGTATGTGTCCTGGGGCGAGGGCAGGGGTATGCGTACTTTTCCTAGGGGAGAGGGCAGGGGTGTGTATCCAGGAACCTGGGGAGAGGGCAGGTGTGTGCGTCCTCGGGGAGAGGGCAGTGGTGTGCTTCCTGGAACCAGAGGAGAGGGCGGGGATGTGTGTCCTGGGGAGAGGGCAGGGGTGTGTTTCCTAGAACCTGTGGAGAGGGCAGGGGTGTGCGTCCTGGAACCTGGAGTGAGGGCAGGGCTGTGTGTCCTGGGGAGAAGGCAGGGTTGTGCGTCCTGGGGAGAGGCAGGGGTGTGTGTCCTGGAACTAGGGGTGTGTGCAGTGGTGTGTGTCCTGGAACCTGGTGAGAGGGCAGGGGTGTGTGTCCTGGGGAGAAGGCAGGGGTGTGCGTCCTGGGGAGAGGGCAGGGGTGTGTGTCCTGGTCCTTGGGACAGGGAATGGGTGAGTGTCATGGAACCTGGGGAGAGGGCAGGGGTGTGCGTCCTGGAACCTGGGGAGAGGGCAGGGGTTTAGATTAGATTAGAGATACAGCACTGAAACAGCCCCTTCGGCCCACTGAGTCCGCGCCGAACATCAACCACCCATTCATACTAATCCTACACTAATCCCATATGCCTACCAAACATCCCCACCTGTCCCCACATTTCCCTACCACCTACCCACACTAGTGACAATTTATAATGGCCAATTTACCTATCAACCTGCAAGTCTTTTGGCTTGTGGGAGGAAACCGGAGCACCCGGAGGAAACCCACGCAGACACAGTGAGAACTTGCAAACTCCACACAGGCAGTACCCGGAATCGAACCCGGGTCCCTGGAGCTGTGAGGCTGCGGTGCTAACCACTGCGCCACTGTGCCGCGGTGTGTGTCCTGGGGAGAAGGCAGGGGTGTGCGTCCTGGGGAGAGGTTAGGGGTGTGTGTCCTGGTCCTGGGGAGAGGGCAGGTGTGTGTGTCCTGGGGAGAGGGCAGGTTTGTGTGTCCTGGGGAGAGGGCAGGGGTGTGTGTCCTGGGGAGAGGGCAGGGGTGTGTGCCCTGGAACCCGGGGAGAGGGCGGGGATGTGTGTCCTGGGGAGAGGGCAGGGGTGTGTGTCCTGGTCCAAGGGGAGAGGGCAGGGTTGTGTATCCTGGTCCTAGGGGAGAGGGCAGGGGTGTGTGTCCTGGGGAGAGTGCAAGGGTGCGTGTCCTGGTCCAAGGGGAGAGGGCAGGGTTGTGTATCCTGGACCTAGGGGAGAGGGCAGGGGTGTGTGTCCTGGGGAGAGGGCAGGGGTGTGTGCCCTGGAACCCGGGGAGAGGGCGGGGATGTGTGTCCTGGGGAGAGGGCAGGGGTGTGTGTCCTGGTCCAAGGGGAGAGGGCAGGGTTGTGTATCCTGGTCCTAGGGGAGAGGGCAGGGGTGTGTGTCCTGGGGAGAGTGCAAGGGTGTGTATCCTGGTCCAGGGGAGAGGGCAGGAGTGTGTGTCCTGGGTCCTTGGGAGAGGGCTGGTGTGTGTTTCCTGGTCCTGGGGAGAGGGCAGGGGTATGTGTCCTGGGGCGAGGGCAGGGGTATGCGTACTTTTCCTAGGGGAGAGGGCAGGGTTGTATATCCAGGAACCTGGGGAGAGGGCAGGTGTGTGCGTCCTCGGGGAGAGGGCAGGGTTGTGTTTCCTGGAACCTGGGGAGAGGGCAGGGGCATGTGCCCTGGGGAGAGGGCAGGGGTGTTTGTCCTGGACCCTTTGGAGAGGGCAGGTGTGTGTGTCCTGGTCCTGGGGAGAGGGCAGGGGTGTGTGTCCTGGTCCTGGGGAGAGGGCAGGTGTGTGCGTCCTCGGGGAGATGTTAGGGGTGTGTGTCCTGGTCCTGGGGAGAGGGCAGGTGTGTGTGTCCTGGGGAGAGGGCAGGTTTGTGTGTCCTGGGGAGAGGGCAGGGGTGTGTGTCCTGGGGAGAGGGCAGGGGTGTGTGCCCTGGAACCCGGGGAGAGGGCGGGGATGTGTGTCCTGGGGAGAGGGCAGGGGTGTGTGTCCTGGTCCAAGGGGAGAGGGCAGGGTTGTGTATCCTGGTCCTAGGGGAGAGGGCAGGGGTGTGTGTCCTGGGGAGAGGGCAGGGGTGTGTGTCCTGGTCCAAGGGGAGAGGGCAGGGTTTTGTATCCTGGTCCTAGGGGAGAGGGCCGGTTTGTGTGTCCTGGGGAGAGTGCAAGGGTGTGTATCCTGGTCCAGGGGAGAGGGCAGGAGTGTGTGTCCTGGGTCCTTGGGAGAGGGCTGGTGTGTGTTTCCTGGTCCTGGGGAGAGGGCAGGGGTATGTGTCCTGGGGCGAGGGCAGGGGTATGCGTACTTTTCCTAGGGGAGAGGGCAGGGTTGTGTATCCAGGAACCTGGGGAGAGGGCAGGTGTGTGCGTCCTCGGGGAGAGGGCAGGGTTGTGTTTCCTGGAACCTGGGGAGAGGGCAGGGGCATGTGCCCTGGGGAGAGGGCAGGGGTGTTTGTCCTGGACCCTTTGGAGAGGGCAGGGGTGTGTGTCCTGGTCCTGGGGAGAGGGCAGGGGTGTGTGTCCTGGTCCTGGGGAGAGGGCAGGTGTGTGCGTCCTCGGGGAGAGGGCAGGGTTGTGTTTCCTGGAACCTGGGGAGAGGGCAGGGGCATGTGCCCTGGGGAGAGGGCAGGGGTGTTTGTCCTGGACCCTCTGGAGAGGGCAGGTGTGTGTGTCCTGATCCTCGGGGAGAGTGCAGGGGTGTGTGTCCTCGTCCAAGGTTAGAGGGCAAGGGTGTGTGTCCTTGGGAGAGGGCAGGGGAGTGTCTCCTGGGGCGAGGGCAGGGGTGTGGGTGTACTTGGGAGAAGGCAGGTGTGTGTGTCCTGGTCCTCGGGGAGTGGTCAGGGGTGTGGGTCCTGGGTCCTGGGGAGAGGGCTTGGGAGTGTGTCCTGGGGCGAGGGCAGGGGTGTGTGTCCTGGAGAGAGGGCAGGGGTGTGTGTCCTGGTCCTGGGGAGAGGGTAGGTATGTGTGTGCTGGTCCTGGGGAGAGGGTAGGTATGTGTGTGCTGGGGAGAGGGAAGGGGTCTGTGTCCTGGGGAGAGGGCAGGGTTGTGTGTCCTGGTCCTAGGGGAGTGGGCAGGGGTGTGTGTCCTGGTCCTGGGGAGAGGGTAGGTATGTGTGTGCTGGGGAGAGGGAAGGGGTCTGTGTCCTGGGGAGAGGGCAGGGGTGTGTGTCCTGGTCCTGGGGAGAGGGTAGGTATGTGTGTGCTGGGGAGAGGGAAGGGGTCTGTGTCCTGGGGAGAGGGCAGGGTTGTGTGTCCTGGTCCTAGGGGAGTGGGCAGGGGTGTGTGTCCTGGTCCGAGGGGGAAGGGCAGGGTTGTGTTTCCTGTTCCTTGGGGCGAAGGCAGGGGTGTGTGTCCTTGTCAGTGGGGAGAGGGCAGGGGTGTGTGTCCTGGGGAGAGGGCAGGGGTGTGTGTCCCGGGGGGAGGGCAGGGCTGTGTGTCCTGGGGAGAGCGCAGGGGTGTGTTTCCTGGAAGCTGGGGAGAGGGCAGGGGCATGTGACCTGGGAGAGGGCAGGGTTGTGTTTCCTGGAACCTGGGGAGAGGGCAGGGGCATGTGCCCTGGAGAGAGGGCAGGGGTGTTTGTCCTGGACACTTTGGAGAGGGCAGGTGTGTGTGTCCTGGTCCTGGGGAGAGGGCAGGGGTGTATGTCCTGGTCCTCGGGGAGAGTGCAGGGGTGTGTGTCCTCGTTCAAGGTTAGAGGGCAAGGGTGTGTGTCCTTGGGAGAGGGCAGGGGAGTGTGTCCTGGGGCGAGGGCAGGGGTGTGTGTGTACTTGGGAGAAGGCAGGTGTGTGTGTCCTGGTTACCGTGGAGAGGGCTGGCGTGTGTTTCCTGGTCCTCGGGGAGTGGTCAGGGGTGTGGGTCCTGGGTCCTGGGGAGAGGGCTTGCGTGTGTGTCCTGGGGCGAGGGCACGGGTGTGTGTCCTGGGGAGAGGGCAGGGGTGTGTGTCCTGGTCCGAGGGGAGAGGGCAGGGGTGTGTGTCCTGGGTCCTGGGGAGAGGGCTTGGGTGTGTGTCCTGGGGCGAGGGCACGGGTGTGTGTCCTGGGGAGAGGGCAGGGGTGTGTGTCCTGGTCCTGGGGAGAGGGTAGGTGTGTGTGTGCTGGGGAGAGGGCAGGGGTCTGTGTCCTGGGGAGAGGGCAGGGGTGTGTGCCCTGGAACCCGGGGAGGGGGCCGGGATGTGTGTCCTGGCCTTAGGGGAGAGGGCAGGGGTGTGTGTCCTGGTCCGAGGGGAGAGGGCAGGTGTGTGTGTCCTGGGGAGAGGGCAGGGGTGTGAGTCCTGGTCCAAGGGGAGAGGGCAGGGGTCTCTATCCTGCTCCTAGGGGACAGGGCAGGGGTGTGTGTACTGGGGAGAGTGCAAAGGTGTGTGTCCTGGTCCAAGGGGAGAGGGCAGAGGTCTGTGTCCTGGTCCGAGGGTAGAGCGCAGGTGTGTGTGTCCTGGTCCGAGGGGAAAGCGCACGGGTCTGTGTCCTGGTCCGAGGGGAGAGCGCAGGTGTGTGTGTACTGGTCCTAGGGGAGAGGGCCGGGGTGTGTGCCCTGGGGAGAGGGCAGGGGTGTATGTCCTGGTCCAAGGGGGAGGGCAAGGGTGTGTGTCCTTGGGAGAGGGCAGGAGTGTGTGTCCTGGGGTGAGGGCAGGGGTATGTGTCCTGGGTCCCGGGGAGAGGGCAGGGGTGTTTGTCCTGGACCCTTTGGAGTAGGCAGGGGTGTGTGTCCTGGTCCGAAGGGAGTGGTGCGAGGGGGGTGTGTCCTGGGGAGAGCGCAGGCGTGTGTGACCTGGTCCAAAGGGAGAGTTGCGGGGGGGTCTGTCCTGGGGAGAGGTCAGGCGTGTGTGTCCTGGTCCACGGGGAGAGGGCAGGGGTGTCTGTCCTGGGGAGAGGGCAGGGGTGTGTGTCCTGGTCCTGAAGGGAGCGGGCAGGGGTGTCTGTCCTGGGTTAGAGGGCAGGGGTGTGTGTCCTGGTCCTCGGGGAGAGGGCAGGGGTGTGTGTCCTGGTCCTAGGGTGAGGGCAGGGCTGTGTGTCCTGGTCCAAGGTGAGAGTGCAGGGGAGTGTGTCCTGGGGCGAGGGCAGGAGTGTTTGTCCTGATCCTGGGGCGAGTGCAAGGGTGTGTGTCCTTGGGAGAAGGCAGGTGTGTGTGTCCTGGGTCCTGGGGAGAGGGCTGGTGCGTGTTTCCTGGTCCTGGGGAGAGGGCAGGGGTATGTGTCCTGGGGCGAGGGCAGGGGTATGCGTACTTTTCCTAGGGGAGAGGGTAGGGGTGTGTATCCAGGAACCTGGGGAGAGGGCAGGTGTGTGCGTCCTCGGGGAGAGGGCAGGGGTGTGCTTCCTGGAACCAGAGGAGAGGGCAGGGGTGTGTGTCCTGGGGAGAGGGCAGGTGTGTGTTTCCTGGAACCTGTGGAGAGGGCAGGGGTGTGCGTCCAGGAACCTGGAGAGAGGGCAGGGGTGCGTGTCCTGAGGGGAGGCAGGGGTTTGTGTTCTGGAACTAGGGGAGAGTGCAGGGGTGTGTGTCCTGGAACCTGGTGAGAGGGCAGGGGTGTGTGTCCTGGGGAGAGGGCAGGGGTGTGCATCTGGGGGAGAGGGCAGGGGTGTGCGTCGTGGTCCTTGGGACAGGGCATGGGTGTGTGTCCTGGAACCTGGGGAGAGGGCAGGGGTGTGCGTCCTGGAACCTGGGGAGAGGGCAGGGGTGTGTGTCCTGGGGAGAAGGCAGGGGTGTGCGTCCTGGGGAGAGGGCAGGAGTGTGTGTCCTGGTCCTGGGGTGAGGGCAGGTGTGTGTGTCCTGGGGAGAGGGCAGGTTTGTGTGTCCTGGGGACAGGGCAGGGGTGTGTGTCCTGGGGAGAGGGCAGGGGTGTGTGTCCTGGTCCAAGGGGAGAGGGCAGGGTTGTGTATCCTGGTCCCAGGGGAGAGTGCAGGGGTGTGTGTCCTGGGGAGAGTGCAAGGGTGCATGTCCTGGTCCAAGAGGAGAGGGCAAGGTTGTGTATCCTGGTCCAAGGGGAGAGGGCAGGGGTGTGTGTCCTGGGGAGATTGCAAGGGTGTGTATCCTTGTCCAGGGGAGAGGGCAGGGATGTGTGTCCTGGGGAGAGTGCAAGTGTGTGTGTCCTGGTCCAAGGGGAGTGGGCAGGGGTCTGTGTCCTGGTCCGAAGGGAGAGCGCAGGGGTCTGTGTACTGGTCTGAGGGGAGAGCGCAGGTGTGTGTGTCCTGGTCCGAGGGGAAAGCGCACGGGTCTGTGTACTGGTCTGAGGGGAGAGCGCAGGTGTGTGTGTACTGCTCCGAGGGGTGAGGGCCGGAGTGTGTGTCCTGTACTAGGGGAGAGGGCAGGGGAGTGTGTCCTGGCGGGAGGCCAGGGTTGCATGTCCTGGTCCAAGGGGGAGGGCAGGGATGTGTGTTCTCGTCCTGGGGAGAGGGCAAGGGTGTGTGTCCTGGTCCTGGGGAGAGGGGAGGGGTCTGTGTCCTGGGGAGAGGGCAGGGTGTGTGTCCTGGTCCAGGGTAGAGGGCTGGGTTGTGTGTCCTTGTGTGATGGCAGGTGTGTGCATCCTGGAGAGAGGGCAAGGGTGTGTATCCTGGTCCTAGGGGAGAGGGCAGGGGTGTGTGTCCTGGAGAGAGGGCAGGGGTGTGTAACCTGGTCCTCGGGGAGAGGGCAGTGGTGTGTGTCCTGGTCCTAGGGGAGGGGGCAGGGGTGTGTGTCCTGGACCGAGGGGGGAGGGCAGGTTTGTGTGTCCTGTTCCTTGGGGCAAAGGCATGGGTGTGTGTCCTTGTCAGTGGGGGGAGGGCAGGTGTGTGTGTCCTGGGGAGAGGGCAGGGTTATGTGTCCCGGGGGGAGGGCAGGGCTGTGTGTCCTGGGGAGAGCGCAGGGGTGTGTTTCCTGGAAGCTGGGGAGAGGGCAGGGGCATGTGTCCTGGGGAGAGGGCAGGGTTGTGTTTCCTGGAACCTGGGGAGAGGGCAGGGGCATGTGCCCTGGCGAGAGGGCAGGGGTGTTTGTCCTGGACCCTTTGGAGAGGGCAGCGGTGTGTGTCCTGGTCCTGGGGAGAGGGCAGGGGTGTGTGTCCTGGGGAGAGGGCAGGGGTGTGTGTCCTGGCCCTCGGGGAGAGTGCAGGGGTGTGTGTCCTGGTCCCATGTGAGAGGGCAAGGGTGTGTGTCCTGGGGAGAGCGCAGGTGTGTGTCCTGGGGCGATGGCAGGGGTGTGTGTGTACTTGGGAGAAGGCAGGTGTGTGTGTCCTGGGTCCCGTGGAGAGGGCTGGTGTGTGTTTCCTGGTCCTCGGGGAGTGGTCAGGGGTGTGGGTCCTGGGTCCTGGATAGAGGGCTTGGGTGTGTGTCTTGGGGTGAGGGCAGGGGTGTGTGTCCTGGGGAGAGGGCAGGGGTGTGCGTCTGGGGGAGAGGGCAGGGGTGTGTGTCCTGGTCCTGGGGAGAGGGCAGGTGTGTGTGTGCTGGGGAGAGGGCAGGGGTCTGTGTCCTGGGGAGAGGGCAGGGTTGTGTGCCCTGGAACCCGGGGAGAGGGCCGGGCTGTGTGTCCTGGCCCTAGGGGAGAGGGCAGGGGTGTGTGTCCTGGTCCTAGGGGAGAGGGCAGGGCTGTGTGTCCTGGGGAGAGGGCTGGGATGTGAGTCCTGGTCCAAGGGGAGAGGGCGGGGGTCTGTATCCTAGTCCTAGGGGACAGGGCAGGGGTGTGTGTCCTGGGGAGAGTGCAAAGGTGTGTGTCCTGGTCCAAGGGGAGAGGGCAGGGGTCTGTGTCCTGGTCCGAGGGGAGAACGCAGGTGTGTGTGTCCTGGTCCGATGGGAAAGCGCACGGGTCTGTGTCCTCGTCCGAGGGGAGGGCGCAGGTGCGTGTGTCATGGTCCTTGGGGCGAGGGCAGTGGTGTGAGCCCTGGAACCCGGGGAGAGGGCCGGGTTGTGTGTCCTGGCCCTAGGGGAGAGGGCAGGTGTGTGTGTCCTGGTCCTAGGGGAGTGGGCAGGTGTCTGTATCCTGGTCCTAGGGGACAGGGCAGGGGTGTGTGTCCTGGGGAGAGTGCAAAGGTGTGTCTCCTGGTCCAAGGGGAGAGGGCAGGGGTCTGTGTCCTGGTCCGAGGGGAGAGCGCAGGTATGTGTGTCCTGGTCCGAGGGGAAAGCGCACGGGTCTGTGTCCTGGTCCGAGGGGAGAGCGCAGGTGTGTGTGTACTGGTCCTAGGGGAGAGGGTCGGGGTGTGTATCCTGGTTAGAGGGCAGGGGTGTATGTCCTGTTCCAAGGGGGAGGGCAAGGGTGTGTGTCCTTGGGAGAGGGCAGGTGTGTGTGTCCTGGGTCCCGGGGAGAGGGCAGGGGTGTTTGTCCTGGATCCTTTGGAGTAGGCAGGGGTGTGTTTACTGGTCCTGGCGAGAGGGTAGGTGTGTGTGTCCTGGTCCGAAGCGAGAGGTGCGGAGGGGTGTGTCCTGGGGAAAGGGCAGGGGTGTGTGTCCTCGTCCGAAGGGAGAGTTGCGGGGGGATCTGTCCTGGGGAGAGGGCAGGGGTGTGTGTCCTGGTCCTCGGGGAGAGGGCAGGGGTGTCTGTCCTGGGGAGAGGGCAGGGGTGTGTGTCCTGGTCCGAAGGGAGTGGGCAGGGGTGTCTGTCCTGGGGAGAGGGCACGGGTGTGTGTCCTGGTCCTCGGGGAGAGGGCAGGGGTGTGTGTCCTGGTCCTCGGGGAGAGGCCAGGGGTAGGTGTCCTGGTCCTAGGGTGAGGGCAGGGCTGTGTGTCCTGGTCCAAGGTGAGAGGGCAGGGATGTGTTTCCTGGTCCAAGGTGAGAGGGCAGGGATGTGTTTCCTGGTCCAAGGTGAGAGGGCAAGGGTGTGTGTCCTTGGGAGAGGGCAGGGGAGTGTGTCCTGGGGCGAGGGCAGGGGTGTTTGTCCTGATCCTGGGGCGAGGGCAAGGGTGTGTGTCCTTGGGAGAAGGCAGGTGTGTGTGTCCTGGGTCCTTGGGAGAGGGCTGGTGTGTGTTTCCTGGTCCTGGAGAGAGGGCAGGGGTATGTGTCCTGGGGCGAGGGCAGGGGTATGCGTACTTTTCCTAGGGGAGAGGGCAGGCGTGTGTATCCAGGAACCTGGGGAGAGGGCAGGTGTGTGCGTCCTCGGGGAGAGGGCAGGGTTGTGCTTCCTGGAACCAGAGGAGAGGGCAGGTGTGTGTGTCCTGGGGAGAGGGCAGGGGTGTGTGTCCTGTGGAGAAGGCAGGTGTGTGCGTCCTGGGGAGAGGGCAGTGTGTGTTTTCTGGTCCTGGGCAGAGGGCAGGTGTGTGCCCACGAACCCGGGGAGAGGGCTGTGTTGTGTGTCCTGGGGAGAGGGCAGGGGTGTGTGTCCTGGTCCAAGGGGAGAGTGCAGGTGTGTGTATCCTGGTCCGAGGGGAGAGGGCAGGGGTGTGTGTCCTGGGGAGAGTGCAAGGGTGCGTGTCCTGGTCCAAGCGGAGAGGGCAGGGGTGTGTATCCTGGTCCTAGGGGAGAGGGCAGTCGTGTGTGACCTGGGGAGAGTGCAAGGGTGTGTGTCCTGGTCCAAGGGGAGTGGGCAGGGTCTGTGTCCTGGTCCGAGGGGAGAACGCAGGTGTGTGTGTCCTGGTCCGAGGGGAAAGCGCACGGGTCTGTGTCCTGGTCTGAGGGGAGAGCGCAGGTGTGTGTGTACTGGTCCGAGGGGTGAGGGCCGGGATGTGTGTCCTGTTCCTAGGGGAGAGGGCAGGGGAGTGTGTCCTAGGGAGAGGGCAGGGTTGCGTGTCCTGGTCCAAGGGGGAGGGCAGGGATGTGTGTCCTCGTCCTGGGGAGAGGGCAAGGGTGTGTGTCCTGGTCCTGGGGAGAGGGGAGGGGTGTGTGTCCTGGGGAGAGGGCAGGGTGTGTGTCCTGGTCCGGGGTGTAGGGCAGGGGTGTGTGTCCTTGTGAGATGGCAGATGTGTGCATCCTGGAGACAGGGCAGGGGTGTGTATCCTGGTCCTAGGGGAGAGTTCAGGGGTGTGTGTCCTGGGGAGAGGGCAGGGGTGTGTGTCCTGGTCCTAGGGGAGAGGGCAGGGGTGTGAGTCCTTGTCAGCGGGGGGAGGGCAGGGGTGTGTGTCCTGGGGAGAGGGCAGGGGTGTGTGTCCCGGGGGGAGGGCAGGGCTGTGTGTCCTGGGGAGAGTGCAGGGGTGTGTTTCCTGGAAGCTGCGGAGAGGGCAGGGGCATGTGTCCTGGGGAGAGGGCAGGTTTGTGTTTCCTGGAACCTGGGGAGAGGGCAGGGGCATGTGTCCTGGGGAGAGGGCAGGGGTGTTTGTCCTGGACCCTTTGGAGAGGGCAGCAGTGTGTGTCCTGGTCCTGTGGAGAGGGCAGGGGTGTGTGTCCTGGGGAGAGGACAGTGGTGTGTGTCCTGGTCCTCGGGGAGAGGGCAGGGGTTTGTTTCCTGGTCCTGGGGGGAAAGCAGGGGTGTGTGTCCTGGGGCGAGGGCAGGTGTATGCATCCTGTTCCTAGGGGAGAGGGCCGGGATGTGTGTCCTGGAACCTGGGGAGAGGGCAGGGGTGTGTGACCAGGGGAGAGGGCAGGGGTATGCGTCCTGTTCCTAGGGGAGAGGGCAGGGGTGTGTGCCTGGAGCCTGGGGCGAGGGAAGGGGTGTGTGTTCTGGGGAGAGGGCAGGGGTGTGTGTTCTGGGGAGAGGGCAGGTGTGTGTGTCCTGGCACCTGGGGAGAGGACAGGGGTGTGTGTCTGGAACCTGGGGAGAGGGCAGGGGTGTGTGTTCTGGGGAGAGGGCAGGGGTGTGTGTCCTGGTCCTTGGGACAGGGCAGGGGTGTGTGTCCTAGAACCCGGGGAGAGGGCAGGGGTGTGTGTCCTGGTGAGAGGGCAGAGGTGTGTGTCCTTGTCCTGGGGAGAGGGCAGGGGTGTGTGTCCTGGAACCCGGGGAGAGGGCTGGGGTGTGTGTCCTGGTCCTAGGGGAGAGGGCAGGGGTGTGTGTCCTGGGGTGAGGGCAGGGGTGTGTGTCCTGGTCCAAGGGGAGAGGGCACGAGTCTGTGTCCTGGTCCGACGGGAGAGCACAGGTGTGTTTCCTGTTCCTAGGGGAGAGGGCCGTGGTGTGTGTCCTGGTCCTCGGGGAGAGGGCAGTGGAGTGTGTCCTGGGGAGAGGGCAGTGGTGTGTTTCCTGGAACCTGGGGAGAGGCCAAGGGTGTGTGTCCTGGAACCTGGGGAGAGGGCAGGGGTGTGTGTTCTGGGGAGAGGGCAGTGGTGTGTGTCCTGGTCCTGCGGAGAGAGCAGGGGTGTGTTTCCTGGTCCTGGGGCGAAAGCAGCGGTATGTGTCCTGGGGCAAGGGCATGGGTGTGTGTCCTGGTCCTGGGGCGAGAGCAGGGGTTTGTGTCCTGGGGTGAAGGCAGGGGTATGCATCCTGTTCCTAGGGGAGTGGGCCGGGATGTGTGTCCTGGAACCTGGGGAGAGGGCAGGGGTATGTGCTCTGGGGAGAGGGCAGGGGTGTGTGTCCTGGTGAGAGGGCAGGGGTATGCGTCCTGTTCCCTGGGGGAGAGGGCAGGGGTGTGTGTCCTGGTCCTAGGGGAGAGGGCTGGGGTGTGTGTCCTGGTCCTAGGGGAGAGGGCAGGGGTGTGTGTCCTGTTCCTTGGGGCGAGGGCAGGGTCGTTGTCCTGGTCAGAGGAGGGAGGGCCTGTTGTTTGTGCTGGGGCGAGGGCAGGGGTGTGTGTCCTGGGGAGAGCGCATGGGTGTGTGTCCTGGTCCTTTGGGGGAGGGCAGGGTTGTGTGTCCTGTGGAGAGGGCAGGGCTGTGAGTCCTGGGGCAAGGGCAGGGTTGTGTGTCCTGGGGAGAGGGCAGGGGTGTGTTTCCTGGAACCTGGGGAGTGGGCAGAGGTGTGAATCCTGGGGCGAGGGCATGGGTGTTTGTCCTGGTCCAAGGGGAGAGGGCTGGGGTGTGTGTCCTGGGGCGAGGGCAGGGGTGTGTGTCCCGGGGGGAGTGCAGGGCTGTGTGTCCTGGGGAGAGGGCAGGGATGTCTGTCTTGGGGAGAGGGCAGTGATGTGTGTCCTGGGGAGACGGCAGGGGTGTGTGTCCTGGTCCTGGGGCGAGAGCAGGGGTGTGTGTCCTGGGGTGAGGGCAGGGGTGTGTGTCCTGGAACCTGGGGAGAGGGCAGGGGTGTGTGGCCTGGTCCGAAGGGAGAGGTGCGGAGGGGTGTGTCCTGGGGAGAGGGCAAGGGTGTGTGTCCTGGTCCGAAGGGAGAGTTGCGGGGGGATCTGTCCTGGGGAGAGGGCAGGGGTGTGTGTCCTGGTCCTCGGGGAGAGGGCAGAGGAGTCTGTCCTGGGGAGAGGGCAGGGGTGTGTGTCCTGGTCCGAAGGGAGTGGTCAGGGTTGTCTGTCCTGGGGAGAGGGCAGGGGTGTGTGTCCTGGTCCTCGGGGAGAGGGCAGGGGTGTGTGTCCTGGTCCTCGGGGAGAGGCCAGGGGTGTGTGTCCTGGTCCTCGGGGAGAGGGCAGGGGTGTGTGTCCTGGTCCTAGGGTGAGGGCAGGGCTGTGTGTCCTGGTCCAAGGTGAGAGGGCAAGGGTGTGTGTCCTTGGGAGAGGGCAGGGGAGTGTGTCCTGGGGTGAGGGCAGGGGTGTTTGTCCTGATCCTGGGGCGAGGGCAAGGGTGTGTGTCCTTGGGAGAAGGCAGGTGTGTGTGTCCTGGGTCCTTGGGAGAGGGCTGGTGTGTGTTTCCTGGTCCTGGGGAGAGGGCAGGGGTATGTGTCCTGGGGCGAGGGCAGGGGTGTGTTTCCTGGAACCTGGGGAGTGGGCAGAGGTGTGAATCCTGGGGCGAGGGCATGGGTGTTTGTCCTGGTCCAAGGGGAGAGGGCTGGTGTGTGTGTCCTGGGGCGAGGGCAGGGGTGTGTGTCCCGGGGGGAGTGCAGGGCTGTGTGTCCTGGGGAGAGGGCAGGGCTGTGTGTCCTGGTCCTGGGGAGAGGGCAGGGATGTCTGTCTTGGGGAGAGGGCAGGGATGTGTGTCCTGGGGAGAGGGCAGGGATGTGTGTCCTGGTCCTGGGGCGAGAGCAGGGGTGTGTGTCCTGGGGTGAGGGCAGGGGTGTGTGTCCTGGAACCTGGGGAGAGGGCAGGGGTGTGTGGCCTGGTCCGAAGGGAGAGGTGCGGAGGGGTGTGTCCTGGGGAGAGGGCGGGTGTGTGTCCTGGTCCGAAGGGAGAGTTGCGGGAGGATCTGTCCTGGGGAGAGGGCAGGGGTGTGTGTCCTGGTCCTCGGGGAGAGGGCAGAGGAGTCTGTCCTGGGGAGAGGGCAGGGGTGTGTGTCCTGGTCCGAAGGGAGTGGTCAGGGTTGTCTGTCCTGGGGAGAGGGCAGGGGTGTGTGTCCTGGTCCTCGGGGAGAGGGCAGGGGTGTGTGTCCTGGTCCTCGGGGAGAGGCCAGGGGTGTGTGTCCTGGTCCTCGGGGAGAGGGCAGGGGTGTGTGTCCTGGTCCTAGGGTGAGGGCAGGGCTGTGTGTCCTGGTCCAAGGTGAGAGGGCAAGGGTGTGTGTCCTTGGGAGAGGGCAGGGGAGTGTGTCCTGGGGTGAGGGCAGGGGTGTTTGTCCTGATCCTGGGGCGAGGGCAAGGGTGTGTGTCCTTGGGAGAAGGCAGGTGTGTGTGTCCTGGGTCCTTGGGAGAGGGCTGGTGTGTGTTTCCTGGTCCTGGGGAGAGGGCAGGGGTATGTGTCCTGGGGCGAGGGCAGGGGTATGCGTACTTTTCCTAGGGGAGAGGGCAGGGGTGTGTATCCAGGAACCTGGGGAGAGGGCAGGTGTGTGCGTCCTCGGGGAGAGGGCAGGGGTGTGCTTCCTGGAACCAGAGGAGAGGGCAGGAGTGTGTGTCCTGGGGAGAGGGCAGGGGTGTGTTTCCTGGAACCTGTGGAGAGGGCAGGGGTGTGCGTCCAGGAACCTGGAGAGAGGGCAGGGGTGCATGTCCTGGGGAGGGGCAGGGGTGTGCGTCCTGGAACCTGGGGAGTGGGCAGGGGTGTGCATCCTGGAACCTGTGGAAATGGCAGGGGTGTTTGTCCTGGGGCGAGAGCACGGGTGTGCGTCTGGGGGGGAGGGCACGGGTGTGTGTCCTGGAACCTGCGGAGAGGGCTGGGGTGTGCGTCCTGGAACCTGGGGAGAGGGCAGGTGTGTGTGTCCTGGGGAGAAGGCAGGGGTGTGTGTCCTGGGGAGAGGGCAGGGTGTGTGTCCTGGTCCTGGGGAGAGGGCAGGGTGTGCCCTGGAACCCGGGGAGTGGGCCGTGTTGTGTGTCCTGGAGAGAGGGCAGGGGTGTGTGTCCTGGTCCAAGGGGAGAGGGCAGGGGTGTGTATCCTGGTCCTCGGGGAGAGGGCAGGGGTGTGTGTCCTGGGGAGAGTGCAAGGGTGCGTGTCCTGGTCCAAGCGGAGAGGGCAGGGGTGTGTATCCTGGTCCTCGGGGAGAGGGCAGGGGTGTGTGTCCTGGGGAGAGTGCAAGGGTCTGTGTCCTGGTCCGAGGAAAGAGCGCAGGTGTGTGTGTCCTGGTCCGAGGGGTGAGGGCCGGGGCGTGTGTCCTGTTCCGAGGGGAGAGGGCAGGGGAGTGTGTCCTGGGGAGAGGGCAGGGTTGCGTGTCCTGGTCCAAGGGGGAGGGCAGGGATGTGTGTCCTCGTCCTGGGGAGAGGGCAAGGGTGTGTGTCCTGGTCCTGGGGAGAGGGCAGGGATGTGTGCCCTGGTCCAAGGGGAGAGGGCAGGGGTGTGTGTCCTGGGAAGAGGGCAGGGGTGTGTGTCCGTGTCCAAGGGGAAAGCGCACGGGTCTGTGTCCTGTTCCGAGGGGAGAGCGCAGGGGTGTGTATCCTGGTCCTCGGGGAGAGGGCAGGGGTGTGTGTCCTGGTCCTAGGGGAGAGGGCCGGTGTGTGTGTCCTGGTCCCAGGGGAGAGGGCAGGGGAGTGTGCCCTGGGGAGAGGGCAGGTGTGTGTGTCCTGGGGTGATGGCAGGGGTGTGTGTCCTGGAACCTGGGGAGAGGGCAGGGGTGTGTGTCCTAGAACCCGGGGAGAGGGCAGGGGTGTGTTTACTGGGGAGAGGGCAGGTGTGTGTTTCCTGGAACCTGGGGAGCGGGCAGGGGTGTGTGTCCTAGAACCCGGGGAGAGGGCAGGTGTGTGTGTACTGGGTAGAGGGCAGGGGTGTGTGTATTGGGGAGAGGGCAGGGGTGTGTTTCCTGGAACCTGGGGAGAGGGCAGGGGTGTGTGCCCTAGAACCCGGGGAGAGGGCAGGGGTGTGTGTACTGGGGAGAGGGCAGGGGTGTGTGTCCTGGTCCTGGGGAGAGGGGAGGGGTGTGTGTCCTGGGGAGAGGGCAAGGGTGTGTGTCCTGGTCCTAGGGGATCGGGCAGGGGTGTGTGTCCTAGGGAGAGGGCAGGGGTGAGTGTCCTGGGGAGAGGGCAGGGGTGTGTGTCCTGGGGAGAGGCCTGGGGTGTGTGTCCTGCGGAGAGGGCAGTGGTGTGTGTCCTGGGGAGAGGGCAGGGGTGTGAGACCTGGAACCCGGGGAGAGGGCTGGGGTGTGTGTCCTGGTCCAAGGGGAGAGGGCAGGGGTGTGTGTCCTATTCCTTCGGGCGAGGGCAGGGATGCATTTCCTGGAAGAGCGCAGGGCTGTGTGTCCTGGTCCTACGGGAGGTGGCAGCGGTGTGTGTCCTGGGGAGAGGGCATGGGTGTGTGTCCTGGTACTCGGGGAGATGGCACGGGTGTGCGTCCTGGTCCTTGTGGAGAGGGCAGGGGTGTGTGTCCTGTTCCTAGGGGAGAGGGCCGGTGTGTGTGTCCTGGGGTGAGGGCAGGGGTGTGTTTTCTGGTCCTAGGGGGAGGGCAGGGATGCGTGTCCTGGTCCAAGGTGAGAGCGCAGGTGTGTGTGTCCTGGGGTGAGGGCAGGGGTGTGTTTTCTGGTCCTAGGGGAGAGGGCAGGGGTGTGGGTCCTGCTTCCCGGGGAGAGGGCTTGGTTGTGTGTCCTGGTCCTAGGGGAGAGGGCAGGAGTGTGTGTCCTGGTACTTGGGGAGAGGGCAGGGGTGTGTTTCCTGGTCCTGGGGGGAAAGCAGGGGTGTGTGTCCTGGGGCGAGGGCAGGGGTGTGTGTCCTGGTCCTGGGGCGAGAGCAGGGGTGTGTGTCCTGGGGTGAGGGCAGGTGTATGCATCCTGTTCCTCGGGGAGATGTCCGGGATGTGTGTCCTGGAACCTGGGGAGAGGGCAGGGGTGTGTGCCCTGGGGAGAGGGCAGGAGTATGCGTCCTGTTCCTAGGGGAGAGGGCAGGGGTGTGTGCCTGGAACCTGGGGAGAGGACAGGGGTGTGTGTCTGGAACCTGGGGAGAGGGCAGGGGTGTGTGTTCTGGGGAGAGGGCAGTCGTGTGTGTCCTGCTGCTGGGGAGAGGGCAGGGGTGTGTGTTCTGGGGAGAGGGCAGGGGTGTGTGTTCTGGGGAGAGGGCAGGTGTGTGTGTCCTGGAACCTGGGGAGAGGACAGGGGTGTGTGTCTGGAACCTGGGGAGAGGGCAGGGGTGTGTGTTCTGGGGAGAGGGCAGTCGTGTGTGTCCTGTTGCTGGGGAGAGGGCAGGGATGCGTGTCTTGGGGAGAGGGCAGGGGTGTGTGTCCTGGTCCTGGGGACAGGGCAGGGGTGTGTGCCCTAGAACCCGGGGAGAGGGCAGGGGTGTGTGTCCTGGTGAGAGGGCAGAGGTGTGTGTCCTTTTCCTGGGGAGAGGGCAGGGGTGTGTTTCCTGGAACCTGGAGAGAGGGCAGGTTTGTGCGTCCTGCAGTGAGGGCAGGGGTGTGTGTCCTGGAACCCAGGGAGAGGGCTGGGGTGTGTGTCCTGGTCCTAGGGAAGGTGGCAGCGGTGTGTGTCCTGGGGAGAGGGCATGGGTGTGTGTCCTGGTACTCGGGGAGATGGCACGGGTGTGTGTCCTGGTCCTTGTGGAGAGGGCAGGGGTCTGTGACCTGGTCCTAGGGGAGAGGGCAGGGGTGTGTGTCCCGGGGGGTGTGCAGGGCTGTGTGTCCCGGGGGGAGGGCAGGGCTATGTGTTTCGGGGGGAGGGCAGGGCTGTGTGTCCTGGGGAGAGGGCCGGGCTGTGTATGTCCTGGGGAGAGGGCAGGGGTGTGTGTCCTGGTCCTCGGGGAGAGGGCCGGGCTGTGTGTCCTGGGGTGAGGGCAGGAGTGTGTGTCCTGGTCCTCGGGGAGAGGGCAGCTGTGTGCATCCTGGAGAGAGGGCAGGGGTGTGTATCCTGGTCCTAGGGGAGAGGGCAGGGGTGTGTGTCCTGGGGAGAGGGCAGGGGTGTGTAACCTGGTCCTAGGGGAGAGTTCAGGGGTGTGTGTCCTGGGGAGAGGGCAGGGGTGTGTGTCCTGGTCCTAGGGGAGAGGGCAGGGGAGTGTGTCCTGGTCCTGGGGCGAGAGCAGGCGTGTGTGTCCTGGGGTGAGCGCAGGTGTATGTATCCTGTTCCTTGGGGAGAGGGCCGGGATGTGTGTCCTGGAACCTGGGGAGAGGGCAGGGGTGTGTGCCCTGGGGAGAGGGCAGGGGTATGCGTCCTGTTCCTAGGGGAGAGGGCAGGGGTGTGTGCCTGGAACCTGGGGCGAGGGCAGGGGTGTGTGTTCTGGGGAGAGGGCAGGTGTGTGTGTCCTGGAACCTGGGGAGAGGACAGGGGTGTGTGTCTGGAACCTGGGGAGAGGGCAGGGGTGTGTGTTCTGGGGAGAGGGCAGGGGTGTGTGTCCTGTTGCTGGGGAGAGGGCAGGGATGTGTGTCCTGGTCCTGGGGACAGGGCAGCGGTGTGTGTCCTCGAACCCGGGGAGAGGGTAGGGGTGTGTGTCCTGGTCCTGGGGACAGGGCAGGGGTGTGTGTCCTAGAACCCGGGGAGAGGTCAGGGGTGTGTGTCCTGGTGAGAGGGCAGAGGTGTCTGTCCTTGTCCTGGGGAGAGGGCAGGGGTGTGTTTCCTGGTGAGAGGGCAGAGGTGTGTGTCCTTGTCCTTGGGATAGGGCAGGTTTGTGCGTCCTGCGGTGAGGGCAGGGGTGTGTGTCCTGGAACCCGGAGAGAGGGCTGGGGTGTGTGTCCTGGTCCTGGGGGAGAGGGCAGGGGAGTGTGTCCTGGGGTGGGGGCAGGGGTGTGTGTCCTGGTCCAAGGGGAGAGGGCACGGGTCTGTGTCCTGGTCCGACGGGAGAGCGCATGTGTGTTTCCTGGTCCTAGGGGAGAGGGCAGTGGAGTGTGTCCTGGGGAGAGGGCAGTTGAGTGTGTCCTGGGGAGAGGGCAGGGGTGTGTTTCCTGGAACCTGGGGAGAGTCCAGGGGTGTGTGTCCTGGAACATGGGGAGAGGGCAGGGGTGTGTGTTCTGGGGAGAAGGCAGTGGAGTGTGTCCTGGGGAGAGGGCAGTGGAGTGTGTCCTGGGGAGAGGGCAGGGGTGTGTTTCCTGGAACCTGGGGAGAGGCCAGGGTTGTGTGTCCTGGTCCTGCGGAGAGGGCAGGGGTCTGTTTCCTGGTCCTGGGGCGAAAGCAGGGGTATGTGTCCTGGGGCAAGGGCATGGGTGTGTGTCCTGGTCCTGGGGCGAGAGCAGGGGTCTGTGTCCTGGGGTGAGGGCAGGGGTATGCATCCTGTTCCTAGGGGAGTGAGCCGGGATGTGTGTCCTGGAACCTGGGGAGAGGGCAGGGGTGTGTGCTCTGGGGAGAGGGCAAGGGTGTGTGTCCTGGTGAGAGGGCAGGGGTATGCGTCCTGTTCCTAGGGGAGAGGGCAGGGGTGTGTACCTGGAACCTGCGGCGAGGGCAGGGGTGTGTGTTCTGGGGAGAGGGCAGGGGTGTGTGTCCTGGAACCCGGGGAGAGGGCTGGGGTGTGTGTCCTGGTTCTAGGGGAGAGGGCAGGGGTGTGTGTCCTGTTCCTTGGGGCGAGGGCAGGGTCGGTGTCCTGGTCAGAGGAGGGAGGGCCTGTTGTGTGTCCTGGGGCGAGGGCAGGGGTGTGTGTCCTGGGGAGAGGGCAGGGGTGTGTGTCCTGGGGAGAGCGCATGGGTGTGTGTCCTGGTCCAAGGGGAGAGAGCAGGGGTGTGTGTCCTGGTCCTATGGGGGAGGGCAGGGGTGTGTGTCCTGGTCCTATAGGGGAGGGCAGGGTTGCGTGTCCTGTGGAGAGGGCTGGGCTGTGAGTCCTGGGGCAAGGGCAGGGTTGTGTGTCCTGGGGAGAGGGCAGGGGTGTGTTTCCTGGAACCTGGGGAGAGGGCAGAGGTGTGAATCCTGGGGCGAGGGCATGGGTGTGTGTCCTGGTCCAAGGGTGGAGGGCTGGGGTGTGCGTCCTGGGGCGAGGGCAGGGGTGTGTGTCCCGGGGGGAGTGCAGGGCTGTGTGACCTGGGGAGAGGGCAGGGCTGTGTGTCCTGGTCCTGGGGAGAGGGCAGGGATGTCTGTCTTGGGGAGAGGGCAGGGATGTGTGTCTTGGGGAGAGGGCAGTGGTGTGTTTTCTGGTCCTAGGGGGAGGGCAGGGATGTGTGTCCTGGGGTGAGGGCAGGGGTGTGTTTTCTGTTCCTAGGGGAGAGGGCAGGGGTGTGGGTCATGCGTCCCGGGGAGAGGGCTTGGGTGTGTGTCCTGGTCCTCGGGGAGAGGGCGGGGGTGTGCGTCCTGGTCCTGGGGCGAGAGCAGGGGTATGCATCCTGTTCCGAGGGGAGAGGGCCGGGATGTGTGTCCTGGAACCTGGGGAGAGGGCAGGGGTGTGTGCTCTGGGGAGAGGGCAGGGGTGTGTGTCCTGGTGAGAGGGCAGGGGTTTGCGTCCTGTTCCTAGGGGAGAGGGCAGGGGTGTGTACCTGGAACCTGGGGCAAGGGCAGGGGTGTGTGTTCTGGGGAGAGGGCAGGGGTGTGTGTTCTGGGGAGAGGGCAGGTGTGTGTGTCCTGGAACCTGGGGAGAGGGCAGGGGTGTGAGTCTGGAACCTGGGGAGAGGGCAGATGTGTGTGTCCTGGTCCTGGGGAGAGGGCAGGGATGTGTGTCTTGGGGAGAGGGCAGTGATGTGTGTCTTGGGGAGAGGGCAGGGGTGTGTGTCCTGGTCCTGGGGAGAGGGCAGGGATGTGTGGCTTGGGGAGAGGGCAGTGATGTGTGTCTTGGGGAGAGGGCAGAGGTGTGTGTCCTTGGGAGAGGGCAGGTTTGTGTGTCTTGCGGTGAGGGAAGGGGTGTGTGTCCTGGAAACTGGAGAGAGGGCAGGGGTGTGTGTCCTTGGGAGAGGGCAGGTTTGTGTGTCTTGCGGTGAGGGCAGGCGTGTGTGTCCTGGAACCTGGGGAGAGGGCAGGGGTGTGTGTTCTGGGGAGAGGGAAGGGGTATGCGTCCTGTTCCTCGGGGAGAGGGCAGGGGTGTGTGTCCTGGTCCTGGGGAGAGGGCAGGGATGTGTGTCTTGGGGAGAGGGCAGGGTTTGTGTGTGCTGGTCCTGGGGAGAGGGCAGGGGTGTGTGTTCTGGGGAGAGGGCAGGTGTGTGTGTCCTGGAACCTGGGGAGATGGCAGGGGTGTGTGTCTTGGGGAGAGGGCAGGGTTTGTGTGTCCTGGTCCTGGGGAGAGGGCAGGGGTGTGTGTCCTGGGGAGAAGGCAGGCGAGTGTGTCCTGGTCCAAGGGGAGATGTCAGGGGTCTGTGTCCTGGTCCTAGGGGAGGGCCGAGGTGTGTGTCCTGGTCCTAGGGGAGAGGGCAGGGGTGTGTGTCCTGGTCCAAGGTGAGAGGGCTGGGATGTGTGTCCTGGTCCAAGGTGAGAGGGCTGGGATGTGTGTCCTGGTCCAAGGTGAGAGGGCAGGGGAGTGTGTACTGGGGTGAGGGCAGGGTGTGTGTCCTGGTCCTGGGGAGAGGGCAGGGGAGTGTGTCCTGGGGTGAGGGCAGGGGTGTGTGTCCTGGTCCAAGGGGGAGGGCCGAGGTGTGTGTCCTGATCCAAGGTGAGAGGGCTGGGATGTGTGTCCTGGTCCAAGGTGAGAGGGCAGGGGAGTGTGTCCTGGGGCGAGGGCAGGTGTGTGTGTCCTGGGGTGAGGGCAGGGGTGTGTTTCCTGGTCGTTGGGGAGAGGGCAGGGGTGTGTGTCCTGGGGAGAAGGCAGGCGAGTGTGTCCTGGTCCAAGGGGAGATGTCAGGGGTCTGTGTCCTGGTCCTAGGGGAGGGCCGAGGTGTGTGTCCTGGTCCTAGGGGAGAGGGCAGGGGTGTGTGTCCTGGTCCAAGGTGAGAGGGCTGGGATGTGTGTCCTGGTCCAAGGTGAGAGGGCTGGGATGTGTGTCCTGGTCCAAGGTGAGAGGGCAGGGGAGTGTGTACTGGGGTGAGGGCAGGGTGTGTGTCCTGGTCCTGGGGAGAGGGCAGGGGAGTGTGTCCTGGGGTGAGGGCAGGGGTGTGTGTCCTGGTCCAAGGGGGAGGGCCGAGGTGTGTGTCCTGATCCAAGGTGAGAGGGCTGGGATGTGTGTCCTGGTCCAAGGTGAGAGGGCAGGGGAGTGTGTCCTGGGGCGAGGGCAGGTGTGTGTGTCCTGGGGTGAGGGCAGGGGTGTGTTTCCTGGTCCGAGGGGTGAGGGCAGCGGTGTGGGTCCTGGGTCCTGGGTAGAGGGCTTGGGTGTGTGTCTAAGTCCGAGGGGAGAGGGCAGGGCTGTGTGTCCTGGGTCCCGGGAACAGGGCTGGGGTCTTTTTCCTGGTCCGAGGGGAGAGGGCAGGGGTGTGAGTCCTGGGTCCTGGGGAGAGGGCATGGGTGTGTGTCCTGGTCCAAGGGGGGTGGGCAGGGGTGTGTGTCCTGGTCCAAGGGGAGAGGGCAGGGGTGTGTGTCCTGGGGCGAGGGCAGAGGTGTGTGTCCAGGGGGGAGTGCAGGGCTGTGTGTCCCGGGGGGAGGGCAGGGCTTTGTGTCCCTGGGGGAGGGCAAGGCTGTGTGTCCTGGGGAGAGGGCCGGGGAGTGTGTCCTGGTCCTCGGGGAGAGGGCCGGGGTGTGTGTCCTGGTCCAAGGTGTGAGCGCAGGTGTGTGTGTCCTGGGGTGAGGGCAGGGGTGTGTTTTCTGTTCCTAGGGGAGAGGGCAGTGGTCTTTGTCCTGGTCCTAGGGGAGAGGGCAGGGGTGTGGGTCCTGCGTCCCGGGGAGAGGGCTTGGGTGTGTGTCCTGGTCCTAGGGGAGAGGGCAGGGGTGTGTTCCCTGGTCCTGGGGCTAAAGCAGGGGTGTGTGTCCTGGTCCTGGAGCGAGAGCAGGGGTGTGTGTCCTGGGGTGAGGGCAGGGGTATGCATCCTGTTCCTAGGGGAGAGGGCCGGGATGTGTGTCCTGGAACCTGGGGAGAGGGCAGGGGTGTGTGCTCTGGGGAGAGGGCAGGGGTGTGTGTCCTGGTGAGAGAGCAGGGGTATGCGTCCTGTTCCTAGGGGAGAGGGCAGGGGTGTGTACCTGGAACCTGGGGCGAGGGCAGGGGTGTGTGTTCTGGGGAGAGGGCAGGGTTGTGTGTTCTGGGGAGAGGGCATGTGTGTGTGTCCTGGAAACTGGGGAGAGGGCAGAAGTGTGAGTCTGGAACCTGGGGAGAGGGCAGGGGTGTGTGTTCAGGGGAGAGGGCAGGTGTGAATGTCCTGGTCCTGGGGAGAGGGCAGGGATGCGGGTCTTGGGGAGAGGGCAGGGGTGTGTGTCCTGGTCCTGGGGACAGGGCAGGGGTGTGTGTCCTAGAACCCGGGGAGAGGGCAGGGGTGCGTTTCCGGGAACCTGGAGAGAGGGCAGAGGTGTGGGTGTCCAGTCAGTTATCCTGGAAACAGGGCGGTCAGTTACCCCGGAAACAGGGCAGTCAGTTACCCTGGAAACAGGGCAGTCAGTTACCCCGGAAACAGGGCAGTCAGTTACCCTGGAAACTGGGCAGTCAGTTACCCCGGAAACAGGGCGGTCAGCTACCTTGGAAACAGGGTGACCAGTTACCCCGGAAACAGGGCGGTCAGTTACCCCGGAAACAGGGCGGTCAGTTACCCTGGAAACAGGGAGGTCAGTTATCCTGGAAACAGGTCGGTCAGTTACCTCAGAAACAGGGCGGTCAGTTACCCTGGAAACAGGGCCGTCAGTTACCCTGGAAACCGGGCAGTCAGTTACACCGGAAACAGGGTGATCAGTTACCCTGGAAACAGGGCAGTCAGTTCCCCCGGAAACAGGGCAGTCAGTTACCCTGGAAACAGGGCCGTCAGTTAGCCCGGAAACAGGGCGGTCAGTTACCCTGGAAACAGGGCAGTCAGTTATCCCGGAAATAGGGCAGTCAGTTACCCCGGAAACAGGGCAGTCAGTTATCCCGTAAACAGGGCAGTCAGTTATCCCGGAAACAGGGCAGTCAGTTACGCCGGAAACAGGGCAGTCAGTTATTCCGGAAACAGGGCAGTCAGTTATCCCGGAAACAGGGTGGTCAGTTACCCTGGAAACAGGGCGGTCAGTTACCCTGGAAGCAGGGCGGTCAGTTACCCTGGAATCAGGGCAGTCAGTTACCCTGGAAGCAGGGCGGTCAGTTACCCTGGAAACAGGGCAGTCAGTTACCCCGCAAACAGGGTGATCAGTTCCCCTGGAAACAGGGCAGTCAGTTATCCTGGAAACAGGACGGTCAGTTATCCCGGAAACAGGGTGATCAGTTACCCCGGAAACAGGGCGGTCAGTTATCCCGGAAACAGGGTGATCAGTTACCCCGGAAACAGGGCGGTCAGTTACCCTGGAAACAGGGCAGTCAGTTATCCCAGAAACAGGGTGATCAGTTACCCTGGAAACAGGGCAGTCAGTTACCCCGGAAACAGGATGATCAGTTACCCTGGAAACAGGACAGTCAGTTATCCTGGAAACAGGGCGGTCAGTTCCCCCGGAAACAGGGCTGTCAATTACCCTGGAAAAAGGGCAGTCAGTTAACCTGGAAACAGGGCAGTCAGTTACCCTGGAGACTGGGCAGTCAGTTATCCCGGAAACAGGGTGATCAGTTACCCCGGAAACAGGGCGGTCAGTTACCCTGGAAACAGGGCAGTCAGTTACCCTGGAAACAGGGCATTCAGTTATCCTGGAAACAGGGCGGTCAGTTACCCCGGAAACAGGGCGGTCAGGTCCCCTGGAAACAGGGCAGTCAGTTATCCCGGAAAAAGTGTGATCAGTTATCCTGGAAACAGGGCGGTCAGTTACCCTGGAAACAGTGCGGTCAGTTACCCCGGAAACAGGGCAGTCAGTTACCCTGGAAACAGAGCAGTCAGTTATCCTGGAAACAGGGCGGTAAGTTACCCCGGAAACAGGGCGGTAAGATACCTTGGAAACAGGGCAGTCAGTTACCCCGGAAACAGGGCAGTCAGTTACCCTGGAAACAGGGCAGTCAGTTACCCCGGAAACAGGGTGATCAGTTACCCTGGAAACAGGGCAGTCAGTTATCCTGGAAACAGGGCGGTCAGTTATCCCGGAAACAGGGTGATCAGTTACCCCAGAAACAGGGCGGTCAGTTATCCCGGAAACAGGGTGATCAGTTACCCCGGAAACAGGGCGGTCAGTTACCGTGGAAACAGGGCAGTCAGTTATCCAGGAAACAGGGCAGTCAGTTATCCCGGAAACAGGGCAGTCAGTTGTCCTGGAAACAGGGCGGTCTGTTACCCCGGAAACAGGGTGGTCAGTTACCTCGGAAACAGGGCGATCAGAGTCCCCGGAAACAGGGCGATCAGTTACCACATAAACAGGGCTCTCAGTTACCCTGGAAACAGGGCAGTCAGTTATCCTGGAAACAGGGCAGTCAGTTATCCTGGTAACAGGGCGGTCAGTTACCCCGGAAACAGGGCGGTCAGCTGCCTCGGAAACAGGGCCATCAGTTCCCCCGGAAACAGGGCGATCAGTTACCCCGGAACCAGGGCTGTCAGTTACCCTGGAAACAGGGCAGTCATTTATCCTGGAAACAGGGGGGTCAGTTCCCCCAGAAACAGGGCTGTCAATTACCCTGGAAACAGGGCAGTCAGTTACCCCGGAAACAGGGCGTCAGTTACCCTGGAAACTGGGCAGTCATTTATCCCGTAAACAGGGCAGTCAGTTACCCCGGAAACAGGGCTGTCAGTTATCCCGGAAACAGGGCAGTCAGTTATCCCGGAAACAGGGCAGTCAGTTACACTGGAAGCAGCGCAGTCAGTTATCCTGGAAACAGGGCGGTCAGTTACCCTAGAAACAGGGCGGTCAGTTACCCTGAAACAGGGCAGTCAGTTACCCCGGAAATTGGGCTGTCAGTTACCCTGGAAACTGGGCAGTCAGTTACCCCGGAAACAGGCCGGTCAGCTACCTCGGAAACAGGGTGATCAGTTACCCTGGAAACAGGGCGGTCAGTTACACCTGAAACAGCGCGTTCAGTTACCCTGGAAACAGGGCAGTCTGTTAGCCTGGAAACTGGGCAGTCAGTTATCCCGGAAACAGGGTGATCAGTTACCCCGGAAACAGGGCGGTCAGTTACCCTGGAAACAGGGCAGTCAGTTACCCTGGAAACAGGGCATTCAGTTATCCTGGAAACAGGGCGGTCAGTTACCCCGGAAAAAGTGTGTTCAGTTACCCCGGAAACAGGGCGGTCAGGTACCCTGGAAACAGGGCAGTCAGTTATCCCCGAAACAGGGCGGTCAGTTACCCCGGAAAAAGGGCGGTAAGATACCTTGGAAACAGGGCAGTCAGTTACCCTGGAAACAGGGCGGTCAGTTATCCTGGAAACAGGGAAGTCAGTTACCCTGGAAACAGGGCAGTCAGTTATCCCGGAAACAGGGTGATCAGTTACCCTGGAAACAGGGCAGTCAGTTATCCCAGAAACAGGGTGATCAGTTACCCCGGAAACAGGGCGGTCAGTTACCGTGGAAACAGGGCAGTCAGTTATCCAGGAAACAGGGCTGTCAGTTATCCCAGAAACAGGGCAGTCAGTTACCCCGGAAACAGGGTGATCAGTTACCATGGAAACAGGACAGTCAGTTACCCCGGAAACAGGGTGATCAGTTACCCTGGAAACAGGGCAGTCATTTATCCTGGAAACAAGGCGGTCAGTTCCCCCGGAAACAGGGCTGTCAATTACCCTGGAAACAGGGCAGTCAGTTACCCTGGAAACAGGGCAGTCAGTTATCCAAGAAACAGGACAGTCAGTTATCCCGGAAACAGGGCAGTCAGTTATCATGGAAACAGGGCGGTCTGTTACCCCGGAAACAGGGTGGTCAGCTACCTCGGAAACAGGGCGATCAGTTCCCCCGGATACAGGGCGATCAGTTACCCCTTAAACAGGGCTGTCAGTTACCCTGGAAACAGGGCAGTCAGTTATCCTGGAAACAGGGCAGTCAGTTACCCCGGAAACAGGGTGATCAGTTACCATGGAAACAGAGCAGTCAGTTACCCCGGATACAGTGTGATCAGTCACCCTGGAAACAGGGCAGTCATTAATCCTGGAAACAGGGCGGTCAGTTACCCCGGAAACAGGGCTGTCAATTACACTGGAAGCAGGGCAGTCAGTTGCCCCGGAAACAGGGCAGTCAGTTACCCTGGAAACAGGGCAGTCATTTATCCCTTAAACAGGGCGGTCAGTTACCCCGGAAACAGGGCTGTCAGTTATCCCGGAAACAGGGCAGTCAGTTATCCCGGAAACAGGGCAGTCAGTTAAACTGGAAACAGGGCAGTCAGTTATCCTGGAAACAGAGTGGTCAGTTACCCTAGAAACAGGGCGGTCAGTTACCCTGGAAACAGGGCAGTCAGTTACCCCGGAAACAGGGCAGTCAGTTACCCTGGAAACAGGGCAGTCAGTTACCCCGGAAACAGGGCAGTCAGTTACCCTGGAAACTGGGCAGTCAGTTACCCCGGAAACAGGGCGGTCAGCTACCTTGGAAACAGGGTGACCAGTTACCCCGGAAACAGGGCGGTCAGTTACCCCGGAAACAGGGCGGTCAGTTACCCTGGAAACAGGGAGGTCAGTTATCCTGGAAACAGGTCGGTCAGTTACCTCAGAAACAGGGCGGTCAGTTACCCTGGAAACAGGGCCGTCAGTTACCCTGGAAACCGGGCAGTCAGTTACACCGGAAACAGGGTGATCAGTTACCCTGGAAACAGGGCAGTCAGTTCCCCCGGAAACAGGGCAGTCAGTTACCCTGGAAACAGGGCCGTCAGTTAGCCCGGAAACAGGGCCGTCAGTTACCCTGGAAACCGGGCAGTCAGTTACACCGGAAACAGGGTGATCAGTTACCCTGGAAACAGGGCAGTCAGTTCCCCCGGAAACAGGGCAGTCAGTTACCCTGGAAACAGGGCCGTCAGTTATCCCGGAAATAGGGCAGTCAGTTACCCCGGAAACAGGGCAGTCAGTTATCCCGTAAACAGGGCAGTCAGTTATCCCGGAAACAGGGCAGTCAGTTACGCCGGAAACAGGGCAGTCAGTTATTCCGGAAACAGGGCAGTCAGTTATCCCGGAAACAGGGTGGTCAGTTACCCTGGAAACAGGGCGGTCAGTTACCCTGGAAGCAGGGCGGTCAGTTACCCTGGAATCAGGGCAGTCAGTTACCCTGGAAGCAGGGCGGTCAGTTACCCTGGAAACAGGGCAGTCAGTTACCCCGCAAACAGGGTGATCAGTTCCCCTGGAAACAGGGCAGTCAGTTATCCTGGAAACAGGACGGTCAGTTATCCCGGAAACAGGGTGATCAGTTACCCCGGAAACAGGGCGGTCAGTTATCCCGGAAACAGGGTGATCAGTTACCCCGGAAACAGGGCGGTCAGTTACCCTGGAAACAGGGCAGTCAGTTATCCCAGAAACAGGGTGATCAGTTACCCTGGAAACAGGGCAGTCAGTTACCCCGGAAACAGGATGATCAGTTACCCTGGAAACAGGACAGTCAGTTATCCTGGAAACAGGGCGGTCAGTTCCCCCGGAAACAGGGCTGTCAATTACCCTGGAAAAAGGGCAGTCAGTTAACCTGGAAACAGGGCAGTCAGTTACCCTGGAGACTGGGCAGTCAGTTATCCCGGAAACAGGGTGATCAGTTACCCCGGAAACAGGGCGGTCAGTTACCCTGGAAACAGGGCAGTCAGTTACCCTGGAAACAGGGCATTCAGTTATCCTGGAAACAGGGCGGTCAGTTACCCCGGAAACAGGGCGGTCAGGTCCCCTGGAAACAGGGCAGTCAGTTATCCCGGAAAAAGTGTGATCAGTTATCCTGGAAACAGGGCGGTCAGTTACCCTGGAAACAGTGCGGTCAGTTACCCCGGAAACAGGGCAGTCAGTTACCCTGGAAACAGAGCAGTCAGTTATCCTGGAAACAGGGCGGTAAGTTACCCCGGAAACAGGGCGGTAAGATACCTTGGAAACAGGGCAGTCAGTTACACCTGAAACAGGGCAGTCAGTTACCCTGGAAACAGGGCAGTCAGTTACCCCGGAAACAGGGTGATCAGTTACCCTGGAAACAGGGCAGTCAGTTATCCTGGAAACAGGGCGGTCAGTTATCCCGGAAACAGGGTGATCAGTTACCCCAGAAACAGGGCGGTCAGTTATCCCGGAAACAGGGTGATCAGTTACCCCGGAAACAGGGCGGTCAGTTACCGTGGAAACAGGGCAGTCAGTTATCCAGGAAACAGGGCAGTCAGTTATCCCGGAAACAGGGCAGTCAGTTGTCCTGGAAACAGGGCGGTCTGTTACCCCGGAAACAGGGTGGTCAGTTACCTCGGAAACAGGGCGATCAGAGTCCCCGGAAACAGGGCGATCAGTTACCACATAAACAGGGCTCTCAGTTACCCTGGAAACAGGGCAGTCAGTTATCCTGGAAACAGGGCAGTCAGTTATCCTGGTAACAGGGCGGTCAGTTACCCCGGAAACAGGGCGGTCAGCTGCCTCGGAAACAGGGCGATCAGTTCCCCCGGAAACAGGGCGATCAGTTACCCCGGAACCAGGGCTGTCAGTTACCCTGGAAACAGGGCAGTCATTTATCCTGGAAACAGGGGGGTCAGTTCCCCCAGAAACAGGGCTGTCAATTACCCTGGAAACAGGGCAGTCAGTTACCCCGGAAACAGGGCGTCAGTTACCCTGGAAACTGGGCAGTCATTTATCCCGTAAACAGGGCAGTCAGTTACCCCGGAAACAGGGCTGTCAGTTATCCCGGAAACAGGGCAGTCAGTTATCCCGGAAACAGGGCAGTCAGTTACACTGGAAGCAGCGCAGTCAGTTATCCTGGAAACAGGGCGGTCAGTTACCCTAGAAACAGGGCGGTCAGTTACCCTGAAACAGGGCAGTCAGTTACCCCGGAAATTGGGCTGTCAGTTACCCTGGAAACTGGGCAGTCAGTTACCCCGGAAACAGGCCGGTCAGCTACCTCGGAAACAGGGTGATCAGTTACCCTGGAAACAGGGCGGTCAGTTACACCTGAAACAGCGCGTTCAGTTACCCTGGAAACAGGGCAGTCTGTTAGCCTGGAAACTGGGCAGTCAGTTATCCCGGAAACAGGGTGATCAGTTACCCCGGAAACAGGGCGGTCAGTTACCCTGGAAACAGGGCAGTCAGTTACCCTGGAAACAGGGCATTCAGTTATCCTGGAAACAGGGCGGTCAGTTACCCCGGAAAAAGTGTGTTCAGTTACCCCGGAAACAGGGCGGTCAGGTACCCTGGAAACAGGGCAGTCAGTTATCCCCGAAACAGGGCGGTCAGTTACCCCGGAAAAAGGGCGGTAAGATACCTTGGAAACAGGGCAGTCAGTTACCCTGGAAACAGGGCGGTCAGTTATCCTGGAAACAGGGAAGTCAGTTACCCTGGAAACAGGGCAGTCAGTTATCCCGGAAACAGGGTGATCAGTTACCCTGGAAACAGGGCAGTCAGTTATCCCAGAAACAGGGTGATCAGTTACCCCGGAAACAGGGCGGTCAGTTACCGTGGAAACAGGGCAGTCAGTTATCCAGGAAACAGGGCTGTCAGTTATCCCAGAAACAGGGCAGTCAGTTACCCCGGAAACAGGGTGATCAGTTACCATGGAAACAGGACAGTCAGTTACCCCGGAAACAGGGTGATCAGTTACCCTGGAAACAGGGCAGTCATTTATCCTGGAAACAAGGCGGTCAGTTCCCCCGGAAACAGGGCTGTCAATTACCCTGGAAACAGGGCAGTCAGTTACCCTGGAAACAGGGCAGTCAGTTATCCAAGAAACAGGACAGTCAGTTATCCCGGAAACAGGGCAGTCAGTTATCATGGAAACAGGGCGGTCTGTTACCCCGGAAACAGGGTGGTCAGCTACCTCGGAAACAGGGCGATCAGTTCCCCCGGATACAGGGCGATCAGTTACCCCTTAAACAGGGCTGTCAGTTACCCTGGAAACAGGGCAGTCAGTTATCCTGGAAACAGGGCAGTCAGTTACCCCGGAAACAGGGTGATCAGTTACCATGGAAACAGAGCAGTCAGTTACCCCGGATACAGTGTGATCAGTCACCCTGGAAACAGGGCAGTCATTAATCCTGGAAACAGGGCGGTCAGTTACCCCGGAAACAGGGCTGTCAATTACACTGGAAGCAGGGCAGTCAGTTGCCCCGGAAACAGGGCAGTCAGTTACCCTGGAAACAGGGCAGTCATTTATCCCTTAAACAGGGCGGTCAGTTACCCCGGAAACAGGGCTGTCAGTTATCCCGGAAACAGGGCAGTCAGTTATCCCGGAAACAGGGCAGTCAGTTAAACTGGAAACAGGGCAGTCAGTTATCCTGGAAACAGAGTGGTCAGTTACCCTAGAAACAGGGCGGTCAGTTACCCTGGAAACAGGGCAGTCAGTTACCCCGGAAATAGGGCAGTCAGTTATCCTGGAAACTGCGCAATCAGTTACCCCGGAAACAGGCCGGTCAGCTACCTCGGAAACAGTGTGATCAGTTACCCCGGAAACAGGGCGGTCAGTTACCCCTGAAACAGCGCGTTCAGTTTCCCTGGAAACAGGGCAGTCAGTTATCCTGGAAACAGGGCGGTCAGTTACCCGGGAAACAGGGCGGTCAGTTACCCTGGAAACAGGCCAGTCAGTTACCCCGGAAACAGGGCGGTCAGTTACACTGGAAACAGGGCAGTCAGTTACCCTGGAAACAGGGCAGTCAGTAACCCCGGAAACAGGGTGATCAGTTACCCTGGAAACAGGGCAGTCAGTTATCCTGGAAAAAGGCGGTCAGTTATCCCGGAAACAGGGTGATCAGCTACCCCGGAAACAGGGCGGTCAGTTATCCCGGAAACAGGCTGATCAGTTGTCCTGGAAACAGGGCGGTCAGTTACCGTGGAAACAGGGATTTCAGTTATCCAGGAAACAGGGCAGTCAGTTATCCCGGAAACAGGGCAGTCAGTTATCCTGGTAACAGGGCGGTCAGTTACCCCAGAAACAGGGCGGTCAGCTACCTCGGAAACAGGGCGATCAGTTCCCCCGGAAACAAGGCGATCAGTCACCCCGGAAACAGGGCTGTCAGTTGCCCTGGAAACAGGCAGTCAGTTATCCTGGAAACAGGGCAGTCAATTCCCCCAGAAACAGGGTGATCAGTTACCATGGAAACAGGGCAGTCAATTACCCCGGAAACAGGGTGATCAGTTACCCTGGAAACAGGGCAGTCATTTATCCTGGAAACAGGGCGGTCAGTTCCCCCGGAAACAGGGCTGTCAATTACCCTGGAAACAGGGCAGTCAGTTACCCCGGAAACAGGGCGGTCACTTACCCTGGAAACAGGGCAGTCATTTATCCCGTAAACAGGGTGGTCAGTTACCCTGGAACAGGGCTGTCAGTTATCCCGGAAACAGGGCAGTCAGTTATCCCGGAAACAGGGCGGTCAGTTCGCCTGGAAACAGCGCAGTCAGTTATCCAGGAAACAGGGCAGTCAGTTATCCCGGAAACAGGGCAGTCAGGTATCCTGGAAACAGGGCGGTCAGTTACCACGGAAACAGGGCCTTAACTACCTCGGAAACAGGGCGATCAGTTACCCCGGAAACAGGGCTGTCAGTTACCCTGGAAACAGGGCAGTCAGTTACCCCGGAAACAGGGCAGTCATTTACCCCGGAAACAGGGTGATCAGTTACCCTGGAAACAGGGCAGTCAGTTACCCCGGAAACAGGGTGATCAGTTACCCTGGAAACAGGGCGGTCAGTTACCCCTGAAACAGCGCGTTCAGTTACCCTGGAAACAGGGCAGTCAGTTATCTTGGAAACAGGGCGGTCAGTTACCCGGGAAACAGGGCCGTCAGTTACCCTCGAAACAGGGCAGTCAGTTACCCCGGAAACAGGGCGGTCATTTACCCTGGAAACAGGACAGTCAGTTTCCCCGGAAACAGGGTGATCAGTTACCCTGGACACAGGGCAGTCAGTTATCCTGGAAACAGGGCGGTTAGTTATCCCGGAAAAAGGAAGATCAGGTACCCCGGAAAAAGGGCGGTCAGATACCCCGGAAACAGGGTGATCAGTTACCCTGGAAACATGGCAGTCAGTTATCCTGGAAACAGGGCGGTCAGTTATCCCGGAAACAGGGTGATCAGGTACCCCGGAAACAGGGCGGTCAGTTATCCCGGAAACAGGCTGATCAGTTATCCTGGAAACAGGGCGGTCAGTTACCGTGGAAAAAGGGCAGTCAGTTATCCAGGAAACAGGGCAGTCAGTTATCCCGGAAACAGGGCAGTCAGCTATCCTGGTAACAGGGCGGTCAGTTACCCCGGAAACAGAGCGGTCAGCCACCTCGGAAACAGGGCGATCAGTTCCCCCGGAAACAGGGCGATCAGTTACCCCGGAAACAGGGCAGTCAGTTAACCTGGAAACAGGGCAGTCAGTTACCCCAGAAACAGGGTGATCAGTTACCATGGAAACAGGGCAGTCAATTACCCCGGAAACAGGGTGATCAGTTACCCTGGAAACAGGGCAGTCATTTATCCTGGAAACAGGGCGGTCCGTTCCCCCGGAAACAGGGCTGTCAATTACCCTGGAAACAGGGCAGTCAGTTACCCCAGAAACAGGGCGGACAGTTACCCTGGAAACAGGGCAGTCATTTATCCCGTAAACAGGGCAGTCAGTTACGCCGGAAACAGGGCTGTCAGTTATCCCGGAAACAGGGCAGTCAGTTATCCCGGAAACAGGGCAGTCAGTTATACTGGAAACAGGGCAGTCAGTTATCCTGGAAACAGGGCGGTCAGTAACCCTAGAAACAGGGCGGTCAGTTACTCTGGAAACAGGGCAGTCAGTTACCCTGGAAAAAGGGCAGTCAGTTACCCCGGAAACAGGGTGATCAGTTACCCTGAAAACAGGGCAGTCAGTTATCCTGGAAACAGGGCGGTCAGCTCCCGGAAACAGGTCAGTCAGTTACCCTGGAAACAGGGCAGTCAGTTTCCCCGGAAACACGGCGGTCAGTTAGCCTGGAAACAGGGCAGTCAGTTATCCCGGAAACAGGGCGGTCAGTTACCCTGGAAACAGTGCAGTCAGTTACCCCGGAAATAGGGCGGTCAGTTACCCTGGAAACTGGGCAGTCAGTTACCCCGGAAACAGGGCAGTCAGTTACCCTGGAAACAGGGTGATCAGTTACCCTGGAAACAGGGCAGTCAGTTACCCCGGAAACAGGGTGATCAGTTACCCTGGAAACAGGCCAGTCAGTTAGCCCTGAAACAGGGCGGTCAGTTACCCTGGAAACAGGGCAGTCAGTTATCCCGGAAACAGGGCAGTCAGTTACCCCGGAAACAGGGCAGTCAGTTGTCCCGGAAACAGGGCAATCAGTTATTCCGGAAACAGGGCGGTCAGTTACCCTGGAAACAGGGCAGTCAGTTACCCCGGAAACAGGGCGGTGAGTTACCCTGGAAACAGGGCAGTCTGTTACCCTGGAAGCAGGGCAGTCAGTTACCCTGGAAACTGGGCAGTCAGTTACCCCGGAAACAGGCCAGTCAGTTACCCCGGAAACAGGGCAGTCAGTTACCCTGCAAACAGGGCAGTCAGTAACCCCGGAAACAGGGTGATCAGTTACCCTGGAAACAGGGCAGTCAGTTATCCTGGAAAAAGGCGGTCAGTTATCCCGGAAACAGGGTGATCAGCTACCCCGGAAACAGGGCGGTCAGTTATCCCGGAAACAGGCTGATCAGTTGTCCTGGAAACAGGGCGGTCAGTTACCGTGGAAACAGGGATTTCAGTTATCCAGGAAACAGGGCAGTCAGTTATCCCGGAAACAGGGCAGTCAGTTATCCTGGTAACAGGGCGGTCAGTTACCCGGGAAACAGGGCCGTCAGTTACCCTCGAAACAGGGCAGTCAGTTACCCCGGAAACAGGGCGGTCATTTACCCTGGAAACAGGACAGTCAGTTTCCCCGGAAACAGGGTGATCAGTTACCCTGGACACAGGGCAGTCAGTTATCCTGGAAACAGGGCGGTTAGTTATCCCGGAAAAAGGAAGATCAGGTACCCCGGAAACAGGGCGGTCAGTTACCCCGGAAACAGGGTGATCAGTTACCCTGGAAACATGGCAGTCAGTTATCCTGGAAACAGGGCGGTCAGTTATCCCGGAAACAGGGTGATCAGGTACCCCGGAAACAGGGCGGTCAGTTATCCCGGAAACAGGCTGATCAGTTATCCTGGAAACAGGGCGGTCAGTTACCGTGGAAAAAGGGCAGTCAGTTATCCAGGAAACAGGGCAGTCAGTTATCCCGGAAACAGGGCAGTCACCTATCCTGGTAACAGGGCGGTCAGTTACCCCGGAAACAGAGCGGTCAGCTACCTCGGAAACAGGGCGATCAGTTCCCCCGGAAACAGGGCGATCAGTTACCCCGGAAACAGGGCAGTCAGTTAACCTGGAAACAGGGCAGTCAGTTACCCCAGAAACAGGGTGATCAGTTACCATGGAAACAGGGCAGTCAATTACCCCGGAAACAGGGTGATCAGTTACCCTGGAAACAGGGCAGTCATTTATCCTGGAAACAGGGCGGTCCGTTCCCCCGGAAACAGGGCTGTCAATTACCCTGGAAACAGGGCAGTCAGTTACCCCGGAAACAGGGCGGTCAGTTACCCTGGAAACAGGGCAGTCATTTATCCCGTAAACAGGGCAGTCAGTTACGCCGGAAACAGGGCTGTCAGTTATCCCGGAAACATGGCAGTCAGTTATCCCGGAAACAGGGCAGTCAGTTATACTGGAAACAGGGCAGTCAGTTATCCTGGAAACAGGGCAGTCAGTTATCCTGGAAACAGGGCGGTCAGTAACCCTAGAAACAGGGCGGTCAGTTACTCTGGAAACAGGGCAGTCAGTTACCCTGGAAAAAGGGCAGTCAGTTACCCCGGAAACAGGGTGATCAGTTACCCTGAAAACAGGGCAGTCAGTTATCCTGGAAACAGGGCGGTCAGCTCCCGGAAACAGGTCAGTCAGTTACCCTGGAAACAGGTCGGTCAGTTACCCCGGAAACAGGGAGATCAGTTACCCCAGAAACAGGGCAGTCAGTTACCCTGGAAACAGGGCAGTCAGTTAACCTGCAAACAGGGTGGTCAGTTAACCTGGAAACAGCGTGGTCACTGACCCGGGAAAAAGGGTGGTCTGTTACCCCGGAAACAGGGCGATCAGTTATCCTGGAAATAGGGCGGTCAGTTACCCCGGAAACAGGGCAGTCAGTTACCCCGGAAACAGGGTGATCAGTTATCCTGGAAACTGGGCAGTCAGTTAGCCTGGAAACAGGGCAGTCAGTTACCCCGGAAACAGGGCAGTCAGTTACCCTGGAAACAGGGCAGTCAGTTACCCTGGAAACAGGGCAGTCAGTTATCCCGGAGACAGGGCAGTTAGTTCTCCCGGAAACAGGTTGATCAGTTACCCTGGCAACAGAGCAGTCAGTTACCCCGGAAACAGGGCAGTCAGTTACCCTGGAAACAGGGCAGTCAGTTATCCCGGGAACAGGATGATCAGTAACCCTGGAAACTGGGCAGTCAGTTCCCCTGGAAACAGGGCAGTCAGTTACCCCGGAAACAGGTCAGTCAGTTACCCTGGAAACTGGGCAGTCAGTTACCCTGGAGCAGGGCAGTCAGTTACCCAAGAAACAGGGTGTTCAGTTACCCCGGAAACAGGGCAGTCAGTTACCCCGGAAACAGGGCAGTCAGTTCCCCTGGAAACAGGGCAGTCAGTTACCCTGGAAACAGGGCAGTCAGTTCACCTGGAAACAGGGCAGTCAGTTATCCTGGAAACAGGGCAGTCAGTTATCCTGGAAACAGGGCGGTCAGTGACCCCGCGAATAGGGAGGTCAGTTATCCTGGACACAGGTCGGTCAGTTACCCCGGAAACAGGGAGATCAGTTACCCCGGAAACAGGGCAGTCCGTTACCCCGGAAGCAGGGCAGTCAGTTACCCTGGATACAGGGCAGTCAGTCACACTGGAAACAGGTTAGTCAGTTACCCCAGTAACAGGGTGATCAGTTACCCCGGAAACAGGGCAGTCAGTTACCCCGGAAACAGGGCAGTCAGTTCCCCTGGAAACAGGGCAGTCTGTTCACCTGGAAACAGGGCAGTCAGTTATCCTGGAAACAGGGCAGTCAGTTATCCTGGAAACAGGGCAGTCAGTGACCCCGCGAATCGGGAGGTCAGTTATCCTGGACACAGGTCGGTCAGTTACCCCGGAAACAGGGAGATCAGTTACCCCGGAAACAGGGCAGTCAGTTACCCTGGAAACAGGGCAGACAGTTACCCTGGAAACAGGGCAGTCAGTTATCCTGGAAACAGGGCGATCAGTTATCACGGAAAAAGGGCAGTCAGTTAGCCTTGAAACAGGGCAGTCAGTTACCCACGAAACAGGGCAGTCAGTTACCCTGGAAACAGGGCAGTTAGTTATCCCGGAAACAGGGTGATCAGTTACCCCGGAAACAGGGCGGTCAGTTAGCCCGGAAACAGGGCAGTCAGTTACCCTGGACACAGGGCCATCAGTTACCCCGGAAACAGGGCAGTCAGTTATCCCGGAAACAGGATGATCAGTTACCCTGGAAACTGGGCAGTCAGTTACCCTGGAAACAGGGCAGTCAGTTACCCCGGAAACAGTTCAGTCAGTTATCCCGGAAACAGGGTGATCAATTACCCTGGAAATAGGGCAGTCAGTTATCCCGGAAACAGGGCAGTCAGTTATCCCGGAAACAGAGTGATCAGTTACCCCAGAAACAGGGCAGTCAGTTACCCTGGAAACAGGGCAGTCAGTTAACCTGGAAACAGGGTGGTCAGTTAACCTGGAAACAGGGTGGTCAGTGACACGGGAAAAAGGGTGGTCAGTTACCCCGGAAACAGGGCGATCAGTTATCCTGGAAACAGGGCGGTCAGTTACCCCGGAAACAGGGCAGTCAGTTACCCCAGAAACAGGGTGATCAGTTATCATGGAAACTGGGCAGTCAGTTAGCCTGGAAACAGGGCAGTCAGTTACCCCGGAAACAGGGCAGTCAGTTACCCTGGAAACAGGGCAGTCAGTTACCCTGGAAACAGGGCAGTCAGTTATCCCGGAGACAGGGCAGTTAGTTCTCCCGGAAACAGGTTGATCAGTTACCCTGGAAACAGAGCAGTCAGTTACCCCGGAAACAGGGCAGTCAGTTACCCTGGAAACAGGGCAGTCAGTTATCCCGGAAACAGGGCAGTCAGTTATCCCGGAAACAGGATGATCAGTAACCCTGGAAACTGGGCAGTCAGTTACCCTGGAAACAGGGCAGTCTGTTACCCCGGAAACAGGTCAGTCAGTTACCCTGGAAACTGGGCAGTCAGTTACCCTGGAGCAGGGCAGTCAGTTACCCCAGAAACAGGGTGTTCAGTTACCCTGGAAACAGGGCAGTCAGTTACCCCGGAAACAGGGCAGTCAGTTCCCCTGGAAACAGGGCACTCAGTTACCCTGGAAACAGGGCAGTCAGTTCACCTGGAAACAGGGCAGTCAGTTATCCTGGAAACAGGGCAGTCAGTTATCCTGGAAACAGGGCGGTCAGTGACCCCGCGAATAGGGAGGTCAGTTATCCTGGACACAGGTCGGTCAGTTAACCCGGAAACAGGGAGATCTGTTGC
Source organism: Heterodontus francisci (assembly GCF_036365525.1). Taxonomy (NCBI): domain Eukaryota; kingdom Metazoa; phylum Chordata; class Chondrichthyes; order Heterodontiformes; family Heterodontidae; genus Heterodontus; species Heterodontus francisci. Next base: position 8,154,544 of record NC_090380.1, on the reverse strand, counting down.
CCCGGAAACAGGGCAGTCCGTTACCCCGGAAGCAGGGCAGTCAGTTACCCTGGAAACAGGGCAGTCAGTCACACTGGAAACAGGTTAGTCAGTTACCCCAGAAACAGGGTGATCAGTTACCCCGGAAACAGGGCAGTCAGTTACCCCGGAAACAGGGCAGTCAGTTCCCCTGGAAACAGGGCAGTCAGTTCACCTGGAAACAGGGCAGTCAGTTATCCTGGAAACAGGGCAGTCAGTTATCCTGGAAACAGGGCAGTCAGTGACCCCGCGAATAGGGAGGTCAGTTATCCTGGACACAGGTCGGTCAGTTACCCCGGAAACAGGGAGATCAGTTACCCCGGAAACAGGGCAGTCAGTTACCCTGGAAACAGGGCAGTCAGTTACCCTGGAAACAGAGCAGTCAGTTATCCTGGAAACAGGGCGATCAGTTATCATGGAAAAAGTGCGGTCAGTTAGCCTTGAAACAGGGCAGTCAGTTACCCCGGAAACAGGGCAGTCAGTTACCCTGGAAACAGGGCAGTTAGTTATCCCGGAAACAGGGTGATCAGTTACCCCGGAAACAGGGCGGTCAGTTAGCCCGGAAACAGGGCAGTCAGTTACCCTGGACACAGGGCCATCAGTTACCCTGGAAACAGGGCAGTCAGTTATCCCGGAAACAGGATGATCAGTTACCCTGGAAACTGGGCAGTCAGTTACCCCGGAAACAGTTCAGTCAGTTATGCCGGAAACAGGGTGATCAATTACCCTGGAAATAGGGCAGCCAGTTATCCCGGAAACAGGGCAGTCAGTTATCCTGGAAACAGAGTGATCAGTTACCCCGGAAACAGGGCAGTCAGTTCCCCTGGAAACAGGGCAGTCAGTTACCCTGGAAACAGGGCAGTCAGTTATCCTGGAAACAGGGCAGTCAGTTATCCCGGAAACAGGGTGATCAGTTACCCTGGAAACTGGTTAGACAGTTACCCTGGGAACAGGGCGGTCAGTTACCCTGGAAACAGGGCAGTCAGTTAACCTGGAAACAGGGCAGTCAGTTATCCCGGAAACAGGGCAGTCAGTTATCCCGGAAACAGGGTGATCAGTTACCCTGGAAACAGGGCAGTCAGTTACCCCGGAAACAGGGCAGTCAGTTAACCTGGAAACAGGGCAGTCAGTTATCCTGGAAACAGGGCAGTCAATTATCCTGGAAACAGGGCGGTCAATTATCCTGGAAACAGGGCGGTCAGTTACCCCGGAAATAGGGAGGCCAGTTATCCAGAAACAGGGCGGTCAGTTACCCCGGAAACAGGGCAGTCAGTTATCCCGGAAACAGGGCAGTCAGTTATCCCGGAAACAGGGTGATCAGTTACCCTGGAAACTGGGCAGTCAGTTACCCTGGAAAAAGGGCAGTCAGTTACCCTGGAAACTGGGCAGTCAGTTACCCTGTAAACAGGGCAGTCAGTTATCCCGGAAACAGGGTGTTCAGTTACCCTGGAAACAGGGCAGTCAGTTATCCCGGAAACAGGGCAGTCAGTTATCCCAGAAAAAGTGTGATCAGTTACCCTTGAAACTGGGCAGTCAGTTACCCTGGAAACAGGGCAGTCAGTTACCCCGGAAGCAGGGCAGTCAGTTACCCTGGAAACAGGGCAGTCAGTTACCCTGGAAACAGGGCAGTCAGTTACCCCGGAAACAGGGCAGTCAGTTACTCTGGAAACAGGGCAGTCAGTTATCCCGGAAACAGGGCAGTTAGTTATCTCGGAAACAGGGTGATCAGTTACCCTGGAAACAGGGCCGTCAGTTACCCCGGAAACAGGGCAGTCAGTTATCCCGGAAACAGGATGATCAGTTACCCTGGAAACTGGGCAGTCAGTTACCCTGGAAACAGGGCAGTCAGTTACCCCGGAAACAGGGCAGTCAGTTATCCCGGAAACAGGGTGATCAATTACCCTGGAAACAGGGCAGTCAGTTATCCCGGAAACAGGGCAGTCAGTTATCCCGGAAACAGAGTGATCAGTTACCCCGGAAAAAGGGCAGTCAGTTCCCCTGGAAACAGGACAGTCAGTTACCCTGGAAACAGGGCAGTCAGTTATCCCTGAAACAGGGCAGTCAGTTATCCCTGAAACAGGGTGATCAGTTACCCTGTAAACTGGTTAGACATTTACCCTGGAAGCAGGGCGGTCAGTTACCTGGAAACAGGGCAGTCAGTTAACCTGGAAACAGGGCAGTCAGTTATCCCGGAAACAGGGCAGTCAGTTATCCCGGAAACAGGGTGATCACTTACCCTGGAAACAGGGCAGTCAGTTACCCCGGAAACAGGGCAGTCATTTAACCTGGTAACAGGGCAGTCAGTTATCCTGGAAGCAGGGCAGTCAGTTATCCTGGAAACAGGGCGGTCAGTTACCCCGGAAACAGGGCAGTCAGTTACCCCGGAAACAGGGTGATCAGTTATCCTGGAAACAGGGCAGTCAGTTACCTCAGAAACAGGGCAGTCAGATAACCTGGAAACAGGGCAGTCAATTATCCCAGAAACAGGGCAGTCAGTTATCCCGGAAACAGGGTGATCAGTTACACTGGAAACAGGGCAGTCAGTTACCCCGGAAACAGGGCAGTCAGTTATCCCGGAAACAGGGCAGTCAGTTATCCCGGAAACAGGGCAGTCAGTTATCCCTGAAACAGGGTGACCAGTTACCCTGGAAACTGGTTAGACAGTTACCCTGGAAGCAGGGCGGTCAGTTACACTGGAAACAGGGCAGTCAGTTAACCTGGAAACAGGGCAGTCAGTTATCCCGGTAACAGGGCAGTCAGTTATCCCGGAAACAGGGTGAACACTTACCCTGGAAACAGGGCAGTCAGTTACCCCGGAAACAGGGCAGTCAGTTCACCTGGTAACAGGGCAGTCATTTATCCTGGAAACAGGGCAGTCAGTTATCCTGGAAACAGGGCGGTCAGTTACCCCGGAAATAGGGAGGCCAGTTATCCTGGAAACAGGGCGGTCAGTTACCCCGGAAACAGGGTGATCAGTTATCCTGGAAACAGGGCAGTCAGTTACCCCGGAAACAGGGCAGTCAGATAACCTGGAAACAGGGCAGTCAGTTATCCCAGAAACAGGGTCATCAGTTATCCCAGAAACTGGGCAGTCAGTTACACTGGAAACAGGGCAGTCAGTTACCCCGGAAACAGGGCAGTCAGTTATCCCGGAAACAGGGCAGTCAGTTATCCCGGAAACAGGGTGATCAGTTACCCTGGAAACTGGGCAGTCAGTTACCCTAGAAAAAGGGCAGTCAGTTACCCCGGAAACAGGGCAGTCAGTTACCCTGGAAACTGGGCAGTCAGTTACCCTGGAAACAGGGCAGTCAGTTATCCCGGAAACAGGGTGTTCAGTTACCCCGGAAACAGGGCAGTCAGTTACCCTGGAAACTGGGCAGTCAGTTACCCTGGAAACAGGGCAGTCAGTTATCCCGGAAACAGGGTGTTCAGTTACCCTGGAAACAGGGCAGTCAGTTATCCCAGAAACAGGGCAGTTATTTATCCCGGAAACAGGGTGATCAGTTACCCTGGAAACAGGGCCGTCAGTTACCCTGGAAACAGGGCAGTCAGTTATCCCGGAAACAGGATGATCAGTTACCCTGGAAACTGGGCAGTCAGTTACCCTGGAAACAGGGCAGTCAGTTACCCCGGAAACAGGGCAGTCAGTTATCCCGCAAACATGGTGATCAATTACCCTGGAAACAGGGCAGTCAGTTATCCCGGAAACAGGGCAGTCAGTTATCCCGGAAACAGGGTGATCAGTTACCCCGGAAACAGGGCAGTCACTTCCCCTGGAAACAGGGCAGTCAGTTACTCTGGAAACAGGGCAGTCAGTTATCCCTGAAACAGGGTGATCAGTTACCCTGGAAACTGGGTAGACAGTTACCCTGGAAACAGGGCGGTCAGTTACCCTGGAAACAGGGCAGTCAGTTACCCTGTAAACAGGGCAGTCAGTTATCCCGGAAACAGGGCAGTCAGTTATCCCTGAAACAGGGCAGTCAGTTATCCCTGAAACAGGGTGATCAGTTACCCTGGAAACTGGGTAGACAGTTACCCTGGAAACAGGGCGGTCAGTTACCCTGGAAACAGGGCGGTCAGTTACCCTGGAAACAGGGCAGTCAGTTAACCTGGAAACAGGGCAGTCAGTTATCCCGGAAACTGGGTGATCAGTTACACAGGAAACAGGGCAGTCAGTTACCCCGGAAACAGGGCAGTCAGTTATCCCGGAAACAGGGCAGTTAGTTATCCCAGAAACAGGGTGATCTGTTACCCTGGAAACTGGGCAGTCAGTTAACCTGGAAACAGGGCAGTCAGTTATCCCGGAAACAGGGCAGTCAGTTATCCCGGAAACAGGGTGATCAGTTACCCTGGAAACAGGGCAGTCAGTTACCCCGGAAACAGGGCAGTCAGTTAACCTGGAAACAGGGCAGTCAGTTATCCTGGAAACAGGGCAGTCAGTTATCCTGGAAACAGGGCGGTCAGTTACCCCGGAAATAGGGAGGCCAGTTATCCAGAAACAGGGCGGACAGTTACCCCGGAAACAGGGCAGTCAGTTACCCCGGAAACAGGGTGATCAGTTATCCTGGAAACAGGGCAGTCAGTTACCGCGGAAACAGGGCAGTCAGATAACCTGGAAACAGGGCAGTCAGTTATCCCAGAAACAGGGCAGTCAGTTATCCCGGAAACAGGGTGATCAGTTACACTGGAAACAGGGCAGTCAGTTACCCCGGAAACAGGGCAGTCAGTTATCCCGGAAACAGGGCAGTCAGTTATCCCGGAAACAGGGTGATCAGTTACCCTGGAAACTGGGCAGTCAGTTACCCTGGAAAAAGGGCAGTCAGTTACCCTGGAAACTGGGCAGTCAGATACCCTGGAAACAGGGCAGTCAGTTATCCCGGAAACAGGGTGTTCAGTTACCCTGGAAACAGGGCAGTCAGTTATCCCGGAAACAGGGCAGTCAGTTATCCCAGAAAAAGTGTGATCAGTTACCCTTGAAACTGGGCAGTCAGTTACCCTGGAAACAGGGCAGTCAGTTACCCCGGAAGCAGGGCAGTCAGTTACCCTGGAAACAGGGCAGTCAGTTACCCTGGAAACAGGGCAGTCAGTTACCCCGGAAACAGGGCAGTCAGTTACTCTGGAAACAGGGCAGTCAGTTATCCCGGAAACAGGGCAGTTAGTTATCTCGGAAACAGGGAGATCAGTTACCCTGGAAACAGGGCCGTCAGTTACCCCGGAAACAGGGCAGTCAGTTATCCCGGAAACAGGATGATCAGTTACCCTGGAAACTGGGCAGTCAGTTACCCTGGAAACAGGGCAGTCAGTTACCCCGGAAAAAGGGCAGTCAGTTATCCCGGAAACAGGGTGATCAATTACCCTGGAAACAGGGCAGTCAGTTATCCCGGAAACAGAGTGATCAGTTACCCCGGAAACAGGGCAGTCAGTTACCCTGGAAACAGGGCAGTCAGTTATCCCTGAAACAGGGTGATCAGTTACCCTGTAAACTGGTTAGACAGTTACCCTGGAAGCAGGGCGGTCAGTTACCTGGAAACAGGGCAGTCAGTTAACCTGGAAACAGGGCAGTCAGTTATCCCGGAAACAGGGCATTCAATTATCCCGGAAACAGGGTGATCACTTACCCTGGAAACAGGGCAGTCAGTTACCCCGGAAACAGGGCAGTCAGTTAACCTGGTAACAGGGCAGTCAGTTATCCTGGAAGCAGGGCAGTCAGTTATCCTGGAAACAGGGCGGTCAGTTACCCCGGAAATAGGGTGGCCAGTTTTCCTGGAAACAGGGCTGTCAGTTACCCCGGAAACAGGGCAGTCAGTTACCCCGGAAACAGGGTGATCAGTTATCCTGGAAACAGGGCAGTCAGTTACCCCGGAAACAGGGCAGTCAGATAACCTGGAAACAGGGCAGTCAGTTATCCCAGAAACAGGGCAGTCAGTTACCCGGAAACAGGGTGATCAGTTACACTGGAAACAGGGCAGTCAGTTCCCCCGGAAACAGGGCAGTCAGTTATCCCGGAAACAGGGCAGTCAGTTATCCCGGAAACAGGGCAGTCAGTTATCCCTGAAACAGGGTGATCAGTTACCCTGGAAACTGGTTAGACAGTTACCCTGGAAGCAGGGCGGTCAGTTACCCTGGAAAAAGGGCAGTCAGTTAACCTGGAAACAGGGCAGTCAGTTATCCCGGAAACAGGGCAGTCAGTTATCCCGGAAACAGGGTGATCACTTACCCTGGAAACAGGGCAGTCAGTTACCCCGGAAACAGGGCAGTCAGTTCACCTAGTAACAGGGCAGTCAGTTATCCTGGAAACAGGGCAGTCAGTTATCCTGGAAACAGGGCGGTCAGTTACCCCGGAAATAGGGAGGCCAGTTATCCTGGAAACAGGGCGGTCAGTTATCCTGGAAACAGGGTGATCAGTTATCCTGGAAACAGGGCAGTCAGTTACCCCGGAAACAGGGCAGTCAGATAACCTGGAAACAGGGCAGTCAGTTATCCCAGAAACAGGGCAGTCAGTTATCCCAGAAACAGGGCAGTCAGTTACACTGGAAACAGGGCAGTCAGTTACCCCGGAAACAGGGCAGTCAGTTATCCCGGAAACAGGGCAGTCAGTTATCCCGGAAACAGGGTGATCAGTTACCCTGGAAACTGGGCAGTCAGTTACCCAGGAAAAAGGGCAGTCAGTTACCCCGGAAACAGGGCAGTCAGTTACCCTGGAAACTGGGCAGTCAGTTACCCTGGAAACAGGGCAGTCAGTTATCCCAGAAACAGGGTGTTCAGTTACCCTGGAAACAGGGCAGTCAGTTATCCCGGAAACAGGGCAGTCAGTTATCCCAGAAAAAGTGTGATCAGTTACCCTGGAAACTGGGCAGTCAGTTACCCAGGAAACAGGGCAGTCAGTTACCCCGGAAACAGGGCAGTCAGTTACCCCGGAAACAGGGCAGTCTGTTTCCCTGGAAACAGGGCAGTCAGTTATCCCAGAAACAGGGCAGTTAGTTATCCCGGAAACAGGGTGATCAGTTACCCTGGAAACAGGGCCGTCAGTTACCCCGGAAACAGTGCAGTCAGTTATCCCGGAAACAGGATGATCAGTTACTCTGGAAACTGGGCAGTCAGTTACCCTGGAAACAGGGCAGTCAGTTACCCCGGAAACAGGGCAGTCAGTTATCACGCAAACAGGGTGATCAGTTACCCGGGAAAAAGGGTGGTCAGTTACCCCAGAAACAGGGCGATCAGTTATCCTGGAAGCAGGGCGGTCAGTTACCCCGGAAACAGGGCAGTCAGTTACCCCGGAAACAGGGCAGTCAGTTACCCCGGAAAACGGGTGATCAGTTATCCTGGAAACTGGGCAGTCAGTTAGCCTGGAAACAGGGCAGTCAGTTACCCCGGAAACAGGGCCATCAGTTACCCCGGAAACAGGGCAGTCAGTTATCCCGGAAACAGGGCAGTCAGTTATCCCGGAAACAGGATGATCATTTAACCTGGAAACAGTTCAGTCAGTTATCCCGGAAACAGGGTGATCAATTACCCTGGAAACAGGGCAGTCAGTTATCCCGGAAACAGGGCAGTCAGTTATCCCGGAAACAGAGTGATCAGTTACACTGGAAACAGGGCAGTCAGTTCCCCTGGAAACAGGGCAGTCAGTTACCCTGGAAACAGGGCAGTCAGTTATCCCGGAAACAAGGCAGTCAGTTATCCCAGAAAAAGGGTGATCAGTTACCCTGGAAACAGGGCAGTCAGTTATCCCGGAAACAGGGCAGTCAGTTATCCAGGAAACAGGGTGATCAGTTACCCTGGAAACAGGGCAGTCAGTTACCCCGGAAACAGGGAGATCAGTTACCCCGGAAACAGGGCAGTCAGTTAACCTGGAAACAGGGCAGTCAGTTATCCTGGAAACAGGGCGATCAGTTATCCTGGAAAAAGGGCGGTCAGTTAGCCTGGAAACAGGGCAGTCAGTTACCCCGGAAACAGGGCAGTCAGTTACCCTGGAAACAGGGCAGTCAGTTACCCCAGAAACAGGGTGATCAGTTACCCCGGAAACAGGGCAGTCAGTTACCCTGGAAACAGGGCTGTCAGTTCCCCTGGAAACGGGGCAGTCAGTTACCCTGGAACAGGGCAGTCAGTTCACCTGGAAACAGGGCAGTCAGTTATCCTGGAAACAGGGCAGTCAGTTATCCTGGAAACAGGGCGGTCAGTGACCCCGCGAATAGGGATGTCAGTTATCCTGGACACAGGTCGGTCAGTTACCCCGGAAACAGGGAGATCAGTTACCCCGGAAACAGGGCAGTCAGTTCCCCTGGAAACAGGGCAGTCAGTTACCCTGGAAACAGGGCAGTCAGTTATCCCGAAAACAGGGCAGTCAGTTATCCCTGAAACAGGGTGATCAGTTACCCTGGAAACTGGTTAGACAGTTACCCTGGAAGCAGGGCGGTCAGTTACCCTGGAAACAGGGCAGTCAGTTAACCTGGAAACAGGGCAGTCAGTTATCCCGGAAACAGGGCAGTCAGTTATCCCGGAAACAGGGTGATCACTTACCCTGGAAAAAGGGCAGTCAGTTACCCCGGAAACAGGGCAGTCAGTTAACCTGGTAACAGGGCTGTCAGTTATCCTGGAAACAGGGCAGTCAGTTATCCTGGAAACAGGGCGGTCAGTTACCCCGGAAATAGGGAGGCCAGTTATCCTGGAAACAGGGCGGTCAGTTACCCGGAAACAGGGCAGTCAGTTACCCCGGAAACAGGGTGATCAGTTATCCTGGCAACAGGGCAGTCAGTTACCCCGGAAACAGGGTGATCACTTACCCTGGAAAAAGGGCAGTCAGTTACCCCGGAAACAGGGCAGTCAGTTAACCTGGTAACAGGGCTGTCAGTTATCCTGGAAACAGGGCAGTCAGTTATCCTGGAAACAGGGCGGTCAGTTACCCCGGAAATAGGGAGGCCAGTTATCCTGGAAACAGGGCGGTCAGTTACCCCGGAAACAGGGCAGTCAGTTACCCCGGAAACAGGGTGATCAGTTATCCTGGAAACAGGGCAGTCAGTTACCCCGGAAACAGGGCAGTCAGATAACCTGGAAAAAGGGCAGTCAGATAACCTGGAAACAGGGCAGTCAGTTATCCCAGAAACAGGGCAGTCAGTTACACTGCAAACAGGGCAGTCAGTTACCCCGGAAACAGGGCAGTCAGTTATCCCGGAAACAGGGCAGTCAGTTATCCCGGAAACAGGGTGATCAGTTACCCTGGAAACTGGGCAGTCAGTTACCCAGGAAAAAGGGCAGTCAGTTACCCCGGAAACAGGGCAGTCAGTTACCCTGGAAACTGGGCAGTCAGTTACCCCGGAAACAGGGCAGTCAGTTATCCCGGAAACAGGGTGTTCAGTTACCCTGGAAACAGGGCAGTCAGTTATCCCGGAAACAGGGCAGTCAGTTATCCCAGAAAAAGTGTGATCAGTTACCCTGGAAACTGGGCAGTCAGTTACCCAGGAAACAGGGCAGTCAGTTACCCCGGAAACAGGGCAGTCAGTTACCCCGGAAACAGGGCAGTCTGTTACCCTGGAAACAGGGCAGTCAGTTATCCCAGAAACAGGGCAGTTAGTTATCCCGGAAACAGGGTGATCAGTTACCCTGGAAACAGGGCCGTTAGTTACCCCGGAAACAGTGCAGTCAGTTATCCCGGAAACAGGATGATCAGTTACTCTGGAAACTGGGCAGTCAGTTACCCTGGAAACAGGGCAGTCAGTTACCCCGGAAACAGGGCAGTCAGTTATCACGCAAACAGGGTGATCAGTTACCCTGGAAACAGGGCAGTCAGTTATCCCGGAAGCAGGGCAGTCAGTTATCCCTGAAACAGGGTGATCAGTTACCCTGGAAACTGGGTAGACAGTTACCCTGGAAACAGGGCGGTCAGTTACCCTGGAAACAGGGCGGTCAGCTACCCTGGAAACAGGGCAGTCAGTTAACCTGGAAACAGGGCAGTCAGTTAACCTGGAAACAGGGCAGTCAGTTAACCTGGAAACAGGGCAGTCAGTTATCCTGGAAACAGGGTGATCAGTTACACTGGAAACAGGGCAGTCATTTACCCCGGAAACAGGGCAGTCAGTTATCCCGGAAACAGGGCAGTTAGTTATCCCAGAAACAGGGTGATCAGTTACCCTGGAAACTGGGCAGTCAGTTACCCCGGAAACAGGGCAGTCAGTTACCCTGGAAACAGGGCAGTCAGTTATCCCGGAAACAGGGCAGTCAGTTATCCCGGAAAACGTGTGATCAGTTACCCTGGAAACTGGGCAGTCAGTTATCCCGGAAAAAGTGTGATCTGTTACCCTGGAAAATGTGCCGTCTGTTACCCTGGAAACAGGGCAGTCAGTTTCCCCGGAAACAGGGCAGTCAGTTACCCTGGAAACAGGGCAGTCAGTTACCCCGGAAACAGGGCAGTCAGTTACCCTGGAAACAGGGCAGTCAGTCACCCTGGAAACAGGGCAGTCAGTTACCCTGGAAACAGGGCAGTCAGTCACCCTGGAAAAAGGTTAGTCAGTTACCCCGGAAACAGGGTATTCAGTTACCCCGGATACAGGGCAGTCTGTTCCCCTGGAAACAGGGCAGTCAGTTACCCTGGAAACAGGGCAGTCAGTTACCCTGGAAACAGGGCAGTCAGTCACCCGGGAAAAAGGGTGGTCAGTTACCCCAGAAACAGGGCGATCAGTTATCCTGGAAGCAGGGCGTCAGTTACCCCGGAAACAGGGCAGTCAGTTACCCCGGAAACAGGGCAGTCAGTTACCCCGGAAAACGGGTGATCAGTTATCCTGGAAACTGGGCAGTCAGTTAGCCTGGAAACAGGGCAGTCAGTTACCCCGGAAACAGGGCCATCAGTTACCCCGGAAACAGGGCAGTCAGTTATCCCGGAAACAGGGCCATCAGTTATCCCGGAAACAGGATGATCATTTAACCTGGAAACAGTTCAGTCAGTTATCCCGGAAACAGGGTGATCAATTACCCTGGAAACAGGGCAGTCAGTTATCCCGGAAACAGGGCAGTCAGTTATCCCGGAAACAGAGTGATCAGTTACACTGGAAACAGGGCAGTCAGTTCCCCTGGAAACAGGGCAGTCAGTTACCCTGGAAACAGGGCAGTCAGTTATCCCGGAAACAAGGCAGTCAGTTATCCCAGAAAAAGGGTGATCAGTTATGCTGGAAACAGGGCAGTCAGTTATCCCGGAAACAGGGCAGTCAGTTATCCAGGAAACAGGGTGATCAGTTACCCTGGAAACAGGGCAGTCAGTTACCCCGGAAACAGGGCAGTCAGTTAACCTGGAAACAGGGCAGTCAGTTATCCTGGAAACAGGGCGATCAGTTATCCTGGAAAAAGGGCGGTCAGTTAGCCTGGAAACAGGGCAGTCAGTTACCCTGGAAACAGGGCAGTCAGTTACCCCAGAAACAGGGTGATCAGTTACCCCGGAAACAGGGCAGTCAGTTACCCTGGAAACAGGGCTGTCAGTTCCCCTGGAAACGGGGCAGTCAGTTACCCTGGAACAGGGCAGTCAGTTCACCTGGAAACAGGGCAGTCAGTTATCCTGGAAACAGGGCAGTCAGTTGTCCTGGAAACAGGGCGGTCAGTGACCCCGCGAATAGGGAGGTCAGTTATCCTGGACACAGGTCGGTCAGTTACCCCGGAAACAGGGAGATCAGTTACCCCGGAAACAGGGCAGTCAGTTCCCCTGGAAACAGGGCAGTCAGTTACCCTGGAAACAGGGCAGTCAGTTATCCCGAAAACAGGGCAGTCAGTTATCCCTGAAACAGGGTGATCAGTTACCCTGGAAACTGGTTAGACAGTTACCCTGGAAGCAGGGCGGTCAGTTACCCTGGAAACAGGGCAGTCAGTTAACCTGGAAACAGGGCAGTCAGTTATCCCGGAAACAGGGCAGTCAGTTATCCCGGAAACAGGGTGATCACTTTCCCTGGAAAAAGGGCAGTCAGTTACCCCGGAAACAGGGCAGTCAGTTAACCTGGTAACAGGGCTGTCAGTTATCCTGGAAACAGGGCAGTCAGTTATCCTGGAAACAGGGCGGTCAGTTACCCCGGAAATAGGGAGGCCAGTTATCCTGGAAACAGGGCGGTCAGTTACCCGGAAACAGGGCAGTCAGTTACCCCGGAAACAGGGTGATCACTTACCCTGGGAACAGGGCAGTCAGTTACCCCGGAAACAGGGCAGTCAGTTAACCTGGTAACAGGGCTGTCAGTTATCCTGGAAACAGGGCAGTCAGTTATCCTGGAAACAGGGCGGTCAGTTACCCCGGAAATAGGGAGGCCAGTTATCCTGGAAACAGGGCGGTCAGTTACCCCGGAAACAGGGAGATCAGTTACCCCGGAAACAGGGTGATCAGTTATCCTGGAAACAGGGCAGTCAGTTACCCCGGAAACAGGGCAGTCAGATAACCTGGAAACAGGGCAGTCAGTTACCCTGGAAACAGGGCAGTCAGTCACCCTGGAAACAGGGCAGTCAGTTACCCTGGAAACAGGGCAGTCAGTCACCCTGGAAAAAACGTTAGTCAGTTACCCCGGAAACAGGGTATTCAGTTACCCCGGAAACAGGGCAGTCAGTTCCCCTGGAAACAGGGCAGTCAGTTACCCTGGAAACAGGGCAGTCAGTTACCCTGGAAACAGGGCAGTCAGTCACCCTGGAAAAAGGTTAGTCAGTTACCCCGGAAACAGGGAGATCAGTTACCCCGGAAAGAGGGCAGTCAGTTATCCTGGAAACAGGGCAGTCAGTTATCCTGGAAACAGGGCGGTCAGTGACCCTGGAAACAGGGCGGTCAGTGACCCTGGAAACAGGGTAGTCAGTTATCCTGGAAACAGGGTGGTCAGTGACCCTGGAAACAGGGTGGTCAGTTACCCGGGAAAAAGGGTGGTCAATTACCCCAGAAACAGGGCAGTCAGTTATCCCGGAAACAGGATGATCATTTACCCTGGAAACAGTTCAGTCAGTTATCCTGGAAACAGGGTGATCAATTACCCTGGAAACAGGGCAGTCAGTTATCCCGGAAAAAGGGCAGTCAGTTATCCCGGAAACAGAGTGATCAGTTACACCGGAAACAGGGCAGTCAGTTCCCCTGGAAACAGGGCATTCAGTTACCCTGGAAACAGGGCAGTCAGTTATCCCGGAAACAAGGCAGTCAGTTATCCCAGAAACAGGGTGATCAGTTACCCTGGAATCAGGGCAGTCAGTTATCCCGGAAACAGGGTGATCAGTTACCCTGGAAACAGGGCAGTCAGTTACCCCGGAAACAGGGAGATCAGTTACCCCGGAAACAGGGCAGTCAGTTAACCTGGAAACAGGGCAGTCAGTTATCCTGGAAACAGGGCGATCAGTTATCCTGGAAAAAGGGCGGTCAGTTAGCCTGGAAACAGGGCCATCAGTTACCCCGGAAACAGGGCAGTCAGTTATCGCGGAAACAGGGCAGTCAGTTATCCCGGAAACAGGATGATCATTTACCCTGGAAACAGTTCAGTCAGTTATCCCGGAAACAGGGTGATCAATTACCCTGGAAACAGGGCAGTCAGTTATCCCGGAAACAGGGCAGTCAGTTATCCCGGAAACAGAGTGATCAGTTACACCGGAAACAGGGCAGTCAGTTCCCCTGGAAACAGGGCATTCAGTTACCCTGGAAACAGGGCAGTCAGTTATCCCAGAAACAGGGTGATCAGTTACCCTGGAAACAGGGCAGTCAGTTATCCCGGAAACAGGGTGATCAGTTACCCTGGAAACAGGGCAGTCAGTTACCCCGGAAACAGCGAGATCAGTTACCCCGGAAACAGGGCAGTCAGTTAACCTGGAAACAGGGCAGTCAGTTCCCCTGGAAACAGGGCATTCAGTTACCCTGGAAACAGGGCAGTCAGTTATCCCGGAAACAAGGCAGTCAGTTATCCCAGAAACAGGGTGATCAGTTACCCTGGAATCAGGGCAGTCAGTTATCCCGGAAACAGGGTGATCAGTTACCCTGGAAACAGGGCAGTCAGTTACCCCGGAAACAGGGAGATCAGTTACCCCGGAAACAGGGCAGTCAGTTAACCTGGAAACAGGGCAGTCAGTTATCCTGGAAACAGGGCGATCAGTTATCCTGGAAAAAGGGCGGTCAGTTAGCTTGGAAACAGGGCCATCAGTTACCCCGGAAACAGGGCAGTCAGTTATCGCGGAAACAGGGCAGTCAGTTATCCCGGAAACAGGATGATCATTTACCCTGGAAACAGTTCAGTCAGTTATCCCGGAAACAGGGTGATCAATTACCCTGGAAACAGGGCAGTCAGTTATCCCGGAAACAGGGCAGTCAGTTATCCCGGAAACAGAGTGATCAGTTACACCGGAAACAGGGCAGTCAGTTCCCCTGGAAACAGGGCATTCAGTTACCCTGGAAACAGGGCAGTCAGTTATCCCAGAAACAGGGTGATCAGTTACCCTGGAAACAGGGCAGTCAGTTATCCCGGAAACAGGGTGATCAGTTACCCTGGAAACAGGGCAGTCAGTTACCCCGGAAACAGCGAGATCAGTTACCCCGGAAACAGGGCAGTCAGTTAACCTGGAAACAGGGCAGTCAGTTAGCCTGGAAACAGGGCAGTCAGTTACCCCGGAAACAGGGCAGTCAGTTACCCTGGAAACAGGTCGGTCAGTTACCCCGGAAACAGGGAGATCAGTTACCCCGGAAACAGGGAGATCAGTTACCCCGGAAACAGGGAGATCAGTTACCCCGGAAACAGGGCAGTCAGTTAACCTGGAAACAGGGCAGTCAGTTAACCTGGAAACAGGGCAGTCAGTTATCCTGGAAACAGGGCGATCAGTTATCCTGGAAAAAGGGCGGTCAGTTAGCCTGGAAACAGGGCAGTCAGTTACCCCGGAAACAGGGCAGTCAGTTACCCTGGAAACAGGGCAGTTAGTTATCCCGGAAACAGGGTGATCAGTTACCCTGGAAACAGGGCGGTCAGTTAGCCCGGAAACAGGGCAGTCAGTTACCCTGGAAACAGGGCCATCAGTTACCCCGGAAACAGGGCAGTCAGTTATCCAGGAAACAGGATGATCAGTTACCCTGGAAACTGGACAGTCAGTTACCCGGGAAACAGGGCAGTCAGTTACCCCGGAAACAATTCAGTCAGTTATCCCGGAAACAGGGTGATCAATTACCCTGGAAACAGGGCAGTCAGTTATCCCGGAAACAGGGCAGTCAGTTATCCCGGAAACAGAGTGATCAGTTACCCCGGAAAAAGGGCAGTCATTTACCCTGGAAACAGGGCAGTCAGTTATCCTGGAAACAAGGCAGTCAGTTATCCCTGAAACAGGGTGATCAGTTACCCTGGAAACTGGTTAGACAGTTACCCTGGAAACAGGGCGGTCAGTTATCCTGGAAACAGGGCAGTCAGTTAACCTGGAAACAGGGCAGTCAGTTATCCCGGAAACAGGGCAGTCAGTTATCCCGGAAACAGGGTGAACAGTTACCCTGGAAACAGGGCAGTCAGTTACCCCGGAAACAGGGCAGTCAGTTAAACTGGAAACAGGGCAGTCAGTTATCCTGGAAACAGGGCAGTCAGTTATCCTGGAAACAGGGCGGTCAGTTACCCCGGAAACAGGGCAGTCAGTTATCCCGGAAACAGGGTGATCAGTTACACTGGAAACAGGGCAGTCAGTTACCCCGGAAACAGGGCAGTCAGTTATCCCGGAAACAGGGTGATCAGTTACACTGGAAACAGGGCAGTCAGTTACCCCGGAAACAGGGCAGTCAGTTACCCCGGAAATAGGGAGGCCAGTTATCCTGGAAACAGGGCAGTCAGTTATCCCGGAAACAGGGCAGTCAGTTATCCCGGAACAGGGTGATCAGTTACACTGGAAACAGGGCAGTCAGTTACCCCGGAAACAGGGCAGTCAGTTATCCCGGAAACAGGGCAGTCAGATATCCCGGAAACAGGGTGATCAGTTACCCTGGAAACTGGGCAGTCAGTTACCCTGGAAAAAGGGCAGTCAGTTACCCCGGAAAGAGGGCAGTCAGTTACCCTGGAAACTGGGCAGTCAGTTATCCTGGAAACAGGGCAGTCAGTTATCCCGGAAACAGGGTGTTCAGTTACCCTGGAAACAGGGCAGTCAGTTATCCAGGAAACAGGGCAGTCAGTTATCCCGGAAAAAGGGTGATCAGTTACCCTGGAAACTGGGCACTCAGTTACCCTGGAAACAGGGCAGTCAGTTACCCCGGAAGCAGGGCATTCAGTTACCCCGGAAGCAGGGCATTCAGTTACCCCGGAAACAGGGCAGTCAGTTACCCCGGAAACTGAGCAGTCAGTCAACCTGGAAACAGGTTAGTCAGTTTGCCTGGAAACAGGGCAGTCAGATATCCCGGAAACAGGGTGATCAGTTACCCTGGAAACTGGGCAGACACTTACACTGGAAACAGGGCGGTCAGTTACCCTGCAAACAGGGCAGTCAGTTATCCTGGAAGCAGGGTGATCAGTTACACTGGAAAGTGGTCAGTCAGTTATCCTGGAAACAGGGCAGTCAGTTACCCCGGAAACAGGGCAGTCAGTTAACCTGGAAACAATGCAGTCAGTTATCCCGGAAACAGGGCAGTCAGTTATCCCGGAATGAGGGTGATCAGTTACCCTGGAAACAGGGCAGTCAGTTACCCCGGAAGCAGGGCAGTCAGTTACCCTGGAAACTGGGCAGTCCGTTACCCTGGAAACAGGGCAGTCAGTTACCCCGGAAACAGGGCAGTCAGTTACCCTGGAAACTTGGCAGTCAGTTACCATGGAAACAGGGCCGTCAGTTATCCCGGAAACAGGGTGATCAGTTAACCTTGAAACAGGGCAGTCAGTTATCCCAGAAACAGGACAGTCAGTTATCCCGGAAAAATGGTGATCAGTTATCCTGGAAACTGGGCAGTCAGTTACCCTGGAAACAGGGCAGTCAGTTACCCCGGAAGCAGGGCAATCAGTTACCCTGGAAACAGGGCAGTCAGTTACCCCGGAACCTGGGCAGTCAGTTACCCTGGAAACAGGGCAGTCAGTCACCCTGGAAACAGGTTAGTCAGTTACCCAGGAAACAGGGTGATCAGTTACCCCAGAAACAGGGCAGTCAGTTCCCCTGGAAACAGGGCAGTCAGTTACCCTGGAAACAGAGCAGTCCGTTAACCTGTGAAATAGGGCAGTCAGGTATCCTGGAAACAGGGCAGTCAGTTATCCTGGAAACAGGGCGGTCAGTTACCCCGCGAATAGGGAGGTCAGTTATCCTGGACACAGGTCGGTCAGTTACCCCAGAAACAGGGAGATCAATTACCCCGGAAACAGGGCAGTCAGTTACACTGGAAACAGGGCAGTCAGTTAAGCTGGAATCAGGGCAGTCAGTTATCCTGGAAACAGGGCGCTCAGTTACCCCGGAAACAGGGCGATCAGTTATCCTGGAAACAGGGCGGTCAGTTACCCCGGAGACAGGGCGGTCAGTTACCCCGGAAACAGAGTGATCAGTTATCCTGGAAACTGGGCAGTCAGTTGGCCTGGAAACAGGGCAGTCAGTTACCCCGGAAACAGGGCAGTCAGTTATCCCGGAAACAGGGCAGTTAGTTGTCCTGGAAACAGGGTGATCAGTTACCCTGGAAGCAGGGCAGTCAGTTACCCCAGAAACAGGGCAGTCAGTTACCCTGGAAACAGGGCAGTCAGTTATCCCGGAAACAGGGCAGTCAGTTATCCCGGAAACAGGATGATCAGTTATCCTGGAAACTGGGCAGTCAGTTATCCCGGAAACAGGGCAGTCAGTTATCCCGGAAACAGGGTGATCAGTTACCCTGGAAACTGCGCAGACATTTACACTGGAAAGTGGGCAGTCAGTTATCCTGGAAACAGGGCAGTCAGTTATCCCGGAAACAGGGTGATCAGTTACCCTGGAAACTGGGCAGTCAGTTACCCAGGAAACAGGGCAGTCAGTTACACCGGAAACAGGTCAGTCAGTTACCCTGGCAACTGGTCAGTCAGTTACCCTGGAAACAGGGCAGTCAGTTATCCCAGAAACAGGGTGATCAGTTACCCTGGAAACACGGCAGTCAGTTATCCCGGAAACAGGGCAGTCAGTTATCCCGGAAAAAGGGTGATCAGTTACCCTGGAAACTGGGCAGTCAGTTACCCTGGAAACAGGGCAGTCAGTTACCCCGGAAGCAGGGCACTCAGTCACCCAGGAAACAGGTTAGTCAGTTTTCCCGGAAAAAGGGTGATCAGTTACCCTGGAAACTGGGCAGTCAGTTACCCCAGAAACTGGGCAGTCAGTTACCCTGGAAACAGGGCACTCAGTCACCCAGGAAACAGGTTAGTCAGTTTTCCCGGAAACAAGGTGATCAGTTACCCCGGAAACAGGGCAGTCAGTTCCCCTGGAAACAGGGCAGTCAGTTACCCTGGAAACAGGGCAGTCAGTTATCCTGGAAACAGGGCAGCCAGATATCCTGGAAACAGGGCAGTCAGATATCCCGGAAACAGGGTGATCAGTTACCGTGTAAACTGGGCAGACAGTTACCCTGGAAACAGGGCGGTCAGTTACCCTGGAAACAGGGCAGTCAGTTATCCTGGAAGCAGGGTGATCAGTTACACTGGAAAGTGGGCAGTCAGTTATCCTGGAAACAGGGCAGTCAGTTACCCCGGAAACAGGGCAGTCAGTTAACCTGGAAACAAGGCAGTCAGTTATCCCGGAAACAGGGCAGTCAGTTATCCCGGAAACAGGGTGATCAGTACCCTGGAAACAGGGCAGTCAGTTACCCCGGAAACAGGGCTGTCATTTACCCTGGAAACAGGGCAGTCAGTTATCCCGGAAACAGGGCAGTCAGTTATCCCGGAAACAGGGTGATCATTTACCCTGGAAACTGGGCATTCCGTTACCATGGAAACAGGGCAGTCAGTTACCCCGGAAACAGGGCAGTCAGTTACCCCGGAAACAGGGCAGTCAGTTACCCTGGAAACTGGGCGGTCAGTTACCCTGGAAACAGGGCGGTCAGTTATCCCGGAAACAGGGTGGTCAGTTACCCTTGAAACAGGGCAGTCAGTTATCCCGGAAACAGGACAGTCAGTTATCCCGCAAAAACGGTGATCAGTTACCCTGGAAACTGGGCAGTCAGTTACCCTGGAAACAGGGCAGTCAGTTACCCCGGAAGCAGGGCAATCAGTTACCCTGGAAACAGGGCAGTCAGTTACCCCGGAACCTGGGCAGTCAGTTACCCTGGAAACAGGGCAGTCAGTCACCCTGGAAACATGTTAGTCAGTTACCCAGGAAACAGGGTGATCAGTTACCCCGGAAACAGGGCAGTCAGTTCCCCTGGAAACAGGGCAGTCAGTTACCCTGGAAACAGGGCAGTCAGTTAACCTGTGAACAGGGCAGTCAGTTATCCTGGAAACAGGGCAGTCAGTTATACCTGGAAACAGGGCAGTCAGTTACCCCGCGAATAGGGAGGTTAGTTATCCTGGACACAGGTCGGTCAGTTACCACGGAAACAGGGAGATCAATTACCCCAGATACAGGGCAGTCAGTTTCCCTGGAAACATGGCAGTCAGTTAACCTGGAAACAGGGCAGTCAGTTATCCTGGAAACAGGGTGGTCAGTGACGCTGGAAAAGGGGTGGTCAGTTACCCCGGAAACAGGGCGATCAGTTATCCTGGAAACAGGGCGGTCAGTTAACCCGGAAACAGGGCAGTCAGTAACCCCGGAAACAGGGCAGTCAGTTATCCTGGAAAATGGGCAGTCAGTTGGCCTGGAAACAGGGCAGTCAGTTACCCCGGAAACAGGGCAGTCAGTTATCACGGAAACAGGCAGTCAGTTATCCTGGAAACAGGGTGATCAGTTACCCTGGAAACAGGGCAGTCAGTCACCTCAGAAAAAGGGCAGTAAGTTACCATGGAAACAGGGCAGTCAGTTATCCCGGAAACAGGATGATCAGTTACCCTGGAAACTGGGCAGTCAGTTACCCTGGAAACAGGTCAGTCAGTTACCCTGGAAACTGGGCAGTCAGTTACCCTGGAAACAGGGCAGTCTGTTATCCCGGAAACAGGGTGATCAGTTACCCTGGAAACAGGGCAGTCAGTTATCCGGATGCAGGGCAGTAAGTTACCCTGGAAACAGGGCAGTCAGATACCCCAGAAAATGGGGAGTCAGTTTCACTGGATACAGGACAGTCAGTCACCCTGGAAACAGGTTAGTCAGTTACCCAGAAACAGGGTGATCAGTTACCCTGGAAACAGGGCAGTCAGTTATCCTGGAAACAGGGCAGTCAGTTATCCTGGAAATAGGGCAGTCAGTTACCCCGCGAATAGGGAGGTCAGTTATCCTGGACACAGGTCGGTCAGTTACCCCGGAAACAGGGAGATCAATTACCCCGGAAACAGGGCAGTCAGTTTCCCTGGAAACAGGGCAGTCAGTTTACCTGGAAACAGGGCAGTCAGTTATCCTGGAAACAGGGTGGTCAGTGACCCTGGAAAAAGGGTGGTCAGTTACCCCGGAAACAGGGCGATCAGTTATCCTGGAAACAGGGCGGTCAGTTAACCCGGAAACAGGGCAGTCTGTTACCCCGGAAACAGGGCAGTCAGTTATCCTGGAAAATGGGCAGTCAGTTGGCCTGGAAACAGGGCAGTCAGTTACCCCGGAAACAGGGCAGTCAGTTATCCCGGAAACAGGCAGTCAGTTATCCTGGAAACAGGGTGATCAGTTACCCTGGAAACAGGGCAGTCAGTCACCTCAGAAAAAGGGCAGTCAGTTACCATGGAAACAGGGCAGTCAGTTATCCCGGAAACAGGATGATCAGTTACCCTGGAAACTGGGCAGTCAGTTACCCTGGAAACAGGTCAGTCAGTTACCCTGGAAACTGGGCAGTCAGTTACCCTGGAAACAGGGCAGTCTGTTATCCCGGAAACAGGGTGATCAGTTACCCTGGAAACAGGGCTGTCAGTTATCCGGATGCAGGGCAGTCAGTTACCCTGGAAACAGGGCAGTCAGATACCCCGGAAAATGGGGAGTCAGTTACACTGGATACAGGACAGTCAGTCACCCTGGAAACAGGTTAGTCAGTTACCCAGAAACAGGGTGATCAGTTACCCAGGAAACAGGGCAGTCAGTTCCCCTGGAAACAGGGCAGTCAGTTATCCTGGAAACAGGGCAGTCAGTTATCCCAGAAACAGGGCAGTCAGTTATCCCGGAAACAGGGCAGTCAGTTATCCTGGTAACAGGGTGATCAGTTACCCTGGAAACTGGGCAGACAGATACCCTGAAATACAGGGCTGTCAGTTACCCTGAAAACTGGGCAGACAGTTACCCTGGAAACAGGGCGGTCAGTTACACTGGAAAGTGGGCAGTCAGTTATCCTGGAAACAGGGCAGTCAGTTATCCCGGAAACAGGGTGATCAGTTACCCTGGAAACTGGGCAGACAGTTACCCTGGAAACAGGGAGGTCAGCAGTCCAGGAAACAGGGCAGTCAGTTACCTCGGAAACAGGGAGATCAGTTACCCCGGAAACAGGGCGGTCAGTTACCCTGGAAACAGGGCACTCAGTTTGCCTGGAAACAGGGCAGTCAGTTAACCTGGAAACAGGGCAGTCAGTTATCCAGGAAACAGGGCAGTCAGTTAACCTGGAAACAGGGCGGTCAGTTATCCAGGAAACAGGGCAGTCAGTTAGCCTGGAAACAGGGCAGTCAGTTATCCTGGAAACAGGGCAGTCAGTTATCCTGGAAACAGGGCGGTCAGTTACCCCAGAAACAGGGAGATCAGTTATCCTGGAAACAGGGCAGACAGTTATCCTGGAAACAGGGCAGACAGTTATCCTGGAAACAGGGCGGTCAGTTACCCCGCGAATAGGGAGGTCAGTTATCCTGGACTCAGGTCGGTCAGTTGCCCCGGAAACAGGGAGATCAGATACCCCGGTAACAGGGCAGTCAGTTACCCAGGAAACAGGGCAGTCAGTTACCCTGGAAACAGGGCAGTCAGTTATCCTGGAAACAGGGTGGTCAGTGACCCTGGAAAAAGGGTGGTCAGTTACGCCGGAAACAGGGTGATCAGTTATCCTGGAAATAGAGCGGTCAGTTACCCCGGAAACAGGGCAGTCAGTTACCCCAGAAACAGGGTGATCAGTTATCCTGGAAACTGGGCAGTCAGTTAGACTGTAAACAGTGCAGTCAGTTACCCCGGAAACAGGGCAGTCAGTTACCCCGGAAACAGGGCATTCAGTTGCCCTGGAAACCGGGCAGTCAGTTATCCCGGAAACAGGGCAGTTAGTTATACCGGAAACAGGGTGATCAGTTACCCTGGAAACAGGGCAGTCACTAACCCCAGAAACAGGGCAGTCAGTTACCCTGGAAACAGGGCAGTCAGTTATCCCGGAAACAACGCAGTCAGCTATCCCGGAAACAGGATGATCAGTTACCCTGGAAACTGGGCAGTCAGTTACCCTGGAAACAGGGCAGTCAGTTACCCCGGAAACTGTTCAGTCAGTTACCCTGGAAACTGGGAAGTCAGTTACCCTGGAAACAGGGCAGTCAGTTATCCCGGAAAAAGGGTGATCAGTTACCCTGGAAACTGGGCAGTCAGTTACCCTGGAAACAGGGCAGTCAGTTACCCTGGAAGCAGGGCATTCAGTTACCCTGGAAACAGGGCATTCAGTTACCCTGGAAACAGGGCAGTCAGTTACCCCGGAAACTGGGCAGTCAGTTACACTGGAAACAGGACAGTCAGTCACCCTGGAAACAGATTAGTCAGTTTTCCCGGAAACAGGGTGATCAGTTACCCCGGAAACAGGGCAGTCAGTTCCCCTGGAAACAGGACAGTCAGTTACCCTGGAAACAGGGCAGTCAGTTATCCCAGAAACAGGGAAGTCAGATATCCCGGAAATAGGGCAGTCAGTTACCCTGGAAACTGGGCAGTCAGTTACCCTGGAAACAGGGCGGTCAGTTACCCTGGAAACAAGGCAGTCAGTTATCATGGAAGCAGGGTGATCAGTTACACTGGAAAGTGGGCAGTCAGTTATCCTGGAAACAGGGCAGTCAGTTACCCCGGAAACAGGGCAGTCAGTTAACCTGGAAACAGGGCAGTCAGTTATCCCGGAAACAGGGCAGTCAGTTATCCCGGAAACACGGTGATCAGTTAAACTGGAAACAGGGTGATCAGTTAAACTGGAAACAGGGCGGTCAGTTACCCCGGAAACAGGGCAGTCAGTTACCCTGGAAACAGGTCAGTCAGTTATCCCGGTAACAGGGCATTCAGTTACCCCGGAAACAGGGCAGTCAGTTACCCTGGAAACTGGGCAGTCAGTTACCCTGGAAACAGGGTGGTCAGTTATCCCGGAAACAGGGTCATCAGTTACCCTTGAAACAGGGCAGTCAGTTATCCCGGAAACAGGACTGTCAGTTATCCGGGAAAAACGGTGATCAGTTACCCTGGAAAATTTGCAATCAGTTACCCTGGAAACAGGGCAGTCAGTTACCCCGGAAACAAAGTGATCAGTTACCCCGGAAACAGGGCAGTCAGTTCCCCTGGAAACAGGGCAGTCAGTTACCCTGGAAACAGGGCAGTCAGTTAACCTGTGAACAGGGCAGTCAGTTATCCTGGAAACAGGGCAGTCAGTTATCCTGGAAACAGGGCGGTCAGTTACCTCGCGAATAGGGAGGTCAGTTATCCTGGACACAGGTCGTTCAGTTGCCCCGGAAACAGGGAGATCAATTACCCCGGAAACATGGCAGTCAGTTGCCCTGGAAACAGGGCAGTCAGTTAACCTGGAAACAGGGCAGTCAGTTATCCTGGAAACAGGGAAGTCAGTGACCCTGGAAAAAGGGTGGTCAGTTACCCCGGAAACAGGGCGATCAGTTATCCTGGAAACAGGGCGGTCAGTTACCCCGGAAACAGGGCAGTCAGTTATCCTGGAAACAGGGCGGTCAGTTACCCCGCGAATAGGGAGGTCAGTTATCCTGGACACAGGTCGGTCAGTTACCCCGGAAACAGGGAGATCAATTACCCCGGAAACATGGCAGTCAGTTACCCTGGAAACAGGGCAGTCAGTTAACCTGGAAACAGGGCAGTCAGTTATCCTGGAAACAGGGTGGTCAGTGACCCTGGAAAAAGGGTGGTCAGTTACCCCGGAAACATGGCGATCAGTTATCCTGGAAACAGGGCTGTCAGTTACCCCGGAAACAGGGCAGTCAGTTCCCCCGGAAACAGGGTGATCAGTTATCCTGGAAACTGGGCAGTCAGTTGGCCTGAAAACAGGGCAGTCAGTTACCACGGAAACAGGGCAGTCAGTTACCCTGGAAACAGGGCAGTCAGTTATCCCGGAAACAGGGCAGTTAGTTATCCCAGAAACAGGGTGATCAGTTACCCTGGAAACAGGGCAGTCAGTTACCCCAGGAACAGGGCAGTCAGTTACCCTGGAAACAGGGCAGTCAGTTATCCCGGAAACAGGGCAGTCAGTTATCCCGGAAACAGGATGATCAGTTACCCTGGAAACGGGGCAGTCAGTTACCCTGGAAACAAGTCAGTCAGTTACCCTGGAAACTGGGCAGTCAGTTATCCTGGAAACAGGGCAGTCAGTTATCCCGGAAAAAGGGTGATCAGTTACCCTGGAAACAGGGCAGTCAGTTATCCGGAAGCAGGGCAGTCAGTAACCCTGGAAACAGGGCAGTCAGTTACCCCGGAAACTGGGCAGTCAGTTACACTGGATACAGGACAGTCAGTCACCCTGGAAACAGGTTAGTCAGTTACCCCGGAAACAGGTTGATCAGTTACCCCGGAAACAGGGCAGTCAGTTCCCCTGGAAACAGGGCAGTCAGTTATCCTGGAAACAGGGCAGTCAGTTATCCCGGAAACAGGGCGATCAGTTACCCTGGAAACTGGGCAGACAGTTACCCTGGAAACAGGGCGGTCAGTTGTCCTGGAATCAGGCCGGTCAGTTACCCCGGAAACAGGGAGATAATTACCCCAGAAACAGGGCGGTCAGTTACCCTGGAAACAGGGCAGTCAGTTTGCCTGGAAACAGGGCAGTCAGTTAACCTGGAAACAGGGCGGTCAGTTACCCCGGAAGCAGGGCAGTCAGTTACCCCAGAAACAGGGCGATCAGTAACCCTGGAAACAGGGCAGTCACTTACCCCGGAAACAGGGTGATCAGTTATCCTGGAAACAGGGTGATCAGTTACCCTGGAAACTGGGCAGTCAGTTACCCTGGAAACAGGGGAGTCACTTATCCCGGAAACAGAGTGATCAGTTACCCTGGAAACTGGGCAGTCAGTTACCCTGGAAACTGGGCAGTCAGTTACCCCGGAAACAGGGCAGTCAGTTACCCTGGAAACTGGGCAGTTAGTTACCCTGGAAACAGGGGAGTCAGTTATCCCGGAAACAGGGTGATCAGTTACCCTGGAAACTGGGCAGTCTGTTACCCTGGAAACAGGGCAGTCAGTTACCCCAGAAACAGGGTGATCAGTTACCCTTGAAACTGGGCAGTCAGTTACCCTGGAAACTGGGCAGTCAGTTACCCCGGAAACAGGGCGGCCAGTATGCCTGGAAACAGATTACTCAATTACCCCGGAAACAGAGCAGTCAGTTCCCCTGGAATCAGGGCAGTCAGTTACCCTGGAAACAGGGCAGTCAGTTATCCCGGAAACAGGGCAGTCAGATATTCCGGAAACAGGGTGATCAGTTACACTGGTAACTGGGCAGACAGTTACCCTGGAAACAGGGCGGTCAGTTACCCTGGAAACAGGGCAGTCAGTTATCCTGGAAGCAGGGTGATCAGTTACACTGGAAAGGGGGCAGTCAGTTATCCTGGAAACAGGGCAGTCACTTACCCCGGAAACAGGGCAGTCAGTTAACCTGAAAACAAGGCAGTCAGCTATCCCGGAAACAGGGCAGTCAGTTATCCCGGAAACAGGATGATCAGTTACCCTGGAAACAGGGCAGTCAGTTACCCCAGAAACAGGGCAGTCAGTTACCCTGGAAACAGGGCATCATTTATCCCGGAAACAGGGCAGTCAGTTATCCCGGAAACAGGGTGATCAGTTACCCTGGAAACTGGGCATTCCATTACCCTGGAAACAGGGCAGTCAGTTACCCCGGAAACAGGGCAGTCAGTTACCCCGGAAACAGGGCAGTCAGTTATCCCGGAAACAGGGCAGTCAGTTATCCCGGAAACAGGATGATCAGTTACCCTGGAAACAGGATGATCAGTTACCCTGGAAACGGGGCAGTCAGTTGCCCTGGAAACAAGTCAGTCAGTTACCCTGGAAACTGGGCAGTCAGTTACCCTGGAAACAGGGCAGTCTGTTATCCCGGAAACAAGGTGATCAGTTACCCTGGAAACAGGGCAGTCAGTTATCCCGGAAAAAGGGTGATCAGTTACCCTGGAAACAGGGCAGTCAGTTATCCGGAAGCAGGGCAGTCAGTAACCCTGGAAACAGGGCAGTCAGTTACCCCGGAAACTGGGCAGTCAGTTACACTGGATACAGGACAGTCAGTCACCCTGGAAACAGGTTAGTCAGTTACCCCGGAAACAGGGTGATCAGTTACCCCGGAAACAGGGCAGTCAGTTCCCCTGGAAACAGGGCAGTCAGTTATCCTGGAAACAGGGCAGTCAGTTATCCCGGAAACAGGGCGATCAGTTACCCTGGAAACTGGGCAGACAGTTACCCTGGAAACAGGGCGGTCAGTTGTCCTGGAATCAGGCCGGTCAGTTACCCCGGAAACAGGGAGATAATTACCCCGGAAACAGGGCGGTCAGTTACCCTGGAAACAGGGCAGTCAGTTTGCCTGGAAACAGGGCGGTCAGTTAACCTGGAAACAGGGCGGTCAGTTACCCCGGAAGCAGGGCAGTCAGTTAACCCAGAAACAGGGCGATCAGTAACCCTGGAAACAGGGCAGTCACTTACCCCGAAAACAGGGTGATCAGTTATCCTGGAAACAGGGTGATCAGTTACCCTGGAAACTGGGCAGTCAGTTACCCTGGAAACAGGGGAGTCAGTTATCCCAGAAACAGGGTGATCAGTTACCCTGGAAACTGGGCAGTCAGTTACCCTGGAAACTGGGCAGTCAGTTACCCCGGAAACAGGGCAGTCAGTTACCCTGGAAACTGGGCAGTCAGTTACCCTGGAAACAGGGGAGTCAGTTATCCCAGAAACAGGGTGATCAGTTACCCTGGAAACTGGGCAGTCAGTTACCCTGGAAACAGGGCAGTCAGTTACCCTGGAAACATGGCAGTCAGTTACCCCGGAAACAGGGTGATCAGTTACCCTTGAAACTGGGCAGTCAGTTACCCTGGAAACTGGGCAGTCAGTTACCCCGGAAACAGGGCGGTCAGTATACCTGGAAACAGATTACTCAATTACCCCGGAAACAGGGCAGTCAGTTCCCCTGGAAACAGGGCAGTCAGTTACCCTGGAAACAGGGCAGTCAGTTATCCCGGAAAAAGGGCAGTCAGATATCCCGGAAACAGGGTGATCAGTTACCCTGGAAACTGGGCAGACAGTTACCCTGGAAACAGGGCGGTCAGTTACCCTGGAAACAGGGCAGTCAGTTATCCTGGAAGCAGGGTGATCAGTTACACTGGAAAGTGGGCAGTCAGTTATCCTGGAAACAGGGCAGTCACTTACCCCGGAAAAAGGGCAGTCAGTTAACCTGGAAACAAGGCAGTCAGCTATCCCGGAAACAGGGCAGTCAGTTATCCCGGAAACAGGGTGATCAGTTACCCTGGAAACAGGGCAGTCAGATACCCCGGAAACAGGGCAGTCAGTTACCATGGAAACAGGGCATCAGTTATCCCGGAAACAGGGCAGTCAGTTATACCTGAAACAGGGTGATCAGTTACCCTGGAAACTGGGCATTCCGTTACCCTGGAAACAGGGCAGTCAGTTACCCCGGAAACAGGGCAGTCAGTTACCCCGGAAACAGGGCACTCAGTTACCCTGGAAACAGGGCAGTCAGTTACCCTGGAAACAGGGTGATCAGTTACCCTTGAAACAGGGCAGTCATTTATTCCGGAAACAGGACAGTCAGTGATCCCGCAAAAACAGTGATCAGTTACCCTGGAAACTGGGCAGTCAGTTACCCTGGAAACAGGGCAGTCAGTTACCCCGGAAACAGGGCAATCAGTTACCCTGGAAACAGGGCAGTCAGTTACCCCGGAACCTGGGCAGTCAGTTACCCTGGAAACAGGGCAGTCAGTCACCCTGGAAACCGGTTAGTCAGTTACCCAGGAAACAGGGTGATCAGTTACCCCGGAAACAGGGTGATCAGTTACCCCGGAAACAGGGCAGTCAGTTAACCTGGAAACAGGGCAGTCAGTTATCCTGGAAACAGGGCAGTCAGTTATCCTGGAAACAGGGCAGTCAGATATCCCGGAAACAGGGCAGTCAGTTATCCCGGAAACAGAGTGATCAGTTACCATGGAAACTGGGCAGACAGTTACCCTGGAATACAGGGCGGTCCGTTACCCTGGAAACTGGGCAGTCAGTTACCCCGGAAACAGGGCGGTCAGTATACCTGGAAACAGATTACTCAATTACCCCGGAAACAGGGCAGTCAGTTCCCCTGGAAACAGGGCAGTCAGTTACCCTGGAAACAGGGCAGTCAGTTAACCCGGAAACAGGTCGGTCAGATATCCCGGAAACAGGGTGATCAGTTACCCTGGAAACTGGGCAGACAGTTACCCTGGAAACAGGGCGGTCAGTTACCCTGGAAACATGGCAGTCAGTTATCCTGGAAGCAGGGTGATCAGTTACACTGGAAAGTGGGCAGTCAGTTATCCTGGAAACAGGGCAGTCACTTACCCCGGAAACAGGGCAGTCAGTTAACCTGGAAATAAGGCAGTCAGCTATCCCGGAAACATGGCAGTCAGTTATCCCGGAAACAGGGTGATCAGTTACCCTGGAAACAGGGCAGTCTGTTACTCCGGAAACAGGGCAGTCAGTTACCATGGAAACAGGGCATTAGTTATCCCGGAAACAGGGCAGTCAGATATACCTGAAACAGGGTGATCAGTTACCCTGGAAACTGGGCATTCCGTTACCCTGGAAACAGGGCAGTCAGTTACCCCGGAAACAGGGTGATCAGTTACCCTGGAAACAGGGCAGTCAGTTATTCCGGAAACAGGACAGTCAGTGATCCCGCAAAAACGGTGATCAGTTACCCTGGAAACTGGGCAGTCAGTTACCCTGGAAACAGGGCAGTCAGTCACCCTGGAAACAGGTTAGTCA
This sequence comes from Heterodontus francisci, assembly GCF_036365525.1. NCBI lineage: Eukaryota > Metazoa > Chordata > Chondrichthyes > Heterodontiformes > Heterodontidae > Heterodontus > Heterodontus francisci. The sequence continues at coordinate 8,125,337 of NC_090380.1, read as the reverse complement.
GTTACCCAGGAAACAGGGTGATCAGTTACCCCGGAAACAGGGTGATCAGTTACCCCGGAAACAGGGCAGTCAGTTAACCTGGAAACAGGGCAGTCACTTATCCTGGAAACAGGGCAGTCAGTTATCCTGGAAACAGGGCAGTCAGATATCCCGGAAACAGGGCAGTCAGTTACCCCGGAAACAGGGCGGTCAGTATACCTGGAAACAGATTACTCAATTACCCCGGAAACAGGGCAGTCAGTTCCCCTGGAAGCAGCGCAGTCAGTTACCCTGGAAACAGGGCAGTCAGTTATCCCGGAAACAGGGCAGTCAGATATCCCGGAATCAGGGTGATCAGTTACCCTGGAAACTGGGCAGACAGTTACCCTGGAAACAGGGCGGTCAGTTACCCTGGAAACAGGGCAGTCAGTTATCCTGGAAGCAGGGTGATCAGTTACACTGGAAAGTGGGCAGTCAGTTATCCTGGAAACAGGGCAGTCACTTACCCCGGAAACAGGGCAGTCAGTTAACCTGGAAACAAGGCAGTCAGCTATCCCGGAAACAGGGCAGTCAGTTATCCCGGAAACAGGGTGATCAGTTACCCTGGAAACAGGGCAGTCAGTTATCCTGGAAACAGGGCAGTCAGATATCCCGGAAACAGGGCAGTCAGTTATCCCGGAAACAGGGTGATCAGTTACCATGGAAACTGGGCAGACAGTTACCCTGGAATACAGGGCGGTCCGTTACCCTGGAAACAGGGCAGTCAGTTATCCTGGAAACAGGGTGATCAGTTACCCTGCAAACTGGGCAGACAGTTACCCTGGAATCAGGGCGGTCAGTTACACTGGAAAGTGGGCAGTCAGTTATCCTGGAAACAGGGCAGTCAGTTATCCCGGAAACAGGGAGATCAGTTACCCTGGAAACTGGGCAGACAGTTACCCTGGAAACAGGGCGGTCAGTTGTCCGGGAAACAGGGCGGTCAGTTACCCCGGAAACAGGGATATCAGTTACCCTCGAAACAGGGCGGTCAGTTACCCTGGAAACAGGGCAGTCAGTTTGCCTGGAAACAGGGCAGTCAGTTAACCTGGAAACAGGGCGGTCAGTTATCCAGGAAACAGGGCAGTCAGTTAACCTGGAAACAGGGCGGTCAGTTATCCAGGAAACAGGGCAGTCAGTTAACATGGAAACAGGGCAGTCAGTTATCCTGGAAACAGGGCAGTCAGTTATCCTGGAAACAGGGCAGTCAGTTACCCCGGAAACAGGGAGATCAGTTACCCCGGAAACAGGGCAGTCAGTTACCCTGGAAACAGAGCAGTCAGTTACCCTGGAAACAGGGCAGTCAGTTAACCTGGAAACAGGGCAGTCAGTTATCCTGGAAACAGGGCAGACAGTTATCCTGGAAACAGGGCGGTCAGTTACCCCGCGAATATGGAGGTCAGTTATCCTGGACACAGGTCGGTCAGTTACCCCGGAAACAGGGAGATCAGTTACCCAGGAAACAGAGCAGTCAGTTACCCAGGAAACAGGGCAGTCAGTTACCCTGGAAACAGGGCAGTCAGTTACCCCGGAACCTGGGCAGTCAGTTACCCTGGAAACAGGGCGGTCAGTTACCCCGCGAATATGGAGGTCAGTTATCCTGGACACAGGTCGGTCAGTTACCCCGGAAACAGGGAGATCAGTTACCCAGGAAACAGGGCAGTCAGTTACCTAGGAAACAGGGCAGTCAGTTACCCTGGAAACAGGGCAGTCAGTTACCCCGGAACCTGGGCAGTCAGTTACCCCGGAACCTGGGCAGTCAGTTACCCTGGAAACAGGGCAGTCAGTTAACGTGTGAACAGGGCAGTCAGTTATCCTGGAAACAGGGCAGTCAGTTATCCTGGAAACAGGGCGGTCAGTTACCCCGCGAATAGGGAGGTCAGTTATCCTGGACACAGGTCGGTCAGTTACCCCGGAAACAGGGAGATCAATTACCCCGGAAACAGGGCAGTCAGTTACCCTGGAAACAGGGCAGTCAGTTAACCTGGAAACAGGGCAGTCAGTTAACCTGGAAACAGGGCAGTAAGTGACCCTGGAAAAAGGGTGGTCAGTTACCCCGGAAACATGGCGATCATTTAACCTGGAAACAGGGCGGTCATTTACCCCGGAAACAGGGCAGACAGTTACCCCGGAAATAGGGTGATCATTTATCCTGGAAACTGGGCAGTCAGTTGGCCTGGAAACAGGGCAGTCAGTTACCCCGCAAAACATGGCAGTCAGTTACCCTGGAAACAGGGCAGTCAGTGATCCCGGAAACAGGGCAGTTCGTTATCCCGGAAACAGGGTGATCAGTTACCCTGGAAACAGGGCAGTCAGTTACCCCTGAAACAGGGCAGTCAGTTATCCTGGAAACAGGGCAGTCAGTTATCCCGGAAACAGGATGATCAGTTACCCTGTAAACTGAGCAGTCAGTTACCCTGGAAACAAGTCAGTCAGTTACCCTGGAAACAGGTCAGTCAGTTACCCTGGAAACTAGGCAGTCAGTTACCCTGGAAACAGGGCAGTCTGTTATCCCGGAAACAGGGTGATCAGTAACCCTGGAAACAGGGCAGTCAGTTATCCCGGAAACAGGGCAGTCAGTTATTCCGGAAAAAGGGTGATCAGTTATCCGGAAGCAGGGCAGTCAGTTACCCCGGAAACAGGGCAGTCAGTTACACTGGATACAGGACAGTGAGTCAACCTGGAAACAGGTTAGTCAGTTACCCCGGAAACAGGGTGATCAGTTACCCCGGAAACAGGGCAGTCAGTTCCCCTGGAAACAGGGCAGTCAGTTATCCTGGAAACAGGGCAGTCAGTTATGCCGGAAACAGGGTGATCAGTTACCCTGGAAACTGGGCACACAGTTACCCTGGAGACAGGGCGGTCAGTTGTCCTGGAAACAGGCCGGTCAGTTACCCCGGAAACAGGGAGATCAGTTACCCCGGAAACAGGTTAGTCAGTTACCCCGGAAACAGGGTGATCAGTTACCCCGGAAACAGGGTGATCAGTTACCCCGGAAGCAGGGCAGTCAGTTTGCCTGGAAACAGGGCAGTCAGTTAACCTGGAAACAGGGCGATCAGTTATCCAGGAAACAGGGCAGTCAGTTAACCTGGAAACAGGGCGGTCAGTTATCCCGGAAGCAGGGTGATCAGTTACCCTGGAAAATGGGCAGTCAGTTACCCTGGAAACAGGGCAGTGAGCTATCCCGGAAACAGGCCAGTCATTTACCCCGGAAACAGGGTGATCAGTTACCCTGGAAACAGGGCAGTCAGTTATCCCGGAAACAGGGCAGTCAGTTACCCTGGAAACAGGGCGGTCAGTTACCCTGGAAACAGGGCAGTCAGTTATCCTGGAAGCAGGGTGATCAGTTACACTGGAAAGTGGGCAGTCAGTTATCCTGGAAACAGGGCAGTCACTTACCCCGGAAACAGGGCAGTCAGTTAACCTGGAAACAAGGCAGTCAGCTATCCCGGAAACAGGGCAGTCAGTTATCCCGGAAACAGGGTGATCAGTTACCCTGGAAACAGGGCAGTCAGTTATCCTGGAAACAGGGCAGTCAGATATCCCGGAAACAGGGCAGTCAGTTATCCCGGAAACAGGGTGATCAGTTCCCATGGAAACTGGGCAGACAGTTACCCTGGAATACAGGGCGGTCCGTTACCCTGGAAACAGGGCAGTCAGTTATCCTGGAAACAGGGTGATCAGTTACCCTGCAAACTGGGCAGACAGTTACCCTGGAATCAGGGCGGTCAGTTACACTGGAAAGTGGGCAGTCAGTTATCCTGGAAACAGGGCAGTCAGTTATCCCGGAAACAGGGAGATCAGTTACCCTGGAAACTGGGCAGACAGTTACCCTGGAAACAGGGCGGTCAGTTGTCCGGAAACAGGGCGGTCAGTTACCCCGGAAACAGGGATATCAGTTACCCTGGAAACAGGGCGGTCAGTTACCCTGGAAACAGGGCAGTCAGTTTGCCTGGAAACAGGGCAGTCAGTTAACCTGGAAACAGGGCGGTCAGTTATCCAGGAAACAGGGCAGTCAGTTAACCTGGAAACAGGGCGGTCAGTTATCCAGGAAACAGGGCAGTCAGTTAACATGGAAACAGGGCAGTCAGTTATCCTGGAAACAGGGCAGTCAGTTATCCTGGAAACAGGGCAGTCAGTTACCCCGGAAACAGGGAGATCAGTTACCCCGGAAACAGGGCAGTCAGTTACCCTGGAAACAGGGCAGTCAGTTACCCTGGAAACAGGGCAGTCAGTTAACCTGGAAACAGGGCAGTCAGTTATCCTGGAAACAGGGCAGACAGTTATCCTGGAAACAGGGCGGTCAGTTACCCCGCGAATATGGAGGTCAGTTATCCTGGACACAGGTCGGTCAGTTACCCCGGAAACAGGGAGATCAGTTACCCAGGAAACAGGGCAGTCAGTTACCCTGGAAACAGGGCAGTCAGTTACCCTGGAAACAGGGCAGTCAGTTACCCCGGAACCTGGGCAGTCAGTTACCCTGGAAACAGGGCGGTCAGTTACCCCGCGAATATGGAGGTCAGTTATCCTGGACACAGGTCGGTCAGTTACCCCGGAAACAGGGAGATCAGTTACCCAGGAAACAGGGCAGTCAGTTACCTAGGAAACAGGGCAGTCAGTTACCCTGGAAACAGGGCAGTCAGTTACCCCGGAACCTGGGCAGTCAGTTACCCCGGAACCTGGGCAGTCAGTTACCCTGGAAACAGGGCAGTCAGTTAACGTGTGAACAGGGCAGTCAGTTATCCTGGAAACAGGGCAGTCAGTTATCCTGGAAACAGGGCGGTCAGTTACCCCGCGAATAGGGAGGTCAGTTATCCTGGACACAGGTCGGTCAGTTACCCCGGAAACAGGGAGATCAATTACCCCGGAAACAGGGCAGTCAGTTACCCTGGAAACAGGGCAGTCAGTTAACCTGGAAACAGGGCAGTCAGTTATCCTGGAAACAGGGCAGTCAGTTATCCTGGAAGCAGGGCGGCAAGTTAGCCCGCGAATGGGGAGGTCAGTTATCCTGGACACAGGTCGGTCAGTTACCCCGGAAACAGGGAGATCAATTACCCCGGAAACAGGGCGGTCATTTACCCTGGAAACAGGGCAGTCAGTTAACCTGGAAACAGGGCAGTAAGTGACCCTGGAAAAAGGGTGGTCAGTTACCCCGGAAACATGGCGATCATTTAACCTGGAAACAGGGCGGTCATTTACCCCGGAAACAGGGCAGACAGTTACCCCGGAAATAGGGTGATCATTTATCCTGGAAACTGGGCAGTCAGTTGGCCTGGAAACAGGGCAGTCAGTTACCCCGCAAAACATGGCAGTCAGTTACCCTGGAAACAGGGCAGTCAGTGATCCCGGAAACAGGGCAGTTCGTTATCCCGGAAACAGGGTGATCAGTTACCCTGGAAACAGGGCAGTCAGTTACCCCTGAAACAGGGCAGTCAGTTATCCTGGAAACAGGGCAGTCAGTTATCCCGGAAACAGGATGATCAGTTACCCTGGAAACTGAGCAGTCAGTTACCCTGGAAACAAGTCAGTCAGTTACCCTGGAAACAGGTCAGTCAGTTACCCTGGAAACTAGGCAGTCAGTTACCCTGGAAACAGGGCAGTCTGTTATCCCGGAAACAGGGTGATCAGTAACCCTGGAAAAAGGGCAGTCAGTTATCCCGGAAACAGGGCAGTCAGTTATTCCGGAAAAAGGGTGATCAGTTACCCTGGAAACAGGGCAGTCAGTTATCCGGAAGCAGGGCAGTCAGTTACCCTGGAAACAGGGCAGTCAGTTACCCCGGAAACAGGGCAGTCAGTTATCCCGGAAACAGGGAGATCAGTTACCCTGGAAACTGGGCAGACAGTTACCCTGGAAACAGGGCGGTCAGTTGTCCGGAAACAGGGCGGTCAGTTACCCCGGAAACAGGGATATCAGTTACCCTGGAAACAGGGCGGTCAGTTACCCTGGAAACAGGGCAGTCAGTTTGCCTGGAAACAGGGCAGTCAGTTAACCTGGAAACAGGGCGGTCAGTTATCCAGGAAACAGGGCAGTCAGTTAACCTGGAAACAGGGCGGTCAGTTATCCAGGAAACAGGGCAGTCAGTTAACATGGAAACAGGGCAGTCAGTTATCCTGGAAACAGGGCAGTCAGTTATCCTGGAAACAGGGCAGTCAGTTACCCCGGAAACAGGGAGATCAGTTACCCCGGAAACAGGGCAGTCAGTTACCCTGGAAACAGGGCAGTCAGTTACCCTGGAAACAGGGCAGTCAGTTAACCTGGAAACAGGGCAGTCAGTTATCCTGGAAACAGGGCAGACAGTTATCCTGGAAACAGGGCGGTCAGTTACCCCGCGAATATGGAGGTCAGTTATCCTGGACACAGGTCGGTCAGTTACCCCGGAAACAGGGAGATCAGTTACCCAGGAAACAGGGCAGTCAGTTACCCTGGAAACAGGGCAGTCAGTTACCCCGGAACCTGGGCAGTCAGTTACCCTGGAAACAGGGCGGTCAGTTACCCCGCGAATATGGAGGTCAGTTATCCTGGACACAGGTCGGTCAGTTACCCCGGAAACAGGGAGATCAGTTACCCAGGAAACAGGGCAGTCAGTTACCTAGGAAACAGGGCAGTCAGTTACCCTGGAAACAGGGCAGTCAGTTACCCCGGAACCTGGGCAGTCAGTTACCCCGGAACCTGGGCAGTCAGTTACCCTGGAAACAGGGCAGTCAGTTAACGTGTGAACAGGGCAGTCAGTTATCCTGGAAACAGGGCAGTCAGTTATCCTGGAAACAGGGCGGTCAGTTACCCCGCGAATAGGGAGGTCAGTTATCCTGGACACAGGTCGGTCAGTTACCCCGGAAACAGGGAGATCAATTACCCCGGAAACAGGGCAGTCAGTTACCCTGGAAACAGGGCAGTCAGTTAACCTGGAAACAGGGCAGTCAGTTATCCTGGAAACAGGGCAGTCAGTTATCCTGGAAGCAGGGCGGCAAGTTAGCCCGCGAATGGGGAGGTCAGTTATCCTGGACACAGGTCGGTCAGTTACCCCGGAAACAGGGAGATCAATTACCCCGGAAACAGGGCGGTCATTTACCCTGGAAACAGGGCAGTCAGTTAACCTGGAAACAGGGCAGTAAGTGACCCTGGAAAAAGGGTGGTCAGTTACCCCGGAAACATGGCGATCATTTAACCTGGAAACAGGGCGGTCATTTACCCCGGAAACAGGGCAGACAGTTACCCCGGAAATAGGGTGATCATTTATCCTGGAAACTGGGCAGTCAGTTGGCCTGGAAACAGGGCAGTCAGTTACCCCGCAAAACATGGCAGTCAGTTACCCTGGAAACAGGGCAGTCAGTGATCCCGGAAACAGGGCAGTTCGTTATCCCGGAAACAGGGTGATCAGTTACCCTGGAAACAGGGCAGTCAGTTACCCCTGAAACAGGGCAGTCAGTTATCCTGGAAACAGGGCAGTCAGTTATCCCGGAAACAGGATGATCAGTTACCCTGGAAACTGAGCAGTCAGTTACCCTGGAAACAAGTCAGTCAGTTACCCTGGAAACAGGTCAGTCAGTTACCCTGGAAACTAGGCAGTCAGTTACCCTGGAAACAGGGCAGTCTGTTATCCCGGAAACAGGGTGATCAGTAACCCTGGAAAAAGGGCAGTCAGTTATCCCGGAAACAGGGCAGTCAGTTATTCCGGAAAAAGGGTGATCAGTTACCCTGGAAACAGGGCAGTCAGTTATCCGGAAGCAGGGCAGTCAGTTACCCTGGAAACAGGGCAGTCAGTTACCCCGGAAACAGGGCAGTCAGTTACACTGGATACAGGACAGTGAGTCAACCTGGAAACAGGTTAGTCAGTTACCCCGGAAACAGGGTGATCAGTTACCCCGGAAACAGGGCAGTCAGTTCCCCTGGAAACAGGGCAGTCAGTTATCCTGGAAACAGGGCAGTCAGTTATCCCGGAAACAGGGTGATCAGTTACCCTGGAAACTGGGCACACAGTTACCCTGGAGACAGGGCGGTCAGTTGTCCTGGAAACAGGCCGGTCAGTTACCCCGGAAACAGGGAGATCAGTTACCCCGGAAACAGGTTAGTCAGTTACCCCGGAAACAGGGTGATCAGTTACCCCGGAAACAGGGTGATCAGTTACCCCGGAAGCAGGGCAGTCAGTTTGCCTGGAAACAGGGCAGTCAGTTAACCTGGAAACAGGGCGATCAGTTATCCAGGAAACAGGGCAGTCAGTTAACCTGGAAACAGGGCGGTCAGTTATCCCGGAAGCAGGATGATCAGTTACCCTGGAAAATGGGCAGTCAGTTACCCTGGAAACAGGGCAGTGAGCTATCCCGGAAACAGGCCAGTCATTTACCCCGGAAACAGGGTGATCAGTTACCCTGGAAACAGGGCAGTCAGTTATCCCGGAAACAGGGCAGTCAGTTATCCTGGAAACAGGGCGGTCAGTTACCCCGGAAACAGGGAGATCACTTACCCCGGAAACAGGGCGGTCAGTTACCCTGCAAACAGGGCAGTCAGTTACCCTGGAAACAGGGCAGTCAGTTAACCTGGAAACAGGGCAGTCACTTATCCTGGAAACAGGGCGGTCAGTTACCCCGGAAATAGGGAGGTCAGTTATCATGGAAACAGTGCGGTCAGTTACCCCGGAAACAGGGAGATCAGTTGGCCCGGAAACAGGGCAGTCAGTTATCCTGGAAACAGAGTGGTCAGTGACACTGGAAACAGGGTGGTCAGTTACCCCGGAAACAGGGTGATCAGTTATCCTGGAGACAGGGCGGTCAGTTACCCCGGAAACAGGGCATTCAGTTACCCCGGAAACAGGGTGATCAGTTATCCTGGAAACAGGACAGTCAGTTAGCCCGGAAACAGTTCAGTCAGTTACCCTGGAAACAAGGCAGTCAGTTATCCCGGAAATAGGACAGTCAGTTACCCCGGAAACAGGGCAGACAGTCACCCTGGAAACAGGGCAGTCAGTTATCCTGGAAACAGGGCAGTCAGTTATCCCGGAAACAGGATGATCAGTTACCCTGGAAAATGGGCAGTCAGTTACTCTGGAAACAGGGCAGTGAGCTATCCCGGAAACAGGGCAGTCATTTATCCCGGAAACAGGGTAATCAGTTATCCTGGAAACAGGGCAGTCTGTTATCCTGGAAACAGGGCAGTCAGTTACCCCGGAAACAGGGCAGTCAGTTACCCTGGAAACAGGGCAGTCAGTAATCCCGGAAACAGGGCAGTCAGTTATCCCGGAAACATGGTGATCAGATACCCTGGAAACAGGGCAGTCAGTTACCCTGGAAACAGGGCAGTCAGTTATCCCGGAAACGGGGCAGTCAGTTATCCTGAAAACAGGGCAGTCAGTTACCCCGGAAATAGGGAGGTCAGTTATCCTGGAAACAGGGAGATCAGTTATCCAGGAAACAGGGCGGTCAGTTACCCCGGAAACAGGGCAGTCAGTAACCCTGGAAACAGGGCAGTCAGTTACCCCGGAAACAGGGCAGTTAGTTACCCCAGAAACTGGGCAGTCAGTTACCCTGGAAACAGGGCAGTCAGTTATCCTGGAAAAAGGATGATCAGTTACCCTGGAAACTGGGCAGTCAGTTACCCTGGAAACAGGGCAGTCATTTATCCTGGAAACAGGGCAGTCAGTTACCCCGGAAATAGGGCAGTCAGTTATCCTCGAAACAGGGCGGTCAGTTACCCCGGATTTAGGGAGATCACTTACCCCGGAAACAGGGCAGTCAGTTAGCCTGCAAACCGGGCAGTCAGTTACCCTGGAAACAGGGCAGTCAGTTACCCTGGAAACAGGGCAGTCAGTTATCCCGGAAACAGGGCATTCAGTTATCCCGGAAAGAGGGTGATCAGTTACCCTGGAAACAGGGCAGTCAGTTACCCTGGAAACAGGGCAGTCAGTTACCCCGGATATTGGGCATTCAGTTAACCTGGAAACAGGGCAGTCAGTCACCCTGGAAACAGGTTAGTCAGTTACCATAGAAAGAGGGTGATCAGTTACCCCGGCAACAGTGCCGTCAGTTCCCCTGGAAACAGGGCAGTCAGTTACCCTGGAAACAGGGCGGTCAGTTACCCTGGAAACAGGGCAGTCAGTTATCCTGGAAACAGGGTGATCAGTTAACCTGGAAACTGGGCAGTCAGTTATCCTCGAAACCGGGCAGTCAGTTATCCTGGAAACAGGGCGGTCAGTTACCCCGGAAACAGGGAGATCAATTATCCCATAAACAGGGCGGTCAGTTACCCTGCAAACAGGGCAGTCAGTTACCCTGGAAACAGGGCAGTCAGTTAACCTGGAAACAGGGCAGTCACTTATCCTGGAAACAGGGCAGTCAGTTACACCGGAAATAGGGAGGTCAGTTATCCTGGAAACAGTGCGGTCAGTTACCCCGGAAACAGGGAGATCGGTTACCCCAGAAACATGGCAGTCAGTTACCCTGGAAACAGGGTGGTCAGTGACCCTGGAAACAGGGTGGTCAGTGACCCTGGAAACAGGGTGGTCATTTACCCCGGAAACAGGGTGATCAGTTATCCTGGAAACAGGGCAGTCAGTTAGCATGGAATCAGGGCAGTCAGTTACCCCGGAAACCGGGCAGTCAGTTACCCTGGAAACAGGGCAGTCAGTTACTCCGGAAACAGGGCAGTCAGTTACCCCGGAAACAGGGCAGTCAGTTACGCTGGAAACAGGGCAGTCAGTTATGCCGGAAACAGGGCAGTCAGTTATTCGGAAACAGGGCCGTCAGTTATCCCGGAAAGAGGGTGATCAGTTACCCTGGAAACAGGGCAGTCAGTTGCCCTGGAAACAGGGCAGTCAGTTACCCCGGAAATTGGGCATTCAGTTAACCTGGAAACAGGGCAGTCAGTTATCCTGGAAACGGGGCAGTCAGTTATCCCGGAAACAGGGCGGTCGGTTACCCCGTAAATAGGGAGGTCAGTTATCCTGGAAACAGGGAGATCAGTTATCCAGGAAACAGGGCGGTCAGTTACCCCGGAAACAGGGCAGTCAGTTACCCTGGAAACAGGGCAGTCAGTTACCCTGGAAACAGGGCAGTCATTTATCCTGGAAACAGGGTGATCATTACCCCGGCAACAGTGCCGTCAGTTCCCCTGGAAACAGGGCAGTCAGTTACCCTGGAAACAGGGCAGTGAGCTATCCCGGAAACAGGGCAGTCAGTTATCCCGGAAACAGTGTGAGCAGTTACCCCGGAAATTGGGCAGTCAGTTACCCTGGAAACAGGGCAGTCAGTTATCCTGGAAACAGGGTGATCAGTTAACCTGGAAACTGGGCAGTCAGTTATCCTCGAAACCGGGCAGTCAGTTATCCTGGAAACAGGGCGGTCAGTTACCCCGGAAACAGTGAGATCACTTATCCCGTAAACAGGGCAGTCAGTTACCCTGCAAACAGGGCAGTCTGTTAGCCTGGAAACAGGGCAGTCAGTTAACCTGGAAACAGGGCAGTCACTTATCCTGGAAACAGGGCGGTCAGTTACACCGGAAATAGGGAGGTCAGTTATCCTGGAAACAGTGCGGTCAGTTACCCCGGAAACAGGGAGATCAGTTACCCCAGAAAAATGGCAGTCAGTTACCCTGGAAACAGGGTGGTCAGTGACCCTGGAAACAGGGTGGTCAGTGACCCTGGAAACAGGGTGGTCAGTTACCCCGGAAACAGGGTGATCAGTTATCCTGGAAACAGGGCAGTCAGTTAGCCTGGAATCAGGGCAGTCAGTTAGCCTGGAATCAGGGCAGTCAGTTACCCCGGAAACCGGGCAGTCAGTTACCCTGGAAACAGGGCAGTCAGTTACCCCGGAAACAGGGCTGTCAGTTACCCTGGAAACAGGGCAGTCAGTTATGCCGGAAACAGGGCAGTCAGTTATCCCGGAAACAGGGTGATCAGTTACCCTGGAAAATTGGCAGTCAGTTACCCTGGAAACAGGGCAGTGAGCTATCCCGGAAACAGGGCAGTCATTTATCCCGGAAACAGGGTGATCAGTTATCCTGGAAAAAGGGCAGTCAGTTACCCCAGAAACAGGGCAGTCAGTTACCCTGGAAACAGGGCAGTCAGTAATCCCGAAAACAGGGCAGTCAGTTATCCCGGAAACGGGGCAGTCAGTTATCCCGGAAACGGGGCGGTCGGTTACCCCGGAAATAGGGAGGTCAGTTATCCTGGAAACAGGGAGAACAGTTATCCAGGAAACAGGGCGGTCAGTTTCCCCAGAAACAGGGCAGTCAGTTACCCTGGAAACAGGGCAGTCAGTAACCCTGGAAACAGGGCAGTCAGTTACCCCGGAAACAGGGCAGTCAGTTACCCCGGAAACTGGGCAGTCAGTTACCCTGGAAACAGGGCGGTCAGTTATCCTGGAAAAAGGATGATCAGTTAACCTGGAAACTGGGCAGTCAGTTACCCTGGAAACAGGGCAGTCATTTATCCTGGAAACAGGGCGGTCAGTTAACCCGGAAATAGGGCAGTCAGTTATCCTGGAAACAGGGCGGTCAGTTACCCCGGAAACAGGGAGATCACTTACCCCGGAAACAGGGCAGTCAGTTAGCCTGCAAACCGGGCAGTCAGTTACCCTGGAAACAGGGCAGTCAGTTACCCCGGAAACAGGGCAGTCAGTTACCCTGGAAACAGGGCAGTCAGTTATGCCAGAAACAGGGCAGTCAGTTATCCCGGAAACAGGGTGATCAGTTACCCTGGAAAATTGGCAGTCAGTTACCCTGGAAACAGGGCAGTGAGCTATCCCGGAAACAGGGCAGTCATTTATCCCGGAAACAGGGTGATCAGTTATCCTGGAAACAGGGCAGTCAGTTACCCCGGAAACACGGCAGTCAGTTACCCTGGAAACAGGGCAGTCAGTAATCCCGGAAACAGGGCAGTCAGTTATCCCGGAAACGTGGTGATCAGATACCCTTTAAACAGGGCAGTCAGTTACCCTGGAAACAGGGCAGTCAGTTACCCTGGAAACGGGGCAGTCAGTTATCCCGGAAACGGGGCAGTCAGTTATCCCGGAAACAGGGCGGTCGGTTACCCTGGAAATAGGGAGGTCAGTTATCCTGGAAACAGGGAGAACAGTTATCCAGGAAACAGGGCGGTCAGTTACCCCGGAAACAGGGCAGTCAGTTACCCTGGAAACAGGGCAGTCAGTAACCCTGGAAACAGGGCAGTCAGTTACCCCGGAAACAGGGCAGTCAGTTACCCCGGAAACTGGGCAGTCAGTTACCCTGGAAACAGGGCGGTCAGTTATCCTGGAAAAAGGATGATCAGTTACCCTGGAAACTGGGCAGTCAGTTACCCTGGAAACAGGGCAGTCATTTATCCTGGAAACAGGGCAGTCATTTATCCTGGAAATAGGGCAGTCAGTTATCCTGGAAACAGGGCGGTCAGTTACCCCGGAAACAGGGAGATCACTTACCCCGGAAACAGGGCAGTCAGTTAGCCTGCAAACCGGGCAGTCAGTTACCCTGGAAACAGGGCAGTCAGTTACCCTGGAAACAGGGCAGTCAGTTATCCCGGAAACAGGGTGATCAGTTACCCTGGAAACAGGGCAGTCAGTTACCCTGGAAACAGGGCAGTCAGTTACCCCGGAAATTGGGCATTCAGTTAACCTGGAAACAGGGCAGTCAGTTATCCCGGAAACGGGGCAGTCAGTTATCCCGGAAACAGGGCGGTCGGTTACCCCGGAAATAGGGAGGTCAGTTATCCTGGAAACAGGGAGATCAGTTATCCAGGAAACAGGGCGGTCAGTTACCCCGGAAACAGGGCAGTCAGTTACCCTGGAAACAGGGCAGTCAGTTACCCTGGAAACAGGGCAGTCATTTATCCTGGAAACGGGGTGAACAGTTACCCCGGCAACAGTGCCGTCAGTTCCCCTGGAAACAGGGCAGTCAGTTACCCTGGAAACAGGGCAGTGAGCTATCCCGGAAACAGGGCAGTCATTTATCCCGGAAACAGGGTGATCTGTTATCCTGGAAACAGGGCAGTCAGTTACCCCGGAAACAGGGCAGTCAGTTACCTGGAAACAGGGCAGTCAGTAATCCCGGAAACAGGGCAGTCAGTTATCCCGGAAACGTGGTGATCAGATACCCTGGAAACTGGGCAGTCAGTTACCCTGGAAACAGGGCAGTCAGTTACCCTGGAAACGGGGCAGTCAGTTATCCCGGAAACGGGGCAGTCAGTTATCCCGGAAACAGGGCGGTCGGTTACCCCGGAAATAGGGAGGTCAGTTATCCTGGAAACAGGGAGAACAGTTATCCAGGAAACAGGGCGGTCAGTTACCCCGGAAACAGGGCAGTCAGTTACCCTGGAAACAGGGCAGTCAGTAACCCTGGAAACAGGGCAGTCAGTTACCCCGGAAACAGGGCAGTCAGTTACCCCGGAAATAGGGCAGTCAGTTATCCTGGAAACAGGGCGGTCAGTTACCCCGGAAACAGGGAGATCACTTACCCCGGAAACAGGGCAGTCAGTTAGCCTGCAAACCGGGCAGTCAGTTACCCTGGAAACAGGGCAGTCAGTTACCCTGGAAACAGGGCAGTCAGTTATCCCGGAAACAGGGCAGTCAGTTATCCCGGAAAGAGGGTGATCAGTTACCCTGGAAACAGGGCAGTCAGTTACCCTGGAAACAGGGCAGTCAGTTACCCCGGAAATAGGGCATTCAGTTAACCCGGAAACAGGGCAGTCAGTTATCCCGGAAACGGGGCAGTCAGTTATCCCGGAAACAGGGCGGTCGGTTACCCCGGAAATAGGGAGGTCAGTTATCCTGGAAACAGGGAGATCAGTTATCCAGGAAACAGGGCGGTCAGTTACCCCGGAAACAGGGCAGTCAGTTACCCTGGAAACAGGGCAGTCAGTTACCCTGGAAACAGGGCAGTCATTTATCCTGGAAACAGGGTGATCAGTTACCCCGGCAACAGTGCCGTCAGTTCCCCTGGGAACAGGGCAGTCAGTTACCCTGGAAACAGGGCAGTGAGCTATCCCGGAAACAGGGCAGTCAGTTATCCCGGAAACAGTGTGAGCAGTTACCCCGGAAATTGGGCAGTCAGTTACCCTGGAAACAGGGCGGTCAGTTACCCTGGAAACAGGGCAGTCAGTTATCCTGGAAACAGGGTGATCAGTTAACCTGGAAACTGGGCAGTCAGTTATCCTCGAAACCGGGCAGTCAGTTATCCTAGAAACAGGGCGGTCAGTTACCCCGGAAACAGGGAGATCACTTACCCCGTAAACAGGGCGGTCAGTTACCCTGCAAACAGGGCAGTCAATTACCCTTGAAACAGGGCAGTCAGTTTACCTGGAAACAGGGCAGTCAGTTAACCTGGAAACAGGGCAGTCAGTTAACCTGGAAACAGGGCAGTCACTTATCCTGGAAACAGGGCGGTCAGTTACACCGGAAATAGGGAGGTCAGTTATCCTGGAAACAGTGCGGTCAGTTACCCCGGAAACAGGGAGATCGGTTACCCCGGAAGCATGGCAGTCAGTTACTCTGGAAACAGGGTGGTCAGTGACCCTGTAAACAGGGTGGTCAGTTACCCCGGAAACAGGGTGATCAGTTGTCCTGGAAACAGGGCAGTCAGTTAGCCTGGAATCAGGGCAGTCAGTTACCCCAGAAACCGGGCAGTCAGTTACCCTGGAAAAAGGGCAGTCAATTCCCCCGGAAACAGGGCAGTCAGTTACCCTGGAAACAGGGCAGTCAGTTATGCCGGAAACAGGGCAGTCAGTTATCCCGGAAACAGGGTGATCAGTTACCCTGGAAAATTGGCAGTCAGTTACCCTGGAAACAGGGCAGTGAGCTATCCCGGAAACAGGGCAGTCATTTATCCCGGAAACAGGGTGATCAGTTATCCTGGAAACAGGGCAGTCAGTTATCCTGGAAACAGGGCAGTCAGTTACCCCGGAAACAGGGCAGTCAGTTACCCTGGAAACAGGGCGGTCAGTTATCCCGGAAACAGGGCGGTCAGTTATCCCGGAAACAGGGCAGTCAGTTATCCCGGAAAGAGGGTGATCAGTTACCCTGGAAACAGGGCAGTCAGTTACCTTGGAAACAGGGCAGTCAGTTACCCCGGAAACAGGGCATTCAGTTAAACTGGAAACAGGGCAGTCAGTCACCCTGGAAACAGGGTGATCAGGTACCCCGGCAACAGGGCAGTCAGTTCCCCTGGAAACAGGGCAGTCAGTTACCCTGGAAACAGGGCAGTGAGCTATCCCGGAAACAGGGCAGTCAGTTCTCCCGGAAACAGGGTGAACAGTTACCCCGGAAATAGGGAGGTCAGTTATCCTGGAAACAGGGCATTGAGCTATCCCGGAAACAGGGAGGTCAGTTATCCTGGAAACAGGGCGGTCAGTTACCCCGGAAACAGGGAGAACAGTTACTCTGGAAACAGGGCAGTCAGTTACCCTGGAAACAGGGTGGTCAGTGACCCTGGAAACAGGGTGGTCAGTTACCCCAGAAACAGGGTGATCAGTTATCCTGGAAACAGGGCAGTCAGTCACCCTGGAAACAGGTTAGTCAGTTACCCCGGAAACAGGGTGATAAGTTACCACGGAAACAGGGCAGTCAGTTCCCCTGGAAACAGGGCAGTCAGTTACCCTGGAAACAGGGCAGTGAGCTATCCCGGAAACAGGGCAGTCAGTTATCCCGGAAACAGGGTGAACAGTTACCCCGGAAATTGGGCAGTCAATTACCCTGGAAACAGGGCGGTCAGTTACCCTGGAAATAGGGCAGTCAGTTATCCTGGAAACAGGGTGATCAGTTACCCTGGAAACTGGGCAGTCAGTTTCCCTGGAAACAGGAAATGTCAGTTATCCTGGAAACAGGGCAGTCAGTTATCCTGCAAACAGGGCGGTCAGTTACACAAGAAATAGGGCGGTCAGTTATCCTTGAAACAGGGCGGTCAGTTACCCCGGAAACAGGGAGATCTCTTACCCCGGAAACAGGGCAGTCAGTTATCCCGGAAACAGGGTGAACAGTTACCCCGGAAATTGGGCAGTCAGTTATCCTGGAAACAGGGCAGTCAGTTATCCTGGAAAAAGGGCAGTCAGTTACCCTGGAAACAGGGAGATCACTTACCCCGGAAACAGGGCGGTCAGTTACCCTGCAAAAAGGGCAGTCAGTTACCCTGGAAACAGGGCAGTCAGTTAACCTGGAAACAGGGCAGTCACTTATCCTGGAAACAGGGCGTTCAGTTCCCCCGGAAATAGGGAGGTCAGTTATCCTGGAAACAGTGCGGTCAGTTACCCCGGAAACAGGGAGATCAGTTACCCCGGAAACAGGGCAGTCAGTTACCCTGGAAACAGGGCAGTCAGTGACCCTGGAAACAGGGCAGTCAGTGACCCTGTCAACAGGGTGGTCAGTTACCCCGAAAACAGGGTGATCAGTTATCCTGGAGACAGGGCGGTCAGTTACCCCGGAAACAGGGCATTCAGTTACCCTGGAAACAGGGTGATCAGTTATCCTGGAAACAGGGCAGTCAGTTAGCCTGGAAACAGGGCAGTCAGTTACCCCAGAAACAGGGCAGTCAGTTACCCTGGGAACAGGGCAGTCAGTTATCCCGGAAACAGGGCAGTCAGTTATCCCGGAAACAGGGTGATCAGTTACCCTGGAAACAGGGCAGTCAGTTACCCGGGAAATAGGGCAGTCAGTTACCCTGGAAACAGGGCAGTCAGTTATCCCGGAAACAGGGCAGTCAGTTATCCCGGAAACAGGGTGATCAGTTACCCTGGAAAATGGGCAGTCAGTTACCCTGGAAACAGGGCAGTGAGCTATCCCGCAAACAGGGCAGTCATTTATCCGAGAAACAGGGTGATCAGTTATCCAGCAAACAGGGCAGTCAGTTACCCTGGAAACAGGGCAGTCAGTTATCCCGGAAATGGGGCAGTCAGTTATCCTGGAAACAGGGCGGTCGGTTACCCCGAAAATAGGGAGGTCAGTTATCCTGGAAACAGGGAGATCAGTTACCCCGGAAACAGGGCAGTCAGTTACCCTGGAAAAAGGGCAGTCTGTTATCCTGGAAACAGGGTGGTCAGTGACCCTGGAAACAGGGCAGTCAGTTACCCCGGAAACATGGCAGTCAGTTATCCTGGAAACAGGGCGGTCAGTTACCCCGGAAACAGGGAGATCACTTACCCCGGAAACTGGGCAGTCAGTTAACCTGGAAACAGGGCAGTCAGTCACCCTGGAAACAGGGTGATCAGTTACCCCGGCAACAGGGCAGTCAGTTCCCCTGCAAACAGGGCAGTCAGTCACCCTGGAAACAGGGTGATCAGTTACACCGGCAACAGGGCGGTCAGTTACCCCGGAAACAGGGAGATCACTTATCACGGAAACAGGGCAGTCAGTTACCCTGCAAACAGGGCAGTCAGTTACCCTGGAAACAGGGCAGTCAGTTACCCTGGAAACAGGGCAGTCAGTTAACCTCGAAACAGGGCAGTCAGTTATCCTGGAAACAGGGCGGTCAGTTACCCCGGAAACAGGGAGGTCAGTTATCCTGGAAACAGTGCGGTCAGTTACCCCGGAAAAAGTGAGATCAGTTACCCCGGAAACAGGGCAGTCAGTTACCCTGGAAACAGGGCGGTCAGGGACACTGGAAACAGGGTGGTCAGTTACCCCGGAAACAGGGTGATAAGTTATCCTGGAGACAGGGCGGTCAGTTACCCCGGACACATGTCATTCAGTTACCCCGGAAACAGGGTGATCAGTTATCCTGGAAACAGGGCATTCAGTTAGCCTGGAAACATGGCAGTCAGTTACCCCGGAAACAGGGCAGTCAGTTACCCTGGAAACAGGGCAGTCAGTTATCCCGGAAACAGGGCAGTCAGTTATCCCGGAAACAGGGCAGTCAGTTATCCCGGAAACAGGGTGATCAGTTACCCTGGAAACAGGGCAGTCAGTTCCCCCGGAAACAGGGCAGTCAGTTACCCTGGAAACAGGGCAGTCAGTTATCCCAGAAACAGGGCAGTCAGTTATCCCGGAATCAGGGCATTCAGTTACCCCGGAAAAAGGGTGATCTGTTATCCTGGAAACAGGGCAGTCAGTTAGCCTGGAAACAGGGCAGTCAGTTACCCCGGAAACAGGGCAGTCAGTTATCCTGGAAACAGGGCAGTCAGTTACCCCGGAAACAGGGAGATCACTTACCCCGGAAACAGGGCGGTCAGTTACCCTGCAAACAGGGCAGTCAGTTACCCTGGAAACAGGGCCGTCAGTTAACCTGGAAACAGGGCCGTCAGTTAACCTGGAAACAGGGCAGTCACTTATCCTGGAAACAGGGCGGTCCGTTACCCCGGAAATAGGGAGGTCAGTTATCCTGGAAACAGTGCGATCAGTTACCCCGGAAACAGGGAGATCAGTTACCCCGTAAAACTGGGCAGTCAGTTACCCTGGAAACAGGGTGGTCAGTGACCCTGGAAACAGGGTGGTCAGTTACCCCGGAAACAGGGCATTCAGTTACCCCGGAAACAGGGTGATCATTTATCCCGTAAACAGGGCAGTCAGTTACCCTGGAAATAGGGCAGTCAGTTATCCCGGAAACAGGGCAGTCAGTTATCCCGGAAACAGGGTCATCAGTTGCCCTGGAGACAGGGCAGTCAGTTACCCCGGAAACAGGGCAGACAGTTACCCTGGAAACAGGGCAGTCAGTTATCCCGGAAACAGGGCAGTCAGTTATCTCCGGAAACAGGGTGATCAGTTACCCTGGAAAATGGGCAGTCAGTTACCCTGGAAACAGGGCAGTCAGTTACCCCGGAAACTGGGCATTCAGTTAACCTAGAAACAGGGCAGTCAGTCACCCTGGAAACAGGGTGATCAGTTACCCCGGCAACAGGGCAGTCAGTTCCCCTGGAAACAGGGCAGTCAGTTACCCTGGAAACAGGGCAGTCAGTTATCCCGGAAACAGGGTGAACAGTAACCCCGGAAATTGGGCAGTCAGTTGTCCTGGAGACAGGGCGGTCAGTTACCCCGGAAACAGGGCATTCAGTTACCCAAGAAACAGGGTGATCAGTTATCCTGGAAACAGGGCATTCAGTTAGCCTGGAAGCATGGCAGTCAGTTACCCCGGAAATTGGGCATTCAGTTAACCTGGAAACAGGGCAGTCAGTCACCCTGGAAACAGGTTAGTCAGTTACCCTAGAAAGAGGGTGATCAGTTACCCTGGCAACAGTGCCGTCAGTTCCCCTGGAAACAGGGCAGTCAGTTACCCTGTAAACAGGGCGGTCAGTTACCCTGGAAACAGTGCAGTCAGTTATCCTGGAAACAGGGTGATCAGTTAACCTGGAAACTGGGCAGTCAGTTATCCTCGAAACCGGGCAGTCAGTTATCCTGGAAACAGGGCGGTCAGTTACCCCGGAAACAGGGAGATCAATTATCCCATAAACAGGGCGGTCAGTTACCCTGCAAACAGGGCAGTCAGTTACCCTGGAAACAGGGCAGTCAGTTAACCTGGAAACAGGGCAGTCACTTATCCTGGAAACAGGGCAGTCAGTTACACCGGAAATAGGGAGGTCAGTTATCCTGGAAACAGTGCGGTCAGTTACCCCGGAAACAGGGAGATCGGTTACCCCAGAAACATGGCAGTCAGTTACCCTGGAAACAGGGTGGTCAGTGACCCTGGAAACAGGGTGGTCAGTGACCCTGGAAACAGGGTGGTCAGTTACCCCGGAAACAGGGTGATCAGTTATCCTGGAAACAGGGCAGTCAGTTAGCCTGGAATCAGGGCAGTCAGTTACCCCGGAAACCGGGCAGTCAGTTACCCTGGAAACAGGGCAGTCAGTTACCCCGGAAACAGGGCAGTCAGTTACCACAGAAACAGGGCAGTCAGTTACCCTGGAAACAGGGCAGTCAGTTATGCCGGAAACAGGGCAGTCAGTTATCCCGGAAACAGGGCCGTCAGTTATCCCGGAAAGAGGGTGATCAGTTACCCTGGAAACAGGGCAGTCAGTTACCCTGGAAACAGGGCAGTCAGTTACCCCGGAAATTGGGCATTCAGTTAACCTGGAAACAGGGCAGTCAGTTATCCTGGAAACGGGGCAGTCAGTTATCCCGGAAACAGGGCGGTCGTTTACCCCGTAAATAGGGAGGTCAGTTATCCTGGAAACAGGGAGATCAGTTATCCAGGAAACAGGGCGGTCAGTTACCCCGGAAACAGGGCAGTCAGTTACCCTGGAAACAGGGCAGTCAGTTACCCTGGAAACAGGGCAGTCATTTATCCTGGAAACAGGGTGATCATTACCCCGGCAACAGTGCCGTCAGTTCCCCTGGAAACAGGGCAGTCAGTTACCCTGGAAACAGGGCAGTGAGCTATCCCGGAAACAGGGCAGTCAGTTATCCCGGAAACAGGGTGAGCAGTTACCCCGGAAATTGGGCAGTCAGTTACCCTGGAAACAGGGCGGTCAGTTACCCTGGAAACAGGGCAGTCAGTTATCCTGGAAACAGGGTGATCAGTTAACCTGGAAACTGGGCAGTCAGTTATCCTCGAAACCGGGCAGTCAGTTATCCTGGAAACAGGGCGGTCAGTTACCCCGGAAACAGTGAGATCACTTATCCCGTAAACAGGGCAGTCAGTTACCCTGCAAACAGGGCAGTCTGTTACCCTGGAAACAGGGCAGTCAGTTAACCTGGAAACAGGGCAGTCACTTATCCTGGAAACAGGGCGGTCAGTTTCACCGGAAATAGGGAGGTCAGTTATCCTGGAAACAGTGCGGTCAGTTACCCCGGAAACAGGGAGATCGGTTACCCCAGAAAAATGGCAGTCAGTTACCCTGGAAACAGGGTGGTCAGTGACCCTGGAAACAGGGTGGTCAGTGACCCTGGAAACAGGGTGGTCAGTTACCCCGGAAACAGGGTGATCAGTTATCCTGGAAACAGGGTGATCAGTTATCCTGGAAACAGGGCAGTCAGTTAGCCTGGAATCAGGGCAGTCAGTTACCCCGGAAACCGGGCAGTCAGTTACCCTGGAAACAGGGCAGTCAGTTACCCCGGAAACAGGGCAGTCAGTTACCCTGGAAACAGGGCAGTCAGTTATGCCGGAAACAGGGCAGTCAGTTATCCCGGAAACAGGGTGATCAGTTACCCTGGAAAATTGGCAGTCAGTTACCCTGGAAACAGGGCAGTGAGCTATCCCGGAAACAGGGCAGTCATTTATCCCGGAAACAGGGTGATCAGTTATCCTGGAAAAAGGGCAGTCAGTTACCCCAGAAACAGGGCAGTCAGTTACCCTGGAAACAGGGCAGTCAGTAATCCCGAAAACAGGGCAGTCAGTTATCCCGGAAACGTGGTGATCAGATACCCTGGAAACAGGGCAGTCAGTTACCCTGGAAACAGGGCAGTCAGTTACCCTGGAAACGGGGCAGTCAGTTATCCCGGAAACGGGGCAGTCAGTTATCCCGGAAACGGGGCAGTCAGTTATCCCGGAAATGGGGCAGTCGGTTACCCCGGAAATAGGGAGGTCAGTTATCCTGGAAACAGGGAGAACAGTTATCCAGGAAACAGGGCGGGCAGTTTCCCCAGAAACAGGGCAGTCAGTAACCCTGGAAACAGGGCAGTCAGTAACCCCGGAAACAGGGCAGTCAGTTACCCCGGAAACTGGGCAGTCAGTTACCCTGGAAACAGGGCGGTCAGTTATCCTGGAAAAAGGATGATCAGTTAACCTGGAAACTGGGCAGTCAGTTACCCTGGAAACAGGGCAGTCATTTATCCTGGAAACAGGGCGGTCAGTTACCCCGGACATAGGGCAGTCAGTTATCCTGGAAACAGGGCGGTCAGTTACCCCGGAAACAGGGAGATCACTTACCCCGGAAACAGGGCAGTCAGTTAGCCTGCAAACCGGGCAGTCAGTTACCCTGGAAACAGGGCAGTCAGTTACCCCGGAAACAGGGCAGTCAGTTACCCTGGAAACAGGGCAGTCAGTTATGCCAGAAACAGGGCAGTCACTTATCCCGGAAACAGGGCAGTCAGTTATCCCGGAAACAGGGTGATCAGTTACCCTGGAAAATTGGCAGTCAGTTACCCTGGAAACAGGGCAGTGAGCTATCCCGGAAACAGGGCAGTCATTTATCCCGGAAACAGGGTGATCAGTTATCCTGGAAACAGGGCAGTCAGTTACCCTGGAAACAGGGCAGTCAGTTACCCTGGAAACAGGGCAGTCAGTAATCCCGGAAACAGGGCAGTCAGTTATCCCGGAAACGTGGTGATCAGATACCCTTTAAACAGGGCAGTCAGTTACCCTGGAAACAGGGCAGTCAGTTACCCTGGAAACGGGGCAGACAGTTATCCCGGAAACGGGGCAGTCAGTTATCCCGGAAACGGGGCAGTCAGTTATCCCGGAAACAGGGCGGTCGGTTACCCTGGAAATAGGGAGGTCAGTTATCCTGGAAACAGGGAGAACAGTTATCCAGGAAACAGGGCGGTCAGTTACCCCGGAAACAGGGCAGTCAGTTACCCTGGAAACAGGGCAGTCAGTAACCCTGGAAACAGGGCAGTCAGTTACCCCGGAAACAGGGCAGTCAGTTACCCCGGAAACTGGGCAGTCAGTTACCCTGGAAACAGGGCAGTCAGTTATCCTGGAAAAAGGATGATCAGTTACCCTGGAAACTGGGCAGTCAGTTACCCTGGAAACAGGGCAGTCATTTATCCTGGAAACAGGGCAGTCATTTATCCTGGAAATAGGGCAGTCAGTTATCCTGGAAATAGGGCAGTCAGTTATCCTGGAAACAGGGCGGTCAGTTACACCGGAAACAGGGAGATCACTTACCCCGGAAACAGGGCAGTCAGTTAGCCTGCAAACCGGGCAGTCAGTTACCCTGGAAACAGGGCAGTCAGTTACCCTGGAAACAGGGCAGTCAGTTATCCCGGAAACAGGGCAGTCAGTTATCCCGGAAAGAGGGTGATCAGTTACCCTGGAAACAGGGCAGTCAGTTACCCTGGAAACAGGGCAGTCAGTTACCCCGGAAATTGGGCATTCAGTTAACCTGGAAACAGGGCAGTCAGTTATCCCGGAAACGGGGCAGTCAGTTATCCCGGAAACAGGGCGGTCGGTTACCCCGGAAATAGGGAGGTCAGTTATCCTGGAAACAGGGAGATCAGTTATCCAGGAAACAGGGCGGTCAGTTAACCCGGAAACAGGGCAGTCAGTTACCCTGGAAACAGGGCAGTCAGTTACCCTGGAAACAGGGCAGTCATTTATCCTGGAAACAGGGTGATCAGTTACCCCGGCAACAGTGCCGTCAGTTCCCCTGGAAACAGGGCAGTCAGTTACCCTGGAAACAGGGCAGTGAGCTATCCCGGAAACAGGGCAGTCAGTTATCCCGGAAACAGTGTGAGCAGTTACCCCGGAAATTGGGCAGTCAGTTACCCTGGAAACAGGGCGGTCAGTTACCCTGGAAACAGGGCAGTCAGTTATCCTGGAAACAAGGTGATCAGTTAACCTGGAAACTGGGCAGTCAGTTATCCTCGAAACCGGGCAGTCAGTTATCCTGGAAACAGGGCGGTCAGTTACCCCGGAAACAGGGAGATCACTTATCCCGTAAACAGGGCGGTCAGTTACCCTGCAAACAGGGCAGTCAGTTACCCTGGAAACAGGGCAGTCAGTTAACCTGGAAACAGGGCAGTCACTTATCCTGGAAACAGGGCGGTCAGTTACACCGGAAATAGGGAGGTCAGTTATCCTGGATACAGTGCGGTCAGTTACCCCGGAAACAGGGAGATCGGTTACCCCAGAAACATGGCAGTCAGTTACCCTGGAAACAGGGTGGTCAGTGACCCTGGAAACAGGGTGGTCAGTTACCCCGGAAGCACGGTGATCAGTTATCCTGGAAACAGGGCAGTCAGTTAGCCTGGAATCAGGGCAGTCAGTTACCCCGGAAACCGGGCAGTCAGTTACCGTGGAAACAGGGCAGTCAGTTACCCCGGAAACAGTGCAGTCAGTTACCCGGGAAACAGGGCAGTCAGTTACCCTGGAAACAGGGCAGTCAGTTATGCTGGAAACAGGGCAGTCAGTTATCCCTGAAACAGGGTGATCAGTTACCCTGGAAAATTGGCAGTCAGTTACCCTGGAAACAGGGCAGTGAGCTATCCCGGAAACAGGGCAGTCATTTATCCCGGAAACAGGGTGATCTGTTATCCTGGAAACAGGGCAGTCAGTTACCCCGGAAACAGGGCAGTCAGTTACCCTGGAAACAGGGCAGTCAGTTACCCTGGAAACAGTGCAGTCAGTAATCCCGGAAACAGGGCAGTCAGTTATCCCGGAAACGTGGTGATCAGATACCCTGGAAACAGGGCAGTCAGTTACCCTGGAAACAGGGCAGTCAGTAACCCTGGAAACGGGGCAGTCAGTTATCCCGGAAACGGGGCAGTCAGTTATCCCGGAAACAGGGCGGTCGGTTACCCCGGAAATAGGGAGGTCAGTTATCCTGGAAACAGGGAGAACAGTTATCCAGGAAACAGGGCGGTCAGTTACCCCGGAAACAGGGCAGTCAGTTACCCTGGAAACAGGGCAGTCAGTAACCCTGGAAACAGGGCAGTCAGTTACTCCGGAAACAGGGCAGTCAGTTACCCCGGAAATAGGGCAGTCAGTTATCCTGGAAACAGGGCGGTCAGTTACCCCGGAAACAGGGAGATCACTTACCCCGGAAACAGGGCAGTCAGTTAGCCTGCAAACCGGGCAGTCAGTTACCCTGGAAACAGGGCAGTCAGTTACCCTGGAAACAGGGCAGTCAGTTATCCCGGAAACAGGGCAGTCAGTTCTCCCGGAAAGAGGGTGATCAGTTACCCTGGAAACAGGGCAGTCAGTTACCCTGGAAACAGGGCAGTCAGTTACCCCGGAAATAGGGCATTCAGTTAACCCGGAAACAGGGCATTCAGTTAACCCGGAAACAGGGCAGTCAGTTATCCCGGAAACAGGGCGGTCGGTTACCCCGGAAATAGGGAGGTCAGTTATCCTGGAAACAGGGAGATCAGTTATCCAGGAAACAGGGCGGTCAGTTACCCCGGAAACAGGGCAGTCAGTTACCCTGGAAACAGGGCAGTCAGTTACCCTGGAAACAGGGCAGTCATTTATCCTGGAAACAGGGTGATCAGTTATCCCGGCAACAGTGCCGTCAGTTCCCCTGGGAACAGGGCAGTCAGTTACCCTGGAAACAGGGCAGTGAGCTATCCCGGAAACAGGGCAGTCAGTTATCCCGGAAACAGTGTGAGCAGTTACCCCGGAAATTGGGCAGTCAGTTACCCTGGAAACAGGGCGGTCAGTTACCCTGGAAACAGGGCAGTCAGTTATCCTGGAAACAGGGTGATCAGTTAACCTGGAAACTGGGCAGTCAGTTATCCTCGAAACCGGGCAGTCAGTTATCCTAGAAACAGGGCGGTCAGTTACCCCGGAAACAGGGAGATCACTTACCCCGTAAACAGGGCGGTCAGTTACCCTGCAAACAGGGCAGTCAATTACCCTTGAAACAGGGCAGTCAGTTTACCTGGAAACAGGGCAGTCAGTTAACCTGGAAACAGGGCAGTCAGTTAACCTGGAAACAGGGCAGTCGCTTATCCTGGAAACAGGGCGGTCAGTTACACCGGAAATAGGGAGGTCAGTTATCCTGGAAACAGTGCGGTGAGTTACCCCGGAAACAGGGAGATCGGTTACCCCGGAAGCATGGCAGTCAGTTACCCTGGAAACAGGGTGGTCAGTGACCCTGTAAACAGGGTGGTCAGTTACCCCGGAAAGAGGGTGATCAGTTGTCCTGGAAACAGGGCAGTCAGTTAGCCTGGAATCAGGGCAGTCAGTTACCCCAGAAACCGGGCAGTCAGTTACCCTGGAAAAAGGGCAGTCAGTTACCCCGGAAACAGGGCAGTCAGTTAACCCGGAAACAGGGCAGTCAGTTATCCCGGAAACAGGGCGGTCGGTTACCCCGGAAATAGGGAGGTCAGTTATCCTGGAAACAGGGAGATCAGTTATCCAGGAAACAGGGCGGTCAGTTACCCCGGAAACAGGGCAGTCAGTTACCCTGGAAACAGGGCAGTCAGTTACCCTGGAAACAGGGCAGTCATTTATCCTGGAAACAGGGTGATCAGTTATCCCGGCAACAGTGCCGTCAGTTCCCCTGGGAACAGGGCAGTCAGTTACCCTGGAAACAGGGCAGTGAGCTATCCCGGAAACAGGGCAGTCAGTTATCCCGGAAACAGTGTGAGCAGTTACCCCGGAAATTGGGCAGTCAGTTACCCTGGAAACAGGGCGGTCAGTTACCCTGGAAACAGGGCAGTCAGTTATCCTGGAAACAGGGTGATCAGTTAACCTGGAAACTGGGCAGTCAGTTATCCTCGAAACCGGGCAGTCAGTTATCCTAGAAACAGGGCGGTCAGTTACCCCGGAAACAGGGAGATCACTTACCCCGTAAACAGGGCGGTCAGTTACCCTGCAAACAGGGCAGTCAATTACCCTTGAAACAGGGCAGTCAGTTTACCTGGAAACAGGGCAGTCAGTTAACCTGGAAACAGGGCAGTCAGTTAACCTGGAAACAGGGCAGTCGCTTATCCTGGAAACAGGGCGGTCAGTTACACCGGAAATAGGGAGGTCAGTTATCCTGGAAACAGTGCGGTCAGTTACCCCGGAAACAGGGAGATCGGTTACCCCGGAAGCATGGCAGTCAGTTACCCTGGAAACAGGGTGGTCAGTGACCCTGTAAACAGGGTGGTCAGTTACCCCGGAAACAGGGTGATCAGTTGTCCTGGAAACAGGGCAGTCAGTTAGCCTGGAATCAGGGCAGTCAGTTACCCCAGAAACCGGGCAGTCAGTTACCCTGGAAAAAGGGCAGTCAGTTACCCCGGAAACAGGGCAGTCAGTTACCCTGGAAACAGGGCAGTCAGTTATGCCGGAAACAGGGCAGTCAGTTATCCCGGAAACAGGGTGATCAGTTACCCTGGAAAATTGGCAGTCAGTTACCCTGGAAACAGGGCAGTGAGCTATCCCGGAAACAGGGCAGTCATTTATCCCGGAAACAGGGTGATCAGTTATCCTGGAAACAGGGCAGTCAGTTATCCTGGAAACAGGGCAGTCAGTTACCCCGGAAACAGGGCAGTCAGTTACCCTGGAAACAGGGCGGTCAGTTATCCCGGAAACAGGGCGGTCAGTTATCCCGGAAACAGGGCAGTCAGTTATCCCGGAAAGAGGGTGATCAGTTACCCTGGAAACAGGGCAGTCAGTTACCTTGGAAACAGGGCAGTCAGTTACCCCGGAAACAGGGCATTCAGTTAAACTGGAAACAGGGCAGTCAGTCACCCTGGAAACAGGGTGATCAGGTACCCCGGCAACAGGGCAGTCAGTTCCCCTGGAAACAGGGCAGTCAGTTACCCTGGAAACAGGGCAGTGAGCTATCCCGGAAACAGGGCAGTCAGTTCTCCCGGAAACAGGGTGAACAGTTACCCCGGAAATAGGGAGGTCAGTTATCCTGGAAACAGGGCATTGAGCTATCCCGGAAACAGGGAGGTCAGTTATCCTGGAAACAGGGCGGTCAGTTACCCCGGAAACAGGGAGAACAGTTACTCCGGAAACAGGGCAGTCAGTTACCCTGGAAACAGGGTGGTCAGTGACCCTGGAAACAGGGTGGTCAGTTACCCCAGAAACAGGGTGATCAGTTACCCCGGAAACAGGGTGATAAGTTACCACGGAAACAGGGCAGTCAGTTCCCCTGGAAACAGGGCAGTCAGTTACCCTGGAAACAGGGCAGTGAGCTATCCCGGAAACAGGGCAGTCAGTTATCCCGGAAACAGGGTGAACAGTTACCCCGGAAATTGGGCAGTCAATTACCCTGGAAACAGGGCGGTCAGTTACCCTGGAAATAGGGCAGTCAGTTATCCTGGAAACAGGGTGATCAGTTACCCTGGAAACTGGGCAGTCAGTTTCCCTGGAAACAGGAAATGTCAGTTATCCTGGAAACAGGGCAGTCAGTTATCCTGCAAACAGGGCGGTCAGTTACACCAGAAATAGGGCGGTCTGTTATCCTTGAAACAGGGCGGTCAGTTACCCCGGAAACAGGGAGATCTCTTACCCCGGAAACAGGGCAGTCAGTTATCCCGGAAACAGGGTGAACAGTTACCCCGGAAATTGGGCAGTCAGTTATCCTGGAAACAGGGCAGTCAGTTATCCTGGAAACAGGGCAGTCAGTTACCCTGGAAACAGGGAGATCACTTACCCCGGAAACAGGGCGGTCAGTTACCCTGCAAAAAGGGCAGTCAGTTACCCTGGAAACAGGGCAGTCAGTTAACCTGGAAACAGGGCAGTCACTTATCCTGGAAACAGGGCGTTCAGTTCCCCCGGAAATAGGGAGGTCAGTTATCCTGGAAACAGTGCGGTCAGTTACCCCGGAAACAGGGAGATCAGTTACCCCGGAAACAGGGCAGTCAGTTACCCTGGAAACAGGGCAGTCAGTGACCCTGGAAACAGGGCAGTCAGTGACCCTGTAAACAGGGTGGTCAGTTACCCCGAAAACAGGGTGATCAGTTATCCTGGAGACAGGGCGGTCAGTTACCCCGGAAACAGGGCATTCAGTTACCCTGGAAACAGGGTGATCAGTTATCCTGGAAACAGGGCAGTCAGTTAGCCTGGAAACAGGGCAGTCAGTTACCCCAGAAACAGGGCAGTCAGTTACCCTGGGAACAGGGCAGTCAGTTATCCCGGAAAAAGGGCAGTCAGTTATCCCGGAAACAGGGTGATCAGTTACCCTGGAAACAGGGCAGTCAGTTACCCGGGAAACAGGGCAGTCAGTTACCCTGGAAACAGGGCAGTCAGTTATCCCGGAAACAGGGCAGTCAGTTATCCCGGAAACAGGGTGATCAGTTACCCTGGAAAATGGGCAGTCAGTTACCCTGGAAACAGGGCAGTGAGCTATCCCGGAAACAGGGCAGTCATTTATCCGAGAAACAGGGTGATCAGTTATCCAGCAAACAGGGCAGTCAGTTACCCTGGAAACAGGGCAGTCAGTTATCCCGGAAATGGGGCAGTCAGTTATCCTGGAAACAGGGCGGTCGGTTACCCCGGAAATAGGGAGGTCAGTTATCCTGGAAACAGGGAGATCAGTTACCCCGGAAACAGGGCAGTCAGTTACCCTGAAAAAAGGGCAGTCTGTTATCCTGGAAACAGGGTGGTCAGTGACCCTGGAAACAGGGCAGTCAGTTACCCCGGAAACATGGCAGTCAGTTATCCTGGAAACAGGGCGGTCAGTTACCCCGGAAACAGGGAGATCACTTACCCCGGAAACTGGGCAGTCAGTTAACCTGGAAACAGGGCAGTCAGTCACCCTGGAAACAGGGTGATCAGTTACCCCGGCAACAGGGCAGTCAGTTCCCCTGCAAACAGGGCAGTCAGTCACCCTGGAAACAGGGTGATCAGTTACACCGGCAACAGGGCGGTCAGTTACCCCGGAAACAGGGAGATCACTTATCACGGAAACAGGGCAGTCAGTTACCCTGCAAACAGGGCAGTCAGTTACCCTGGAAACAGGGCAGTCAGTTACCCTGGAAACAGGGCAGTCAGTTAACCTCGAAACAGGGCAGTCAGTTATCCTGGAAACAGGGCGGTCAGTTAACCCGGAAACAGGGAGGTCAGTTATCCTGGAAACAGTGCGGTCAGTTACCCCGGAAAAAGTGAGATCAGTTACCCCGGAAACAGGGCAGTCAGTTACCCTGGAAACAGGGCGGTCAGGGACACTGGAAACAGGGTGGTCAGTTACCCCGGAAACAGGGTGATAAGTTATCCTGGAGACAGGGCGGTCAGTTACCCCGGACACATGTCATTCAGTTACCCCGGAAACAGGGTGATCAGTTATCCTGGAAACAGGGCATTCAGTTAGCCTGGAAACATGGCAGTCAGTTACCCCGGAAACAGGGCAGTCAGTTACCCTGGAAACAGGGCAGTCAGTTATCCCGGAAACAGGGCAGTCAGTTATCCCGGAAACAGGGCAGTCAGTTATCCCGGAAACAGGGTGATCAGTTACCCTGGAAACAGGGCAGTCAGTTCCCCCGGAAACAGGGCAGTCAGTTACCCTGGAAACAGGGCAGTCAGTTATCCCAGAAACAGGGCAGTCAGTTATCCCGGAATCAGGGCATTCAGTTACCCCGGAAAAAGGGTGATCTGTTATCCTGGAAACAGGGCAGTCAGTTAGCCTGGAAACAGGGCAGTCAGTTACCCCGGAAACAGGGCAGTCAGTTATCCTGGAAACAGGGCAGTCAGTTACCCCGGAAACAGGGAGATCACTTACCCCGGAAACAGGGCGGTCAGTTACCCTGCAAACAGGGCAGTCAGTTACCCTGGAAACAGGGCCGTCAGTTAACCTGGAAACAGGGCAGTCACTTATCCTGGAAACAGGGCGGTCCGTTACCCCGGAAATAGGGAGGTCAGTTATCCTGGAAACAGTGCGATCAGTTACCCCGGAAACAGGGAGATCAGTTACCCCGTAAAACTGGGCAGTCAGTTACCCTGGAAACAGGGTGGTCAGTGACCCTGGAAACAGGGTGGTCAATTACCCCGGAAACAGGGTGATCAGTTATCCCGGAAACAGGGTGATCATTTATCCCGTAAACAGGGCAGTCAGTTACCCTGGGAACAGGGCAGTCAGTTATCCCGGAAACAGGGCAGTCAGTTATCCCGGAAACAGGGTCATCAGTTGCCCTGGAGACAGGGCAGTCAGTTACCCCGGAAACAGGGCAGACAGTTACCCTGGAAACAGGGCAGTCAGTTATCCCGGAAACAGGGCAGTCAGTTATCTCCGGAAACAGGGTGATCAGTTACCCTGGAAAATGGGCAGTCAGTTACCCTGGAAACAGGGCAGTCAGTTACCCCGGAAACTGGGCATTCAGTTAACCTAGAAACAGGGCAGTCAGTCACCCTGGAAACAGGGTGATCAGTTACCCCGGCAACAGGGCAGTCAGTTCCCCTGGAAACAGGGCAGTCAGTTACCCTGGAAACAGGGCAGTCAGTTATCCCGGAAACAGGGCGGTCAGTTACCCCGGAAACAGGGCATTCAGTTACCCCAGAAACAGGGTGATCAGTTATCCTGGAAACAGGGCATTCAGTTACCCCAGAAACAGGGTGATCAGTTATCCTGGAAACAGGGCATTCAGTTAGCCTGGAAGCATGGCAGTCAGTTACCCCGGAAACAGGGCAGTCAGTTATCCCGGAAAGAGGGTGATCAGTTACCCTGGAAACAGGGCAGTCAGTTACCCCGGAAACAGGGCAGTCAGTTACCCTGGAAACAGGGCAGTCAGTTATCCCGGAAACAGGGCAGTCAGTTATCCCGGAAACAGGGTGATCAGTTACCCTGGAAAATGGGCAGTCAGTTACCCTGGAAACAGGGCAATGAGCTATCCCGGAAACAGGGCAGTCATTTATCCCGGAAACAGGGCAGTCAGTTACCCCGGAAACAGGGCAGTCAGTTACCCTGGAAACAGGGCAGTCAGTAATCCCGGAAACAGGGCAGTCAGTTATCCTGGAAACAGGGTGATCAGTTATCCTGGAAACAGGGCAGTCAGTTATCCTGGAAACAGGGCAGTCAGTTACCCCGGAAACAGGGCAGTCAGTTACCCTGGAAACAGGGCAGTCAGTAATCCCGGATACAGGGCTGTCAGTTATCCCGGAAACAGGGTGATCAGTTACCCTGGAAACAGGGCAGTCAGTTATCTTGGAAACAGGGCAGTCACTTATCCTGGAAACAGGGCAGTCAGTTACCCCGGAAACAGGGCATTCAGTTAACCTGGAAACAGGGCAGTCAGTCACCCTGGAAACAGGGCAGTCAGTCACCCTGGAAACAGGGTGATCAGTTCCCCCGGCAATAGGGCAGTCAGTTATCCCGGAAAGAGGGTGATCAGTTACCCTGGATACAGGGCAGTCAGTTACCCTGGAAACTGGGCATTCAGTTAACCTGGAAACAGGGCAGTCAGTCACCCTGGAAACAGGGCAGTCAGTTACCCTGGAAACAGGGCAGTGAGCTATCCTGGAAACAGGGCAGTCAGTTATCCCGGAAACAGTGTGAACAGTTACCCCGGAAATTGGGCAATCAGTTACCCTGGAAACAGGGCGGTCAGTAACTTTGGAAACAGGGCAGTCAGTTATCCTGGAAGCAGGGTGATCAGTTACCCTGGAAACTGGGCAGTCAGTTATCCTCGAAACAGGGCAGTCAGTTATCCTGGAAACAGGGCGGTCAGTTACCCCGGAGACAGAGAGATCACTTACCCCGGAAACAGGGCGGTCAGTTACCCTGCAAACAGGGCAGTCAGTTACCCTGGAAACAGGGCAGTCAGTTAACCTGGAAACAGTGCAGTCACTTATCCCGGAAACAGGGCGGTCAGTTACCCGGAAATAGGGAGGTCAGTTATCCTGGAAACAGTGCGGTCAGTTACCCCGGAAACAGGGAGATCAGTTACCCCGGAAACAGGGCAGTCAGTTACCCTGGAAACAGGGTGGTCAGTGACCCTGCAAAAAGGGTGGTCAGTTACCCCGGAAACAGGGTGATCAGTTATCCTGGAGACAGGATGGTCAGTTACCCCGGATACAGGGCATTCAGTTACCCCGGAAACAGGGTGATCAGTTATCCTGGAAACAGGGCAGTCAGTTAGCCTGGAATCAGGGCAGTCAGTTACTCCGGAAACAGGGCAGTCAGTTACCCTGGAAACAGGGCAATCAGTTATCCCGGAAACAGGGCAGTCAGTTATCCCGGAAACAGGGTGATCAGTTACCCTGGAAACAGGGCAGTCAGTTACCCCGGAAACAGGGCAGTCAGTTACCCTGGAAACAGGGCAGTCAGTTATCCCAGAAACAGGGCAGTCAGTTATCCCAGAAACAGGGTGATCATTTACCCAGGAAAATGGGCAGTCAGTTACCCTGGAAACAGGGCAGTGAGCTATCCCGGAAACAGGGCAGTCATTTATCCCGGAAACAGGGTGATCAGTTATCCCGGATACAGGGCAGTCAGTTATCCTGGAAACAGGGCGGTCAGTTACCCCGGAAACAGGGAGATCACTTACCCCGGAAACAGGGCGGTCAGTTACCCTGCAAACAGGGCAGTCAGTTAACCTGGAAACAGGGCAGTCACTTATCCTGGAAACAGGGCGGTCAGTTAATGCGGAAATAGGGAGGTCAGTTATCCTGGAAACAGGGCGGTCAGTTACCCCGGAAACAGGGCATTCAGTTACCCCGGAACCAGGGTGAACAGTTATCCTGGAAACAGGACAGTCAGTTAGCCTGGAAACAGGGAAGTCAGTTACCCCGGAAACAGTTCAGTCAGTTACCCTGGAAACAGGGCAGTGAGTTATCCCGGAAATAGGGCAGTCAGTTATCCCGGAAACAGGGTTATCAGTTACCCTGGAAACAGGGCAGTCAGTTACCCCGGAAACAGGGCAGTCAGTTACCCTGGAAACAGGGCAGTCAGTTATCCTGGAAACAGGGCAGTAGGTTATCCCGGAAACAGGGTGATCAGTTACCCTGGAAAATGGGCAGTCAGTTACCCCGGAAACAGGGCAGTGAGCTATCCCGGAAACAGGGCAGTCATTTATCCCGGAAACAGGGTGATCAGTTATCCTGGAAACAGGGCAGTCAGTTACCCCGGAAACAGGGCAGTCAGTTACCCTGGAAACAGGGCAGTCAGTTACCCTGGAAACAGGGCAGTCAGTAATTCCGGAAACAGGGCAGTCAGTAATCCCGGAAACAGGGTGATCAGATACCCTGGAAACAGGGCAGTCAGTTACCCTGGAAACAGGGCAGTCAGTTATCCCGGAAACGGGGCAGTCAGTTATCCCGGAAACGCGGCGGTCGGTTACATCGGAAATAGGGAGGTCAGTTATCCTGGAAACAGGGAGATCAGTTATCCAGGAAACAGGGCGGTCAGTTACCCTGGAAACAGGGCAGTCAGTTACCCTGGAAACAGGGCAGTCAGTAACCCTGGAAACAGGGCAGTCAGTTACCCCGGAAACAGGGCAGTCAGTTACCCCGGAAACTGGGCAGTCAGTTACCCTGGATACAGGGCAGTCAGTTATCCTGGAAAAAGGATGATCAGTTACCCTGGAAACTGGGCAGTCAGTTACCCTGGAAACAGGGCAGTCATTTATCCTGGAAACAGGGCGGTCAGTTACCCCGGAAATAGGGCAGTCAGTTATCCTGGAAACAGGGCGGTCAGTTACCCCGGAAACAGGGAGATCACTTACCCCGGAAACAGGGCAGTCAGTTAGCCTGCAAACCGGGCAGTCAGTTACCCCGGAAACAGGGCAGTCAGTTACCCTGGAAACAGGTCAGTCAGTTATCCCGGAAACAGGGCAGTCAGTTATCCTGGAAAGAGGGTGATCAGTTACCCTGGAAACAGGGCAGTCAGTTACCCTGGAAATAGGGCAGTCAGTTACCCCGGAAATTGGGCATTCAGTTAACCTGGAAACAGGGCAGGCAGTCACACTGGAAACAGGTTAGTCAGTTACCATGGAAACAGGGTGATCAGTTACCCCGGCAACAGGGCCGTCAGTTCCCCTGGAAACAGGGCAGTCAGTTACCCTGGAAACAGGGCAGTGAGCTATCCCGGAAACAGGGCAGTCAGTTATACCGGAAACAGGGTGAGCAGTTACCCCGGAAATTGGGCAGTCAGTTACCCTGGAAACAGGGCGGTCAGTTACCCTGGAAACAGGGCAGTCAGTTATCCTGGAAACCGGGCAGTCTGTTATCCTGGAAACAGGGCGGTCAGTTACCCCGGAAACAGGGAGATCACTTACCCCGTAAACAGGGCGGTCAGTTACCCTGCAAACAGGGCAGTCAGTTACCCTGGAAACAGGGCAGTCAGTTAACCTGGAAACAGGGCAGTCACTTATCCTGGAAACAGGGCGGTCAGTTACACCGGAAATAGGGAGGTCAGTTATCCTGGAAACAGTGCGGTCAGTTACCCCGGAAACAGGGAGATCGGTTACCCCGGAAACATGGCAGTCAGTTACCCTGTAAACAGGGTGGTCAGTGACCCTGGAAACAGGGTGGTCAGTTACCCCGGAAACAGGGTGATCAGTTATCCTGGAAACAGGGCAGTCAGTTAGCCTGGAATCAGGGCAGTCAGTTACCCCGGAAACAGGGCAGTCAGATACCCTGGAAACAGGCCAGTCAGTCACCCCGGAAACAGGGCAGTCAGTTACCCTGGAAACAGGGCAGTCAGTTACCCTGGAAACAGGGCAGTCAGTTATCCCGGAAACAGGGTGATCAGTTACCCTGGAAAATGGGCAGTCAGTTACCCTGGAAACAGGGCAGTGAGCTATCCCGGAAACAGGGCAGTCATTTATCCCGGAAACAGGGTGATCAGTTATCCTGGAAACAGGGCAGTCAGTTATCCTGGAAACAGGGCAGTCAGTTACCCCGGAAACAGGGCAGTCAGTTACCCTGGAAACTAGGCATTCAGTTAACCTGGAAACAGGGTGATCAGTTACCCCGTCAACAGGGCAGTCAGTTCCCCTGGAAACAGGGCAGTCAGTTACCCTGGAAACAGGGCAGTGAGCTATCCCGGAAACAGGGCAGTCAGTTATCCTGGAAACAGGGCAGTCAGTTATCCTGGAAACAGGGCGGTCAGTTACCCCGGAAATTGGGCAGTCAGTTATCCTGGAAACAGGGCAGTCAGATATCCTGGAAACAGGGCGGTCAGTTACCCTGCAAACAGGGCAGTCAGTTACCCTGGAAACAGGGCAGTCAGTTATCCCGGAAACAGGGCAGTCAGTTATCCCGGAAACAGGGTGATCAGTTACCCTGGAAAATGGGCAGTCAGTTACCCCAGAAACAGGGCAGTGAGCTATCCCGGAAACAGGGCAGTCATTTATCCCGGAAACAGGGTGATCAGTTATCCTGGAAACAGGGCAGTCAGTTACCCCGGAAACAGGGCAGTCAGTTACCCTGGAACCAGGGCAGTCAGTTACCCTGGAAACAGGGCAGTCAGTAATTCCGGAAACAGGGCAGTCAGTAATCCCGGAAACAGGGTGATCAGATACCCTGGAAACAGGGCAGTCAGTTACCCTGGAAACAGGGCAGTCAGTTATCCCGGAAACGGGGCAGTCAGTTATCCCGGAAACGGGGCGGTCGGTTACATCGGAAATAGGGAGGTCAGTTATCCTGGAAACAGGGAGATCAGTTATCCAGGAAACAGGGTGGTCAGTTACCCCGGAAACAGGGCAGTCAGTTACCCTGGAAACAGGGCAGTCAGTAACCCTGGAAACAGGGCAGTCAGTTACCCCGGAAACAGGGCAGTCAGTTACCCCGGAAACTGGGCAGTCAGTTACCCTGGATACAGGGCAGTCAGTTATCCTGGAAAAAGGATGATCAGTTACCCTGGAAACTGGGCAGTCAGTTACCCTGGAAACAGGGCAGTCATTTATCCTGGAAACAGGGCGGTCAGTTACCCCAGAAATAGGGCAGTCAGTTATCCTGGAAACAGGGCGGTCAGTTACCCCGGAAACAGGGAGATCACTTACCCCGGAAACAGGGCAGTCAGTTAGCCTGCAAACCGGGCAGTCAGTTACCCCGGAAACAGGGCAGTCAGTTACCCTGGAAACAGGTCAGTCAGTTATCCCGGAAACAGGGCAGTCAGATATCCTGGAAACAGGGCGGTCAGTTACCCTGCAAACAGGGCAGTCAGTTACCCTGGAAACAGGGCAGTCAGTTATCCCGGAAACAGGGCAGTCAGTTATCCCGGAAACAGGGTGATCAGTTACCCTGGAAAATGGGCAGTCAGTTACCCCAGAAACAGGGCAGTGAGCTATCCTGGAAAGAGGGTGATCAGTTACCCTGGAAACAGGGCAGTCAGTTACCCTGGAAACAGGGCAGTCAGTTACCCCGGAAATTGGGCATTCAGTTAACCTGGAAACAGGGCAGTCAGTCACACTGGAAACAGGTTAGTCAGTTACCATGGAAACAGGGTGATCAGTTACCCCGGCAACAGGGCCGTCAGTTCCCCTGGAAACAGGGCAGTCAGTTACCCTGGAAACAGGGCAGTGAGCTATCCCGGAAACAGGGCAGTCAGTTATCCCGGAAACAGGGTGAGCAGTTACCCCGGAAATTGGGCAGTCAGTTACCCTGGAAACAGGGCGGTCAGTTACCCTGGAAAGAGGGCAGTCAGTTATACTGGAAACAGGGTGATCAGTTAACCTGGAAACTGGGCAGTCAGTTATCCTCGAAACCGGGCAGTCAGTTATCCTGGAAACAGGGCGGTCAGTTACCCCGGAAACAGGGAGATCACTTACCCCGTAAACAGGGCGGTCAGTCACCCTGCAAACAGGGCAGTCAGTTACCCTGGAAACAGGGCAGTCAGTTAACCTGGAAACAGGGCAGTCAGTTATCCTGGAAACAGGGCAGTCAGTTATCCCAGAAACAGGGTGATCAGTTACCCTGGAAAATGGGCAGTCAGTTACCCCGGAAACAGGGCAGTGAGCTATCCCGGAAACAGGGCAGTCATTTATCCCGGAAACAGGGTGATCAGTTATCCTGGAAACAGGGCAGTCAGTGACCCCAGAAACAGGGCAGTCAGTTACCCTGGAAACAGGGCAGTCAGTTACCCTGGAAACAGGGCAGTCAGTAATTCCGGAAACAGGGCAGTCAGTAATCCCGGAAACAGGGTGATCAGATACCCTGGAAACAGGGCAGTCAGTTACCCTGGAAACAGGGCAGTCAGTTATCCCGGAAACGGGGCAGTCAGTTATCCCGGAAACGCGGCGGTCGGTTACATCGGAAATAGGGAGGTCAGTTATCCTGGAAACAGGGAGATCAGTTATCCAGGAAACAGGGCGGTCAGTTACCCTGGAAACAGGGCAGTCAGTTACCCTGGAAACAGGGCAGTCAGTAACCCTGGAAACAGGGCAGTCTGTTACCCCGGAAACAGGGCAGTCAGTTACCCCGGAAACTGGGCAGTCAGTTACCCTGGATACAGGGCAGTCAGTTTTCCTGGAAAAAGGATGATCAGTTACCCTGGAAACTGGGCAGTCAGTTACCCTGGAAACAGGGCAGTCATTTATCCTGGAAACAGGGCGGTCAGTTACCCCGGAAATAGGGCAGTCAGTTATCCTGGAAAAAGGGCGGTCAGTTACCCCGGCAACAGGGAGATCACTTACCCCGGAAACAGGGCAGTCAGTTAGCCTGCAAACCGGGCAGTCAGTTACCCCGGAAACAGGGCAGTCAGTTACCCTGGAAACAGGTCAGTCAGTTATCCCGGAAACAGGGCAGTCAGTTATCCTGGAAAGAGGGTGATCAGTTACCCTGGAAACAGGGCAGTCAGTTACCCTGGAAACAGGGCAGTCAGTTACCCCGGAAATTGGGCATTCAGTTAACCTGGAAACAGGGCAGTCAGTCACACTGGAAACAGGTTAGTCAGTTACCATGGAAACAGGGTGATCAGTTACCCCGGCAACAGGGCCGTCAGTTCCCCTGGAAACAGGGCAGTCAGTTACCCTGGAAACAGGGCAGTGAGCTATCCCGGAAACAGGGCAGTCAGTTATCCCGGAAACAGGGTGAGCAGTTACCCCGGAAATTGGGCAGTCAGTTACCCTGGAAACAGGGCGGTCAGTTACCCTGGAAACAGGGCAGTCAGTTATACTTGAAACAGGGTGATCAGTTAACCTGGAAACTGGGCAGTCAGTTATCCTCGAAACCGGGCAGTCAGTTATCCTGGAAACAGGGCGGTCAGTTACCCCGGAAACAGGGAGATCACTTACCCCGTAAACAGGGCAGTCAGTTACCCTGCAAACAGGGCAGTCAGTTACCCTGGAAACAGGGCAGTCAGTTAACCTGGAAACAGGGCAGTCAGTTATCCTGGAAACAGGGCAGTCAGTTATCCCAGAAACAGGGTGATCAGTTACCCTGGAAAATGGGCAGTCTGTTACCCCGGAAACAGGGCAGTGAGCTATCCCGGAAACAGGGCAGTCATTTATCCCGGAAACAGGGTGATCAGTTATCCTGGAAGCAGGGCAGTCAGTTACCCCGGAAACAGGGCAGTCAGTTACCCTGGAAACAGGGCAGTCAGTTACCCTGGAAACAGGGCAGTCAGTAATTCCGGAAACAGGGCAGTCAGTAATCCCAGAAACAGGGTGATCAGATACCCTGGAAACAGGGCAGTCAGTTACCCTGGAAACAGGGCAGTCAGTTATCCCGGAAACGGGGCAGTCAGTTATCCCGGAAACGCGGCGGTCGGTTACATCGGAAATAGGGAGGTCAGTTATCCTGGAAACAGGGAGATCAGTTATCCAGGAAACAGGGCGGTCAGATACCCTGGAAACAGGGCAGTCAGCTACCCTGGAAACAGGGCAGTCAGCAACCCTGGAAACAGGGCAGTCAGTTACCCCGGAAACAGGGCAGTCAGTTACCCCGGAAACTGGGCAGTCAGTTACCCTGGATACAGGGCAGTCAGTTATCCTGGAAAAAGGATGATCAGTTACCCTGGAAACTGGGCAGTCAGTTACCCTGGAAACAGGGCAGTCATTTATCCTGGAAACAGGGCGGTCAGTTACCCCGGAAATAGGGCAGTCAGTTATCCTGGAAACAGGGTGGTCAGTTACCCCGGAAACAGGGAGATCACTTACCCCGGAAACAGGGCAGTCAGTTAGCCTGCAAACCGGGCAGTCAGTTACCCCGGAAACAGGGCAGTCAGTTACCCTGGAAACAGGTCAGTCAGTTATCCCGGAAACAGGGCAGTCAGTTATCCTGGAAAGAGGGTGATCAGTTACCCTGGAAAGAGGGTGATCAGTTACCCTGGAAACAGGGCAGTCAGTTACCCTGGAAATAGGGCAGTCAGTTACCCCGGAAATTGGGCATTCAGTTAACCTGGAAACAGGGCAGTCAGTCACACTGGAAACAGGTTAGTCAGTTACCATGGAAACAGGGTGATCAGTTACCCCGGCAACAGGGCCGTCAGTTCCCCTGGAAACAGGGCAGTCAGTTACCCTGGAAACAGGGCAGTGAGCTATCCCGGAAACAGGGCAGTCAGTTATCCCGGAAACAGGGTGAGCAGTTACCCCGGAAATTGGGCAGTCAGTTACCCTGGAAACAGGGCGGTCAGTTACCCTGGAAACAGGGCAGTCAGTTATCCTGGAAACAGGGTGATCAGTTAACCTGGAAACTGGGCAGTCAGTTATCCTCGAAACCGGGCAGTCTTTTGTCCTGGAAACAGGGCGGTCAGTTACCCTGGAAACAGGGAGATCACTTACCCCGTAAACAGGGCGGTCAGTTACCCTGCAAACAGGGCAGTCAGTTACCCTGGAAACAGGGCAGTCAGTTACCCTGGAAACAGGGCAGTCACTTATCCTGGAAACAGGGCAGTCAGTTACCCTGGAAACAGGTCAGTCAGTTATCCCGGAAACAGGGCAGTCAGTTATCCTGGAAAGAGGGTGATCAGTTACCCTGGAAACAGGGCAGTCAGTTACCCTGGAAATAGGGCAGTCAGTTACCCCGGAAATTGGGCATTCAGTTAACCTGGAAACAGGGCAGTCAGTCACACTGGAAACAGGTTAGTCAGTTACCATGGAAACAGGGTGATCAGTTACCCCGGCAACTGGGCCGTCAGTTCCCCTGGAAACAGGGCAGTCAGTTACCCTGGAAACAGGGCAGTGAGCTATCCCGGAAACAGGGCAGTCAGTTATCCCGAAAACAGGGTGAGCAGTTACCCCGGAAATTGGGCAGTCAGTTACCCTGGAAACTGGGCGGTCAGTTACCCTGGAAACAGGGCAGTCAGTTATACTGGAAACAGGGTGATCAGTTAACCTGGAAACTGGGCAGTCAGTTATCCTCGAAACAGGGCAGTCTGTTATCCTGGAAACAGGGCGGTCAGTTACCCTGGAAACAGGGAGATCACTTACCCCGTAAACAGGGCGGTCAGTTACCCTGCAAACAGGGCAGTCAGTTACCCTAGAAACAGGGCAGTCAGTTAACCTGGAAACAGGGCAGTCACTTATCCTGGAAACAGGGCGGTCAGTTACACCGGAAATAGGGAGGTCAGTTATCCTGGAAACAGTGTGGTCAGTTACCCCGGAAACAGGCAGATCGGTTACCCCGGAAACATGGCAGTCAGTTACCCTGTAAACAGGGTGGTCAGTGACCCTGGAAACAGGGTGGTCAGTTACCCCGGAAACAGGGTGATCAGTTATCCTGGAAACAGGGCAGTCAGTTAGCCTGGAATCAGGGCAGTCAGTTACCCCGGAAACAGGGCAGTCAGTTACCCTGGAAACAGGCCAGTCAGTCACCCCGGAAACAGGGCAGTCAGTTACCCTGGAAACAGGGCAGTCAGTTACCCTGGAAACAGGGCAGTCAGTTATCCCGGAAACAGGGTGATCAGTTACCCTGGAAAATGGGCAGTCAGTTACCCTGGAAACAGGGCAGTGAGCTATCCCGGAAACAGGGCAGTCATTTATCCCGGAAACAGGGTGATCAGTTATCCTGGAAACAGGGCAGTCAGTTATCCTGGAAACAGGGCAGTCAGTTACCCCGGAAACAGGGCAGTCAGTTACCCTGGAAACAGGGCATTCAGTTAACCTGGAAACAGGGTGATCAGTTACCCCGTCAACAGGGCAGTCAGTTCCCCTGGAAACAGGGCAGTCAGTTACCCTGGAAACAGGGCAGTGAGCTATCCCGGAAACAGGGCAGTCAGTTATCCCGGAAACAGGGTGAACAGTTACCCCGGAAATTGGGCAGTCAGTTATCCTGGAAACAGGGCGGTCAGTTACCCCGGAAATTGGGCAGTCAGTTATCCTGGAAACAGGGCAGTCAGATATCCTGGAAACAGGGCGGTCAGTTACCCTGCAAACAGGGCAGTCAGTTACCCTGGAAACAGGGCAGTCAGTTATCCCGGAAACAGGGCAGTCAGTTATCCCGGAAACAGGGTGACCAGTTACCCTGGAAAATGGGCAGTCAGTTACCCCAGAAACAGGGCAGTGAGCTATC
Organism: Heterodontus francisci; assembly: GCF_036365525.1. Classification (NCBI taxonomy): domain Eukaryota; kingdom Metazoa; phylum Chordata; class Chondrichthyes; order Heterodontiformes; family Heterodontidae; genus Heterodontus; species Heterodontus francisci. Next base: position 8,082,442 of record NC_090380.1, on the reverse strand, counting down.
CCGGAAACAGGGCAGTCATTTATCCCGGAAACAGGGTGATCAGTTATCCTGGAAACAGGGCAGTCAGTTACCCCGGAAACAGGGCAGTCAGTTACCCTGGAAACAGGGCAGTCAGTAATTCCGGAAACAGGGCAGTCAGTAATCCCGGAAACAGGGTGATCAGATACCCTGGAAACAGGGCAGTCAGTTACCCTGGAAACAGGGCAGTCAGTTATCCCGGAAACGGGGCAGTCAGTTATCCCGGAAACGGGGCGGTCGGTTACATCGGAAATAGGGAGGTCAGTTATCCTGGAAACAGGGAGATCAGTTATCCAGGAAACAGGGTGGTCAGTTACCCCGGAAACAGGGCAGTCAGTTACCCTGGAAACAGGGCAGTCAGTAACCCTGGAAACAGGGCAGTCAGTTACCCCGGAAACAGGGCAGTCAGTTACCCCGGAAACTGGGCAGTCAGTTACCCTGGATACAGGGCAGTCAGTTATCCTGGAAAAAGGATGATCAGTTACCCTGGAAACTGGGCAGTCAGTTACCCTGGAAACAGGGCAGTCATTTATCCTGGAAACAGGGCGGTCAGTTACCCCAGAAATAGGGCAGTCAGTTATCCTGGAAACAGGGCGGTCAGTTACCCCGGAAACAGGGAGATCACTTACCCCGGAAACAGGGCAGTCAGTTAGCCTGCAAACCGGGCAGTCAGTTAACCCGGAAACAGGGCAGTCAGTTACCCTGGAAACAGGTCAGTCAGTTATCCCGGAAACAGGGCAGTCAGTTATCCTGGAAAGAGGGTGATCAGTTACCCTGGAAACAGGGCAGTCAGTTACCCTGGAAACAGGGCAGTCAGTTACCTGGGAAATTGGGCATTCAGTTAACCTGGAAACAGGGCAGTCAGTCACACTGGAAACAGGTTAGTCAGTTACCATGGAAACAGGGTGATCAGTTACCCCGGCAACAGGGCCTTCAGTTCCCCTGGAAACAGGGCAGTCAGTTACCCTGGAAACAGGGCAGCGAGCTATCCCGGAAACAGGGCAGTCAGTTATCCCGGAAACAGGGTGAGCAGTTACCCCGGAAATTGGGCAGTCAGTTACCCTGGAAACAGGGCGGTCAGTTACCCTGGAAACAGGGCAGTCAGTTATACTGGAAACAGGGTGATCAGTTAACCTGGAAACTGGGCAGTCAGTTATCCTCGAAACCGGGCAGTCAGTTATCCTGGAAACAGGGCGGTCAGTTACCCCGGAAACAGGGAGATCACTTACCCCGGAAACAGGGCGGTCAGTTACCCTGCAAACAGGGCAGTCAGTTACCCTGGAAACAGGGCAGTCAGTTAACCTGGAAACAGGGCAGTCACTTATCCTGGAAACAGGGCGGTCAGTTACACCGGAAATAGGGAGGTCAGTTATCCTGGAAACAGTGCGGTCAGTTACCCCGGAAACAGGGAGATCGGTTACCCCGGAAACATGGCAGTCAGTTACCCTGGAAACAGGGTGGTCAGTGACCCTGGAAACAGGGTGGTCAGTTACCCCGGAAACAGGGCGGTCAGTTAGCCTGGAATCAGGGCAGTCAGTTACCCCGGAAACAGGGCAGTCAATTACCCTGGAAACAGGCCAGTCAGTCACCCCGGAAACAGGGCAGTCAGTTACCCTGGAAACAGGGCAGTCAGTAACCCTGGAAACAGGGCAGTCAGTTATCCCCGAAACAGGGTGATCAGTTACCCTGGAAAATGGGCAGTCAGTTACCCTGGAAACAGGGCAGTGAGCTATCCCGGAAACAGGGCAGTCATTTATCCCGGAAACAGGGTGATCAGTTATCCTGGAAAAAGGGCAGTCAGTTATCCTGGAAACAGGGCAGTCAGTTACCCCGGAAACAGGGCAGTCAGTTACCCTGGAAACTGGGCATTCAGTTAACCTGGAAACAGGGTGATCAGTTACCCCGTCAACAGGGCAGTCAGTTCCCCTGGAAACAGGGCAGTCAGTTACCCTGGAAACAGGGCAGTGAGCTATCCCGGAAACAGGGCAGTCAGTTATCCCGGAAACAGGGTGAACAGTTACCCCGGAAATTGGGCAGTCAGTTATCCTGGAAACAGGGCAGTCAGTTATCCTGGAAACAGGGCGGTCAGTTACCCCGGAAATTGGGCAGTCAGTTATCCTGGAAACAGGGCAGTCAGATATCCTGGAAACAGGGCGTTCAGTTACCCTGCAAACAGGGCAGTCAGTTACCCTGGAAACAGGGCAGTCAGTTATCCCGGAAACAGGGCAGTCAGTTATCCCGGAAACAGGGTGATCAGTTACCCTGGAAACAGGGCAGTCAGTTACCCCGGAAACAGGGCAGTCAGTTACCCTGGAAAAAGGGCAGTCATTTATCCCGGAAACAGGGCAGTCAGTTATCCCGGAAACAGGGTGATCAGTTACCCTGGAAAATGGGCAGTCAGTTACCCTGGAAACAGGGCAGTCAGTTATCCCGGAAACGGGGCAGTCAGCTATCCTGGAAACAGGGCGGTCGGTTACCCCGGAAATAGGGAGGTCAGTTATCCTGGAAACAGGGAGATCAGTTACCCCGGAAACAGGGCAGTCAGTTACCCTGGAAACAGGGCAGTCTGTTATCCTGGAAACAGGGTGGTCAGTGACCCTGGAAACAGGGCGGTCAGTTACCCCGGAAATAGGGTGATCAGTTATCCTGGAGACAGGGCGGTCAGTTACCCCGGAAACTGGGCATTCAGTTACCCCGGAAACAGGGTGATCTGTTATCCTGGAAACAGGGCAGTCAGTTAGCCTGGAAACAGGGCAGTCAGTTACCCCGGAAACAGGGCAGTCAGTTATCCTGGAAACAGGGCGGTCAGTTACCCCGGAAAAAGGGAGATCACTTACCCCAGAAACAGGGAGATCACTTACCCCGGAAACAGGGCGGTCAGTTACCCTGCAAACAGGGCAGTCAGTTACCCTGGAAACAGGGCCGTCAGTTAACCTGGAAACAGGGCCGTCAGTTAACCTGGAAACAGGGCGGTCCGTTACCCCGGAAATAGGGAGGTCAGTTATCCTGGAAACAGTGCGGTCAGTTACCCCGGAAACAGGGAGATCAGTTACCCCGTAAAACTGGGCATTCAGTTACCCTGGAAACAGGGTGGTCAGTGACCCTGGAAACAGCGTGGTCAGTTACCCCGGAAACAGGGTGATCAGTTGTCCTGGAAACAGGGCAGTCAGTTAGCCTGGAAATAGGGCAGTCAGTTACCCCGGAAACAGGGCAGTCAGTTACCCCGGAAACAGGGCAGTCAGTTATCCCGGAAACAGGGCAGTCAGTTATCCCGGAAACAGGGTGATCAGTTACCCTGGAAACAGGGCAGTCAGTTACCCCGGAAACAGGGCAGACAGTTACCCTGGAAACAGGGCAGTCAGTTATCCCGGAAACAGGGCAGTCAGTTATCCCGGAAACAGGGCAGTCAGTTACCCTGGAAAATGGGCAGTCAGTTACCCTGGAAACAGGGCACTCAGTTACCCCGGAAACTGGGCAGTTAACCTGGAAACAGGGCGGTCAGTCACCCTGGAAACAGGGCAGTCAGTCACCCTGGAAACAGGGCAGTGAGCTACCCCGGAAACAGGGCAGTCAGTTATCCCGGAAACAGGGCAGTCAGTTATCCCGGAAACAGGGTGAACAGTAACCCCGGAAATTGGGCAGTCAGTTGTCCTGGAAACAGGGCAGTCAGTTACCCTGCAAACAGGGCAGTCAGTTACCCTGGAAATAGGGCGGTCAGTTACCCCGGAAATAGGGAGGTCAGTTATCCTGGAAACAGTGCGGTCAGTTACCCCGGAAAAAGAGAGATCAGTTACCCCGGAAACAGGGCAGTCAGTTACCCTGGAAACAGGGTGGTCAGGGACACTGGAAACAGGGTGGTCAGTTGCCCCGGAAACAGGGTGATAAGTTATCCTGGAGACAGGGAGGTCAATTACCCCGGAAACAGTGCATTCAGTTACCCCGGAAACAGGGTGATCAGTTATCCTGGAAACAGGGCATTCAGTTAGACTGGAAACATGGCAGTCAGTTACCCCGGAAACAGGGCAGTCAGTTACGCTGGAAACAGGGCAGTCAGTTATCCCGGAAACAGGGCAGTCAGTTATCCCGGAAACAGGGTGATCAGTTACCCTGGAAACAGGGTGATCAGTTACCCTGGAAACAGGGCAGTCAGTTACCCCGGAAACAGGGCAGTCAGTTACCCTGGAAACAGGGCAGTCAGTTATCCCGGAAACAGGGCAGTCAGTTATCCCGGAAACAGGGCATTCAGTTACCCCGGAAACAGGGTGATCTGTTATCCTGGAAACAGGGCAGTCAGTTAGCCTGGAAACAGGGCAGTCAGTTACCCCGGAAACAGGGCAGTCAGTTACCCCGGAAACAGGGCAGTCAGTTATCCTGGAAACAGGGTGGTCAGTTACACCGGAAACAGGGAGATCACTTACCCCGGAAACAGGGAGATCACTTACCCCGGAAACAGGGAGATCAGTTACCCCGTAAAACTGGGCAGTCAGTTACCCTGGAAACAGGGTGGTCAGTGACCCTGGAAACAGGGTGGTCAGTTACCCCGGAAACAGGGTGATCAGTTATCCTGGAGACAGGGCGGTCAGTTACCCCGGAAACAGGGCATTCAGTTATCCTGGAAACAGGGCAGTCAGTTAGCCTGGAAATAGGGCAGTCAGTTACTCCGGAAACAGGGCAGTCAGTTACCCAGGAAACAGGGCAGTCAGTTACCCTGGAAACAGGGCAGTCAGTTACCCCGGAAACAGGGCAGACAGTTACCCTGGAAACAGGGCAGACAGTTATCCCGGAAACAGGGCAATCAGTTATCCCGGAAACAGGGTGATCAGTTACCCTGGAAAATGGGCAGTCAGTTACCCTGGAAACAGGGCAGTCAGTTACCCCGGAAACTGGGCATTCAGTTAACCTGGAAACAGGGCAGTCAGTCACCCTGGAAACAGGGTGATCAGTTACCCCGGCAACAGGGCAGTCAGTTCCCCTGGAAACAGGGCAGTCAGTTACCCTGGAAACAGGGCAGTGAGCTATCCCGGAAACAGGGCAGTCAGTTATCCCGGAAACAGGGTGAACAGTAACCCCGGAAATTGGGCAGTCAGTTGTCCTGGAAACAGGGCAGTCAGTTATCCTGGAAACAGGGCGGTCAGTTACCCCGGAAACAGGGAGATCACTTATCCCGGAAACAGGGCAGTCAGTTACCCTGCAAACAGGGCAGTCAGTTACCCTGCAAACAGGGCAGTCAGTTAACCTCGAAACAGGGCTGTCACTTATCCTGGAAACAGGGCGGTCAGTTACCCCGGAAATAGGGAGGTCAGTTATCCTGGAAACAGTGCGTTCAGTTACCCCGGAAAAAGAGAGATCAGTTACCCCGGAAACAGGGCAGTCAGTTACCCTGGAAACAGGGTGGTCAGGGACACTGGAAACAGGGTGGTCAGTTACCCCGGAAACAGAGTGATAAGTTATCCTGGAGACAGGGCGGTCAGTTACCCCGGAAACAGGGCATTCAGTTACCCTGGAAACAGGGTGATCAGTTATCCTGGAAACAGGGCATTCAGTTAGCCTGGAAACATGGCAGTCAGTTACCCTGGAAACAGGGCAGTCAGTTACCCTGGAAACAGGGCAGTCAGTTATCCCGGAAACAGGGCAGTCAGTTATCCCGGAAACAGGGTGATCAGTTACCCTGGAAACAGGGCAGTCAGTTACCCCGGAAACAGGGCAGTCAGTTACCCTGGAAACAGGGCAGTCAGTTATCCCAGAAACAGGGCAGTCAGTTATCCCGGAAACAGGGTGATCAGTTACCCTGTAAAATGGGCTGTCAGTTACCCTGGAAACAGGGCAGTGAGCTATCCCGGAAACAGGGCAGTCATTTATCCCGGAAACAGGGTGATCAGTTATCCTGGAAACAGGGCAGTCAGTTATCCTGGAAACAGGGCAGTCAGTTACCCCGGAAACAGGGCAGTCAGTTACCCTGGAAACAGGGCAGTCAGTTATCCCGGAAACAGGGCAGTCAGTTATCCCGAAACAGGGTGATCAGTTACGCTGGAAACAGGGCAGTCAGTTATCCCGGAAACAGGGCAGTCAGTTATCCTGGAAACAGGGCAGTCGGTTACCCCGGAAATAGGGAGGTCAGTTATCCTGGAAACAGGGAGATCAGTTACCCCGGAAACAGGGCGGTCAGTTACCCTGGAAACAGGGCAGTCAGTTACCCTGGAAACAGGGTGGTCAGTGACCCTGGAAACAGGGCAGTCAGTTACCCCGGAAACAGGGTGATCAGTTATCCTGGAGACAGGGCGGTCAGTTAGCCTGGAAATAGGGCAGTCAGTTACCCCGGAAACAGGGCAGTCAGTTACCCTGGAAACAGGGCAGTCAGTTATCCCGGAAACAGGGCAGTCAGTTATCCCGGAAACAGGGTGATCAGTTACCCTGGAAATAGGGCAGTCAGTTACCCCAGAAACAGGGCAGACAGTTACCTGGAAACAGGGCAGTCAGTTATCCCGGAAACAGGGCAGTCAGTTATCCCGGAAACAGGGTGAGCAGTTACACTGGAAAATGGGCAGTCAGTTACCCTGGAAACAGGGCAGTCAGTTACCCCGGAAACTGGGCATTCAGTTAACCTGGAAACAGGGCAGACAGTCACCCTGGAAACAGGGTGATCAGTTACCCCGGCAACAGGGCAGTCAGTTCCCCTGGAAACAGGGCAGTCAGTTACCCTGGAAACAGGGCAGTGAGCTATCCTGGAAACAGGGCAGTCAGTTATACCGGAAACAGTGCGGTCAGTTACCCCGGAAACAGGGAGATCACTTATCCCGGAAACAGGGCAGTCAGTTACCCTGCAAACAGGGCAGTCAGTTACCCTGGAAACAGGGCAGTCAGTTAACCTCGAAACAGGGCAGTCACTTATCCTGGAAAGAGGGCGGTCAGTTACCCCGGAAATAGGGAGGTCAGTTATCCTGGAAACAGTGCGGTCAGTTACCCCGGAAAAAGAGAGATCAGTTACCCTGGAAACAGGGCAGACAGTTACCCTGGAAACAGGGTTGTCAGGGACACTGGAAACAGGGCAGTCAGTTATCCCGGAAACAGGGTGATCAGTTACCCTGGAAACAGGGCAGACAGTTACCCCGGAAACAGGGCAGTCAGTTACCCTGGAAACAGGGCAGTCAGTTATCCCGGAAACAGGGCAGTCAGTTACCCTGGAAAATGGGCACTCAGTTACCCTGGAAACAGGGCAGTATGCTATCACGGAAACAGGGCAGTCATTTATCCCGGAAACAGGGTGATCAGTTACCCCGGAAACAGGGCAGTCAGTTACCCCGGAAACAGGGCAGTCAGTTACCCTGGAAACAGTGCAGTCAGTTATCCCGGAAACAGGGCAGTCAGTTATCCCGGAAACAGGGCAGTCAGTTATCCCGGAAACAGGGTGATCAGTTACCCTGGAAAATGGGCAGTCAGTTACCCTGGAAACAGGGCAGTGAGCTATCCTGGAAATAGGGCATTCAGTTACCCCGGAAACAGGGTGATCAGTTATCCTGGAAACAGGGCAGTCAGTTAGCCCGGAAACAGGGCAGTCAGTTACCCCGGAAACAGGGCAGTTAGTTACCCTGGAAACAGGGCAGTCAGTTATCCCGGAAACATTGCAGTCAGTTATCCCGGAAACAGGGTGATCAGTTACCCTGGAAACAGGGCAGTCCGTTACCCCAGAAACAGGGCTTTCAGTTACCCTGGAAACAGGGCAGTCAGTTATCCCGGAAACAGGGCAGTCAGTTATCCCGGAAACAGGGTGATCAGTTACCCTGGAAACTGGGCAGTCAGTTACCCTGGAAACAGGGCAGTCTGTTACCCCGGAAACGGGTCAGTCAGTTATCCAGAGAACTGGGCAGTTAGTTACCCTGGAAACAGGGCAGTCAGGTATCCCGGAAACAGGGTGATCAGTTACCCTGGAAAAAGGGCAGTCAGTTATCCTGGAGACAGGGCAGTCAGTTATCCCGGAAGCAGGGTGATCAGTTACCCTGGAAATTGGGCAGTCAGTTACCCTGGAAACAGGGCAATCTGTTACCCTGGAAACGGGGCAGTCAGTTACCCCGGAATCAGGGTGATCAGTTATCCTGGAAACAGGGCAGTCAGTTTGCCTGGAAACAGGGCAGTTAGTTACCCCGGAAACAGGGCAGTAAGTTACCCTGGAAACAGGGCAGTCAGTTATCCCGGAAACAGGGTGATCAGTTACCCTGGAAATAGGTCAGTCAGTTACCCCGGAAACAGGGCAATCAGTTCCCCTGGAAACAGGGCAGTCAGTTAACCTGGAAACAGGGCAGTGAGCTATCCCAGAAACAGGGCAGTCAGTAATCCCGGAAACAGGGTGAACATTTGCCCTCAAAACTGGGCAGTCAGTTACCCTCGAAACAGGGCGGTCAGTTACCCTGGAAACAGGGCAGTCAGTTATCCTGGAAACAGGGTGATCAGTTAGCCAGGAAACTTGGCAGTCATTTACCCCGGAAACAGGGCAGTCAGTTACCCCGGAAACAGGGCAATCAGTTATCCCGGAAACAGGGCAGTCAGTTATCCCGGAAAGAGGGTGATCAGTTACCCTGGAAACAGGGCAGTCAGTTACCCTGGAAACAGGGCAGTCAGTTACCCCGGAATTTGGGCATTCAGTTAACCTGGAAACAGGTCAGTCAGTCACCCTGGAAACAGGTTAGTCAGATACCCCGGAAACAGGGTGATCTGTTACCCCGGCAACAGGGCAGTCAGTTCCCCTGGAAACAGGGCAGTCAGTTACCCTGGAAACAGGGCAGTGAGCTATCCCGGAAACAGGGCAGTCAGTTCTCCCGGAAACAGGGTGAACAGTTACCCCGGAAATAGGGAGGTCAGTTATCCTGGAAACAGGGCATTGAGCTATCCCGGAAACAGGGAGGTCAGTTATCCTGGAAACAGGGCGGTCAGTTACCCCGGAAACAGGGAGAACAGTTACTCCGGAAACAGGGCAGTCAGTTACCCTGGAAACAGGGTGGTCAGTTATCCTGGAAACAGGGTGGTCAGTTACCCCAGAAACAGGGTGATCAGTTATCCTGGAAACAGGGCAGTCAGTCACCCTGGAAACAGGTTAGTCAGTTACCCCGGAAACAGGGTGATAAGTTACCACGGAAACAGGGCAGTCAGTTACCCTGGAAAAAGGGCATTCAGTCACCCTGGAAACAGTTTAGTCAGTTACCCCGGAAACAGGGTGATCAGTTACCCTGGAAACAGGGCAGTCAGTTACCTTGGTAACAAGGCAGTCAATTAACCTGGAAACTGGGCAGGCAGTTATCCTGGAAACAGGGCAGTCAGTTATCCTGGAAACAGGGCGGTCAGTTACCCTGGAAACAGGGCAGTCAGTTACCCCGGAAACAGGGTGATCAGTTATCCTGGAAACAGGGCAGTCAGTTACCCCGGAAACAGGGCAGTCAGTTACCCTGGATACAGGGCAGTCAGTTACCCTGGAAACAGGGCAGTCAGTTATCCTGGAAACAGGGCAGTGAGCTATCCCGGAAACAGGGCAGTCAGTTATCCCGGAAACAGGGTGAACAGTTACCCCGGAAATTGGGCAGTCAATTACCCTGGAAACAGGGCGGTCAGTTACCCTGGAAATAGGGCAGTCAGTTATCCTGGAAACAGGGTGATCAGTTACCCTGGAAACTGGGCAGTCAGTTTCCCTGGAAACAGGAAATGTCAGTTATCCTGGAAACAGGGCAGTCAGTTATCCTGCAAACAGGGCGGTCAGTTACACCAGAAATAGGTTGGTCAGTTATCCTTGAAACAGGGCGGTCAGTTACCCCGGAAACAGGGAGATCTCTTACCCCGGAAACAGGGCGGTCAGTTACCCTTGAAACAGGGCAATCAGTTACCCTGGAAACAGGGCTGTCAGTTAACCTGGAAACAGGGCAGTCAGTTATCCTGGAAACAGGGTGGTCATTTACCCCGGAAATAGGGAGGTCAGTTGTCCTGGAAACAGGGTGGTCAGTTATCCTTGAAACAGGGCAGTCAGTTAGCCTGGAAACAGGGCAGTCAGTTACCCCGGAAACAGGGCAGTCAGTTACCCTGGAAAAAGGGCAGTCATTTATCCCGGAAACAGAGCAGTCAGTTACCCCGGAAACAGGGTGATCATTTACCCTGGAAACTGGGCAGTCAGTTACCCTGGAAACAGGGCAGTCTGTTACCCCGGAAACGGGGCAGTCAGTTACCCAGAGAACTGGGCAGTCATTTACCCTGGAAACAGGGCAGTCAGTTATCCCGGAAACAGGGTGATCAGTTAGCCAGGAAACTTGGCAGTCATTTATCCTGGAAAAAGGGTGATCAGTTAGCCTGGAAACTGGGCAGTCAGTTACCCTGTAAACATGGCAGTCAGTTTCCCCCGGAAACTGGGCAGTCAGTTACCCCGGAAACTGGGCAGTCAGTTACCCTGGAAAAAGGGCATTCAGTCACCCTGGAAACAGTTTAGTCAGTTACCCCGGAAACAGGGTGATCAGTTACCCCGGAAACAGGGCGGTCAGTTTCCCTGGAAACAGGGCAGTCAGTTACCTTGGTAACAAGGCAGTCAATTAACCTGGAAACTGGGCAGGCAGTTATCCTGGAAACAGGGCAGTCAGTTATCCTGGGAACAGGGCGGTCAGTTACCCTGGAAACAGGGCAGTCAGTTACCCCGGAAACAGGGTGATCAGTTGTCCTGGAAACAGGGTGGTCAGTTATAGTTGAAACAGGGCAGTCAGTTAGCCTGGAAACAGGGCAGTCAGTTACCCCGGAAACAGGGCAGTCAGTTACCCTGGAAAAAGGGCAGTCATTTATCCCGGAAACAGGGCAGTCAGTTATCCCGGAAACAGGGTGATCATTTACCCTGGAAACTGGGCAGTCAGTTACCCTGGAAACAGGGCAGTCTGTTACCCCGGAAACGGGGCAGTCAGTTACCCAGAGAACTGGGCAGTCATTTACCCTGGAAACACGGCAGTCAGTTATCCCGGAAACAGGGTGATCAGTTAGCCAGGAAACTTGGCAGTCATTTACCCCGGAAACAGGGCAGTCAGTTACCCTGGAAAAAGGACAGTCAGTTATCCCGGAAACAGGGTGATCAGTTACCCTGGAAAAAGGGCAGTCAGTTATCCTGGAAAAAGGGTGATCAGTTAGCCTGGAAACTGGGCAGTCAGTTACCCTGTAAACATGGCAGTCAGTTACCCCGGAAACTGGGCAGTCAGTTACCCCGGAAACTGGGCAGTCAGTTACCCTGGAAAAAGGGCATTCAGTCACCCTGGAAACAGTTTAGTCAGTTACCCCGGAAACAGGGTGATCAGTTACCCCGGAAACAGGGCGGTCAGTTACCCTGGAAAAAGGGCAGTCAGTTACCCTGGAAAAAGGGCAGTCAGTTACCTTGGTAACAAGGCAGTCAATTAACCTGGAAACTGGGCAGGCAGTTATCCTGGAAACAGGGCAGTCAGTTATCCTGGAAACAGGGCGTTCAGTTACCCTGGAAACAGGGCAGTCAGTTACCCCGGAAACAGGGTGATCAGTTATCCTGGAAACAGGGCAGTCAGTTACCCCGGAAACAGGGCAGTCAGTTACCCTGGAAAAAGGGCAGTCAGTTATCCCGGAAACAGGGCGGTCTGTTAGCCTGGAAACAGGGCAGTCAGTTACCCCGGAAATAGGGCAGTCAGTTACCCTGGAAACAGGGTGATCAGTTATCCCGGAAATAGGGCGGTCTGTTGTCCTGGAAACACGGCGGTCAGTTACCCCGGATACAGGGCAGTCAGTTATCCCGGAAAAAGGGAGATAAGTTACCCTGGAAACTGGGCAGTCAGTTACCCTGGAAACAGGGCAGTCAGTTACCCCGGAAACTGGGCAGTCAATTACCCTGGAAACAGGGCATTCAGTAATCCCGGAAACAGGGCAGTCAGTTACCCTGGAAACAGGGCAGTCATTTACCCCGGAAACTGGGCAGTCAGTTACCCTGGAAACAGGGCAGTCAGTCACCCTGGAAACAGGTTAGTCAGTTACCCCGAAACAGGGTGATCAGTTACCCCGGAAACAGGGCAATCAGTACCCCTGGAAACAGGGCAGTCAGTTTCCCTGGAAACAGGACAGTGGGCTATCCCGGAAACAGGGCAGTCAGTTATCCCTGAAACAGGGTGAACAGTTACCCCGGAAATTGGGCAGTCAGTTACCCTGGAAACAGGGCGGTCAGTTACCCTGGAAACAGGGCAGTCAGTTACCCTGGAAACAGGGAAATCAGTTACCCTGGAAACTGGGCAGTCAGGTACCCTGCATACGGGGCAGTCAGTTACCCTGGAAACAGGGCAGTCAGTTATCCTGGAAACAGGGCAGTCAGTTATCCTGGAAACAGGGAAGTCAGTTATCCTGGAAACAGGGCGGTCAGTTACCCCGGACACAGGGAGATCATTTACCCCGGAAACAGGGCAGTCAGTTACCCTGGAAACACGGCAGTCAGTTATCCTGGAAACAGGGTGGTCAGTGACTCTGGAAACAGGGTGGTCAGTTACCCCGGAAACAGGGTGGTCAGTTAACCCGGAAACAGGGTGATCAGTTATCCTGGAGACAAGGCGGTCAGTTACCCCGGAAACAGGGCATTCAGTTACCACGGAAACAGGGTGATCAGTTATCCTGGAAACAGGGCAGTCAGTTAGCCTGGAAACAAGGCAGTCAGTTACCCCGGAAACAGGGCAGTCAGTTACCCCGGAAACAGGGCAGTCAGTTATCCCGGAAACAGGGCACTCAGTTATCCTGGAAACAGGGCAGTCAGTTATCCCGGAAACAGGGTGATCAGTTACCCTGGAAACAGGGTGAACAGTTACCCTGGAAACAGGGCAGTCAGTTACCCCGGAAACAGGGCAGTCAGTTACCCTGGAAACAGGGCAGTCAGTTATCCTGGATACAGGGCAGTCAGTTATCCTGGAAACAGGGCAGACAGTTATCCTGGAAACAGGGCAGTCAGTTACTCCGGAAACAGGGCAGTCAGTTACCCTGGAAAAAGGGCAGTCAGTTATCCTGGAAACAGGGCAGACATGTATCCCGGAAACAGGGTGATCAGTTACCCTGGAAACAGGGTGATCAGTTACCCTGGAAACAGGGCAGTCAGTTACCCCGGATATATGGCTTTCAGTTATCCTGGAAACAGGGCGGTCAGTTAACCTGGAAACAGGGCATTCAGTTATCCTGGAAATCGGGCGGTCAGTTATCCTGGAAACAGGGCGGTCAGTTACCCCGGAAATAGGGCGGTCAGTTATCCTGGAAACAGGGCAGTCAGGTTCCCCGGAAACAGGGCAGTCAGTTACCCTGGAAACAGGGCAGTCAGTTACCCCGGTAACTGGGCAGTCAGTTATCCCGGAAACAGGGCAGACAGTTATCCCGGAGAAAGGGTGATCAGTTACCCTGGAAACTGGGCAGTCAGTTACCCTGGAAACAGGGCAGTCAGTTTCCCCGAAAACAGGGCAGTCAGTTACCCTGGAAACAGGGCAGTCTGTCACCCTGGAAACAGGTTAGTCAGTTACCCCAGAAACAGGGTTATCAGTTACCCCGGAAACTGGGCAGTCAGTTCCCCTGGAAACAGGGCAGTCAGTTACCCTGGAAACAGGGCAGTGAGCTATCCCGGAAACAGGGCAGTCATTTATCCCGGAAACAGGGTGAACAGTTAACCTGGAAACTGGGCAGTCAGTTACCCTGGAAACAGGGCGGTCAGTTACCCTGGAAACAGGGCAGTCAGTTATCCTGGAAACAGGGCGGTCAGTTATCCTGGAAACAGGGCAGTCAGTTACCCCGGAAACAGTGCCGTCAGTTACCCTGGAAACAGGGCAGTCAGTTAACCTGGAATTAGGGCAGTCAGTTACCCTAGAAACAGGGCAGTCAGTGAACCTGGAAACAGGGCAGTCAGTTACCCCGGAAACAGGGCAGTCAGTTATCCCGGAAACAGGGTGAACAGTTACCCCGGAAATTGGGCAGTCAGTTACCCTGGAAACAGGGCGGTCAGTTACCCTGGAAATAGGGCAGTCAGTTATCCTGGAAACAGGGTGATCAGTTACCCTGGAAACTGGGCAGTCAGTTTCCCTGGAAACAGGAAATGTCAGTTATCCTGGAAACAGGGCAGTCAGTTATCCTGCAAACAGGGCGGTCAGTTACACCGGAAATAGGGCGGTCAGTTATCCTTGAAACAGGGCGGTCAGTTACCCCGGAAACAGGGAGATCTCTTACCCCGGAAACAGGGCGGTCAGTTATCCTTGAAACAGGGCAATCAGTTACCCTGGAAACAGGGCTGTCAGTTAACCTGGAAACAGGGCAGTCAGTTATCCTGGAAACAGGGTGGTCATTTACCCCGGAAATAGGGAGGTCAGTTGTCCTGGAAACAGGGTGGTCAGTTATCCTTGAAACAGGGCAGTCAGTTAGCCTGGAAACAGGGCAGTCAGTTACCCCGGAAACAGGGCAGTCAGTTACCCTGGAAAAAGGGCAGTCATTTATCCCGGAAACAGGGCAGTCAGTTACCCCGGAAACAGGGTGATCATTTACCCTGGAAACTGGGCAGTCAGTTACCCTGGAAACAGGGCAGTCTGTTACCCCGGAAACGGGGCAGTCAGTTACACAGAGAACTGGGCAGTCATTTACCCTGGAAACAGGGCAGTCAGTTATCCCGGAAACAGGGTGATCAGTTAGCCAGGAAACTTGGCAGTCATTTACCCCGGAAACAGGGCAGTCAGTTACCCTGGAAAAAGGGCAGTCAGTTATCCCGGAAACAGGGTGATCAGTTACCCTGGAAAAAGGGCAGTCAGTTATCCTGGAAAAAGGGTGATCAGTTAGCCTGGAAACTGGGCAGTCAGTTACCCTGTAAACATGGCAGTCAGTTACCCCGGAAACTGGGCAGTCAGTTACCCCGGAAACTGGGCAGTCAGTTACCCTGGAAAAAGGGCATTCAGTCACCCTGGAAACAGTTTAGTCAGTTACCCCGGAAACAGGGTGATCAGTTACCCCGGAAACAGGGCGGTCAGTTACCCTGGAAACAGGGCAGTCAGTTACCTTGGTAACAAGGCAGTCAATTAACCTGGAAACTGGGCAGGCAGTTATCCTGGAAACAGGGCAGTCAGTTATCCTGGAAACAGGGCGGTCAGTTACCCTGGAAACAGGGCAGTCAGTTACCCCGGAAACAGGGTGATCAGTTATCCTGGAAACAGGGCAGTCAGTTACCCCGGAAACAGGGCAGTCAGTTACCCTGGAAAAAGGGCAGTCAGTTATCCCGGAAACAGGGCGGTCTGTTAGCCTGGAAACAGGGCAGTCAGTTACCCCGGAAACAGGGCAGTCAGTTACCCTGTTAACAGGGTGATCAGTTATCCCGGAAATAGGGCGGTCTGTTGTCCTGGAAACATGGCGGTCAGTTACCCCGGATACAGGGCAGTCAGTTATCCCGGAAAAAGGGAGATAAGTTACCCTGGAAACTGGGCAGTCAGTTACCCTGGAAACAGGGCAGTCAGTTACCCCGGAAACTGGGCAGTCAATTACCCTGGAAACAGGGCATTCAGTAATACCGGAAACAGGGCAGTCAGTTACCCTGGAAACAGGGCAGTCATTTACCCCGGAAACTGGGCAGTCAGTTACCCTGGAAACAGGGCAGTCAGTCACCCTGGAAACAGGGTGATCAGTTACCCCGGCAACAGGGCAATCAGTACCCCTGGAAACAGGGCAGTCAGTTATCCCTGAAACAGGGTGAACAGTTACCCCGGAAATTGGGCAGTCAGTTACCCTGGAAACAGGGCGGTCAGTTACCCTGGAAACAGGGCGGTCAGTTACCCTGGAAACAGGGCAGTCAGTTATCCTGGAAACAGGGAAATCAGTTACCCTGGAAACTGGGCAGTCAGTTACCCTGCATACAGGGCAGTCAGTTACCCTGGAAACAGGGCAGTCAGTTATCCTGGAAACAGGGCAGTCAGTTATCCTGGAAACAGGGCCGTCAGTTATCCTGGAAACAGGGCAGTCAGTTACCCCGGAAACAGGGCAGTCAGTTACCCTGGAAAAAGGGCAGTCATTTATCCCGGAAACAGGGCAGTCAGTTACCCCGGAAACAGGGTGAACAGTTAACCTGGAAACTGGGCAGTCAGTTACCCTGGAAACAGGGCGGTCAGTTACCCTGGAAACAGGGCGGTCAGTTATCCTGGAAACAGGGCGGTCAGTTATCCTGGAAACAGGGCAGTCAGTTACCCCGGAAACAGTGCCGTCAGTTACCCTGGAAACAGGGCAGTCAGTGAACCTGGAAACAGGGCAGTCAGTTACCCCGGAAACAGGGCAGTCAGTTATCCCGGAAACAGGGTGAACAGTTACCCCGGAAATTGGGCAGTCAGTTACCCTGGAAACAGGGCGGTCAGTTACCCTGGAAATAGGGCAGTCAGTTATCCTGGAAACAGGGTGATCAGTTACCCTGGAAACTGGGCAGTCAGTTTCCCTGGAAACAGGAAATGTCAGTTATCCTGGAAACAGGGCAGTCAGTTATCCTGCAAACAGGGCGGTCAGTTACACCGGAAATAGGGCGGTCAGTTATCCTTGAAACAGGGCGGTCAGTTACCCCGGAAACAGGGAGATCTCTTACCCCGGAAACAGGGCGGTCAGTTATCCTTGAAACAGGGCAATCAGTTACCCTGGAAACAGGGCTGTCAGTTAACCTGGAAACAGGGCAGTCAGTTATCCTGGAAACAGGGTGGTCATTTACCCCGGAAATAGGGAGGTCAGTTGTCCTGGAAACAGGGTGGTCAGTTATCCTTGAAACAGGGCAGTCAGTTAGCCTGGAAACAGGGCAGTCAGTTACCCCGGAAACAGGGCAGTCAGTTACCCTGGAAAAAGGGCAGTCATTTATCCCGGAAACAGGGCAGTCAGTTACCCCGGAAACAGGGTGATCATTTACCCTGGAAACTGGGCAGTCAGTTACCCTGGAAACAGGGCAGTCTGTTACCCCGGAAACGGGGCAGTCAGTTACACAGAGAACTGGGCAGTCATTTACCCTGGAAACAGGGCAGTCAGTTATCCCGGAAACAGGGTGATCAGTTAGCCAGGAAACTTGGCAGTCATTTACCCCGGAAACAGGGCAGTCAGTTACCCTGGAAAAAGGGCAGTCAGTTATCCCGGAAACAGGGTGATCAGTTACCCTGGAAAAAGGGCAGTCAGTTATCCTGGAAAAAGGGTGATCAGTTAGCCTGGAAACTGGGCAGTCAGTTACCCTGTAAACATGGCAGTCAGTTACCCCGGAAACTGGGCAGTCAGTTACCCCGGAAACTGGGCAGTCAGTTACCCTGGAAAAAGGGCATTCAGTCACCCTGGAAACAGTTTAGTCAGTTACCCCGGAAACAGGGTGATCAGTTACCCCGGAAACAGGGCGGTCAGTTACCTGGAAACAGGGCAGTCAGTTACCTTGGTAACAAGGCAGTCAATTAACCTGGAAACTGGGCAGGCAGTTATCCTGGAAACAGGGCAGTCAGTTATCCTGGAAACAGGGCTGTCAGTTACCCTGGAAACAGGGCAGTCAGTTACCCCGGAAACAGGGTGATCAGTTATCCTGGAAACAGGGCAGTCAGTTACCCCGGAAACAGGGCAGTCAGTTACCCTGGAAAAAGGGCAGTCAGTTATCCCGGAAACAGGGCGGTCTGTTAGCCTGGAAACAGGGCAGTCAGTTACCCCGGAAACAGGGCAGTCAGTTACCCTGGAAACAGGGTGATCAGTTATCCCGGAAATAGGGCGGTCTGTTGTCCTGGAAACATGGAGGTCAGTTACCCCGGATACAGGGCAGTCAGTTATCCCGGAAAAAGTGAGATAAGTTACCCTGGAAACTGGGCAGTCAGTTACCCTGGAAACAGGGCAGTCAGTTACCCCGGAAACTGGGCAGTCAATTACCCTGGAAACAGGGCATTCAGTAATACCGGAAACAGGGCAGTCAGTTACCCTGGAAACAGGGCAGTCATTTACCCCGGAAACTGGGCAGTCAGTTACCCTGGAAACAGGGTGATCAGTTACCCCGGAAACAGGGCAATCAGTACCCCTGGAAACAGGGCAGTCAGTTTCCCTGGAAACAGGACAGTGGGCTATCCCGGAAACAGGGCAGTCAGTTATCCCTGAAACAGGGTGAACAGTTACCCCGGAAATTGGGCAGTCAGTTACCCTGGAAACAGGGCGGTCAGTTACCCTGGAAACAGGGCGGTCAGTTACCCTGGAAACAGGGCAGTCAGTTATCCTGGAAACAGGGAAATCAGTTACCCTGGAAACTGGGCAGTCAGTTACCCTGCATACAGGGCAGTCAGTTACCCTGGAAACAGGGCAGTCAGTTATCCTGGAAACAGGGCAGTCAGTTATCCTGGAAACAGGGCCGTCAGTTATCCTGGAAACAGGGCCGTCAGTTACCCCGGAAACAGGGAGATCATTTACCCCGGAAACAGTGCAGTCAGTTACCCTGGAAACAGTGCGGTCAGTGACTCTGGAAACAGGGTGGTCAGTTACCCCGGAAACAGGGTGGTCAGTTACCCCGGAAACAGGGTGATCAGTTATCCTGGAGACAAGGCGGTCAGTTACCCCGGAAACAGGGCATTCAGTTACCACGGAAACAGGGTGATCAGTTATCCTGGAAACAGGGCAGTCAGTTAGCCTGGAAACAGGGCAGTCAGTTACCCCGGAAACAGGGCAGTCAGTTACCCCGGAAACAGGGCAGTCAGTTATCCCGGAAACAGGGCACTCAGTTATCCCGGAAAAAGGGCAGTCAGTTATCCCGGAAACAGGGTGATCAGTTACCCTGGAAACAGGGTGATCAGTTACCCTGGAAACAGGGTGATCAGTTACCCTGGAAACAGGGCAGTCAGTTACCCCGGAAACAGGGCAGTCAGTTACCCTGGAAACAGGGCAGACAGTTATCCTGGAAACAGGGCAGACAGTTATCCTGGAAACAGGGCAGTCAGTTATCCTGGAAACAGGGCAGACAGTTATCCTGGAAACAGGGCAGTCAGTTACTCCGGAAACAGGGCAGTCAGTTACCCTGGAAAAAGGGCAGTCAGTTATCCTGGAAACAGGGCAGACAGTTATCCCGGAAACAGGGTGATCAGTTACCCTGGAAACAGGGCAGTCAGTTACCCCGGATATATGGCGGTCAGTTATCCTGGAAACAGGGCGGTCAGTTAACCTGGAAACAGGGCATTCAGTTATCCTGGAAATCGGGCAGTCAGTTATCCTGGAAACAGGGCGGTCAGTTACCCCGGAAATAGGGCGGTCAGTTATCCTGGAAACAGGGCAGTCAGGTTCCCTGGAAACAGGGCAGTCAGTTACCCTGGAAACAGGGCAGTCAGTTACCCCGGTAACTGGGCAGTCAGTTACCCCGGTAACTGGGCAGACAGTTATCCCGGAAACAGGGCAGACAGTTATCCCGGAGAAAGTGTGATCTGTTACCCTGGAAACTGGGCAGTCAGTTACCCTGGAAACAGGGCAGTCAGTTTCCCCGAAAACAGGGCAGTCAGTTACCCTGGAAACAGGGCAGTCTGTCACCCTGGAAACAGGTTAGTCAGTTACCCCAGAAACAGGGTTATCAGTTACCCCGGAAACTGGGCAGTCAGTTCCCCTGGAAACAGGGCAGTCAGTTACCCTGGAAACAGGGCGGTCAGTTACCCTGGAAACAGGGCGGTCAGTTATCCTGGAAACAGGGCGGTCAGTTACCCCGGAAACAGTGCCGTCAGTTACCCTGGAAACAGGGCAGTCAGTTAACCTGGAATTAGGGCAGTCAGTTACCCTAGAAACAGGGCAGTCAGTGAACCTGGAAACAGGGCAGTCAGTGAACCTGGAAACAGGGCAGTCAGTTACCCCGGAAACAGTGCCGTCAGTTACCCTGGAAACAGGGCAGTCAGTTATCCTGGAAAAAGTGCGGTCAGTTTCCCCGGCAAGAGGGAGGTCAGTTATCCTGGAAACAGGGCGGTCAGTTATCATGGAAACAGGGTGGTCAGTGACCCTGGAAACAGGGCGGTCAGTTTCCCCGGAAACAGGGCACTCAGTTATCCCGGAAAAAGGGCAGTCAGTTATCCCGGAAACAGGGTGATCAGTTACCCTGGAAACAGGGTGATCAGTTACCCTGGAAACAGGGTGATCAGTTACCCTGGAAACAGGGCAGTCAGTTACCCCGGAAACAGGGCAGTCAGTTACCCTGGAAACAGGGCAGACAGTTATCCTGGAAACAGGGCAGACAGTTATCCTGGAAACAGGGCAGTCAGTTATCCTGGAAACAGGGCAGACAGTTATCCTGGAAACAGGGCAGTCAGTTACTCCGGAAACAGGGCAGTCAGTTACCCTGGAAAAAGGGCAGTCAGTTATCCTGGAAACAGGGCAGACAGTTATCCCGGAAACAGGGTGATCAGTTACCCTGGAAACAGGGCAGTCAGTTACCCCGGATATATGGCGGTCAGTTATCCTGGAAACAGGGCGGTCAGTTAACCTGGAAACAGGGCATTCAGTTATCCTGGAAATCGGGCAGTCAGTTATCCTGGAAACAGGGCGGTCAGTTACCCCGGAAATAGGGCGGTCAGTTATCCTGGAAACAGGGCAGTCAGGTTCCCTGGAAACAGGGCAGTCAGTTACCCTGGAAACAGGGCAGTCAGTTACCCCGGTAACTGGGCAGTCAGTTACCCCGGTAACTGGGCAGACAGTTATCCCGGAAACAGGGCAGACAGTTATCCCGGAGAAAGTGTGATCTGTTACCCTGGAAACTGGGCAGTCAGTTACCCTGGAAACAGGGCAGTCAGTTTCCCCGAAAACAGGGCAGTCAGTTACCCTGGAAACAGGGCAGTCTGTCACCCTGGAAACAGGTTAGTCAGTTACCCCAGAAACAGGGTTATCAGTTACCCCGGAAACTGGGCAGTCAGTTCCCCTGGAAACAGGGCAGTCAGTTACCCTGGAAACAGGGCGGTCAGTTACCCTGGAAACAGGGCGGTCAGTTATCCTGGAAACAGGGCGGTCAGTTACCCCGGAAACAGTGCCGTCAGTTACCCTGGAAACAGGGCAGTCAGTTAACCTGGAATTAGGGCAGTCAGTTACCCTAGAAACAGGGCAGTCAGTGAACCTGGAAACAGGGCAGTCAGTGAACCTGGAAACAGGGCAGTCAGTTACCCCGGAAACAGTGCCGTCAGTTACCCTGGAAACAGGGCAGTCAGTTATCCTGGAAAAAGTGCGGTCAGTTTCCCCGGCAAGAGGGAGGTCAGTTATCCTGGAAACAGGGCGGTCAGTTATCATGGAAACAGGGTGGTCAGTGACCCTGGAAACAGGGCGGTCAGTTTCCCCGGAAACATGGCGGTCAGTTACCCCGGAAACAGGGCGGTCAGTTACCCCGGAAACAGCGTGATCAGTTATCCTGGAAACAGGGCAGTCAGTTAGGCTGGAAACAGGGCAGTCAGTTACCCCGGAAACAGGGCGGTCAGTTACCGTGGAAACAGGGCAGTCAGTTGTCCCGGAAACAGGGCGGTCAGTTACCGTGGAAACAGGGCAGTCAGTTTCCCCGAAAACAGGGCAGTCTGTTACCCTGGAAACAGGGCAGTCTGTCACCCTGGAAACAGGTTAGTCAGTTACCCCGGAAACAGGGTTATCAGTTACCCCGGAAACAGGGTTATCAGTTACCCCGGAAACTGGGCAGTCAGTTCCCCTGGAAACAGGGCAGTCAGTTCCCCTGGAAACAGGGCAGTCAGTTACCCTGGAAACAGGGCAGTCATTTACCCCGGAAACAGGGTGAACAGTTAACCTGGAAACTGGGCAGTCAGTTACCCTGGAAACAGGGGGGTCAGTTACCCTGGAAACAGGGCAGTCAGTTATCCTGGAAACAGGGCAGTCAGGTTCCCCGGAAACAGGGCAGTCAGTTACCCTGGAAACAGGGCAGTCAGTTACCCCGGTAACTGGGCAGTCAGTTATCCTGGAAACAGGGCATTCAGTTATCCCGGAAACAGGGCAGTCAGTTACCCCGGAAACAGGGTGATCAGTTATCCTGGAAACAGGGCAGTCAGTTAGGCTGGAAACAGGGCAGTCAGTTACCCCGGAAACAGGGCAGTCAGTTACCCTGGAAACTGGGCAGTCAGTTACCCTGGAAACAGGGCGGTCAGTCACCCTGGAACCAGGTTATTCAGTTACCCCGGAAACAGGGCGATCATTTACCCTGGAAACAGGGCAGTCAGTTGTCCTGGAAACAGGGCGGTCAGTTACCGTGGAAACAGGGCAGTCAGTTTCCCCGAAAACAGGGCAGTCTGTTACCCTGGAAACAGGGCAGTCTGTCACCCTGGAAACAGGTTAGTCAGTTACCCCGGAAACAGGGCAGTCAGTTACCCCGCAAACTGGGCAGTCAGTTCCCCTGGAAACAGGGCAGTCAGTTACCCTGGAAACAGGGCAGACAGTTATCCTGGAAACAGGGCAGTCAGTTACTCCGGAAACAGGGCAGTCAGTTACCCTGGAAAAAGGGCAGTCAGTTATCCTGGAAACAGGGCAGACAGTTATCCCGGAAACAGGGTGATCAGTTACCCTGGAAACAGGGCAGTCAGTTACCCCGGATATATGGCGGTCAGTTATCCTGGAAACAGGGCGGTCAGTAAACCTGGAAACAGGGCATTCAGTTATCCTGGAAATCGGGCAGTCAGTTATCCTGGAAACAGGGCGGTCAGTTACCCCGGAAATAGGGCGGTCAGTTATCCTGGAAACAGGGCAGTCAGGTTCCCTGGAAACAGGGCAGTCAGTTACCCTGGAAACAGGGCAGTCAGTTACCCTGGTAACTGGGCAGTCAGTTACCCCGGTAACTGGGCAGACAGTTATCCCGGAAACAGGGCAGACAGTTATCCCGGAGAAAGTGTGATCTGTTACCCTGGAAACTGGGCAGTCAGTTACCCTGGAAACAGGGCAGTCAGTTTCCCCGAAAACAGGGCAGTCAGTTACCCTGGAAACAGGGCAGTCTGTCACCCTGGAAACAGGTTAGTCAGTTACCCCAGAAACAGGGTTATCAGTTACCCCGGAAACTGGGCAGTCAGTTCCCCTGGAAACAGGGCAGTCAGTTACCCTGGAAACAGGGCGGTCAGTTACCCTGGAAACAGGGCGGTCAGTTATCCTGGAAACAGGGCGGTCAGTTACCCCGGAAACAGTGCCGTCAGTTACCCTGGAAACAGGGCAGTCAGTTAACCTGGAATTAGGGCAGTCAGTTACCCTAGAAACAGGGCAGTCAGTGAACCTGGAAACAGGGCAGTCAGTGAACCTGGAAACAGGGCAGTCAGTTACCCCGGAAACAGTGCCGTCAGTTACCCTGGAAACAGGGCAGTCAGTTATCCTGGAAAAAGTGCGGTCAGTTTCCCCGGCAAGAGGGAGGTCAGTTATCCTGGAAACAGGGCGGTCAGTTATCATGGAAACAGGGTGGTCAGTGACCCTGGAAACAGGGCGGTCAGTTTCCCCGGAAACATGGCGGTCAGTTACCCCGGAAACAGGGCGGTCAGTTACCCCGGAAACAGCGTGATCAGTTATCCTGGAAACAGGGCAGTCAGTTAGGCTGGAAACAGGGCAGTCAGTTACCCCGGAAACAGGGCGGTCAGTTACCGTGGAAACAGGGCAGTCAGTTGTCCCGGAAACAGGGCGGTCAGTTACCGTGGAAACAGGGCAGTCAGTTTCCCCGAAAACAGGGCAGTCTGTTACCCTGGAAACAGGGCAGTCTGTCACCCTGGAAACAGGTTAGTCAGTTACCCCGGAAACAGGGTTATCAGTTACCCCGGAAACAGGGTTATCAGTTATCCCGGAAACTGGGCAGTCAGTTCCCCTGGAAACAGGGCAGTCAGTTCCCCTGGAAACAGGGCAGTCAGTTACCCTGGAAACAGGGCAGTCATTTACCCCGGAAACAGGGTGAACAGTTAACCTGGAAACTGGGCAGTCAGTTACCCTGGAAACAGGGGGGTCAGTTACCCTGGAAACAGGGCAGTCAGTTATCCTGGAAACAGGGCAGTCAGGTTCCCCGGAAACAGGGCAGTCAGTTACCCTGGAAACAGGGCAGTCAGTTACCCCGGTAACTGGGCAGTCAGTTATCCTGGAAACAGGGCATTCAGTTATCCCGGAAACAGGGCAGTCAGTTACCCCGGAAACAGGGTGATCAGTTATCCTGGAAACAGGGCAGTCAGTTAGGCTGGAAACAGGGCAGTCAGTTACCCCGGAAACAGGGCAGTCAGTTACCCTGGAAACTGGGCAGTCAGTTACCCTGGAAACAGGGCGGTCAGTCACCCTGGAACCAGGTTATTCAGTTACCCCGGAAACAGGGCGATCATTTACCCTGGAAACAGGGCAGTCAGTTGTCCTGGAAACAGGGCGGTCAGTTACCGTGGAAACAGGGCAGTCAGTTTCCCCGAAAACAGGGCAGTCTGTTACCCTGGAAACAGGGCAGTCTGTCACCCTGGAAACAGGTTAGTCAGTTACCCCGGAAACAGGGTTATCAGTTACCCCGGAAACTGGGCAGTCAGTTCCCCTGGAAACAGGGCAGTCAGTTACCCTGGAAACAGGGCAGTGAGCTATCCCGGAAACAGGGCAGTCATTTATCCCGGAAACAGGGTGAATAGTTAACCCGGAAACTGGGCAGTCAGTTACCCTGGAAACAGGGCTGTCAGTTAACCTGGAAACAGGGCAGTCAGTTACCCTGGAAACAGGGCAGTCAGTGAACCTGGAAACAGGGCAGTCAGTGAACCTGGAAACAGGGCAGTCAGTTACCCCGGAAACAGTGCCGTCACTTACCCTGGAAACAGGGCAGTCAGTTATCCTGGAAAAAGTGCGGTCAGTTTCCCCGGCAAGAGGGAGGTCAGTTATCCTGGAAACAGGGCGGTCAGTTATCCTGGAAACAGGGTGGTCAGTGACCCTGGAAACAGGGCGGTCAGTTACCCCGGAAACAGGGCAGTCAGTTACCCCGGAAACAGGGTGATCCGTTATCCTGGAAACAGGGCAGTCAGTTAGGCTGGAAACAGGGCAGTCAGTTACCCCGGAAACAGTGCAGTCAGTTACCCTGGAAACTGGGCAGTCAGTTACCCTGGAAACAGGGCGGTCAGTCACCCTGGAACCAGGTTATTCAGTTACCCCGGAAACAGGGCGATCAGTTACCCTGGAAACAGGGCAGTCAGTCATCCCGGAAACAGGGCGATCAGTTACCCTGGAAACAGGGCAGTCAGTCATCCCGGAAACAGGGCAGTCAGTTACCCCGGATATATGGCGGTCAGTTATCCTGGAAACAGGGCGGTCAGTTAACCTGGAAACAGGGCATTCAGTTATCCTGGAAAACGGGCAGTCAGTTACCCCGGAAACAGGGCAGTCAGTTACCCTGGAAACTGGGCAGTCAGTTACCCTGGAAACAGGGCGGTCAGTCACCCTGGAACCAGGTTATTCAGTTACCCCGGAAACAGGGCGATCATTTACCCTGGAAACAGGGCAGTCAGTTGTCCTGGAAACAGGGCGGTCAGTTACCGTGGAAACAGGGCAGTCAGTTTCCCCGAAAACAGGGCAGTCTGTTACCCTGGAAACAGGGCAGTCTGTCACCCTGGAAACAGGTTAGTCAGTTACCCCGGAAACAGGGCAGTCAGTTACCCCGGAAACTGGGCAGTCAGTTCCCCTGGAAACAGGGCAGTCAGTTACCCTGGAAACAGGGCAGACAGTTATCCTGGAAACAGGGCAGTCAGTTACTCCGGAAACAGGGCAGTCAGTTACCCTGGAAAAAGGGCAGTCAGTTATCCTGGAAACAGGGCAGACAGTTATCCCGGAAACAGGGTGATCAGTTACCCTGGAAACAGGGCAGTCAGTTACCCCGGATATATGGCGGTCAGTTATCCTGGAAACAGGGCGGTCAGTTAACCTGGAAACAGGGCATTCAGTTATCCTGGAAATCGGGCAGTCAGTTATCCTGGAAACAGGGCGGTCAGTTACCCCGGAAATAGGGCGGTCAGTTATCCTGGAAACAGGGCAGTCATGTTCCCTGGAAACAGGGCAGTCAGTTACCCTGGAAACAGGGCAGTCAGTTACCCCGGTAACTGGGCAGTCAGTTACCCCGGTAACTGGGCAGACAGTTATCCCGGAAACAGGGCAGACAGTTATCCCGGAGAAAGTGTGATCTGTTACCCTGGAAACTGGGCAGTCAGTTACCCTGGAAACAGGGCAGTCAGTTTCCCCGAAAACAGGGCAGTCAGTTACCCTGGAAACAGGGCAGTCTGTCACCCTGGAAACAGGTTAGTCAGTTACCCCAGAAACAGGGTTATCAGTTACCCCGGAAACTGGGCAGTCAGTTCCCCTGGAAACAGGGCAGTCAGTTACCCTGGAAACAGGGCGGTCAGTTACCCTGGAAACAGGGCGGTCAGTTATCCTGGAAACAGGGCGGTCAGTTACCCCGGAAACAGTGCCGTCAGTTACCCTGGAAACAGGGCAGTCAGTTAACCTGGAATTAGGGCAGTCAGTTACCCTAGAAACAGGGCAGTCAGTGAACCTGGAAACAGGGCAGTCAGTGAACCTGGAAACAGGGCAGTCAGTTACCCCGGAAACAGTGCCGTCAGTTACCCTGGAAACAGGGCAGTCAGTTATCCTGGAAAAAGTGCGGTCAGTTTCCCCGGCAAGAGGGAGGTCAGTTATCCTGGAAACAGGGCGGTCAGTTATCATGGAAACAGGGTGGTCAGTGACCCTGGAAACAGGGCGGTCAGTTTCCCCGGAAACATGGCGGTCAGTTACCCCGGAAACAGGGCGGTCAGTTACCCCGGAAACAGCGTGATCAGTTATCCTGGAAACAGGGCAGTCAGTTAGGCTGGAAACAGGGCAGTCAGTTACCCCGGAAACAGGGCGGTCAGTTACCGTGGAAACAGGGCAGTCAGTTGTCCCGGAAACAGGGCGGTCAGTTACCGTGGAAACAGGGCAGTCAGTTTCCCCGAAAACAGGGCAGTCTGTTACCCTGGAAACAGGGCAGTCTGTCACCCTGGAAACAGGTTAGTCAGTTACCCCGGAAACAGGGTTATCAGTTACCCCGGAAACAGGGTTATCAGTTATCCCGGAAACTGGGCAGTCAGTTCCCCTGGAAACAGGGCAGTCAGTTCCCCTGGAAACAGGGCAGTCAGTTACCCTGGAAACAGGGCAGTCATTTACCCCGGAAACAGGGTGAACAGTTAACCTGGAAACTGGGCAGTCAGTTACCCTGGAAACAGGGGGGTCAGTTACCCTGGAAACAGGGCAGTCAGTTATCCTGGAAACAGGGCAGTCAGGTTCCCCGGAAACAGGGCAGTCAGTTACCCTGGAAACAGGGCAGTCAGTTACCCCGGTAACTGGGCAGTCAGTTATCCTGGAAACAGGGCATTCAGTTATCCCGGAAACAGGGCAGTCAGTTACCCCGGAAACAGGGTGATCAGTTATCCTGGAAACAGGGCAGTCAGTTAGGCTGGAAACAGGGCAGTCAGTTACCCCGGAAACAGGGCAGTCAGTTACCCTGGAAACTGGGCAGTCAGTTACCCTGGAAACAGGGCGGTCAGTCACCCTGGAACCAGGTTATTCAGTTACCCCGGAAACAGGGCGATCATTTACCCTGGAAACAGGGCAGTCAGTTGTCCTGGAAACAGGGCGGTCAGTTACCGTGGAAACAGGGCAGTCAGTTTCCCCGAAAACAGGGCAGTCTGTTACCCTGGAAACAGGGCAGTCTGTCACCCTGGAAACAGGTTAGTCAGTTACCCCGGAAACAGGGTTATCAGTTACCCCGGAAACTGGGCAGTCAGTTCCCCTGGAAACAGGGCAGTCAGTTACCCTGGAAACAGGGCAGTGAGCTATCCCGGAAACAGGGCAGTCATTTATCCCGGAAACAGGGTGAATAGTTAACCCGGAAACTGGGCAGTCAGTTACCCTGGAAACAGGGCAGTCAGTTAACCTGGAAACAGGGCAGTCAGTTACCCTGGAAACAGGGCAGTCAGTGA
This sequence comes from Heterodontus francisci, assembly GCF_036365525.1. Lineage (NCBI taxonomy): Eukaryota > Metazoa > Chordata > Chondrichthyes > Heterodontiformes > Heterodontidae > Heterodontus > Heterodontus francisci. The sequence goes on along the minus strand of NC_090380.1, from coordinate 8,054,486 downwards.
ACCTGGAAACAGGGCAGTCAGTGAACCTGGAAACAGGGCAGTCAGTTACCCCGGAAACAGTGCCGTCACTTACCCTGGAAACAGGGCAGTCAGTTATCCTGGAAAAAGTGCGGTCAGTTTCCCCGGCAAGAGGGAGGTCAGTTATCCTGGAAACAGGGCGGTCAGTTATCCTGGAAACAGGGTGGTCAGTGACCCTGGAAACAGGGCGGTCAGTTACCCCGGAAACAGGGCAGTCAGTTACCCCGGAAACAGGGTGATCCGTTATCCTGGAAACAGGGCAGTCAGTTAGGCTGGAAACAGGGCAGTCAGTTACCCCGGAAACAGTGCAGTCAGTTACCCTGGAAACTGGGCAGTCAGTTACCCTGGAAACAGGGCGGTCAGTCACCCTGGAACCAGGTTATTCAGTTACCCCGGAAACAGGGCGATCAGTTACCCTGGAAACAGGGCAGTCAGTCATCCCGGAAACAGGGCGATCAGTTACCCTGGAAACAGGGCAGTCAGTCATCCCGGAAACAGGGCGGTCAGTTACCGTGGAAACAGGGCAGTCAGTTATCCTGGAAACAGGGCAGTCAGTTATCCTGGAAACAGGGCGGTCAGTTACCCCGGAAATAGGGCGATCAGTTCCCTGGAAAAAGGGCAGTCAGTTATCCTGGAAACAGGGCAGTCAGTTCGCCTGGAAACAGGGCAGTCAGTTACCCCGGAAACAGGGCAGTCAGTTACCCTGGAAACAGGGCAGTCAGTTATCCCGGAAATAGGGCGGTCTGTTGTCCTGGAAACAGGGTGGTCAGTTACCCCGGATACAGGGCAGTCGGTTATCCCGGAAAAAGGGAGATAAGTTACCCTGGAAACTGGGCAGTCAGTTACCCTGGAAACAGGGCAGTCAGTTACCCCGGAAACTGGGCAGTCAGTTACCCTGGAAACAGGGCATTCAGTAATCCCGGAAACAGGGCAGTCAGTTACCCTGGAAACAGGGCAGTCATTTACCCCGGATACTGGGCAGTCAGTTACCCTGGAAACAGGGCAGTCAGTCACCCTGGAAACAGGTTAGTCACTTACACCGGAAACAGGGTGATCAGTTACCCCGGAAACAGGGCAGTCAGTACCCCTGGAAACAGGGCAGTCAGTTACCCTGGAAACAGGACAGGGGGCTATCCCGGAAACAGGGCAGTCAGTTATCCCTGAAACAGGGTGAACAGTTACCCCGGAAATTGGGCAGTCAGTTACCCTGGAAACAGGGCGGTCAGTTACCCTGGAAACAGGGCAGTCAGTTATCCTGGAAACAGGGAAATCAGTTACCCTGGAAACTGGGCAGTCAGTTACCCTGGATACAGGGCAGTCAGTTACCCTGGAAACAGGGCGGTCAGTTATCCTGGAAACAGGGCGGTCAGTTATCCTGGAAACAGGGCTGTCAGTTATCCTGGAAACAGGGCGGTCAGTTACCCCGGAAACAGGGAGATCATTTACCCCGGAAACAGGGCAGTCAGTTGCCCTGTAAACAGGGCGGTCAGTTATCCTGGAAACAGGGTGGTCAGTGACTCTGGAAACTGTGTGGTCAGTTACCCCGGAAACAGGGTGATCAGTTATCCTGGAGACAGGGCGGTCAGTTACCCCGGAAACAGGGCATTCAGTTACCACGGAAACAGGGTGATCAGTTATCCTGGAAACAGGGCAGTCAGTTAGCCTGGAAAAAGGGCAGTCAGTTACCCCGGAAACAGGGCAGTCAGTTACTCTGGAAACAGGGCAGTCAGTTATCCCGGAAACAGGGTGCTCAGTTACCCTGGAAAAAGGGTGATCAGTTACCCTGGAAACAGGGCAGTCAGTTACCCCGGAAACAGGGCAGTCAGTTACCCTGGAAACAGGGCAGTCTGTTATCCCGGAAACAGGGCAGTCTGTTATCCCGGAAACAGGGTGATCAGTTACCCTGGACACAGGGCAGACAGTTATCCTGGAAACAGGGTGATCAGTTACCCTGGAAACAGGGCAGTCAGTTACCCTGGAAACATGGCAGTCAGTTATCCTGGAAACAGGGCAGACAGTTATCCTGGAAACAGGGCAGTCAGTTACTCCGGAAACAGGGCAGTCAGTTACCCTGGGAACAGGGCAGTCAGTTATCCCGGAAACAGGGCAGTCAGTGATCCCGGAAACAGGGTGATCAGTTACCCTGGAAACAGTGTGATCAGTTACCCTGGAAACAGGGCAGTCAGTTACCCCGGATATATGGCGGTCAGTTACCCCGGAAATAGGGCGGTCAGTTATCCTGGAAACAGGGCAGTCAGTTATCCTGGAAATCGGGCAGTCAGTTATCCTGGAAACAAGGCGATCAGTTACCCCGGAAATAGGGCGGTCAGTTATCCTGGAAACAGGGCAGTCAGGTTCCCCGGAAACAGGGCAGTCAGTTACCCTGGAAACAGGGCAGTCAGTTACCCCGGTAACTGGGCAGTCAGTTATCCCGGAAAAAGGGCAGTCAGTTACCCCGGAAACAGGGTGATCAGTTATCCTGGAAACAGGGCAGTCAGTTAGGCTGGAAACAGGGCAGTCAGTTACCCCGAAAACAGGGCAGTCAGTTACCCTGGAAACTGGGCAGTCAGTTACCCTGGAAACAGGGCGGTCAGTCACCCTGGAACCAGGTTATTCAGTTACCCCGGAAACAGGGCGATCAGTTACCCTGGAAACAGGGCAGTCAGTTGTCCCGGAAACAGGGCGGTCAGTTACCGTGGAAACAGGGCAGTCAGTTTCCCCGAAAACAGGGCAGTCTGTTACCCTGGAAACAGGGCAGTCTGTCACCCTGGAAACAGGTTAGTCAGTTACCCCGGAAACAGGGTTATCAGTTACCCCGGAAACTGGGCAGTCAGTTCCCCTGGAAACAGGGCAGTCAGTTACCCTGGAAACAGTGCAGTGAGCTATCCCGGAAACAGGGCAGTCATTTATCCCGGAAACAGGGTGAACAGTTAACCCGGAAACTGGGCAGTCAGTTACCCTGGAAACAGGGCAGTCAGTTAACCTGGAAACAGGGCAGTCAGTTACCCTGGAAACAGGGCAGTCAGTGAACCTGGAAACAGGGCAGTCAGTTACCCCGGAAACAGGGCAGTCAGTTACCCTGGAAACAGGGCAGTCAGTTATCCTGGATACAGGGCAGTCAGTTATCCTGGAAACAGGGCAGACAGTTATCCTGGAAACAGGGCAGTCAGTTACTCCGGAAACAGGGCAGTCAGTTACCCTGGAAAAAGGGCAATCAGTTATCCTGGAAACAGGGCAGACAGTTATCCCGGAAACAGGGTGATCAGTTACCCTGGAAACAGGGCAGTCAGTTACCCCGGATATATGGCGGTCAGTTATCCTGGAAACAGGGCGGTCAGTAAACCTGGAAACAGGGCATTCAGTTATCCTGGAAATCGGGCAGTCAGTTATCCTGGAAACAGGGCGGTCAGTTACCCCGGAAATAGGGCGGTCAGTTATCCTGGAAACAGGGCAGTCAGGTTCCCTGGAAACAGGGCAGTCAGTTACCCTGGAAACAGGGCAGTCAGTTACCCCGGTAACTGGGCAGTCAGTTACCCCGGTAACTGGGCAGTCAGTTATCCCGGAAACAGGGCGGACAGTTATCCCGGAGAAAGTGTGATCAGTTACCCTGGAAACTGGGCAGTCAGTTACCCTGGAAACAGGGCAGTCAGTTTCCCCGAAAACAGGGCAGTCAGTTACCCTGGAAACAGGGCAGTCTGTCACCCTGGAAACAGGTTAGTCAGTTACCCCAGAAACAGGGTTATCAGTTACCCCGGAAACTGGGCAGTCAGTTCCCCTGGAAACAGGGCAGTCAGTTACCCTGGAAACAGGGCGGTCAGTTACCCTGGAAACAGGGCGGTCAGTTATCCTGGAAACAGGGCGGTCAGTTACCCCGGAAACAGTGCCGTCAGTTACCCTGGAAACAGGGCAGTCAGTTAACCTGGAATTAGGGCAGTCAGTTACCCTAGAAACAGGGCAGTCAGTGAACCTGGAAACAGGGCAGTCAGTGAACCTGGAAACAGGGCAGTCAGTTACCCCGGAAACAGTGCCGTCAGTTACCCTGGAAACAGGGCAGTCAGTTATCCTGGAAAAAGTGCGGTCAGTTTCCCCGGCAAGAGGGAGGTCAGTTATCCTGGAAACAGGGCGGTCAGTTATCATGGAAACAGGGTGGTCAGTGACCCTGGAAACAGGGCGGTCAGTTACCCCGGAAACATGGCGGTCAGTTACCCCGGAAACAGGGCGGTCAGTTACCCCGGAAACAGCGTGATCAGTTATCCTGGAAACAGGGCAGTCAGTTAGGCTGGAAACAGGGCAGTCAGTTACCCCGGAAACAGGGCGGTCAGTTACCGTGGAAACAGGGCAGTCAGTTGTCCCGGAAACAGGGCGGTCAGTTACCGTGGAAACAGGGCAGTCAGTTTCCCCGAAAACAGGGCAGTCTGTTACCCTGGAAAGAGGGCAGTCTGTCACCCTGGAAACAGGTTAGTCAGTTACCCCGGAAACAGGGTTATCAGTTACCCCGGAAACAGGGTTATCAGTTACCCCGGAAACTGGGCAGTCAGTTCCCCTGGAAACAGGGCAGTCAGTTCCCCTGGAAACAGGGCAATCAGTTACCCTGGAAACAGGGCAGTCATTTACCCCGGAAACAGGGTGAACAGTTAACCTGGAAACTGGGCAGTCAGTTACCCTGGAAACAGGGGGGTCAGTTACCCTGGAAACAGGGCAGTCAGTTATCCTGGAAACAGGGCAGTCAGGTTCCCAGGAAACAGGGCAGTCAGTTACCCTGGAAACAGGGCAGTCAGTTACCCCGGTAACTGGGCAGTCAGTTATCCTGGAAACAGGGCATTCAGTTATCCCGGAAACAAGGCAGTCAGTTACCCCGGAAACAGGGTGATCAGTTATCCTGGAAACAGGGCAGTCAGTTAGGCTGGAAACAGGGAAGTCAGTTACCCCGGAAACAGGGCAGTCAGTTACCCTGGAAACTGGGCAGTCAGTTACCCTGGAAACAGGGCGGTCAGTCACCCTGGAACCAGGTTATTCAGTTACCCCGGAAACAGGGCGATCATTTACCCTGGAAACAGGGCAGTCAGTTGTCCTGGAAACAGGGCGGTCAGTTACCGTGGAAACAGGGCAGTCAGTTTCCCCGAAAACAGGGCAGTCTGTTACCCTGGAAACAGGGCAGTCTGTCACCCTGGAAACAGGTTAGTCAGTTACCCCGGAAACAGGGTTATCAGTTACCCCGGAAACTGGGCAGTCAGTTCCCCTGGAAACAGGGCAGTCAGTTACCCTGGAAACAGGGCAGTGAGCTATCCCGGAAACAGGGCAGTCATTTATCCCGGAAACAGGGTGAATAGTTAACCCGGAAACTGGGCAGTCAGTTACCCTGGAAACAGGGCAGTCAGTTAACCTGGAAACAGGGCAGTCAGTTACCCTGGAAACAGGGCAGTCAGTGAACCTGGAAACAGGGCAGTCAGTGAACCTGGAAACAGGGCAGTCAGTTACCCCGGAAACAGTGCCGTCACTTACCCTGGAAACAGGGCAGTCAGTTATCCTGGAAAAAGTGCGGTCAGTTTCCCCGGCAAGAGGGAGGTCAGTTATCCTGGAAACAGGGCGGTCAGTTATCCTGGAAACAGGGTGGTCAGTGACCCTGGAAACAGGGCGGTCAGTTACCCCGGAAACAGGGCAGTCAGTTACCCCGGAAACAGGGTGATCCGTTATCCTGGAAACAGGGCAGTCAGTTAGGCTGGAAACAGGGCAGTCAGTTACCCCGGAAACAGTGCAGTCAGTTACCCTGGAAACTGGGCAGTCAGTTACCCTGGAAACAGGGCGGTCAGTCACCCTGGAACCAGGTTATTCAGTTACCCCGGAAACAGGGCGATCAGTTACCCTGGAAACAGGGCAGTCAGTCATCCCGGAAACAGGGCGGTCAGTTACCGTGGAAACAGGGCAGTCAGTTATCCTGGAAACAGGGCAGTCAGTTATCCTGGAAACAGGGCGGTCAGTTACCCCGGAAATAGGGCGATCAGTTCCCTGGAAAAAGGGCAGTCAGTTATCCTGGAAACAGGGCAGTCAGTTCACCTGGAAACAGGGCAGTCAGTTACCCCGGAAACAGGGCAGTCAGTTACCCTGGAAACAGGGCAGTCAGTTATCCCGGAAATAGGGCGGTCTGTTGTCCTGGAAACAGGGTGGTCAGTTACCCCGGATACAGGGCAGTCGGTTATCCCGGAAAAAGGGAGATAAGTTACCCTGGAAACTGGGCAGTCAGTTACCCTGGAAACAGGGCAGTCAGTTACCCCGGAAACTGGGCAGTCAGTTACCCTGGAAACAGGGCATTCAGTAATCCCGGAAACAGGGCAGTCAGTTACCCTGGAAACAGGGCAGTCATTTACCCCGGATACTGGGCAGTCAGTTACCCTGGAAACAGGGCAGTCAGTCACCCTGAAAACAGGTTAGTCACTTACACCGGAAACAGGGTGATCAGTTACCCCGGAAACAGGGCAGCCAGTACCCCTGGAAACAGGGCAGTCAGTTACCCTGGAAACAGGACAGGGGGCTATCCCGGAAACAGGGCAGTCAGTTATCCCTGAAACAGGGTGAACAGTTACCCCGGAAATTGGGCAGTCAGTTACCCTGGAAACAGGGCGGTCAGTTACCCTGGAAACAGGGCAGTCAGTTATCCTGGAAACAGGGAAATCAGTTACCCTGGAAACTGGGCAGTCAGTTACCCTGGATACAGGGCAGTCAGTTACCCTGGAAACAGGGCGGTCAGTTATCCTGGAAACAGGGCGGTCAGTTATCCTGGAAACAGGGCTGTCAGTTATCCTGGAAACAGGGCGGTCAGTTACCCCGGAAACAGGGAGATCATTTACCCCGGAAACAGGGCAGTCAGTTACCCTGGAAACAGGGTGGTCAGTGACTCTGGAAACTGTGTGGTCAGTTACCCCGGAAACAGGGTGATCAGTTATCCTGGAGACAGGGCGGTCAGTTACCCCGGAAACAGGGCATTCAGTTACCACGGAAACAGGGTGATCAGTTATCCTGGAAACAGGGCAGTCAGTTAGCCTGGAAAATGGGCAGTCAGTTACCCCGGAAACAGGGCAGTCAGTTACTCTGGAAACTGGGCAGTCAGTTATCCCGGAAACAGGGTGCTCAGTTACCCTGGAAAAAGGGTGATCAGTTACCCTGGAAACAGGGCAGTCAGTTACCCCGGAAACAGGGCAGTCAGTTACCCTGGAAACAGGGCAGTCTGTTATCCCGGAAACAGGGCAGTCTGTTATCCCGGAAACAGGGTGATCAGTTACCCTGGACACAGGGCAGACAGTTATCCTGGAAACAGGGTGATCAGTTACCCTGGAAACAGGGCAGTCAGTTACCCTGGAAACATGGCAGTCAGTTATCCTGGAAACAGGGCAGACAGTTATCCTGGAAACAGGGCAGTCAGTTACTCCAGAAACAGGGCAGTCAGTTACCCTGGGAACAGGGCAGTCAGTTATCCCGGAAACAGGGCAGTCAGTTATCCCGGAAACAGGGTGATCAGTTACCCTGGAAACAGGGTGATCAGTTACCCTGGAAACAGGGCAGTCAGTTACCCCGGATATATGGCGGTCAGTTACCCCGGAAATAGGGCGGTCAGTTATCCTGGAAACAGGGCAGTCAGTTATCCTGGAAATCGGGCAGTCAGTTATCCTGGAAACAAGGCGGTCAGTTACCCCGGAAATAGGGCGGTCAGTTATCCTGGAAACAGGGCAGTCAGGTTCCCCGGAAACAGGGCAGTCAGTTACCCTGGAAACAGGGCAGTCAGTTACCCCGGTAACTGGGCAGTCAGTTATCCTGGAAACAGGGCATTCAGTTATCCCGGAAACAGGGCAGTCAGTTAGGCTGGAAACAGGGCAGTCAGTTACCCCGGAAACAGGGCAGTCAGTTACCCTGGAAACTGGGCAGTCAGTTACCCTGGAAACAGGGCGGTCAGTCACCCTGGAACCAGGTTATTCAGTTACCCCGGAAACAGGGCGATCAGTTACCCTGGAAACAGGGCAGTCAGTTGTCCCGGAAACAGGGCGGTCAGTTACCGTGGAAACAGGGCAGTCAGTTTCCCCGAAATCAGGGCAGTCTGTTACCCTGGAAACAGGGCAGTCTGTCACCCTGGAAACAGGTTAGTCAGTTACCCCGGAAACAGGGTTATCAGTTACCCCGGAAACTGGGCAGTCAGTTCCCCTGGAAACAGGGCAGTCAGTTACCCTGGAAACAGGGCAGTGAGCTATCCCGGAAACAGGGCAGTCATTTATCCCGGAAACAGGGTGAACAGTTAACCCGGAAACTGGGCAGTCAGTTACCCTGGAAACAGGGCAGTCAGTTAACCTGGAAACAGGGCAGTCAGTTACCCTGGAAACAGGGCAGTCAGTGAACCTGGAAACAGGGCAGTCAGTGAACCTGGAAACAGGGCAGTCAGTTACCCTGGAAACAGGGAGATCAGTTAACCCGGAAACAGTGCCTTCACTTACCCTGGAAACAGGGCAGTCAGTTATCCTGGAAAAAGTGCGGTCAGTTTCCCCGGCAAGAGGGAGGTCAGTTATCCTGGAAACAGGGCGGTCAGTTATCCTGGAAACAGGGTGGTCAGTGACCCTGGAAACAGGGCGGTCAGTTACCCCGGAAACAGGGCAGTCAGTTACCCCGGAAACAGGGTGATCCGTTATCCTGGAAACAGGGCAGTCAGTTAGGCTGGAAACAGGGCAGTCAGTTACCCCGGAAACAGTGCAGTCAGTTACCCTGGAAACTGGGCAGTCAGTTACCCTGGAAACAGGGCGGTCAGTCACCCTGGAACCAGGTTATTCAGTTACCCCGGAAACAGGGCGATCAGTTACCCTGGAAACAGGGCAGTCAGTCATCCCGGAAACAGGGCGGTCAGTTACCGTGGAAACAGGGCAGTCAGTTATCCTGGAAACAGGGCAGTCAGTTATCCTGGAAACAGGGCGATCAGTTCCCTGGAAAAAGGGCAGTCAGTTATCCTGGAAACAGGGCAGTCAGTTATCCTGGAAACAGGGCGATCAGTTCGCCTGGAAACAGCGCAGTCAGTTACCCCGGAAACAGGGCAGTCAATTACCCCGGAAACAGGGCAGTCAGTTACCCTGGAAACAGGGCAGTCAGTTATCCCGGAAATAGGGCGGTCTGTTGTCCTGGAAACAGGGCGGTCAGTTACCCCGGATACAGGGCAGTCGGTTATCCCGTAAAAAGGGAGATCAGTTACCCTGGAAACTGGGCAGTCAGTTACCCTGGAAACAGGGCAGTCAGTTACCCCGGAAACTGGGCAGTCAGTTACCCTGGAAACAGGGCAGTCATTTACCCCGGATACTGGGCAGTCAGTTACCCTGGAAACAGGGCAGTCAGTCACCCTGGAAACAGGTTAGTCACTTACCCCGGAAACAGGGTGATCAGTTACCCCGGAAACAGGGCAGTCAGTACCCCTGGAAACAGGGCAGTCAGTTTCCCTGGAAACAGGACAGGGGGCTATCCCGGAAACAGGGCAGTCAGTTATCCCTGAAACAGGGTGAACAGTTACCCCGGAAATTGGGCAGTCAGTTACCCTGGAAACAGGGCGGTCAGTTACCCTGGAAACAGGGCAGTCAGTTATCCTGGAAACAGGGAAATCAGTTACCCTGGAAACTGGGCAGTCAGTTACCCTGGATACAGGGCAGTCAGATACCCTGGAAACAGGGCGGTCAGTTATCCTGGAAACAGGGCTGTCAGTTATCCTGGAAACAGGGCGGTCAGTTACCCCGGAAACAGGGAGATCATTTACCCCGGAAACAGGGCAGTCAGTTACCCTGTAAACAGGGCGGTCAGTTATCCTGGAAACAGGGTGGTCAGTGACTCTGGAAACTGGGTGGTCAGTTACCCCGGAAACAGGGTGATCAGTTATCCTGGAGACAGGGCGGTCAGTTACCACGGAAACAGGGCATTCAGTTACCACAGAAACAGGGTGATCAGTTATCCTGGAAACAGGGCAGTCAGTTAGCCTGGAAACAGGGCAGTCAGTTACCCCGGAAACAGGGCAGTCAGTTACCCTGGAAACAGGGCAGTCAGTTATCCCGGAAACAGGGTGCTCAGTTACCCTGGAAAAAGGGTGATCAGTTACCCTGGAAACAGGGCAGTCAGTTACCCCGGAAACAGAGCAGTCAGTTACCCTGGAAACAGGGCAGTCTGTTATCCCGGAAACAGGGCAGTCTGTTATCCCGGAAACAGGGTGATCAGTTACCCTGGAAACAGGGCAGACAGTTATCCTGGAAACATGGTGATCAGTTACCCTGGAAACAGGGCAGTCAGTTACCCTGGAAACAGGGCAGTCAGTTATCCTGGAAACAGGGCAGACAGTTATCCTGGAAACAGGGCAGTCAGTTAGTCCGGAAACAGGGCAGTCAGTTACCCTGGGAACAGGGCAGTCAGTTATCCAGGAAACAGGGCAGTCAGTTATCCCGGAAACAGGGTGATCAGTTACCCTGGAAACAGGGTGATCAGTTACCCTGGAAACAGGGCAGTCAGTTACCCCGGATATATGGCGGTCAGTTACCCCGGAAATAGGGCGGTCAGTTATCCTGGAAACAGGGCAGTCAGTTGTCCTGGAAATCGGGCAGTCAGTTGTCCTGGAAACAGGGCGGTCAGTTAGCCCGGAAACAGGGTGATCCGTTATCCTGGAAACAGGGCAGTCAGTTAGGCTGGAAACAGGGCAGTCAGTTACCCCGGAAACAGGGAGATCATTTACCCCGGAAACAGGGCAGTCAGTTAGCCTGTAAACAGGGCGGTCAGTTATCCTGGAAACAGGGTGGTCAGTGACTCTGGAAACTGGGTGGTCAGTTACCCCGGAAACAGGGTGATCAGTTATCCTGGAGACAGGGCGGTCAGTTACCCCGGAAACAGGGCATTCAGTTACCACAGAAACAGGGTGATCAGTTATCCTGGAAACAGGGCAGTCAGTTAGCCTGGAAACAGGGCAGTCAGTTACCCCGGAAACAGGGCAGTCAGTTACCCTGGAAACAGGGCAGTCAGTTATCCCGGAAACAGGGTGCTCAGTTACCCTGGAAAAAGGGTGATCAGTTACCCTGGAAACAGGGCAGTCAGTTACCCCGGAAACAGAGCAGTCAGTTACCCTGGAAACAGGGCAGTCTGTTATCCCGGAAACAGGGCAGTCTGTTATCCCGGATACAGGGTGATCAGTTACCCTGGAAACAGGGCAGACAGTTATCCTGGAAACAGGGTGATCAGTTACCCTGGAAACAGGGCAGTCAGTTACCCTGGAAACAGGGCAGTCAGTTATCCTGGAAACAGGGCAGACAGTTATCCTGGAAACAGGGCAGTCAGTTACTCCGGAAACAGGGCAGTCAGTTACCCTGGGAACAGGGCAGTCAGTTATCCAGGAAACAGGGCAGTCAGTTATCCCGGAAACAGGGTGATCAGTTACCCTGGAAACAGGGTGATCAGTTACCCCGGAAACAGAGCAGTCAGTTACCCTGGAAACAGGGCAGTCTGTTATCCCGGAAACAGGGCAGTCTGTTATCCCGGAAACAGGGTGATCAGTTACCCTGGAAACAGGGCAGACAGTTATCCTGGAAACAGGGTGATCAGTTACCCTGGAAACAGGGCAGTCAGTTACCCTGGAAACAGGGCAGTCAGTTATCCTGGAAACAGGGCAGACAGTTATCCTGGAAACAGGGCAGTCAGTTACTCCGGAAACAGGGCAGTCAGTTACCCTGGGAACAGGGCAGTCAGTTATCCAGGAAACAGGGCAGTCAGTTATCCCGGAAACAGGGTGATCAGTTTCCCTGGAAACAGGGTGATCAGTTACCCTGGAAACAGGGCAGTCAGTTACCCCGGATATATGGCGGTCAGTTACCCCGGAAATAGGGCGGTCAGTTATCCTGGAAACAGGGCAGTCAGTTGTCCTGGAAATCGGGCAGTCAGTTGTCCTGGAAACAGGGCGGTCAGTTAGCCCGGAAACAGGGTGATCCGTTATCCTGGAAACAGGGCAGTCAGTTAGGCTGGAAACAGGGCAGTCAGTTACCCCGGAAACAGGGCAGTCAGTTACCCTGGAAACTGGGCAGTCAGTTACCCTGGAAACAGGGCGGTCAGTCACCCTGGAACCAGGTTATTCAGTTACCCCGGAAACAGGGCGATCAGTTACCCTGGAAACAGGGCAGTCAGTCATCCCGGAAACAGGGCGGTCAGTTACCGTGGAAACAGGGCAGTCAGTTATCCTGGAAACAGGGCAGTCAGTTATCCTGGAAACAGGGCGATCAGTTCCCTGGAAAAAGGGCAGTCAGTTATCCTGGAAACAGGGCAGTCAGTTCGCCTGGAAACAGCGCAGTCAGTTACCCGGGAAACAGGGCAGTCAATTACCCCGGAAACAGGGTGGTCAGTGACCCTGGAAACAGGGCAGTCAGTTACCCCGGAAACAGGGCAGTCAGTTACCCCGGAAACAGGGTGATCCGTTATCCTGGAAACAGGGCAGTCAGTTAGGCTGGAAACAAGGCAGTCAGTTACCCCGGAAACAGGGCAGTCAGTTACCCTGGAAACTGGGCAGTCAGTTACCCTGGAAACAGGGCGGTCAGTCACCCTGGAACCAGGTTATTCAGTTACCCCGGAAACAGGGCGATCAGTTACCCTGGAAACAGGGCAGTCAGTCATCCCGGAAACAGGGCGGTCAGTTACCGTGGAAACAGGGCAGTCAGTTATCCTGGAAACAGGGCAGTCAGTTATCCTGGAAACAGGGCGATCAGTTCCCTGGAAAAAGGGCAGTCAGTTATCCTGGAAACAGGGCAGTCAGTTCGCCTGGAAACAGCGCAGTCAGTTACCCCGGAAACAGGGCAGTCAATTACCCCGGAAACAGGGCAGTCAGTTACCCTGGAAACAGGGCAGTCAGTTATCCCGGAAATAGGGCGGTCTGTTGTCCTGGAAACAGGGCGGTCAGTTACCCCGGATCCAGGGCAGTCGGTTATCCCGGAAAAAGGGAGATCAGTTAACCTGGAAACTGGGCAGTCAGTTACCCTGGAAACAGGGCAGTCAGTTACCCCGGAAACTGGGCAGTCAGTTACCCTGGAAACAGGGCATTCAGTAATCCCGGAATCAGGGCAGTCAGTTACCCTGGAAACAGGGCAGTCATTTACCCCGGATACTGGGCAGTCAGTTACCCTGGAAACAGGGCAGTCAGTCACCCTGGAAACAGGTTAGTCACTTACCCCGGAAACAGGGTGATCAGTTACCCCGGAAACAGGGCAGTCAGTACCCCTGGAAACAGGGCAGTCAGTTTCCCTGGAAACAGGACAGGGGGCTATCCCGGAAACAGGGCAGTCAGTTATCCCTGAAACAGGGTGAACAGTTACCCCGGAAATTGGGCAGTCAGTTACCCTGGAAACAGGGCAGTCAGTTAGCCTGGAAACAGGGCAGTCAGTTACCCCGGAAACAGGGCAGTCAGTTACCCTGGAAACAGGGCAGTCAGTTATCCCAGAAACAGGGTGCTCAGTTACCCTGGAAAAAGGGTGATCAGTTACCCTGGAAACAGGGCAGTCAGTTACCCCGGAAACAGGGCAGTCAGTTACCCTGCAAACAGGGCAGTCTGTTATCCCGGAAACAGGGCAGTCTGTTATCCCGGAAACAGGGTGATCAGTTACCCTGGAAACAGGGCAGACAGTTATCCTGGAAACAGGGTGATCAGTTACCCTGGAAACAGGGCAGTCAGTTACCCTGGAAACATGGCAGTCAGTTATCCTGGAAACAGGGCAGAGAGTTATCCTGGAAACAGGGCAGTCAGTTACTTCGGAAACAGGGCAGTCAGTTACCCTGGGAACAGGGCAGTCAGTTATCCAGGAAACAGGGCAGTCAGTTATCCCGGAAACAGGGTGATCAGTTACCCTGGAAACAGGGTGATCAGTTACCCTGGAAACAGGGCAGTCAGTACCCCTGGAAACAGGGCAGTCAGTTTCCCTGGAAACAGGACAGGGGGCTATCCCGGAAACAGGGCAGTCAGTTATCCCTGAAACAGTGTGAACAGTTACCCCGGAAATTGGGCAGTCAGTTACCCTGGAAACAGGGCGGTCAGTTACCCTGGAAACAGGGCAGTCAGTTATCCTGGAAACAGGGAAATCAGTTACCCTGGAAACTGGGCAGTCAGTTACCCTGGATACAGGGCAGTCAGTTACCCTGGAAACAGGGCGGTCAGTTATCCTGGAAACAGGGCTGTCAGTTATCCTGGAAACAGGGCTGTCAGTTACCCCGGAAACAGGGAGATCATTTACCCAGGAAACAGGGCAGTCAGTTACCCTGTAAACAGGGCGGTCAGTTATCCTGGAAACAGGGTGGTCAGTGACTCTGGAAACTGGGTGGTCAGTTACCCCGGAAACAGGGTGATCAGTTATCCTGGAGACAGGGCGGTCAGTTACCCCGGAAACAGGGCATTCAGTTACCACAGAAACAGGGTGATCAGTTATCCTGGAAACAGGGCAGTCAGTTAGCCTGGAAACAGGGCAGTCAGTTACCCCGGAAACAGGGCAGTCAGTTACCCTGGAAACAGGGCAGTCAGTTATCCCGGAAACAGGGTGCTCAGTTACCCTGGAAAAAGGGTGATCAGTTACCCTGGAAACAGGGCAGTCAGTTACCCCGGAAACAGGGCAGTCAGTTACCCTGGAAACAGGGCAGTCTGTTATCCCGGAAACAGGGCAGTCTGTTATCCCGGAAACAGGGTGATCAGTTACCCTGGAAACAGGGCAGACAGTTATCCTGGAAACAGGGTGATCAGTTACCCTGGAAACAGGGCAGTCAGTTACCCTGGAAACATGGCAGTCAGTTATCCTGGAAACAGGGCAGAGAGTTATCCTGGAAACAGGGCAGTCAGTTACTCCGGAAACAGGGCAGTCAGTTACCCTGGGAACAGGGCAGTCAGTTATCCAGGAAACAGGGCAGTCAGTTATCCCGGAAACAGGGTGATCAGTTACCCTGGAAACAGGGTGATCAGTTACCCTGGAAACAGGGCAGTCAGTTACCTCGGATATATGGCGGTCAGTTACCCCGGAAATAGGGCGGTCAGTTATCCTGGAAACAGGGCAGTCAGTTGTCCTGGAAATCGGGCAGTCAGTTGTCCTGGAAACAGGGCGGTCAGTTAGCCCGGAAATAGGGCGGTCAGTTATCCTGGAAACAGGGCAGTCAGGTTCCCCGGAAACAGGACAGTCAGTTACCCTGGAAACAGGGCAGTCAGTTACCCCGGTAACTGGGCAGTCAGTTATCCTGGAAACAGGGCATTCAGTTATCCCGGAAACAGGGCAGTCAGTTACCCCGGAAACAGGGTGATCAGTTATCCTGGAAACAGGGCAGTCAGTTAGGCTGGAAACAGGGCAGTCAGTTACCCCGGAAACAGGGCAGTCAGTTACCCTGGAAACTGGGCAGTCAGTTACCCTGGAAACAGGGCGGTCAGTCACCCTGGAACCAGGTTATTCAGTTACCCCGGAAACAGGGCGATCAGTTACCCTGGAAACAGGGCAGTCAGTTGTCCCGGAAAAAGGGCGGTCAGTTACCGTGGAAACAGGGCAGTCAGTTTCCCCGAAAACAGGGCAGTCTGTTACCCCGGAAACAGGGCAGTCAGTTATCCCGGAAACAGGGTGATCAGTTACCCTGGAAACAGGGTGATCAGTTACCCTGGAAACAGGGCAGTCAGTTACCCCGGATATATGGCGGTCAGTTACCCCGGAAATAGGGCGGTCAGTTATCCTGGAAACAGGGCAGTCAGTTATCCTGGAAATCGGGCAGTCAGTTATCCTGGAAACAAGGCGGTCAGTTACCCCGGAAATAGGGCGGTCAGTTATCCTGGAAACAGGGCAGTCAGGTTCCCCGGAAACAGGGCAGTCAGTTACCCTGGAAACAGGGCAGTCAGTTACCCCGGTAACTGGGCAGTCAGTTATCCTGGAAACAGGGCATTCAGTTATCCCGGAAACAGGGCAGTCAGTTACCCCGGAAACAGGGTGATCAGTTATCCTGGAAACAGGGCAGTCAGTTAGGCTGGAAACAGGGCAGTCAGTTACCCCGGAAACAGGGCAGTCAGTTACCCTGGAAACTGGGCAGTCAGTTACCCTGGAAACAGGGCGGTCAGTCACCCTGGAACCAGGTTATTCAGTTACCCCGGAAACAGGGCGATCAGTTACCCTGGAAACAGGGCAGTCAGTTGTCCCGGAAACAGGGCGGTCAGTTACCGTGGAAACAGGGCAGTCAGTTTCCCCGAAAACAGGGCAGTCTGTTACCCTGGAAACAGGGCAGTCAGTTATCCCGGAAACAGGGTGCTCAGTTACCCTGGAAAAAGGGTAATCAGTTACCCTGGAAACAGGGCAGTCAGTTACCCCGGAAACAGGGCAGTCAGTTACCCTGGAAACAGGGCAGTCTGTTATCCTGGAAACAGGGCAGTCTGTTATCCCGGAAACAGGGTGATCAGTTACCCTGGAAACAGGGCAGACAGTTATCCTGGAAACAGGGTGATCAGTTACCCTGGAAACAGGGCAGTCAGTTACCCTGGAAACATGGCAGTCAGTTATCCTGGAAACAGGGCAGACAGTTATCCTGGAAACAGGGCAGTCAGTTACTCCGGAAACAGGGCAGTCAGTTACCCTGGGAACAGGGCAGTCAGTTATCCAGGAAACAGGGCAGTCAGTTATCCCGGAAACAGGGTGATCAGTTACCCTGGAAACAGGGTGATCAGTTACCCTGGAAACAGGGCAGTCAGTTACCCCGGATATATGGCGGTCAGTTACCCCGGAAATAGGACGGTCAGTTGTCCTGGAAACAGGGCAGTCAGTTGTCCTGGAAATCGGGCAGTCAGTTGTCCTGGAAACAGGGCGGTCAGTTAGCCCGGAAATAGGGCGGTCAGTTATCCTGGAAACAGGGCAGTCAGGTTCCCCGGAAACAGGACAGTCAGTTACCCTGGAAACAGGGCAGTCAGTTACCCCGGTAACTGGGCAGTCAGTTGTCCTGGAAATCGGGCAGTCAGTTGTCCTGGAAACAGGGCGGTCAGTTAGCCCGGAAACAGGGTGATCCGTTATCCTGGAAACAGGGCAGTCAGTTAGGCTGGAAACAGGGCAGTCAGTTACCCCGGAAACAGGGCAGTCAGTTACCCTGGAAACTGGGCAGTCAGTTACCCTGGAAACAGGGCGGTCAGTCACCCTGGAACCAGGTTATTCAGTTACCCCGGAAACAGGGCGATCAGTTACCCTGGAAACAGGGCAGTCAGTCATCCCGGAAACAGGGCGGTCAGTTACCGTGGAAACAGGGCAGTCAGTTATCCTGGAAACAGGGCAGTCAGTTATCCTGGAAACAGGGCGATCAGTTCCCTGGAAAAAGGGCAGTCAGTTATCCTGGAAACAGGGCAGTCAGTTCGCCTGGAAACAGCGCAGTCAGTTACCCGGGAAACAGGGCAGTCAATTACCCCGGAAACAGGGTGGTCAGTGACCCTGGAAACAGGGCAGTCAGTTACCCCGGAAACAGGGCAGTCAGTTACCCCGGAAACAGGGTGATCCGTTATCCTGGAAACAGGGCAGTCAGTTAGGCTGGAAACAAGGCAGTCAGTTACCCCGGAAACAGGGCAGTCAGTTACCCTGGAAACTGGGCAGTCAGTTACCCTGGAAACAGGGCGGTCAGTCACCCTGGAACCAGGTTATTCAGTTACCCCGGAAACAGGGCGATCAGTTACCCTGGAAACAGGGCAGTCAGTCATCCCGGAAACAGGGCGGTCAGTTACCGTGGAAACAGGGCAGTCAGTTATCCTGGAAACAGGGCAGTCAGTTATCCTGGAAACAGGGCGATCAGTTCCCTGGAAAAAGGGCAGTCAGTTATCCTGGAAACAGGGCAGTCAGTTCGCCTGGAAACAGCGCAGTCAGTTACCCCGGAAACAGGGCAGTCAATTACCCCGGAAACAGGGCAGTCAGTTACCCTGGAAACAGGGCAGTCAGTTATCCCGGAAATAGGGCGGTCTGTTGTCCTGGAAACAGGGCGGTCAGTTACCCCGGATCCAGGGCAGTCGGTTATCCCGGAAAAAGGGAGATCAGTTACCCTGGAAACTGGGCAGTCAGTTACCCTGGAAACAGGGCAGTCAGTTACCCCGGAAACTGGGCAGTCAGTTACCCTGGAAACAGGGCATTCAGTAATCCCGGAATCAGGGCAGTCAGTTACCCTGGAAACAGGGCAGTCATTTACCCCGGATACTGGGCAGTCAGTTACCCTGGAAACAGGGCAGTCAGTCACCCTGGAAACAGGTTAGTCACTTACCCCGGAAACAGGGTGATCAGTTACCCCGGAAACAGGGCAGTCAGTACCCCTGGAAACAGGGCAGTCAGTTTCCCTGGAAACAGGACAGGGGGCTATCCCGGAAACAGGGCAGTCAGTTATCCCTGAAACAGGGTGAACAGTTACCCCGGAAATTGGGCAGTCAGTTACCCTGGAAACAGGGCGGTCAGTTACCCTGGAAACAGGGCAGTCAGTTATCCTGGAAACAGGGAAATCAGTTACCCTGGAAACTGGGCAGTCAGTTACCCTGGATACAGGGCAGTCAGTTACCCTGGAAACAGGGCGGTCAGTTATCCTGGAAACAGGGCTGTCAGTTATCCTGGAAACAGGGCTGTCAGTTACCCCGGAAACAGGGAGATCATTTACCCAGGAAACAGGGCAGTCAGTTACCCTGTAAACAGGGCGGTCAGTTATCCTGGAAACAGGGTGGTCAGTGACTCTGGAAACTGGGTGGTCAGTTACCCCGGAAACAGGGTGATCAGTTATCCTGGAGACAGGGCGGTCAGTTACCCCGGAAACAGGGCATTCAGTTACCACAGAAACAGGGTGATCAGTTATCCTGGAAACAGGGCAGTCAGTTAGCCTGGAAACAGGGCAGTCAGTTACCCCGGAAACAGGGCAGTCAGTTACCCTGGAAACAGGGCAGTCAGTTATCCCGGAAACAGGGTGCTCAGTTACCCTGGAAAAAGGGTGATCAGTTACCCTGGAAACAGGGCAGTCAGTTACCCCGGAAACAGGGCAGTCAGTTACCCTGGAAACAGGGCAGTCTGTTATCCCGGAAACAGGGCAGTCTGTTATCCCGGAAACAGGGTGATCAGTTACCCTGGAAACAGGGCAGACAGTTATCCTGGAAACAGGGTGATCAGTTACCCTGGAAACAGGGCAGTCAGTTACCCTGGAAACATGGCAGTCAGTTATCCTGGAAACAGGGCAGAGAGTTATCCTGGAAACAGGGCAGTCAGTTACTCCGGAAACAGGGCAGTCAGTTACCCTGGGAACAGGGCAGTCAGTTATCCAGGAAACAGGGCAGTCAGTTATCCCGGAAACAGGGTGATCAGTTACCCTGGAAACAGGGTGATCAGTTACCCTGGAAACAGGGCAGTCAGTTACCTCGGATATATGGCGGTCAGTTACCCCGGAAATAGGGCGGTCAGTTATCCTGGAAACAGGGCAGTCAGTTGTCCTGGAAATCGGGCAGTCAGTTGTCCTGGAAACAGGGCGGTCAGTTAGCCCGGAAATAGGGCGGTCAGTTATCCTGGAAACAGGGCAGTCAGGTTCCCCGGAAACAGGACAGTCAGTTACCCTGGAAACAGGGCAGTCAGTTACCCCGGTAACTGGGCAGTCAGTTATCCTGGAAACAGGGCATTCAGTTATCCCGGAAACAGGGCAGTCAGTTACCCCGGAAACAGGGTGATCAGTTATCCTGGAAACAGGGCAGTCAGTTAGGCTGGAAACAGGGCAGTCAGTTACCCCGGAAACAGGGCAGTCAGTTACCCTGGAAACTGGACAGTCAGTTACCCTGGAAACAGGGCGGTCAGTCACCCTGGAACCAGGTTATTCAGTTACCCCGGAAACAGGGCGATCAGTTACCCTGGAAACAGGGCAGTCAGTTGTCCCGGAAAAAGGGCGGTCAGTTACCGTGGAAACAGGGCAGTCAGTTTCCCCGAAAACAGGGCAGTCTGTTACCCCGGAAACAGGGCAGTCAGTTATCCCGGAAACAGGGTGATCAGTTACCCTGGAAACAGGGTGATCAGTTACCCTGGAAACAGGGCAGTCAGTTACCCCGGGTATATGGCGGTCAGTTACCCCGGAAATAGGGCGGTCAGTTATCCTGGAAACAGGGCAGTCAGTTATCCTGGAAATCGGGCAGTCAGTTATCCTGGAAACAAGGCGGTCAGTTACCCCGGAAATAGGGCGGTCAGTTATCCTGGAAACAGGGCAGTCAGGTTCCCCGGAAACAGGGCAGTCAGTTACCCTGGAAACAGGGCAGTCAGTTACCCCGGTAACTGGGCAGTCAGTTATCCTGGAAACAGGGCATTCAGTTATCCCGGAAACAGGGCAGTCAGTTACCCCGGAAACAGGGTGATCAGTTATCCTGGAAACAGGGCAGTCAGTTAGGCTGGAAACAGGGCAGTCAGTTACCCCGGAAACAGGGCAGTCAGTTACCCTGGAAACTGGGCAGTCAGTTACCCTGGAAACAGGGCGGTCAGTCACCCTGGAACCAGGTTATTCAGTTACCCCGGAAACAGGGCGATCAGTTACCCTGGAAACAGGGCAGTCAGTTGTCCCGGAAACAGGGCGGTCAGTTACCGTGGAAACAGGGCAGTCAGTTTCCCCGAAAACAGGGCAGTCTGTTACCCTGGAAACAGGGCAGTCAGTTATCCCGGAAACAGGGTGCTCAGTTACCCTGGAAAAAGGGTAATCAGTTACCCTGGAAACAGGGCAGTCAGTTACCCCGGAAACAGGGCAGTCAGTTACCCTGGAAACAGGGCAGTCTGTTATCCTGGAAACAGGGCAGTCTGTTATCCCGGAAACAGGGTGATCAGTTACCCTGGAAACAGGGCAGACAGTTATCCTGGAAACAGGGTGATCAGTTACCCTGGAAACAGGGCAGTCAGTTACCCTGGAAACATGGCAGTCAGTTATCCTGGAAACAGGGCAGACAGTTATCCTGGAAACAGGGCAGTCAGTTACTCCGGAAACAGGGCAGTCAGTTACCCTGGGAACAGGGCAGTCAGTTATCCAGGAAACAGGGCAGTCAGTTATCCCGGAAACAGGGTGATCAGTTACCCTGGAAACAGGGTGATCAGTTACCCTGGAAACAGGGCAGTCAGTTACCCCGGATATATGGCGGTCAGTTACCCCGGAAATAGGGCGGTCAGTTGTCCTGGAAACAGGGCAGTCAGTTGTCCTGGAAATCGGGCAGTCAGTTGTCCTGGAAACAGGGCGGTCAGTTAGCCCGGAAATAGGGCGGTCAGTTATCCTGGAAACAGGGCAGTCAGGTTCCCCGGAAACAGGACAGTCAGTTACCCTGGAAACAGGGCAGTCAGTTACCCCGGTAACTGGGCAGTCAGTTATCCTGGAAACAGGGCATTCAGTTATCCCGGAAACAGGGCAGTCAGTTACCCCGGAAACAGGGTGATCAGTTATCCTGGAAACAGGGCAGTCAGTTCGGCTGGAAACAGGGCAGTCAGTTACCCCGGAAACAGGGCAGTCAGTTACCCTGGAAACTGGGCAGTCAGTTACCCTGGAAACAGGGCGGTCAGTCACCCTGGAACCAGGTTATTCAGTTACCCCGGAAACAGGGCGATCAGTTACCCTGGAAACAGGGCAGTCAGTTGTCCCGGAAAAAGGGCGGTCAGTTACCGTGGAAACAGGGCAGTCAGTTTCCCCGAAAACAGGGCAGTCTGTTACCCCGGAAACAGGGCAGTCAGTTATCCCGGAAACAGGGTGATCAGTTACCCTGGAAACAGGGTGATCAGTTACCCTGGAAACAGGGCAGTCAGTTACCCCGGATATATGGCGGTCAGTTACCCCGGAAATAGGGCGGTCAGTTATCCTGGAAACAGGGCAGTCAGTTATCCTGGAAATCGGGCAGTCAGTTATCCTGGAAACAAGGCGGTCAGTTACCCCGGAAATAGGGCGGTCAGTTATCCTGGAAACAGGGCAGTCAGGTTCCCCGGAAACAGGGCAGTCAGTTACCCTGGAAACAGGGCAGTCAGTTACCCCGGTAACTGGGCAGTCAGTTATCCTGGAAACAGGGCATTCAGTTATCCCGGAAACAGGGCAGTCAGTTACCCCGGAAACAGGGTGATCAGTTATCCTGGAAACAGGGCAGTCAGTTAGGCTGGAAACAGGGCAGTCAGTTACCCCGGAAACAGGGCAGTCAGTTACCCTGGAAACTGGGCAGTCAGTTACCCTGGAAACAGGGCGGTCAGTCACCCTGGAACCAGGTTATTCAGTTACCCCGGAAACAGGGCGATCAGTTACCCTGGAAACAGGGCAGTCAGTTGTCCCGGAAACAGGGCGGTCAGTTACCGTGGAAACAGGGCAGTCAGTTTCCCCGAAAACAGGGCAGTCTGTTACCCTGGAAACAGGGCAGTCTGTCACCCTGGAAACAGGTTAGTCAGTTACCCCGGAAACAGGGTTATCAGTTACCCCGAAAACTGGGCAGTCAGTTCCCCTGGAAACAGGGCAGTCAGTTACCCTGGAAACAGGGCAGTGAGCTATCCCGGAAACAGGGCAGTCATTTATCCCGGAAACAGGGTGAACAGTTAACCCGGAAACTGGGCAGTCAGTTACCCTGGAAACAGGGCAGTCAGTTAACCTGGAAACAGGGCAGTCAGTTACCCTGGAAACAGGGCAGTCAGTGAACCTGGAAACAGGGCAGTCAGTGAACCTGGAAACAGGGCAGTCAGTTACCCTGGAAACAGGGAGATCAGTTACCCCGGAAACAGTGCCGTCACTTACCCTGGAAACAGGGCAGTCAGTTATCCTGGAAAAAGTGCGGTCAGTTTCCCCGGCAAGAGGGAGGTCAGTTATCCTGGAAACAGGGCGGTCAGTTATCCTGGAAACAGGGTGGTCAGTGACCCTGGAAACAGGGCGGTCAGTTACCCCGGAAACAGGGCAGTCAGTTACCCCGGAAACAGGGTGATCCGTTATCCTGGAAACAGGGCAGTCAGTTAGGCTGGAAACAGGGCAGTCAGTTACCCCGGAAACAGGGCAGTCAGTTACCCTGGAAACTGGGCAGTCAGTTACCCTGGAAACAGGGCGGTCAGTCACCCTGGAACCAGGTTATTCAGTTACCCCGGAAACAGGGCGATCAGTTACCCTGGAAACAGGGCAGTCAGTCATCCCGGAAACAGGGCGGTCAGTTACCGTGGAAACAGGGCAGTCAGTTATCCTGGAAACAGGGCAGTCAGTTATCCTGGAAACAGGGCGATCAGTTCCCTGGAAAAAGGGCAGTCAGTTATCCTGGAAACAGGGCAGTCAGTTCGCCTGGAAACAGGGCAGTCAGTTACCCCGGAAACAGGGCAGTCAATTACCCCGGAAACAGGGCAGTCAGTTACCCTGGAAACAGGGCAGTCAGTTATCCCGGAAATAGGGCGGTCTGTTGTCCTGGAAACAGGGCTGTCAGTTACCCCGGATACAGGGCAGTCGGTTATCCCGGAAAAAGGGAGATCAGTTACCCTGGAAACTGGGCAGTCAGTTACCCTGGAAACAGGGCAGTCAGTTACCCCGGAAACTGGGCAGTCAGTTACCCTGGAAACAGGGCATTCAGTAATCCCGGAATCAGGGCAGTCAGTTACCCTGGAAACAGGGCAGTCATTTACCCCGGATACTGGGCAGTCAGTTACCCTGGAAACAGGGCAGTCAGTCAACCTGGAAACAGGTTAGTCACTTACCCCGGAAACAGGGTGATCAGTTACCCCGGAAATAGGGCAGTCAGTACCCCTGGAAACAGGGCAGTCAGTTTCCCTGGAAACAGGACAGGGGGCTATCCCGGAAACAGGGCAGTCAGTTATCCCTGAAACAGGGTGAACAGTTACCCCGGAAATTGGGCAGTCAGTTACCCTGGAAACAGGGCGGTCAGTTACCCTGGAAACAGGGCAGTCAGTTATCCTGGAAACAGGGAAATCAGTTACCCTGGAAACTGGGCAGTCAGTTACCCTGGATACAGGGCAGTCAGTTATCCTGGAAACAGGGCGGTCAGTTACCCCAGAAACAGGGAGATCATTTACCCCGGAAACAGGGCAGTCAGTTACCCTGTAAACAGGGCGGTCAGTTATCCTGGAAACAGGGTGGTCAGTGACTCTGGAAACTGGGTGGTCAGTTACCCCGGAAACAGGGTGATCAGTTATCCTAGAGACAGGGCGGTCAGTTACCCCGGAAACAGGGCATTCAGTTACCACAGAAACAGGGTGATCAGTTATCCTGGAAACAGGGCAGTCAGTTAGCCTGGAAACAGGGCAGTCAGTTACCCCGGAAACAGGGCAGTCAGTTACCCTGGAAACAGGGCTGTCAGTTATCCCGGAAACAGGGTGCTCAGCTACCCTGGAAAAAGGGTGATCAGTTACCCTGGAAACAGGGCAGTCAGTTACCCCGGAAAAAGGGCAGTCAGTTACCCTGGAAACAGGGCGGTCTGTTATCCCGGAAACTGGGCAGTCTGTTATCCCGGAAACAGGGTATTCAGTAATCCCGGAATCAGGGCAGTCAGTTACCCTGGAAACAGGGCAGTCATTTACCCCGGATACTGGGCAGTCAGTTACCCTGGAAACAGGGCAGTCAGTCACCCTGGAAACAGGTTAGTCACTTACCCCGGAAACAGGGTGATCAGTTACCCCGGAAACAGGGCAGTCAGTACCCCTGGAAACAGGGCAGTCAGTTTCCCTGGAAACAGGACAGGGGGCTATCCCGGAAACAGGGCAGTCAGTTATCCCTGAAACTGGGTGAACAGTTACCCCGGAAATTGGGCAGTCAGTTACCCTGGAAACAGGGCGGTCAGTTACCCTGGAAACAGGGCAGTCAGTTATCCTGGAAACAGGGAAATCAGTTACCCTGGAAACTGGGCAGTCAGTTACCCTGGATCCAGGGCAGTCAGTTACCCTGGAAACAGGGCGGTCAGTTATCCTGGAAACAGGGCGGTCAGTTATCCTGGAAACAGGGCTGTCAGTTACCCCGGAAACAGGGAGATCATTTACCCCGGAAACAGGGCAGTCAGTTACCCTGTAAACAGGGCGGTCAGTTATCCTGGAAACAGGGTGGTCAGTGACTCTGGAAACTGGGTGGTCAGTTACCCCGGAAACAGGGTGATCAGTTATCCTGGAGACAGGGCAGTCAGTTAGCCTGGAAACAGGGCAGTCAGTTACCCCGGAAACAGGGCAGTCAGTTACCCCGGAAACAGGGCAGTCAGTTATCCCGGAAACAGGGTGCTCAGTTACCCTGGAAAAAGGGTGATGAGTTACCCTGGAAACAGGGCAGTCAGTTACCCCGCAAACAGGGCAGTCAGTTACCCTGGAAACAGGGCGGTCTGTTATCCCGGAAACAGGGCAGTCTGTTACCCCGGAAACAGGGTGATCAGTTACCCTGGAAACAGGGCAGACAGTTATCCTGGAAACAGGGTGATCAGTTACCCTGGAAACAGGGCAGACAGTTACCCTGGAAACATGGCAGTCAGTTATCCTGGAAACAGGGCAGACAGTTATCCTGGAAACAGGGCAGTCAGTTACTCCGGAAACAGGGCAGTCAGTTACCCTGGGAACAGGGCAGTCAGTTATCCAGGAAACAGGGCAGTCAGTTATCCCGGAAACAGGGTGATCAGTTACCCTGGAAACAGGGTGATCAGTTAACCTGGAAACAGGGCAGTCAGTTACCCCGGATATATGGCGGTCAGTTACCCCGGAAATAGGGCGGTCAGTTATCCTGGAAACAGGGCAGTCAGTTGTCCTGGAAATCGGGCAGTCAGTTGTCCTGGAAACAGGGCGGTCAGTTACCCCGGAAATAGGGCGGTCAGTTATCCTGGAAACAGGGCAGTCAGGTTCCCCGGAAACAGGACAGTCAGTTACCCTGGAAACAGGGCAGTCAGTTACCCCGGTAACTGGGCAGTCAGTTATCCTGGAAACAGGGCATTCAGTTATCCCGGAAACAGGGCAGTCAGTTACCCCGGAAACAGGGTGATCAGTTATCCTGGAAACAGGGCAGTCAGTTAGGCTGGAAACAGGGCAGTCAGTTACCCCGGAAACAGGGCAGTCAGTTACCCTGGAAACTGGGCAGTCAGTTACCCTGGAAACAGGGCGGTCAGTCACCCTGGAACCAGGTTATTCAGTTACCCCGGAAACAGGGCGATCAGTTACCCTGGAAACAGGGCAGTCAGTTGTCCCGGAAAAAGGGCGGTCAGTTACCGTGGAAACAGGGCAGTCAGTTTCCCCGAAAACAGGGCAGTCTGTTACCCTGGAAACAGGGCAGTCTGTCACCCTGGAAACAGGTTAGTCAGTTACCCTGGAAACAGGGTGATCAGTTATCCCGGAAATAGGGCGGTCTGTTGTCCTGGAAACACGGCGGTCAGTTACCCCGGATACAGGGCAGTCAGTTATCCCGGAAAAAGGGAGATAAGTTACCCTGGAAACTGGGCAGTCAGTTACCCTGGAAACAGGGCAGTCAGTTACCCCGGAAACTGGGCAGTCAGTTACCCTGGAAACAGGGCATTCAGTAATCCCGGAAACAGGGCAGTCAGTTACCCTGGAAACAGGGCAGTCATTTACCCCGGAAACTGGGCAGTCAGTTACCCTGGAAACAGGGCAGTCAGTCACCCTGGAAACAGGTTAGTCAGTTACCCCGGAAACAGGGTGATCAGTTACCCCGGAAACAGGGCAATCAGTACCCCTGGAAACAGGGCAGTCAGTTTCCCTGGAAACAGGACAGGGGGCTATCCCGGAAACAGGGCAGTCAGTTATCCCTGAAACAGGGTGAACAGTTACCCCGGAAACAGGGCAGTCAGTTACCCTGGAAACAGGGCGGTCAGTTACCCTGGAAACATGGCGGTCAGTTCCCCTGGAAACAGGGCAGTCAGTTATCCTGGAAACAGGGAAATCAGTTACCCTGGAAACTGGGCAGTCAGTTACCCTGGATACAGGGCAGTCAGTTACCCTGGAAACAGGGCAGTCAGTTATCCTGGAAACAGGGCAGTCAGTTATCCTGGAAACAGGGCAGTCAGTTATCCTGGAAACAGGGCGGTCAGTTACCCCGGAAACAGGGAGATCATTTACCCCGGAAACAGGGCAGTCAGTTACCCTGGAAACAGGGCAGTCAGTTATCCTGGAAACAGGGTGGTCAGTGACTCTGGAAACAGGGTGGTCAGTTACCCCGGAAACAGGGTGATCAGATATCCTGGAGACAAGGCGGTCAGTTACCCCGGAAACAGGGCATTCAGTTACCACGGAAACAGGGTGATCAGTTATCCTGGAAACAGGGCAGTCAGTTAGCCTGGAAACAGGGCAGTCAGTTACCCCGGAAACAGGGCAGTCAGTTACCCCGGAAACAGGGCAGTCAGTTATCCCGGAAACAGGGCACTCAGTTATCCCGGAAACAGGGCAGTCAGTTATCCTGGAAACTGGGCAGTCAGTTACCCTGGAAACAGGGCGGTCAGTCACCCTGGAACCAGGTTATTCAGTTACCCCGGAAACAGGGCGATCAGTTACCCTGGAAACAGGGCAGTCAGTCATCCCGGAAACAGGGCGGTCAGTTACCATGGAAACAGGGCAGTCAGTTATCCTGGAAACAGGGCAGTCAGTTATCCTGGAAACAGGGCGGTCAGTTACCCCGGAAATAGGGCGATCAGTTCCCTGGAAAAAGGGCAGTCAGTTATCCTGGAAACAGGGCAGTCAGTTCGCCTGGAAACAGGGCAGTCAGTTACCCCGGAAACAGGGCAGTCAGTTACCCTGGAAACAGGGCAGTCAGTTATCCCGGAAATAGGGCGGTCTGTTGTCCTGGAAACAGGGCGGTCAGTTACCCCGGATACAGGGCCGTCGGTTATCCCGGAAAAAGGGAGATCAGTTACCCTGGAAACTGGGCAGTCAGTTACCCTGGAAACAGGGCAGTCAGTTACCCCGGAAACTGGGCAGTCAGTTACCCTGGAAACAGGGCATTCAGTAATCCCGGAAACAGGGCAGTCAGTTACCCTGGAAACAGGGCAGTCATTTACCCCGGATACTGGGCAGTCAGTTACCCTGGAAACAGGGCAGTCAGTCACCCTGGAAACAGGTTAGTCACTTACCCTGGAAACAGGGTGATCAGTTACCCCGGAAACAGGGCAGTCAGTACCCCTGGAAACAGGGCAGTCAGTTACCCTGGAAACAGGACAGGGGGCTATCCCGGAAACAGGGCAGTCAGTTATCCCTGAAACAGGGTGAACAGTTACCCCGGAAATTGGGCAGTCAGTTACCCTGGAAACAGGGCGGTCAGTTACCCTGGAAACAGGGCAGTCAGTTATCCTGGAAACAGGGAAATCAGTTACCCTGGAAACTGGGCAGTCAGTTACCCTGGATACAGGGCAGTCAGTTACCCTGGAAACAGGGCGGTCAGTTATCCTGGAAACAGGGCGGTCAGTTATCCTGGAAACAGGGCTGTCAGTTATCCTGGAAACAGGGCGGTCAGTTACCCCGGAAACAGGGAGATCATTTACCCCGGAAACAGGGCAGTCAGTTACCCTGTAAACAGGGCGGTCAGTTATCCTGGAAACAGGGTGGTCAGTGACTCTGGAAACTGTGTGGTCAGTTACCCCGGAAACAGGGTGATCAGTTATCCTGGAGACAGGGCGGTCAGTTACCCCGGAAACAGGGCATTCAGTTACCACGGAAACAGGGTGATCAGTTATCCTGGAAACAGGGCAGTCAGTTAGCCTGGAAACAGGGCAGTCAGTTACCCCGGAAACAGGGCAGTCAGTTACTCTGGAAACAGGGCAGTCAGTTATCCCGGAAACAGGGTGCTCAGTTACCCTGGAAAAAGGGTGATGAGTTACCCTGGAAACAGGGCAGTCAGTTACCCCGGAAACAGGGCAGTCAGTTACCCTGGAAACAGGGCAGTCTGTTATCCCGGAAACAGGGCAGTCTGTTATCCCGGAAACAGGGTGATCAGTTACCCTGGACACAGGGCAGACAGTTATCCTGGAAACAGGGTGATCAGTTACCCTGGAAACAGGGCAGTCAGTTACCCTGGAAACATGGCAGTCAGTTATCCTGGAAACAGGGCAGACAGTTATCCTGGAAACAGGGCAGTCAGTTACTCCGGAAACAGGGCAGTCAGTTACCCTGGGAACAGGGCAGTCAGTTATCCCGGAAACAGGGCAGTCAGTTATTCCGGAAACAGGGTGATCAGTTACCCTGGAAACAGGGTGATCAGTTACCCTGGAAACAGGGCAGTCAGTTACCCCGGATATATGGCAGTCAGTTACCCTGGAAACAGGGCGGTCAGTCACCCTGGAACCAGGTTATTCAGTTACCCCGGAAACAGGGCGATCAGTTACCCTGGAAACAGGGCAGTCAGTTGTCCCAGAAACAGGGCGGTCAGTTACCGTGGAAACAGGGCAGTCAGTTTCCCCGAAAACAGGGCAGTCTGTTACCCTGGAAACAGGGCAGTCTGTTACCCTGGAAACAGGGCAGTCTGTCACCCTGGAAACAGGTTAGTCAGTTACCCCGGAAACAGGGTTATCAGTTACCCCGGAAACTGGGCAGTCAGTTCCCCTGGAAACAGGGCAGTCAGTTACCCCGGAAACAGGGCAGTCAGTTACCCTGGAAACAGGGCAGTCAGTTATCCCGGAAATAGGGCGGTCTGTTGTCCTGGAAACAGGGCGGTCAGTTACCCCGGATACAGGGCCGTCGGTTATCCCGGAAAAAGGGAGATCAGTTACCCTGGAAACTGGGCAGTCAGTTACCCTGGAAACAGGGCAGTCAGTTACCCCGGAAACTGGGCAGTCAGTTACCCTGGAAACAGGGCATTCAGTAATCCCGGAAACAGGGCAGTCAGTTACCCTGGAAACAGGGCAGTCATTTACCCCGGATACTGGGCAGTCAGTTACCCTGGAAACAGGGCAGTCAGTCACCCTGGAAACAGGTTAGTCACTTACCCTGGAAACAGGGTGATCAGTTACCCCGGAAACAGGGCAGTCAGTACCCCTGGAAACAGGGCAGTCAGTTACCCTGGAAACAGGACAGGGGGCTATCCCGGAAACAGGGCAGTCAGTTATCCCTGAAACAGGGTGAACAGTTACCCCGGAAATTGGGCAGTCAGTTACCCTGGAAACAGGGCGGTCAGTTACCCTGGAAACAGGGCAGTCAGTTATCCTGGAAACAGGGAAATCAGTTACCCTGGAAACTGGGCAGTCAGTTACCCTGGATACAGGGCAGTCAGTTACCCTGGAAACAGGGCGGTCAGTTATCCTGGAAACAGGGCGGTCAGTTATCCTGGAAACAGGGCTGTCAGTTATCCTGGAAACAGGGCGGTCAGTTACCCCGGAAACAGGGAGATCATTTACCCCGGAAACAGGGCAGTCAGTTACCCTGTAAACAGGGCGGTCAGTTATCCTGGAAACAGGGTGGTCAGTGACTCTGGAAACTGTGTGGTCAGTTACCCCGGAAACAGGGTGATCAGTTATCCTGGAGACAGGGCGGTCAGTTACCCCGGAAACAGGGCATTCAGTTACCACGGAAACAGGGTGATCAGTTATCCTGGAAACAGGGCAGTCAGTTAGCCTGGAAACAGGGCAGTCAGTTACCCCGGAAACAGGGCAGTCAGTTACTCTGGAAACAGGGCAGTCAGTTATCCCGGAAACAGGGTGCTCAGTTACCCTGGAAAAAGGGTGATGAGTTACCCTGGAAACAGGGCAGTCAGTTACCCCGGAAACAGGGCAGTCAGTTACCCTGGAAACAGGGCAGTCTGTTATCCCGGAAACAGGGCAGTCTGTTATCCCGGAAACAGGGTGATCAGTTACCCTGGACACAGGGCAGACAGTTATCCTGGAAACAGGGTGATCAGTTACCCTGGAAACAGGGCAGTCAGTTACCCTGGAAACATGGCAGTCAGTTATCCTGGAAACAGGGCAGACAGTTATCCTGGAAACAGGGCAGTCAGTTACTCCGGAAACAGGGCAGTCAGTTACCCTGGGAACAGGGCAGTCAGTTATCCCGGAAACAGGGCAGTCAGTTATTCCGGAAACAGGGTGATCAGTTACCCTGGAAACAGGGTGATCAGTTACCCTGGAAACAGGGCAGTCAGTTACCCCGGATATATGGCAGTCAGTTACCCTGGAAACAGGGCGGTCAGTCACCCTGGAACCAGGTTATTCAGTTACCCCGGAAACAGGGCGATCAGTTACCCTGGAAACAGGGCAGTCAGTTGTCCCAGAAACAGGGCGGTCAGTTACCGTGGAAACAGGGCAGTCAGTTTCCCCGAAAACAGGGCAGTCTGTTACCCTGGAAACAGGGCAGTCTGTTACCCTGGAAACAGGGCAGTCTGTCACCCTGGAAACAGGTTAGTCAGTTACCCCGGAAACAGGGTTATCAGTTACCCCGGAAACTGGGCAGTCAGTTCCCCTGGAAACAGGGCAGTCAGTTACCCTGGAAACAGGGCAGTGAGCTATCCGGGAAACAGGACAGTCATTTATCCCGGAAACAGGGTGAACAGTTAACCCGGAAACTGGGCAGTCAGTTACCCTGGAAACAGGGCAGTCAGTTAACCTGGAAACAAGGCAGTCAGTTACCCTGGAAACAGGGCAGTCAGTGAACCTGGAAACAGGGCAGTCAGTGAACCTGGAAACAGGGCAGTCAGTTACCCTGGAAACAGGGAGATCAGTTACCCCGGAAACAGTGCCGTCACTTACCCTGGAAACAGGGCAGTCAATTATCCTGGAAAAAGTGCGGTCAGTTTCCCCGGCAAGAGGGAGGTCAGTTATCCTGGAAACAGGGCGGTCAGTTATCCTGGAAACAGGGCGGTCAGTTACCCCGGAAACAGGGCATTCAGTTACCCCGGAAACAGGGTGATCCGTTATCCTGGAAACAGGGCAGTCAGTTAGGCTGGAAACAGGGCAGTCAGTTACCCCGGAAACAGGGCAGTCAGTTACCCTGGAAACTGGGCAGTCAGTTACCCTGGAAACAGGGCGGTCAGTCACCCTGGAACCAGGTTATTCAGTTACCCCGGAAACAGGGCGATCAGTTACCCTGGAAACAGGGCAGTCAGTCATCCCGGAAACAGGGCGGTCAGTTACCATGGAAACAGGGCAGTCAGTTATCCTGGAAACAGGGCAGTCAGTTATCCTGGAAACAGGGCGATCAGTTCCCTGGAAAAAGGGCAGTCAGTTATCCTGGAAACAGGGCAGTCAGTTCGCCTGGAAACAGGGCAGTCAGTTACCCCGGAAACAGGGCAGTCAATTACCCCGGAAACAGGGCAGTCAGTTACCCTGGAAACAGGGCAGTCAGTTATCCCGGAAATAGGGCCGTCTGTTGTCCTGGAAACAGGGCGGTCAGTTACCCCGGATACAGGGCAGTCGGTTATCCCGGAAAAAGGGAGATCAGTTACCCTGGAAACTGGGCAGTCAGTTACCCTGGAAACAGGGCAGTCAGTTACCCCGGAAACTGGGCAGTCAGTTACCCTGGAAACAGGGCATTCAGTAATCCCGGAAACAGGGCAGTCAGTTACCCTGGAAACAGGGCAGTCATTTACCCCGGATACTGGGCAGTCAGTTACCCTGGAAACAGGGCAGTCAGTCACCCTGGAAACAGGTTAGTCACTTACCCCGGAAACAGGGTGATCAGTTACCCCGGAAACAGGGCAGTCAGTACCCCTGGAAACAGGGCAGTCAGTTTCCCTGGAAACAGGACAGGGGGCTATCCCGGAAACAGGGCACTCAGTTATCCCTGAAACAGGGTGAACAGTTACCCCGGAAATTGGGCAGTCAGTTACCCTGGAAACAGGACGGTCAGTTACCCTGGAAACAGGGCAGTCAGTTATCCTGGAAACAGGGAAATCAGTTACCCTGGAAACTGGGCAGTCAGTTACCCTGGATACAGGGCAGTCAGTTACCCTGGAAACAGGGCGGTCAGTTATCCTGGAAACAGGGCTGTCAGTTATCCTGGAAACAGGGCTGTCAGTTATCCTGGAAACAGGGCGGTCAGTTACCCCGGAAACAGGGAGATCATTTACCCCGGAAACAGGGCAGTCAGTTACCCTGTAAACAGGGCGGTCATTTATCCTGGAAACAGGGTGGTCAGTGACTCTGGAAACTGGGTGGTCAGTTACCCCGGAAACAGGGTGATCAGTTATCCTGGAGACAGGGCGGTCAGTTACCCCGGAAACAGGGCATTCAGTTACCACGGAAACAGGGTGATCAGTTATCCTGGAAACAGGGCAGTCAGTTAGCCTGGAAACAGGGCAGTCAGTTACCCCGGAAACAGGGCAGTCAGTTACCCTGGAAACAGGGCAGTCAGTTATCCCGGAAACAGGGTGCTCAGTTACCCTGGAAAAAGGGTGATCAGTTACCCTGGAAACAGGGCAGTCAGTTACCCCGGAAACAGGGCAGTCAGTTACCCTGGAAACAGGGCAGTCTGTTATCCCGGAAACAGGGCAGTCTGTTATCCCGGAAACAGGGTGATCAGTTACCCTGGAAACAGGGCAGACAGTTATCCTGGAAACAGGGTGATCAGTTACCCTGGAAACAGGGCAGTCAGTTACCCTGGAAACATGGCAGTCAGTTATCCTGGAAACAGGGCAGACAGTTATCCTGGAAACAGGGCAGTCAGTTACTCCGGAAACAGGGCAGTCAGTTACCCTGGGAACAGGGCAGTCAGTTATCCAGGAAACAGGGCAGTCAGTTATCCCGGAAACAGGGTGATCAGTTACCCTGGAAACAGGGTGATCAGTTACCCTGGAAACAGGGCAGTCAGTTACCCCGGATATATGGCGGTCAGTTACCCTGGAAATAGGGCGGTCAGTTATCCTGGAAACAGGGCAGTCAGTTGTCCTGGAAATCGGGCAGTCAGTTGTCCTGGAAACAGGGCGGTCAGTTACCCCGGAAATAGGGCGGTCAGTTATCCTGGAAACAGGGCAGTCAGGTTCCCCGGAAACAGGGCAGTCAGTTACCCTGGAAACAGGGCAGTCAGTTACCCCAGTAACTGGGCAGTCAGTTATCCTGGAAACAGGGCATTCAGTTATCCCGGAAACAGGGCAGTCAGTTACCCCGGAAACAGGGTGATCAGTTATCCTGGAAACAGGGCAGTCAGTTAGGCTGGAAACAGGGCAGTCAGTTACCCCGGAAACAGGGCAGTCAGTTACCCTGGAAACTGGGCAGTCAGTTACCCTGGAAACAGGGCGGTCAGTCACACTGGAACCAGGTTATTCAGTTACCCCGGAAACAGGGCGATCAGTTACCCTGGAAACAGGGCAGTCAGTTGTCCCGGAAACAGGGCGGTCAGTTACCGTGGAAACAGGGCAGTCAGTTTCCCCGAAAACAGGGCAGTCTGTTACCCTGGATACAGGGCAGTCTGTCACCCTGGAAACAGGTTAGTCAGTTACCCTGGAAACAGGGTGATCAGTTATCCCGGAAATAGGGCGGTCTGTTGTCCTGGAAACACGGCGGTCAGTGACCCCGGATACAGGGCAGTCAGTTATCCCGGAAAAAGGGAGATAAGTTACCCTGGAAACTGGGCAGTCAGTTACCCTGGAAACAGGGCAGTCAGTTACCCCGGAAACTGGGCAGTCAATTACCCTGGAAACAGGGCATTCAGTAATCCCGGAAACAGGGCAGTCAGTTACCCTGGAAACAGGGCAGTCATTTACCCCGGAAACTGGGCAGTCAGTTACCCTGGAAACAGGGCAGTCAGTTACCCCGGAAACAGGGTGATCAGTTACCCCGGAAACAGGGCAATCAGTACCCCTGGAAACAGGGCAGTCAGTTTCCCTGGAAACAGGACAGGGGGCTATCCCGGAAACAGGGCAGTCAGTTATCCGTGAAACAGGGTGAACAGTTACCCCGGAAACAGGGCAGTCAGTTACCCTGGAAACAGGGCGGTCAGTTACCCTGGAAACATGGCGGTCAGTTACCCTGGAAACAGGGCAGTCAGTTATCCTGGAAACAGGGAAATCAGTTACCCTGGAAACTGGGCAGTCAGTTACCCTGGATACAGGGCAGTCAGTTACCCTGGAAACAGGGCAGTCAGTTATCCTGGAAACAGGGCAGTCAGTTATCCTGGAAACAGGGCGGTCAGTTATCCTGGAAACAGGGCGGTCAGTTACCCCGGAAACAGGGAGATCATTTACCCCGGAAACAGGGCAGTCAGTTACCCTGGAAACAGGGCAGTCAGTTATCCTGGAAATCGGGCAGTCAGTTATCCTGGAAATAAGGCGGTCAGTTACCCCGGAAAAAGGGCGGTCAGTTATCCTGGAAACAGGGCAGTCAGGTTCCCCGGAAACAGGGCAGTCAGTTACCCTGGAAACAGGGCAGTCAGTTACCCCGGAAACTGGGCAGTCAGTTACCCTGGAAACAGGGCATTCAGTAATCCCGGAAACAGGGCAGTCAGTTACCCTGGAAACAGGGCAGTCATTTACCCCGGATACTGGGCAGTCAGTTACCCTGGAAACAGGGCAGTCAGTCACCCTGGAAACAGGTTAGTCACTTACCCCGGAAACAGGGTGATCAGTTACCCCGGAAACAGGGCAGTCAGTACCCCTGGAAACAGGGCAGTCAGTTTCCCTGGAAACAGGACAGGGGGCTATCCCGGAAACAGGGCACTCAGTTATCCCTGAAACAGGGTGAACAGTTACCCCGGAAATTGGGCAGTCAGTTACCCTGGAAACAGGGCGGTCAGTTACCCTGGAAACAGGGCAGTCAGTTATCCTGGAAACAGGGAAATCAGTTACCCTGGAAACTGGGCAGTCAGTTACCCTGGATACAGGGCAGTCAGTTACCCTGGAAACAGGGCGGTCAGTTATCCTGGAAACAGGGCTGTCAGTTATCCTGGAAACAGGGCTGTCAGTTATCCTGGAAACAGGGCGGTCAGTTACCCCGGAAACAGGGAGATCATTTACCCCGGAAACAGGGCACTCAGTTACCCTGTAAACAGGGCGGTCATTTATCCTGGAAACAGGGCGGTCAGTGACTCTGGAAACTGGGTGGTCAGTTACCCCGGAAACAGGGTGATCAGTTATCCTGGAGACAGGGCGGTCAGTTACCCCGGAAACAGGGCATTCAGTTACCACGGAAACAGGGTGATCAGTTATCCTGGAAACAGGGCAGTCAGTTAGCCTGGAAACAGGGCAGTCAGTTACCCCGGAAACAGGGCAGTCAGTTACCCTGGAAACAGGGCAGTCAGTTATCCCGGAAACAGGGTGCTCAGTTACCCTGGAAAAAGGGTGATCAGTTACCCTGGAAACAGGGCAGTCAGTTACCCCGGAAACAGGGCAGTCAGTTACCCTGGAAACAGGGCAGTCTGTTATCCCGGAAACAGGGCAGTCTGTTATCCCGGAAACAGGGTGATCAGTTACCCTGGAAACAGGGCAGACAGTTATCCTGGAAACAGGGTGATCAGTTACCCTGGAAACAGGGCAGTCAGTTACCCTGGAAACATGGCAGTCAGTTATCCTGGAAACAGGGCAGACAGTTATCCTGGAAACAGGGCAGTCAGTTACTCCGGAAACAGGGCAGTCAGTTACCCTGGGAACAGGGCAGTCAGTTATCCAGGAAACAGGGCAGTCAGTTATCCCGGAAACAGGGTGATCAGTTACCCTGGAAACAGGGTGATCAGTTACCCTGGAAACAGGGCAGTCAGTTACCCCGGATATATGGCGGTCAGTTACCCTGGAAATAGGGCGGTCAGTTATCCTGGAAACAGGGCAGTCAGTTGTCCTGGAAATCGGGCAGTCAGTTGTCCTGGAAACAGGGCGGTCAGTTACCCCGGAAATAGGGCGGTCAGTTATCCTGGAAACAGGGCAGTCAGGTTCCCCGGAAACAGGGCAGTCAGTTACCCTGGAAACAGGGCAGTCAGTTACCCCAGTAACTGGGCAGTCAGTTATCCTGGAAACAGGGCATTCAGTTATCCCGGAAACAGGGCAGTCAGTTACCCCGGAAACAGGGTGATCAGTTATCCTGGAAACAGGGCAGTCAGTTAGGCTGGAAACAGGGCAGTCAGTTACCCCGGAAACAGGGCAGTCAGTTACCCTGGAAACTGGGCAGTCAGTTACCCTGGAAACAGGGCGGTCAGTCACACTGGAACCAGGTTATTCAGTTACCCCGGAAACAGGGCGATCAGTTACCCTGGAAACAGGGCAGTCAGTTGTCCCGGAAACAGGGCGGTCAGTTACCGTGGAAACAGGGCAGTCAGTTTCCCCGAAAACAGGGCAGTCTGTTACCCTGGATACAGGGCAGTCTGTCACCCTGGAAACAGGTTAGTCAGTTACCCTGGAAACAGGGTGATCAGTTATCCCGGAAATAGGGCGGTCTGTTGTCCTGGAAACACGGCGGTCAGTGACCCCGGATACAGGGCAGTCAGTTATCCCGGAAAAAGGGAGATAAGTTACCCTGGAAACTGGGCAGTCAGTTACCCTGGAAACAGGGCAGTCAGTTACCCCGGAAACTGGGCAGTCAATTACCCTGGAAACAGGGCATTCAGTAATCCCGGAAACAGGGCAGTCAGTTACCCTGGAAACAGGGCAGTCATTTACCCCGGAAACTGGGCAGTCAGTTACCCTGGAAACAGGGCAGTCAGTTACCCCGGAAACAGGGTGATCAGTTACCCCGGAAACAGGGCAATCAGTACCCCTGGAAACAGGGCAGTCAGTTTCCCTGGAAACAGGACAGGGGGCTATCCCGGAAACAGGGCAGTCAGTTATCCGTGAAACAGGGTGAACAGTTACCCCGGAAACAGGGCAGTCAGTTACCCTGGAAACAGGGCGGTCAGTTACCCTGGAAACATGGCGGTCAGTTACCCTGGAAACAGGGCAGTCAGTTATCCTGGAAACAGGGAAATCAGTTACCCTGGAAACTGGGCAGTCAGTTACCCTGGATACAGGGCAGTCAGTTACCCTGGAAACAGGGCAGTCAGTTATCCTGGAAACAGGGCAGTCAGTTATCCTGGAAACAGGGCGGTCAGTTATCCTGGAAACAGGGCGGTCAGTTACCCCGGAAACAGGGAGATCATTTACCCCGGAAACAGGGCAGTCAGTTACCCTGGAAACAGGGCAGTCAGTTATCCTGGAAATCGGGCAGTCAGTTATCCTGGAAATAAGGCGGTCAGTTACCCCGGAAAAAGGGCGGTCAGTTATCCTGGAAACAGGGCAGTCAGGTTCCCCGGAAAGAGGGCAGTCAGTTACCCTGGAAACAGGGCAGTCAGTTACCCCGGTAACTGGGCAGTCAGTTATCCTGGAAACAGGGCAGTCAGTTAGGCTGGAAACAGGGCAGTCAGTTACCCCGGAAACAGGGCAGTCAGTTACCCTGGAAACTGGGCAGTCAGTTACCCTGGAAACAGGGCGGTCAGTCACCCTGGAACCAGGTTATTCAGTTACCCCGGAAAAAGGGCGGTCAGTTACCGTGGAAACAGGGCAGTCAGTTTCCCCGAAAACAGGGCAGTCTGTTACCCCGGAAACAGGGCAGTCAGTTATCCCGGAAACAGGGTGATCAGTTACCCTGGAAACAGGGTGATCAGTTACCCTGGAAACAGGGCCTTCAGTTACCCCGTATATATGGCGGTCAGTTACCCCGGAAATAGGGCGGTCAGTTTTCCTGGAAACAGGGCAGTCAGTTATCCTGGAAATCGGGCAGTCAGTTATCCTGGAAACAAGGCGGTCAGTTACCCCGGAAATAGGGCGGTCAGTTATCCTGGAAACAGGGCAGTCAGGTTCCCCGGAAACAGGGCAGTCAGTTACCCTGGAAACAGGGCAGTCAGTTACCCCGGTAACTGGGCAGTCAGTTATCCTGGAAACAGGGCATTCAGTTATCCCGGAAACAGGGCAGTCAGTTACCCCGGAAACAGGGTGATCAGTTATCCTGGAAACAGGGCAGTCAGTTAGGCTGGAAACAGGGCAGTCAGTTACCCCGGAAACAGGGCAGTCAGTTACCCTGGAAACTGGGCAGTCAGTTGCCCTGGAAACAGGGCGGTCAGTCACCCTGGAACCAGGTTATTCAGTTACCCCGGAAACAGGGCGATCAGTTACCCTGGAAACAGGGCAGTCAGTTGTCCCGGAAACAGGGCGGTCAGTTACCGTGGAAACAGGGCAGTCAGTTTCCCCGAAAACAGGGCAGTCTGTTACCCTGGAAACAGGGCAGTCTGTCACCCTGGAAACAGGTTAGTCAGTTACCCCGGAAACAGGGTTATCAGTTACCCCGAAAACTGGGCAGTCAGTTCCCCTGGAAACAGGGCAGTCAGTTACCCTGGAAACAGGGCAGTGAGCTATCCCGGAAACAGGGCAGTCATTTATCCCGGAAACAGGGTGAACAGTTAACCCGGAAACAGGGCAGTCAGTTACCCTGGAAACAGGGCAGTCAGTGAACCTGGAAACAGGGCAGTCAGTGAACCTGGAAACAGGGCAGTCAGTTACCCTGGAAACAGGGAGATCAGTTACCCCGGAAACAGTGCCGTCACTTACCCTGGAAACAGGGCAGTCAGTTATCCTGGAAAAAGTGCGGTCAGTTTCCCCGGCAAGAGGGAGGTCAGTTATCCTGGAAACAGGGCGGTCAGTTATCCTGGAAACAGGGTGGTCAGTGACCCTGGAAACAGGGCGGTCAGTTACCCCGGAAACAGGGCAGTCAGTTACCCCGGAAACAGGGTGATCCGTTATCCTGGAAACAGGGCAGTCAGTTAGGCTGGAAACAGGGCAGTCAGTTACCCCGGAAACAGGGCAGTCAGTTACCCTGGAAACTGGGCAGTCAGTTACCCTGGAAACAGGGCGGTCAGTCACCCTGGAACCAGGTTATTCAGTTACCCCGGAAACAGGGCGATCAGTTACCCTGGAAACAGGGCAGTCAGTCATCCCGGAAACAGGGCGGTCAGTTACCGTGGAAACAGGGCAGTCAGTTATCCTGGAAACAGGGCAGTCAGTTATCCTGGAAACAGGGCGATCAGTTCCCTGGAAAAAGGGCAGTCAGTTATCCTGGAAACAGGGCAGTCAGTTCGCCTGGAAACAGGGCAGTCAGTTACCCCGGAAACAGGGCAGTCAATTACCCCGGAAACAGGGCAGTCAGTTACCCTGGAAACAGGGCAGTCAGTTATCCCGGAAATAGGGCGGTCTGTTGTCCTGGAAACAGGGCGGTCAGTTACCCCGGATACAGGGCAGTCGGTTATCCCGGAAAAAGGGAGATCAGTTACCCTGGAAACTGGGCAGTCAGTTACCCTGGAAACAGGGCAGTCAGTTACCCCGGAAACTGGGCAGTCAGTTACCCTGGAAACAGGGCATTCAGTAATCCCGGAATCAGGGCAGTCAGTTACCCTGGAAACAGGGCAGTCATTTACCCCGGATACTGGGCAGTCAGTTACCCTGGAAACAGGGCAGTCAGTCACCCTGGAAACAGGTTAGTCACTTACCCCGGAAACAGGGTGATCAGTTACCCCGGAAATAGGGCAGTCAGTACCCCTGGAAACAGGGCAGTCAGTTTCCCTGGAAACAGGACAGGGGGCTATCCCGGAAACAGGGCAGTCAGTTATCCCTGAAACAGGGTGAACAGTTACCCCGGAAATTGGGCAGTCAGTTACCCTGGAAACAGGGCGGTCAGTTACCCTGGAAACAGGGCAGTCAGTTATCCTGGAAACAGGGAAATCAGTTACCCTGGAAACTGGGCAGTCAGTTACCCTGGATACAGGGCAGTCAGTTACCCTGGAAACAGGGCGGTCAGTTATCCTGGAAACAGGGCTGTCAGTTATCCTGGAAACAGGGCGGTCAGTTACCCCGGAAACAGGGAGATCATTTACCCCGGAAACAGGGCAGTCAGTTACCCTGTAAACAGGGCGGTCAGTTATCCTGGAAACAGGGTGGTCAGTGACTCTGGAAACTGGGTGGTCAGTTACCCCGGAAACAGGGTGATCAGTTATCCTAGAGACAGGGCGGTCAGTTACCCCGGAAACAGGGCATTCAGTTACCACAGAAACAGGGTGATCAGTTATCCTGGAAACAGGGCAGTCAGTTAGCCTGGAAACAGGGCAGTCAGTTACCCCGGAAACAGGGCAGTCAGTTACCCTGGAAACAGGGCTGTCAGTTATCCCGGAAACAGGGTGCTCAGTTACCCTGGAAAAAGGGTGATCAGTTACCCTGGAAACAGGGCAGTCAGTTACCCCGGAAAAAGGGCAGTCAGTTACCCTGGAAACAGGGCGGTCTGTTATCCCGGAAACAGGGCAGTCTGTTATCCCGGAAACAGGGTATTCAGTAATCCCGGAATCAGGGCAGTCAGTTACCCTGGAAACAGGGCAGTCATTTACCCCGGATACTGGGCAGTCAGTTACCCTGGAAACAGGGCAGTCAGTCACCCTGGAAACAGGTTAGTCACTTACCCCGGAAACAGGGTGATCAGTTACCCCGGAAACAGGGCAGTCAGTACCCCTGGAAACAGGGCAGTCAGTTTCCCTGGAAACAGGACAGGGGGCTATCCCGGAAACAGGGCAGTCAGTTATCCCTGAAACTGGGTGAACAGTTACCCCGGAAATTGGGCAGTCAGTTACCCTGGAAACAGGGCGGTCAGTTACCCTGGAAACAGGGCAGTCAGTTATCCTGGAAACAGGGAAATCAGTTACCCTGGAAACTGGGCAGTCAGTTACCCTGGATCCAGGGCAGTCAGTTACCCTGGAAACAGGGCGGTCAGTTATCCTGGAAACAGGGCTGTCAGTTATCCTGGAAACAGGGCTGTCAGTTACCCCGGAAACAGGGAGATCATTTACCCCGGAAACAGGGCAGTCAGTTACCCTGTAAACAGGGCGGTCAGTTATCCTGGAAACAGGGTGGTCAGTGACTCTGGAAACTGGGTGGTCAGTTACCCCGGAAACAGGGTGATCAGTTATCCTGGAGACAGGGCAGTCAGTTAGCCTGGAAACAGGGCAGTCAGTTACCCCGGAAACAGGGCAGTCAGTTACCCTGGAAACAGGGCAGTCAGTTATCCCGGAAACAGGGTGCTCAGTTACCCTGGAAAAAGGGTGATGAGTTACCCTGGAAACAGGGCAGTCAGTTACCCCGCAAACAGGGCAGTCAGTTACCCTGGAAACAGGGCGGTCTGTTATCCCGGAAACAGGGCAGTCTGTTACCCCGGAAACAGGGTGATCAGTTACCCTGGAAACAGGGCAGACAGTTATCCTGGAAACAGGGTGATCAGTTACCCTGGAAACAGGGCAGTCAGTTACCCTGGAAACATGGCAGTCAGTTATCCTGGAAACAGGGCAGACAGTTATCCTGGAAACAGGGCAGTCAGTTACTCCGGAAACAGGGCAGTCAGTTACCCTGGGAACAGGGCAGTCAGTTATCCAGGAAACAGGGCAGTCAGTTATCCCGGAAACAGGGTGATCAGTTACCCTGGAAACAGGGTGATCAGTTAACCTGGAAACAGGGCAGTCAGTTACCCCGGATATATGGCGGTCAGTTACCCCGGAAATAGGGCGGTCAGTTATCCTGGAAACAGGGCAGTCAGTTGTCCTGGAAATCGGGCAGTCAGTTGTCCTGGAAACAGGGCGGTCAGTTACCCCGGAAATAGGGCGGTCAGTTATCCTGGAAACAGGGCAGTCAGGTTCCCCGGAAACAGGACAGTCAGTTACCCTGGAAACAGGGCAGACAGTTACCCCGGTAACTGGGCAGTCAGTTATCCTGGAAACAGGGCATTCAGTTATCCCGGAAACAGGGCAGTCAGTTACCCCGGAAACAGGGTGATCAGTTATCCTGGAAACAGGGCAGTCAGTTAGGCTGGAAACAGGGCAGTCAGTTACCCCGGAAAC
Source organism: Heterodontus francisci (assembly GCF_036365525.1). Classification (NCBI taxonomy): domain Eukaryota; kingdom Metazoa; phylum Chordata; class Chondrichthyes; order Heterodontiformes; family Heterodontidae; genus Heterodontus; species Heterodontus francisci. Next base: position 8,011,743 of record NC_090380.1, on the reverse strand, counting down.
AGGGCAGTCAGTTACCCTGGAAACTGGGCAGTCAGTTACCCTGGAAACAGGGCGGTGAGTCACCCTGGAACCAGGTTATTCAGTTACCCCGGAAACAGGGCGATCAGTTACCCTGGAAACAGGGCAGTTAGTTGTCCCGGAAAAAGGGCGGTCAGTTACCGTGGAAACAGGGCAGTCAGTTTCCCCGAAAACAGGGCAGTCTGTTACCCTGGAAACAGGGCAGTCTGTCACCCTGGAAACAGGTTAGTCAGTTACCCTGGAAACAGGGTGATCAGTTATCCCGGAAATAGGGCGGTCTGTTGTCCTGGAAACACGGCGGTCAGTTACCCCGGATACAGGGCAGTCAGTTATCCCGGAAAAAGGGAGATAAGTTACCCTGGAAACTGGGCAGTCAGTTACCCTGGAAACAGGGCAGTCAGTTACCCCGGAAACTGGGCAGTCAGTTACCCTGGAAACAGGGCATTCAGTAATCCCGGAAACAGGGCAGTCAGTTACCCTGGAAACAGGGCAGTCATTTACCCCGGAAACTGGGCAGTCAGTTACCCTGGAAACAGGGCAGTCAGTCACCCTGGAAACAGGTTAGTCAGTTACCCCGGAAACAGGGTGATCAGTTACCCCGGAAACAGGGCAATCAGTACCCCTGGAAACAGGGCAGTCAGTTTCCCTGGAAACAGGACAGGGGGCTATCCCGGAAACAGGGCAGTCAGTTATCCCTGAAACAGGGTGAACAGTTACCCCGGAAACAGGGCAGTCAGTTACCCTGGAAACAGGGCGGTCAGTTACCCTGGAAACATGGCGGTCAGTTACCCTGGAAACAGGGCAGTCAGTTATCCTGGAAACAGGGAAATCAGTTACCCTGGAAACTGGGCAGTCAGTTACCCTGGATACAGGGCAGTCAGTTACCCTGGAAACAGGGCAGTCAGTTATCCTGGAAACAGGGCAGTCAGTTATCCTGGAAACAGGGCGGTCAGTTACCCCGGAAACAGGGAGATCATTTACCCCGGAAACAGGGCAGTCAGTTACCCTGGAAACAGGGCAGTCAGTTATCCTGGAAACAGGGTGGTCAGTGACACTGGAAACAGGGTGGTCAGTTACCCCGGAAACAGGGTGATCAGTTATCCTGGAGACAAGGCGGTCAGTTACCCCGGAAACAGGGCATTCAGTTACCACGGAAACAGGGTGATCAGTTATCCTGGAAACAGGGCAGTCAGTTAGCCTGGAAACAGGGCAGTCAGTTAGCCCGGAAACAGGGCAGTGAGTTACCCCGGAAACAGGGCAGTCAGTTACCCCGGAAACAGGGCAGTCAGTTATCCCGGAAACAGGGCACTCAGTTATCCCGGAAACAGGGCAGTCAGTTATCCTGGAAACTGGGCAGTCAGTTACCCTGGAAACAGGGCGGTCAGTCACCCTGGAACCAGGTTATTCAGTTACCCCGGAAACAGGGCGATCAGTTACCCTGGAAACAGGGCAGTCAGTCATCCCGGAAACAGGGCGGTCAGTTACCATGGAAACAGGGCAGTCAGTTATCCTGGAAACAGGGCAGTCAGTTATCCTGGAAACACGGCAGTCAGTTATCCTGGAAACAGGGCGGTCAGTTACCCCGGAAATAGGGCGATCAGTTCCCTGGAAAAAGGGCAGTCAGTTATCCTGGAAACAGGGCAGTCAGTTCGCCTGGAAACAGGGCAGTCAGTTACCCCGGAAACAGGGCAGTCAGTTACCCTGGAAACAGGGCAGTCAGTTATCCCGGAAATAGGGCGGTCTGTTGTCCTGGAAACAGGGCGGTCAGTTACCCCGGATACAGGGCCGTCGGTTATCCCGGAAAAAGGGAGATCAGTTACCCTGGAAACTGGGCAGTCAGTTACCCTGGAAACAGGGCAGTCAGTTACCCCGGAAACTGGGCAGTCAGTTACCCTGGAAACAGGGCATTCAGTAATCCCGGAAACAGGGCAGTCAGTTACCCTGGAAACAGGGCAGTCATTTACCCCGGATACTGGGCAGTCAGTTACCCTGGAAACAGGGCAGTCAGTCACCCTGGAAACAGGTTAGTCACTTACCCTGGAAACAGGGTGATCAGTTACCCCGGAAACAGGGCAGTCAGTACCCCTGGAAACAGGGCAGTCAGTTACCCTGGAAACAGGACAGGGGGCTATCCCGGAAACAGGGCAGTCAGTTATCCCTGAAACAGGGTGAACAGTTACACCGGAAATTGGGCAGTCAGTTACCCTGGAAACAGGGCGGTCAGTTACCCTGGAAACAGGGCAGTCAGTTATCCTGGAAACAGGGAAATCAGTTACCCTGGAAACTGGGCAGTCAGTTACCCTGGATACAGGGCAGTCAGTTACCCTGGAAACAGGGCGGTCAGTTATCCTGGAAACAGGGCGGTCAGTTATCCTGGAAACAGGGCTGTCAGTTATCCTGGAAACAGGGCGGTCAGTTACCCCGGAAACAGGGAGATCATTTACCCCGGAAACAGGGCAGTCAGTTACCCTGTAAACAGGGCGGTCAGTTATCCTGGAAACAGGGTGGTCAGTGACTCTGGAAACTGTGTGGTCAGTTACCCCGGAAACAGGGTGATCAGTTATCCTGGAGACAGGGCGGTCAGTTACCCCGGAAACAGGGCATTCAGTTACCACGGAAACAGGGTGATCAGTTATCCTGGAAACAGGGCAGTCAGTTAGCCTGGAAACAGGGCAGTCAGTTACCCCAGAAACAGGGCAGTCAGTTACTCTGGAAACAGGGCAGTCAGTTACCCCGGAAACAGGGTGCTCAGTTACCCTGGAAAAAGGGTGATGAGTTACCCTGGAAACAGGGCAGTCTGTTACCCCGGATACAGGGCAGTCAGTTACCCTGGAAACAGGGCAGTCTGTTATCCCGGAAACAGGGCAGTCTGTTATCCCGGAAACAGGGTGATCAGTTACCCTGGACACAGGGCAGACAGTTATCCTGGAAACAGGGTGATCAGTTACCCTGGAAACAGGGCAGTCAGTTACCCTGGAAACATGGCAGTCAGTTATCCTGGAAACAGGGCAGACAGTTATCCTGGAAACAGGGCAGTCAGTTACTCCGGAAACAGGGCAGTCAGTTACCCTGGGAACAGGGCAGTCAGTTATCCCGGAAACAGGGCAGTCAGTTATTCCGGAAACAGGGTGATCAGTTACCCTGGAAACAGGGTGATCAGTTACCCTGGAAACAGGGCAGTCAGTTACCCCGGATATATGGCAGTCAGTTACCCTGGAAACAGGGCGGTCAGTCACCCTGGAACCAGGTTATTCAGTTACCCCGGAAACAGGGCGATCAGTTACCCTGGAAACAGGGCAGTCAGTTGTCCCAGAAACAGGGCGGTCAGTTACCGTGGAAACAGGGCAGTCAGTTTCCCCGAAAACAGGGCAGTCTGTTACCCTGGAAACAGGGCAGTCTGTTACCCTGGAAACAGGGCAGTCTGTCACCCTGGAAACAGGTTAGTCAGTTACCCCGGAAACAGGGTTATCAGTTACCCCGGAAACTGGGCAGTCAGTTCCCTTGGAAACAGGGCAGTCAGTTACCCTGGAAACAGGGCAGTGAGCTATCCCGGAAACAGGACAGTCATTTATCCCGGAAACAGGGTGAACAGTTAACCCGGAAACTGGGCAGTCAGTTACCCTGGAAACAGGGCAGTCAGTTAACCTGGAAACAAGGCAGTCAGTTACCCTGGAAACAGGGCAGTCAGTGAACCTGGAAACAGGGCAGTCAGTGAACCTGGAAACAGGGCAGTCAGTTACCCTGGAAACAGGGAGATCAGTTACCCCGGAAACAGTGCCGTCACTTACCCTGGAAACAGGGCAGTCAGTTATCCTGGAAAAAGTGCGGTCAGTTTCCCCGGCAAGAGGGAGGTCAGTTATCCTGGAAACAGGGCGGTCAGTTATCCTGGAAACAGGGCGGTCAGTTACCCCGGAAACAGGGCATTCAGTTACCCCGGAAACAGGGTGATCCGTTATCCTGGAAACAGGGCAGTCAGTTAGGCTGGAAACAGGGCAGTCAGTTATCCTGGAAACAGGGCAGTCAGTTACCCTGGAAACTGGGCAGTCAGTTACCCTGGAAACAGGGCGGTCAGTCACCCTGGAACCAGGTTATTCAGTTACCCCGGAAACAGGGCGATCAGTTACCCTGGAAACAGGGCAGTCAGTCATCCCGGAAACAGGGCGGTCAGTTACCGTGGAAACAGGGCAGTCAGTTATCCTGGAAACAGGGCAGTCAGTTATCCTGGAAACAGGGCGATCAGTTCCCTGGAAAAAGGGCAGTCAGTTATCCTGGAAACAGGGCAGTCAGTTCGCCTGGAAACAGGGCAGTCAGTTACCCCGGAAACAGGGCAGTCAATTACCCCGGAAACAGGGCAGTCAGTTACCCTGGAAACAGGGCAGTCAGTTATCCCGGAAATAGGGCGGTCTGTTGTCCAGGAAACAGTGCGGTCAGTTACCCCGGATACAGGGCAGTCGGTTATCCCGGAAAAAGGGAGATCAGTTACCCTGGAAACTGGGCAGTCAGTTACCCTGGAAACAGGGCAGTCAGTTACCCCGGAAACTGGGCAGTCAGTTACCCTGGAAACAGGGCATTCAGTAATCCCGAAAACAGGGCAGTCAGTTACCCTGGAAACAGGGCAGTCATTTACCCCGGATACTGGGCAGTCAGTTACCCTGGAAACAGGGCAGTCAGTCACCCTGGAAACAGGTTAGTCACTTACCCCGGAAACAGGGTGATCAGTTACCCCGGAAACAGGGCAGTCAGTACCCCTGGAAACAGGGCAGTCAGTTTCCCTGGAAACAGGACAGGGGGCTATCCCGGAAACAGGGCACTCAGTTATCCCTGAAACAGGGTGAACAGTTACCCCGGAAATTGGGCAGTCAGTTACCCTGGAAACAGGGCGGTCAGTTACCCTGGAAACAGGGCAGTCAGTTATCCTGGAAACAGGGAAATCAGTTACCCTGGAAACTGGGCAGTCAGTTACCCTGGATACAGGGCAGTCAGTTACCCTGGAAACAGGGCGGTCAGTTATCCTGGAAACAGGGCTGTCAGTTATCCTGGAAACAGGGCTGTCAGTTATCCTGGAAACAGGGCGGTCAGTTACCCCGGAAACAGGGAGATCATTTACCCCGGAAACAGGGCTGTCAGTTACCCTGTAAACAGGGCGGTCATTTATCCTGGAAACAGGGTGGTCAGTGACTCTGGAAACTGGGTGGTCAGTTACCCCGGAAACAGGGTGATCAGTTATCCTGGAGACAGGGCGGTCAGTTACCCCGGAAACAGGGCATTCAGTTACCACGGAAACAGGGTGATCAGTTATCCTGGAAACAGGGCAGTCAGTTAGCCTGGAAACAGGGCAGTCAGTTACCCCGGAAACAGGGCAGTCAGTTACCCTGGAAACAGGGCAGTCAGTTATCCCGGAAACAGGGTGCTCAGTTACCCTGGAAAAAGGGTGATCAGTTACCCTGGAAACAGGGCAGTCAGTTACCCCGGAAACAGGGCAGTCAGTTACCCTGGAAACAGGGCAGTCTGTTATCCCGGAAACAGGGCAGTCTGTTATCCCGGAAACAGGGCAGTCTGTTATCCCGGAAACAGGGTGATCAGTTACCCTGGAAACAGGGCAGACAGTTATCCTGGAAACAGGGTGATCAGTTACCCTGGAAACAGGGCAGTCAGTTACCCTGGAAACATGGCAGTCAGTTATCCTGGAAACAGGGCAGACAGTTATCCTGGAAACAGGGCAGTCAGTTACTCCGGAAACAGGGCAGTCAGTTACCCTGGGAACAGGGCAGTCAGTTATCCAGGAAACAGGGCAGTCAGTTATCCCGGAAACAGGGTGATCAGTTACCCTGGAAACAGGGTGATCAGTTACCCTGGAAACAGGGCAGTCAGTTACCCCGGATATATGGCGGTCAGTTACCCTGGAAATAGGGCGGTCAGTTATCCTGGAAACAGGGCAGTCAGTTGTCCTGGAAATCGGGCAGTCAGTTGTCCTGGAAACAGGGCGGTCAGTTACCCCGGAAATAGGGCGGTCAGTTATCCTGGAAACAGGGCAGTCAGGTTCCCCGGAAACAGGGCAGTCAGTTACCCTGGAAACAGGGCAGTCAGTTACCCCGGTAACTGGGCAGTCAGTTATCCTGGAAACAGGGCATTCAGTTATCCCGGAAACAGGGCAGTCAGTTACCCCGGAAACAGGGTGATCAGTTATCCTGGAAACAGGGCAGTCAGTTAGGCTGGAAACAGGGCAGTCAGTTACCCCGGAAACAGGGCAGTCAGTTACCCTGGAAACTGGGCAGTCAGTTACCCTGGAAACAGGGCGGTCAGTCACACTGGAACCAGGTTATTCAGTTACCCCGGAAACAGGGCGATCAGTTACCCTGGAAACAGGGCAGTCAGTTGTCCCGGAAACAGGGCGGTCAGTTACCGTGGAAACAGGGCAGTCAGTTTCCCCGAAAACAGGGCAGTCTGTTACCCTGGATACAGGGCAGTCTGTCACCCTGGAAACAGGTTAGTCAGTTACCCTGGAAACAGGGTGATCATTTATCCCGGAAATAGGGCGGTCTGTTGTCCTGGAAACACGGCGGTCAGTTACCCCGGATACAGGGCAGTCAGTTATCCCAGAAAAAGGGAGATAAGTTACCCTGGAAACTGGGCAGTCAGTTACCCTGGAAACAGGGCAGTCAGTTACCCCGGAAACTGGGCAGTCAATTACCCTGGAAACAGGGCATTCAGTAATCCCGGAAACAGGGCAGTCAGTTACCCTGGAAACAGGGCAGTCATTTACCCCGGAAACTGGGCAGTCAGTTACCCTGGAAACAGGGCAGTCAGTTACCCCGGAAACAGGGTGATCAGTTACCCCGGAAACAGGGCAATCAGTACCCCTGGAAACAGGGCAGTCAGTTTCCCTGGAAACAGGACAGGGGGCTATCCCGGAAACAGGGCAGTCAGTTATCCGTGAAACAGGGTGAACAGTTACCCCGGAAACAGGGCAGTCAGTTACCCTGGAAACAGGGCTGTCAGTTACCCTGGAAACAGGGCGGTCAGTTACCGTGGAAACAGGGCAGTCTGTTTCCCCGAAAACAGGGCAGTCTGTTACCCTGGAAACAGGGCAGTCTGTTACCCTGGAAACAGGGCAGTCTGTCACCCTGGAAACAGGTTAGTCAGTTACCCCGGAAACAGGGTTATCAGTTACCCCGGAAACTGGGCAGTCAGTTCCCCTGGAAACAGGGCAGTCAGTTCCCCTGGAAACAGGGCAGTGAGCTATCCCGGAAACAGGGCAGTCATTTATCCCGGAAACAGGGTGAACAGTTAACCCGGAAACTGGGCAGTCAGTTACCCTGGAAACAGGGCAGTCAGTGAACCTGGAAACAGGGCAGTCAGTGAACCTGGAAACAGGGCAGTCAGTTACCCTGGAAACAGGGAGATCAGTTACCCCGGAAACAGTGCCGTCACTTACCCTGGAAACAGGGCAGTCAGTTATCCTGGAAAAAGTGCGGTCAGTTTCCCCGGCAAGAGGGAGGTCAGTTATCCTGGAAACAGGGCGGTCAGTTATCCTGGAAACAGGGTGGTCAGTGACCCTGGAAACAGGGCGGTCAGTTACCCCGGAAACAGGGCAGTCAGTTACCCCGGAAACAGGGTGATCCGTTATCCTGGAAACAGGGCAGTCAGTTAGGCTGGAAACAGGGCAGTCAGTTACCCCGGAAACAGGGCAGTCAGTTACCCTGGAAACTGGGCAGTCAGTTACCCTGGAAACAGGGTGGTCAGTCACCCTGGAACCAGGTTATTCAGTTACCCCGGAAACAGGGCGATCAGTTACCCTGGAAACAGGGCAGTCAGTCATCCCGGAAACAGGGCGGTCAGTTACCGTGGAAACAGGGCAGTCAGTTATCCTGGAAACAGGGCAGTCAGTTGTCCTGGAAACAGGGCGATCAGTTCCCTGGAAAAAGGGCAGTCAGTTATCCTGGAAACAGGGCAGTCAGTACGCCTGGAAACAGGGCAGTCAGTTACCCCGGAAACAGGGCAGTCAATTACCCCGGAAACAGGGCAGTCAGTTACCCTGGAAACAGGGCAGTCAGTTATCCCGGAAATAGGGCGGTCTGTTGTCCTGGAAACAGGGCGGTCAGTTACCCCGGATACAGGGCAGTCGGTTATCCCGGAAAAAGGGAGATCAGTTACCCTGGAAACTGGGCAGTCAGTTGCCCTGGAAACAGGGCAGTCAGTTACCCCGGAAACTGGGCAGTCAGTTACCCTGGAAACAGGGCATTCAGTAATCCCGGAAACAGGGCAGTCAGTTACCCTGGAAACAGGGCAGTCATTTACCCCGGATACTGGGCAGTCAGTTACCCTGGAAACAGGGCAGTCAGTCACCCTGGAAACAGGTTAGTCACTTACCCCGGAAACAGGGTGATCAGTTACCCCGGAAACAGGGCAGTCAGTACCCCTGGAAACAGGGCAGTCAGTTTCCCTGGAAACAGGACAGGGGGCTATCCCGGAAACAGGGCAGTCAGTTATCCCTGAAACAGGGTGAACAGTTACCCCGGAAATTGGGCAGTCAGTTACCCTGGAAACAGGGCGGTCAGTTACCCTGGAAACAGGGCAGTCAGTTATCCTGGAAACAGGGAAATCAGTTACCCTGGAAACTGGGCAGTCAGTTACCCTGGATACAGGGCAGTCAGTTACCCTGGAAACAGGGCAGTCAGTTATCCTGGAAACAGGGCTGTCAGTTATCCTGGAAACAGGGCGGTCAGTTACCCCGGAAACAGGGAGATCATTTACCCCGGAAACAGGGCAGTCAGTTACCCTGTAAACAGGGCGGTCATTTATCCTGGAAACAGGGTGGTCAGTTACTCTGGAAACTGGGTGGTCAGTTACCCCGGAAACAGGGTGATCAGTTATCCTGGAGACAGGGCGGTCAGTTACCCCGGAAACAGGGCATTCAGTTACCACGGAAACAGGGTGATCAGTTATCCTGGAAACAGGGCAGTCAGTTAGCCTGGAAACAGGGCAGTCAGTTACCCCGGAAACAGGGCAGTCAGTTACCCTGGAAACAGGGCAGTCAGTTATCCCGGAAACAGCGTGCTCAGTTACCCTGGAAAAAGGGTGATCAGTTACCCTGGAAACAGGGCAGTCAGTTACCCCGGAAACAGGGCAGTCAGTTACCCTGGAAACAGGGCAGTCTGTTATCCCGGAAACAGGGCAGTCTGTTATCCCGGAAACAGGGTGATCAGTTACCCTGGAAACAGGGCAGACAGTTATCCTGGAAACAGGGTGATCAGTTACCCTGGAAACAGGGCAGTCAGTTACCCTGGAAACATGGCAGTCAGTTATCCTGGAAACAGGGCAGACAGTTATCCTGGAAACAGGGCAGTCAGTTACTCCGGAAACAGGGCAGTCAGTTACCCTGGGAACAGGGCAGTCAGTTATCCAGGAAACAGGGCAGTCAGTTATCCCGGAAACAGGGTGATCAGTTACCCTGGAAACAGGGTGATCAGTTACCCTGGAAACAGGGCAGTCAGTTACCCCGGATATATGGCGGTCAGTTACCCCGGAAATAGGGCGGTCAGTTATCCTGGAAACAGGGCAGTCAGTTGTCCTGGAAATCGGGCAGTCAGTTGTCCTGGAAACAGGGCGGTCAGTTACCCCGGAAATAGGGCGGTCAGTTATCCTGGAAACAGGGCAGTCAGGTTCCCCGGAAACAGGGCAGTCAGTTACCCTGGAAACAGGGCAGTCAGTTACCCCGGTAACTGGGCAGTCAGTTATCCTGGAAACAGGGCATTCAGTTATCCCGGAAACAGGGCAGTCAGTTACCCCGGAAACAGGGTGATCAGTTATCCTGGAAACAGGGCAGTCAGTTAGGCTGGAAACAGGGCAGTCAGTTACCCCGGAAACAGGGCAGTCAGTTACCCTGGAAACTGGGCAGTCAGTTACCCTGTAAACAGGGCGGTCAGTCACCCTGGAACCAGGTTATTCAGTTACCCCGGAAACAGGGCGATCAGTTACCCTGGAAACAGGGCAGTCAGTTGTCCCGGAAACAGGGCGGTCAGTTACCGTGGAAACAGGGCAGTCAGTTTCCCCGAAAACAGGGCAGTCTGTTACCCTGGAAACAGGGCAGTCTGTCACCCTGGAAACAGGTTAGTCAGTTACCCTGGAAACAGGGTGATCAGTTATCCCGGAAATAGGGCGGTCTGTTGTCCTGGAAACACGGCGGTCAGTTACCCCGGATACAGGGCAGTCAGTTATCCCGGAAAAAGGGAGATAAGTTACCCTGGAAACTGGGCAGTCAGTTACCCTGGAAACAGGGCAGTCAGTTACCCCGGAAACTGGGCAGTCAATTACCCTGGAAACAGGGCATTCAGTAATCCCGGAAACAGGGCAGTCAGTTACCCTGGAAACAGGGCAGTCATTTACCCCGGAAACTGGGCAGTCAGTTACCCTGGAAACAGGGCAGTCAGTCACCCTGGAAACAGGTTAGTCAGTTAACCCGGAAACAGGGTGATCAGTTACCCCGGAAACAGGGCAATCAGTACCCCTGGAAACAGGGCAGTCAGTTTCCCTGGAAACAGGACAGGGGGCTATCCCGGAAACAGGGCAGTCAGTTATCCCTGAAACAGGGTGAACAGTTACCCCGGAAACAGGGCAGTCAGTTACCCTGGAAACAGGGCGGTCAGTTACCCTGGAAACATGGCGGTCAGTTACCCTGGAAACAGGGCAGTCAGTTATCCTGGAAACAGGGAAATCAGTTACCCTGGAAACTGGGCAGTCAGTTACCCTGGATACAGGGCAGTCAGTTATCCTGGAAACAGGGCAGTCAGTTATCCTGGAAACAGGGCAGTCAGTTATCCTGGAAACAGGGCGGTCAGTTACCCCGGAAACAGGGAGATCATTTACCCCGGAAACAGGGCAGTCAGTTACCCTGGAAACAGGGCAGTCAGTTATCCTGGAAACAGGGTGGTCAGTGACTCTGGAAACAGGGTGGTCAGTTACCCCGGAAACAGGGTGATCAGTTATCCTGGAGACAAGGCGGTCAGTTACCCCGGAAACAGGGCATTCAGTTACCACGGAAACAGGGTGATCAGTTATCCTGGAAACAGGGCAGTCAGTTAGGCTGGAAACAGGGCAGTCAGTTACCCCGGAAACAGGGCAGTCAGTTACCCTGGAAACTGGGCAGTCAGTTACCCTGGAAACAGGGCGGTCAGTCACCCTGGAACCAGGTTATTCAGTTACCCCGGAAACAGGGCGATCAGTTACCCTGGAAACAGGGCAGTCAGTCATCCCGGAAACAGGGCGGTCAGTTACCGTGGAAACAGGGCAGTCAGTTATCCTGGAAACAGGGCAGTCAGTTATCCTGGAAACAGGGCGGTCAGTTACCCCGGAAATAGGGCGATCAGTTCCCTGGAAAAAGGGCAGTCAGTTATCCTGGAAACAGGGCAGTCAGTTCGCCTGGAAACAGGGCAGTCAGTTACCCCGGAAACAGGGCAGTCAGTTACCCTGGAAACAGGGCAGTCAGTTATCCCGGAAATAGGGCGGTCTGTTGTCCTGGAAACACGGCGTTCAGTTACCCCGGATACAGGGCAGTCGGTTATCCCGGAAAAAGGGAGATCAGTTACCCTGGAAACTGGGCAGTCAGTTACCCTGGAAACAGGGCAGTCAGTTACCCCGGAAACTGGGCAGTCAGTTACCCTGGAAACAGGGCATTCAGTAATCCCGGAAACAGGGCAGTCAGTTACCCTGGAAACAGGGCAGTCATTTACCCCGGATACTGGGCAGTCAGTTACCCTGGAAACAGGGCAGTCAGTCACCCTGGAAACAGGTTAGTCACTTACCCCGGAAACAGGGTGATCAGTTACCCCGGAAACAGGGCAGTCAGTACCCCTGGAAACAGGGCAGTCAGTTACCCTGGAAACAGGACAGGGGGCTATCCCGGAAACAGGGCAGTCAGTTATCCCTGAAACAGGGTGAACAGTTACCCCGGAAATTGGGCAGTCAGTTACCCTGGAAACAGGGCGGTCAGTTACCCTGGAAACAGGGCAGTCAGTTATCCTGGAAACAGGGAAATCAGTTACCCTGGAAACTGGGCAGTCAGTTACCCTGGATACAGGGCAGTCAGTTACCCTGGAAACAGGGCGGTCAGTTATCCTGGAAACAGGGCGGTCAGTTACCCTGTAAACAGGGCGGTCAGTTATCCTGGAAACAGGGTGGTCAGTGACTCTGGAAACTGTGTGGTCAGTTACCCCGGAAACAGGGTGATCAGTTATCCTGGAGACAGGGCGGTCAGTTACCCCGGAAACAGGGCATTCAGTTACCACGGAAACAGGGTGATCAGTTATCCTGGAAACAGGGCAGTCAGTTAGCCTGGAAACAGGGCAGTCAGTTACCCCGGAAACAGGGCAGTCAGTTACCCTGTAAACAGGGCGGTCAGTTATCCTGGAAACAGTGTGGTCAGTGACTCTGGAAACTGTGTGGTCAGTTACCCCGGAAACAGGGTGATCAGTTATCCTGGAGACAGGGCGGTCAGTTACCCCGGAAACAGGGCATTCAGTTACCACGGAAACAGGGTGATCAGTTATCCTGGAAACAGGGCAGTCAGTTAGCCTGGAAACAGGGCAGTCAGTTACCCCGGAAACAGGGCAGTCAGTTACCCTGGAAACAGGGCAGTCAGTTATCCCGGAAACAGGGTGCTCAGTTACCCTGGAAAAAGGGTGATCAGTTACCCTGGAAACAGGGCAGTCAGTTACCCCGGAAACAGGGCAGTCAGTAACCCTGGAAACAGGGCAGTCTGTTATCCCGGAAACAGGGCAGTCTGTTATCCCGGAAACAGGGTGATCAGTTACCCTGGAAACAGGGCAGACAGTTATCCTGGAAACAGGGTGATCAGTTACCCTGGAAACAGGGCAGTCAGTTACCCTGGAAACATGGCAGTCAATTATCCTGGAAACAGGGCAGTCAGTTACCCTGGAAACATGGCAGTCAATTATCCTGGAAACAGGGCAGTCAGTTACTCCGGAAACAGGGCAGTCAGTTACCCTGGGAACAGGGCAGTCAGTTATCCCGGAAACAGGGTGATCAGTTACCCTGGAAACAGGGCAGACAGTTATCCTGGAAACAGGGTGATCAGTTACCCTGGAAACAGGGCAGTCAGTTACCCTGGAAACATGGCAGTCAATTATCCTGGAAACAGGGCAGACAGTTATCCTGGAAACAGGGCAGTCAGTTACTCCGGAAACAGGGCGGTCAGTTATCCTGGAAACAGGGTGGTCAGTGACTCTGGAAACTGTGTGGTCAGTTACCCCGGAAACAGGGTGATCAGTTATCCTGGAGACAGGGCGGTCAGTTACCCCGGAAACAGGGCATTCAGTTACCACGGAAACAGGGTGATCAGTTATCCTGGAAACAGGGCATTCAGTTAGCCTGGAAACAGGGCAGTCAGTTACCCCGGAAACAGGGCAGTCAGTTACCCCGGAAACAGGGCAGTCAGTTATCCCGGAAACAGGGTGCTCAGTTACCCTGGAAAAAGGGTGATCAGTTACCCTGGAAACAGGGCAGTCAGTTACCCCGGAAACAGGGCAGTCAGTTACCCTGGAAACAGGGCAGTCTGTTATCCCGGAAACAGGGCAGTCTGTTATCCCGGAAACAGGGTGATCAGTTACCCTGGAAACAGGGCAGACAGTTATCCTGGAAACAGGGTGATCAGTTACCCTGGAAACAGGGCAGTCAGTTACCCTGGAAACATGGCAGTCAATTATCCTGGAAACAGGGCAGACAGTTATCCTGGAAACAGGGCAGTCAGTTATCCCGGAAACAGGGCAGTCAGTTATCCCGGAAACAGGGTGATCAGTTACCCTGGAAACAGGGTGATCAGTTACCCTGGAAACAGGGCAGTCAGTTACCCCGGATATATGGCGGTCAGTTACCCCGGAAATAGGGCGGTCAGTTATCCTGGAAACAGGGCAGTCAGTTATCCTGGAAATCGGGCAGTCAGTTATCCCGGAAACATGGTGATCAGTTACCCTGGAAACAGGGTGATCAGTTACCCTGGAAACAGGGCAGTCAGTTACCCCGGATATATGGCGGTCAGTTACCCCGGAAATAGGGCGGTCAGTTATCCTGGAAACAGGGCAGTCAGTTATCCTGGAAATCGGGCAGTCAGTTATCCTGGAAACAAGGCGGTCAGTTACCCCGGAAATAGGGCGGTCAGTTATCCTGGAAACAGGGCAGTCAGGTTCCCCGGAAACAGGGCAGTCAGTTACCCTGGAAACAGGGCAGTCAGTTACCCCGGTAACTGGGCAGTCAGTTATCCTGGAAACAGGGCATTCAGTTATCCCGGAAACAGGGCATTCAGTTACCCCGGAAACAGGGTGATCAGTTATCCTGGAAACAGGGCAGTCAGTTAGGCTGGAAACAGGGCATTCAGTTACCCCGGAAACAGGGCGATCAGTTACCCTGGAAACAGGGCAGTCAGTGGTCCCGGAAACAGGGCGGTCAGTTACCGTGGAAACAGGGCAGTCAGTTTCCCCAAAAACAGGGCAGTCTGTTACCCTGGAAACAGGGCAGTCTGTCACCCTGGAAACAGGTTAGTCAGTTACCCCGGAAACAGGGTTATCAGTTACCCCGGAAACTGGGCAGTCAGTTCCCCTGGAAACAGGGCAGTCAGTTACCCTGGAAACAGGGCAGTCAGTTACCCTGGAAAAAGGACAGTGAGCTATCCCGGAAACAGGGCAGTCATTTATCCCGGAAACAGGGTTAACAGTTAACCCGGAAACTGGGTAGTCAGTTACCCTGGAAACAGGGCAGTCAGTTAACCTGGAAACAGGGCAGTCAGTTACCCTGGAAACAGGGCAGTCAGTGACCCTGGAAACAGGGCAGTCAGTGAACCTGGAAACAGGGCAGTCAGTTACCCTGGAAACAGGGAGATCAGTTACCCCGGAAGCAGTGCCGTCACTTACCCTGGAAACAGGGCAGTCAGATATCCTGGAAAAAGTGCGGTCAGTTTCCCCGGCAAGAGGGAGGTCAATTATCCTGGAAACAGGGCAGTCAGTTATCCTGGAAACAGGGCGGTCAGTGACCCTGGAAACAGGGTGGTCAGTTACCCCGGAAACAGGGTGATCAGTTATCCTGGAGACAAGGCGGTCAGTTACCCCGGAAACAGGGCATTCAGTTACCACGGAAACAGGGTGATCAGTTATCCTGGAAACAGGGCAGTCAGTTAGCCTGGAAACAGGGCAGTCAGTTACCCCGGAAACAGGGCAGTCAGTTACCCTGCAAACAGGGCGGTCAGTTATCCTGGAAACAGGGTGGTCAGTGACTCTGGAAACTGTGTGGTCAGTTACCCCGGAAACAGGGTGATCAGTTATCCTGGAGACAGGGCGGTCAGTTACCCCGGAAACAGGGCATTCAGTTACCACGGAAACAGGGTGATCAGTTATCCTGGAAACAGGGCAGTCAGTTAGCCTGGAAACAGGGCAGTCAGTTACCCCGGAAACAGGGCAGTCAGTTACCCTGGAAACAGGGCAGTCAGTTATCCCGGAAACAGGGTGCTCAGTTACCCTGGAAAAAGGGTGATCAGTTACCCTGGAAACAGGGCAGTCAGTTACCCCGGAAACAGGGCAGTCAGTTACCCTGGAAACAGGGCAGTCTGTTATCCCGGAAACAGGGCAGTCTGTTATCCCGGAAAGAGGGTGATCAGGTACCCTGGAAACAGGGCAGACAGTTATCCTGGAAACAGGGTGATCAGTTACCCTGGAAACAGGGCAGTCAGTTACCCTGGAAACATGGCAGTCAATTATCCTGGAAACAGGGCAGACAGTTATCCTGGAAACAGGGCAGTCAGTTACTCCGGAAACAGGGCAGTCAGTTACCCTGGGAACAGGGCAGTCAGTTATCCCGGAAACAGGGCAGTCAGTTATCCCGGAAACAGGGTGATCAGTTACCCTGGAAACAGGATGATCAGTTACCCTGGAAACAGGGCAGTCAGTTACCCCGGATATATGGCGGTCAGTTACCCCGGAAATAGGGCGGTCAGTTATCCTGGAAACAGGGCAGTCAGTTATCCGGGAAATCGGGCAGTCAGTTATCCTGGAAACAAGGCGGTCAGTTACCCCGGAAATAGGGCGGTCAGTTATCCTGGAAACAGGGCAGTCAGGTTCCCCGGAAACAGGGCAGTCAGTTACCCTGGAAACAGGGCAGTCAGTTACCCCGGTAACTGGGCAGTCAGTTATCCTGGAAACAGGGCATTCAGTTATCCCGGAAACAGGGCAGTCAGTTACCCCGGAAACAGGGTGATCAGTTATCCTGGAAACAGGGCAGTCAGTTAGGCTGGAAACAGGGCAGTCAGTTACCCCGGAAACAGGGCGATCAGTTACCCTGGAAACAGGGCAGTCAGTTGTCCCGGAAACAGGGCGGTCAGTTACCGTGGAAACAGGGCAGTCAGTTTCCCCAAAAACAGGGCAGTCTGTTACCCTGGAAACAGGGCAGTCTGTTACCCTGGAAACAGGGCAGTCTGTCACCCTGGAAACAGGTTAGTCAGTTACCCCGGAAACAGGGTTATCAGTTACCCCGGAAACTGGGCAGTCAGTTCCCCTGGAAACAGGGCAGTCAGTTACCCTGGAAACAGGGCAGTCAGTTACCCTGGAAACAGGACAGTGAGCTATCCCGGAAACAGGGCAGTCATTTATCCCGGAAACAGGGTGAACAGTTAACCCGGAAACTGGGCAGTCAGTTACCCTGGAAACAGGGCAGTCAGTTAACCTGGAAACAGGGCAGTCAGTTACCTTGGAAACAGGGCAGTCAGTGAACCTGGAAACAGGGCAGTCAGTGAACCTGGAAACAGGGCAGTCAGTTACCCTGGAAACAGGGAGATCAGTTACCCCGGAAGCAGTGCCGTCACTTACCCTGGAAACAGGGCAGTCAGTTATCCTGGAAAAAGTGCGGTCAGTTTCCCCGGCAAGCGGGAGGTCAGTTATCCTGGAAACAGGGCAGTCAGTTATCCTGGAAACAGGGTGGTCAGTGACCCTGGAAACAGGGCGGTCAGTTACCCCGGAAACAGGGCAGTCAGTTACCCCGGAAACAGGGTGATCCGTTATCCTGGAAACAGGGCAGTCAGTTAGGCTGGACACAGGGCAGTCAGTTACCCCGGAAACAGGGCAGTCAGTTACCCTGGAAACTGGGCAGTCAGTTACCCTGGAAACAGGGCGGTCAGTCACCCTGGAACCAGGTTATTCAGTTACCCCGGAAACAGGGCGATCAGTTACCCTGGAAACAGGGCAGTCAGTTGTCCCGGAAACAGGGCGGTCAGTTACCGTGGAAACAGGGCAGTCAGTTTCCCCAAAAACAGGGCAGTCTGTTACCCTGGAAACAGGGCAGTCTGTTACCCTGGAAACAGGGCAGTCTGTCACCCTGGAAACAGGTTAGTCAGTTACCCCGGAAACAGGGTTATCAGTTACCCCGGAAACTGGGCAGTCAGTTCCCCTGGAAACAGGGCAGTCAGTTACCCTGGAAACAGGGCAGTCAGTTACCCTGGAAACAGGACAGTGAGCTATCCCGGAAACAGGGCAGTCATTTATCCCGGAAACAGGGTGAACAGTTAACCCGGAAACTGGGCAGTCAGTTACCCTGGAAACAGGGCAGTCAGTTAACCTGGAAACAGGGCAGTCAGTTACCCTGGAAACAGGGCAGTCAGTGAACCTGGAAACAGGGCAGTCAGTGAACCTGGAAACAGGGCAGTCAGTTACCCTGGAAACAGGGAGATCAGTTACCCCGGAAGCAGTGCCGTCACTTACCCTGGAAACAGGGCAGTCAGTTATCCTGGAAAAAGTGCGGTCAGTTTCCCCGGCAAGAGGGAGGTCAGTTCTCCTGGAAACAGGGCAGTCAGTTATCCTGGAAACAGGGTGGTCAGTGACCCTGGAAACAGGGCGGTCAGTTACCCCGGAAACAGGGCAGTCAGTTACCCCGGAAACAGGGTGATCCGTTATCCTGGAAACAGGGCAGTCAGTTAGGCTGGACACAGGGCAGTCAGTTACCCCGGAAACAGGGCAGTCAGTTACCCTGGAAACTGGGCAGTCAGTTACCCTGGAAACAGGGCGGTCAGTCACCCTGGAACCAGGTTATTCAGTTACCCCGGAAACAGGGCGATCAGTTACCCTGGAAACAGGGCAGTCAGTTGTCCCGGAAACAGGGCGGTCAGTTACCGTGGAAACAGGGCAGTCAGTTTCCCCGAAAACAGGGCAGTCTGTTACCCTGGAAACAGGGCAGTCTGTCACCCTGGAAACAGGTTAGTCAGTTACCCTGGAAACAGGGTGATCAGTTATCCCGGAAATAGGGCGGTCTGTTGTCCTGGAAACACGGCGGTCAGTTACCCCGGATACAGGGCAGTCAGTTATCCCGGAAAAAGGGAGATAAGTTACCCTGGAAACTGGGCAGTCAGTTACCCTGGAAACAGGGCAGTCAGTTACCCCGGAAACTGGGCAGTCAATTACCCTGGAAACAGGGCATTCAGTAATCCCGGAAACAGGGCAGTCAGTTACCCTGGAAACAGGGCAGTCATTTACCCCGGAAACTGGGCAGTCAGTTACCCTGGAAACAGGGCAGTCAGTCACCCTGGAAACAGGTTAGTCAGTTACCCCGGAAACAGGGTGATCAGTTACCCCGGAAACAGGGCAATCAGTTACCCCCGGAAACAGGGCAGTCAGTTTCCCTGGAAACAGGACAAGGGTCTATCCCGGAAACAGGGCAGTCAGTTATCCCTGAAACAGGGTGAACAGTTACCCCGGAAATTGGGCAGTCAGTTACCCTGGAAACAGGGCGGTCAGTTACCCTGGAAACATGGCGGTCAGTTACCCTGGAAACAGGGCAGTCAGTTATCCTGGAAAAAGGGAAATCAGTTACCCTGGAAACTGGGCAGTCAGTTACCCTGGATACAGGGCAGTCAGTTACCCTGGAAACAGGGCAGTCAGTTATCCTGGAAACAGGGCAGTCAGTTATCCTGGAAACAGGGCAGTCAGTTATCCTGGAAACAGGGCGGTCAGTTACCCCGGAAACAGGGAGATCATTTACCCCGGAAACAGGGCAGTCAGTTACCCTGGAAACAGGGCAGTCAGTTATCCTGGAAACAGGGTGGTCAGTGACTCTGGAAACATGGTGGTCAGTTACCCCGGAAACAGGGCAGTCAGTTATCCTGGAAACAGGGAAATCAGTTACCCTGGAAACTGGGCAGTCAGTTACCCTGGATACAGGGCAGTCAGTTACCCTGGAAACAGGGCAGTCAGTTATCCTGGAAACAGGGCAGTCAGTTATCCTGGAAACAGGGCGGTCAGTTACCCCGGAAACAGGGAGATCATTAACCCCGGAAACAGGGCAGTCAGTTACCCTGGAAACAGGGCAGTCAGTTATCCTGGAGACAGGGTGGTCAGTGACTCTGGAAACAGGGTGGTCAGTTACCCCGGAAACAGGGTGATCAGTTATCCTGGAGACAAGGCGGTCAGTTATCCTGGAAACAGGGCTGTCAGTTATCCTGGAAACAGGGCGGTCAGTTACCCCGGAAGCAGGGAGATCATTTACCCCGGAAACAGGGCAGTCAGTTACCCTGTAAACAGGGCGGTCAGTTATCCTGGAAACAGGGTGGTCAGTGACTCTGGAAACTGGGTGGTCAGTTACCCCGGAAACAGGGTGATCAGTTATCCTGGAGACAGTGCGGTCAGTTACCCCGGAAACAGGGCATTCAGTTACCACGGAAACAGGATGATCAGTTATCCTGGAAACAGGGCAGTCAGTTAGCCTGGAAACAGGGCAGTCAGTTACCCCGGAAACAGGGCAGTCAGTTACCCTGGAAACAGGGCAGTCAGTTATCCCGGAAACAGGGTGCTCAGTTACCCTGGAAAAAGGGTGATCAGTTACCCTGGAAACAGGGCAGTCAGTTACCCCGGAAACAGGGCAGTCAGTTACCCTGGAAACAGGGCAGTCTGTTATCCCGGAAACAGGGCAGTCTGTTATCCCGGAAACAGGGTGATCAGTTACCCTGGAAACAGGGCAGACAGTTATCCTGGAAACAGGGTGATCAGTTACCCTGGAAACAGGGCAGTCAGTTACCCTGGAAACATGGCAGTCAGTTATCCTGGAAACAGGGCAGACAGTTATCCTGGAAACAGGGCAGTCAGTTACTCCGGAAACAGGGCAGTCAGTTACCCTGGGAACAGGGCAGTCAGTTATCCAGGAAACAGGGCAGTCAGTTATCCCGGAAACAGGGTGATCAGTTACCCTGGAAACAGGGTGATCAGTTACCCTGGAAACAGGGCTGTCAGTTACCCCGGATATATGGCGGTCAGTTACCCCGGAAATAGGGCGGTCAGTTATCCTGGAAACAGGGCATTCAGTTATCCCGGAAACAGGGTGATCAGTTATCCTGGAAACAGGGCAGTCAGTTAGGCTGGACACAGGGCAGTCAGTTACCCCGGAAACAGGGCAGTCAGTTACCCTGGAAACTGGGCAGTCAGTTACCCTGGAAACAGGGCGGTCAGTCACCCTGGAACCAGGTTATTCAGTTACCCCGGAAACAGGGCGATCATTTACCCTGGAAACAGGGCAGTCAGTTGTCCCGGAAACAGGGCGGTCAGTTACCGTGGAAACAGGGCAGTCAGTTTCCCCGAAAACAGGGCAGTCTGTTACCCTGGAAACAGGGCAGTCTGTCACCCTGGAAACAGGTTAGTCAGTTACCCTGGAAACAGGGTGATCAGTTATCCCGGAAATAGGGCGGTCTGTTGTCCTGGAAACACGGCGGTCAGTTACCCCGGATACAGGGCAGTCAGTTATCCCGGAAAAAGGGAGATAAGTTACCCTGGAAACTGGGCAGTCAGTTACCCTGGAAACAGGGCAGTCAGTTACCCCGGAAACTGGGCAGTCAATTACCCTGGAAACAGGGCATTCAGTAATCCCGGAAACAGGGCAGTCAGTTACCCTGGAAACAGGGCAGTCATTTACCCCGGAAACTGGGCAGTCAGTTACCCTGGAAACAGGGCAGTCAGTCACCCTGGAAACAGGTTAGTCAGTTACCCCGGAAACAGGGTGATCAGTTACCCCGGAAACAGGGCAATCAGTTACCCCTGGAAACAGGGCAGTCAGTTTCCCTGGAAACAGGACAGGGGTCTATCCCGGAAACAGGGCAGTCAGTTATCCCTGAAACAGGGTGAACAGTTACCCCGGAAATTGGGCAGTCAGTTACCCTGGAAACAGGGCGGTCAGTTACACTGGAAACATGGCGGTCAGTTACCCTGGAAACAGGGCAGTCAGTTATCCTGGAAACAGGGAAATCAGTTACCCTGGAAACTGGGCAGTCAGTTACCCTGGATACAGGGCAGTCAGTTACCCTGGAAACAGGGCAGTCAGTTATCCTGGAAACAGGGCAGTCAGTTATCCTGGAAACAGGGCGGTCAGTTACCCCGGAAACAGGGAGATCATTTACCCCGGAAACAGGGCAGTCAGTTACCCTGGAAACAGGGCAGTCAATTATCCTGGAAACAGGGTGGTCAGTGACTCTGGAAACAGGGTGGTCAGTTACCCCGGAAACAGGGCAGTCAGTTATCCTGGAAACAGGGAAATCAGTTACCCTGGAAATTGGGCAGTCAGTTACCCTGGATACAGGGCAGTCAGTTACCCTGGAAACAGGGCAGTCAGTTATCCTGGAAACAGGGCAGTCAGTTATCCTGGAAACAGGGCGGTCAGTTACCCCGGAAACAGGGAGATCATTTACCCCGGAAACAGGGCAGTCAGTTACCCTGGAAACAGGGCAGTCAGTTATCCTGGAAACAGGGCAGTCAGTGACTCTGGAAACAGGGTGGTCAGTTACCCCGGAAACAGGGCAGTCAGTTACCCTGGAAACAGGGCAGTCAGTTATCCCGGAAACAGGGTGCTCAGTTACCCTGGAAAAAGGGTGATCAGTTACCCTGGAAACAGGGCAGTCAGTTACCCCGGAAACAGGGCAGTCAGTTACCCTGGAAACAGGACAGTCTGTTATCCCGGAAACAGGGCAGTCTGTTATCCCGGAAACAGGGTGATCAGTTACCCTGGAAACAGGGCAGACAGTTATCCTGGAAACAGGGTGATCAGTTACCCTGGAAACAGGGCAGTCAGTTACCCTGGAAACATGGCAGTCAATTATCCTGGAAACAGGGCAGACAGTTATCCTGGAAACAGGGCAGTCAGTTACTCCGGAAACAGGGCAGTCAGTTACCCTGGGAACAGGGCAGTCAGTTATCCCGGAAACAGGGTGATCAGTTACCCTGGAAACAGGGCAGACAGTTATCCTGGAAACAGGGTGATCAGTTACCCTGGAAACAGGGCAGTCAGTTACCCTGGAAACATGGCAGTCAATTATCCTGGAAACAGGGCAGACAGTTATCCTGGAAACAGGGCAGTCAGTTACTCCGGAAACAGGGCGGTCAGTTATCCTGGAAACAGGGTGGTCAGTGACTCTGGAAACTGTGTGGTCAGTTACCCCGGAAACAGGGTGATCAGTTATCCTGGAGACAGGGCGGTCAGTTACCCCGGAAACAGGGCATTCAGTTACCACGGAAACAGGGTGATCAGTTATCCTGGAAACAGGGCATTCAGTTAGCCTGGAAACAGGGCAGTCAGTTACCCCGGAAACAGGGCAGTCAGTTACCCCGGAAACAGGGCAGTCAGTTATCCCGGAAACAGGGTGCTCAGTTACCCTGGAAAAAGGGTGATCAGTTACCCTGGAAACAGGGCAGTCAGTTACCCCGGAAACAGGGCAGTCAGTTACCCTGGAAACAGGGCAGTCTGTTATCCCGGAAACAGGGCAGTCTGTTATCCCGGAAACAGGGTGATCAGTTACCCTGGAAACAGGGCAGACAGTTATCCTGGAAACAGGGTGATTAGTTACCCTGGAAACAGGGCAGTCAGTTACCCTGGAAACATGGCAGTCAATTATCCTGGAAACAGGGCAGACAGTTATCCTGGAAACAGGGCAGTCAGTTACTCCGGAAACAGGGCAGTCAGTTACCCTGGGAACAGGGCAGTCAGTTATCCCGGAAACAGGGCAGTCAGTTATCCCGGAAACAGGGTGATCAGTTACCCTGGAAACAGGGTGATCAGTTACCCTGGAAACAGGGCAGTCAGTTACCCCGGATATATGGCGGTCAGTTACCCCGGAAATAGGGCGGTCAGTTATCCTGGAAACAGGGCAGTCAGTTATCCTGGAAATCGGGCAGTCAGTTATCCTGGAAACAAGGCGGTCAGTTACCCCGGAAATAGGGCGGTCAGTTATCCTGGAAACAGGGCAGTCAGGTTCCCCGGAAACAGGGCAGTCAGTTACCCTGGAAACAGGGCAGTCAGTTACCCCGGTAACTGGGCAGTCAGTTATCCTGGAAACAGGGCATTCAGTTATCCCGGAAACAGGGCATTCAGTTACCCCAGAAACAGGGTGATCAGTTATCCTGGAAACAGGGCGGTCAGTTAGGCTGGAAACAGGGCAGTCAGTTACCCCGGAAACAGGGCGATCAGTTACCCTGGAAACAGGGCAGTCAGTGGTCCCGGAAACAGGGCGGTCAGTTACCGTGGAAACAGGGCAGTCAGTTTCCCCAAAAACAGGGCAGTCTGTTACCCTGGAAACAGGGCAGTCTGTTACCCTGGAAACAGGGCAGTCTGTCACCCTGGAAACAGGTTAGTCAGTTACCCCGGAAACAGGGTTATCAGTTACCCCGGAAACTGGGCAGTCAGTTCCCCTGGAAACAGGGCAGTCAGTTACCCTGGAAACAGGGCAGTCAGTTACCCTGGAAAAAGGACAGTGAGCTATCCCGGAAACAGGGCAGTCATTTAGCCCGGAAACAGGGTGAACAGTTAACCCGGAAACTGGGCAGTCAGTTACCCTGGAAACAGGGCAGTCAGTTAACCTGGAAACAGGGCAGTCAGTTACCCTGGAAACAGGGCAGTCAGTGAACCTGGAAACAGGGCAGTCAGTGAACCTGGAAACAGGGCAGTCAGTTACCCTGGAAACAGGGAGATCAGTTACCCCGGAAGCAGTGCCGTCACTTACCCTGGAAACAGGGCAGTCAGTTATCCTGGAAAAAGTGCGGTCAGTTTCCCCGGCAAGAGGGAGGTCAATTATCCTGGAAACAGGGCAGTCAGTTATCCTGGAAACAGGGCGGTCAGTGACCCTGGAAACAGGGTGGTCAGTTACCCCGGAAACAGGGTGATCAGTTATCCTGGAGACAAGGCGGTCAGTTACCCCGGAAACAGGGCATTCAGTTACCACGGAAACAGGGTGATCAGTTATCCTGGAAACAGGGCAGTCAGTTAGCCTGGAAACAGGGCAGTCAGTTACCCCGGAAACAGGGCAGTCAGTTACCCCGGAAACAGGGCAGTCAGTTATCCCGGATACAGGGCAGTCAGTTATCCCGGAAACAGGGCACTCAGTTATCCCGGAAACTGGGCAGTCAGTTATCAAGGAAACAGGGTGATCAGTTACCCTGGAAACAGGGTGATCAGTTACCCTGGAAATAGGGCAGTCAGTTACCCTGGAAACAGGGAGATCAGTTACCCCGGAAACAGTGCCGTCACTTACCCTGGAAACAGGGCAGTCAGTTATCCTGGAAAAAGTGCGGTCAGTTTCCCCGGCAAGAGGGAGGTCAGTTATCCTGGAAACAGGGCGGTCAGTTATCCTGGAAACAGGGTGGTCAGTTATCCTGGAAACAGGGTGGTCAGTGACCCTGGAAACAGGGCGGTCAGTTACCCCGGAAACAGGGCAGTCAGTTACCCCGGAAACAGGGTGATCCGTTATCCTGGAAACAGGGCAGTCAGTTAGGCTGGAAACAGGGCAGTCAGTTACCCCGGAAACAGGGCAGTCAGTTACCCTGGAAACTGGGCAGTCAGTTACCCTGGAAACAGGGCGGTCAGTCACCCTGGAACCAGGTTATTCAGTTACCCCGGAAACAGGGCGATCAGTTACCCTGGAAACAGGGCAGTCAGTCATCCCGGAAACAGGGCGGTCAGTTACCGTGGAAACAGGGCAGTCAGTTATCCTGGAAACAGGGCAGTCAGTTATCCTGGAAACAGGGCGGTCAGTTACCCCGGAAATAGGGCGATCAGTTCCCTGGAAAAAGGGCAGTCAGTTATCCTGGAAACAGGGCAGTCAGTTCGCCTGGAAACAGGGCAGTCAGTTACCCCGGAAACAGGGCAGTCAGTTACCCTGGAAACAGGGCAGTCAGTTATCCCGGAAATAGGGCGGTCTGTTGTCCTGGAAACACGGCGGTCAGTTACCCCGGATACAGGGCAGTCGGTTATCCCGGAAAAAGGGAGATCAGTTACCCTGGAAACTGGGCAGTCAGTTACCCTGGAAACAGGGCAGTCAGTTACCCCGGAAACTGGGCAGTCAGTTACCCTGGAAACAGGGCATTCAGTAATCCCGGAAACAGGGCAGTCAGTTACCCTGGAAACAGGGCAGTCATTTACCCCGGATACTGGGCAGTCAGTAACCCTGGAAACAGGGCAGTCAGTCACCCTGGAAACAGGTTAGTCACTTACCCCGGAAACAGGGTGATCAGTTACCCCGGAAACAGGGCAGTCAGTACCCCTGGAAACAGGGCAGTCAGTTACCCTGGAAACAGGGCAGGGGGCTATCCCGGAAACAGGGCAGTCAGTTATCCCTGAAACAGGGTGAACAGTTACCCCGGAAATTGGGCAGTCAGTTACCCTGGAAACAGGGCGGTCAGTTACCCTGGAAACAGGGCAGTCAGTTATCCTGGAAACAGGGAAATCAGTTACCCTGGAAACTGGGCAGTCAGTTACCCTGGATACAGGGCAGTCAGTTACCCTGGAAACAGGGCGGTCAGTTATCCTGGAAACAGGGCGGTCAGTTACCCTGTAAACAGGGCGGTCAGTTATCCTGGAAACAGGGTGGTCAGTGACTCTGGAAACTGTGTGGTCAGTTACCCCGGAAACAGGGTGATCAGTTATCCTGGAGACAGGGCGGTCAGTTACCCCGGAAACAGGGCATTCAGTTACCACAGAAACAGGGTGATCAGTTATCCTGGAAACAGGGCAGTCAGTTAGCCTGGAAACAGGGCAGTCAGTTACCCCGGAAACAGGGCAGTCAGTTACCCTGCAAACAGGGCGGTCAGTTATCCTGGAAACAGGGTGGTCAGTGACTCTGGAAACTGTGTGGTCAGTTACCCCGGAAACAGGGTGATCAGTTATCCTGGAGACAGGGCGGTCAGTTACCCCGGAAACAGGGCATTCAGTTACCACGGAAACAGGGTGATCAGTTATCCTGGAAACAGGGCAGTCAGTTAGCCTGGAAACAGGGCAGTCAGTTACCCCGGAAACAGGGCAGTCAGTTACCCTGGAAACAGGGCAGTCAGTTATCCCGGAAACAGGGTGCTCAGTTACCCTGGAAAAAGGGTGATCAGTTACCCTGGAAACAGGGCAGTCAGTTACCCCGGAAACAGGGCAGTCAGTTACCCTGGAAACAGGGCAGTCTGTTATCCCGGAAACAGGGCAGTCTGTTATCCCGGAAACAGGGTGATCAGTTACCCTGGAAACAGGGCAGACAGTTATCCTGGAAACAGGGTGATCAGTTACCCTGGAAACAGGGCAGTCAGTTACCCTGGAAACATGGCAGTCAATTATCCTGGAAACAGGGCAGACAGTTATCCTGGAAACAGGGCAGTCAGTTACTCCGGAAACAGGGCAGTCAGTTACCCTGGGAACAGGGCAGTCAGTTATCCCGGAAACAGGGCAGTCAGTTATCCCGGAAACAGGGTGATCAGTTACCCTGGAAACAGGGTGATCAGTTACCCTGGAAACAGGGCAGTCAGTTACCCCGGATATATGGCGGTCAGTTACCCCGGAAATAGGGCGGTCAGTTATCCTGGAAACAGGGCAGTCAGTTATCCTGGAAATCGGGCAGTCAGTTATCCTGGAAACAAGGCGGTCAGTTACCCCGGAAATAGGGCGGTCAGTTATCCTGGAAACAGGGCAGTCAGGTTCCCCGGAAACAGGGCAGTCAGTTACCCTGGAAACAGGGCAGTCAGTTACCCCGGTAACTGGGCAGTCAGTTATCCTGGAAACAGGGCATTCAGTTATCCCGGAAACAGGGCAGTCAGTTACCCCGGAAACAGGGTGATCAGTTATCCTGGAAACAGGGCAGTCAGTTAGGCTGGAAACAGGGCAGTCAGTTACCCCGGAAACAGGGCGATCAGTTACCCTGGAAACAGGGCAGTCAGTTGTCCCGGAAACAGGGCGGTCAGTTACCGTGGAAACAGGGCAGTCAGTTTCCCCAAAAACAGGGCAGTCTGTTACCCTGGAAACAGGGCAGTCTGTTACCCTGGAAACAGGGCAGTCTGTCACCCTGGAAACAGGTTAGTCAGTTACCCCGGAAACAGGGTTATCAGTTACCCCGGAAACTGGGCAGTCAGTTCCCCTGGAAACAGGGCAGTCAGTTACCCTGGAAACAGGGCAGTCAGTTACCCTGGAAACAGGACAGTGAGCTATCCCGGAAACAGGGCAGTCATTTATCCCGGAAACAGGGTGAACAGTTAACCCGGAAACTGGGCAGTCAGTTACCCTGGAAACAGGGCAGTCAGTTAACCTGGAAACAGGGCAGTCAGTTACCTTGGAAACAGGGCAGTCAGTGAACCTGGAAACAGGGCAGTCAGTGAACCTGGAAACAGGGCAGTCAGTTACCCTGGAAACAGGGAGATCAGTTACCCCGGAAGCAGTGCCGTCACTTACCCTGGAAACAGGGCAGTCAGTTATCCTGGAAAAAGTGCGGTCAGTTTCCCCGGCAAGAGGGAGGTCAGTTATCCTGGAAACAGGGCAGTCAGTTATCCTGGAAACAGGGTGGTCAGTGACCCTGGAAACAGGGCGGTCAGTTACCCCGGAAACAGGGCAGTCAGTTACCCCGGAAACAGGGTGATCCGTTATCCTGGAAACAGGGCAGTCAGTTAGGCTGGACACAGGGCAGTCAGTTACCCCGGAAACAGGGCAGTCAGTTACCCTGGAAACTGGGCAGTCAGTTACCCTGGAAACAGGGCGGTCAGTCACCCTGGAACCAGGTTATTCAGTTACCCCGGAAACAGGGCGATCAGTTACCCTGGAAACAGGGCAGTCAGTTGTCCCGGAAACAGGGCGGTCAGTTACCGTGGAAACAGGGCAGTCAGTTTCCCCAAAAACAGGGCAGTCTGTTACCCTGGAAACAGGGCAGTCTGTTACCCTGGAAACAGGGCAGTCTGTCACCCTGGAAACAGGTTAGTCAGTTACCCCGGAAACAGGGTTATCAGTTACCCCGGAAACTGGGCAGTCAGTTCCCCTGGAAACAGGGCAGTCAGTTACCCTGGAAACAGGGCAGTCAGTTACCCTGGAAACAGGACAGTGAGCTATCCCGGAAACAGGGCAGTCATTTATCCCGGAAACAGGGTGAACAGTTAACCCGGAAACTGGGCAGTCAGTTACCCTGGAAACAGGGCAGTCAGTTCACCTGGAAACAGGGCAGTCAGTTACCCTGGAAACAGGGCAGTCAGTGAACCTGGAAACAGGGCAGTCAGTGAACCTGGAAACAGGGCAGTCAGTTACCCTGGAAACAGGGAGATCAGTTACCCCGGAAGCAGTGCCGTCACTTACCCTGGAAACAGGGCAGTCAGTTATCCTGGAAAAAGTGCGGTCAGTTTCCCCGGCAAGAGGGAGGTCAGTTCTCCTGGAAACAGGGCAGTCAGTTATCCTGGAAACAGGGTGGTCAGTGACCCTGGAAACAGGGCGGTCAGTTACCCCGGAAACAGGGCAGTCAGTTACCCCGGAAACAGGGTGATCCGTTATCCTGGAAACAGGGCAGTCAGTTAGGCTGGACACAGGGCAGTCAGTTACCCCGGAAACAGGGCAGTCAGTTACCCTGGAAACTGGGCAGTCAGTTACCCTGGAAACAGGGCGGTCAGTCACCCTGGAACCAGGTTATTCAGTTACCCCGGAAACAGGGCGATCAGTTACCCTGGAAACAGGGCAGTCAGTTGTCCCGGAAACAGGGCGGTCAGTTACCGTGGAAACAGGGCAGTCAGTTTCCCCGAAAACAGGGCAGTCTGTTACCCTGGAAACAGGGCAGTCTGTCACCCTGGAAACAGGTTAGTCAGTTACCCTGGAAACAGGGTGATCAGTTATCCCGGAAATAGGGCGGTCTGTTGTCCTGGAAACACGGCGGTCAGTTACCCCGGATACAGGGCAGTCAGTTATCCCGGAAAAAGGGAGATAAGTTACCCTGGAAACTGGGCAGTCAGTTACCCTGGAAACAGGGCAGTCAGTTACCCCGGAAACTGGGCAGTCAATTACCCTGGAAACAGGGCATTCAGTAATCCCGGAAACAGGGCAGTCAGTTACCCTGGAAACAGGGCAGTCATTTACCCCGGAAACTGGGCAGTCAGTTACCCTGGAAACAGGGCAGTCAGTCACCCTGGAAACAGGTTAGTCAGTTACCCCGGAAACAGGGTGATCAGTTACCCCGGAAACAGGGCAATCAGTTACCCCTGGAAACAGGGCAGTCAGTTTCCCTGGAAACAGGACAGGGGTCTATCCCGGAAACAGGGCAGTCAGTTATCCCTGAAACAGGGTGAACAGTTACCCCGGAAATTGGGCAGTCAGTTACCCTGGAAACAGGGCGGTCAGTTACCCTGGAAACATGGCGGTCAGTTACCCTGGAAACAGGGCAGTCAGTTATCCTGGAAAC
The DNA here is from genome assembly GCF_036365525.1 of Heterodontus francisci. Lineage (NCBI taxonomy): Eukaryota > Metazoa > Chordata > Chondrichthyes > Heterodontiformes > Heterodontidae > Heterodontus > Heterodontus francisci. The sequence goes on along the minus strand of NC_090380.1, from coordinate 7,982,033 downwards.
AGGGAAATCAGTTACCCTGGAAACTGGGCAGTCAGTTACCCTGGATACAGGGCAGTCAGTTACCCTGGAAACAGGGCAGTCAGTTATCCTGGAAACAGGGCAGTCAGTTATCCTGGAAACAGGGCGGTCAGTTACCCCGGAAACAGGGAGATCATTTACCCCGGAAACAGGGCAGTCAGTTACCCTGGAAACAGGGCAGTCAGTTATCCTGGAAACAGGGTGGTCAGTGACTCTGGAAACATGGTGGTCAGTTACCCCGGAAACAGGGCAGTCAGTTATCCTGGAAACAGGGAAATCAGTTACCCTGGAAACTGGGCAGTCAGTTACCCTGGATACAGGGCAGTCAGTTACCCTGGAAACAGGGCAGTCAGTTATCCTGGAAACAGGGCAGTCAGTTATCCTGGAAACAGGGCGGTCAGTTACCCCGGAAACAGGGAGATCATTAACCCCGGAAACAGGGCAGTCAGTTACCCTGGAAACAGGGCAGTCAGTTATCCTGGAGACAGGGTGGTCAGTGACTCTGGAAACAGGGTGGTCAGTTACCCCGGAAACAGGGTGATCAGTTATCCTGGAGACAAGGCGGTCAGTTATCCTGGAAACAGGGCTGTCAGTTATCCTGGAAACAGGGCGGTCAGTTACCCCGGAAACAGGGAGATCATTTACCCCGGAAACAGGGCAGTCAGTTACCCTGTAAACAGGGCGGTCAGTTATCCTGGAAACAGGGTGGTCAGTGACTCTGGAAACTGGGTGGTCAGTTACCCCGGAAACAGGGTGATCAGTTATCCTGGAGACAGTGCGGTCAGTTACCCCGGAAACAGGGCATTCAGTTACCACGGAAACAGGATGATCAGTTATCCTGGAAACAGGGCAGTCAGTTAGCCTGGAAACAGGGCAGTCAGTTACCCCGGAAACAGGGCAGTCAGTTACCCTGGAAACAGGGCAGTCAGTTATCCCGGAAACAGGGTGCTCAGTTACCCTGGAAAAAGGGTGATCAGTTACCCTGGAAACAGGGCAGTCAGTTACCCCGGAAACAGGGCAGTCAGTTACCCTGGAAACAGGGCAGTCTGTTATCCCGGAAACAGGGCAGTCTGTTATCCCGGAAACAGGGTGATCAGTTACCCTGGAAACAGGGCAGACAGTTATCCTGGAAACAGTGTGATCAGTTACCCTGGAAACAGGGCAGTCAGTTACCCTGGAAACATGGCAGTCAGTTATCCTGGAAACAGGGCAGACAGTTATTCTGGAAACAGGGCAGTCAGTTACTCCGGAAACAGGGCAGTCAGTTACCCTGGGAACAGGGCAGTCAGTTATCCAGGAAACAGGGCAGTCAGTTATCCCGGAAACAGGGTGATCAGTTACCCTGGAAACAGGGTGATCAGTTACCCTGGAAGCAGGGCTGTCAGTTACCCCGGATATATGGCGGTCAGTTACCCCGGAAATAGGGCGGTCAGTTATCCTGGAAACAGGGAGATAAGTTACCCTGGAAACTGGGCAGTCAGTTACCCTGGAAACAGGGCAGTCAGTTACCCCGGAAACTGGGCAGTCAATTACCCTGGAAACAGGGCATTCAGTAATCCCGGAAACAGGGCAGTCAGTTACCCTGGAAACAGGGCAGTCATTTACCCCGGAAACTGGGCAGTCAGTTACCCTGGAAACAGGGCAGTCAGTCACCCTGGAAACAGGTTAGTCAGTTACCCCGGAAACAGGGTGATCAGTTACCCCGGAAACAGGGCAATCAGTTACCCCTGGAAACAGGGCAGTCAGTTTCCCTGGAAACAGGACAGGGGTCTATCCCGGAAACAGGGCAGTCATTTATCCCTGAAACAGGGTGAACAGTTACCCCGGAAATTGGGCAGTCAGTTACCCTGGAAACAGGGCGGTCAGTTACCCTGGAAACATGGCGGTCAGTTACCCTGGAAACAGGGCAGTCAGTTATCCTGGAAACAGGGAAATCAGTTACCCTGGAAACTGGGCAGTCAGTTACCCTGGATACAGGGCAGTCAGTTACCCTGGAAACAGGGCAGTCAGTTATCCTGGAAACAGGGCAGTCAGTTATCCTGGAAACAGGGCGGTCAGTTACCCCGGAAACAGGGAGATCATTTACCCCGGAAACAGGGCAGTCAGTTACCCTGGAAACAGGGCAGTCAATTATCCTGGAAACAGGGTGGTCAGTGACTCTGGAAACAGGGTGGTCAGTTACCCCGGAAACAGGGCAGTCAGTTATCCTGGAAACAGGGAAATCAGTTACCCTGGAAACTGGGCAGTCAGTTACCCTGGATACAGGGCAGTCAGTTACCCTGGAAACAGGGCAGTCAGTTATCCTGGAAACAGGGCAGTCAGTTATCCTGGAAACAGGGCGGTCAGTTACCCCGGAAACAGGGAGATCATTTACCCCGGAAACAGGGCAGTCAGTTACCCTGGAAACAGGGCAGTCAGTTATCCTGGAAACAGGGTGGTCAGTGACTCTGGAAACAGGGTGGTCAGTTACCCCGGAAACAGGGTGATCAGTTATCCTGGAGACAAGGCGGTCAGTTAGCCTGGAAACAGGGCAGTCAGTTACCCCGGAAACAGGGCAGTCAGTAACCCCAGAAACAGGGCAGTCAGTTATCCCGGAAAAAGGGAGATCAGTTACCCTGGAAACTGGGCAGTCAGTTGCCCTGGAAACAGGGCAGTCAGTTACCCCGGAAACTGGGCAGTCAGTTACCCTGGAAACAGGGCATTCAGTAATCCCGGAAACAGGGCAGTCAGTTACCCTGGAAACAGGGCAGTCATTTACCCCGGATACTGGGCAGTCAGTTACCCTGGAAACAGGGCAGTCAGTCACCCTGGAAACAGGTTAGTCACTTACCCCGGAAACAGGGTGATCAGTTACCCCGGAAACAGGGCAGTCAGTACCCCTGTAAACAGGGCAGTCAGTTTCCCTGGAAACAGGGCAGGGGGCTATCCCGGAAACAGGGCAGTCAGTTATCCCTGAAACAGGGTGAACAGTTACCCCGGAAATTGGGCAGTCAGTTACCCTGGAAACAGGGCGGTCAGTTACCCTGGAAACAGGGCAGTCAGTTATCCTGGAAATAGGGAAATCAGTTACCCTGGAAACTGGGCAGTCAGTTACCCTGGATACAGGGCAGTCAGTTACCCTGGAAACAGGGCGGTCAGTTATCCTGGAAACAGGGCTGTCAGTTATCCTGGAAACAGGGCGGTCAGTTACCCCGGAAACAGGGAGATCATTTACCCCGGAAACAGGGCAGTCAGTTACCCTGTAAACAGGGCAGTCAGTTATCCTGGAAACAGGGTGGTCAGTGACTCTGGAAACTGGGTGGTCAGTTACCCCGGAAACAGGGTGATCAGTTATCCTGGAGACAGTGCGGTCAGTTACCCCGGAAACAGGGCATTCAGTTACCACGGAAACAGGATGATCAGTTATCCTGGAAACAGGGCAGTCAGTTAGCCTGGAAACAGGGCAGTCAGTTACCCCGGAAACAGGGCAGTCAGTTACCCTGGAAACAGGGCAGTCAGTTATCCCGGAAACAGGGTGCTCAGTTACCCTGGAAAAAGGGTGATCAGTTACCCTGGAAACAGGGCAGTCAGTTACCCCGGAAACAGGGCAGTCAGTTACCCTGGAAACAGGGCAGTCTGTTATCCCGGAAACAGGGCAGTCTGTTATCCCGGAAACAGGGTGATCAGTTACCCTGGAAACAGGGCAGACAGTTATCCTGGAAACAGGGTGATCAGTTACCCTGGAAACAGGGCAGTCAGTTACCCTGGAAACATGGCAGTCAGTTATCCCGGAAACAGGGCACTCAGTTATCCCGGAAACTGGGCAGTCAGTTATCAAGGAAACAGGGTGATCAGTTACCCTGGAAACAGGGTGATCAGTTACCCTGGAAACAGGGCAGTCAGTTACCCTGGAAACAGGGAGATCAGTTACCCCGGAAACAGTGCCGTCACTTACCCTGGAAACAGGGCAGTCAGTTATCCTGGAAAAAGTGCGGTCAGTTTCCCCGGCAAGAGGGAGGTCAGTTATCCTGGAAACAGGGCGGTCAGTTATCCTGGAAACAGGGTGGTCAGTTATCCTGGAAACAGGGTGGTCAGTGACCCTGGAAACAGGGCGGTCAGTTACCCCGGAAACAGGGCAGTCAGTTACCCCGGAAACAGGGAGATCCGTTATCCTGGAAACAGGGCAGTCAGTTAGGCTGGAAACAGGGCAGTCAGTTACCCCGGAAATTGGGCAGTCAGTTACCCTGGAAACTGGGCAGTCAGTTACCCTGGAAACAGGGCGGTCAGTCACCCTAGAACCAGGTTATTCAGTTACCCCGGAAACAGGGCGATCAGTTACCCTGGAAACAGGGCAGTCAGTCATCCCGGAAACAGGGCGGTCAGTTACCGTGGAAACAGGGCAGTCAGTTATCCTGGAAACAGGGCAGTCAGTTATCCTGGAAACAGGGCGGTCAGTTACCCCGGAAATAGGGCGATCAGTTCCCTGGAAAAAGGGCAGTCAGTTATCCTGGAAACAGGGCAGTCAGTTCGCCTGGAAACAGGGCAGTCAGTTACCCCGGAAACAGGGCAGTCAGTTACCCTGGAAACAGGGCAGTCAGTTATCCCGGAAATAGGGCGGTCTGTTGTCCTGGAAACACGGCGGTCAGTTACCCCGGATACAGGGCAGTCGGTTATCCCGGAAAAAGGGAGATCAGTTACCCTGGAAACTGGGCAGTCAGTTACCCTGGAAACAGGGCAGTCAGTTACCCCGGAAACTGGGCAGTCAGTTACCCTGGAAACAGGGCATTCAGTAATCCCGGAAACAGGGCAGTCAGTTACCCTGGAAACAGGGCAGTCATTTACCCCGGATACTGGGCAGTCAGTTACCCTGGAAACAGGGCAGTCAGTCACCCTGGAAACAGGTTAGTCACTTACCCCGGAAACAGGGTGATCAGTTACCCCGGAAACAGGGCAGTCAGTACCCCTGGAAACAGGGCAGTCAGTTACCCTGGAAACAGGACAGGGGGCTATCCCGGAAACAGGGCAGTCAGTTATCCCTGAAACAGGGTGAACAGTTACCCCGGAAATTGGGCAGTCAGTTACCCTGGAAACAGGGCGGTCAGTTACCCTGGAAACAGGGCAGTCAGTTATTCTGGAAACAGGGAAATCAGTTACCACGGAAACTGGGCAGTCAGTTACCCTGGATACAGGGCAGTCAGTTACCCTGGAAACAGGGCGGTCAGTTATCCTGGAAACAGGGCGGTCAGTTACCCTGTAAACAGGGCGGTCAGTTATCCTGGAAACAGGGTGGTCAGTGACTCTGGAAACTGTGTGGTCAGTTACCCCGGAAACAGGGTGATCAGTTATCCTGGAGACAGGGCGGTCAGTTACCCCGGAAACAGGGCATTCAGTTACCACAGAAACAGGGTGATCAGTTATCCTGGAAACAGGGCAGTCAGTTAGCCTGGAAACAGGGCAGTCAGTTACCCCGGAAACAGGGCAGTCAGTTACCCTGCAAACAGGGCGGTCAGTTATCCTGGAAACAGGGTGGTCAGTGACTCTGGAAACTGTGTGGTCAGTTACCCCGGAAACAGGGTGATCAGTTATCCTGGAGACAGGGCGGTCAGTTACCCCGGAAACAGGGCATTCAGTTACCACGGAAACAGGGTGATCAATTATCCTGGAAACAGGGCAGTCAGTTAGCCTGGAAACAGGGCAGTCAGTTACCCCGGAAACAGGCCAGTCAGTTACCCTGGAAACAGGGCAGTCAGTTATCCCGGAAACAGGGTGCTCAGTTACCCTGGAAAAAGGGTGATCAGTTACCCTGGAAACAGGGCAGTCAGTTACCCCGGAAACAGGGCAGTCAGTTACCCTGGAAACAGGGCAGTCTGTTATCCCGGAAACAGGGCAGTCTGTTATCCCGGAAACAGGGTGATCAGTTACCCTGGAAACAGGGCAGACAGTTATCCTGGAAACAGGGTGATCAGTTACCCTGGAAACAGGGCAGTCAGTTACCCTGGAAACATGGCAGTCAATTATCCTGGAAACAGGGCAGACAGTTATCCTGGAAACAGGGCAGTCAGTTACTCCGGAAACAGGGCAGTCAGTTACCCTGGGAACAGGGCAGTCAGTTATCCCGGAAACAGGGCAGTCAGTTATCCCGGAAACAGGGTGATCAGTTACCCTGGAAACAGGGTGATCAGTTACCCTGGAAACAGGGCAGTCAGTTACCCCGGATATATGGCGGTCAGTTACCCCGGAAATAGGGCGGTCAGTTATCCTGGAAACAGGGCAGTCAGTTATCCTGGAAATCGGGCAGTCAGTTATCCTGGAAACAAGGCGGTCAGTTACCCCGGAAATAGGGCGGTCAGTTATCCTGGAAACAGGGCAGTCAGGTTCCCCGGAAACAGGGCAGTCAGTTACCCTGGAAACAGGGCAGTCAGTTACCCCGGTAACTGGGCAGTCAGTTATCCTGGAAACAGGGCATTCAGTTTTCCCGGAAACAGGGCAGTCAGTTACCCCGGAAACAGGGTGATCAGTTATCCTGGAAACAGGGCAGTCAGTTAGGCTGGAAACAGGGCAGTCAGTTACCCCGGAAACAGGGCGATCAGTTACCCTGGAAACAGGGCAGTCAGTTGTCCCGGAAACAGGGCGGTCAGTTACCGTGGAAACAGGGCAGTCAGTTTCCCCAAAAACAGGGCAGTCTGTTACCCTGGAAACAGGGCAGTCTGTCACCCTGGAAACAGGTTAGTCAGTTACCCCGGAAACAGGGTTATCAGTTACCCCGGAAACTGGGCAGTCAGTTCCCCTGGAAACAGGGCAGTCAGTTCCCCTGGAAACAGGGCAGTCAGTTACCCTGGAAACAGGACAGTGAGCTATCCCAGAAACAGGGCAGTCATTTATCCCGGAAACAGGGTGAACAGTTAACCCGGAAACTGGGCAGTCAGTTACCCTGGAAACAGGGCAGTCAGTTAACCTGGAAACAGGGCAGTCAGTTACCTTGGAAACAGGGCAGTCAGTGAACCTGGAAACAGGGCAGTCAGTGAACCTGGAAACAGGGCAGTCAGTTACCCTGGAAACAGGGAGATCAGTTACCCCGGAAGCAGTGCCGTCACTTACCCTGGAAACAGGGCAGTCAGTTATCCTGGAAAAAGTGCGGTCAGTTTCCCCGGCAAGAGGGAGGTCAGTTATCCTGGAAACAGGGCGGTCAGTTATCCTGGAAACAGGGTGGTCAGTGACCCTGGAAACAGGGCGGTCAGTTACCCCGGAAACAGGGCAGTCAGTTACCCCGGAAACAGGGTGATCCGTTATCCTGGAAACAGGGCAGTCAGTTAGGCTGGACACAGGGCAGTCAGTTACCCCGGAAACAGGGCAGTCAGTTACCCTGGAAACTGGGCAGTCAGTTACCCTGGAAACAGGGCGGTCAGTCACCCTGGAACCAGGTTATTCAGTTACCCCGGAAACAGGGCGATCAGTTACCCTGGAAACAGGGCAGTCAGTTGTCCCGGAAACAGGGCGGTCAGTTACCATGGAAACAGGGCAGTCAGTTTCCCCAAAAACAGGGCAGTCTGTTACCCTGGAAACAGGGCAGTCTGTTACCCTGGAAACAGGGCAGTCTGTCACCCTGGAAACAGGTTAGTCAGTTACCCCGGAAACAGGGTTATCAGTTACCCCGGAAACTGGGCAGTCAGTTCCCCTGGAAACAGGGCAGTCAGTTACCCTGGAAACAGGGCAGTCAGTTACCCTGGAAACAGGACAGTGAGCTATCCCGGAAACAGGGCAGTCATTTATCCCGGAAACAGGGTGAACAGTTAACCCGGAAACTGGGCAGTCAGTTACCCTGGAAACAGGGCAGTCAGTTACCCTGGAAACAGGGCAGTCAGTGAACCTGGAAACAGGGCAGTCAGTGAACCTGGAAACAGGGCAGTCAGTTACCCTGGAAACAGGGAGATCAGTTACCCCGGAAGCAGTGCCGTCACTTACCCTGGAAACAGGGCAGTCAGTTATCCTGGAAAAAGTGCGGTCAGTTTCCCCGGCAAGAGGGAGGTCAGTTCTCCTGGAAACAGGGCAGTCAATTTTCCTGGAAACAGGGTGGTCAGTGACCCTGGAAACAGGTCGGTCAGTTACCCCGGAAACAGGGCAGTCAGTTACCCCGGAAACAGGGTGATCCGTTATCCTGGAAACAGGGCAGTCAGTTAGGCTGGACACAGGGCAGTCAGTTACCCCGGAAACAGGGCAGTCAGTTACCCTGGAAACTGGGCAGTCAGTTACCCTGGAAACAGGGCGGTCAGTCACCCTGGAACCAGGTTATTCAGTTACCCCGGAAACAGGGCGATCAGTTACCCTGGAAACAGGGCAGTCAGTTGTCCCGGAAACAGGGCGGTCAGTTACCGTGGAAACAGGGCAGTCAGTTTCCCCGAAAACAGGGCAGTCTGTTACCCTGGAAACAGGGCAGTCTGTCACCCTGGAAACAGGTTAGTCAGTTACCCTGGAAACAGGGTGATCAGTTATCCCGGAAATAGGGCGGTCTGTTGTCCTGGAAACACGGCGGTCAGTTACCCCGGATACAGGGCAGTCAGTTATCCCGGAAAAAGGGAGATAAGTTACCCTGGAAACTGGGCAGTCAGTTACCCTGGAAACAGGGCAGTCAGTTACCCCGGAAACTGGGCAGTCAATTACCCTGGAAACAGGGCATTCAGTAATCCCGGAAACAGGGCAGTCAGTTACCCTGGAAACAGGGCAGTCATTTACCCCGGAAACTGGGCAGTCAGTTACCCTGGAAACAGGGCAGTCAGTCACCCTGGAAACAGGTTAGTCAGTTACCCCGGAAACAGGGTGATCAGTTACCCCGGAAACAGGGCAATCAGTTACCCCTGGAAACAGGGCAGTCAGTTTCCCTGGAAACAGGACAGGGGTCTATCCCGGAAACAGGGCAGTCAGTTATCCCTGAAACAGGGTGAACAGTTACCCCGGAAATTGGGCAGTCAGTTACCCTGGAAACAGGGCGGTCAGTTACCCTGGAAACATGGCGGTCAGTTACCCTGGAAACAGGGCAGTCAGTTATCCTGGAAACAGGGAAATCAGTTACCCTGGAAACTGGGCAGTCAGTTAACCTGGATACAGGGCAGTCAGTTACCCTGGAAACAGGGCAGTCAGTTATCCTGGAAACAGGGCAGTCAGTTATCCTGGAAACAGGGCAGTCAGTTATCCTGGAAACAGGGCGGTCAGTTATCCTGGAAACAGGGCGGTCAGTTACCCCGGAAACAGGGAGATCATTTACCCCGGAAACAGGGCAGTCAGTTACCCTGGAAACAGGGCAGTCAGTTATCCTGGAAACAGGGTGGTCAGTGACTCTGGAAACATGGTGGTCAGTTACCCCGGAAACAGGGCAGTCAGTTATCCTGGAAACAGGGAAATCAGTTACCCTGGAAACTGGGCAGTCAGTTACCCTGGATACAGGGCAGTCAGTTACCCTGGAAACAGGGCAGTCAGTTATCCTGGAAACAGGGCGGTCAGTTACCCTGGAAACAGGGAGATCATTAACCCCGGAAACAGGGCAGTCAGTTACCCTGGAAACAGGGCAGTCAGTTATCCTGGAGACAGGGTGGTCAGTGACTCTGGAAACAGGGTGGTCAGTTACCCCGGAAACAGGGTGATCAGTTATCCTGGAGACAAGGCGGTCAGTTATCCTGGAAACAGGGCTGTCAGTTATCCTGGAAACAGGGCGGTCAGTTACCCCGGAAACAGGGAGATCATTTACCCCGGAAACAGGGCAGTCAGTTACCCTGTAAACAGGGCGGTCAGTTATCCTGGAAACAGGGTGGTCAGTGACTCTGGAAACTGGGTGGTCAGTTACCCCGGAAACAGGGTGATCAGTTATCCTGGAGACAGTGCGGTCAGTTACCCCGGAAACAGGGCATTCAGTTACCACGGAAACAGGATGATCAGTTATCCTGGAAACAGGGCAGTCAGTTAGCCTGGAAACAGGGCAGTCAGTTACCCCGGAAACAGGGCAGTCAGTTACCCTGGAAACAGGGCAGTCTGTTATCCCGGAAACAGGGCAGTCTGTTATCCCGGAAACAGGGTGATCAGTTACCCTGGAAACAGGGCAGACAGTTATCCTGGAAACAGGGTGATCAGTTACCCTGGAAACAGGGCAGTCAGTTACCCTGGAAACATGGCAGTCAGTTATCCTGGAAACAGGGCAGACAGTTATCCTGGAAACAGGGCAGTCAGTTACTCCGGAAACAGGGCAGTCAGTTACCCTGGGAACAGGGCAGTCAGTTATCCAGGAAACAGGGCAGTCAGTTATCCCGGAAACAGGGTGATCAGTTACCCTGGAAACAGGGTGATCAGTTATCCCGGAAACAGGGCAGTCAGTTTCCCTGGAAACAGGACAGGGGTCTATCCCGGAAACAGGGCAGTCAGTTATCCAGGAAACAGTGCAGTCAGTTATCCCGGAAACAGGGTGATCAGTTACCCTGGAAACAGGGCAGACAGTTATCCTGGAAACAGGGTGATCAGTTACCCTGGAAAAAGGGCAGTCAGTTACCCTGGAAACATGGCAGTCAATTATCCTGGAAACAGGGCAGACAGTTATCCTGGAAACAGGGCAGTCAGTTACTCCGGAAACAGGGCAGTCAGTTACCCTGGGAACAGGGCAGTCAGTTATCCCGGAAACAGGGCAGTCAGTTATCCCGGAAACAGGGTGATCAGTTACCCTGGAAACAGGGTGATTAGTTACCCTGGAAACAGGGCAGTCAGTTACCCCGGATATATGGCGGTCAGTTACCCCGGAAATAGGGCGGTCAGTTATCCTGGAAACAGGGCAGTCAGTTATCCTGGAAATCGGGCAGTCAGTTATCCTGGAAACAAGGCGGTCAGTTACCCCGGAAATAGGGCGGTCAGTTATCCTGGAAACAGGGCGGTCAGGTGCCCCGGAAACAGGGCAGTCAGTTACCCTGGAAACAGGGCAGTCAGTTACCCCGGTAACTGGGCAGTCAGTTATCCTGGAAACAGGGCATTCAGTTATCCCGGAAACAGGGCAGTCAGTTACCCCGGAAACAGGGTGATCAGTTATCCTGGAAACAGGGCAGTCAGTTAGGCTGGAAACAGGGCAGTCAGTTACCCCGGAAACAGGGCGATCAGTTACCCTGGAAACAGGGCAGTCAGTTGTCCCGGAAACAGGGCGGTCAGTTACCGTGGAAACAGGGCAGTCAGTTTCCCCAAAAACAGGGCAGTCTGTTACCCTGGAAACAGAGCAGTCTGTCACCCTGGAAACAGGTTAGTCAGTTACCCCGGAAACAGGGTTATCAGTTACCCCGGAAACTGGGCAGTCAGTTCCCCTGGAAACAGGGCAGTCAGTTACCCTGGAAACAGGGCAGTCAGTTACCCTGGAAACAGGACAGTGAGCTATCCCGGAAACAGGGCAGTCATTTATCCCGGAAACAGGGTGAACAGTTAACCCGGAAACTGGGCAGTCAGTTACCCTGGAAACAGGGCAGTCAGTTAACCTGGAAACAGGGCAGTCAGTTACCTTGGAAACAGGGCAGTCAGTGAACCTGGAAACAGGGCAGTCAGTGAACCTGGAAACAGGGCAGTCAGTTACCCTGGAAACAGGGAGATCAGTTACCCCGGAAGCAGTGCCGTCACTTACCCTGGAAACAGGGCAGTCAGTTATCCTGGAAAAAGTGCGGTCAGTTTCCCCGGCAAGAGGGAGGTCAGTTATCCTGGAAACAGGGCAGTCAGTTATCCTGGAAACAGGGTGGTCAGTGACCCTGGAAACAGGGCGGTCAGTTACCCCGGAAACAGGGCAGTCAGTTACCCCGGAAACAGGGTGATCCGTTATCCTGGAAACAGGGCAGTCAGTTAGGCTGGACACAGGGCAGTCAGTTACCCCGGAAACAGGGCAGTCAGTTACCCTGGAAACTGGGCAGTCAGTTACCCTGGAAACAGGGCGGTCAGTCACCCTGGAACCAGGTTAGTCAGTTACCCCGGAAACAGGGCGATCAGTTACCCTGGAAACAGGGCAGTCAGTTGTCCCGGAAACAGGGCGGTCAGTTACCGTGGAAACAGGGCAGTCAGTTTCCCCAAAAACAGGGCAGTCTGTTACCCTGGAAAGAGGGCAGTCTGTTACCCTGGAAACAGGTTAGTCAGTTACCCCGGAAACAGGGTTATCAGTTACCCCGGAAACTGGGCAGTCAGTTCCCCTGGAAACAGGGCAGTCAGTTACCCTGGAAACAGGGCAGTCAGTTACCCTGGAAACAGGACAGTGAGCTATCCCGGAAACAGGGCAGTCATTTATCCCGGAAACAGGGTGAACAGTTAACCCGGAAACTGGGCAGTCAGTTACCCTGGAAACAGGGCAGTCAGTTAACCTGGAAACAGGGCAGTCAGTTACCCTGGAAACAGGGCAGTCAGTGAACCTGGAAACAGGGCAGTCAGTGAACCTGGAAACAGGGCAGTCAGTTACCCTGGAAACAGGGAGATCAGTTACCCCGGAAGCAGTGCCGTCACTTACCCTGGAAACAGGGCAGTCAGTTATCCTGGAAAAAGTGCGGTCAGTTTCCCCGGCAAGAGGGAGGTCAGTTCTCCTGGAAACAGGGCAGTCAGTTATCCTGGAAACAGGGTGGTCAGTGACCCTGGAAACAGGGCGGTCAGGTACCCCGGAAACAGGGCAGTCAGTTACCCCGGAAACAGGGTGATCCGTTATCCTGGAAACAGGGCAGTCAGTTAGGCTGGACACAGGGCAGTCAGTTACCCCGGAAACAGGGCAGTCAGTTACCCTGGAAACTGGGCAGTCAGTTACCCTGGAAACAGGGCGGTCAGTCACCCTGGAACCAGGTTATTCAGTTAACCCGGAAACAGGGCGATCAGTTACCCTGGAAACAGGGCAGTCAGTTGTCCCGGAAACAGGGCGGTCAGTTACCGTGGAAACAGGGCAGTCAGTTTCCCCGAAAACAGGGCAGTCTGTTACCCTGGAAACAGGGCAGTCTGTCACCCTGGAAACAGGTTAGTCAGTTACCCTGGAAACAGGGTGATCAGTTATCCCGGAAATAGGGCGGTCTGTTGTCCTGGAAACACGGCGGTCAGTTACCCCGGATACAGGGCAGTCAGTTATCCCGGAAAAAGGGAAATAAGTTACCCTGGAAACTGGGCAGTCAGTTACCCTGGAAACAGGGCAGTCAGTTACCCCGGAAACTGGGCAGTCAATTACCCTGGAAACAGGGCATTCAGTAATCCCGGAAACAGGGCAGTCAGTTACCCTGGAAACAGGGCAGTCATTTACCCCGGAAACTGGGCAGTCAGTTACCCTGGAAACAGGGCAGTCAGTCACCCTGGAAACAGGTTAGTCAGTTACCCCGGAAACAGGGTGATCAGTTACCCCGGAAACAGGGCAATCAGTTACCCCTGGAAACAGGGCAGTCAGTTTCCCTGGAAACAGGACAGGGGTCTATCCCGGAAACAGGGCAGTCAGTTATCCCTGAAACAGGGTGAACAGTTACCCCGGAAATTGGGCAGTCAGTTACCCTGGAAACAGGGCGGTCAGTTACCCTGGAAACATGGCGGTCAGTTACCCTGGAAACAGGGCAGTCAGTTATCCTGGAAACAGGGAAATCAGTTACCCTGGAAACTGGGCAGTCAGTTACCCTGGATACAGGGCAGTCAGTTACCCTGGAAACAGGGCAGTCAGTTATCCTGGAAACAGGGCAGTCAGTTATCCTGGAAACAGGGCGGTCAGTTACCCCGGAAACAGGGAGATCATTTACCCCGGAAACAGGGCTGTCAGTTACCCTGGAAACAGGGCAGTCAGTTATCCTGGAAACAGGGTGGTCAGTGACTCTGGAAACATGGTGGTCAGTTACCCCGGAAACAGGGCAGTCAGTTATCCTGGAAACAGGGAAATCAGTTACCCTGGAAACTGGGCAGTCAGTTACCCTGGATACAGGGCAGTCAGTTACCCTGGAAACAGGGCAGTCAGTTATCCTGGAAACAGGGCAGTCAGTTATCCTGGAAACAGGGCGGTCAGTTACCCTGGAAACAGGGAGATCATTAACCCCGGAAACAGTGCAGTCAGTTACCCTGGAAACAGGGCAGTCAGTTATCCTGGAGACAGGGTGGTCAGTGACTCTGGAAGCAGGGTGGTCAGTTACCCCGGAAACAGGGTGATCAGTTATCCTGGAGACAAGGCGGTCAGTTATCCTGGAAACAGGGCTGTCAGTTATCCTGGAAACAGGGCGGTCAGTTACCCCGGAAACAGGGAGATCATTTACCCCGGAAACAGGGCAGTCAGTTACCCTGTAAACAGGGCGGTCAGTTATCCTGTATCCTGGAAACAGGGTGGTCAGTGACTCTGGAAACTGGGTGGTCAGTTACCCCGGAAACAGGGTGATCAGTTATCCTGGAGACAGTGCGGTCAGTTACCCCGGAAACAGGGCATTCAGTTACCACGGAAACAGGATGATCAGTTATCCTGGAAACAGGGCAGTCAGTTAGCCTGGAAACAGGGCAGTCAGTTACCCCGGAAACAGGGCAGTCAGTTACCCTGGAAACAGGGCAGTCAGTTATCCCGGAAACAGGGTGCTCAGTTACCCTGGAAAAAGGGTGATCAGTTACCCTGGAAACAGGGCAGTCAGTTACCCCGGAAACAGGGCAGTCAGTTACCCTGGAAACAGGGCAGTCTGTTATCCCGGAAACAGGGCAGTCTGTTATCCCGGAAACAGGGTGATCAGTTACCCTGGAAACAGGGCAGACAGTTATCCTGGAAACAGGGTGATCAGTTACCCTGGAAACAGGGCAGTCAGTTACCCTGGAAACATGGCAGTCAGTTATCCTGGAAACAGGGCAGACAGTTATCCTGGAAACAGGGCAGTCAGTTACTCCGGAAACAGGGCAGTCAGTTACCCTGGGAACAGGGCAGTCAGTTATCCAGGAAACAGGGCAGTCAGTTATCCCGGAAACAGGGTGATCAGTTACCCTGGAAACAGGGTGATCAGTTACCCTGGAAACAGGGCTGTCAGTTACCCCGGATATATGGCGGTCAGTTACCCCGGAAATAGGGCGGTCAGTTATCCTGGAAACAGGGCATTCAGTTATCCCGGAAACAGGGTGATCAGTTATCCTGGAAACAGGGCAGTCAGTTAGGCTGGACACAGGGCAGTCAGTTACCCCGGAAACAGGGCAGTCAGTTACCCTGGAAACTGGGCAGTCAGTTACCCTGGAAACAGGGCGGTCAGTCACCCTGGAACCAGGTTATTCAGTTACCCCGGAAACAGGGCGATCAGTTACCCTGGAAGCAGGGCAGTCAGTTGTCCCGGAAACAGGGCGGTCAGTTACCGTGGAAACAGGGCAGTCAGTTTCCCCGAAAACAGGGCAGTCTGTTACCCTGGAAACAGGGCAGTCTGTCACCCTGGAAACAGGTTAGTCAGTTACCCTGGAAACAGGGTGATCAGTTATCCCGGAAATAGGGCGGTCTGTTGTCCTGGAAACACGGCGGTCAGTTACCCCGGATACAGGGCAGTCAGTTATCCCGGAAAAAGGGAGATAAGTTACCCTGGAAACTGGGCAGTCAGTTACCCTGGAAACAGGGCAGTCAGTTACCCCGGAAACTGGGCAGTCAATTACCCTGGAAACAGGGCATTCAGTAATCCCGGAAACATGGCAGTCAGTTACCCTGGAAACAGGGCAGTCATTTACCCCGGAAACTGGGCAGTCAGTTACCCTGGAAACAGGGCAGTCAGTCACCCTGGAAACAGGTTAGTCAGTTACCCCGGAAACAGGGTGATCAGTTACCCCGGAAACAGGGCAATCAGTTACCCCTGGAAACAGGGCAGTCAGTTTCCCTGGAAACAGGACTGGGGTCTATCCCGGAAACAGGGCAGTCAGTTATCCCTGAAACAGGGTGAACAGTTACCCCGGAAATTGGGCAGTCAGTTACCCTGGAAACAGGGCGGTCAGTTACCCTGGAAACATGGCGGTCAGTTACCCTGGAAACAGGGCAGTCAGTTATCCTGGAAACAGGGAAATCAGTTACCCTGGAAACTGGGCAGTCAGTTACCCTGGATACAGGGCAGTCAGTTACCCTGGAAACAGGGCAGTCAGTTATCCTGGAAACAGGGCAGTCAGTTATCCTGGAAACAGGGCGGTCAGTTACCCCGGAAACAGGGAGATCATTTACCCCGGAAACAGGGCAGTCAGTTACCCTGGAAACAGGGCAGTCAATTATCCTGGAAACAGGGTGGTCAGTGACTCTGGAAACAGGGTGGTCAGTTACCCCGGAAACAGGGCAGTCAGTTATCCTGGAAACAGGGAAATCAGTTACCCTGGAAACTGGGCAGTCAGTTACCCTGGATACAGGGCAGTCAGTTACCCTGGAAACAGGGCAGTCAGTTATCCTGGAAACAGGGCAGTCAGTTATCCTGGAAACAGGGCGGTCAGTTACCCCGGAAACAGGGAGATCATTTACCCCGGAAACAGGGCAGTCAGTTACCCTGGAAACAGGGCAGTCAGTTATCCTGGAAACAGGGTGGTCAGTGACTCTGGAAACAGGGTGGTCAGTTACCCCGGAAACAGGGTGATCAGTTATCCTGGAGACAAGGCGGTCAGTTAGCCTGGAAACAGGGCAGTCAGTTACCCCGGAAACAGGGCAGTCAGTTACCCCAGAAACAGGGCAGTCAGTTATCCCGGAAAAAGGGAGATCAGTTACCCTGGAAACTGGGCAGTCAGTTGCCCTGGAAACAGGGCAGTCAGTTACCCCGGAAACTGGGCAGTCAGTTACCCTGGAAACAGGGCATTCAGTAATCCCGGAAACAGGGCAGTCAGTTACCCTGGAAACAGGGCAGTCATTTACCCCGGATACTGGGCAGTCAGTTACCCTGGAAACAGGGCAGTCAGTCACCCTGGAAACAGGTTAGTCACTTACCCCGGAAACAGGGTGATCAGTTACCCCGGAAACAGGGCAGTCAGTACCCCTGTAAACAGGGCAGTCAGTTTCCCTGGAAACAGGGCAGGGGGCTATCCCGGAAACAGGGCAGTCAGTTATCCCTGAAACAGGGTGAACAGTTACCCCGGAAATTGGGCAGTCAGTTACCCTGGAAACAGGGCGGTCAGTTACCCTGGAAACAGGGCAGTCAGTTATCCTGGAAACAGGGAAATCAGTTACCCTGGAAACTGGGCAGTCAGTTACCCTGGATACAGGGCAGTCAGTTACCCTGGAAACAGGGCGGTCAGTTATCCTGGAAACAGGGCTGTCAGTTATCCTGGAAACAGGGCGGTCAGTTACCCCGGAAACAGGGAGATCATTTACCCCGGAAACAGGGCAGTCAGTTACCCTGTAAACAGGGCAGTCAGTTATCCTGGAAACAGGGTGGTCAGTGACTCTGGAAACTGGGTGGTCAGTTACCCCGGAAACAGGGTGATCAGATATCCTGGAGACAGTGCGGTCAGTTACCCCGGAAACAGGGCATTCAGTTACCACGGAAACAGGATGATCAGTTATCCTGGAAACAGGGCAGTCAGTTAGCCTGGAAACAGGGCAGTCAGTTACCCCGGAAACAGGGCAGTCAGTTACCCTGGAAACAGGGCAGTCAGTTATCCCGGAAACAGGGTGCTCAGTTACCCTGGAAAAAGGGTGATCAGTTACCCTGGAAACAGGGCAGTCAGTTACCCTGGAAACAGGGTAGTCAGTTACCCTGGAAACAGGGCAGTCTGTTATCCCGGAAACAGGGCAGTCTGTTATCCCGGAAACAGGGTGATCAGTTACCCTGGAAACAGGGCAGACAGTTATCCTGGAAACAGGGTGATCAGTTACCCTGGAAACAGGGCAGTCAGTTACCCTGGAAACATGGCAGTCAGTTATCCTGGAAACAGGGCAGACAGTTATCCTGGAAACAGGGCAGTCAGTTACTCCGGAAACAGGGCAGTCAGTTACCCTGGGAACAGGGCAGTCAGTTATCCCGGAAACAGGGTGATCAGTTACCCTGGAAACAGGGTGATCAGTTACCCTGGAAACAGGGCAGTCAGTTACCCCGGATATATGGCGGTCAGTTACCCCGGAAATAGGGCGGTCAGTTATCCTGGAAACAGGGCAGTCAGTTATCCTGGAAATCGGGCAGTCAGTTATCCTGGAAACAGGGCGGTCAGTTACCCCGGAAATAGGGCGGTCAGTTATCCTGGTAACAGGGCAGTCAGGTTCCCCGGAAACAGGGCAGTCATTTACCCTGGAAACAGGGCAGTCAGTTACCCCGGTAACTGGGCAGTCAGTTATCCTGGAAACAGGGCATTCAGTTATCCCGGAAACAGGGCAGTCAGTTACCCCGGAAACAGGGTGATCTGTTATCCTGGAAACAGGGCAGTCAGTTAGGCTGGAAACAGGGCAGTCAGTTACCCCGGAAACAGGGCAGTCAGTTACCCTGGAAACTGGGCAGTCAGTTACCCTGGAAACAGGGCAGTCAGTCACCCTGGAACCAGGTTATTCAGTTACCCCGGAAACAGGGCGATCAGTTACCCTGGAAACAGGGCAGTCAGTTGTCCCGGAAACAGGGCGGTCAGTTACCGTGGAAACAGGGCAGTCAGTTTCCCCGAAAACAGGGCAGTCTGTTACCCTGGAAACAGGGCAGTCTGTCACCCTGGAAACAGGTTAGTCAGTTACCCTGGAAACAGGGTGATCAGTTATCCCGGAAATAGGGCGGTCTGTTGTCCTGGAAACACGGCGGTCAGATACCCCGGATACAGGGCAGTCAGTTATCCCGGAAAAAGGGAGATAAGTTACCCTGGAAACTGGGCAGTCAGTTACCCTGGAAACAGGGCAGTCAGTTACCCCGGAAACTGGGCAGTCAATTACCCTGGAAACAGGGCATTCAGTAATCCCGGAAACAGGGCAGTCAGTTACCCTGGAAACAGGGCAGTCATTTACCCCGGAAACTGGGCAGTCAGTTACCCTGGAAACAGGGCAGTCAGTCACCCTGGAAACAGGTTAGTCAGTTACCCCGGAAACAGGGTGATCAGTTACCCCGGAAACAGGGCAATCAGTACCCCTGGAAACAGGGCAGTCAGTTTCCCTGGAAACAGGACAGGGGGCTATCCCGGAAACAGGGCAGTCAGTTATCCCTGAAACAGGGTGAACAGTTACCCCGGAAATTGGGCAGTCAGTTACCCTGGAAACAGGGCGGTCAGTTACCCTGGAAACATGGCGGTCAGTTACCCTGGAAACAGGGCAGTCAGTTATCCTGGAAACAGGGAAATCAGTTACCCTGGAAACTGGGCAGTCAGTTATCCCGGAAATAGGGCGGTCTGTTGTCCTGGAAACAGGGCGGTCAGTTACCCCGGATACAGGGCAGTCGGTTATCCCGGAAAAAGGGAGATCAGTTACCCTGGAAACTGGGCAGTCAGTTACCCTGGAAACAGGGCAGTCAGTTACCCCGGAAACAGGGCAGTCAGTTAGCCTGGAAACAGGGCAGTCAGTTAGCCCGGAAACAGGGCAGTCAGTTACCCCGGAAACAGGGCAGTCAGTTACCCCGGAAACAGGGCAGTCAGTTATCCCGGAAATAGGGCGGTCTGTTGTCCTGGAAACAGGGCGGTCAGTTACCCCGGATACAGGGCAGTCGGTTATCACGGAAAAAGGGATATCAGTTACCCTGGAAACAGGGTGATCAGTTATCCTGGAAACAGGGCAGTCAGTTATCCTGGAAACAGGGCGGTCAGTTACCCTGGAAACAGGGAGATCATTAACCCCGGAAACAGGGCAGTCAGTTACCCTGGAAACAGGGCAGTCAGTTATCCTGGAGACAGGGTGGTCAGTGACTCTGGAAGCAGGGTGGTCAGTTACCCCGGAAACAGGGTGATCAGTTATCCTGGAGACAAGGCGGTCAGTTATCCTGGAAACAGGGCTGTCAGTTATCCTGGAAACAGGGCGGTCAGTTACCCCGGAAACAGGGAGATCATTTACCCCGGAAACAGGGCAGTCAGTTACCCTGTAAACAGGGCGGTCAGTTATCCTGGAAACAGGGTGGTCAGTGACTCTGGAAACTGGGTGGTCAGTTACCCCGGAAACAGGGTGATCAGTTATCCTGGAGACAGTGCGGTCAGTTACCCCGGAAACAGGGCATTCAGTTACCACGGAAACAGGATGATCAGTTATCCTGGAAACAGGGCAGTCAGTTAGCCTGGAAACAGGGCAGTCAGTTACCCCGGAAACAGGGCAGTCAGTTACCCTGGAAACAGGGCAGTCAGTTATCCCGGAAACAGGGTGCTCAGTTACCCTGGAAAAAGGGTGATCAGTTACCCTGGAAACAGGGCAGTCAGTTACCCCGGAAACAGGGCAGTCAGTTACCCTGGAAACAGGGCAGTCTGTTATCCCGGAAACAGGGCAGTCTGTTATCCCGGAAACAGGGTGATCAGTTACCCTGGAAACAGGGCAGACAGTTATCCTGGAAACAGGGTGATCAGTTACCCTGGAAACAGGGCAGTCAGTTACCCTGGAAACATGGCAGTCAGTTATCCTGGAAACAGGGCAGACAGTTATCCTGGAAACAGGGCAGTCAGTTACTCCGGAAACAGGGCAGTCAGTTACCCTGGGAACAGGGCAGTCAGTTATCCAGGAAACAGGGCAGTCAGTTATCCCGGAAACAGGGTGATCAGTTACCCTGGAAACAGGGTGATCAGTTACCCTGGAAACAGGGCTGTCAGTTACCCCGGATATATGGCGGTCAGTTACCCCGGAAATAGGGCGGTCAGTTATCCTGGAAACAGGGCATTCAGTTATCCCGGAAACAGGGTGATCAGTTATCCTGGAAACAGGGCAGTCAGTTAGGCTGGACACAGGGCAGTCAGTTACCCCGGAAACAGGGCAGTCAGTTACCCTGGAAACTGGGCAGTCAGTTACCCTGGAAACAGGGCGGTCAGTCACCCTGGAACCAGGTTATTCAGTTACCCCGGAAACAGGGCGATCAGTTACCCTGGAAGCAGGGCAGTCAGTTGTCCCGGAAACAGGGCGGTCAGTTACCGTGGAAACAGGGCAGTCAGTTTCCCCGAAAACAGGGCAGTCTGTTACCCTGGAAACAGGGCAGTCTGTCACCCTGGAAACAGGTTAGTCAGTTACCCTGGAAACAGGGTGATCAGTTATCCCGGAAATAGGGCGGTCTGTTGTCCTGGAAACACGGCGGTCAGTTACCCCGGATACAGGGCAGTCAGTTATCCCGGAAAAAGGGAGATAAGTTACCCTGGAAACTGGGCAGTCAGTTACCCTGGAAACAGGGCAGTCAGTTACCCCGGAAACTGGGCAGTCAATTACCCTGGAAACAGGGCATTCAGTAATCCCGGAAACATGGCAGTCAGTTACCCTGGAAACAGGGCAGTCATTTACCCCGGAAACTGGGCAGTCAGTTACCCTGGAAACAGGGCAGTCAGTCACCCTGGAAACAGGTTAGTCAGTTACCCCGGAAACAGGGTGATCAGTTACCCCGGAAACAGGGCAATCAGTTACCCCTGGAAACAGGGCAGTCAGTTTCCCTGGAAACAGGACAGGGGTCTATCCCGGAAACAGGGCAGTCAGTTATCCCTGAAACAGGGTGAACAGTTACCCCGGAAATTGGGCAGTCAGTTACCCTGGAAACAGGGCGGTCAGTTACCCTGGAAACATGGCGGTCAGTTACCCTGGAAACAGGGCAGTCAGTTATCCTGGAAACAGGGAAATCAGTTACCCTGGAAACTGGGCAGTCAGTTACCCTGGATACAGGGCAGTCAGTTACCCTGGAAACAGGGCAGTCAGTTATCCTGGAAACAGGGCAGTCAGTTATCCTGGAAACAGGGCGGTCAGTTACCCCGGAAACAGGGAGATCATTTACCCCGGAAACAGGGCAGTCAGTTACCCTGGAAACAGGGCAGTCAATTATCCTGGAAACAGGGTGGTCAGTGACTCTGGAAACAGGGTGGTCAGTTAACCCGGAAACAGGGCAGTCAGTTATCCTGGAAACAGGGAAATCAGTTACCCTGGAAACTGGGCAGTCAGTTACCCTGGATACAGGGCAGTCAGTTACCCTGGAAACAGGGCAGTCAGTTATCCTGGAAACAGGGCAGTCAGTTATCCTGGAAACAGGGCGGTCAGTTACCCCGGAAACAGGGAGATCATTTACCCCGGAAACAGGGCAGTCAGTTACCCTGGAAACAGGGCAGTCAGTTATCCTGGAAACAGGGTGGTCAGTGACTCTGGAAACAGGGTGGTCAGTTACCCCGGAAACAGGGTGATCAGTTATCCTGGAGACAAGGCGGTCAGTTAGCCTGGAAACAGGGCAGTCAGTTACCCCGGAAACAGGGCAGTCAGTTACCCCAGAAACAGGGCAGTCAGTTATCCCGGAAAAAGGGAGATCAGTTACCCTGGAAACTGGGCAGTCAGTTGCCCTGGAAACAGGGCAGTCAGTTACCCCGGAAACTGGGCAGTCAGTTACCCTGGAAACAGGGCATTCAGTAATCCCGGAAACAGGGCAGTCAGTTACCCTGGAAACAGGGCAGTCATTTACCCCGGATACTGGGCAGTCAGTTACCCTGGAAACAGGGCAGTCAGTCACCCTGGAAACAGGTTAGTCACTTACCCCGGAAACAGGGTGATCAGTTACCCCGGAAACAGGGCAGTCAGTACCCCTGTAAACAGGGCAGTCAGTTTCCCTGGAAACAGGGCAGGGGGCTATCCCGGAAACAGGGCAGTCAGTTATCCCTGAAACAGGGTGAACAGTTACCCCGGAAATTG
This sequence comes from Heterodontus francisci, assembly GCF_036365525.1. Lineage (NCBI taxonomy): Eukaryota > Metazoa > Chordata > Chondrichthyes > Heterodontiformes > Heterodontidae > Heterodontus > Heterodontus francisci. The sequence goes on along the minus strand of NC_090380.1, from coordinate 7,959,316 downwards.
GGCAGTCAGTTACCCTGGAAACAGGGCGGTCAGTTACCCTGGAAACAGGGCAGTCAGTTATCCTGGAAACAGGGAAATCAGTTACCCTGGAAACTGGGCAGTCAGTTACCCTGGATACAGGGCAGTCAGTTACCCTGGAAACAGGGCGGTCAGTTATCCTGGAAACAGGGCTGTCAGTTATCCTGGAAACAGGGCGGTCAGTTACCCCGGAAACAGGGAGATCATTTACCCCGGAAACAGGGCAGTCAGTTACCCTGTAAACAGGGCAGTCAGTTATCCTGGAAACAGGGTGGTCAGTGACTCTGGAAACTGGGTGGTCAGTTACCCCGGAAACAGGGTGATCAGTTATCCTGGAGACAGTGCGGTCAGTTACCCCGGAAACAGGGCATTCAGTTACCACGGAAACAGGATGATCAGTTATCCTGGAAACAGGGCAGTCAGTTAGCCTGGAAACAGGGCAGTCAGTTACCCCGGAAACAGGGCAGTCAGTTACCCTGGAAACAGGGCAGTCAGTTATCCCGGAAACAGGGTGCTCAGTTACCCTGGAAAAAGGGTGATCAGTTACCCTGGAAACAGGGCAGTCAGTTACCCCGGAAACAGGGTAGTCAGTTACCCTGGAAACAGGGCAGTCTGTTATCCCGGAAACAGGGCAGTCTGTTATCCCGGAAACAGGGTGATCAGTTACCCTGGAAACAGGGCAGACAGTTATCCTGGAAACAGGGTGATCAGTTACCCTGGAAACAGGGCAGTCAGTTACCCTGGAAACATGGCAGTCAGTTATCCTGGAAACAGGGCAGACAGTTATCCTGGAAACAGGGCAGTCAGTTACTCCGGAAACAGGGCAGTCAGTTACCCTGGGAACAGGGCAGTCAGTTATCCCGGAAACAGGGTGATCAGTTACCCTGGAAACAGGGTGATCAGTTACCCTGGAAACAGGGCAGTCAGTTACCCCGGATATATGGCGGTCAGTTACCCCGGAAATAGGGCGGTCAGTTATCCTGGAAACAGGGCAGTCAGTTATCCTGGAAATCGGGCAGTCAGTTATCCTGGAAACAGGGCGGTCAGTTACCCCGGAAATAGGGCGGTCAGTTATCCTGGTAACAGGGCAGTCAGGTTCCCCGGAAACAGGGCAGTCATTTACCCTGGAAACAGGGCAGTCAGTTACCCCGGTAACTGGGCAGTCAGTTATCCTGGAAACAGGGCATTCAGTTATCCCGGAAACAGGGCAGTCAGTTACCCCGGAAACAGGGTGATCTGTTATCCTGGAAACAGGGCAGTCAGTTAGGCTGGAAACAGGGCAGTCAGTTACCCCGGAAACAGGGCAGTCAGTTACCCTGGAAACTGGGCAGTCAGTTACCCTGGAAACAGGGCAGTCAGTCAACCTGGAACCAGGTTATTCAGTTACCCCGGAAACAGGGCGATCAGTTACCCTGGAAACAGGGCAGTCAGTTGTCCCGGAAACAGGGCGGTCAGTTACCGTGGAAACAGGGCAGTCAGTTTCCCCGAAAACAGGGCAGTCTGTTACCCTGGAAACAGGGCAGTCTGTCACCCTGGAAACAGGTTAGTCAGTTACCCTGGAAACAGGGTGATCAGTTATCCCGGAAATAGGGCGGTCTGTTGTCCTGGAAACACGGCGGTCAGATACCCCGGATACAGGGCAGTCAGTTATCCCGGAAAAAGGGAGATAAGTTACCCTGGAAACTGGGCAGTCAGTTACCCTGGAAACAGGGCAGTCAGTTACCCCGGAAACTGGGCAGTCAATTACCCTGGAAACAGGGCATTCAGTAATCCCGGAAACAGGGCAGTCAGTTACCCTGGAAACAGGGCAGTCATTTACCCCGGAAACTGGGCAGTCAGTTACCCTGGAAACAGGGCAGTCAGTCACCCTGGAAACAGGTTAGTCAGTTACCCCGGAAACAGGGTGATCAGTTACCCCGGAAACAGGGCAATCAGTACCCCTGGAAACAGGGCAGTCAGTTTCCCTGGAAACAGGACAGGGGGCTATCCCGGAAACAGGGCAGTCAGTTATCCCTGAAACAGGGTGAACAGTTACCCCGGAAATTGGGCAGTCAGTTACCCTGGAAACAGGGCGGTCAGTTATCCTGGAAACATGGCGGTCAGTTACCCTGGAAACAGGGCAGTCAGTTATCCTGGAAACAGGGAAATCAGTTACCCTGGAAACTGGGCAGTCAGTTATCCCGGAAATAGGGCGGTCTGTTGTCCTGGAAACAGGGCGGTCAGTTACCCCGGATACAGGGCAGTCGGTTATCCCGGAAAAAGGGAGATCAGTTACCCTGGAAACCGGGCAGTCAGTTACCCTGGAAACAGGGCAGTCAGTTACCCCGGAAACAGGGCAGTCAGTTAGCCTGGAAACAGGGCAGTCAGTTAGCCCGGAAACAGGGCAGTCAGTTACCCCGGAAACAGGGCAGTCAGTTACCCCGGAAACAGGGCAGTCAGTTATCCCGGAAATAGGGCGGTCTGTTGTCCTGGAAACAGGGCGGTCAGTTACCCCGGATACAGGGCAGTCGGTTATCACGGAAAAAGGGATATCAGTTACCCTGGAAACAGGGTGATCAGTTATCCTGGAAACAGGGCAGTCAGTTACCCTGGAAACAGGGCGGTCAGTTACCCTGGAAACAGGGCAGTCAGTTATCCTGGAAACAGGGAAATCAGTTACCCTGGAAACTGGGCAGTCAGTTACCCTGGATACAGGGCAGTCAGTTACCCTGGAAACAGGGCGGTCAGTTATCCTGGAAACAGGGCTGTCAGTTATCCTGGAAACAGGGCGGTCAGTTACCCCGGAAACAGGGAGATCATTTACCCCGGAAACAGGGCAGTCAGTTACCCTGTAAACAGGGCGGTCAGTTATCCTGGAAAGAGGGTGGTCAGTGACTCTTGAAACTGGGTGGTCAGTTACCCCGGAAACAGGGTGATCAGTTATCCTGGAGACAGGGCGGTCAGTTGTCCCGGAAACAGGGCATTCAGTTACCACGGAAACAGGGTGATCAGTTATCCTGGAAACAGGGCAGTCAGTTAGCCTGGAAACAGGGCAGTCAGTTACCCCGGAAACAGGTTAGTCAGTTACCCCGGAAACAGGGTTATCAGTTACCCCGGAAACTGGGCAGTCAGTTCCCCTGGAAACAGGGCAGTCAGTTACCCTGGAAACAGGGCAGTGAGCTATCCCGGAAACAGGGCAGTCATTTATCCCGGAAACAGGGTGAACAGTTAACCCGGAAACTGGGCAGTCAGTTACCCTGGAAACAGGGCAGTCAGTGAACCTGGAAACAGGGCAGTCAGTGAAAATGGAAACAGGGCAGTCAGTTACCCTGGAAACAGGGAGATCAGTTACGCCGGAAACAGTGCCGTCACTTACCCTGGAAACAGGGCAGTCAGTTATCCTGGTAAAAGTGCGGTCAGTTTCCCCGGCAAGAGGGAGGTCAGTTATCCTGGAAACAGGGCGGTCAGTTATCCTGGAAACAGGGTGGTCAGTGACCCTGGAAACAGGGCGGTCAGTTACCCCGGAAACAGGGCAGTCAGTTACCCCGGAAACAGGGTGATCCGTTATCCTGGAAACAGGGCAGTCAGTTAGGCTGGAAACAGGGCAGTCAGTTACCCCGGAAACAGGGCAGTCAGTTACCCTGGAAACTGGGCAGTCAGTTACCCTGGAAACAGGGCGGTCAGTCACCCTGGAACCAGGTTATTCAGTTACCCCGGAAACAGGGCGATCAGTTACCCTGGAAACAGGGCAGTCAGTCATCCCGGAAACAGGGCGGTCAGTTACCGTGGAAACAGGGCAGTCAGTTATCCTGGAAACAGGGCAGTCAGTTATCCTGGAAACAGGGCGGTCAGTTACCCCGGAAATAGGGCGATCAGTTCCCGGGAAAAAGGGCAGTCAGTTATCCTGGAAACAGGGCAGTCAGTTCGCCTGGAAACAGGGCAGTCAGTTACCCCGGAAACAGGGCAGTCAGTTACCCTGGAAACAGGGCAGTCAGTTATCCCGGAAATAGGGCGGTCTGTTGTCCTGGAAACAGGGCGGTCAGTTACCCCGGATACAGGGCAGTCGGTTATCCCGGAAAAAGGGAGATCAGTTACCCTGGAAACTGGGCAGTCAGTTACCCTGGAAACAGGGCAGTCAGTTACCCCGGAAACAGGGCAGTCAGTTAGCCTGGAAACAGGGCAGTCAGTTAGCCCGGAAACAGGGCAGTCAGTTACCCCGGAAACAGGGCAGTCAGTTACCCTGGAAACAGGGCAGTCAGTTATCCCGGAAATAGGGCGGTCTGTTGTCCTGGAAACAGGGCGGTCAGTTACCCCGGATACAGGGCAGTCGGTTATCCCGGAAAAAGGGAGATCAGTTACCCTGGAAACAGGGTGATCAGTTATCCTGGAATCAGGGCAGTCAGTTAGGCTGGAAACAGGGCAGTCAGTTACCCCTGATATTGGGCAGTCAGTTACCCTGGAAACAGGGCGGTCAGTTACCCTGGAAACAGGGCAGTCAGTTATCCTGGAAACAGGGCAATCAGTTACCCTGGAAACTGGGCAGTCAGTTACCCTGGATACAGGGCAGTCAGTTACCCTGGAAACAGGGCGGTCAGTTATCCTGGAAACAGGGCTGTCAGTTATCCTGGAAACAGGGCGGTCAGTTATCCTGGAAACAGGGCGGTCAGTTACCCCGGAAACAGGGAGATCATTTACCCCAGAAACAGGGCAGTCAGTTACCCTGTAAACAGGGCGGTCAGTTATCCTGGAAAGAGGGTGGTCAGTGACTCTTGAAACTGGGTGGTCAGTTACCCCGGAAACAGGGTGATCAGTTATCCCGGAGACAGGGCGGTCAGTTGCCCCGGAAACAGGGCATTCAGTTACCACGGAAACAGGGTGATCAGTTATCCTGGAAACAGGGCAGTCAGTTAGCCTGGAAACAGGGCAGTCAGTTACCCCGGAAACAGGGCAGTCAGTTACCCTGGAAACAGGGCAGTCAGTTATCCCGGAAACAGGGTGCTCAGTTACCCTGGAAAAAGGGTGATCAGTTACCCTGGAAACACGGCAGACAGTTACCCCGGAAACAGGGCAGTCAGTTACCCTGGAAACAGGGCAGTCTGTTATCCCGGAAACAGGGCAGTCTGTTATCCCGGAAACAGGGTGATCAGTTACCCTGGAAACAGGGCAGACAGTTATCCTGGAAACAGGGTGATCAGTTACCCTGGAAACAGGGCAGTCAGTTACCCTGGAAACATGGCAGTCAGTTATCCTGGAAACAGGGCAGACAGTTATCCTGGAAACAGGGCAGACAGTTATCCTGGAAATCGGGCAGTCAGTTATCCTGGAAACAGGGCGGTCAGTTACCCCGGAAATAAGGCGGTCAGTTATCCTGGAAACAGGGCAGTCAGGTTCCCCGGAAACAGGGCAGTCAATTACCCTGGAAACAGGGCAGTCAGTTACCCCGGTAACTGGGCAGACAGTTATCCTGGAAACAGGGCATTCAGTTATCCCGGAAACAGGGCAGTCAGTTACCCCGGAAACAGGGTGATCAGTTATCCTGGAAGCAGGGCAGTCAGTTAGGCTGGAAACAGGGCAGTCAGTTACCCCGGAAACAGGGCAGTCAGTTACCCTGGAAACAGGGCGGTCAGTCACCCTGGAACCAGGTTATTCAGTTACCCCGGAAACAGGGCGATCAGTTCCCCTGGAAACAGGGCAGTCAGTTGTCCCGGAAACAGGGCGGTCAGTTACCGTGGAAACAGGGCAGTCAGTTTCCCCGAAAACAGGGCAGTCTGTTACCCTGGAAACAGGGCAGTCTGTCACCCTGGAAACAGGGCAGTCTGTCACCCTGGAAACAGGTTAGTCAGTTACCCCGGAAACAGGGTTATCAGTTACCCCGGAAACTGGGCAGTCAGTTCCCCTGGAAACAGGGCAGTCAGTTACCCTGGAAACAGGGCAGTGAGCTATCCCGGAAACAGGGCAGTCATTTATCCCGGAAACAGGGTGAACAGCTAACCCGGAAACTGGGCAGTCAGTTACCCTGGAAACAGGGCAGTCAGTGAACCTGGAAACAGGGCAGTCAGTTACCCTGGAAACAGGGAGATCAGTTACCCCGGAAACAGTGCCGTCACTTACCCTGGAAACAGGGCAGTCAGTTATCCTGGAAAAAGTGCGGTCAGTTTCCCCGGCAAGAGGGAGGTCAGTTATCCTGGAAACAGGGCGGTCAGTTATCCTGGAAACAGAGTGGTCAGTGACCCTGGAAACAGGGCGGTCAGTTACCCCGGAAACAGGGCAGTCAGTTACCCCGGAAACAGGGTGATCCGTTATCCTGGAAACAGGGCAGTCAGTTAGGCTGGAAACAGGGCAGTCAGTTACCCCGGAAACAGGGCAGTCAGTTACCCTGGAAACTGGGCAGTCAGTTACCCTGGAAACAGGGCGGTCAGTCACCCTGGAACCAGGTTATTCAGTTACCCCGGAAACAGGGCGATCAGTTACCCTGGAAACAGGGCAGTCAGTCATCCCGGAAACAGGGCGGTCAGTTACCGTGGAAACAGGGCAGTCAGTTATCCTGGAAACAGGGCAGTCAGTTATCCTGGAAACAGGGCGGTCAGTTACCCCGGAAATAGGGCGATCAGTTCCCGGGAAAAAGGGCAGTCAGTTATCCTGGAAACAGGGCAGTCAGTTCGCCTGGAAACAGGGCAGTCAGTTACCCCGGAAACAGGGCAGTCAGTTACCCTGGAAACAGGGCAGTCAGTTATCCCGGAAATAGGGCGGTCTGTTGTCCTGGAAACAGGGCGGTCAGTTACCCCGGATACAGGGCAGTCGGTTATCCCGGAAAAAGGGAGATCAGTTACCCTGGAAACTGGGCAGTCAGTTACCCTGGAAACAGGGCAGTCAGTTACCCCGGAAACAGGGCAGTCAGTTAGCCTGGAAACAGGGCAGTCAGTTAGCCCGGAAACAGGGCAGTCAGTTACCCCGGAAACAGGGCAGTCAGTTACCCTGGAAACAGGGCAGTCAGTTATCCCGGAAATAGGGCGGTCTGTTGTCCTGGAAACAGGGCGGTCAGTTACCCCGGATACAGGGCAGTCGGTTATCCCGGAAAAAGGGAGATCAGTTACCCTGGAAACAGGGTGATCAGTTATCCTGGAAACAGGGCAGTCAGTTAGGCTGGAAACAGGGCAGTCAGTTACCCCTGATATTGGGCAGTCAGTTACCCGGGAAACAGGGCGGTCAGTTACCCTGGAAACAGGGCAGTCAGTTATCCTGGAAACAGGGAAATCAGTTACCCTGGAAACTGGGCAGTCAGTTACCCTGGATACAGGGCAGTCAGTTACCCTGGAAACAGGGCGGTCAGTTATCCTGGAAACAGGGCTGTCAGTTATCCTGGAAACAGGGCGGTCAGTTACCCCGGAAACAGGGAGATCATTTACCCCGGAAACAGGGCAGTCAGCTACCCTGTAAACAGGGCGGTCAGTTATCCTGGAAAGAGGGTGGTCAGTGACTCTTGAAACTGGGTGGTCAGTTACCCCGGAAACAGGGTGATCAGTTATCCTGGAGACAGGGCGGTCGGTTGCCCCGGAAACAGGGCATTCAGTTACCACGGAAACAGGGTGATCAGTGATCCTGGAAACAGGGCAGTCAGTTAGCCTGGAAACAGGGCAGTCAGTTACCCCGGAAACAGGGCAGTCAGTTACCCTGGAAACAGGGCAGTCAGTTATCCCGAAAACAGGGTGCTCAGTTACCCTGGAAAAAGGGTGATCAGTTACCCTGGAAACACGGCAGTCAGTTACCCCGGAAACAGGGCAGTCAGTTACCCTGGAAACAGGGCAGTCTGTTATCCCGGAAACAGGGCAGTCTGTTATCCCGGAAACAGGGTGATCAGTTACCCTGGAAACAGGGCAGACAGTTATCCTGGAAACAGGGTGATCAGTTACCCTGGAAACAGGGCAGTCAGTTACCCTGGAAACATGGCAGTCAGTTATCCTGGAAACAGGGCAGACAGTTATCCTGGAAATCGGGCAGTCAGTTATCCTGGAAACAGGGCGGTCAGTTACCCCGGAAATAAGGCGGTCAGTTATCCTGGAAACAGGGCAGTCAGGTTCCCCGGAAACAGGGCAGTCAGATACCCTGGAAACAGGGCAGTCAGTTACCCCGGTAACTGGGCAGTCAGTTATCCTGGAAACAGGGCAGTCAGTTACCCCGGAAACAGGGTGATCAGTTATCCTGGAAACAGGGCAGTCAGTTAGGCTGGAAACAGGGCAGTCAGTTACCCCGGAAACAGGGCAGTCAGTTACCCTGGAATCTGGGCAGTCAGTTACCCTGGAAACAGGGCGGTCAGTCACCCTGGAACCAGGTTATTCAGTTACCCCGGAAACAGGGCGATCAGTTACCCTGGAAACAGGTCAGTCAGTTGTCCCGGAAACAGGGCGGTCAGTTACCGTGGAAACAGGGCAGTCAGTTTCCCCGAAAACAGGGCAGTCTGTTACCCTGGAAACAGGGCAGTCTGTCACCCTGGAAACAGGTTAGTCAGTTACCCCGGAAACAGGGTTATCAGTTACCCCGGAAACTGGGCAGTCAGTTCCCCTGGAAACAGGGCAGTCAGTTACCCCGGAAACAGGGTTATCAGTTACCCCGGAAACTGGGCAGTCAGTTCCCCTGGAAACAGGGCAGTCAGTTACCCTGGAAACAGGGCAGTGAGCTATCCCGGAAACAGGGCAGTCATTTATCCCGGAAACAGGGTGAACAGTTAACCCGGAAACTGGGCAGTCAGTTACCCTGGAAACAGGGCAGTCAGTGAACCTGGAAACAGGGCAGTCAGTGAAAATGGAAACAGGGCAGTCAGTTACCCTGGAAACAGGGAGATCAGTTACGCCGGAAACAGTGCCGTCACTTACCCTGGAAACAGGGCAGTCAGTTATCCTGGTAAAAGTGCGGTCAGTTTCCCCGGCAAGAGGGAGGTCAGTTATCCTGGAAACAGGGCGGTCAGTTATCCTGGAAACAGGGTGGTCAGTGACCCTGGAAACAGGGCGGTCAGTTACCCCGGAAACAGGGCAGTCAGTTACCCCGGAAACAGGGTGATCCGTTATCCTGGAAACAGGGCAGTCAGTTAGGCTGGAAACAGGGCAGTCAGTTACCCCGGAAACAGGGCAGTCAGTTACCCTGGAAACTGGGCAGTCAGTTACCCTGGAAACAGGGCGGTCAGTCACCCTGGAACCAGGTTATTCAGTTACCCCGGAAACAGGGCGATCAGTTACCCTGGAAACAGGGCAGTCAGTCATCCCGGAAACAGGGCGGTCAGTTACCGTGGAAACAGGGCAGTCAGTTATCCTGGAAACAGGGCAGTCAGTTATCCTGGAAACAGGGCGGTCAGTTACCCCGGAAATAGGGCGATCAGTTCCCGGGAAAAAGGGCAGTCAGTTATCCTGGAAACAGGGCAGTCAGTTCGCCTGGAAACAGGGCAGTCAGTTACCCCGGAAACAGGGCAGTCAGTTACCCTGGAAACAGGGCAGTCAGTTATCCCGGAAATAGGGCGGTCTGTTGTCCTGGAAACAGGGCGGTCAGTTACCCCGGATACAGGGCAGTCGGTTATCCCGGAAAAAGGGAGATCAGTTACCCTGGAAACAGGGCAGTCAGTTACCCCGGTAACTGGGCAGTCAGTTATCCTGGAAACAGGGCAGTCAGTTACCCCGGAAACAGGGTGATCAGTTATCCTGGAAACAGGGCAGTCAGTTAGGCTGGAAACAGGGCAGTCAGTTACCCCGGAAACAGGGCAGTCAGTTACCCTGGAATCTGGGCAGTCAGTTACCCTGGAAACAGGGCGGTCAGTCACCCTGGAACCAGGTTATTCAGTTACCCCGGAAACAGGGCGATCAGTTACCCTGGAAACAGGGCAGTCAGTTGTCCCGGAAACAGGGCGGTCAGTTACCGTGGAAACAGGGCAGTCAGTTTCCCCGAAAACAGGGCAGTCTGTTACCCTGGAAACAGGGCAGTCTGTCACCCTGGAAACAGGTTAGTCAGTTACCCCGGAAACAGGGTTATCAGTTACCCCGGAAACTGGGCAGTCAGTTCCCCTGGAAACAGGGCAGTCAGTTACCCCGGAAACAGGGTTATCAGTTACCCCGGAAACTGGGCAGTCAGTTCCCCTGGAAACAGGGCAGTCAGTTATTCTGGAAACAGGGCAGTGAGCTATCCCGGAAACAGGGCAGTCATTTATCCCGGAAACAGGGTGAACAGTTAACCCGGAAACTGGGCAGTCAGTTACCCTGGAAACAGGGCAGTCAGTGAACCTGGAAACAGGGCAGTCAGTGAAAATGGAAACAGGGCAGTCAGTTACCCTGGAAACAGGGAGATCAGTTACGCCGGAAACAGTGCCGTCACTTACCCTGGAAACAGGGCAGTCAGTTATCCTGGTAAAAGTGCGGTCAGTTTCCCCGGCAAGAGGGAGGTCAGTTATCCTGGAAACAGGGCGGTCAGTTATCCTGGAAACAGGGTGGTCAGTGACCCTGGAAACAGGGCGGTCAGTTACCCCGGAAACAGGGCAGTCAGTTACCCCGGAAACAGGGTGATCCGTTATCCTGGAAACAGGGCAGTCAGTTAGGCTGGAAACAGGGCAGTCAGTTACCCCGGAAACAGGGCAGTCAGTTACCCTGGAAACTGGGCAGTCAGTTACCCTGGAAACAGGGCGGTCAGTCACCCTGGAACCAGGTTATTCAGTTACCCCGGAAACAGGGCGATCAGTTACCCTGGAAACAGGGCAGTCAGTCATCCCGGAAACAGGGCGGTCAGTTACCGTGGAAACAGGGCAGTCAGTTATCCTGGAAACAGGGCAGTCAGTTATCCTGGAAACAGGGCGGTCAGTTACCCCGGAAATAGGGCGATCAGTTCCCGGGAAAAAGGGCAGTCAGTTATCCTGGAAACAGGGCAGTCAGTTCGCCTGGAAACAGGGCAGTCAGTTACCCCGGAAACAGGGCAGTCAGTTACCCTGGAAACAGGGCAGTCAGTTATCCTGGAAATAGGGCGGTCTGTTGTCCTGGAAACAGGGCGGTCAGTTACCCCGGATACAGGGCAGTCGGTTATCCCGGAAAAAGGGAGATCAGTTACCCTGGAAACTGGGCAGTCAGTTACCCTGGAAACAGGGCAGTCAGTTACCCCGGAAACAGGGCAGTCAGTTAGCCTGGAAACAGGGCAGTCAGTTAGCCCGGAAACAGGGCAGTCAGTTACCCCGGAAACAGGGCAGTCAGTTACCCTGGAAACAGGGCAGTCAGTTATCCCGGAAATAGGGCGGTCTGTTGTCCTGGAAACAGGGCGGTCAGTTACCCCGGATACAGGGCAGTCGGTTATCCCGGAAAAAGGGAGATCAGTTACCCTGGAAACAGGGTGATCAGTTATCCTGGAAACAGGGCAGTCAGTTAGGCTGGAAACAGGGCAGTCAGTTACCCCTGATATTGGGCAGTCAGTTACCCTGGAAACAGGGCGGTCAGTTACCCTGGAAACAGGGCAGTCAGTTATCCTGGAAACAGGGCAATCAGTTACCCTGGAAACTGGGCAGTCAGTTACCCTGGATACAGGGCAGTCAGTTACCCTGGAAACAGGGCGGTCAGTTATCCTGGAAACAGGGCTGTCAGTTATCCTGGAAACAGGGCGGTCAGTTATCCTGGAAACAGGGCGGTCAGTTACCCCGGAAACAGGGAGATCATTTACCCCGGAAACAGGGCAGTCAGTTACCCTGTAAACAGGGCGGTCAGTTATCCTGGAAAGAGGGTGGTCAGTGACTCTTGAAACTGGGTGGTCAGTTACCCCGGAAACAGGGTGATCAGTTATCCCGGAGACAGGGCGGTCAGTTGCCCCGGAAACAGGGCATTCAGTTACCACGGAAACAGGGTGATCAGTTATCCTGGAAACAGGGCAGTCAGTTAGCCTGGAAACAGGGCAGTCAGTTACCCCGGAAACAGGGCAGTCAGTTACCCTGGAAACAGGGCAGTCAGTTATCCCGGAAACAGGGTGCTCAGTTACCCTGGAAAAAGGGTGATCAGTTACCCTGGAAACACGGCAGACAGTTACCCCGGAAACAGGGCAGTCAGTTACCCTGGAAACAGGGCAGTCTGTTATCCCGGAAACAGGGCAGTCTGTTATCCCGGAAACAGGGTGATCAGTTACCCTGGAAACAGGGCAGACAGTTATCCTGGAAACAGGGTGATCAGTTACCCTGGAAACAGGGCAGTCAGTTACCCTGGAAACATGGCAGTCAGTTATCCTGGAAACAGGGCAGACAGTTATCCTGGAAACAGGGCAGACAGTTATCCTGGAAATCGGGCAGTCAGTTATCCTGGAAACAGGGCGGTCAGTTACCCCGGAAATAAGGCGGTCAGTTATCCTGGAAACAGGGCAGTCAGGTTCCCCGGAAACAGGGCAGTCAATTACCCTGGAAACAGGGCAGTCAGTTACCCCGGTAACTGGGCAGACAGTTATCCAGGAAACAGGGCATTCAGTTATCCCGGAAACAGGGCAGTCAGTTACCCCGGAAACAGGGTGATCAGTTATCCTGGAAACAGGGCAGTCAGTTAGGCTGGAAACAGGGCAGTCAGTTACCCCGGAAACAGGGCAGTCAGTTACCCTGGAAACAGGGCGGTCAGTCACCCTGGAACCAGGTTATTCAGTTACCCCGGAAACAGGGCGATCAGTTCCCCTGGAAACAGGGCAGTCAGTTGTCCCGGAAACAGGGCGGTCAGTTACCGTGGAAACAGGGCAGTCAGTTTCCCCGAAAACAGGGCAGTCTGTTACCCTGGAAACAGGGCAGTCTGTCACCCTGGAAACAGGGCAGTCTGTCACCCTGGAAACAGGTTAGTCAGTTACCCCGGAAACAGGGTTATCAGTTACCTCGGAAACTGGGCAGTCAGTTCCCCTGGAAACAGGGCAGTCAGTTACCCTGGAAACAGGGCAGTGAGCTATCCCGGAAACAGGGCAGTCATTTATCCCGGAAACAGGGTGAACAGCTAACCCGGAAACTGGGCAGTCAGTTACCCTGGAAACAGGGCAGTCAGTGAACCTGGAAACAGGGCAGTCAGTTACCCTGGAAACAGGGAGATCAGTTACCCCGGAAACAGTGCCGTCACTTACCCTGGAAACAGGGCAGTCAGTTATCCTGGAAAAAGTGCGGTCAGTTTCCCCGGCAAGAGGGAGGTCAGTTATCCTGGAAACAGGGCGGTCAGTTATCCTGGAAACAGAGTGGTCAGTGACCCTGGAAACAGGGCGGTCAGTTACCCCGGAAACAGGGCAGTCAGTTACCCCGGAAACAGGGTGATCCGTTATCCTGGAAACAGGGCAGTCAGTTAGGCTGGAAACAGGGCAGTCAGTTACCCCGGAAACAGGGCAGTCAGTTACCCTGGAAACTGGGCAGTCAGTTACCCTGGAAACAGGGCGGTCAGTCACCCTGGAACCAGGTTATTCAGTTACCCCGGAAACAGGGCGATCAGTTACCCTGGAAACAGGGCAGTCAGTCATCCCGGAAACAGGGCGGTCAGTTACCGTGGAAACAGGGCAGTCAGTTATCCTGGAAACAGGGCAGTCAGTTATCCTGGAAACAGGGCGGTCAGTTACCCCGGAAATAGGGCGATCAGTTCCCGGGAAAAAGGGCAGTCAGTTATCCTGGAAACAGGGCAGTCAGTTCGCCTGGAAACAGGGCAGTCAGTTACCCCGGAAACAGGGCAGTCAGTTACCCTGGAAACAGGGCAGTCAGTTATCCCGGAAATAGGGCGGTCTGTTGTCCTGGAAACAGGGCGGTCAGTTACCCCGGATACAGGGCAGTCGGTTATCCCGGAAAAAGGGAGATCAGTTACCCTGGAAACTGGGCAGTCAGTTACCCTGGAAACAGGGCAGTCAGTTACCCCGGAAACAGGGCAGTCAGTTAGCCTGGAAACAGGGCAGTCAGTTAGCCCGGAAACAGGGCAGTCAGTTACCCCGGAAACAGGGCAGTCAGTTACCCTGGAAACAGGGCAGTCAGTTATCCCGGAAATAGGGCGGTCTGTTGTCCTGGAAACAGGGCGGTCAGTTACCCCGGATACAGGGCAGTCGGTTATCCCGGAAAAAGGGAGATCAGTTACCCTGGAAACAGGGTGATCAGTTATCCTGGAAACAGGGCAGTCAGTTAGGCTGGAAACAGGGCAGTCAGTTACCCCTGATATTGGGCAGTCAGTTACCCGGGAAACAGGGCGGTCAGTTACCCTGGAAACAGGGCAGTCAGTTATCCTGGAAACAGGGAAATCAGTTACCCTGGAAACTGGGCAGTCAGTTACCCTGGATACAGGGCAGTCAGTTACCCTGGAAACAGGGCGGTCAGTTATCCTGGAAACAGGGCTGTCAGTTATCCTGGAAACAGGGCGGTCAGTTACCCCGGAAACAGGGAGATCATTTACCCCGGAAACAGGGCAGTCAGCTACCCTGTAAACAGGGCGGTCAGTTATCCTGGAAAGAGGGTGGTCAGTGACTCTTGAAACTGGGTGGTCAGTTACCCCGGAAACAGGGTGATCAGTTATCCTGGAGACAGGGCGGTCGGTTGCCCCGGAAACAGGGCATTCAGTTACCACGGAAACAGGGTGATCAGTGATCCTGGAAACAGGGCAGTCAGTTAGCCTGGAAACAGGGCAGTCAGTTACCCCGGAAACAGGGCAGTCAGTTACCCTGGAAACAGGGCAGTCAGTTATCCCGAAAACAGGGTGCTCAGTTACCCTGGAAAAAGGGTGATCAGTTACCCTGGAAACACGGCAGTCAGTTACCCCGGAAACAGGGCAGTCAGTTACCCTGGAAACAGGGCAGTCTGTTATCCCGGAAACAGGGCAGTCTGTTATCCCGGAAACAGGGTGATCAGTTACCCTGGAAACAGGGCAGACAGTTATCCTGGAAACAGGGTGATCAGTTACCCTGGAAACAGGGCAGTCAGTTACCCTGGAAACATGGCAGTCAGTTATCCTGGAAACAGGGCAGACAGTTATCCTGGAAATCGGGCAGTCAGTTATCCTGGAAACAGGGCGGTCAGTTACCCCGGAAATAAGGCGGTCAGTTATCCTGGAAACAGGGCAGTCAGGTTCCCCGGAAACAGGGCAGTCAGTTACCCTGGAAACAGGGCAGTCAGTTACCCCGGTAACTGGGCAGTCAGTTATCCTGGAAACAGGGCAGTCAGTTACCCCGGAAACAGGGTGATCAGTTATCCTGGAAACAGGGCAGTCAGTTAGGCTGGAAACAGGGCAGTCAGTTACCCCGGAAACAGGGCAGTCAGTTACCCTGGAATCTGGGCAGTCAGTTACCCTGGAAACAGGGCGGTCAGTCACCCTGGAACCAGGTTATTCAGTTACCCCGGAAACAGGGCGATCAGTTACCCTGGAAACAGGTCAGTCAGTTGTCCCGGAAACAGGGCGGTCAGTTACCGTGGAAACAGGGCAGTCAGTTTCCCCGAAAACAGGGCAGTCTGTTACCCTGGAAACAGGGCAGTCTGTCACCCTGGAAACAGGTTAGTCAGTTACCCCGGAAACAGGGTTATCAGTTACCCCGGAAACTGGGCAGTCAGTTCCCCTGGAAACAGGGCAGTCAGTTACCCTGGAAACAGGGCAGTGAGCTATCCCGGAAACAGGGCAGTCATTCATCCCGGAAACAGGGTGAACAGTTAACCCGGAAACTGGGCAGTCAGTTACCCTGGAAACAGGGCAGTCAGTGAACCTGGAAACAGGGCAGTCAGTGAACCTGGAAACAGGGCAGTCAGTTACCCTGGAAACAGGGAGATCAGTTACCCCGGAAACAGTGCCGTCACTTACCCTGGAAACAGGGCAGTCAGTTATCCTGGAAAAAGTGCGGTCAGTTTCCCCGGCAAGAGGGAGGTCAGTTATCCTGGAAACAGGGCGGTCAGTTATCCTGGAAACAGGGTGGTCAGTGACCCTGGAAACAGGGCGGTCAGTTACCCCGGAAACAGGGCAGTCAGTTACCCCGGAAACAGGGTGATCCGTTATCCTGGAAACAGGGCAGTCAGTTAGGCTGGAAACAGGGCAGTCAGTTACCCCGGAAACAGGGCAGTCAGTTACCCTGGAAACTGGGCAGTCAGTTACCCTGGAAACAGGGCGGTCAGTCACCCTGGAACCAGGTTATTCAGTTACCCCGGAAACAGGGCGATCAGTTACCCTGGAAACAGGGCAGTCAGTCATCCCGGGAACAGGGCGGTCAGTTACCGTGGAAACAGGGCAGTCAGTTATCCTGGAAACAGGGCAGTCAGTTATCCTGGAAACAGGGCGGTCAGTTACCCCGGAAATAGGGCGATCAGTTCCCGGGAAAAAGGGCAGTCAGTTATCCTGGAAACAGGGCAGTCAGTTCGCCTGGAAACAGGGCAGTCAGTTACCCCGGAAACAGGGCAGTCAGTTACCCTGGAAACAGGGCAGTCAGTTATCCCGGAAATAGGGCGGTCTGTTGTCCTGGAAACAGGGCGGTCAGTTACCCCGGATACAGGGCAGTCGGTTATCCCGGAAAAAGGGAGATCAGTTACCCTGGAAACTGGGCAGTCAGTTACCCTGGAAACAGGGCAGTCAGTTACCCCGGAAACAGGGCAGTCAGTTAGCCTGGAAACAGGGCAGTCAGTTAGCCCGGAAACAGGGCAGTCAGTTACCCCGGAAACAGGGCAGTCAGTTACCCTGGAAACAGGGCAGTCAGTTATCCCGGAAATAGGGCGGTCTGTTGTCCTGGAAACAGGGCGGTCAGTTACCCCGGATACAGGGCAGTCGGTTATCCCGGAAAAAGGGAGATCAGTTACCCTGGAAACAGGGTGATCAGTTATCCTGGAAACAGGGCAGTCAGTTAGGCTGGAAACAGGGCAGTCAGTTACCCCTGATATTGGGCAGTCAGTTACCCGGGAAACAGGGCGGTCAGTTACCCTGGAAACAGGGCAGTCAGTTATCCTGGAAACAGGGAAATCAGTTACCCTGGAAACTGGGCAGTCAGTTACCCTGGATACAGGGCAGTCAGTTACCCTGGAAACAGGGCGGTCAGTTATCCTGGAAACAGGGCTGTCAGTTATCCTGGAAACAGGGCGGTCAGTTACCCCGGAAACAGGGAGATCATTTACCCCGGAAACAGGGCAGTCAGCTACCCTGTAAACAGGGCGGTCAGTTATCCTGGAAAGAGGGTGGTCAGTGACTCTTGAAACTGGGTGGTCAGTTACCCCGGAAACAGGGTGATCAGTTATCCTGGAGACAGGGCGGTCGGTTGCCCCGGAAACAGGGCATTCAGTTACCACGGAAACAGGGTGATCAGTTATCCTGGAAACAGGGCAGTCAGTTAGCCTGGAAACAGGGCAGTCAGTTACCCCGGAAACAGGGCAGTCAGTTACCCTGGAAACAGGGCAGTCAGTTATCCCGAAAACAGGGTGCTCAGTTACCCTGGAAAAAGGGTGATCAGTTACCCTGGAAACACGGCAGTCAGTTACCCCGGAAACAGGGCAGTCAGTTACCCTGGAAACAGGGCAGTCTGTTATCCCGGAAACAGGGCAGTCTGTTATCCCGGAAACAGGGTGATCAGTTACCCTGGAAACAGGGCAGACAGTTATCCTGGAAACAGGGTGATCAGTTACCCTGGAAACAGGGCAGTCAGTTACCCTGGAAACATGGCAGTCAGTTATCCTGGAAACAGGGCAGACAGTTATCCTGGAAATCGGGCAGTCAGTTATCCTGGAAACAGGGCGGTCAGTTACCCCGGAAATAAGGCGGTCAGTTATCCTGGAAACAGGGCAGTCAGGTTCCCCGGAAACAGGGCAGTCAGTTACCCTGGAAACAGGGCAGTCAGTTACCCCGGTAACTGGGCAGTCAGTTATCCTGGAAACAGGGCATTCAGTTATCCCGGAAACAGGGCAGTCAGTTACCCCGGAAACAGGGTGATCAGTTATCCTGGAAACAGGGCAGTCAGTTAGGCTGGAAACAGGGCAGTCAGTTACCCCGGAAACAGGGCAGTCAGTTACCCTGGAATCTGGGCAGTCAGTTACCCTGGAAACAGGGCGGTCAGTCACCCTGGAACCAGGTTATTCAGTTACCCCGGAAACAGGGCGATCAGTTACCCTGGAAACAGGGCAGTCAGTTGTCCCGGAAACAGGGCGGTCAGTTACCGTGGAAACAGGGCAGTCAGTTTCCCCGAAAACAGGGCAGTCTGTTACCCTGGAAACAGGGCAGTCTGTCACCCTGGAAACAGGTTAGTCAGTTACCCCGGAAACAGGGTTATCAGTTACCCCGGAAACTGGGCAGTCAGTTCCCCTGGAAACAGGGCAGTCAGTTACCCTGGAAACAGGGCAGTGAGCTATCCCGGAAACAGGGCAGTCATTTATCCCGGAAACAGGGTGAACAGTTAACCCGGAAACTGGGCAGTCAGTTACCCTGGAAACAGGGCAGTCAGTGAACCTGGAAACAGGGCAGTCAGTGAACCTGGAAACAGGGCAGTCAGTTACCCTGGAAACAGGGAGATCAGTTACCCCGGAAACAGTGCCGTCACTTACCCTGGAAACAGGGCAGTCAGTTATCCTGGAAAAAGTGCGGTCAGTTTCCCCGGCAAGAGGGAGGTCAGTTATCCTGGAAACAGGGCGGTCAGTTATCCTGGAAACAGGGTGGTCAGTGACCCTGGAAACAGGGCGGTCAGTTACCCCGGAAACAGGGCAGTCAGTTACCCCGGAAACAGGGTGATCCGTTATCCTGGAAACAGGGCAGTCAGTTAGGCTGGAAACAGGGCAGTCAGTTACCCCGGAAACAGGGCAGTCAGTTACCCTGGAAACTGGGCAGTCAGTTACCCTGGAAACAGGGCGGTCAGTCACCCTGGAACCAGGTTATTCAGTTACCCCGGAAACAGGGCGATCAGTTACCCTGGAAACAGGGCAGTCAGTCATCCCGGGAACAGGGCGGTCAGTTACCGTGGAAACAGGGCAGTCAGTTATCCTGGAAACAGGGCAGTCAGTTATCCTGGAAACAGGGCGGTCAGTTACCCCGGAAATAGGGCGATCAGTTCCCGGGAAAAAGGGCAGTCAGTTATCCTGGAAACAGGGCAGTCAGTTCGCCTGGAAACAGGGCAGTCAGTTACCCCGGAAACAGGGCAGTCAGTTACCCTGGAAACAGGGCAGTCAGTTATCCCGGAAATAGGGCGGTCTGTTGTCCTGGAAACAGGGCGGTCAGTTACCCCGGATACAGGGCAGTCGGTTATCCCGGAAAAAGGGAGATCAGTTACCCTGGAAACTGGGCAGTCAGTTACCCTGGAAACAGGGCAGTCAGTTACCCTGGAAACTGGGCAGTCAGTTACCCTGGAAACAGGGCATTCAGTAATCCCGGAAACAGGGCAGTCAGTTACCCTGGAAACAGGGCATTCATTTACCCCGGATACTGGGCAATCAGTTACCCTGGAAACAGGGCAGTCAGTCACCCTGGAAACAGGTTAGTCACTTACCCCGGAATCAGGGTGATCAGTTACCCCGGAAACAGGGCAGAAAGTACCCCTGGAAACAGGGCAGTCAGTTTCCCTGAAACAGGGTGAACAGTTACCCTGGAAATTGGGCAGTCAGTTACCCTGGAAACAGGGCGGTCAGTTACCCTGGAAACAGGGCAGTCAGTTCTCCTGGAAACAGGGAAATCAGTTACCCTGGAAACTGGGCAGTCAGTTACCCTGGATACAGGGCAGTCAGTTACCCTGGAAACAGGGCGGTATGTTATCCTGGAAACAGGGCTGTCAGTTATCCTGGAAACAGGGCGGTCAGTTACCCCGGAAACAGGGAGATCATTTACCCCGGAAACAGGGCAGTCAGTTACCCTGTAAACAGGGCGGTCAGTTATCCTGGAAACAGGGTGGTCAGTGACTCTGGAAACTGGGTGGTCAGTTACCCCGGAAACAGGGTGATCAGTTATCCTGGAGACAGGGCGGTCAGTTACCCCGGAAACAGGGCATTCAGTTACCACGGAAACAGGGTGATCAGTTATCCTGGAAACAGGGCAGTCAGTTAGCCTGTAAACAGGGCAGTCAGTTACCCCGGAAACAGGGCAGTCAGTTACCCTGGAAACAGGGCAGTCAGTTATCCCGGAAACGGGGTGCTCAGTTACCCTGGAAAAAGGGTGATCAGTTACCCTGGAAACAGGGCAGTCAGTTACCCCGGAAACAGGGCAGTCAGTTACCCTGGAAACAGTGCAGTCTGTTATCCCGGAAACAGGGCAGTCTGTTATCCCGGAAACAGGGTGATCAGTTACCCTGGAAACAGGGCAGACAGTTATCCTGGAAGCAGGGTGATCAGTTACCCTGGAAACAGGGCAGTCAGTTACCCTGGAAACATGGCAGTCAGTTATCCTGGAAACAGGGCAGTCAGTTATCCTGGAAACAGGGCAGTCAGTTACTCCGGAAACAGGGCAGTCAGTTACCCTGGGAACAGGGCAGTCAGTTATCCCGGAAACAGGGCAGTCAGTTATCCCGGAAACAGGGTGA
Source organism: Heterodontus francisci (assembly GCF_036365525.1). Classification (NCBI taxonomy): domain Eukaryota; kingdom Metazoa; phylum Chordata; class Chondrichthyes; order Heterodontiformes; family Heterodontidae; genus Heterodontus; species Heterodontus francisci. Next base: position 7,938,871 of record NC_090380.1, on the reverse strand, counting down.
TCAGTTACCCTGGAAACAGGGTGATCAGTTACCCTGGAAACAGGGCAGTCAGTTACCCCGGATATATGGCGGTCAGTTACCCCGGAAATAGGGCGGTCAGTTATCCTGGAAACAGGGCAGTCAGTTATCCTGGAAATCGGGCAGTCAGTGATCCTGGAAACAGGGCGGTCAGTTACCCCGGAAATAGGGCAGTCAGTTGTCCTGGAAACAGGGCAGTCAGGTTCCCCGGAAACAGGGCAGTCAGTTACCCTGGAAACAGGGCAGTCAGTTACCCCCGTAACTGGGCAGTCAGTTATCCTGGAAACAGGGCATTCAGTTATCCCGGAAACAGGGCAGTCAGTTACCCCGGAAACAGGCTGATCCGTTATCCTGGAAACAGGGCAGTCAGTTAGGCTGGAAACAGGGCAGTCATTTACCCCGGAAACAGGGCAGTCAGTTACCCTGGAAACTGGGCAGTCAGTTATCCCGGAAACAGGGCGGTCAGTTACCGTGGAAACAGGGCAGTCAGTTATCCTGGAAACAGGGCAGTCAGTTATCCTGGAAACAGGGCGGTCAGTTACCCCGGAAATAGGGCAGTCAGTTACCCTGGAAAAAGGGCAGTCAGTTATCCTGGAAACAGCGCAGTCAGTTAGCCTGGAAACAGGGCAGTCAGTTAGCCCGGAAACAGGGCAGTCAGTTAGCCCGGAAACAGGGCAGTCAGTTACCCCGGAAACAGGGCAGTCAGTTACCCTGGAAACAGGGCAGTCAGTTATCCCGGAAATAGGGCGGTCTGTTGTCCTGGAAACAGGGCGGTCAGTTACCTCGGATACAGGGCAGTCGGTTATCCCGGAAAAAGGGAGATCAGTTACCCTGGAAACAGGGTGATCAGTTATCCTGGAAACAGGGCAGTCAGTTAGGCTGGAAACAGGGCAGTCAGTTACCCCGGAAATTGGGCAGTCAGTTACCCTGGAAACTGGGCGGTCAGTTACCCTGGAAACAGGGCAGTCATTTACCCTGGATACAGGGCAGTCAGTTACCCTGGAAACAGGGCGGTCAGTTATCCTGGAAACAGGGCTGTCAGTTCTCCTGGAAACAGGGCGGTCAGTTACCCCGGAAACAGGGAGATCATTTACCCCGGAAACAGTGCAGTCAGTTACCCTGTAAACAGGGCGGTCAGTTATCCTGGAATCAGGGTGGTCAGTGACTCTTGAAACTGGGTGGTCAGTTACCCCGGAAACAGGGTGATCAGTTATCCTGGAGACAGGGCGGTCAGTTGCCCCGGAAACAGGGCATTCAGTTACCACGGAAACAGGGTGATCAGTTATCCTGGAAACAGGGCAGTCAGTTAGCCTGGAAACAGGGCAGCCAGTTACCCCGGAAACAGGGCAGTCAGTTACCCTGGAAACAGGGCAGTCAGTTATCCCGGAAACAGGGTGCTCAGTTACCCTGGAAAAAGGGTGATCAGTTACCCTGGAAACACGGCAGTCAGTTACCCCGGAAACAGGGCAGTCAGTTACCCTGGAAACAGGGCAGTCTGTTATCCCTGAAACAGGGCAGTCTGTTATCCCGGAAACAGGGTGATCAGTTACCCTGGAAACAGGGCAGACAGTTATCCTGGAAACAGGGTGATCAGTTACCCTGGAAACAGGGCAGTCAGTTACCCTGGAAACATGGCAGTCAGTTATCCTGGAAACAGGGCAGACAGTTATCCTGGAAATCGGGCAGTCAGTTATCCTGGAAACAGGGCGGTCAGTTACCCCGGAAATAGGGCGGTCAGTTATCCTGGAAACAGGGCAGTCAGGATCCCCGGAAACAGGGCAGTCAGTTACCCTGGAAACAGGGCAGTCAGTTACCCAGGTAACTGGGCAGTCAGTTATCCTGGAAACAGGGCATTCAGTTATCCCGGAAACAGGGCAGTCAGTTACCCCGGAAACAGGGTGATCAGTTATCCTGGAAACAGGGCAGTCAGTTTGGCTGGAAACAGGGCAGTCAGTTACCCCGGAAACAGGGCAGTCAGTTACCCTGGAAACTGGGCAGTCAGTTACCCTGGAAACAGGGCGGTCAGTCACCCTGGAACCAGGTTATTCAGTTACCCCGGAAACAGGGCGATCAGTTACCCTGGAAACAGGGCAGTCAGTTGTCCCGGAAACAGGGTGGTCAGTTACCGTGGAAACAGGGCAGTCAGTTTCCCCGAAAACAGGGCAGTCTGTTACCCTGGAAACAGGGCAGTCTGTCACCCTGGAAACAGGTTAGTCAGTTACCCCGGAAACAGGGTTATCAGTTACCCCGGAAACTGGGCAGTCAGTTCCCCTGGAAACAGGGCAGTCAGTTACCCTGGAAACAGGGCAGTGAGCTATCCCGGAAACAGGGCAGTCATTTATCCCGGAAACAGGGTGAACAGTTAACCCGGAAACTGGGCAGTCAGTTACCCTGGAAACAGGGCAGTCAGTTACCCTGGAAACAGGGCAGTCAGTGAACCTGGAAAAAGGGCAGTCAGTGAACCTGGAAACAGGGCAGTCAGTTACCCTGGAAACAGGGAAATCAGTTACCCTGGAAACTGGGCAGTCAGTTACCCTGGATACAGGGCAGTCAGTTACCCTGGAAACAGGGCGGTCAGTTATCCTGGAAACAGGGCAGTCAGTTATCCTGGAAACAGGGCGGTCAGTTACCCCGGAAACAGGGAGATCATTTACCCCGGAAACAGGGCAGTCAGTTACCCTGTAAACAGGGCTGTCAGTTATCCTGGAAACAGGGTGGTCAGTGACTCTGGAAACTGGGTGGTCAGTTACCCCGGAAACAGGGTGATCAGTTATCCTGGAGACAGGGCGGTCAGTTACCCCGGAAACAGGGCATTCAGTTACCACGGAAACAGGGTGATCAGTTATCCTGGAAACAGGGCAGTCAGTTAGCCTGGAAACAGGGCAGTCAGTTACCCCGGAAACAGGGCAGTCAGTTACCCCGGAAACAGGGCAGTCAGTTATCCCGGAAACAGGGTGCTCAGTTACCCTGGAAAAAGGGTGATCAGTTACCCTGGAAACAGGGCAGTCAGTTACCCCGGAAACAGGGCAGTCAGTTACCCTTGAAACAGGGCAGTCTGTTATCCTGGAAACAGGGCAGTCTGTTATACCGGAAACAGGGTGATCAGTTACCCTGGAAACAGGGCAGACAGTTATCCTGGAAACAGGGTGATCAGTTACCCTGGAAACAGGGCAGTCAGTTACCCTGGAAACATGGCAGTCAGTTATCCTGGAAACAGGGCAGACAGTTATCCTGGAAACAGGGCAGTCAGTTACTCCGGAAACAGGGCAGTCAGTTACCCTGGGAACAGGGCAGTCAGTTATCCCGGAAACTGGGCAGTCAGTTATCCCGGAAACAGGGTGATCAGTTACCCTGGAAACAGGGTGATCAGTTACCCTGGAAACAGGGCAGTCAGTTACCCCGGATATATGGCGGTCAGTTACCACGGAAATAGGGCGGTCAGTTATCCTGGAAACAGGGCCGTCAGTTATCCTGGAAATCGGGCAGTCAGTTATCCTGGAAACAGGGCGGTCAGTTACCCCGGAAATAGGGCAGTCAGTTGTCCTGGAAACAGGGCAGTCAGGTTCCCCGGAAACAGGGCAGTCAGTTACCCTGGAAACAGGGCAGTCAGTTACCCCGGTAACTGGGCAGTCAGTTATCCTGGAAACAGGGCATTCAGTTATCCCGGAAACAGGGCAGTCAGTTACCCCGGAAACAGGGTGATCAGTTATCCTGGAAACAGGGCAGTCAGTTAGGCTGGAAACAGGGCAGTCAGTTACCCCGGAAACAGGGCAGTCAGTTACCCTGGAAACTGGGCAGTCAGTTACCCTGGAAACAGGGCGGTCAGTCACCCTGGAACCAGGTTATTCAGTTACCCCGGAAACAGGGCGATCAGTTACCCTGGAAACAGGGCAGTCAGTTGTCCCGGAAACAGGGCGGTCAGTTACCGTGGAAACAGGGCAGTCAGTTTCCCCGAAAACAGGGCAGTCTGTTACCCTGGAAACAGGGCAGTCTGTCACCCTGGAAACAGGTTAGTCAGTTACCCCGGAAACAGGGTTATCAGTTACCCCGGAAACTGGGCAGTCAGTTCCCCTGGAAACAGGGCAGTCAGTTCCCCTGGAAACAGGGCAGTCAGTTACCCTGGAAACAGGGCAGTGAGCTATCCCGGAAACAGGGCAGTCATTTATCCCGGAAACAGGGCAGTCAGTTATCCCGGAAATAGGGCGGTCTGTTGTCCTGGAAACAGGGCGGTCAGTTACCCCGGATACAGGGCAGTCGGTTATCCCGGAAAAAGGGAGATCATTTACCCTGGAAACTGGGCAGTCAGTTACCCTGGAAACAGGGCAGTCAGTTACCCCGGAAACTGGGCAGTCAATTACCCTGGAAACAGGGCATTCAGTAATCCCGGAAACAGGGCAGTCAGTTATCCCTGAAACAGGGTGAACAGTTACCCCGGAAATTGGACAGTCAGTTACCCCGGAAACAGGGCGGTCAGTTACCATGGAAACAGGGCAGTCAGTTATCCTGGAAACAGGGAAATCAGTTACCCTGGAACCTGGGCAGTCAGTTACCCTGGATACAGGGCAGTCTGTTACCCTGGAAACAGGGCAGTCAGTTATCCTGGAAACAGGGCAGTCAGTTATCCTGGAAAAAGGGCGGTCAGTTACCCCGGAAACAGGGAGATCATTTACCCCGGAAACAGGGCAGTCCGTTACCCTGTAAACAGGGCAGTCAGTTATCCTGGATACAGGGTGGTCAGTGACTCTGGAAACAGGGTGGTCAGTGATCCTGGAGACAGGGCGGTCAGTTACCCCGGAAACAGGGCATTCAGTTACCACGGAAACAGGGTGATCAGTTATCCTGGAAACAGGGCAATCAGTTAGCCTGGAAACAGGGCAGTCAGTTAGCCCGGAAACAGGGCAGTCAGTTACCCTGGAAACAGGGCAGTCAGTTATCCCGGAAACAGGGCAGTCAGTTAACCCGGAAACAGGGTGATCAGTTACCCTGGAAAAAGGGTGATCAGTTACCCTGGAAAAAGGGCAGTCAGTTACCCCGGAAACAGGGCAGTCAGTTACCCTGGAAAGAGGGCAGTCTGTTATCCCGGAAACAGGGCAGTCAGTTATCCCGGAAACAGGGCAGTCAGTTATCCCGGAAACAGGGTGATCAGTTACCCTGGAAACAGGGCAGACAGTTACCCCGGAAACAGGGCAGTCAGTTACCCTGGAAACAGGGCAGTCAGTTATCCTGGAAACAGGGCAGACAGTTATCCTGGAAACAGGGCAGACAGTTATCCTGGAAAGAGGGTGGTCTGTTACCCCGGATATAGGGCGGTCAGTTATCCTGGAAACAGGGTGATCAGTTACCCTGGAAACAGGGCAGTCAGTTACCCTGGAAACAGGGCAGTCAGTTACCCTGGAAACAGGGCAGTCAGTTATCCCGGAAACAGGGCAGTCAGTTATCCCGGAAACAGGGTGATCAGTTACCCTGGAAACAGGGCGATCAGTTACCCTGGAAACAGGGCAGTCAGTTACCCCGGATATAGGGCGGTCAGTTATCCTGGAAACAGGGTGATCAGTTACCCTGGAAACAGGGCAGTCAGTTACCCTGGAAACAGGGCAGTCAGTTATCCCGGAAATAGGGCGGTCTGTTGTCCTGGAAACAGGGCGGTCAGTTACCCCGGATACAGGGCAGTCGGTTATCCCGGAAAAAGGGAGATCATTTACCCTGGAAACTGGGCAGTCAGTTACCCTGGAAACAGGGCAGTCAGTTACCCCGGAAACTGGGCAGTCAATTACCCTGGAAACAGGGCATTCAGTAATCCCGGAAACAGGGCAGTCAGTTATCCCTGAAACAGGGTGAACAGTTACCCCGGAAATTGGACAGTCAGTTACCCCGGAAACAGGGCGGTCAGTTACCATGGAAACAGGGCAGTCAGTTATCCTGGAAACAGGGAAATCAGTTACCCTGGAACCTGGGCAGTCAGTTACCCTGGATACAGGGCAGTCTGTTACCCTGGAAACAGGGCAGTCAGTTATCCTGGAAACAGGGCAGTCAGTTATCCTGGAAAAAGGGCGGTCAGTTACCCCGGAAACAGGGAGATCATTTACCCCGGAAACAGGGCAGTCCGTTACCCTGTAAACAGGGCAGTCAGTTATCCTGGATACAGGGTGGTCAGTGACTCTGGAAACAGGGTGGTCAGTGATCCTGGAGACAGGGCGGTCAGTTACCCCGGAAACAGGGCATTCAGTTACCACGGAAACAGGGTGATCAGTTATCCTGGAAACAGGGCAATCAGTTAGCCTGGAAACAGGGCAGTCAGTTAGCCCGGAAACAGGGCAGTCAGTTACCCTGGAAACAGGGCAGTCAGTTATCCCGGAAACAGGGCAGTCAGTTAACCCGGAAACAGGGTGATCAGTTACCCTGGAAAAAGGGTGATCAGTTACCCTGGAAAAAGGGCAGTCAGTTACCCCGGAAACAGGGCAGTCAGTTACCCTGGAAAGAGGGCAGTCTGTTATCCCGGAAACAGGGCAGTCAGTTATCCCGGAAACAGGGCAGTCAGTTATCCCGGAAACAGGGTGATCAGTTACCCTGGAAACAGGGCAGACAGTTACCCCGGAAACAGGGCAGTCAGTTACCCTGGAAACAGGGCAGTCAGTTATCCTGGAAACAGGGCAGACAGTTATCCTGGAAACAGGGCAGACAGTTATCCTGGAAAGAGGGTGGTCTGTTACCCCGGATATAGGGCGGTCAGTTATCCTGGAAACAGGGTGATCAGTTACCCTGGAAACAGGGCAGTCAGTTACCCTGGAAACAGGGCAGTCAGTTACCCTGGAAACAGGGCAGTCAGTTATCCCGGAAACAGGGCAGTCAGTTATCCCGGAAACAGGGTGATCAGTTACCCTGGAAACAGGGCGATCAGTTACCCTGGAAACAGGGCAGTCAGTTACCCCGGATATAGGGCGATCAGTTATCCTGGAAACAGGGTGATCAGTTACCCTGGAAACAGGGCAGTCAGTTACCCTGGAAACAGGGCAGTCAGTTATCCTGGAAACAGGGCAGTCAGTTATCCTGGAAACAGGGCAGTCAGTTATCCTGGAAACAGGGCAGACAGTCATCCTGGAAAAAGGGCGGTAAGTTACCCCGGATATAGGGCGGTCAGTTATCCTTGAAACTGGGCGGTCAGTTACCCCGGAAACAGGGAGATCAGTTATCCCGGAAACAGGGCGGTCAGTTAACCTCGAAACAGGGCAGTCAGTTATCCTGGAAAGTCGTGCAGTCAGTTATCCTGGAAACAGGGCGGTCAGTTACCCCGGAAATAGGGCGGTCAGTTATCCTGGAAACAGGGCGGTCAGTTACCCCGGAAACAGGGCAGTCAGTTATCCTTGAAACAGGGCAGACAGTTATCCTGGAAACAGGGCAGTCAGTTACTCCGGAAACAGGGCAGTCAGTTACTCCGGAAACAGGGCAGTCAGTTACTCCGGAAACAGGGCAGTCAGTTACCCTGGAAACAGGGCAGTTAGTTATCCCGGAAACAGGGCAGTCAGTTATCCCGGAAACAGGGTGATCAGTTACCCTGGAAACAGGGTGATCAGTTACCCTGGAAACAGGGTAATCATTTACCCCAGATATAGGGCGGTCAGTTATCCTGGAAACAGGGTGATCAGTTACCTTAGAAACAGGGCAGTCAGTTACCCTGGAAACAGGGCAGTCAGTTATCCTGGAAACAGGGCAGACAGTCATCCTGGAAAAAGGGCGGTAAGTTACCCCGGATATAGGGCGGTCAGTTATCCTGGAAACTGGGCGGTCAGTTACCCCGGAAACAGGGAGATCAGTTATCCCGGAAACAGGGCGGTCAGTTAACCTGGAAACAGGGCAGTCAGTAATCCTGGAAAGTCGGGCAGTCAGTTATCCTGGAAACAGGGCGGTCAGTTACCCCGGACATAGGGCGGTCAGTTATCCTGGAAACAGGGCGGTCATTTACCCCGGAAACAGGGCAGTCAGTTATCCCGGAAAAAGGGTGATCAGTTACCCTGGAAACTGGGCAATCAGTTACCCTGGAAACAGGGCAGTCAGTTTCCCCGGAAACAGGGCAGTCAGTTACCCTGGAAACAGGGCAGTCAGTTACCCCGGAAACAGGGCAGTCAGTTATCCTGGAAACAGGGCATTCAGTTATCCCGGAAACAGGGCAGACAGTTATCCCGGAAAAAGGGTGATCAGTTACACTGGAAACTGGGCAGTCAGTTACCCTGGAAACAGGGCAGTCAGTTTCCCCGAAATCAGGGCAGTCAGTTACACTGGAAACAGGGCAGTCAGTCACCCTGGAAACAGGGCAGTGAGCTATCCCGGAAACAGGGCAGTCATTTATCCCGGAAACAGGGTGAACAGTTAACCTGGAAACTGGGCAGTCAGTTACCCTGGAAACAGGGCGGTCAGTTACCCTGGAAACAGGGCAGTCAGTTATCCTGGAAACAGGGTGATCAGTTACCCTGGAAATTGGGCAGTCAGTTACCCTGGAAACAGGGCAGTCAGTTATCCTGGAAACAGGGCAGTCAGTTATCCTGGAAACAGGGCAGTCAGTTATCCTGGAAACAGGGCGGTCAGTTACCCTGGAAATAGGGCGGTCAGTTATCCTGGAAACAGGGCGGTCAGTTACCCCGGAAACAGGGAGATCAGTTACCCCGGATACAGTGCCGTCAGTTACCCCGGAAACAGGGCAGTCAGTTACCCTGGAAACAGGGCAGTCAGTTAACCTGGAAACAGGGCAGTCAGTTATCCTGGAAAAAGGGTGTTCAGTTACGCCGGAAACAGGGCAGTCAGTTACCACGGAAACAGGGAGATCAGTTATCCTGGAAACAGGGCAGTCAGTTATCCTGGAAAAAGGGTGGTCAGTTACCCCGGAAACAGGGCAGTCAGTTACCACGGAAACAGGGTGATCAGTTATCCTGGAAACAGGGCAGTCAGTTAGCCTGGAAACAGGGCAGTCAGTTACCCCGGAAACAGGGCAGTCAGTTACCCCGGAAACAGGGCAGTCAGTTACCCCGGAATCTGGGCTGTCAGTTACCCTGGAAACAGGGCGGTCAGTCACCCTGGAACCAGGTTATTCAGTTACCCCGGAAACAGGGCGATCAGTTACCGTGGAAACAGGGCAGTCAGCTATCCTGGAAACAGGGCAGTCAGCTATCCTGGAAACAGGGTGAACAGTTACCCCGGAAATAGGGCGGTCAGTTACCCCGGAAACAGGGCGGTCAGTTACCATGGAAACAGGGCAGTCAGTTATCCTGGAAACAGGGAAATCAGTTACCCTGGAACCTGGGCAGTCAGTTACCCTGGATACAGGGCAGTCTGTTACCCTGGAAACAGGGCAGTCAGTTATCCTGGAAACAGGGCAGTCAGTTATCCTGGAAAAAGGGCGGTCAGTTACCCCGGAAACAGGGAGATCATTTACCCCGGAAACAGGGCAGTCAGTTACCCTGTAAACAGGGCAGTCAGTTATCCTGGATACAGGGTGGTCAGTGACTCTGGAAACAGGGTGGTCAGTGATCCTGGAGACAGGGCGGTCAGTTACCCCGGAAACAGGGCATTCAGTTACCACGGAAACAGGGTGATCAGTTATCCTGGAAACAGGGCAATCAGTTAGCCTGGAAACAGGGCAGTCAGTTCGCCCGGAAACAGGGCAGTCAGTTACCCTGGAAACAGGGCAGTCAGTTATCCCGGAAACAGGGCAGTCAGTTAACCCGGAAACAGGGTGATCAGTTACCCTGGAAAAAGGGTGATCAGTTACCCTGGAAAAAGGGCAGTCAGTTACCCCGGAAACAGGGCAGTCAGTTACCCTGGAAAGAGGGCAGTCTGTTATCCCGGAAACAGGGCAGTCAGTTATCCCGGAAACAGGGCAGTCAGTTATCCCGGAAACAGGGTGATCAGTTACCCTGGAAACAGGGCAGACAGTTACCCCGGAAACAGGGCAGTCAGTTACCCTGGAAACAGGGCAGTCAGTTATCCTGGAAACAGGGCAGACAGTTATCCTGGAAACAGGGCAGACAGTTATCCTGGAAAGAGGGTGGTCTGTTACCCCGGATATAGGGCGGTCAGTTATCCTGGAAACAGGGTGATCAGTTACCCTGGAAACAGGGCAGTCAGTTACCCTGGAAACAGGGCAGTCAGTTACCCTGGAAACAGGGCAGTCAGTTATCCCGGAAACAGGACAGTCAGTTATCCCGGAAACAGGGTGATCAGTTACCCTGGAAACTGGGCGATCAGTTACCCTGGAAACAGGGCAGTCAGTTACCCCGGATATAGGGCGGTCAGTTATCCTGGAAACAGGGTGATCAGTTACCCTGGAAACAGGGCAGTCAGTTACCCTGGAAACAGAGCAGTCAGTTATCCTGGAAACAGGGCAGTCAGTTATCCTGGAAACAGGGCAGTCAGTTATCCTGGAAACAGGGCAGACAGTCATCCTGGAAAAAGGGCGGTAAGTTACCCCGGATATAGGGCGGTCAGTTATCCTGGAAACTGGGCGGTCAGTTACCCCGGAAACAGGGAGATCAGTTATCCCGGAAACAGGGCGGTCAGTTAACCTGGAAACAGGGCAGTCAGTTATCCTGGAAAGTCGTGCAGTCAGTTACCCCGGATATAGGGCGGTCAGTTATCCTGGAAACAGGGTGATCAGTTACCCTGGAAACAGGGCAGTCAGTTACCCTGGAAACAGAGCAGTCAGTTATCCTGGAAACAGGGCAGTCAGTTATCCTGGAAACAGGGCAGACAGTCATCCTGGAAAAAGGGCGGTAAGTTACCCCGGATATAGGGCGGTCAGTTATCCTGGAAACTGGGCGGTCAGTTACCCCGGAAACAGGGAGATCAGTTATCCCGGAAACAGGGCGGTCAGTTAACCTGGAAACAGGGCAGTCAGTTATCCTGGAAAGTCGTGCAGTCAGTTATCCTGGAAACAGGGCGGTCAGTTACCCCGGAAATAGGGCGGTCAGTTATCCTGGAAACAGGGCGGTCAGTTACCCCGGAAACAGGGCAGTCAGTTATCCTGGAAACAGGGCAGACAGTTATCCTGGAAACAGGGCAGTCAGTTACTCCGGAAACAGGGCAGTCAGTTACTCCGGAAACAGGGCAGTCAGTTACTCCGGAAACAGGGCAGTCAGTTACCCTGGAAACAGGGCAGTCAGTTATCCCGGAAACAGGGCAGTCAGTTATCCCGGAAATAGGGTGATCAGTTACCCTGGAAACAGGGTGATCAGTTACCCTGGAAACAGGGTAATCATTTACCCCGGATATAGGGCGGTCAGTTATCCTGGAAACAGGGTGATCAGTTACCTTAGAAACAGGGCATTCAGTTACCCTGGAAACAGGGCAGTCAGTTATCCTGGAAACTGGGCGGTCAGTTACCCCGGAAACAGGGAGATCAGTTATCCCGGAAACAGGGCGGTCAGTTAACCTGGAAACAGGGCAGTCAGTAATCCTGGAAAGTCGGGCGGTCAGTTATCCTGGAAACAGGGCGGTCAGTTACCCCGGACATAGGGCGATCAGTTATCCTGGAAACAGGGCGGTCATTTACCCTGGAAACAGGGCAGTCAGTTATCCCGGAAACAGGGTGATCAGTTACCCTGGAAACAGGGTACTCATTTACCCCAGATATAGGGCGGTCAGTTATCCTGGAAACAGGGTGATCAGTTACCTTAGAAACAGGGCAGTCAGTTACCCTGGAAACAGGGCAGTCAGTTATCCTGGAAACTGGGCGGTCAGTTACCCCGGAAACAGGGAGATCAGTTATCCCGGAAACAGGGCGGTCAGTTAACCTGGAAACAGGGCAGTCAGTAATCCTGGAAAGTCGGGCAGTCAGTTATCCTGGAAACAGGGCGGTCAGTTACCCCGGACATAGGGCGATCAGTTATCCTGGAAACAGGGCGGTCATTTACCCCGGAAACAGGGCAGTCAGTTATCCCGGAAAAAGGGTGATCAGTTACCCTGGAAACTGGGCAGTCAGTTACCCTGGAAACAGGGCGGTCAGTTACCCTGGAAACAGGGCAGTCAGTTATCCTGGAAACAGGGTGATCAGTTACCCTGGAAATTGGGCAGTCAGTTACCCTGGAAACAGGGCAGTCAGTTATCCTGGAAACAGGGCAGTCAGTTATCCTGGAAACAGGGCAGTCAGTTATCCTGGAAACAGGGCGGTCAGTTACCCTGGAAATAGGGCGGTCAGTTATCCTGGAAACAGGGCGGTCAGTTACCCCGGAAACAGGGAGATCAGTTACCCCGGAAACAGTGCCGTCAGTTACCCCGGAAACAGGGCAGTCAGTTACCCTGGAAACAGGGCAGTCAGTTAACCTGGAAACAGGGCAGTCAGTTATCCTGGAAAAAGGGTGTTCAGTTACGCCGGAAACAGGGCAGTCAGTTACCACGGAAACAGGGATATCAGTTATCCTGGAAACAGGGCAGTCAGTTATCCTGGAAAAAGGGTGGTCAGTTACCCCGGAAACAGGGCAGTCAGTTACCACGGAAACAGGGCAGTCAGTTACACTGGAAACAGGGCAGTCAGTCACCCTGGAAACAGGGCAGTGAGCTATCCCGGAAACAGGGCAGTCATTTATCCCGGAAACAGGGTGAACAGTTAACCTGGAAACTGGGCAGTCAGTTACCCTGGAAACAGGGAGGTCAGTTACCCTGGAAACAGGGCAGTCAGTTATCCTGGAAACACGGTGATCAGTTACCCTGGAAATTGGGCAGTCAGTTACCCTGGAAACAGGGCGGTCAGTTACCCTGGAAACAGGGCAGTCAGTTATCCTGGAAACAGGGTGATCAGTTACCCTGGAAATTGGGCAGTCAGTTACCCTGGAAACAGGGCAGTCAGTTATCCTGGAAACAGGGCAGTCAGTTATCCTGGAAACAGGGCAGTCAGTTATCCTGGAAACAGGGCGGTCAGTTACCCTGGAAATAGGGCGGTCAGTTATCCTGGAAACAGGGCGGTCAGTTACCCCGGAAACAGGGAGATCAGTTACCCCGGAAACAGTGCCGTCAGTTACCCCGGAAACAGGGCAGTCAGTTACCCTGGAAACAGGGCAGTCAGTTAACCTGGAAACAGGGCAGTCAGTTATCCTGGAAAAAGGGTGTTCAGTTACGCCGGAAACAGGGCAGTCAGTTACCACGGAAACAGGGAGATCAGTTATCCTGGAAACAGGGCAGTCAGTTATCCTGGAAAAAGGGTGGTCAGTTACCCCGGAAACAGGGCAGTCAGTTACCACGGAAACAGGGTGATCAGTTATCCTGGAAACAGGGCAGTCAGTTAGCCTGGAAACAGGGCAGTCAGTTACCCCGGAAACAGGGCAGTCAGTTACCCCGGAAACAGGGCAGTCAGTTACCCCGGAATCTGGGCTGTCAGTTACCCTGGAAACAGGGCGGTCAGTCACCCTGGAACCAGGTTATTCAGTTACCCCGGAAACAGGGCGATCAGTTACCGTGGAAACAGGGCAGTCAGCTATCCTGGAAACAGGGCAGTCAGTTATCCTGGAAATAGGGTGAACAGTTACCCCGGAAATAGGGCGGTCAGTTACCCCGGAAACAGGGCGGTCAGTTACCATGGAAACAGGGCAGTCAGTTATCCTGGAAACAGGGAAATCAGTTACCCTGGAACCTGGGCAGTCAGTTACCCTGGATACAGGGCAGTCTGTTACCCTGGAAACAGGGCAGTCAGTTATCCTGGAAACAGGGCAGTCAGTTATCCTGGAAAAAGGGCGGTCAGTTACCCCGGAAACAGGGAGATCATTTACAACGGAAACAGGGCAGTCAGTTACCCTGTAAACAGGGCAGTCAGTTATCCTGGATACAGGGTGGTCAGTGACTCTGGAAACAGGGTGGTCAGTGATCCTGGAGACAGGGCGGTCAGTTACCCCGGAAATAGGGCATTCAGTTACCACGGAAACAGGGTGATCAGTTATCCTGGAAACAGGGCAATCAGTTAGCCTGGAAACAGGGCAGTCAGTTAGCCCGGAAACAGGGCAGTCAGTTACCCTGGAAACAGGGCAGTCAGTTATCCCGGAAACAGGGCAGTCAGTTAACCCGGAAACAGGGTGATCAGTTACCCTGGAAAAAGGGTGATCAGTTACCCTGGAAAAAGGGCAGTCAGTTACCCCGGAAACAGGGCAGTCAGTTACCCTGGAAAGAGTGCATTCTGTTATCCCGGAAACAGGGCAGTCAGTTATCCCGGAAACAGGGCAGTCAGTTATCCCGGAAACAGGGTGATCAGTTACCCTGGAAACAGGGCAGACAGTTACCCCGGAAACAGGGCAGTCAGTTACCCTGGAAACAGGGCAGTCAGTTATCCTGGAAACAGGGCAGACAGTTATCCTGGAAACAGGGCAGACAGTTATCCTGGAAACAGGGCAGTCAGTTATCCCGGAAACAGGGTGATCAGTTACCCTGGAAACAGGGCGATCAGTTACCCTGGAAACAGGGCAGTCAGTTACCCCGGATATAGGGCGGTCAGTTATCCTGGAAACAGGGTGATCAGTTACCCTGGAAACAGGGCAGTCAGTTACCCTGGAAACAGGGCAGTCAGTTATCCTGGAAACAGGGCAGTCAGTTATCCTGGAAACAGGGCAGTCAGTTATCCTGGAAACAGGGCAGACAGTCATCCTGGAAAAAGGGCGGTAAGTTACCCCGGATATAGGGCGGTCAGTTATCCTGGAAACTGGGCGGTCAGTTACCCCGGAAACAGGGAGATCAGTTATCCCGGAAACAGGGCGGTCAGTTAACCTGGAAACAGGGCAGTCAGTTATCCTGGAAAGTCGTGCAGTCAGTTATCCTGGAAACAGGGCGGTCAGTTACCCCGGAAATAGGGCGGTCAGTTATCCTGGAAACAGGGCGGCCAGTTACCCCGGAAACAGGGCAGTCAGTTATCCTGGAAACAGGGCAGACAGTTATCCTGGAAACAGGGCAGTCAGTTACTCCGGAAACAGGGCAGTCAGTTACTCCGGAAACAGGGCAGTCAGTTACCCTGGAAACAGGGCAGTCAGTTATCCCGGAAACAGGGCAGTCAGTTATCCCGGAAACAGGGTGATCAGTTACCCTGGAAACAGGGTGATCAGTTACCCTGGAAACAGGGTAATCATTTACCCCAGATATAGGGCGGTCAGTTATCCTGGAAACAGGGTGATCAGTTACCTTAGAAACAGGGCAGTCAGTTACCCTGGAAACAGGGCAGTCAGTTATCCTGGAAACAGGGCAGACAGTCATCCTGGAAAAAGGGCGGTAAGTTACCCCGGATATAGGGCGGTCAGTTATCCTGGAAACTGGGCGGTCAGTTACCCCGGAAACAGGGAGATCAGTTATCCCGGAAACAGGGCGGTCAGTTAACCTGGAAACAGGGCAGTCAGTAATCCTGGAAAGTCGGGCAGTCAGTTATCCTGGAAACAGGGCGGTCAGTTACCCCGGACATAGGGCGGTCATTTACCCCGGAAACAGGGCAGTCAGTTATCCCGGAAAAAGGGTGATCAGTTACCCTGGAAACTGGGCAATCAGTTACCCTGGAAACAGGGCAGTCAGTTTCCCCGGAAACAGGGCAGTCAGTTACCCTGGAAACAGGGCAGTCAGTTACCCCGGAAACTGGGCAGTCAGTTATCCTGGAAACAGGGCATTCAGTTATCCCGGAAACAGGGCAGACAGTTATCCCGGAAAAAGGGTGATCAGTTACCCTGGAAACTGGGCAGTCAGTTACCCTGGAAACAGGGCAGTCAGTTTCCCCGAAATCAGGGCAGTCAGTTACACTGGAAACAGGGCAGTCAGTCACCCTGGAAACAGGGCAGTGAGCTATCCCGGAAACAGGGCAGTCATTTATCCCGGAAACAGGGTGAACAGTTACCCTGGAAACAGGGCGGGCAGTTACCCTGGAAACAGGGCAGTCAGTTATCCTGGAAACAGGGTGATCAGTTACCCTGGAAATTGGGCAGTCAGTTACCCTGGAAACAGGGCAGTCAGTTATCCTGGAAACAGGGCAGTCAGTTATCCTGGAAACAGGGCAGTCAGTTATCCTGGAAACAGGGCGGTCAGTTACCCTGGAAATAGGGCGGTCAGTTATCCTGGAAACAGGGCGGTCAGTTACCCCGGAAACAGGGAGAACAGTTACCCCGGAAACAGTGCCGTCAGTTACCCCGGAAACAGGGCAGTCAGTTACCCTGGAAACAGGGCAGTCAGTTAACCTGGAAACAGGGCAGTCAGTTATCCTGGAAAAAGGGTGTTCAGTTACGCCGGAAACAGGGCAGTCAGTTACCACGGAAACAGGGAGATCAGTTATCCTGGAAACAGGGCAGGCAGTTATCCTGGAAAAAGGGTGGTCAGTTACCCCGGAAACAGGGCAGTCAGTTACCATGGAAACAGGGCAGTCAGTTACACTGGAAACAGGGCAGTCAGTCACCCTGGAAACAGGGCAGTGAGCTATCCCGGAAACAGGGCAGTCATTTATCCCGGAAACAGGGTGAACAGTTAACCTGGAAACTGGGCAGTCAGTTACCCTGGAAACAGGGCGGTCAGTTACCCTGGAAACAGGGCAGTCAGTTATCCTGGAAACAGGGTGATCAGTTACCCTGGAAATTGGGCAGTCAGTTACCCTGGAAACAGCGCAGTCAGTTATCCTGGAAACAGGGCAGTCAGTTATCCTGGAAACAGGGCAGTCAGTTATCCTGGAAACAGGGCGGTCAGTTACCCTGGAAATAGGGCGGTCAGTTATCCTGGAAACAGGGCGGTCAGTTACCCCGGAAACAGGGAGATCAGTTACCCCGGAAACAGTGCCGTCAGTTACCCCGGAAACAGGGCAGTCAGTTACCCTGGAAACAGGGCAGTCAGTTAACCTGGAAACAGGGCAGTCAGTTATCCTGGAAAAAGGGTGTTCAGTTATGCCGGAAACAGGGCAGTCAGTTACCACGGAAACAGGGAGATCAGTTATCCTGGAAACAGGGCAGTCAGTTATCCTGGAAAAAGGGTGGTCAGTTACCCCGGAAACAGGGCAGTCAGTTACCACGGAAACAGGGTGATCAGTTATCCTGGAAACAGGGCAGTCAGTTAGCCTGGAAACAGGGCAGTCAGTTACCCCGGAAACAGGGCAGTCAGTTACCCCGGAAACAGGGCAGTCAGTTACCCCGGAATCTGGGCTGTCAGTTACCCTGGAAACAGGGCGGTCAGTCACCCTGGAACCAGGTTATTCAGTTACCCCGGAAACAGGGCGATCAGTTACCGTGGAAACAGGGCAGTCAGCTATCCTGGAAACAGGGCAGTCAGTTATCCTGGAAATAGGGCGGTCAGTTACCCCGGAAATAGGGCGGTCCGTTATCCTGGAAACAGGGCAGTCAGTTAACCTGGAAACAGGGCAGTCAGTTAACCTGGAAACAGGGCATTCAGTTATCCTGGAAACAGGGCATTCAGTTATCCTGGAAACAGGGCGGTCAGTTATCCTGGAAACAGGGCGGTCAGTTACCCTGGAAACAGGGCAGTCAGTTATCCCGGAAACAGGGTGGTCAGCTATCCCGGAAACAGGGTGATCAGTTACCCTGGAAACTGGGCAGTCAGTTACCCTGGAAACAGGGCAGTCAATTACCCTGGAAACTGGGCAGTCAGTTATCCTGGAAACAGGGCAGACAGTTATCCTGGAAACAGGGCAGTCAGTTACTCCGGATACAGGGCAGTCAGTTACTCCGGATACAGGGCAGTCATTTCCACTGGAAACAGGGCAGTCAGTTATCCCGGAAACAGGGCAGTCAGTTATCCCGGAAACAGGGTGATCAGTTACCCTGGAAACAGGGTGATCAGTTACCCTGGAAACAGGGTGATCAGTTACCCTGGAAACAGGGCAGTCAGTTACCCTGGAAACAGGGCAATCAGTTATCCTGGAAACAGGGCAGACAGTCATCCTGGAAAAAGGGCGGTAAGTTACCCCGGATATAGGGCGGTCAGTTATCCTGGAAACTGGGCGGTCAGTTAACCCGGAAACAGGGAGATCAGTTATCCCGGAAACAGGGAGATCAGTTAACCTGGAAACAGGGCAGTCAGTTATCCTGGAAAGTCGGGCAGTCAGTTATCCTGGAAACAGGGCGGTCAGTTACCCCGGAAATAGGGCGGTCAGTTATCCTGGAAACAGGGCGGTCAGTTACCCCGGAAACAGGGCAGTCAGTTATCCCGGAAAAAGGGTGATCATTTACCCTGGAAACTGGGCAGTCAGTTACCCCGGAAACAGGTCAGTCAGTTTCCCCGGAAACAGGGCAGTCAGTTACCCTGGAAACAGGGCAGTCAGTTACCCCGGAAACTGGGCAGTCAGTTATCCTGGAAACAGGGCATTCAGTTATCCCGGAAACAGGGCAGACAGTTATCCTGGAAAAAGGGTGATCAGTTACCCTGGAAACTGGGCAGTCAGTTACCCTGGAAACAGGGCAGTCAGTTTCCCCGAAATCAGGGCAGTCAGTTTCACTGGAAACAGGGCAGTCAGTCACCCTGGAAACAGGTTAGTCAGTTACACCGGAAACAGGGTTATCAGTTACCCCAGAAACTGGGCAGTCAGTTCCCCTGGAAACAGGGCAGTCAGTTACCCTGGAAACAGGGCAGTGAGCTATCCTGGAAACAGGGCAGTCATTTAGCCCGGAAACAGGGTGAACAGTTAACCTGGAAACTGGGCAGTCAGTTACCCTGGAAACAGGGCAGTCAGTTATCCTGGAAACAGGGTATTCAGTTACTCCGGAAACTGGGCAGTCAGTTACCCCGGAATCTGGGCTGTCAGTTACCCTGGAAACAGGGCGGTCAGTCACCCTGGAACCAGGTTATTCAGTTACCCCGGAAACAGGGCGATCAGTTACCGTGGAAACAGGGCAGTCAGCTATCCTGGAAACAGGGCAGTCAGTTATCCTGGAAATAGGGCGGTCAGTTACACCGGAAATAGGGCGGTCCGTTATCCTGGAAATAGGCGGTCAGTTACCCCGGAAACAGGGAGATCAGTTACCCCGGAAACAGGGCAGTCAGTTACCCCGGATATAGGGCGGTCAGTTATCCTGGAAACAGGGTGATCAGTTACCCTGGAAACAGGGCAGTCAGTTACCCTGGAAACAGGGCAGTCAGTTATCCTGGAAACAGGGCAGACAGTCATCCTGGAAAAAGGGCGGTAAGTTACCCCGGATATAGGGCGGTCAGTTATCCTGGAAACTGGGCGGTCAGTTACCCCGGAAACAGGGAGATCAGTTATCCCGGAAACAGGGCGGTCAGTTAACCTGGAAACAGGGCAGTCAGTTATCCTGGAAAGTCGTGCAGTCAGTTATCCTGGAAACAGGGCGGTCAGTTACCCCGGAAATAGGGCGGTCAGTTATCCTGGAAACAGGGCGGTCAGTTACCCCAGAAACAGGGCAGTCAGTTATCCTGGAAACAGGGCAGTCAGTTATCCTGGAAACAGGGCAGACAGTCATCCTGGAAAAAGGGCGGTAAGTTACCCCGGATATAGGGCGGTCAGTTATCCTGGAAACTGGGCGGTCAGTTACCCCGGAAACAGGGAGATCAGTTATCCCGGAAACAGGGCGGTCAGTTAACCTGGAAACAGGGCAGTCAGTTATCCTGGAAAGTCGTGCAGTCAGTTATCCTGGAAACAGGGCGGTCAGTTACCCCGGAAATAGGGCGGTCAGTTATCCTGGAAACAGGGCGGTCAGTTACCCCAGAAACAGGGCAGTCAGTTATCCTGGAAACAGGGCAGACAGTTATCCTGGAAACAGGGCAGTCAGTTACTCCGGAAACAGGGCAGTCAGTTACTCCGGAAACAGGGCAGTCAGTTACCCTGGAAACAGGGCAGTCAGTTATCCCGGAAACAGGGCAGTCAGTTATCCCGGAAACAGGGTGATCAGTTACCCTGGAAACAGGGTGATCAGTTACCCTGGAAACAGGGTAATCATTTACCCCATAAATAGCGCGGTCAGTTATCCTGGAAACAGGGTGATCAGTTACCTCAGAAACAGGGCAGTCAGTTACCCTGGAAACAGGGCAGTCAGTTATCCTGGAAACAGGGCAGACAGTCATCCTGGAAAAAGGGCGGTAAGTTACCCCGGATATAGGGCGGTCAGTTATCCTGGAAACTGGGCGGTCAGTTACCCCGGAAACAGGGAGATCAGTTATCCCGGAAACAGGGCGGTCAGTTAACCTGGAAACAGGGCAGTCAGTAATCCTGGAAAGTCGGGCAGTCAGTTATCCTGGAAACAGGGCGGTCAGTTACCCCGGAAATAGGGCGGTCAGTTATCCTGGAAACAGGGCGGTCATTTACCCCGGAAACAGGGCAGTCAGTAATCCCGGAAAAAGGGTGATCAGTTACCCTGGAAACAGGGCAGTCAGTTACCCTGGAAACAGGGCAGTCAGTTTTCCCGGAAACAGGGCAGTCAGTTACCCTGGAAACAGGGCAGTCAGTTACCCCGAAAACTGGGCAGTCAGTTATCCTGGAAACAGGGCATTCAGTTATCCCGGAAACAGGGCAGACAGTTATCCCGGAAAAAGGGTGATCAGTTACCCTGGAAACTGGGCAGTCAGTTACCCTGGAAACAGGGCAGTCAGTTTCCCCGAAATCAGGGCAGTCAGTTACACTGGAAACAGGGCAGTCAGTCACCCTGGAAACAGGGCAGTGAGCTATCCCGGAAACAGGGCAGTCATTTATCCCGGAAACAGGGTGAACAGTTAACCTGGAAACTGGGCAGTCAGTTACCCTGGAAACAGGGCGGTCAGTTACCCTGGAAACAGGGCAGTCAGTTATCCTGGAAACAGGGTGATCAGTTACCCTGGAAAGTGGGCAGTCAGTTACCCTGGAAACAGGGCAGTCAGTTATCCTGGAAACAGGGCAGTCAGTTATCCTGGAAACAGGGCAGTCAGTTATCCTGGAAACAGGGCGGTCAGTTACCCTGGAAATAGGGCGGTCAGTTATCCTGGAAACAGGGCGGTCAGTTACCCCGGAAACAGGGAGATCAGTTACCCCGGAAACAGTGCCGTCAGTTACCCCGGAAACAGGGCAGTCAGTTACCCTGGAAACAGGGCAGTCAGTTAACCTGGAAACAGGGCAGTCAGTTATCCTGGAAAAAGGGTGTTCAGTTACGCCGGAAACAGGGCAGTCAGTTACCACGGAAACAGGGAGATCAGTTATCCTGGAAACAGGGCAGTCAGTTATCCTGGAAAAAGGGTGGTCAGTTACCCCGGAAACAGGGCAGTCAGTTACCACGGAAACAGGGTGATCAGTTATCCTGGAAACAGGGCAGTCAGTTAGCCTGGAAACAGGGCAGTCAGTTACCCCGGAAACAGGGCAGTCAGTTACCCCGGAAACAGGGCAGTCAGTTACCCCGGAATCTGGGCTGTCAGTTACCCTGGAAACAGGGCGGTCAGTCACCCTGGAACCAGGTTATTCAGTTACCCCGAAAGCAGGGCGATCAGTTACCGTGGAAACAGTGCAGTCAGCTATCCTGGAAACAGGGCAGTCAGTTATCCTGGAAATAGGGCGGTCAGTTACCCCGGAAATAGGGCGGTCCGTTATCCTGGAAACAGGCGGTCAGTTACCCCGGAAACAGGGAGATCAGTTACCCCGGAAACAGGGCGGTCAGTTACCCTGGAAACAGGGCAGTCAGTCAACCTGGAAACAGGGCAGTCAGTTAACCTGGAAACAGGGCATTCAGTTATCCTGGAAACAGGGCATTCAGTTATCCTGGAAACAGGGCGGTCAGTTATCCTGGAAACAGGGCGGTCAGTTACCCTGGAAACAGGGCAGTCAGTTATCCCGGAAACAGGGCGGTCAGTTATCCCGGAAACAGGGTGATCAGTTACCCTAGAAACAGGGTGATCAGTTACCCTGGAAACAGGGTGATCAGTTACCCTGGAAACAGGGCAGTCAGTTACCCTGGAAACAGGGCAGTCAGTTATCCTGGAAACAGGGCAGACAGTCATCCTGGAAAAAGGGCGGTAAGTTACCCCGGATATAGGGCGGTCAGTTATCCTGGAAACTGGGCGGTCAGTTACCCCGGAAACAGGGAGATCAGTTATCCCGGAAACAGGGAGATCAGTTAACCTGGAAACAGGGCAGTCAGTTATCCTGGAAAGTCGGGCAGTCAGTTATCCTGGAAACAGGGCGGTCAGTTACCCCGGAAATAGGGCGGTCAGTTATCCTGGAAACAGGGCGGTCAGTTACCCCGGAAACAGGGCAGTCAGTTATCCCGGAAAAAGTGTGATCAGTTACCCTGGAAACTGGGCAGTCAGTTACCCCGGAAACAGGGCAGTCAGTTTCCCCGGAAACAGGGCAGTCAGTTACCCTGGAAACAGGGCAGTCAGTTACCCCGGAAACTGGGCAGTCAGTTATCCTGGAAACAGGGCATTCAGTTATCCCGGAAACAGGGCAGACAGTTATCCCGGAAAAAGGGTGATCAGTTACCCTGGAAACTGGGCAGTCAGTTACCCTGGAAACAGGGCAGTCAGTTTCCCCGAAATCAGGGCAGTCAGTTTCACTGGAAACAGGGCAGTCAGTCACCCTGGAAACAGGTTAGTCAGTTACACCGGAAACAGGGTTATCAGTTACCCCGGAAACTGGGCAGTCAGTTCCCCTGGAAGCAGGGCAGTCAGTTACCCTGGAAACAGGGCAGTCAGTTATCCTGGAAACAGGGCAGTCAGTTATCCTGGAAACAGGGTATTCAGTTACTCCGGAAACTGGGCAGTCAGTTACCCCGGAATCTGGGCTGTCAGTTACCCTGGAAACAGGGCGGTCAGTCACCCTGGAACCAGGTTATTCAGTTACCCCGGAAACAGGGCGATCAGTTACCGTGGAAACAGGGCAGTCAGCTATCCTGGAAACAGGGCAGTCAGTTATCCTGGAAATAGGGCGGTCAGTTACACCGGAAATAGGGCGGTCCATTATCCTGGAAATAGGCGGTCAGTTACCCCGGAAACAGGGAGATCAGTTACCCCGGAAACAGGGCGGTCAGTTACCCTGGAAACAGGGCAGTCAGTTAACCTGGAAACAGGGCAGTCAGTTATCCTGGAAACAGGGCATTCAGTTATCCTGGAAACAGGGCGGTCAGTTACCCTGGAAACAGGGCAGTCAGTTATCCCGGAAACAGGGCGGTCAGTTATCCCGGAAACAGGGCAGTCAATTACCCTGGAAACTGGGCAGTCAGTTACCCTGGAAACAGGGCAGACAGTTATCCAGGAAACAGGGTGATCAGTTACCCTGGAAACTGGGCAGTCAGTTACCCTGGAAAAAGGGCATTCAGTTACCCCGGGAACAGGGCAGTCAATTACCCTGGAAACTGGGCAGTCAGTTACCCTGGAAACAGGGCAGACAGTTATCCAGGAAACAGGGTGATCAGTTACCCTGGAAACAGGGCAGTCAGTTATCTCGGAAACAGGGCAGTCAGTTACCCTGGAAACAGGGCAATCAGTCACCCCGGAAACAGGGCAGTCAGTTACCCTGGAAACAGGGCAGTCAGTTACCCCGGAAACTGGGCAGTTAGTTACCCTGGAAACAGGGCAGTCTGTCACCCTGGAAACAGGTTAGTCACTTACCCCGGATACAGGGCGATCAGTTACCCTGTAAACAGGGCAGTTAGTTACCCCGGAAACTGGGCAGTCAGTTACCCTGGAAACAGGGCAGTCAGTTAGCCTGGAAACAGGGCAGTCAGTTACCCCGGAAACAGGGCAGTCAGTTACCCCGGAAACTGGGCTGTCAGTTACCCTGGAAACAGGGCGGTCAGTCACCCTGGAAACAGGTTAGTCAGTTACCCCGGAAACAGGGTGTTCAGTTACCCCGGAAACAGGGCAGTGAGCTATCCCGGAAACAGGGCAGTCAGTTATCCCGGAAACAGGGTGAACAGTTACCCTGGAAACTGGGCAGTCAGTTACCCTGGAAACAGGGCAGTCAGTTACCCTGGAAACAGGGCAGTGAGTTATCCTGGAAACAGGGTGATCAGTTACCCTGGAAAGTGGGCAGTCAGTTACCCTGGAAACAGGGCAGTCAGTTATCCTGGAAACAGGGCGGTCAGTTATCCTGGAAACTGGGCGGTCAGTTACCCCGGAAACAGGGAGATCAGTTATCCCGGAAACAGGGAGATCAGTTAACCTGGAAACAGGGCAGTCAGTTATCCTGGAAAGTCGGGCAGTCAGTTATCCTGGAAACAGGGCGGTCAGTTACCCCGGAAATAGGGCGGTCAGTTATCCTGGAAACAGGGCGGTCAGTTACCCCGGAAACAGGGCAGTCAGTTTCCCCGGAAACAGGGCAGTCAGTTACCCTGGAAACAGGGCAGTCAGTTACCCCGGAAACTGGGCAGTCAGTTATCCTGGAAACAGGGCATTCAGTTATCCCGGAAACAGGGCAGACAGTTATCCCGGAAAAAGGGTGATCAGTTACCCTGGAAACTGGGCAGTCAGTTACCCTGGAAACAGGGCAGTCAGTTTCCCCGAAATCAGGGCAGTCAGTTTCACTGGAAACAGGGCAGTCAGTCACCCTGGAAACAGGTTAGTCAGTTACACTGGAAACAGGGTTATCAGTTACCCCGGAAACTGGGCAGTCAGTTACCCCGGAAACTGGGCAGTCAGTTCCCCTGGAAACAGGGCAGTCAGTTACCCTGGAAACAGGGCAGTCAGTTATCCTGGAAACAGGGTATTCAGTTACTCCGGAAACTGGGCAGTCAGTTACCCCGGAATCTGGGCTGTCAGTTACCCTGGAAACAGGGCGGTCAGTCACCCTGGAACCAGGTTATTCAGTTACCCCGGAAACAGGGCGATCAGTTACCGTGGAAACAGGGCAGTCAGCTATCCTGGAAACAGGGCAGTCAGTTATCCTGGAAATAGGGCGGTCAGTTACACCGGAAATAGGGCGGTCCGTTATCCTGGAAATAGGCGGTCAGTTACCCCGGAAACAGGGAGATCAGTTACCCCGGAAACAGGGCGGTCAGTTACCCTGGAAACAGGGCAGTCAGTTAACCTGGAAACAGGGCAGTCAGTTATCCTGGAAACAGGGCATTCAGTTATCCTGGAAACAGGGCGGTCAGTTACCCTGGAAACAGGGCAGTCAGTTATCCCGGAAACAGGGCGGTCAGTTATCCCGGAAACAGGGCAGTCAATTACCCTGGAAACTGGGCAGTCAGTTACCCTGGAAACAGGGCAGACAGTTATCCAGGAAACAGGGTGATCAGTTACCCTGGAAACTGGGCAGTCAGTTACCCTGGAAAAAGGGCATTCAGTTACCCCGGGAACAGGGCAGTCAATTACCCTGGAAACTGGGCAGTCAGTTACCCTGGAAACAGGGCAGACAGTTATCCAGGAAACAGGATGATCAGTTACCCTGGAAACAGGGCAGTCAGTTATCTCGGAAACAGGGCAGTCAGTTACCCTGGAAACAGGGCAATCAGTCACCCCGGAAACAGGGCAGTCAGTTACCCTGGAAACAGGGCAGTCAGTTACCCCGGAAACTGGGCAGTTAGTTACCCTGGAAACAGGGCAGTCAGTCACCCTGGAAACAGGTTAGTCACTTACCCCGGATACAGGGCGATCAGTTACCCTGTAAACAGGGCAGTTAGTTACCCCGGAAACTGGGCAGTCAGTTACCCTGGAAACAGGGCAGTCAGTTAGCCTGGAAACAGGGCAGTCAGTTAGCCTGGAAACAGGGCAGTCAGTTACCCCGGAAACAGGGCAGTCAGTTACCCCGGAAACTGGGCTGTCAGTTACCCTGGAAACAGGGCGGTCAGTCACCCTGGAAACAGGTTAGTCAGTTACCCCGGAAACAGGGTGTTCAGTTACCCCGGAAACAGGGCAGTGAGCTATCCCGGAAACAGGGCAGTCAGTTATCCCGGAAACAGGGTGAACAGTTACCCTGGAAACTGGGCAGTCAGTTACCCTGGAAACAGGG
This sequence comes from Heterodontus francisci, assembly GCF_036365525.1. Lineage (NCBI taxonomy): Eukaryota > Metazoa > Chordata > Chondrichthyes > Heterodontiformes > Heterodontidae > Heterodontus > Heterodontus francisci. The sequence continues at coordinate 7,912,992 of NC_090380.1, read as the reverse complement.
CAGTCAGTTACCCTGGAAACAGGGCAGTCAGTTATCCTGGAAACAGGGTGATCAGTTACCCTGGAAAGTGGGCAGTCAGTTACCCTGGAAACAGGGCAGTCAGTTATCCTGGAAACAGGGCAGTCAGTTATCCTGGAAACAGGGCGGTCAGTTACCCCGGAAACAGGGAGATCAGATACCCCGGAAACAGCGTGGTCAGTTACCCTGGAAACAGGGCAGTCAGTTACCCTGGAAACAGGGCAGTCAGTTATCCTGGAAACAGGGAGATCAGATACCCCGGAAACAGCGTGGTCAGTTACCCTGGAAACAGGGCAGTCAGTTATCCTGGAAACAGCGTGGTCAGTGACCCTGGAAAAAGGGCGGTCAGTTACCCCGGAAATAGGGAGGTCAGTTATCCTGGAAACAGGGCGGTCAGTTACCCCGGAAACAGGGAGATCAGATACCCCGGAAACAGCGCGGTCAGTTACCCTGGAAACAGGGCAGTCAGTTATCCTGGAAACAGCGTGGTCAGAGACCCTGGAAAAAGAGCGGTCAGTTACCCCGGAAACAGGGAGATCAGATACCCCGGAAACAGCGCGGTCAGTTACCCTGGAAACAGGGCGGTCAGTTATCCTGGAAACAGCGTGCTCAGTGACCCTGGAAAAAGGGCGGTCAGTTACCCCGGAAATAGGGAGGTCAGTTATCCTGGAAACAGGGCGGTCAGTTACCCCGGAAACAGGGAGATCAGTTACCCCGGAAACAGGGCAGTCAGTTACCCTGGAAACAGGGCAGTCAGTTATCCTGGAAACAGCGTGGTCAGTGACCCTGGAAACAGGGTGGTCAGTTACCCCGGAAACAGGATGATCGGTTATCCTGGAAACAGGGCGGTCAGTTACCCCGGAAACAGGGCAGCCAGTTACCCCGGAAACAGGGGGATCAGTTATCCTGGAAACAGGGCAGTCAGTTCGCCTGGAAACAGGGCAGTCAGTAACACCGGAAACAGGGCAGTCAGTTACCCTGGAAGCAGGGCAGTCAGTTATCCCGGAAATAAGGCAGTCAGTTATCCCGGAAACAGGACAGTCAGTTATCGCGGAAATAGGATGATCAGTTACTCTGGAAACTGGGCAGTCAGTTAACCTGGAAACAGGGCAGTCAGTTACCCCGGAAACAGGGCAATCAGTTACCCTGGAAACTGGGCAGTCAGTTACCCTGGAAACTGGGCAGTCAGTTATCCCGGTAACAGGGTGATCAGTTACCCTGGAAACAGGGCAGTCAGTTATCCCGGAAAAAGGGTGATCAGATACCCTGGAAACTGGGCAGTCAGATACCCTGGAAACAGGGCAGTCAGTTACCCTGGAAACAGGGCAGTCAGTTAACCTGGAAACAGGGCAGTCAGTTAACCTGAAAACAGGGCAGTCAGTTATCCTGGAAAAAGTGCGGTCAGTTTCCCCGGCAATCGGGAGGTCAGTTATCCTGGAAACAGGGCAGTCAGTTATCCTGGAAACAGGGCAGTCAGTTACCCTGGAAACAGGGCAGTCAGTTAACCTGGAAACAGGGCAGTCTGTTATCCTGGAAAAAGTGCGGTCAGTTTCCCCGGCAATAGGGAGGTCAGTTATCCTGGAAACAGGGCAGTCAGTTACCCTGGAAACAGGGTGGTCAGTTACCCCGGAAACAGGGCAGTCAGTTACCACGGAAACAGGGTGATCAGTTATCCTGGAAACAGGGCAGTCAGTTAGCCTGGAAACAGGGCAGTCAGTTACCCCGGAAACAGGGCGGTCAGTCACCCTGGAACCAGGTTATTCAGTTACCCCGGAAACAGGGCGATCAGTTACCGTGGAAACAGGGCAGTCAGCTATCCTGGAAACAGGGCAGTCAGTTATCCTGGAAAAAGGGCGGTCAGTTACACCGGAAATAGGGCGGTCCGTTATCCTGGAAACAGGCGGTCAGTTACCCCGGAAACAGGGAGATCAGTTACCCCGGAAACAGGGCGGTCAGTTACCCTGGAAACAGGGCAGTCAGTTAACCTGGAAACAGGGCAGTCAGTTATCCTGGAAACAGGGCATTCAGTTATCCTGGAAACAGGGCGGTCAGTTACCCTGGAAACAGGGCAGTCAGTTATCCCGGAAACAGGGCGGTCAGTTATCCCGGAAACAGGGCAGTCAGTTACCCTGGAAAATGGGCAGTCAGTTACCCTGGAAACAGGGCATTCAGTTACCCCGGAAACAGGGCAGACAATTACCCTGGAAACTGGGCAGTCAGTTACCCTGGAAACAGGGCAGACAGTTATCCAGGAAACAGGGTGATCAGTTACCCTGGAAACAGGGCAGTCAGTTATCTCGGAAACAGGGCAGTCAGTTACCCTGGAAACAGGGCAATCAGTTACCCCGGAAACAGGGCAGTCAGTTACCCCGGAAACTGGGCAGTCAGTTAGCCTGGAAACAGGGCAGTCAGTTAGCCTGGAAACAGGGCAGTCAGTCACCCTGGAAACAGGTTAGTCAGTTACCCCGGAAACAGGGTGTTCAGTTATCCCGGAAACAGGGCGGTCAGTTATCCCGGAAACAGGGTGATCAGTTACCCTGGAAAGTGGGCAGTCAGTTACCCTGGAAACAGGGCATTCAGTTACCCCGGAAACTGGGCAGTCAGTTACCCTGGAAACAGGACAGACAGTTATCCAGGAAACAGGGTGATCAGTTACACTGGAAACAGGGCAGTCAGTTATCTCGGAAACAGGGCAATCAGTCACCCTGGAAACAGGTTAGTCACTTACCCCGGAAACAGGGCGATCACTTACCCTGTAAACAGGGCAGTTAGTTACCCCGGAAACTGGGCAGTCAGTTACCCTGGAAACAGGGCAGTCAGTTAGCTTGGAAACAGGGCAGTCAGTTACCCCGGAAACAGGGCAGTCAGTTACCCCGGAAACTGGGCTGTCAGTTACCCTGGAAACAGGGCGGTCAGTCACCCTGGAAACAGGTTAGTCAGTTACCCCGGAAACAGGGTGTTCAGTTACCCCGGAAACAGGGTGTTCAGTTACCCCGGAAACAGGGCAGTCAGTTATCCCGGAAACAGGGTGAACAGTTACCCTGGAAACTGGGCAGTCAGTTACCCTGGAAACAGGGCGGTCAGTTACCCTGGAAACAGGGCAGTCAGTTATCCTGGAAACAGGGTGATCAGTTACCCTGGAAACTGGGCAGTCAGTTACCCTGGAAACAGGTTAGTCACTTACCCCGGAAACAGGGCGATCACTTACCCTGTAAACAGGGCAGTTAGTTACCCCGGAAACTGGGCAGTCAGTTACCCTGGAAACAGGGCAGTCAGTTAGCTTGGAAACAGGGCAGTCAGTTACCCCGGAAACAGGGCAGTCAGTTATCCCGGAAACTGGGCTGTCAGTTACCCTGGAAACAGGGCGGTCAGTCACCCTGGAAACAGGTTAGTCAGTTACCCCGGAAACAGGGTGTTCAGTTACCCCGGAAACAGGGTGTTCAGTTACCCCGGAAACAGGGCAGTCAGTTATCCCGGAAACAGGGTGAACAGTTACCCTGGAAACTGGGCAGTCAGTTACCCTGGAAACAGGGCGGTCAGTTACCCTGGAAACAGGGCAGTCAGTTATCCTGGAAACAGGGTGATCAGTTACCCTGGAAACTGGGCAGTCAGTTACCCTGGAAACAGGGCTGTCAGTTATCCTGGAAACAGGGCGGTCAGTTATCCTGGAAACAGGGCGGTCAGTTACCCCGGAAACAGGGAGATAAGATACCCCGGAAACAGCGCGGTCAGTTACCCTGGAAACAGGGCAGTCAGTTACCCTGGAAACAGGGCGGTCAGTTATCCTGGAAAAAGGGCGGTCAGTTACCCCGCAAATAGGGAGGTCAGTTATCCTGGAAACAGGGTATTCAGTTACTCCGGAAACTGGGCAGTCAGTTACCCCGGAATCTGGGCTGTCAGTTACCCTGGAAACAGGGCGGTCAGTCACCCTGGAACCAGGTTATTCAGTTACCCCGGAAACAGGGCGATCAGTTACCGTGGAAACAGGGCAGTCAGCTATCCTGGAAACAGGGCAGTCAGTTATCCTGGAAATAGGGCGGTCAGTTACACCGGAAATAGGGCGGTCCGTTATCCTGGAAATAGGCGGTCAGTTACCCCGGAAACAGGGAGATCAGTTACCCCGGAAACAGGGCGGTCAGTTACCCTGGAAACAGGGCAGTCAGTTAACCTGGAAACAGGGCAGTCAGTTATCCTGGAAACAGGGCATTCAGTTATCCTGGAAACAGGGCGGTCAGTTACCCTGGAAACAGGGCAGTCAGTTATCCCGGAAACAGGGCGGTCAGTTATCCCGGAAACAGGGCAGTCAATTACCCTGGAAACTGGGCAGTCAGTTACCCTGGAAACAGGGCAGACAGTTATCCAGGAAACAGGGTGATCAGTTACCCTGGAAACTGGGCAGTCAGTTACCCTGGAAAAAGGGCATTCAGTTACCCCGGGAACAGGGCAGTCAATTACCCTGGAAACTGGGCAGTCAGTTACCCTGGAAACAGGGCAGACAGTTATCCAGGAAACAGGGTGATCAGTTACCCTGGAAACAGGGCAGTCAGTTATCTCGGAAACAGGGCAGTCAGTTACCCTGGAAACAGGGCAATCAGTCACCCCGGAAACAGGGCAGTCAGTTACCCTGGAAACAGGGCAGTCAGTTACCCCGGAAACTGGGCAGTTAGTTACCCTGGAAACAGGGCAGTCACTTACCCCGGATACAGGGCGATCAGTTACCCTGTAAACAGGGCAGTTAGTTACCCCGGAAACTGGGCAGTCAGTTACCCTGGAAACAGGGCAGTCAGTTAGCCTGGAAACAGGGCAGTCAGTTACCCCGGAAACAGGGCAGTCAGTTACCCCGGAAACTGGGCTGTCAGTTACCCTGGAAACAGGGCGGTCAGTCACCCTGGAAACAGGTTAGTCAGTTACCCCGGAAACAGGGTGTTCAGTTACCCCGGAAACAGGGCAGTGAGCTATCCCGGAAACAGGGCAGTCAGTTATCCCGGAAACAGGGTGAACAGTTACCCTGGAAACTGGGCAGTCAGTTACCCTGGAAACAGGGCAGTCAGTTACCCTGGAAACAGGGCAGTGAGTTATCCTGGAAACAGGGTGATCAGTTACCCTGGAAAGTGGGCAGTCAGTTACCCTGGAAACAGGGCAGTCAGTTATCCTGGAAACAGGGCGGTCAGTTATCCTGGAAACTGGGCGGTCAGTTACCCCGGAAACAGGGAGATCAGTTATCCCGGAAACAGGGAGATCAGTTAACCTGGAAACAGGGCAGTCAGTTATCCTGGAAAGTCGGGCAGTCAGTTATCCTGGAAACAGGGCGGTCAGTTACCCCGGAAATAGGGCGGTCAGTTATCCTGGAAACAGGGCGGTCAGTTACCCCGGAAACAGGGCAGTCAGTTTCCCCGGAAACAGGGCAGTCAGTTACCCTGGAAACAGGGCAGTCAGTTACCCCGGAAACTGGGCAGTCAGTTATCCTGGAAACAGGGCATTCAGTTATCCCGGAAACAGGGCAGACAGTTATCCCGGAAAAAGGGTGATCAGTTACCCTGGAAACTGGGCAGTCAGTTACCCTGAAACAGGGCAGTCAGTTTCCCCGAAATCAGGGCAGTCAGTTTCACTGGAAACAGGGCAGTCAGTCACCCTGGAAACAGGTTAGTCAGTTACACCGGAAACAGGGTTATCAGTTACCCCGGAAACTGGGCAGTCAGTTACCCCGGAAACTGGGCAGTCAGTTCCCCTGGAAACAGGGCAGTCAGTTACCCTGGAAACAGGGCAGTCAGTTATCCTGGAAACAGGGTATTCAGTTACTCCGGAAACTGGGCAGTCAGTTACCCCGGAATCTGGGCTGTCAGTTACCCTGGAAACAGGGCGGTCAGTCACCCTGGAACCAGGTTATTCAGTTACCCCGGAAACAGGGCGATCAGTTACCGTGGAAACAGGGCAGTCAGCTATCCTGGAAACAGGGCAGTCAGTTATCCTGGAAATAGGGCGGTCAGTTACACCGGAAATAGGGCGGTCCGTTATCCTGGAAATAGGCGGTCAGTTACCCCGGAAACAGGGAGATCAGTTACCCCGGAAACAGGGCGGTCAGTTACCCTGGAAACAGGGCAGTCAGTTAACCTGGAAACAGGGCAGTCAGTTATCCTGGAAACAGGGCATTCAGTTATCCTGGAAACAGGGCGGTCAGTTACCCTGGAAACAGGGCAGTCAGTTATCCCGGAAACAGGGCGGTCAGTTATCCCGGAAACAGGGCAGTCAATTACCCTGGAAACTGGGCAGTCAGTTACCCTGGAAACAGGGCAGACAGTTATCCAGGAAACAGGGTGATCAGTTACCCTGGAAACTGGGCAGTCAGTTACCCTGGAAAAAGGGCATTCAGTTACCCCGGGAACAGGGCAGTCAATTACCCTGGAAACTGGGCAGTCAGTTACCCTGGAAACAGGGCAGACAGTTATCCAGGAAACAGGATGATCAGTTACCCTGGAAACAGGGCAGTCAGTTATCTCGGAAACAGGGCAGTCAGTTACCCTGGAAACAGGGCAATCAGTCACCCCGGAAACAGGGCAGTCAGTTACCCTGGAAACAGGGCAGTCAGTTACCCCGGAAACTGGGCAGTTAGTTACCCTGGAAACAGGGCAGTCAGTCACCCTGGAAACAGGTTAGTCACTTACCCCGGATACAGGGCGATCAGTTACCCTGTAAACAGGGCAGTTAGTTACCCCGGAAACTGGGCAGTCAGTTACCCTGGAAACAGGGCAGTCAGTTAGCCTGGAAACAGGGCAGTCAGTTAGCCTGGAAACAGGGCAGTCAGTTACCCCGGAAACAGGGCAGTCAGTTACCCCGGAAACTGGGCTGTCAGTTACCCTGGAAACAGGGCGGTCAGTCACCCTGGAAACAGGTTAGTCAGTTACCCCGGAAACAGGGTGTTCAGTTACCCCGGAAACAGGGCAGTGAGCTATCCCGGAAACAGGGCAGTCAGTTATCCCGGAAACAGGGTGAACAGTTACCCTGGAAACTGGGCAGTCAGTTACCCTGGAAACAGGGCAGTCAGTTACCCTGGAAACAGGGCAGTCAGTTATCCTGGAAACAGGGTGATCAGTTACCCTGGAAAGTGGGCAGTCAGTTACCCTGGAAACAGGGCAGTCAGTTATCCTGGAAACAGGGCAGTCAGTTATCCTGGAAACAGGGCGGTCAGTTACCCCGGAAACAGGGAGATCAGATACCCCGGAAACAGCGTGGTCAGTTACCCTGGAAACAGGGCAGTCAGTTACCCTGGAAACAGGGCAGTCAGTTATCCTGGAAACAGGGAGATCAGATACCCCGGAAACAGCGTGGTCAGTTACCCTGGAAACAGGGCAGTCAGTTATCCTGGAAACAGCGTGGTCAGTGACCCTGGAAAAAGGGCGGTCAGTTACCCCGGAAATAGGGAGGTCAGTTATCCTGGAAACAGGGCGGTCAGTTACCCCGGAAACAGGGAGATCAGATACCCCGGAAACAGCGCGGTCAGTTACCCTGGAAACAGGGCAGTCAGTTATCCTGGAAACAGCGTGGTCAGAGACCCTGGAAAAAGAGCGGTCAGTTACCCCGGAAACAGGGAGATCAGATACCCCGGAAACAGCGCGGTCAGTTACCCTGGAAACAGGGCGGTCAGTTATCCTGGAAACAGCGTGCTCAGTGACCCTGGAAAAAGGGCGGTCAGTTACCCCGGAAATAGGGAGGTCAGTTATCCTGGAAACAGGGCGGTCAGTTACCCCGGAAACAGGGAGATCAGTTACCCCGGAAACAGGGCAGTCAGTTACCCTGGAAACAGGGCAGTCAGTTATCCTGGAAACAGCGTGGTCAGTGACCCTGGAAACAGGGTGGTCAGTTACCCCGGAAACAGGATGATCGGTTATCCTGGAAACAGGGCGGTCAGTTACCCCGGAAACAGGGCAGCCAGTTACCCCGGAAACAGGGGGATCAGTTATCCTGGAAACAGGGCAGTCAGTTCGCCTGGAAACAGGGCAGTCAGTAACACCGGAAACAGGGCAGTCAGTTACCCTGGAAGCAGGGCAGTCAGTTATCCCGGAAATAAGGCAGTCAGTTATCCCGGAAACAGGACAGTCAGTTATCGCGGAAATAGGATGATCAGTTACTCTGGAAACTGGGCAGTCAGTTAACCTGGAAACAGGGCAGTCAGTTACCCCGGAAACAGGGCAATCAGTTACCCTGGAAACTGGGCAGTCAGTTACCCTGGAAACTGGGCAGTCAGTTATCCCGGTAACAGGGTGATCAGTTACCCTGGAAACAGGGCAGTCAGTTATCCCGGAAAAAGGGTGATCAGATACCCTGGAAACTGGGCAGTCAGATACCCTGGAAACAGGGCAGTCAGTTACCCTGGAAACAGGGCAGTCAGTTAACCTGGAAACAGGGCAGTCAGTTAACCTGAAAACAGGGCAGTCAGTTATCCTGGAAAAAGTGCGGTCAGTTTCCCCGGCAATCGGGAGGTCAGTTATCCTGGAAACAGGGCAGTCAGTTATCCTGGAAACAGGGCAGTCAGTTACCCTGGAAACAGGGCAGTCAGTTAACCTGGAAACAGGGCAGTCTGTTATCCTGGAAAAAGTGCGGTCAGTTTCCCCGGCAATAGGGAGGTCAGTTATCCTGGAAACAGGGCAGTCAGTTACCCTGGAAACAGGGTGGTCAGTTACCCCGGAAACAGGGCAGTCAGTTACCACGGAAACAGGGTGATCAGTTATCCTGGAAACAGGGCAGTCAGTTAGCCTGGAAACAGGGCAGTCAGTTACCCCGGAAACAGGGCGGTCAGTCACCCTGGAACCAGGTTATTCAGTTACCCCGGAAACAGGGCGATCAGTTACCGTGGAAACAGGGCAGTCAGCTATCCTGGAAACAGGGCAGTCAGTTATCCTGGAAAAAGGGCGGTCAGTTACACCGGAAATAGGGCGGTCCGTTATCCTGGAAACAGGCGGTCAGTTACCCCGGAAACAGGGAGATCAGTTACCCCGGAAACAGGGCGGTCAGTTACCCTGGAAACAGGGCAGTCAGTTAACCTGGAAACAGGGCAGTCAGTTATCCTGGAAACAGGGCATTCAGTTATCCTGGAAACAGGGCGGTCAGTTACCCTGGAAACAGGGCAGTCAGTTATCCCGGAAACAGGGCGGTCAGTTATCCCGGAAACAGGGCAGTCAGTTACCCTGGAAAATGGGCAGTCAGTTACCCTGGAAACAGGGCATTCAGTTACCCCGGAAACAGGGCAGACAATTACCCTGGAAACTGGGCAGTCAGTTACCCTGGAAACAGGGCAGACAGTTATCCAGGAAACAGGGTGATCAGTTACCCTGGAAACAGGGCAGTCAGTTATCTCGGAAACAGGGCAGTCAGTTACCCTGGAAACAGGGCAATCAGTTACCCCGGAAACAGGGCAGTCAGTTACCCCGGAAACTGGGCAGTCAGTTAGCCTGGAAACAGGGCAGTCAGTTAGCCTGGAAACAGGGCAGTCAGTCACCCTGGAAACAGGTTAGTCAGTTACCCCGGAAACAGGGTGTTCAGTTATCCCGGAAACAGGGCGGTCAGTTATCCCGGAAACAGGGTGATCAGTTACCCTGGAAAGTGGGCAGTCAGTTACCCTGGAAACAGGGCATTCAGTTACCCCGGAAACTGGGCAGTCAGTTACCCTGGAAACAGGACAGACAGTTATCCAGGAAACAGGGTGATCAGTTACACTGGAAACAGGGCAGTCAGTTATCTCGGAAACAGGGCAATCAGTCACCCTGGAAACAGGTTAGTCACTTACCCCGGAAACAGGGCGATCACTTACCCTGTAAACAGGGCAGTTAGTTACCCCGGAAACTGGGCAGTCAGTTACCCTGGAAACAGGGCAGTCAGTTAGCTTGGAAACAGGGCAGTCAGTTACCCCGGAAACAGGGCAGTCAGTTACCCCGGAAACTGGGCTGTCAGTTACCCTGGAAACAGGGCGGTCAGTCACCCTGGAAACAGGTTAGTCAGTTACCCCGGAAACAGGGTGTTCAGTTACCCCGGAAACAGGGTGTTCAGTTACCCCGGAAACAGGGCAGTCAGTTATCCCGGAAACAGGGTGAACAGTTACCCTGGAAACTGGGCAGTCAGTTACCCTGGAAACAGGGCGGTCAGTTACCCTGGAAACAGGGCAGTCAGTTATCCTGGAAACAGGGTGATCAGTTACCCTGGAAACTGGGCAGTCAGTTACCCTGGAAACAGGTTAGTCACTTACCCCGGAAACAGGGCGATCACTTACCCTGTAAACAGGGCAGTTAGTTACCCCGGAAACTGGGCAGTCAGTTACCCTGGAAACAGGGCAGTCAGTTAGCTTGGAAACAGGGCAGTCAGTTACCCCGGAAACAGGGCAGTCAGTTATCCCGGAAACTGGGCTGTCAGTTACCCTGGAAACAGGGCGGTCAGTCACCCTGGAAACAGGTTAGTCAGTTACCCCGGAAACAGGGTGTTCAGTTACCCCGGAAACAGGGTGTTCAGTTACCCCGGAAACAGGGCAGTCAGTTATCCCGGAAACAGGGTGAACAGTTACCCTGGAAACTGGGCAGTCAGTTACCCTGGAAACAGGGCGGTCAGTTACCCTGGAAACAGGGCAGTCAGTTATCCTGGAAACAGGGTGATCAGTTACCCTGGAAACTGGGCAGTCAGTTACCCTGGAAACAGGGCTGTCAGTTATCCTGGAAACAGGGCGGTCAGTTATCCTGGAAACAGGGCGGTCAGTTACCCCGGAAACAGGGAGATAAGATACCCCGGAAACAGCGCGGTCAGTTACCCTGGAAACAGGGCAGTCAGTTACCCTGGAAACAGGGCGGTCAGTTATCCTGGAAAAAGGGCGGTCAGTTACCCCGCAAATAGGGAGGTCAGTTATCCTGGAAACAGGGCGGTCAGTTACCCCGGAAACAGGGAGATCAGTTACCCCGGAAACAGGGCAGTCAGTTACCCTGGAAACAGGGCAGTCAGTTATCCTGGATACAGCGTGGTCAGTGACCCTGGAAACAGGGTGGTCAGTTACCCCGGAAATAGGGTGATCAGTTATCCTGGAAACAGGGCGGTCAGTTACCCCGGAAACGGGGCGGTCAGTTACCCCGGAAACAGGGGGATCAGTTATCCTGGAAACAGGGCAGTCAGTTCGCCTGGAAACAGGGCAGTCAGTAACACCGGAAACAGGGCAATCAGTTACCCTGGAAGCAGGGCAGTCAGTTGTCCCAGAATCAGGGCAGTCAGTTATCCCGGAAACAGGACAGTCAGTTATCGCGGAAATAGGATGATCAGTTACCCTGGAAACTGGGCAGTCAGTTAACCTGGAAACAGGGCAGTCAGTTAACCTGGAAACAGGGCAGTCAGTTAACCCGGAAACAGGGCAATCAGTTACCCTGGAAACTGGGCAGTCAGTTACCCTGGAAACAGGGCAGTCAGTTATCCCGGAAACAGGGTGATCAGTTACCCTGGAAACAGGGCAGTCAGTTATCCCGGAAACAGGGCAGTCAGTTATCCCAGAAAAAGGGTGATCAGTTACCCTGGAAACTGGGCAGTCATATACCCAGGAAACAGGGCAGTCAGTTACCCCGGAAACAGGGTGATCAGTTATCCCGGAAACAGGGCTGTCAGTTCCCCTGGAAACAGGGCAGTCAGTTCCCCTGGAAACAGGGCAGTCAGTTATCCCGGAAACAGGGCAGTCAGTTACCCCGGAAACAGGGCGGTCAGTTACCCCGGAAACAGGGCGGTCAGTTACCCCGGAAACAGGGCGGTCAGTTACCCAGGAAATAGGGAGGTCAGTTACCCCGGAAATAGGGTGGCCAGTTACCCCGGAAACAGGGAGATCAGTTACACCGGAAACAGGGCAGTCAGTTGCCCTGGAAACAGGGCAGTCAGTTACCCCGGAAACAGGGTGATCAGTTATCCTGGAAACAGGGTGATCAGTTATCCTGGAAACAGGGTGATCAGTTAGCCTGGAAACAGGGCAGTCAGTTAGCCCGGAAACAGGGCAGTCAGTTACCCTGGAAACAGGGCAGTCAGTTATCCCGGAAACAGGGCAGTCAGTAAACCCGGTAACAGGGTGATCAGTTACCCTGGAAACTGGGCAGTCAGTTAACCTGGAAACAGGGCAGTCAGTTACCCCGGAAACAGGGCAATCAGTTACCCCGGAAACAGGGCAATCAGTTACCCCGGAAACAGGGCAGTCAGTTACCCTGGAAACAGGGCAATCAGTTCTCCAGGAAACAGGGCAGTCAGTTATCCCGGAAACAGGGTGATCAGTTACCCTGGAAACTGGGCAGTCAGTTACCATGGAAACAGGGCAGTCATTTACCCCGGAAACAGGGCACTCAGTTACCCTGGAAACTGGGCAGTCAGTTACCCTGGAAATAGGGCAATCAGTTATCCGGGAAACAGGGTGATCTGTTACCCTGGAAACAGGGCAGTCAGTTTACCTGGAAACAGGGCGGTCAGTTACCCTGGAAACAGGGCAGTCAGTTATCCTGGAAACAGGGTGATCAGTTACCCTGGATACTGTGCAGTCAGTTACCCCGGAAACAGGGCAGTCAGTTACCCCGGAAACAGGGCAGTCAGTTACCCCGGAAACAGGGCAGTCAGTTATCCTGGAAACAGGGCAGTCAGTTACCCCGGAAACTGGGCTGTCAGTTACCCCGGAAACAGGGCGGTCAGTCACCCTGGAAACAGGTTCGTCAGTTACCCTGGAAACAGGGCAGTCAGTTACCCTGGAAACAGGGCAATCAGTTACCCCGGAAACAGGGCAGTCAGTTACCCCGGAAACTGGGCAGTCAGTTAGCCTGGAAACAGGGCAGTCAGTTAGCCTGGAAACAGAGCAGTCAGTCACCCTGGAAACAGGTTAGTCAGTTACCCCGGAAACAGGGTGTTCAGTTATCCCGGAAACAGGGCGGTCAGTTATCCCGGAAACAGGGTGATCAGTTACCCTGGAAACTGGGCAGTCAGTTACCCTGGAAACAGGGCATTCAGTTACCCCGGAAACTGGGCAGTCAGTTACCCTGGAAACAGGGCAGACAGTTATCCAGGAAACAGGGTGATCAGTTACCCTGGAAACAGGGCAGTCAGTTATCTCGGAAACAGGGCAGTCAGTCACCCTGGAAACAGGTTAGTCACTTACCCCGGAAACAGGGCGATCACTTACCCTGTAAATAGGGCAGATAGTTACCCCGGAAACTGGGCAGTCAGTTACCCTGGAAACAGGGCAGTCAGTTCGCTTGGAAACAGGGCAGTCAGTTACCCCGGAAACAGGGCAGTCAGTTACCCCGGAAACTGGGCTGTCAGTTACCCTGGAAACAGGGCGGTCAGTCACCCTGGAAGCAGGTTAGTCAGTTACCCCGGAAACAGGGTGTTCAGTTACCCCGGAAACAGGGCAGTGAGCTATCCCGGAAACAGGGCAGTCAGTTATCCCGGAAACAGGGTGAACAGTTACCCTGGAAACTGGGCAGTCAGTTACCCTGGAAACAGGGCGGTCAGTTACCCTGGAAACAGGGCAGTCAGTTATCCTTGAAACAGGGTGATCAGTTACCCTGGAAACTGGGCAGTCAGTTACCCTGGAAACAGTGCTGTCAGTTATCCTGGAAACAGGGCGGTCAGTTATCCTGGAAACAGGGCGGTCAGTTACCCCGGAAACAGGGAGATGAGTTACCCCGGAAACAGGGCAGTCAGTTACCCTGGAAACAGGGCAGTCAGTTATCCTGGAAACAGCGTGGTCAGTGACCCTGGAAACAGGGTGGTCTGTTACCCTGGAAACAGGGTGATCAGTTATCCTGGAAACAGGGCGGTCAGTTACCCCGGAAACGGGGCGGTCAGTTACCCCGGAAACAGGCGGATCAGTTATCCTGGAAACAGGGCAGTCAGTTCGCCTGGAAACAGGGCAGTCAGTAACACCGGAAACAGGGCAATCAGTTACCCTGGAAGCAGGACAGTCAGTTGTCCCGGAAACAGGGCAGTCAGTTATCCCGCAAACAGGACAGTCAGTTATCGCGGAAATAGGATGATCAGTTACCCTGGAAACTGCGCAGTCAGTTAACCTGGAAACAGGGCAGTCAGTTAACCTGGAAACAGGGCAGTCAGTTAACCCGGAAACAGGGCAATCAGTTACCCTGGAAACAGGGCAATCAGTTACCCTGGAAACAGGGCAGTCATTTATCCCGGAAACAGGGTGATCAGTTACCCTGGAAACAGGGCAGTCAGTTATCCCGGAAACAGGGCAGTCAGTTATCCCGGAAAAAGGGTGATCAGTTACCCCGGAAACTGGGCAGTCATATACCCTGGAAACAGGGCAGTCAGTTACCCCGGAAACAGGGTGATCAGTTATCCCGGAAACAGGGCTGTCAGTTCCCCTGGAAACAGGACAGTCAGTTCCCCTGGAAAGAGGGCAGTCAGTTATCCCGGAAACAGGGCGGTCAGTTACCCCGGAAACAGGGCGGTAAGTTACCCTGGAAACAGGGCGGTCAGTTACCCTGGCAACAGGGCAGTCAGTTATCCCGGAAACAGGACAGTCAGTTATCGCGGAAATAGGATGATCAGTTACCCTGGAAACTGGGCAGTCACTTAACCTGGAAACAGGGCAGTCAGTTAACCTGGAAACAGGGCAGTCAGTTAACCCAGAAACAGGGCAATCAGTTACCCTGGAAACTGGGCAGTCAGTTACCCTGGAAACAGGGCAGTCAGTTATCCCGGAAGCAGGGTGATCAGTTACCCTGGAAACAGGGCAGTCAGTTATCCCGGAAACAGGGCAGTCAGTTATCCCGGAAAAAGGGTGATCAGTTACCCTGGAAACTGGGCAGTCATATACCCTGGAAACAGGGCAGTCAGTTACCCCGGCAACAGGGTGATCAGTTATCCCGGAAACAGGGCTGTCAGTTCCCCTGGAAACAGGGCAGTCAGTTCCCCTGGAAACAGGGCAGTCAGTTATTCCGGAAACAGGGCAGTCAGTTACCCCGGAAACAGGGCGGTCAGTTACCCCGGAAATAGGGTGGCCAGTTACACCGGAAACAGGGCAGTCTGTTACCCTGGAAACAGGGCAGTCAGTTACCCCGGAAACAGGGTGATCAGTTATCCTGGAAACAGGGTGATCAGTTATCCCGGAAACAGGGCAGTCAGTTATCCCGGAAACAGGGTGATCAGTTACCCTGGAAACTGGGCAGTCAGTTAACCTGGAAACAGGGCAGTCAGTTACCCCGGAAACAGGGCAATCAGTTACCCTGGAAACAGGGCAGTCAGTTACCCTGGAAACAGGGCAGTCTGTTACCCTGGAAACAGGGCAGTCAGTTCTCCAGGAAACAGGGCAGTCAGTTATCCCGGAAACAGGGTGATCAGTTACCCTGGAAACTGGGCAGTCAGTTACCCTGGAAACAGGGCAGTCAGTTACCCCGGAAACAGGGCACTCAGTTACCCTGCAAACTGGGCAGTCTGTTACCCTGGAAACAGGACAGTCAGTTACCCCGGAAACAGGGCAGTCAGTTACCCTGGAAACAGGGCAGTCAGTTTCCCCGGAAACTGGGCAGTCAGTTACCCTGGAAGCAGGGCAGTCAGTCACCCTGGAAACAGGTTAGTCACTTGCCCCGGAAACAGGGTGATCAGTTACCCCGGAAACAGGGCAGTCAGTTCCCCTGGAAACAGGGCAGTCAGTTATCCCCGAAACCGGGCAGTCAGTTATCCAGGAAACAGGGTGATCAGTTACCCTGGAAACTGGGCAGTCTGTTTACCTGGAAACAGGGCGGTCAGCTACCCTGGAAACAGGGCAGTCAGTTATCCTGGAAACAGGGCAGTCAGTTATTCTGGAAGCAGGGTGATCAGTTACCCTGGAAACTGGGCAGTCAGTTACCCCGGAAACAGGGCAGTCAGTTATCCTGGAAACAGGGCAGTCAGTTATCCTGGAAACAGGGCAGTCAGTTACCCCGGAAACTGGACTGTCAGTTACACTGGAAACTGGGCTGTCAGTTACCCTGGAAACAGGCCGGTCAGTCACCCTGGAAACAGGTTAGTCAGTTACCCCGGAAACAGGGTGTTCAGTTACCCCGGAAACAGGGCAGTGAGCTATCCCGGAAACAGGGCAGTCAGTTATCCCGGAAACAGGGTGAACAGTTACCCTGGTAACTGGGCAGTCAGTTACCCTGGAAACAGGGCTGTCAGTTACGCTGGAAACAGGGCAGTCAGTTATCCTGGAAACAGGGCAGTCAGTTATCCTGGAAACAGGGTGATCAGTTACCCTGGAAACTGGGCAGTCAGTTACCCTGGAAACAGGGCAGTCAGTTATCCTGGAAACAGGGCAGTCAGTTATCCTGGAAACAGGGCGGTCAGTTATCCTGGAAACAGGGCGGTCAGTTAGCCCGGAAACAGGGAGATCAGTTACACCGGAAACAGGGCAGTCTGTTACCCTCGAAACAGGGCAGTCAGTTACCCCGGAAACAGGGTGATCAGTTATCCTGGAAACAGGGTGATCAGTTATCCCGGAAACAGGGCAGTCAGTTATCCCGGAAACAGGGTGATCAGTTACCCTGGAAACTGGGCAGTCAGTTAACCTGGAAACAGGGCAGTCAGTTACCCCGGAAACAGGGCAATCAGTTACCCTGGAAACAGGGCAGTCAGTTACCCTGGAAACAGGGCAGTCAGTTCTCCAGGAAACAGGGCAGTCAGTTATCCCGGAAACAGTGTGATCAGTTACCCTGGAAACTGGGCAGTCAGTTACCTTGGAAACAGGGCAGTCAGTTACCCCGGAAACAGGGCACTCAGTTACCCTGCAAACTGGGCAGTCTGTTACCCTGGAAACAGGACAGTCAGTTACCCCGGAAACAGGGCAGTCAGTTTCCCCGGAAACTGGGCAGTCAGTTACCCTGGAAACAGGGCAGTCAGTCACCCTGGAAACAGGTTAGTCACTTGCCCCGGAAACAGGGTGATCAGTTACCCCGGAAACAGGGCAGTCAGTTCCCCTGGAAACAGGGCAGTCAGTTATCCCCGAAACCGGGCAGTCAGTTATCCAGGAAACAGGGTGATCAGTTACCCTGGAAACTGGGCAGTCTGTTTACCTGGAAACAGGGCGGTCAGTTACCCTGGAAACAGGGCAGTCAGTTATCCCGGAAACAGGGCAGTCAGTTATCCTGGAAGCAGGGTGATCAGTTACCCTGGAAACTGGGCTGTCAGTTACACTGGAAACTGGGCTGTCAGTTACCCTGGAAACAGGGCGGTCAGTCACCCTGGAAACAGGTTAGTCAGTTACTCCGGAAACAGGGTGTTCAGTTACCCCGGAAACAGGGCAGTGAGCTATCCCGGAAACAGGGCAGTCAGTTATCCCGGAAACAGGGTGAACAGTTACCCTGGTAACTGGGCAGTCAGTTACCCTGGAAACAGGGCTGTCAGTTACCCTGGAAACAGGGCAGTCAGTTATCCTGGAAACAGGGTGATCAGTTACGCTGGAAACTGGGCAGTCAGTTACCCTGGAAACAGGGCAGTCAGTTATCCTGGAAACAGGGCAGTCAGTTATCCTGGAAACAGGGCGGTCAGTTATCCTGGAAACAGGGCGGTCAGTTAGCCCGGAAACAGGGAGATCAGATACCCCGGAAACAGCGCGGTCAGTTACCCTGGAAACAGGGCAGTCAGTTACCCTGGAAACAGGGCAGTCAGTTACCCTGGAAAAAGGGCGGTCAGTTACCCCGGAAATATGGAGATCAGTTACCCCGGAAACAGGGTGGTCAGTTACCCCGGAAACAGGGTGGTCAGTTACCCCGGAAACAGGGTGATCAGTTATCCTGGAAACAGGGCGGTCAGTTACCCCGGAAACAGGGCAGTCAGTTACCCCGGAAACTGGGGGATCAGTTATCCTGGAAACAGGGCAGTCAGTTCGCCTGGAAACAGGGCAGTCAGTAACACCGGAAACAGGGCAGTCAGTTACCCTGGAAGCAGGGATGTCTGTTATCCCGGAAACAGGGCAGTCAGTTATCCCGGAAACAGGACAGTCAGTTATCGCGGAAATAGGATGATCAGTTACCCTGGAAACTGGGCAGTCAGTTAACCGGGAAACAGGGCAGTCAGTTACCCCGGAAACAGGGCAGTCAGTTACCCCGGAAACAGGGCAATCAGTTACCCTGGAAACTGGGCAGTCAGTTACCCTGGAAACAGGGCAGTCAGTTACCCTGGAAACAGGGCAGTCAGTTATCCCGGAAACAGGGTGATCAGTTACCCTGGAAACAGGGCGGTCAGTTATCCCGGAAACAGGGCAGTCAGTTATCCCGGAAACAGGGCAGTCAGTTACCCCGGAACAAGGTGATCAGTTATCCTGGAAACAGGGCGGTCAGTTACCCGGAAACAGGGCAGTCAGTTACCCCGGAAACAGGGGGATCAGTTATCCTGGAAACAGGGCAGTCAGTTCGCCTGGAAACAGGGCAGTCAGTAACACCGGAAACAGGGCAGTCAGTTACCCTGGAAGCAGGGCAGTCAGTTATCCAGGAAACAGGGCAGTCAGTTATCCCGGAACCAGGGCAGTCAGTTATCGCGGAAATAGGATGATCAGTTACCCTGGAAACTGGGCAGTCAGTTAACCTGGAAACAGGGGAGTCAGTTACCCCGGAAACAGGGCAGTCAGTTACCCTGGAATCTGGGCAGTCAGTTACCCTGGAAACAGGGCAGTCAGTTGTCCCGGATACAGGGTGATCAGTTACCCTGGAAACTGGGCAGTCAGTTACCCTGGAAACAGGGCAGTCAGTTACCCCGGAAACAGGGCACTCAGTTACCCTGGAAACTGGGCAGTCAGTTACCCTGGAAATAGGGCAGTCAGTTATCCGGGAAACAGGGTGATCTGTTACCCTGGAAACAGGGCAGTCAGTTATCCCGGAAACAGGGCAGTCTGTTATGCCGGAAACAGGGTGATCAGTTACCCTGCAAACTTGGCAGTCAGTTACCCCGGAAACAGGGCAGTCAGTTACCCTGGAAACAGGGCAGTCAGTTTCCCCAGAAAGTGGGCAGTCAGTTACCCTGGAAACAGGGCAGTCAGTCACCCTGGAAACAGGGCAGTCAATCACCCTGGAAACAGGTTAGACACTTACCCCGGAAACAGGGTGATCAGTTACCCCAGAAACAGGGCAGTCAGTTCCCCTGGAAACAGGGCAGTCAGTTTCCCTGGAAACAGGGCAGTCAGTTATCCCCGAAACCGGGCAGTCAGTTATCCAGGAAACAGGGTGATCAGTTACCCTGGAAACTGGGCAGTCAGTTACCCTGGAAACAGGGCAGTCAGTTATCCTGGAAACAGGGCAGTCAGTTATCCTGGAAACAGGGCGATCAGTTACCCTGGATCCTGGGCAGTCAGTTACCCCGGAAACAGGGCAGTCAGTTATCCTGGAAACAGGGCAGTCAGTTATCCTGGAAACAGGGCAGTCAGTTACCCCGGAAACAGGGCAGTCAGTTACCCCGGAAATAGGGAGGTCAGTTATCCCGGAAATAGGGAGGTCAGTTATCCCGGAAACAGGGTGATCAGTTATCCCGGAAACAGGGCTGTCAGTTCCCCTGGAAACAGGGCAATCAGTTCCCCCGGAAACAGGGCAGTCAGTTATCCCGGAAACAGGGCGGTCAGTTTCCCCGGAAACAGGGCGGTCAGTTACCCCGGAAACAGGGCGATCAGTTAACCCGGAAACAGGACGGTCAGTTAACCTGGAAACAGGGCAATTAGTTACCCTGGAAACAGGGCAGTCAGTTACCCTGGAAACAGGGCAATCAGTTCTCCAGGAAACAGGGCAGTCAGTTATCCCGGAAACAGGGTGATCAGTTACCCTGGAAACTGGGCAGTCAGTTACCCTGGAAACAGGGCAGTCAGTTACCCCGGAAACAGGGCACTCAGTTACCCTGGAAACTGGGCAGTCAGTTACCCTGGAAATAGGGCAGTCAGTTATCCGGGAAACAGGGTGATCAGTTACCCTGGAAACAGGGCAGTCAGTTATCCCGGAAACAGGGCAGTCTGTTATGCCGGAAACAGGGTGATCAGTTACCCTGCAAACTGGGCAGTCTGTTACCCTGGAAACAGGACAGTCAGTTACCCCGGAAACAGGGCAGTCAGTTACCCTGGAAACAGGGCAGTCAGTTTCCCCGGAAACTGGGCAGTCAGTTACCCTGGAAACAGGGCAGTCAGTCACCCTGGAAAAAGGGCGGTCAGTTACCCCGGAAATATGGAGGTCAGTTATCCTGGAAACAGGGCGGTCAGTTCCCCCGGAAACAGGGTGGTCAGTTACCCCGGAAACAGGGCAGTCAGTTACCCCGGAAACAGGGTGATCAGTTATCCTGGAAACAGGGCGGTCAGTTACCCCGGAAACAGGGCAGTCAGTTACCCCGGAAACAGGGGGATCAGTTATCCTGGAAACAGGGCAGTCAGTTCGCCTGGAAACAGGGCAGTCAGTAACACCGGAAACAGGGCAGTCAGTTACCCCGGAAGCAGGGATGTCAGTTATCCCAGAAACAGGGCTGTCAGTTATCCCGGAAACAGGACAGTCAGTTATCGCGGAAATAGGATGATCAGTTACCCTGGAAACTGGGCAGTCAGTTAACCTGGAAACAGGGCAGTCAGTTACCCCGGAAACAGGGCAGTCAGTTACCCCGGAAACAGGGCAATCAGTTACCCCGGAAACTGGGCAGTCAGTTACCCTGGAAACAGGGCAGTCAGTTACCCTGGAAACACGGCAGTCAGTTACCCTGGAAACAGGGCAGTCAGTTATCCCGGAAACAGGGTGATCAGTTACCTTGGAAACAGGGTGATCAGTTAACTTGGAAACAGGGCAGTCAGTTATCCCGGAAACAGGGCAGTCAGTTATCCCGGAAACTGGGCAGTCAGTTATCCTGGAAACAGGGCAGTCAGTTATCCCGGAAACAGGGCAGTCAGTTACCCCGGAAACAGGGTGATCAGTTATCCTGGAAACAGGGCGGTCAGTTACCCCGGAAACAGGGTGGTCAGTTACCCCGGAAACAGGAGGATCAGTTATCCTGGAAACAGGGCAGTCAGTTCGCCTGGAAACAGGGCAGTCAGTAACACCGGAAACAGGGCAGTCAGTTACCCTGGAAGCAGGGCAGTCAGTTATCCCGGAAACAGGGCAGTCAGTTCGCCTGGAAACAGGGCAGTCAGTAACACCGGAAACAGGGCAGTCAGTTACCCCGGAAGCAGGGATGTCAGTTATCCCAGAAACAGGGCTGTCAGTTATCCCGGAAACAGGACAGTCAGTTATCGCGGAAATAGGATGATCAGTTACCCTGGAAACTGGGCAGTCAGTTAACCTGGAAACAGGGCAGTCAGTTACCCCGGAAACAGGGCAGTCAGTTACCCCGGAAACAGGGCAATCAGTTACCCCGGAAACTGGGCAGTCAGTTACCCTGGAAACAGGGCAGTCAGTTACCCTGGAAACACGGCAGTCAGTTACCCTGGAAACAGGGCAGTCAGTTATCCCGGAAACAGGGTGATCAGTTACCTTGGAAACAGGGTGATCAGTTAACTTGGAAACAGGGCAGTCAGTTATCCCGGAAACAGGGCAGTCAGTTATCCCGGAAACTGGGCAGTCAGTTATCCTGGAAACAGGGCAGTCAGTTATCCCGGAAACAGGGCAGTCAGTTACCCCGGAAACAGGGTGATCAGTTATCCTGGAAACAGGGCGGTCAGTTACCCCGGAAACAGGGCAGTCAGTTACCCCGGAAACAGGAGGATCAGTTATCCTGGAAACAGGGCAGTCAGTTCGCCTGGAAACAGGGCAGTCAGTAACACCGGAAACAGGGCAGTCAGTTACCCTGGAAGCAGGGCAGTCAGTTATCCCGGAAACAGGGCAGTCAGTTATCCCGGAAACAGGACAGTCAGTTATCGCGGAAATAGGATGATCTGTTACCCTGGAAACTGGGCAGTCAGTTAACCCGGAAACAGGGCAGTCAGTTACCGCGGAAACAGGGCAGTCAGTTGCCCTGGAAACTGGGCAGTCAGTTACCCTGGAAACAGGGCAGTCAGTTATCCCGGAAACAGGGTGATCAGTTACCCTGGAAACAGGGCAGTCAGTTATCCCGGAAACAGGGTGATCAGTTACCCTGGAAACTGGGCAGTCAGTTACCCTGGAAACAGGGCAGTCAGTTACCCCGGAAACAGGGCACTCAGTTACCCTGGAAACTGGGCAGTCAGTTACCCTTTAAATAGGGCAGTCAGTTATCCGGGAAACAGGGTGATCTGTTACCCTGGAAACAGGGCAGTCAGTTATCCCGGAAACAGGGCAGTCTGTTATGCCGGAAACAGGGTGATCAGTTACCCTTCAAACTGGGCAGTCAGTTACCCTGGAAACAGGACAGTCAGTTACCCCGGAAACAGGGCAGTCAGTTACCCTGGAAACAGGGCAGTCAGTTTCCCCAGAAACTGGGCAGTCAGTTTCCCCAGAAACTGGGCAGTCAGTTACCCTGGAAACAGGGCAGTCAGTCAGCCTGGAAACAGGGCAGTCAGTCACCCTGGAAACAGGTTAGTCACTTACCCCGGAAAAAGGGTGATCAGTTACCCCAGAAACAGGGCAGTCAGTTCCCCTGGAAACAGGGCAGTCAGTTTCCCTGGAAACAGGGCAGTCAGTTATCCCCGAAACCGGGCAGTCAGTTATCCAGGAAACAGGGTGATCAGTTACCCTGGAAACTGGGCAGTCAGTTACCCTGGAAACAGGGCAGTCAGTTCTCCTGGAAACAGGGCGATCAGTTACCCTGGATCCTGGGCAGTCAGTTACCCCGGAAACAGGGCAGTCAGTTATCCTGGAAACAGGGCAGTCAGTTATCCTGGAAACAGGGCAGTCAGTTACCCCGGAAACTGGGCTGTCAGTTACCCCGGAAACTGGGCTGTCAGTTAACCCGGAAACTGGGCTGTCAGTTACCCCGGAAACTGGGCTGTCAGTCACCCTGGAAACATTTTAGTCAGTTACCCCGGAAACAGGGTGTTCAGTTACCCCGGAAACAGGGCAGTGAGCTATCCCGGAAACAGTGCAGTCAGTTATCCCGGAAACAGGGTGAACAGTTACCCTGGAAACTGGGCAGTCAGTTACCCTGGAAACAGGGCGGTCAGTTACCCTGGAAACAGGGCAGTCAGTTACCCTGGAAACAGGGCAGTCAGTTATCCTGGAAACAGGGTGATCAGTTACCCTGGAAACTGGGCAGTCAGTTACCCTGGAAACAGGGCAGTCAGTTATCCTGGAAACAGGGCAGTCAGTTATCCTGGAAACAGGGCGGTCAGTTACCCCGGAAACAGGGAGATCAGATACCCCGGAAACAGCGCGGTCAGTTACCCTGGAAACAGGGCAGTCAGTTACCCTGGAAACAGGGCAGTCAGTTATCCTGGAAACAGGGCAGTCAGTTACCCCGGAAACAGGGCACTCAGTTACCCTGGAAACTGGGCAGTCAGTTACCCTGGAAATAGGGCAGTCAGTTATCCGGGAAACAGGGTGATCAGTTACCCTGGAAACAGGGCAGTCAGTTATCCCGGAAACAGGGCAGTCTGTTATGCCGGAAACAGGGTGATCAGTTACCCTGCAAACTGGGCAGTCTGTTACCCTGGAAACAGGACAGTCAGTTACCCCGGAAACAGGGCAGTCAGTTACCCTGGAAACAGGGCAGTCAGTTTCCCCGGAAACTGGGCAGTCAGTTACCCTGGAAACAGGGCAGTCAGTCACCCTGGAAAAAGGGCGGTCAGTTACCCCGGAAATATGGAGGTCAGTTATCCTGGAAACAGGGCGGTCAGTTCCCCCGGAAACAGGGTGGTCAGTTACCCCGGAAACAGGGCAGTCAGTTACCCCGGAAACAGGGTGATCAGTTATCCTGGAAACAGGGCGGTCAGTTACCCCGGAAACAGGGCAGTCAGTTACCCCGGAAACAGGGGGATCAGTTATCCTGGAAACAGGGCAGTCAGTTCGCCTGGAAACAGGGCAGTCAGTAACACCGGAAACAGGGCAGTCAGTTACCCCGGAAGCAGGGATGTCAGTTATCCCAGAAACAGGGCTGTCAGTTATCCCGGAAACAGGACAGTCAGTTATCGCGGAAATAGGATGATCAGTTACCCTGGAAACTGGGCAGTCAGTTAACCTGGAAACAGGGCAGTCAGTTACCCCGGAAACAGGGCAGTCAGTTACCCCGGAAACAGGGCAATCAGTTACCCCGGAAACTGGGCAGTCAGTTACCCTGGAAACAGGGCAGTCAGTTACCCTGGAAACACGGCAGTCAGTTACCCTGGAAAGAGGGCAGTCAGTTATCCCGGAAACAGGGTGATCAGTTACCTTGGAAACAGGGTGATCAGTTAACTTGGAAACAGGGCAGTCAGTTATCCCGGAAACAGGGCAGTCAGTTATCCCGGAAACTGGGCAGTCATTTATCCTGGAAACAGGGCAGTCAGTTATCCCGGAAACAGGGCAGTCAGTTACCCCGGAAACAGGGTGATCAGTTATCCTGGAAACAGGGCGGTCAGTTACCCCGGAAACAGGGCAGTCAGTTACCCCGGAAACAGGAGGATCAGTTATCCTGGAAACAGGGCAGTCAGTTCGCCTGGAAACAGGGCAGTCAGTAACACCGGAAACAGGGCAGTCAGTTACCCTGGAAGCAGGGCAGTCAGTTATCCCGGAAACAGGGCAGTCAGTTCGCCTGGAAACAGGGCAGTCAGTAACACCGGAAACAGGGCAGTCAGTTACACCGGAAGCAGGGATGTCAGTTATCCCAGAAACAGGGCTGTCAGTTATCCCGGAAACAGGACAGTCAGTTATCGCGGAAATAGGATGATCAGTTACCCTGGAAACTGGGCAGTCAGTTAACCTGGAAACAGGGCAGTCAGTTACCCCGGAAACAGGGCAGTCAGTTACCCCGGAAACAGGGCAATCAGTTACCCCGGAAACTGGGCAGTCAGTTACCCTGGAAACAGGGCAGTCAGTTACCCTGGAAACACGGCAGTCAGTTACCCTGGAAACAGGGCAGTCAGTTATCCCGGAAACAGGGTGATCAGTTACCTTGGAAACAGGGTGATCAGTTAACTTGGAAACAGGGCAGTCAGTTATCCCGGAAACAGGGCAGTCAGTTATCCCGGAAACTGGGCAGTCAGTTATCCTGGAAACAGGGCAGTCAGTTATCCCGGAAACAGGGCAGTCAGTTACCCCGGAAACAGGGTGATCAGTTATCCTGGAAACAGGGCGGTCAGTTACCCCGGAAACAGGGCAGTCAGTTACCCCGGAAACAGGAGGATCAGTTATCCTGGAAACAGGGCAGTCAGTTCGCCTGGAAACAGGGCAGTCAGTAACACCGGAAACAGGGCAGTCAGTTACCCTGGAAGCAGGGCAGTCAGTTATCCCGGAAACAGGGCAGTCAGTTATCCCGGAAACAGGACAGTCAGTTATCGCGGAAATAGGATGATCTGTTACCCTGGAAACTGGGCAGTCAGTTAACCCGGAAACAGGGCAGTCAGTTACCGCGGAAACAGGGCAGTCAGTTGCCCTGGAAACTGGGCAGTCAGTTACCCTGGAAACAGGGCAGTCAGTTATCCCGGAAACAGGGTGATCAGTTACCCTGGAAACAGGGCAGTCAGTTATCCCGGAAACAGGGTGATCAGTTACCCTGGAAACTGGGCAGTCAGTTACCCTGGAAACAGGGCAGTCAGTTACCCCGGAAACAGGGCACTCAGTTACCCTGGAAACTGGGCAGTCAGTTACCCTGGAAATAGGGCAGTCAGTTATCCGGGAAACAGGGTGATCTGTTACCCTGGAAACAGGGCAGTCAGTTATCCCGGAAACAGGGCAGTCTGTTATGCCGGAAACAGGGTGATCAGTTACCCTTCAAACTGGGCAGTCAGTTACCCTGGAAACAGGACAGTCAGTTACCCCGGAAACAGGGCAGTCAGTTACCCTGGAAACAGGGCAGTCAGTTTCCCCAGAAACTGGGCAGTCAGTTTCCCCAGAAACTGGGCAGTCAGTTACCCTGGAAACAGGGCAGTCAGTCAGCCTGGAAACAGGGCAGTCAGTCACCCTGGAAACAGGTTAGTCACTTACCCCGGAAAAAGGGTGATCAGTTACCCCAGAAACAGGGCAGTCAGTTCCCCTGGAAACAGGGCAGTCAGTTTCCCTGGAAACAGGGCAGTCAGTTATCCCCGAAACCGGGCAGTCAGTTATCCAGGAAACAGGGTGATCAGTTACCCTGGAAACTGGGCAGTCAGTTACCCTGGAAACAGGGCAGTCAGTTCTCCTGGAAACAGGGCGATCAGTTACCCTGGATCCTGGGCAGTCAGTTACCCCGGAAACAGGGCAGTCAGTTATCCTGGAAACAGGGCAGTCAGTTATCCTGGAAACAGGGCAGTCAGTTACCCCGGAAACTGGGCTGTCAGTTACCCCGGAAACTGGGCTGTCAGTTAACCCGGAAACTGGGCTGTCAGTTACCCCGGAAACTGGGCTGTCAGTCACCCTGGAAACATTTTAGTCAGTTACCCCGGAAACAGGGTGTTCAGTTACCCCGGAAACAGGGCAGTGAGCTATCCCGGAAACAGTGCAGTCAGTTATCCCGGAAACAGGGTGAACAGTTACCCTGGAAACTGGGCAGTCAGTTACCCTGGAAACAGGGCGGTCAGTTACCCTGGAAACAGGGCAGTCAGTTACCCTGGAAACAGGGCAGTCAGTTATCCTGGAAACAGGGTGATCAGTTACCCTGGAAACTGGGCAGTCAGTTACCCTGGAAACAGGGCAGTCAGTTATCCTGGAAACAGGGCAGTCAGTTATCCTGGAAACAGGGCGGTCAGTTACCCCGGAAACAGGGAGATCAGATACCCCGGAAACAGCGCGGTCAGTTACCCTGGAAACAGGGCAGTCAGTTACCCTGGAAACAGGGCAGTCAGTTATCCTGGAAAAAGGGCGGTCAGTTACCCCGGAAATAGGGAGGTCAGTTATCCTGGAAACAGGGCGGTCAGTTACCCCGGAAACAGGGAGATCAGTTACCCCGGAAACAGGGCAGTCAGTTACCCTGGAAACAGGGCAGTCAGTTATCCTGGAAACAGCGTGGTCAGTGACCCTGGAAACAGGGTGCTCAGTTACCCCGGAAACAGGGGGATCAGTTATCCTGGAAACAGGGCGGTCAGTTACCCCGGAAACAGGGCAGTCAGTTACCACGGAAACAGGTGGATCAGTTATCCTGGAAACAGGGCAGTCAGTTCGCCTGGAAACAGGGCAGTCAGTAACACCGGAAACAGGGCAGTCAGTTACCCTGGAAGCAGGGCAGTCAGTTATCCCGGAAACAGGACAGTCAGTTATCGTGGAAACAGGACAGTCAGTTACCCTGGAAACTGGGCAGTCAGTTAACCTGGAAACAGGGCAGTCAGTTACCCTGGAAACAGGGCAATCAGTTACCCTGGAAACAGGGCAGTCAGTTATCCTGGAAAAAGGGCGGTCAGTTACCCCGGAAATAGGGAGGTCAGTTATCCTGGAAACAGGGCGGTCAGTTACCCCGGAAATAGGGAGGTCAGTTATCCTGGAAACAGGGTGATCAGTTATCCTGGAAACAGGGTGATCTGTTACCCCGGAAACAGGGCAGTCAGTTACCCCGGAAACAGGGCAGTCAGTTACCCCGGAAACAGGAGGATCAGTTATCCTGGAAACAGGGCAATCAGTTCGCCTGGAAACAGGGCAGTCAGTAACACCGGAAACAGGGCAGTCAGTTACCCTGGAAACAGGGCGGTCAGTTACCCTGGAAACAGGGCAGTCAGTTATCCTGGAAACAGGGTGATCAGTTACCCTGGAAACTGGGCAGTCAGTTACCCTGGAAACAGGGCGGTCAGTTACCCTGGAAACAGGGCAGTCAGTTATCCTGGAAACAGAGTGATCAGTTAGCCTGGAAACTGGGCAGTCAGTTACCCTGGAAACAGGGCGGTCAGTTATCCTGGAAAAAGGGCGGTCAGTTACCCCGGAAATAGGGAGGTCAGTTATCCTGGAAACAGGGCGGTCAGTTACCCCGGAAACAGGGAGATCAGTTACCCCGGAAACAGGGCAGTCAGTTACCCTGGAAACAGGGCAGTCAGTTATCCTGGAAACAGCGTGGTCAGTGACCCTGGAAACAGGGTGCTCAGTTACCCCGGAAACAGGGGGATCAGTTATCCTGGAAACAGGGCGGTCAGTTACCCCGGAAACAGGGCAGTCAGTTACCCCGGAAACAGGGGGATCAGTTATCCTGGAAACAGGGCAGTCAGTTCGCCTGGAAACAGGGCAGTCAGTAACACCGGAAACAGGGCAGTCAGTTACCCTGGAAGCAGGGCAGTCAGTTATCCCGGAAACAGGACAGTCAGTTATCTTGGAAACAGGACAGTCAGTTACCCTGGAAACTGGGCAGTCAGTTAACCTGGAAACAGGGCAGTCAGTTATCCTGGAAACAGGGCAATCAGTTACCCTGGAAACTGGGCAGTCAGTTACCCTGGAAACAGGGCAGTCAGTTATCCCGGAAACAGGGTGATCAGTTACCCTGGAAGCAGGGCAGTCAGTTATCCCGGAAAAAGGGCAGTCAGTTATCCCGGAAACAGGGTGATCAGTTACCCTGGAAACTGGGCAGTCAGTTACTCTGGAAAAAGGGAAGTCAGTTACCCCGGAAACAGGGCACTCAGTTACCCTGGAAACTGGGCCGTCAGTTACCCTGGAAATAGGGCGGTCAGTTATCCCGGAAACAGGGTGATCAGTTACCCTGGAAACAGGGCAGTCAGTTATCCCGGAAACAGGGCAGTCAGTTATCCTGGAAACAGGGCAGTCAGTTACCCCGGAAACAGGGTGATCAGTTATCCTGGAAACAGGGTGATCTGTTACCCCGGAAACAGGGCAGTCAGTTACCCCGGAAACAGGGCAGTCAGTTACCCCGGAAACAGGGGGATCAGTTATCCTGGAAACAGGGCAGTCAGTTCGCCTGGAAACAGGGCAGTCAGTAACACCGGAAACAGGGCAGTCAGTTACCCTGGAAGCAGGGCAGTCAGTTATCCCGGAAACAGGGCAGTCAGTTATCCCGCAAACAGGACAGTCAGTTATCGCGGAAATAGGATGATCAGTTACCCTGGAAACTGTGCAGTCAGTTAACCTGGAAACAGGGCAGTCAGTTACCCCGGAAACAGGGCAGTCAGTTACCCTGGAAACTGGGCAGTCAGTTACCCTGGAAACAGGGCAGTCAGTTATCCCGGAAACAGGGTGATCAGTTACCCTGGAAACAGGGCAGTCAGTTGTCCCGGAAACAGGGTGATCAGTTACCCTGGAAACTGGGCAGTCAGTTACCCTGGAAACAGGGCATTCAGTTACCCCGGAAAAAGGGCACTCAGTTACCCTGGAAACTGGGCAGTCAGTTACCCTGGAAATAGGGCAGTCAGTTATCCGGGAAACAGGGTGATCTGTTACCCTGGAAACAGGGCAGTCAGTTATCCCGGAAACAGGGCAGTCTGTTATGCCGGAAACAGGGTGATCAGTTACCCTACAAACTGGGCAGTCAGTTACCCTGGAAACAGGGCAGTCAGTTATCCTGGAAACAGGGTGATCAGTTACCCTGGAAACTGGGCAGTCAGTTACCCTGGAAACAGGGCAGTCAGTTATCCTGGAAACAGGGCAGTCAGTTATCCTGGAAACAGGGCGGTCAGTTACCCCGGAAACAGCGAGATCAGATACCCCGGAAACAGCGCGGTCAGTTACCCTGGAAACAGGGCAGTCAGTTACCCTGGAAACAGGGCAGTCAGTTATCCTGGAAAAAGGGCGGTCAGTTACCCCGGAAATAGGGAGGTCAGTTATCCTGGAAACAGGGCAGTCAGTTACCCCGGAAACAGGGAGATCAGTTACCCCGGAAACAGGGCAGTCAGTTACCCTGGAAACAGGGCAGTCAGTTATCCTGGAAACAGCGTGGTCAGTGAACCTGCAAACAGGGTGGTCAGTTACCCCGGAAACAGGGGGATCAGTTATCCTGGAAACAGGGCGGTCAGTTACCCCGGAAACAGGGCAGTCAGTTACCCCGGAAACAGGGGGATCAGTTATCCTGGAAACAGGGCAGTCAGTTCGCCTGGAAACAGGGCAGTCAGTAACAGCGGAAACAGGGCAGTCAGTTACCCTGGAAGCAGGGCAGTCAGTTATCCCGGAAACAGGGCAGTCAGTTATCGCGGAAACAGGACAGTCAGTTACCCTGGAAACTGGGCAGTCAGTTAACCTGGAAACAGGGCAGTCAGTTACCCTGGAAACAGGGCAATCAGTTACCCTGGAAACTGGGCAGTCAGTTACCCTGGAAACAGGGCAGTCAGTTATCCCGGAAACAGGGTGATCAGTTACCCTGGAAGCAGGGCAGTCAGTTATCCCGGAAAAAGTGCACTCAGTTATCCCAGAAACAGGGTGATCAGTTACCCTGGAAACTGGGCAGTCAGTTACCCTGGAAACAGGGCAGTCAGTTACCCCGGAAAAAGGGCTCTCAGTTACCCTGGAAACTGGGCAGTCAGTTACCGTGGAAATAGGGCAGTCAGTTATCCCGGAAACAGGGTGATCAGTTACCCTGAAAACAGGGCAGTCAGTTATCCCGGAAACAGGGCAGTCAGTTATCCCGGAAACAGGGCAGTCAGTTACCCCGGAAACAGGGTGATCAGTTATCCTGGAAACAGGGTGATCAGTTACCCCGGAAACAGGGCAGTCAGTTACCCCGTAAACTGGGCAGTCAGTTACCCCGGAAACTGGGGGATCAGTTATCCTGGAAACAGGGCACTCAGTTCGCCTGGAAACAGGGCAGTCAGTAATACCGGAAACAGGGCAGTCAGTTACCCTGGAAGCAGGGCAGTCAGTTATCCCGGAAACAGGGCAGTCAGTTATCCCGGAAACAGGGCAGTCAGTTACCCTGGAAACTGGGCCGTCAGTTACCCTGGAAACAGGGCAGTCAGTTAACCTGGAAACAGGGCAGTCAGTTACCCCGGAAACAGGGCAGTCAGTTACCCTGGAAACTGGGCCGTCAGTTACCCTGGAAACAGGGCAGTCAGTTATCCCGGAAACAGGGTGATCAGTTACCCTGGAAACAGGACAGTCAGTTATCGCGGAAATAGGATGATCAGTTACCCTGGAAACTGGGCAGTCAGTTAACCTGGAAACAGGGCAGTCAGTTACCCCGGAAACAGGGCAGTCAGTTACCCTGGAAACTCGGCCGTCAGTTACCCTGGAAACAGGGCAGTCAGTTATCCCGGAAACAGGGTGACAGTTACCCTGGAAACAGGGCAGTCAGTTATCCCGGAAACAGGGTGATCAGTTACCCTGGAAACTGGGCAGTCAGTTACCCTGTAAACAGGGCAGTCAGTTACCCCGAAAACAGGGCACTCAGTTACCCCGAAAACAGGGCACTCAGTTACCCTGGAAACTGGGCAGTCAGTTAGCCTGGAAATAGGGCAGTCAGTTATCCGGGAAACAGGGTGATCTGTTACCCTGGAAACAGGGCAGTCAGTTATCCCGGAAACAGGGCAGTCTGTTATGCCGGAAACAGGGTGATCAGTTACCCTGGAAACAGGACAGTCAGTTACCCCGGTAACAGGGCAGTCAGTTACCCTGGAAACAGGGCAGTCAGTTTCCCCAGAAACTGGGCAGTCAGTTACCCTGGAAACAGGGCAGTCAGTCACCCTGGAAACAGGGCAGTCAGTCACCCTGGAAACAGGTTAGTC
Source organism: Heterodontus francisci (assembly GCF_036365525.1). Taxonomy (NCBI): domain Eukaryota; kingdom Metazoa; phylum Chordata; class Chondrichthyes; order Heterodontiformes; family Heterodontidae; genus Heterodontus; species Heterodontus francisci. Next base: position 7,881,314 of record NC_090380.1, on the reverse strand, counting down.
ACTTACCCCGGAAACAGGGTGATCAGTTACCCCAGAAACAGGGCAGTCAGTTCCCCTGGAAACAGGGCAGTCAGTTTCCCTGGAAACAGGGCGGTCAGTTACCCTGGAAACAGGGCAGTCAGTTATCCTGGAAACAGGGCGATCAGTTACCCTGGATCCTGGGCAGTCAGTTACCCCGGAAACAGGGCAGTCAGTTATCCTGGAAACAGGGCAGTCAGTTATCCTGGAAACAGGGCAGTCAGTTACCCCGGAAACTGGGCTGTCAGTTACCCCGGAAACTGGGCTGTCAGTTACCCTGGAAACTGGGCTGTCAGTCACCCTGGAAACAGGTTAGTCAGTTACCCCGGAAACACGGTGTTCAGTTACCCCGGAAACAGGGCAGTGAGCTATCCCGGAAACAGTGCAGTCAGTTATCCCGGAAACAGGGTGAACAGTTACCCTGGAAACTGGGCAGTCAGTTACCCTGGAAACAGGGCGGTCAGTTACCCTGGAAACAGGGCAGCCAGTTATCCTGGAAACAGGGCAGTCAGTTATCCTGGAAACAGGGTGATCAGTTACCCTGGAAACTGGGCAGTCAGTTACCCTGGAAACAGGGCAGTCAGTTATCCTGGAAACAGGGCAGTCAGTTATCCTGGAAACAGGGCGGTCAGTTACCCCGGAAACAGGGAGATCAGATACCCCGGAAACAGGGAGATCAGATACCCCGGAAACAGGGTGGTCAGATACCCTGGAAACAGGGCAGTCAGTTACCCTGGAAACAGGGCAGTCAGTTATCCTGGAAAAAGGGCGGTCAGTTCCCCCTGAAATAGGGAGGTCAGTTATCCTGGAAACAGGGAGTTCAGTTACCCCGGAAACAGGGAGATCAGTTACCCCGGAAACAGGGCAGTCAGTTACCCTGGAAACAGGGCAGTCAGTTATCCTGGAAAAAGCGTGGTCAGTGACTCTGGAAACAGGGTGGTCAGTTACCCCGGAAAAAGGGGGATCAGTTATCCTGGAAACAGGGCGGTCAGTTACCCCGGAAACAGGGCAGTCAGTTACCCCGGAAACAGGGGGATCAGTTATCCTGGAAACAGGGCAGTCAGTTCGCCTGGAAACAGGGCAGTCAGTAACACCGGAAACAGGGCAGTCAGTTACCCTGGAAGCAGGGCAGTCAGTTATCCCGGAAACAGGACAGTCAGTTATCGCGGAAACAGGACAGTCAGTTACCCTGGAAACTGGGCAGTCAGTTAACCTGGAAACAGGGCAGTCAGTTATCCTGGAAACAGGGCAATCAGTTACCCTGGAAACTGGGCAGTCAGTTACCCTGGAAACTGGGCAGTCAGTTATCCCGGAAACAGGGTGATCAGTTACCCCGGAAGCAGGGCAGTCAGTTATCCCGGAAAAAGGGCAGTCAGTTATCCCGGAAACAGGGTGATCAGTTACCCTGGAAACTGGGCAGTCAGTTACCCTGGAAACAGGGCAGTCAGTTACCCCGGAAACAGGGCACTCAGTTACCCTGGAAACTGGGCAGTCAGTTACCCTGGAAATAGGGCAGTCAGTTATCCCGGAAACAGGGTGATCAGTTACCCTGGAAAAAGGGCAGTCAGTTATCCCGGAAACAGGGCAGTCAGTTATCCCGGAAACAGGGCAGTCAGTTATCCCGGAAACAGGGCAGTCAGTTACCCCGGAAACAGGGTGATCATTTATCCTGGAAACAGGGTGATCAGTTACCCCTGAAACAGGGCAGTCAGTTACCCCGGAAACAGGGCATTCAGTAACACCGGAAGCAGGGCAGTCAGTTACCCTGGAAGCAGGGCAGTCAGTTATCCCGGAAACAGGGCAGTCAGTTATCCCGGAAACAGGACAGTCAGTTATCGCGGAAAAAGGATGATCAGTTACCCTGGAAACTGGGCAGTCAGTTAACCTGGAAACAGGGCAGTCAGTTACCCCGGAAACAGGGCAGTCAGTTACCCCGGAAACAGGGCAGTCTGTTACCCTGGAAACTGGGCAGTCAGTTACCCTGGAAACAGGGCAGTCAGTTATCCCGGAAACAGGGTGATCAGTTACCCTGGAAACAGGGCAGTCAGTTATCCCGGAAACAGGGTGATCAGTTACCCTGGAAACTGGGCAGTCAGTTACCCTGGAAACAGGGCAGTCAGTTACCCCGGAAACAGGGCACTCAGTTACCCTGGAAACTGGGCAGTCAGTTACCCTGGAAATAGGGCAGTCAGTTATCCGGGAAACAGGGTGATCTGTTACCCTGGAAACAGTGCAGTCAGTTATCCCGGAAACAGGGCAGTCTGTTATGCTGGAAACAGGGTGATCAGTTACCCTGCAAACTGGGCAGTCAGTTTCTCTGGAAACAGGACAGTCAGTTACCCCAGAAACAGGGCAGTCAGTTACCCCGGAAACAGGGCAGTCAGTTATCCTGGAAACAGGGCAGTCAGTTATCCTGGAAACAGGGCAGTCAGTTTCCCCAGAAACTGGGCAGTCAGTTACCCTGGAAACAGGGCAGTCAGTCACCCTGGAAACAGGGCAGTCAGTCACCCTGGAAACAGGTTAGTCACTTACCCCGGAAACAGGGTGATCAGTTACCCCAAAAACAGGGCAGTCAGTTCCCCTGGAAACAGGGCAGTCAGTTTCCCTGGAAACAGGGCAGTCAGTTATCCCCGAAACCGGGCAGTCAGTTATCCAGGAAACAGGGTGATCAGTTACCCTGGAAACTGGGCAGTCAGTTTACCTGGAAACAGGGCGGTCAGTTACCCTGGAAACAGGGCAGTCAGTTATCCCGGAAACAGGGCGATCAGTTACCCTGGATACTGGGCAGTCAGTTACCCCGGAAACAGGGCAGTCAGTTATCCTGGAAACAGGGCAATCAGTTATCCTGGAAACAGGACAGTCAGTTACCCCGGAAACAGGGCAGTCAGTTACCCCGGAAACTGGGCTGTCAGTTACCCGGAAACTGGGCTGTGAGTTACCCTGGAAACTGGGCTGTCAGTCACCCTGGAAACAGGTTAGTCAGTTACCCCGGAAACAGGGTGTTCAGTTACCCCGGAAACAGGGCAGTGAGCTATCCCGGAAACAGGGCAGTCAGTTATCCCGGAAACAGGGTGAACAGTTACCCTGGAAACTGGGCAGTCAGTTGCCCTGGAAACAGGGCAGTCAGTTACCCTGGAAACAGGGCGGTCAGTTATCCTGGAAACAGGGTGATCAGTTACCCTGGAAACTGGGCAGTCAGTTACCCTGGAAACAGGGCAGTCAGTTATCCTGGAAACATGGCAGTCAGTTACCCAGGAAACAGGGCAGTCAGTTATCCTGGAAACAGGGCGGTCAGTTACCCCGGAAACAGGGAGATCAGATACCCCGGAAACAGCGCGGTCAGTTACGCTGGAAACAGGGCAGTCAGTTACCCTGGAAACAGGGCAGTCAGTTATCCTGGAAAAAGGGCGGACAGTTACCCCGGAAATAGGGAGGTCAGTTATCCTGGAAACAGGGCGGTCAGTTACCCCGGAAACAGGGAGATCAGTTACCCCGGAAACAGGGCAGTCAGTTACCCTGGAAACAGGGCAGTCAGTTATCCTGGAAACAGCGTGGAGAGTGACCCTGGAAACAGGGTGGTCAGTTACCCCGGAAACAGGGTGGTCAGTTACTCCGGAAACAGGGTGGTCAGTTACCCCGGAAACAGGGGGATCAGTTATCCAGGAAAAAGGGCGGTCAGTTACCCCGGAAACAGGGCAGTCATTTACCCGGGAAACAGAGGGATCAGTTATCTTGGAAACAGGGCAGTCAGTTCGCCTGGAAACAGGGCAGTCAGTAACACCGGAAACAGGGCAGTCAGTTACCCTGGAAGCAGGGCAGTCAGTTATCCCGGAAACAGGACAGTCAGTTATCGCGGAAACAGGACACTCAGTTACCCTGGAAACTGGGCAGTCAGTTAACCTGGAAACAGGGCAGTCAGTTACCCTGGAAACAGGGCAATCAGTTACCCTGGAAACTGGGCAGTCAGTTACCCTGGAAACTGGGCAGTCAGTTACCCTGGAAACAGGGCAGTCAGTTATCCCGGAAACAGGGTGATCAGTTACCCTGGAAACAGGGCAGTCAGTTATCCCGGAAAAAGGGCAGTCAGTTATCCCGGAAACAGGGCAGTCAGTTATCCCGGAAACAGGGTGATTTGTTACCCTGGAAACTGGGCAGTCAGTTACCCTGGAAACAGGGCAGTCAGTTACCCCGGAAACAGGGCACTCAGTTACCCTGGAAACTGGGCACTCAGTTACCCTGGAAATAGGGCAGTCAGTTATCCCGGAAATAGGGTGATCAGTTACCCTGGAAACAGGGCAGTCAGTTATCGCGGAAACAGGGCAGTCTGTTATCCCGGAAACAGGGTGATCAGTTACCCTGCAAACTGGGCAGTCTGTTTCCCTGGAAACATGACAGTCAGTTACCCCGGAAACAGGGCAGTCAGTTACCCTGGAAACAGGGCAGTCAGTTACCCTGGAAACAGGGCAGTCAGTTTCCCCGGAAACTGGGCAGTCAGTTACCCTGGAAACAGGGCAGTCAGTCACCGTGGAAGCAGGTTAGTCACTTACCCGGAAACAGTGTGATAAGTTACCCCGGAAACAGGGCAGTCAGTTCCCCTGGAAACAGGGCAGTCAGTTTCCCTGGAAACAGAGCAGTCAGTTATCCCCGAAACCGGGCAGTCAGTTATCCAGGAAACAGGGTAATCAGTTACCCTGGAAACTGGGCAGTCAGTTACCCTGGAAACAGGTCGGTCAGTTACCCTGGAAACAGGGCAGTCAGTTATCCTGGAAACAGGGCAGTCAGTTATCCTGGAAACAGGGCAGTCAGTTATCCTGGATACTGGGCAGTCAGTTACCCCGGAAACAGGGCAGTCAGTTATCCTGGAAACAGGGCAGACAGTTATCCTGGAAACAGGGTGGTCAGTTACCCCGGATATAGGGCGGTCAGTTATCCTGGAAACAGGGTGATCAGTTACCCTGGAAACAGGGCAGTCTGTTACCCTGGAAACAGGGCGGTCAGTTTCCCCGGAAACAGGGAGATCAGATACCCCGGAAACAGCGCGGTCAGTTACCCTGGAAACAGGGCAGTCAGTTACCCTGGAAACAGGGCAGTCAGTTATCCTGGAAAAAGCGCGGTCAGTTACCCCGGAAATTGGGAGGTCAGTTATCCTGGAAACAGGGCGGTCAGTTACACCGGAAACAGGGAGATCAGTTACCCCGGAAACAGGGCAGTCAGTTACCCTGGAAACAGGGCAGTGAGTTATCCTGGAAACAGCGTGGTCAGTGACCCTGGAAACAGGGTGGTCAGTTACCCCGGAAACAGGGTGATCAGTTATCCTGGAAACAGGGCGGTCAGTTACCCCGGAAACAGGGCAGTCAGTTACCCCGGAAACAGGGCAGTCAGTTATCCTGGAAACAGGGCAGTCACTTCGCCTGGAAACAGGGCAGTCAGTAACACCGGAAACAGGGCAGTCAGTTACCCTGGAAGCAGGGCAGTCAGTTATCCCGGAAACAGGGCAGTCAGTTATCCCGGAAACAGGGCAGTCAGTTATCCCGGAAACAGGGTGATCAGTTACCCTGCAAACTGGGCAGTCTGTTACCCTGGAAACAGGACAGTCAGTTACCCCGGAAACAGGGCAGTCAGTTACCCCGGAAACAGGGCAGTCAGTTACCCTGGAAACAGGGCAGTCAGTTACCCTGGAAACAGGGCAGTCAGTTTCCCCGGAAACTGGGCAGTCAGTTACCCTGGAAAAAGGGCAGTCAGTCACCCTGGAAACAGGGCAGTCAGTCACCCTGGAAACAGGGTGATCACTTACCCCGGAAACAGGGAGATCAGTTACCCCGGAAACAGGGCAGTCAGTTCCCCTGGAAACAGGGCAGTCAGTTATCCCCGAAACCGGGCAGTCAGTTATCCAGGAAACAGGGTGATCAGTTACCCTGGAAACTGGGCAGTCAGTTTACCTGGAAACAGGGCGGTCAGTTACCCTGGAAACAGGGCAGTCAGTTACCCTGGAAACAGGGCAGTCAGTTATCCTGGAAACAGGGCAGTCAGTTATCCTGGAAACAGGGTGATCAGTTACCCTGGATACTGGGCAGTCAGTTACCCCGGAAACAGGGCAGTCAGTTATCCTGGAAACAGGGCAGTCAGTTACCCCGGAAACAGGGCAGTCAGTTACCCCGGAAACAGGGCAGTCAGTTACCCCGGAAGCTGGGCTGTCAGTTACCCCGGAAACTGGGCTGTCAGTTTACCTGGAAACAGGGCGGTCAGTTACCCTGGAAACAGGGCAGTCAGTTATCCTGGAAACAGGGTGTTCAGTTACCCCGGAAACAGGGCAGTGAGCTATCCCGGAAACAGGGCAGTCAGTTATCCCGGAAACACGGTGAACATTTACCCTGGAAACTGGGCAGTCAGTTACCCTGGAAACAGGGCGGTCAGTTACCCTGGAAACAGGGTGATCAGTTACCCTGGAAACAGGGTGATCAGTTACCCTGGAAACAGGGTGATCAGTTACCCTGGAAACAGGGCAGTCAGTTATCCTGGAAACAGGGCAGTCAGTTATCCTGGAAACAGGGCGGTCAGTTACCCCGGAAACAGGGAGATCAGATACCCCGGAAACAGCGCGGTCAGTTACCCTGGAAACAGGGCAGTCAGTTACCCTGGAAACAGGGCAGTCAGTTATCCTGGAAACAGGGCAGTCAGTTATCCCGGAAACAGGGTGATCAGTTACCCTGGAAACAGGGCAGTCAGTTATCCCGGAAACATGGCAGTCAGTTATCCCGGAAACAGGGCAGTCAGTTACCCCGGAAACAGGGCAGTCAGTTACCCCGGAAACATGGGGATCAGTTATCCTGGACACAGGGCAGTCAGTTCGCCTGGAAACAGGGCAGTCAGTAACACGGGAAACAGGGTGGTCAGTTGCCCTGGAAGAAGGGCAGTCAGTTATCCCGGAAACAGGGCAGTCAGTTATCCCAGAAACAGGACAGTCAGTTATCGCGGAAATAGGATGATCAGTTACCCTGGAATCTGGGCAGTCAGTTAACCTGGAAACAGGGCAGTCAGTTACCCCGGAAACAGGGCAATCAGTTACCCTGGAAACTGGGCGGTCAGTTACCCTGGAAACAGGGCAGTCAGTTATCCCGGAAACAGGGTGATCAGTTACCCTGGAAACTGGGCAGTCAGTTACCCTGGAAACATGGCAGTCAGTTACCCCGGAAACAGGGCACTCAGTTACCCCGGAAACAGGGCAGTCAGTTACCCTGGAAATAGGGCAGTCAGTTATCCGGGAAACAGGGTGATCAGTTACCCTGGATACAGGGCAGTCAGTTATCCCGGAAACAGGGCAGTCTGTTATGCCGGAAACAGGGTGATCAGTTACCCTGCAAACTGGGCAGTCTGTTACCCTGGAAACAGGACAGTCAGTTACCCCGGAAACAGGGCAGTCAGTTACCCTGGAAACACGGCAGTCAGTTACCCTGGAAACAGGGCAGTCAGTTACCCTGGAAACAGGGCAGTCAGTTTCCCTGGAAACTGGGCAGTCAGTTACCCTGGAAGCAGGGCAGTCAGTCACCCTGGAAACAGGTTAGTCACTTACCCCGGAAACAGGGTGATCAGTTACCCCGGAAACAGGGCAGTCAGTTCCCCTGGAAACAGGGCAGTCAGTTTCCCTGGAAACAGGGCAGTCAGGTATCCCCGAAACCGGGCAGTCAGTTATCCCCGAAACCGGGCAGTCAGTTATCCCCGAAACCGGGCAGTCAGTTATCCAAGAAACAGGGTAATCAGTTGCCCTGGAAACTGGGCAGTCAGTTACCCTGGAAACAGGGCAGTCAGTTTCCCTGGAAACTGGGCAGTCAGTTACCCTGGAAGCAGGGCAGTCAGTCACCCTGGAAACAGGTTAGTCACTTACCCCGGAAACAGGGTGATCAGTTACCCCGGAAACAGGGCAGTCAGTTATCCTGTAAACAGCGTGGTCAGTGACCCTGGAAACAGCGTGGTCAGTGACCCTGGAAACAGCGTGGTCAGTGACCCCAGAAACAGGGCAGTCAGTTAACCCGGAAACAGGGGGATCAGTTATCCTGGAAACAGGGCGGTCATTTACCCTGGAAACAGGGCAGTCAGTTTCCCCGGAAACAGGGCAGTCAGTTACCCTGGAAAAAGGGCAGTCAGTTACCCCGGAAATAGGGAGGTCAGTTATCCTGGAAACAGGGTGGTCAGTTACCCCGGAAGCAGGGAGATCAGATACCCCGGAAGCAGGGAGATCAGATACCCTGGAAACAGGGCAGTCAGTTACCCTGGAAACAGGGCAGTCAGTTATCCTGGAAAAAGGGCAGTCAGTTACCCCGGAAATAGGGAGGTCAGTTATCCTGGAAACAGGGCGGTCAGTTACCCCGGAAACAGGGAGATCAGTTACCCCGGAAACAGGGCAGTCAGTTATCCTGTAAACAGCGTGGTCAGTGACCCTGGAAACAGCGTGGTCAGTGACCCTGGAAACAGCGTGGTCAGTGACCCCAGAAACAGGGCAGTCAGTTAACCCGGAAACAGGGGGATCAGTTATCCTGGAAACAGGGCGGTCAGTTATCCTGGAAACAGGGTGTTCAGTTACCCCGGAAACAGGGCAGTGAGCTATCCCGGAAACAGGGCAGTCAGTTATCCCGGAAACACGGTGAACATTTACCCTGGAAACTGGGCAGTCAGTTACCCTGGAAACAGGGCGGTCAGTTACCCTGGAAACAGGGTGATCAGTTACCCTGGAAACAGGGTGATCAGTTACCCTGGAAACAGGGCAGTCAGTTATCCTGGAAACAGGGCAGTCAGTTATCCTGGAAACAGGGCGGTCAGTTACCCCGGAAACAGGGAGATCAGATACCCCGGAAACAGCGCGGTCAGTTACCCTGGAAACAGGGCAGTCAGTTACCCTGGAAACAGGGCAGTCAGTTATCCTGGAAACAGGGCAGTCAGTTATCCCGGAAACAGGGTGATCAGTTACCCTGGAAACAGGGCAGTCAGTTATCCCGGAAACAGGGCAGTCAGTTATCCCGGAAACAGGGCAGTCAGTTACCCCGGAAACAGGGCAGTCAGTTACCCCGGAAACAGGGGGATCAGTTATCCTGGAAACAGGGCAGTCAGTTCGCCTGGAAACAGGGCAGTCAGTAACACGGGAAACAGGTTGGTCAGTTGCCCTGGAAGAAGGGCAGTCAGTTATCCCGGAAACAGGGCAGTCAGTTATCCCAGAAACAGGACAGTCAGTTATCGCGGAAATAGGATGATCAGTTACCCTGGAATCTGGGCAGTCAGTTAACCTGGAAACAGGGCAGTCAGTTACCCCGGAAACAGGGCAATCAGTTACCCTGGAAACTGGGCGGTCAGTTACCCTGGAAACAGGGCAGTCAGTTATCCCGGAAACAGGGTGATCAGTTACCCTGGAAACTGGGCAGTCAGTTACCCTGGAAACATGGCAGTCAGTTACCCCGGAAACAGGGCACTCAGTTACCCCGGAAACAGGGCAGTCAGTTACCCTGGAAATAGGGCAGTCAGTTATCCGGGAAACAGGGTGATCAGTTACCCTGGAAACAGGGCAGTCAGTTATCCTGGAAACAGGGCAGTCAGTTACCCCGGAAACTGGGCTGTCAGTTACCCCGGAAACTGGGCTGTCAGTTAACCCGGAAACTGGGCTGTCAGTTACCCCGGAAACTGGGCTGTCAGTCACCCTGGAAACATTTTAGTCAGTTACCCCGGAAACAGGGTGTTCAGTTACCCCGGAAACAGGGCAGTGAGCTATCCCGGAAACAGTGCAGTCAGTTATCCCGGAAACAGGGTGAACAGTTACCCTGGAAACTGGGCAGTCAGTTACCCTGGAAACAGGGCGGTCAGTTACCCTGGAAACAGGGCAGTCAGTTACCCTGGAAACAGGGCAGTCAGTTATCCTGGAAACAGGGTGATCAGTTACCCTGGAAACTGGGCAGTCAGTTACCCTGGAAACAGGGCAGTCAGTTATCCTGGAAACAGGGCAGTCAGTTATCCTGGAAACAGGGCGGTCAGTTACCCCGGAAACAGGGAGATCAGATACCCCGGAAACAGCGCGGTCAGTTACCCTGGAAACAGGGCAGTCAGTTACCCTGGAAACAGGGCAGTCAGTTATCCTGGAAAAAGGGCGGTCAGTTACCCCGGAAATAGGGAGGTCAGTTATCCTGGAAACAGGGCGGTCAGTTACCCCGGAAACAGGGAGATCAGTTACCCCGGAAACAGGGCAGTCAGTTACCCTGGAAACAGGGCAGTCAGTTATCCTGGAAACAGCGTGGTCAGTGACCCTGGAAACAGGGTGCTCAGTTACCCCGGAAACAGGGGGATCAGTTATCCTGGAAACAGGGCGGTCAGTTACCCCGGAAACAGGGCAGTCAGTTACCACGGAAACAGGTGGATCAGTTATCCTGGAAACAGGGCAGTCAGTTCGCCTGGAAACAGGGCAGTCAGTAACACCGGAAACAGGGCAGTCAGTTACCCTGGAAGCAGGGCAGTCAGTTATCCCGGAAACAGGACAGTCAGTTATCGTGGAAACAGGACAGTCAGTTACCCTGGAAACTGGGCAGTCAGTTAACCTGGAAACAGGGCAGTCAGTTACCCTGGAAACAGGGCAATCAGTTACCCTGGAAACAGGGCAGTCAGTTATCCTGGAAAAAGGGCGGTCAGTTACCCCGGAAATAGGGAGGTCAGTTATCCTGGAAACAGGGCGGTCAGTTACCCCGGAAATAGGGAGGTCAGTTATCCTGGAAACAGGGTGATCAGTTATCCTGGAAACAGGGTGATCTGTTACCCCGGAAACAGGGCAGTCAGTTACCCCGGAAACAGGGCAGTCAGTTACCCCGGAAACAGGAGGATCAGTTATCCTGGAAACAGGGCAATCAGTTCGCCTGGAAACAGGGCAGTCAGTAACACCGGAAACAGGGCAGTCAGTTACCCTGGAAACAGGGCGGTCAGTTACCCTGGAAACAGGGCAGTCAGTTATCCTGGAAACAGGGTGATCAGTTACCCTGGAAACTGGGCAGTCAGTTACCCTGGAAACAGGGCGGTCAGTTACCCTGGAAACAGGGCAGTCAGTTATCCTGGAAACAGAGTGATCAGTTAGCCTGGAAACTGGGCAGTCAGTTACCCTGGAAACAGGGCGGTCAGTTATCCTGGAAAAAGGGCGGTCAGTTACCCCGGAAATAGGGAGGTCAGTTATCCTGGAAACAGGGCGGTCAGTTACCCCGGAAACAGGGAGATCAGTTACCCCGGAAACAGGGCAGTCAGTTACCCTGGAAACAGGGCAGTCAGTTATCCTGGAAACAGCGTGGTCAGTGACCCTGGAAACAGGGTGCTCAGTTACCCCGGAAACAGGGGGATCAGTTATCCTGGAAACAGGGCGGTCAGTTACCCCGGAAACAGGGCAGTCAGTTACCCCGGAAACAGGGGGATCAGTTATCCTGGAAACAGGGCAGTCAGTTCGCCTGGAAACAGGGCAGTCAGTAACACCGGAAACAGGGCAGTCAGTTACCCTGGAAGCAGGGCAGTCAGTTATCCCGGAAACAGGACAGTCAGTTATCTTGGAAACAGGACAGTCAGTTACCCTGGAAACTGGGCAGTCAGTTAACCTGGAAACAGGGCAGTCAGTTATCCTGGAAACAGGGCAATCAGTTACCCTGGAAACTGGGCAGTCAGTTACCCTGGAAACAGGGCAGTCAGTTATCCCGGAAACAGGGTGATCAGTTACCCTGGAAGCAGGGCAGTCAGTTATCCCGGAAAAAGGGCAGTCAGTTATCCCGGAAACAGGGTGATCAGTTACCCTGGAAACTGGGCAGTCAGTTACTCTGGAAAAAGGGAAGTCAGTTACCCCGGAAACAGGGCACTCAGTTACCCTGGAAACTGGGCCGTCAGTTACCCTGGAAATAGGGCGGTCAGTTATCCTGGAAACAGGGTGATCAGTTACCCTGGAAACTGGGCAGTCAGTTACCCTGGAAACAGGGCAGTCAGTTATCCTGGAAACAGGGCAGTCAGTTATCCTGGAAACAGGGCGGTCAGTTACCCCGGAAACAGCGAGATCAGATACCCCGGAAACAGCGCGGTCAGTTACCCTGGAAACAGGGCAGTCAGTTACCCTGGAAACAGGGCAGTCAGTTATCCTGGAAAAAGGGCGGTCAGTTACCCCGGAAATAGGGAGGTCAGTTATCCTGGAAACAGGGCAGTCAGTTACCCCGGAAACAGGGAGATCAGTTACCCCGGAAACAGGGCAGTCAGTTACCCTGGAAACAGGGCAGTCAGTTATCCTGGAAACAGCGTGGTCAGTGAACCTGCAAACAGGGTGGTCAGTTACCCCGGAAACAGGGGGATCAGTTATCCTGGAAACAGGGCGGTCAGTTACCCCGGAAACAGGGCAGTCAGTTACCCCGGAAACAGGGGGATCAGTTATCCTGGAAACAGGGCAGTCAGTTCGCCTGGAAACAGGGCAGTCAGTAACAGCGGAAACAGGGCAGTCAGTTACCCTGGAAGCAGGGCAGTCAGTTATCCCGGAAACAGGGCAGTCAGTTATCGCGGAAACAGGACAGTCAGTTACCCTGGAAACTGGGCAGTCAGTTAACCTGGAAACAGGGCAGTCAGTTACCCTGGAAACAGGGCAATCAGTTACCCTGGAAACTGGGCAGTCAGTTACCCTGGAAACAGGGCAGTCAGTTATCCCGGAAACAGGGTGATCAGTTACCCTGGAAGCAGGGCAGTCAGTTATCCCGGAAAAAGTGCACTCAGTTATCCCAGAAACAGGGTGATCAGTTACCCTGGAAACTGGGCAGTCAGTTACCCTGGAAACAGGGCAGTCAGTTACCCCGGAAAAAGGGCTCTCAGTTACCCTGGAAACTGGGCAGTCAGTTACCGTGGAAATAGGGCAGTCAGTTATCCCGGAAACAGGGTGATCAGTTACCCTGAAAACAGGGCAGTCAGTTATCCCGGAAACAGGGCAGTCAGTTATCCCGGAAACAGGGCAGTCAGTTACCCCGGAAACAGGGTGATCAGTTATCCTGGAAACAGGGTGATCAGTTACCCCGGAAACAGGGCAGTCAGTTACCCCGTAAACTGGGCAGTCAGTTACCCCGGAAACTGGGGGATCAGTTATCCTGGAAACAGGGCACTCAGTTCGCCTGGAAACAGGGCAGTCAGTAATACCGGAAACAGGGCAGTCAGTTACCCTGGAAGCAGGGCAGTCAGTTATCCCGGAAACAGGGCAGTCAGTTATCCCGGAAACAGGGCAGTCAGTTACCCTGGAAACTGGGCCGTCAGTTACCCTGGAAACAGGGCAGTCAGTTAACCTGGAAACAGGGCAGTCAGTTACCCCGGAAACAGGGCAGTCAGTTACCCTGGAAACTGGGCCGTCAGTTACCCTGGAAACAGGGCAGTCAGTTATCCCGGAAACAGGGTGATCAGTTACCCTGGAAACAGGACAGTCAGTTATCGCGGAAATAGGATGATCAGTTACCCTGGAAACTGGGCAGTCAGTTAACCTGGAAACAGGGCAGTCAGTTACCCCGGAAACAGGGCAGTCAGTTACCCTGGAAACTCGGCCGTCAGTTACCCTGGAAACAGGGCAGTCAGTTATCCCGGAAACAGGGTGACAGTTACCCTGGAAACAGGGCAGTCAGTTATCCCGGAAACAGGGTGATCAGTTACCCTGGAAACTGGGCAGTCAGTTACCCTGTAAACAGGGCAGTCAGTTACCCCGAAAACAGGGCACTCAGTTACCCCGAAAACAGGGCACTCAGTTACCCTGGAAACTGGGCAGTCAGTTAGCCTGGAAATAGGGCAGTCAGTTATCCGGGAAACAGGGTGATCTGTTACCCTGGAAACAGGGCAGTCAGTTATCCCGGAAACAGGGCAGTCTGTTATGCCGGAAACAGGGTGATCAGTTACCCTGGAAACAGGACAGTCAGTTACCCCGGTAACAGGGCAGTCAGTTACCCTGGAAACAGGGCAGTCAGTTTCCCCAGAAACTGGGCAGTCAGTTACCCTGGAAACAGGGCAGTCAGTCACCCTGGAAACAGGGCAGTCAGTCACCCTGGAAACAGGTTAGTCACTTACCCCGGAAACAGGGTGATCAGTTACCCCAGAAACAGGGCAGTCAGTTCCCCTGGAAACAGGGCAGTCAGTTTCCCTGGAAACAGGGCGGTCAGTTACCCTGGAAACAGGGCAGTCAGTTATCCTGGAAACAGGGCGATCAGTTACCCTGGATCCTGGGCAGTCAGTTACCCCGGAAACAGGGCAGTCAGTTATCCTGGAAACAGGGCAGTCAGTTATCCTGGAAACAGGGCAGTCAGTTACCCCGGAAACTGGGCTGTCAGTTACCCCGGAAACTGGGCTGTCAGTTACCCTGGAAACTGGGCTGTCAGTCACCCTGGAAACAGGTTAGTCAGTTACCCCGGAAACACGGTGTTCAGTTACCCCGGAAACAGGGCAGTGAGCTATCCCGGAAACAGTGCAGTCAGTTATCCCGGAAACAGGGTGAACAGTTACCCTGGAAACTGGGCAGTCAGTTACCCTGGAAACAGGGCGGTCAGTTACCCTGGAAACAGGGCAGCCAGTTATCCTGGAAACAGGGCAGTCAGTTATCCTGGAAACAGGGTGATCAGTTACCCTGGAAACTGGGCAGTCAGTTACCCTGGAAACAGGGCAGTCAGTTATCCTGGAAACAGGGCAGTCAGTTATCCTGGAAACAGGGCGGTCAGTTACCCCGGAAACAGGGAGATCAGATACCCCGGAAACAGGGAGATCAGATACCCCGGAAACAGGGTGGTCAGATACCCTGGAAACAGGGCAGTCAGTTACCCTGGAAACAGGGCAGTCAGTTATCCTGGAAAAAGGGCGGTCAGTTCCCCCTGAAATAGGGAGGTCAGTTATCCTGGAAACAGGGAGTTCAGTTACCCCGGAAACAGGGAGATCAGTTACCCCGGAAACAGGGCAGTCAGTTACCCTGGAAACAGGGCAGTCAGTTATCCTGGAAAAAGCGTGGTCAGTGACTCTGGAAACAGGGTGGTCAGTTACCCCGGAAAAAGGGGGATCAGTTATCCTGGAAACAGGGCGGTCAGTTACCCCGGAAACAGGGCAGTCAGTTACCCCGGAAACAGGGGGATCAGTTATCCTGGAAACAGGGCAGTCAGTTCGCCTGGAAACAGGGCAGTCAGTAACACCGGAAACAGGGCAGTCAGTTACCCTGGAAGCAGGGCAGTCAGTTATCCCGGAAACAGGACAGTCAGTTATCGCGGAAACAGGACAGTCAGTTACCCTGGAAACTGGGCAGTCAGTTAACCTGGAAACAGGGCAGTCAGTTATCCTGGAAACAGGGCAATCAGTTACCCTGGAAACTGGGCAGTCAGTTACCCTGGAAACTGGGCAGTCAGTTATCCCGGAAACAGGGTGATCAGTTACCCCGGAAGCAGGGCAGTCAGTTATCCCGGAAAAAGGGCAGTCAGTTATCCCGGAAACAGGGTGATCAGTTACCCTGGAAACTGGGCAGTCAGTTACCCTGGAAACAGGGCAGTCAGTTACCCCGGAAACAGGGCACTCAGTTACCCTGGAAACTGGGCAGTCAGTTACCCTGGAAATAGGGCAGTCAGTTATCCCGGAAACAGGGTGATCAGTTACCCTGGAAAAAGGGCAGTCAGTTATCCCGGAAACAGGGCAGTCAGTTATCCCGGAAACAGGGCAGTCAGTTATCCCGGAAACAGGGCAGTCAGTTACCCCGGAAACAGGGTGATCATTTATCCTGGAAACAGGGTGATCAGTTACCCCTGAAACAGGGCAGTCAGTTACCCCGGAAACAGGGCATTCAGTAACACCGGAAGCAGGGCAGTCAGTTACCCTGGAAGCAGGGCAGTCAGTTATCCCGGAAACAGGGCAGTCAGTTATCCCGGAAACAGGACAGTCAGTTATCGCGGAAAAAGGATGATCAGTTACCCTGGAAACTGGGCAGTCAGTTAACCTGGAAACAGGGCAGTCAGTTACCCCGGAAACAGGGCAGTCAGTTACCCCGGAAACAGGGCAGTCTGTTACCCTGGAAACTGGGCAGTCAGTTACCCTGGAAACAGGGCAGTCAGTTATCCCGGAAACAGGGTGATCAGTTACCCTGGAAACAGGGCAGTCAGTTATCCCGGAAACAGGGTGATCAGTTACCCTGGAAACTGGGCAGTCAGTTACCCTGGAAACAGGGCAGTCAGTTACCCCGGAAACAGGGCACTCAGTTACCCTGGAAACTGGGCAGTCAGTTACCCTGGAAATAGGGCAGTCAGTTATCCGGGAAACAGGGTGATCTGTTACCCTGGAAACAGTGCAGTCAGTTATCCCGGAAACAGGGCAGTCTGTTATGCTGGAAACAGGGTGATCAGTTACCCTGCAAACTGGGCAGTCAGTTTCTCTGGAAACAGGACAGTCAGTTACCCCAGAAACAGGGCAGTCAGTTACCCCGGAAACAGGGCAGTCAGTTATCCTGGAAACAGGGCAGTCAGTTATCCTGGAAACAGGGCAGTCAGTTTCCCCAGAAACTGGGCAGTCAGTTACCCTGGAAACAGGGCAGTCAGTCACCCTGGAAACAGGGCAGTCAGTCACCCTGGAAACAGGTTAGTCACTTACCCCGGAAACAGGGTGATCAGTTACCCCAAAAACAGGGCAGTCAGTTCCCCTGGAAACAGGGCAGTCAGTTTCCCTGGAAACAGGGCAGTCAGTTATCCCCGAAACCGGGCAGTCAGTTATCCAGGAAACAGGGTGATCAGTTACCCTGGAAACTGGGCAGTCAGTTTACCTGGAAACAGGGCGGTCAGTTACCCTGGAAACAGGGCAGTCAGTTATCCCGGAAACAGGGCGATCAGTTACCCTGGATACTGGGCAGTCAGTTACCCCGGAAACAGGGCAGTCAGTTATCCTGGAAACAGGGCAATCAGTTATCCTGGAAACAGGACAGTCAGTTACCCCGGAAACAGGGCAGTCAGTTACCCCGGAAACTGGGCTGTCAGTTACCCGGAAACTGGGCTGTGAGTTACCCTGGAAACTGGGCTGTCAGTCACCCTGGAAACAGGTTAGTCAGTTACCCCGGAAACAGGGTGTTCAGTTACCCCGGAAACAGGGCAGTGAGCTATCCCGGAAACAGGGCAGTCAGTTATCCCGGAAACAGGGTGAACAGTTACCCTGGAAACTGGGCAGTCAGTTGCCCTGGAAACAGGGCAGTCAGTTACCCTGGAAACAGGGCGGTCAGTTATCCTGGAAACAGGGTGATCAGTTACCCTGGAAACTGGGCAGTCAGTTACCCTGGAAACAGGGCAGTCAGTTATCCTGGAAACATGGCAGTCAGTTACCCAGGAAACAGGGCAGTCAGTTATCCTGGAAACAGGGCGGTCAGTTACCCCGGAAACAGGGAGATCAGATACCCCGGAAACAGCGCGGTCAGTTACGCTGGAAACAGGGCAGTCAGTTACCCTGGAAACAGGGCAGTCAGTTATCCTGGAAAAAGGGCGGACAGTTACCCCGGAAATAGGGAGGTCAGTTATCCTGGAAACAGGGCGGTCAGTTACCCCGGAAACAGGGAGATCAGTTACCCCGGAAACAGGGCAGTCAGTTACCCTGGAAACAGGGCAGTCAGTTATCCTGGAAACAGCGTGGAGAGTGACCCTGGAAACAGGGTGGTCAGTTACCCCGGAAACAGGGTGGTCAGTTACTCCGGAAACAGGGTGGTCAGTTACCCCGGAAACAGGGGGATCAGTTATCCAGGAAAAAGGGCGGTCAGTTACCCCGGAAACAGGGCAGTCATTTACCCGGGAAACAGAGGGATCAGTTATCTTGGAAACAGGGCAGTCAGTTCGCCTGGAAACAGGGCAGTCAGTAACACCGGAAACAGGGCAGTCAGTTACCCTGGAAGCAGGGCAGTCAGTTATCCCGGAAACAGGACAGTCAGTTATCGCGGAAACAGGACACTCAGTTACCCTGGAAACTGGGCAGTCAGTTAACCTGGAAACAGGGCAGTCAGTTACCCTGGAAACAGGGCAATCAGTTACCCTGGAAACTGGGCAGTCAGTTACCCTGGAAACTGGGCAGTCAGTTACCCTGGAAACAGGGCAGTCAGTTATCCCGGAAACAGGGTGATCAGTTACCCTGGAAACAGGGCAGTCAGTTATCCCGGAAAAAGGGCAGTCAGTTATCCCGGAAACAGGGCAGTCAGTTATCCCGGAAACAGGGTGATTTGTTACCCTGGAAACTGGGCAGTCAGTTACCCTGGAAACAGGGCAGTCAGTTACCCCGGAAACAGGGCACTCAGTTACCCTGGAAACTGGGCACTCAGTTACCCTGGAAATAGGGCAGTCAGTTATCCCGGAAATAGGGTGATCAGTTACCCTGGAAACAGGGCAGTCAGTTATCGCGGAAACAGGGCAGTCTGTTATCCCGGAAACAGGGTGATCAGTTACCCTGCAAACTGGGCAGTCTGTTTCCCTGGAAACATGACAGTCAGTTACCCCGGAAACAGGGCAGTCAGTTACCCTGGAAACAGGGCAGTCAGTTACCCTGGAAACAGGGCAGTCAGTTTCCCCGGAAACTGGGCAGTCAGTTACCCTGGAAACAGGGCAGTCAGTCACCGTGGAAGCAGGTTAGTCACTTACCCGGAAACAGTGTGATAAGTTACCCCGGAAACAGGGCAGTCAGTTCCCCTGGAAACAGGGCAGTCAGTTTCCCTGGAAACAGAGCAGTCAGTTATCCCCGAAACCGGGCAGTCAGTTATCCAGGAAACAGGGTAATCAGTTACCCTGGAAACTGGGCAGTCAGTTACCCTGGAAACAGGTCGGTCAGTTACCCTGGAAACAGGGCAGTCAGTTATCCTGGAAACAGGGCAGTCAGTTATCCTGGAAACAGGGCAGTCAGTTATCCTGGATACTGGGCAGTCAGTTACCCCGGAAACAGGGCAGTCAGTTATCCTGGAAACAGGGCAGACAGTTATCCTGGAAACAGGGTGGTCAGTTACCCCGGATATAGGGCGGTCAGTTATCCTGGAAACAGGGTGATCAGTTACCCTGGAAACAGGGCAGTCTGTTACCCTGGAAACAGGGCGGTCAGTTTCCCCGGAAACAGGGAGATCAGATACCCCGGAAACAGCGCGGTCAGTTACCCTGGAAACAGGGCAGTCAGTTACCCTGGAAACAGGGCAGTCAGTTATCCTGGAAAAAGCGCGGTCAGTTACCCCGGAAATTGGGAGGTCAGTTATCCTGGAAACAGGGCGGTCAGTTACACCGGAAACAGGGAGATCAGTTACCCCGGAAACAGGGCAGTCAGTTACCCTGGAAACAGGGCAGTGAGTTATCCTGGAAACAGCGTGGTCAGTGACCCTGGAAACAGGGTGGTCAGTTACCCCGGAAACAGGGTGATCAGTTATCCTGGAAACAGGGCGGTCAGTTACCCCGGAAACAGGGCAGTCAGTTACCCCGGAAACAGGGCAGTCAGTTATCCTGGAAACAGGGCAGTCACTTCGCCTGGAAACAGGGCAGTCAGTAACACCGGAAACAGGGCAGTCAGTTACCCTGGAAGCAGGGCAGTCAGTTATCCCGGAAACAGGGCAGTCAGTTATCCCGGAAACAGGGCAGTCAGTTATCCCGGAAACAGGGTGATCAGTTACCCTGCAAACTGGGCAGTCTGTTACCCTGGAAACAGGACAGTCAGTTACCCCGGAAACAGGGCAGTCAGTTACCCCGGAAACAGGGCAGTCAGTTACCCTGGAAACAGGGCAGTCAGTTACCCTGGAAACAGGGCAGTCAGTTTCCCCGGAAACTGGGCAGTCAGTTACCCTGGAAAAAGGGCAGTCAGTCACCCTGGAAACAGGGCAGTCAGTCACCCTGGAAACAGGGTGATCACTTACCCCGGAAACAGGGAGATCAGTTACCCCGGAAACAGGGCAGTCAGTTCCCCTGGAAACAGGGCAGTCAGTTATCCCCGAAACCGGGCAGTCAGTTATCCAGGAAACAGGGTGATCAGTTACCCTGGAAACTGGGCAGTCAGTTTACCTGGAAACAGGGCGGTCAGTTACCCTGGAAACAGGGCAGTCAGTTACCCTGGAAACAGGGCAGTCAGTTATCCTGGAAACAGGGCAGTCAGTTATCCTGGAAACAGGGTGATCAGTTACCCTGGATACTGGGCAGTCAGTTACCCCGGAAACAGGGCAGTCAGTTATCCTGGAAACAGGGCAGTCAGTTACCCCGGAAACAGGGCAGTCAGTTACCCCGGAAACAGGGCAGTCAGTTACCCCGGAAGCTGGGCTGTCAGTTACCCCGGAAACTGGGCTGTCAGTTTACCTGGAAACAGGGCGGTCAGTTACCCTGGAAACAGGGCAGTCAGTTATCCTGGAAACAGGGTGTTCAGTTACCCCGGAAACAGGGCAGTGAGCTATCCCGGAAACAGGGCAGTCAGTTATCCCGGAAACACGGTGAACATTTACCCTGGAAACTGGGCAGTCAGTTACCCTGGAAACAGGGCGGTCAGTTACCCTGGAAACAGGGTGATCAGTTACCCTGGAAACAGGGTGATCAGTTACCCTGGAAACAGGGTGATCAGTTACCCTGGAAACAGGGCAGTCAGTTATCCTGGAAACAGGGCAGTCAGTTATCCTGGAAACAGGGCGGTCAGTTACCCCGGAAACAGGGAGATCAGATACCCCGGAAACAGCGCGGTCAGTTACCCTGGAAACAGGGCAGTCAGTTACCCTGGAAACAGGGCAGTCAGTTATCCTGGAAACAGGGCAGTCAGTTATCCCGGAAACAGGGTGATCAGTTACCCTGGAAACAGGGCAGTCAGTTATCCCGGAAACATGGCAGTCAGTTATCCCGGAAACAGGGCAGTCAGTTACCCCGGAAACAGGGCAGTCAGTTACCCCGGAAACATGGGGATCAGTTATCCTGGACACAGGGCAGTCAGTTCGCCTGGAAACAGGGCAGTCAGTAACACGGGAAACAGGGTGGTCAGTTGCCCTGGAAGAAGGGCAGTCAGTTATCCCGGAAACAGGGCAGTCAGTTATCCCAGAAACAGGACAGTCAGTTATCGCGGAAATAGGATGATCAGTTACCCTGGAATCTGGGCAGTCAGTTAACCTGGAAACAGGGCAGTCAGTTACCCCGGAAACAGGGCAATCAGTTACCCTGGAAACTGGGCGGTCAGTTACCCTGGAAACAGGGCAGTCAGTTATCCCGGAAACAGGGTGATCAGTTACCCTGGAAACTGGGCAGTCAGTTACCCTGGAAACATGGCAGTCAGTTACCCCGGAAACAGGGCACTCAGTTACCCCGGAAACAGGGCAGTCAGTTACCCTGGAAATAGGGCAGTCAGTTATCCGGGAAACAGGGTGATCAGTTACCCTGGATACAGGGCAGTCAGTTATCCCGGAAACAGGGCAGTCTGTTATGCCGGAAACAGGGTGATCAGTTACCCTGCAAACTGGGCAGTCTGTTACCCTGGAAACAGGACAGTCAGTTACCCCGGAAACAGGGCAGTCAGTTACCCTGGAAACACGGCAGTCAGTTACCCTGGAAACAGGGCAGTCAGTTACCCTGGAAACAGGGCAGTCAGTTTCCCTGGAAACTGGGCAGTCAGTTACCCTGGAAGCAGGGCAGTCAGTCACCCTGGAAACAGGTTAGTCACTTACCCCGGAAACAGGGTGATCAGTTACCCCGGAAACAGGGCAGTCAGTTCCCCTGGAAACAGGGCAGTCAGTTTCCCTGGAAACAGGGCAGTCAGGTATCCCCGAAACCGGGCAGTCAGTTATCCCCGAAACCGGGCAGTCAGTTATCCCCGAAACCGGGCAGTCAGTTATCCAAGAAACAGGGTAATCAGTTGCCCTGGAAACTGGGCAGTCAGTTACCCTGGAAACAGGGCAGTCAGTTTCCCTGGAAACTGGGCAGTCAGTTACCCTGGAAGCAGGGCAGTCAGTCACCCTGGAAACAGGTTAGTCACTTACCCCGGAAACAGGGTGATCAGTTACCCCGGAAACAGGGCAGTCAGTTATCCTGTAAACAGCGTGGTCAGTGACCCTGGAAACAGCGTGGTCAGTGACCCTGGAAACAGCGTGGTCAGTGACCCCAGAAACAGGGCAGTCAGTTAACCCGGAAACAGGGGGATCAGTTATCCTGGAAACAGGGCGGTCATTTACCCTGGAAACAGGGCAGTCAGTTTCCCCGGAAACAGGGCAGTCAGTTACCCTGGAAAAAGGGCAGTCAGTTACCCCGGAAATAGGGAGGTCAGTTATCCTGGAAACAGGGTGGTCAGTTACCCCGGAAGCAGGGAGATCAGATACCCCGGAAGCAGGGAGATCAGATACCCTGGAAACAGGGCAGTCAGTTACCCTGGAAACAGGGCAGTCAGTTATCCTGGAAAAAGGGCAGTCAGTTACCCCGGAAATAGGGAGGTCAGTTATCCTGGAAACAGGGCGGTCAGTTACCCCGGAAACAGGGAGATCAGTTACCCCGGAAACAGGGCAGTCAGTTATCCTGTAAACAGCGTGGTCAGTGACCCTGGAAACAGCGTGGTCAGTGACCCTGGAAACAGCGTGGTCAGTGACCCCAGAAACAGGGCAGTCAGTTAACCCGGAAACAGGGGGATCAGTTATCCTGGAAACAGGGCGGTCAGTTATCCTGGAAACAGGGTGTTCAGTTACCCCGGAAACAGGGCAGTGAGCTATCCCGGAAACAGGGCAGTCAGTTATCCCGGAAACACGGTGAACATTTACCCTGGAAACTGGGCAGTCAGTTACCCTGGAAACAGGGCGGTCAGTTACCCTGGAAACAGGGTGATCAGTTACCCTGGAAACAGGGTGATCAGTTACCCTGGAAACAGGGCAGTCAGTTATCCTGGAAACAGGGCAGTCAGTTATCCTGGAAACAGGGCGGTCAGTTACCCCGGAAACAGGGAGATCAGATACCCCGGAAACAGCGCGGTCAGTTACCCTGGAAACAGGGCAGTCAGTTACCCTGGAAACAGGGCAGTCAGTTATCCTGGAAACAGGGCAGTCAGTTATCCCGGAAACAGGGTGATCAGTTACCCTGGAAACAGGGCAGTCAGTTATCCCGGAAACAGGGCAGTCAGTTATCCCGGAAACAGGGCAGTCAGTTACCCCGGAAACAGGGCAGTCAGTTACCCCGGAAACAGGGGGATCAGTTATCCTGGAAACAGGGCAGTCAGTTCGCCTGGAAACAGGGCAGTCAGTAACACGGGAAACAGGTTGGTCAGTTGCCCTGGAAGAAGGGCAGTCAGTTATCCCGGAAACAGGGCAGTCAGTTATCCCAGAAACAGGACAGTCAGTTATCGCGGAAATAGGATGATCAGTTACCCTGGAATCTGGGCAGTCAGTTAACCTGGAAACAGGGCAGTCAGTTACCCCGGAAACAGGGCAATCAGTTACCCTGGAAACTGGGCGGTCAGTTACCCTGGAAACAGGGCAGTCAGTTATCCCGGAAACAGGGTGATCAGTTACCCTGGAAACTGGGCAGTCAGTTACCCTGGAAACATGGCAGTCAGTTACCCCGGAAACAGGGCACTCAGTTACCCCGGAAACAGGGCAGTCAGTTACCCTGGAAATAGGGCAGTCAGTTATCCGGGAAACAGGGTGATCAGTTACCCTGGATACAGGGCAGTCAGTTATCCCGGAAACAGGGCAGTCTGTTATGCCGGAAACAGGGTGATCAGTTACCCTGCAAACTGGGCAGTCTGTTACCCTGGAAACAGGACAGTCAGTTACCCCGGAAACAGGGCAGTCAGTTTCCCTGGAAACACGGCAGTCAGTTACCCTGGAAACAGGGCAGTCAGTTACCCTGGAAACAGGTTAGTCACTTACCCCGGAAACAGGGTGATCAGTTACCCCGGAAACAGGGCAGTCAGTTCCCCTGGAAACAGGGCAGTCAGTTTCCCTGGAAACAGGGCAGTCAGGTATCCCCGAAACCGGGCAGTCAGTTATCCCCGAAACCGGGCAGTCAGTTATCCCCGAAACCGGGCAGTCAGTTATCCAAGAAACAGGGTAATCAGTTGCCCTGGAAACTGGGCAGTCAGTTACCCTGGAAACAGGGCAGTCAGTTTCCCTGGAAACTGGGCAGTCAGTTACCCTGGAAGCAGGGCAGTCAGTCACCCTGGAAACAGGTTAGTCACTTACCCCGGAAACAGGGTGATCAGTTACCCCGGAAACAGGGCAGTCAGTTATCCTGTAAACAGCGTGGTCAGTGACCCTGGAAACAGCGTGGTCAGTGACCCTGGAAACAGCGTGGTCAGTGACCCCAGAAACAGGGCAGTCAGTTAACCCGGAAACAGGGGGATCAGTTATCCTGGAAACAGGGCGGTCATTTACCCTGGAAACAGGGCAGTCAGTTTCCCCGGAAACAGGGCAGTCAGTTACCCCGGAAAAAGGGCAGTCAGTTACCCCGGAAATAGGGAGGTCAGTTATCCTGGAAACAGGGTGGTCAGTTACCCCGGAAGCAGGGAGATCAGATACCCCGGAAGCAGGGAGATCAGATACCCTGGAAACAGGGCAGTCAGTTACCCTGGAAACAGGGCAGTCAGTTATCCTGGAAAAAGGGCAGTCAGTTACCCCGGAAATAGGGAGGTCAGTTATCCTGGAAACAGGGCGGTCAGTTACCCCGGAAACAGGGAGATCAGTTACCCCGGAAACAGGGCAGTCAGTTATCCTGTAAACAGCGTGGTCAGTGACCCTGGAAACAGCGTGGTCAGTGACCCTGGAAACAGCGTGGTCAGTGACCCCAGAAACAGGGCAGTCAGTTAACCCGGAAACAGGGGGATCAGTTATCCTGGAAACAGGGCGGTCAGTTACCCCGGAAACAGGGCAGTAAGTTACCACGGAAACAGGGGGATCAGTTATCCTGGAAACAGGGCAGTCAGTTCGGCTGGAAACTGGGCAGTCAGTAACACCGGAAACAGGGCAGTCAGTTATCCCTGGAAGCAGGGCAGTCAGTTACCCTGGAAACAGGGCAGTCAGTTATCGCGGAAATAGGATGATCAGTTACCCTGGAAACTGGGCAGTCAGTTAACCAGGAAACAGGGCAGTCAGTTACCCCGGAAACAGGGCAGTCAGTTACCCCGGAAACTGGGCAGTCAGTTACCCTGGAAACAGGGCAGTCAGTTATCCCGGAAACAGGGTGATAAGTTACCCTGGAAACAGGGCAGTCAGTTATCCCGGAAACAGGGCAGTCAGTTATCCTGGAAACAGGGCAGTCAGTTATCCTGGAAACAGGGCAGTCAGTTACCCCGGGAATAGGGAGGTCAGTTATCCTGGAAACAGGGCAGTCAGTTACCCCGGAAACAGGGAGATCAGTTACCCCGGAAACAGGGAGATCAGTTACCCTGGAAACAGGGCAGTCAGTTATCCTGGAAACAGCGTGGTCAGTGACCCTGGAAACAGGGTGGTCAGTTACCCCGGAAACAGGGCAGTCAGTTATCCTGGAAAAAGGGTGATCAGTTACCCTGGAAACAGGGCAGTCAGATACCCTGGAAACAGGGAGATCAGTTACCCCAGAAACAGGGAGATCAGTTACACCGGAAACAGGGCAGTCAGTTACCCTGGAAACAGGGCAGTCAGTTACCCCGGAAACAGGGTGATCAGTTATCCTGGAAACAGGGCAGTCAGTTAGCCTGGAAACAGGGCAGTCAGTTACCCCGGAAACAGGGCAGTCAGTTATCCCGGAAACAGGGCAGTCAGTTATCCCGGAAACAGGGCAGTCAGTAAACCCGGAAACAGCGTGATCAGTTACCCTGGAAACTGGTCAGTTAGTTAACCTGGAAACAGGGCAGTCAGTTACCCCGGAAACAGGGCAATCAGTTACCTTGGAAACAGGGCAGTCAGTTACCCTGGAAACAGGGCAATCAGTTCTCCAGGAAACAGGGAAGTCAGTTATCCCGGAAACAGGGTGATCAGTTACCCTGGAAACTGGGCAGTCAGTTACCCTGGAAACAGGGCAGTCAGTTACCCCGGAAACAGGGCACTCAGTTACCCCGGAAACAGGCCACTCAGTTACCCCGGAAACAGGGCACTCAGTTACCCCGGAAACAGGGCACTCAGTTACCCTGGAAACTGGGCAGTCAGTTACCCTGGAAATAGGGCAGTCAGTTATCCCGGAAACAGGGTGATCAGTTACCCTGGAAACAGGACAGTCAGTTACCCCGGAAACAGGGCAGTCAGTTACCCCGGAAACAGGGCAGTCAGTTACCCCGGAAACAGGGCAGTCAGTTATCCTGGAAAAAGGGCAGTCAGTTACCCCGGAAATAGGGAGGTCAGTTATCCTGGAAACAGGGCGGTCAGTTTCCCCGGAAACAGGGAGATCAGTTACCCCGGAAACAGGGCAGTCAGTTACCCCAGAAACAGGGCAGTCAGTTACCCCGGAAACAGGGCAGTCAGTTATCCTGTAAAAAGGGCAGTCAGTTACCCCGGAAACAGGGCAGTCAGTTATCCTGGAAAAAGGGCAGTCAGTTACCCCGGAAATAGGGAGGTCAGTTATCCTGGAAACAGGGCGGTCAGTTTCCCCGGAAACAGGGAGATCAGTTACCCCGGAAACAGGGCAGTCAGTTACCCTGGAAACAGGGCAGTCAGTTATCCTGGAAACAGGGCAGTCAGTTATCCTGGAAACAGGGCAGTCAGTTACCCTGGAAACAGGGCAGTCAGTTACCCCGGAAACAGGGTGATGAGTTATCCTGGAAACAGGGCAGTCAGTTAGCCTGGAAACAGGGCAGTCAGTTACCCCGGAAACAGGGCAGTCAGTTATCCTGGAAACAGGGCAGTCAGTTATCCCGGAAACAGGGCAGTCAGTAAACCCGGAAACAGCGTGATCAGTTACCCTGGAAACTGGTCAGTCAGTTAACCTGGAAACAGGGCAGTCAGTTACCCCGGAAACAGGGCAATCAGTTACCTTGGAAACAGGGCAGTCAGTTACCCTGGAAACAGGGCAGTCAGTTACCCTGGAAACAGGGCAATCAGTTCTCCAGGAAACAGGGCAGTCAGTTATCCCGGAAACAGGGTGATCAGTTACCCTGGAAACAGGGCAGTCAGTTTCCCTGGAAACAGGGCACTCAGTTACCCCGGAAACAGGGCACTCAGTTACCCCGGAAACAGGGCACTCTGTTACCCCGGAAACAGGGCACTCAGTTACCCTGGAAACTGGGCAGTCAGTTACCCTGGAAATAGGGCGGTCAGTTATCCCGGAAACAGGGTGATCAGTTACCCTGGAAACAGGACAGTCAGTTACCCCGGAAACAGGGCAGTCAGTTACCCCGGAAACAGGGCAGTCAGTTACCCTGGAAACAGGGCAGTCAGTTATCCTGGAAAAAGGGCAGTCAGTTACCCCGGAAATAGGGAGATCAGTTACCCCGGAAACAGGGCAGTCAGTTTCCCTGGAAACAGGGCAGTCAGTTATCCTGGAAACAGCGTGGTCAGTGACCCTGGAAACAGCGTGGTCAGTGACCCCGGAAACAGGGCAGTCAGTTAACCCGGAAACAGGGGGATCAGTTATCCTGGAAACAGGGCGGTCAGTTACCCCGGAAACAGGGCAGTCAGTTACCCCGGAAACAGGGGGATCAGTTATCCTGGAAACAGGGCAGTCAGTTCGGCTGGAAACTGGGCAGTCAGTAACACCGGAAACAGGGCAGTCAGTTACCCTGGAAGCAGGGCAGTCAGTTATCCCGGAAACAGGGCAGTCAGTTATCCCGGAAACAGGACAGTCAGTTATCGCGGAAATAGGATGATCAGTTACCCTGGAAACTGGGCAGTCAGTTAACCTGGAAACAGGGCAGTCAGTTACCCCGGAAACAGGGCAGTCAGTTACCCTGGAAACTGGGCAGTCAGTTACCCTGGAAACAGGGCAGTCAGTTATCCCGGAAACAGGGTGATAAGTTACCCTGGAAACAGGGCAGTCAGTCATCCCGGAAACAGGGCAGTCAGTTATCCCGGAAAAAGGGTGATCAGTTACCCTGGAAACTGGGCAGTCAGATACCCTGGAAACAGGGCTGTCAGTTATCCTGGAAACAGGGCAGTCAGTTACCCTGGAAACAGGGCAGTCAGTTACCCCGGGAATAGGGAGGTCAGTTATCCTGGAAACAGGGCAGTCAGTTACCCCGGAAATAGGGAGGTCAGTTATCCTGGAAACAGGGCGGTCAGTTACCCCGGAAACAGGGCGGTCAGTTACCCCGGAAACAGGGAGATCAGTTACCCCGGAAACAGGGCAGTCAGTTATCCTGTAAACAGCGTGGTCAGTGACCCTGGAAACAGCGTGGTCAGTGACCCTGGAAACAGCGTGGTCAGTGACCCCAGAAACAGGGCAGTCAGTTAACCCGGAAACAGGGGGATCAGTTATCCTGGAAACAGGGCGGTCAGTTACCCCGGAAACAGGGCAGTAAGTTACCACGGAAACAGGGGGATCAGTTATCCTGGAAACAGGGCAGTCAGTTCGGCTGGAAACTGGGCAGTCAGTAACACCGGAAACAGGGCAGTCAGTTATCCCTGGAAGCAGGGCAGTCAGTTACCCTGGAAACAGGGCAGTCAGTTATCGCGGAAATAGGATGATCAGTTACCCTGGAAACTGGGCAGTCAGTTAACCAGGAAACAGGGCAGTCAGTTACCCCGGAAACAGGGCAGTCAGTTACCCCGGAAACTGGGCAGTCAGTTACCCCGGAAACTGGGCAGTCAGTTACCCTGGAAACAGGGCAGTCAGTTATCCCGGAAACAGGGTGATAAGTTACCCTGGAAACAGGGCAGTCAGTTATCCCGGAAACAGGGCAGTCAGTTATCCTGGAAACAGGGCAGTCAGTTATCCTGGAAACAGGGCAGTCAGTTACCCCGGGAATAGGGAGGTCAGTTATCCTGGAAACAGGGCAGTCAGTTACCCCGGAAACAGGGAGATCAGTTACCCCGGAAACAGGGAGATCAGTTACCCTGGAAACAGGGCAGTCAGTTATCCTGGAAACAGCGTGGTCAGTGACCCTGGAAACAGGGTGGTTAGTTACCCCGGAAACAGGGCAGTCAGTTATCCTGGAAAAAGGGTGATCAGTTACCCTGGAAACAGGGCAGTCAGATACCCTGGAAACAGGGAGATCAGTTACCCCAGAAACAGGGAGATCAGTTACACCGGAAACAGGGCAGTCAGTTACCCTGGAAACAGGGCAGTCAGTTACCCCGGAAACAGGGTGATCAGTTATCCTGGAAACAGGGCAGTCAGTTAGCCTGGAAACAGGGCAGTCAGTTACCCCGGAAACAGGGCAGTCAGTTATCCCGGAAACAGGGCAGTCAGTTATCCCGGAAACAGGGCAGTCAGTAAACCCGGAAACAGCGTGATCAGTTACCCTGGAAACTGGTCAGTCAGTTAACCTGGAAACAGGGCAGTCAGTTACCCCGGAAACAGGGCAATCAGTTACCTTGGAAACAGGGCAGTCAGTTACCCTGGAAACAGGGCAATCAGTTCTCCAGGAAACAGGGAAGTCAGTTATCCCGGAAACAGGGTGATCAGTTACCCTGGAAACTGGGCAGTCAGTTACCCTGGAAACAGGGCAGTCAGTTACCCCGGAAACAGGGCACTCAGTTACCCCGGAAACAGGCCACTCAGTTACCCCGGAAACAGGGCACTCAGTTACCCCGGAAACAGGGCACTCAGTTACCCTGGAAACTGGGCAGTCAGTTACCCTGGAAATAGGGCAGTCAGTTATCCCGGAAACAGGGTGATCAGTTACCCTGGAAACAGGACAGTCAGTTACCCCGGAAACAGGGCAGTCAGTTACCCCGGAAACAGGGCAGTCAGTTACCCTGGAAACAGGGCAGTCAGTTATCCTGGAAACAGGGCAGTCAGTTATCCTGGAAACAGGGCAGTCAGTTACCCTGGAAACAGGGCAGTCAGTTACCCCGGAAACAGGGTGATGAGTTATCCTGGAAACAGGGCAGTCAGTTAGCCTGGAAACAGGGCAGTCAGTTACCCCGGAAACAGGGCAGTCAGTTATCCTGGAAACAGGGCAGTCAGTTATCCCGGAAACAGGGCAGTCAGTAAACCCGGAAACAGCGTGATCAGTTACCCTGGAAACTGGTCAGTCAGTTAACCTGGAAACAGGGCAGTCAGTTACCCCGGAAACAGGGCAATCAGTTACCTTGGAAACAGGGCAGTCAGTTACCCTGGAAACAGGGCAGTCAGTTACCCTGGAAACAGGGCAATCAGTTCTCCAGGAAACAGGGCAGTCAGTTATCCCGGAAACAGGGTGATCAGTTACCCTGGAAACAGGGCAGTCAGTTTCCCTGGAAACAGGGCACTCAGTTACCCCGGAAACAGGGCACTCAGTTACCCCGGAAACAGGGCACTCTGTTACCCCGGAAACAGGGCACTCAGTTACCCTGGAAACTGGGCAGTCAGTTACCCTGGAAATAGGGCGGTCAGTTATCCCGGAAACAGGGTGATCAGTTACCCTGGAAACAGGACAGTCAGTTACCCCGGAAACAGGGCAGTCAGTTACCCCGGAAACAGGGCAGTCAGTTACCCTGGAAACAGGGCAGTCAGTTATCCTGGAAAAAGGGCAGTCAGTTACCCCGGAAATAGGGAGATCAGTTACCCCGGAAACAGGGCAGTCAGTTTCCCTGGAAACAGGGCAGTCAGTTATCCTGGAAACAGCGTGGTCAGTGACCCTGGAAACAGCGTGGTCAGTGACCCCGGAAACAGGGCAGTCAGTTAACCCGGAAACAGGGGGATCAGTTATCCTGGAAACAGGGCGGTCAGTTACCCCGGAAACAGGGCAGTCAGTTACCCCGGAAACAGGGGGATCAGTTATCCTGGAAACAGGGCAGTCAGTTCGGCTGGAAACTGGGCAGTCAGTAACACCGGAAACAGGGCAGTCAGTTACCCTGGAAGCAGGGCAGTCAGTTATCCCGGAAACAGGGCAGTCAGTTATCCCGGAAACAGGACAGTCAGTTATCGCGGAAATAGGATGATCAGTTACCCTGGAAACTGGGCAGTCAGTTAACCTGGAAACAGGGCAGTCAGTTACCCCGGAAACAGGGCAGTCAGTTACCCTGGAAACTGGGCAGTCAGTTACCCTGGAAACAGGGCAGTCAGTTATCCCGGAAACAGGGTGATAAGTTACCCTGGAAACAGGGCAGTCAGTCATCCCGGAAACAGGGCAGTCAGTTATCCCGGAAAAAGGGTGATCAGTTACCCTGGAAACTGGGCAGTCAGATACCCTGGAAACAGGGCTGTCAGTTATCCTGGAAACAGGGCAGTCAGTTACCCTGGAAACAGGGCAGTCAGTTACCCCGGGAATAGGGAGGTCAGTTATCCTGGAAACAGGGCAGTCAGTTACCCCGGAAATAGGGAGGTCAGTTATCCTGGAAACAGGGCGGTCAGTTACCCCGGAAACAGGGCGGTCAGTTACCCCGGAAACAGGGAGATCAGTTACCCCGGAAACAGGGCAGTCAGTTATCCTGTAAACAGCGTGGTCAGTGACCCTGGAAACAGCGTGGTCAGTGACCCTGGAAACAGCGTGGTCAGTGACCCCAGAAACAGGGCAGTCAGTTAACCCGGAAACAGGGGGATCAGTTATCCTGGAAACAGGGCGGTCAGTTACCCCGGAAACAGGGCAGTAAGTTACCACGGAAACAGGGGGATCAGTTATCCTGGAAACAGGGCAGTCAGTTCGGCTGGAAACTGGGCAGTCAGTAACACCGGAAACAGGGCAGTCAGTTATCCCTGGAAGCAGGGCAGTCAGTTACCCTGGAAACAGGGCAGTCAGTTATCGCGGAAATAGGATGATCAGTTACCCTGGAAACTGGGCAGTCAGTTAACCAGGAAACAGGGCAGTCAGTTACCCCGGAAACAGGGCAGTCAGTTACCCCGGAAACTGGGCAGTCAGTTACCCTGGAAACAGGGCAGTCAGTTATCCCGGAAACAGGGTGATAAGTTACCCTGGAAACAGGGCAGTCAGTTATCCCGGAAACAGGGCAGTCAGTTATCCTGGAAACAGGGCAGTCAGTTATCCTGGAAACAGGGCAGTCAGTTACCCCGGGAATAGGGAGGTCAGTTATCCTGGAAACAGGGCAGTCAGTTACCCCGGAAACAGGGAGATCAGTTACCCCGGAAACAGGGAGATCAGTTACCCTGGAAACAGGGCAGTCAGTTATCCTGGAAACAGCGTGGTCAGTGACCCTGGAAACAGGGTGGTTAGTTACCCCGGAAACAGGGCAGTCAGTTATCCTGGAAAAAGGGTGATCAGTTACCCTGGAAACAGGGCAGTCAGATACCCTGGAAACAGGGAGATCAGTTACCCCAGAAACAGGGAGATCAGTTACACCGGAAACAGGGCAGTCAGTTACCCTGGAAACAGGGCAGTCAGTTACCCCGGAAACAGGGTGATCAGTTATCCTGGAAACAGGGCAGTCAGTTAGCCTGGAAACAGGGCAGTCAGTTACCCCGGAAACAGGGCAGTCAGTTATCCCGGAAACAGGGCAGTCAGTTATCCCGGAAACAGGGCAGTCAGTAAACCCGGAAACAGCGTGATCAGTTACCCTGGAAACTGGTCAGTCAGTTAACCTGGAAACAGGGCAGTCAGTTACCCCGGAAACAGGGCAATCAGTTACCTTGGAAACAGGGCAGTCAGTTACCCTGGAAACAGGGCAATCAGTTCTCCAGGAAACAGGGAAGTCAGTTATCCCGGAAACAGGGTGATCAGTTACCCTGGAAACTGGGCAGTCAGTTACCCTGGAAACAGGGCAGTCAGTTACCCCGGAAACAGGGCACTCAGTTACCCCGGAAACAGGCCACTCAGTTACCCCGGAAACAGGGCACTCAGTTACCCCGGAAACAGGGCACTCAGTTACCCTGGAAACTGGGCAGTCAGTTACCCTGGAAATAGGGCAGTCAGTTATCCCGGAAACAGGGTGATCAGTTACCCTGGAAACAGGACAGTCAGTTACCCCGGAAACAGGGCAGTCAGTTACCCCGGAAACAGGGCAGTCAGTTACCCCGGAAACAGGGCAGTCAGTTATCCTGGAAAAAGGGCAGTCAGTTACCCCGGAAATAGGGAGGTCAGTTATCCTGGAAACAGGGCGGTCAGTTTCCCCGGAAACAGGGAGATCAGTTACCCCGGAAACAGGGCAGTCAGTTACCCTGGAAACAGGGCAGTCAGTTATCCTGGAAACAGGGCAGTCAGTTATCCTGGAAACAGGGCAGTCAGTTACCCCGGAAACAGGGTGATCAGTTATCCTGGAAACAGGGCAGTCAGTTAGCCTGGAAACAGGGCAGTCAGTTACCCCGGAAACAGGGCAGTCAGTTATCCTGGAAACAGGGCAGTCAGTTATCCCGGAAACAGGGCAGTCAGTAAACCCGGAAACAGCGTGATCAGTTACCCTGGAAACTGGTCAGTCAGTTAACCTGGAAACAGGGCAGTCAGTTACCCCGGAAACAGGGCAATCAGTTACCTTGGAAACAGGGCAGTCAGTTACCCTGGAAACAGGGCAGTCAGTTACCCTGGAAACAGGGCAATCAGTTCTCCAGGAAACAGGGCAGTCAGTTATCCCGGAAACAGGGCAGTCAGTTTCCCTGGAAACAGGGCACTCAGTTACCCCGGAAACAGGGCACTCAGTTACCCCGGAAACAGGGCACTCTGTTACCCCGGAAACAGGGCACTCTGTTACCCCGGAAACAGGGCACTCAGTTACCCTGGAAACAGGGCAGTCAGTTATCCTGGAAAAAGGGCAGTCAGTTACCCCGGAAATAGGGAGATCAGTTACCCCGGAAACAGGGCAGTCAGTTACCCTGGAAGCAGGGCAGTCAGTCACCCCGGAAACAGGGCAGTCAGTTACCCTGGAAACACGGCAGTCAGTTACCCTGGAAACAGGGCAGTCAGTTACCCTGGAAACAGGGCAGTCAGTTTCCCTGGAAACTGGGCAGTCAGTTACCCTGGAAGCAGGGCAGTCAGTCACCCTGGAAACAGGTTAGTCACTTACCCCGGAAACAGGGTGATCAGTTACCCCGGAAACAGGGCAGTCAGTTCCCCTGGAAACAGGGCAGTCAGTTTCCCTGGAAACAGGGCAGTCAGGTATCCCCGAAACCGGGCAGTCAGTTATCCCCGAAACCGGGCAGTCAGTTATCCCCGAAACCGGGCAGTCAGTTATCCAAGAAACAGGGTAATCAGTTGCCCTGGAAACTGGGCAGTCAGTTACCCTGGAAACAGGGCAGTCAGTTTCCCTGGAAACTGGGCAGTCAGTTACCCTGGAAGCAGGGCAGTCAGTCACCCTGGAAACAGGTTAGTCACTTACCCCGGAAACAGGGTGATCAGTTACCCCGGAAACAGGGCAGTCAGTTATCCTGTAAACAGCGTGGTCAGTGACCCTGGAAACAGCGTGGTCAGTGACCCTGGAAACAGCGTGGTCAGTGACCCCAGAAACAGGGCAGTCAGTTAACCCGGAAACAGGGGGATCAGTTATCCTGGAAACAGGGCGGTCATTTACCCTGGAAACAGGGCAGTCAGTTTCCCCGGAAACAGGGCAGTCAGTTACCCCGGAAAAAGGGCAGTCAGTTACCCCGGAAATAGGGAGGTCAGTTATCCTGGAAACAGGGTGGTCAGTTACCCCGGAAGCAGGGAGATCAGATACCCCGGAAGCAGGGAGATCAGATACCCTGGAAACAGGGCAGTCAGTTACCCTGGAAACAGGGCAGTCAGTTATCCTGGAAAAAGGGCAGTCAGTTACCCCGGAAATAGGGAGGTCAGTTATCCTGGAAACAGGGCGGTCAGTTACCCCGGAAACAGGGAGATCAGTTACCCCGGAAACAGGGCAGTCAGTTATCCTGTAAACAGCGTGGTCAGTGACCCTGGAAACAGCGTGGTCAGTGACCCTGGAAACAGCGTGGTCAGTGACCCCAGAAACAGGGCAGTCAGTTAACCCGGAAACAGGGGGATCAGTTATCCTGGAAACAGGGCGGTCAGTTACCCCGGAAACAGGGCAGTAAGTTACCACGGAAACAGGGGGATCAGTTATCCTGGAAACAGGGCAGTCAGTTCG
Source organism: Heterodontus francisci (assembly GCF_036365525.1). Lineage (NCBI taxonomy): Eukaryota > Metazoa > Chordata > Chondrichthyes > Heterodontiformes > Heterodontidae > Heterodontus > Heterodontus francisci. The sequence goes on along the minus strand of NC_090380.1, from coordinate 7,846,270 downwards.
GCTGGAAACCGGGCAGTCAGTAACACCGGAAACAGGGCAGTCAGTTATCCCTGGAAGCAGGGCAGTCAGTTACCCTGGAAACAGGGCAGTCAGTTATCGCGGAAATAGGATGATCAGTTACCCTGGAAACTGGGCAGTCAGTTAACCAGGAAACAGGGCAGTCAGTTACCCCGGAAACAGGGCAGTCAGTTACCCCGGAAATTGGGCAGTCAGTTACCCTGGAAACAGGGCAGTCAGTTATCCCGGAAACAGGGTGATAAGTTACCCTGGAAACAGGGCAGTCAGTTATCCCGGAAACAGGGCAGTCAGTTATCCTGGAAACAGGGCAGTCAGTTATCCTGGAAACAGGGCAGTCAGTTACCCCGGGAATAGGGAGGTCAGTTATCCTGGAAACAGGGCAGTCAGTTACCCCGGAAACAGGGAGATCAGTTACCCCGGAAAGAGGGAGATCAGTTACCCTGGAAACAGGGCAGTCAGTTATCCTGGAAACAGCGTGGTCAGTGACCCTGGAAACAGGGTGGTCAGTTACCCCGGAAACAGGGCAGTCAGTTATCCTGGAAAAAGGGTGATCAGTTACCCTGGAAACAGGGCAGTCAGATACCCTGGAAACAGGGAGATCAGTTACCCCAGAAACAGGGAGATCAGTTACACCGGAAACAGGGCAGTCAGTTACCCTGGAAACAGGGCAGTCAGTTACCCCGGAAACAGGGTGATCAGTTATCCTGGAAACAGGGCAGTCAGTTAGCCTGGAAACAGGGCAGTCAGTTACCCCGGAAACAGGGCAGTCAGTTATCCCGGAAACAGGGCAGTCAGTTATCCCGGAAACAGGGCAGTCAGTAAACCCGGAAACAGCGTGATCAGTTACCCTGGAAACTGGTCAGTCAGTTAACCTGGAAACAGGGCAGTCAGTTACCCCGGAAACAGGGCAATCAGTTACCTTGGAAACAGGGCAGTCAGTTACCCTGGAAACAGGGCAATCAGTTCTCCAGGAAACAGGGAAGTCAGTTATCCCGGAAACAGGGTGATCAGTTACCCTGGAAACTGGGCAGTCAGTTACCCTGGAAACAGGGCAGTCAGTTACCCCGGAAACAGGGCACTCAGTTACCCCGGAAACAGGCCACTCAGTTACCCCGGAAACAGGGCACTCAGTTACCCCGGAAACAGGGCACTCAGTTACCCTGGAAACTGGGCAGTCAGTTACCCTGGAAATAGGGCAGTCAGTTATCCCGGAAACAGGGTGATCAGTTACCCTGGAAACAGGACAGTCAGTTACCCCGGAAACAGGGCAGTCAGTTACCCCGGAAACAGGGCAGTCAGTTACCCCAGAAACAGGGCAGTCAGTTATCCTGGAAAAAGGGCAGTCAGTTACCCCGGAAATAGGGAGGTCAGTTATCCTGGAAACAGGGCGGTCAGTTTCCCCGGAAACAGGGAGATCAGTTACCCCGGAAACAGGGCAGTCAGTTACCCTGGAAACAGGGCAGTCAGTTATCCTGGAAACAGGGCAGTCAGTTATCCTGGAAACAGGGCAGTCAGTTATCCCGGAAACAGGGTGATGAGTTATCCTGGAAACAGGGCAGTCAGTTAGCCTGGAAACAGGGCAGTCAGTTACCCCGGAAACAGGGCAGTCAGTTATCCTGGAAACAGGGCAGTCAGTTATCCCGGAAACAGGGCAGTCAGTAAACCCGGAAACAGCGTGATCAGTTACCCTGGAAACTGGTCAGTCAGTTAACCTGGAAACAGGGCAGTCAGTTACCCCGGAAACAGGGCAATCAGTTACCTTGGAAACAGGGCAGTCAGTTACCCTGGAAACAGGGCAGTCAGTTACCCTGGAAACAGGGCAATCAGTTCTCCAGGAAACAGGGCAGTCAGTTATCCCGGAAACAGGGTGATCAGTTACCCTGGAAACAGGGCAGTCAGTTTCCCTGGAAACAGGGCACTCAGTTACCCCGGAAACAGGGCACTCAGTTACCCCGGAAACAGGGCACTCTGTTACCCCGGAAACAGGGCACTCAGTTACCCTGGAAACTGGGCAGTCAGTTACCCTGGAAATAGGGCGGTCAGTTATCCCGGAAACAGGGTGATCAGTTACCCTGGAAACAGGACAGTCAGTTACCCCGGAAACAGGGCAGTCAGTTACCCCGGAAACAGGGCAGTCAGTTACCCTGGAAACAGGGCAGTCAGTTATCCTGGAAAAAGGGCAGTCAGTTACCCCGGAAATAGGGAGATCAGTTACCCCGGAAACAGGGCAGTCAGTTTCCCTGGAAACAGGGCAGTATGTTATCCTGGAAACAGCGTGGTCAGTGACCCTGGAAACAGCGTGGTCAGTGACCCCGGAAACAGGGCAGTCAGTTAACCCGGAAACAGGGGGATCAGTTATCCTGGAAACAGGGCGGTCAGTTACCCCGGAAACAGGGCAGTCAGTTACCCCGGAAACAGGGGGATCAGTTATCCTGGAAACAGGGCAGTCAGTTCGGCTGGAAACTGGGCAGTCAGTAACACCGGAAACAGGGCAGTCAGTTACCCTGGAAGCAGGGCAGTCAGTTATCCCGGAAACAGGGCAGTCAGTTATCCCGGAAACAGGACAGTCAGTTATCGCGGAAATAGGATGATCAGTTACCCTGGAAACTGGGCAGTCAGTTAACCTGGAAACAGGGCAGTCAGTTACCCCGGAAACAGGGCAGTCAGTTACCCTGGAAACTGGGCAGTCAGTTACCCTGGAAACAGGGCAGTCAGTTATCCCGGAAACAGGGTGATAAGTTACCCTGGAAACAGGGCAGTCAGTCATCCCGGAAACAGGGCAGTCAGTTATCCCGGAAAAAGGGTGATCAGTTACCCTGGAAACTGGGCAGTCAGATACCCTGGAAACAGGGCTGTCAGTTATCCTGGAAACAGGGCAGTCAGTTACCCTGGAAACAGGGCAGTCAGTTACCCCGGGAATAGGGAGGTCAGTTATCCTGGAAACAGGGCAGTCAGTTACCCCGGAAATAGGGAGGTCAGTTATCCTGGAAACAGGGCGGTCAGTTACCCCGGAAACAGGGCGGTCAGTTACCCCGGAAACAGGGAGATCAGTTACCCCGGAAACAGGGCAGTCAGTTATCCTGTAAACAGCGTGGTCAGTGACCCTGGAAACAGCGTGGTCAGTGACCCTGGAAACAGCGTGGTCAGTGACCCCAGAAACAGGGCAGTCAGTTAACCCGGAAACAGGGGGATCAGTTATCCTGGAAACAGGGCGGTCAGTTACCCCGGAAACAGGGCAGTAAGTTACCACGGAAACAGGGGGATCAGTTATCCTGGAAACAGGGCAGTCAGTTCGGCTGGAAACTGGGCAGTCAGTAACACCGGAAACAGGGCAGTCAGTTATCCCTGGAAGCAGGGCAGTCAGTTACCCTGGAAACAGGGCAGTCAGTTATCGCGGAAATAGGATGATCAGTTACCCTGGAAACTGGGCAGTCAGTTAACCAGGAAACAGGGCAGTCAGTTACCCCGGAAACAGGGCAGTCAGTTACCCCGGAAACTGGGCAGTCAGTTACCCTGGAAACAGGGCAGTCAGTTATCCCGGAAACAGGGTGATAAGTTACCCTGGAAACAGGGCAGTCAGTTATCCCGGAAACAGGGCAGTCAGTTATCCTGGAAACAGGGCAGTCAGTTATCCTGGAAACAGGGCAGTCAGTTACCCCGGGAATAGGGAGGTCAGTTATCCTGGAAACAGGGCAGTCAGTTACCCCGGAAACAGGGAGATCAGTTACCCCGGAAACAGGGAGATCAGTTACCCTGGAAACAGGGCAGTCAGTTATCCTGGAAACAGCGTGGTCAGTGACCCTGGAAACAGGGTGGTTAGTTACCCCGGAAACAGGGCAGTCAGTTATCCTGGAAAAAGGGTGATCAGTTACCCTGGAAACAGGGCAGTCAGATACCCTGGAAACAGGGAGATCAGTTACCCCAGAAACAGGGAGATCAGTTACACCGGAAACAGGGCAGTCAGTTACCCTGGAAACAGGGCAGTCAGTTACCCCGGAAACAGGGTGATCAGTTATCCTGGAAACAGGGCAGTCAGTTAGCCTGGAAACAGGGCAGTCAGTTACCCCGGAAACAGGGCAGTCAGTTATCCCGGAAACAGGGCAGTCAGTTATCCCGGAAACAGGGCAGTCAGTTATCCCGGAAACAGGGCAGTCAGTAAACCCGGAAACAGCGTGATCAGTTACCCTGGAAACTGGTCAGTCAGTTAACCTGGAAACAGGGCAGTCAGTTACCCCGGAAACAGGGCAATCAGTTACCTTGGAAACAGGGCAGTCAGTTACCCTGGAAACAGGGCAATCAGTTCTCCAGGAAACAGGGAAGTCAGTTATCCCGGAAACAGGGTGATCAGTTACCCTGGAAACTGGGCAGTCAGTTACCCTGGAAACAGGGCAGTCAGTTACCCCGGAAACAGGGCACTCAGTTACCCCGGAAACAGGCCACTCAGTTACCCCGGAAACAGGGCACTCAGTTACCCCGGAAACAGGGCACTCAGTTACCCCGGAAACAGGGCACTCAGTTACCCTGGAAACTGGGCAGTCAGTTACCCTGGAAATAGGGCAGTCAGTTATCCCGGAAACAGGGTGATCAGTTACCCTGGAAACAGGACAGTCAGTTACCCCGGAAACAGGGCAGTCAGTTACCCCGGAAACAGGGCAGTCAGTTACCCTGGAAACTGGGCAGTCAGTTATCCTGGAAAAAGGGCAGTCAGTTACCCCGGAAATAGGGAGGTCAGTTATCCTGGAAACAGGGCGGTCAGTTTCCCCGGAAACAGGGAGATCAGTTACCCCGGAAACAGGGCAGTCAGTTACCCTGGAAACAGGGCAGTCAGTTATCCTGGAAACAGGGCAGTCAGTTATCCTGGAAACAGGGCAGTCAGTTACCCTGGAAACAGGGCAGTCAGTTACCCCGGAAACAGGGTGATCAGTTATCCTGGAAACAGGGCAGTCAGTTAGCCTGGAAACAGGGCAGTCAGTTACCCCGGAAACAGGGCAGTCAGTTATCCTGGAAACAGGGCAGTCAGTTATCCCGGAAACAGGGCAGTCAGTAAACCCGGAAACAGCGTGATCAGTTACCCTGGAAACTGGTCAGTCAGTTAACCTGGAAACAGGGCAGTCAGTTACCCCGGAAACAGGGCAATCAGTTACCTTGGAAACAGGGCAGTCAGTTACCCTGGAAACAGGGCAGTCAGTTACCCTGGAAACAGGGCAATCAGTTCTCCAGGAAACAGGGCAGTCAGTTATCCCGGAAACAGGGTGATCAGTTACCCTGGAAACAGGGCAGTCAGTTTCCCTGGAAACAGGGCACTCAGTTACCCCGGAAACAGGGCACTCAGTTACCCCGGAAACAGGGCACTCTGTTACCCCGGAAACAGGGCACTCAGTTACCCTGGAAACTGGGCAGTCAGTTACCCTGGAAATAGGGCGGTCAGTTATCCCGGAAACAGGGTGATCAGTTACCCTGGAAACAGGACAGTCAGTTACCCCGGAAACAGGGCAGTCAGTTACCCCGGAAACAGGGCAGTCAGTTACCCTGGAAACAGGGCAGTCAGTTATCCTGGAAAAAGGGCAGTCAGTTACCCCGGAAATAGGGAGATCAGTTACCCCGGAAACAGGGCAGTCAGTTACCCTGGAAACAGGGCAGTCAGTTATCCTGGAAACAGCGTGGTCAGTGACCCTGGAAACAGCGTGGTCAGTGACCCCGGAAACAGGGCAGTCAGTTAACCCGGAAACAGGGGGATCAGTTTTCCTGGAAACAGGGCAGTCAGTTACCCCGCAAACAGGGCAGTCACTTACCCCGGAAACAGGGGGATCAGTTATAATGGAAACAGGGCAGTCAGTTCGGCTGGAAACTGGGCAGTCAGTAACACCGGAAACAGGGCAGTCAGTTACCCTGGAAGCAGGGCAGTCAGTTATCCCGGAAACAGGGCAGTCAGTTATCCCGGAAACAGGACAGTCAGTTATCGCGCAAATAGGATGATCAGTTACCCTGGAAACTGGGCAGTCAGTTAACCTGGAAACAGGGCAGTCAGTTACCCCGGAAACAGGGCAGTCAGTTACCCTGGAAACTGGGCAGTCAGTTACCCTGGAAACAGGGCAGTCAGTTATCCCGGAAACAGGGTGATAAGTTACCCTGGAAACAGGGCAGTCAGTCATCCCGGAAACAGGGCAGTCAGTTATCCCGGAAAAAGGGTGATCAGTTACCCTGGAAACTGGGCAGTCAGATACCCTGGAAACAGGGCTGTCAGTTATCCTGGAAACAGGGCAGTCAGTTACCCTGGAAACAGGGCAGTCAGTTACCCCGGGAATAGGGAGGTCAGTTATCCTGGAAACAGGGCAGTCAGTTATCCTGGAAAAAGGGCAGTCAGTTACCCCGGAAATAGGGAGGTCAGTTATCCTGGAAACAGGGCGGTCAGTTACCCCGGAAACAGGGAGATCAGTTACCCCGGAAACAGGGCAGTCAGTTACCCTGGAAACAGGGCAGTCAGTTACCCTGGAAACAGGGCAGTCAGTTATCCTGGAAACAGCGTGGTCAGTGACCCTGGAAACAGCGTGGTCAGTGACCCCGGAAACAGGGCAGTCAGTTAACCCGGAAACAGGGGGATCAGTTATCCTGGAAACAGGGCGGTCAGTTACCCCGGAAACAGGGCAGTCAGTTACCCCGGAAACAGGGGGATCAGTTATCCTGGAAACAGGGCAGTCAGTTCGGCTGGAAACTGGGCAGTCAGTAACACCGGAAATAGGGCAGTCAGTTACCCTGGAAGCAGGGCAGTCAGTTATCCCGGAAACAGGGCAGTCAGTTATCCCGGAAACAGGGCAGTCAGTTATCCCGGAAACAGGACAGTCAGTTATCGCGGAAATAGGATGATCAGTTACCCTGGAAACTGGGCAGTCAGTTACCCTGGAAACAGGGCAGTCAGTTACCCTGGAAACAGGGCAGTCAGTTCTCCAGGAAACAGGGCAGTCAGTTATCCCGGAAACAGGGTGATCAGTTACCCTGGAAATAGGGCAGTCAGTTTCCCTGGAAACAGGGCACTCAGTTACCCCGGAAACAGGGCACTCAGTTACCCCGGAAACAGGGCACTCTGTTACCCCGGAAACAGGGCACTCTGTTACCCCGGAAACTGGGCAGTCAGTTACCCTGGAAATAGGGCGGTCAGTTATCCCGGAAACAGGGTGATCAGTTACCCTGGAAACAGGACAGTCAGTTACCCCGGAAACAGGGCAGTCAGTTACCCCGGAAACAGGGCAGTCAGTTACCCTGGAAACAGGGCAGTCAGTTATCCTGGAAAAAGGGCAGTCAGTTACCCCGGAAATAGGGAGATCAGTTACCCCGGAAACAGGGCAGTCAGTTACCCTGGAAACAGGGCAGTCAGTTATCCTGGAAACAGCGTGGTCAGTGACCCTGGAAACAGCGTGGTCAGTGACCCCGGAAACAGGGCAGTCAGTTAACCCGGAAACAGGGGGATCAGTTTTCCTGGAAACAGGGCGGTCAGTTACCCCGGAAACAGGGCAGTCAGTTACCCCGGAAACAGGGGGATCAGTTATCCTGGAAACAGGGCAGTCAGTTCGGCTGGAAACTGGGCAGTCAGTAACACCGGAAACAGGGCAGTCAGTTACCCTGGAAGCAGGGCAGTCAGTTATCCCGGAAACAGGGCAGTCAGTTATCCCGGAAACAGGACAGTCAGTTATCGCGGAAATAGGATGATCAGTTACCCTGGAAACTGGGCAGTCAGTTAACCTGGAAACAGGGCAGTCAGTTACCCCGGAAACAGGGCAGTCAGTTACCCTGGAAACTGGGCAGTCAGTTACCCTGGAAACAGGGCAGTCAGTTATCCCGGAAACAGGGTGATAAGTTACCCTGGAAACAGGGCAGTCAGTCATCCCGGAAACAGGGCAGTCAGTTATCCCGGAAAAAGGGTGATCAGTTACCCTGGAAACTGGGCAGTCAGATACCCTGGAAACAGGGCTGTCAGTTATCCTGGAAACAGGGCAGTCAGTTACCCTGGAAACAGGGCAGTCAGTTACCCCGGGAATAGGGAGGTCAGTTATCCTGGAAACAGGGCAGTCAGTTATCCTGGAAAAAGGGCAGTCAGTTACCCCGGAAATAGGGAGGTCAGTTATCCTGGAAACAGGGCGGTCAGTTACCCCGGAAACAGGGAGATCAGTTACCCCGGAAACAGGGCAGTCAGTTACCCTGGAAACAGGGCAGTCAGTTATCCTGGAAACAGCGTGGTCAGTGACCCTGGAAACAGCGTGGTCAGTGACCCCGGAAACAGGGCAGTCAGTTAACCCGGAAACAGGGGGATCAGTTATCCTGGAAACAGGGCGGTCAGTTACCCCGGAAACAGGGCAGTCAGTTACCCCGGAAACAGGGGGATCAGTTATCCTGGAAACAGGGCAGTCAGTTCGGCTGGAAACTGGGCAGTCAGTAACACCGGAAATAGGGCAGTCTGTTACCCTGGAAGCAGGGCAGTCAGTTATCCCGGAAACAGGGCAGTCAGTTATCCCGGAAACAGGGCAGTCAGTTATCCCGGAAACAGGACAGTCAGTTATCGCGGAAATAGGATGATCAGTTACCCTGGAAAATGGGCAGTCAGTTAACCTGGAAACAGGGCAGTCAGTTACCCCGGAAACAGGGCAGTCAGTTACCCCGGAAACTGGGCAGTGAGTTACCCTGGAAACAGGGCAGTCAGTTATCCCGGAAACAGGGTGATAAGTTTCCCTGGAAACAGGGCAGTCAGTTATCCCGGAAACAGGGCAGTCAGTTATCCCGGAAAAAGGGTGTTCAGTTACCCTGGAAACTGGGCAGTCAGATACCCTGGAAACAGGGCTGTCAGTTATCCTGGAAACAGGGCAGTCAGTTATCCTGGAAACAGGGCAGTCAGTTACCCTGGAAACAGGGCAGTCAGTTACCCCGGGAATAGGGAGGTCAGTTATCCTGGAAACAGGGCAGTCAGTTACCCCGGAAACAGGGAGATCAGTTACCCCGGAAACAGGGAGATCAGTTACCCTGGAAACAGGGCACTCAGTTATCCTGGAAACAGCGTGGTCAGTGACCCTGGAAACAGGGTGGTCAGTTACCCCGGAAACAGGGCAGTCAGTTATCCTGGAAAAAGGGTGATCAGTTACCCTGGAAACTGGGCAGTCAGATACCCTGGAAACAGTGCAGTCAGTTACCCCGGAAGCAGGGCAGTCAGTTACCCTGGAAACAGGGCAGTCAGTCACCCTGGAAACAGGGCAGTCAGTCACCCTGGAAACAGGTTAGTCAGCTACCCTGGAAACAGGGTGATCAGTTATCCCGGAAACAGGGCAGTCAGTTCCCCTGGAAGCAGGGCAGTCAGTAACCCTGGAAACAGGGCAGTCAGTTACCCTGGAAACAGGGCAGTCAGTTATCCCGGAAACAGGGCGGTGAGTTACCCCAGAAATAGGGAGGTCAGTTATCCTGGAAACAGGGCGGTCAGTTACCCCGGAAACAGGGAGATCAGTTACCCCGGAAACAGGGAGATCAGTTACACCGGAAACAGGGCAGTCAGTTACCCTGGAAACAGGGCAGTCAGTTACCCTGGAAACAGGGCAGTCAGTTACCCCGGAAACAGGGTGATCAGTTATCCTGGAAACAGGGCAGTCAGTTAGCCTGGAAACAGGGCAGTCAGTTACCCCAGAAACAGGGCAGTCAGTTATCCTGGAAACAGGGCAGTCAGTTATCCCGGAAACAGGGCAGTCAGTAAACCCGGAAACAGCGTGATCAGTTACCCTGGAAACTGGTCAGTCAGTTAACCTGTAAACAGGGCAGTCAGTTACCCCGGAAACAGGGCAATCAGTTACCTTGGAAACAGGGCAGTCAGTTACCCTGGAAACAGGGCAGTCAGTTACCCTGGAAACAGGGCAATCAGTTCTCCAGGAAACAGGGCAGTCAGTTATCCCGGTAACAGGGTGATCAGTTACCCTGGAAACTGGGCAGTCAGTTACCCTGGAAACAGGGCAGTCAGGTACCCCGGAAACACGGCACTCAGTTACCCCGGAAACAGGGCACTCAGTTACCCCGGAAACAGGGCACTCAGTTACCCTGGAAACTGGGCAGTCAGTTACCCTGGAAATAGGGCAGTCAGTTATCCCGGAAACAGGGTGATCAGTTACCCTGGAAACAGGACAGTCAGTTACCCCGGAAACAGGGCAGTCAGTTACCCCGGAAACAGGGCAGTCAGTTACCCTGGAAACAGGGCAGTCAGTTACCCCGGAAACAGGGTGATCAGTTATCCTGGAAACAGGGCAGTCAGTTCTCCAGGAAACAGGGCAGTCAGTTATCCCGGTAACAGGGTGATCAGTTACCCTGGAAACTGGGCAGTCAGTTACCCTGGAAACAGGGCAGTCAGGTACCCCGGAAACATGGCACTCAGTTACCCCGGAAACAGGGCACTCAGTTACCCCGGAAACTGGGCAGTCAGTTACCCTGGAAATAGGGCAGTCAGTTATCCCGGAAACAGGGTGATCAGTTACCCTGGAAACAGGACAGTCAGTTACCCCGGAAACAGGGCAGTCAGTTACCCCGGAAACAGGGCAGTCAGTTACCCTGGAAACAGGGCAGTCAGTTACCCCGGAAACAGGGAGATCAGTTACCCCGGAAACTGGGAGATCAGTTACACCGGAAACAGGGCAGTCAGTTACCCTGGAAACAGGGCAGTCAGTTACCCCGGAAACACTGTGATCAGTTATCCTGGAAACAGGGCAGTCAGTTAGCCTGGAAACAGGGCAGTCAGTTACCCCGGAAACAGGGCAGTCAGTTATCCCGGAAACTGGGCAGTCAGTTATCCCGGAAACAGGGCAGTCAGTAAACCCGGAAACAGCGTGATCAGTTACCCTGGAAACAGGGCAGTCAGTTAACCTGGAAACAGGGCAGTCAGTTACCCCGGAAACAGGGCAATCAGTTACCTTGGAAACAGGGCAGTCAGTTACCTTGGAAACAGGGCAGTCAGTTACCCTGGAAACAGGGCAGTCAGTTACCCTGGAAACAGGGCAATCAGTTCTCCAGGAAACAGGGCAGTCAGTTATCCCGGAAACAGGGTGATCAGTTACCCTGGAAACAGGGCAGTCAGTTACCCTGGAAACAGGGCAGTCAGTTACCCCGGAAACAGGGCACTCAGTTACCCCGGAAACAGGGCACTCAGTTACCCCGGAAACAGGCCACTCAGTTACCCTGGAAACTGGGCAGTCAGTTACCCTGGAAATAGGGCAGTCAGTTATCCTGGAAACAGGGTGATCAGTTACCCTGGAAACAGGACAGTCAGTTATCCCCGGAAACAGGGCAGTCAGTTACCCTGGAAACAGGGCAGTCAGTTATCCTGGAAAAAGGGCAGTCAGTTACCCCGGAAATAGGGAGGTCAGTTATCCTGGAAACAGGGCGGTCAGTTACCCCGGAAACAGGGAGATCAGTTACCCCGGAAACAGGGCAGTCAGTTACCCCGGTAACAGGGCTGTCAGTTATCCTGGAAACAGGGCGATCAGTTACACCGGAAACAGGGCAGTCAGTTACCCTGGAAACAGGGCAGTCAGTTACCCCAGAAACAGGGTGATCAGTTATCCTGGAAACAGGGCAGTCAGTTATCCCGGAAACAGGGCAGTCAGTTATCCCGGAAACAGGGCAGTCAGTAAACCCGGAAACAGCGTGATCAGTTACCCTGGAAACTGGTCAGTCAGTTAACCTGGAAACAGGGCAGTCAGTTACCCCGGAAACAGGGCAATCAGTTACCTTGGAAACAGGGCAGTCAGTTACCTTGGAAACAGGGCAGTCAGTTACCCTGGAAACAGGGCAGTCAGTTACCCCGGAAACAGGGCACTCTGTTACCCCGGAAACAGGGCACTCTGTTACCCCGGAAACTGGGCAGTCAGTTACCCTGGAAATAGGGCGTTCAGTTATCCCGGAAACAGGGTGATCAGTTACCCTGGAAACAGGACAGTCAGTTACCCCGGAAACAGGGCAGTCAGTTACCCCGGAAACAGGGCAGTCAGTTACCCTGGAAACAGGGCAGTCAGTTATCCTGGAAAAAGGGCAGTCAGTTACCCCGGAAATAGGGAGATCAGTTACCCCGGAAACAGGGCAGTCAGTTACCCTGGAAACAGGGCAGTCAGTTATCCTGGAAACAGCGTGGTCAGTGACCCTGGAAACAGCGTGGTCAGTGACCCCGGAAACAGGGCAGTCAGTTAACCCGGAAACAGGGGGATCAGTTTTCCTGGAAACAGGGCGGTCAGTTACCCCGGAAACAGGGCAGTCAGTTACCCCGGAAACAGGGGGATCAGTTATCCTGGAAACAGGGCAGTCAGTTCGGCTGGAAACTGGGCAGTCAGTAACACCGGAAACAGGGCAGTCAGTTACCCTGGAAGCAGGGCAGTCAGTTATCCCGGAAACAGGGCAGTCAGTTATCCCGGAAACAGGACAGTCAGTTATCGCGGAAATAGGATGATCAGTTACCCTGGAAACTGGGCAGTCAGTTAACCTGGAAACAGGGCAGTCAGTTACCCCGGAAACAGGGCAGTCAGTTACCCTGGAAACTGGGCAGTCAGTTACCCTGGAAACAGGGCAGTCAGTTATCCCGGAAACAGGGTGATAAGTTACCCTGGAAACAGGGCAGTCAGTCATCCCGGAAACAGGGCAGTCAGTTATCCCGGAAAAAGGGTGATCAGTTACCCTGGAAACTGGGCAGTCAGATACCCTGGAAACAGGGCTGTCAGTTATCCTGGAAACAGGGCAGTCAGTTACCCTGGAAACAGGGCAGTCAGTTACCCCGGGAATAGGGAGGTCAGTTATCCTGGAAACAGGGCAGTCAGTTATCCTGGAAAAAGGGCAGTCAGTTACCCCGGAAATAGGGAGGTCAGTTATCCTGGAAACAGGGCGGTCAGTTACCCCGGAAACAGGGAGATCAGTTACCCCGGAAACAGGGCAGTCAGTTACCCTGGAAACAGGGCAGTCAGTTATCCTGGAAACAGCGTGGTCAGTGACCCTGGAAACAGCGTGGTCAGTGACCCCGGAAACAGGGGGATCAGTTATCCTGGAAACAGGGCAGTCAGTTCGGCTGGAAACTGGGCAGTCAGTAACACCGGAAATAGGGCAGTCTGTTACCCTGGAAGCAGGGCAGTCAGTTATCCCGGAAACAGGGCAGTCAGTTATCCCGGAAACAGGGCAGTCAGTTATCCCGGAAACAGGACAGTCAGTTATCGCGGAAATAGGATGATCAGTTACCCTGGAAAATGGGCAGTCAGTTAACCTGGAAACAGGGCAGTCAGTTACCCCGGAAACAGGGCAGTCAGTTACCCCGGAAACTGGGCAGTGAGTTACCCTGGAAACAGGGCAGTCAGTTATCCCGGAAACAGGGTGATAAGTTTCCCTGGAAACAGGGCAGTCAGTTATCCCGGAAACAGGGCAGTCAGTTATCCCGGAAAAAGGGTGTTCAGTTACCCTGGAAACTGGGCAGTCAGATACCCTGGAAACAGGGCTGTCAGTTATCCTGGAAACAGGGCAGTCAGTTATCCTGGAAACAGGGCAGTCAGTTACCCTGGAAACAGGGCAGTCAGTTACCCCGGGAATAGGGAGGTCAGTTATCCTGGAAACAGGGCAGTCAGTTACCCCGGAAACAGGGAGATCAGTTACCCCGGAAACAGGGAGATCAGTTACCCTGGAAACAGGGCACTCAGTTATCCTGGAAACAGCGTGGTCAGTGACCCTGGAAACAGGGTGGTCAGTTACCCCGGAAACAGGGCAGTCAGTTATCCTGGAAAAAGGGTGATCAGTTACCCTGGAAACTGGGCAGTCAGATACCCTGGAAACAGTGCAGTCAGTTACCCCGGAAGCAGGGCAGTCAGTTACCCTGGAAACAGGGCAGTCAGTCACCCTGGAAACAGGGCAGTCAGTCACCCTGGAAACAGGTTAGTCAGCTACCCTGGAAACAGGGTGATCAGTTATCCCGGAAACAGGGCAGTCAGTTCCCCTGGAAGCAGGGCAGTCAGTAACCCTGGAAACAGGGCAGTCAGTTACCCTGGAAACAGGGCAGTCAGTTATCCCGGAAACAGGGCGGTGAGTTACCCCAGAAATAGGGAGGTCAGTTATCCTGGAAACAGGGCGGTCAGTTACCCCGGAAACAGGGAGATCAGTTACCCCGGAAACAGGGAGATCAGTTACACCGGAAACAGGGCAGTCAGTTACCCTGGAAACAGGGCAGTCAGTTACCCCGGAAACAGGGTGATCAGTTATCCTGGAAACAGGGCAGTCAGTTAGCCTGGAAACAGGGCAGTCAGTTACCCCAGAAACAGGGCAGTCAGTTATCCTGGAAACAGGGCAGTCAGTTATCCCGGAAACAGGGCAGTCAGTAAACCCGGAAACAGCGTGATCAGTTACCCTGGAAACTGGTCAGTCAGTTAACCTGTAAACAGGGCAGTCAGTTACCCCGGAAACAGGGCAATCAGTTACCTTGGAAACAGGGCAGTCAGTTACCCTGGAAACAGGGCAGTCAGTTACCCTGGAAACAGGGCAATCAGTTCTCCAGGAAACAGGGCAGTCAGTTATCCCGGTAACAGGGTGATCAGTTACCCTGGAAACTGGGCAGTCAGTTACCCTGGAAACAGGGCAGTCAGGTACCCCGGAAACACGGCACTCAGTTACCCCGGAAACAGGGCACTCAGTTACCCCGGAAACAGGGCACTCAGTTACCCTGGAAACTGGGCAGTCAGTTACCCTGGAAATAGGGCAGTCAGTTATCCCGGAAACAGGGTGATCAGTTACCCTGGAAACAGGACAGTCAGTTACCCCGGAAACAGGGCAGTCAGTTACCCCGGAAACAGGGCAGTCAGTTACCCTGGAAACAGGGCAGTCAGTTACCCCGGAAACAGGGTGATCAGTTATCCTGGAAACAGGGCAGTCAGTTCTCCAGGAAACAGGGCAGTCAGTTATCCCGGTAACAGGGTGATCAGTTACCCTGGAAACTGGGCAGTCAGTTACCCTGGAAACAGGGCAGTCAGGTACCCCGGAAACATGGCACTCAGTTACCCCGGAAACAGGGCACTCAGTTACCCCGGAAACTGGGCAGTCAGTTACCCTGGAAATAGGGCAGTCAGTTATCCCGGAAACAGGGTGATCAGTTACCCTGGAAACAGGACAGTCAGTTACCCCGGAAACAGGGCAGTCAGTTACCCCGGAAACAGGGCAGTCAGTTACCCTGGAAACAGGGCAGTCAGTTACCCCGGAAACAGGGAGATCAGTTACCCCGGAAACTGGGAGATCAGTTACACCGGAAACAGGGCAGTCAGTTACCCCGGAAACAGGGCAGTCAGTTACCCCGGAAACAGGGTGATCAGTTATCCTGGAAACAGGGCAGTCAGTTAGCCTGGAAACAGGGCAGTCAGTTACCCCGGAAACAGGGCAGTCAGTTATCCCGGAAACTGGGCAGTCAGTTATCCCGGAAACAGGGCAGTCAGTAAACCCGGAAACAGCGTGATCAGTTACCCTGGAAACAGGGCAGTCAGTTAACCTGGAAACAGGGCAGTCAGTTACCCCGGAAACAGGGCAATCAGTTACCTTGGAAACAGGGCAGTCAGTTACCTTGGAAACAGGGCAGTCAGTTACCCTGGAAACAGGGCAGTCAGTTACCCTGGAAACAGGGCAATCAGTTCTCCAGGAAACAGGGCAGTCAGTTATCCCGGAAACAGGGTGATCAGTTACCCTGGAAACAGGGCAGTCAGTTACCCTGGAAACAGGGCAGTCAGTTACCCCGGAAACAGGGCACTCAGTTACCCCGGAAACAGGGCACTCAGTTACCCCGGAAACAGGGCACTCAGTTACCCTGGAAACTGGGCAGTCAGTTACCCTGGAAATAGGGCAGTCAGTTATCCTGGAAACAGGGTGATCAGTTACCCTGGAAACAGGACAGTCAGTTATCCCCGGAAACAGGGCAGTCAGTTACCCTGGAAACAGGGCAGTCAGTTATCCTGGAAAAAGGGCAGTCAGTTACCCCGGAAATAGGGAGGTCAGTTATCCTGGAAACAGGGCGGTCAGTTACCCCGGAAACAGGGAGATCAGTTACCCCGGAAACAGGGCAGTCAGTTACCCCGGTAACAGGGCTGTCAGTTATCCTGGAAACAGGGCGATCAGTTACACCGGAAACAGGGCAGTCAGTTACCCTGGAAACAGGGCAGTCAGTTACCCCAGAAACAGGGTGATCAGTTATCCTGGAAACAGGGCAGTCAGTTATCCCGGAAACAGGGCAGTCAGTTATCCCGGAAACAGGGCAGTCAGTAAACCCGGAAACAGCGTGATCAGTTACCCTGGAAACTGGTCAGTCAGTTAACCTGGAAACAGGGCAGTCAGTTACCCCGGAAACAGGGCAATCAGTTACCTTGGAAACAGGGCAGTCAGTTACCTTGGAAACAGGGCAGTCAGTTACCCTGGAAACAGGGCAGTCAGTTACCCTGGAAACAGGGCAATCAGTTCTCCAGGAAAAAGGGCAGTCAGTTATCCCGGAAACAGGGTGATCAGTTACCCTGGAAACAGGGCAGTCAGTTACCCTGGAAACAGGGCAGTCAGTTACCCCGGAAACAGGGCACTCAGTTACCCCGGAAACAGGACACTCAGTTACCCTGGAAACTGGGCAGTCAGTTACCCTGGAAATAGGGCAGTCAGTTATCCCGGAAACAGGGTGATCAGTTACCCTGGAAACAGGACAGTCAGTTACCCCGGAAACAGGGCAGTCAGTTACCCCGGAAACAGGGCAGTCAGTTACCCTGGAAACAGGGCAGTCAGTTATCCTGGAAACAGGGCGGTCAGTTACCCCGGAAACAGGGAGATCAGTTACCCCGGAAACAGGGCAGTCAGTTACCCCGGAAACAGGGCAGTCAGTTATCCTGGAAACAGTGTGGTCAGTGACCCTGGAAACAGCGTGGTCAGTGACCCCGGAAACAGGGCAGTCAGTTAACCCGGAAACAGGGGGATCAGTTATCCTGGAAACAGGGCGGTCAGTTACCCCGGAAACAGGGCATTCAGTTACCCCGGAAGCAGGGGGATCAGTTATCCTGGAAACAGGGCAGTCAGTTCGGCTGGAAACTGGGCAGTCAGTAACACCGGAAACAGGGCAGTCAGTTACCCTGGAAGCAGGGCAGTCAGTTATCCCGGAAACAGGGCAGTCAGTTATCCCGGAAACAGGACAGTCAGTTATCACGGAAATAGGATGATCAGTTACCCTGGAAACTGGGCAGTCAGTTAACCTGGAAACAGGGCAGTCAGTTACCCCGTAAACAGGGCAGTCAGTTACCCCGGAAACTGGGCAGTCAGTTACCCTGGAAACAGGGCAGTCAGTTATCCCGGAAACAGGGTGATAAGTTACCCTGGAAACAGGGCAGTCAGTTATCCCAGAAACAGGGCAGTCAGTTATCCCGGAAAAAGGGTGATCAGTTACCCTGGAAACTGGGCAGTCAGATACCCTGGAAACAGGGCAGTCAGTTATCCTGGAAACAGGGCAGTCAGTTACCCTGGAAACAGGGCAGTCAGTTACCCCGGGAATAGGGAGGTCAGTTATCCTGGAAACAGGGCAGTCATTTACCCCGGAAACAGGGAGATCAGTTACCCCGGAAACAGGGAGATCAGTTACCCTGGAAACAGGGCAGTCAGTTACCCTGGAAACAGGGCAGTCAGTTATCATGGAAACAGCGTGGTCAGTGACCCTGGAAACAGGGTGGTCAGTTACCCCGGAAACAGGGTGGTCAGCTATCCTGGAAAAAGGGTGATCAGTTACCCTGGAAACTGGGCAGTCAGATACCCTGGAAGCAGTGCAGTCAGTTACCCCGGAAGCAGGGCAGTCAGTTACCCTGGAAACAGGGCAGTCAGTCACCCTGGAAACAGGGCAGTCAGTCTCCCTGGAAACAGGGCAGTCAGTCACCCTGGAAACAGGTTAGTCAGCTACCCCGGAAACAGGGTGATCAGTTATCCCGGAAACAGGGCAGTCAGTTCCCCCGGAAACAGGGCAGTCAGTTATCCCGGAAACTGGGCAGTCAGTTACCCTGGAAACAGGGCAGTCAGTTATCCCGGAAACAGGGTGATAAGTTACCCTGGAAACAGGGCAGTCAGTTATCCCGGAAACAGGGCAGTCAGTTATCCCGGAAAAAGGGTGATCAGTTACCCTGGAAACTGGGCAGTCAGATACCCTGGAAACAGGGCAGTCAGTTATCCTGGAAACAGGGCAGTCAGTTACCCTGGAAACA
The DNA here is from genome assembly GCF_036365525.1 of Heterodontus francisci. Taxonomy (NCBI): domain Eukaryota; kingdom Metazoa; phylum Chordata; class Chondrichthyes; order Heterodontiformes; family Heterodontidae; genus Heterodontus; species Heterodontus francisci. Next base: position 7,828,016 of record NC_090380.1, on the reverse strand, counting down.
GGGCAGTCAGTTACCCCGGGAATAGGGAGGTCAGTTATCCTGGAAACAGGGCAGTCAGTTTCCCCGGAAACAGGGAGATCAGTTACCCCGGAAACAGGGAGATCAGTTACCCTGGAAAGAGGGCAGTCAGTTATCCTGGAAACAGCGTGGTCAGTGACCCTGGAAGCAGGGTGGTCAGTTACCCCGGAAACAGGGCGGTCAGTTATCCTGGAAAAAGGGTGATCAGTTACCCTGGAAACTGGGCAGTCAGATACCCTGGAAACAGTGCAGTCAGTTACCCCGGAAGCAGGGCAGACAGTTACCCTCGAAACAGGGCAGTCAGTCACCCTGGAAACAGGGCAGACAGTCACCCTGGAAACAGGTTAGTTAGCTACCCCGGAAACAGAGTGATCTGTTATCCCGGAAACAGGGCAGTCAGTTCCCATGGAAACAGGGCAGTCAGTTACCCTGGAAACAGGGCAGTCAGTTATCCCGGAAACAGGGCGGTCAGTTACCCCAGAAATAGGGAGATCAGTTACACCGGAAACAGGGCAGTCAGTTCCCCTGGAAACAGGGAAGTCAGTTACCCTGGAAACAGGGCAGTCAGTTACCCCGGAAACAGGGTGATCAGTTACCCCGGAAACAGGGTGATCAGTTATCCTGGAAACAGGGCAGTCAGTTAGCCTGGAAACAGGGCAGTCAGTTACCCCGGAAACAGGGCAGTCAGTTACCCCGGAAACAGGGCAGTCAGTTATCCTGGAAACAGGGCAGTCAGTTATCCCGGAAACAGGGCAGTCAGTAAACCCGGAAACAGCGTGATCAGTTACCCTGGAAACTGGTCAGTCAGTTAACCTGGATACAGGGCAGTCAGTTACCCCGGCAACAGGGCAATCAGTTACCTTGGAAACAGGGCAGTCAGTTACCCTGGAAACAGGGCAGTCAGTTACCCTGGAAACAGGGCAGTCAGTTCTCCAGGAAACAGGGCAGTCAGTTATCCCGGAAACAGGGCAGTCAGTTACCCCGGAAACAGGGCACTCAGTTACCCCGGAAACAGGGCACTCAGTTACCCTGGAAACTGGGCAGTCAGTTACCCTGGAAATAGGGCAGTCAGTTATCCCGGAAACAGGGTGATCAGTTACCCTGGAAACAGGACAGTCAGTTACCCCGGAAACAGGGCAGTCAGTTACCACGGAAACAGGGCAGTCAGTTACCCTGGAAACAGGGCAGTCAGTTACCCCGGAAACAGGGTGATCAGTTATCTTGGAAACAGGGCAGTCAGTTAGCCTGGAAACAGGGCAGTCAGTTACCCCGGAAACAGGGCAATCAGTTACCCCGGAAACAGGGCAGTCAGTTACCCCGGAAACAGGGCAGTCAGTTACCCCGGAAACAGGGCAGTCAGTTATCCCGGAAACAGGGCGGTCAGTTACCCCAGAAATAGGGAGGTCAGTTATCCTGGAAACAGGGCGGTCAGTTACCCCGGAAACAGGGAGATCAGTTACCCCGGAAACAGGGAGATCAGTTACAACGGAAACAGGGCAGTCAGTTACCCTGGAAACAGGGCAGTCAGTTACCCCGGAAACAGGGTGATCAGTTATCCTGGAAACAGGGCAGTCAGTTAGCCTGGAAACAGGGCAGTCAGTTACCCCGGAAACAGGGCAATCAGTTACCTTGGAAACAGGGCAGTCAGTTACCCTGGAAACAGGGCAGTCAGTTACCCCGGAAACAGGGAGATCAGTTACCCCGGAAACAGGGAGATCAGTTACACCGGAAACAGGGCAGTCAGTTACCCTGGAAACAGGGCAGTCAGTTACCCCGGAAACAGGGTGATCAGTTATCCTGGAAACAGGGCAGTCAGTTAGCCTGGAAACAGGGCAGTCAGTTACCCCGGAAACAGGGCAGTCAGTTATCCCGGAAACAGGGCAGTCAGTTATCCCGGAAACAGGGCAGTCAGTTATCCCGGAAACAGGTCAGTCAGTAAACCCGGAAACAGCGTGATCAGTTACCCTGGAAACTGGTCAGTCAGTTAACCTGGAAACAGGGCAGTCAGTTACACTGGAAACAGGGCAATCAGTTACCTTGGAAACAGGGCAGTCAGTTACCCTGGAAACAGGGCAGTCAGTTACCCTGGAAACAGGGCAATAAGTTCTCCAGGAAACAGGGCAGTCAGTTATCCCGGAAACAGGTTGATCAGTTACCCTGGAAACTGGGCAGTCAGTTACCCTGGAAACAGGGCAGTCAGTTACCCCGGAAACAGGGCACTCAGTTACCCCGGAAACAGGGCACTCAGTTACCCCGGAAACAGGGCACTCAGTTACCCCGGAAACAGGGCACTCAGTTACCCTGGAAACAGGGCACTCAGTTGCCCTGGAAATAGGGCAGTCAGTTATCCCGGAAACAGGGTGATCAGTTAACCTGGAAACAGGACAGTCAGTTACCCCGGAAACAGGGCAGTCAGTTACCCCGGAAACAGGGCAGTCAGTTCGCCCCGGAAACAGGGCAGTCAGTTACCTTGGAAACAGGGCAATCAGTTCTCCAGGAAACAGGGCAGTCAGTTACCCCGGAAATAGGGAGGTCAGTTATCCTGGAAACAGGGCGGTCAGTTACCCCGGAAACAGGGAGATCAGTTACCCCGGAAACAGGGCAGTCAGTTACCCCGGAAACAGGGCAGTCAGTTATCCTGGAAACAGGGAGATCAGTTACACCGGAAACAGGGCAGTCAGTTACCCTGGAAACAGGGCAGTCAGTTACCCCGGAAACAGGGTGATCAGTTATCCTGGAAACAGGGCAGTCAGTTAGCCTGGAAACAGGGCAGTCAGTTACCCCGGAAACAGGGCAGTCAGTTATCCTGGAAACAGGGCAGTCAGTTATCCCGGAAACAGGGCAGTCAGTAAACCCGGAAACAGCGTGATCAGTTACCCTGGAAACTGGTCAGTCAGTTAACCTGGAAACAGGGCAGTCAGTTACCCCGGAAACAGGGCAATCAGTTACCTTGGAAACAGGGCAATCAGTTCTCCAGGAAACAGGGCAGTCAGTTATCCCGGAAACAGGGTGATCAGTTACCCTGGAAACTGGGCAGTCAGTTACCCTGGAAACAGGGCAGTCAGTTACCCCGGAAACAGGGCACTCAGTTACCCCGGAAACAGGGCACTCAGTTACCCTGGAAACAGGGCACTCAGTTACCCCGGAAACAGGGCACTCAGTTTCCCTCGAAACTGGGCAGTCAGTTACCCTTGAAATAGGGCAGTCAGTTATCCCGGAAACAGGTTGATCAGTTACCCTGGAAACAGGACAGTCAGTTACCCCAGAAACAGGGCAGTCTGTTACCCCGGAAACAGGGCAGTCAGTTACCCTGGAAACAGGGCAGTCAGTTATCCTGGAAAAAGGGCAGTCAGTTACCCCGGAAATAGGGAGGTCAGTTATCCTGGAAACAGGGCGGTCAGTTACCCCGGAAACAGGGAGATCAGTTACCCCGGAAACAGGGAGATCAGTTACCCCGGAAACAGGGCAGTCAGTTATCCTGGAAACAGCGTGGTCAGTGACCCTGGAAACAGCGTGGTCAGTGACCCCGGAAACAGGGCAGTCAGTTAACCCGGAAACAGGGGGACCAGTTATCCTGAAACAGGGCGGTCAGTTACCCCGGAAACAGGGCAGTCAGTTACCCCGGAAACAGGGGGATCAGTTATCCTGGAAACAGGGCAGTCAGTTCGGCTGGCATCTGGGCAGTCAGTAACACCGGAAACAGGGCAGTCAGTTACCCTGGAAGCAGGGCAGTCAGTTATCCCGGAAACAGGGCAGTCAGTTATCCCGGAAACAGGACAGTCAGTTATCACGGAAATAGGATGATCAGTTACCCTGGAAACTGGGCAGTCAGTTAACCTGGAAACAGGGCAGTCAGTTACCCCGGAAACAGGGCAGTCAGTTACCCCGGAAAGTGGGCAGTCAGTTACGCCGGAAACTGGGCAGTCAGTTACCCTGGAAACAGGGCAGTCAGTTATCCCGGAAACAGGGTGATAAGTTACCCTGGAAACAGGGCAGTCAGTTATCCCGGAAACAGGGCAGTCAGTTATCCCGGAAAAAGGGTGATCAGTTACCCTGGAAACTGGGCAGTCTGATACCCTGGAAACAGGGCAGTCAGTTATCCTGGAAACAGGGCAGTCAGTTAACCTGGAAACAGGGCAGTCAGTTCCCCCGGGAATAGGGAGGTCAGTTATCCTGGAAACAGGGCAGTCAGTTACCCTGGAAACAGGGAGATCAGTTACCCCGGAAACAGGGAGATCAGTTACCCTGGAAACAGGGCAGTCAGTTATCCTGGAAACAGCGTGCTCAGTGACCCTGGAAACAGGGTGGTCAGTTATCCCAGAAACAGGGCAGTCAGTTATCCTGGAAAAAGGGTGATCAGTTACCCTGGAAACTGGGCAGTCAGTTATCCCGGAAACAGGTTGATCAGTTACCTTGGAAACTGGGCAGTCAGTTACCCTGGAAACAGGGCAGTCAGTTATCCCGGAAACAGTGCACTCAGTTACCCCGGAAACAGGGCACTCAGTTACCCTGGAAACAGGGCACTCAGTTACCCTGGAAATAGGGCAGTCAGTTATCCCGGAAACAGGGTGATCAGTTACCCCGGAAACAGGGCAGTCAGTTACCCCGGAAACAGGGCAGTCAGTTACCCTGGAAACAGGGCAGTCAGTTATCCTGGAAACAGGGCAGTCAGTTATCCTGGAAAAAGGGCAGTCAGTTACCCCGGAAATAGGGAGGTCAGTTATCCTGGAAACAGGGCGGTCAGTTACCCCGGAAACAGGGAGATCAGTTACCCCGGAAACAGGGCAGTCAGTTACCCCGGAAACAGGGCAGTCAGTTATCCTGGAAACAGGGAGATCAGTTACACCGGAAACAGGGCAGTCAGTTACCCTGGAAACAGGGCAGTCAGTTACCCCGGAAACAGGGTGATCAGTTATCCTGGAAACAGGGCAGTCAGTTAGCCTGGAAACAGGGCAGTCAGTTACCCCGGAAACAGGGCAGTCAGTTATCCTGGAAACAGGGCAGTCAGTTATCCCGGAAACAGGGCAGTCAGTAAACCCGGAAACAGCGTGATCAGTTACCCTGGAAACTGGTCAGTCAGTTAACCTGGAAACAGGGCAGTCAGTTACCCCGGAAACAGGGCAGTCAGTTACCTTGGAAACAGGGCAGTCAGTTACCCTGGAAACAGGGCAGTCAGTTACCCTGGAAACAGGGCAGTCAGTTCTCCAGGAAACAGGGCAGTCAGTTATCCCGGAAACAGGGTGATCAGTTACCCTGGAAACTGGGCAGCCAGTTACCCTGGAAACAGGGCAGTCAGTTACCCCGGAAACAGGGCACTCAGTTACCCCGGAAACAGGGCACTCAGTTACCCTGGAAACAGGGCACTCAGTTACCCTGGAAACAGGGCACTCAGCTACCCTGGAAACTGGGCAGTCAGTTACCCTGGAAATAGGGCAGTCAGTTATCCCGGAAACAGGGTGATCAGTTACCCTGGAAACAGGACAGTCAGTTCCCCCGGAAACAGGGCAGTCAGTTACCCCGGAAACAGGGCAGTCAGTTACCCTGGAAACAGGGCAGTCAGTTATCCTGGAAAAAGGGCAGTCAGTTACCCCGGAAATAGGGAGGTCAGTTACCCTGGAAACAGGGCGGTCAGTTACCCCAGAAACAGGGAGATCAGTTACCCCGGAAACAGGGAGATCAGTTACCCCGGAAACAGGGCAGTCAGTTATCCTGGAAACAGCGTGGTCAGTGACCCTGGAAACAGCGTGGTCAGTGACCCCGGAAACAGGGCAGTCAGTTAACCCGTAAACAGGGGGATCAGTTATCCTGAAACAGGGCGTTCAGTTACCCCGGAAACAGGGCAGTCAGTTACCCCGGAAACAGGGGGATCAGTTATCCTGGAAACAGGGCAGTCAGTTCGGCTGGAAACTGGGCAGTCAGTAACACCGGAAACAGGGCAGTCAGTTACCCTGGAAGCAGGGCAGTCAGTTATCCCGGAAACAGGACAGTCAGTTATCCCGGAAACAGAACAGTCAGTTATCGCGGAAATAGGATGATCAGTTACCCTGGAAACTGGGCAGTCAGTTAAACTGGAAACAGGGCAGTCAGTTCCCCCGGGAATAGGGAGGTCAGTTATCCTGGAAACAGGGCAGTCAGTTACCCCGGAAACAGGGAGATCAGTTACCCCGGAAACAGGGAGATCAGTTACCCTGGAAACAGGGCAGTCAGTTATCCTGGAAACAGCGTGCTCAGTGACCCTGGAAACAGGGTGGTCAGTTATCCCAGAAACAGGGCAGTCAGTTATCCTGGAAAAAGGGTGATCAGTTACCCTGGAAACTGGGCAGTCAGATACCCTGGAAACAGTGCAGTCAGTTACCCCGGAAGCAGGGCAGTCAGTTACCCTGGAAACAGGGCAGTCAGTCACCCTGGAAACAGGGCAGTCAGTCACCCTGGAAACAGGGCAGTCAGTCACCCTGGAAACAGGTTAGTCAGCTACACCGGAAACAGGGTGATCAGTTATCCCGGAAACAGGGCAGTCAGTTCCCCTGGAAACAGGGCGGTCAGTTATCCCGGAAACAGGGCGGTCAGTTACCCCAGAAATAGGGATGTCAGTTACCCCGGAAACAGGGAGATCAGTTACCCCGGAAACAGGGAGATCAGTTACACCGGAAACAGGGCAGTCAGTTACCCTGGAAACAGGGCAGTCAGTTACCCCGGAAACAGGGCAGTCAGTTACCCCGGAAACAGGGCAGTCAGTTAGCCTGGAAACAGGGCAGTCAGTTACCCCGGAAACAGGGCAGTCAGTTATCCTGGAAACAGGGCAGTCAGTTATCCCGGAAACAGGGCAGTCAGTAAACCCGGAAACAGCGTGATCAGTTACCCTGGAAACTGGTCAGTCAGTTAACCTGGAAACAGGGCAGTCAGTTACCCCGGAAACAGGGCAATCAGTTAACCTGGAAACAGGGCAGTCAGTTACCCCGGAAACAGGGCAATCAGTTACCTTGGAAACAGGGCAGTCAGCTACCCTGGCAACAGGGCAGCCAGTTACCCTGGAAACAGGGCAATCAGTTCTCCAGGAAACAGGGCAGTCAGTTATCCCGGAAACAGGTTGATCAGTTACCCTGGAATCTGGGCAGTCAGTTACCCTGGAAACAGGGCAGTCAGTTATCCCGGAAACAGGGCACTCAGTTACCCCGGAAACAGGGCACTCAGTTACCCTGGAAACAGGGCACTCAGTTACCCTGGAAATAGGGCAGTCAGTTATCCCGGAAACAGGGTGATCAGTTACCCTGGAAACAGGACAGTCAGTTACCCCGGAAACAGGGCAGTCAGTTACCCCGGAAACAGGGCAGTCAGTTACCCCGGAAACAGGGCAGTCAGTTACCCTGGAAACAGGGCAGTCAGTTATCCTGGAAAAAGGGCAGTCAGTTACCCCGGAAATAGGGAGGTCAGTTATCCTGGAAACAGGGCGGTCAGTTACCCCGGAAACAGGGAGATCAGTTACCCCGGAAACAGGGCAGTCAGTTACCCCGGAAACAGGGCAGTCAGTTATCCTGGAAACAGGGAGATCAGTTACACCGGAAACAGGGCAGTCAGTTACCCTGGAAACAGGGCAGTCAGTTACCCCGGAAACAGGGTGATCAGTTATCCTGGAAACAGGGCAGTCAGTTACCCTGGAAACAGGGCAGTCAGTTACCCCGGAAACAGGGCAGTCAGTAAACCCGGAAACAGCGTGATCAGTTACCCTGGAAACTGGTCAGTCAGTTAACCTGGAAACAGGGCAGTCAGTTACCCCGGAAACAGGGCAATCAGTTACCTTGGAAACAGGGCAGTCAGTTACCCTGGAAACAGGGCAGTCAGTTACCCTGGAAACAGGGCAGTCAGTTCTCCAGGAAACAGGGCAGTCAGTTATCCCGGAAACAGGGTGATCAGTTACCCTGGAAACTGGGCAGTCAGTTACCCTGGAAACAGGGAAGTCAGTTACCCCGGAAACAGGGCACTCAGTTACCCCGGAAACAGGGCACTCAGTTACCCTGGAAACAGGGCACTCAGTTACCCCGGAAACAGGGCACTCAGTTACCCTGGAAACTGGGCAGTCAGTTACCCTGGAAATAGGGCAGTCTGTTATCCCGGAAACAGGGTGATCAGTTACCCTGGAAACAGGGTGATCAGTTACCCTGGAAACAGGGCAGTCAGTTACCCCGGAAACAGGGCAGTCAGTTACCCCGGAAACAGGGCAGTCAGTTACCATGGAAACAGGGCAGTCAGTTATCCTGGAAAAAGGGAGGTCAGTTACCCCGGAAATAGGGAGGTCAGTTATCCTGGAAACAGGGCAGTCAGTTACCCCGGAAACAGGGAGATCAGTTACCCCGGAAACAGGGAGATCAGTTACCCCGGAAACAGGGAGATCAGTTATCCTGGAAACAGCGTGGTCAGTGACCCTGGAAACAGCGTGGTCAGTGACCCCGGAAACAGGGCAGTCAGTTAACCCGGAAACAGGGGGATCAGTTATCCTGAAACAGGGCGGTCAGTTACCCCGGAAACAGGGCAGTCAGTTACCCCGGAAACAGGGGGATCAGTTATCCTGGAAACAGGGCAGTCAGTTCGGCTGGAAACTGGGCAGTCAGTAACACCGGAAACAGGGCAGTCAGTTACCCTGGAAGCAGGGCAGTCAGTTATCCCGGAAACAGGACAGTCAGTTATCCCGGAAACAGGACAGTCAGTTATCGCGGAAATAGGATGATCAGTTACCCTGGAAACTGGGCAGTCAGTTAACCTGGAAACAGGGCAGTCAGTTACCCCGGAAACAGGGCAGAAAGTTATCCCGGAAAAAGGGTGATCAGTTACCCTCGAAACTGGGCAGTCAGATACACTGGAAACAGTGCAGTCAGTTACCCCGGAAGCAGGGCAGTCAGTTACCCTGGAAACAGGGCAGTCAGTCACCCTGGAAACAGGTTAGTCAGCTACCCCGGAAACAGGGTGATCAGTTATCCCGGAAACAGGGCAGTCAGTTCCCCTGGAAACAGGGCAGTCAGTTACCCTGGAAACAGGCAGTCAGTTATCCCGGAAACAGGGCAGTCAGTTCCCCTGGAAACAGGGCGGTCAGTTATCCTGGAAACAGGGCGGTCAGTTACCCCGGAAACAGGGAGATCAGTTACCCTGGAAACAAGGCAGTCAGTTACCCTGGAAACAGGGCAGTCAGTTACCCCGGAAGCAGGGTGATCAGTTATCCTGGAAACAGGGCAGTCAGTTACCCTGGAAACAGGGCAGTCAGTTACCCCGGAAACAGGGCAGTCAGTTACCCCGGATACAGGGCAGTCAGTTACCCCGGAAACAGGGCAGTCAGTTATCCTGGAAACAGGGTGATCAGTTACCCTGGATACTGGGCAGTCAGTTACCCCGGATACAGGGCAGTCAGTTATCCTGGAAACAGGGCAGACAGTTATCCTGGAAACAGGGCAGACAGTTATCCTGGATATAGGGCGGTCAGTTATCCTGGAAATAGGGTGATCAGTTACCCTGGAAACAGGGCAGTCTGTTACCCTGGAAACAGGGCAGTCAGTTATCCTGGAAACAGGGCAGACAGTTATCCTGGAAACAGGGCAGACAGTTATCCTTGAAACAGGGCAGACAGTTGCCCCGGATATAGGGCGGTCAGTTATCCTGGAAACAGGGCGGTCAGTTACCCTGGAAACAGGGAGATCAGTTACCCCGGAAACAGGGCGTTCAGTTAACTTGGAAACAGGGCAGTCAGTTATTCTGGAAATAGGGCAGTCAGTTATCCTGGAAACAGGGCGGTCAGTTACCCCGGAAATAAAAGGTCAGTTATCCTGGAAACAGGGCGTTCAGTTACCCCGGAAACAGGGCGGTCAGTTATCCCGGAAAAAGGGTGATCAGTTACCCTGGAAACTGGGCGGTCAGTTACCCTGGAAACAGGGCAGTCAGTTTCCCCGGAAACAGGGCAGTCAGTTGCCCTGGAAACAGGGCAGTCAGTTAGCCCGGAAACAGGGCATTCAGTTATCCCGGAAACAGGGCAGTCAGTTATCCCGGAAAAAATGTGATCAGTTACCCTGGAAACTGGGCAGTCAGTTCCCCTGGAAACAGGGCAGTCAGTTTCACCGGAAACAGGGCAGTCAGTTATCCCGGAAACAGTGTGATCATTTACCCTGGAAATTGGGCAGTCAGTTATCCCGGAAACAGGGCAGTCAGTTATCCCAGAAAAAGGGTGATCAGTTACCCTGGAAACTGGGCAGTCAGATACCCTGGAAACAGGGCAGTCAGTTAACCTGGAAAAAGTGCGGTCAGTTTCCCCGGCAATAGGGAGGTCAGTTATCATGGAAACAGGGCAGTCTGTTATCATGGAAACAGGGCAGTCAGTTATCCTGGAAGCAGGGTGGTCAGTTACCCCGGAAACAGGGCAGTCAGTTACCACGGAAACAGGGTGATCAGTTATCCTGGAAACAGGGCAGTCAGTTAGCCTGGAAACAGGGCAGTCAGTTACCCCGGAAACAGGGCAGTCAGTTACCCCGTAATCTGGGCTGTCAGTTACCCTGGAAACAGGGCGGTCAGTCACCCTGGAACCAGCTTATTCAGTTACCCCGGAAACAGGGCGATCAGTTACCGTGGAAACAGGGCAGTCAGCTATCCTGGAAACAGGGCAGTCAGTTACCCCGGAAATAGGGCGGTCCGTTATCCTGGAAACAGGCGATCATTTACCCTTTAAACAGGGCGGTCAGTTACCCTGGAAACAGGGCGGTCAGTTACCCTGGAAACAGGGCAGTCAGTTATCCTGGAAACAGGGCAGTCAGTTATCCTGGAAACAGGGCAGTCAGTTACCCTGGAAACAGTGCAGTTTGTTATCCCGGAAACAGGGCGGTCAGGTATCCCGGAAACAGGGTGATCAGTTACCCTGGAAACTGGGCAGTCAGTTACCCTGGAAACAGGGCATTCAGTTACCCCGGAAACAGGGCAGTCAATTACCCTGGAAACTGGGCAGTAAGTTACCCTGGAAACAGGGCAGACAGTTATCCCGGAAACAGGGTGATCAGTTACCCTGTAAACAGGGCAGTTAGTTACCCCGGAAACTGGGCAGTTAGTTACCCTGGAAACAGGGCAGTCAGTCACCCTGGAAACAGGTTAGTCACTTACCCCGGAAACAGGGCGATCAGTTACCCTGTAAACAGGGCAGTTAGTTACCCCGGAAACTGGGCAGTCAGTTACCCTGGAAACAGGGCAGTCAGTTAGCCTGGAAACAGGGCAGTCAGTTACCCCGGAAACAGGGCAGTCAGTTACCCCGGAAACTGGGCTGTCAGTTACCCTGGAAACAGGGCGGTCAGTCACCCTGGAAACAGGGCGGTCAGTCACCCTGGAAACAGGTTAGTCAGTTACCCCGGAAACAGGGTGTTCAGTTACCCCGGAAACAGGGCTGTGAGCTATCGCGGAAACAGGGCAGTCAGTTATCCCGGAAACAGGGTGAACAGTTACCCTGGAAACTGGGCAGTCAGTTACCCTGGAAACAGGGCGGTCAGTTAACCTGGAAACAGGGCAATCAGTTATCCTGGAAACAGGGCAATCAGTTATCCTGGAAACAGGGCAGTCAGTTATCCTGGAAACAGGGTGATCAGTTACCCTGGAAAATGGGCAGTCAGTTACCCTGGAAACAGGGCAGTCAGTTACCCTGCAAACAGGGCAGTCAGTTATCCTGGAAACAGGGCAGTCAGTTATCCTGGAAACAGGGCGGTCAGTTACCCGGAAACAGGGAGATCAGATACCCCGGAAACAGCGCGGTCAGTTACCCTGGAAACAGGGCAGTCAGTTACCCTGGAAACAGGGCAGTAAGTTACCCCGCAAATAGGGAGGTCAGTTACCCCGGAAATAGGGAGGTCAGTTACCCCGGAAATAAGGAGGTCAGTTATCCTGGAAACAGGGCGGTCAGTTACCCTGGAAACTGGGAGATCAGTTACCCTGGAAACAGGGCAGTCAGTTACCCTGGAAACAGGGCAGTCAGTTATCCTGGAAACAGGGTGGTCAGTGACCCTGGAAACAGGGTGGTCAGTTACCCCGGAAACAGGGCAGTCAGTTACCCCGGAAACAGGGGGATCAGTTATCCTGGAAACAGGGCAGTCAGTTCGCCTGGAAACAGGGCAGTCAGTAACTCCGGAAACAGGGCAGTCAGTTATCCCGGAAACAGGGCAGTCAGTTATCCCGGAAACAGGGCAGTCAGTTATCCCGGAAACAGGACAGTCAGTTATCCCGGAAACAGGACAGTCAGTTATCGCGGAAATAGGATGATCAGTTACCCTGGAAACTGGGCAGTCAGTTAACCTGGAAACAGGGCAGTCAGTTACCCCGGAAACAGGGCAATCAGTTACCCTGGAAACTGGGCAGTCAGCTACCCCGGAAACAGGGTGATCAGTTATCCCGGAAACAGGGCAGTCAGTTCCCCTGGAAACAGGGCAGTCAGTTACCCTGGAAACAGGGCAGTCATTTACCCTGGAAAAAGGGTGGTCAGTTATCCCGGGAACAGGGCAGTCAGTTATCCCGGAAACAGGGCAGTCAGTTATCCCGGAAACAGGGCAGTCAGTTACCCCGGAAACAGGGAGATCATTTACACCGGAAACAGGGCAGTCAGTTACCCTGGAAACAGGGCAGTCAGTTACCCTGGAAACAGGGTGATCAGTTAGCCTGGAAACAGGGCAGTCAGTTACCCCGGAAACAGGGCAGTCAGTTACCCCGGAAACAGGGCAGTCAGTTACCCCGGAAACAGGGCAGTCAGTTACCCCGGAAACAGGGCAGTCAGTTATCCCGGAAACAGGGTGATCAGTTACCCTGGAAACTGGGCAGTCAGTTTACCTGGAAAAAGGGCGGTCATTTAACCCGGAAATAGGGAGGTCAGTTACCCCGGAAATAGGGAGGTCAGTTACCCCGGAAATAGGGAGGTCAGTTATCCTGGAAACAGGGCAGTCAGTTACCCTGGAAACAGGGTGATCAGTTAGCCTGGAAACAGGGCAGTCAGTTACCCCGGAAACAGGGCAGTCAGTTACCCCGGAAACAGGGCAGTCAGTTACCCCGGAAACAGGGCAGTCAGTTATCCCGGAAACAGGGTGATCAGTTACCCTGGAAACTGGGCAGTCAGTTTACCTGGAAAAAGGGCGGTCATTTAACCCGGAAATAGGGAGGTCAGTTACCCCGGAAATAGGGAGGTCAGTTACCCCGGAAATAGGGAGGTCAGTTATCCTGGAAACAGGGCGGTCAGTTACCCCGGAAACAGGGAGATCAGTTACCCCGGAAACAGGGCAGTCAGTTACCCTGGAAACAGGGCAGTCAGTTACCCTGGAAAAAGGATGGTCAGTTACCCTGGAAACAGGGCAGTCAGTTACCCCGGAAGCAGGGCAGTCAGTTACCCTGGAAATAGGGCAGTCAGTCACCCTGGAAACAGGGCAGTCAGCTACCCCGGAAACAGGGTGATCAGTTGTCCCGGAAACAGGGCAGTCAGTTCCCCTGGAAACAGGGCAGTCAGTTACCCTGGAAACAGGGCAGTCAGTTACCCTGGAAACAGGGCAGTCAGTTATCCCGGAAACAGGGCAGTCAGTTATCCCGGAAACAGGGCAGTCAGTTATCCCGGAAACAGGGCGGTCAGTTACCCCGGAAACAGGGAGATCAGTTACACCGGAAACAGGGCATTCAGTTACCCTGGAAACAGGGCAGTCAGTTACCCCGGAAACAGGGTGATCAGTTAGCCTGGAAACAGGGCAGTCAGTTACCCAGGAAACAGGGCAGTCAGTTACCCCGGAAACAGGGCAGTCAGTTATCCCGGAAACAGGGCAGTCAGTTATCACGGAAACAGGGTGATCAGTTACCCTGGAAACAGGGCAGTCAGTTACCCCGGAAACAGGGCAATCAGTTACCCTGGAAACAGGGCAGTCTGTTACCCTGGAAACAGGGCAATCAGTTCTCCCGGAAACAGGGCAGTCAGTTATCCCGGAAACAGGGTGATCAGTTACCCTGGAAACTGGGCAGTCAGTTACCCTGGAAACAGGGCACTCAGTTACCCCGGAAACAGGGCACACAGTTACCCTGGAAACTGGGCAGTCAGTTACCCTGGAAACTGGGCAGTCAGTTACCTTGGAAACTGGGCAGTCAGTTATCCCGGAAACAGGGTGATCAGTTACCCTGGAAACAGGGCAGTCAGTTATCCCGGAAACAGGGCAGTCTGTTATCCCGGAAACAGGGCAGTCAGTTATCCCGGAAACAGGGTGATCAGTTACCCTGCAAACTGGGCAGTCTGTTACCCTGGAAACAGGACAGTCAGTTACCCCGGAAACAGGGCAGTCAGTTACCCTGGAAATAGGGCAGTCAGTCACCCTGGAAACAGGTTAGTCACTTACCACGGAAACAAAGTGATCAGTTACCCCGGAAACAGGGCAGTCAGTTATCCCGGAAACAGGGTGATCAGTTACCCTGCAAACTGGGCAGTCTGTTACCCTGGAAACAGGACAGTCAGTTACCCCGGAAACAGGGCAGTCAGTTACCCTGGAAATAGGGCAGTCAGTCACCCTGGAAACGGGTTAGTCACTTACCACGGAAACAAAGTGATCAGTTACCCCGGAAACAGGGCAGTCAGTTCCCCTGGAAACAGGGCAGTCAGTTTCCCTGGAAACAGGGCAGTCAGTTATCCTGGAAAAAGGGCGGTCAGTTACCCCGGAAATAGGGAGGTCAGTTACCCCGGAAATAGGGAGGTCAGTTACCCCGGAAATAGGGAGGTCAGTTATCCTGGAAACAGGGCGGTCAGTTATCCTGGAAACAGGGCGGTCAGTTACCCCGGAAACAGGGAGATCAGTTACCCTGGAAAAAGGGCGGTCAGTTACCCCGGAAGCAGGGCAGTCAGTTACCCTGGAAACAGGGCAGTCAGTCACCCTGGAAACAGGTTAGTCAGCTACCCCGGAAACAGGGTGATCAGTTATCCTGGAAACAGGGCAGTCAGTTCTCCTGGAAACAGGGCAGTCAGTTACCCTGGAAACAGGGCAGTCAGTTATCCCGGAAACAGGGCAGTCAGTTATCCCGGAAACAGGGCAGTCAGTTATCCCGGAAACAGGGCAGTCAGTTACCCCGGAAACAGGGAGATCAGTTACACCGGAAACTGGGCAGTCAGTTACCCTGGAAACAGGGCAGTCAGTTACCCCGGAAACAGGGTGATCAGTTAGCCTGGAAACAGGGCAGTCAGTTACCCCGGAAACAGGGCAGTCAGTTACCCCGGAAACAGGGCAGTCAGTTATCCCGGAAACAGGGTGATCAGTTACCCTGGAAACTGGGCAGTCAGTTTACCTGGAAAAAGGGCGGTCATTTACCCTGGAAATAGGGAGGTTAGTTACCCCGGAAATAGGGAGGTCAGTTACCCTGGAAATAGGGAGGTCAGTTATCCTGGAAACAGGGCGGTCAGTTACCCCGGAAACAGGGAGATCAGTTACCCCGGAAACAGGGCAGTCAGTTACCCTGGAAACAGGGCGGTCAGTTATCCTGGAAACAGGGTGGTCAGTGACCCTGGAAACAGGGTGGTCAGTTACCCCGGAAACAGGGTGATCAGTTACCCTGGAAACAGGGCGGTCAGTTACCCCGGAAACAGGGCAGTCAGTTACCCCGGAAACAGGGGGATCAGTTATCCTGGAAACAGGGCAGTCAGTTCGCCTGGAAACAGGGCAGTCAGTAACTCTGGAAACAGGGCAGTCAGTTATCCCGGAAACAGGGCAGTCAGTTATCCCGGAAACAGGGCAGTCAGTTATCCCGGAAACAGGACAGTCAGTTATCGCGGAAATAGGATGATCAGTTACCCTGGAAACTGGGCAGTCAGTTAACCTGGAAACAGGGCAGTTAGTTACCCCGGAAACAGGGCAATCAGTTACCCTGGAAACTGGGCAGTCAGTTACCCTGGAAACAGGGCAGTCAGTTATCCTGGAAACAAGGCAGTCAGTTATCCCGGAAACAGGGCAGTCAGTTATCCCGGAAAAAGGGCGGTCAGTTACCCTGGAAACAGGGCAGTCAGTTACCCTGGAAACAGGGCAGTCAGTTACCCCGGAAGCAGGGCAGTCAGTTACCCTGGAAACAGGGCAGTCAGTCACCCTGGAAACAGGGCAGTTAGCTACCCCGGAAACAGGGTGATCAGTTATCCCGGAAATAGGGCAGTCAGTTCCCCTGGAAACAGGGCAGTCAGTTACGCTGGAAACAGGGCAGTCAGTTATCCCGGAAACAGGGCAGTCAGTTATCCCAGAAACAGGGCAGTCAGTTATCCCAGAAACAGGGCAGTCAGTTATCCCGGAAACAGGGCGGTCAGTTACCCCGGAAACAGGGAGATCAGTTACCCCGGAAACAGGGAGATCAGTTACCCTGGAAACAGGGAGATCATATACCCTGGAAACAGGGTGGTCAGTGACCCTGGAAACAGGGTGGTCAGTTACCCCAGAAACAGGGTGATCAGTTACCCTGGAAACAGGGCGGTCAGTTACCCCGGAAACAGGGCGGTCAGTTACCCCGGAAACAGGGGGATCAGTTATCCTGGAAACAGGGCAGTCAGTTCGCCTGGAAACAGGGCAGTCAGTAACTCCGGAAACAGGACAGTCAGTTATCCCAGAAACAGGGCAGTTAGTTACCCCGGAAACAGGGCAATCAGTTACCCTGGAAACTGGGCAGTCAGTTACCCTGGAAACAGGGCAGTCAGTTATCCCGGAAACAGGGCAGTCAGTTATCCCGGAAACAGGGCAGTCAGTTATCCCGGAAAAAGGGCGGTCAGTTACCCTGGAAAAAGGGTGGTCAGTTACCCTGGAAAAAGGGCGGTCAGTTACCCCGGAAGCAGGGCAGTCAGTTACCCTGGAAACAGGGCATCAGTCACCCTGGAAACAGGTTAGTCAGCTACCCCGGAAACAGGGTGATCAGTTATCCCGGAAACAGGGCAGTCAGTTCCCCTGGAAACAGGGCAGTCAGTTACCCTGGAAACAGGGCAGTCAGTTACCCTGGAAACAGGGCAGTCAGTTATCCCGGAAACAGGGCAGTCAGTTATCCCGGAAACAGGGCAGTCAGTTACCCCGGAAACAGGGCAGTCAGTTACCCCGGAAACAGGGAGATCAGTTACACCGGAAACAGGGCAGTCAGTTACCCTGGAAACAGGGCAGTCAGTTACCCCGGAAACAGGGTGATCAGTTAGCCTGGAAACAGGGCAGTCAGTTACCCCGGAAACAGGGCAGTCAGTTATCCCGGAAACAGGGTGATCAGTTACCCTGGAAACTGGGCAGTCAGTTTACCTGGAAAAAGGGCGGTCATTTACCCTGGAAATAGGGAGGTTAGTTACCCCGGAAATAGGGAGGTCAGTTACCCCGGAAATAGGGAGGTCAGTTATCCTGGAAACAGGGCGGTCAGTTACCCCGGAAACAGGGAGATCAGTTACCCCGGAAACAGGGCAGTCAGTTACCCTGGAAACAGGGCAGTCAGTTATCCTGGAAACAGGGTGGTCAGTGACCCTGGAAACAGGGTGGTCAGTTACCCTGGAAACAGGGCAGTCAGTCACCCTGGAAACAGGGCAGTTAGCTACCCCGGAAACAGGGTGATCAGTTATCCCGGAAATAGGGCAGTCAGTTCCCCTAGAAACAGGGCAGTCAGTTACGCTGGAAACAGGGCAGTCAGTTATCCCGGAAACAGGGCAGTCAGTTATCCCGGAAACAGGGCAGTCAGTTATCCCGGAAACAGGGCGGTCAGTTACCCCGGAAACAGGGAGATCAGTTACCCCGGAAACAGGGAGATCAGTTACCCCGGAAACAGGGAGATCAGTTACCCCGGAAACAGGGAGATCAGTTACCCTGGAAACAGGGCAGTCAGTTATCCTGGAAACAGGGTGGTCAGTGACCCTGGAAACAGGGTGGTCAGTTACCCCGGAAACAGGGTGATCAGTTACCCTGGAAACAGGGCGGTCAGTTACCCCGGAAACAGGGCGGTCAGTTACCCCGGAAACAGGGGGATCAGTTATCCTGGAAAGAGGGCAGTCAGTTCGCCTGGAAACAGGGCAGTCAGTAACTCCGGAAACAGGACAGTCAGTTATCCCGGAAACAGTGCAGTCAGTTATCCCGGAAACAGGGCAGTCATTTATCCCGGAAACAGGACAGTCAGTTATCGCGGAAATAGGATGATCAGTTACCCTGGAAACTGGGCAGTCAGTTAACCTGGAAACAGGGCAGTTAGTTACCCCGGAAACAGGGCAATCAGTTACCCTGGAAACTGGGCAGTCAGTTACCCTGGAAACAGGGCAGTCAGTTATCCCGGAAACAGGGCAGTCAGTTATCCCGGAAACAGGGCAGTCAGTTATCCCGGAAAAAGGGCGGTCAGTTACCCTGGAAAAAGGGTGGTCAGTTACCCTGGAAAAAGGGCGGTCAGTTACCCCGGAAGCAGGGCAGTCAGTTACCCTGGAAACAGTGCAGTCAGTCACCCTGGAAACAGGTTAGTCAGCTACCCCGGAAACAGGGTGATCAGTTATCCCGGAAACAGGGCAGTCAGTTCCCCTGGAAACAGGGCAGTCAGTTACCCTGGAAACAGGGCAGTCAGTTATCCCGGAAACAGGGCAGTCAGTTATCCCGGAAACAGGGCAGTCAGTTACCCCGGAAACAGGGAGATCAGTTACACCGGAAACAGGGCAGTCAGTTACCCTGGAAACAGGGCAGTCAGTTACCCCGGAAACAGGGTGATCAGTTAGCCTGGAAACAGGGCAGTCAGTTACCCCGGAAACAGGGCAGTCAGTTACCCCGGAAACAGGGCAGTCAGGTATCCCGGAAACAGGGTGGTCAGTGACCCTGGAAACAGGGTGATCAGTTACCCTGGAAACAGGGCGGTCAGTTACCCTGGAAATAGGGAGGTCAGTTACCCCGGAAATAGGGAGGTCAGTTACCCCGGAAATAGGGAGGTCAGTTACCCCGGAAAAAGGGAGGTCAGTTATCCTGGAAACAGGGCGGTCAGTTACCCCGGAAACAGGGAGATCAGTTACCCCGGAAACAGGGCAGTCAGTTACCCTGGAAACAGGGCAGTCAGTTATCCTGGAAACAGGGTGGTCAGTGACCCTGGAAACAGGGTGGTCAGTGACCCTGGAAACAGGGTGGTCAGTTACCCCGGAAACAGGGTGATCAGTTACCCTGGAAACAGGACGGTCAGTTACCCCGGAAACAGGGCAGTCAGTTACCCCGGAAACAGGGGGATCAGTTATCCTGGAAACAGGGCAGTCAGTTCGCCTGGAAACAGGGCAGTCAGTAACTCTGGTAACAGGGCAGTCAATTATCCCGGAAACAGGGCAGTCAGTTATCCCGGAAACAGGGCAGTCAGTTATCCCGGAAACAGGACAGTCAGTTATCACGGAAACAGGACAGTCAGTTATCGCGGAAATAGGATGATCAGTTACCCTGGAAACTGGGCAGTCAGTTAACCTGGAAACAGGGCAGTTAGTTACCCCGGAAACAGGGCAATCAGTTACCCTGGAAACTGGGCAGTCAGTTACCCTGGAAACAGGGCAGTCAGTTATCCCGGAAACAAGGCAGTCAGTTATCCCGGAAACAGGGCGGTCAGTTACCCTGGAAAAAGGGTGGTCAGTTACCCTGGAAACAGGGCAGTCAGTTACCCCGGAAGCAGGGCAGTCAGTTACCCTGGAAACAGGGCAGTCAGTCACCCTGGAAACAGGGCAGTCAGTTACCCCGGAAACAGGGTGATCAGTTAGCCTGGAAACAGGGCAGTCAGTTACCCCGGAAACAGGGCAGTCAGTTACCCCGGAAACAGGGCAGTCAGGTATCCCGGAAACAGGGTGGTCAGTGACCCTGGAAACAGGGTGGTCAGTGACCCTGGAAACAGGGTGGTCAGTTACCCCGGAAACAGGGTGATCAGTTACCCTGGAAACAGGGCGGTCAGTTACCCTGGAAATAGGGAGGTCAGTTACCCCGGAAATAGGGAGGTCAGTTACCCCGGAAATAGGGAGGTCAGTTACCCCGGAAATAGGGAGGTCAGTTATCCTGGAAACAGGGCGGTCAGTTACCCCGGAAACAGGGAGATCAGTTACCCCGGAAACAGGGCAGTCAGTTACCCTGGAAACAGGGCAGTCAGTTATCCTGGAAACAGGGTGGTCAGTGACCCTGGAAACAGGGTGGTCAGTGACCCTGGAAACAGGGTGGTCAGTTACCCCGGAAACAGGGTGATCAGTTACCCTGGAAACAGGACGGTCAGTTACCCCGGAAACAGGGCAGTCAGTTACCCCGGAAACAGGGGGATCAGTTATCCTGGAAACAGGGCAGTCAGTTCGCCTGGAAACAGGGCAGTCAGTAACTCTGGTAACAGGGCAGTCAGTTATCCCGGAAACAGGGCAGTCAGTTATCCCGGAAACAGGGCAGTCAGTTATCCCGGAAACAGGACAGTCAGTTATCACGGAAACAGGACAGTCAGTTATCGCGGAAATAGGATGATCAGTTACCCTGGAAACTGGGCAGTCAGTTAACCTGGAAACAGGGCAGTTAGTTACCCCGGAAACAGGGCAATCAGTTACCCTGGAAACTGGGCAGTCAGTTACCCTGGAAACAGGGCAGTCAGTTATCCCGGAAACAAGGCAGTCAGTTATCCCGGAAACAGGGCGGTCAGTTACCCTGGAAAAAGGGTGGTCAGTTACCCTGGAAACAGGGCAGTCAGTTACCCCGGAAGCAGGGCAGTCAGTTACCCTGGAAACAGGGCAGTCAGTCACCCTGGAAACAGGGCAGTTAGCTACCCCGGAAACAGGGTGATCAGTTATCCCGGAAACAGGGCAGTCAGTTCCCCTGGAAACAGGGCAGTCAGTTACGCTGGAAACAGGGCAGTCAGTTATCCCGGAAACAGGGCAGTCAGTTATCCCGGAAACAGGGCAGTCAGTTATCCCGGAAACAGGGCGGTCAGTTACCCCGGAAACAGGGAGATCAGTTACACCGGAAACAGGGAGATCAGTTACCCTGGAAACAGGGCAGTCAGTTACCCCGGAAACAGGGTGATCAGTTTGCCTGGAAACAGGGCAGTCAGTTACCCCGGAAACAGGGCAGTCAGTTACCCCGGAAACAGGGCAGTCAGTTACCCCGGAAACAGGGCAGTCAGTTATCCCGGAAACAGGGCAGTCAGTTATCCCGGAAACAGGGCAGTCAGTTATCACGGAAACAGGGCAGTCAGTTATCACGGAAACAGGGTGATCAGTTACCCTGGAAACTGGGAAGTCAGTTTACCTGGAAACAGGGCAGTCAGTTACCCCGGAAACAGGGGAATCAGTTACCCTGGAAACAGGGCAGTCTGTTACCCTGGAAACAGGGCAGTCTGTTACCCTGGAAACAGGGCAATCAGTTCTCCAGGAAACAGGGCAGTCAGTTATCCCGGAAACAGGGTGATCAGTTACCCTGGAAACTGGGCAGTCAGTTACCCTGGAAACAGGGCACACAGTTACCCCGGAAACAGGGCACTCAGTTACCCTGGAAACTGGGCAGTCAGTTACCCTGGAAACTGGGCAGTCAGTTATCCCGGAAACAGGGTGATCAGTTACCCTGGAAAAAGGGCAGTCAGTTATCCCGGAAACAGGGCAGTCTGTTATCCCGGAAACAGGGCAGTCTGTTATCCCGGAAACAGGGTGATCAGTTACCCTGCAAACTGGGCAGTCTGTTACCCTGGAAACAGGACAGTCAGTTACCCCGGAAACAGGGCAGTCAGTTACCCTGGAAACAGGGCAGTCAGTCACC
Organism: Heterodontus francisci; assembly: GCF_036365525.1. Taxonomy (NCBI): domain Eukaryota; kingdom Metazoa; phylum Chordata; class Chondrichthyes; order Heterodontiformes; family Heterodontidae; genus Heterodontus; species Heterodontus francisci. Next base: position 7,806,264 of record NC_090380.1, on the reverse strand, counting down.
CTGGAAACAGGTTAATCACTTACCACGGAAACAAAGTGATCAGTTACCCCGGAAACAGGGCAGTCAGTTCCCCTGGAAACAGGGCAGTCAGTTTCCCTGGAAACAGGGCAGTTATCCCCGAAACACGGCGGTCAGTTATCCCGGAAACAGGGTGATCAGTTACCCTGGAAACTGGGCAGTCTGTTACCCTGGAAACAGGACAGTCAGTTACCCCGGAAACAGGGCAGTCAGTTACCCTGGAAACAGGGCAGTCAGTCACCCTGGAAACAGGTTAGTCACTTACCACGGAAACAAAGTGATCAGTTACCCCGGAAACAGGGCAGTCAGTTCCCCTGGAAACAGGGCAGTCAGTTTCCCTGGAAACAGGGCAGTCAGTTATCCCCGAAACCCGGCAGTCAGTTATCCAGGAAACAGGGTGATCAGTTACCCTGGAAACTGGGCAGTCAGTTACCCTGGAAACAGGGCGGTCAGTTACCCTGGAAACAGGGCGGTCAGTTACCCTGGAAACAGGGTGATCAGTTACCCTGGATACTGGGCAGTCAGTTACCCCGGAAACAGGGCAGTCAGTTACCCCGGAAGCAGGGCAGTCAGTTACCCTGGAAACAGGGCAGTCAGTCACCCTGGAAACAGGTTAGTCAGCTACCCCGGAAACAGGGTGATCAGTTATCCCGGAAACAGGGCAGTCAGTTATCCCGGAAACAGGGCAGTCAGTTATCCCGGAAACAGGGCAGTCAGTTACCCCGGAAACAGGGAGATCAGTTACACCGGAAACAGGGCAGTCAGTTACCCTGGAAACAGGGCAGTCAGTTACCCCGGAAACAGGGTGATCAGTTAGCCTGGAAACAGGGCAGTCAGTTACCCCGGAAACAGGGCAGTCAGTTACCCCGGAAACAGGGCAGTCAGTTATCCCGGAAACAGGGTGATCAGTTACCCTGGAAACTGGGCAGTCAGTTTACCTGGAAAAAGGGCGGTCATTTACCCTGGAAATAGGGAGGTTAGTTACCCCGGAAATAGGGAGGTCAGTTACCCCGGAAATAGGGAGGTCAGTTATCCTGGAAACAGGGCGGTCAGTTACCCCGGAAACAGGGAGATCAGTTACCCCGGAAACAGGGCAGTCAGTTACCCTGGAAACAGGGCAGTCAGTTATCCTGGAAACAGGGTGGTCAGTGACCCTGGAAACAGAGTGGTCAGTTACCCTGGAAACAGGGCAGTCAGTTACCCCGGAAGCAGGGCAGTCAGTTACCCTGGAAACAGGGCAGTCAGTCACCCTGGAAACAGGGCAGTTAGCTACCCCGGAAACAGGGTGATCAGTTATCCCGGAAATAGGGCAGTCAGTTCCCCTGGAAACAGGGCAGTCAGTTACACTGGAAACAGGGCAGTCAGTTATCCCGGAAACAGGGCAGTCAGTTATCCCGGAAACAGGGCAGTCAGTTATCCCGGAAACAGGGCGGTCAGTTACCCCGGAAACAGGGAGATCAGTTACCCCGGAAACAGGGAGATCAGTTACCCTGGAAACAGGGCAGTCAGTTATCCTGGAAACAGGGTGGTCAGTGACCCTGGAAACAGGGTGGTCAGTTACCCCGGAAACAGGGCGGTCAGTTACCCCGGAAACAGGGCAGTCAGTTACCCCGGAAACAGGGGGATCAGTTATCCTGGAAAGAGGGCAGTCAGTTCGCCTGGAAACAGGGCAGTCAGTAACTCCGGAAACAGGACAGTCAGTTATCCCGGAAACAGGGCAGTCAGTTATCCCGGAAACAGGGCAGTCAGTTATCCCGGAAACAGGGCAGTCAGTTATCCCGGAAACAGGACAGTCAGTTATCGCGGAAATAGGATGATCAGTTACCCTGGAAACTGGGCAGTCAGTTAACCTGGAAACAGGGCAGTTAGTTACCCCGGAAACAGGGCAATCAGTTACCCTGGAAACTGGGCAGTCAGTTACCCTGGAAACAGGGCAGTCAGTTATCCCGGAAACAGGGCAGTCAGTTATCCCGGAAACAGGGCAGTCAGTTATCCCGGAAAAAGGGCGGTCAGTTACCCTGGAAAAAGGGTGGTCAGTTACCCTGGAAAAAGGGCGTTCAGTTACCCCGGAAGCAGGGCAGTCAGTTACCCTGGAAACAGGGCAGTCAGTCACCCTGGAAACAGGTTAGTCAGCTACCCCGGAAACAGGGTGATCAGTTATCCCGGAAACAGGGCAGTCAGTTCCCCTGGAAACAGGGCAGTCAGTTACCCTGGAAACAGGGCAGTCAGTTATCCCGGAAACAGGGCAGTCAGTTACCCCGGAAACAGGGAGATCAGTTACACCGGAAACAGGGCAGTCAGTTACCCTGGAAACAGGGCAGTCAGTTACCCCGGAAACAGGGTGATCAGTTAGCCTGGAAACAGGGCAGTCAGTTACCCCGGAAACAGGGCAGTCAGTTACCCCGGAAACAGGGCAGTCAGGTATCCCGGAAACAGGGTGGTCAGTGACCCTGGAAACAGGGTGGTCAGTGACCCTGGAAACAGGGTGGTCAGTTACCCCGGAAACAGGGTGATCAGTTACCCTGGAAACAGGGCGGTCAGTTACCCTGGAAATAGGGAGGTCAGTTACCCCGGAAATAGGGAGGTCAGTTACCCCGGAAATAGGGAGGTCAGTTATCCTGGAAACAGGGCGGTCAGTTACCCCGGAAACAGGGAGATCAGTTACCCCGGAAACAGGGCAGTCAGTTACCCTGGAAACAGGGCAGTCAGTTATCCTGGAAACAGGGTGGTCAGTGACCCTGGAAACAGGGTGGTCATTGACCCTGGAAACAGGGTGGTCAGTTACCCCGGAAACAGGGTGATCAGTTACCCTGGAAACAGGACGGTCAGTTACCCCGGAAACAGGGCAGTCAGTTACCCCGGAAACAGGGGGATCAGTTATCCTGGAAACAGGGCAGTCAGTTCGCCTGGAAACAGGGCAGTCAGTAACTCTGGAAACAGGGCAGTCAGTTACCCCGGAAGCAGGGCAGTCAGTTACCCTGGAAACAGGGCAGTCAGTCACCCTGGAAACAGGTTAGTCAGCTACCCCGGAAACAGGGTGATCAGTTATCCCGGAAACAGGGCAGTCAGTTCCCCTGGAAACAGGGCAGTCAGTTACCCTGGAAACAGGGCAGTCAGTTATCCCGGAAACAGGGCAGTCAGTTATCCCGGAAACAGGGCAGTCAGTTACCCCGGAAACAGGGAGATCAGTTACACCGGAAACAGGGCAGTCAGTTACCCTGGAAACAGGGCAGTCAGTTACCCCGGAAACAGGGTGATCAGTTAGCCTGGAAACAGGGCAGTCAGTTACCCCGGAAACAGGGCAGTCAGTTACCCCGGAAACAGGGCAGTCAGGTATCCCGGAAACAGGGTGGTCAGTGACCCTGGAAACAGGGTGGTCAGTGACCCTGGAAACAGGGTGGTCAGTTACCCCGGAAACAGGGTGATCAGTTACCCTGGAAACAGGGCGGTCAGTTACCCTGGAAATAGGGAGGTCAGTTACCCCGGAAATAGGGAGGTCAGTTACCCCGGAAATAGGGAGGTCAGTTATCCTGGAAACAGGGCGGTCAGTTACCCCGGAAACAGGGAGATCAGTTACCCCGGAAACAGGGCAGTCAGTTACCCTGGAAACAGGGCAGTCAGTTATCCTGGAAACAGGGTGGTCAGTGACCCTGGAAACAGGGTGGTCATTGACCCTGGAAACAGGGTGGTCAGTTACCCCGGAAACAGGGTGATCAGTTACCCTGGAAACAGGACGGTCAGTTACCCCGGAAACAGGGCAGTCAGTTACCCCGGAAACAGGGGGATCAGTTATCCTGGAAACAGGGCAGTCAGTTCGCCTGGAAACAGGGCAGTCAGTAACTCTGGAAACAGGGCAGTCAGTTACCCCGGAAGCAGGGCAGTCAGTTACCCTGGAAACAGGGCAGTCAGTCACCCTGGAAACAGGGCAGTTAGCTACCCCGGAAACAGGGTGATCAGTTATCCCGGAAACAGGGCAGTCAGTTCCCCTGGAAACAGGGCAGTCAGTTACGCTGGAAACAGGGCAGTCAGTTATCCCGGAAACAGGGCAGTCAGTTATCCCGGAAACAGGGCAGTCAGTTATCCCGGAAACAGGGCGGTCAGTTACCCCGGAAACAGGGAGATCAGTTACACCGGAAACAGGGAGATCAGTTACCCTGGAAACAGGGCAGTCAGTTACCCCGGAAACAGGGTGATCAGTTTGCCTGGAAACAGGGCAGTCAGTTACCCCGGAAACAGGGCAGTCAGTTACCCCGGAAACAGGGCAGTCAGTTACCCCGGAAACAGGGCAGTCAGTTATCCCGGAAACAGGGCAGTCAGTTATCCCGGAAACAGGGCAGTCAGTTATCCCGGAAACAGGGCAGTCAGTTATCACGGAAACAGGGCAGTCAGTTATCACGGAAACAGGGTGATCAGTTACCCTGGAAACTGGGAAGTCAGTTTACCTGGAAACAGGGCAGTCAGTTACCCCGGAAACAGGGCAATCAGTTACCCTGGAAACAGGGCAGTCTGTTACCCTGGAAACAGGGCAATCAGTTCTCCAGGAAACAGGGCAGTCAGTTATCCCTGAAACAGGGTGATCAGTTACCCTGGAAACTGGGCAGTCAGTTACCCTGGAAACAGGGCACTCAGTTACCCCGGAAACAGGGCACTCAGTTACCCTGGAAACTGGGCAGTCAGTTACCCTGGAAACTGGGCAGTCAGTTATCCCGGAAACAGGGTGATCAGTTACCCTGGAAACAGGGCAGTCAGTTATCCCGGAAACAGGGCAGTCTGTTATCCCGGAAACAGGGCAGTCTGTTATCCCGGAAACAGGGTGATCAGTTACCCTGCAAACTGGGCAGTCTGTTACCCTGGAAACAGGACAGTCAGTTACCCCGGAAACAGGGCAGTCAGTTACCCTGGAAACAGGGCAGTCAGTCACCCTGGAAACAGGTTAGTCACTTACCACGGAAACAAAGTGATCAGTTACCCCGGAAACAGGGCAGTCAGTTCCCCTGGAAACAGGGCAGTCAGTTTCCCTGGAAACAGGGCAGTTATCCCCGAAACACGGCGGTCAGTTATCCCGGAAACAGGGTGATCAGTTACCCTGGAAACTGGGCAGTCTGTTACCCTGGAAACAGGACAGTCAGTTACCCCGGAAACAGGGCAGTCAGTTACCCTGGAAACAGGGCAGTCAGTCACCCTGGAAACAGGTTAGTCACTTACCACGGAAACAAAGTGATCAGTTACCCCGGAAACAGGGCAGTCAGTTCCCCTGGAAACAGGGCAGTCAGTTTCCCTGGAAACAGGGCAGTCAGTTATCCCCGAAACCCGGCAGTCAGTTATCCAGGAAACAGGGTGATCAGTTACACTGGAAACTGGGCAGTCAGTTACCCTGGAAACAGGGCGGTCAGTTACCCTGGAAACAGGGCGGTCAGTTACCCTGGAAACAGGGTGATCAGTTACCCTGGATACTGGGCAGTCAGTTACCCCGGAAACAGGGCGGTCAGTTACCCTGGAAACAGGGCGGTCAGTTACCTCGGATATAGGGCGGTCAGTTATCCTGGAAACAGGGTGATCAGTTACCCTGGAAACAGGGCATTCTGTTACCCTGGAAACAGGGCAGTCAGTTATCCTGGAAACAGGGCAGTCAGTTATCCTGGAAACAGGGCAGACAGTTATCCTGGAAACAGGGCAGACAGTTATCCTGGAAACAGGGCGGTCAGTTACCCCGGATATAGGGCGGTCAGTTATCCTGGAAACAGGGCAGTCAGTTATCACGGAAACAGGGTGATCAGTTACTCTGGAAACTGGGAAGTCAGTTTACCTGGAAACAGGGCAGTCAGTTACCCCGGAAGCAGGGCAGTCAGTTACCCTGGAAACACAGCAGTCAGTCACCCTGGAAACAGGTTAGTCAGCTACCCCGGAAACAGGGTGATCTGTTATCCCGGAAACAGGGCAGTCAGTTCCCCTGGAAACAGGGCAGTCAGTTACCCTGGAAACAGGGCAGTCAGTTACCCTGGAAACAGGGCAGTCAGTTATCCCAGAAACAGGGCAGTCAGTTATCCCGGAAACAGGGCAGTCAGTTACCCTGGAAACAGGGCAGTCAGTTACCCCGGAAACAGGGTGATCAGTTAGCCTGGAAACAGGGCAGTCAGTTACCCCGGAAACAGGGCAGTCAGTTACCCCGGAAACAGGGCAGTCAGTTATCCCGGAAACAGGGTGATCAGTTACCCTGGAAACTGGGCAGTCAGTTTACCTGGAAAAAGGGCGGTCATTTACCCTGGAAATAGGGAGGTTAGTTACCCCGGAAATAGGGAGGTCAGTTACCCCGGAAATAGGGAGGTCAGTTATCCTGGAAACAGGGCGCTCAGTTACCCCGGAAACAGGGAGATCAGTTACCCCGGAAACAGGGCAGTCAGTTACCCTGGAAACAGGGCAGTCAGTTATCCTGGAAACAGGGCGGTCAGTGACCCTGGAAACAGGGTGGTCAGTTACCCTGGAAACAGGGCAGTCAGTTACCCCGGAAGCAGGGCAGTCAGTTACCCTGGAAACAGGGCAGTCAGTCACCCTGGAAACAGGGCAGTTAGCTACCCCGGAAACAGGGTGATCAGTTATCCCGGAAATAGGGCAGTCAGTTCCCCTGGAAACAGGGCAGTCAGTTACGCTGGAAACAGGGCAGTCAGTTATCCCGGAAACAGGGCAGTCAGTTATCCCGGAAACAGGGCAGTCAGTTATCCCGGAAACAGGGCGGTCAGTTACCCCGGAAACAGGGAGATCAGTTACCCCGGAAACAGGGAGATCAGTTACCCTGGAAACAGGGCAGTCAGTTATCCTGGAAACAGGGTGGTCAGTGACCCTGGAAACAGGGTGGTCAGTTACCCCGGAAACAGGGTGATCAGTTACCCTGGAAACAGGGCGGTCAGTTACCCCGGAAACAGGGCAGTCAGTTACCCCGGAAACAGGGGGATCAGTTATCCTGGAAAGAGGGCAGTCAGTTCGCCTGGAAACAGGGCAGTCAGTAACTCCGGAAACAGGACAGTCAGTTATCCCGGAAACAGGGCAGTCAGTTATCCCGGAAACAGGGCAGTCAGTTATCCCGGAAACAGGACAGTCAGTTATCGCGGAAATAGGATGATCAGTTACCCTGGAAACTGGGCAGTCAGTTAACCTGGAAACAGGGCAGTTAGTTACCCCGGAAACAGGGCAATCAGTTACCCTGGAAACTGGGCAGTCAGTTACCCTGGAAACAGGGCAGTCAGTTATCCCGGAAACAGGGCAGTCAGTTATCCCGGAAACAGGGCAGTCAGTTATCCCGGAAAAAGGGCAGTCAGTTACCCTGGAAAAAGGGTGGTCAGTTACCCTGGAAAAAGGGCGGTCAGTTACCCCGGAAGCAGGGCAGTCAGTTACCCTGGAAACAGGGCAGTCAGTCACCCTGGAAACAGGTTAGTCAGCTACCCCGGAAACAGGGTGATCAGTTATCCCGGAAACAGGGCAGTCAGTTCCCCTGGAAACAGGGCAGTCAGTTACCCTGGAAACAGGGCAGTCAGTTATCCCGGAAACAGGGCAGTCAGTTATCCCGGAAACAGGGCAGTCAGTTACCCCGGAAACAGGGAGATCAGTTACACCGGAAACAGGGCAGTCAGTCACCCTGGAAACAGGGCAGTCAGTTACCCCGGAAACAGGGTGATCAGTTAGCCTGGAAACAGGGCAGTCAGTTACCCCGGAAACAGGGCAGTCAGTTACCCCGGAAACAGGGCAGTCAGGTATCCCGGAAACAGGGTGGTCAGTGACCCTGGAAACAGGGTGGTCAGTGACCCTGGAAACAGGGTGGTCAGTTACCCCGGAAACAGGGTGATCAGTTACCCTGGAAACAGGGCGGTCAGTTACCCTGGAAATAGGGAGGTCAGTTACCCCGGAAATAGGGAGCTCAGTTACCCCGGAAATAGGGAGGTCAGTTATCCTGGAAACAGGGCGGTCAGTTACCCCGGAAACAGGGAGATCAGTTACCCCGGAAACAGGGCAGTCAGTTACCCTGGAAACAGGGCAGTCAGTTATCCTGGAAACAGGGTGGTCAGTGACCCTGGAAACAGGGTGGTCAGTGACCCTGGAAACAGGGTGGTCATTGACCCTGGAAACAGGGTGGTCAGTTACCCCGGAAACAGGGTGATCAGTTACCCTGGAAACAGGACGGTCAGTTACCCCGGAAACAGGGCAGTCAGTTACCCCGGAAACAGGGGGATCAGTTATCCTGGAAACAGGGCAGTCAGTTCGCCTGGAAACAGGGCAGTCAGTAACTCTGGAAACAGGGCAGTCAGTTATCCCGGAAACAGGGCAGTCAGTTATCCCGGAAACAGGGCAGTCAGTTATCCCGGAAACAGGACAGTCAGTTATCACGGAAACAGGACAGTCAGTTATCGCGGAAATAGGATGATCAGTTACCCTGGAAACTGGGCAGTCAGTTAACCTGGAAACAGGGCAGTTAGTTACCCCGGAAACAGGGCAATCAGTTACCCTGGAAACTGGGCAGTCAGTTACCCTGGAAACAGGGCAGTCAGTTATCCCGGAAACAAGGCAGTCAGTTATCCCGGAAACAGGGCAGTCAGTTATCCCGGAAACAGGGCGGTCAGTTACCCTGGAAAAAGGGTGGTCAGTTACCCTGGAAACAGGGCAGTCAGTTACCCCGGAAGCAGGGCAGTCAGTTACCCTGGAAACAGGGCAGTCAGTCACCCTGGAAACAGGGCAGTTAGCTACCCCGGAAACAGGGTGATCAGTTATCCCGGAAACAGGGCAGTCAGTTCCCCTGGAAACAGGGCAGTCAGTTACGCTGGAAACAGGGCAGTCAGTTATCCCGGAAACAGGGCAGTCAGTTATCCCGGAAACAGGGCAGTCAGTTATCCCGGAAACAGGGCGGTCAGTTACCCCGGAAACAGGGAGATCAGTTACACCGGAAACAGGGAGATCAGTTACCCTGGAAACAGGGCAGTCAGTTACCCCGGAAACAGGGTGATCAGTTTGCCTGGAAACAGGGCAGTCAGTTACCCCGGAAACAGGGCAGTCAGTTACCCCGGAAACAGGGCAGTCAGTTACCCCGGAAACAGGGCAGTCAGTTACCCCGGAAACAGGGCAGTCAGTTATCCCGGAAACAGGGCAGTCAGTTATCCCGGAAACAGGGCAGTCAGTTATCACGGAAACAGGGCAGTCAGTTATCACGGAAACAGGGTGATCAGTTACCCTGGAAACTGGGAAGTCAGTTTACCTGGAAACAGGGCAGTCAGTTACCCCGGAAACAGGGCAATCAGTTACCCTGGAAACAGGGCAGTCTGTTACCCTGGAAACAGGGCAATCAGTTCTCCAGGAAACAGGGCAGTCAGTTATCCCGGAAACAGGGTGATCAGTTACCCTGGAAACTGGGCAGTCAGTTACCCTGGAAACAGGGCACTCAGTTACCCCGGAAACAGGGCACTCAGTTACCCTGGAAACTGGGCAGTCAGTTACCCTGGAAACTGGGCAGTCAGTTATCCCGGAAACAGGGTGATCAGTTACCCTGGAAACAGGGCAGTCAGTTATCCCGGAAACAGGGCAGTCTGTTATCCCGGAAACAGGGTGATCAGTTACCCTGCAAACTGGGCAGTCTGTTACCCTGGAAACAGGACAGTCAGTTACCCCGGAAACAGGGCAGTCAGTTACCCTGGAAACAGGGCAGTCAGTCACCCTGGAAACAGGTTAGTCACTTACCACGGAAACAAAGTGATCAGTTACCCCGGAAACAGGGCAGTCAGTTCCCCTGGAAACAGGGCAGTCAGTTTCCCTGGAAACAGGGCAGTTATCCCCGAAACACGGCGGTCAGTTATCCCGGAAAAAGGGTGATCAGTTACCCTGGAAACTGGGCAGTCTGTTACCCTGGAAACAGGACAGTCAGTTACCCCGGAAACAGGGCAGTCAGTTACCCTGGAAACAGGGCAGTCAGTCACCCTGGAAACAGGTTAGTCACTTACCACGGAAACAAAGTGATCAGTTACCCCGGAAACAGGGCAGTCAGTTCCCCTGGAAACAGGGCAGTCAGTTTCCCTGGAAACAGGGCAGTCAGTTATCCCCGAAACCCGGCAGTCAGTTATCCAGGAAACAGGGTGATCAGTTACCCTGGAAACTGGGCAGTCAGTTACCCTGGAAACAGGGCGGTCAGTTACCCTGGAAACAGGGCGGTCAGTTACCCTGGAAACAGGGTGATCAGTTACCCTGGATACTGGGCAGTCAGTTACCCCGGAAACAGGGCGGTCAGTTACCCTGGAAACAGGGCGGTCAGTTACCCCGGATATAGGGCGGTCAGTTATCCTGGAAACAGGGTGATCAGTTACCCTGGAAACAGGGCATTCTGTTACCCTGGAAACAGGGCAGTCAGTTATCCTGGAAACAGGGCAGTCAGTTATCCTGGAAACAGGGCAGACAGTTATCCTGGAAACAGGGCAGACAGTTATCCTGGAAACAGGGCAGACAGTTATCCTGGAAACAGGGCGGTCAGTTACCCCGGATATAGGGCGGTCAGTTATCCTGGAAACAGGGCGGTCAGTTACCCCGGAAACAGGGAGATCTGTTACCCCGGAAACAGGGCGTTCAGTTAACCTGGACACAGGGCAGTCAGTTATCCTGGAAATAGGGCAGTCAGTTATCCTGGAAACAGGGCGGTCAGTTACCCTGGAAATAGGGCGGTCAGTTACCATGGAAATAGGGCGGTCAGTTATCCTGGAAACAGGGCGGTCAGTTACCCCGGAAACAGGGCAGTCAGTTATCCCGGAAAAAGGGCGATCAGTTATCCCGGAAAAAGGGCGATCAGTTACCCTGGAAACTGGGCGGTCAGTTACCCTGGAAACAGGGCAGTCAGCTTCCCCGGAAACAGGGCAGTCAGTTACCCTGGAAACAGGGCAGTCAGTTAGCCCGGAAACTGGGCAATCAGTTATCCTGGAAATAGGGCATTCAGTTATCCCGGAAACAGGGCAGTCAGTTATCCCGGAAAAAATGTAATCAGTTACCCTGGAAACTGGGCAGTCAGTTCCCCTGGAAACAGGGCAGTCAGTTACCCTGGAAACTGGGCAGTCAGTTATCCTGGAAACAGGGCAGTCAGTTATCCCGGAAACAGGGTGATCAGTTACCCTGGAAACAGGGCAGTCAGTTATCCCGGAAACAGGGCAGTCTGTTATCCCGGAAACAGGGCAGTCTGTTAACCCGGAAACAGGGTGATCAGTTACCCTGCAAACTGGGCAGTCTCTTACCCTGGAAACAGGGCAGTCAGTTACCCCGGAAACAGGGCAGTCAGTTACCCTGGAAACAGGGCAGTCAGTTTCCCCGGAAACAGGGCAGTCATTCACCCTGGAAACAGGGCAGTCAGTCACCCTGGAAACAGGGCAGTCAGTCACCCTGGAAACAGGGCAGTCACTTACCCCGGAAACAAAGTGATCAGTTACCCCGGAAACAGGGCAGTCAGTTCCCCTGGAAACAGGGCAGTCAGTTTCCCTGGAAACAGGGCAGTCAGTTATCCCCGAAACCGGGCAGTTAGTTATCCAGGAAACAGGGTGATCAGTTACCCTGGAAACTGGGCAGTCAGTTACCCTGGAAACAGGGCCGTCAGTTACCCTGGAAACAGGGTGATCAGTTACCCTGGATACTGGGCAGTCAGTTACCCCGGAAACAGGGCAGTCAGTTATCCTGGAAACAGGGCGGTCAGTTACCCCGGATATAGGGCGGTCAGTTATCCTGGAAACAGGGTGATCAGTTACCCTGGAAACAGGGCTGTCTGTTACCCTGGAAACAGGGCAGTCAGTTACCCTGGAAACAGGGCAGTCAGTTACCCTGGAAACAGGGCAGACAGATATCCTGGAAACAGGGCAGACAGTTATCCTGGAAACAGGGCAGACAGTTATCCTGGAAACAGGGCAGAGAGTTATCCTGGAAACAGGGCGGTCAGTTACCCCGAATATAGGGCGGTCAGTTATCCTGGAAACAGGGCGGTCAGTTACCCCAGAAACAGGGAGATCTGTTACCCCGGAAACAGGGCATTCATTTAACCTGGAAACAGGGCAGTCAGTTATCCTGGAAATAGGGCAGTCAGTTATCCTGGAAACAGGGCGGTCAGTTATCCTGGAAACAGGGCGGTCAGTTACCCTGGAAATAGGGCGGTCAGTTATCCTGGAAACAGGGCGGTCAGTTACCCCGGAAACAGGGCAGTCAGTTATCCCGGTAAAAGGGTGATCAGTTACCCTGGAAACTGGGCGGTCAGTTACCCTGGAAACAGGGCAGTCAGTTTCCCCGGAAACAGGGCAGTCAGTTACCCTGGAAACAGGGCAGTCAGTTACCCTGGAAACAGGGCAGTCAGTTAGCCCGGAAACTGGGCAATCAGTTATCCTGGAAACAGGGCATTCAGTTATCCCGGAAACTGGGCAGTCAGTTATCCTGGAAACAGTGCGGTCAGTCACCCTGGAAACAGGTTGTCAGTTACCCCGGAAACAGGGTGTTCAATTACCCCGGAAACAGGACAGTCAGTTCCCCTGGAAACAGGGCAGTCAGTTACCCTGGAAACATGGCAGTGAGCTATCCCGGAAACAGGGCAGTCAGTTATCCCGGTTAACAGGGTGAACAGTTACCCTGGAAACTGGGCAGTCAGTTACCCTGGAAACAGGGCGTTCAGTTACCCTGGAAACAGGGCAGTCAGTTATCCTGGAAACAGGGTGATCAGTTACCCTGGAAACTGGGCAGTCAGATACCCTGGAATCAGGGCAGTCAGTTTTCCTGGAAACAGGGCAGTCAGTTATCCTGGAAACAGGGCGGTCAGTTACCCCGGAAACAGGGAGATCAGATACCCCGGAAACAGCGCGGTCAGTTACCCTGGAAACAGGGCAGTCAGTTACCCTGGAAGCAAGGCAGTCAGTTACCCTGGAAACAGGGCAGTCAGTTATCCTGGAAAAAGGGCGGTCACTTACCCCGGAAATAGGGAGGTCAGTTATCCTGGAAACAGGGCGGTCAGTTACCCCGGAAACAGGGAGATCAGTTACCCCGGAAACAGAGAGATCAGTTACCCTGGAAACAGGGCAGTCAGTTATCCTGGAAACAGGGTGGTCAGTGACCCTGGAAACAGGGTGGTCAGTTACCCCGGAAAAAGGGTGATCAGTTATCCTGGAAACAGGGCTGTCAGTTACCCCGGAAACAGGGCAGTCAGTTACCCCGGAAACAGGGTGATCGGTTATCCTGGAAACAGGGCAGTCAATTAGCCTGGAAACAGGGCAGTCAGTAACCCCGGAAACAGGGCATTCAGTTACCCTGGAAACAGGGTGGTCAGTTATCCCGTAAACAGGGCAGTCAGTTATCCCGGAAACAGGGTGATCAGTTATCCCGGAAACAGGGCAGTCAGTTATCCCGGAAACAGGACAGTCAGTTATCCCGGAAACAGGACAGTCAGTTATCGCGGAAATAGGATGATCAGTTACCCTGGAAACTGGGCAGTCAGTTAACCTGGAAACAGGGCAGTTAGTTACCCCGGAAACAGGGCAATCAGTTACCCTGGAAACTGGGCAGTCAGTTACCCTGGAAACAGGGCAGTCAGTTATCCCGGAAACTAGGCAGTCAGTTATCCCGGAAACAGGGCAGTCAGTTATCCCGGAAAAAGAGCGGTCAGTTACCCTGGAAAAAGGGTGGTCAGTTACCCTGGAAACAGGGCAGTCAGTTACCCCGGAAGCAGGGCAGTCAGTTACCCTGGAAACAGGGCAGTCAGTCACCCTGGAAACAGGGCAGTCAGCTACCCCGGAAACAGGGTGATCAGTTATCCCGGAAATAGGGCAGTCAGTTCCCCTGGAAACAGGGCAGTCAGTTACCCTGGAAACAGGGCAGTCAGTTATCCCGGAAACAGGGCAGTCAGTTATCCCGGAAACAGGGCGGTCAGTTATCCCGGAAACAGGGCGGTCAGTTATCCCGGAAACAGGGCGGTCAGTTACCCCGGAAACAGGGAGATCAGTTACACCGGAAACAGGGAGATCAGTTACCCTGGAAACAGGGCAGTCAGTTACCCCGGAAACAGGGTGATCAGTTAGCCTGGAAACAGGGCAGTCAGTTACCCCGGAAACAGGGCAGTCAGTTACCCCGGAAACAGGGCAGTCAGTTACCCCGGAAACAGGGCAGTCAGTTATCCCGGAAACAGGGCAGTCAGTTATCCCGGAAACAGGGCGGTCAGTTATCACGGAAACAGGGTGATGAGTTAACCTGGAAACTGGGCAGTCAGTTTACCTGGAAACAGGGCAGTCAGTTACCCCGGAAACAGGGCAATCAGTTACCCTGGAAACAGGGCAGTCTGTCACCCTGGAAACAGGGCAATCAGTTCTCCAGGAAACAGGGCAGTCAGTAATCCCGGAAACAGGGTGATCAATTACCCTGGAAACTGGGCAATCAGTTACCCTGGAAACAGGGCACTCAGTTACCCCGGAAACAGGGCACTCAGTTACCCCGGAAACAGGGCTCTCAGTTACCCCGGAAACAGGGCACTCAGTTACCCTGGAAACTGGGCAGTCAGTTATCCCGGAAACAGGGTGATCAGTTACCCTGGAAACAGGGCAGTCAGTTATCCCGGAAACAGGGCAGTCTGTTATCCCGGAAACAGGGCAGTCTGTTATCCCGGAAACAGGGTGATCAGTTACCCTGCAAACTGGGCAGTCTGTTACCCTGGAAACAGGACAGTCAGTTACCCCGGAAACAGGGCAGTCAGTTACCCTGGAAACAGGGCAGTCAGTCACCCTGGAAACAGGTTAGTCACTTACCACGGAAACAAAGTGATCAGTTGCCCCGGAAACAGGGCAGTCAGTTCCCCTGGAAACAGGGCAGTCAGTTTCCCTGGAAACAGGGCAGTCAGTTATCCCCGAAACCCGGCAGTCAGTTATCCCCGAAACAGGGTGATCAGTTACCCTGGAAACTGGGCAGTCTGTTACCCTGGAAACAGGACAGTCAGTTACCCCGGAAACAGGACAGTCAGTTACCCCGGAAACAGGGCAGTCAGTTACCCTGGAAACAGGGCAGTCAGTCACCCTGGAAACAGGTTAGTCACTTACCACGGAAACAAAGTGATCAGTTACCCCGGAAACAGGGCAGTCAGTTCCCCTGGAAACAGGGCAGTCAGTTTCCCTGGAAACAGGGCAGTCAGTTATCCCCGAAACCGGGTAGTCAGTTATCCAGGAAACAGGGTGATCAGTTACCCTGGAAACTGGGCAGTCAGTTACCCTGGAAACAGGGCGTTCAGTTACCCTGGAAACAGGGCGGTCAGTTACCCTTTAAACAGGGTGATCAGTTCCCCTGGATACTGGGCAGTCAGTTACCCCGGAAACAGGGCGGTCAGTTACCCTGGAAACAGGGCGGTCATTTACCCCGGATATAGGGCGGTCAGTTATCCTGGAAACAGGGTGATCAGTTACCCTGGAAACAGGGCATTCTGTTACCCTGGAAACAGGGCAGTCAGTTATCCTGGAAACAGGGCAGTCAGTTATCCTGGAAACATGGCAGACAGTTATCCTGGAAACAGGGCAGACAGTTATCCTGGAAACAGGGCAGACAGTTATCCTGGAAACAGGGCAGACAGTTATCCTGGAAACAGGGCGGTCAGTTACCCCGGATATTGGGCGGTCAGTTATCCTGGAAACAGGGCGGTCAGTTACCCCGGAAACAGGGAGATCTGTTACCCCGGAAACAGGGCGTTCAGTTAACCTGGAAACAGGGCAGTCAGTTATCCTGGAAATAGGGCAGTCAGTTATCCTGGAAACAGGGCGGTCAGTTACCCTGGAAATAGGGCGGTCAGTTACCCTGGAAATAGGGCGGACAGTTATCCTGGAAACAGGGCGGTCAGTTACCCCGGAAACAGGGCAGTCAGTTATCCCGGAAAAAGGGCGATCAGTTATCCCGGAAAAAGGGCGATCAGTTACCCTGGAAACTGGGCGGTCAGTTACCCTGGAAACAGGGCAGTCAGTTACCCTGGAAACTGGGCAGTCAGTTACCCTGGAAACTGGGCAGTCAGTTATCCCGGAAACAGGGTGATCAGTTACCCTGGAAACAGGGCAGTCAGTTATCCCGGAAACAGGGCAGTCTGTTATCCCGGAAACAGGGTGATCAGTTACCCTGCAAACTGGGCAGTCTCTTACCCTGGAAACAGGACAGTCAGTTACCCCGGAAACAGGGCAGTCAGTTACCCTGGAAACAGGACAGTCAGTTTCCCCGGAAACAGGGCAGTCAGTTACCCTGGAAACAGGGCAGTCAGTCACCCTGGAAGCAGGGCAGTCAGTCACCCTGGAAACAGGGCAGTCACTTACCCCGGAAACAAAGTGATCAGTTACCCCGGAAACAGGGCAGTCAGTTCCCCTGGAAACAGGGCAGTCAGTTTCCCTGGAAACAGGGCAGTCAGTTATCCCCGAAACCGGGCAGTCAGTTATCCAGGAAACAGGGTGATCAGTTACCCTGGAAACTGGGCAGTCAGTTACCCTGGAAACAGGGCGGTCAGTTACCCTGGAAACAGGGTGATCAGTTACCCTTGATATTGGGCAGTCAGTTACCCCGGAAACAGGGCAGTCAGTTATCCTGGAAACAGGGCGGTCAGTTACCCCGGATATAGGGCGGTCAGTTATCCTGGAAACAGGGTGATCAGTTACCCTGGAAACAGGGCTGTCTGTTACCCTGGAAACAGGGCAGTCAGTTACCCTGGAAACAGGGCAGTCAGTTACCCTGGAAACAGGGCAGACAGATATCCTGGAAACAGGGCAGACAGATATCCTGGAAACAGGGCAGAGAGTTATCCTGGAAACAGGGCGGTCAGTTACCCCGGATATAGGGCGGTCAGTTATCCTGGAAACAGGGCGGTCAGTTATCCTGGAAACAGGGCGGTCAGTTACCCCAGAAACAGGGAGATCTGTTACCCCGGAAACAGGGCATTCAGTTAACCTGGAAACAGGGCAGTCAGTTATCCTGGAAATAGGGCAGTCAGTTATCCTGGAAACAGGGCGGTCAGTTATCCTGGAAACAGGGCGGTCAGTTACCCTGGAAATATGGCGGTCAGTTATCCTGGAAACAGGGCGGTCAGTTACCCCGGAAACAGGGCAGTCAGTTATCCCGGTAAAAGTGTGATCAGTTACCCTGGAAACTGGGCGGTCAGTTACCCTGGAAACAGGGCAGTCAGTTTCCCCGGAAACAGGGCAGTCAGTTACCCTGGAAACAGGGCAGTCAGTTATCCCCGAAACCGGGCAGTCAGTTATCCAGGAAACAGGGTGATCAGTTACCCTGGAAACTGGGCAGTCAGTTACCCTGGAAACAGGGCGGTCAGTTACCCTGGAAACAGGGTGATCAGTTACCCTTGATATTGGGCAGTCAGTTACCCCGGAAACAGGGCAGTCAGTTATCCTGGAAACAGGGCGGTCAGTTACCCCGGATATAGGGCGGTCAGTTATCCTGGAAACAGGGTGATCAGTTACCCTGGAAACAGGGCTGTCTGTTACCCTGGAAACAGGGCAGTCAGTTACCCTGGAAACAGGGCAGTCAGTTACCCTGGAAACAGGGCAGACAGATATCCTGGAAACAGGGCAGACAGTTATCCTGGAAACAGGGCAGAGAGTTATCCTGGAAACAGGGCGGTCAGTTACCCCGGATATAGGGCGGTCAGTTATCCTGGAAACAGGGCGGTCAGTTATCCTGGAAACAGGGCGGTCAGTTACCCCAGAAACAGGGAGATCTGTTACCCCGGAAACAGGGCATTCAGTTAACCTGGAAACAGGGCAGTCAGTTATCCTGGAAATAGGGCAGTCAGTTATCCTGGAAACAGGGCGGTCAGTTATCCTGGAAA
The DNA here is from genome assembly GCF_036365525.1 of Heterodontus francisci. NCBI lineage: Eukaryota > Metazoa > Chordata > Chondrichthyes > Heterodontiformes > Heterodontidae > Heterodontus > Heterodontus francisci. The sequence continues at coordinate 7,788,413 of NC_090380.1, read as the reverse complement.
CAGGGCGGTCAGTTACCCTGGAAATATGGCGGTCAGTTATCCTGGAAACAGGGCGGTCAGTTACCCCGGAAACAGGGCAGTCAGTTATCCCGGTAAAAGTGTGATCAGTTACCCTGGAAACTGGGCGGTCAGTTACCCTGGAAACAGGGCAGTCAGTTTCCCCGGAAACAGGGCAGTCAGTTACCCTGGAAACAGGGCAGTCAGTTACCCTGGAAACAGGGCAGTCAGTTAGCCCGGAAACTGGGCAATCAGTTATCCTGGAAGCAGGGCATTCAGTTATCCCAGAAACAGGGCAGTCAGTTATCCCGGGAAAATATGTGATCAGTTACCCTGGAAACTGGGCAGTCAGTTCCCCTGGAAACAGGGCAGTCAGTTTCCCCGGAAACAGGGCAGTCAGTTACCCTGGAAAGAGGGCAGTCAGTCACCCTGGAAGCAGGTTAGTTAGTTAACCCGGAAACAGGGTGATCAGTTACCCCGGAAACAGGGCAGTCAGTTCCCCTGGAAACAGGGTAGTCAGTTGAGCTGGAAACAGGGCAGTGAGCTATCCCGGAAACAGGGCATTCAGTTATCCCGGAAACAGTGTGAACAGTTACCCTGGAAACAGGGCGGTCAGTTACCCTGGAAACAGGGCGGTCAGTTACCCAGGAAACTGGGCGGTCAGTTACCCAGGAAACTGGGCGGTCAGTTACCCTGGAAACAGGGCAGTCAGTTATCCTGGAAACAGGGCAGTCAGTTATCCTGGAAACAGGGCGGTCAGTTACCCCGGAAACAGGGAGATCAGTTACCCCGAAAACAGCGCGGTCAGTTACCCTGGAAACAGGGCAGTCAGTTAACCTGGAAACAGGGCAGCCAGTTATCCTGGAAAAAGGGCGGTCAGTTACCCCGGAAATAGAGAGGTCAGTTATCCTGGAAACAGGGTGGTCAGTTACCCCGGAAGCAGGGAGATCAGTTACCCCAGAAACAGGGCAGTCATCTACCCTGGAAACAGGGCAGTCAGTTATCCTGGAAACAGGGTGGTCAGTGACCCTGGAAACAGGGTGGTCAGTGACACCGCAAACAGGGTGAACAGTTATCCTGGAAACAGGGCGGTTAGTTACCCAGGAAACAGCGCAGTCAGTTACCCCGGAAACAGGATGATCTGTTATCCTGGAAACAGGGCAGTCAGTTAGCCTGGAAACAGGGCAGTCAGTTCCCCCGGAAACAGGGCATTCAGTTACCCCGGAAACTGGGCAGTCAGTTATCCTGGAAACAGTGCGGTCAGTCACCCTGGAAACAGGTTGTCAGTTACCCGGAAACAGGGTGTTCAATTACCCCGGAAACAGGACAGTCAGTTCCCCTGGAAACAGGGCAGTCAGTTACCCTGGAAACAGGGCAGTGAGCTATCCCGGAAACAGGGCAGTCAGTTATCCCGGTAAACAGGTTGAACAGTTACCCTGGAAACTGGGCAGTCAGTTACCCTGGAAACAGGGCGTTCAGTTACCCTGGAAACAGGGCAGTCACTTATCCTGGAAACAGGGTGATCAGTTACCCTGGAAACTGGGCAGTCAGTTACCCTGGAATCAGGGCAGTCAGTTATCCTGGAAACAGGGCAGTCAGTTATCCTGGAAACAGGGCGGTCAGTTAGCCCGGAAACAGGGTGAACAGTTATCCTGGAAACAGGGCGGTTAGTTACCCAGGAAGCAGCGCAGTCAGTTACCCCGGAAACAGGATGATCAGTTATCCTGGAAACAGGGCATTCTGTTACCCTGGAAACAGGGCAGTCAGTTATCCTGGAAACAGGGCAGACAGTTATCCTGGAAACAGGGCAGACAGTTATCCTGGAAACAGGGCAGACAGTTATCCTGGAAAGAGGGCAGACAGTTATCCTGGAAACAGGGCGGTCAGTTACCCCGGATATAGGGCGGTCAGTTATCCTGGAAACAGGGCGGTCAGTTACCCCGGAAACAGGGAGATCTGTTACCCCGGAAACAGGGCGTTCAGTTAACCTGGAAACAGGGCAGTCAGTTATCCTGGAAATAGGGCAGTCAGTTATCCTGGAAACAGGGCGGTCAGTTACCCTGGAAATAGGGCGGTCAGTTATCCTGGAAACAGGGCGGTCAGTTATCCCGGAAAAAGGGCGATCAGTTATCCCGGAAAAAGGGCGATCAGTTACCCTGGAAACTGGGCGGTCAGTTACCCTGGAAACAGGGCAGTCAGTTACCCTGGAAACAGGGCAGTCAGTTACCCTGGAAACTGGGCAGTCAGTTATCCCGGACACAGGGTGATCAGTTACCCTGGAAACAGGGCAGTCAGTTATCCCGGAAACAGGGCAGTCTGTTATCCCGGAAACAGGGTGATCAGTTACCCTGCAAACTGGGCAGTCTCTTACCCTGGAAACAGGACAGTCAGTTACCCCGGAAACAGGGCAGTCAGTTACCCTGGAAACAGGGCAGTCAGTTTCCCCGGAAACAGGGCAGTCAGTTTCCCCGGAAACAGGGCAGTCAGTTACCCTGGAAACAGGGCAGTCAGTCACCCTGGAAACAGGGCAGTCAGTCACCCTGGAAACAGGGCAGTCACTTACCCCGGAAACAAAGTGATCAGTTACCCCGGAAACAGGGCAGTCAGTTCCCCTGGAAACAGGGCAGTCAGTTTCCCTGGAAACAGGGCAGTCAGTTATCCCCGAAACCGGGCAGTCAGTTATCCAGGAAACATGGTGATCAGTTACCCTGGAAACTGGGCAGTCAGTTACCCTGGAAACAGGGCGGTCAGTTACCCTGGAAACAGGGTGATCAGTTACCCTGGATACTGGGCAGTCAGTTACCCCGGAAACAGGGCAGTCAGTTATCCTGGAAACAGGGCGGTCAGTTACCCCGGATATAGGGCGGTCAGTTATCCTGGAAACAGGGTGATCAGTTACCCTGGAAACAGGGCTGTCTGTTACCCTGGAAACAGGGCAGTCAGTTACCCTGGAAACAGGGCAGTCAGTTACCCTGGAAACAGGGCAGACAGATATCCTGGAAACAGGGCAGACAGTTATCCTGGAAACAGGGCAGAGAGTTATCCTGGAAACAGGGCGGTCAGTTACCCCGGATATAGGGCGGTCAGTTATCCTGGAAACAGGGCGGTCAGTTACCCCAGAAACAGGGAGATCTGTTACCCCGGAAACAGGGCATTCAGTTAACCTGGAAACAGGGCAGTCAGTTATCCTGGAAATAGGGCAGTCAGTTATCCTGGAAACAGGGCGGTCAGTTATCCTGGAAACAGGGCGGTCAGTTACCCTGGAAATATGGCGGTCAGTTATCCCGGAAACAGGGCAGTCAGTTCCCCTGGAAACAGGGTAGTCAGTTGAGCTGGAAACAGGGCAGTGAGCTATCCCGGAAACAGGGCATTCAGTTATCCCGGAAACAGTGTGAACAGATACCCTGGAAACTGGGCAGTCAGTTACCCTGGAAACAGGGCGGTCAGTTACCCTGGAAACATGGCGGTCAGTTACCCAGGAAACTGGGCGGTCAGTTACCCTGGAAACAGGGCAGTCAGTTACCCTGGAAACAGGGCAGTCAGTTATCCTGGAAACAGGGCGGTCAGTTACCCCGGAAACAGGGAGATCAGTTACCCCGAAAACAGCGCGGTCAGTTACCCTGGAAACAGGGCAGTCAGTTAACCTGGAAACAGGGCAGCCAGTTATCCTGGAAAAAGGGCGGTCAGTTACCCCGGAAATAGAGAGGTCAGTTATCCTGGAAACAGGGTGGTCAGTTACCCCGGAAGCAGGGAGATCAGTTACCCCAGAAACAGGGCAGTCATCTACCCTGGAAACAGGGCAGTCAGTTATCCTGGAAACAGGGTGGTCAGTGACCCTGGAAACAGGGTGGTCAGTGACCCTGGAAACAGGGTGGTCAGTGACACCGGAAACAGGGTGAACAGTTATCCTGGAAACAGGGCGGTTAGTTACCCAGGAAACAGCGCAGTCAGTTACCCCGGAAACATGATGATCAGTTATCCTGGAAACAGGGCAGTCAGTTAGCCTGGAAACAGGGCGGTCAGTTCCCCCGGAAACAGGGCATTCAGTTACCCCGGAAACTGGGCAGTCAGTTATCCTGGAAACAGTGTGGTCAGTCACCCTGGAAACAGGTTGTCAGTTACCCGGAAACAGGGTGTTCAATTACCCCGGAAACAGGACAGTCAGTTCCCCTGGAAACAGGGCAGTCAGTTACCCTGGAAACAGGGCAGTGAGCTATCCCGGAAACAGGGCAGTCAGTTATCCCGGTAAACAGGGTGAACAGTTACCCTGGAAACTGGGCAGTCAGTTACCCTGGAAACAGGGCGTTCAGTTACCCTGGAAACAGGGCAGTCAGTTATCCTGGAAACAGGGTGATCAGTTACCCTGGAAACTGGGCAGTCAGTTACCCTGGAATCAGGGCAGTCAGTTACCCCGGAAACAGGGTGATCGGTTATCCTGGAAACAGGGCAGTCAAATAGCCTGGAAACAGGGCAGTCAGTAACCCCGGAAACAGGGCATTCAGTTACCCTGGAAACAGGGTGGTCAGTTATCCCGTAAACAGGGCAGTCAGTTATCCCGGAAACAGGGTGATCAGTTATCCCGGAAAAAGGGCGATCAGTTACCCTGGAAACTGGGCGGTCAGTTACCCTGGAAACAGGGCAGTCAGTTACCCTGGAAACAGGGCAGTCAGTTACCCTGGAAACTGGGCAGTCAGTTATCCCGGACACAGGGTGATCAGTTACCCTGGAAACAGGGCAGTCAGTTATCCCGGAAACAGGGCAGTCTGTTATCCCGGAAACAGGGTGATCAGTTACCCTGCAAACTGGGCAGTCTCTTACCCTGGAAACAGGACAGTCAGTTACCCCGGAAACAGGGCAGTCAGTTACCCTGGAAACAGGGCAGTCAGTTTCCCCGGAAACAGGGCAGTCAGTTTCCCCGGAAACAGGGCAGTCAGTTACCCTGGAAACAGGGCAGTCAGTCACCCTGGAAACAGGGCAGTCAGTCACCCTGGAAACAGGGCAGTCACTTACCCCGGAAACAAAGTGATCAGTTACCCCGGAAACAGGGCAGTCAGTTCCCCTGGAAACAGGGCAGTCAGTTTCCCTGGAAACAGGGCAGTCAGTTATCCCCGAAACCGGGCAGTCAGTTATCCAGGAAACATGGTGATCAGTTACCCTGGAAACTGGGCAGTCAGTTACCCTGGAAACAGGGCGGTCAGTTACCCTGGAAACAGGGTGATCAGTTACCCTGGATACTGGGCAGTCAGTTACCCCGGAAACAGGGCAGTCAGTTATCCTGGAAACAGGGCGGTCAGTTACCCCGGATATAGGGCGGTCAGTTATCCTGGAAACAGGGTGATCAGTTACCCTGGAAACAGGGCTGTCTGTTACCCTGGAAACAGGGCAGTCAGTTACCCTGGAAACAGGGCAGTCAGTTACCCTGGAAACAGGGCAGACAGATATCCTGGAAACAGGGCAGACAGTTATCCTGGAAACAGGGCAGAGAGTTATCCTGGAAACAGGGCGGTCAGTTACCCCGGATATAGGGCGGTCAGTTATCCTGGAAACAGGGCGGTCAGTTACCCCAGAAACAGGGAGATCTGTTACCCCGGAAACAGGGCATTCAGTTAACCTGGAAACAGGGCAGTCAGTTATCCTGGAAATAGGGCAGTCAGTTATCCTGGAAACAGGGCGGTCAGTTATCCTGGAAACAGGGCGGTCAGTTACCCTGGAAATATGGCGGTCAGTTATCCCGGAAACAGGGCAGTCAGTTCCCCTGGAAACAGGGTAGTCAGTTGAGCTGGAAACAGGGCAGTGAGCTATCCCGGAAACAGGGCATTCAGTTATCCCGGAAACAGTGTGAACAGATACCCTGGAAACTGGGCAGTCAGTTACCCTGGAAACAGGGCGGTCAGTTACCCTGGAAACATGGCGGTCAGTTACCCAGGAAACTGGGCGGTCAGTTACCCTGGAAACAGGGCAGTCAGTTACCCTGGAAACAGGGCAGTCAGTTATCCTGGAAACAGGGCGGTCAGTTACCCCGGAAACAGGGAGATCAGTTACCCCGAAAACAGCGCGGTCAGTTACCCTGGAAACAGGGCAGTCAGTTAACCTGGAAACAGGGCAGCCAGTTATCCTGGAAAAAGGGCGGTCAGTTACCCCGGAAATAGAGAGGTCAGTTATCCTGGAAACAGGGTGGTCAGTTACCCCGGAAGCAGGGAGATCAGTTACCCCAGAAACAGGGCAGTCATCTACCCTGGAAACAGGGCAGTCAGTTATCCTGGAAACAGGGTGGTCAGTGACCCTGGAAACAGGGTGGTCAGTGACCCTGGAAACAGGGTGGTCAGTGACACCGGAAACAGGGTGAACAGTTATCCTGGAAACAGGGCGGTTAGTTACCCAGGAAACAGCGCAGTCAGTTACCCCGGAAACATGATGATCAGTTATCCTGGAAACAGGGCAGTCAGTTAGCCTGGAAACAGGGCGGTCAGTTCCCCCGGAAACAGGGCATTCAGTTACCCCGGAAACTGGGCAGTCAGTTATCCTGGAAACAGTGTGGTCAGTCACCCTGGAAACAGGTTGTCAGTTACCCGGAAACAGGGTGTTCAATTACCCCGGAAACAGGACAGTCAGTTCCCCTGGAAACAGGGCAGTCAGTTACCCTGGAAACAGGGCAGTGAGCTATCCCGGAAACAGGGCAGTCAGTTATCCCGGTAAACAGGGTGAACAGTTACCCTGGAAACTGGGCAGTCAGTTACCCTGGAAACAGGGCGTTCAGTTACCCTGGAAACAGGGCAGTCAGTTATCCTGGAAACAGGGTGATCAGTTACCCTGGAAACTGGGCAGTCAGTTACCCTGGAATCAGGGCAGTCAGTTACCCCGGAAACAGGGTGATCGGTTATCCTGGAAACAGGGCAGTCAAATAGCCTGGAAACAGGGCAGTCAGTAACCCCGGAAACAGGGCATTCAGTTACCCTGGAAACAGGGTGGTCAGTTATCCCGTAAACAGGGCAGTCAGTTATCCCGGAAACAGGGTGATCAGTTACCCTGGAAACAGGGTGATCAGTTATCCCGGAAACAGGGTGATCAGTTATCCCGGAAACAGGGCGGTCAGTTACCCCGGATATAGGGCGGTCAGTTATCCTGGAAACAGGGCGGTCAGTTACCCCGGAAACAGGGAGATCTGTTACCCCGGAAACAGGGCGTTCAGTTAACCTGGAAACAGGGCAGTCAGTTATCCTGGAAATAGGGCAGTCAGTTATCCTGGAAACAGGGCGGTCAGTTACCCTGGAAATAGGGCGGTCAGTTATCCTGGAAACAGGGCGGTCAGTTACCCCGGAAACAGGGCAGTCAGTTATCCCGGAAAAAGGGCGATCAGTTATCCCGGAAAAAGGGCGATCAGTTACCCTGGAAACTGGGCGGTCAGTTACCCTGGAAACAGGGCAGTCAGTTACCCTGGAAACAGGGCAGTCAGTTACCCTGGAAACTGGGCAGTCAGTTATCCCGGACACAGGGTGATCAGTTACCCTGGAAACTGGGCAGTCAGTTATCCCGGAAACAGGGTGATCAGTTACCCTGCAAACTGGGCAGTCTCTTACCCTGGAAACAGGACAGTCAGTTACCCCGGAAACAGGGCAGTCAGTTACCCTGGAAACAGGGCAGTCAGTTTCCCCGGAAACAGGGCAGTCAGTTACCCTGGAAACAGGGCAGTCAGTCACCCTGGAAACAGGGCAGTCAGTCACCCTGGAAACAGGGCAGTCACTTACCCCGGAAACAAAGTGATCAGTTACCCCGGAAACAGGGCAGTCAGTTCCCCTGGAAACAGGGCAGTCAGTTTCCCTGGAAACAGGGCAGTCAGTTATCCCCGGAACCGGGCAGTCAGTTATCCAGGAAACATGGTGATCAGTTACCCTGGAAACTGGGCAGTCAGTTACCCTGGAAACAGGGCGGTCAGTTACCTGGAAACAGGGTGATCAGTTACCCTGGATACTGGGCAGTCAGTTACCCCGGAAACAGGGCAGTCAGTTATCCTGGAAACAGGGCGGTCAGTTACCCCGGATATAGGGCGGTCAGTTATCCTGGAAACAGGGTGATCAGTTACCCTGGAAACAGGGCTGTCTGTTACCCTGGAAACAGGGCAGTCAGTTACCCTGGAAACAGGGCAGTCAGTTACCCTGGAAACAGGGCAGACAGATATCCTGGAAACAGGGCAGACAGTTATCCTGGAAACAGGGCAGAGAGTTATCCTGGAAACAGGGCGGTCAGTTACCCCGGATATAGGGCGGTCAGTTATCCTGGAAACAGGGCGGTCAGTTACCCCAGAAACAGGGAGATCTGTTACCCCGGAAACAGGGCATTCAGTTAACCTGGAAACAGGGCAGTCAGTTATCCTGGAAATAGGGCAGTCAGTTATCCTGGAAACAGGGCGGTCAGTTATCCTGGAAACAGGGCGGTCAGTTACCCTGGAAATAGGGCGGTCAGTTATCCTGGAAACAGGGCGGTCAGTTACCCTGGAAACAGGGCAGTCAGTTTCCCCGGAAACAGGGCAGTCAGTTACCCTGGAAAGAGGGCAGTCAGTCACCCTGGAAGCAGGTTAGTTAGTTAACCCGGAAACAGGGTGATCAGTTACCCCGGAAACAGGGCAGTCAGTTCCCCTGGAAACAGGGTAGTCAGTTGAGCTGGAAACAGGGCAGTGAGCTATCCCGGAAACAGGGCAGTCAGTTACCCTGGAAACAGGGCAGTCAGTTAGCCCGGAAACTGGGCAATCAGTTATCCTGGAAACAGGGCATTCAGTTATCCCGGAAACAGGGCAGTCAGTTATCCCGGAAAAAATGTGATCAGTTACCCTGGAAACTGGGCAGTCAGTTCCCCTGGAAACAGGGCAGTCAGTTTCCCCGGAAACAGGGCAGTCAGTTACCCTGGAAAGAGGGCAGTCAGTCACCCTGGAAGCAGGTTAGTTAGTTAACCCGGAAACAGGGTGATCAGTTACCCCGGAAACAGGGCAGTCAGTTCCCCTGGAAACAGGGTAGTCAGTTGAGCTGGAAACAGGGCAGTGAGCTATCCCGGAAACAGGGCATTCAGTTATCCCGGAAACAGTGTGAACAGATACCCTGGAAACTGGGCAGTCAGTTACCCTGGAAACAGGGCGGTCAGTTACCCTGGAAACATGGCGGTCAGTTACCCAGGAAACTGGGCGGTCAGTTACCCTGGAAACAGGGCAGTCAGTTACCCTGGAAACAGGGCAGTCAGTTACCCTGGAAACAGGGCAGTCAGTTATCCTGGAAACAGGGCGGTCAGTTACCCCGGAAACAGGGAGATCAGTTACCCCGAAAACAGCGCGGTCAGTTACCCTGGAAACAGGGCAGTCAGTTAACCTGGAAACAGGGCAGCCAGTTATCCTGGAAAAAGGGCGGTCAGTTACCCCGGAAATAGAGAGGTCAGTTATCCTGGAAACAGGGTGGTCAGTTACCCCGGAAGCAGGGAGATCAGTTACCCCAGAAACAGGGCAGTCATCTACCCTGGAAACAGGGCAGTCAGTTATCCTGGAAACAGGGTGGTCAGTGACCCTGGAAACAGGGTGGTCAGTGACACCGGAAACAGGGTGAACAGTTATCCTGGAAACAGGGCGGTTAGTTACCCAGGAAACAGCGCAGTCAGTTCCCCCGGAAACATGATGATCAGTTATCCTGGAAACAGGGCAGTCAGTTAGCCTGGAAACAGGGCGGTCAGTTCCCCCGGAAACAGGGCATTCAGTTACCCCGGAAACTGGGCAGTCAGTTATCCTGGAAACAGTGTGGTCAGTCACCCTGGAAACAGGTTGTCAGTTACCCGGAAACAGGGTGTTCAATTACCCCGGAAACAGGACAGTCAGTTCCCCTGGAAACAGGGCAGTCAGTTACCCTGGAAACAGGGCAGTGAGCTATCCCGGAAACAGGGCAGTCAGTTATCCCGGTAAACAGGGTGAACAGTTACCCTGGAAACTGGGCAGTCAGTTACCCTGGAAACAGGGCGTTCAGTTACCCTGGAAACAGGGCAGTCAGTTATCCTGGAAACAGGGTGATCAGTTACCCTGGAAACTGGGCAGTCAGTTACCCTGGAATCAGGGCAGTCAGTTACCCCGGAAACAGGGTGATCGGTTATCCTGGAAACAGGGCAGTCAAATAGCCTGGAAACAGGGCTGTCAGTTATCCTGGAAACAGGGTGGTCAGTGACCCTGGAAACAGGGTGGTCAGTGACCCTGGAAACAGGGTGGTCAGTTACCCCGGAAACAGGGCGGTCAGTTACCCCGGAAACAGGGCAGTCAGTTACCCCGGAAACAGGCCAGTCAGTTACCCCGGAAACAGGCCAGTCAGTTACCCCGGAAACAGGGGGATCAGTTATCCTGGAAACAGGGCAGTCAGTTCGCCTGGAAACAGGGCAGTCAGTTCGCCTGGAAACAGGGCAGTCAGTAACACCACAAACAGGGCAGTCAGTACCCCTGGAAGCAGGGCAGTCAGTTATCCCGGAAACAGGGCAGTCAGTTATCCCGGAAACAGGGCAGTCAGTTATCCCGGAAACAGGGCAGTCAGTTATCCCGTAAACAGGACAGTCAGTTATCGCGGAAATAGGATGATCAGTTACCCTGGAAACTGGGCAGTCAGTTAACCTGGAAACAGGGCAGTCAGTTACCCCGGAAACAGGGCAATCAGTTACCCTGGAAACTGGGCAGTCAGTTACCCTGGAAAATGGGCAGTCAGTTACCCTGGAAACAGGGCAGTCAGTTATCCCGGAAACAGGGTGATCAGTTACCCTGGAAACAGGGTGATCAGTTATCTCGGAAACAGGGCAGTCAGTTACCCTGGAAACAGGGCAATCAGTTACCCCGGAAACAGGGCAGTCAGTTACCCTGGAAACAGGGCAGTCAGTTACCCCGGAAACTGTGCAGTTAGTTACCCTGGAAACTGGGAAGTCAGTCACCCTGGAAACAGGTTAGTCACTTACCCCGGAAACAGGGCGATCAGTTACCCTGTAAACAGGGCAGTTAGTTACCCCGGAAACTGGGCAGTCAGTTACCCTGGAAACAGGGCAGTCAGTTAGCCTGGAAACAGGGCAGTCAGTTACCCCGGAAACAGGGCAGTCAGTTACCCCGGAAACAGGGCAGTCAGTTACCCTGGAAACAGGGCTGTCAGTCACCCTGGAAACAGGTTAGTCAGTTACCCTGGAAACAGGGCGGTCAGTTACCCTGGAAACAGGGCAGTCAGTTATCCTGGAAACAGGGCAGTCAGTTATCCTGGAAACAGGGTGATCAGTTACCCTGGAAACTGGGCAGTCAGTTACCCTGGAAACAGGGCAGTCAGTTACCCTGGAAACAGGGCAGTCATTTATCCTGGAAACAGGGCAGTCAGTTATCCTGGAAACAGCGCAGTCAGTTACCCCGGAAACAGGATGATCAGTTATCCTGGAAACAGGGCAGTCAGTTAGCCTGGAAACAGGGCAGTCAGTTCCCCCGGAAACAGGGCATTCAGTTACCCCAGAAACTGGGCAGTCAGTTATCCTGGAAACAGTGCGGTCAGTCACCCTGGAAACAGGTTGTCAGTTACCCCGGAAACAGGGTGTTCAATTACCCCGGAAACAGGACAGTCAGTTCCCCTGGAAACAGGGCAGTCAGTTACCCTGGAAACAGGGCAGTGAGCTATCCCGGAAGCTGGGCAGTCAGTTATCCCGGTAAACAGGGTGAACAGTTACCCTGGAAACTGGGCAGTCAGTTACCCCAGAAACTGGGCAGTCAGTTACCCTGGAAACAGGGCAGTCAGTTATCCTGGAAACAGGGTGATCAGTTACCCTGGAAACTGGGCAGTCAGTTACCCTGGAATCAGGGCAGTCAGTTATCCTGGAAACAGGGCAGTCAGTTATCATGGAAACAGGGCGGTCAGTTATCCTGGAAACAGGGCGGTCAGTTAGCCCGGAAACAGGGAGATCAGATGCCCCGGAAACAGCGCGGTCAGTTACCCTGGAAACAGGGCAGTCAGTTACCCTGGAAGCAATCCAGTCAGTTTCCCTGGAAACAGGGCAGTCAGTTATCCTGGAAACAGTGCGGTCAGTTACCCCGGAAACAGGGAGATCAGTTACCCCGGAAACAGGGAGATCAGTTACCCTGGAAACAGGGCAGTCAGTTATCCTGGAAACAGGGTGGTCAGTGACCCTGGAAACAGGGTGGTCAGTTACCCCGGAAAAAGGGTGATCAGTTATCCTGGAAACAGGGCGGTCAGTTACCCCGGAAACAGGGCAGTCAGTTACCCCAGAAACAGGGTGATCAGTTATCCTGGAAACAGGGCAGTCAATTAGCGTGGAAACAGGGCAGTCAGTAACCCCGGAAACAGGGCATTCAGTTACCCTGGAAACAGGGTGGTCAGTTATCCCGTAAACAGGGCAGTCAGTTATCCCGGAAACAGGGTGATCAGTTACCCTGGAAACAGGGTGATCAGTTATCCCGGAAACAGGGCAGTCAGTTACCCTGGAAACAGGGCAGTCAGTTATACCGGAAACAGGGCAGTCAGTAATCCCAGAAACAGGGTGATCAGTTACCCTGGAAACTGGGCATTCAGTTAACCTGGAAACAGGGCAGTCAGTTACCCTGGAAATAGGGCGGTCAGTTATCCTGGAAACAGGGCGGTCAGTTACCACGGAAACAGGGAGATCAGTTACCCCGGAAACAGTGCCGTCAGTTACCCTGGAAACAGGGCAGTCAGTTACCCTGGAAACAGGGCAGTCAATTAACCTGGAAACAGGGCAGTCAGTTATCCTGGAAAAAGTGCGGTCAGTTTCCCCGTCAATAGGGAGGTCAGTTATCCTGGAAACAGGGCAGTCAGTTATCCTGGAAACAGGGTGGTCAGTTACCCCGGAAACAGGGCAGTCATTTACCCTGGAAACAGGGTGATCAGTTATCCTGGAAACAGGGCAGTCAGTTAGCCTGGAAACAGGGCAGTCAGTTACCCCGGAAACTGGGCAGTCAGTTACCCCGGAAACAGGGCAGTCAGTTAGCCTGGAAACAGGGCAGTCAGTTAGCCTGGAAACAGGGCAGTCAGTTACCCCGGAAACAGGGCAGTCAGTTACCCCGGAAACAGGGCTGTCAGTTACCCTGGAAACAGGGCGGTCAGTCACCCTGGAAACAGGTTAGTCAGTTACCCTGGAAACAGGGCGGTCAGTTACCCTGGAAACAGGGCAGTCAGTTACCCTGGAAACAGGGCGGTCAGTTACCCTGGAAACAGGGCAGTCAGTTACCCTGGAAACAGGGCAGTCAGTTACCCCGGAAACAGGGAGATCAGATACCCCGGAAACAGCGCGGTCAGTTACCCTGGAAACAGGGCAGACAGTTACCCTGGAAACAGGGCAGTCAGTTATCCTGGAAATAGGGCAGTCAGTTACCCCGGAAATAGGGAGGTCAGTTATCCTGGAAACAGGGCGGTCAGTTACCCCGGAAACAGGGAGATCAGTTACCCCGGAAACAGGGAGATCAGTTACCACGGAAACAGGGCTGTCAGTTATCCTGGAAACAGGGCTGTCAGTTATCCTGGAAACAGGGCTGTCAGTGACCCTGGAAACAGGGTGGTCAGTGACCCTGGAAACAGGGTGGTCAGTTACCCCGGAAACAGGGTGATCAGATATCCTGGAAACAGGGCAGTCAGTTACCCCGGAAACAGGCCAGTCAGTTACCCCGGAAACAGGGGGATCAGTTATCCTGGAAACAGGGCAGTCAGTTCGCCTGGAAACAGGGCAGTCAGTAACACCGCAAACAGGGCAGTCAGTCACCCTGGAAACAGATTAGTCAGTTACCCTGGAAACAGGGCGGTCAGTTACCCTGGAAACAGGGTGATCAGTTACCCTGGAAACAGGGAAGTCAGTTACCCTGGAAACAGGGCAGTCAGTTATCCTGGAAACAGGGCAGTCAGTTATCCTGGAAACAGGGCGGTCAGTTACCCCGGAAACAGGGCGGTCAGTTACCCCGGAAACAGGGAGATCAGATACCCCGGAAACAGCGCGGTCAGTTACCCTGGAAACAGGGCTGTCAGTTATCCTGGAAAAAGGGCGGTCAGTTACCCCGGAAATAGGGAGGTCAGTTATCCTGGAAACAGGGCGGTCAGTTACCCCGGAAACAGGGAGATCAGTTACCCCGGAAACAGGGCAGTCAGTTACCCAGGAAACAGGGCAGTCAGTTACCCAGGAAACAGGGCAGTCAGTTACCCAGGAAACAGGGCAGTCAGTTATCCTGGAAACAGGGCAGTCAGTGACCCTGGAAACAGGGCAGTCAGTGACCCTGGAAACAGGGCAGTCAGTGACCCCGGAAACAGGGTGATCAGATATCCTGGAAACAGGGCGGTCAGTTACCCCGGAAACAGGGCAGTCAGTTACCCCGGAAACAGGGGGATCAGTTATCCTGGAAACAGGGCAGTCAGTTCGCCTGGAAACAGGGCAGTCAGTTCGCCTGGAAACAGGGCAGTCAGTAACACCGCAAACAGGGCAGTCAGTACCCCTGGAAGCAGGGCAGTCAGTTATCCCGGAAACAGGGCAGTCAGTTATCCCGGAAACAGGGCAGTCAGTTATCGCGGAAATAGGATGATCAGTTACCCTGGAAACTGGGTAGTCAGTTAACCTGGAAACAGGGCAGTCAGTTACCCCGGAAACAGGGCAATCAGTTACCCTGGAAACTGGGCAGTCAGTTACCCTGGAAACTGGGCAGTCAGTTACCCTGGAAAGAGGGCAGTCAGTTACCCTGGAAACAGGGCAGTCAGTTACCCTGGAAACAGGGCAGTCAGTTATCCCGGAAACAGGGCAGTCAGTTATCCCGGAAACAGGGTGATCAGTTACCCTGGAAACAGGGCAGTCAGTTATCTCGGAAACAGGGCAGTCAGTTATCCCGGAAAAAGGGTGATCAGTTGCCCTGGAAACTGGGCAGTCAGATACCCTGGAAACAGGGCAGTCAGTTACCCCGGAAGCAGGGCAGTCAGTTACCCCGGAAGCAGGGCAGTCAGTTACCCTGGAAACAGGGCAGTCATTCACCCTGGAAACAGGTTAGTCAGCTACCCCGGAAACAGGGTGATCAGTTATCCCGGAAACAGAGCAGTCAGTTCCCCTGGAAACAGGGCAGTCAGTTACCCTGGAAACAGGGCAGTCAGTTATCCCGGAAACAGGGCAGTCAGTTACCCCGGAAACAGGGGGATCAGTTATCCTGGAAACAGGGCAGTCAGTTCGCCTGGAAACAGGGCAGTCAGTAACACCGCAAACAGGGCAGTCAGTCACCCTGGAAACAGATTAGTCAGTTACCCTGGAAACAGGGCGGTCAGTTACTCTGGAAACAGGGTGATCAGTTACCCTGGAAACTGGGCAGTCAGTTACCCTGGAAACAGGGCAGTCAGTTACCCAGGAAACAGGGCAGTCAGTTACCCAGGAAACAGGGCAGTCAGTTATCCTGGAAACAGGGCAGTCAGTGACCCTGGAAACAGGGCAGTCAGTTACATGGAAACAGGGCAGTCATTTATCCTGGAAACAGGGCAGTCAGTTATCCTGGAAACAGCGCAGTCAGTTACCCCGGAAACAGGATGATCAGTTATCCTGGAAACAGGGCAGTCAGTTCGCCTGGAAACAGGGCAGTCAGTTCCCCCGGAAACAGGGCATTCAGTTACCCCAGAAACTGGGCAGTCAGTTATCCTGGAAACAGTGCGGTCAGTCACCCTGGAAACAGGTTGTCAGTTACCCCGGAAACAGGGTGTTCAATTACCCCGGAAACAGGACAGTCAGTTCCCCTGGAAACAGGGCAGTCAGTTACCCTGGAAACAGGGCAGTGAGCTATCCCGGAAACAGGGCAGTCAGTTATCCCGGTAAACAGGGTGAACAGTTACCCTGGAAACTGGGCAGTCAGTTACCCTGGAAACAGGGCGTTCAGTTACCCTGGAAACAGGGCAGTCAGTTATCCTGAAAACAGGGTGATCAGTTACCCTGGAAACTGGGCAGTCAGTTACCCTGGAATCAGGGCAGTCAGTTATCCTGGAAACAGGGCAGTCAGTTATCATGGAAACAGGGCGGTCAGTTATCCTGGAAACAGGGCGGTCAGTTAGCCCGGAAACAGGGAGATCAGATGCCCCGGAAACAGCGCGGTCAGTTACCCTGGAAACAGGGCACTCAGTTACCCTGGTAGCAAGGCAGTCAGTTTCCCTGGAAACAGGGCAGTCAGTTATCCTGGAAACAGTGCGGTCAGTTACCCCGGAAACAGGGAGATCAGTTACCCCGGAAACAGGGAGATCAGTTACCCTGGAAACAGGGCAGTCAGTTATCCTGGAAACAGGGTGGTCAGTGACCCTGGAAACAGGGTGGTCAGTTACCCCGGAAAAAGGGTGATCAGTTATCCTGGAAACAGGGCGGTCAGTTACCCCGGAAACAGGGCAGTCAGTTACCCCGGAAACAGGGTGATCAGTTATCCTGGAAACAGGGCAGTCAATTAGCGTGGAAACTGGGCAGTCAGTAACCCCGGAAACAGGGCATTCAGTTACCCTGGAAACAGGGTGGTCAGTTATCCCGTAAACAGGGCAGTCAGTTATCCTGGAAACAGGGTGATCAATTACCCTGGAAACAAGGTGATCAGTTATCCCGGAAACAGGGCAGTCAGTTACCCTGGAAACAGGGCAGTCAGTTATACCGGAAACAGGGCAGTCAGTAATCCCAGAAACAGGGTGATCAGTTACCCTGGAAACTGGGCATTCAGTTAACCTGGAAACAGGGCAGTCAGTTACCCTGGAAATAGGGCGGTCAGTTATCCTGGAAACAGGGCGGTCAGTTACCACGGAAACAGGGAGATCAGTTACCCCGGAAACAGTGCCGTCAGTTACCCTGGAAACAGGGCAGTCAGTTACCCTGGAAACAGGGCAGTCAATTAACCTGGAAACAGGGCGGTCAGTTATCCTGGAAAAAGTGCGGTCAGTTTCCCCGTCAATAGGGAGGTCAGTTATCCTGGAAACAGGGCAGTCAGTTATCCTGGAAACAGGGTGGTCAGTTACCCCGGAAACAGGGCAGTCATTTACCCTGGAAACAGGGTGATCAGTTATCCTGGAAACAGGGCAGTCAGTTAGCCTGGAAACAGGGCAGTCAGTTACCCCGGAAACTGGGCAGTCAGTTACCCCGGAAACAGGGCAGTCAGTTAGCCTGGAAACAGGGCAGTCAGTTACCCCGGAAACAGGGCAGTCAGTTACCCCGGAAACAGGGCTGTCAGTTACCCTGGAAACAGGGCGGTCAGTCACCCTGGAAACAGGTTAGTCAGTTACCCTGGAAACAGGGCGGTCAGTTACCCTGGAAACAGGGCAGTTAGTTACCCTGGAAACAGGGCAGTCAGTTATGCTGGAAACAGGGTGATCAGCTACCCTGGAAACTGGGCAGTCAGTTACCCTGGAAACAGGGCAGTCAGTTATCCTGGAAACAGGGAAGTCAGTTATCCTGGAAACAGGGCGGTCAGTTATCCTGGAAACAGGGCGGTCAGTTACCCCGGAAACAGGGAGATCAGATACCCCGGAAACAGCGCGGTCAGTTACCCTGGAAACAGGGCAGACAGTTACCCTGGAAACAGGGCAGTCAGTTATCCTGGAAATAGGGCAGTCAGTTACCCCGGAAATAGGGAGGTCAGTTATCCTGGAAACAGGGTGGTCAGTTACCCCGGAAACAGGGAGATCAGTTACCCCGGAAACAGGGAGATCAGTTACCACGGAAACAGGGCTGTCAGTTATCCTGGAAACAGGGCTGTCAGTTATCCTGGAAACAGGGTGGTCAGTGACCCTGGAAACAGGGTGGTCAGTGACCCTGGAAACAGGGTGGTCAGTTACCCCGGAAACAGGGTGATCAGATATCCTGGAAACAGGGCGGTCAGTTACCCCGGAAACAGGCCAGTCAGTTACCCCGGAAACAGGGTGATCAGTTATCCTGGAAACAGGGCAGTCAGTTCGCCTGGAAACAGGGCAGTCAGTAACACCGCAAACAGGGCAGTCAGTCACCCTGGAAACAGATTAGTCAGTTACCCTGGAAACAGGGCGGTCAGTTACCCTGGAAACAGGGTGATCAGTTACCCTGGAAACTGGGCAGTCAGTTACCCTGGAAACAGGGCAGTCAGTTACCCTGGAAACAGGGCAGTCAGTTAACCTGGAAACAGGGCAGTCAGTTATCCTGGAAACAGGGCGGTCAGTTACCCCGGAAACAGGGAGATCAGATACCCCGGAAACAGGGAGATCAGATACCCCGGAAACAGCGTGGTCAGTTACCCTGGAAACAGGGCTGTCAGTTATCCTGGAAAAAGGGCGGTCAGTTACCCCGGAAATAGGGAGGTCAGTTATCCTGGAAACAGGGCGGTCAGTTACCCCGGAAACAGGGAGATCAGTTACCCCGGAAACAGGGCAGTCAGTTACCCAGGAAACAGGGCAGTCAGTTACCCAGGAAACAGGGCAGTCAGTTATCCTGGAAACAGGGCAGTCAGTGACCCTGGAAACAGGGCAGTCAGTGACCCTGGAAACAGGGCAGTCAGTGACCCCGGAAACAGGGTGATCAGATATCCTGGAAACAGGGCGGTCAGTTACCCCGGAAACAGGGCAGTCAGTTACCCCGGAAACAGGGGGATCAGTTATCCTGGAAACAGGGCAGTCAGTTCGCCTGGAAACAGGGCAGTCAGTTCGCCTGGAAACAGGGCAGTCAGTAACACCGCAAACAGGGCAGTCAGTACCCCTGGAAGCAGGGCAGTCAGTTATCCCGGAAACAGGGCAGTCAGTTATCCCGGAAACAGGACAGTCAGTTATCGCGGAAATAGGATGATCAGTTACCCTGGAAACTGGGTAGTCAGTTTTCCTGGAAACAGGGCAGTCAGTTACCCCGGAAACAGGGCAATCAGTTACCCTGGAAACTGGGCAGTCAGTTACCCTGGAAACTGGGCAGTCAGTTACCCTGGAAAGAGGGCAGTCAGTTACCCTGGAAACAGGGCAGTCAGTTACCCTGGAAACAGGGCAGTCAGTTATCCCGGAAACAGGGCAGTCAGTTATCCCGGAAACAGGGTGATCAGTTACCCTGGAAACAGGGCAGTCAGTTATCTCGGAAACAGGGCAGTCAGTTATCCCGGAAAAAGGGTGATCAGTTGCCCTGGAAACTGGGCAGTCAGATACCCTGGAAACAGGGCAGTCAGTTACCCCGGAAGCAGGGCAGTCAGTTACCCTGGAAACAGGGCAGTCATTCACCCTGGAAACAGGTTAGTCAGCTACCCCGGAAACAGGGTGATCAGTTATCCCGGAAACAGAGCAGTCAGTTCCCCTGGAAACAGGGCAGTCAGTTACCCTGGAAACAGGGCAGTCAGTTATCCCGGAAACAGGGCAGTCAGTTACCCCGGAAACAGGGGGATCAGTTATCCTGGAAACAGGGCAGTCAGTTCGCCTGGAAACAGGGCAGTCAGTAACACCGCAAACAGGGCAGTCAGTCACCCTGGAAACAGATTAGTCAGTTACCCTGGAAACAGGGCGGTCAGTTACCCTGGAAACAGGGCAGTCAGTTACCCTGGAAACAGGGCAGTCAGTTATCCTGGAAACAGGGCAGTCAGTTATCCTGGAAACAGGGTGATCAGTTACCCTGGAAACTGGGCAGTCAGTTACCCTGGAAACAGGGCAGTCAGTTACCCTGGAAACAGGGCAGTCAGTTATCCTGGAAACAGGGCAGTCAGTTATCCTGGAAACAGGGCAGTCAGTTTCCCCGGAAACAGGGAGATCAGATACCCCGGAAACAGGGAGATCAGATACCCCGGAAACAGCGCGGTCAGTTACCCTGGAAACAGGGCTGTCAGTTATCCTGGAAAAAGGGCGGTCAGTTACCCCGGAAATAGGGAGGTCAGTTATCCTGGAAACAGGGCGGTCAGTTACCCCGGAAACAGGGAGATCAGTTACCCCGGAAACAGGGCAGTCAGTTACCCAGGAAACAGGGCAGTCAGTTATCCTGGAAACAGGGCAGTCAGTTATCCTGGAAACAGGGCAGTCAGTGACCCTGGAAACAGGGCAGTCAGTGACCCCGGAAACAGGGTGATCAGATATCCTGGAAACAGGGCGTTCAGTTACCCCGGAAACAGGGCAGTCAGTTACCCCGGAAACAGGGGGATCAGTTATCCTGGAAACAGGGCAGTCAGTTCGCCTGGAAATAGGGCAGTCAGTTCGCCTTGAAACAGGGCAGTCAGTAACACCGCAAACAGGGCAGTCAGTACCCCTGGAAGCAGGGCAGTCAGTTATCCCGGAAACAGGACAGTCAGTTATCGCGGAAATAGGATGATCAGTTACCCTGGAAACTGGGCAGTCATTTACCCTGGAAACTGGGCAGTCAGTTACCCTGGAAACAGGGCAGTCAGTTACCCTGGAAACAGGGCAGTCAGTTATCCCGGAAACAGGGCAGTCAGTTATCCCGGAAACAGGGTGATCAGTTACCCTGGAAACAGGGCAGTCAGTTATCTCGGAAACAGGGCAGTCAGTTATCCCGGAAAAAGGGTGATCAGTTGCCCTGGAAACTGGGCAGTCAGGTACCCTGGAAACAGGGCAGTCAGTTACCCCGGAAGCAGGGCAGTCAGTTACCCTGGAAACAGGGTGATCAGTTATCCCGGAAACAGAGCAGTCAGTTCCCCTGGAAACAGGGCAGTCAGTTACCCTGGAAGAAGGGCAGTCAGTTATCCCGGAAACAGGGCAGTCAGTTATCCCGGAAACAGGACAGTCAGTTATCGCGGAAATAGGATGATCAGTTACCCTGGAAACAGGGCAGTCAGTGACCCTGGAAACAGGGCAGTCAGTGACCCCGGAAACAGGGTGATCAGATATCCTGGAAACAGGGCGGTCAGTTACCCCGGAAACAGGGCAGTCAGTTACCCCGGAAACAGGGGGATCAGTTATCCTGGAAACAGGGCAGTCAGTTCGCCTGGAAACAGGGCAGTCAGTTCGCCTTGAAACAGAACAGTCAGTAACACCGCAAACAGGGCAGTCAGTACCCCTGGAAGCAGGGCAGTCAGTTATCCCGGAAACAGGGCAGTCAGTTATCCCGGAAACAGGGCAGTCAGTTATCGCGGAAATAGGATGATCAGTTACCCTGGAAACTGGGCAGTCAGTTAACCTGGAAACAGGGCAGTCAGTAAACCCGGAAACAGGGTGATCAGTTACCCTGGAAACTGGGCAGTCAGTTAACCTGGAAACAGGGCAGTCAGTTACCCTGGAAAGAGGGCAATCAGTTACCCTGGAAACAGGGGTGTCAGTTACCCTGGAAACAGGGCAATCAGTTCTCCAGGAAACAGGGCAGTCAGTTATCCCGGAAACAGGGTGATCAGTTACCCTGGAAACTGGGCAGTCAGTTACCCTGGAAACAGGGCAGTCAGTTACCCTGGAAACAGGGCAGTCAGTTATCCCGGAAACAGGGTGATCAGTTACCCTGGAAACAGGGTGATCAGTTACCCCGAAAACAGGGCAGTCTGTTATCCCGGAAACAGGGTGATCAGTTACCCTGCAAACTGGGCAGTCTGTTACCCTGGAAACAGGACAGTCAGTTACCCCGGAAATAGGGCAGTCAGTTACCCTGGAAACTGGGCAGTCAGTTACCCTGGAAACAGGGCAGTCAGTCACCCTGGAAACAGGGCAGTCAGTCACCCTGGAAACAGGTTAGTCACTTACCCCGGAAACAGGGTGATCAGTTACCCCGGAAATAGGGTGATCAGTTACCCCGGAAACAGGGCAGTCAGTTCCCCTGGAAACAGGGCAGTCAGTTTCCCTGGAAACAGGGCAGTCAGTTATCCCCGAAACCGGGCAGTCAGTTATCCAGGAAACAGGGTGATCAGTTACCCTGGAAACAGGGCAGTCAGTTATCCCCGAAACCCGGCAGTCAGTTATCCCCGAAACAGGGTGATCAGTTACCCTGGAAACTGGGCAGTCTGTTACCCTGGAAACAGGACAGTCAGTTACCCCGGAAACAGGGCAGTCAGTTACCCTGGAAACAGGGCAGTCAGTCACCCTGGAAACAGGTTAGTCACTTACCACGGAAACAAAGTGATCAGTTACCCCGGAAACAGGGCAGTCAGTTCCCATGGAAACAGGGCAGTCAGTAACACCGCAAACAGGGCAGTCAGTACCCCTGGAAGCAGGGCAGTCAGTTATCCCGGAAACAGGGCAGTCAGTTATCCCGGAAACAGGGCAGTCAGTTATCGCGGAAATAGGATGATCAGTTACCCTGGAAACTGGGTAGTCAGTTAACCTGGAAACAGGGCAGTCAGTTACCCCGGAAACAGGGCAATCAGTTACCCTGGAAACTGGGCAGTCAGTTACCCTGGAAACTGGGCAGTCAGTTACCCTGGAAAGAGGACAGTCAGTTACCCTGGAAAGAGGGCAGTCAGTTACCCTGGAAAGAGGGCAGTCAGTTACCCTGGAAAGAGGGCAGTCAGTTACCCTGGAAACAGGGCAGTCAGTTATCTCGGAAACAGGGCAGTCAGTTATCCCGGAAAAAGGGTGATCAGTTGCCCTGGAAACTGGGCAGTCAGATACCCTGGAAACAGGGCAGTCAGTTTCCCCAGAAGCAGTGCAGTCAGTTACCCTGGAAACAGGGCAGTCATTCACCCTGGAAACAGGTTAGTCAGCTACCCCGGAAACAGGGTGATCAGTTATCCCGGAAACAGAGCAGTCAGTTCCCCTGGAAACAGGGCAGTCAGTTACCCTGGAAACAGGGCAGTCAGTTATCCCGGAAACAGGGCAGTCAGTAACACCGCAAACAGGGCAGTCAGTCACCCTGGAAACAGATTAGTCAGTTACCCTGGAAACAGGGCAGTCAGTTATCCTGGAAACAGGGCAGTCAGTTATCCTGGAAACAGGGTGATCAGTTACCCTGGAAACTGGGCAGTCAGTTACCCTGGAAACAGGGCAGTCAGTTACCCTGGAAACAGGGCAGTCAGTTATCCTGGAAACAGGGCAGTCAGTTATCCTGGAAACAGGGCGGTCAGTTACCCCGGAAACAGGGAGATCAGATACCCCGGAAACAGGGAGATCAGATACCCCGGAAACAGCGCGGTCAGTTACCCTGGAAACAGGGCTGTCAGTTATCCTGGAAAAAGGGCGGTCAGTTACCCCGGAAATAGGGAGGTCAGTTATCCTGGAAACAGGGCGGTCAGTTACCCCGGAAACAGGGAGATCAGTTACCCCGGAAACAGGGCAGTCAGCTACCCAGGAAACAGGGCAGTCAGTTATCCTGGAAACAGGGCAGTCAGTTATCTCGGAAACAGGGCAGTCAGTTATCCCGGAAAAAGGGTGATCAGTTGCCCTGGAAACTGGGCAGTCAGATACCCTGGAAACAGGGCAGTCAGTTTCCCCAGAAGCAGTGCAGTCAGTTACCCTGGAAACAGGGCAGTCATTCACCCTGGAAACAGGTTAGTCAGCTACCCCGGAAACAGGGTGATCAGTTATCCCGGAAACAGAGCAGTCAGTTCCCCTGGAAACAGGGCAGTCAGTTACCCTGGAAACAGGGCAGTCAGTTATCCCGGAAACAGGGCAGTCAGTTACCCCGGAAACAGGGGGATCAGTTATCCTGGAAACAGGGCAGTCAGTTCGCCTGGAAACAGGGCAGTCAGTAACACCGCAAACAGGGCAGTCAGTCACCCTGGAAACAGATTAGTCAGTTACCCTGGAAACAGGGCAGTCAGTTATCCTGGAAACAGGGCAGTCAGTTATCCTGGAAACAGGGTGATCAGTTACCCTGGAAACTGGTCAGTCAGTTACCCTGGAAACTGGGCAGTCAGTTACCCTGGAAACAGGGCAGTCAGTTACCCTGGAAACAGGGCAGTCAGTTACCCTGGAAACAGGGCAGTCAGTTATCCTGGAAACAGGGCAGTCAGTTATCCTGGAAACAGGGCGGTCAGTTACCCCGGAAACAGGGAGATCAGATACCCCGGAAACAGGGAGATCAGATACCCCGGAAACAGCGCGGTCAGTTACCCTGGAAACAGGGCTGTCAGTTATCCTGGAAAAAGGGCGGTCAGTTACCCCGGAAATAGGGAGGTCAGTTATCCTGGAAACAGGGCGGTCAGTTACCCCGGAAACAGGGAGATCAGTTACCCCGGAAACAGGGCAGTCAGCTACCCAGGAAACAGGGCAGTCAGTTATCCTGGAAACAGGGCAGTCAGTTATCCTGGAAACAGGGCAGTCAGTGACCCTGGAAACAGGGCAGTCAGTGACCCCGGAAACAGGGTGATCAGATATCCTGGAAACAGGGCGGTCAGTTACCCCGGAAACAGGGCAGTCAGTTACCCCGGAAACAGGGCAGTCAGTTATCCTGGAAACAGGGCAGTCAGTTCGCCTGGAAACAGGGCAGTCAGTTCGCCTGGAAACAGGGCAGTCAGTAACACCGCAAACAGGGCAGTCAGTACCCCTGGAAGCAGGGCAGTCAGTTATCCCGGAAACAGGGCAGTCAGTTATCCCGGAAACAGGACAGTCAGTTATCGCGGAAATAGGATGATCAGTTACCCTGGAAACTGGGCAGTCAGTTAACCTGGAAACAGGGCAGTCAGTTACCCTGGAAACTGGGCAGTCAGTTACCCTGGAAACTGGGCAGTCAGTTACCCTTGAAACAGGGCAGTCAGTTATCCCGGAAACAGGGCAGTCAGTTATCCCGGAAACAGGGTGATCAGTTACCCTGGAAGCAGGGCAGTCAGTTATCTCGGAAACAGGGCAGTCAGTTATCCCGGAAAAAGGGTGATCAGTTGCCCTGGAAACTGGGCAGTCAGATACCCTGGAAACAGGGCATTCAGTTACCCCGGAAGCAGGGCAGTCAGTTACCCTGGAAACAGGGTGATCAGTTATCCCGGAAACAGAGCAGTCAGTTCCCCTGGAAACAGGGCAGTCAGTTACCCTGGAAACAGGGCAGTCAGTTATCCCGGAAACAGGGCAGTCAGTTATCCCGGAAACAGGGCGGTCAGTTACTCCGGAAATAGGGAGGTCAGTTATCCTGGAAACAGGGCGGTCAGTTACCCCGGAAACAGGGAGATCAGTTTCACCGGAAACAGGGCAGTCAGTTACCCTGGAAACAGGGCAGTCAGTTACCCTGGAAACAAGGTGATCAGTTATCCTGGAAACAGGGCAGTCAGTTAGCCTGGAAACAGGGCAGTCAGTTACCCCGGAAACAGGGCAGTCAGTAAACCCGGAAACAGGGTGATCAGTTACCCTGGAAACTGGGCAGTCAGTTAACCTGGAAACAGGGCAGTCAGTTACCCTGGAAACAGGGCAATCAGTTACCCTGGAAACAGGGCAGTCAGTTACCCTGGAAACAGGGCAATCAGTTCTCCAGGAAACAGGGCAGTCAGTTATCCCGGAAACAGGGTGATCAGTTACCCTGGAAACTGGGCAGTCAGTTACCCTGGAAACTGGGCAGTCAGTTACCCTGGAAATAGGGCAGTCAGTTATCCCGGAAACAGGGTGATCAGTTACCCTGCAAACTGGGCAGTCTGTTACCCTGGAAACAGGACAGTCAGTTACCCCGGAAATAGGGCAGTCAGTTACCCTGGAAACAGGGCAGTCAGTTTCCCCGGAAACTGGGCAGTCAGTTACCCTGGAAACAGGGCAGTCAGTCACCCTGGAAACAGGGCAGTCAGTCACCCTGGAAACAGGTTAGTCACTTACCCCGGAAACAGGGTGATCAGTTACCCCGGAAACAGGGTGATCAGTTACCCCGGAAACAGGGCAGTCAGTTCCCCTGGAAACAGGACAGTCAGTTCCCCTGGAAACAGAGCAGTCAGTTATCCCCAAAACCGGGCAGTCAGTTATCCAGGAAACAGGGTGATCAGTTACCCTGGATACTGGGCAGTCAGTTACCCCGGAAACAGGGCAGTCAGTTATCCTGGAAACAGGGCAGACAGTTATCCTGGAACAGGGCGGTCAGTTACCCCGGATATAGGGCGGTCAGTTATACTGGAAACAGGGTGATCAGTTACCCTGGAAAAAGGGCAGTCTGTTACCCTGGAAACAGGGCAGTCTGTTACCCTGGAAACAGGGCAGTCAGTTATCCTGGAAACAGGGCAGTCAGTTATCCTGGAAACAGGGCAGTCAGTTATCCTGGAAACAGGGCAGACAGTTATCCTGGAAACAGGGCAGACAGTTATCCTGGAAACAGGGCGGTCATTTACCCCAGATATAGGGCGGTCAGTTATCCTGGAAACAGGGCGGTCAGTTAACCCGGAAACAGGGAGATCAGTTACCCCGGAAACAGGGCGTTCAGTTAACCTGGAAACAGGGCAGTCAGTTATCCTGGAAATAGGGCAGTCAGTTATCCTGGAAACAGGGCGGTCAGTTATCCCGGAAATAGGGCGGTCAGTTACCCTGGAAATAGGGCGGTCAGTTACCCCGGAAATAGGGCGGTCAGTTACCCCGGAAACAGGGCAGTCAGTTATCCCGGAAAAAGGGTGATCAGTTACCCTGGAAACTGGGCGGTCAGTTACCCTGGAAACAGGGCAGTCAGTTTCCCCGGAAACAAAGAACAAAGAACAAAGATAATTACAGCACAGGAACAGGCCCTTCGGCCCTCCAAGCCTGCGCCGATCCAGATCCTCTCTAAACATGTCGCCTATTTTCTAAGCTTCTGTATCTCTTTTCTTCCTGCCCATTCATGTATCTGTCTAGGTACATCTTAAAAGACTCCATCGTGCCCGCATCTACCACCTCCGCTGACAATGCGTTCCAGGTGCCCACCACCCTCTGCGTAAAGAACTTGCCACGCATATCCCCCTAAACTTTTCCCCTTTCACTTTGAACTCGTGTCCTCTAGTAATTGAAACCCCCACTCTGGGAAAAAGCTTCTTGCTATCCACCCTGTCTATACCTCTCATGATTTTGTACACCTCATTCAGTCCCCCCTCAACCTCCGTCTTTCTAATGAAAATAATCCTAATCTACTCAACCTCTCTTCATAGCTAGCGCCCTCCATACCAGGCAACATCCTGGAGAACCTCCTCTGCACCCTTTCCAAAGCATCCACATCCTTTTGATAATGTGGCGACCAGAACTGTACGCAGTATTCCAAATGTGGCCGAACCAAAGTCCTATACAACTGTAACATGACCTGCCAACTCTTGTACTCAATGCCCCGTCCGATGAAGGAAAGCATGCCGTATGCCTTCTTGACCACTCTATTTACCTGCGTTGCCACCTTCAGGGAACAGTGGACCTGAACACCCAAATCTCTCTGGACATCAATTTTCCCCAGGACTTTTCCATTTACTGTATAGTTCACTCTTGAATTGGATCTTCCAAAATGCATCACCTCGCATTTGCCCTGATTGAACTCCATCTGCCATTTCTCTGCCCAACTCTCCAATCTATCTATATTCTGCTGTATTCTCTGACAGTCCCCTTCACTATCTGCTACTCCACCAATCTTAGTGTCGTCTGCAAATTTGCTAATCAGTCCACCTATCCTTTCCTCCAAATCATTAATGTATATCACAAACAACAGTGGTCCCAGCACGGATCCCTGTGGAACACCACTGGTCACACGTCTCCATTTTCAGAAACTCACTTCTACTGCTACTCTCTGTCTCCTGTTGCCCAGCCAGTTCTTTATCCATCTAGCTAGTACACCTTGGACCCCAAGCGCCTTCACTTTCTCCATCAGCCTGCCATGGGGAACCTTATCAAACGCCTTACTGAAGTCCATGGATATGACATCGACAGCCCTTCCGTCATCAATCAACTTTGACACTTCCTCAAAGAATTCTATTAAGTTGGTAAGACATGACCTTCCCTGCACAAAACCATGTTGCCTATCACTGATGAGCCCATTTTCTTCCAAATGGGAATAGATCCTATCCCTCAGTATCTTCTCCAGCAGCTTCCCTACCACTGACGTCAGGCTCACCGGTCTATAATTACCTCGATTATCCCTACTACCCTTCTTAAACAAGGGGACAACATTAGCAATTCTCCAGTCCTCCGGGACCTCACCCGTGTTTAAGGATGCTGCAAAGATATCTGTTAAGGCCCCAGCTATTTGCTCTCTCGCTTCCCTCAGTAACCTGGGATAGATCCCATCCGGACCTGGGGACTTGTCCACCTTAATGCCCTTTAGAATACCCAACACTTCCTCCCTCCTTATGCCGACTTGACCTAGAGTAATCAAACATCTGTTCCTAACCTCAACATCCGTCATGTCCCTCTCCTCGGTGAATACCGATGCAAAGTACTCGTTTAGAATCTCGCCCATTTTCTCTGAGTCCAAGCATAACATTCCTCCTTTGTCCTTTAGTGGGCCAATCCTTTCACTAGATACCCTCTTTCTCCTTATATATGAATAAAAGGCTTTGGGATTTTCCTTAACCCTGTTTGCTAAAGATATTTCATGACCCCTTTTAGCCCTCTTAATTCCTCGTTTCAGATTGGTCCTACATTCCCGATATTCTTTCAAAGCTTCGTCTTTCATCAGCCGCCTAGACCTTATGTATGCTTCCTTTTTCCTCTTAGCTAGTCTCACAATTTCACCTGTCATCCATGGTTCCCTAATCTTGCCATTTCTATCCCTCATTTTCACAGGAACATGTCTCTCCTGCACGCTAATCAACCTCTCTTTAAAAGCCTCCCACTTATCACATGTGGATTTACCTTCAAACAGCTGCTCCCAATCTACATTTCCCAGCTCCTGCCGAATTTTGGTGTAGTTGGCCTTCCCCCAATTTAGCACTCTTCCTTTAGGACCACTCTCGTCTTTGTCCATGAGTATTTTAAAGCTTACGGAATTGTGATCACTATTCCCAAAGTAGTCCCCTACTGAAACTTCAACAACCTGGCCGGGCTCATTCCCCAACACCAGGTCCAGTATGGCCCCTTCCCGAGTTGGACTATTTGCATACTGCTCTAGAAAACCCTCCTGGATGCTCCTTACAAATTCTGCTCCATCTGGACCTCTAACACTGAGCGAATCCCAGTCAATGTTGGGAAAATTAAAATCTCCTATCACCACCACCCTGTTGCTCCTACATCTTTCCATAATCTGTTTACATATTTGTACCTCTATCTCACGCTCGCTGTTGGGAGGCCTGTAGTACAGCCCCAACATTGTTACCGCACCCTTCCTATTTCTGAGTTCTGTCCATATTGCCTCACTGCTCGAGTCCTCCATAGTGCCCTCCTTCAGCACAGCTGTGATATCCTCTTTGACCAGTAATGCAACTCCTCCACCCCTTTTACCTCCCTCTCTATCCCGCCTGAAGCATCGATATCCTGGGATATTTAGTTGCCAATCATGCCCTTCCCTCAACCAAGTCTCAGTAATAGCAATAACATCATACTCCCAGGTACTAATCCAAGCCCTAAGTTCATCTGCCTTACCAACTACACTTCTTGCATTAAAACAAATGCACCTCAGACCACCAGTCCCTTTATATTCATCATCTGCTCCCTGCCTGCTCTTCCCCTTAGTCACACTGACTTCATTATCTAGTTTCTTACAGGCTTTTGTTACTACCTCCTTACTGTCAACTGACCTCAATTGGTTCCCTTCCCCCTGCCACCTTAGTTTAAACCCTCCCCAACAGCGTTAGCAAAAGCACCTCCAAGGACATTGGTTCCAGTCCGGCCCAGGTGTAGACCGTCCAATTTGTAATAGTCCCACCTCCCCCAGAACCGGTCCCAATGTCCCAAAAATCTGAACCCCTCCTTCCTGCACCATCTCTCAAGCCACGCATTCATCCTGACTATTCTTTCATTTTTACTCTGACTATCACGTGGCACTGGTAGTAATCCTGAGATTACTACCTCTGAGGTCCTACTTTTTAACTTGGCTCCTAACTCCCTAAACTCTGCTTGTAGGACCTCATCCCGTTTTTTACCTATATCATTAGTGCCTATGTGCACAATGACAACTGGCTGTTCACCCTCCCCCTTTAGAATGTTCTGCAGCCGATCGGAGACATCCCTGACCCGTGCACCTGGGAGGCAACATACCATTCGGGAGCCTCGTTTTCGACCACAGAACCGCCTGTCTACTCCCCTTACAATCGAATCCCCTACGACTATAGCCCTTCCACTCTTTTTCACGCCCTTCTGAGCAGCAGAGCCAGCCACGGTGCCATGGACCTGGCTACTGCTGCCTTCCCCTGGTGAGCCATCTCCCTCAACAGTATCCAAAACGGTATACTTGTTTTGGAGGGAGATGACCGCAGGGGACTCCTGCGCTGCCTTCCTGCTCTTTCTCTGCCTTTTGGTCACCCATTCCCTTTCTCCCTCAGCAATCCTAATCTGCGGTGTGACCAATTCACTAAACGTGCTATCCACGACCTCCTCAGCATCGCGCATGCTCCAAAGTGAGTCCATCCGCAGCTCGAGAGCCGTCATGTGGTCTAACAAGAGCTGCAGCTGGACACACTTCCTGCACGTGAAGGAGTCAGGGTCATCAGCCATGTCCCTGAGCTCCCACATTGAGCAAGAGGAGCATGATACGGGTCTGAGATCTCCTGCCATTTTTTAATCTTAAGTTTAAACTTAGTTAAATGAAAAAGGAACGAAAAGTTTTTACCAATCACAATAAAACCAGAGAAATCGAAAAAGCCTTAGCTTATAAACACCCCACCGAGTCCTTTTTTTTTTGGTTAGAGGAGGAGGGCGGGTGGGAGACACTACAAGTGTGGTGTCTCGGGTTCAGAAACCGCCCAAATATATAGTGTTTTACTTACCCAGCAGCCCCTTGGCCTCCGCCGAAAAACAAAAGGAAATTAAATTTACTTTCAAAATGACTTTCCCAGCTGCTCACTCGCTCACACGCTGCTCCCGAAAAAGCTGCTGCACTGAAAGGAAAGTTATTTTAAACCGCCCAAATATATAGTGTTTTACTTACCCAGCAGCCCCCTGGCCTCCGCCGAAAAACAAAAGGAAATTAAATTTACTTTCAAAATGACTTTCCCAGCTGCTCACTCGCTCACACGCTGCTCCCGAAAAAGCTGCTGCACTGAAAGGAAAGTTATTTGAAACCGCCCAAATATATAGTGTTTTACTTACCCAGCAGCCCCCTGGCCTCCGCCGAAAAACAAAAGGAAATTAAATTTACTTTCAAACTGACTTTCCCAGCTGCTCACTCGCTCACACGCTGCTCCCGAAAAAGCTGCTGCACTGAAAGGAAAGTTACTTTAAACCGCCCAAATATATAGTGTTTTACTTACCCAGCAGCCCCCTGGCCTCCGCCGAAAAACAAAAGGAAATTAAATTTACTTTCAAACTGACTTTCCCAGCTGCTCACTCGCTCACACGCTGCTCCCGAAAAAGCTGCTGCACTGAAAGGAAAGTTATTTTAAACCGCCCAAATATATAGTGTTTTACTTACCCAGCAGCCCCCTGGCCTCCGCCGAAAAACAAAAGGAAATTAAATTTACTTTCAAACTGACTTTCCCAGCTGCTCACTCGCTCACACGCTGCTCCCGAAAAAGCTGCTGCACTGAAAGGAAAGTTATTTTAAACCGCCCAAATATATAGTGTTTTACTTACCCAGCAGCCCCCTGGCCTCCGCCGAAAAACAAAAGGAAATTAAATTTACTTTCAAACTGACTTTCCCAGCTGCTCACTCGCTCACACGCTGCTCCCGAAAAAGCTGCTGCACTGAAAGGAAAGTTATTTTAAACCGCCCAAATATATAGTGTTTTACTTACCCAGCAGCCCCCTGGCCTCCGCCGAAAAACAAAAGGAAATTAAATTTACTTTCAAACTGACTTTCCCAGCTGCTCACTCGCTCACACGCTGCTCCCGAAAAAGCTGCTGCACTGAAAGGAAAGTTATTTTAAACCGCCCAAATATATAGTGTTTTACATACCCAGCAGCCCCCTGGCCTCCGCCGAAAAACAAAAGGAAATTAAATTTACTTTCAAACTGACTTTCCCAGCTGCTCACTCGCTCACACGCTGCTCCCGAAAAAGCTGCTGCACTGAAAGGAAAGTTATTTTAAACCGCCCAAATATATAGTGTTTTACTTACCCAGCAGCCCCCTGGCCTCTGCCGAAAAACAAAAGGAAATTAAATTTACTTTCAAACTGACTTTCCCAGCTGCTCACTCGCTCACACGCTGCTCCCGAAAAAGCTGCTGCACTGAAAGGAAAGTTATTTTAAACCGCCCAAATATATAGTGTTTTACTTACCCAGCAGCCCCCTGGCCTCCGCCGAAAAACAAAAGGAAATTAAATTTACTTTCAAACTGACTTTCCCAGCTGCTCACTCGCTCACACGCTGCTCCCGAAAAAGCTGCTGCACTGAAAGGAAAGTTATTTTAAACCGCCCAAATATATAGTGTTTTACTTACCCAGCAGCCCCCTGGCCTCCGCCGAAAAACAAAAGGAAATTAAATTTACTTTCAAACTGACTTTCCCAGCTGCTCACTCGCTCACACGCTGCTCCCGAAAAAGCTGCTGCACTGAAAGGAAAGTTATTTGAAACCGCCCAAATATATAGTGTTTTACTTACCCAGCAGCCCCCTGGCCTCCGCCGAAAAACAAAAGGAAATTAAATTTACTTTCAAACTGACTTTCCCAGCTGCTCACTCGCTCACACGCTGCTCCCGAAAAAGCTGCTGCACTGAAAGGAAAGTTATTTTAAACCGCCCAAATATATAGTGTTTTACTTACCCAGCAGCCCCCTGGCCTCCACCGAAAAACAAAAGGAAATTAAATTTACTTTCAAACTGACTTTCCCAGCTGCTCACTCGCAAACACGCTGCTCCCGAAAAAGCTGCTGCACTGAAAGGAAAGTTATTTGAAACCGCCCAAATATATAGTGTTTTACTTACCCAGCAGCCCCCTGGCCTCCGCCGAAAAACAAAAGGAAATTAAATTTACTTTCAAACTGACTTTCCCAGCTGCTCACTCGCTCACACGCTGCTCCCGAAAAAGCTGCTGCACTGAAAGGAAAGTTATTTTAAACCGCCCAAATATATAGTGTTTTACTTACCCAGCAGCCCCCTGGCCTCCGCCGAAAAACAAAAGGAAATTAAATTTACTTTCAAACTGACTTTCCCAGCTGCTCACTCGCTCACACGCTGCTCCCGAAAAAGCTGCTGCACTGAAAGGAAAGTTATTTGAAACCGCCCAAATATATAGTGTTTTACTTACCCAGCAGCCCCCTGGCCTCCGCCGAAAAACAAAAGGAAATTAAATTTACTTTCAAACTGACTTTCCCAGCTGCTCACTCGCTCACACGCTGCTCCCGTAAAAGCTGCTGCACTGAAAGGAAAGTTATTTGAAACCGCCCAAATATATAGTGTTTTACTTACCCAGCAGCCCCCTGGCCTCCGCCGAAAAACAAAAGGAAATTAAATTTACTTTCAAACTGACTTTCCCAGCTGCTCACTCGCTCACACGCTGCTCCCGAAAAAGCTGCTGCACTGAAAGGAAAGTTATTTTAAACCGCCCAAATATATAGTGTTTTACTTACCCAGCAGCCCCCTGGCCTCTGCCGAAAAACAAAAGGAAATTAAATTTACTTTCAAACTGACTTTCCCAGCTGCTCACTCGCTCACACGCTGCTCCCGAAAAAGCTGCTGCACTGAAAGGAAAGTTATTTTAAACCGCCCAAATATATAGTGTTTTACTTACCCAGCAGCCCCCTGGCCTCCGCCGAAAAACAAAAGGAAATTAAATTTACTTTCAAACTGACTTTCCCAGCTGCTCACTCGCTCACACGCTGCTCCCGAAAAAGCTGCTGCACTGAAAGGAAAGTTATTTTAAACCGCCCAAATATATAGTGTTTTACTTACCCAGCAGCCCCCTGGCCTCCGCCGAAAAACAAAAGGAAATTAAATTTACTTTCAAACTGACTTTCCCAGCTGCTCACTCGCTCACACGCTGCTCCCGAAAAAGCTGCTGCACTGAAAGGAAAGTTATTTTAAACCGCCCAAATATATAGTGTTTTACTTACCCAGCAGCCCCCTGGCCTCCGCCGAAAAACAAAAGGAAATTAAATTTACTTTCAAACTGACTTTCCCAGCTGCTCACTCGCTCACACGCTGCTCCCGAAAAAGCTGCTGCACTGAAAGGAAAGTTATTTTAAACCGCCCAAATATATAGTGTTTTACTTACCCAGCAGCCCCCTGGCCTCCGCCGAAAAACAAAAGGAAATTAAATTTACTTTCAAACTGACTTTCCCAGCTGCTCACTCGCTCACACGCTGCTCCCGAAAAAGCTGCTGCACTGAAAGGAAAGTTATTTTAAACCGCCCAAAGAGATAGTGTTTAACTTACCCAGCAGCCCCCTGGCCTCCGCCGAAAAACAAAAGGAAATTAAATTTACTTTCAAACTGACTTTCCCAGCTGCTCACTCGCTCACACGCTGCTCCCGAAAAAGCTGCTGCACTGAAAGGAAAGTTATTTTAAACCGCCCAAATATATAGTGTTTTACTTACCCAGCAGCCCCCTGGCCTCCGCCGAAAAACAAAAGGAAATTAAATTTACTTTCAAACTGACTTTCCCAGCTGCTCACTCGCTCACACGCTGCTCCCGAAAAAGCTGCTGCACTGAAAGACAGGGCAGTCAGTTACCCTGGAAACAGGGCAGTCAGTTAGCCCGGAAACTGGGCAATCAGTTATCCTGGAAACAGGGCATTCACTTATCCCGGAAACAGGGCAGTCAGTTATCCCGTAAAAAATGTGATCAGTTACCCTGGAAACTGGGCAGTCAGTTCCCCTGGAAACAGGGCAGTAAGTCACCCTGGAAACAGGTTAGTTAGTTAACCCAGAAACAGGGTGATCAGTTACCCCAGAAACAGGGCAGTCAGTTCCCCTGGAAACAGGGTAGTCAGTTGAGCTGGAAACAGGGCAGTGAGCTATCCCGGAAACAGGGCATTCAGTTATCCCGGAAACAGGGTGAACAGTTACCCTGGAAACTGGGCAGTCAGTTACCCTGGAAACAGGGCGGTCAGTTACCCCGGAAACAGGGCAGTCAGTTAACCTGGAAACAGGGTGATCAGTTACCCTGGAAACTGGGCAATCAGTTACCCTGGAAACAGGGCAGTCAGTTATCCTGGTAACAGTGCAGTCAGTTATCCTGGAAACAGGGCGGTCAGTTACCCTGGAAATAGGGCTGTCAGTTATCCTGGAAACAGGGCGGTCAGTTACCCCGGAAACAGGGAGATCAGTTACCCCGGAAACAGGGCAGTCAGTTACCCTGGAAACAGGGCAGTCAGTTACCCTGGAAACAGGGCAGTCAGTTAACCTGGAAACAGGGCAGCCAGTTATCCTGGAAAAAGGGCGGTCAGTTACCCCGGAAATAGGGAGGTCAGTTATCCTGGAAACAGGGCGGTCAGTTACCCCGGAATCAGGGAGATCAGTTACCCCAGAAACAGGGCAGTCATCTACCCTGGAAACAGGGCAGTCAGTTATCCTGGAAACAGGGTGGTCAGTGACCCTGGAAACAGGGTGGTCAGTTACCCCGGAAACAGGGTGAACAGTTATCCTGGACACAGGGCGGTTAGTTACCCAGGAAACAGCGCAGTCAGTTACCCCGGAAACAGGGTGATTAGTTATCCTGGAAACAGGGCATTCAGTTAGCCTGGAAACAGGGCAGTCAGTTCCCCCGGAAACAGGGCATTCAGTTACCCTGGAAACTGGGCAGTCAGTTATCCTGGAAACAGTGCGGTCAGTCACCCTGGAAACAGGTTAGTCAGTTACCCCAGAAACAGGGTGTTCAATTACCCCGGAAACAGGACAGTCAGTTCCCCTGGAAACAGGGCAGTCAGTTACCCTGGAAACAGGGCAGTGAGCTATCCCGGAAACAGGGCAGTCAGTTATCCCGGTAAACAGGGTGAACAGTTACCCTGGAAACTGGGCAGTCAGTTACCCTGGAAACAGGGCGTTCAGTTACCCTGGAAACAGGGCAGTCAGTTATCCTGGAAACAGGGTGATCAGTTACCCTGGAAACTGGGCAGTCAGTTACCCTGGAATCAGGGCAGTCAGTTATCCTGGAAGCAGGGCAGTCATTTATCCTGGAAACAGGGCGGTCAGTTACCCCGGAAACAGGGAGATCAGATACCCCGGAAACAGCGCGGTCAGTTACCCTGGAAAACGGGCAGTCAGTTACCCTGGAAGCAGGGCAGTCAGTTAACCTGGAAACAGGGCAGTCAGTTATCCTGGAAAAAGGGCGGTCACTTACCCCGGAAATAGGGAGGTCAGTTATCCTGGAAACAGGGCGGTCAGTTACCCCGGAAACAAGGAGATCAGTTACCTGGGAAACAGGGCAGTCAGTTACCCTGGAAACAGGGTAGTCAGTTATCCTGGAAACAGGGCGGTCAGTGACCCTGGAAACAGGGTGGTCAGTTACCCCGGAAACAGGGTGATCAGTTATCCTGGAAACAGGGCAGTCAGTTACCCCGGAAACAGGGCAGTCAGTTACCCCGGAAACAGGGTGATCAGTTATCCTGGAAACAGGGCAGTCAGTTAGCCTGGAAACAGGGCAGTCAGTAACCCCGGAAACAGGGCATTCAGTTACCCTGGAAACAGGGTGGTCAGTTATCCCGTAAACAGGGCAGTCAGTTATACCGGAAACAGGGCAGTCAGTAATCCGAGAAACAGGGTGATCAGTTACCCTGGAAAGAGGGCAGTCAGTTATCCCGGTAACAGGGCAGTCAGTTACCCTGGAAACAGGGCAGTCAGTTATACCGGAAACAGGGCAGTCAGTAATCCCAGAAACAGGGTGATCAGTTACCATGGAAACTGGGCAGTCAGTTAACCTGGAAACAGGGCAATCAGTTACCCCGGAAACAGGGCAGTCAGTTACCCTGGAAACACTGCAGTCAGTTACCCTGGACACAGGGCAGTCAGTTATCCCGGAAACAGGGTGATCAGTTACCCTGGAAACAGGGCAGTCAGTTATCCCGGAAACAGGGCAGTCAGTTAGCCCGGAAAAAGGGTGATCAGTTACCCTGGAAACTGGGCAGTCAGATATCCTGGAAACAGGGCAGTCAGTTACCCCGGAAGCAGGGCAGTCAGTTACCCTGGAAACAGGGCAGTCAGTCACCCTGGAAACAGGTTAGATAGTTACCACGGAAACAGGGTGATCAGTTACCCCGGAAACAGGGCAGTCAGTTACCCTGGAAACAGGGCAGTCAGATAACCTGGAAACAGGGCAGTCATTTAACCTGGAAACAGGGCAGTCAGTTATCGTGGCAACAGGGCGGTCAGTTACCCCAGAAACAGGGAGGTCAGTTATCATGGAAACAGGGCGGTCAGTTACCCCGGAAATAGGGAGATCAGTTACACCGGAAACAGTGCAGTCAGTTCCCCTGGAAACAGGGCAGTCAGTTATCCTGGAAACAGGGTGGTCAGTGACCCTGCAAACAGGGTGGTCAGTTACCCCGGAAACAGTGTGATCAGTTATCCTGGAAACAGGGCATTCAGTTAGCCTGGAAACAGGGCAGTCAGTTACCCCGGAAACAGGGCAGTCAGTTACTTTGGAAACAGGGCAGTCAGTTATCCAGGAAACAGGGCAGTCAGTTATCCTGGAAACAGGGTGATCAGTTACCCTGGAAACTGGGCAGTCAGTTACCCTGGAAACAGGGCAGTCAGTTACCCCGGAAACAGGGCAGTCAGTTTCCCTGGAAACTGGGCAGTCTGTTACCCTGGTAACAGGGCAGTCAGTTATCCCGGAAACAGGGTGATCATTTACCCTGGAAACAGGGCACTCAGTTACCCCGGAAATAGGGCGGTCAGTTATCCTGGAAACAGGGCGGTCAGTTAACCCGGAAAGAGGGCAGTTAGTTATCCCGGAAAAAGGGTGATCAGTTACCCTGGAAACAGGGCTGTCAGTTACCCTGGAAACTGGGCAGTCAGTTTCCCCGGAAACAGGGCAGTCAATTACCCTTCAAACAGGGCAGTCAGTTACCCCGGAAACTGGGCAGTCAGTTACCCTGGAAACAGGGCATTCAGTTATCCCGGAAACAGGGCAGTCAGCTATCCCGGAAAAAGGGTGATCAGTTACCCTGGCAACTGGGCCGTCAGTTACCCTGGAAACAGGGCAGTCAGTTTCCCCGGAAACAGGGCAGTCAGTTACCCTGGAAACAGGGCAGTCAGGTACCCCGGAAACTGGCAGTCAGTTACCCTGGAAACAGGGCATTCAGTTGCCCTGGAAACAGTGTGATCAGTTACCCCGGAAACAAGGCAGTCAGTTCCCCTGGAAACAGGGCAGTCAGTTACCCTGGAAACAGGGCAGTGAGCTATCCCGGAAACAGGGCAGTCAGTTATCCCGGTAAACAGGGTGAACAGTTAACCTGGCAACTGGGCAGTCAGTTACCCTGGAAACAGGGCGTTCAGTTACCCTGGAAACAGGGCAGTCAGTTATCCTAGAAACAGGGTGATCAGTTACCCTGGAAACTGGGCAGTCAGTTACCCTGGAATCAGGGCAGTCAGTTATCCTGGAAACAGGGCAGTCAGTTATCCTGGAAACAGGGCGGTCAGTTACCCCGGAAACAGGGAGATCAGATACCCCGGAAACAGCGCGGTCAGTTACCCTGGAAACAGGGCAGTCAGTTATCCCGGAAACAGGGCAGTCAGCTATCCCGGAAAAAGGGTGATCAGTTACCCTGGCAACTGGGCCGTCAGTTACCCTGGAAACAGGGCAGTCAGTTTCCCCGGAAACAGGGCAGTCAGTTACCCTGGAAACAGGGCAGTCAGGTACCCCGGAAACTGGCAGTCAGTTACCCTGGAAACAGGGCATTCAGTTGCCCTGGAAACAGTGTGATCAGTTACCCCGGAAACAAGGCAGTCAGTTCCCCTGGAAACAGGGCAGTCAGTTACCCTGGAAACAGGGCAGTGAGCTATCCCGGAAACAGGGCAGTCAGTTATCCCGGTAAACAGGGTGAACAGTTAACCTGGCAACTGGGCAGTCAGTTACCCTGGAAACAGGGCGTTCAGTTACCCTAGAAACAGGGCAGTCAGTTATCCTAGAAACAGGGTGATCAGTTACCCTGGTAACTGGGCAGTCAGTTACCCTGGAATCAGGGCAGTCAGTTATCCTGGAAACAGGGCAGTCAGTTATCCTGGAAACAGGGCGGTCAGTTACCCCGGAAACAGGGAGATCAGATACCCCGGAAACAGCGCGGTCAGTTACCCTGGAAACAGGGCAGTCAG
This sequence comes from Heterodontus francisci, assembly GCF_036365525.1. Classification (NCBI taxonomy): domain Eukaryota; kingdom Metazoa; phylum Chordata; class Chondrichthyes; order Heterodontiformes; family Heterodontidae; genus Heterodontus; species Heterodontus francisci. Next base: position 7,749,312 of record NC_090380.1, on the reverse strand, counting down.
TTACCCTGAAAGCAGGGCAGTCAGTTAACCTGGAAACAGGGCAGTCAGTTACCCTGGAAAAAGGGCGGTCACTTACCCCGGAAATAGGGAGGTCAGTTATCCTGGAAACAGGGCGGTCAGTTACCCCGGAAACAGGGAGATCAGTTACCTCGGAAACAGGGCAGTCAGTTACCCTGGAAACAGGGCAGTGAGTTATCCTGGAAACAGGGTGGTCAGTTACCCCGGAACAGGGTGATCAGTTATCCTGGAAACAGGGCGGTCAGTTACCCCGGAAACAGGGCAGTCAGTTACCCTGGAAACAGGGTGATCAGTTATCCTGGAAACAGGGCAGTCAGTTAGCCTGGAAACAGGGCAGTCAGTAACCCCGGAAACAGGGCATTCAGTTACCCTGGAAACAGGGTGGTCAGTTATCCCGTAAACAGGGCAGTCAGTTATTCCGGAAACAGGGTGATCAGTTACCCTGGAAACAGGGCAGTCAGTTATCCCGGAAACAGGGCAGTCAGTTACCCTGGAAACGGGGCAGTCAGATATACCGGAAACAGGGCAGTCAGTATTCCCAGAAACAGGGTGATCAGTTACCCTGGAAACTGGGCAGTCAGTTAACCTGGAAACAGGGCAGTCAGTTACCCCGGAAACAGGGCAGTCAGTTACCCTGGAAACTGGGCGGTCAGTTACCCTGGAAACAGGGCGGTCAGTTATCCCGGAAACAGGGTGATCAGTTACCCTGGAAACAGGGCAGTCAGTTATCCCGGAAACAGGGCAGTCAGTTCCCCTGGAAAGTGGGCAGTCAGTTTCCCTGGAATCAGGGCAGTCAGATATCCTGGAAACAGGGCAGTCAGTTATCCTGGAAACAGGGCGGTCAGTTACCCCGGAAACAGGGAGATCAGATACCCCGGAAACAGCGCGGTCAGTTACCCTGGAAACAGGGCAGTCAGTTACCCTGGAAGCAGGGCAGTCAGTTAACCTGGAAACAGGGCAGTCAATTATCCTGGAAAAAGGGCGGTCACTTACCCTGGAAATAGGGAGCTCAGTTATCCTGGAAACAGGGCGGTCAGTTACCCCGAAATAGGGAGATCAGTTACCTCGGAAACAGGGCAGTCAGTTACCCTGGAAACAGGGCAGTCAGTTATCCTGGAAACAGGGTGGTCAGTTACCCCGGAAACAGGGTGATCAGTTATCCTGGAAACAGGGCGGTCAGTTACCCCGGAAACAGGGCAGTCAGTTACCCCGGAAACAGGGTGATCAGTTATCCTGGAAACAGGGCAGTCAGTTAGCCTGGAAACAGGGCAGTCAGTAACCCCGGAAACAGGGCATTCAGTTACCCTGGAAACAGGGTGGTCAGTTATCCCGTAAATAGGGCAGTCAGTTATCCCGGAAACAGGGTGATCAGTTACCCTGGAAACAGGGCAGTCAGTTATCCCGGAAACAGGGCAGTCAGTTACCCTGGAAACGGGGCACTCAGTTATACCGGAAACAGGGTAGTCAGTAATCCCAGAAACAGGGTGATCAGTTACCCTGGAAACTGGGCAGTCAGTTAACCTGGAAACAGGGCAGTCAGTTACCCCGGAAACAGGGCAGTCAGTTACCCTGGAAACTGGGCAGTCAGTTACCCTGGAAACAGGGCGGTCAGTTATCCCGGAAACAGGGTGATCAGTTACCCTGGAAACAGGGCAGTCAGTTATCCCGGAAACAGGGCAGTCAGTTCCCCTGGAAAGTTGGCAGTCAGTTTCCCTGGAATCAGGGCGGTCAGTTATCCTGGAAACAGGGCGGTCAGTTAACCCGGAAACAGGGCAGTTAGTTATGCCGGAAAAAGGGTGATCAGTTACCCTGGAAACAGGGCTGTCAGTTACCCTGGAAACTGGGCAGTCAGTTTCCCCGGAAACAGGGCAGTCAATTACATTTCAAACAGGGCAGTCAGTTACCACGGAAACTGGGAAGTCAGTTACCCTGGAAACAGGGCATTCAGTTATCCCGGAAACAGGGCAGTCAGTTATCCCGGAAAAAGGGTGATCAGTTACCCTGGCAACTGGGCCGTCAGTTACCCTGGAAACAGGGCAGTCAGTTTCCCCGGAAACAGGGCAGTCAGTTACCCTGGAAACAGGGCAGTCAGGTACCCCGGAAACTGGCAGTCAGTTACCCTGGAAACAGGGCATTCAGTTACCCTGGAAACAGTGTGATCAGTTACCCCGGAAACAAGGCAGTCAGTTCCCCTGGAAACAGGGCAGTCAGTTACCCTGGAAACAGGGCAGTGAGCTATCCCGGAAACAGGGCAGTCAGTTATCCCGGTAAACAGGGTGAACAGTTAACCTGGCAACTGGGCAGTCAGTTACCCTGGAAACAGGGCGTTCAGTTACCCAGGAAACAGGGCAGTCAGTTATCCTAGAAACAGGGTGATCAGTTATCCTGGAAACTGGGCAGTCAGTTACCCTGGAATCAGGGCAGTCAGTTATCCTGGAAACAGGGCAGTCAGTTATCCTGGAAACAGGGCGGTCAGTTACCCCGGAAACAGGGAGATCAGATACCCCGGAAACAGCGCGGTCAGTTACCCTGGAAACAGGGCAGTCAGTTACCCTGAAAGCAGGGCAGTCAGTTAACCTGGAAACAGGGCAGTCAGTTATCCTGGAAAAAGGGCGGTCACTTACCCCGGAAATAGGGAGGTCAGTTATCCTGGAAACAGGGCGGTCAGTTACCCCGGAAACAGGGAGATCAGTTACCTCGGAAACAGGGCAGTCAGTTACCCTGGAAACAGGGCAGTGAGTTATCCTGGAAACATGGTGGTCAGTTACCCCGGAACAGGGTGATCAGTTATCCTGGAAACAGGGCGGTCAGTTATCCTGGAAACAGGGCAGTCAGTTAGCCTGGAAACAGGGCAGTCAGTAACCCCGGAAACAGGGCATTCAGTTACCCTGGAAACAGGGTGGTCAGTTATCCCGTAAACAGGGCAGTCAGTTATTTCGGAAACAGGGTGATCAGTAACCCTGGAAACAGGGCAGTCAGTTAACCCGGAAACAGGGCAGTCAGTTACCCTGGAAACGGGGCAGTCAGTTATACCGGAAACAGGGCAGTCAGTATTCCCAGAAACAGGGTGATCAGTTACCCTGGAAACTGGGCAGTCAGTTAACCTGGAAACAGGGCAGTCAGTTACCCCGGAAACAGGGCAGTCAGTTACCCTGGAAACTGGGCGGTCAGTTACCCTGGAAACAGGGCGGTCAGTTATCCCGGAAACAGGGTGATCAGTTACCCTGGAAACAGGGCAGTCAGTTATCCCGGAAACAGGGCAGTCAGTTCCCCTGGAAAGTGGGCAGTCAGTTTCCCTGGAATCAGGGCAGTCAGATATCCTGGAAACAGGGCAGTCAGTTATCCTGGAAACAGGGCGGTCAGTTACCCCGGAAACAGGGAGATCAGATACCCCGGAAACAGCGCGGTCAGTTACCCTGGAAACAGGGCAGTCAGTTACCCTGGAAGCAGGGCAGTCAGTTAACCTGGAAACAGGGCAGTCAGTTATCCTGGAAAAAGGGCGGTCACTTACCCAGGAAATAGGTAGGTCAGTTATCCTGGAAACAGGGCGGTCAGTTACCCTGGAAATAGGGAGATCAGTTACCTCGGACACAGGGCAGTCAGTAACCCTGGAAACAGGGCAGTCAGTTATCCTGGAAACAGGGTGGTCAGTTACCCCGGAAACAGGGTGATCAGTTATCCTGGAAACAGGGCGGTCAGTTACCCCGGAAACAGGGCAGTCAGTTACCCCGGAAACAGGGTGATCAGTTATCCTGGAAACAGGGCAGTCAGTTAGCCTGGAAACAGGGCAGTCAGTAACCCCGGAAACAGGGCATTCAGTTACCCTGGAAACAGGGTGGTCAGTTATCCCGTAAACAGGGCAGTCAGTTATCCCGGAAACAGGGTGATCAGTTACCCTGGAAACAGGGCAGTCAGTTATCCCGGAAACAGGGCAGTCAGTTACCCTGCAAACGGGGCAGTCAGTTACCCTGGAAACAGGGCGGTCAGTTATACCGGAAACAGGGCAGTCAGTAATCCCAGAAACAGTGTGATCAGTTACCCTGGAAACTGGGCAGTCAGTTAACCTGGAAACAGGGCAGTCAGTTACCCCGGAAACAGGGCAGTCAGTTACCCTGGAAACTGGGCAGTCAGTTACCCTGGAAACAGGGCGGTCAGTTATCCCGGAAACAGGGTGATCAGTTACCCTGGAAACAGGGCAGTCAGTTATCCCGGAAACAGGGCAGTCAGTTCCCCTGGAAAGTGGGCAGTCAGTTTCCCTGGAATCAGGGCAGTCAGTTATCCTGGAAACAGGGCAGTCAGTTATCCTGGAAACAGGGCGGTCAGTTACCCCGGAAACAGGGAGATCAGATACCCCGGAAACAGCGCGGTCAGTTACCCTGGAAACAGGGCAGTCAGTTACCCTGGAAGCAGGGCAGTTTGTTAACCTGGAAACAGGGCAGTCAGTTATCCTGGAAACAGGGCGGTCAGTTACCCCGGAAATAGGGAGATCAGTTGCCTCGGAAACAGGGCAGTCAGTTTGCATGGAAACAGGGCAGTCAGTTATCCAGGAAACAGGGTGGTCAGTGACCCTGGAAACAGGGTGGTCAGTTACCCCAGAAACAGGGTGATCAGTTATCCTGGAAACAGGGCGGTCAGTTACCCCGGAAACAGGGCAGTCATTTACCCCGGAAACAGGGTGATCAGTTATCCTGGAAACAGGGCAGTCAGTTAGCCTGGAAACAGGGCAGTCAGTTACCCCGGAAACAGGGCATTCAGTTACCCTGGAAACAGGGTGGTCAGTTATCCCGGAAACAGGGTGATCAGTTACCCTGGAAACTGGGCAGTCAGTTATCCCGGAAACAGGGCAGTCAGTTACCCGGGAAACAGGGCAGTCAGTTATACCGGAAACATGGCAGTCAGTAATCCCAGAAACAGGGTGATCAGTTACCCCGGAAACAGGGCAGTCAGTTATACCGGAAACAGGGCAGTCAGTAATCCCAGAAACAGGGTGATCAGTTACCCTGGAAACTGGGCAGTCAGTTAACCTGGAAACAGGGCAGTCATTTACCCCGGAAACAGGGCAGACAGTTACCCTGGAAACAGGGCAGTCAGTTATCCCGGAAACAGGGCAGTCAGTTATCCCGGAAAAAGGGTGATCAGTTACCCTGGAAACAGGGCAGTCAGATACCCTGGAAACAGGGCAGTCAGTTATCCTGGAAACAGGGCAGTCAGTTATCCTGGAAACAGGGCGGTCAGTTACCCCGGAAACAGGGAGATCAGATACCCCGGAAAAAGCGTGGTCATTTACCCTGGAAACAGGGCAGTCAGTTACCCGGAAAAAGGGTGATCAGTTACCCTGGAAACTGGGCAGTCAGATACCCTGGAAACAGGGCAGTCAGTTACCCCGGAAGCAGGGCAGTCAGTTCCCCTGGAAAGTGGGCAGTCAGTTTCCCTGGAATCAGGGCAGTCTGTTATCCTGGAAACAGGGCAGTCAGTTATCCTGGAAACAGGGCGGTCAGTTACCCCGGAAACAGGGAGATCAGATACCCCAGAAACAGCGCGGTCAGTTACCCTGGAAACAGGGCAGTCAGTTACCCTGGAAGCAGGGCAGTCAGTTAACCTGGAAACAGGGCAGTCAGTTATCCTGGAAAAAGGGCGGTCACTTACCCCGGAAATAGGGAGGTCAGTTAACCTGGAAACAGGGCGGTCAGTTACCCCGGAAACAGGGAGATCAGTTACCTCGGAAACAGGGCAGTCAGTTACCCTGGAAACAGGGCAGTCAGTTATCCTGGAAACAGGGTGGTCAGTGACCCTGGAAACAGGGTGGTCAGTTACCCCGGAAACAGGGTGATCAGTTATCCTGGAAACAGGGCGGTCAGTTACCCCAGAAACAGGGCAGTCAGTTACCCCGGAAACAGGGTGGTCAGTTATCCCGTAAACAGGGTGGTCAGTGTCCCCGGAAACAGGTTGATCAGTTATCCTGGAAACAGGGCGGTCAGTTACCCCGGAAACAGGGCAGTCTGTAACCCCGGAAACAGGGCATTCAGTTACCCTGGAAACAGGGTGGTCAGTTATCCCGTAAACAGGGCAGTCAGTTATCCCGGAAACAGGGTGATCAGTTACCCTGGAAACAGGGCAGTCAGTTATCCCGGAAACAGGGCAGTCAGTTACCCGGGAAACAGGGCAGTCAGTTATACCTGGAAACAGGGCAGTCAGTAATACCAGAAACAGGGTGATCTATTACCCTGGAAACTGGGCAGTCAGTTAACCTGGAAACAGGGCAGTCAGTTACCCCGGAAACAGGGCAGTCAGTTACCCTGGAAACAGGGCAGTCAGTTATCCCGGAAACAGGGCAGTCAGTTATCCCGGAAAAAGGGTGATCAGTTACCCTGGAAACTGGGCAGTCAGATACCCTGGAAACGGGGCAGTCATTTACCCCGGAAGCATGGCAGTCAGTTATCCTGGAAACAGGGCAGTCAGTCACCCTGGAAACAGGTTAGTCAGTTACCCCGGAAACAGGGTGATCAGTTACTCCGGAAACAGGGCAGTCAGTTCCCCTGGAAACAGGGCAGTCAGTTACCCTGGAAACGGGGCAGTAAGTTATACCGGAAACAGGGCAGTCAGTAATCCCAGAAACAGTGTGATCAGTTACCCTGGAAACTGGGCAGTCAGTTAACCTGGAAACAGGGCAGTCAGTTACCCCGGAAACAGGGCAGTCAGTTACCCTGGAAACTGGGCAGTCAGTTACCCTGGAAACAGGGCGGTCAGTTATCCCGGAAACAGGGTGATCAGTTTCCCTGGAATCAGGGCAGTCAGATATCCTGGAAACAGGGCAGTCAGTTATCCTGGAAACAGGGCGGTCAGTTACCCCGGAAACAGGGAGATCAGATACCCCGGAAACAGCGCGGTCAGTTACCCTGGAAACAGGGCAGTCAGTTACCCTGGAAGCAGGGCAGTCAGTTACCCCGGAAACAGGGTGATCAGTTATCCTGGAAACAGGGCAGTCAGTTAGCCTGGAAACAGGGCAGTCAGTAACCCCGGAAACAGGGCATTCAGTTACCCTGGAAACATGGTGGTCAGTTATCCCGTAAACTGGGCAGTCAGTTATCCCGGAAACAGGGTGATCAGTTACCCTGGAAACAGGGCAGTCAGTTATCCCGGAAACAGGGCAGTCAGTTACCCTGGAAAAGGGGCAGTCAGTTATACCGGAAACAGGGCAGTCAGTAATCCCAGAAACAGGGTGATCAGTTACCCTGGAAACTGGGCAGTCAGTTAACCTGGAAACAGGGCAGTCAGTTACCCCGGAAACAGGGCAGTCAGTTACCCTGGAAACTGGGCAGTCGGTTACCCTGGAAACAGGGCGGTCAGTTATCCCGGAAACAGGGTGATCAGTTACCCTGGAAACAGGGCAGTCAGTTATCCCGGAAACAGGGCAGTCAGTTCCCCTGGAAAGTGGGCAGTCAGTTTCCCTGGAATCAGGGCAGTCAGTTATCCTGGAAACAGGGCGGTCAGTTACCCTGGAAACAGGGAGATCAGATACCCCGGAAACAGCGCGGTCAGTTACCCTGGAAACAGGGCAGTCAGTTACCCTGGAAGCAGGGCAGTCAGTTAACCTGGAAACAGGGCAGTCAGTTGTCCTGGGAAAAGGGCGGTCACTTACCCCGGAATTAGGGAGGTCAGTTATCCTGGAAACAGGGCGGTCAGTTACCCCGGAAATAGGGAGATCAGTTACCTCGGAAACAGGGCAGTCAGTTACCCTGGAAACAGGGCAGTCAGTTATCCTGGAAACAGGGTGGTCAGTGACCCTGGAAACAGGGTGGTCAGTTACCCCAGAAACAGGGTGATCAGTTATCCTGGAAACAGGGCGGTCAGTTACCCCGGAAACAGGGCAGTCAGTTACCCCGGAAACAGGGTGATCAGTTATCCTGGAAATAGGGCGGTCAGTTAGCCTGGAAACAGGGCAGTCAGTTACCCCGGAAACAGGGCATTCAGTTACCCTGGAAACAGGGTGGTCAGTTATCCCGGAAACAGGGTGATCAGTTACCCTGGAAACTGGGCAGTCAGTTATCCCGGAAACAGGGCAGTCAGTTACCCGGGAAACAGGGCAGTCAGTTATACCAGAAACATGGCAGTCAGTAATCCCAGAAACAGGGTGATCAGTTACCCCGGAAACAGGGCAGTCAGTTATACCGGAAACAGGGCAGTCAGTAATCCCAGAAACAGGGTGATCAGTTACCCTGGAAACTGGGCAGTCAGTTAACCTGGAAACAGGGCAGTCAGTTACCCCGGAAACAGGGCAGACAGTTACCCTGGAAACAGGGCAGTCAGTTATCCCGGAAACAGGGCAGTCAGTTATCCCGGAAAAAGGGTGATCAGTTACCCTGGAAACTGGGCAGTCAGATACCCTGGAAACAGGGCAGTCAGTTACCCCGGAAGCAGGGCAGTCAGTTCCCCTGGAAAGTGGGCAGTCAGTTTCCCTGGAATCAGGGCAGTCAGTTATCCTGGAAACAGGGCAGTCAGTTATCCTGGAAACAGGGCGGTCAGTTACCCCGGAAACAGGGAGATCAGATACCCCGGAAACAGCGCGGTCACTTTCCCTGGAAACAGGGCAGTCAGTTACCCGGAAAAAGGGTGATCAGTTACCCTGGAAACTGGGCAGTCAGATACCCTGGAAACAGGGCAGTCAGTTACCCCGGAAGCAGGGCAGTCAGTTCCCCTGGAAAGTGGGCAGTCAGTTTCCCTGGAATCAGGGCAGTCAGTTATCCTGGAAACAGGGCAGTCAGTTATCCTGGAAACAGGGCAGTCAGTTACCCCGGAAACAGGGAGATCAGATACCCCAGAAACAGCGCGGTCAGTTACCCTGGAAACTGGGCAGTCAGTTACCCTGGAAACAGGGCGGTCAGTTATCCCGGAAACAGGGTGATCAGTTTCCCTGGAATCAGGGCAGTCAGATATCCTGGAAACAGGGCAGTCAGTTATCCTGGAAACAGGGCGGTCAGTTACCCCGGAAACAGGGAGATCAGATACCCCGGAAACAGCGCGGTCAGTTACCCTGGAAACAGGGCAGTCAGTTTCCCTGGAATCAGGGCAGTCAGTTATCCTGGAAACAGGGCGGTCAGTTACCCTGGAAACAGGGAGATCAGATACCCCGGAAACAGCGCGGTCAGTTACCCTGGAAACAGGGCAGTCAGTTACCCTGGAAGCAGGGCAGTCAGTTAACCTGGATACAGGGCAGTCAGTTATCCTGGGAAAAGGGCGGTCACTTACCCCGGAATTAGGGAGGTCAGTTATCCTGGAAACAGGGCGGTCAGTTACCCCGGAAATAGGGAGATCAGTTACCTCGGAAACAGGGCAGTCAGTTACCCTGGAAACAGGGCAGTCAGTTATCCTGGAAACAGGGTGGTCAGTGACCCTGGAAACAGGGTGGTCAGTTACCCCAGAAACAGGGTGATCAGTTATCCTGGAAACAGGGCGGTCAGTTACCCCGGAAAAAGGGCAGTCAGTTACCCCGGAAACAGGGTGATCAGTTATCCTGGAAACAGGGCGGTCAGTTAGCCTGGAAACAGGGCAGTCAGTTACCCCGGAAACAGGGCATTCAGTTACCCTGGAAACAGGGTGGTCAGTTATCCCGGAAACAGGGTGATCAGTTACCCTGGAAACTGGGCAGTCAGTTATCCCGGAAACAGGGCAGTCAGTTACCCGGGAAACAGGGCAGTCAGTTATACCGGAAACATGGCAGTCAGTAATCCCAGAAACAGGGTGATCAGTTACCCCGGAAACAGGGCAGTCAGTTATACCGGAAACAGGGCAGTCAGTAATCCCAGAAACAGGGTGATCAGTTACCCTGGAAACTGGGCAGTCAGTTAACCTGGAAACAGGGCAGTCAGTTACCCCGGAAACAGGGCAGACAGTTACCCTGGAAACAGGGCAGTCAGTTATCCCGGAAACAGGGCAGTCAGTTATCCCGGAAAAAGGGTGATCAGTTACCCTGGAAACTGGGCAGTCAGATACCCTGGAAACAGGGCAGTCAGTTACCCCGGAAGCAGGGCAGTCAGTTCCCCTGGAAAGTGGGCAGTCAGTTTCCCTGGAATCAGGGCAGTCAGTTATCCTGGAAACAGGGCAGTCAGTTATCCTGGAAACAGGGCGGTCAGTTACCCCGGAAACAGGGAGATCAGATACCCCGGAAACAGCGCGGTCAGTTACCCTGGAAACAGGGCAGTCAGTTACCCGGAAAAAGGGTGATCAGTTACCCTGGAAACTGGGCAGTCAGATACCCTGGAAACAGGGCAGTCAGTTACCCCGGAAGCAGGGCAGTCAGTTCCCCTGGAAAGTGGGCAGTCAGTTTCCCTGGAATCAGGGCAGTCAGTTATCCTGGAAACAGGGCAGTCAGTTATCCTGGAAACAGGGTGGTCAGTTACCCCGGAAACAGGGAGATCAGATACCCCAGAAACAGCGCGGTCAGTTACCCTGGAAACTGGGCAGTCAGTTACCCTGGAAACAGGGCGGTCAGTTATCCCGGAAACAGGGTGATCAGTTTCCCTGGAATCAGGGCAGTCAGATATCCTGGAAACAGGGCAGTCAGTTATCCTGGAAACAGGGCGGTCAGTTACCCCGGAAACAGGGAGATCAGATACCCCGGAAACAGTGCGGTCAGTTACCCTGGAAACAGGGCAGTCAGTTACCCTGGAAGCAGGGCAGTCAGTTACCCCGGAAACAGGGTGATCAGTTATCCTGGAAACAGGGCAGTCAGTTAGCCTGGAAACAGGGCAGTCAGTAACCCCGGAAACAGGGCATTCAGTTACCCTGGAAACAGGGTGGTCAGTTATCCCGTAAACAGGGCAGTCAGTTATCCCGGAAACAGGGTGATCAGTTACCCTGGAAACAGGGCAGTCAGTTATCCCGGAAACAGGGCAGTCAGTTACCCTGGAAAAGGGGCAGTCAGTTATACCGGAAACAGGGCAGTCAGTAATCCCAGAAACAGGGCAGTCAGTTACCCTGGAAACTGGGCAGTCAGTTACCCTGGAAACAGGGCGGTCAGTTATCCCGGAAACAGGGTGATCAGTTACCCTGGAAACAGGGCAGTCAGTTATCCCGGAAACAGGGCAGTCAGTTCCCCTGGAAAGTGGGCAGTCAGTTTCCCTGGAATCAGGGCAGTCAGTTATCCTGGAAACAGGGCGGTCAGTTACCCTGGAAACAGGGAGATCAGATACCCCGGAAACAGCGCGGTCAGTTACCCTGGAAACAGGGCAGTCAGTTACCCTGGAAGCAGGGCAGTCAGTTAACCTGGAAACAGGGCAGTCAGTTATCCTGGGAAAAGGGCGGTCACTTACCCCGGAATTAGGGAGGTCAGTTATCCTGGAAACAGGGCGGTCAGTTACCCCGGAAATAGGGAGATCAGTTACCTCGGAAACAGGGCAGTCAGTTACCCTGGAAACAGGGCAGTCAGTTATCCTGGAAACAGGGTGGTCAGTGACCCTGGAAACAGGGTGGTCAGTTACCCCAGAAACAGGGTGATCAGTTATCCTGGAAACAGGGCGGTCAATTACCCCGGAAACAGGGCAGTCAGTTACCCCGGAAACAGGGTGATCAGTTATCCTGGAAACAGGGCGGTCAGTTAGCCTGGAAACAGGGCAGTCAGTTACCCCGGAAACAGGGCATTCAGTTACCCTGGAAACAGGGTGGTCAGTTATCCCGGAAACAGGGTGATCAGTTACCCTGGAAACTGGGCAGTCAGTTATCCCGGAAACAGGGCAGTCAGTTACCCGGGAAACAGGGCAGTCAGTTATACCGGAAACATGGCAGTCAGTAATCCCAGAAACAGGGTGATCAGTTACCCCGGACACAGGGCAGTCAGTTATACCGGAAACAGGGCAGTCAGTAATCCCAGAAACAGGGTGATCAGTTACCCTGGAAACTGGGCAGTCAGTTAACCTGGAAACAGGGCAGTCAGTTACCCCGGAAACAGGGCAGACAGTTACCCTGGAAACAGGGCAGTCAGTTATCCCGGAAACAGGGCAGTCAGTTATCCCGGAAAAAGGGTGATCAGTTACCCTGGAAACTGGGCAGTCAGATACCCTGGAAACAGGGCAGTCAGTTACCCCGGAAGCAGGGCAGTCAGTTCCCCTGGAAAGTGGGCAGTCAGTTTCCCTGGAATCAGGGCAGTCAGTTATCCTGGAAACAGGGCAGTCAGTTATCCTGGAAACAGGGCGGTCAGTTACCCCGGAAACAGGGAGATCAGATACCCCGGAAACAGCGCGGTCAGTTACCCTGGAAACAGGGCAGTCAGTTACCCGGAAAAAGGGTGATCAGTTACCCTGGAAACTGGGCAGTCAGATAACCTGGAAACAGGGCAGTCAGTTACCCCGGAAGCAGCGCAGTCAGTTCCCCTGGAAAGTGGGCAGTCAGTTTCCCTGGAATCAGGGCAGTCAGTTATCCTGGAAACAGGGCAGTCAGTTATCCTGGAAACAGGGCAGTCAGTTACCCCGGAAACAGGGAGATCAGATACCCCAGAAACAGCGCGGTCAGTTACCCTGGAAACAGGGCAGTCAGTTACCCTGGAAGCAGGGCAGTCAGTTAACCTGGAAACAGGGCAGTCAGTTATCCTGGAAAAAGGGCGGTCACTTACCCCGGAAATAGGGAGGTCAGTTATCCTGGAAACAGGGCGGTCAGTTACCCCGGAAACAGGGAGATCAGTTACCTCGGAAACAGGGCAGTCAGTTACCCTGGAAACAGGGCAGTCAGTTATCCTGGAAACAGGGTGGTCAGTGACCCTGGAAACAGGGTGGTCAGTTACCCCGGAAACAGGGTGATCAGTTATCCTGGAAACAGGGCGGTCAGTTACCCTGGAAACAGGGCAGTCAGTTCCCACGGAAACAGGGTGATCAGTTATCCTGGAAACAGGGCAGTCAGTTAGCCTGGAAACAGGGTGGTCAGTTATCCCGTAAACAGGGTGGTCAGTTACCCCGGAAGCAGGGTGATCAGTTATCCTGGAAACAGGGCGGTCAGTTACCCCAGAAACAGGGCAGTCTGTAACCCCGGAAACAGGGCGTTCAGTTACCCTGGAAACTGGGCAGTCAGTTACCCTGGAAACAGGGCGGTCAGTTATCCCGGAAACAGGGTGATCAGTTACCCTGGAAACAGGGCAGTCAGTTATCCCGGAAACAGGGCAGTCAGTTCCCCTGGAAAGTGGGCAGTCAGTTTCCCTGGAATCAGGGCAGTCAGTTATCCTGGAAACAGGGCGGTCAGTTACCCTGGAAACAGGGAGATCAGATACCCCGGAAACAGCGCGGTCAGTTACCCTGGAAACAGGGCAGTCAGTTACCCTGGAAGCAGGGCAGTCAGTTAACCTGGAAACAGGGCAGTCAGTTATCCTGGGAAAAGGGCGGTCACTTACCCCGGAATTAGGGAGGTCAGTTATCCTGGAAACAGGGCGGTCAGTTACCCCGGAAATAGGGAGATCAGTTACCTCGGAAACAGGGCAGTCAGTTACCCTGGAAACAGGGCAGTCAGTTATCCTGGAAACAGGGTGGTCAGTGACCCTGGAAACAGGGTGGTCAGTTACCCCAGAAACAGGGTGATCAGTTATCCTGGAAACAGGGCGGTCAATTACCCCGGAAACAGGGCAGTCAGTTACCCCGGAAACAGGGTGATCAGTTATCCTGGAAACAGGGCGGTCAGTTAGCCTGGAAACAGGGCAGTCAGTTACCCCGGAAACAGGGCATTCAGTTACCCTGGAAACAGGGTGGTCAGTTATCCCGGAAACAGGGTGATCAGTTACCCTGGAAACTGGGCAGTCAGTTATCCCGGAAACAGGGCAGTCAGTTACCCGGGAAACAGGGCAGTCAGTTATACCGGAAACATGGCAGTCAGTAATCCCAGAAACAGGGTGATCAGTTACCCCGGACACAGGGCAGTCAGTTATACCGGAAACAGGGCAGTCAGTAATCCCAGAAACAGGGTGATCAGTTACCCTGGAAACTGGGCAGTCAGTTAACCTGGAAACAGGGCAGTCAGTTACCCCGGAAACAGGGCAGACAGTTACCCTGGAAACAGGGCAGTCAGTTATCCCGGAAACAGGGCAGTCAGTTATCCCGGAAAAAGGGTGATCAGTTACCCTGGAAACTGGGCAGTCAGATACCCTGGAAACAGGGCAGTCAGTTACCCCGGAAGCAGGGCAGTCAGTTCCCCTGGAAAGTGGGCAGTCAGTTTCCCTGGAATCAGGGCAGTCAGTTATCCTGGAAACAGGGCAGTCAGTTATCCTGGAAACAGGGCGGTCAGTTACCCCGGAAACAGGGAGATCAGATACCCCGGAAACAGCGCGGTCAGTTACCCTGGAAACAGGGCAGTCAGTTACCCGGAAAAAGGGTGATCAGTTACCCTGGAAACTGGGCAGTCAGATAACCTGGAAACAGGGCAGTCAGTTACCCCGGAAGCAGCGCAGTCAGTTCCCCTGGAAAGTGGGCAGTCAGTTTCCCTGGAATCAGGGCAGTCAGTTATCCTGGAAACAGGGCAGTCAGTTATCCTGGAAACAGGGCAGTCAGTTACCCCGGAAACAGGGAGATCAGATACCCCAGAAACAGCGCGGTCAGTTACCCTGGAAACAGGGCAGTCAGTTACCCTGGAAGCAGGGCAGTCAGTTAACCTGGAAACAGGGCAGTCAGTTATCCTGGAAAAAGGGCGGTCACTTACCCCGGAAATAGGGAGGTCAGTTATCCTGGAAACAGGGCGGTCAGTTACCCCGGAAACAGGGAGATCAGTTACCTCGGAAACAGGGCAGTCAGTTACCCTGGAAACAGGGCAGTCAGTTATCCTGGAAACAGGGTGGTCAGTGACCCTGGAAACAGGGTGGTCAGTTACCCCGGAAACAGGGTGATCAGTTATCCTGGAAACAGGGCGGTCAGTTACCCTGGAAACAGGGCAGTCAGTTCCCACGGAAACAGGGTGATCAGTTATCCTGGAAACAGGGCAGTCAGTTAGCCTGGAAACAGGGTGGTCAGTTATCCCGTAAACAGGGTGGTCAGTTACCCCGGAAGCAGGGTGATCAGTTATCCTGGAAACAGGGCGGTCAGTTACCCCAGAAACAGTGCAGTCTGTAACCCCGGAAACAGGGCGTTCAGTTACCCTGGAAACAGGGTGGTCAGTTATCCCGTAAACAGGGCAGTCAGTTATCCCGGAAACAGGGTGATCAGTTACCCTGGAAACAGGGCAGTCAGTTATCCCGGAAACAGGGCAGTCAGTTACCCGGGAAACAGGGCAGTCAGTTATACCTGGAAACAGGGCAGTCAGTAATCCCAGAAATAAGGTGATCAGTTACCCTGGAAACTGGGCAGTCAGTTAACCTGGAAACAGGGCAGTCAGTTACCCCGGAAACAGGGCAGTCAGTTACCCTGGAAACAGGGCAGTCAGTTATCCCGGAAACAGGGCAGTCAGTTATCCCGGAAAAAGGGTGATCAGTTACCCTGGAAACTGGGCAGTCAGATACCCTGGAAACAGGGCAGTCAGTTACCCCGGAAGCATGGCAGTCAGTTACCCTGGAAACAGGGTGGTCAGTCACCCTGGAAACAGGTTAGTCAGTTACCCCGGAAACAGGGTGATCAGTTACTCCGGAAACAGGGCAGTCAGTTCCCCTGGAAACAGGGCAGTCAGTTACCCTGGAAACGGGGCAGTAAGTTATACCGGAAACAGGGCAGTCAGTAATCCCAGAAACAGGGTGATCAGTTACCCTGGAAACTGGGCAGTCAGTTAACCTGGAAACAGGGCAGTCAGTTACCCCGGAAACAGGGCAGTCAGTTACCCTGGAAACTGGGCAGTCAGTTACCCTGGAAACAGGCCGGTCAGTTATCCCGTAAACAGGGCGATCAGTTTCCCTGGAATCAGGGCAGTCAGATATCCTGTAAACAGGGCAGTCAGTTATCCTGGAAACAGGGCGGTCAGTTACCCCGGAAACAGGGAGATCAGATACCCCGGAAACAGCGCGGTCAGTTACCCTGGAAACAGGGCAGTCAGTTACCCTGGAAGCAGGGCAGTCAGTTAACCTGGAAACAGGCAGTCAGTTATCCTGGAAAAAGGGCGGTCACTTACCCCGGAAATAGGGAGTTCAGTTATCCTGGAAACAGGGCGGTCAGTTACCCCGGAAATAGGGAGATCAGTTACCTCGGAAACAGGGCAGTCAGTTACCCTGGAAACAGGGCAGTCAGTTATCCTGGAAACAGGGTGGTCAGTTACCCCGGAAACAGGGTGATCAGTTATCCTGGAAACAGGGCGGTCAGTTACCCCGGAAACACGGCAGTCAGTTACCCCGGAAACAGGGTGATCAGTTATCCTGGAAACAGGGCGGTCAGTTAGCCTGGAAACAGGGCAGTCAGTAACCCCGGAAACAGGGCATTCAGTTACTCTGGAAACAGGGTGGTCAGTTATCCCGTAAACAGGGCAGTCAGTTATCCCGGAAACAGGGTGATCAGTTCCCCTGGAAACAGGGCAGTCAGTTATCCCGGAAACAGGGCAGTCAGTTACCCTGGAATTGGGGCAGTCAGTTATACCGGAAACAGGGCAGTCAGTAATCCCAGAAACAGGGTGATCAGTTACCCTGGAAACTGGGCAGTCAGTTAACCTGGAAACAGGGCAGTCAGTTACCCCGGAAACAGGGCAGTCAGTTACCCTGGAAACAGGGCAGTCAGTTACCCTGGAAACAGGGCGGTCAGTTATCCCGGAAACAGGGTGATCGGTTACCCTGGAAACAGGGCAGTCAGTTATCCCGGAAACGGGGCAGTCAGTTCCCCTGGAAAGTGGGCAGTCAGTTTCCCTGGAATCAGGGCAGTCAGTTATCCTGGAAACAGGGCAGTCAGTTATCCTGGAAACAGGGCGGTCAGTTACCCCGGAAACAGGGAGATCAGATACCCCGGAAACAGCGCGGTCAGTTACCCTGGAAACAGGGCAGTCAGTTACCCTGGAAGCAGGGCAGTCAGTTAACCTGGAAACAGGGCAGTCAGTTATCCTGGAAAAAGGGCGGACACTTACCCAGGAAATAGGGAGGTCAGTTATCCTGGAAACAGGGCGGTCAGTTACCCCGGAAATAGGGAGATCAGTTACCTCGGAAACAGGGCAGTCAGTTACCCTGGAAACAGGGCAGTCAGTTATCCTGGAAACAGGGTGGTCAGTGACCCTGGAAACAGGGTGGTCAGTTACCCCAGAAACAGGGTGATCAGTTATCCTGGAAACAGGGCGGTCAGTTACCCCGGAAACAGGGAGATCCGATACCCCGGAAACAGCGCGGTCAGTTACGCTGGAAACAGGGCAGTCAGATACCCTGGAAACAGGGCAGTCAGTTACCCCGGAAGCAGGGCAGACAGTTCCCCTGGAAAGTGGGCAGTCAGTTTCCCTGGAATCAGGGCAGTCAGTTATCCTGGAAACAGGGCAGTCAGTTACCCCGGAAGCAGGGCAGTCAGTTCCCCTGGAAAGTGGGCAGTCAGTTTCCCTGGAATCAGGGCAGTCAGTTATCCTGGAAACAGGGCAGTCAGTTATCCTGGAAACAGGGCGGTCAGTTACCCCGGAAACAGGGAGATCAGATACCCCAGAAACAGCGCGGTCAGTTACCCTGGAAACAGGGCAGTCAGTTACCCTGGAAGCAGAGCAGTCAGTTACCCTGGAAACAGGGCAGTCAGTTATCCCGGAAAAAGGGTGATCAGTTACCCTGGAAACTGGGCAGTCAGATACCCTGGAAACAGGGCAGTCAGTTACCCCGGAAGCAGGGCAGTCAGTTAACCTGGAAACAGGGCAGTCAGTTATCCTGGAAAAAGGGCGGTCACTTACCCCGGAAATAGGGAGGTCATTTATCCTGGAAACAGGGCGGTCAGTTACCCCGGAAACAGGGAGATCAGTTACCTCGGAAACAGGGCAGTCAGTTACCCTGGAAACAGGGCAGTCAGTTATCCTGGAAACAGGGTGGTCAGTGACCCTGGAAACAGGGTGGTCAGTTACCCCGGAAACAGGGTGATCAGTTATCCTGGAAACAGGGCGGTCAGTTATCCCGGAAACAGGGCTGTCAGTTACCCCGGAAACAGGGTGATCAGTTATCCTGGAAACAGGGCAGTCAGTTAGCCTGGAAACTGGGTGGTCAGTTATCCCGTAAACAGGGCAGTCAGTTATACCGGAAACAGGGTGATCAGTTACCCTGGAAACAGGGCAGTCAGTTATCCCGGAAATAGGGCAGTCAGTTACCCGGGAAACAGGGCAGTCAGTTATTCCGGAAACAGGGCAGTCAGTAATCCCAGAAACAGGGTGAGCAGTTACCCTGGAAACTGGGCAGTCAGTTAACCTGGAAACAGGGCAGTCAGTTACCCCGGAAACAGGGCAGTCAGTTACCCTGGAAACAGGGCAGTCAGTTATCCCGGAAACAGGGCAGTCAGTTATCCCGGAAAAAGGGTGATCAGTTACCCTGGAAACTGGGCAGTCAGATACCCTGGAAACAGGGCAGTCAGTGACCCCGGAAGCATGGCAGTCAGTTACCGTGGAAACAGGGCAGTCATTCACCCTGGAAACAGTTTAGCCAGTTACCCCGGAAACAGGGTGATCAGTTACTCCGGAAACAGGGCAGACAGTTCCCCTGGAAACAGGGCAGTCAGTTACCCTGGAAACAAGGCATTCAGATAACCTGGAAGAAGGGTAGTCATTTAACCTGGAAACAGGGCAGTCAGTTATCGTGGAAACAGTGCGGTCAGTTACCCCAGAAATAGGGAGGTCAGTTATCCTGAAAACAGGGCAGTCAGTTACCCCGGAAATAGGGAGATCAGTTACACCGGAAACAGGGCAGTCAGTTCCCCTGGAAACAGGGCAGTCAGTTATCCTGGAAACAGGGTGGTCAGTGACCCTGCAAACAGGGTGGTCAGTTACCCCGGAAACAGTGTGATCAGTTATCCTGGAAACAGGGCATTCAGTTAGCCTGGAAACAGGGCAGTCAGTTACCCCGGAAACAGGGCAGTCAGTTACCCTGGAAACAGGGCAGTCAGTTATCCAGGAAACAGGGCAGTCAGTTATCCTGGAAACAGGGTGATCAGTTACCCTGGAAACAGGGCATTCAGTTAGCCTGGAAACAGGGCAGTCAGTTACCCTGGAAACAGGGCAGTCAGTTATCCAGGAAACAGGGCAGTCAGTTATCCTGGAAACAGGGTGATCAGTTACCCTGGAAACAGGGCATTCAGTTAACCTGGAAACAGGGCAGTCAGTTATCCTGGAAAAAGGGCGGTCACTTACCCCGGAAATAGGGAGGTCATTTATCCTGGAAACAGGGCGGTCAGTTACCCCGGAAACAGGGAGATCAGTTACCTCGGAAACAGGGCAGTCAGTTACCCTGGAAACAGGGCAGTCAGTTATCCTGGAAACAGGGTGGTCAGTGACCCTGGAAACAGGGTGGTCAGTTACCCCGGAAACAGGGTGATCAGTTATCCTGGAAACAGGGCGGTCAGTTATCCCGGAAACAGGGCTGTCAGTTACCCCGGAAACAGGGTGATCAGTTATCCTGGAAACAGGGCAGTCAGTTAGCCTGGAAACTGGGTGGTCAGTTATCCCGTAAACAGGGCAGTCAGTTATACCGGAAACAGGGTGATCAGTTACCCTGGAAACAGGGCAGTCAGTTATCCCGGAAATAGGGCAGTCAGTTACCCGGGAAACAGGGCAGTCAGTTATTCCGGAAACAGGGCAGTCAGTAATCCCAGAAACAGGGTGAGCAGTTACCCTGGAAACTGGGCAGTCAGTTAACCTGGAAACAGGGCAGTCAGTTACCCCGGAAACAGGGCAGTCAGTTACCCTGGAAACAGGGCAGTCAGTTATCCCGGAAACAGGGCAGTCAGTTATCCCGGAAAAAGGGTGATCAGTTACCCTGGAAACTGGGCAGTCAGATACCCTGGAAACAGGGCAGTCAGTGACCCCGGAAGCATGGCAGTCAGTTACCGTGGAAACAGGGCAGTCATTCACCCTGGAAACAGTTTAGCCAGTTACCCCGGAAACAGGGTGATCAGTTACTCCGGAAACAGGGCAGACAGTTCCCCTGGAAACAGGGCAGTCAGTTACCCTGGAAACAAGGCATTCAGATAACCTGGAAGAAGGGTAGTCATTTAACCTGGAAACAGGGCAGTCAGTTATCGTGGAAACAGTGCGGTCAGTTACCCCAGAAATAGGGAGGTCAGTTATCCTGAAAACAGGGCAGTCAGTTACCCCGGAAATAGGGAGATCAGTTACACCGGAAACAGGGCAGTCAGTTCCCCTGGAAACAGGGCAGTCAGTTATCCTGGAAACAGGGTGGTCAGTGACCCTGCAAACAGGGTGGTCAGTTACCCCGGAAACAGTGTGATCAGTTATCCTGGAAACAGGGCATTCAGTTAGCCTGGAAACAGGGCAGTCAGTTACCCCGGAAACAGGGCAGTCAGTTACCCTGGAAACAGGGCAGTCAGTTATCCAGGAAACAGGGCAGTCAGTTATCCTGGAAACAGGGTGATCAGTTACCCTGGAAACAGGGCATTCAGTTAGCCTGGAAACAGGGCAGTCAGTTACCCCGGAAACAGGGCAGTCAGTTACCCTGGAAACAGGGCAGTCAGTTATCCAGGAAACAGGGCAGTCAGTTAGCCTGGAAACAGGGCAGTCAGTAACCCCGGAAACAGGGCATTCAGTTACCCTGGAAACAGGGTGGTCAGTTATCCCGGAAACAGGGTGATCAGTTAGCCTGGAAACAGGGCTGTCAGTTCCCCTGGAAACAGGGCAGTCAGTTATCCTGGAAACAGGGTGGTCAGTGACCCTGCAAACAGGGTGGTCAGTTACCCCGGAAACAGTGTGATCAGTTATCCTGGAAACAGGGCATTCAGTTAGCCTGGAAACAGGGCAGTCAGTTATCCTGGAAACAGGGTGATCAGTTACCCTGGAAACAGGGCATTCAGTTAGCCTGGAAACAGGGCAGTCAGTTACCCTGGAAACAGGGCAGTCAGTTATCCAGGAAACAGGGCAGTCAGTTAGCCTGGAAACAGGGCAGTCTGTAACCCCGGAAACAGGGCATTCAGTTACCCTGGAAACAGGGTGGTCAGTTATCCCGGAAACAGGGTGATCAGTTAGCCTGGAAACAGGGCAGTCAGTAACCCCGGAAACAGGGCATTCAGTTACTCTGGAAACAGGGTGGTCAGTTATCCCGTAAACAGGGCAGTCAGTTATCCCGGAAACAGGGTGATCAGTTCCCATGGAAACAGGGCAGTCAGTTATCCCGGAAACAGGGCAGTCAGTTACCCTGGAATTGGGGCAGTCAGTTATACCGGAAACAGGGCAGTCAGTAATCCCAGAAACAGGGTGATCAGTTACCCTGGAAACTGGGCAGTCAGTTAACCTGGAAACAGGGCAGTCAGTTACCCCGGAAACAGGGCAGTCAGTTACCCTGGAAACTGGGCAGTCAGTTACCCTGGAAACAGGGCGGTCAGTTATCCCGGAAACAGGGTGATCAGTTACCCTGGAAACAGGGCAGTCAGTTATCCCGGAAACGGGGCAGTCAGTTCCCCTGGAAAGTGGGCAGTCAGTTTCCCTGGAATCAGGGCAGTCAGTTATCCTGGAAACAGGGCAGTCAGTTATCCTGGAAACAGGGCGGTCAGTTACCCCGGAAACAGGGAGATCAGATACCCCGGAAACAGCGCGGTCAGTTACCCTGGAAACAGGGCAGTCAGTTACCCTGGAAGCAGGGCAGTCAGTTAACCTGGAAACAGGGCAGTCAGTTATCCTGGAAAAAGGGCGGACACTTACCCAGGAAATAGGGAGGTCAGTTATCCTGGAAACAGGGCGGTCAGTTACCCCGGAAATAGGGAGATCAGTTACCTCGGAAACAGGGCAGTCAGTTACCCTGGAAACAGGGCAGTCAGTTATCCTGGAAACAGGGTGGTCAGTGACCCTGGAAACAGGGTGTTCAGTTACCCCAGAAACAGGGTGATCAGTTATCCTGGAAACAGGGCGGTCAGTTACCCCGGAAACAGGGCAGTCAGTTACCCCGGAAACAGGGTGATCAGTTATCCTGGAAACAGGGCAGTCAGTTAGCCTGGAAACAGGGCAGTCAGTTACCCCGGAAACAGGGCATTCAGTTACCCTGGAAACAGGGTGGTCAGTTATCCCGGAAACAGGGTGATCAGTTACCCTGGAAACTGGGCAGTCAGTTATCCCGGAAACAGGGCAGTCAGTTACCCGGGAAACAGGGCAGTCAGTTATACCGGAAACATGGCAGTCAGTAATCCCAGAAACAGGGTGATCAGTTACCCCGGAAACAGGGCAGTCAGTTATACCGGAAACAGGGCAGTCAGTAATCCCAGAAACAGGGTGATCAGTTACCCTGGAAACTGGGCAGTCAGTTAACCTGGAAACAGGGCAGTCAGTTACCCCGGAAACAGGGCAGTCAGTTACCCTGGAAACAGGGCAGTCAGTTATCCCGGAAACAGGGCAGTCAGTTATCCCGGAAAAAGGGTGATCATTTACCCTGGAAACTGGGCAGTCAGATACCCTGGAAACAGGGCAGTCAGTTACCCCGGAAGCAGGGCAGTCAGTTCCCCTGGAAAGTGGGCAGTCAGTTTCCCTGGAATCAGGGCAGTCAGTTATCCTGGAAACAGGGCAGTCAGTTATCCTGGAAACAGGGCGGTCAGTTACCCCGGAAACAGGGAGATCAGATACCCCGGAAACAGCGCGGTCAGTTACCCTGGAAACAGGGCAGTCAGTTACCCGGAAAAAGGGTGATCAGTTACCCTGGAAACTGGGCAGTCAGATACCCTGGAAACAGGGCAGTCAGTTACCCCGGAAGCAGGGCAGTCAGTTCACCTGGAAAGTGGGCAGTCAGTTTCCCTGGAATCAGGGCAGTCAGTTATCCTGGAAACAGGGCAGTCAGTTATCCTGGAAACAGGGCGGTCAGTTACCCCGGAAACAGGGAGATCAGATACCCCGGAAACATCGCGGTCAGTTACCCTGGAAACAGGGCAGTCAGTTACCCTGGAAGCAGGGCAGTCAGTTAACCTGGAAACAGGGCAGTCAGTTATCCTGGAAAAAGGGCGGTCACTTACCCCGGAAATAGGGAGGTCAGTTATCCTGGAAACAGGGCGGTCAGTTACCCCGGAAACAGGGAGATCAGTTACCTCGGAAACAGGGCAGTCAGTTACCCTGGAAACAGGGCAGTCAGTTATCCTGGAAACAGGGTGGTCAGTGACCCTGGAAACAGGGTGGTCAGTTACCCCGGAAACAGGGTGATCAGTTATCCTGGAAACATGGCGGTCAGTTATCCCGTAAACAGGGCAGTCAGTTTTCCGGAAACAGGGTGATCAGTTACCCTGGAAACAGGGCAGTCAGTTATCCCGGAAACAGGGCAGTCAGTTACCCGGGAAACAGGGCAGTCAGTTATACCGGAAACAGGGCAGTCAGTAATCCCAGAAACAGGGTGATCAGTTACCCTGGAAACTGGGCAGTCAGTTAACCTGGAAACAGGGCAGTCAGTTACCCTGGAAACAGGGCAGTCAGTTACCCCGGAAGCATGGCAGTCAGTTACCCTGGAAACAGGGCAGTCAGTCACCCTGGAAACAGGTTAGTCATTTACCCCGGAAACAGGGTGATCAGTTACTCCGGAAACAGGGCAGTCAGTTCCCCTGGAAACAGGGCAGTCAGTTACCCTGGAAACAGGGCAGTCAGATAACCTGGAAAAAGGGCAGTCATTTAACCTGGAAACAGGGCAGTCAGTTATCGTGGAAACAGGGTGGTTAGATACCGCAGAAATAGGGAGGTAAGTTATCCTGGAAACAGGGCGGTCAGTTACCCCGGAAATAGGGAGATCAGTTACACCGGAAACAGGGCAGTCAGTTCCCCTGGAAACAGGGCAGTCAGTTATCCTGGAAACAGGGTGGTCAGTGACCCTGCAAACAGGGTGGTCAGTTACCCCGGAAACAGTGTGATCAGTTATCCTGGAAACAGGGCATTCAGTTAGCCTGGAAACAGGGCAGTCAGTTACCCCGGAAACAGGGCAGTCAGTTACCCTGGAAACAGGGCAGTCAGTTATCCAGGAAACAGGGCAGTCAGTTATCCTGGAAACAGGGTGATCAGTTACCCTGGAAACAGGGCATTCAGTTAGCCTGGAAACAGGGCATCAGTTACCCCGGAAACAGGGCATTCAGTTACCCTGGAAACAGGGCAGTCAGTTATCCAGGAAACAGGGCAGTCAGTTAGCCTGGAAACAGGGCAGTCAGTAACCCCGGAAACAGGGCATTCAGTTACCCTGGAAACAGGGTGGTCAGTTATCCCGGAAACAGGGTGATCAGTTACCCTGGAAACAGGGCAGTCAGTTATCCCGGAAACAGGGCAGTCAGTTACCCGGGAAACAGGGCAGTCAGTTATACCGGAAACAGGGCAGTCAGTAATCCCAGAAACAGGGTGATCAGTTACTCTGGAAACTGGGCAGTCAGTTAACCTGGAAACAGGGCAGTCAGTTACCCCGGAAACAGGGCAGTCAGTTACCCTGGAAACAGGGCAGTCAGTTATCCCGGAAAAAGGGTGATCAGTTACCCTGGAAACTGGGCAGTCAGATTCCCTGGAAACAGGGCAGTCAGTTATACCGGAAACAGGGCAGTCAGTAATCCCAGAAACAGGGTGATCAGTTATCCTGGAAACAGGGCGGTCAGTTACCCCGGAAACAGGGCAGTCAGTTACCCCGGAAACAGGGTGATCATTTATCCTGGAAACAGGGCAGTCAGTTAGCCTGGAAACAGGGCATTCAGTAACCCCGGAAACAGGGCATTCAGTTACCCTGGAAACAGGGTGGTCAGTTATCCCGTAAACAGGGCAGTGAGTTATCACGGAAACAGGGTGATCAGTTACCCTGGAAACGGGGCAGTCAGTTATCCCGGAAACAGGGCAGTCAGTTACCCTGGAAACAGGGCAGTCAGTTATACCGGAAACAGGGCAGTCAGTAATCCCAGAAACAGGGTGATCAGTTACCCTGGAAACTGGGCAGTCAGTTAACCTGGAAACAGGGCAGTCAGTTTCCCCGGAAACAGGGCAGTCAGTTACCCTGGAAACTGGGCAGTCAGTTACCCTGGAAACAGGGCGGTCAGTTATCCCGGAAACAGGGTGATCAGTAACCCTGGAAACAGGGCAGTCAGTTATCCCGGAAGCAAGGCAGTCAGTTATCCCGGAAAAAGGGTGATCAGTTACCCTGGAAACTGGGCAGTCAGATACCCTGGAAACAGGGCAGTCAGTTACCCCGGAAGCAGGGCAGTCAGTTACCCTGGAAACAGGGCAGTCAGTCACCCTGGAAACAGGTTAGTCAGTTACCCCGGAAACAGGGTGATCAGTTACCCCGGAAACAGGGCAGTCAGTTCCCCTGGAAACAGGGCAGTCAGTTACCCTGGAAACAGGGCAGTCAGATAACCTGGAAACAGGGCAGTCATTTAACCTGGAAACAGGGCAGTCAGTTATCGTGGAAACAGGGCGGTCAGTTACCCCAGAAATAGGGAGGTCAGTTATCCTGGAAACAGGGCGGTCAGTTACCCCGGAAACAGGGAGATCAGTTACACCGGAAACAGGGCAGTCAGTTACCCTGGAAACAGGGCAGTCAGTTATCCTGGAAACAGGGTAGTCAGTGACCCTGCAAACATGGTGGTCAGATACCCCGGAAACAGTGAGATCAGTTATCCTGGAAACAGGGCATTCAGTTAGCCTGGAAACAGGGCAGTCAGTTACCCCGGAAACAGGGCAGTTAGTTACCCTGGAAACAGGGCAGTCAGTTATCCAGGAAACAGGGCAGTGAGTTATCCTGGAAACAGGGTGATCAGTTACCCTGGAAACAGGGCAGTCAGTTACCCCGGAAACTGGGCAGTCAGTTACCCTGGAAACAGGGCATTCAGTTTTCCCGGAAAAAGGGCAGTCAGTTATCCCGGAAAAAGGGTGTTCAGTTACCCTGGAAACTGGGCCATCAGTTACCCTGGAAACAGGGCAGTCAGTTTCCCCGGAAACAGGGCAGTCAGTTACCCTGGAAACAGGGCAGTCAGTTACCCCGGAAACTGTGCAGTCAGTTACCCTGGAAACAGGGCAGTCAGTTACCCTGGAAACAGTGTGATCAGTTACCCCGGAAACAAGGCAGTCAGTTCCCCTGGAAACAGTGCAGTCAGTTACCCTGGAAACAGGGCAGTGAGCTATCCCGGAAACAGGGCAGGCAGTTATCCCGGTAAACAGGGTGAACAGTTACCCTGGAAACAGGTTAGACAGTTACCCTGGAAACAGGGTGATCAGTTACCCCGGAAACAGGGCAGTCAGTTCCCCTGGAAACAGGGCAGTCAGTTACCCTGGAAACAGGGCTGTCAGATAACCTGGAAACAGGGTGGTCAGTTACCCCGGAAACAGGGTGATCAGTTATCCTGGAAACAGGGCGGTCAGTTACCCCGGAAACAGGGCAGTCAGTTACCCCGGAAACAGGGTGATCAGTTATCCTGGAAACAGGGCAGTCAGTTAGCCTGGAAACAGGGCAGTCTGTAACCCCGGAAACAGGGCATTCAGTTACCCTGGAAACAGGGTGGTCAGTTATCCCGTAAACAGGGCAGTCAGTTTTCCGGAAACAGGGTGATCAGTTACCCTGGAAACAGGGCAGTCAGTTATCCCGGAAACAGGGCAGTCAGTTACCCGGGAAACAGGGCAGTCAGTTATACCGGAAACAGGGCAGTCAGTAATCCCAGAAACAGGGTGATCAGTTACCCTGGAAACTGGGCAGTCAGTTAACCTGGAAACAGGGCAGTCAGTTACCCTGGAAACAGGGCAGTCAGTTACCCCGGAAGCATGGCAGTCAGTTACCCTGGAAACAGGGCAGTCAGTCACCCTGGAAACAGGTTAGTCAGTTACCCCGGAAACAGGGTGATGAGTTACTCCGGAAACAGGGCAGTCAGTTCCCCTGGAAACAGAGCAGTCAGTTACCCTGGAAACAGGGCAGTCAGATAACCTGGAAAAAGGGCAGTCATTTAACCTGGAAACAGGGCAGTCAGTTATCGTGGAAACAGGGCGGTTAGTTACCCCAGAAATAGGGAGGTAAGTTATCCTGGATACAGGGCGGTCAGTTACCCCGGAAATAGGGAGATCAGTTACACCGGAAACAGGGCAGTCAGTTCCCCTGGAAACAGGGCAGTCAGTTATCCTGGAAACAGGGTGGTCAGTGACCCTGCAAACAGGGTGGTCAGTTACCCCGGAAACAGTGTGATCAGTTATCCTGGAAACAGGGCATTCAGTTAGCCTGGAAACAGGGCAGTCAGTTACCCCGGAAACAGGGCAGTCAGTTACCCTGGAAACAGGGCAGTCAGTTATCCAGGAAACAGGGCAGTCAGTTATCCTGGAAACAGGGTGATCAGTTACCCTGGAAACAGGGCATTCAGTTAGCCTGGAAACAGGGCAGTCAGTTACCCCGGAAACAGGGCATTCAGTTACCCTGGAAACAGGGCAGTCAGTTATCCAGGAAACAGGGCAGTCAGTTAGCCTGGAAACAGGGCAGTCAGTAACCCCGGAAACAGGGCATTCAGTTACCCTGGAAAGAGGGTGGTCAGTTATCCCGGAAACAGGGTGATCAGTTACCCTGGAAACAGGGCAGTCAGTTATCCCGGAAACAGGGCAGTCAGTTACCTGGGAAACAGGGCAGTCAGTTATACCGGAAACATGGCAGTCAGTAATGCCAGAAACAGGGTGATCAGTTACCCGGGAAACAGGGCAGTCAGTTATACCGGAAACAGGGCAGTCAGTAATCCCAGAAACAGGGTGATCAGTTACTCTGGAAACTGGGCAGTCAGTTAACCTGGAAACAGGGCAGTCAGTTACCCCAGAAACAGGGCAGTCAGTTACCCTGGAAACAGGGCAGTCAGTTATCCCGGAAAAAGGGTGATCAGTTTCCCTGGAAACTGGGCAGTCAGATTCCCTGGAAACAGGGCAGTCAGTTACCCCGGATGCAGGGCAGTCAGTTCACCTGGAAACAGGGCAGTCAGTTACCCCGGAAACAGGGTGATCAGTTGTCCTGGAAACAGGGCGGTCAGTTACCCCGGAAACAGGGCAGTCAGTTACCCCGGAAACAGGGTGATCATTTATCCTGGAAACAGGGCAGTCAGTTAGCCTGGAAACAGGGCAGTCAGTAACCCCGGAAACAGGGCATTCAGTTACCCTGGAAACAGGGTGGTCAGTTATCCCGTAAACAGGGCAGTGAGTTATCACGGAAACAGGGTGATCAGTTACCCTGGAAACGGGGCAGTCAGTTATCCCGGAAACAGGGCAGTCAGTTGCCCTGGAAACAGGGCAGTCAGTTATACCGGAAACAGGGCAGTCAGTAATCCCAGAAACAGGGTGATCAGTTATCCTGGAAACAGGGCGGTCAGTTACCCCGGAAACAGGGCAGTCAGTTACCCCGGAAACAGGGTGATCATTTATCCTGGAAACAGGGCAGTCAGTTAGCCTGGAAACAGGGCAGTCAGTAACCCCGGAAACAGGGCATTCAGTTACCCTGGAAACAGGGTGGTCAGTTATCCCGTAAACAGGGCAGTGAGTTATCACGGAAACAGGGTGATCAGTTACCCTGGAAACGGGGCAGTCAGTTATCCCGGAAACAGGGCAGTCAGTTACCCTGGAAACAGGGCAGTCAGTTATACCGGAAACAGGGCAGTCAGTAATCCCAGAAACAGGGTGATCAGTTACCCTGGAAACTGGGCAGTCAGTTAACCTGGAAACAGGGCAGTCAGTTTCCCCGGAAACAGGGCAGTCAGTTCCCCTGGAAACTGGGCAGTCAGTTACCCTGGAAACAGGGCGGTCAGTTATCCCGGAAACAGGGTGATCAGTAACCCTGGAAACAGGGCAGTCAGTTATCCCGGAAGCAGGGCAGTCAGTTATCCCGCAAAAAGGGTGATCAGTTACCCTGGAAACTGGGCAGTCAGATACCCTGGAAGCAGGGCAGTCAGTTACCCCGGAAGCAGGGCAGTCAGTTACCCTGGAAACAGGGCAGTCAGTCACCCTGGAAACAGGTTAGTCAGTTACCCCGGAAACAGGGTGATCAGTTACCCCGGAAACAGGGCAGTCAGTTCCCCTGGAAACAGGGCAGTCAGTTACCCTGGAAACAGGGCAGTCAGATAACCTGGAAACAGGGCAGTCATTTAACCTGGAAACAGGGCAGTCAGTTATCGTGGAAACAGGGCGGTCAGTTACCCCAGAAATAGGGAGGTCAGTTATCCTGGAAACAGGGCGGTCAGTTACCCCGGAAACAGGGAGATCAGTTACACCGGAAACAGGGCAGTCAGTTACCCTGGAAACAGGGCAGTCAGTTATCCTGGAAACAGGGTAGTCAGTGACCCTGCAAACATGGTGGTCAGTTGCCCCGGAAACAGTGTGATCAGTTATCCTGGAAACAGGGCATTCAGTTAGCCTGGAAACAGGGCAGTCAGTTACCCCGGAAACAGGGCAGTTAGTTACCCTGGAAACAGGGCAGTCAGTTATCCAGGAAACAGGGCAGTCAGTTATCCTGGAAACAGGGTGATCAGTTACCCTGGAAACAGGGCAGTCAGTTACCCCGGAAACTGGGCAGTCAGTTACCCTGGAAACAGGGCATTCAGTTTTCCCGGAAAAAGGGCTGTCAGTTATCCCGGAAAAAGGGTGATCAGTTACCCTGGAAACTGGGCCGTCAGTTACCCTGGAAACAGGGCAGTCAGTTTCCCCGGAAACAGGGCAGTCAGTTACCCTGGAAACAGGGCAGTCAGTTACCCCGGAAACTGTGCAGTCAGTTACCCTGGAAACAGGGCAGTCAGTTACCCTGGAAACAGTGTGATCAGTTACCCCGGAAACAAGGCAGTCAGTTCCCCTGGAAACAGTGCAGTCAGTTACCCTGGAAACAGGGCAGTGTGCTATCCCGGAAACAGGGCAGGCAGTTATCCCGGTAAACAGGGTGAACAGTTACCCTGGAAACAGGTTAGACAGTTACCCTGGAAACAGGGTGATCAGTTACCCCGGAAACAGGGCAGTCAGTTCCCCTGGAAACAGGGCAGTCAGTTACCCTGGAAACAGGGCAGTCAGATAACCTGGAAACAGGGCAGTCATTTAACCTGGAAACAGGGCAGTCAGTTATCGTGGAAACAGGGCGGTCAGTTACCCCAGAAATAGGGAGGTCAGTTATCCTGGGAACAGGGCGGTCAGTTACCCCGGAAATAGGGAGATCAGTTACACCGGAAACAGGGCAGTCAGTTCCCCTGGAAACAAGGGCAGACAGTTATCCTGGAAACAGGGTGGTCAGTGACCCTGCAAACAGGGTGGTCAGTTACCCCGGAAACAGACTGATCAGTTATCCTGGAAACAGGGCATTCAGTTAGCCTGGAAACAGGGCAGTCAGTTACCCCGGAAACAGGGCAGTCAGTTACCCTGGAAACAGGGCAGTCAGTTATCCAGGAAACAGGGCAGTCAGTTATCCTGGAAACAGGGTGATCAGTTACCCTGGAAAATGGGCAGTCAGTTACCCTGGAAAAAGGGCAGTCAGTTAGCCCGGAAACAGGGCAGTCAGTTTCCCTGGAAACTGGGCAGTCAGTTACCCTGGTAACAGGGCAGTCAGTTATCCCGGAAACAGGGTGATCAGTTACCCTGGAAACAGGGCAGTCAGTTACCCCGGAAATAGGGCGGGCAGTTATCCTGGAAACAGGGCGGTCAGTTACCCCGGAAACAGGGCAGTCAGTTATCCCGGAAAAAGGATGATCAGTTACCCTGGAAACTGGGCAGTCAGTTACCCTGGAAACAGGGCAGTCAGTTTCCCCGGAAACAGGGCAGTCAGTTACCCTGGAAACAGGGCAGTCAGTTACCCCGGAAACTGTGCAGTCAGTTACCCTGGAAACAGGGCAGTCAGTTACCCTGGAAACAGTGTGATCAGTTACCCCGGAAACAGGGCAGTCAGTTACCCGGGAAACAGGGCAGTCAGTTATACCGGGAACCAGGGCAGTCAGTTTTCCGGAAACAGGGTGATCAGTTACCCTGGAAACAGGGCAGTCAGTTATCCCGGAAACAGGGCAGTCAGTTACCCGGGAAACAGGGCAGTCAGTTATACCGGAAACAGGGCAGTCAGTAATCCCAGAAACAGGGTGATCAGTTACCCTGGAAACTGGGCAGTCAGTTAACCTGGAAACAGGGCAGTCAGTTACCCTGGAAACAGGGCAGTCAGTTACCCCGGAAGCATGGCAGTCAGTTACCCTGGAAACAGGGCAGTCAGTCACCCTGGAAACAGGTTAGTCAGTTACCCCGGAAACAGGGTGATGAGTTACTCCGGAAACAGGGCAGTCAGTTCCCCTGGAAACAGAGCAGTCAGTTACCCTGGAAACAGGGCAGTCAGATAACCTGGAAAAAGGGCAGTCATTTAACCTGGAAACAGGGCAGTCAGTTATCGTGGAAACAGGGCGGTTAGTTACCCCAGAAATAGGGAGGTAAGTTATCCTGGATACAGGGCGGTCAGTTACCCCGGAAATAGGGAGATCAGTTACACCGGAAACAGGGCAGTCAGTTCCCCTGGAAACAGGGCAGTCAGTTATCCTGGAAACAGGGTGGTCAGTGACCCTGCAAACAGGGTGGTCAGTTACCCCGGAAACAGTGTGATCAGTTATCCTGGAAACAGGGCATTCAGTTAGCCTGGAAACAGGGCAGTCAGTTACCCCGGAAACAGGGCAGTCAGTTACCCTGGAAACAGGGCAGTCAGTTATCCAGGAAACAGGGCAGTCAGTTATCCTGGAAACAGGGTGATCAGTTACCCTGGAAACAGGGCATTCAGTTAGCCTGGAAACAGGGCAGTCAGTTACCCCGGAAACAGGGCATTCAGTTACCCTGGAAACAGGGCAGTCAGTTATCCAGGAAACAGGGCAGTCAGTTAGCCTGGAAACAGGGCAGTCAGTAACCCCGGAAACAGGGCATTCAGTTACCCTGGAAAGAGGGTGGTCAGTTATCCCGGAAACAGGGTGATCAGTTACCCTGGAAACAGGGCAGTCAGTTATCCCGGAAACAGGGCAGTCAGTTACCTGGGAAACAGGGCAGTCAGTTATACCGGAAACATGGCAGTCAGTAATGCCAGAAACAGGGTGATCAGTTACCCGGGAAACAGGGCAGTCAGTTATACCGGAAACAGGGCAGTCAGTAATCCCAGAAACAGGGTGATCAGTTACTCTGGAAACTGGGCAGTCAGTTAACCTGGAAACAGGGCAGTCAGTTACCCCAGAAACAGGGCAGTCAGTTACCCTGGAAACAGGGCAGTCAGTTATCCCGGAAAAAGGGTGATCAGTTACCCTGGAAACTGGGCAGTCAGATTCCCTGGAAACAGGGCAGTCAGTTACCCCGGATGCAGGGCAGTCAGTTCCCCTGGAAACAGGGCAGTCAGTTACCCCGGAAACAGGGTGATCAGTTGTCCTGGAAACAGGGCGGTCAGTTACCCCGGAAACAGGGCAGTCAGTTACCCCGGAAACAGGGTGATCATTTATCCTGGAAACAGGGCAGTCAGTTAGCCTGGAAACAGGGCAGTCAGTAACCCCGGAAACAGGGCATTCAGTTACCCTGGAAACAGGGTGGTCAGTTATCCCGTAAACAGGGCAGTGAGTTATCACGGAAACAGGGTGATCAGTTACCCTGGAAACGGGGCAGTCAGTTATCCCGGAAACAGGGCAGTCAGTTGCCCTGGAAACAGGGCAGTCAGTTATACCGGAAACAGGGCAGTCAGTAATCCCAGAAACAGGGTGATCAGTTATCCTGGAAACAGGGCGGTCAGTTACCCCGGAAACAGGGCAGTCAGTTACCCCGGAAACAGGGTGATCATTTATCCTGGAAACAGGGCAGTCAGTTAGCCTGGAAACAGGGCAGTCAGTAACCCCGGAAACAGGGCATTCAGTTACCCTGGAAACAGGGTGGTCAGTTATCCCGTAAACAGGGCAGTGAGTTATCACGGAAACAGGGTGATCAGTTACCCTGGAAACGGGGCAGTCAGTTATCCCGGAAACAGGGCAGTCAGTTACCCTGGAAACAGGGCAGTCAGTTATACCGGAAACAGGGCAGTCAGTAATCCCAGAAACAGGGTGATCAGTTACCCTGGAAACTGGGCAGTCAGTTAACCTGGAAACAGGGCAGTCAGTTTCCCCGGAAACAGGGCAGTCAGTTCCCCTGGAAACTGGGCAGTCAGTTACCCTGGAAACAGGGCGGTCAGTTATCCCGGAAACAGGGTGATCAGTAACCCTGGAAACAGGGCAGTCAGTTATCCCGGAAGCAGGGCAGTCAGTTATCCCGCAAAAAGGGTGATCAGTTACCCTGGAAACTGAGCAGTCAGATACCCTGGAAACAGGGCAGTCAGTTACCCCGGAAGCAGGGCAGTCAGTTACCCTGGAAACAGGGCAGTCAGTCACCCTGGAAACAGGTTAGTCAGTTACCCCGGAAACAGGGTGATCAGTTACCCCGGAAACAGGGCAGTCAGTTCCCCTGGAAACAGGGCAGTCAGTTACCCTGGAAACAGGGCAGTCAGATAACCTGGAAACAGGGCAGTCATTTAACCTGGAAACAGGGCAGTCAGTTATCGTGGAAACAGGGCGGTCAGTTACCCCAGAAATAGGGAGGTCAGTTATCCTGGAAACAGGGCGGTCAGTTACCCCGGAAACAGGGAGATCAGTTACACCGGAAACAGGGCAGTCAGTTACCCTGGAAACAGGGCAGTCAGTTATCCTGGAAACAGGGTAGTCAGTGACCCTGCAAACATGGTGGTCAGTTGCCCCGGAAACAGTGTGATCAGTTATCCTGGAAACAGGGCATTCAGTTAGCCTGGAAACAGGGCAGTCAGTTACCCCGGAAACAGGGCAGTTAGTTACCCTGGAAACAGGGCAGTCAGTTATCCAGGAAACAGGGCAGTCAGTTATCCTGGAAACAGGGTGATCAGTTACCCTGGAAACAGGGCAGTCAGTTACCCCGGAAACTGGGCAGTCAGTTACCCTGGAAACAGGGCATTCAGTTTTCCCGGAAAAAGGGCTGTCAGTTATCCCGGAAAAAGGGTGATCAGTTACCCTGGAAACTGGGCCGTCAGTTACCCTGGAAACAGGGCAGTCAGTTTCCCCGGAAACAGGGCAGTCAGTTACCCTGGAAACAGGGCAGTCAGTTACCCCGGAAACTGTGCAGTCAGTTACCCTGGAAACAGGGCAGTCAGTTACCCTGGAAACAGTGTGATCAGTTACCCCGGAAACAAGGCAGTCAGTTCCCCTGGAAACAGTGCAGTCAGTTACCCTGGAAACAGGGCAGTGTGCTATCCCGGAAACAGGGCAGGCAGTTATCCCGGTAAACAGGGTGAACAGTTACCCTGGAAACAGGTTAGACAGTTACCCTGGAAACAGGGTGATCAGTTACCCTGGAAACAGGGCAGTCAGATAACCTGGAAACAGGGCAGTCATTTAACCTGGAAACAGGGCAGTCAGTTATCGTGGAAACAGGGCGGTCAGTTACCCCAGAAATAGGGAGGTCAGTTATCCTGGGAACAGGGCGGTCAGTTACCCCGGAAATAGGGAGATCAGTTACACCGGAAACAGGGCAGTCAGTTCCCCTGGAAACAAGGGCAGACAGTTATCCTGGAAACAGGGTGGTCAGTGACCCTGCAATCAGGGTGGTCAGTTACCCCGGAAATAGAGTGATCAGTTATCCTGGAAACAGGGCATTCAGTTAGCCTGGAAACAGGGCAGTCAGTTACCCCGGAAACAGGGCAGTCAGTTACCCTGGAAACAGGGCAGTCAGTTATCCAGGAAACAGGGCAGTCAGTTATCCTGGAAACAGGGTGATCAGTTACCCTGGAAAATGGGCAGTCAGTTACCCTGGAAAAAGGGCAGTCAGTTAGCCCGGAAACAGGGCAGTCAGTTTCCCTGGAAACTGGGCAGTCAGTTACCCTGGTAACAGGGCAGTCAGTTATCCCGGAAACAGGGTGATCAGTTACCCTGGAAACAGGGCAGTCAGTTACCCCGGAAATAGGGCGGGCAGTTATCCTGGAAACAGGGCTGTCAGTTACCCCGGAAACAGGGCAGTCAGTTATCCCGGAAAAAGGATGATCAGTTACCCTGGAAACTGGGCAGTCAGTTACCCTGGAAACAGGGCAGTCAGTTTCCCCGGAAACAGGGCAGTCAGTTACCCTGGAAACAGGGCAGTCAGTTACCCCGGAAACTGTGCAGTCAGTTACCCTGGAAACAGGGCAGTCAGTTACCCTGGAAACAGTGTGATCAGTTACCCCGGAAACAATGCAGTCAGTTCCCCTGGAAACAGGGCAGTCAGTTACCCTGGAAACAGGGCAGTGAGCTATCCCGGAAACAGGGCAGTCAGATATCCCGGTAAACAGGGTGAACAGTTACCCTGGAAACTGGGCAGTCAGTTACCCTGCAAACAGGGCGTTCAGTTACCCTGGAAACAGGGCAGTCAGTTATCCTGGAAACAGGGCGATCAGTTATCCTGGAAACTGGGCAGTCAGTTACCCTGGAATCAGGGCAGTCAGTTATCCTGGAAACAGGGCAGTCTGTTATCCTGGAAACAGGGCGGTCAGTTATC
This sequence comes from Heterodontus francisci, assembly GCF_036365525.1. Lineage (NCBI taxonomy): Eukaryota > Metazoa > Chordata > Chondrichthyes > Heterodontiformes > Heterodontidae > Heterodontus > Heterodontus francisci. The sequence goes on along the minus strand of NC_090380.1, from coordinate 7,713,744 downwards.
CTGGAAACAGGGTGGTCAGTTACCACGGAAACAGGGAGATCAGATACCCCGGAAACAGCGCGGTCAGTTACCCTGGAAACAGGGCAGTCAGTTACCCTGGAAGCAGGGCAGTCAGTTAACCTGGAAACAGGGCAGTCAGTTATCCTGGAAAAAGGACGGTCACTTACCCCGGAAATAGGGAGGTCAGTTATCCTGGAAACAGGGCGGTCAGTTACACCGGAAACAGGGAGATCAGTTACCTCGGAAACAGGGCAGTCAGTTACCCTGGAAACAGGGCAGTCAGTTATCCTGGAAACAGGGTGGTCAGTGACCCTGGAAACAGGGTGGTCAGTTACCCCGGAAACAGGGCGATCAGTTATCCTGGAAACAGGATCCTGGAAACAGTTACCCCGGAAACAGGGCAGTCAGTTACCCCGGAAACAGGGTGATCAGTTATCCTGGAAACAGGGCAGTCAGTTAGCCTGGAAACAGAGCAGTCAGTAACCCCGGAAACAGGGCATTCAGTTACCCTCGGAACAGGGTGGTCAGTTATTCCGTAAACAGGGCAGTCAGTTATCCCGGAAACAGGGTGATCAGTTACCCTGGAAACAGGGCAGTCAGTTATCCCAGAAACAGGGCAGTCAGTTACCCTGGAAACAGGGCAGTCAGTTATACCGGAAACAGGGCAGTCAGTAATCCCAGAAACAGGGTGATCAGTTACCCTGGAAACTGGGCAGTCAGTTAACCTGGAAACAGGGCAGTCAGCTACCCCGGAAACAGGGCAGTCAGTTACCCTGGAAACTGGGCAGTCAGTTACCCTGGAAACAGGGCGGTCAGTTATCCCAGAAACAGGGTGATCAGTTACCCTGGAAACAGGGCAGTCAGTTATCCCGGAAACAGGGCAGTCAGTTATCCCGGAAAAAGGGTGATCAGTTACCCTGGAAACTGGGCAGTCTGATACCCTGGAAACAGGGCAGTCAGTTGCCCCGGAAGCAGGGCAGTCAGATACCCTGGAAACAGGGCAGTCAGTCACCCTGGAAACAGGTTAGTCAGTTACCCCGGAAACAGGGTGATCAGTTACCCCGGAAACAGGGCAGTCAGTTCCCCTGGAAACAGGGCAGTCAGTTACCCTGGAAACAGGGCAGTCAGATAACCTGGAAACAGGGCAGTCATTTAACCTGGAAACAGGGCAGTCAGTTATCGTGGAAACAGGGCGGTCAGTTACCCCAGAAATAGGGAGGTCAGTTATCCTGGAAACAGGGCGGTCAGTTACCCCGGAAACAGGGAGATCAGTGACACCGGAAACAGGGCAGTCAGTTCCCCTGGAAACAGGGCAGTCAGTTATCCTGGAAACAGGGTGGTCAGTGACCCTGCAAACAGGGTGGTCAGTTACCCCGGAAACAGTGTGATCAGTTATCCTGGAAACAGGGCGGTAAGTTACCCCGGAAACAGGGCAGTCAGTTACCCCGGAAACAGGGTGATCAGTTATCCTGGAAACAGGGCAGTCAGTTAGCCTGGAAACAGGGCAGTCAGTAACCCCGGAAACAGGGCATTCAGTTACCCTGGAAACAGGGTGGTCAGTTATCCCGTAAACAGGGCAGTCAGTTATCCCGGAAACAGGGTGATCAGTTACCCTGGAAACAGGGCAGTCAGTTATCCCAGAAACAGGGCAGTCAGTTACCCTGGAAACAGGGCAGTCACTTATACCGGAAACAGGGCAGTCAGTAATCCCAGAAACAGGGTGATCAATTACCCTGGAAACTGGGCAGTGAGTTAACCTGGAAACAGGGCAGTCAGCTACCCCGGAAACAGGGCAGTCAGTTACCCTGGAAACTGGGCGGTCAGTTACCCTGGAAACAGGGCGGTCAATTATCCCGGAAACAGGGTGATCAGTTACCCTGGAAACAGGGCAGTCAGTTACCCCGGAAACAGGGAGATCAGTTACACCGGAAACAGGGCAGTCAGTTACCCTGGAAACAGGGCAGTCAGTTATCCTGGAAACAGGGTGGTCAGTGACCCTGCAAACAGGGTGGTCAGTTACCCCGGAAACAGTGTGATCAGTTATCCTGGAAACAGGGTGGTCAGTGACCCTGCAAACAGGGTGGTCAGTTACCCTGGAAACAGGGCAGTCAGTTATCCTGGAAACAGGGCATTCAGTTAGCCTGGAAACAGGGCAGTCAGTTACCCCGGAAACAGGGCAGTCAGTTCCCCTGGAAACAGGGCAGTCAGTTATCCAGGAAACAGGGCTGTCAGTTATCCTGGAAACAGGGTGATCAGTTACCCTGGAAACTGGGCAGTCAGTTACCCTGGAAACAGGGCAGTCAGTTACCCCGGAAACAGGGCATTCAGTTAGCCTGGAAACTGGGCAGTCAGTTACCCTGGTAACAGGGCAGTCAGTTATCCCGGAAACAGGGTGATCAGTTACCCTGGAAACAGGGCAGTCAGTTACCCCGGAAATAGGGCGGTCAGTTATCCTGGAAACAGGGCGGTCAGTTACCCCGGAAACAGGGCAGTCAGTTATCCCGGAAAAAGGGTGATCAGTTACCCTGGAAACAGGGCGTTCAGTTACCCTGGAAACAGGGCTGTCAGTTACCCTGGAAACAGGGTGATCAGTTACCCTGGAAACTGGGCAGTCAGTTACCCTGGATGCAGGGCAGTCAGTTAACCTGGAAACAGGGCAGTCAGTTACCCTGGAAAAAGGGCGGTCACTTACCCCGGAAATAGGGAGGTCAGTTACCCTGGAAACAAGGCAGTCAGTTACCCCGGAAACTGGGCAGTCAGTTACCCTCGAAACAGGGCATTCAGTTATCCCGGAAAAAGGGCAGTCAGTTATCCCGGAAAAAGGGTGATCAGTTACCCTGGAAACTGGGCCGTCAGTTACCCTGGAAACAGGGCAGTCAGTTTCCCCGGAAACAGGGCAGTCAGTTACCCTGGAAACAGGGCAGCCAGTTACCCCGGAAACTGGGCAGTCAGTTACCCTGGAAACAGGGCAGTCAGTTACCCTGGAAACAGTGTGATCAGTTACCCCGTAAACAAGGCAGTCAGTTCCCCTGGAAACAGGGCAGTCAGTTACACTGGAAACAGGGCAGTGTGCTATCCCGGAAACAGGGTAGTCAGTTATCCCGGTAAACAGGGTGAACAGTTACCCTGGAAACTGGGCAGTCAGTTACCCTGGAAACAGGGCGTTCAGTGACCCTGGAAACAGGGCAGTGTGCTATCCCGGAAATAGGGAGGTCAGTTATCCTGGAAACAGGGCGGTCAGTTACCCCGGAAACAGGGAGATCAGTTACCTCGGAAACAGGGCAGTCAGTTACCCTGGAAACAGGGCAGTCAGTTATCCTGGAAACAGGGTGGTCAGTGACCCTGGAAACAGGGTGGTCAGTTACCCCGGAAACAGGGCAGTCAGTTAACCTGGAAACAGGGCAGTCAGCTACCCCGGAAACAGGGCAGTCAGTTACCCTGGAAACTGGGCAGTCAGTTACCCTGGAAACAGGGCGGTCAGTTATCCCGGAAACAGGGTGATCAGTTACCCTGGAAACAGGGCAGTCAGTTATCCTGGAAACAGGGCAGTCAGTTATCCCGGAAAAAGGGTGATCAGTTATCCTGGAAACTGGGCAGTCTGATACCCTGGAAACAGGGCAGTCAGTTACCCCGGAAGCAGGGCAGTCAGTTACCCTGGAAACAGGGCAGTCAGTCACCCTGGAAACAGGTTAGTCTGTTACCCCGGAAACAGGGTGATCAGTTACCCCGGAATCAGGGCAGTCAGTTCCCATGGAAACAGGGCAGTCAGTTACCCTGGAAACAGGGCAGTCAGATAACCTGGAAACAGGGCAGTCATTTAACCTGGAAACAGGGCAGTCAGTTATCGTGGAAACAGGGCGGTCAGTTACCCCAGAAATAGGGAGGTCAGTTATCCTGGAAACAGGGCGGTCAGTTACCCCGGAAACAGGGAGATCAGTTACACCGGAAACAGGGCAGTCAGTTCCCCTGGAAACAGGGCAGTCAGTTATCCTGGAAACAGGGTGGTCAGTGACCCTGCAAACAGGGTGGTCAGTTACCCCGGAAACAGTGTGATCAGTTATCCTGGAAACAGGGCGGTCAGTTACCCCGGAAACAGTGCAGTCAGTTACCCCGGAAACAGGGTGATCAGTTATCCTGGAAACAGGGCAGTCAGTTATCCCGGAAACAGGGTGATCAGTTACCCTGGAAACAGGGCATTCAGTTATCCCGGAAACAGGGTGATCAGTTACCCTGGAAGCAGGGCAGTCAGTAACCCCGGAAACAGGGCATTCAGTTACCCTGGAAACAGGGCATTCAGTTCTCCCGGAAACAGGGTGATCAGTTACCCTGGAAACAGGGCAGTCAGTTATCCCAGAAACAGGGCAGTCAGTTACCCTGGAAACAGGGCAGTCCGTTATACCGGAAACAGGGCAGTCAGTAATCCCAGAAACAGGGTGATCAATTACCCTGGAAACTGGGCAGTGAGTTAACCTGGAAACAGGGCAGTCAGCTACCCCGGAAACAGGGCAGTCAGTTACCCTGGAAACTGGGCTGTCAGTTATCCTGGAAACAGGGCGGTCAGTTATCCCGGAAACAGGGTGATCAGTTACCCTGGAAACAGGGTGGTCAGTTACCCCGGAAACAGGGAGATCAGTTACAACGGAAACAGGGCAGTCAGTTACCCTGGAAACAGGGCAGTCAGTTATCCTGGAAACAGGGTGGTCAGTGACCCTTCAAACAGGGTGGTCAGTTACCCCGGAAACAGTGTGATCAGTTATCCTTGAAACAGGGTGGTCAGTGACCCTGCAAACAGGGTGGTCAGTTACCTTGGAAACAGGGCAGTCAGTTATCCTGGAGACATGGCATTCAGTTAGCCTGGAAACAGGGCAGTCAGTTACCCCGGAAACAGGGCAGTCAGTTCCCCTGGAAACAAGGCAGTCAGTTATCCAGGAAAAAGGGCAGCTGGTATCCGGGAAACAGGGTGATCAGTTACCCTGGAAACTGGGCAGTCAGTTACCCTGGAAACAGGGCAGTCAGTTACTCCGGAAACAGGGCATTTAGTTAGCCTGGAAACTGGGCAGTCAGTTACCCTGGTAACAGGGCAGTCAGTTATCCCGGAAACAGGGTGATCAGTTACCCTGGAAACAGGGCAGTCAGTTACCCCGGAAATAGGGCGGTCAGTTATCCTGGAAACAGGGCGGTCAGTTACCCCGGAAACAGGGCAGTCAGTTATCCCGGAAAAAGGGTGATCAGTTACACTGGAAACTGGGCAGTCACTTACCCTGGAAACAGAACAGTCAGTTTCCCCGGAAACAGGGCAGTCAGTTACCCTGGAAACAGGGCAGTCAGTTACCCCGGAAACTGGGCAGTCACTTACCCTCGAAAAAGGGCATTCAGTTATCCCGGAAAAAGGGCAGTCAGTTATCCCGGAAAAAGGGTGATCAGTTACCCTGGAAACTGGGCCGTCAGTTACCCTGGAAACAGGGCAGTCAGTTTCCCCGGAAACAGGGCAGTCAGTTACCCTGGAAACAGGGCAGTCAGTTACCCCGGAAACTGGGCAGTCAGTTACCCTGGAAACAGGGCAGTCAGTTACCCTGGAAACGGTGTGATCAGTTACCCTGGAAACAAGGCAGTCAGTTCCCCTGGAAACAGGGCAGTCAGTTACCCTGGAAACAGGGCAGTGTGCTATCCCGGAAACAGGGCAGTCAGTTATCCCGGTAAACAGGGTGAACAGTTACCCTGGAAACTGGGCAGTCAGTTACCCTGGAAACAGGGCGTTCAGTTACCCTGGAAACATGGCAGTCAGTTATCCTGGAAACAGGGTGATCAGTTACCCTGGAAACTGGGCAGTCAGTTACCCTGGATGCAGGGCAGTCAGTTAACCTGGAAACAGGGCAGTCAGTTACCCTGGAAAAAGGGCGGTCACTTACCCCGGAAATAGGGAGGTCAGTTATCCTGGAAACAGGGCGGTCAGTTACCCCGGAAACAGGGAGATCAGTTACCTCGGAAACAGGGCAGTCAGTTACCCTGGAAACAGGGCAGTCAGTTATCCTGGAAACAGGGTGGTCAGTGACCCTGGAAACAGGGTGGTCAGTTACCCCGGAAACAGGGCAATCAGTTATCCTGGAAACAGGGCGGTCAGTTACCCCGGAAACAGGGCAGTCAGTTACCCCGGAAACAGGGTGATCAGTTATTTTTGGAAACAGGGCAGTCAGTTCGCCTGGAAACAGGACAGTCAGTAACCCCGGAAACAGGGCATTCAGTTACCCTGGAAACAGGGTGGTCAGTTATCCCGTAAACAGGGCAGTCAGTTATCCCGGAAACAGGGTGATCAGTTACCCTGCAAACAGGGCAGTCAGTTATCCCGGAAACAGGGCAGTCAGTTACCCTGGATACAGGGCAGTCAGTTATACCGGAAACAGGGCAGTCAGTAATCCCAGAAACAGGGTGATCAGTTACCCTGGAAACTGGGCTGTCAGTTACCCTGGAAACAGGGCAGTCAGTTACCCTGGAAACAGGGCGGTCAGTTATCCCGGAAACAGGGTGATCAGTTACCCTGGAAACTGGGCAGTCAGATACCCTGGAAACAGGGCAGACAGTTACCCCGGAAGCAGGGCAGTCAGTTACCCTGGAAACAGGGCAGTCAGTCACCCTGGAAACAGGTTAGTCAGTTACCCCGGAAACAGGGTGATCAGTTACCCCGGAAACAGGGCAGTCAGTTCCCCTGGAAACAGGGCAGTCAGTTACCCTGGAAACAGGGCAGTCAGATAACCTGGAAACAGGGCTGTCATTTAACCTGGAAACAGGGCAGTCAGTTATCGTGGAAACAGGGCGGTCAGTTACCCCAGAAATAGGGAGGTCAGTTATCCTGGAAACAGGGCGGTCAGTTACCCCGGAAACAGGGAGATCAGTTACACCGGAAACAGGGCAGTCAGTTCCCCTGGAAACAGGGCAGTCAGTTATCCTGGAAACAGGGTGGTCAGTGACCCTGCAAACAGGGTGGTCAGTTACCCCGGAAACAGTGTGATCAGTTATCCTGGAAACAGGGCATTCAGTTACCCTGGAAACAGGGCAGTCAGTTATCCAGGAAACAGGGCAGTCAGTTATCCTGGAAACAGGGCAGTCAGTTACCCTGGAAAGAGGGCAGTCAGTTATACCGGAAACCGGGCAGTCAGTTATCCCGGAAACAGGGTGATCAGTTACCCTGGAAACTGGGCATTCAGTTACCCTGGAAACAGGGTGGTCAGTTACCCTGGAAACAGGGCAGTCAGTTATTCTGGAAACAGGGTGATCAGTTACCCTGGAAACGGGGCAGTCAGTTACCCTGGAAACAGGGCAGTCAGTTACCCTGGAAACAGGGCAGTCAGTTATCCTTGAAACAGGGCAGTCAGTTATCCCGGAAACAGGGCAGTCAGTTATCCCGGAAACAGGGTGATCAGTTACCCTGGAAGCAGGGCAGTCAGTGACCCCGGAAACAGGGCAGTCAGTTACCCTGGAAACTGGGCAGTCAGTTATCCTGGAAACAGGGCGGTCAGTTACCCGAAAATGGGGCGGTCAGTTATCCCGGAAACAGGGTGATCAGTTCCCCTGGAAACAGGGCAGTCAGTTACCCCGGAAACAGGGCAGTCAGTTACCCTGGAAACAGGGCAGTCAGTTATCCAGGAAACAGGGCAGTCAGTTATCCCGGAAACAGGGTGTTCAGTTACCCTGGAAACAGGGCAGTCAGTTACCACGGAAACAGGGTGGTCAGTTACCCTGGAAACAGGGCAGTCAGTTACCCCGGAAACAGGGTGGTCAGTTACCCTGGAAACAGGGCAGTCAGTTACTCCGGAAACAGGGTGGTCAGTTACCCTGGAAACAGGGCAGTCAGTTACCCCGGAACTAGGGTGATCAGATACCCTGGAAACAGGGCAGTCAGTTATCCCGGAAACAGGGCGGTCAGTTACCCCGGAAACAGGGCAGTCAGTTATCCTGGAGACAGGGCAGTCAGTTACCCCGGAAATAGGGCGGTCAGTTATCCTGGAAACAGGGCGGTCAGTTACCCTGGAAACGGGGAGATCAATTACCCCGGAAACAGGGCAGTCAGTTAACCTGGAAACAGGGCAGTCAGTTCTCCTGGAAACAGGGCAGTCAGTCACCGTGGAAACAGGTTAGTCAGTTATTCTGGAATCAGGGTGATCAGTTACACTGGAAACTGGGCAGTCAGTTACCCTGGAAACAGGGCAGTCAGATAACCCGGAAACAGGGCAGTCAGTTACTCTGGAAACAGCCAGTCAGTTACCCTGGAAACAGGGAAGTCAGTTATCCCGGAAACAGGGTGATCAGTTACACTGGAAACTGGGCAGTCAGTTACCACGGAAACAGGGTGGTCAGTTACCCTGGAAACAGGGCAGACAGTTACCCCGGAAACAGGGTGGTCAGTTACCCTGGAAACAGGGCAGTCAGTTACCCCGGAAACAGGGTGGTCATTTACCCTGGAAACAGGGCAGTCAGTTACCCTGGAAACAGGGCAGTCAGTTACCCCGGAAACAGGGTGATCAGATACCCTGGAAACAGGGCAGTCAGTTATCACGGAAACAGGGCGGTCAGTTACCCTGGAAACAGGGCAGTCAGTGATCCCGGAATCAGGGCAGTCAGTTATCCTGGAAACAGGGCAGTCAGTTACCCCGGAAATAGGGCGGTCAGTTATCCTGGAAACAGGGCGGTCAGTACCCCGGAAACGGGGCGATCAATTACCCCGGAAACAGGGCGGTCAGTTACCCTGGAAACAGGGCAGTCAGTTACACTGGAAACAGGGCAGTCAGTTAACCTGGAAACAGGGCAGTCAGTTATCCTGGAAACAGGGCGGTCAGTTACCCCGGAAATAGGGCGGTCAATTATCCTTGAAGCAGGGCGCTCAGATACCCCGGAAACAGGGAGATCAGTTGCCCCGGAAACAGGGCAGTCAGTTATTTTGGAAGCAGGGCAGTCAGTTATCCATATAACAGGGTTGTCAGTTACCCTGGAAACAGGGTGGTCAGTTACCCCGGAAACAGGGTGATCAATTATCCTGGAAACAGGGCGGTCAGTTACCCCGGAAACAGGGCAGTCAGTTACCCCGGAAACAGGGCGGTCAGTAACCCTGGAAACAGATTAGTCATTTACCCCGGAAACAGGGTGATCAGTTATCCTGGAAACAGGGCAGTCAGTTATCCTGGAAACAGGGCAGTCAGTTACCACGGAAACAGGCAGTCAGTTACCCTGGAAACAGGGCAGTCAGTTATCCCGGAAACAGGGCAGTCAGTTATCCTGGAAGCAGGGTGATCAGTTACCCTGGAAACTGGGCAGTCAGTTACCCTGGAAACAGGGCAGTCAGTTACCACGGAAACAGGCAGTCAGTTACCCTGGAAACAGGGCAGTCAGTTATCCCGGAAACAGGGCAGTCAGTTATCCTGGAAATAGGGTGATCAGTTTCCCTGGAAAATGGTCTGTCAGTTACCCTGGAAACAGGGCAGTCAGTTATCCCCGTAACAGGGCAGTTAGTTATCCTGGAAACAGGGCAGTCAGTTACCCTGGAAACAGGGCAGTCAGTCACCCTGGAAACAGGTTAGTCAGTTACCCCGGAAACAGGGTGATCAGTTACCCCGGAAACAGGGCAGTCAGTTCCCCTGGAAACAGGGCAGTCAGTTACTCTGGAAACAGGGCAGTCAGTTATACCGGAAACCGGGCAGTCAGTTATCCCGGAAACAGGGTGATCAGTTACCCTGGAAACTGGGCATTCAGTTACCCTGGAAACAGGGCGGTCAGTTACCCTGGAAACAGGGCAGGCAGTTATTCTGGAAACAGGGTGATCAGTTACCCTGGAAACTGGGCAGTCAGTTACCCTGGAAACAGGGCAGTCAGTTATCCCGGAAACAGGGCAGTCAGTTATCCCGGAAACAGGGTGAACAGATACCCTGGAAGCAGGGCAGTCAGTGACCCCGGAAACAGGGCAGTCAGTTACCCTGGAAACTGGGCAGTCAGATAACCTGGAAACAGGGCAGTCAGTTACCCCGGAAACAGGGCAATCAGTTATCCTGGAAACAGGGCGGTCAGTTACCCCGGAAACAGGGCAGTCAGTTACCCCGGAAATAGGGTGATCAGTTATCCTGGAAAGAGGGCAGTCAGTTAGCCTGGAAACAAGGCAGTCAGTAACCCCGGAAACAGGGCATTCAGTTACCCCGGAAACAGGGCATTCAGTTACCCTGGAAACAGGGTGCTCAGTTATCCCGTAAACAGGGCAGTCAGTTATCCCGGAAACAGGGTGATCAGTCACCCTGGAAACAGGGCAGTCAGTTATCCTGGAAACAGGGCAGTCAGTTACCCTGGAAACAGGGCGGTCAGTTATAGCGGAAACAGGTCAGTCAGTAATACCAGAAACAGGGTGATCAGTTACCCTGGAAACTGGGCAGTCAGTTAACCTGGAAACAGGGCAGTCAGTTACCCTGGAAACAGGGCAGTCAGTTACCCTGGAAACTGGGCAGTCAGTTACCCTGGAAACAGGGCGGTCAGTTATCCCGGGAACAGGGTGATCAGTTACCCTGGAAACTGGGCAGTCAGATACCCTGGAAACAGGGCAGTCAGTTACCCCGGAAGCAGGGCAGTCAGTTCCCCTGGAAACAGGGCAGTCAGTTATCCTGGAAACAGGGTGGTCAGTGACCCTGCAAACAGGGTGGTCAGTTACCCCGGAAACAGTGTGATCAGTTATCCTGGAAACAGGGCATTCAGTTAGCCTGGAAACAGGGCAGTCAGTTACCCCGGAAACAGGGCAGTCAGTTACCCTGGAAACAGGGCAGTCAGTTATCCAGGAAACAGGGCAGTCAGTTATCCTGGAAACAGGGCAGTCAGTTACCCTGGAAACAGGGCAGTCAGTTATACCGGAAACCGGGCAGTCAGTTATCCCGGAAACAGGGTGATCAGTTACCCTGGAAACTGGGCATTCAGTTACCCTGGAAACAGGGCGGTCAGTTACCCTGGAAACAGGGCAGTCAGTTATTCTGGAAACAGGGTGATCAGTTACCCTGGAAACAGGGCAGTCAGTTACCCTGGAAACAGGGCAGTCAGTTATCCTGGAAACAGGGCAGTCAGTTATCCCGGAAACAGGGCAGTCAGTTAACCCGGAAACAGATTGATCAGTTACCCTGGAAGCAGGGCAGTCAGTGACCCCGGAAACAGGGCAGTCAGTTACCATGGAAACTGGGCAGTCAGTTATCCTGGAAACAGGGCGGTCAGTTACCCGAAAATGGGGCGGTCAGTTATCCCGGAAACAGGGTGATCAGTTCCCCTGGAAACAGGGCAGTCAGTTACCCCGGAAACAGGGCAGTCAGTTACCCTGGAAACAGGGCAGTCAGTTATCCAGGAAACAGGGCAGTCGGTTATCCTGGAAACAGGGTGATCAGTTACCCTGGAAACAGGGCAGTCAGTGACCCCGGAAACAGGGCAGTCAGTTACCCTGGAAACTGGGCAGTCAGATAACCTGGAAACAGGGCAGTCAGTTACCCCGGAAACAGGGCAATCAGTTATTCTGGAAACAGGGTGGTCAGTTACCCCGGAAACAGGGAAGTCAGTTACCCCGGAAACAGGGTGATCAGTTATCCTGGAAAGAGGGCAGTCAGTTAGCCTGGAAACAGGGCAGTCAGTAACCCCGGAAATAGGGCATTCAGTTACCCCGGAAACAGGGCATTCAGTTAACCTGGAAACAGGGTGCTCATTTATCCCGTAAACAGGGCAGTCAGTTATCCCGGAAACAGGGTGATCAGTTACCCTGGAAACAGGGCAGTCAGTTATCCCGGAAACAGGGCAGTCAGTTACCCTGGAAACAGGGCGGTCAGTTATACCGGAAACAGGTCAGTCAGTAATACCAGAAACAGGGTGATCAGTTACCCTGGAAACTGGGCAGTCAGTTAAACTGGAAACAGGGCAGTCAGTTACCCCGGAAACAGGGCAATCAGTTATCCTGGAAACAGTGCGGTCAGTTACCCCGGAAACAGGGCAGTCAGTTACCCCGGAAATAGGGTGATCAGTTATCCTGGAAAGAGGGCAGTCAGTTAGCCTGGAAACAAGGCAGTCAGTAACCCCGGAAACAGGGCATTCAGTTACCCCGGAAAAAGGGCATTCAGTTACCCTGGAAACAGGGTGCTCAGTTATCCCCTAAACAGGGCAGTCAGTTATCCCTGAAACAGGGTGATCAGTTACCCTGGAAACAGGGCGGTCAGTTATACCGGAAACAGGTCAGTCAGTAATACCAGAAACAGGGTGATCAGTTACCCTGGAAACTGGGCAGTCAGTTACCCTGGAAACAGGGCAGTCAGTTACCCTGGAAACTGGGCAGTCAGTTACCCTGGAAACAGGGCGGTCAGTTATCCCAGAAACAGGGTGATCAGTTACCCTGGAAACTGGGCAGTCAGATACCCTGGAAACAGGGCAGTCAGTTACCCCGGAAGCAGGGCTGTCAGTTCCCCTGGAAACAGGGCAGTCAGTTATCCTGGAAACAGGGTGGTCAGTGACCCTGCAAACAGGGTGGTCAGTTACCCCGGAAACAGTGTGATCAGTTATCCTGGAAACAGGGCATTCAGTTAGCCTGGAAACAGGGCAGTCAGTTACCCCGGAAACAGGGCAGTCAGTTACCCTGGAAACAGGGCAGTCAGTTATCCAGGAAACAGGGCAGTCAGTTATCCTGGAAACAGGGCAGTCAGTTACCCTGGAAACATGGCAGTCAGTTATACCGGAAACCGGGCAGTCAGTTATCCCGGAAACAGGGTGATCAGTTACCCTGGAAACAGGGCATTCAGTTACCCTGGAAACAGGGCGGTCAGTTACCCTGGAAACAGGGCAGTCAGTTATTCTGGAAACAGGGTGATCAGTTACCCTGGAAACAGGGCAGTCAGTTACCCTGGAAACAGGGCCGTCAGTTATCCTGGAAACAGGGCAGTCAGTTATCCCGGAAACAGGGCAGTCAGTTAACCCGGAAACAGATTGATCAGTTACCCTGGAAGCAGGGCAGTCAGTGACCCCGGAAACAGGGCAGTCAGTTACCCTGGAAACTGGGCAGTCAGTTATCCTGGAAACAGGGCAGTCAGTTACCCGAAAATGGGGCGGTCAGTTATCCCGGAAACAGGGCAGTCAGTTACCCTGGAAACAGGGCAGTCAGTTATCCAGGAAACAGGGCAGTTGGTTATCCCGGAAACAGGGTGATCAGTTACCCTGGAAACAGGGCAGTCAGTGACCCCGGAAACAGGGCAGTCAGTTACCCTGGAAACTGGGCAGTCAGATAACCTGGAAACAGGGCAGTCAGTTACCCCGGAAACAGGGCAATCAGTTATCCTGGAAACAGGGCGGTCAGTTACCCCGGAAACAGGGCAGTCAGTTACCCCGGAAACAGGGTGATCAGTTATCCTGGAAAGAGGGCAGTCAGTTAGCCTGGAAACAGGGCAGTCAGTAACCCCGGAAATAGGGCATTCAGTTACCCCGGAAACAGGGCATTCAGTTACCCTGGAAACAGGGTGCTCAGTTATCCCGTAAACAGGGCAGTCAGTTATCCCGGAAACAGGGTGATCAGTTACCCTGGAAACTGGGCAGTCAGTTCTCCCGGAAACAGGGCAGTCAGTTACCCTGGAAACAGGGCGGTCAGTTATACCGGAAACAGGTCAGTCAGTAATACCAGAAACAGGGTGATCAGTTACCCTGGAAACTGGGCAGTCAGTTAACCTGGTAACAGGGCAGTCAGTTACCCTGGAAACAGGGCAGTCAGTTACCCTGGAAACTGGGCAGTCAGTTACCCTGGAAACAGGGCGGTCAGTTATCCCGGAAACAGGGCAGTCAGTTACCCTGGATACAGGGCAGTCAGTTATACCGGAAACAGGGCAGTCAGTAATCCCAGAAACAGGGTGATCAGTTACCCTGGAAACTGGGCTGTCAGTTACCCTGGAAACAGGGCAGTCAGTTACCCTGGAAACAGGGCGGTCAGTTATCCCGGAAACAGGGTGATCAGTTACCCTGGAAACTGGGCAGTCAGATACCCTGGAAACAGGGCAGACAGTTACCCCGGAAGCAGGGCAGTCAGTTACCCTGGAAACAGGGCAGTCAGTCACCCTGGAAACAGGTTAGTCAGTTACCCCGGAAACAGGGTGATCAGTTACCCCGGAAACAGGGCAGTCAGTTCCCCTGGAAACAGGGCAGTCAGTTACCCTGGAAACAGGGCAGTCAGATAACCTGGAAACAGGGCTGTCATTTAACCTGGAAACAGGGCAGTCAGTTATCGTGGAAACAGGGCGGTCAGTTACCCCAGAAATAGGGAGGTCAGTTATCCTGGAAACAGGGCGGTCAGTTACCCCGGAAACAGGGAGATCAGTTACACCGGAAACAGGGCAGTCAGTTCCCCTGGAAACAGGGCAGTCAGTTATCCTGGAAACAGGGTGGTCAGTGACCCTGCAAACAGGGTGGTCAGTTACCCCGGAAACAGTGTGATCAGTTATCCTGGAAACAGGGCATTCAGTTACCCTGGAAACAGGGCAGTCAGTTATCCAGGAAACAGGGCAGTCAGTTATCCTGGAAACAGGGCAGTCAGTTACCCTGGAAAGAGGGCAGTCAGTTATACCGGAAACCGGGCAGTCAGTTATCCCGGAAACAGGGTGATCAGTTACCCTGGAAACTGGGCATTCAGTTACCCTGGAAACAGGGCGGTCAGTTACCCTGGAAACAGGGCAGTCAGTTATTCTGGAAACAGGGTGATCAGTTACCCTGGAAACGGGGCAGTCAGTTACCCTGGAAACAGGGCAGTCAGTTACCCTGGAAACAGGGCAGTCAGTTATCCTTGAAACAGGGCAGTCAGTTATCCCGGAAACAGGGCAGTCAGTTATCCCGGAAACAGGGTGATCAGTTACCCTGGAAGCAGGGCAGTCAGTGACCCCGGAAACAGGGCAGTCAGTTACCCTGGAAACTGGGCAGTCAGTTATCCTGGAAACAGGGCGGTCAGTTACCCGAAAATGGGGCGGTCAGTTATCCCGGAAACAGGGTGATCAGTTCCCCTGGAAACAGGGCAGTCAGTTACCCCGGAAACAGGGCAGTCAGTTACCCTGGAAACAGGGCAGTCAGTTATCCAGGAAACAGGGCAGTCAGTTATCCCGGAAACAGGGTGTTCAGTTACCCTGGAAACAGGGCAGTCAGTTACCACGGAAACAGGGTGGTCAGTTACCCTGGAAACAGGGCAGTCAGTTACCCCGGAAACAGGGTGGTCAGTTACCCTGGAAACAGGGCAGTCAGTTGCTCCGGAAACAGGGTGGTCAGTTACCCTGGAAACAGGGCAGTCAGTTACCCCGGAACTAGGGTGATCAGATACCCTGGAAACAGGGCAGTCAGTTATCCCGGAAACAGGGCGGTCAGTTACCCCGGAAACAGGGCAGTCAGTTATCCTGGAGACAGGGCAGTCAGTTACCCCGGAAATAGGGCGGTCAGTTATCCTGGAAACAGGGCGGTCAGTTACCCTGGAAACGGGGAGATCAATTACCCCGGAAACAGGGCAGTCAGTTAACCTGGAAACAGGGCAGTCAGTTCTCCTGGAAACAGGGCAGTCAGTCACCGTGGAAACAGGTTAGTCAGTTATTCTGGAATCAGGGTGATCAGTTACACTGGAAACTGGGCAGTCAGTTACCCTGGAAACAGGGCAGTCAGATAACCCGGAAACAGGGCAGTCAGTTACTCTGGAAACAGCCAGTCAGTTACCCTGGAAACAGGGAAGTCAGTTATCCCGGAAACAGGGTGATCAGTTACACTGGAAACTGGGCAGTCAGTTACCACGGAAACAGGGTGGTCAGTTACCCTGGAAACAGGGCAGACAGTTACCCCGGAAACAGGGTGGTCAGTTACCCTGGAAACAGGGCAGTCAGTTACCCCGGAAACAGGGTGGTCATTTACCCTGGAAACAGGGCAGTCAGTTACCCTGGAAACAGGGCAGTCAGTTACCCCGGAAACAGGGTGATCAGATACCCTGGAAACAGGGCAGTCAGTTATCACGGAAACAGGGCGGTCAGTTACCCTGGAAACAGGGCAGTCAGTGATCCCGGAATCAGGGCAGTCAGTTATCCTGGAAACAGGGCAGTCAGTTACCCCGGAAATAGGGCGGTCAGTTATCCTGGAAACAGGGCGGTCAGTACCCCGGAAACGGGGCGATCAATTACCCCGGAAACAGGGCGGTCAGTTACCCTGGAAACAGGGCAGTCAGTTACACTGGAAACAGGGCAGTCAGTTAACCTGGAAACAGGGCAGTCAGTTATCCTGGAAACAGGGCGGTCAGTTACCCCGGAAATAGGGCGTTCAATTATCCTTGAAGCAGGGCGCTCAGATACCCCGGAAACAGGGAGATCAGTTGCCCCGGAAACAGGGCAGTCAGTTATTTTGGAAGCAGGGCAGTCAGTTATCCATATAACAGGGTTGTCAGTTACCCTGGAAACAGGGTGGTCAGTTACCCCGGAAACAGGGTGATCAATTATCCTGGAAACAGGGCGGTCAGTTACCCCGGAAACAGGGCAGTCAGTTACCCCGGAAACAGGGCGGTCAGTAACCCTGGAAACAGATTAGTCATTTACCCCGGAAACAGGGTGATCAGTTATCCTGGAAACAGGGCAGTCAGTTATCCTGGAAACAGGGCAGTCAGTTACCACGGAAACAGGCAGTCAGTTACCCTGGAAACAGGGCAGTCAGTTATCCCGGAAACAGGGCAGTCAGTTATCCTGGAAGCAGGGTGATCAGTTACCCTGGAAACTGGGCAGTCAGTTACCCTGGAAACAGGGCAGTCAGTTACCACGGAAACAGGCAGTCAGTTACCCTGGAAACAGGGCAGTCAGTTATCCCGGAAACAGGGCAGTCAGTTATCCTGGAAATAGGGTGATCAGTTTCCCTGGAAAATGGTCTGTCAGTTACCCTGGAAACAGGGCAGTCAGTTATCCCCGTAACAGGGCAGTTAGTTATCCTGGAAACAGGGCAGTCAGTTACCCTGGAAACAGGGCAGTCAGTCACCCTGGAAACAGGTTAGTCAGTTACCCCGGAAACAGGGTGATCAGTTACCCCGGAAACAGGGCAGTCAGTTCCCCTGGAAACAGGGCAGTCAGTTACTCTGGAAACAGGGCAGTCAGTTATACCGGAAACCGGGCAGTCAGTTATCCCGGAAACAGGGTGATCAGTTACCCTGGAAACTGGGCATTCAGTTACCCTGGAAACAGGGCGGTCAGTTACCCTGGAAACAGGGCAGGCAGTTATTCTGGAAACAGGGTGATCAGTTACCCTGGAAACTGGGCAGTCAGTTACCCTGGAAACAGGGCAGTCAGTTATCCTGGAAACAGGGCAGTCAGTTATCCCGGAAACAGGGCAGTCAGTTATCCCGGAAACAGGGTGAACAGATACCCTGGAAGCAGGGCAGTCAGTGACCCCGGAAACAGGGCAGTCAGTTACCCTGGAAACTGGGCAGTCAGATAACCTGGAAACAGGGCAGTCAGTTACCCCAGAAACAGGGCAATCAGTTATCCTGGAAACAGGGCGGTCAGTTACCCCGGAAACAGGGCAGTCAGTTACCCCGGAAATAGGGTGATCAGTTATCCTGGAAAGAGGGCAGTCAGTTAGCCTGGAAACAAGGCAGTCAGTAACCCCGGAAACAGGGCATTCAGTTACCCCGGAAACAGGGCATTCAGTTACCCTGGAAACAGGGTGCTCAGTTATCCCGTAAACAGGGCAGTCAGTTATCCCGGAAACAGGGTGATCAGTCACCCTGGAAACAGGGCAGTCAGTTATCCTGGAAACAGGGCAGTCAGTTACCCTGGAAACAGGGCGGTCAGTTATAGCGGAAACAGGTCAGTCAGTAATACCAGAAACAGGGTGATCAGTTACCCTGGAAACTGGGCAGTCAGTTAACCTGGAAACAGGGCAGTCAGTTACCCTGGAAACAGGGCAGTCAGTTACCCTGGAAACTGGGCAGTCAGTTACCCTGGAAACAGGGCGGTCAGTTATCCCGGGAACAGGGTGATCAGTTACCCTGGAAACTGGGCAGTCAGATACCCTGGAAACAGGGCAGTCAGTTACCCCGGAAGCAGGGCAGTCAGTTCCCCTGGAAACAGGGCAGTCAGTTATCCTGGAAACAGGGTGGTCAGTGACCCTGCAAACAGGGTGGTCAGTTACCCCGGAAACAGTGTGATCAGTTATCCTGGAAACAGGGCATTCAGTTAGCCTGGAAACAGGGCAGTCAGTTACCCCGGAAACAGGGCAGTCAGTTACCCTGGAAACAGGGCAGTCAGTTATCCAGGAAACAGGGCAGTCAGTTATCCTGGAAACAGGGCAGTCAGTTACCCTGGAAACAAGGCAGTCAGTTATACCGGAAACCGGGCAGTCAGTTATCCCGGAAACAGGGTGATCAGTTACCCTGGAAACTGGGCATTCAGTTACCCTGGAAACAGGGCGGTCAGTTACCCTGGAAACAGGGCAGTCAGTTATTCTGGAAACAGGGTGATCAGTTACCCTGGAAACAGGGCAGTCAGTTACCCTGGAAACAGGGCAGTCAGTTATCCTGGAAACAGGGCAGTCAGTTATCCCGGAAACAGGGCAGTCAGTTAACCCGGAAACAGATTGATCAGTTACCCTGGAAGCAGGGCAGTCAGTGACCCCGGAAACAGGGCAGTCAGTTACCCTGGAAACTGGGCAGTCAGTTATCCTGGAAACAGGGCGGTCAGTTACCCGAAAATGGGGCGGTCAGTTATCCCGGAAACAGGGTGATCAGTTCCCCTGGAAACAGGGCAGTCAGTTACCCCGGAAACAGGGCAGTCAGTTACCCTGGAAACAGGGCAGTCAGTTATCCAGGAAACAGGGCAGTCGGTTATCCCGGAAACAGGGTGATCAGTTACCCTGGAAACAGGGCAGTCAGTGACCCCGGAAACAGGGCAGTCAGTTACCCTGGAAACTGGGCAGTCAGATAACCTGGAAACAGGGCAGTCAGTTACCCCGGAAACAGGGCAATCAGTTATTCTGGAAACAGGGTGGTCAGTTACCCCGGAAACAGGGAAGTCAGTTACCCCGGAAACAGGGTGATCAGTTATCCTGGAAAGAGGGCAGTCAGTTAGCCTGGAAACAGGGCAGTCAGTAACCCCGGAAATAGGGCATTCAGTTACCCCGGAAACAGGGCATTCAGTTAACCTGGAAACAGGGTGCTCATTTATCCCGTAAACAGGGCAGTCAGTTATCCCGGAAACAGGGTGATCAGTTACCCTGGAAACAGGGCAGTCAGTTATCCCGGAAACAGGGCAGTCAGTTACCCTGGAAACAGGGCGGTCAGTTATACCGGAAACAGGTCAGTCAGTAATACCAGAAACAGGGTGATCAGTTACCCTGGAAACTGGGCAGTCAGTTAAACTGGAAACAGGGCAGTCAGTTACCCCGGAAACAGGGCAATCAGTTATCCTGGAAACAGTGCGGTCAGTTACCCCGGAAACAGGGCAGTCAGTTACCCCGGAAATAGGGTGATCAGTTATCCTGGAAAGAGGGCAGTCAGTTAGCCTGGAAACAAGGCAGTCAGTAACCCCGGAAACAGGGCATTCAGTTACCCCGGAAACAGGGCATTCAGTTACCCTGGAAACAGGGTGCTCAGTTATCCCGTAAACAGGGCAGTCAGTTATCCCTGAAACAGGGTGATCAGTTACCCTGGAAACAGGGCGGTCAGTTATACCGGAAACAGGTCAGTCAGTAATACCAGAAACAGGGTGATCAGTTACCCTGGAAACTGGGCAGTCAGTTACCCTGGAAACAGGGCAGTCAGTTACCCTGGAAACTGGGCAGTCAGTTACCCTGGAAACAGGGCAGTCAGTTATCCCAGAAACAGGGTGATCAGTTACCCTGGAAACTGGGCAGTCAGATACCCTGGAAACAGGGCAGTCAGTTACCCCGGAAGCAGGGCAGTCAGTTCCCCTGGAAACAGGGCAGTCAGTTATCCTGGAAACAGGGTGGTCAGTGACCCTGCAAACAGGGTGGTCAGTTACCCCGGAAACAGTGTGATCAGTTATCCTGGAAACAGGGCATTCAGTTAGCCTGGAAACAGGGCAGTCAGTTACCCCGGAAACAGGGCAGTCAGTTACCCTGGAAACAGGGCAGTCAGTTATCCAGGAAACAGGGCAGTCAGTTATCCTGGAAACAGGGCAGTCAGTTACCCTGGAAACATGGCAGTCAGTTATACCGGAAACCGGGCAGTCAGTTATCCCGGAAACAGGGTGATCAGTTACCCTGGAAACTGGGCATTCAGTTACCCTGGAAACAGGGCGGTCAGTTACCCTGGAAACAGGGCAGTCAGTTATTCTGGAAACAGGGTGATCAGTTACCCTGGAAACAGGGCAGTCAGTTACCCTGGAAACAGGGCCGTCAGTTATCCTGGAAACAGGGCAGTCAGTTATCCCGGAAACAGGGCAGTCAGTTAACCCGGAAACAGATTGATCAGTTACCCTGGAAGCAGGGCAGTCAGTGACCCCGGAAACAGGGCAGTCAGTTACCCTGGAAACTGGGCAGTCAGTTATCCTGGAAACAGGGCAGTCAGTTACCCGAAAATGGGGCGGTCAGTTATCCCGGAAACAGGGCAGTCAGTTACCCTGGAAACAGGGCAGTCAGTTATCCAGGAAACAGGGCAGTTGGTTATCCCGGAAACAGGGTGATCAGTTACCCTGGAAACAGGGCAGTCAGTGACCCCGGAAACAGGGCAGTCAGTTACCCTGGAAACAGGGCAGTCAGTTACCCTGGAAACAGGGCGGTCAGTTATAGCGGAAACAGGTCAGTCAGTAATACCAGAAACAGGGTGATCAGTTACCCTGGAAACTGGGCAGTCAGTTAACCTGGAAACAGGGCAGTCAGTTACCCTGGAAACAGGGCAGTCAGTTACCCTGGAAACTGGGCAGTCAGTTACCCTGGAAACAGGGCGGTCAGTTATCCCGGGAACAGGGTGATCAGTTACCCTGGAAACTGGGCAGTCAGATACCCTGGAAACAGGGCAGTCAGTTACCCCGGAAGCAGGGCAGTCAGTTCCCCTGGAAACAGGGCAGTCAGTTATCCTGGAAACAGGGTGGTCAGTGACCCTGCAAACAGGGTGGTCAGTTACCCCGGAAACAGTGTGATCAGTTATCCTGGAAACAGGGCATTCAGTTAGCCTGGAAACAGGGCAGTCAGTTACCCCGGAAACAGGGCAGTCAGTTACCCTGGAAACAGGGCAGTCAGTTATCCAGGAAACAGGGCAGTCAGTTATCCTGGAAACAGGGCAGTCAGTTACCCTGGAAACAAGGCAGTCAGTTATACCGGAAACCGGGCAGTCAGTTATCCCGGAAACAGGGTGATCAGTTACCCTGGAAACTGGGCATTCAGTTACCCTGGAAACAGGGCGGTCAGTTACCCTGGAAACAGGGCAGTCAGTTATTCTGGAAACAGGGTGATCAGTTACCCTGGAAACAGGGCAGTCAGTTACCCTGGAAACAGGGCAGTCAGTTATCCTGGAAACAGGGCAGTCAGTTATCCCGGAAACAGGGCAGTCAGTTAACCCGGAAACAGATTGATCAGTTACCCTGGAAGCAGGGCAGTCAGTGACCCCGGAAACAGGGCAGTCAGTTACCCTGGAAACTGGGCAGTCAGTTATCCTGGAAACAGGGCGGTCAGTTACCCGAAAATGGGGCGGTCAGTTATCCCGGAAACAGGGTGATCAGTTCCCCTGGAAACAGGGCAGTCAGTTACCCCGGAAACAGGGCAGTCAGTTACCCTGGAAACAGGGCAGTCAGTTATCCAGGAAACAGGGCAGTCGGTTATCCCGGAAACAGGGTGATCAGTTACCCTGGAAACAGGGCAGTCAGTGACCCCGGAAACAGGGCAGTCAGTTACCCTGGAAACTGGGCAGTCAGATAACCTGGAAACAGGGCAGTCAGTTACCCCGGAAACAGGGCAATCAGTTATTCTGGAAACAGGGTGGTCAGTTACCCCGGAAACAGGGAAGTCAGTTACCCCGGAAACAGGGTGATCAGTTATCCTGGAAAGAGGGCAGTCAGTTAGCCTGGAAACAGGGCAGTCAGTAACCCCGGAAATAGGGCATTCAGTTACCCCGGAAACAGGGCATTCAGTTAACCTGGAAACAGGGTGCTCATTTATCCCGTAAACAGGGCAGTCAGTTATCCCGGAAACAGGGTGATCAGTTACCCTGGAAACAGGGCAGTCAGTTATCCCGGAAACAGGGCAGTCAGTTACCCTGGAAACAGGGCGGTCAGTTATACCGGAAACAGGTCAGTCAGTAATACCAGAAACAGGGTGATCAGTTACCCTGGAAACTGGGCAGTCAGTTAAACTGGAAACAGGGCAGTCAGTTACCCCGGAAACAGGGCAATCAGTTATCCTGGAAACAGTGCGGTCAGTTACCCCGGAAACAGGGCAGTCAGTTACCCCGGAAATAGGGTGATCAGTTATCCTGGAAAGAGGGCAGTCAGTTAGCCTGGAAACAAGGCAGTCAGTAACCCCGGAAACAGGGCATTCAGTTACCCCGGAAACAGGGCATTCAGTTACCCTGGAAACAGGGTGCTCAGTTATCCCGTAAACAGGGCAGTCAGTTATCCCTGAAACAGGGTGATCAGTTACCCTGGAAACAGGGCGGTCAGTTATACCGGAAACAGGTCAGTCAGTAATACCAGAAACAGGGTGATCAGTTACCCTGGAAACTGGGCAGTCAGTTACCCTGGAAACAGGGCAGTCAGTTACCCTGGAAACTGGGCAGTCAGTTACCCTGGAAACAGGGCAGTCAGTTATCCCAGAAACAGGGTGATCAGTTACCCTGGAAACTGGGCAGTCAGATACCCTGGAAACAGGGCAGTCAGTTACCCCGGAAGCAGGGCAGTCAGTTCCCCTGGAAACAGGGCAGTCAGTTATCCTGGAAACAGGGTGGTCAGTGACCCTGCAAACAGGGTGGTCAGTTACCCCGGAAACAGTGTGATCAGTTATCCTGGAAACAGGGCATTCAGTTAGCCTGGAAACAGGGCAGTCAGTTACCCCGGAAACAGGGCAGTCAGTTACCCTGGAAACAGGGCAGTCAGTTATCCAGGAAACAGGGCAGTCAGTTATCCTGGAAACAGGGCAGTCAGTTACCCTGGAAACATGGCAGTCAGTTATACCGGAAACCGGGCAGTCAGTTATCCCGGAAACAGGGTGATCAGTTACCCTGGAAACTGGGCATTCAGTTACCCTGGAAACAGGGCGGTCAGTTACCCTGGAAACAGGGCAGTCAGTTATTCTGGAAACAGGGTGATCAGTTACCCTGGAAACAGGGCAGTCAGTTACCCTGGAAACAGGGCCGTCAGTTATCCTGGAAACAGGGCAGTCAGTTATCCCGGAAACAGGGCAGTCAGTTAACCCGGAAACAGATTGATCAGTTACCCTGGAAGCAGGGCAGTCAGTGACCCCGGAAACAGGGCAGTCAGTTACCCTGGAAACTGGGCAGTCAGTTATCCTGGAAACAGGGCAGTCAGTTACCCGAAAATGGGGCGGTCAGTTATCCCGGAAACAGGGCAGTCAGTTACCCTGGAAACAGGGCAGTCAGTTATCCAGGAAACAGGGCAGTTGGTTATCCCGGAAACAGGGTGATCAGTTACCCTGGAAACAGGGCAGTCAGTGACCCCGGAAACAGGGCAGTCAGTTACCCTGGAAACTGGGCAGTCAGATAACCTGGAAACAGGGCAGTCAGTTACCCCGGAAACAGGGCAATCAGTTATCCTGGAAACAGGGCGGTCAGTTACCCCGGAAACAGGGCAGTCAGTTACCCCGGAAACAGGGTGATCAGTTATCCTGGAAAGAGGGCAGTCAGTTAGCCTGGAAACAGGGCAGTCAGTAACCCCGGAAATATGGCATTCAGTTACCCCGGAAACAGGGCATTCAGTTACCCTGGAAACAGGGTGCTCAGTTATCCCGTAAACAGGGCAGTCAGTTATCCCGGAAACAGGGTGATCAGTTACCCTGGAAACTGGGCAGTCAGTTCTCCCGGAAACAGGGCAGTCAGTTACCCTGGAAACAGGGCGGTCAGTTATACCGGAAACAGGTCAGTCAGTAATACCAGAAACAGGGTGATCAGTTACCCTGGAAACTGGGCAGTCAGTTAACCTGGTAACAGGGCAGTCAGTTACCCTGGAAACAGGGCAGTCAGTTACCCTGGAAACTGGGCAGTCAGTTACCCTGGAAACAGGGTGGTCAGTTATCCCGGAAACAGGGTGATCAGTTACCCTGGAAACTGGGCAGTAAGATTCCCTGGAAACAGGGCAGTCAGTTACCCCGGAAGAAGGGCAGTCAGTTCCCCTGGAAACAGGGCAGTCAGTTATCCTGGAAACAGGGTGGTCAGTGACCCTGCAAACAGGGTGGTCAGTTACCCCGGAAACAGTGTGATCAGTTATCCTGGAAACAGGGCATTCAGTTCGCCTGGAAACAGGGCAGTCAGTTACCCTGGAAACAGGGCAGTCAGTTATCCAGGAAACAGGGCAGTCAGTTATCCTGGAAACAGGGCAGTCAGTTACCCTGGAAACAGGGCAGTCAGTTATACCGGAAACTGAGCAGTCAGTTATCCCGGAAACAGGGTGATCAGTTACCCTGGAAACTGGGCATTCAGTTACCCTGGAAACAGGGCGGTCAGTTACCCTGGAAACAGGGCAGTCAGTTATTCTGGAAACAGGGTGATCAGTTACCCTGGAAACAGGGCAGTCAGTTACCCTGGAAACAGGGCAGTCAGTTACCCTGGAAACAGGGCAGTCAGTTATCCTGGAAACAGGGCAGTCAGTTATCCCGGAAACAGGGCAGTCAGTTATCCTGGAAACAGAGTGATCAGTTACCCTGGAAGCAGGGCAGTCAGTGACCCCGGAAACAGGGCAGTCAGTTACCCTGGAAACCGGGCAGTCAGTTATCCTGGAAACAGGGCGGTCAGTTACCCGAAAATGGGGCGGTCAGTTATCCCGCAAACAGGGTGATCAGTTCCCCTGGAAACAGGGCAGTCAGTTACCCCGGAAACAGGGCAGTCAGTTACCCTGGAAACAGGGCAGTCAGTTATCCAGGAAACAGGGCAGTCGGTTATCCCGGAAACAGGGTGATCAGTTACCCTGGAAACAGGGCAGTCAGTTACCACGGAAACAGGGTGGTCAGTTACCCTGGAAACAGGGCAGTCAGTTACCCCGGAAACATGGTGGTCAGTTACCCTGGAAACAGGGCAGTCAGTTACACCGGAAACAGGGTGGTCAGTTACCCTGGAAACAGGGCAGTCAGTTACCCCGGAAACAGGGTGATCAGATACCCTGGAAACAGGGCAGTCAGTTATCCCGGAAACAGGGCGGTCAGTTACCCTGCAAACAGGGCAGTCAGTTATCCTGGGGACAGGGCAGACAGTTGCCCCGGAAATAGGGCGGTCAGGTGTCCTGGAAACAGTCCGTTCAGTTACCCTGGAAACAGGGCAGTCAGTTACCCCGGAAACTGGGCAGTCAGTTAACTTGGAAACAGGGCAGTCAGTTATCCTGGAAACAGGGCGATCAGTTACCCTGGAAATAGGGCGGTCAATTATGCTTAAAACAGGGCGCTCAGATACCCCGGAAACAGGGAGATCAGTTGCCCCGGAAACAGGGCAGTCAGTTGCCTGGAAACAGGGCAGTCAGTTATCCTGGAAACAGGGCGGTCAGTTACCCAAAAATGGGGCGGTCAGTTATCCCGGAAACAGGGTGATCAGTTCCCCTGGAAACAGGGCAGTCAGTTACCCAGGAAACAGGGCAGTCAGTTACCCTGGAAACAGGGCAGTCAGATAACCTGGAAACAGGGTGGTCAGTTACCCCGGAAACAGGGCGGTCAGTAACCCTGGAAACAGATTAGTCATTTACCCCGGAAACAGGGTGATCAGTTATCCTGGAAACAGGGCAGTCAGTTATCCTGGAAACATGGCAGTCAGTTACCCCAGAAACAGGGCAGTCAGTTATCCCGGAAACAGGGTGATCTGTTACCCTGGAAACTGGGCAGTCAGTTACCCTGGAAAAAGGGCAGTAAGTTATCCCGGAAACAGGGCAGTCAGTTACCCTGGAAACAGGGCAGTCAGTTATCCTGGAAACAGGGCAGTCAGTTATCCTGGAAATAGGGTGATCAGTTTCCCTGGAAAATGGTCTGTCAGTTACCCTGGAAACAGGGCAGTCAGTTATCCCCGTAACAGGGCAGTTAGTTCTCCCGGAAACAGGGCCGTCAGTTACCCTGGAAACAGGGCAGTCAGTTAACCCAGAAACTGGGCAGTCAGTTACCCTGGAAACAGGACAGTCAGTCACCCTGGAAACAGGGTGATCAGTTACCCCGGAAACAGGGCAGTCAGTTCCCCTGGAAACAGGGCAGTCAGTTACCCTGGAAACAGGGCAGTCAGTTATACCGGAAACCGGGCAGTCAGTTATCCCGGAAACAGGGTGATCAGTTACCCTGGAAACTGGGCATTCAGTTACCCTGGAAACAGGGCGGTCAGTTACCCTGGAAACAGGGCAGGCAGTTATTCTGGAAACAGGGTGATCAGTTACCCTGGAAACTGGGCAGTCAGTTACCCTGGAAACAGGGCAGTCAGTTACCCCGGAAACAGTGTGATCAGTTATCCTGGAAAGAGGGCATTCAGTTAGCCTGGAAACAGGGCAGTCAGTTACCCCGGAAACAGGGCAGTCAGTTACCCTGGAAACAGGGCAGTCAGTTATCCAGGAAACAGGGCAGTCAGTTATCCTGGAAACAGGGCAGTCAGTTACCCTGGAAACAGGGCAGTCAGTTATACCGGAAACCGGGCAGTCAGTTATCCCGGAAACAGGGTGATCAGTTACCCTGGAAACTGGGCATTCAGTTACCCTGGAAACAGGGCGGTCAGTTACCCTGGAAACAGGACAGTCAGTTGTTCTGGAAACAGGGTGATCAGTTACCCTGGAAACAGGGCAGTCAGTTACCCTGGAAACAGGGCAGTCAGTTACCCTGGAAACAGGGCAGTCAGTTATCCTGGAAACAGGGCAGTCAGTTATCCCGGAAACAGGGCAGTCAGTTAACCCGGAAACAGAGTGATCAGTTACCCTGGAAGCAGGGCAGTCAGTGACCCCGGAAACAGGGCAGTCAGTTACCCTGGAAACTGGGCAGTCAGTTATCCTGGAAACAGGGCGGTCAGTTACCCAAAAATGGGGCGGTCAGTTATCCCGGAAACAGGGTGATCAGTTCCCCTGGAAACAGGGCAGTCAGTTACCCAGGAAACAGGGCAGTCAGTTACCCTGGAAACAGGGCAGTCAGTTATCCAGGAAACAGGGCAGTCGGTTATCCCGGAAACAGGGTGATCAGTTACCCTGGAAACAGGGCAGTCAGTGACCCCGGAAACAGGGCAGTCATTTACCCTGGAAACTGGGCAGTCAGATAACCTGGAAACAGGGCAGTCAGTTACCCCGGAAACAGGGCAATCAGTTATCCTGGAAACAGGGCGGTCAGTTACCCCGGAAACAGGGCAGTCAGTTACCCCGGAAACAGGGTGATCAGTTATCCTGGAAAGAGGGCAGTCAGTTAGCCTGGAAACAGGGCAGTCAGTAACCCCGGAAACAGGGCATTCAGTTACCCCGGAAACAGGGCATTCAGTTACCCTGGAAACAGGGTGCTCAGTTATCCCGTAAACAGGGCAGTCAGTTATCCCGGAAACAGGGTGATCAGTTACCCTGGAAACAGGGCAGTCAGTTATCCCGGAAACAGGGCAGTCAGTAACCCTGGAAACAGTGCGGTCAGTTATACCGGAAACAGGTCAGTCAGTAATACCAGAAACAGGGTGATCAGTTACCCTGGAAACTGGGCAGTCAGTTAACCTGGAAACAGGGCAGTCAGTTACCCTGGAAACAGGGCAGTCAGTTACCCTGGAAACTGTGCAGTCAGTTACCCTGGAAACAGGGCGGTCAGTTATCCCGGAAACAGGGTGATCAGTTACCCTGGAAACTGGGCAGTCAGATACCCTGGAAACAGGGCAGTCAGTTACCCCGGAAGCAGGGCAGTCAGTTCCCCTGGAAACAGGGCAGTCAGTTATCCTGGAAACAGGGTGGTCAGTGACCCTGCAAACAGGGTGGTCAGTTACCCCGGAAACAGTGTGATCAGTTATCCTGGAAACAGGGCATTCAGTTAGCCTGGAAACAGGGCAGTCAGTTACCCCGGAAGAGGGCAGTCAGTTACCCTGGAAACAGGGCAGTCAGTTATCCAGGAAACAGGGCAGTCAGTTATCCTGGAAACAGGGCAGTCAGATACCCTGGAAACAGGGCAGTCAGTTATACCGGAAACCGGGCAGTCAGTTATCCCGGAAACAGGGTGATCAGTTACCCTGGAAACTGGGCATTCAGTTACCCTGGAAACAGGGCGGTCAGTTACCCTGGAAACAGGGCAGTCAGTTATTCTGGAAACAGGGTGATCAGTTACCCTGGAAACAGGGCAGTCAGTTACCCTGGAAACTGGGCAGTCAGTTACCCTGGAAGCAGGGCAGTCAGTTATCCTGGAAACAGGGCAGTCAGTTATCCCGGAAACAGGGCAGTCAGTTATCCCGGAAACAGAGTGATCAGTTACCCTGGAAGCAGGGCAGTCAGTGACCCCGGAAACAGGGCAGTCAGTTACCCTGGAAACTGGGCAGTCAGTTATCCTGGAAACAGGGCGGTCAGTTACCCGAAAATGGGGCGGTCAGTTATCCCGGAAACAGGGTGATCAGTTCCCCTGGAAACAGGGCAGTCAGTTACCCCGGAAACAGGGCAGTCAGTTACCCTGGAAACAGGGCAGTCAGTTGTCCAGGAAACAGGGCAGTCGGTTATCCCGGAAACAGGGTGATCAGTTACCCTGGAAACAGGGCAGTCAGTTACCACGGAAACAGGGTGGTCAGTTACCCTGGAAACAGGGCAGTCAGTTACCCCGGAAACAGGGTGGTCAGTTACCCTGGAAACAGGGCAGTCAGTTACACCGGAAACAGGGTGGTCAGTTACCCTGGAAACAGGGCAGTCAGTTACCCCGGAAACAGGGTGATCAGATACCCTGGAAACAGGGCAGTCAGTTATCCCGGAAACAGGGCGGTCAGTTACCCTGCAAACAGGGCAGTCAGTGATCCCGGAAACAGGGCAGTCAGTTATTCTGGAAACAGGGTGATCAGTTACCCTGGAAACAGGGCAGTCAGTTACCCTGGAAACAGGGCAGTCAGTTACCCTGGAAACAGGGCAGTCAGTTATCCTGGAAACAGGGCAGTCAGTTATCCCGTGAACAGGGCAGTCAGTTATCCCGGAAACAGAGTGATCAGTTACCCTGGAAGCAGGGCAGTCAGTGACCCCGGAAACAGGGCAGTCAGTTACCCTGGAAACTGGGCAGTCAGTTATCCTGGAAACAGGGCGGTCAGTTACCCGAAAATGGGGCGGTCAGTTATCCCGGAAACAGGGTGATCAGTTCCCCTGGAAACAGGGCAGTCAGTTACCCCGGAAACAGGGCAGTCAGTTACCCTGGAAACAGGGCAGTCAGTTATCCAGGAAACAGGGCAGTCGGTTATCCCGGAAACAGGGTGATCAGTTACCCTGGAAACAGGGCAGTCAGTTACCACGGAAACAGGGTGGTCAGTTACCCTGGAAACAGGGCATTCAGTTACCCCGGAAACAGGGTGGTCAGTTACCCTGGAAACAGGGCAGTCAGTTACACCGGAAACAGGGTGGTCAGTTACCCTGGAAACAGGGCAGTCAGTTACCCCGGAAACAGGGTGATCAGATACCCTGGAAACAGGGCAGTCAGTTATCCCGGAAACAGGGCGGTCAGTTACCCTGGAAACAGGGCAGTCAGTGATCCCGGAAACAGGGCAGTCAGTTATCCTGGAGCCAGGGCAGTCAGTTGCCCCGGAAATAGGGCGGTCAGTTATCCTGGAAACAGGCAGGTCAGTTCCCCTGGAAACAGGGCAGTCAGTTACCCCGGAAACAGGGCAGTCAGTTAACCTGGAAACAGGGCAGTCAGTTATCCTGGAAACAGGGTGATCAGTTACCCCGGAAATAGGGCGGTCAATTATCCTTGAAACAGGGCGCTCAGATACCCCGGAAACATTGAGATCAGTTGCCCCGGAAACAGGGCAGTCAGTTGCCTGGAATCAGGGCAGTCAGTTATCCTGGAAACAGGGTGGTCAGTTACCCTGGAAAGAGGGTGGTCAGTTACCCCGGAAACAGGGTGATCAGTTATCCTGGAAACAGGGCGGTCAGTTACCACGGAAACAGGGCAGTCAGTTACCCCGGAAACAGGGCGGTCAGTAACCCTGGAAACAGATTAGTCATTTACCCCGGAAACAGGGTGATCAGTTATCCTGGAAACAGGGCAGTCAGTTATCCTGGAAACAGGGCAGTCAGTTACCCCAGAAACAGGGCTGTCAGTTATCCCGGAAACAGGGTGATCAGTTACCCTGGAAACTGGGCAGTTATTTACCCTGGAAACAGGGCAGTAAGTTATCCCGGAAACAGGGCAGTCAGTTATCCTGGAAATAGGGTGATCAGTTTCCCTGGAAAATGGTCTGTCAGTTACCCTGGAAACAGGGCAGTCAGTTATCCCCGTAACAGGGCAGTTAGTTCTCCCGGAAACAGGGCAGTCAGTTACCCTGGAAACAGGGCAGTCAGTTAACCCGGAAACTGGGCAGTCAGTTCCCCTGGAAACAGGACAGTCAGTCACCCTGGAAACAGGGCAGTCAGTCACCCTGGAAACAGGTTAGTCAGTTACCCCAGAAACAGGGTGATCAGTTACCCCGGAAACAGGGCAGTCAGTTCCCCTGGAAACAGGGCAGTCAGTTATACCGGAAACCGGGCAGTCAGTTATCCCGGAAACAGGGTGATCAGTTACCCTGGAAACTGGGCATTCAGTTACCCTGGAAACAGGGCGGTCAGTTACCCTGGAAACAGGGCAGGCAGTTATTCTGGAAACAGGGTGATCAGTTACCCTGGAAACTGGGCAGTCAGTTACCCTGGAAACAGGGCAGTCAGTTACCCTGGAAACAGGGCAGTCAGTTATCCTGGAAACAGGGCAGTCAGTTATCCCGGAAACAGTGCAGTCAGTTATCCCGGAAACAGGGTGATCAGTTACCCTGGAAGCAGGGCAGTCAGTGACCCCGGAAACAGGGCAGTCAGTTACCCTGGAAACTGGGCAGTCAGATAACCTGGAAACAGGGCAGTCAGTTACCCCGGAAACAGGCCAATCAGTTATCCTGGAAACAGGGCGGTCAGTTACCCCGGAAACAGGGCAGTCAGTTACCCCGGAAACAGGGTGATCAGTTATCCTGGAAAGAGGGCAGTCAGTTAGCCTGGAAACAGGGCAGTCAGTAACCCCAGAAACAGGGCATTCAGTTACCCTGGAAACAGGGTGCTCAGTTATCCCGAAAACAGGGCAGTCAGTTATCCCGGAAACAGGGTGATCAGTTACCCTGGAAACAGGGCAGTCAGTTATCCCGGAAACAGGGCAGTCAATTACCCTGGAAACAGGGCAGTCAGTTATACCGGAAACAGGTCAGTCAGTAATACCAGAAACAGGGTGATCAGTTACCCTGGAAACTGGGCAGTCAGTTAACCTGGAAACAGGGCAGTCAGTTACCCTGGAAACAGGGCAGTCAGTTACCCTGGAAACTGGGCAGTCAGTTACCCTGGAAACAGGGCGGTCAGTTATCCCGGAAACAGGGTGATCAGTTACCCTGGAAACTGGGCAGTCAGATTCCCTGGAAACAGGGCAGTCAGTTACCCCGGAAGCAGGGCAGTCAGTTCCCCTGGAAACAGGGCAGTCAGTTATCCTGGAAACAGGGTGGTCAGTGACCCTGCAAACAGGGTGGTCAGTTGCCCCGGAAACAGTGTGATCAGTTATCCTGGAAACAGGGCATTCAGTTAGCCTGGAAACAGGGCAGTCAGTTACCCCGGAAACAGGGCAGTCAGTTACCCTGGAAACAGGGCAGTCAGTTATCCAGGAAACAGGGCAGTCAGTTATCCTGGAAACAGGGCAGTCAGTTACCCTGGAAACAGGGCAGTCAGTTATACCGGAAACCGGGCAGTCAGTTATCCCGGAAACAGGGTGATCAGTTACCCTGGAAACTGGGCATTCAGTTACCCTGGAAACAGGGCTGTCAGTTACCCTGGAAACAGGGCAGTCAGTTATTCTGGAAACAGGGTGATCAGTTACCCTGGAAACAGGGCAGTCAGTTACCCTGGAAACAGGGCAGTCAGTTACCCTGGAAACAGGGCCGTCAGTTATCCTGGAAACAGGGCAGTCTGTTATCCCGGAAACAGGGCAGTCAGTTATCCCGGAAACAGAGTGATCAGTTACCCTGGAAGCAGGGCAGTCAGTTACCCTGGAAACAGGGCAGTCAGTTATCCAGGAAACAGGGAAGTCAGTTATCCTGGAAACAGGGCAGTCAGTTACCCTGGAAACAGGGCAGTCAGTTATCCTGGAAACAGGGCAGTCAGTTATCCTGGAAACAGGGCAGTCAGTTACCCTGGAAACAGGGCAGTCAGTTATACCGGAAACCGGGCAGTCAGTTATCCCGGAAACAGGGTGATCAGTTACCCTGGAAACTGGGCATTCAGTTACCCTGGAAACAGGGCGGTCAGTTACCCTGGAAACAGGGCAGTCAGTTATTGTGGAAACAGGGTGATCAGTTACCCTGGAAACAGGGCAGTCAGATACCCTGGAAACAGGGCAGTCAGTTACCCTGGAAACAGGGCAGTCAGTTATCCTGGAAACAGGGCAGTCAGTTATCCCAGAAACAGGGCGGTCAGTTATCCCGGAAACAGAGTGATCAGTTACCCTGGAAGCAGGGCAGTCAGTGACCCCGGAAACAGGGCAGTCAGTTACCCTGGAAACTGGGCAGTCAGTTATCCTGTAAACAGGGCGGTCAGTTACCCGAAAATGGGGCGGTCAGTTATCCCGGAAACAGGGTGATCACTTCCCCTGGAAACAGGGCAGTCAGTTACCCCGGAAACAGGGCAGTCAGTTACCCTGGAAACAGGGCAGTCAGTTATCCAGGAAACAGGGCAGTCGGTTATCCCGGAAACTGGGTGATCAGTTAGCCTGGAAACAGGGCAGTCAGTTACCACGGAAACAGGGTGGTCAGTTACCCTGGAAACAGGGCAGTCAGTTACCCCGGAAACAGGGTGGTCGGTTACCCTGGAAACAGGGCAGTCAGTTACACCGGAAACAGGGTGGTCAGTTACCCTGGAAACAGGGCAGTCAGTTACCCCGGAAACAGGGTGATCAGATACCCTGGAAACAGGGCAGTCAGTTATCCCGGAAACAGGGCGGTCAGTTACCCTGGAAACAGGGCAGTCAGTGATCCCGGAAACAGGGCAGTCAGTTATCCTGGAGACAGGGCAGTTAGTTGCCCCGGAAATAGGGCCGTCAGTTATCCTGGAAACAGGGCGGTCAGTTACCCTGGAAACAGGGCAGTCAGTTACCCCGGAAACAGGGCAGTCAGTTAACCTGGAAACAGGGCAGTCAGTTATCCTGGAAACAGGGCGATCAGTTACCCCGGAAATAGGGCGGTCAATTATCCTTGAAACAGGGCGCTCAGATACCCCGGAAAAAGGGAGATCAGTTGCCCCGGAAACAGGGCAGTCAGTTGCCTGGAAACAGGGCAGTCAGTTATCCTGGAAACAGGGTGGTCAGTTACCCTGGAAACAGGGTGGTCAGTTACCCCGGAAACAGGGTGATCAGTTATCCTGGAAACAGAGCGGTCAGTTACCACGGAAACAGGGCAGTCAGTTACCCCGGAAACAGGGCGGTCAGTAACCCTGGAAACAGATTAGTCATTTACCCCGGAAACAGGGTGATCAGTTATCCTGGAAACAGGGCAGTCAGTTATCCTGGAAACAGGGCAGTCAGTTACCCCAGAAACAGGGCAATCAGTTATCCCGGAAACAGGGTGATCAGTTACCCTGGAAACTGGGCAGTCAGTTACCCTGGAAACAGGGCAGTAATTTATCCCGGAAACAGGGCAGTCAGTTACCCTGGAAACAGGGCAGTCAGTTATCCCGGAAACAGGGCAGTCAGTTATCCTGGAAATAGGGTGATCAGTTTCCCTGGAAAATGGTCTGTCAGTTACCCTGGAAACAGGGCAGTCAGTTATCCCCGTAACAGGGCAGTTAGTTCTCCCGGAAACAGGGCAGTCAGTTACCCTGGAAACAGGGCAGTCAGTTAACCCGGAATCAGGGTGATCAGTTACCCTGGAAACTGGGCAGTCAGTTACCCTGGAAACAGGGCAGTCAGATACCCCGGAAACAGGGCAGTCAGTTACTCTGGAAACAGCCTCTCAGTTACCCTGGAAACAGGGAAGTCAGTTATCCCGGAAACAGGGTGATCAGTTACACTGGAAACTGGGCAGTCAGTTACCACAGAAACAGGGTGGTCAGTTACCCTGGAAACAGGGCAGTCAGTTACCCCGGAAACAGGCCGGTCAGTTACCCTGGAAACAGGGCAGTCAGTTACCCCGGAAACAGGGTGGTCAGTT
Source organism: Heterodontus francisci (assembly GCF_036365525.1). NCBI lineage: Eukaryota > Metazoa > Chordata > Chondrichthyes > Heterodontiformes > Heterodontidae > Heterodontus > Heterodontus francisci. The sequence goes on along the minus strand of NC_090380.1, from coordinate 7,679,231 downwards.
ACCCTGGAAACAGGGCAGTCAGTTACCCCGGAAACAGGGTGATCAGATACCCTGGAAACAGGGCAGTCAGTTATCCCGGAAACAGGGCGGTCAGTTACCCTGGAAACAGGGCAGTCAGTGATCCCGGAAACAGGGCAGTCAGTTATCCTGGAAACAGGGCAGTCAGTTACCCCGGAAATAGGGCGGTCAGTTATACTGGAAACAGGGCGGTCAGTTACCCTGGAAACGGGGAGATCAATTACCCCGGAAACAGGGCGGTCAGTTACCCTGGAAACAGGGCAGTCAGTTACCCTGGAAACAGGGCAGTCAGTTAACCTGGAAACAGGGCAGTCAGTTATCCTGGAAACAGGGCTGTCAGTTACCCCAGAAATAGGGCGTTCAATTATCCTTGAAACAGGGCGCTCAGATACCCCGGAAACAGGGAGATCAGTTGCCCCCGAAACAGGGCAGTCAGTTATTTTGGAAGCAGGGCAGTCAGTTATCCTGGAAACAGGGTTGTCAGTTACCCTGGAAACAGGGTGGTCAGTTACCCCGGAAACAGGGTGATCAGTTATCCTGGAAACAGGGCGGTCAGTTACCCCGGAAACAGGGCAGTCAGTTACCCCGGAAACAGGGCGTTCAGTAACCCTGGAAACAGATTAGTCATTTTCCCCGGAAACAGGGTGATCAGTTAGCCTGGAAACAGGGCAGTCAGTTATCCTGGAAACAGGGCAGTCAGTTACCCCGGAAAAAGGGCAGTCAGTTATCCCGGAAACAGGGTGATCAGTTACCCTGGAAACTGGGCAGTCAGTTACCCTGGAAACAGGGCAGTCAGTTACCCCGGAAACAGGCAGTCAGTTACCCTGGAAAAAGGGCAGTCAGTTATCCCGGAAACAGGGCAGTCAGTTATCCTGGAAATAGGGTGATCAGTTTCCCTGGAAAATGGTCTGTCAGTTACCCTGGAAACAGGGCAGTCAGTTATCCCCGGAACAGGGCAGTTAGTTATCCCGGAAACAGGGCAGTCAGTTACCCTGGAAACAGGGCAGTCCGTCACCCTGGAAACAGGTTAGTCAGTTACCCCGGAAACAGGGTGATCAGTTACCCCGGAAACAGGGCAGTCAGTTCCCCTGGAAACAGGGCATTCAGTTACCCTGGAAACAGGGCGGTCAGTTACCCTGGAAACAGGGCAGTCAGTTATTCTGGAAACAGGGTGATCAGTTACACTGGAAACTGGGCGGTCAGTTACCCTGGAAACAGGGCAGTCAGTTACCCTGGAAACAGGGCAGTCAGTTTTCCTGGACACAGGGCAGTCAGTTATCCTGGAAACAGGGCAGTCAGTTATCCCGGAAACAGGGTGATCTGTTACCCTGGAAGCAGGGCAGTCAGTGACCCCGGAAACAGGGCAGTCAGTTACCCTGGAAACTGGGCAGTCAGTTATCCTTGAAACAGGGCGGTCAGTTACCCGAAAATGGGGCGGTCAGTTATCCCGGAAACAGGGTGATCAGTTCCCCTGGAAACAGGGCAGTCAGTTACCCCGGAAACAGGGCAGTCAGTTACCCTGGAAACAGGGCAGTCAGTTATCCAGGAAACAGGGCAGTCAGTTATCCCGGAAACAGGGTGATCAGTTACACTGGAAACAGGGCAGTCAGTTAACCCGGAAACAGGGCAGTCAGTTACCCCGGAAACAGGGCGGTCAGTAAACCTGGAAACAGGGCAGTTGTTATCCTGGAAACAGGGCGGTCAGTTACACCGAAAACAGGGCTTTCAGTTACCCTGGACACAGGGCAGTCAGTTATCCAGGAAACAGGGCGATCCGTTATCCCGGAAACAGGGTGATCAGTTACCCTGGAAACAGGGCAGTCAGTTAACCCGGAAACAGGGCGGTCAGTTATCCCGGAAACAGGGTGATCAGTTTCCCTGGAAACAGGGCAGTTGTTATCCTGGAAACAGGGCGGTCAGTTACCCCGAAAACAGGGCTTTCAGTTACCCTGGAAACAGGGCTGTCAGTTACCCCGGAAACAGGGCAGTTTTTTACCCTGGAAACAGGGCGGCCAGTTACCCTGGAAACAGGGCGGTCAGTAACCCTGGAAACAGGGCAGTTGTTATCATGGAAACAGGGCGGTCAGTTACCCCGAAAACAGGGCGTTCTTTTACCCTGGAAACAGGGCGGTCAGTTACCCCGAGAACAGGGCGGTCAATTACCCCAGAAACAGGGTGATCAGTTACCCTGCAAACTGGGCAGTCAGTTACCCTGGAAACAGGGCGGTCAGTAACCCTGGTAACAGATTACTCAGCTTCTCCGGAAACAGGGTGATCAGTTATCCTGGAAACAGGGCGGTCAGTTACCCCTGAAACAGGGCAGTTTTTTACCTTGGAAACAGGGCGGTCAGTAACCCTGCAAACAGATTACTCAGCTTCCCCGGGAAGGGGTTTCAGTGTGTGGGGAAGTTGTTTCATTGTGTGCGGAAGGGGTTTCAGTGTGTGGGGAAGGGTATCAGTGTGTGGGGCAGGCTTTCAGTGTGTGGGGAAGGTGTTTCAGTATGTGGGGAAGGGGTCTCAGTGTGTGGGGAAGGGTTTCAGTGTGTGGGGAAGGGGTTTCAGTGTGTGGGGAAGGGTTACAGCGTTTGGGGACGGGGTTTCAGTGTGTGGGGAAGGGGTTTCAGTATGTGGGGAAGGGTTTCAGTGTTTGCTGAAGGGGTTTCAGTGTGTGGGGAAGGGTTTCAGTGTGTGGGGAATGTGTTACAGTGTTTGCGGAAGGGGTTTCAGTGTGTGGGGAAGTTGTTTCAGTGTGTGCGGAAGGGGTTCCAGTTAGTGGGGAAGGGGTTTCAGTGTGTGGGGATGTGTTGCAGTGTGTGGGGAAGGGGTTTCAGTGTGTGGGGAAGGGGTTGCAGTGTGTGTGGAAGGGGTTTCAGTGTGTGGGGAAGGTGTTTCAGTGTGTGGGGAAGGGGTTTCAGTGTGTGGGGAAGGTGTTTCATTGTGTGCAGAAGGGGTTTCAGTGTGTGGGGAAGGGGATTCTGTGTGTGGGGAAGGTGTTTCATTGTGTGGGGAAGGTGTTTCATTGTGTGTGTAAGGGTATTCAGTGTGTGGGGAAGGGGTTTCAGTGTGTGGGGAGGGGGTTTCAGTGTGTGGGGTTGGGTTTAACTGTGTGCGGCAGGGGTTTCAGTGTGTGGGGAAGGTGTTTCAGTGTGTGGGCTAGGGGTTTCAGTATGTGAGGTAGGGAAATCAGTGTGTGGGGATGGGTTTCAGTGTGTGGGGCAGGGTTTCAGTGTGTGGGGAAGTTGTTTCAGTGTGTGGGGAAGGGGTCTCAGTTTTTGGGGAAGGGTTTCAGTGTGTGGGGAAGGGGTTTCAGTGTGTGGGGAAGGGTTACAGTGTGTGGGGACGCGGTTTCAGTGTTTGGGGAAGGGGTTTCAGTATGTGGGGAAGGGTTTCAGTGTGTGCGGAAGGCGTTTCAGTGTGTGGGGAAGGGTTTCAGTGTGTGGGGAATGTGTTACAGTGTGTGTGGAAGGGGTTTCAGAGTGTGGGGAAGGTGTTTCAGTGTGTGGGGAAGGTGTTTCAGTGTTTGTGGAATGGGTTTCAGTGTGTGGGGAAGCTGTTTCAGTGTGTGGGGAAGGGTTTCACTGGGTGGTGAAGGGGTATCAGTGTTTGGGGAAGGTGTTTCAGTTTCTGGGGAAGTTATTTCAGTGTGTGGGGAAGGGATTTCAGTGTGTGGGGAAGGTGTTTCAGTGTGTGGGGGAGGTCTTTCAGTGTGTGGGGAAGGGGTTTCAGTGTGTGGGGAAGGTGTTTCTGTGTGTGGGGATGTGTTTCTGTGTGTGGGGAAGGGGTTCAGTGTGTGGGGAAGGTGTTTCAGTGTGTGGGGTTGTGTTTCAGTGTGTGGGGATGGGTTTTAGTGTGTGGGGATGGGTTTCAGTGTGTGCAGAAGGCGTTTCAGGGTGTGGGGAATGGGTTTCAGCATGTGGGGAAGGAGTTTCAGTGTGTGGGGAATGTGTTTCAGTGTGTGGGGATGGGGTTTCAGTGTGTGGGGAAGGTGTTTCAGTGTGTGGGAATGTGTTTCAGTGTTTGGGGAAGGCGTTTCAGTGTGTGGGGAATGTGTTTCACTGTGTGCGGAAGGGGTTTCAGTCTGTGCGGAATGTGTTTCAGTGTGTGGGGAAGGGATTTCAGTGTGTGGGGAAGGTGTTTCATTGTGTGCGGAAGGGGTTTCAGTTTGTGGGGTGGGGGATTCAGTGTGTGGGGAGGGGGTTTCAGTATGTGAGGAAGGGTTTAACTGTGTGCGGAAGGGGTTTCAGTGTGTGGGGAAGGGGTTTCAGTGTGTGGGGAAGTGTTTCAGTGTGTGGGGAAGGATTACAGTGTCTGGGGACGGGGTTTCAGTGAGTGGGAAAGGTGTTTCAGTATGTGGGGAAGGGTTTCAGTGTGCGCGGAAGGGGTTTCAGTGTGTGGGTAAGGTGTTTCAGTGTGTGGGGAAGGGGTTTCAGTAAGTGGGGAAGGGTTTCACTGAGTGCGCAAGGGGTTTCAGTGTTTGGGGAAGGGGTTTCAGTGTGTGGTGAAGGTGTTTCAGTATGTGGGGATGTGTTTCAGTGTGTGGGGAAGGCGATTCAGTGTGTGGGGATGTGTTTCAGTTTGTGGGGAAGGGTTTTCAGTGTGTGGGGATGTGTTTCAGTGTGTGGGGATGGGGTTTCAGTGTGTGGGGAAGGTGTTTCAGTGTGTGTGGAAGGGGTTTCAGTGTGTGGGGAAGGCGTTTCAGTGTGTGGGGAAGGGGTTTCAGTGTGTGGGTAGGGTGTTTCAGTATGTGCGACGGGGTTTCAGTTTCTGCGGAGGGTGTTTCAGTGTGTGGGGAAGGGGTTTCAGAGTGAGGGGAAGTTGTTTCATTGTGTGCGGAAGGGGTTTCAGTGTGTGGGGAAGGGGGTTCTGTGTGTGGGGAAGGTGTTTCATTGTGTGGGGAAGGTGTTTCATTGTGTGTGGAAGGGTATTCAGTGTGTGGGGAAGGGGTTTCAGTGTGTGGGGAGGTGGTTTCAGTGTGTGGGGTAGGGTTTAACTGAGTGCGGAAGGGGTTTCATTGTGTGGGGAAGGAGTTTCAGAGTGTGGGGAAGGTGTTTCAGTATGTGGGGTAGGGGTTTCAGTGTGTGGGGAAGGGTATCAGTGTGTGGGGCAGGCTTTCAGTGTGTGGGGAAGGTGTTTCAGTATGTGGGGAAGGGGTCTCAGTGTGTGGGGAAGGGGTTTCAGTGTGTGGTGATGGTGTTTCAATGTGTGCGGAAGGGGTTTCAGTGTGTGCGGAAGGTGTTTCAGTTTGTGGGGAAGGGATTTCAGTGTGTGGGGAAGGTGTTTTATTGTGTGCGGAAGGGGTTTCAGTTTGTGGGGTGGGGGATTCAGTGTGTGAGGAGGGGGTTTCAGTGTGTGAGGAAGGGTTTAACTGTGTGCGGAAGGGGTTTCAGTGTGTGGGGAAGGGGTTTCAGTGTGTGGGGAAGTGTTTCAGTGTGTAGGGAAGGATTACAGTGTCTGGGGACGGGGTTTCAGTGAGTGGGAAAGGTGTTTCAGTATGTGGGGATGGGTTACAGTGAGCGCGGAAGGGGTTTCAGTGTGTGGGGAAGGGTTTCAGTGTGTGGGTAAGGTGTTTCAGTGTGTGGGGAAGGGGTTTCAGTATGTGGGGAAGGGATTCACTGAGTGCGCAAGGGGTTTCAGTGTTTGGGGAAGGGGTTTCAGTGTGTGGGGAAGGTGTTTCAGTATGTGGGGATGTGTTTCAGTGTGTGGGGAAGGCGTTTCAGTGTGTGGGGATGTGTTTCAGTTTGTGGGGAAGGGGTTTCAGTGTGTGGGGATGTGTTTCAGTGTGTGGGGATGGGGTTTCAGTGTGTGGGGAAGGTGTTTCAGTGTGTGTGGAAGGGGTTTCAGTGTGTGGGGAAGGCGTTTCAGTGTGTGGGGAAGGTGTTTCAGTGTGTGGGGAGGGTGGTTCAGTATGTGGGGAAGGGGTTTCAGTATGTGGGGAAGGGATTCACTGAGTGCGCAAGGGGTTTCAGTGTTTGGGGAAGGGGTTTCAGTGTGTGGGGAAGGTGTTTCAGTATGTGGGGATGTGTTTCAGTGTGTGGGGAAGGCGTTTCAGTGTGTGGGGATGTGTTTCAGTTTGTGGGGAAGGGTTTCAGGGTGTAGGGAAGGGATTTCAGTATGTGGGGAAGGGTTACAGTGTTTGCGGAAGGGGTTTCAGTGTGTGGGGAAGTTGTTTCAGTGTGTGGGGAATGTGTTACAGTGTTTGCGGAAGGGGTTTCAGTGTGTGGGGAAGTTGTTTCAGTGTGTGTGGAAGGGGTTTCTGTGTGTGGGGAAGGGTTTCAGTGTGTGGGGTAGGGTTTCAGTGTGTGTGGAAGGTGTTTCAGTGTGTGTGGAAGGGGTTTGAGTATGTGGGGAAGGATTTCACTGAGTGCGGAAGGGGTTTCAGTGTTTGGGGAAGGGGTTTCAGTGTGTGGGGAAGGTGTTTCAGTGTGTGGCGATGTGTTTCAGTGTGTGGGGAAGGCGTTTCAGTGTGTGGGGATGTGTTTCAGCTTGTGGGGAAGGGGTTTCAGTGTGTGGGGATGTGTTTCAGTGTGTGGGGAAGGGGTTTCAGTGTGTGGGGAAGGTGTTGCAGTGTGTGTGGAAGGGGATTCAGTGAGTGTGGAAAGTGTTTCAGTGTGTGGGGAAGGGGTTTCAGTGTGTGGGGAAGGTTTCTCAGTGTGTGCGGAAGTGGTTTCAGTTTCTGCGTAAGGTGTTTCAGTGTGTGGGGAAGGGGTTTCAGTGTGTGGGGAAGGTGTTTCATTGTGTGCAGAAGGGGTTTCAGTGTGTGGGGAAGGGGATTCTGTGTGTGGGGAAGGTGTTTCATTGTGTGGGGAAGGTGTTTCATTGTGTGTGGAAGGGTATTCAGTGTGTGGGGAAGGGGTTTCAGTGTGTGGGGAGGGGGTTTCAGTGTGTGGGGTTGGATTTTACTTTGTGCGGCAGGGGTTACAGTGTGTGGGGAAGGTGTTTCTGTGTGTGGGGCAGGGTTTCAGTGTGTGGGGAAGTTGTTTGAGTGTGTGGGGAAGGGGTCTCAGTGTTCGGGGAAGGGTTTCAGTGTGTGGGGAATGGGTTTCAGTGTGTGGGGAAGGGTTACAGTGTGTGGGGACGGGGTTTCAGTGTTTGGGGATGGGGTTTCAGTATGTGGGGAAGGGTTACAGTGTGTGCGGAAGGCGTTTCAGTGTGTGGGGAAGGGTTTCAGTGTGTGGGGAATGTGTTACAGTGTGTGTGGAAGGGATTTCAGTGTGTGGGGAAGGTGTTTCAGTGTTTGTGGAAGGGGTTTCAGTGTGTGGGGAAGATTTGTCAGTGTGTGAGAAAGGGTTTCACTGGGTGGTGAAGGGGTATCAGTGTTTTGGGAAGGTGTTTCAGTTTCTGGGGAAGGTATTTCAGTGTGTGGGGAAGGGATTTCAGTGTGTGGGGAAGGTGTTTCAGTGTGTGGGGGAGGTCTTTCAATGTGTGGGGAAGGGGTTTCAGTGTGTGGGGAAGGTGTTTCTGGGTGTGGGGATGTGTTTCAGTGTGTGGGGAAGGGGTTCAGTGTGTGGGGAAGGTGTTTCAGTGTGTGGGGTTGGGTTTCAGTGTGTGGGGATGGGTTTCAGTGTGTGGGGATGGGTTTCAGTGTGTGCGGAAGGGGTTTCAGTGTTTGGGGAAGGTGTTTCTGAGTGTGGGGATGTATTTCAGTGTGTGGGGAAGGGGTTTCAGTGTGTGGGGAAGGGGTTTCAGTGTGTGGGGAAGGGTTTCAGTGTGTGGGGAAGGGGTTTCAGTGTTTGGGGAAGGTGTTTCAATGAGTGGGGAAGGGGCTTCAGAGAGTGGGGAAGGGGCTTCAGAGTGTGGGAAAGTGTTTCAGTGTGTGGGGAAGGGTTTTCAGTTTGTGGGGAAAGGGTTTAAGTGTGTGGGAAGGGGATTCAGTGTGTGTGGATGTGCTTCAGTGTGTGAAGAAGGGGTTTCAGTGTGTGGGGAAGGGGTTTCAGTGTGTGGGGAAGGGTTTCACTGTGTGCGGAAGGGTTTTCAGTGTGTGGGGAAGGTGTTTCAGTGTGTGGGGAAGGGGTTTCAGTGTGTGCGGTAGGGGTTTCAGTGTGTGGGGAAGGGGTTTCATTATGTGGGGAAGGGGTTTCTGTGTGTGTGGAAGGGGTTTCAGTGTGTGGGGAAGGGGTTTCAGTTCCTGCGGAAGATGTTTCAGTGTGTGGGGAAGGGGTTTCAGTGTGTGGGGAAGGTGTTTCATTGTGTGCGGAAGGGGTTTCAGTGTGTGGGGAAGGGGATTCTGTGTGTGGGGAAGGTGTTTCATTGTGTGGGGAATGTGTTTCATTGTGTGTGGAAGGGTATTCAGTGTGTGGGGAGGGGGTTTCAGTGTGTGGGGTAGGGTTTAACTGTGTGCGGAAGGGGTTTCAGTGGGTGGGGAAGGTGTTTCAGAGTGTTTGGAAGGTGTTTCAGTTTGTGCGGAAGGTGTTTCAGTGTGTGGGTAAGGGGTTTCAGTGTGTGCGGTAGAGGTTTCAGTGTGTGGGGAAGGAGTTTCCGTTTGCGGGGAAGGTGTTTCAGTGTGTGCGGAAGGGGTTTCAGTGTGTGGGGATGGGGTTTCAGTGTGTGGGGAAGGTGTTGCAGTGTGTGTGGAAGGGGATTCAGTGAGTGTGGAAAGTGTTTCAGTGTGTGGGGAAGGGGTTTCAGTGTGTGGGGAAGGTTTCTCAGTGTGTGCGGAAGTGGTTTCAGTTTCTGCGTAAGGTGTTTCAGTGTGTGGGGAAGGGGTTTCAGTGTGTGGGGATGTGTTTCAGTGTGTGGGGAAGGGGTTTCAGTGTGTGGGGAAGGTGTTGCAGTGTGTGTGGAAGGGGATTCAGTGAGTGTGGAAAGTGTTTCAGTGTGTGGGGAAGGGGTTTCAGTGTGTGGGGAAGGTTTCTCAGTGTGTGCGGAAGTGGTTTCAGTTTCTGCGTAAGGTGTTTCAGTGTGTGGGGAAGGGGTTTCAGTGTGTGGGGAAGGTGTTTCATTGTGTGCAGAAGGGGTTTCAGTGTGTGGGGAAGGGGATTCTGTGTGTGGGGAAGGTGTTTCATTGTGTGGGGAAGGTGTTTCATTGTGTGTGGAAGGGTATTCAGTGTGTGGGGAAGGGGTTTCAGTGTGTGGGGAGGGGGTTTCAGTGTGTGGGGTTGGGTTTTACTTTGTGCGGCAGGGGTTACAGTGTGTGGGGAAGGTGTTTCTGTGTGTGGGGCAGGGTTTCACTGTGTGGGGAAGTTGTTTGAGTGTGTGGGGAAGGGGTCTCAGTGTTCGGGGAAGGGTTTCAGTGTGTGGGGAATGGGTTTCAGTGTGTGGGGAAGGGTTACAGTGTGTGGGGACGGGGTTTCAGTGTTTGGGGATGGGGTTTCAGTATGTGGGGAAGGGTTACAGTGTGTGCGGAAGGCGTTTCAGTGTGTGGGGAAGGGTTTCAGTGTGTGGGGAATGTGTTACAGTGTGTGTGGAAGGGATTTCAGTGTGTGGGGAAGGTGTTTCAGTGTTTGTGGAAGGGGTTTCAGTGTGTGGGGAAGATTTGTCAGTGTGTGAGAAAGGGTTTCACTGGGTGGTGAAGGGGTATCAGTGTTTTGGGAAGGTGTTTCAGTTTCTGGGGAAGGTATTTCAGTGTGTGGGGAAGGGATTTCAGTGTGTGGGGAAGGTGTTTCAGTGTGTGGGGGAGGTCTTTCAATGTGTGGGGAAGGGGTTTCAGTGTGTGGGGAAGGTGTTTCTGGGTGTGGGGATGTGTTTCAGTGTGTGGGGAAGGGGTTCAGTGTGTGGGGAAGGTGTTTCAGTGTGTGGGGTTGGGTTTCAGTGTGTGGGGATGGGTTTCAGTGTGTGGGGATGGGTTTCAGTGTGTGCGGAAGGGGTTTCAGTGTTTGGGGAAGGTGTTTCTGAGTGTGGGGATGTATTTCAGTGTGTGGGGAAGGGGTTTCAGTGTGTGGGGAAGGGGTTTCAGTGTGTGGGGAAGGGTTTCAGTGTGTGGGGAAGGGGTTTCAGTGTTTGGGGAAGGTGTTTCAATGAGTGGGGAAGGGGCTTCAGAGAGTGGGGAAGGGGCTTCAGAGTGTGGGAAAGTGTTTCAGTGTGTGGGGAAGGGTTTTCAGTTTGTGGGGAAAGGGTTTAAGTGTGTGGGAAGGGGATTCAGTGTGTGTGGATGTGCTTCAGTGTGTGAAGAAGGGGTTTCAGTGTGTGGGGAAGGGGTTTCAGTGTGTGGGGAAGGGTTTCACTGTGTGCGGAAGGGTTTTCAGTGTGTGGGGAAGGTGTTTCAGTGTGTGGGGAAGGGGTTTCAGTGTGTGCGGTAGGGGTTTCAGTGTGTGGGGAAGGGGTTTCATTATGTGGGGAAGGGGTTTCTGTGTGTGTGGAAGGGGTTTCAGTGTGTGGGGAAGGGGTTTCAGTTCCTGCGGAAGATGTTTCAGTGTGTGGGGAAGGGGTTTCAGTGTGTGGGGAAGGTGTTTCATTGTGTGCGGAAGGGGTTTCAGTGTGTGGGGAAGGGGATTCTGTGTGTGGGGAAGGTGTTTCATTGTGTGGGGAATGTGTTTCATTGTGTGTGGAAGGGTATTCAGTGTGTGGGGAGGGGGTTTCAGTGTGTGGGGTAGGGTTTAACTGTGTGCGGAAGGGATTTCAGTGGGTGGGGAAGGTGTTTCAGAGTGTTTGGAAGGTGTTTCAGTTTGTGCGGAAGGTGTTTCAGTGTGTGGGTAAGGGGTTTCAGTGTGTGCGGTAGAGGTTTCAGTGTGTGGGGAAGGAGTTTCCGTTTGCGGGGAAGGTGTTTCAGTGTGTGCGGAAGGGGTTTCAGTGTGTGGGGATGGGGTTTCAGTGTGTGGGGATGTGTTTCAGTGTATGGGGAAGGGGTTTCAGTGTGTGGGGAGGGGTTTCACTGTGTGCGGAACGGGTTTCAGTGTGTGGGGAAGATGTTTCAGTGTGTGGGGAAGGTGTTTCATTGTGTGGGATGGGGTTTCAGTGTGTGGGGATGTGTTTCAGTGTGTGGGGAAGGTGTTTCAGTGTGTGGGGATGTGATTCAGTGTGTGGGGAAGATATTTCAGTGTGTGGGGAAGGGTTTCACTGTGTGGGGAAGGTGTTTCAGTGTGTGCGGAAGGGGTTTCAGTGTGAGCGGAAGGCTTCTCAGTGTGTGGGGAACGGTTTCACTGTGTGTGGAAGGGGTTTCAGTGTGTGCGGAAGGGGTTTCAGTGTGTGGGGAAGGGTTTCAGTGTGTGGGGAATGTGTTACAGTGTGTGCGGAAGGGGTTTCAGTGTGTGGGGATGGGGTTTCAGTGTGTGGGGATGTGTTTCAGTGTATGGGGAAGGGGTTTCAGTGTGTGGGGAGGGGTTTCACTGTGTGCGGAACGGGTTTCAGTGTGTGGGGAAGATGTTTCAGTGTGTGGGGAAGGTGTTTCATTGTGTGGGATGGGGTTTCAGTGTGTGGGGATGTGTTTCAGTGTGTGAGGAAGGTGTTTCAGTGTGTGGGGATGTGATTCAGTGTGTGGGGAAGATATTTCAGTGTGTGGGGAAGGGTTTCACTGTGTGGGGAAGGTGTTTCAGAGTGTGCGGAAGGGGTTTCAGTGTGAGCGGAAGGCTTCTCAGTGTGTGGGGAACGGTTTCACTGTGTGTGGAAGGGGTTTCAGTGTGTGCGGAAGGGGTTTCAGTGTGTGGGGAAGGGTTTCAGTGTGTGGGGAATGTGTTACAGTGTGTGCGGAAGGGGTTTCAGTGTGTGGGGAAGGGTGTCAGTGTGTGGGGAACGTGTTACAGTGTGTGCGGAAGGGGTTTCAGTGTGTGGGGAAGGTTTTCAGTTTGTGGGGAATGTGTTACAGTGTGTACGGAAGGGGTTTGAGTGTGTGGGGAAGGTGTTTCAGTGTGTGCGGAAGGGGTTTCTGTGTGGGGAAGGGTTTCAGTGTGTGGGGAAGGGTTTCAGTGTGTGGGGAAGGTGTTTCGGCGTGTGGGGAAGGGGTTTCAGTATGTGGGGAAGGGTTTCACTGAATGCAGAAGGGGTTTCAGTGTTTGGGCAATGGGTTTCTGTGTGTGGGGAAGGGGTTTTAGTGTGTGTGGAAGGGGTTTCAGTGTGTGGGGAAGGTGTTTCAGTGTGTGGGGAATGGTTTCAGTGTGTGGGGAAGGGGTTTCAGTGTTTGGGGAAGGTGTTTCAGTGTGTGTGGAAGGGGTTTCAGTGTGTGGGGAAGGCGTTTCAGTGTGTGGGGAAGGTGTTTCAGTGTGTGGGGAGGGTGGTTCAGTATGTGGGGAAGGGGTTTCAGTATGTGGGGAAGGGGTTTCAGTGTGTGGGGAAGGCGTTTCAGTGTGTGGGGAAGGTGTTTCAGTGTGTGGGGAGGGTGGTTCAGTATGTGGGGAAGGGGTTTCAGTATGTGGGGAAGGGATTCACTGAGTGCGCAAGGGGTTTCAGTGTTTGGGGAAGGGGTTTCAGTGTGTGGGGAAGGTGTTTCAGTATGTGGGGATGTGTTTCAGTGTGTGGGGAAGGCGTTTCAGTGTGTGGGGATGTGTTTCAGTTTGTGGGGAAGTGTTTCAGGGTGTAGGGAAGGGATTTCAGTATGTGGGGAAGGGTTACAGTGTTTGCGGAAGGGGTTTCAGTGTGTGGGGAAGTTGTTTCAGTGTGTGGGGAATGTGTTACAGTGTTTGCGGAAGGGGTTTCAGTGTGTGGGGAAGTTGTTTCAGTGTGTGTGGAAGGGGTTTCTGTGTGTGGGGAAGGGTTTCAGTGTGTGGGGTAGGGTTTCAGTGTGTGTGGAAGGTGTTTCAGTGTGTGTGGAAGGGGTTTGAGTATGTGGGGAAGGATTTCACTGAGTGCGGAAGGGGTTTCAGTGTTTGGGGAAGGGGTTTCAGTGTGTGGGGAAGGTGTTTCAGTGTGTGGCGATGTGTTTCAGTGTGTGGGGAAGGCGTTTCAGTGTGTGGGGATGTGTTTCAGCTTGTGGGGAAGGGGTTTCAGTGTGTGGGGATGTGTTTCAGTGTGTGGGGAAGGGGTTTCAGTGTGTGGGGAAGGTGTTGCAGTGTGTGTGGAAGGGGATTCAGTGAGTGTGGAAAGTGTTTCAGTGTGTGGGGAAGGGGTTTCAGTGTGTGGGGAAGGTTTCTCAGTGTGTGCGGAAGTGGTTTCAGTTTCTGCGTAAGGTGTTTCAGTGTGTGGGGAAGGGGTTTCAGTGTGTGGGGAAGGTGTTTCATTGTGTGCAGAAGGGGTTTCAGTGTGTGGGGAAGGGGATTCTGTGTGTGGGGAAGGTGTTTCATTGTGTGGGGAAGGTGTTTCATTGTGTGTGGAAGGGTATTCAGTGTGTGGGGAAGGGGTTTCAGTGTGTGGGGAGGGGGTTTCAGTGTGTGGGGTTGGGTTTTACTTTGTGCGGCAGGGGTTACAGTGTGTGGGGAAGGTGTTTCTGTGTGTGGGGCAGGGTTTCAGTGTGTGGGGAAGTTGTTTGAGTGTGTGGGGAAGGGGTCTCAGTGTTCGGGGAAGGGTTTCAGTGTGTGGGGAATGGGTTTCAGTGTGTGGGGAAGGGTTACAGTGTGTGGGGACGGGGTTTCAGTGTTTGGGGATGGGGTTTCAGTATGTGGGGAAGGGTTACAGTGTGTGCGGAAGGCGTTTCAGTGTGTGGGGAAGGGTTTCAGTGTGTGGGGAATGTGTTACAGTGTGTGTGGAAGGGATTTCAGTGTGTGGGGAAGGTGTTTCAGTGTTTGTGGAAGGGGTTTCAGTGTGTGGGGAAGATTTGTCAGTGTGTGAGAAAGGGTTTCACTGGGTGGTGAAGGGGTATCAGTGTTTTGGGAAGGTGTTTCAGTTTCTGGGGAAGGTATTTCAGTGTGTGGGGAAGGGATTTCAGTGTGTGGGGAAGGTGTTTCAGTGTGTGGGGGAGGTCTTTCAATGTGTGGGGAAGGGGTTTCAGTGTGTGGGGAAGGTGTTTCTGGGTGTGGGGATGTGTTTCAGTGTGTGGGGAAGGGGTTCAGTGTGTGGGGAAGGTGTTTCAGTGTGTGGGGTTGGGTTTCAGTGTGTGGGGATGGGTTTCAGTGTGTGGGGATGGGTTTCAGTGAGTGCGGAAGGGGTTTCAGTGTTTGGGGAAGGTGTTTCTGAGTGTGGGGATGTATTTCAGTGTGTGGGGAAGGGGTTTCAGTGTGTGGGGAAGGGGTTTCAGTGTGTGGGGAAGGGTTTCAGTGTGTGGGGAAGGGGTTTCAGTGTTTGGGGAAGGTGTTTCAATGAGTGGGGAAGGGGCTTCAGAGAGTGGGGAAGGGGCTTCAGAGTGTGGGAAAGTGTTTCAGTGTGTGGGGAAGGGTTTTCAGTTTGTGGGGAAAGGGTTTAAGTGTGTGGGAAGGGGATTCAGTGTGTGTGGATGTGCTTCAGTGTGTGAAGAAGGGGTTTCAGTGTGTGGGGAAGGGGTTTCAGTGTGTGGGGAAGGGTTTCACTGTGTGCGGAAGGGTTTTCAGTGTGTGGGGAAGGTGTTTCAGTGTGTGGGGAAGGGGTTTCAGTGTGTGCGGTAGGGGTTTCAGTGTGTGGGGAAGGGGTTTCATTATGTGGGGAAGGGGTTTCTGTGTGTGTGGAAGGGGTTTCAGTGTGTGGGGAAGGGGTTTCAGTTCCTGCGGAAGATGTTTCAGTGTGCGGGGAGGGGGTTTCAGTGTGTGGGGAAGGTGTTTCATTGTGTGCGGAAGGGGTTTCAGTGTGTGGGGAAGGGGATTCTGTGTGTGGGGAAGGTGTTTCATTGTGTGGGGAATGTGTTTCATTGTGTGTGGAAGGGTATTCAGTGTGTGGGGAGGGGGTTTCAGTGTGTGGGGTAGGGTTTAACTGTGTGCGGAAGGGATTTCAGTGGGTGGGGAAGGTGTTTCAGAGTGTTTGGAAGGTGTTTCAGTTTGTGCGGAAGGTGTTTCAGTGTGTGGGTAAGGGGTTTCAGTGTGTGCGGTAGAGGTTTCAGTGTGTGGGGAAGGAGTTTCCGTTTGCGGGGAAGGTGTTTCAGTGTGTGCGGAAGGGGTTTCAGTGTGTGGGGATGGGGTTTCAGTGTGTGGGGATGTGTTTCAGTGTATGGGGAAGGGGTTTCAGTGTGTGGGGAGGGGTTTCACTGTGTGCGGAACGGGTTTCAGTGTGTGGGGAAGATGTTTCAGTGTGTGGGGAAGGTGTTTCATTGTGTGGGATGGAGTTTCAGTGTGTGGGGATGTGTTTCAGTGTGTGGGGAAGGTGTTTCAGTGTGTGGGGATGTGATTCAGTGTGTGGGGAAGATATTTCAGTGTGTGGGGAAGGGTTTCACTGTGTGGGGAAGGTGTTTCAGTGTGTGCGGAAGGGGTTTCAGTGTGAGCGGAAGGCTTCTCAGTGTGTGGGGAACGGTTTCACTGTGTGTGGAAGGGGTTTCAGTGTGTGCGGAAGGGGTTTCAGTGTGTGGGGAAGGGTTTCAGTGTGTGGGGAATGTGTTACAGTGTGTGCGGAAGGGGTTTCAGTGTGTGGGGATGGGGTTTCAGTGTGTGGGGATGTGTTTCAGTGTATGGGGAAGGGGTTTCAGTGTGTGGGGAGGGGTTTCACTGTGTGCGGAACGGGTTTCAGTGTGTGGGGAAGATGTTTCAGTGTGTGGGGAAGGTGTTTCATTGTGTGGGATGGGGTTTCAGTGTGTGGGGATGTGTTTCAGTGTGTGAGGAAGGTGTTTCAGTGTGTGGGGATGTGATTCAGTGTGTGGGGAAGATATTTCAGTGTGTGGGGAAGGGTTTCACTGTGTGGGGAAGGTGTTTCAGAGTGTGCGGAAGGGGTTTCAGTGTGAGCGGAAGGCTTCTCAGTGTGTGGGGAACGGTTTCACTGTGTGTGGAAGGGGTTTCAGTGTGTGCGGAAGGGGTTTCAGTGTGTGGGGAAGGGTTTCAGTGTGTGGGGAATGTGTTACAGTGTGTGCGGAAGGGGTTTCAGTGTGTGGGGAAGGGTGTCAGTGTGTGGGGAACGTGTTACAGTGTGTGCGGAAGGGGTTTCAGTGTGTGGGGAAGGTTTTCAGTTTGTGGGGAATGTGTTACAGTGTGTACGGAAGGGGTTTGAGTGTGTGGGGAAGGTGTTTCAGTGTGTGCGGAAGGGGTTTCTGTGTGGGGAAGGGTTTCAGTGTGTGGGGAAGGGTTTCAGTATGTGGGGAAGGTGTTTCGGCGTGTGGGGAAGGGGTTTCAGTATGTGGGGAAGGGTTTCACTGAATGCAGAAGGGGTTTCAGTGTTTGGGCAATGGGTTTCTGTGTGTGGGGAAGGGGTTTTAGTGTGTGTGGAAGGGGTTTCAGTGTGTGGGGAAGGTGTTTCAGTGTGTGGGGAATGGTTTCAGTGTGTGGGGAAGGGGTTTCAGTGTTTGGGGAAGGTGTTTCAGTGTGTGTGGAAGGGGTTTCAGTGTGTGGGGAAGGCGTTTCAGTGTGTGGGGAAGGTGTTTCAGTGTGTGGGGAGGGTGGTTCAGTATGTGGGGAAGGGGTTTCAGTATGTGGGGAAGGGGTTTCAGTGTGTGGGGAAGGCGTTTCAGTGTGTGGGGAAGGTGTTTCAGTGTGTGGGGAGGGTGGTTCAGTATGTGGGGAAGGGGTTTCAGTATGTGGGGAAGGGATTCACTGAGTGCGCAAGGGGTTTCAGTGTTTGGGGAAGGGGTTTCAGTGTGTGGGGAAGGTGTTTCAGTATGTGGGGATGTGTTTCAGTGTGTGGGGAAGGCGTTTCAGTGTGTGGGGATGTGTTTCAGTTTGTGGGGAAGTGTTTCAGGGTGTAGGGAAGGGATTTCAGTATGTGGGGAAGGGTTACAGTGTTTGCGGAAGGGGTTTCAGTGTGTGGGGAAGTTGTTTCAGTGTGTGGGGAATGTGTTACAGTGTTTGCGGAAGGGGTTTCAGTGTGTGGGGAAGTTGTTTCAGTGTGTGTGGAAGGGGTTTCTGTGTGTGGGCAAGGGTTTCAGTGTGTGGGGTAGGGTTTCAGTGTGTGTGGAAGGTGTTTCAGTGTGTGTGGAAGGGGTTTGAGTATGTGGGGAAGGATTTCACTGAGTGCGGAAGGGGTTTCAGTGTTTGGGGAAGGGGTTTCAGTGTGTGGGGAAGGTGTTTCAGTGTGTGGCGATGTGTTTCAGTGTGTGGGGAAGGCGTTTCAGTGTGTGGGGATGTGTTTCAGCTTGTGGGGAAGGGGTTTCAGTGTGTGGGGATGTGTTTCAGTGTGTGGGGAAGGGGTTTCAGTGTGTGGGGAAGGTGTTGCAGTGTGTGTGGAAGGGGATTCAGTGAGTGTGGAAAGTGTTTCAGTGTGTGGGGAAGGGGTTTCAGTGTGTGGGGAAGGTTTCTCAGTGTGTGCGGAAGTGGTTTCAGTTTCTGCGTAAGGTGTTTCAGTGTGTGGGGAAGGGGTTTCAGTGTGTGGGGAAGGTGTTTCATTGTGTGCAGAAGGGGTTTCAGTGTGTGGGGAAGGGGATTCTGTGTGTGGGGAAGGTGTTTCATTGTGTGGGGAAGGTGTTTCATTGTGTGTGGAAGGGTATTCAGTGTGTGGGGAAGGGGTTTCAGTGTGTGGGGAGGGGGTTTCAGTGTGTGGGGTTGGGTTTTACTTTGTGCGGCAGGGGTTACAGTGTGTGGGGAAGGTGTTTCTGTGTGTGGGGCAGGGTTTCAGTGTGTGGGGAAGTTGTTTGAGTGTGTGGGGAAGGGGTCTCAGTGTTCGGGGAAGGGTTTCAGTGTGTGGGGAATGGGTTTCAGTGTGTGGGGAAGGGTTACAGTGTGTGGGGACGGGGTTTCAGTGTTTGGGGATGGGGTTTCAGTATGTGGGGAAGGGTTACAGTGTGTGCGGAAGGCGTTTCAGTGTGTGGGGAAGGGTTTCAGTGTGTGGGGAATGTGTTACAGTGTGTGTGGAAGGGATTTCAGTGTGTGGGGAAGGTGTTTCAGTGTTTGTGGAAGGGGTTTCAGTGTGTGGGGAAGATTTGTCAGTGTGTGAGAAAGGGTTTCACTGGGTGGTGAAGGGGTATCAGTGTTTTGGGAAGGTGTTTCAGTTTCTGGGGAAGGTATTTCAGTGTGTGGGGAAGGGATTTCAGTGTGTGGGGAAGGTGTTTCAGTGTGTGGGGGAGGTCTTTCAATGTGTGGGGAAGGGGTTTCAGTGTGTGGGGAAGGTGTTTCTGGGTGTGGGGATGTGTTTCAGTGTGTGGGGAAGGGGTTCAGTGTGTGGGGAAGGTGTTTCAGTGTGTGGGGTTGGGTTTCAGTGTGTGGGGATGGGTTTCAGTGTGTGGGGATGGGTTTCAGTGTGTGCGGAAGGGGTTTCAGTGTTTGGGGAAGGTGTTTCTGAGTGTGGGGATGTATTTCAGTGTGTGGGGAAGGGGTTTCAGTGTGTGGGGAAGGGGTTTCAGTGTGTGGGGAAGGGTTTCAGTGTGTGGGGAAGGGGTTTCAGTGTTTGGGGAAGGTGTTTCAATGAGTGGGGAAGGGGCTTCAGAGAGTGGGGAAGGGGCTTCAGAGTGTGGGAAAGTGTTTCAGTGTGTGGGGAAGGGTTTTCAGTTTGTGGGGAAAGGGTTTAAGTGTGTGGGAAGGGGATTCAGTGTGTGTGGATGTGCTTCAGTGTGTGAAGAAGGGGTTTCAGTGTGTGGGGAAGGGGTTTCAGTGTGTGGGGAAGGGTTTCACTGTGTGCGGAAGGGTTTTCAGTGTGTGGGGAAGGTGTTTCAGTGTGTGGGGAAGGGGTTTCAGTGTGTGCGGTAGGGGTTTCAGTGTGTGGGGAAGGGGTTTCATTATGTGGGGAAGGGGTTTCTGTGTGTGTGGAAGGGGTTTCAGTGTGTGGGGAAGGGGTTTCAGTTCCTGCGGAAGATGTTTCAGTGTGCGGGGAGGGGGTTTCAGTGTGTGGGGAAGGTGTTTCATTGTGTGCGGAAGGGGTTTCAGTGTGTGGGGAAGGGGATTCTGTGTGTGGGGAAGGTGTTTCATTGTGTGGGGAATGTGTTTCATTGTGTGTGGAAGGGTATTCAGTGTGTGGGGAGGGGGTTTCAGTGTGTGGGGTAGGGTTTAACTGTGTGCGGAAGGGGTTTCAGTGGGTGGGGAAGGTGTTTCAGAGTGTTTGGAAGGTGTTTCAGTTTGTGCGGAAGGTGTTTCAGTGTGTGGGTAAGGGGTTTCAGTGTGTGCGGTAGAGGTTTCAGTGTGTGGGGAAGGAGTTTCCGTTTGCGGGGAAGGTGTTTCAGTGTGTGCGGAAGGGGTTTCAGTGTGTGGGGATGGGGTTTCAGTGTGTGGGGATGTGTTTCAGTGTATGGGGAAGGGGTTTCAGTGTGTGGGGAGGGGTTTCACTGTGTGCGGAACGGGTTTCAGTGTGTGGGGAAGATGTTTCAGTGTGTGGGGAAGGTGTTTCATTGTGTGGGATGGGGTTTCAGTGTGTGGGGATGTGTTTCAGTGTGTGGGGAAGGTGTTTCAGTGTGTGGGGATGTGATTCAGTGTGTGGGGAAGATATTTCAGTGTGTGGGGAAGGGTTTCACTGTGTGGGGAAGGTGTTTCAGTGTGTGCGGAAGGGGTTTCAGTGTGAGCGGAAGGCTTCTCAGTGTGTGGGGAACGGTTTCACTGTGTGTGGAAGGGGTTTCAGTGTGTGCGGAAGGGGTTTCAGTGTGTGGGGAAGGGTTTCAGTGTGTGGGGAATGTGTTACAGTGTGTGCGGAAGGGGTTTCAGTGTGTGGGGATGGGGTTTCAGTGTGTGGGGATGTGTTTCAGTGTATGGGGAAGGGGTTTCAGTGTGTGGGGAGGGGTTTCACTGTGTGCGGAACGGGTTTCAGTGTGTGGGGAAGATGTTTCAGTGTGTGGGGAAGGTGTTTCATTGTGTGGGATGGGGTTTCAGTGTGTGGGGATGTGTTTCAGTGTGTGAGGAAGGTGTTTCAGTGTGTGGGGATGTGATTCAGTGTGTGGGGAAGATATTTCAGTGTGTGGGGAAGGGTTTCACTGTGTGGGGAAGGTGTTTCAGAGTGTGCGGAAGGGGTTTCAGTGTGAGCGGAAGGCTTCTCAGTGTGTGGGGAACGGTTTCACTGTGTGTGGAAGGGGTTTCAGTGTGTGCGGAAGGGGTTTCAGTGTGTGGGGAAGGGTTTCAGTGTGTGGGGAATGTGTTACAGTGTGTGCGGAAGGGGTTTCAGTGTGTGGGGAAGGGTGTCAGTGTGTGGGGAACGTGTTACAGTGTGTGCGGAAGGGGTTTCAGTGTGTGGGGAAGGTTTTCAGTTTGTGGGGAATGTGTTACAGTGTGTACGGAAGGGGTTTGAGTGTGTGGGGAAGGTGTTTCAGTGTGTGCGGAAGGGGTTTCTGTGTGGGGAAGGGTTTCAGTGTGTGGGGAAGGGTTTCAGTGTGTGGGGAAGGTGTTTCGGCGTGTGGGGAAGGGGTTTCAGTATGTGGGGAAGGGTTTCACTGAATGCAGAAGGGGTTTCAGTGTTTGGGCAATGGGTTTCTGTGTGTGGGGAAGGGGTTTTAGTGTGTGTGGAAGGGGTTTCAGTGTGTGGGGAAGGTGTTTCAGTGTGTGGGGAATGGTTTCAGTGTGTGGGGAAGGGGTTTCAGTGTTTGGGGAAGGTGTTTCATTGTTTGGGGAAGGGGTTTCAGAGTGTGGGTAATGGTTTCAGTGTGTGGGGAAGGGGTTTCAGTGAGTGGGGAAGGTGTTACATTGTTTGGGGAAGGGGTTTCAGAGTGTGGGTAATGGTTTCAGTGTGTGGGGAATGGGTTTCAGTGAGTGGGGAAGGGGTTTCAGAGTGTGCCGAATGGTTTCAGTGTGTGGGGAAGGGTTTTCAATGTGTGGGGAAGGGGTTTCAGTGTGTGGGGAAGGGGTTTCAGTGTGCGGGGATGTGTTTCAGTGTGTGAAGAAGGGGTTTCAGTGTGTGGCGATGGGGTTTCAGTGTGTCTGGAATGTTTTCACTGTGTGCGGAAGGGGTTTCAGTGTGTGGGGAAGGGGTTTCAGTGTGTGGGGAAGGTGTTTCACTGTGTGTGGAAGGGGCATCAGTGTGTGGGGAAGGGGTTTCAGTGTGTGGGGAAGGTGTTTCATTTTGTGCGGAAGGGGTTTCAGTGTGTGCGGTAGAGGTTTCAGTGTGTGGTGAAGGAGTTTCAGTTTGTGGGGAAGGTGTTTCAGTGTGTGCGGAAGGGGTTTCATTTCGTGGGGATGGGGTTTCAGTGTGTGGGGATGTGTTTCAGTGTGTGGGGAAGGTGTTTCAGTGTGTGGGAAGGGGTTTCAGTGTGTGGGGATGTGTTTCACTGTGTGCGGAAGGGGTTTCAGTGTGTGGGGATGTGAGTCAGTGTGTGGGGAAGGTATTTCAGTGTGTGGGGAAGGGTTTCACTGTGTGGGGAAGGTGTTTCAGTGTGTGCGGAAGGGGTTTCAGTGTGTGCGGAAAGCATTTCAGTGTGTGGGGAATGGGTTTCAGTATGTGGGGAAGGAGTTTCAGTGTGTGGGGAATGTGTTTCAGTGTGTGGGGAAG
Source organism: Heterodontus francisci (assembly GCF_036365525.1). NCBI lineage: Eukaryota > Metazoa > Chordata > Chondrichthyes > Heterodontiformes > Heterodontidae > Heterodontus > Heterodontus francisci. The sequence continues at coordinate 7,657,970 of NC_090380.1, read as the reverse complement.
GGGTTTCAGTGTGTGGGGAAGGTGTTTCAGTGTGTGGGAATGTGTTTCAGTGTTTGGGGAAGGGGTTTCAGTGTGTGCGGAAGGGTTTCACTGTGTGCTGAAGGGGTTTCAGTGTGTGGGGAAGGGGTTTCAGTGTGTGGGGAAGTTGTTTCAGTTTGTGTGGAAGGGGTTTCAGTGTGTGGGGAAGGGGTTTCAGTGTGTGGGGATGAGGTTTCAATGTGTGTGGAAGGGGTTTCAGTGTGTGCGGAAGGTGTTTCAGTGTGTGGGGAAGGCGTTTCAGTGTGTGGGGAAGGTGTTTCAGTGTGTGCGGAAGGGGTTTCAGTTTGTGGGCAGGGGGATTCAGTGTGTGGGGTAGGTGTTTCATTGTGTGGGGAAGGTGATTCATTGTGCGCGGAAGGGTATTCAGTGTTTGGGAAGTGGTTTCAGTGTGTTGGGAGGGGGTTTGAGTGTGTGGGGAATGGTTTTAACTGTGTGCGGAAGGGGTTTCAGTGTGTGGGGAAGGGGTTTCAGTGTGTGGGGAAGTGTTTCAGTGTGTGGGGAATGATTACAGTATCTGGGGACGGGGTTTCAGTTGGTGGGAAAGGTGTTTCAGTGTGTGGGGAAGGGTTTCAGTGTGCGCGGAAGGGGTTTCAGTGTGTGGGGAAGGGTTTCAGTGTGTGGGTAAGGTGTTTCAGTGGGTGGGGAAGGGGTTTCAGTAAGTGGGGAAGGGTTTCACTGAGTGCGCAAGGGGTTTCAGTGTTTGGGGAAGGGGTTTCAGTGTGTGGGGAAGGTGTTTCAGTGTGTGGGGATGTGTTTCAGTGTGTGGGGAAGGCGTTTCAGTGCGTGGGGATGTGTTTCAGTTTGTGGGGAAGGGGTTTCAGTGTGTGGGGATGTGTTTCAGTGTGTGGGGAAGGGGTTTCAGTGTGTGGGGAAGGTGTTTCAGTGTGTGGGGAAGGGTTTCAGTGTGTGGGGAACGTGTTACAGTGTGTGTGGAAGGGGTTTCAGTGTGTGGGGAAGGGTTTCAGTGTGTGGGGAATGTGTTACAGTGTGTGCGGAAGGGGTTTCAGTGTGTGGGGAAGGTGTTTCAGTGTGTGTGGAAGGGGTTTCTGTGTGGGGAAGGGTTTCAGTGTGTGGGGAAGGGTTTCAGTGTGTGGGGAAGGTGTTTCGGTGTGTTGGGAAGGGGTTTCAGTATGTGGGGAAGGGTTTCACTGAGTACAGAAGGGGTTTCCATGTGTGGGGATGTGATTCAGTGTGTGGGGAAGGTATTTCAGTGTGTGGGGAAGGGTTTCACTGTGTGGGGAAGGTGTTTCAGTGTGTGCGGAAGGGGTTTCAGTGTGTGCGGAAGGCATTTCAGTGTGTGGGGAATGGGTTTCAGTATGTGGAGAAGGAGTTTCAGTGTGTGGGGAATGAGTTTCAGTGTGTGGGGAAGGGGTTTCAGTGTGTGGGGAAGGTGTTTCAGTGTGTGGGAATGTGTTTCAGTGTTTGGGGAAGGGGTTTCAGTGTGTGGGGAAGGGTTTCACTGTGTGCTGAAGGGGTTTCAGTGTGTGGGGAAGGGGTTTCAGTGTGTGGGGAAGGTGTTTCAGATTGTGTGGAAGGGGTTTCAGTGTGTGAGGAAGGGGTTTCAGTGTGTGGGGATGATGTTTCAATGTGTGCGGAAGGGGTTTCACTGTGTGGGGAAGGGGTTTCAGTGTGTGGGGAAGGTGTTTCATTGTGTGCGGAAGGGGTTTCAGTTTGTGGGCAGGGGGATTCAGTGTGTGGGGTAGGTGATTCATTGTGTGGGGAAGGTGATTCATTGTGTGCGGAAGGGTATTCAGTGTTTGGGGAAGTGGTTTCTGTGTGTTGGGAGGGGGTTTGAGTGTGTGGGGAAGGTTTTAACTGTGTGCGGAAGGGGTTTCAGTGTGTGGGGAAGGGGTTTCAGTGTGTGGGGAAGTGTTTCAGTGTGTGGGGAATGATTACAGTGTCTGGGGACGGGGTTTCAGTGTGTGGGAAAGGTGCTTCAGTGTGTGGGGAATGGTTTCAGTGTGCACGGAAGGGGTTTCATTGTGTGGGGAAGGATTTCAGTGTGTGGGTAAGGTGTTTCAGTGTGTGGGGAAGGGGTTTCAGTAAGTGGGGAAGGGTTTCACTGAGTGTGCAAGGGGTTTCAGTGTTTGGCGAAGGGGTTTCAGTGTGTGAGGACGGTTTTCAGTGTGTGGGGATGTGTTTCAGTGTGTGGGGAAGGCGTTTCAGTGCGTGGGGATGTGTTTCAGTTTGTGGGGAAGGGGTTTCAGTGTGTGGGGATGTGTTTCAGTGTGTGGGGAAGGGGTTTCAGTGTGTGGGGAAGGTGTTTCAGTGTGTGTGGAAGGGGTTTCAGTGTGTGGGGAAGGCGTTTCAGTGTGTGGGGAAGGGGTTTCCATGTGTGGGGAGGGTGTTTCAGTGTGTGCAGAAGGGGTTTCAGTTTCTGCGGAAGGTGTTTCAGTGTGTGGGGATGGGGTTTCAGTGTGTGGGGAAGGTGTTTCATTGTGTGGGGAAGGTGTTTCATTGTGTGTGGAAGGGTATTCATTGTGTGCGGAAGGGGTTTCAGTGTGTGGGGAAGGGGATTCTGTGTGTGGGGAAGGTGTTTCATTGTGTGGGGAAGGTGTTTCATTGTGTGTGGAAGGGTATTCATTGTGTGCGGAAGGGGTTTCAGTGTGTGGGGAAGGGTATTCAGTGTGTGGGGAAGGGGTTTCAGTGTGTGGGGAGGGGGTTTCAGTGTGTGGGGTAGGGTTTAACTGTGTGCGGAAGGGTTTTCAGTGTGTGGGGAAGGTGTTTCAGAGTGTGGGGAAGGTGTTTCAGTAAGTGGGGTAGGGGTTTCTGTGTGTGGGGAAGGGTTTCTGTGTGTGGGGCAGGCTTTCAGTGTGTGGGGAATGTGTTTCAGTGTGTGGGGAAGGGGTCTCAGTATGTGGGGAAGGGTTTCAGTGTGTGGGGAAGGGGTTTCAGTGTGTGGGGAGGGTTAGAGTGTTTGGGGACGGGGTTTCAGTGTGTGGGGAAGGGGTTTCAGTATGTGGGGAAGGGTTTCAGTGTTTGCGGAAGGGGTTTCAGTGTGTTGGGAAGGGTTTCAGTGTGTGGGCAATGTGTTACAATGTTTGAGGAAGGGGTTTCAGTGTGTGGGGAAGGTGTTTCAGTGTGTGCGGAAGGGGTTTCCGTGTGTGGGGAAGGGTTTCAGTGTGTGGGGAAGGGCTTCAGTGTGTGTGGAAGGTGTTTCAGTGTGTGTGGAAGGGGTTTGAGTGTGTGGGGATGTGTTTCAGTGTGTGGGGAAGGGGTTTCAGTGTGTGGGGAATGTGTTACAGTGTGTGTGGAAGGGGTTTCAGTGTGTGGGGAAGGTGTTTCAGTGAGTGGGGAAGGGGTTTCAGTGTGTGGGGAAGGTTTTTCAGCGTGTGCGGAAGTGGTTTCAGTTTCAGCGGAAGGTGTTTCAGTTTGTGGGGAAGGTGTTTCATTGTGTGCAGAAGGGGTTTCAGTGTGTGGGGAAGGTGTTTCATTGTGTGGGGAAGGTGTTTCTTTGTGTGTGGAAGGGTATTCAGTGTGTGGGGAAGTGGTTTCAGTGAGTGGGGAGGGGGTTTCACTGTGTGGGGTAGGGTTTAACTGTGTGCGGCAGGGGTTTCAGTGTGTGGGGAAGGTGTTTCAGTGTGTGGGGAAGGGATTTCAGTATGTGGGGTAGGGGTTTCAGTGTGTGGGGATGGGTTTCAGTGTGTGGGGCAGGGTTTCAGTGTGTGGGGAAGTTGTTTCAGTGTGTGGGGAAGGGGACTCAGTGTTTGGGGATAGGTTTCAGTGTGTGGGGAAGGGGTCTCAGAATGTGGGGAAGGGTTACAGTGTGTGGGGACGGGGTTTCAGTGTTTGGGGAAGGGGTTTCAGTATGTGGGGAAGGGTTTCAGTGTGTGCGGAAGGCGTTTCAGTGTGTGGGGAAGGGTTTCAGTGTGTGGGGAATGTGTTACAGTGTGTGTGGAAGGGGTTTCAGAGTGTGGGGAAGGTGTTTCAGTGTGTGGGGAAGGTGTTTCAGTGTTTGTGGAAGGGGTTTCAGTGTGTGGGGAAGATGTTTCAGTGTGTGGGGAAGGGTTTCACTGGGTGGTGAAGGGGTATCAGTGTTTGGGGAAGGTGTTTCAGTTTCTGCGGAAGGTATTTCAGTGTGTGGGGAAGGGATTTCAGTGTGTGGGGAAGGTGTTTCACTGTGTGGGGGAGGTCTTTCAGTGTGTGGGGAAGGGGTTTCAGTGTGTGGGGAAGGTGTTTCAGTGTGTGGGGATGTGTTTCAGTGTGTGGGGAAGGTGTTCAGTGTGTGGGGAAGGTGTTTCAGTGTGTGGGGTTGTGTTTCAGTGTGTGGGGATTGGTTTCAGTGTGTGGGGATGTGTTTCAGTGAGTGCGGAAGGGGTTTCAGTGTGTGGGGAAGGTTTTTCTGAGTGTGGGGATGTATTTCAGTGTGTGGGGAAGGGGTTTCAGTGTGTGGGGAATGGGTTTCAGAGTGTGGGGAAGGGTTTCAGTGTGTGGGGAAGGGGTTTCAGTGTTTGGGGAAGGTGTTTCATTGTGTGGGGAAGGGGTTTCAGAGAGTGGGTAAGGGTTTCAGTGTGTGGGGAAGGGGTGTCAGTGTGTGGGGAAGGGGCTTCCGAGTGTGGGAATGTGTTTCAGTGTGTGGGGAAGGATTTTCAGTGTGTGGGGAAAGGGTTTCAGTGTGTGGGGAAGGGTTTCACTGTGTGCGGAAGGGGTTTCAGTGTGTGGGGAAGGGGTTTCAGTGTGTGGGGAAGGGGTTTCAGTATGTGGGGAAGGGTTTTCAGTGTGTGTGGAAGGAGTTTCAGTGTGTGGGGAAGGGGTTTCAGTGTGTGGGGAAGGTGTTTCAGTTTGTGTGGAAGGGGTTTCAGTGTGTGAGGAAGGTGTTTCAGTGTGTGGGGATGAGGTTTCAATGTGTGCGGAAGGGGTTTCAGTGTGTGCGGACGGTGTTTCAGTGTGTGGGGAAGGCGTTTCAGTGTGTGGGGAAGGTGTTTCATTGTGTGCGGAATGGGGTTCAGTTTGTGGGCAGGGGGATTCAGTGTGTGGGGTAGGTGATTCATTGTGTGGGGAAGGTGATTCATTGTGTGCGGAAGGGTATTCAGTGTTTGGGGAAGTGGTTTCTGTGTGTTGGGAGGGGGTTTGAGTGTGTGGGGAAGGTTTTAACTGTGTGCGGAAGGGGTTTCAGTGTGTGGGGAAGGGGTTTCAGTGTGTGGGGAAGTGTTTCAGTGTGTGGGGAATGATTACAGTGTCTGGGGACGGGGTTTCAGTGTGTGGGAAAGGTGCTTCAGTGTGTGAGGAAGGGTTTCAGTGTGCGCGGAAGGGGTTTCAGTGTGTGGTGAAGGGTTTCAGTGTGTGGGTAAGGTGTTTCAGTGTGTGGGGAAGGGGTTTCAGTAAGTGGGGAAGGGTTTCACTGAGTGCGCAAGGGGTTTCAGTGTTTGGGGAAGGGGTTTCAGTGTGTGGGGACGGTGTTTCAGTGTGTGGGGATGTGTTTCAGTGTGTGGGGAAGGCGTTTCAGTGCGTGGGGATGTGTTTCAGTTTGTGGGGAAGGGGTTTCAGTGTGTGGGGATGTGTTTCAGTGTGTGGGGAAGGGGTTTCAGTGTGTGGGGTAGGTGTTTCAGTGTGTGTGGAAGGGGTTTCAGTGTGTGGGGAAGGCGTTTCAGTGTGTGGGGAAGGGGTTTCCATGTGTGGGGAGGGTGTTTCAGTGTGTGCAGAAGGGGTTTCAGTTTCTGCGGAAGGTGTTTCAGTGTGTGGGGATGGGGTTTCAGTGTGTGGGGAAGGTGTTTCATTGTGTGGGGAAGGTGTTTCATTGTGTGTGGAAGGGTATTCATTGTGTGCGGAAGGCGTTTCAGTGTGTGGGGAAGGGTTTCAGTGTGTGGGGAATGTGTTACAGTGTGTGTGGAAGGGGTTTCAGAGTGTGGGGAAGGTGTTTCAGTGTGTGGGGAAGGTGTTTCAGTGTTTGTGGAAGGGGTTTCAGTGTGTGGGGAAGATGTTTCAGTGTGTGGGGAAGGGTTTCACTGGGTGGTGAAGGGGTATCAGTGTTTGGGGAAGGTGTTTCAGTTTCTGCGGAAGGTATTTCAGTGTGTGGGGAAGGGATTTCAGTGTGTGGGGAAGGTGTTTCAGTGTGTGGGGGAGGTCTTTCAGTGTGTGGGGAAGGGGTTTCAGTGTGTGGGGAAGGTGTTTCAGTGTGTGGGGATGTGTTTCAATGTGTGGGGAAGGTGTTCAGTGTGTGGGGAAGGTGTTTCAGTGTGTGGGGTTGTGTTTCAGTGTGTGGGGATTGGTTTCAGTGTGTGGGGATGTGTTTCAGTGAGTGCGGAAGGGGTTTCAGTGTGTGGGGAAGGTTTTTCTGAGTGTGGGGATGTATTTCAGTGTGTGGGGAAGGGGTTTCAGTGTGTGGGGAAGGGGTTTCAGAGTGTGGGGAAGGGTTTCAGTTTGTGGGGAAGGGGTTTCAGTGTTTGGGGAAGGTGTTTCATTGTGTGGGGAAGGGGTTTCAGAGAGTGGGTAAGGGTTTCAGTGTGTCGGGAAGGGGTGTCAGTGTGTGGGGAAGGGGCTTCCGAGTGTGGGAAAGTGTTTCAGTGTGTGGGGAAGGATTTTCAGTGTGTGGGGAAAGGGTTTCAGTGTGTGGGGAAGGGTTTCACTGTGTGCGGAAGGGGTTTCAGTGTGTGGGGAAGGGGTTTCAGTGTGTGGGGAAGGGGTTTCAGTATGTGGGGAAGGGGTTTCAGTGTGTGTGGAAGGGGTTTCAGTGTGTGGGGAAGGGGTTTCAGTGTGTGGGGAAGGTGTTTCAGTTTGTGTGGAAGGGGTTTCAGTGTGTGAGGAAGGTGTTTCAGTGTGTGGGGATGAGGTTTCAATGTGTGCGGAAGGGGTTTCAGTGTGTGCGGACGGTGTTTCAGTGTGTGGGGAAGGCGTTTCAGTGTGTGGGGAAGGTGTTTCATTGTGTGCGGAATGGGTTTCAGTTTGTGGGCAGGGGGATTCAGTGTGTGGGGTAGGTGATTCATTGTGTGGGGAAGGTGATTCATTGTGTGCGGAAGGGTATTCAGTGTTTGGGGAAGTGGTTTCTGTGTGTTGGGAGGGGGTTTGAGTGTGTGGGGAAGGTTTTAACTGTGTGCGGAAGGGGTTTCAGTGTGTGGGGAAGGGGTTTCAGTGTGTGGGGAAGTGTTTCAGTGTGTGGGGAATGATTACAGTGTCTGGGGACGGGGTTTCAGTGTGTGGGAAAGGTGCTTCAGTGTGTGAGGATGGGTTTCAGTGTGCGCGGAAGGGGTTTCAGTGTGTGGTGAAGGGTTTCAGTGTGTGGGTAAGGTGTTTCAGTGTGTGGGGAAGGGGTTTCAGTAAGTGGGGAAGGGTTTCACTGAGTGCGCAAGGGGTTTCAGTGTTTGGGGAAGGGGTTTCAGTGTGTGGGGACGGTGTTTCAGTGTGTGGGGATGTGTTTCAGTGTGTGGGGAAGGCGTTTCAGTGCGTGGGGATGTGTTTCAGTTTGTGGGGAAGGGGTTTCAGTGTGTGGGGATGTGTTTCAGTGTGTGGGGAAGGGGTTTCAGTGTGTGGGGTAGGTGTTTCAGTGTGTGTGGAAGGGGTTTCAGTGTGTGGGGAAGGCGTTTCAGTGTGTGGGGAAGGGGTTTCCATGTGTGGGGAGGGTGTTTCAGTGTGTGCAGAAGGGGTTTCAGTTTCTGCGGAAGGTGTTTCAGTGTGTGGGGATGGGGGTTCAGTGTGTGGGGAAGGTGTTTCATTGTGTGGGGAAGGTGTTTCATTGTGTGTGGAAGGGTATTCATTGTGTGCGGAAGGGGTTTCAGTGTGTGGGGAAGGGGATTCTGTGTGTGGGGAAGGTGTTTCATTGTGTGGGGAAGGTGTTTCATTGTGTGTGGAAGGGTATTCAGTGTGTGGGGAAGGGGTTTCAGTGTGTGGGGATTGGGTTTCAGTGTGTGGGGTAGGGTTTAACTGTGTGCGGAAGGGTTTTCAGTGTGTGGGGAAGGTGTTTCAGAGTGTGGGGAAGGTGTTTCAGTAAGTGGGGTAGGGGTTTCAGTGTGTGGGGAAGGGTTTCAGTGTGTGGGGCAGGCTTTCAGTGTGTGGGGAATGTGTTTCAGTGTGTGGGGAAGGGGTCTCAGTATGTGGGGAAGGGTTTCAGTGTGTGGAGAAGGGGTTTCAGTGTGTGGGGAGGGTTAGAGTGTTTGGGGACGGGGTTTCAGTATGTGGAGAAGGGGTTTCAGTATGTGGGGAAGGGTTTCAGTGTGTGGGCAATGTGTTACAGTGTTTGAGGAAGGGGTTTCAGTGTGTGGGGAAGGTGTTTCAGTGTGTGCGGAAGGGGTTTCAGTGTGTGGGGAAGGGTTTCAGTGTGTGGGGAAGGGCTTCAGTGTGTGTGGAAGGTGTTTCAGTGTGTGTGGAAGGGGTTTGAGTGTGTGGGGATGTGTTTCAGTCTGTGTGGAAGGGGTTTCAGTGTGTGGGGAAGGTGTTACAGTGTGTGTGGAAGGGGTTTCAGTGTGTGGGGAAGGTGTTTCAGTGTGTGGGGAAGGGGTTTCAGTGTGTGGGGAAGGTTTTTCAGCGTGTGCGGAAGTGGTTTCAGTTTCAGCGGAAGGTGTTTCAGTTTGTGGGGAAGGGGTTTCAGTGTGTGGGGAAGGTGTTTCATTGTGTGCAGAAGGGGTTTCAGTGTGTGGGGAAGGTGTTTTTTTGTGTGGGGAAGGTGTTTCATTGTGTGTGGAAGGGTATTCAGTGTGTGGGGAAGGGGTTTCAGTGAGTGGGGAGGGGGTTTCACTGTGTGGGGTAGGGTTTAACTGTGTGCGGCAGGGGTTTCAGTGTGTGGGGAAGGTGTTTCAGTGTGTGGGGAAGGGATTTCAGTATGTGGGGTAGGGGTTTCAGTGTGTGGGGATGGGTTTCAGTGTGTGGGGCAGGGTTTCATTGTGTGGGGAAGTTGTTTCAGTGTGTGGGGAAGGGGACTCAGTGTTTGGGGATAGGTTTCAGTGTGTGGGGAAGGGGTCTCAGAGTGTGGGGAAGGGTTACAGTGTGTGGGGACGGGGTTTCAGTGTTTGGGGAAGGGGTTTCAGTATGTGGGGAAGGGTTTCAGTGTGTGCGGAAGGCGTTTCAGTGTGTGGGGAAGGGTTTCAGTGTGTGGGGAATGTGTTACAGTGTGTGTGGAAGGGGTTTCAGAGTGTGGGGAAGGTGTTTCAGTGTGTGGGGAAGGTGTTTCAGTGTTTGTGGAAGGGGTTTCAGTGTGTGGGGAAGATGTTTCAGTGTGTGGGGAAGGGTTTCACTGGGTGGTGAAGGGGTATCAGTGTTTGGGGAAGGTGTTTCAGTTTCTGCGGAAGGTATTTCAGTGTGTGGGGAAGGGATTTCAGTGTGTGGGGAAGGTGTTTCAGTGTGTGGGGGAGGTCTTTCAGTGTGTGGGGAAGGGGCTTCAGTGTGTGGGGAAGGTGTTTCAGTGTGTGGGGATGTGTTTCAGTGTGTGGGGAAGGTGTTCAGTGTGTGGGGAAGGTGTTTCAGTGTGTGGGGTTGTGTTTCAGTGTGTGGGGATTGGTTTCAGTGTGTGGGGATGTGTTTCAGTGTGTGCGGAAGGGGTTTCAGTGTGTGGGGAAGGTTTTTCTGAGTGTGGGGATGTATTTCAGTGTGTGGGGAAGGGGTTTCAGTGTTTGGGGAAGGGGTTTCAGTGTTTGGGGAAGGTGTTTCATTGTGTGGGGAAGGGGTTTCAGAGAGTGGGTAAGGGTTTCAGTGTGTGGGGAAGGGGTGTCAGTGTGTGGGGAAGGGGCTTCCGAGTGTGGGAAAGTGTTTCAGTGTGTGGGGAAGGATTTTCAGTGTGTGGGGAAAGGGTTTCAGTGTGTGGGGAAGGGTTTCACTGTGTGCGGAAGGGGTTTCAGTGTGTGGGGAAGGGGTTTCAGTGTTACGGGAAGGGGTTTCAGTTTGTGCGGTAGGGGTTTCTGTTTGTGGGGAAGGGGTTTCAGTATGTGGGGAAGGGGTTTCAGTGTGTGTGGAAGGGGTTTCAGTGTGTGGGGAAGGGGTTACAGTTTGTGGGGAAGGTGTTTCAGTGTGTGCGGAAGGGGTTTCAGTGTGTGCGTTAGGGGTTTGAGAGTGTGGGGAAGGGGTTTCAGTATGTGGGGAAGGGGTTTCAGTGTGTGGGGAAGGGGTTTCAGTATGTGGGGAAGGGGTCTCTGAAAGTGGGGAAGGGTTTCACTGAGAGCGCAAGGGGTTTCAGTGTTTGGGGAAGGGGTTTCAGTGTGTGGGGAAGGGGTTTCAGTGTGTGGGGAAGGTGTTTCATTGTGTGCAGAAGGGTTTTCAGTGTGTGGGGAAGGGGATTCTGTGTGTGGGGAAGGTGTTTCATTGTGTGGGGAAGGTGTTTCATTGTGTGTGGAAGGGTATTCAGTGTGTGGGGAAGGGGTTTCAGTGTGTGGGGAGGGGGTTTCAGTGTGTGGGGTTGGGTTTAACTTTGTGCGGCAGGGGTTACAGTGTGTGGGGAAGGTGTTTCAGTGTGTGGGGCAGGGTTTCAGTGTGTGGGGAAGTTGTTTGAGTGTGTGGGGAAGGGGTCTCAGTGTTCGGGGAAGGGTTTCAGTGTGTGGGGAAGGGGTTTCAGTGTGTGGGGAAGGGTTACAGTGTGTGGGGACGGGGTTTCAGTGTTTGGGGAAGGGGTTTCAGTATGTGGGGAAGGGTTTCAGTGTGTGCGGAAGGCGTTTCAGTGTGTGGGGAAGGGTTTCAGTGTGTGGGGAATGTGTTACAGTGTGTGTGGAAGGGATTTCAGAGTGTGGGGAACGTGTTTCAGTGTGTGGGGAAGGTGTTTCAGTGTTTGTGGAAGGGGTTACAGTGTGTGGGGAAGAATTTTCAGTGTGTGGGAAAGGTTTTTACTGGGTGGTGAAGGGGTATCAGTGTTTTGGGAAGGTGTTTCAGTTTCTGGGGAAGGTATTTCAGTGTGTGGGGAAGGGATTTCAGTGTGTGGGGAAGGTGTTTCAGTGTGTGGGGGAGGTCTTTCAGTGTGTGGGGAAGGGGTTTCAGTGTGTGGGGAAGGTGTTTCTGGGTGTGGGGATGTGTTTCAGTGTGTGGGGAAGGGGTTCAGTGTGTGGGGAAGGTGTTTCAGTGTGTGGGGTTGGGTTTCAGTGTGTGGGGATGGGTTTCAGTGTGTGGGGATGGGTTTCAGTGTGTGCGGAAAGGGGTTTCAGTGTGTGGGGAAGGTGTTGCTGAGTGTGGGGATGTATTTCAGTGTGTGGGGAAGGGGTTTCAGTGTGTGGTGAAGGGGTTTCAGAGTGTGGTGAAGAGTTTCAGTGTGTGGGGAAGGGGGTTCAGTGTTTGGGGAATGTGTTTCATTGGGTGGGGAAGGGGTTTCAGAGTGTGGGTAAGGGTTTCAGTGCGTGGGGAAGGGGTTTCAGTGAGTGGGAAAGGTGTTTCAATATGTGGGGAAGGGTTTCAGTGTGCGCGGAAGGGGTTTCAGTGTGTGGGGAAGGGTTTCAGTGTGTGGGTAAGGTGTTTCAGTGTGTGGGGAAGGGGTTTCAGTAAGTGGGGAAGGGTTTCAGTGTGTGGGGAAGGTGTTTCAGTATGTGGGGATGTGTTTCAGTGTGTGGGGAAGGCGTTTCAGTGTGTGGGGATGTGTTTCAGTTTGTGGGGAAGGGGTTTCAGTGTGTGGGGATGTGTTTCAGTGTGTGGGGAAGGGGTTTCAGTGTGTGGGGAGGGTGTTTCAGTATGTGCGGAAGGGGTTTCAGTTTCTGCGGAGGGTGTTTCAGTGTGTGGGGAACTGGTTTCAGTGTGTGGGGAAGTTGTTTCATTGTGTGCGGAAGGGGTTTCAGTGTGTGGGGAAGGGGATTCTGTGTGTGGGGAAGGTGTTTCATTGTGTGGGGAAGGTGTTTCATTGTGTGTGGAAGGGTATTCAGTGTGTGGGGAAGGGGTTTCAGTGAGTGGGGAGGGGGTTTCAGAGTGTGGGGAAGGTGTTTCAGTATGTGGGGTGGCGGTTTCAGTGTGTGGGGAAGGGTATCAGCGTGTGGGGCAGGCTTTCAGTGTGTGGGGAAGGTGTTTCAGAATGTGGGGAAGGGGTTCCAGTGTGTGGTGAAGGGTTTCAGTGTGTAGGGAAGGGGTTTCAGTATGTGGGGAAGGGTTACAGCGTTTGGGGACGGGGTTTCAGTGTGTGGGGAAGGTGTTTCAGTATGTGTGGAAGGGTTTCACTGTTTGCGGAAGGGGTTTCAGTATGTGGGGAAGGGTATCAGTGTGTGAGGAATGTGTTACAGTGTTTGCGGAAGGGGTTTCAGTGTGTGGGGAAGTTGTTTCAGTGTGTGCGGAAGGGGTTTCTGTGTGTGGGGAAGGGTTTCAGTGTGTGGGGAAGGGTTTCAGTGTGTGTGGAAGGTGTTTCAGTGTGTGTGGAAGGGGTTTGAGTATGTGGGGAAGGATTTCACTGAGTGCGGAAGGGGTTTCAGTGTTTGGGGAAGGGGTTTAAGTGTGTGGGGAAGGTGTTTCAGTGTGTGGGGATGTGTTTCAGTGTGTGGGGAAGTCGTTTCAGTGTGTGGGGATGTGTTTCAGTTTGTGGGGAAGGGGTTACAGTGTGGGGGGATGTGTTTCAGTGGGTGGGGAAGGGGTTTCAGTGTGTGGGGAAGGTGTTGCAGTGTGTGTGGAAGGGGATTCAGTGTGTGGGGAAAGTGTTTCAGTGTGTGGGGAAGGGGTTTCAGTGTGTGGGGAAGGTTTCTCAGTGTGTGCGGAAGTGGATTCAGTTTCTGCGGAAGGTGTTTCAGTGTGTGGGGAAGGGGTTTCAGTGTGTGGGGAAGGTGTTTCATTGTGTGCAGAAGGGGATTCAGTGTGTGGGGAAGGGGATTCTGTGTGTGGGGAAGGTGTTTCATTGTGTGGGGAAGGTGTTTCATTGTGTGTGGAAGGGTATTCAGTGTGTGGGGAAGGGGTTTCAGTGTGTGGGGAGGGGGTTTCAGTGTGTGGGGTTGGGTTTAACTTTGTGCGGCAGGGGTTACAGTGTGTGGGGAAGGTGTTTCTGTGTGTGGGGCAGGGTTTCAGTGTGTGGGGAAGTTGTTTGAGTGTGTGGGGAAGGGGTCTCAGTGTTCGGGGAAGGGTTTCAGTGTGTGGGGAAGGGGTTTCAGTGTGTGGGGAAGGGTTACAGTGTGTGGGGACGGGGTTTCAGTGTTTGGGGAAGGGGTTTCAGTATGTGGGGAAGGGTTTCAGTGTGTGCGGAAGGCGTTTCAGTGTGTGGGGAAGGGTTTCAGTGTGTGGGGAATGTGTTTCAGTGTGTGTGGAAGGGATTTCAGAGTGTGGGGGAGGTGTTTCAGTGTGTGGGGTAGGTGTTTCAGTGTTTGTGGAAGGGGTTTCAGTGTGTGGGGAAGATTTTTCAGTGTGTGGGAAAGGGTTTCACTGGGTGGTGAAGGGGTATCAGTGTTTTGGGAAGGTGTTTCAGTTTCTGGGGAAGGTATTTCAGTGTGTGGGGAAGGGATTTCAGTGTGTGGGGAAGGTGTTTCAGTGTGTGGGGGAGGTCTTTCAGTGTGTGGGGAAGGGGTTTCAGTGTGTGGGGAAGGTGTTTCTGGGTGTGGGGATGTGTTTCAGTGTGTGGGGAAGGGGTTCAGTGTGTGGGGAAGGTGTTTCAGTGTGTGGGGTTGGGTTTCACTGTGTGGGGATGGGTTTCAGTGTGTGGGGATGGGTTTCAGTGAGTGCGGAAGGGGTTTCAGTGTTTGGGGAAGGTGTTTCTGAGTGTGGGATGTATTTCAGTGTTTGGGGAAGGGGTTTCAGTGTGTGGGGAAGGGGTTTCAGTGTGTGGGGAAGGGTTTCAGTGTGTGGGGAAGGGGTTTCAGTGTTTGGGGAAGGTGTTTCAGTGAGTGGGGAAGGGGCTTCAGAGAGTGGGGAAGGGGCTTCAGAGTGTGGGAAAGTGTTTCAGTGTGTGGGGAAGGGTTTGCAGTTTGTGGGGAAAGGGTTTCAGTGTGTGGGGAAGGGGTTTCAGTGTGTGGGGAAGGGTTTCAGTGTGTGGGGAAGGGGTTTCAGTGTGTGGGGAAGGGTTTCACTGTGTGCGGAAGGGGTTTCAGTGTGTGGGGAAGGTGTTTCAGTGTGTGGGGAAGGGGTTTCAGTGTGTGCCGTAGGGGTTTCAGTGTGTGGGGAAGGGGTTTAATTATGTGGGGAAGGGGTTTCAGTGTGTGTGGAAGGGGTTTCAGTGTGTGGGGAAGGGGTTTCAGTTCCTGCGGAAGATGTTTCAGTGTGTGGGGAAGGGGTTTCAGTGTGTGGGGAAGGTGTTTCATTGTGTGCGGAAGGGGTTTCAGTGTGTGGGGAAGGGGATTCTGTGTGTGGGGAAGGTGTTTCTTTGTGTGGGGAAGGTGTTTCATTGTGTGTGGAAGGGTATTCAGTGTGTGGGGAAGGTGTTTCAGTGTGTGGGGAGGGGGTTTCAGTGTGTGGGGTAGGGTTTAACTGTGTGCGGAAGGGGTTTCAGTGGGTGGGGAAGGTGTTTCAGTTTGTGCGGAAGGTGTTTCAGTGTGTGCAGAAGGGGTTTCAGTGTGTGCGGTTGAGGTTTCAGTGTGTGGGGAAGGAGTTTCAGTTTGTGGGGAAGGTGTTTCAGTGTGTGTGGAAGGGGTTTCAGTGTGTGCGGATGGGGTTTCAGTGTGTGGGGATGTGTTTCAGTGTATGGGGAAGGGGTTTCAGTGTGTGGGGAGGGGTTTCAATGTGTGCGGAACAGGTTTCAGTGTGTGGGGAAGGTGTTTCAGTGTGTGGGGAAGGTGTTTCAGTGTGTGGGATGGGGTTTCAGTGTGTGGGGATGTGTTTCAGTGTGTGGGGAAGGTGTTTCAGTGTGTGGGGATGTGATTCAGTGTGTGGGGAAGGTATTTCAGTGTGTGGGGAAGAGTTTCACTGTGTGGGGAAGGTGTTTCAGTGTGTGCGGAAGGGGTTTCAGTGTGAGCGGAAGGCTTCTCAGTGTGTGGAGAATGGGTTTCAGTATGTGGGGAAGGGATTTTAGTGTGTGGGGAATGTGTTTCAGTGTGTGGGGAAGGTGTTTCAGAGTGTGGGAATGTGTTTCAGTGTTTGGAGAAGGGGTTTCAGTGTGTGGGGAACGGTTTCACTGTGTGTGGAAGGGGTTTCAGTGTGTGCGGAAGGGGTTTCAGTGTGTGGGGAAGGGTTTCAGTGTGTGGGGAATGTGTTACAGTGTGTGCGGAAGGGGTTTCAGTGTGTGGGGAAGGGTTTCAGTGTGTGGGGAACGTGTTACAGTGTGTGCGGAAGGGGTTTCAGTGTGTGGGGAAGGGTTTCAGTGTGTGGGGAATGTGTTACAGTGTGTGTGGAAGGGGTTTCAGTGTGAGGGGAAGGTGTTTCAGTGTGTGCGGAAGGGGTTTCTGTGTGGGGAAGGGTTTCAGTGTGTGGGGAAGGGTTTCAGTGTGTGGGGAAGGTGTTTCGGTGTGTGGGGAAGGGGTTTCAGTATGTGGGGAAGGGTTTCACTGAGTGCAGAAGGGGTTTCAGTGTTTGGGCAATGGGTTTCTGTGTGTGGGGAAGGGGTTTTATTGTGTGTGGAAGGGGTTTCAGTGTCTGGGGAAGGTGTTTCAGTGTGTGGGGAATGGTTTCAGTGTGTTGGGAAGGGGTTTCAGTGTTTGGGGAAGGTGTTTCATTGTTTGGGGAAGGGGTTTCAGAGTGTGGGGAATGGTTTCAGTGGGTGGGGAAGGGGTTTCAGTGTGTGGGGAAGGTGTTTCATTGTTTGGGGAAGGGGTTTCAGAGTGTGGGTAATGGTTTCAGTGTGTGGGGAAGGGGTTTCAGTGAGTGGGGAAGGGGTTTCAGAGTGTGCCGAATGGTTTCAGTGTGTGGGGAAGGGATTTCAGTGTGTGGGGAAGGGGTTTCAGTGTGTGGGGAAGGGGTTTCAGTGTGTGGGGATGTGTTTCAGTGTGTGAAGAAGGGGTTTCAGTGTGTGGGGATGGGGTTTCAGTGTGTGTGGAAGGTTTTCACTGTGTGCGGAAGGGGTTTCAGTGTGTGGGGAAGGGGTTTCAGTGTGTGGGGAAGGTGTTTCAGTGTGTGTGGAAGGGGCATCAGTGTGTGGGGAAGGGGTTTCAGTGTGTGGGGAAGGTGTTTCAGAATGTGGGGAAGGGGTTCCAGTGTGTGGGGAAGGGTTTCAGTGTGTAGGGAAGGGGTTTCAGTATGTGGGGAAGGGTTACAGCGTTTGGGGACGGGGTTTCAGTGTGTGGGGAAGGTGTTTCAGTATGTGTGGAAGGGTTTCAGTGTTTGCGGAAGGGGTTTCAGTATGTGGGGAAGGGTTTCAGTGTGTGAGGAATGTGTTACAGTGTTTGCGGAAGGGGTTTCAGTGTGTGGGGAAGTTGTTTCAGTGTGTGAGGAATGTGTTACAGTGTTTGCGGAAGGGGTTTCATTATGTGGGGAAGGGTTTCAGTGTGTGAGGAATGTGTTACAGTGTTTGCGGAAGGGGTTTCTGTGTGTGGGGAAGGGTTTCAGTGTGTGGGGAAGGGTTTCAGAGTGTGTGGAAGGTGTTTCAGTGTGTGTGGAAGGGGTTTGAGTATGTGGGGAAGGATTTCACTGAGTGCGGAAGGGGTTTCAGTGTTTGGGGAAGGGGTTTCAGTGTGTGGGGAAGGTGTTTCAGTGTGTGGGGATGTGTTTCAGTGTGTGGGGAAGGCGTTTCAGTGTGTGGGGATGTGTTTCAGTTTGTGGGGGAGGGGTTTCAGTGTGTGGGGATGTGTTTCAGTGTGTGGGGAAGGGGTTTCAGTGTGTGGGGAGGTGTTGCAGTGTGTGTGGAAGGGGATTCAGTGTGTGGGGAAAGTGTTTCAGTGTGTGGGGAAGGGGTTTCAGTGTGTGGGGAAGGTTTCTCAGTGTGTGCGGAAGTGGATTCAGTTTCTGCGGAAGGTGTTTCAGTGTGTGGGGAAGGGGTTTCAGTGTGTGGGGAAGATGTTTCATTGTGTGCAGAAGGGGTTTCAGTGTGTGGGGAAGGGGATTCTGTGTGTGGGGAAGGTGTTTCATTGTGTGGGGAAGGTGTTTCATTGTGTGTGGAAGGGTATTCAGTGTGTGGGGAAGGGGTTTCAGTGTGTGGGGAGGGGGTTTCAGTGTGTGGGGTTGGGTTTAACTTTGTGCGACAGGGGTTACAGTGTGTGGGGAAGGTGTTTCTGTGTGTGGGGCAGGGTTTCAGTGTGTGGGGAAGTTGTTTGAGTGTGTGGGGAAGGGGTCTCAGTGTTCGGGGAAGGGTTTCAGTGTGTGGGGAAGGGGTTACAGTGTGTGGGGAAGGGTTACAGTGTGTGGGGACGGGGTTTCAGTGTTTGGGGAAGGGGTTTCAGTATGTGGGGAAGGGTTTCAGTGTGTGCGGAAGGCGTTTCAGTGTGTGGGGAAGGGTTTCAGTGTGTGGGGAATGTGTTTCAGTCTGTGTGGAAGGGATTTCAGAGTGTGGGGGAGGTGTTTCATTGTGTGGGGAAGGTGTTTCAGTGTTTGTGGAAGGGGTTTCAGTGTGTGGGGAAGATTTTTCAGTGTGTGGGAAAGGGTTTCACTGGGTGGTGAAGGGGTATCAGTGTTTTGGGAAGGTGTTTCAGTTTCTGGGGAAGGTATTTCAGTGTGTGGGGAAGGGATTTCAGTGTGTGGGGAAGGTGTTTCAGTGTGTGGGGGAGGTCTTTCAGTGTGTGGGGAAGGGGTTTCAGTGTGTGGGGAAGGTGTTTCTGGGTGTGGGGATGTGTTTCAGTGTGTGGGGAAGGGGTTCAGTGTGTGGGGAAGGTGTTTCAGTGTGTGGGGTTGGGTTTCACTGTGTGGGGATGGGTTTCAGTGTGTGGGGATGGGTTTCAGTGAGTGCGGAAGGGGTTTCAGTGTTTGGGGAAGGTGTTTCTGAGTGTGGGGATGTATTTCAGTGTGTCGGGAAGGGGTTTCAGGGTGTGGGGAAGGGGTTTCAGTGTGTGGGGAAGGGTTTCAGTGTGTGGGGAAGGGGTTTCAGTGTTTGGGGAAGGTGTTTCAGTGAGTGGGGAAGGGGCTTCAGAGAGTGGGGAAGGGGCTTCAGAGTGTGGGAAAGTGTTTCAGTGTGTGGGGAAGGGTTTGCAGTTTGTGGGGAAAGGGTTTCAGTGGGTGGGGAAGGGGTTTCAGTGTGTGGGGAAGGGTTTCAGTGTGTGTAGAAGGGGTTTCAGTGTGTGGGGAAGGGGTTTCAGTGTGTGGGGAAGGGTTTCACTGTGTGCGGAAGGGGTTTCAGTGTGTGGGGAAGGTGTTTCAGTGTGTGGGGAAGGGGTTTCAGTGTGTGCGGTAGGGGTTTCAGTGTGTGGGGAAGGGGTTTCATTATGTGGGGAAGGGGTTTCAGTGTGTGTGGAAGGGGTTTCAGTGTGTGGGGAAGGGGTTTCAGTTCCTGCGGAAGATGTTTCAGTGTGTGGGGAAGGGGTTTCAGTGTGTGGGGAAGGTGTTTCATTGTGTGCGGAAGGGGTTTCAGTGTGTGGGGAAGGGGATTCTGTGTGTGGGGAAGGTGTTTCATTGTGTGGGGAAGGTGTTTCATTGTGTGTGGAAGGGTATTCAGTGTGTGGGGAAGGTGTTTCAGTGTGTGGGGAGGGGGTTTCAGTGTGTGGGGTAGGGTTTAACTGTGTGCGGAAGGGGTTTCAGTGGGTGGGGAAGGTGTTTCAGAGTGTTTGGAAGGTGTTTCAGTTTGTGCGGAAGGTGTTTCAGTGTGTGCAGAAGGGGTTTCAGTGTGTGCGGTAGAGTTTTCAGTGTGTGGGGAAGGGGTTTCAGTTTGTGGGGAAGGTGTTTCAGTGTGTGTGGAAGGGGTTTCAGTGTGTGGGGATGGGGTTTCAGTGTGTAGGGATGTGTTTCAGTGTATGGGGAAGGGGTTTCAGTGTGTGGGGAGGGGTTTCACTGTGTGCGGAACAGGTTTCAGTGTGTGGGGAAGGTGTTTCAGTGTGTGGGGAAGGTGTTTCAGTGTGTGGGATGGGGTTTCAGTGTGTGGGGATGTGTTTCAGTGTGTGGGGAAGGTGTTTCAGTGTGTGGGGATGTGATTCAGTGTGTGGGGAAGGTATTTCAGTGTGTGGGGAAGGGTTTCACTGTGTGGGGAAGGTGTTTCAGTGTGTGCGGAAGGGGTTTCAGTGTGAGCGGAAGGCTTCTTAGTGTGTGGGGAATGGGTTTCAGTATGTGGGGAAGGGATTTTAGTGTGTGGGGAATGTGTTTCAGTGTGTGGGGAAGGTGTTTCAGAGTGTGGGAATGTGTTTCAGTGTTTGGGGAAGGGGTTTCAGTGTGTGGGGAACGGTTTCACTGTGTGTGGAAGGGGTTTCAGTGTGTGCGGAAGGGGTTTCAGTGTGTGGGGAAGGGTTTCAGTGTGTGGGGAATGTGTTACAGTGTGTGCGGAAGGGGTTTCAGTGTGTGGGGAAGGGTTTCAGTGTGTGGGGAACGTGTTACAGTGTGTGCGGAAGGGGTTTCAGTGTGTGGGGAAGGGTTTCAGTGTGTGGGGAATGTGTTACAGTGTGTGTGGAAGGGGTTTCAGTGTGTGGGGAAGGTGTTTCAGTGTGTGCGGAAGGGGTTTCTGTGTGGGGAAGGGTTTCAGTGTGTGGGGAAGGGTTTCAGTGTGTGGGGAAGGTGTTTCGGTGTGTGGGGAAGGGGTTTCAGTATGTGGGGAAGGGTTTCACTGAGTGCAGAAGGGGTTTCAGTGTTTGGGCAATGGGTTTCTGTGTGTGGGGAAGGGGTTTTATTGTGTGTGGAAGGGGTTTCAGTGTCTGGGGAAGGTGTTTCAGTGTGTGGGGAATGGTTTCAGTGTGTGGGGAAGGGGTTTCAGTGTTTGGGGAAGGTGTTTCATTGTTGGGGGAAGGGGTTTCAGAGTGTGGGGAATGGTTTCAGTGTGTGGGGAAGGGGTTTCAGTGTGTGGGGAAGGGGTTTCAGTGTGTGGGGAAGGGGTTTCAGTGTGTGGGGATGTGTTTCAGTGTGTGAAGAAGGGGTTTCAGTGTGTGGGGATGGGGTTTCAGTGTGTGTGGAAGGTTTTCACTGTGTGCGGAAGGGGTTTCAGTGTGTGGGGAAGGGGTTTCAGTGTGTGGGGAAGGTGTTTCAGTGTGTGTGGAAGGGGCATCAGTGTGTGGGGAAGGAGTTTCAGTGTGTGGGGAAGGTGTTTCATTTTGTGCGGAAGGGGTTTCATTGTGTGCGGAAGGGGTTTCAGAGAGTGGGGATGGGGTTTCAGTGTGTGGGGATGTGTTTCAGTGTATGGGGAAGGGGTGTCAGTGTGTGGGGAGGGGGTTGCACTGTGTGCGGAAGGGGTTTCAGTGTGTGGGGAAGGTGTTTCAGTGTGTGGGAAGGGGTATCAGTGTGTGGGGATGTGTTTCACTGTGTGGGGAATGGGTATCAGTGTGTGGGGATGTGATTCAGTGTGTGGGGTAGGTATTTCAGTGTGTGGGGAAGGGTTTCACTGTGTGGGGAATGTGCTTCAGTGTGTGCGGAAGGGGTTTCAGTGTGTGCGGAAAGCATTTCAGTGTGTGGGGAATGGGTTTCAGTATGTGGTGAAGGAGTTTCAGTGTGTGGGGAATGTGTTTCAGTGTGTGGGGAAGGGGTTTCAGTGTGTGGGGAAGGTGTTTCAGTGTGTGGGAATGTGTTTCAGTGTTTGGGGAAGGGGTTTCAGTGTGTGCGGAAGGGTTTCACTGTGTGCTGAAGGGGTTTCAGTGTGTGGGGAAGGGGTTTCAGTGTGTGGGGAAGGTGTTTCAGTTTGTGTGGAAGGGGTTTCAGTGTGTGGGGAAGGGGTTTCAGTGTGTGGGGATGAGGTTTCAATGTGTGCGGAAGGGGTTTCAGTGTGTGCGGAAGGTGTTTCAGTGTGTGGGGAAGGCGTTTCAGTGTGTGGGGAAGGTGTTTCATTGTGTGCGGAAGGGGTTTCAGTTTGTGGGCAGGGGGATTCAATGTGTGGGGTAGGTGTTTCATTGTGTGGGGAAGGTGATTCATTGTGTGCGGAAGGGTATTCAGTGTTTGGGGAAGTGGTTTCAGTGTGTTGGGAGGGGGTTTGAGTGTGTGGGGAAGGTTTTAACTGTGTGCGGAAGGGGTTTCAGTGTGCGGGGAAGGGGTTTCAGTGTGTGGGGAAGTGTTTCAGTGTGTGGGGAATGATTACAGTGTCTGGGGACGGGGTTTCAGTGGGTGGGAAAGGTGTTTCAGTGTGTGGGGAAGGGTTTCAGTGTGCGCGGAAGGGGTTTCAGTGTGTGGGGAAGGGTTTCAGTGTGTGGGTAAGGTGTTTCAGTGGGTGGGGAAGGGGTTTCAGTAAGTGGGGAAGGGTTTCACTGAGAGCGCAAGGGGTTTCAGTGTTTGGGGAAGGGGCTTCAGTGTGTGGGGAAGGTGTTTCATTGTGTGGGGAAGGTGATTCATTGTGTGCGGAAGGGTATTCAGTGTTTGGGGAAGTGGTTTCAGTGTGTTGGGAGGGGGTTTGAGTGTGTGGGGAAGGGGTTTCAGTGTTTGGGGAAGGTGTTTCATTGTTGGGGGAAGGGGTTTCAGAGTGTGGGGAATGGTTTCAGTGTGTGGGGAAGGGGTTTCAGTGAGTGGGGAAGGGGTTTCAGAGTGTGCCGAATGGTTTCAGTGTGTGGGGAAGGGTTTTCAGTGTGTGGGGAAGGGGTTTCAGTGTGTGGGGAAGGGGTTTCAGTGTGTGGGGATGTGTTTCAGTGTGTGAAGAAGGGGTTTCAGTGTGTGGGGATGGGGTTTCAGTGTGTGTGGAAGGTTTTCACTGTGTGCGGAAGGGGTTTCAGTGTGTGGGGAAGGGGTTTCAGTGTGTGGGGAAGGTGTTTCAGTGTGTGTGGAAGGGGCATCAGTGTGTGGGGAAGGAGTTTTAGTGTGTGGGGAAGGTGTTTCATTTTGTGCGGAAGGGGTTTCAGTGTGTGCGGAAGGGGTTTCAGAGAGTGGGGATGGGGTTTCAGTGTGTGGGGATGTGTTTCAGTGTATGGGGAAGGGGTGTCAGTGTGTGGGGAGGGGGTTGCACTGTGTGCGGAAGGGGTTTCAGTGTGTGGGGAAGGTGTTTCAGTGTGTGGGAAGGGGTATCAGTGTGTGGGGATGTGTTTCACTGTGTGGGGAATGGGTATCAGTGTGTGGGGATGTGATTCAGTGTGTGGGGTAGGTATTTCAGTGTGTGGGGAAGGGTTTCACTGTGTGGGGAATGTGCTTCAGTGTGTGCGGAAGGGGTTTCAGTGTGTGCGGAAAGCATTTCAGTGTGTGGGGAATGGGTTTCAGTATGTGGTGAAGGAGTTTCAGTGTGTGGGGAATGTGTTTCAGTGTGTGGGGAAGGGGTTTCAGTGTGTGGGGAAGGTGTTTCAGTGTGTGGGAATGTGTTTCAGTGTTTGGGGAAGGGGTTTCAGTGTGTGCGGAAGGGTTTCACTGTGTGCTGAAGGGGTTTCAGTGTGTGGGGAAGGGGTTTCAGTGTGTGGGGAAGGTGTTTCAGTTTGTGTGGAAGGGGTTTCAGTGTGTGGGGAAGGGGTTTCAGTGTGTGGGGATGAGGTTTCAATGTGTGCGGAAGGGGTTTCAGTGTGTGCGGAAGGTGTTTCAGTGTGTGGGGAAGGCGTTTCAGTGTGTGGGCAAGGTGTTTCATTGTGTGCGGAAGGGGTTTCAGTTTGTGGGCAGGGGGATTCAGTGTGTGGGGTAGGTGTTTCATTGTGTGGGGAAGGTGATTCATTGTGTGCGGAAGGGTATTCAGTGTTTGGGGAAGTGGTTTCAGTGTGTTGGGAGGGGGTTTGAGTGTGTGGGGAAGGTTTTAACTGTGTGCGGAAGGGGTTTCAGTGTGTGGGGAAGGGGTTTCAGTGTGTGGGGAAGTGTTTCAGTGTGTGGGGAATGATTACAGTGTCTGGGGACGGGGTTTCAGTGGGTGGGAAAGGTGTTTCAGTGTGTGGGGAAGGGTTTCAGTGTGCGCGGAAGGGGTTTCAGTGTGTGGGGAAGGGTTTCAGTGTGTGGGTAAGGTGTTTCAGTGGGTGGGGAAGGGGTTTCAGTAAGTGGGGAAGGGTTTCACTGAGAGCGCAAGGGGTTTCAGTGTTTGGGGAAGGGGCTTCAGTGTGTGGGGAAGGTGTTTCAGTGTGTAGGGATGTGTTTCAGTGTGTGGGGAAGGCGTTTCAGTGCGTGGGGATGTGTTTCAGTTTGTGGGGAAGGGGTTTCAGTGTGTGGGGATGTGTTTCAGTGTGTAGGGAAGGGGTTTCAGTGTGTGGGGAAGGTGTTTCGGTGTGTGGGGAATGTGTTTCATTGTGTGACGAAGGGGTTCAGTGTGTTGGGAAGGTGTTTCAGTGTGTGCTGAAGGTGTTTCAGTGTGCGGGGAAGGTGTTTCAGTGTGTGAGGAAGCTGTCTCAGTGTGTGGGGAAGGGTTTCAGTGTGTGGGGATGGGATTTTAGTGTGAGGGGAAGGTGTTTCTGTGTGTGGGGAAGGGTTTTCAGTGTGTGGGGAAGGGGTTTCAGTGTGTGGGGAAGGGGTTTCAGTGTGTGGGGAAGGGTTTTCAATGTGTGGGGATGTGTTTCAGTTTGTGGGGAAGGGGCTTCAGTGTGTGGGGAAGAGGTTTCAGTATTTGTGGAAGGGGTTTCAGTGTGTGGGGAAGGGATTCAGTGTGTGGGAAAGGAGTTTCAGTGTGTGCGGAAGGGGTTTCAGTGTGTGGGGAAGGCTTTCAGTGTGTGGGGAAGGAGTTTCATTGTGTGCGGAATGGGTTTTCAGTGTGTGGGAAGGGGTTTCAGTGTGTGGGCATGTGTTTCACTGTGTGGGGAAAGGGTTTCAGTGTGTGGGGATGTGATTCAGTGTGTGGGGAAGGTATTTCAGTGTGTGGGGAAGGGTTTCACTGTGTGAGGAATGTGTTTCAGTGTGTGCGGAATGGGTTTCAGTATGTGGGGAAGGAGTTTCAATGTGTGGGGAATGTGTTTCATTGTGTGGGGAAGGGGTTTCAGTGTGTGGGGAAGGTGTTTCAGTGTGTGGGAATGTGTTTCAGTGTTTGGGGAAGGAGTTTCAGTGTGTGCGGAAGGGTTTCACTGTGTGCTGAAGGGGTTTCAGTGTGTGGGGAAGGGGTTTCAGTGTGTGGGGAAGGTGTTTCAGTTTGTGTGGAAGGGGTTTCAGTGTGTGGGGAAGGGGTTTCAGTGTGTGCGGAAGGTGTTTCATTGTGTGCGGAAGGGGTTTCAGTTTGTGGGCAGGGGGATTCAGTGTGTGTGGTAGGTGTTTCATTGTGTGGGGAAGGTGATTCATTGTGTGCGGAAGGGTATTCAGTGTTTGGGGAAGTGGTTTCAGTGTGTTGGGAGGGGGTTTGAGTGTGTGGGGAAGGTTTTAACTGTGTGCGGAAGGGGTTTCAGTGTGTGGGGAAGGGGTTTCAGTGTGTGGGGAAGTGTTTCAGTGTGTGGGGAATGATTACAGTGTCTGGGGACGGGGTTTCAGTGTGTGGGAAAGGTGTTTCAGTGTGTGGGGAAGGGGTTCAGTGTGCGCGGAAGGGGTTTCAGTGTGTGGGGAAGGGTTTCAGTGTGTGGGTAAGGTGTTTCAGTGGGTGGGGAAGGGGTTTCAGTAAGTGGGGAAGGGTTTCACTGAGTGCGCAAGGGGTTTCAGTGTTTGGGGAAGGGGTTTCAGTGTGTGGGGAAGGTGTTTCAGTGTGTGGGGATGTGTTTCAGTGTGTGGGGAAGGCGTTTCAGTGCGTGGGGATGTGTTTCAGTTTGTGGGGAAGGGGTTTCAGTGTGTGGGGATGTGTTTCAGTGTGTGGGGAAGGGGTTTCAGTGTGTGGGGAAGGTGTTTCAGTGTGTGGGGAAGGGTTTCAGTGTGTGGGGAAGGTTTTCCGGTGTGTGGGGAATGTGTTTCATTGTGTGACGAAGGGGTTTTAGTGTGTTGGGAAGGTGTCTCAGTGTGTGGTGAAGGTGTTTCAGTGTGCGGGGAAGGTGTTTCAGTGTGTGGGGAAGCTGTGTCAGTGTGTGGGGAAGGGTTTCAGTGTGTGGGGATGGGATTTCAGTGTGAGGGGAAGGTGTTACAGTGTGTGGGGAAGGTTTTTCAGTGTGTGGGGAAGGGGTTTCAGTGTGTGGGGAAGGGGTTTCAGTGTGTGCGGAAGGGTTTTCAATGTGTGGGGATGTGTTTCAGTTTGTGGGGAAGGGGTTTCAGTGTGTGGGGAAGAGGTTTCAGTATTTGTGGAAGGTGTTTCAGTATGTGGGGAAGGGATTCAGTGTGTGGGAAAGGAATTTCAGTGTGTGCGGAAGGGGTTTCAGTGTGTGGGGAAGGCTTTCAGTGTGTGGGGAAGGAGTTTCATTGTGTGCGGAATGGGTTTTCAGTGTGTGGGGAAGGGGTTTCAGTGTGTGGGGAAGGTGTTTCACTGTGAGCGGAAGGGGTTTCAGTTCGTGGGGAAGGGGTTTCAGTGTGTGGGGATGTGTTTCAGTGTGTGGGGAAGGGGTTTCAGTGTGTGGGGATGTGCATCAGTGTGTGCGGAAGGGGTCTCAGTGTGTGGGGAAGGGTGTCAGTGTGTGGGGATGTGTTTCAGTGTGTGGGGATGTGTATCAGTGTGTGGGGAAGGGGTTTCAGTGTGTGTGGAAGGTGTTTCATTGTGAGCGGAAGGGGTTTCAGTTTGTGGGGAAGGGGTTTCAGTGTGTGGGGATGTGTTTCAGTGTGTGGGGAAGGGGTTTCAGTGTGTGGGGATGTGTATCATTGTGTGCGGAAGGGGTTTCAGTGTGTGGGGAAGGGTTTCAGTGTGTGGGGATGTGTTTCAGTGTGTGGGAAAGGGGTTTCAGTGTGTGGGGAAGGGTTTCAGTGTGTGGGGATGTGTTTCAGTGTGTGGGGAAGGGGTTTCAGTGTGTGGGGAGGTGTATCAGTGTGTGCGGAAGGGGTTTCAGTGTGTGGGGAAGGGGTTTCAGTGTGTGGGGAAGGGTTTTCAATGTGTGTGGATGTGTTTCAGTTTGTGGGGAAGGGGTTTCAGTGTGTGGGGAAGGGGTTTCAGTATTCGCGGAAGTGGTTTCATTGTGTGGGGAAGGGTTTCAGTGTTTGGGGAAGGAGTTTCAGTGTGTGCAGAAGCGGTTTCAGTGTGTGGGGAAGGAGTTTCATTGTGTGCGGAATGGGTTTCAGAGTGTGGGGAAGGGGTTTCAGTGTGTGGGGAAGGTGTTTCAGTGTGAGCGGAAGGGGTTTCAGTTTGTGGGGAAGGGGTTTCTGTGTGTGGGGATGTGTTTCAGTGTGTGGGGAAGGGGTTTCAGTGTGTGGGGATGTGTAGCAGTGTGTGCGGAAGGGGTTTCAGTGTGTGTGGAAGGTTTTCAGTGTGTGGGGATGTGTTTCAGTGTGTGGGGAAGGGGTTTCAGTGTGTGGGGAAGGCGTTTCAGTGTGTGGGGATGTGTTTCATTGTGTGAGGAAGGGGTTTCAGTGTGTGGGGAAGGTGTTTCAGTGTGTGGGGAAGGGTTTCACTGTGTGCGGAAGGGGTTTCAGTGTGTGGGAAAGGGCTTTCAGTGTGTGGGGAAGGTGTTTCAGTGTGTGCGGAAGGGTTTTCAGTGAGTGGGGAAGGTGATTCAGTGTGTGGGGAAGTTGTTTCAGTGTGTGCGGTAAGTGTTTCAGTGTCTGCAGAAGGGGTTTCAGTGTGTGGGGAAGGGGTTTCAGTCTGTGGGGAAGGTGTTTCAGTGTGTGCGGAAGGGGTTTCACTGTGTGGGGAAGGGGTTTCAGTGTGTGGGGATGTGTTTCAGTGTGTGGGGAATGGGTTTCAATTTGTGGGGAAGGGTTTCACTGTGTGCGGAATGGGTTTCAGTGTGTGGGGAAGGTGTTTCAGTGTGTGGGCAAGGTGTTTCAGTGTGTGGGGAAGGGGTTTCAGTGTGTGGGGAAGGTGTCTCTGTGTGTGGGGATGTGTTTCAGTGTGTGGGGATGGTTTCAGTTTGTGGGGATGGGTTTCAGTGCGTGCGGAAGGGGTTTCTGTGTGTGGGGAAGGTGTTTCAGTGTGTGGGGAAAGGGTTTAAGTGTGTGGGAAAGGGGTTCCAGTGTGTGGGGAAGGTGTTTTAGTGTGTGGGCAAGGGGTTTCAGAGTGTGGATAAGGGTTTCAGTGTGTGGGGAAGGTGTTTCAGTGCGTGGAGAAGGTGATTCAGTGTGTGGGGAAGGTGGTTCATTGTGGGGGGATGTGTTTTCAGTGTGTGGGGAAGGGGTTTCAGTGTGAGGGGACGGGGCTTCAGTGTGTGGGGATGTGTTTCAGTGTGTGAGGAAGGGGTTTCAGGGTGTGGGGAAGGGGTTTCAGTGTGTGGGGAAGGTGTTTCAGTGTGTGCGGAAGGGGTTTCAGTGTTTGGGGAATGGTTTTCAGTGTGTGGGGAAGGTGTTTCAGTGTGTGCGGAAGGGGTTTCTGTGTGTGCAGAAGGGGTTTCAGTGTGTGGGGAAGGGGATTCAGTCTGTGGGGAAGGGTTTCACATTGTGCGGAATGGGTTTCAGTGTGTGGGGAAGGTTTTTCAGTGTGTGGGCAAGGTGTTTCAGTGTTTGGGGAAGGGGTTTCTGTTTGTGGGGATGTGTTTCAGTGTGTGGGGAAGGTGTGTCAGTGTGTGGGGAGGGGGTTTCAGTGTGTGGAGAATGTGTTTCAGTGTGTTTAAGAGGGTTTCAGTGTGTGGGGAATGTCTTTCAGTGTGTGATGAATGTGTTTCAGTGTTTAGGGAAGGTTTTCAGTGTGTGCGGAAGGGGAGTAAGTGTGTGGGGAAGGTGTTTCAGTGTGTGGGGATGTGTTGCAGTGTGTGGGGAAGGTGTTTCAGTGTGTGCGGAAGGTTTTTCAGTGTGTGGGGAAGGGGTTTCAGAGTTTGGGGAAGGGTTTCAGTGTGGGGGGAAGTGTTGTCAGTGTGTGGGGAAGGGGTTTCAATGTGTGGGGAAGGGGTTTCAGTGTGTGGGGATTTGTTTCAGTGTGTGAGGAAGGGGTTTCAGTGTGTGGGGAAGGTGTTTCAGTGTGTGGGGAAGGGTTTCACTGTTTGCGGAAGGGGTTTCAGAGTGAGGGGAAGGCGTTTCCGTTTGTGCGGAAAGGGTTTCAGAGTGTGCAGAAGATGTTTCAGTGTGTGCAGAAGGGGTTTCAGTGTGTGGGGAAGGGGTTTCAGTGTGTGGGGATGTGTTTCAGTGTGTGGGGAAGGGGTTTCAGTGTATGGGGAAGGTTTTCACTGTGTGCGGAAGGGGTTTCAGTGTGTTGGGTAGGTGTTTCAGAGTGTGGGGAAGGTGTTTCAGTTTGTCGGGAAGGGGTTTCAGTGTGTGGGGATGTGTTTCAGTGTGTGGGGAAGGGGTTTCAGTGTGAGGGGATGTGTTTCAGTATGTGGGGAATGTGCTTCAGCGTGTGGGGAATGGTTTCACTGTGTGCGGAAGGGGTTTCTGTGTCTGGGGAAGGGGTTTCAGTGTGTTGGGAAGCTGTTTCAGTATGTGCAGAAGCGGTTTCGGTGTGTGGGGAAGGGTTTCAGTCTGTGGGGAAGGGGTTTCAGTGTGTGGGTAAGGGTTTCAGTGTGTGGGGAAGGTGTTTCAGTGTGTGCGGAAGCTGTTTCAGTGTGTGGGTAAGGTGTTTCAGTGTGTGGGGAAGGTGTATCAGTGTGTGGGGAAGGGGTCTCAGTGTGTGGGGAAGGGTTTCAGTGTGTGGGGATGGGATTTCAGTGTGAGGGGAAGGTTTTTCAGTGTGTGGGGAAGGGGTTTCAGTGTGTGGGGATGTGTTTCAGTGTGTGGGGATGTGTTTCAGTGTGTGGGGAAGGGTTTCTGTGTGTGGTGAAGGTGTTTCAGATTGTGGGGAAGGGGTTTCAGTTTGTGGGGATGTGTTTCAGTGTGTGGGGAAGGGGTTTCCGTTTGTGGGGATGTGTTTCTGTGTGTGGGGATGTGTTTCAGTGTGTGGTGAAGGGATTTCAGTGTGTGGGGAAGTGGCTTCAGTGTGTGGGGATGGGTTTCAGTGTTTGGGGATGGGTTTCAGTCTGTGCGGAAGAGGTTTCACTGTGTGGGGAAGGTGTATCAGTGTGTGGGGAAGGGTTTTCAGTGTGTGGGAATGGGGTTTCAGTGTGTGGGGAAGGGGTTTCTGTGTGCGGGGAAGGGGTTTCAGTGTGTGGGGAAGGGTTTCACTGTGTGCGGAAGGGGTTTCAGTGTGTGGGGAAGGGGTTTCAGTGTGTGGGGAAGGTGTTTCATTGTGTGCGGAAGGGTTTTCAGTGTGTGGGGAAGGGTTTCAGTGTGTGGGGATGTGTTTCAGTGTGTGGGGATGTGTTTCAGTGTGTGGGGAAGTGTTTCAGTGTGTGGGGAAGGTGTTTCAGTATGTGCGGAAGGGGTTTCAGTGTGTGGGGAAGGTGTCTCTGTGTGTGGGGATGTGTTTCAGTCTGTGGGGATGGGTTTCAGTGTGTGGGGATGGGTTTCAGTGCGTGCGGAAGGGGTTTCAGTGTGATGGGGAAGGTGTTTCAGTGTGTGGGGAAAAGGTTTAAGTGTGTGGGAAAGGGGATCCAGTGTGTGGGGAAGGTGTTTTTCTGTGTGGGCAAGGGGTTTCAGAGTGTGGGTAAGGGTTACAGTGTGTGGGGAAGGTGTTTCAGTGCGTGGAGAAGGTGTTTCAGAGTGTGGGGAAGGTGTTTCAGTGTGGGGGGTTGTGTTTTCAGTGTGTGGGGAAGGGGTTTCACTGTGTGGGGATGGGGTTTCAGTGTGCGGGGATGTGTTTCAGTGTGTGAGGAAGGGGTTTCTGTGTGTGGGGAAGGGGTTTCAGTGTGTGGGGAAGGGTTTCACTGTGTGCGGAAGGGGTTTCAGTGTGTGGGGAAGGGGTTTCAGTGTGTGGGCAAGGTGTTTCAGTGTGTGCGGAAGGGGTTTCAGTGTGTGTGGATGGGGTTTCAGTGTGCGGGGAAGGTATTTCAGTATGTGCGGAAGGGGTTTCAGTGTGTGCAGAAGGGGTTTCAGTGTGTGGGGAAGGTGTTTCAGTCTGTGGGGAAGGTGTTTCAGTTTGTGCGGAAGTGGTTTCAGTGTGTGGGGAAGGGGTCTCAGTGTGTGGGGATGTGTTTCAGTGTGTGGGGAATGGGTTTCAGTGTGTGGGGAAGGGTTTCACTGTGTGCGGAATGGGTTTCAGTGTGTGGGGAAGGTGTTTCTGTGTGTGGGCAAGGTGTTTCAGTGTGTGGGGAAGCGGTTTCAGTTTGTGGGGATGTGTTTCAGTGTGTGGGGAAGGTGTTTCAGTGTGTGGTGAAGGGTTTCACTGTGTGCGGAATGGGTTTCAGTGTGTGGGGAAGGAGTTTCAGTATGTGCGGTAGGGGTTTCAGTGTGTGGGGAAGGGTTTCAGTGTGTGGGGAAGGAGTTTCAGTGTGTGCGGAAGGGGTTTCAGTGATAGTGGAAGGCGTTTCAGTGTGTGGGGAAGGTGTTTCAGTGTGCTTAAGAGGGTTTCAGTGTGTGGGGAATGTGTTTCAGTGTGTGGTGAATGGGTTTCAGTGCTTGGGGAAGGGTTTCAGTGTGTGCGGAAGGGGAGTCAGGGTGTGGGGAAGGTGCTTCATTGTGTGGGGATGTGCTGCAGTGTGTGGGGAAGTTGTTTCAGTGTGTGGGGAAGGTGTTTCAGTGTGTAGGGAAGGGGTTTCAGTTTGTGGGGATGTGTTTCATTGTGTGTGGAATGGGTTTCAGTGTGTGGGGATGTGTTTCAGTGCGTGGGGAAGTTGTTTCAGTGTGTGGGGAAGGGTTTCAGTGTGTGATGAATGTGTTTCAGTGTTTAGGGAAGGGTTTCAGTGTGTGCGGAAGGGGAGTAAGTGTGTGGGGAAGGGGTTTCAGTGTGTGGGGATGTGTTGCAGTGTGTGGGGAAGGTGTTTCAGAGTGTGCGGAAGGTTTTTCAGTGTGTGGGGAAGGGGTTTCAGAGTGTGGGGAAGGGTTTCAGTTTGGGGGGAAGTGTTGTCAGTGTGTGGGGAAGGGGTTTCAGTGTGTGGGGAAGGGGTTTCAGTGTGTGGGGAAGGGGTTTCAGTGTGTGAGGAAGGGGTTTCAGTGTGTGGGGAAGGTGTTTCAGTGTGTGGGGAAGGGTTTCACTGTGTGCGGAAGGGGTTTCAGAGTGTGGGGAAGGCGTTTCAGTTTGTGCGGAAAGGGTTTCAGTGTGTGCAGAAGATGTTTCAGTGTGTGCAGAAGGTGTTTCAGTGTGTGGGGAAGGTGTTTCAGTGTGTGGGGAAGGGGTTTCAGAGTATGGGGAAGGGTTTCACTGTGTGCGGCAGGGGTTTCAGTGTGTTGGGTAGGTGTTTCAGAGTGTGGGGAAGGTGTTTCAGTTTGTGGGGAAGGGGTTTCAGTGTGTGGGGATGTGTTTCAGTGTGTGGGGAAGGGGTTTCAGTGTGAGGGGATGTGTTTCAGGATGTGGGGAATGTGCTTCAGCGTGTGGGGAATGGTTTCACTGTGTGAGGACAGGGGTTTCTGTGTCTGGGGAAGGGGTATCAGTATGTTGGGAAGCTGTTTCAGTATGTGCGGAAGGGTTTTCAGTGCGTGGGGAAGGGGTTTCGGTGTGTGGGGAAGCGTTTCAGTGTGTGGGGAAGGGGTTTCAGTGTGTGGGTAAGGGTTTCAGTGCGTGGGGAAGGTGTTTCAGTGTGTGCGGAAGGGGTTTCAGTGTGTGGGTAAGGTGTTTCAGTGTGTGGGGAAGGTGTTTCAGTGTGTGGGGAAGGGGTTTCAGTGTGTGGGGAAGCTGTTTCTGTGTGTGGGGAAGGTTTTTCCGTGTGTGTGGAAGGGGTTTCAGTGCGTGGGGAAGGTGTTTCGGTGTGTGGGGAAGGTGTTTCATTGTGTGACGAAGGGGTTTCAGTATGTGGGGAAGGTGTTTCAGTGTGTGGTGAAGGTGTTTCAGTGTGTGGGGAAGGTGTTTCAGTGTGTGGGGATGGGGTTTCAGTGTGTGGGGAAGGTGTTTCAGTGTGTGGGGAAGGTGTTTCAGTGTTTGGGGAAGGGGTCTCAGTGTGTGGGGAAGGGTTTCAGTGTGTAGGGATGGGATTTCAGTGTGAGGGGAAGGTTTTTCAGTGTGTGGGGAAGGGGTTTCAGTGTGTGCGGAAGGGGTTTCAGTTTGTGGGGATGTGTTTATATGTGTGGGGAAGGGGTTTCAGTGTGTGGGGAATGTGTTTCAGTATTTGCGGAAGGGGTTTCAGTGTGTGGGGATTGTGTTTCAGTATGTGAGGAAGGAGTTTCAGAGTGTGCAGAAGGGATTTCAGTGTGTGGGGAAGTGTTTCAGTGTGTGGGGAAGGAGTTTCAGTGTGTGCGGAATGGGTTTCAGTCTGTGGGAAAGGGGTTTCAGTGTGTGGGGAAGGTGTTTCAGTGTGGTTGGAAGGGGTTTCAGTGTGTGGGGAAGGGGTTTCGGTGTGTGGGGAATGTGTTTCAGTGTGTGGGGAAGGGTTTTCAGTGTGTCGGGATGTGTTTCAGTGTGTGGAGAAGGGGTTTCAGTGTGTGGGGATGTGTATCAGTGTGTGCGGAAGGAGTTTCAGTGTGTGGGGAAGGGTTTCAGTGCGTGCGGATGTGTTTCAGTGTGTGGGGATGTGTTTCAGTGTGTGGGGAAGGGTTGCAGTGTGTGGTGAAGGTGTTTCAGTGTGTGGGGAAGGGGTTTCAGTTTGTGGGGATGTGTTTCAGTGTGTGGGGAAGGGGTTTCAGTGTGTGGGGATGTGTTTCTGTGTGTGGGGATGTGTTTCAGTGTGTGGTGAAGGGATTTCAGTGTGTGGGGAAGTGGTTTCAGTGTGTGGGGATGGGTTTCAGTGTTTGGGGAAGGTGTTTCAGTCTGTGCAGAAGGGGTTTCACTGTGTGGGGAAGGTGTATCAGTGTGTGGGGAAGAGTTTTCAGTTTGTGGGAAAGGGGTTTCAGTGTGTGGGGAAGGTGTTGCAGTGTGTGGGGAAGGTGTTTCAGTGTGTGGGGAAGGGGTTTCAGTGTGTGGGGATGTGTTTCAGTGAGTGGGGAAGGGGTTTCAGTGTGTGGGGATGTCTATCAGTGTGTGCGGAAGGGGTTTCAGTGTGTGGTGAAGGTGTTTCAGTGTGTGGGGAAGGGGCTTCAGTTTGTGGGGATGTGTTTCAGTGTGTGGGGAAGGGGTTTCCGTGTGTGGGGATGTGTTTCTGTGTGTGGGGATGTGTTTCAGTGTGTGGTGAAGGGATTTCAGTGTGTGGGGAAGTGGTTTCAGTGTGTTGGGATGGGTTTCAGTGTTTGGGGATGGGTTTCAGTCTGTGCGGAAGGGGTTTCACTGTGTGGGGAAGGTGTATCAGTGTGTGGGGAAGGGTTTTCAGTGTGTGGGAAAGGGGTTTCAGTGAGTGGGGAAGGGGTTTCTGTGTTTGGGGAAGGGGCTTCAGTGTGTGGGGAAGGGTTTCACTGTGTGCGGAAGGGGTTTCAGTGTGTGGGGAAGGGGTTTCAGTGTGTGGGGAAGGTGTTTCATTCTCTGCGGAAGGGTTTGCAGTGTGTGGGGAAGGGTTCCAGTGTGTGGGGATGTGTTTCAGTGTGTGGGGATCTGTTTCAGTGTGTGGCGAAGTGTTTCAGTGTGTGGGGAAGGTGTTTCAGTATGTGCGGAAGGGGTTTCAGTGTGTGGGGAAGGTGTCTCTGTGTGTGGGGATGTGTTTCAGTGTGTGGGGATGGGTTTCAGTGTGTGGGGATGGGTTTCAGTGCGTGCGGAAGGGGTTTCAGTGTGTGGGGAAGGTGTTTCAGTGTGTGGGGAAAGGGTTTAAGTGTGTGGGAAAGGGGTTCCAGTGTGTGGGGAAGGTGTTTTACTGTGTGGGCAAGGTGTTTCAGAGTGTGGGTAAGGGTTTCAGTGTGTGGGGAAGGTGTTTCAGTGCGTGGAGAAGGTGTTTTAGAGTGTGGGGAAGGTGTTTCAGTGTGGGGGGTTGTGTTTTCAGTGTGTGGGGAAGCGGTTTCAGTGTGTGCGGAAGGGTTTCACTGTGTGCGGAAGGGGTTTCAGTGTGTGCGGAAGGGGTTTCAGTGTGTGTGGAAGGGGTTTCAGTGTGCGGGGAAGATGTTTCAGTGTGTGCAGAAGGGGTTTCAGTGTGTGCAGAAGGTGTTTCAGTGTGTGGGGAAGGGGTTTCAGTCTGTGGGGAAGGTGTTTCAGTTTGTGCGGAAGTGGTTTCAGTGTGTGGGGAAGGGGTTTCAGTGTGTGGGGATGTGTTTCAGTGTGTGGGGAATGGGTTTCAGTGTGTGGGGAAGGGTTTCACTGTGTGCAGAATGGGTTTCAGTGTGTGGGGAAGGTGTTTCAGTGTGTGGGCAAGGTGTTTCAGTGTGTGGGGAAGGGGTTTCAGTTTGTGGGGATGTGTTTCAGTGTGTGGGGAAGGTGTTTCAGTGTGTGGGGAAGGGTTTCACTGTGAGCTGAATGGGTTTCAGTGTGTGGGGAAGGTGTTTCTGTGTGTGGGGAAGGAGTTTCAGTATGTGCGGTAGGGGTTTCAGTGAGTGTGGTAGGCGTTTCAGTGTGTGGGGAAGGTGTTTCAGTGTGTGGGGAAGGGATTTCAGTGTGTGGGGAATGTGTTTCA
Source organism: Heterodontus francisci (assembly GCF_036365525.1). Taxonomy (NCBI): domain Eukaryota; kingdom Metazoa; phylum Chordata; class Chondrichthyes; order Heterodontiformes; family Heterodontidae; genus Heterodontus; species Heterodontus francisci. Next base: position 7,623,852 of record NC_090380.1, on the reverse strand, counting down.
GTTTGCTTAAGAGGGTTTCAGTCTGTGGGGATTGTGTTTCAGTGTGTGGTGAATGGGTTTTAGTGTTTGGGGAAGGGTTTCAGTGTGTGCGGAAGGGGAGTCAGTGTGTGGGGAAGGTGTTTCATTGTCTGGGGATGTGTTGCAGTGTGTGGGGAACGTGTTTCAGTTTGTCCGGAAGGGGTTTCAGTGTGTTGGGAAGGTGTCTCAGTGTGTGGGGAAGGTTTTTCAGTGTGTGGGGAAGTGTTTCAGTGTGGGGGGAAGTGTTGTCAGTGTGTGGGGAAGGGGTTTCAGTGTGTGGGGAAGGCGTTTCAGTGTGTGGGGATGTGTTTCATTGTGTGAGGAAGGGGTTTCAGTGTGTGGGGAAGGTGTTTCAGTGTGTGGGGAAGGGATTCACTGTGTGCGGAAGGGGTTTCAGTGTGTGGGAAAGGGCTTTCAGTGTGTGGGGAAGGTGTTTCAGTGTGTGCGGAAGGGGTTTCAGTGTGTGGGGAAGGGGATTCAGTATGTGGAGAAGGTGTTTCAGTGTGTGCGGTAAGTGTTTCAGTGTCTGCAGAAGGGGTTTCAGTGTGTGGGGAAGGGGTTTCAGTCTGTGGGGAAGGTGTTTCAGTGTGTGCGGAAGGGGTTTCAGTGTGTGGGGAAAGGGTTTCAGTGTGTGGGGATGTGTTTCAGTGTGTGGGGAATGGGTTCCAATTTGTGGGGAAGGGTTTCACTGTGTGCGGAATGGGTTTCAGTGTGTGGGGAAGGAGTTTCAGTGTGTGGGGAAGGTGTTTCAGTGTGTGGGGAAGGGGTTTCCGTGTGTGGGGATGTGTTTCAGTGTGTGTGGAAGGTGTTTCAGTGTGTGGGGAAGGGTTTCACTTTGTGCGGGATGGGTTTCAGTGTGTGGGGAAGGAGTTTCAGTATGTGCGGTAGGGGTTTCAGTGTGTGGGGAAGGGGTTTCAGAGTGTGGGGATGTGTTTCAGTGTGGGGGGAAGTGTTGTCAGTGTGTGGGGAAGGGGTTTCAGTGTGTGGGGAAGGTGTTTCAGTGTGTGGGGATGTGCTTCATTGTGTGAGGAAGGGGTTTCAGTGTATGGGGAAGGTGTTTCAGTGTGTGGGGAAGGGTTTCACTGTGTGCGGAAGGGGTTTCAGTGTGTGGGAAAGGGCTTTCAGTGTGTGGGGAAGGTGTTTCAGTGTGTGCGGAAGGGGTTTCAGTGAGTGGGGAAGGGGATTCAGTGTGTGGGGAAGGTGTTTCAGTGTGTGCGGAAAGTGTTTCAGTGTCTGCAGAAGGGGTTTCAGTGTGTGGGGAAGGGGTTTCAGTCTGTGGGGAAGGTGTTTCAGTGTGTGTGGAAGGGGTTTCAGTGTGTGGGGAAGGGGTTTCAGTGTGTGGGGATGTGTTTCAGTGTGTGGGGAATGGGTTTCAGTTTGTGGGGAAGGGTTTCACTGTGTGCGGAATGGGTTTCAGGCTGTGGGGAAGGTGTTTCAGTGTGTGAGCAAGGTGTTTCAGTGTGTGGGGAAGGGGTTTCAGTTTGTGGGGATGTGTTGCAGTGTGTGGGGAAGGGGTTTCAGTGTGTGGGGATGTGTTTCAGTGTGTGGGGAAGGTGTTTCTGTGTGTGGGGAAGGAGTTTCAGTATGTGCGGTAGGGGTTTCAGTGTGTGGGGAAGGGTCTCAGTGTGTGGGGAGGGAGTTTCAGTGTGTGCGGAAGGGGTTTCAGTGAGTGTGGAAGGCGTTTCAGTGTGTGGGGAAGGTGTTTCAGTGTGTGGGGAAGGGGTTTCAGTGTTTGGGGAATGTGTTTCAGTTTGCTTAAGAGGGTTTCAGTGTGTGGGGATTGTGTTTCAGTGTGTGGTGAATGGGTTTCAGTGTTTGGGGAAGGGTTTCAGTGTGTGCGAAAGGGGAGTCAGTGTGTGGGGAAGGTGTTTCATTGTGTGGGGATGTGTTGCAGTGTGTGGGGAAGATGTTTCAGTTTGTGCGGAAGGGGTTTCAGGGTGTTGGGAAGGTGTCTCAGTGTGTGGAGAAGGTTTTTCAGTGTGTGGGGAAGGGGTTTCAGAGTGTGGGGAAGTATTTCAGTGTGGGGGTAAGTGTTGTCAGTGTGTGTGGAAGGGGTTTCAGTGTGTGGGGAAGGCGTTTCAGTGTGTGGGGATGTGTTTAATTGGGTGAGGAAGGGGTTTCAGTGTGTGGGGAAGGTATTTCAGTGTGTGGGAAATGGTTTCACTGTGTGCGGAAGGGGTTTCAGTGTGTGGGAAAGGGCTTTCAGTGTGTGGGGAAGGTGTTTCAGTGTGTGCGGAAGGGGTTTCAGTGAGTGGGGAAGGGGATTCAGTGTGTGGGGAAGGTGTTTCAGTGTGTGCGGTAAGTGTTTCAGTGTCTGCAGAAGGGGTTTCAGTGTGTGGGGAAGGGGTTTCAGTCTGTGGGGAAGGTGTTTCAGTGTATGCGGAAGGGGTTTCAGTGTGTGGGGAAGGGGTTTCAGTGTGTGGCGATGTGTTTCAGTGTGTGGGGAATGGGTTTCAGTTTTTGGGCAAGGGTTTCACTGTGTGCGGAATGGGTTTCAGTGTGTGGGGAAGGTGTTTCAGTGTATGGGCAAGGTGTTTCAGTGTGTGGGGAAGGGGTTTCAGTTTGTGGGGATGTGTTTCAGTGTGTGGGGAAGGGGTTTCAGTGTGTGGGGATGTGTTTCAGTGTGTGGGGAAGGTGTTTCAGTGTGTGGGGAAGGGGTTTCACTCTGTGCGGAATGGGTTTCAGTGTGTGGGGAAGTAGTTTCAGTATGTGCGGTAGGGGTTTCAGTGTGTGGGGAAGGGTCTCAGTGTGTGGGGAAGGAGTTTCATTGTGTGCGGAAGGGGTTTCAGTGAGTGTGGAAGGCGTTTCAGTTTGTGGGGAAGGTGTTTCAGTGTGTGGGGAAGGGGTTTCAGTGTGTGGGGAATGTGTTTCAGTGTGTGCGAAAGGTGTTTCAGTGTGTGGGGAAGGAGTTTCAGTGGGTGGGGATGTGTTTCAGTGTTTGGGGAAGGGGTTTCAGTGTGTGGGGAAGGGTTTCACTGTGTGCGGAAGGGGTTTCAGTGTGTGGGGAAGTTGTTTCAGTGTGTGGGGAAGGTGTTTCAGTGTGTGGGGAAGGGGGTTCAGTGTGTGGGGAATGTGTTTCATTGTGTGGGGAAGGCGTTTCAGTGTGTGGGGATGTGTTTCAGTGTGTGGGGAAGTTGTTTCAGTGTGTGGGGAAGGGGTTTCAGTGTGTGGGGAAGGGGGTTCAGTGTGTGGGGAAGGGGCTTCAGTGTGTTGGTAAGGGTTTCAGTGTGCGGGGAAGCTGTTTCAGTGTGTGCGGAATGGGTTTCAGTGTGTGGGGAAGGGGTCTCAGTGTGTGGGGACGGTGTTTCAGTGCGTGGGGATGTGCCTCAGTGTGTGGGGATGTGTTTCTGTGTGTGGAGCATGGTTTCAGTGTGTAGGGAAGGTGTTTCAGTGTGTGGGGATGGGTTTCAGTGTGTGGGGAAGGTATTTCAGTGTGTGGGGAAGGTGTTTCAGTGTGTGGGAAAGGTGTTTCAGTGTGTGGGGATGTGTTTCAGTGTCTGCAGAAGGGGTTTCAGTCTGTGGGGAAGGGGTTTCAGTCTGTGGGGAAGGTGTTTCAGTGTGTGCGGAAGGGGTTTCAGTGTGTGGGGACGGGGTTTCAGTGTGTGGGGATGTGTTTCAGTGTGTGGGGAATGGGTTTCAGTTTGTGGGGAAGGGTTTCACTGTGTGCGGAATGGGTTTCAGTGTGTGGGGAAGGTGTTTCACTGTGTGCGGAATGGGTTTCAGTGTGTGGGGATGTGTTTCAGTGTCTGCAGAAGGGGTTTCAGTCTGTGGGGAAGGGGTTTCAGTTTGTGGGGATGTGTTGCAGTGTGTGGGGAAGGGGTTTCAGTGTGTGGGGATATGTTTCAGTGTGTGGGGAAGGTGTTTCTGTGTGTGGGGAAGGAGTTTCAGTATGTGCGGTAGGGGTTTCAGTGTGTGGGGAAGGGTCTCAGTGTGTGGGGAGGGAGTTTCAGTGTGTGCGGAAGGGGTCTCAGTGAGTGTGGAAGGCGTTTCAGTGTGTGGGGAAGGTGTTTCAGTGTGTGGGGAAGGGGTTTCAGTGTTTGGGGAATGTGTTTCAGTTTGCTTAAGAGGGTTTCAGTGTGCGGGGATTGTGTTTCAGTGTGTGGTGAATGGGTTTCAGTGTTTGGGGAAGGGTTTCAGTGTGTGCGGAAGGGGAGTCAGTGTGTGGGGAAGGTGTTTCATTGTGTGGGGATGTGTTGCAGTGTGTGGGGAAGATGATTCAGTTTGTGCGGAAGGGGTTTCAGGGTGTTGGGAAGGTGTCTCAGTGTGTGGGGAAGGTTTTTCAGTGTGTGGGGAAGGGGTTTCAGAGTGTGGAGAAGTATTTCAGTGTGGGGGTAAGTGTTGTCAGTGTGTGTGGAAGGGGTTTCAGTGTGTGGGGAAGGCGTTTCAGTGTGTGGGGATGTGTTTCATTGTGTGAGGAAGGGGTTTCAGTGTGTGGGGAAGGTGTTTCAGTGTGTGGGAAATGGTTTCACTGTGTGCGGAAGGGGTTTCAGTGTGTGGGAAAGGGCTTTCAGTGTGTGGGGAAGGTGTTTCAGTGTGTGCGGAAGGGGTTTCAGTGAGTGGAGAAGGGGATTCAGTGTGTGGGGAAGGTGTTTCAGTGTGAGCGGTAAGTGTTTCAGTGTCTGCAGAAGGGGTTTCAGTGTGTGGGGAAGGGGTTTCAGTCTGTGGGGAAGGTGTTTCAGTGTATGCGGAAGGGGTTTCAGTGTGTGGGGAAGGGGTTTCAGTGTGTGGGGATGTGTTTCAGTGTGTGGGGAAGGTGTTTCAGTGTGTGGGGAAGGGTTTCACTTTGTGCGGAATGGGTTTCAGTGTGTGGGGAAGTAGTTTCAGTATGTGCGGTAGGGGTTTCAGTGTGTGGGGAAGGGTCTCAGTGTGTGGGGAAGGAGTTTCATTGTGTGCGGAAGGGGTTTCAGTGAGCGTGGAAGGCGTTTCAGTTTGTGGGGAAGGTGTTTCAGTGTGTGGGGAAGGGGTTTCAGTGTGTGGGGAATGTGTTTCAGTGTGTGCGAAAGGGGTTTCAGTGTGTGGGGAAGGAGTTTCAGTGTGTGGGGATGTGTTTCAGTGTTTGGGGAAGGGGTTTCAGTGTGTGGGGAAGGGTTTCACTGTGTGTGGAAGGGGTTTCAGTGAGTGTGGAAGGCGTTTCAGTGTGTGGGGAAGGTGTTTCAGTGTGTGGGGAAGGGGTTTCAGTGTTTGGGGAATGTGTTTCAGTTTGCTTAAGAGGGTTTCAGTGTGCGGGGATTGTGTTTCAGTGTGTGGTGAATGGGTTTCAGTGTTTGGGGAAGGGTTTCAGTGTGTGCGGAAGGGGAGTCAGTGTGTGGGGAAGGTGTTTCATTGTGTGGGGATGTGTTGCAGTGTGTGGGGAAGATGATTCAGTTTGTGCGGAAGGGGTTTCAGGGTGTTGGGAAGGTGTCTCAGTGTGTGGGGAAGGTTTTTCAGTGTGTGGGGAAGGGGTTTCAGAGTGTGGGGAAGTATTTCAGTGTGGGGGTAAGTGTTGTCAGTGTGTGTGGAAGGGGTTTCAGTGTGTGGGGAAGGCGTTTCAGTGTGTGGGGAAGTGTTTCATTGTGTGAGGAAGGGGTTTCAGTGTGTGGGGAAGGTGTTTCAGTGTGTGGGAAATGGTTTCACTGTGTGCGGAAGGGGTTTCAGTGTGTGGGAAAGGGCTTTCAGTGTGTGGGGAAGGTGTTTCAGTGTGTGCGGAAGGGGTTTCAGTGAGTGGAGAAGGGGATTCAGTGTGTGGGGAAGGTGTTTCAGTGTGTGCGGTAAGTGTTTCAGTGTCTGCAGAAGGGGTTTCAGTGTGTGGGGAAGGGGTTTCAGTCTGTGGGGAAGGTGTTTCAGTGTATGCGGAAGGGGTTTCAGTGTGTGGGGAAGGGGTTTCAGTGTGTGGGGATGTGTTTCAGTGTGTGGGGAAGGGTTTCACTTTGTGCGGAATGGGTTTCAGTGTGTGGGGAAGTAGTTTCAGTATGTGCGGTAGGGGTTTCAGTGTGTGGGGAAGGTTCTCAGTGTGTGGGGAAGGAGTTTCGTTGTGTGCGGAAGGGGTTTCAGTGAGTGTGGAAGGCGTTTCAGTTTGTGGGGAAGGTGTTTCAGTGTGTGGAGAAGGGGATTCAGTGTGTGGGGTAGGTGTTTCAGTGTGTGCGGTAAGTGTTTCAGTGTCTGCAGAAGGGGTTTCAGTGTGTGGGGAAGGGGTTTCAGTCTGTGGGGAAGGTGTTTCAGTGTGTGGGGATGTGTTTCAGTGTGTGGGGAAGGGTTTCACTTTGTGCGGAATGGGTTTCAGTGTGTGGGGAAGTAGTTTCAGTATGTGCGGTAGGGGTTTCAGTGTGTGGGGAAGGGTCTCAGTGTGTGGGGAAGGAGTTTCATTGTGTGCGGATGGGGTTTCAGTGAGTGTGGAAGGCGTTTCAGTTTGTGGGGAAGGTGTTTCAGTGTGTGGGGAAGGGGTTTCAGTGTGTGGGGAATGTGTTTCAGTGTGTGCGAAAGGGGATTCAGTGTGTGGGGAAGGAGTTTCAGTGTGTGGGGATGTGTTTCAGTGTTTGGGGAAGGGGTTTCAGTGTGTGGGGAAGGGTTTCACTGTGTGCGGAAGGGGTTTCAGTGTGTGGGGAAGTTGTTTCAGTGTGTGGGGAAGGTGTTTCAGTGTGTGGGGAAGGGGGTTCAGTGTGTGGGGAATGTGTTTCATTGTGTGGGGAAGGCGTTTCAGTGTGTGGGGAAGGTGTTTCAGTGTGTGGGGAAGGGGGTTCAGTGTGTGGGGAAGGGGCTTCAGTGTGTTGGTAAGGGTTTCAGTGTGCGGGGAAGCTGTTTCAGTGTGTGCGGAATGGGTTTCAGTGTGTGGGGAAGGGGTCTCAGTGTGTGGGGACGTTGTTTCAGTGCGTGGGGATGTGCCTCAGTGTGTGGGGATGTGTTTCTGTGTGTGCAGCATGGTTTCAGTGTATAGGGAAGGTGTTTCAGTGTGTGGGGATGGGTTTCAGTGTGTCGGGAAGGAGTTTCAGTGTGTGGGGAAGGTGTTTCAGTGTGTGGGAAAGGTGTTTCAGTGTGTGGGGATGTGTTTCAGTGTGTATGGAAGGGGTTTCAGTGAGTGTGGAAGGCGTTTCAGTGTGTGGGGTAGGTGTGTCAGTGTGTGGGGAAGGGGTTTCTGTGTGTGGGAATGTGTTTCAGTGTGCTTAAGAGGGTTTCAGTGTGTGGGGAATGTGTTTCAGTGTGTGGTGAATGGGTTTCAGTGTTTGGGGAAGGGTTTCAGTGTGTGCGGAAGGGGATTCAGTGTGTGGGAAAGGTGTTTCATTGTGTGGGGATGTGTTGCAGTGTGTTGGGAAGGTGTCTCAGTGTGTGGGGAAGGTTTTTCAGTGTGTGGGGAAGGGGTTTCAGAGTGTGGGGAAGTGTTTCAGTGTGGGGGGCAGTGTTGTCAGTGTGTGGGGAAGGGGTTTCAGTGTGTGGGGAAGGGGTTTCAGTGTGTGGGGATGTGTTTCAGTGTGTGAGGAAGGGGTTTCAGTGTGTGGGGAAGGTGTTTCAGTGTGTGGGGAAGGGTTTCACTGTGTGCGGAAGGGGTTTCAGTGTGTGGGAAAGGGCTTTCAGTGTGTGGGGAAGGTGTTTCAGTGTGTGCGGAAGGGGGTTCAGTGAGTGGGGAAGGGGTTTCAGTGTGTGGAGAAGGGGTTTCAGTCTGTGGGGAATGTGTTTCAGTGTGTGCGGAAGAGGTTTCAGTGTGTGGGGATGTGTTTCAGTGCGTGGGGAAGTTGTTTCAGTGTGTGGGGAAGGGCTTCACTTTGTGCGGAAGGTGTTTCATTGTCTGGGGAAGGTGTTTCAGTGTGTGGGGAAGGGGTTTCAGTGTGTGGGGAAGGGGTTTCAGTGTGTAGGGATGTGTTTCAGTGTGTGAGGAAGGGGTTTCTGTGTGTGGGGAAGGGGTTTCAGTGTGTGGGGAAGGGTTTCACTGTGTGCGGAAAGTGTTTCAGTGTGTGGGGAAGGGGTTTCAGTGTGTGGGGAAGGTATTTCAGTGTGTGCAGAAGGGGTTTCAGTGTGTGGGGAAGGGGTTTCAGTGTGCGGGGAAGGTGTTTCAGTGTGTGCGGAAGGGGTTTCGGTGTGTGCAGAAGCGGTTTCAGTGTGTGGGGAAGGGGTTTCAGTGTTTGGGGATGTGTTTCAGTGTGTGGGGAATGTGTTTCAGTTTTGTGGGGAAGGGTTTCACTGTGTGCGGAATGGGTTTCAGTGTGTGGGGAAGGTGTTTCAGTGTGTGGGGAAGGGTTTCACTTTGTGCGGAATGGGTTTCAGTGTGTGGGGAAGTAGTTTCAGTATGTGCGGTAGGGGTTTCAGTGTGTGGGGAAGGAGTTTCATTGTGTGCGGAAGGGGTTTCAGTGAGTGTGGAAGGCGTTTCAGTTTGTGGGGAAGGTGTTTCAGTGTGTGGGGAAGGGGTTTCAGTGTGTGGGGAATGTGTTTCAGTGTGTGCGAAAGGGGTTTCAGTGTGTGGGGAAGGAGTTTCAGTGTGTGGGGATGTGTTTCAGTGTTTGGGGAAGGGGTTTCAGTGTGTGGGGAAGGGTTTCACTGTGTGTGGAAGGGGTTTCAGTGAGTGTGGAAGGCGTTTCAGTGTGTGGGGAAGGTGTTTCAGTGTGTGGGGAAGGGGTTTCAGTGTTTGGGGAATGTGTTTCAGTTTGCTTAAGAGGGTTTCAGTGTGCTGGGATTGTGTTTCAGTGTGTGGTGAATGGGTTTCAGTGTTTGGGGAAGGGTTTCAGTGTGTGCGGAAGGGGAGTCAGTGTGTGGGGAAGGTGTTTCATTGTGTGGGGATGTGTTGCAGTGTGTGGGGAAGATGATTCAGTTTGTGCGGAAGGGGTTTCAGGGTGTTGGGAAGGTGTCTCAGTGTGTGGGGAAGGTTTTTCAGTGTGTGGGGAAGGGGTTTCAGAGTGTGGGGAAGTATTTCAGTGTGGGGGTAAGTGTTGTCAGTGTGTGTGGAAGGGGTTTCAGTGTGTGGGGAAGGCGTTTCAGTGTGTGGGGATGTGTTTCATTGTGTGAGGAAGGGGTTTCAGTGTGTGGGGAAGGTGTTTCAGTGTGTGGGAAATGGTTTCACTGTGTGAGGAAGGGGTTTCAGTGTGTGGGAAAGGGCTTTCAGTGTGTGGGGAAGGTGTTTCAGTGTGTGCGGAAGGGGTTTCAGTGAGTGGAGAAGGGGATTCAGTGTGTGGGGAAGGTGTTTCAGTGTGTGCGGTAAGTGTTTCAGTGTCTGCAGAAGGGGTTTCAGTGTGTGGGGAAGGGGTTTCAGTCTGTGGGGAAGGTGTTTCAGTGTATGCGGAAGGGGTTTCAGTGTGTGGGGAAGGGGTTTCAGTGTGTGGGGATGTGTTTCAGTGTGTGGGGAAGGTGTTTCAGTGTGTGGGGAAGGGTTTCACTTTGTGCGGAATGGGTTTCAGTGTGTGGGGAAGTAGTTTCAGTATGTGCGGTAGGGGTTTCAGTGTGTGGGGAAGGGTCTCAGTGTGTGGGGAAGGAGTTTCATTGTGTGCGGAAGGGGTTTCAGTGAGTGTGGAAGGCGTTTCAGTTTGTGGGGAAGGTGTTTCAGTGTGTGGGGAAGGGGTTTCAGTGTGTGGGGAATGTGTTTCAGTGTGTGCGAAAGGGGTTTCAGTGTGTGGGGAAGGAGTTTCAGTGTGTGGGGATGTGTTTCAGTGTTTGGGGAAGGGGTTTCAGTGTGTGGGGAAGGGTTTCACTGTGTGCGGAAGGGGTTTCAGTGTGTGGGGAAGTTGTTTCAGTGTGTGGGGAAGGTGTTTCAGTGTGTGGGGAAGGGGGTTCAGTGTGTGGGGAATGTGTTTCATTGTGTGGGGAAGGCGTTTCAGTGTGTGGGGAAGGTGTTTCAGTGTGTGGGGAAGGGGGTTCAGTGTGTGGGGAAGGGGTTTCAGTCTGTGGGGAAGGTGTTTCAGTGTGTGCGGAAGAGGTTTCAGTGTGTGGGGATGTGTTTCAGTGCGTGGGGAAGTTGTTTCAGTGTGTGGGGAAGGGCTTCACTTTGTGCGGAAGGTGTTTCATTGTCTGGGGAAGGTGTTTCAGTGTGTGGGGAAGGGGTTTCAGTGTGTGGGGAAGGGGTTTCAGTGTGTAGGGATGTGTTTCAGTGTGTGAGGAAGGGGTTTCTGTGTGTGGGGAAGGGGTTTCAGTGTGTGGGGAAGGGTTTCACTGTGTGCGGAAAGTGTTTCAGTGTGTGGGGAAGGGGTTTCAGTGTGTGGGGAAGGTATTTCAGTGTGTGCAGAAGGGGTTTCAGTGTGTGGGGAAGGGGTTTCAGTGTGCGGGGAAGGTGTTTCAGTGTGTGCGGAAGGGGTTTCAGTGTGTGCAGAAGCGGTTTCAGTGTGTGGGGAAGGGGTTTCAGTGTTTGGGGATGTGTTTCAGTGTGTGGGGAATGTGTTTCAGTTTTGTGGGGAAGGGTTTCACTGTATGCGGAATGGGTTTCAGTGTGTGGGGAAGGTGTTTCAGTGTGTGGGGAAGGGTTTCACTTTGTGCGGAATGGGTTTCAGTGTGTGGGGAAGTAGTTTCAGTATGTGCGGTAGGGGTTTCAGTGTGTGGGGAAGGGTCTCAGTGTGTGGGGAAGGAGTTTCATTGTGTGCGGAAGGGGTTTCAGTGAGTGTGGAAGGCGTTTCAGTTTGTGGGGAAGGTGTTTCAGTGTGTGGGGAAGGGGTTTCAGTGTGTGGGGAATGTGTTTCAGTGTGTGCGAAAGGGGTTTCAGTGTGTGGGGAAGGAGTTTCAGTGTGTGGGGATGTGTTTCAGTGTTTGGGGAAGGGGTTTCAGTGTGTGGGGAAGGGTTTCACTGTGTGTGGAAGGGGTTTCAGTGAGTGTGGAAGGCGTTTCAGTGTGTGGGGAAGGTGTTTCAGTGTGTGGGGAAGGGGTTTCAGTGTTTGGGGAATGTGTTTCAGTTTGCTTAAGAGGGTTTCAGTGTGCGGGGATTGTGTTTCAGTGTGTGGTGAATGGGTTTCAGTGTTTGGGGAAGGGTTTCAGTGTGTGCGGAAGGGGAGTCAGTGTGTGGGGAAGGTGTTTCATTGTGTGGGGATGTGTTGCAGTGTGTGGGGAAGATGATTCAGTTTGTGCGGAAGGGGTTTCAGGGTGTTGGGAAGGTGTCTCAGTGTGTGGGGAAGGTTTTTCAGTGTGTGGGGAAGGGGTTTCAGAGTGTGGGGAAGTATTTCAGTGTGGGGGTAAGTGTTGTCAGTGTGTGTGGAAGGGGTTTCAGTGTGTGGGGAAGGCGTTTCAGTGTGTGGGGATGTGTTTCATTGTGTGAGGAAGGGGTTTCAGTGTGTGGGGAAGGTGTTTCAGTGTGTGGGAAATGGTTTCACTGTGTGCGGAAGGGGTTTCAGTGTGTGGGAAAGGGCTTTCAGTGTGTGGGGAAGGTGTTTCAGTGTGTGTGGAAGGGGTTTCAGTGAGTGGAGAAGGGGATTCAGTGTGTGGGGAAGGTGTTTCAGTGTGTGCGGTAAGTGTTTCAGTGTCTGCAGAAGGGGTTTCAGTGTGTGGGGAAGGGGTTTCAGTCTGTGGGGAAGGTGTTTCAGTGTATGCGGAAGGGGTTTCAGTGTGTGGGGAAGGGGTTTCAGTGTGTGGGGATGTGTTTCAGTGTGTGGGGAAGGTGTTTCAGTGTGTGGGGAAGGGTTTCACTTTGTGCGGAATGGGTTTCAGTGTGTGGGGAAGTAGTTTCAGTATGTGCGGTAGGGGTTTCAGTGTGTGGGGAAGGGTCTCAGTGTGTGGGGAAGGAGTTTCCTTGTGTGCGGAAGGGGTTTCAATGAGTGTGGAAGGCGTTTCAGTTTGTGGGGAAGGTGTTTCAGTGTGTGGGGAAGGGGTTTCAGTGTGTGGGGAATGTGTTTCAGTGTGTGCGAAAGGGGTTTCAGTGTGTGGGGAAGGAGTTTCAGTGTGTGGGGATGTGTTTCAGTGTTTGGGGAAGGGGTTTCAGTGTGTGGGGAAGGGTTTCACTGTGTGCGGAAGGGGTTTCAGTGTGTGGGGAAGTTGTTTCAGTGTGTGGGGAAGGTGTTTCAGTGTGTGGGGAAGGGGGTTCAGTGTGTGGGGAATGTGTTTCATTGTGTGGGGAAGGCGTTTCAGTGTGTGGGGAAGGTGTTTCAGTGTGTGGGGAAGGGGGTTCAGTGTGTGGGGAAGGGGCTTCAGTGTGTTGGTAAGGGCTTCAGTGTGCGGGGAAGCTGTTTCAGTGTGTGCGGAATGGGTTTCAGTGTGTGGGGAAGGGGTCTCAGTGTGTGGGGACGTTGTTTCAGTGCGTGGGGATGTGCCTCAGTGTGTGGGGATGTGTTTCTGTGTGTGCAGCATGGTTTCAGTGTATAGGGAAGGTGTTTCAGTGTGTGGGGATGGGTTTCAGTGTGTCGGGAAGGTGTTTCAGTGTGTGGGGAAGGTGTTTCAGTGTGTGGGAAAGGTGTTTCAGTGTGTGGGGATGTGTTTCAGTGTGTATGGAAGGGGTTTCAGTGAGTGTGGAAGGCGTTTCAGTGTGTGGGGAAGGTGTGTCAGTGTGTGGAGAAGGGGTTTCAGTGTGTGGGAATGTGTATCAGTGTGCTTAAGAGGGTTTCAGTGTGTGGGGAATGTGGTTCAGTGTGTGGTGAATGGGTTTCAGTGTTTGGGGAAGGGTTTCAGTGAGTGCGGAAGGGGAGTCAGTGTGTGGGAAAGGTGTTTCATTGTGTGGGGATGTGTTGCAGTGTGTTGGGAAGGTGTCTCAGTGTGTGGGGAAGGTTTTTCAGTGTGTGAGGAAGGGGTTTCAGAGTGTGGGGAAGTGTTTCAGTGTGGGGGGCAGTGTTGTCAGTGTGTGGGGAAGGGGTTTCAGTGTGTGGGGAAGGGGTTTCAGTGTGTGTGGATGTGTTTCAGTGTGTGAGGAAGGGGTTTCAGTGTGTGGGGAAGGTGTTTCAGTGTGTGGGGAAGGGTTTCACTGTGTGCGGAAGGGGTTTCAGTGTGTGGGAAAGGGCTTTCAGTGTGTGGGGAAGGTGTTTCAGTGTGTGCGGAAGGGGGTTCAGTGAGTGGGGAAGGGGTTTCAGTGTGTGGAGAAGGGGTTTCAGTCTGTGGGGAAGGTGTTTCAGTGTGTGCGGAAGAGGTTTCAGTGTGTGGGGATGTGTTTCAGTGCGTGGGGAAGTTGTTTCAGTGTGTGGGGAAGGGCTTCACTTTGTGCGGAAGGTGTTTCATTGTCTGGGGAAGGTGTTTCAGTGTGTGGGGAAGGGGTTTCAGTGTGTGGGGAAGGGGTTTCAGTTTGTGGGGATGTGTTTCAGCTAGTGGAGAAGGGGTTTCAGTGTGTGGGGATGTGTTTCAGTGTGTGGGGAAGGTGTTTCAGTGTGTGGGGAAGGTGTTTCACTTTGTGCGGAATGGGTTTCAGTGTGTGGGGAAGGAGTTTCAGTATGTGCGGGAGGGGTTTCAGTGTGTGGGGAAGGCTCTCAGTGTGTGGGGAAGGAGTTTCAGTGTGTGCGGAAGGGGTTTCAGTGAGTGTGGAAGGGGTTTCAGTGTGTGGGGAAGGTGTTTCAGTGTGTGGGGATGGGGTTTCAGTGTGTGGGGAATGTGTTTCAGTGTGCTTAAGAGGGTTTCAGTGTGTGGGGATTGTGTTTCAGTGTGTGGTGAATGGGTTTCAGTGTTTGGGGAAGGGTTTCAGTGTGTGCGGAATGGGTGTCAGTGTGAGGGGAAGGTGTTTCGGTTTGTGCGGAAGGGGTTTCAGTGTGTTGGGAAGGTGTCTCAGTGTGTGGGGAAGGTTTTTCAGTGTGTGGGGAAGGGGTTTCAGAGTGTGGGGAAGGGGTTTCAGAGTGAGGGGAAGTGTTTCAGTGTGGGGGGAAGTGTTGCCAGTGTGTGAGAAAGGGGTTTCAGTGTGTGGGGAAGGCGTTTCAGTGTGTGGGGATGTGTTTCAGTGTGAGAGGAAGGGGTTTCACTATGTGTGGAAGGGGTTTCAGTGTGTGGGAAAGGGCTTTCAGTGTGTGGGGAAGGTGTTTCAGTGTGTGTGGAAGGGGTTTCAGTGATTGGTGAAGGGGTTTCAGTGTGTGGGGAAGGTGTTTCAGTGTGTGCGGAAAGTGTTTCAGTGTCTGCAGAAGGGGTTTCAGTGTGTGGGGAAGGGGTTTCAGTCTGTGGGGAAGGTGTTTCAGTGTGTGGGGAAGGGGTTTCAGTGTGTGGGGATGTGTTTCAGTGTGTGGGGAATGGGTTTCAGTTTGTGGGGAAGGGTTTCACTGTGTGCGGAATGGGTTTCAGTGTGTGGGGAAGGTGTTTCAGTGTGTGGGCAAGGTGTTTCAGTGTGTGGGGAAGGGGTTTCAGTTTGTGGGGATGTGTTTCAGTGTGTGGGGAAGGGGTTTCAGTGTGTGGGGAAGGGTTTCACTTTGTGCGGAATGGGTTTCAGTGTGTGGGGAAGGAGCTTCAGTATGTGCGGTAGGGGTTTCAGTGTGTGGGGAAGGGTCTCAGTGTCTGGGGAAGGAGTTTCAGTGTGTGCGTAAGGGGTTTCAGTGAGTGTGGAAGGCGTTTCAGTTTGTGGGGAAGGTGTTTCAGTGTGTGGGGAAGGGGTTTCAGTGTGTAGGGAATGTGTTTCAGTGTGCCTAAGAGGGTTTCAGTGTGTGGGGAATGTGTTTCAGTGTGTGCGGACGGGGTTTCAGTGTGTGGGGAAGGGGTTTCAGTGTGTGGGGAAGGGGTTTCAGTATGTGGGGAAGGGTTTCACTGTGTGCGGAAGAGGTTTCAGTGTGTGGGGAAGTTGTTTCAGTGTGTGGGGTAGGTGTTTCAGTGTGTGGGGAAGAGGTTTCAGTGTGTGGGGATGTGTTTCATTGTGTGGGGAAGGGGTTTCAGTGTGTGGGGAAGTTGTTGTATTGTGTGGGGAAGGGCTTCACTGTGTGAGGAAGGTGTTTCATTTTGTGGGGAATGGGTTTCAGTGTGTGGGGAAGGGGTTTCAGTGTGTGGGGAAGGCGTTTCAGTGTGTGGGGAAGGGGTTTCAGTGTGTGGGGAAGGGGGTTCAGTGTGTGGGGAAGGGGCTTCAGTTTGTTGGTAAGGGTTTCAGTGTGTGGGGAAGCTGTTTCAGTGTGTGGGGAATGTGTTTCAGTGTGCTGAAGAGGGTTTCAGTGTGTGGGGAATGTGTTTCAGTGTGTGGGGAAGGTGTTTCAGTGTGTGGGGAAGGGGTCTCAGTGTGTGGGGACAGTGTTTCAGTGCGTGGGGATGTGCCTCAGTGTGTGGGGATGTGTTTCGGTGCGTGGGGCATGGTTTCAGTGTGTGGGGAAGGTGTTTCATTGTGTCGGGATGGGTTTCAGTGTGTGGGGAATGTGTTTCAGTGTGTGGGGAAGGGGTTTCAGTGTGTGGGGAAGGTGTTTCAGTGCGTGGGGATGTGTTTCAGTGTGTGGGGATGTGTTTCAGTGTGTGGGGAAGGGTTTCATTGTGTGGGGAAGGTGTTTCAGTATGTGGGGATGTTTTTCAGTGTGAGGGGATGGGTTTCAGTGTGTGGGGATGGGTTTCAGTGTGTGCGGAAGGGGTTTCAGTGTGTGGGAAACGTGTTTCTGTGTGTGGGGATGTGTTTCAGTGTGTGGTGAAGGGATTTCAGTGTGTGGGGAAGTGGTTTCAGTGTGTGGGGATGGGTACCAGTGTTTGCAGATGGGTTTCAGTCTGTGCGGAAGGGGTTTCAGTGTGTGGGGAAGGTGTATCAGTGTGTGGGGAAGGGTTTTCAGTGTGTGGGAAAGGGGTTTCAGTGTGTGGGGAAGTTATTTCAGTGTGTGAGGAAGGGGTTTCAGTGTGTGGGGAAGGGGTTCCAGTGTGTGGGGAAGGGGTTCACTGTGTGCGGAAGGGGTTTCAGTGTGTGGGGAAGGGGTTTCAGTGTGTGGGGAAGGTGCTTCAGTGTGTGCGGAAGGGGTTTCAGTGTGTGGAGAAGGGGTTTCAGTGTGTGGGGAAGGGGTTTCAGTCTGTGGGGAAGGTGCTTCAGTGTGTGCGGAAGGGGTTTCAGTGTGTGGGGAAGGGGTTTCAGTGTGTGGGGATGTGTTTCAGTGTGTGGGGAAGGGGTTTCAGTGTGTGGGGAAGCGGTTTCATTATTTGCGGAAGGGGTTTCAGTGTGTGTGGAAGGGGTTTCAGTGTGTGCAGAAGGGGTTTCAGTGTGTGCAGAAGGGGTTTCAGTCTGTGGGGAAGGGGTTTCAGTCGGTGGGGAAGGTGCTTCTGTTTGTGCGGAAGGGGTTTCAGTGTGTGGGGAAGGGGTTCCAGTGTGTGGGGAAGGGGTTCACTGTGTGCGGAAGAGGTTTCAGTGAGTTGGGAAGGTGTTTCAGTGTGTGGGGAAGGGGTTTCAGTGTGTGGGGAAGGGGTTTCAGTATTTGCGGAAGGGGTTTCAGTGTGTGGGGAAGGGTTTCAGTGTGTGGTGAAGGAGTTTCTGTGTGTGCAGAAGGGCTTTCAGTGTGTGGGGAAGGGTTTCAGTGTGTGGGGAAGGGGTTTCAGTGTGTGGGGAAGGAGTTTCAGTGTGTGGGGAAGGGGTCCACTGTGTGCGGAAGGGGTTTCAGTGTGTGGGGAAGGGGCTTCAGTGTGTGGGGAAGGTGCTTCAGTGTGTGTGGAAGGGGTTTCAGTGTGTGCAGAAATGTTTTCAGTGTGTGGGGAAGGGGTTTCAGTCGGTGGGGAAGGTGCTTCAGTGTGTGCGGAAGGGGTTTCAGTGTGTTGGGAAGGTGTTTCAGTGTGTGGGGAAGGGGTTTCAGTGTGTGGGGAAGTGGTTTCAGTATTTGTGGAACGGGTTTCAGTGTGTGGGGAAGGGTTTCAGTTGTGCGGAAGGAGTTTCAGTGTGTGCAGAAGGGCTTTCAGTGTGTGGGGAAGGGTTTCAGTATGTGGGGAAGGAGTTTCCGTTTGAGCGGAATGGGTTTCAGTGTGTGGGGAATTTGTTTCATTGTGTGGGGAAGGCGTTTCAGTGTGTGGGGAAGGGGTTTCAGTGTGTGGGGAAGGGGGTTCAGTGTGTGGGGAAGGGGCTTCAGTGTGTTGGTAAGGGTTTCAGTGTGCGGGGAAGCTGTTTCAGTGTGTGCGGAATGGGTTTCAGTGTGTGGGGAAGGGGTCTCAGTGTGTGGGACGTTGTTTCAGTGCGTGGGGATGTGCCTCAGTGTGTGGGGATGTGTTTCTGTGTGAGCAGCATGGTTTCAGTGTATAGGGAAGATGTTTCAGTGTGTGGGGATGGGTTTCAGTGCGTCGGGAAGGTGTTTCAGTGTGTGGGGAAGGTGTTTCAGTGTTTGGGAAAGGTGTTTCAGTGTGTGGGGATGTGTTTCAGTGTGTATGGAAGGGGTTTCAGTGAGTGTGGAAGGCGTTTCAGTGTGTGGGGAAGGTGTGTCAGTGTGTGGGGAAGGGGTTTCAGTGTGTGGGAATGTGTTTCAGTGTGCTTAAGAGGGTTTCAGTGTGTGGGGAATGTGTTTCAGTGTGTGGTGAATGGGTTTCAGTGTTTGGGGAAGGGTTTCAGTGTGTGCGGAAGGGGAGTCAGTGTGTGGGAAAGGTGTTTCATTGTGTGGGGATGTGTTGCAGTGTGTTGGGAAGGTGTCTCAGTGTGTGGGGAAGGTTTTTCAGTGTGTGGGGAAGGGGTTTCAGAGTGTGGGGAAGTGTTTCAGTGTGGGGGGCAGTGTTGTCAGTGTGTGGGGAAGGGGTTTCAGTGTGTGGGGAAGGGGTTTCAGTGTGTGGGGATGTGTTTCAGTGTGTGAGGAAGGGGTTTCAGTGTGTGGGGAAGGTGTTTCAGTGTGTGGGGAAGGGTTTCACTGTGTGCGGAAGGGGTTTCAGTGTGTGGGAAAGGGCTTTCAGTGTGTGGGGAAGGTGTTTCAGTGTGTGCGGAAGGGGGTTCAGTGAGTGGGGAAGGGGTTTCAGTGTGTGGAGAAGGGGTTTCAGTCTGTGGGGAAGGTGTTTCAGTGTGTGCGGAAGGGGTTTCAGTGTGTGGGGATGTGTTTCAGTGCGTGGGGAAGTTGTTTCAGTGTGTGGGGAAGGGCTTCACTTTGTGCGGAAGGTGTTTCATTGTCTGTGGAAGGTGTTTCAGTGTGTGGGGAAGGGGTTTCAGTGTGTGGGGAAGGGGTTTCAGTGTGTAGGGATGTGTTTCAGTGTGTGAGGAAGGGGTTTCTGTGTGTGGGGAAGGGGTTTCAGTGTGTGGGGAAGGGTTTCACTGTGTGCGGAAAGTGTTTCAGTGTGTGGGGAAGGGGTTTCAGTATGTGGGGAAGGTATTTCAGTGTGGCAGAAGGGGTTTCAGTGTGTGGGGAAGGGGTTTCAGTGTGCGGGGAAGGTGTTTCAGTGTGTGCGGAAGGGTTTTCAGTGTGTGCAGAAGCGGTTTCAGTGTGTGGGGAAGGGGTTTCAGTGTTTGGGGATGTGTTTCAGTGTGTGGGGAATGTGTTTCAGTTTTGTGGGGAAGGGTTTCACTGTGTGCGGAATGGGTTTCAGTGTGTGGGGAAGGTGTTTCAGTGTGTGGGCAAGGTGTTTCAGTGTGTGGGGAAGGGGTTTCAGTTTGTGGGGATGTGTTTCAGCTAGTGGGGAAGGGGTTTCAGTGTGTGGGGATGTGTTTCAGTGTGTGGGGAAGGTGTTTCAGTGTGTGGGGAAGGTGTTTCACTTTGTGCGGAATGGGTTTCAGTGTGTGGGGAAGGAGTTTCAGTATGTGCGGTAGGGGTTTCAGTGTGTGGGGAAGGCTCTCAGTGTGTGGGGAAGGAGTTTCAGTGTGTGCGGAAGGGGTTTCAGTGAGTGTGGAAGGGGTTTCAGTGTGTGGGGAAGGTGTTTCAGTGTGTGGGGATGAGGTCTCAGTGTGTGGGGAATGTGTTTCAGTGTGCTTAAGAGGGTTTCAGTGTGTGGGGATTGTGTTTCAGTGTGTGGTGAATGGGTTTCAGTGTTTGGGGAAGGGTTTCAGTGTGTGCGGAAGCGGTGTCAGTGTGAGGGGAAGGTGTTTCAGTTTGTGCGGAAGGGGTTTCAGTATGTTGGGAAGGTGTCTCAGTGTGTGGGGAAGGTTTTTCAGTGTGTGAGGAAGGGGTTTCAGAGTGTGGGGAAGGGGTTTCAGAGTGAGGGGAAGTGTTTCAGTGTGGGGGGAAGTGTTGCCAGTCTGTGAGAAAGGGGTTTCAGTGTGTGGGGAAGGCGTTTCAGTGTGTGGGGATGTGTTTCAGTGTGAGAGGAAGGGGTTTCAGTGTGTGGGGAAGGTGTTTCAGTGTGTGGGGAAGGGTTTCACTATGTGCGGAAGGGGTTTCAGTGTGTGGGAAAGGGCTTTCAGTGTGTGGGGAAGGTGTTTCAGTGTGTGCGGAAGGGGTTTCAGTGATTGGTGAAGGGGTTTCAGTGTGTGGGGAAGGTGTTTCAGTGTGTGCGGAAAGTGTTTCAGTGTCTGCAGAAGGGGTTTCAGTGTGTGGGGAAGGGGTTTCAGTCTGTGGGGAAGGTGTTTCAGTGTGTGCGGAAGGGGTTTCAGTGTGTGGGGAAGGGGTTTCAGTGTGTGGGGATGTGTTTCAGTGTGTGGGGAATGGGTTTCAGTTTGTGGGGAAGGGTTTCACTGTGTGCGGAATGGGTTTCAGTGTGTGGGGAAGGTGTTTCAGTGTGTGGGCAAGGTGTTTCAGTGTGTGGGGAAGGGGTTTCAGTTTGTGGGGATGTGTTTCAGTGTGTGTGGAAGGGGTTTCAGTGTGTGGGGAAGGCTTTCACTTTGTGCGGAATGGGTTTCAGTGTGTGGGGAAGGAGCTTCAGTATGTGCGGTAGGGGTTTCAGTGTGTGGGGAAGGGTCTCAGTGTCTGGGGAAGGAGTTTCAGTGTGTGCGTAAGGGGTTTCAGTGAGTGTGGAAGGCGTTTCAGTTTGTGGGGAAGGTGTTTCAGTGTGTGGGGAAGGGGTTTCAGTGTGTAGGGAATGTGTTTCAGTGTGCCTAAGAGGGTTTCAGTGTGTGGGGAATGTGTTTCAGTGTGTGCGGACGGGGTTTCAGTGTGTGGGGAAGGGTTTTCAGTGTGTGGGGAAGGGGTTTCAGTATGTGGGGAAGGGTTTCACTGTGTGCGGAAGAGGTTTCAGTGTGTGGGGAAGTTGTTTCAGTGTGTGGGGAAGGTGTTTCAGTGTGTGGGGAAGAGGTTTCAGTGTGTGGGGATGTGTTTCATTGTGTGGGGAAGGGGTTTCAGTGTGTGGGGAAGTTGTTGTATTGTGTGGGGAAGGGCGTCACTGTGTGAGGAAGGTGTTTCATTTTGTGGGGAAGGGGTTTCAGTGTGTGGGGAAGGGGTTTCAGTGTGTGGGGAAGGCGTTTCAGTGTGTGGGGAAGGGGTTTCAGTGTGTGGGGAAGGGGGTTCAGTGTGTGGGGAAGGGGCTTCAGTTTGTTGGTAAGGGTTTCAGTGTGTGGGGAAGCTGTTTCAGTGTGTGCGGAATGTGTTTCAGTGTGCTGAAGAGGGTTTCAGTGTGTGGGGAATGTGTTTCAGTGTGTGGGGAAGGTGTTTCAGTGTGTGGGGAAGGGGTCTCAGTGTGTGGGGACAGTGTTTCAGTGCGTGGGGATGTGCCTCAGTGTGTGGGGATGTGTTTCGGTGCGTGGGGCATGGTTTCAGTGTGTGGGGAAGGTGTTTCATTGTGTGGGGATGGGTTTCAGTGTGTGGGGAAGGTGTTTCAGTGTGTGGGGAAGGGGTTTCAGTGTGTGGGGAAGGTGTTTCAGTGCGTGGGGATGTGTTTCAGTGTGTGGGGATGTGTTTCAGTGTGTGGGGAAGGGTTTCATTGTGTGGGGAAGGTGTTTCAGTATGTGGGGATGTTTTTCAGTGTGAGGGGATGGGTTTCAGTGTGTGGGGATGGGTTTCAGTGTGTGCGGAAGGGGTTTCAGTGTGTGGGAAACGTGTTTCTGTGTGTGGGGATGTGTTTCAGTGTGTGGTGAAGGGATTTCAGTGTGTGGGGAAGTGGTTTCAGTGTGTGGGGATGGGTACCAGTGTTTGCAGATGGGTTTCAGTCTGTGCGGAAGGGGTTTCAGTGTGTGGGGAAGGTGTATCAGTGTGTGGGGAAGGGTTTTCAGTGTGTGGGAAAGGGGTTTCAGTGTGTGGGGAAGTTATTTCAGTGTGTGAGGAAGGGGTTTCAGTGTGTGGGGAATGGGTTCCAGTGTGTGGGGAAGGGGTTCACTGTGTGCGGAAGGGGTTTCAGTGTGTGGGGAAGGGGTTTCAGTGTGTGGGGAAGGTGCTTCAGTGTGTGCGGAAGGGGTTTCAGTGTGTGGAGAAGGGGTTTCAGTGTGTGGGGAAGGGGTTTCAGTCTGTGGGGAAGGTGCTTCAGTGTGTGCGGAGGGGGTTTCAGTGTGTGGGGATGTGTTTCAGTGTGTGGGGAAGGGGTTTCAGTGTGTGGGGAAGGGGTTTCATTATTTGCGGAAGGGGTTTCAGTGTGTGTGGAAGGGGTTTCAGTGTGTGCAGAAGGGGTTTCAGTGTGTGCAGAAGTGGTTTCAGTCTGTGGGGAAGGGGTTTCAGTCGGTGGGGAAGGTGCTTCTGTTTGTGCGGAAGGGGTTTCAGTGTGTGGGGAAAGGGTTCCAGTGTGTGGGGAAGGGGTTCACTGTGTGCGGAAGAGGTTTCAGTGAGTTGGGAAGGTGTTTCAGTGTGTGGGGAAGGGGTTTCAGTGTGTGGTGAAGGGTTTCAGTGTGTGGTGAAGGAGTTTCTGTGTGTGCAGAAGGGCTTTCAGTGTGTGGGGAAGGGTTTCAGTGTGTGGGGAAGGGGTTTCAGTGTGTGGGGAAGGAGTTTCAGTGTGTGGGGAAGGGGTCCACTGTGTGCGGAAGGGGTTTCAGTGTGTGGGAAAGGGCTTTCAGTGTGTGGGGAAGGTGTTTCAGTGTGTGCGGAAGGGGGTTCAGTGAGTGGGGAAGGGGTTTCAGTGTGTGGAGAAGGGGTTTCAGTCTGTGGGGAAGGTGTTTCAGTGTGTGCGGAAGGGGTTTCAGTGTGTGGGGATGTGTTTCAGTGCGTGGGGAAGTTGTTTCAGTGTGTGGGGAAGGGCTTCACTTTGTGCGGAAGGGGTTTCAGTGTGTGTGGAAGGGGTTTCAGTGTGTGCAGAAGGGGTTTCAGTGTGTGCAGAAGGGGTTTCAGTCTGTGGGGAAGGGGTTTCAGTCGGTGGGGAAGGTGCTTCTGTTTGTGCGGAAGGGGTTTCAGTGTGTGGGGAAAGGGTTCCAGTGTGTGGGGAAGGGGTTCACTGTGTGCGGAAGAGGTTTCAGTGAGTTGGGAAGGTGTTTCAGTGTGTGGGGAAGGGGTTTCAGTGTGTGGTGAAGGGGTTTCAGTATTTGCGGAAGGGGTTTCAGTGTGTGGGGAAGGGTTTCAGTGTGTGGTGAAGGAGTTTCTGTGTGTGCAGAAGGGCTTTCAGTGTGTGGGGAAGGGTTTCAGTGTGTGGGGAAGGGGTTTCAGTGTGTGGGGAAGGAGTTTCAGTGTGTGGGGAAGGGGTCCACTGTGTGCGGAAGGGGTTTCAGTGTGTGGGAAAGGGCTTTCAGTGTGTGGGGAAGGTGTTTCAGTGTGTGCGGAAGGGGGTTCAGTGAGTGGGGAAGGGGTTTCAGTGTGTGGAGAAGGGGTTTCAGTCTGTGGGGAAGGTGTTTCAGTGTGTGCGGAAGGGGTTTCAGTGTGTGGGGATGTGTTTCAGTGCGTGGGGAAGTTGTTTCAGTGTGTGGGGAAGGGCTTCACTTTGTGCGGAAGGTGTTTCATTGTCTGGGGAAGGTGTTTCAGTGTGTGGGGAAGGGGTTTCAGTGTGTGGGGAAGGGGTTTCAGTGTGTAGGGATGTGTTTCAGTGTGTGAGGAAGGGGTTTCTGTGTGTGGGGAAGGGGTTTCAGTGTGTGGGGAAGGGTTTCACTGTGTGCGGAAAGTGTTTCAGTGTGTGGGGAAGGGGTTTCAGTGTGTGGGGAAGGTATTTCAGTGTGGCAGAAGGGGTTTCAGTGTGTGGGGAAGGGGTTTCAGTGTGCGGGGAAGGTGTTTCAGTGTGTGCGGAAGGGGTTTCAGTGTGTGCAGAAGCGGTTTCAGTGTGTGGGGAAGGGGTTTCAGTGTTTGGGGATGTATTTCAGTGTGTGGGGAATGTGTTTCAGTTTTGTGGGGAAGGGTTTCACTGTGTGCGGAATGGGTTTCAGTGTGTGGGGAAGGTGTTTCAGTGTGTGGGCAAGGTGTTTCAGTGTGTGGGGAAGGGGTTTCAGTTTGTGGGGATGTGTTTCAGCTAGTGGGGAAGGGGTTTCAGTGTGTGGGGATGTGTTTCAGTGTGTGGGGAAGGTGTTTCAGTGTGTGGGGAAGGTGTTTCACTTTGTGCAGAATGGGTTTCAGTGTGTGGGGAAGGAGTTTCAGTATGTGCGGTAGGGGTTTCAGTGTGTGGGGAAGGCTCTCAGTGTGTGGGGAAGGAGTTTCAGTTTGTGCGGAAGGGGTTTCAGTGTGTTGGGAAGGTGTCTCAGTGTGTGGGGAAGGTTTTTCAGTGTGTGAGGAAGGGGTTTCAGAGTGTGGGGAAGGGGTTTCAGAGTGAGGGGAAGTGTTTCAGTGTGGGGGGAAGTGTTGCCAGTGTGTGAGAAAGGGGTTTCAGTGTGTGGGGAAGGCGTTTCAGTGTGTGGGGATGTGTTTCAGTGTGAGAGGAAGGGGTTTCAGTGTGTGGGGAAGGTGTTTCAGTGTGTGGGGAAGGGTTTCACTATGTGCGGAAGGGGTTTCAGTGTGTGGGAAAGGGCTTTCAGTGTGTGGGGAAGGTGTTTCAGTGTGTGCGGAAGGGGTTTCAGTGATTGGTGAAGGGGTTTCAGTGTGTGGGGAAGGTGTTTCAGTGTGTGCGGAAAGTGTTTCAGTGTCTGCAGAAGGGGTTTCAGTGTGTGGGGATGTGTTTCAGTGTGTGGGGAATGGGTTTCAGTTTGTGGGGAAGGGTTTCACTGTGTGCGGAATGGGTTTCAGTGTGTGGGGAAGGTGTTTCAGTGTGTGGGCAAGGTGTTTCTGTGTGTGGGGAAGGGGTTTCAGTTTGTGGGGATGTGTTTCAGTGTGTGTGGAAGGGGTTTCAGTGTGTGGGGAAGGGTTTCACTTTGTGCGGAATGGGTTTCAGTGTGTGGGGAAGGAGCTTCAGTATGTGCGGTAGGGGTTTCAGTGTGTGGGGAAGGGTCTCAGTGTCTGGGGAAGGAGTTTCAGTGTGTGCGTAAGGGGTTTCAGTGAGTGTGGAAGGCGTTTCAGTTTGTGGGGAAGGTGTTTCAGTGTGTGGGGAAGGGGTTTCAGTGTGTAGGGAATGTGTTTCAGTGTGCCTAAGAGGGTTTCAGTGTGTGGGGAATGTGTTTCAGTGTGTGCGGACGGGGTTTCAGTGTGTGGGGAAGGGGTTTCAGTGTGTGGGGAAGGGGTTTCAGTATGTGGGGAAGGGTTTCACTGTGTGCGGAAGAGGTTTCAGTGTGTGGGGAAGTTGTTTCAGTGTGTGGGGATGGTGTTTCAGTGTGTGGGGAAGAGGTTTCAGTGTGTGGGGATGTGTTTCATTGTGTGGGGAAGGGGTTTCAGTGTGTGGGGAAGTTGTTGTATTGTGTGGGGAAGGGCTTCACTGTGTGAGGAAGGTGTTTCATTTTGTGGGGAAGGGGTTTCAGTGTGTGGGGAAGGGGTTTCAGTGTGTGGGGAAGGCGTTTCAGTGTGTGGGGAAGGGGTATCAGTGTGTGGGGAAGGGGGTTCAGTGTGTGGGGAAGGGGCTTCAGTTTGTTGGTAAGGGTTTCAGTGTGTGGGCAAGCTGTTTCAGTGTGTGCGGAATGTGTTTCAGTGTGCTGAAGAGGGTTTCAGTGTGTGGGGAATGTGTTTCAGTGTGTGGGGAAGGTGTTTCAGTGTGTGGGGAAGGGGTCTCAGTGTGTGGGGACAGTGTTTCAGTGCGTGGGGATGTGCCTCAGTGTGTGGGGATGTGTTTCGGTGCGTGGGGCATGGTTTCAGTGTGTGGGGAAGGTGTTTCATTGTGTGGGGATGGGTTTCAGTGTGTGGGGAAGGTGTTTCAGTGTGTGGGGAAGGGGTTTCAGTGTGTGGGGAAGGTGTTTCAGTGCGTGGGGATGTGTTTCAGTGTGTGGGGATGTGTTTCAGTGTGTGGGGAAGGGTTTCATTGTGTGGGGAAGGTGTTTCAGTGTGTGGGGATGTTTTTCAGTGTGAGGGGATGGGTTTCAGTGTGTGGGGATGGGTTTCAGTGTGTGCGGAAGGGGTTTCAGTGTGTGGGAAACGTGTTTCTGTGTGTGGGGATGTGTTTCAGTGTGTGGTGAAGGGATTTCAGTGTGTGGGGAAGTGGTTTCAGTGGGTGGGGATGGGTACCAGTGTTTGCAGATGGGTTTCAGTCTGTGCGGAAGGGGTTTCAGTGTGTGGGGAAGGTGTATCAGTGTGTGGGGAAGGGTTTTCAGTGTGTGGGAAAGGGGTTTCAGTGTGTGGGGAAGTTATTTCAGTGTGTGAGGAAGGGGTTTCAGTGTGTGGGGAAGGGGTTCCAGTGTGTGGGGAAGGGGTTCACTGTGTGCGGAAGGGGTTTCAGTGTGTGGGGAAGGGGTTTCAGTGTGTGGGGAAGGTGCTTCAGTGTGTGCGGAAGGGGTTTCAGTGTGTGGAGAAGGGGTTTCAGTGTGTGGGGAAGGGGTTTCAGTCTGTGGGGAAGGTGCTTCAGTGTGTGCGGAAGGGGTTTCAGTGTGTGGGGAAGGGGTTTCAGTGTGTGGGGATGTGTTTCAGTGTGTGGGGAAGGGGTTTCAGTGTGTGGGGAAGGGGTTTCATTATTTGCGGAAGGGGTTTCAGTGTGTGTGGAAGGGGTTTCAGTGTGTGCAGAAGGGGTTTCAGTGTGTGCAGAAGGGGTTTCAGTCTGTGGGGAAGGGGATTCAGTCGGTGGGGAAGGTGCTTCTGTTTGTGCGGAAGGGGTTTCAGTGTGTGGGGAAGGGGTTCCAGTGTGTGGGGAAGGGGTTCACTGTGTGCGGAAGAGGTTTCAGTGAGTTGGGAAGGTGTTTCAGTGTGTGGGGAAGGGGTTTCAGTGTGTGGGGAAGGGGTTTCAGTATTTGCGGAAGGGGTTTCAGTGTGTGGGGAAGGGTTTCAGTGTGTGGTGAAGGAGTTTCTGTGTGTGCAGAAGGGCTTTCAGTGTGTGGGGAAGGGTTTCAGTGTGTGGGGAAGGGGTTTCAGTGTGTGGGGAAGGAGTTTCAGTGTGTGGGGAAGGGGTCCACTGTGTGCAGAAGGGGTTTCAGTGTGTGGGGAAGGGGCTTCAGTGTGTGGGGAAGGTGCTTCAGTGTGTGTGGAAGGGGTTTCAGTGTGTGCAGAAATGTTTTCAGTGTGTGGGGAAGGGGTTTCAGTCGGTGGGGAAGGTGCTTCAGTGTGTGCGGGAGGGGTTTCAGTGTGTTGGGAAGGTGTTTCAGTGTGTGGGGAAGGGGTTTCAGTGTGTGGGGAAGTGGTTTCAGTATTTGCGGAACGGGTTTCAGTGTGTGGGGAAGGGTTTCAGTTGTGGGGAAGGAGTTTCAGTGTGTGCAGAAGGGCTTTCAGTGTGTGGGGAAGGAGTTTCAGTTTGAGCGGAATCGGTTTCAGTGTGTGGGGAAGGGGTTTCTGCCTGGGGAAGGTGTTTCAGTGTGTGCGGAAGGGGTTTCAGTTTGTGGGGAAGGGGTTTCAGTGTGTGGGGAAGGGGTTTCAGTGTGTGGGGAAGGGGCTTCAGTGTGTTGGTAAGGGTTTCAGTGTGTGGGGAAGCTGTTTCAGTGTGTGCGGAATGGGTTTCAGTGTGTGGGGAAGGGGTCTCAGTGTGTGGGGAAGGTGTTTCAGTGCGTGGGGATGTGCCTCAGTGTGTGGGGATGTGTTTCAGTGTGTGGGGCATGTTTTCAGTATCTGGGGAAGGTGTTTCAGTGTGTGGGGATGGGTTTCAGTGTGTGGGGAAGGTGTTTCAGTGTGTGGGGAAGGGGTTTCAGTGTGTGGGGAAGGTGTTTCAGTGTGTGGGGATGTGTTTCAGTGTTTGCGGAAGGGGTTTCAGTGAGTGTGGAAGGCGTTTCAGTGTGTGGGGAAGTTGTTTCAGTGTGTGGGGAAGGGGTTTCAGTGTGTGGGAAATGTGTTTGTGTGCTCAAGAGGGTTTCAGTGTGTGGTGAATGGGTTTCAGTGTTTGGGGAAGGGTTTCAGTGTGTGCAGAAGGGGAGTCAGTGTGAGGGGATGGGTTTCAGTGTGTGAGGATGGGTTTCAGTGTGTGCGGAAGGGGTTTCAGTGTCTGGGAAACGTGTTTCTGTGTGTGGGGATGTGTTTCAGTGTGTGGTGAAGGGATTTCAGTGTGTGGGGAAGTGGTTTCAGTGTGTGGGGATGGGTACCAGTGTTTGGGGATGGGTTTCAGTCTGTGCGGAAGGGGTTTCAGTGTGTGGGGAAGGTGTATCAGTGTGTGGGGAAGGGTTTTCAATGTGTGGGAAAGGGGTTTCAGTGTGTGGGGAAGTTGTTTCAGTGTGTGAGGAAGGGGTTTCAGTGTGTGGGGAAGGGGTTCCAGTGTGTGGGGAAGGGGTCACTGTGTGCGGAAGGGGTTTCAGTGTGTGGGGAAGGGGTTTCCGTGTGTGGGGAAGGTGCTTCAGTGTGTGCGGACGGGGTTTCAGTGTGGGCAGAAGGGGTTTCAGTGTGTGGGGAAGGGGTTTCAGTGTGTGCGAAGGTGCTTCAGTGTGTGTGGAAGGGGTTTCAGTGTGTGGGGAAGGGGTTTCAGTGTGTGGGGATGTGTTTCAGTGTGTGGGGAAGGGGTTTCAGTGTGTGGGGAAGGGGTTTCATTATTTGCGGAAGGGGTTTCAGTGTGTGCAGAAGGGGTTTCAGTGTGTGCAGAAGGGGTTTCAGTGTGTGGGGAAGGGGTTTCAGTCGGTGGGGAAGGTGCTTCTGTGTGTGCGGAAGGGGTTTCAGTGTGTGGGGAAGGGGTTCACTGTGTGGGGAAGGGGTTCACTGTGTGCGGAAGAGGTTTCAGTGTGTTGGGAAGGTGTTTCAGTGTGTGGGGAAGGGGTTTCAGTGTGTGGGGAAGGGGTTTCGGTATTTGCGGAAGGGGTTTCAGTTTGTGGGGAAGGGTTTCAGTGTGTGGGGAAGGAGTTTCAGTGTGTGCAGAAGGGCTTTCAGTGTGTGGGGAAGGGTTTCAGTGTGTGGGGAAGGAGTTTCAGTGTGTGGGGAAGGGGTCCACTGTGTGCAGAAGGGGTTTCAGTGTGTGGGGAAGGGGCTTCAGTGTGTGGGGAAGGTGCTTCAGTGTGTGTGGAAGGGGTTTCAGTGTGTGCAGAAATGGTTTCAGTGTGTGGGGAAGGGGTTTCAGTCGGTGGGGAAGGTGCTTCAGTGTGTGCGGAAGGGGTTTCAGTGTGTTGGGAAGGTGTTTCAGTGTGTGGGGAAGGGGTTTCAGTGTGTGGGGAAGGGGTTTCAGTATTTGCGGAAGGGGTTTCAGTGTGTCGGGAAGGGTTTCAGTTTATGGGGAAGGAGTTTCAGTGTGTGCAGAAGGGCTTTCAGTGTGTGGGGAAGGGTTTCAGTGTGTGGGGAAGGAGTTTCAGTTTGAGCAGAATGGGTTTCAGTGTGTGGGGAAGGGGTTTCTGTCTGGGGAAGGTGTTTCACTGTGTGCGGAAGGGGTTTCAGTTTGTGGGGAAGGGGTTTCAGTGTGTGGGGAAGGGGTTTCAGTGTGTGGGGAAGGGGCTTCAGTTTGTTGGTAAGGATTTCAGTGTGTGGGGAAGCTGTTTCAGTGTGCGGAATGGGTTTCAGTGTGTGGGGAAGGTGTCTCAGTGTGTGGGGACGGTGTTTCAGTTCGTGGGGATGTGCCTCACTGTGTGGGGATGTGTTTCAGTTTGTGGGGCATGGTTTCAGTATCTGGGGAAGGTGTTTCAGTGTGTGGGGAAGGTGTTTCAGTGTGTGGGGAAGGTGTTTCAGTGTGTGGGGAAAGGGTTTCAGTGTGTGGGGAAGGTGTTTCAGTGTGTGGGGATGTGTTTCAGTGTTTGCGGAAGGGGTTTCAGTGAGTGTGGAAGGCGTTTCAGTGTGTGGGGAAGTTGTTTCAGTGTGTGGGGAAGGGGTTTCAGTGTGTGGGAAATGTGTTTCAGTGTGCTTAAGAGGGTTTCAGTGTGTGGGGAATGTGTTTCAGTGTGTGGTGAATGGGTTTCAGTGTTTGGGGAATGGTTTCAGTGTGTGCAGAAGGGGAGTCAGTGTGTGGGGAAGGTGTTTCATTGTGTGGGGATGTGTTGCAGTGTGTGGGGAAGGTGTTTCAGTTTGTGCGGAAGGGGTTTCAGTGTGTTGGGAAGGTGTCCAGTGTGCGGGGAAGGTTTTTCAGTGTGTGCGGAAGGGGTTTCAGAGTGTGGGGAAGTGTTTCAGTGTGGGGGGAGGTGTTGTCAGTGTGTGGGGAAGGGGTTTTAGTTTGTGGGGAAGGGGTTTCAGTGTGTGGGGATGTGTTTCAGTTTGTGAGGAAGGGGTTTCAGTGTGAGGGGACGGGTTTCACTGTGTGCGGAAGGGGTTTCAGTGTGTGGGAAAGGGCTTTCAGTGTGTGGGGAAGGTGTTTCAGTGTGTGCGGAAGGGGTTTCAGTGAGTGGGGAAGAACAAAGAACAAAGAACAAAGATAATTACAGCACAGGAACAGGCCCTTCGGCCCTCCAAGCCTGCGCCGATCCAGATCCTCTCTCTAAACATGTCGCCTATTTTCTAAGGTTCTGTATCTCTTTTCTTCCTGCCCATTCATGTATCAGTCTAGATACATCTTAAAAGACTCCATCGTGCCCGCATCTACCACCTCCGCTGGCAATGCGTTCCAGGTGCCCACCACCCTTTGCGTAAAGAATGTTCCACGCATATCCCCCCTAAACTTTTCCCCTTTCACTTTGAACTCGTGTCCTCTAGTAATTGAAACCTCCACTCTGGGAAAAAGCCTCTTGCTATTCACCCTGTCTATACCTCTCATGATTTTGTACACCTCAATCAGGTCCCCCCTCAACCTCCGTCTTTCTAATGAAAATAATCCTAATCTGCTCAACCTCTCTTCATAGCTAGCGCCCTCCATACCAGGCAACATCCTGGTGAACCTCCTCTGCACCCTCTCCAAAGCATCCACATCCTTTTGATAATGTGGCGACCAGAACTGTACGCAGTATTCCAAATGTGGCCGAACCAAAGTCCTATACAACTGTAACATGACCTGCCAACTCTTGTACTCAATGCCCCGTCCGATGAAGGAAAGCATGCCGTATGCCTTCTTGACCACTCTATTTACCTGCGTTGCCACCTTCAGGGAACAGTGGACCTGAACACCCAAATCTCTCTGGACATCAATTTTCCCCAGGACTTTTCCATTTACAGTATAGTTCACTCTTGAATTGGATCTTCCAAAATGCATCACCTCGCATTTGCCCTGATTGAACTCCATCTGCCATTTCTCTGCCCAACTCTCCAATCTATCTATATTCTGCTGTATTCTCTGACAGTCCCCTTCACTATCTGCTACTCCACCAATCTTAGTGTCGTCTGCAAATTTGCTAATCAGTCCACCTATACTTTCCACCAAATCATTAATGTATATCACAAACAACAGTGGTCCCAGCACGGATCCCTGTGGAACACCACTGAAGGTGTTTCAGTGTGTGGGCATGGTGTTTCAGTGTGTGGGAAGGGGTTTCAGTTTGTGGGGATGTGTTTCAGTGTGTGGGAAAGGGGTTTCAGTGTGTGGGGAAGGGTTTCAGTGTGTGGGGAAGGAGTTTCAGTATGTGCGGTAGGGGTTTCAGTGTGTGGGGAAGGGTCTCAGTGTGTGGGGAAGGAGTTTCAGTGTGTGCATAAGGGGTTTCAGTGAGTGTGGAAGGCGTTTCAGTGTGAGGGAAATGTGTTTCAGTGTGTGGGGAAGGGGTTTCAGTGTGTGGGGAATGTGTTTCAGTGTGCTTAAGAGGGTTTCAGTGTGTGGGGAATGTGTTTCAGTGTGTGCGGAAGGGGTTTCAGTGTGTGGGGAAGGGGTTTCAGTGTGTGGGGATGGGTTTCAGGGTGTGGGGAAGGGGTTTCAGTGTGTGGGGAAGGGTTTCACTGTGTGCGGAAGGGGTGTCAGTGTGTGGCGAAGTTGTTTCAGTGTGTGGGGAAGGTGTTTCAGTGTGTGGGGAAGGGGTTTCAGTGTGTGGGGTAGGGGTTTCAGTGTGTGGGGATGTGTTTCATTGTGTGGGGAAGGGGTTTCAGTGTGTGGGGATGTGTTTCAGTGTGTGGGGAAGTTGTTTCAGTGTGTGGGGAAGGGCTTCACTGTGTGAGGAAGGTGTTTCATTGTGTGGGGAAGGGGTTTCAGTGTGTGGGGAAGGGGTTTCAGTGTGTGGAGAAGGCGTTTCAGTGTGTGGGGAAGGGGTTTCAGTGTGTGGGGAAGGGGGTTCAGTGTTTGGGGAAGGGGCTTCAGTGTGTTGGTAAGGGTTTCAGTGTGTGGGGAAGCTGTATCAGTGTGTGAGGAATGGCTTTCAGTGTGTGGGGAAGGGGTCTCAGTGTGTGGGGATGTGTTTCAGTGTGTGGGGCATGGTTTCAGTGTGTGGGGAAGGTGTTTGAGTGTGTGGGGATGGGTTTCAGTGTGTGGGGAAGGTGTTTCAGTGTGTGGGGAAGGGGTTTCAGTGTGTGGGGAAGGTGTTTCAGTGTGTGGGGATGTGTTTCAGTGTGTGGGGATGTGTTTCAGTGTGTGGGGAAGGGTTTCCTTGTGTGGGAAATGTGGTTCAGTATGTGGGGATGGTTTTCAGTGTTTGGGGATCGGTTTCAGTGTGTGGGAATGGGTTTCAGTGTGTGCGGAAGGGGTTTCAGTGTGTGGGAAACGTGTTTCAATGTGTGGGGATGTGTTTCAGTGTGAGGTGAAGGGATTTCAGTGTGTGGGGAAGTGGTGTCAGTTTGTGGGGATGGGTACCAGTGTTTGGGGATGGGTTTCAGTCTGTGCGGAAGGGGTTTCAGTGTGTGGGGAAGGTGCATCAGTGTGTGGGGAAGGGTTTTCAGTGTGTGGGAAAGGGGTTTCAGTGTGTGGGCAAGTTGTTTCAGTGTGTGAGGAAGGGGTTTCAGTGTATGGGGAAGGGGTTCCAGTGTGTGGGGAAGGGGTTCACTGTGTGCGGAAGGGGTTTCAGTGTGTGGGGAAGGGGTTTCAGTGTGTGGGGAAGGTGCTTCAGTGTGTGCGGAAGGGGTTTCAGTGTGTGCAGAAGGGGTTTCAGTGTGTGGGGAAGGGGTTTCAGTCTGTGGGGAAGGTGCTTCAGAGTGTGCTGAAGGGGTTTCAGTGTGTGGGGAAGGGGTTTCAGTGCGTTTGGGGATGTGTTTCAGTGTGTGGGGAAGGGGTTTCAGTGTGTGGGGAAGGGGTTTCAGTTTTTGTGGAAGGGGTTTCAGTGAGTGGGGAAGGGTTTCAGTGTGTGGGGAAGGAGTTTCAGTGTGTGCAGAAGGGCTTTCAATGTGTGGGGAAGGGTTTCAGTGTGTGGGGAAGGAGTTTCAGTTTGTGCGGAATGGGTTTCAGTGGGTGGGGAAGGGGTTTCTGTGTGGGGAAGGTGTTTCAGTCTGAGCGGAAGGGGTTTCAGTTGGTGGGGAAGGGGTTTCAGTGTGCGGGGAAGGTGTTTCAGTGTGTGCGGAAGGGGTTTCAATGTGTGGGGATCTGTTTCAGTGTGTGGGGAAGGGGTTTTTAGTGTGTGGGGAAGGGTTTCACTGTGCGCGGAAGGGGTTTCAGTGTGTGGGGAAGGTATTTCAGTGTGTGGGGAAGGTGTTTCAGTGTGTGGGAAAGGGGTTTCAGTGTGTGGGGATGTGTTTCAGTGTGTGGGGAAGGGGTTTCAGTGTGTGGGGATGTGTTTCAGTGTGTGGAGAAGGCGTTTCAGTGTGTGGGGAAGGGGTTTCAGTGTGTGGGGAAGGGGGTTCAGTGTTTGGGGAAGGGGCTTCAGTGTGTTGGTAAGGGTTTCAGTGTGTGGGGAAGCTGTATCAGTGTGTGAGGAATGGCTTTCAGTGTGTGGGGAAGGGGTCTCAGTGTGTGGGGATGTGTTTCAGTGTGTGGGGCATGGTTTCAGTGTGTGGGGAAGGTGTTTGAGTGTGTGGGGATGGGTTTCAGTGTGTGGGGAAGGTGTTTCAGTGTGTGGGGAAGGGGTTTCAGTGTGTGGGGAAGGTGTTTCAGTGTGTGGGGATGTGTTTCAGTGTGTGGGGATGTGTTTCAGTGTGTGGGGAAGGGTTTCCTTGTGTGGGAAATGTGGTTCAGTATGTGGGGATGGTTTTCAGTGTTTGGGGATCGGTTTCAGTGTGTGGGAATGGGTTTCAGTGTGTGCGGAAGGGGTTTCAGTGTGTGGGAAACGTGTTTCAATGTGTGGGGATGTGTTTCAGTGTGAGGTGAAGGGATTTCAGTGTGTGGGGAAGTGGTGTCAGTTTGTGGGGATGGGTACCAGTGTTTGGGGATGGGTTTCAGTCTGTGCGGAAGGGGTTTCAGTGTGTGGGGAAGGTGCATCAGTGTGTGGGGAAGGGTTTTCAGTGTGTGGGAAAGGGGTTTCAGTGTGTGGGCAAGTTGTTTCAGTGTGTGAGGAAGGGGTTTCAGTGTATGGGGAAGGGGTTCCAGTGTGTGGGGAAGGGGTTCACTGTGTGCGGAAGGGGTTTCAGTGTGTGGGGAAGGGGTTTCAGTGTGTGGGGAAGGTGCTTCAGTGTGTGCGGAAGGGGTTTCAGTGTGTGCAGAAGGGGTTTCAGTGTGTGGGGAAGGGGTTTCAGTCTGTGGGGAAGGTGCTTCAGAGTGTGCTGAAGGGGTTTCAGTGTGTGGGGAAGGGGTTTCAGTGCGTTTGGGGATGTGTTTCAGTGTGTGGGGAAGGGGTTTCAGTGTGTGGGGAAGGGGTTTCAGTTTCTGTGGAAGGGGTTTCAGTGAGTGGGGAACGGTTTCAGTGTGTGGGGAAGGAGTTTCAGTGTGTGCAGAAGGGCTTTCAATGTGTGGGGAAGGGTTTCAGTGTGTGGGGAAGGAGTTTCAGTTTGTGCGGAATGGGTTTCAGTGGGTGGGGAAGGGGTTTCTGTGTGGGGAAGGTGTTTCAGTCTGAGCGGAAGGGGTTTCAGTTGGTGGGGAAGGGGTTTCAGTGTGCGGGGAAGGTGTTTCAGTGTGTGCGGAAGGGGTTTCAATGTGTGGGGATCTGTTTCAGTGTGTGGGGAAGGGGTTTTTAGTGTGTGGGGAAGGGTTTCACTGTGCGCGGAAGGGGTTTCAGTGTGTGGGGAAGGTATTTCAGTGTGTGGGGAAGGTGTTTCAGTGTGTGGGAAAGGGGTTTCAGTGTGTGGGGATGTGTTTCAGTGTGTGGGGAAGGGGTTTCAGTGTGTGGGGATGTGTTTCAGTGTGTGGGGAAGGTGTTTCAGTGTGTGGGGAAGGGTTTCACTGTGTGTGGAAGAGGTTTCAGTGTGTGGGGAAGGTGTTTCAGTGTGTGCGGAAGGGGTTTCAGTGTGTGGGGAAGGGGTTTCAGTGTTTGGGGAAGGACTTCACTGTGAGCGGAATGGGTTTCAGTGTGTGGGAAAGGGGTTTCAGAGTGTGGGGAAGGTGTTTTAGTCTGTGCGGAAGGGGTTTCAGTGTGTGGGGAAGGGGTTTCAGTGTGTGGGGATGTTGTTTCGGTGTGTGGGGAAGGTGTTTCATTGTGTGACGAAGGAGTTTCAGTGTGTGGGGAAGGTGTTTCAGTGTGTGGTGAAGGTATTTCAGTGTGTGGGGAAGGTGTTTCAGAGTGTGCGGAAGGGGTTTCAGTGTGTGGGGAATGTGTTTCAGTGTGTGGGGAAGGTGTCTCAGTGTGTGGGGATGGGGTTTGAGTGTGTGGGGAAGCTGTTTCTGTGTGTGGGGAAGGTTTTTCAATGTGTGACGAAGGGGTTTCAGTGTGTGGGGAAGGTGTTTCGGTGTGTGGGGAAGGTTTTTCATTGTGTGACGAAGGGGTTTCAGTGTGTGCGGAAGGTGTTTCAGTGTTTGGTGAAGGTGTTTCAGTGTGTGGGGAAGGTGTTTCAGGATGTGGGGATGGGGTTTCAGTGTGTGGGGAAGGTGTTTCAGTGTGTGGAGAAGGGTTTCACTGTGTGTGGAAGGGGTTTCAGTGTGTGGGAAAGGGCTTTCAGTGTGTGGCGAAGGTGTTTCAGTGTGCGCGGAAGGGGTTTCAGTGAGTGGGGAAGGGGTTTCAGTGTGTGGGGAAGGTGTTCCAGTGTGTGCAGAAAGGGTTTCAGTGTCTGCAGAAGGGGTTTCAGTGTGTGGGGAAGGGGTTTCAGTCTGTGGGGAAGGTGTTTCAGTGTGTGGGGAAGGGGTTTCAGTGTGTGGGGAAGGGGTTTCAGTGTGTGGGGATGTGTTTCAGTGTGTGGGGAATGGGTTTCAGTTTGTGGGGAAGTGTTTCACTGAGTGCTGAATGGGTTTCAGTGTGTGGGGAAGGGGTTTCAGTGTGTGGGAAATGTGTTTCAGTGTGCTTAAGAGGGTTTCAGTGTGTGGGGAATGTGTTTCAGTGTGTGGTGAATGGGTTTCAGTGTTTGGGGAATGGTTTCAGTGTGTGCAGAAGGGGAGTCAGTGTGTGGGGAAGGTGTTTCATTGTGTGGGGATGTGTTGCAGTGTGTGGGGAAGGTGTTTCAGTTTGTGCGGAAGGGGTTTCAGTGTGTTGGGAAGGTGTCCAGTGTGTGGGGAAGGTTTTTCAGTGTGTGCGGAAGGGGTTTCAGAGTGTGGGGAAGTGTTTCAGTGTGGGGGGAGGTGTTGTCAGTGTGTGGGGAAGGGGTTTTAGTTTGTGGGGAAGGGGTTTCAGTGTGTGGGGATGTGTTTCAGTTTGTGAGGAAGGGGTTTCAGTGTGAGGGGACGGGTTTCACTGTGTGCGGAAGGGTTTTCAGTGTGTGGGAAAGGGCTTTCAGTGTGTGGGGAAGGTGTTTCAGTGTGTGCAGAAGGGGTTTCAGTGAGTGGGGAAGAACAAAGAACAAAGAACAAAGATAATTACAGCACAGGAACAGGCCCTTCGGCCCTCCAAGCCTGCGCCGATCCAGATCCTCTCTCTAAACATGTCGCCTATTTTCTAAGGTTCTGTATCTCTTTTCTTCCTGCCCATTCATGTATCAGTCTAGATACATCTTAAAAGACTCCATCGTGCCCGCATCTACCACCTCCGCTGGCAATGCGTTCCAGGTGCCCACCACCCTCTGCGTAAAGAACTTTCCACGCATATCCCCCCTAAACTTTTCCCCTTTCACTTTGAACTCGTGTCCTCTAGTAATTGAAACCTCCACTCTGGGAAAAAGCCTCTTGCTATTCACCCTGTCTATACCTCTCATGATTTTGTACACCTCAATCAGGTCCCCCCTCAACCTCCGTCTTTCTAATGAAAATAATCCTAATCTGCTCAACCTCTCTTCATAGCTAGCGCCCTCCATACCAGGCAACATCCTGGTGAACCTCCTCTGCACCCTCTCCAAAGCATCCACATCCTTTTGATAATGTGGCGACCAGAACTGTACGCAGTATTCCAAATGTGGCCGAACCAAAGTCCTATACAACTGTAACATGACCTGCCAACTCTTGTACTCAATGCCCCGTCCGATGAAGGAAAGCATGCCGTATGCCTTCTTTACCACTCTATTTACCTGCGTTGCCACCTTCAGGGAACAGTGGACCTGAACACCCAAATCTCTCTGGACATCAATTTTCCCCAGGACTTTTCCATTTACAGTATAGTTCACTCTTGAATTGGATCTTCCAAAATGCATCACCTCGCATTTGCCCTGATTGAACTCCATCTGCCATTTCTCTGCCCAACTCTCCAATCTATCTATATTCTGCTGTATTCTCTGACAGTCCCCTTCACTATCTGCTACTCCACCAATCTTAGTGTCGTCTGCAAATTTGCTAATCAGTCCACCTATACTTTCCACCAAATCATTAATGTATATCACAAACAACAGTGGTCCCAGCACGGATCCCTGTGGAACACCACTGAAGGTGTTTCAGTGTGTGGGCATGGTGTTTCAGTGTGTGGGAAGGGGTTTCAGTTTGTGGGGATGTGTTTCAGTGTGTGGGAAAGGGGTTTCAGTGTGTGGGGAAGGGTTTCAGTGTGTGGGGAAGGAGTTTCAGTATGTGCGGTAGGGGTTTCAGTGAGTGGGGAAGGGTCTCAGTGTGTGGGGAAGGAGTTTCAGTGTGTGCGTAAGGGGTTTCAGTGAGTGTGGAAGGCGTTTCAGTGTGAGGGGAATGTGTTTCAGTGTGTGGGGAAGGGGTTTCAGTGTGTGGGGAATGTGTTTCAGTGTGCTTAAGAGGGTTTCAGTGTGTGGGGAATGTGTTTCAGTGTGTGCGGAAGGGGTTTCAGTGTGTGGGTAAGGGGTTTCAGTGTGTGGGGATGGGTTTCAGGGTGTGGGGAAGGGGTTTCAGTGTGTGGGGAAGGGTTTCACTGTGTGCGGAAGGGGTGTCAGTGTGTGGCGAAGTTGTTTCAGTGTGTGGGGAAGGTGTTTCAGTGTGTGGGGAAGGGGTTTCAGTGTGTGGGGTAGGGGTATCAGTGTGTGGGCATGTGTTTCAGTGTGTGGGGAAGTTGTTTCAGTGTGTGGGGAAGGGCTTCACTGTGTGAGGAAGGTGTTTCATTGTGTGGGGAAGGGGTTTCAGTGTGTGGGGAAGGGGTTTCAGTGTGTGGGGAAGGCGTTTCAGTGTTTGGGGAAGGGGCTTCAGTGTGCTGGTAAGGGTTTCAGTGTGTGGGGAAGCTGTATCAGTGTGTGAGGAATGGCTTTCAGTGTGTGGGGAAGGGGTCTCAGTGTGTGGAGATGTGTTTCAGTGTGTGGGGAAGTTGTTTCAGTGTGTGGGGAAGGTGTTTGAGTGTGTGGGGATGGGTTTCAGTGTGTGGGGAAGGTGTTTCAGTGTGTGGGGAAGGGGTTTCAGTGTGTGGGGAAGGTGTTTCAGTGTGTGGGGATGTGTTTCAGTGTGTGGGGATGTGTTTCAGTGTGTGGGGAAGGGTTTCCTTGTGTGGGAAATGTGGTTCAGTATGTGGGGATGGTTTTCATTGTTTGGGGATCGGTTTCAGTGTGTGGGAATGGGTTTCAGTGTGTGCAGAAGGGGTTTCAGTGTGTGGGAAACGTGTTTCTGTGTGTGGGGATGTGTTTCAGTGTGAGGTGAAGGGATTTCAGTGTGTGGGGAAGTGGTGTCAGTTTGTGGGGATGGGTACCAGTGTTTGGGGATGGGTTTCAGTCTGTGCGGAAGGGGTTTCAGTGTGTGGGGAAGGTGCATCAGTGTGTGGGGAAGGGTTTTCAGTGTGTGGGAAAGGGGTTTCAGTGTGTGGGCAAGTTGTTTCAGTGTGTGAGGAAGGGGTTTCAGTGTATGGGGAAGGGGTTCCAGTGTGTGGGGAAGGGGTTCACTGTGTGCGGAAGGGGTTTCAGTGTGTGGGGAAGGGGTTTCAGTGTGTGGGGAAGGTGCTTCAGTCTGTGCGGAAGGGGTTTCAGTGTGTGCAGAAGGGGTTTCAGTGTGTGGGGAAGGGGTTTCAGTCTGTGGGGAAGGTGCTTCAGAGTGTGCTGAAGGGGTTTCAGTGTGTGGGGAAGGGGTTTCAGTGCGTTTGGGGATGTGTTTCAGTGTGTGGGGAAGGGGTTTCAGTGTGTGGGGAAGGGGTTTCAGTTTTTGTGGAAGGGGTTTCAGTGAGTGGGGAAGGGTTTCAGTGTGTGGGGAAGGAGTTTCAGTGTGTGCAGAAGGGCTTTCAATGTGTGGGGAAGGGTTTCAGTGTGTGGGGAAGGAGTTTCAGTTTGTGCGGAATGGGTTTCAGTGGGTGGGGAAGGGGTTTCTGTGTGGGGAAGGTGATTCAGTCTGAGCGGAAGGGGTTTCAGTTGGTGGGGAAGGGGTTTCAGTGTGCGGGGAAGGTGTTTCAGTGTGTGCGGAAGGGGTTTCAATGTGTGGGGATCTGTTTCAGTGTGTGGGGAAGGGGTTTTTAGTGTGTGGGGAAGGGTTTCACTGTGCGCGGAAGGGGTTTCAGTGTGTGGGGAAGGTATTTCAGTGTGTGGGGAAGGTGTTTCAGTGTGTGGGAAAGGGGTTTCAGTGTGTGGGGATGTGTTTCAGTGTGTGGGGAAGGGGTTTCAGTGTGTGGGGATGTGTTTCAGTGTGTGGGGAAGGTGTTTCAGTGTGTGGGGAAGGGTTTCACTGTGTGCGGAAGGGGTTTCAGTGTGTGGGGAAGGTGTTTCAGTGTGTGCGGAAGGGGTTTCAGTGTGTGGGGAAGGGGTTTCAGTGTTTGGGGAAGGACTTCACTGTGAGCGGAATGGGTTTCAGTGTGTGGGAAAGGGGTTTCAGAGTGTGGGGAAGGTGTTTTAGTCTGGGCGGAAGGGGATTCAGTGTGTGGGGAAGGGGTTTCAGTGTGTGGGGAAGTTGTTTCGGTGTGTGGGGAAGGTGTTTCATTGTGTGACGAAGGAGTTTCAGTGTGTGGGGAAGGTGTTTCAGTGTGTGGTGAAGGTATTTCAGTGTGTGGGGAAGGTGTTTCAGAGTGTGCGGAAGGGGTTTCAGTGTGTGGGGAATGTGTTTCAGTGTGTGGGGAAGGTGTCTCAGTGTGTGGGGATGGGGTTTGAGTGTGTGGGGAAGCTGTTTCTGTGTGTGGGGAAGGTTTTTCAATGTGTGACGAAGGGGTTTCAGAGTGTGGGGAAGGGGTTTCAGTGTGTGGGGAAGGTGTTTCGGTGTGTGGGGAAGGTTTTTCATTGTGTGACGAAGGGGTTTCAGTGTGTGCGGAAGGTGTTTCAGTGTTTGGTGAAGGTGTTTCAGTGTGTGGGGAAGGTGTTTCAGGATGTGGGGATGGGGTTTCAGTGTGTGGGGAAGGTGTTTCAGTGTGTGGAGAAGGGTTTCACTGTGTGTGGAAGGGGTTTCAGTGTGTGGGAAAGGGCTTTCAGTGTGTGGCGAAGGTGTTTCAGTGTGCGCGGAAGGGGTTTCAGTGAGTGGGGAAGGGGTTTCAGTGTGTGGGGAAGGTGTTCCAGTGTGTGCAGAAAGGGTTTCAGTGTCTGCAGAAGGGGTTTCAGTGTGTGGGGAAGGGGTTTCAGTCTGTGGGGAAGGTGTTTCAGTGTGTGGGGAAGGGGTTTCAGTGTGTGGGGAAGGGGTTTCAGTGTGTGGGGATGTGTTTCAGTGTGTGGGGAATGGGTTTCAGTTTGTGGGGAAGTGTTTCACTGTGTGCTGAATGGGTTTCAGTGTGTGGGGAAGGTGTTTCAGTGTTTGGGCAAGGTGTTTCAGTGTGTGGGGAAGGGGTTTCAGTTTGTGGGGATGTGTTTCAGTGTGTGGGGAAGGGGTTTCAGTGTGTGGGGATGTGTTTCAGTGTGTGGGGAAGGTGTTTCAGTGTGTGGGGAAGGGATTCACTTTGTGCGGAATGGGTTTCAGTGTTTGGGGAAGGAGTTTCTGTATGTGCGGTTGGGGTTTCAGTGTGTGGGGAAGGGTCTCAGTGTGTGGGGAAGGATTTTCAGTGTGTGCGGAAGGGGTATCAGTGAGTGTGGAAGGCGTTTCAGTGTGTGGGGAAGGTGTTTCAGTGTGTGGGGAAGGGGTTTCAGTGTGTGGGGAATGTGTTTCAGTGTGCTTTAGAGGGTTTCAGTGTGTGGGGAATGTGTTTCAGTGTGTGCGGAAGGGGTTTCAGTCGGTGGGGAAGGTGCTTCAGTGTGTGCGGAAGGGGTTTCAGTGTGTTGGGAAGGTGCTTCAGTGTGTGTGGAAGGGGTTTCAGTGTGTGCAGAAATGGTTTCAGTGTGTGGGGAAGGGGTTTCAGTCGGTGGGGAAGGTGCTTCAGTGTGTGCGGAAGGGGTTTCAGTGTGTTGGGAAGGTGTTTCAGTGTGTGGGGAAGGGGTTTCAGTGTGTGGGGAAGGGGTTTCAGTATTTGCGGAAGGGGTTTCAGTGTGTGGGGAAGGGTTTCAGTTTATGGGGAAGGAGTTTCAGTGTGTGCAGAAGGGCTTTCAGTGTGTGGGGAAGGGTTTCAGTGTGTGGGGAAGGAGTTTCAGTTTGAGCAGAATGGGTTTCAGTGTGTGGGGAAGGGGTTTCTGTCTGTGGAAGGTGTTTCACTGTGTGCGGAAGGGGTTTCAGTTTGTGGGGAAGGGGTTTCAGTGTGTGGGGAAGGGGTTTCAGTGTGTGGGGAAGGGGCTTCAGTTTGTTGGTAAGGGTTTCAGTGTGTGGGGAAGCTGTTTCAGTGTGCGGAATGGGTTTCAGTGTGTGGGGAAGGTGTCTCAGTGTGTGGGGACGGTGTTTCAGTTCGTGGGGATGTGCCTCACTGTGTGGGGATGTGTTTCAGTTTGTGGGGCATGGTTTCAGTATCTGGGGAAGGTGTTTCAGTGTGTGGGGAAGGTGTTTCAGTGTGTGGGGAAGGTGTTTCAGTGTGTGGGGAAGGGGTTTCAGTGTGTGGGGAAGGTGTTTCAGTGTGTGGGGATGTGTTTCAGTGTTTGCGGAAGGGGTTTCAGTGAGTGTGGAAGGCGTTTCAGTGTGTGGGGAAGTTGTTTCAGTGTGTGGGGAAGGGGTTTCAGTGTGTGGGAAATGTGTTTCAGTGTGCTTAAGAGGGTTTCAGTGTGTGGGGAATGTGTTTCAGTGTGTGGTGAATGGGTTTCAGTGTTTGGGGAATGGTTTCAGTGTGTGCAGAAGGGGAGTCAGTGTGTGGGGAAGGTGTTTCATTGTGTGGGGATGTGTTGCAGTGTGTGGGGAAGGTGTTTCAGTTTGTGCAGAAGGGGTTTCAGTGTGTTGGGAAGGTGTCCAGTGTGTGGGGAAGGTTTTTCAGTGTGTGCGGAAGGGGTTTCAGAGTGTGGGGAAGTGTTTCAGTGTGGGGGGAGGTGTTGTCAGTGTGTGGGGAAGGGGTTTTAGTTTGTGGGGAAGGGGTTTCAGTGTGTGGGGATGTGTTTCAGTTTGTGAGGAAGGGGTTTCAGTGTGAGGGGACGGGTTTCACTGTGTGCGGAAGGGGTTTCAGTGTGTGGGAAAGGGCTTTCAGTGTGTGGGGAAGGTGTTTCAGTGTGTGCGGAAGGGGTTTCAGTGAGTGGGGAAGAACAAAGAACAAAGAACAAAGATAATTACAGCACAGGAACAGGCCCTTCGGCCCTCCAAGCCTGCGCCGATCCAGATCCTCTCTCTAAACATGTCGCCTATTTTCTAAGGTTCTGTATCTCTTTTCTTCCTGCCCATTCATGTATCAGTCTAGATACATCTTAAAAGACTCCATCGTGCCCGCATCTACCACCTCCGCTGGCAATGCGTTCCAGGTGCCCACCACCCTCTGCGTAAAGAACTTTCCACGCATATCCCCCCTAAACTTTTCCCCTTTCACTTTGAACTCGTGTCCTCTAGTAATTGAAACCTCCACTCTGGGAAAAAGCCTCTTGCTATTCACCCTGTCTATACCTCTCATGATTTTGTACACCTCAATCAGGTCCCCCCTCAACCTCCGTCTTTCTAATGAAAATAATCCTAATCTGCTCAACCTCTCTTCATAGCTAGCGCCCTCCATACCAGGCAACATCCTGGTGAACCTCCTCTGCACCCTCTCCAAAGCATCCACATCCTTTTGATAATGTGGCGACCAGAACTGTACGCAGTATTCCAAATGTGGCCGAACCAAAGTCCTATACAACTGTAACATGACCTGCCAACTCTTGTACTCA
Source organism: Heterodontus francisci (assembly GCF_036365525.1). NCBI lineage: Eukaryota > Metazoa > Chordata > Chondrichthyes > Heterodontiformes > Heterodontidae > Heterodontus > Heterodontus francisci. The sequence goes on along the minus strand of NC_090380.1, from coordinate 7,581,661 downwards.
ATGCCCCGTCCGATGAAGGAAAGCATGCCGTATGCCTTCTTGACCACTCTATTTACCTGCGTTGCCACCTTCAGGGAACAGTGGACCTGAACACCCAAATCTCTCTGGACATCAATTTTCCCCAGGACTTTTCCATTTACAGTATAGTTCACTCTTGAATTGGATCTTCCAAAATGCATCACCTCGCATTTGCCCTGATTGAACTCCATCTGCCATTTCTCTGCCCAACTCTCCAATCTATCTATATTCTGCTGTATTCTCTGACAGTCCCCTTCACTATCTGCTACTCCACCAATCTTAGTGTCGTCTGCAAATTTGCTAATCAGTCCACCTATACTTTCCACCAAATCATTAATGTATATCACAAACAACAGTGGTCCCAGCACGGATCCCTGTGGAACACCACTGAAGGTGTTTCAGTGTGTGGGCATGGTGTTTCAGTGTGTGGGGAAGGGGTTTCAGTTTGTGGGGATGTGTTTCAGTGTGTGGGAAAGGGGTTTCAGTGTGTGGGGAAGGGTTTCAGTGTGTGGGGAAGGAGTTTCAGTATGTGCGGTAGGGGTTTCAGTGTGTGGGGAAGGGTCTCAGTGTGTGGGGAAGGAGTTTCAGTGTGTGCGTAAGGGGTTTCAGTGAGTGTGGAAGGCGTTTCAGTGTGAGGGGAATGTGTTTCAGTGTGTGGGGAAGGGGTTTCAGTGTGTGGGGAATGTGTTTCAGTGTGCTTAAGAGGGTTTCAGTGTGTGGGGAATGTGTTTCAGTGTGTGCGGAAGGGGTTTCAGTGTGTGGGGAAGGGGTTTCAGTGTGTGGGGATGGGTTTCAGGGTGTGGGGAAGGGGTTTCAGTGTGTGGGGAAGGGTTTCACTGTGTGCGGAAGGGGTGTCAGTGTGTGGCGAAGTTGTTTCAGTGTGTGGGGAAGGTGTTTCAGTGTGTGGGGAAGGGGTTTCAGTGTGTGGGGTAGGGGTATCAGTGTGTGGGGATGTGTTTCATTGTGTGGGGAAGGGGTTTCAGTGTGTGGGGATGTGTTTCAGTGTGTGGGGAAGTTGTTTCAGTGTGTGGGGAAGGGCTTCACTGTGTGAGGAAGGTGTTTCATTGTGTGGGGAAGGTGTTTCAGTGTGTGGGGAAGGGGTTTCAGTGTTTGGGGAAGGCGTTTCAGTGTGTGGGGAAGGGGTTTCAGTGTGTGGGGAAGGGGGTTCAGTGTTTGGGGAAGGGGCTTCAGTGTGTTGGTGAGGGTTTCAGTGTGTGGGGAAGCTGTATCAGTGTGTGAGGAATGGCTTTCAGTGTGTGGGGAAGGGGTCTCAGTGTGTGGGGATGTGTTTCAGTGTGTGGGGCATGGTTTCAGTGTGTGGGGAAGGTGTTTGAGTGTGTGGGGATGGGTTTCAGTGTGTGGGGAAGGTGTTTCAGTGTGTGGGGAAGGGGTTTCAGTGTGTGGGGAAGGTGTTTCAGTGTGTGGGGATGTGTTTCAGTGTGTGGGGATGTGTTTCAGAGTGTGGGGAAGGGTTTCCTTGTGTGGGAAATGTGGTTCAGTATGTGGGGATGGTTTTCAGTGTTTGGGGATCGGTTTCAGTGTGTGGGAATGGGTTTCAGTGTGTGCGGAAGGGGTTTCAGTGTGTGGGAAACGTGTTTCTGTGTGTGGGGATGTGTTTCAGTGTGAGGTGAAGGGATTTCAGTGTGTGGGGAAGTGGTGTCAGTTTGTGGGGATGGGTACCAGTGTTTGGGGATGGGTTTCAGTCTGTGCGGAAGGGGTTTCAGTGTGTGGGGAAGGTGCATCAGTGTGTGGGGAAGGGTTTTCAGTGTGTGGGAAAGGGGTTTCAGTGTGTGGGCAAGTTGTTTCAGTGTGTGAGGAAGGGGTTTCAGTGTATGGGGAAGGGGTTCCAGTGTGTGGGGAAGGGGTTCACTGTGTGCGGAAGGGGTTTCAGTGTGTGGGGAAGGGGTTTCAGTGTGTGGGGAAGGTGCTTCAGTCTGAGCGGAAGGGGTTTCAGTGTGTGCAGAAGGGGTTTCAGTGTGTGGGGAAGGGGTTTCAGTCTGTGGGGAAGGTGCTTCAGAGTGTGCTGAAGGGGTTTCAGTGTGTGGGGAAGGGGTTTCAGTGCGTTTGGGGATGTGTTTCAGTGTGTGGGGAAGGGGTTTCAGTGTGTGGGGAAGGGGTTTCAGTTTTTGTGGAAGGGGTTTCAGTGAGTGGGGAAGGGTTTCAGTGTGTGGGGAAGGAGTTTCAGTGTGTGCAGAAGGGCTTTCAATGTGTGGGGAAGGGTTTCAGTGTGTGGGGAAGGAGTTTCAGTTTGTGCGGAATGGGTTTCAGTGGGTGGGGAAGGGGTTTCTGTGTGGGGAAGGTGTTTCAGTCTGAGCGGAAGGGGTTTCAGTTGGTGGGGAAGGGGTTTCAGTGTGCGGGGAAGGTGTTTCAGTGTGTGCGGAAGGGGTTTCAATGTGTGGGGATCTGTTTCAGTGTGTGGGGAAGGGGTTTTTAGTGTGTGGGGAAGGGTTTCACTGTGCGCGGAAGGGGTTTCAGTGTGTGGGGAAGGTATTTCAGTGTGTGGGGAAGGTGTTTCAGTGTGTGGGAAAGGGGTTTCAGTGTGTGGGGATGTGTTTCAGTGTGTGGGGAAGGGGTTTCAGTGTGTGGGGATGTGTTTCAGTGTGTGGGGAAGGTGTTTCAGTGTGTGGGGAAGGGTTTCACTGTGTGCGGAAGGGGTTTCAGTGTGTGGGGAAGGTGTTTCAGTGTGTGCGGAAGGGGTTTCAGTGTGTGGGGAAGGGGTTTCAGTGTTTGGGGAAGGACTTCACTGTGAGCGGAATGGGTTTCAGTGTGTGGGAAAGGGGTTTCAGAGTGTGGGGAAGGTGTTTTAGTCTGTGCGGAAGGGGTTTCAGTGTGTGCGGAAGGGGTTTCAGTGTGTGGGGAAGTTGTTTCGGTGTGTGGGGAAGGTGTTTCATTGTGTGACGAAGGAGTTTCAGTGTGTGGGGAAGGTGTTTCAGTGTGTGGTGAAGGTATTTCAGTGTGTGGGGAAGGTGTTTCAGAGTGTGCGGAAGGGGTTTCAGTGTGTGGGGAATGTGTTTCAGTGTGTGGGGAAGGTGTCTCAGTGTGTGGGGATGGGGTTTGAGTGTGTGGGGAAGCTGTTTCTGTGTGTGGGGAAGGTTTTTCAATGTGTGACGAAGGGGTTTCAGAGTGTGGGGAAGGGGTTTCAGTGTGTGGGGAAGGTGTTTCGGTGTGTGGGGAAGGTTTTTCATTGTGTGACGAAGGGGTTTCAGTGTGTGCGGAAGGTGTTTCAGTGTTTGGTGAAGGTGTTTCAGTGTGTGGGGAAGGTGTTTCAGGATGTGGGGATGGGGTTTCAGTGTGTGGGGAAGGTGTTTCAGTGTGTGGAGAAGGGTTTCACTGTGTGTGGAAGGGGTTTCAGTGTGTGGGAAAGGGCTTTCAGTGTGTGGCGAAGGTGTTTCAGTGTGCGCGGAAGGGGTTTCAGTGAGTGGGGAAGGGGTTTCAGTGTGTGGGGAAGGTGTTCCAGTGTGTGCAGAAAGGGTTTCAGTGTGTGCAGAAGGGGTTTCAGTGTGTGGGGATGGGGTTTCAGTCTGTGGGGAAGGTGTTTCAGTGTGTGGGGAAGGGGTTTCAGTGTGTGGGGAAGGGGTTTCAGTGTGTGGGGACGTGTTTCAGTGTGTGGGGAATGGGTTTCAGTTTGTGGGGAAGTGTTTCACTGTGTGCTGAATGGGTTTCAGTGTGTGGGGAAGGTGTTTCAGTGTTTGGGCAAGGTGTTTCAGTGTGTGGGGAAGGGGTTTCAGTTTGTGGGGATGTGTTTCAGTGTGTGGGGAAGGGGTTTCAGTGTGTGGGGATGTGTTTCAGTGTGTGGGGAAGGTGTTTCAGTGTGTGGGGAAGGGATTCACTTTGTGCGGAATGGGTTTCAGTGTTTGGGGAAGGAGTTTCTGTATGTGCGGTAGGGGTTTCAGTGTGTGGGGAAGGGTCTCAGTGTGTGGGGAAGGATTTTCAGTGTGTGCGGAAGGGGTATCAGTGAGTGTGGAAGGCGTTTCAGTGTGTGGGGAAGGTGTTTCAGTGTGTGGGGAAGGGGTTTCAGTGTGTGGGGAATGTGTTTCAGTGTGCTTAAGAGGGTTTCAGTGTGTGGGGAATGTGTTTCAGTGTGTGCGGAAGGGGTTTCAGTCGGTGGGGAAGGTGCTTCAGTGTGTGCGGAAGGGGTTTCAGTGTGTTGGGAAGGTGCTTCAGTGTGTGTGGAAGGGGTTTGAGTGTGTGCAGAAATGGTTTCAGTGTGTGGGGAAGGGGTTTCAGTCGGTGGGGAAGGTGCTTCAGTGTGTGCGGAAGGGGTTTCAGTGTGTTGGGAAGGTGTTTCAGTGTGTGGGGAAGGGGTTTCAGTGTGTGGGGAAGGGGTTTCAGTATTTGCGGAAGGGGTTTCAGTGTGTGGGGAAGGGTTTCAGTTTATGGGGAAGGAGTTTCAGTGTGTGCAGAAGGGCTTTCAGTGTGTGGGGAAGGGTTTCAGTGTGTGGGGAAGGAGTTTCAGTTTGAGCAGAATGGGTTTCAATGTGTGGGGAAGGGGTTTCTGTCTGGGGAAGGTGTTTCACTGTGTGCGGAAGGGGTTTCAGTTTGTGGGGAAGGGGTTTCAGTGTGTGGGGAAGGGGTTTCAGTGTGTGGGGAAGGGGCTTCAGTTTGTTGGTAAGGGTTTCAGTGTGTGGGGAAGCTGTTTCAGTGTGCGGAATGGGTTTCAGTGTGTGGGGAAGGTGTCTCAGTGTGTGGGGACGGTGTTTCAGTTCGTGGGGATGTGCCTCACTGTGTGGGGATGTGTTTCAGTTTGTGGGGCATGGTTTCAGTATCTGGGGAAGGTGTTTCAGTGTGTGGGGAAGGTGTTTCAGTGTGTGGGGAAGGTGTTTCAGTGTGTGGGGAAGGGGTTTCAGTGTGTGGGGAAGGTGTTTCAGTGTGTGGGGATGTGTTTCAGTGTTTGCGGAAGGGGTTTCAGTGAGTGTGGAAGGCGTTTCAGTGTGTGGGGAAGTTGTTTCAGTGTGTGGGGAAGGGGTTTCAGTGTGTGGGAAATGTGTTTCAGTGTGCTTAAGAGGGTTTCAGTGTGTGGGGAATGTGTTTCAGTGTGTGGTGAATGGGTTTCAGTGTTTGGGGAATGGTTTCAGTGTGTGCAGAAAGGGAGTCAGTGTGTGGGGAAGGTGTTTCATTGTGTGGGGATGTGTTGCAGTGTGCGGGGAAGGTGTTTCAGTTTGTGCGGAAGGGGTTTCAGTGTGTTGGGAAGGTGTCCAGTGTGTGGGGAAGGTTTTTCAGTGTGTGCGGAAGGGGTTTCAGAGTGTGGGGAAGTGTTTCAGTGTGGGGGGAGGTGTTGTCAGTGTGTGGGGAAGGGGTTTTAGTTTGTGGGGAAGGGGTTTCAGTGTGTGGGGATGTGTTTCAGTTTGTGAGGAAGGGGTTTCAGTGTGAGGGGACGGGTTTCACTGTGTGCGGAAGGGGTTTCAGTGAGTGGGAAAGGGCTTTCAGTGTGTGGGGAAGGTGTTTCAGTGTGTGCGGAAGGGGTTTCAGTGAGTGGGGAAGAACAAAGAACAAAGAACAAAGATAATTACAGCACAGGAACAGGCCCTTCGGCCCTCCAAGCCTGCGCCGATCCAGATCCTCTCTCTAAACATGTCGCCTATTTTCTAAGGTTCTGTATCTCTTTTCTTCCTGCCCATTCATGTATCAGTCTAGATACATCTTAAAAGACTCCATCGTGCCCGCATCTACCACCTCCGCTGGCAATGCGTTCCAGGTGCCCACCACCCTCTGCGTAAAGAACTTTCCACGCATATCCCCCCTAAACTTTTCCCCTTTCACTTTGAACTCGTGTCCTCTAGTAATTGAAACCTCCACTCTGGGAAAAAGCCTCTTGCTATTCACCCTGTCTATACCTCTCATGATTTTGTACACCTCAATCAGGTCCCCCCTCAACCTCCGTCTTTCTAATGAAAATAATCCTAATCTGCTCAACCTCTCTTCATAGCTAGCGCCCTCCATACCAGGCAACATCCTGGTGAACCTCCTCTGCACCCTCTCCAAAGCATCCACATCCTTTTGATAATGTGGCGACCAGAACTGTACGCAGTATTCCAAATGTGGCCGAACCAAAGTCCTATACAACTGTAACATGACCTGCCAACTCTTGTACTCAATGCCCCGTCCGATGAAGGAAAGCATGCCGTATGCCTTCTTGACCACTCTATTTACCTGCGTTGCCACCTTCAGGGAACAGTGGACCTGAACACCCAAATCTCTCTGGACATCAATTTTCCCCAGGACTTTTCCATTTACAGTATAGTTCACTCTTGAATTGGATCTTCCAAAATGCATCACCTCGCATTTGCCCTGATTGAACTCCATCTGCCATTTCTCTGCCCAACTCTCCAATCTATCTATATTCTGCTGTATTCTCTGACAGTCCCCTTCACTATCTGCTACTCCACCAATCTTAGTGTCGTCTGCAAATTTGCTAATCAGTCCACCTATACTTTCCACCAAATCATTAATGTATATCACAAACAACAGTGGTCCCAGCACGGATCCCTGTGGAACACCACTGAAGGTGTTTCAGTGTGTGGGCATGGTGTTTCAGTGTGTGGGGAAGGGGTTTCAGTTTGTGGGGATGTGTTTCAGTGTGTGGGAAAGGGGTTTCAGTGTGTGGGGAAGGGTTTCAGTGTGTGGGGAAGGAGTTTCAGTATGTGCGGTAGGGGTTTCAGTGTGTGGGGAAGGGTCTCAGTGTGTGGGGAAGGAGTTTCAGTGTGTGCGTAAGGGGTTTCAGTGAGTGTGGAAGGCGTTTCAGTGTGAGGGGAATGTGTTTCAGTGTGTGGGGAAGGGGTTTCAGTGTGTGGGGAATGTGTTTCAGTGTGCTTAAGAGGGTTTCAGTGTGTGGGGAATGTGTTTCAGTGTGTGCGGAAGGTGTTTCAGTGAGTGGGGAAGGGGTTTCAGTGTGTGGGGATGGGTTTCAGGGTGTGGGGAAGGGGTTTCAGTGTGTGGGGAAGGGTTTCACTGTGTGCGGAAGGGGTGTCAGTGTGTGGCGAAGTTGTTTCAGTGTGTGGGGAAGGTGTTTCAGTGTGTGGGGAAGGGGTTTCAGTGTGTGGGGTAGGGGTTTCAGTGTGTGGGGATGTGTTTCATTGTGTGGGGAAGGGGTTTCAGTGTGTGGGGATGTGTTTCAGTGTGTGGGGAAGTTGTTTCAGTGTGTGGGGAAGGGCTTCACTGTGTGAGGAAGGTGTTTCATTGTGTGGGGAAGGGGTTTCAGTGTGTGGGGAAGGGGTTTCAGTGTGTGGGGAAGGCGTTTCAGTGTGTGGGGAAGGGGTTTCAGTGTGTGGGGAAGGGGGTTCAGTGTTTGGGGAAGGGGCTTCAGTGTGTTGGTAAGGGTTTCAGTGTGTGGGGAAGCTGTATCAGTGTGTGAGGAATGGCTTTCAGTGTGTGGGGAAGGGGTCTCAGTGTGTGGGGATGTGTTTCAGTGTGTGGGGCATGGTTTCAGTGTGTGGGGAAGGTGTTTGAGTGTGTGGGGATGGGTTTCAGTGTGTGGGGAAGGTGTTTCAGTGTGTGGGGAAGGGGTTTCAGTGTGTGGGGAAGGTGTTTCAGTGTGTGGGGATGTGTTTCAGTGTGTGGGGATGTGTTTCAGTGTGTGGGGAAGGGTTTCCTTGTGTGGGAAATGTGGTTCAGTATGTGGGGATGGTTTTCAGTGTTTGGGGATCGGTTTCAGTGTGTGGGGATGGGTTTCAGTGTGTGCGGAAGGGGTTTCAGTGTGTGGGAAACGTGTTTCTGTGTGTGGGGATGTGTTTCAGTGTGAGGTGAAGGGATTTCAGTGTGTGGGGAAGTGGTGTCAGTTTGTGGGGATGGGTACCAGTGTTTGGGGATGGGTTTCAGTCTGTGCGGAAGGGGTTTCAGTGTGTGGGGAAGGTGCATCAGTGTGTGGGAAAGGGTTTTCAGTGTGTGGGAAAGGGGTTTCAGTGTGTGGGCAAGTTGTTTCAGTGTGTGAGGAAGGGGTTTCAGTGTATGGGGAAGGGGTTCCAGTGTGTGGGGAAGGGGTTCACTGTGTGCGGAAGGGGTTTCAGTGTGTGGGGAAGGGGTTTCAGTGTGTGGGGAAGGTGCTTCAGTGTGTGCGGAAGGGGTTTCAGTGTGTGCAGAAGGGGTTTCAGTGTGTGGGGAAGGGGTTTCAGTCTGTGGGGAAGGTGCTTCAGAGTGTGCTGAAGGGGTTTCAGTGTGTGGGGAAGGGGTTTCAGTGCGTTTGGGGATGTGTTTCAGTGTGTGGGGAAGGGGTTTCAGTGTGTGGGGAAGGGGTTTCAGTTTTTGTGGAAGGGGTTTCAGTGAGTGGGGAAGGGTTTCAGTGTGTGGGGAAGGAGTTTCAGTGTGTGCAGAAGGGCTTTCAATGTGTGGGGAAGGGTTTCAGTGTGTGGGGAAGGAGTTTCAGTTTGTGTGGAATGGGTTTCAGTGGGTGGGGAAGGGGTTTCTGTGTGGGGAAGGTGTTTCAGTCTGAGCGGAAGGGGTTTCAGTTGGTGGGGAAGGGGTTTCAGTGTGCGGGGAAGGTGTTTTAGTGTGTGCGGAAGGGGTTTCAATGTGTGGGGATCTGTTTCAGTGTGTGGGGAAGGGGTTTTTAGTGTGTGAGGAAGGGTTTCACTGTGCGCGGAAGGGGTTTCAGTGTGTGGGGAAGGTATTTCAGTGTGTGGGGAAGGTGTTTCAGTGTGTGGGAAAGGGGTTTCAGTGTGTGGGGATGTGTTTCAGTGTGTGGGGAAGGGGTTTCAGTGTGTGGGGATGTGTTTCAGTGTGTGGGGAAAGTGTTTCAGTGTGTGGGGAAGGGTTTCACTGTGTGCGGAAGGGGTTTCAGTGTGTGGGGAAGGTGTTTCAGTGTGTGCGGAAGGGGTTTCAGTGTGTGGGGAAGGGGTTTCAGTGTTTGGGGAAGGACTTCACTGTGAGCGGAATGGGTTTCAGTGTGTGGGAAAGGGGTTTCAGAGTGTGGGGAAGGTGTTTTAGTCTGTGCGGAAGGGGTTTCAGTGTGTGCGGAAGGGGTTTCAGTGTGTGGGGAAGTTGTTTCGGTGTGTGGGGAAGGTGTTTCATTGTGTGACGAAGGAGTTTCAGTGTGTGGGGAAGGTGTTTCAGTGTGTGGTGAAGGTATTTCAGTGTGTGGGGAAGGTGTTTCAGAGTGTGCGGAAGGGGTTTCAGTGTGTGGGGAATGTGTTTCAGTGTGTGGGGAAGGTGTCTCAGTGTGTGGGGATGGGGTTTGAGTGTGTGGGGAAGCTGTTTCTGTGTGTGGGGAAGGTTTTTCAATGTGTGACGAAGGGGTTTCAGAGTGTGGGGAAGGGGTTTCAGTGTGTGGGGAAGGTGTTTCGGTGTGTGGGGAAGGTTTTTCATTGTGTGACGAAGGGGTTTCAGTGTGTGCGGAAGGTGTTTCAGTGTTTGGTGAAGGTGTTTCAGTGTGTGGGGAAGGTGTTTCAGGATGTGGGGATGGGGTTTCAGTGTGTGGGGAAGGTGTTTCAGTGTGTGGAGAAGGGTTTCACTGTGTGTGGAAGGGGTTTCAGTGTGTGGGAAAGGGCTTTCAGTGTGTGGCGAAGGTGTTTCAGTGTGCGCGGAAGGGGTTTCAGTGAGTGGGGAAGGGGTTTCAGTGTGTGGGGAAGGTGTTCCAGTGTTTGCAGAAAGGGTTTCAGTGTCTGCAGAAGGGGTTTCAGTGTGTGGGGAAGGGGTTTCAGTCTGTGGGGAAGGTGTTTCAGTGTGTGGGGAAGGGGTTTCAGTGTGTGGGGAAGGGGTTTCAGTGTGTGGGGATGTGTTTCAGTGTGTGGGGAATGGGTTTCAGTTTGTGGGGAAGTGTTTCACTGTGTGCTGAATGGGTTTCAGTGTGTGGGGAAGGTGTTTCAGTGTTTGGGCAAGGTGTTTCAGTGTGTGGGGAAGGGGTTTCAGTTTGTGGGGATGTGTTTCAGTGTGTGGGGATGGGGTTTCAGTGTGTGGGGATGTGTTTCAGTGTGTGGGGAAGGTGTTTCAGTGTGTGGGGAAGGGATTCACTTTGTGCGGAATGGGTTTCAGTGTTTGGGGAAGGAGTTTCTGTATGTGCGGTAGGGGTTTCAGTGTGTGGGGAAGGGTCTCAGTGTGTGGGGAAGGAGTTTCAGTGTGTGCGGAAGGGGTATCAGTGAGTGTGGAAGGCGTTTCAGTGTGTGGGGAAGGTGTTTCAGTGTGTGGGGAAGGGGTTTCAGTGTGTGGGGAATGTGTTTCAGTGTGCTTAAGAGGGTTTCAGTGTGTGGGGAATGTGTTTCAGTGTGTGCGGAAGGGGTATCAGTGTGTGGGGAAGGGTTTCCATGTGTGGGGATGTGTCTCAGAGTGTGGGGAAGGGGTTTCAGTGTGTGGGGAAGGGTTTCACTGTGTGCGGAAGGTGTTTCAGTGTGTGGGGAAGTTGTTTCAGTGTGTGGGGAACGTGTTTCAGTGTGCGGGGAAGGGGTTTCAGTGTGTGGGGATGTGTTTCATTGTGTGGGGAAGGGGTTTCAGTGTGTGGGGATGTGTTTCAGTATGTGGGGAAGTTGTTTCAGTGTGTGGGGAAGGGCGTCACTGTGTGAGGAAGGTGTTTCATTGTGTGTGGAAGGGGTTTCAGTGTGTGGGGAAGGGGTTTCAGTGTGTGGGGAAGGCGTTTCAGTGTGTGGGGAAGGGGTTTCAGTGTGTGGGGAAGGTGGTTCAGTGTGTGGGGAAGGGGCTTCAGTGTGTTGGTAAGGGTTTCAGTGTGTGGGGAAGCTGTTTCAGTGTGTGCGGAATGGGTTTCAGTCTGTGGGGACGGGGTCTCAGTGTGTGGGGACGGTGTTTCAGTGCGTGGGGATGTGCCTCAGTGTGTGGGGATGTGGTTCAGTGTGTGGGGCATGGTTTCAGTGTGTGCAGAAGGGGTTTCAGTGTGTGGGGAAGGGGTTTCAGTCTGTGGGGAAGGTGCTTCAGAGTGTGCTGAAGGGGTTTCAGTGTGTGGGGAAGGGGTTTCAGTGCGTTTGGGGATGTGTTTCAGTGTGTGGGGAAGGGGTTTCAGTGTGTGGGGAAGGGGTTTCAGTTTTTGTGGAAGGGGTTTCAGTGAGTGGGGAAGGGTTTCAGTGTGTGGGGAAGGAGTTTCAGTTTGTGCAGAAGGGCTTTCAATGTGTGGGGAAGGGTTTCAGTGTGTGGGGAAGGAGTTTCAGTTTGTGCGGAATGGGTTTCAGTGGGTGGGGAAGGGGTTTCTGTGTGGGGAAGGTGTTTCAGTCTGAGCGGAAGGTGTTTCAGTTGGTGGGGAAGGGGTTTCAGTGTGCGGGGAAGGTGTTTCAGTGTGTGCGGAAGGGGTTTCAATGTGTGGGGATCTGTTTCAGTGTGTGGGGAAGGGGTTTTTAGTGTGTGGGGAAGGGTTTCACTGTGCGCGGAAGGGGTTTCAGTGTGTGGGGAAGGTATTTCAGTGTGTGGGGAAGGTGTTTCAGTGTGTGGGAAAGGGGTTTCAGTGTGTGGGGATGTGTTTCAGTTTGTGGGGAAGGGGTTTCAGTGTGTGGGGATGTGTTTCAGTGTGTGGGGAAGGTGTTTCAGTGTGTGGGGAAGGGTTTCACTGTGTGCGGAAGGGGTTTCAGTGTGTGGGGAAGTTGTTTCAGTGTGTGCGGAAGGGGTTTCAGTGTGTGGGGAAGGGGTTTCAGTGTTTGGGGAAGGACTTCACTGTGAGCGGAAGGTGTTTCAGTGTGTGGGAAAGGGGTTTCAGTGTGTGGGGAAGGTGTTTTAGTGTGTGCGGAAGGGGTTTCAGTGTGTGGGGAAGGGGTTTCAGTGTGTGGGGAAGTTGTTTCGGTGTGTGGGGAAGGTGTTTCATTGTGTGACGAAGGAGTTTCAGTGTGTGGGGAAGGTGTTTCAGTGTGTGGTGAAGTTATTTCAGTGTGTGGGGAAGGTGTTTCAGAGTGTGCGGAAGGGGTTTCAGTGTGTGGGGAATGTGTTTCAGTGTGTGGGGAAGGTGTCTCAGTGTGTGGAGATGGGGTTTGAGTGTGTGGGGAAGCTGTTTCTGTGTGTGGGGAAGGTTTTTCAATGTGTGACGAAGGGGTTTCAGTGTGTGGGGATGTGTTTCAGTGTGTGGGGAAGGGTTTCCTTGTGTGGGAAATGTGGTTCAGTATGTGGGGATGGTTTTCAGTGTTTGGGGATCGGTTTCAGTGTGTGGGGATGTGTTTCAGTGTGTGCGGAAGGGGTTTCAGTGTGTGGGAAACGTGTTTCTGTGTGTGGGGATGTGTTTCAGTGTGTGGTGAAGGGATTTCAGTGTGTGGGGAAGTGGTGTCAGATTGTGGGGATGGGTACCAGTGTTTGGGGATGGGTTTCAGTCTGTGCGGGAGGGGTTTCAGTGTGTGGGGAAGGTGCATCAGTGTGTGGGGAAGGGTTTTCAGTGTGTGGGAAAGGGGTTTCAGTGTGTGGGGAAGTTGTTTCAGTGTGTGAGGAAGGGGTTTCAGTGTATGGGGAAGGGGTTCCAGTGTGTGGGGAAGGGGTTCACTGTGTGCGGAAGGGGTTTCAGTGTGTGGGGAAGGGGTTTCAGTGTGTGGGGAAGGTGCTTCAGTGTGTGCGGAAGGGGTTTCAGTGTGTGCAGAAGGGGTTTCAGTGTGTGGGGAAGGGGTTTCAGTCTGTGGGGAAGGTGCTTCAGAGTGTGCTGAAGGGGTTTCAGTGTGTGGGGAAGGGGTTTCAGTGCTTTTGGGGATGTGTTTCAGTGTGTGGGGAAGGGGTTTCAGTGTGTGGGGAAGGGGTTTCAGTTTTTGTGGAAGGGGTTTCAGTGAGTGGGGAAGGGTTTCAGTGTGTGGGGAAGGAGTTTCAGTGTGTGCAGAAGGGCTTTCAATGTGTGGGGAAGGGTTTCAGTGTGTGGGGAAGGAGTTTCAGTTTGTGCGGAATGGGTTTCAGTGGGTGGGGAAGGGGTTTCTGTGTGGGGAAGGTGTTTCAGTCTGAGCGGAAGGGGTTTCAGTTGGTGGGGAAGGGGTTTCAGTGTGCGGGGAAGGTGTTTCAGTGTGTGCGGAAGGGGTTTCAATGTGTGGGGATCTGTTTCAGTGTGTGGGGAAGGGGTTTTTAGTGTGTGGGGAAGGGTTTCACTGTGCGCGGAAGGGGTTTCAGTGTGTGGGGAAGGTATTTCAGTGTGTGGGGAAGGTGTTTCAGTGTGTGGGAAAGGGGTTTCAGTGTGTGGGGATGTGTTTCAGTGTGTGGGGAAGGGGTTTCAGTGTGTGGGGATGTGTTTCAGTGTGTGGGGAAGGTGTTTCAGTGTGTGCGGAGGGGGTTTCAATGTGTGGGGATCTGTTTCAGTGTGTGGGGAAGGGGTTTTTAGTGTGTGGGGAAGGGATTCACTGTGCGCGGAAGGGGTTTCAGTGTGTGGGGAAGGTATTTCAGTGTGTGGGGAAGGTGTTTCAGTGTGTGGGAAAGGGGTTTCAGTGTGTGGGGATGTGTTTCAGTGTGTGCGGAAGGGGTTTCAGTGTGTGGGGATGTGTTTCAGTGTGTGGGGAAGGTGTTTCAGTGTGTGGGGAAGGGTTTCACTGTGTGCGGAAGGGGTTTCAGTGTGTGGGGAAGGTGTTTCAGTGTGTGCGGAAGGGGTTTCAGTGTGTGGGGAAGGGGTTTCAGTGTTTGGGGAAGGACTTCACTGTGAGCGGAATGGGTTTCAGTGTGTGGGAAAGGGGTTTCAGAGTGTGGGGAAGGTGTTTTAGTCTGTGCGGAAGGGGTTTCAGTGTGTGGGGAAGGGGTTTCAGTGTGTGGGGAAGTTGTTTCGGTGTGTGGGGAAGGTGTTTCATTGTGTGACGAAGGAGTTTCAGTGTGTGGGGAAGGTGTTTCAGTGTGTGGTGAAGGTATTTCAGTGTGTGGGGAAGGTGTTTCAGAGTGTGCGGAAGGGGTTTCAGTGTGTGGGGAATGTGTTTCAGTGTGTGGGGAAGGTGTCTCAGTGTGTGGGGATGGGGTTTGAGTGTGTGGGGAAGCTGTTTCTGTGTGTGGGGAAGGTTTTTCAATGTGTGACGAAGGGGTTTCAGAGTGTGGGGAAGGGGTTTCAGTGAGTGGGGAAGGTGTTTCGGTGTGTGGGGAAGGTTTTTCATTGTGTGACGAAGGGGTTTCAGTGTGTGCGGAAGGTGTTTCAGTGTTTGGTGAAGGTGTTTCAGTGTGTGGGGAAGGTGTTTCAGGATGTGGGGATGGGGTTTCAGTGTGTGGGGAAGGTGTTTCAGTGTGTGGAGAAGGGTTTCACTGTGTGTGGAAGGGGTTTCAGTGTGTGGGAAAGGGCTTTCAGTGTGTGGCGAAGGTGTTTCAGTGTGCGCGGAAGGGGTTTCAGTGAGTGGGGAAGGGGTTTCAGTGTGTGGGGAAGGTATTCCAGTGTGTGCAGAAAGGGTTTCAGTGTCTGCAGAAGGGGTTTCAGTGTGTGGGGAAGGGGTTTCAGTCTTTGGGGAAGGTGTTTCAGTGTGTGGGGAAGGGGTTTCAGTGTGTGGGGAAGGGGTTTCAGTGTGTGGGGATGTGTTTCAGTGTGTGGGGAATGGGTTTCAGTTTGTGGGGAAGTGTTTCACTGTGTGCTGAATGGGTTTCAGTATGTGGGGAAGGTGTTTCAGTGTTTGGGCAAGGTGTTTCAGTGTGTGGGGAAGGGGTTTCAGTTTGTGGGGATGTGTTTCAGTGTGTGGGGAAGGGGTTTCAGTGTGTGGGGATGTGTTTCAGTGTGTGGGGAAGGTGTTTCAGTGTGTGGGGAAGGGATTCACTTTGTGCGGAATGGGTTTCAGTGTTTGGGGAAGGAGTTTCTGTATGTGCGGTAGGGGTTTCAGTGTGTGGGGAAGGGTCTCAGTGTGTGGGGAAGGAGTTTCAGTGTGTGCGGAAGGGGTATCAGTGAGTGTGGAAGGCGTTTCAGTGTGTGGGGAAGGTGTTTCAGTGTGTGGGGAAGGGGTTTCAGTGTGTGGGGAATGTGTTTCAGTGTGCTTAAGAGGGTTTCAGTGTGTGGGGAATGTGTTTCAGTGTGTGCGGAAGGGGTATCAGTGTGTGGGGAAGGGTTTCCGTGTGTGGGGATGTGTCTCAGAGTGTGGGGAAGGGGTTTCAGTGTGTGGGGAAGGGTTTCACTGTGTGCGGAAGGTGTTTCAGTGTGTGGGGAAGTTGTTTCAGTGTGTGGGGAACGTGTTTCAGTGTGCGGGGAAGGTGTTTCAGTGTGTGGGGATGTGTTTCATTGTGTGGGGAAGGGGTTTCAGTGTGTGGGGATGTGTTTCAGTGTGTGGGGAAGTTGTTTCAGTGTGTGGGGAAGGGCGTCACTGTGTGGGGAAGGTGTTTCATTGTGTGGGGAAGGGGTTTCAGTGTGTGGGGAGGGGGTTTCAGTGTGTGGGGAAGGCGTTTCAGTGTGTGGGGAAGGGGTTTAAGTGTGTGGGGAAGGTGGTTCAGTGTGTGGGGAAGGGGCTTCAGTGTGTTGGTAAGGGTTTCAGTGTGTGGGGAAGCTGTTTCAGTGTGTGCGGAATGGGTTTCAGTCTGTGGGGACGGGGTCTCAGTGTGTGGGGACGGTGTTTCAGTGCGTGGGGATGTGCCTCAGTGTGTGGGGATGTGTTTCAGTGTGTGGGGCATGGTTTCAGTGTGTGCAGAAGGGGTTTCAGTGTGTGGGGAAGGGGTTTCAGTCTGTGGGGAAGGTGCTTCAGAGTGTGCTGAAGGGGTTTCAGTGTGTGAGGAAGGGGTTTCAGTGCGTTTGGGGATGTGTTTCAGTGGGTGGGGAAGGGGTTTCAGTGTGTGGGGAAGGGGTTTCAGTTTTTGTGGAAGGGGTTTCAGTGAGTGGGGAAGGGTTTCCGTGTGTGGGGAAGGAGTTTCAGTTTGTGCGGAATGGGTTTCAGTGGGTGGGGAAGGGGTTTCTGTGTGGGGAAGGTGTTTCAGTCTGAGCGGAAGGGGTTTCAGTTGGTGGGGAAGGTGTTTCAGTGTGCGGGGAAGGTGTTTCAGTGTGTGCGGAATGGGTTTCAATGTGTGGGGATCTGTTTCAGTGTGTGGGGAAGGGGTTTTTAGTGTGTGGGGAAGGGTTTCACTGTGCGCGGAAGGGGTTTCAGTGTGTGGGGAAGGTATTTCAGTGTGTGGGGAAGGTGTTTCAGTGTGTGGGAAAGGGGTTTCAGTGTGTGGGGATGTGTTTCAGTTTGTGGGGAAGGGGTTTCAGTGTGTGGGGATGTGTTTCAGTGTGTGGGGAAGGGGTTTCAGTGTGTGGGGAAGGGTTTCACTGTGTGCGGAAGGGGATTCAGTGTGTGGGGAAGGTGTTTCAGTGTGTGCGGAAGGGGTTTCAGTGTGTGGGGAAGGGGTTTCAGTGTTTGGGGAAGGACTTCACTGTGAGCGGAAGGGGTTTCAGTGTGTGGGAAAGGGGTTTCAGTGTGTGGGGAAGGTGTTTTAGTGTGTGCGGAAGGGGTTTCAGTGTGTGGGGAAGGGGTTTCAGTGTGTGGGGAAGTTGTTTCGGTGTGTGGGGAAGGTGTTTCATTGTGTGACGAAGGAGTTTCAGTGTGTGGGGAAGGTGTTTCAGTGTGTGGTGAAGTTATTTCAGTGTGTGGGGAAGGTGTTTCAGAGTGTGCGGAAGGGGTTTCAGTGTGTGGGGAATGTGTTTCAGTGTGTGGGGAAGGTGTCTCAGTGTGTGGGGATGGGGTTTGAGTGTGTGGGGAAGCTGTTTCTGTGTGTGGGGAAGGTTTTTCAATGTGTGACGAAGGGGTTTCAGAGTGTGGGGAAGGGGTTTCAGTGTGTGGGGAAGGTGTTTCGGTGTGTGGGGAAGGGCTTCACTGTGTGAGGTAGGTGTTTCATTGTGTGGGGAAGGGGTTTCAGTGTGTGAGGAAGGGGTTTCAGTGTGTGGGGAAGGCGTTTCAGTGTGTGGGGAATGGGTTTCAGTGTGTGGGGAAGGTGGTTCAGTGTGTGGGGAAGGGGCTTCAGTGTGTTGGTAAGGGTTTCAGTGTGTGGGGAAGCTGTTTCAGTGTGTGCAGAATGGGTTTCAGTGTGTGGGGACGGGGTCTCAGTGTGTGGGGACGGTGTTTCAGTGCGTGGGGATGTGCCTCAGTGTGTGGGGATGTGTTTCAGTGTGTGGGGCATGGTTTCAGTGTGTGGGGAAGGTGTTTCAGTGTGTGGGGATGGGTTTCAGTGTGTGGGGAAGGTGTTTCAGTGTGTGGGGAAGGGGTTTCAGTGTGTGGGGAAGGTGTTTCAGTGTGTGGGGATGTGTTTCAGTGTGTGGGGATGTGTTTCAGTGTGTGGGGAAGGGTTTCATTGTGTGGGGATGGTGTTTCAGTGTGTGGGCATGGGTTTCAGTGTGTGGGGATGGGTTTCAGTGTGTGCGGAAGGGGTTTCAGTGTTTGGGAAACGTGTTTCTGTGTGTGGGGATGTGTTTCAGTGTGTGTTGAAGGGATGTCAGTGTGTGGGGAAGTGGTTCCAGTGTGTGTGGATGGGTACCAGTGTTTGGGGATGGGTTTCATCTGTGTGGAAGGGGTTTCAGTGTGTGGGGAAGGTGTATCAGTGTGTGGGGAAGGGTTTTCAGTGTGTGGGCAAGGGGTTTCAGTGTGTGGGGAAGGTGCTTCAGTGTGTGGGGAAGCGATTCACTTTGTGTGGAATGGGTTTCAGTGTTTGGGGAAGGAGTTTCTGTATGTGCGGTAGGGGTTTCAGTGTGTGGGGAAGGGTCTCAGTGTGTGGGGAAGGAGTTTCAGTGTGTGCGGAAGGGGTATCAGTGAGTGTGGAAGGCGTTTCAGTGTGTGGGGAAGGTGTTTCTGTGTGTGGGGAAGGTGTTTCAGTGTGTGGGGAATGTGTTTCAGTGTGCTTAAGAGGCTTTCAGTGTGTGGGGAATGTGTTTCAGTGTGTGCGGAAGGGGTATCAGTGTGTGGGGAAGGGTTTCCGTGTGTGGGGATGTGTCTCAGAGTGTGGGGAAGGGGTTTCAGTGTGTGGGGAAGGGTTTCACTGTGTGCGGAAGGTGTTTCAGTGTGTGGGGAAGTTGTTTCAGTGTGTGGGGAACGTGTTTCAGTGTGCGGGGAAGGGGTTTCAGTGTGTGGGGATGTGTTTCATTGTGTGGGGAAGGGGTTTCAGTGTGTGGGGATGTGTTTCAGTGTGTGGGGAAGTTGTTTCAGTGTGTGGGCAAGGGCTTCACTGTGTGAGGAAGGTGTTTCATTGTGTGGGGTTGGGGTTTCAGTGTGTGGGGAAGGCGTTTCAGTGTGTGGGGAAGGGGTTTCAGTGTGTGGGGAAGGTGGTTCAGTGTGTGGGGAAGGGGTCTCAGCGTGTTGGTAAGGGTTTCAGTGTGTGGGGAAGGTGTTTCAGTGTTTGCGGAATGGGTTTCAGTGTGTGGGGACGGGGTCTCAGTGTGTGGGGACGGTGTTTCAGTGCGTGGGGATGTGCCTCAGTGTGTGGGGATGTGTTTCAGTGTGTGGGGCATGGTTTCAGTGTGTGGGGAAGGTGTTTCAGTGTGTGGGGATGGGTTTCAGTGTGTGGGGAAGGTGTTTCAGTGTGTGGGGAAGGGGTTTCAGTGTGTGGGGAAGGTGTTTCAGTTTGTGGGGATGTGTTTCAGTGTGTGGGGAAGGTGTTTCAGTGTGTGCGGAAGGGGTTTCAGTGTTTGGGAAACGTGTTTCTGTGTGTGGGGATGTGTTTCAGTGTGTGTTGAAGGGATTTCAGTGTGTGGGGAAGTGGTTCCAGTGTGTGTGGATGGGTACCAGTGTTTGGGGATCGTTTCAGTCTGTGCGGAAGGGGTTTCAGTGTGTGGGGAAGGTGTATCAGTGTGTGGGGAAGGGTTTTCAGTGTGTGGGCAAGGGGTTTCAGTGTGTGGGGAAGTTGTTTCAGTGTGTGAGGAAGGGGTTTCAGTGTGTGGGGAAGGGGTTCCAGTGTGTGGGGAAGGGGTTCACTGTGTGCGGAAGGGGTTTCAGTGTGTGGGGAAGGGGTTTCAGTGTGTGGGGATGTGTTTCAGTGTGTGGGGAAGGGGTTTCAGTGTGTGGGGAAGGGATTTCAGTATTTGCGGAAGGGGTTTCAGTGTGTGGGGAAGGGTTTCAGTGTGTGGGGAAGGGGTTTAAGTGTGTGCAGAAGGGCTTTCAGAGTGTGGGGAAGGGTTTCAGTGTGTGGGGAAGGAGTTTCAGTTTGTGCGGAATGGGTTTCAGTGTGTGGGGAAGGGGTTTCTGTGTGGGGAAGGTGTTTCAGTGTGTGCGGAAGGGGTTTCAGTTTGTGGGGAAGGGGTTTCAGTGTGCGGGGAAGCTGTTTCAGTGTGTGCGGAAGGGGTTTCAGTGTGTGCAGAATGGGTTTCAGTGTGTGGGGAAGGGGTTTCAGTGTATGGGGAAGGGGTTTCAATGTGTGGGGATCTGTTTTAGTGTGTGGGGAAGGGGTTTTAGTGTTTGGGGACGGGTTTCACTGTGTGCGGAAGGGGTTTCAGTATGTGGGGAAGGTATTTCAGTGTGTGGGGAAGGTGTTTCAGTGTGTGGGGAATGGATTTCAGTGTGTGGGGATGTGATTCAGTGTGTGGGGAAGGTGTTTCAGTGTGTGGGGATGAGTTTCAGTGTGTGGGGAAGGTGTTTCAGTGTGTGGGGAAGGGGTTCACTGTGTGCGGAAGGGGTTTCAGTGTGTGGGGAAGGTGCTTCAGTGTGTGGGGAAGGGGTTTCAGTGTGTGGGGAAGGGGTTTCAGTGTGTATGGAAAGGGGTTTCAGTGTGTGCGGAAGGTGTTTTAGTGTGTGCGGAAGGGGTTTCAGTATGTGAGGAAGGGGTTTCAGTGTGTGGTGAAGGTGTTTCTGTTTGTGCGGAAAGGGTTTCATTGTGTGCAGAAGGGGTTTCAGTGTGTGCAGGAGGGGTTTCAGTGTGTGGGGAAGGTGTTTCAGTTTGTGGTGATGTGGTTCAGTGTGTGCGGAAGGGGTTTTAGTGTGTGGGGAAGGGTTTCACTGTGTGCGGAAGGGGTTTCAGTTTCTGGGGAAGGTGTTTCAGTGTGTGGGGAAGGTGTTTCAGTTTGTGAGGAAGGGGTTTCAGTGTGTGGGGATGTGTTTCAGTTTGTGGGGAAGGGGTTTCAGTTAGTGGGGATGTGTTTCAGTTTGTGGGGAATGTGTTTCAGCGTGTGGGGAATGGTTTCACTGTGTGCGGAATGGGTTTCAGTGTCTGGGGAAGGGGTCTCAGTGTGTGGGGAAGGTGTTTCAGTGTGTGGGGAAGGTGTTTCAGTGTGTGGGGAAGCTGTTTCTGTGTGTGGGGAAGGTTTTTCAATGTGTGACGAAGGGGTTTCAGTGTGTGGGGAAGGGGTTTCTGTGTGTGGGGAAGTTGTTTCGGAGTGTGGGGAAGGTGTTTCATTGTGTGACGAAGGAGTTTCAGTATGTGCGGAAGGGGTATCAGTGAGTGTGGAAGGCGTTTCAGTGTGTGGGGAAGGTGTTTAAGTGTGTGGGGAAGGGGTTTCAGTGTGTGGGGAAGGGGTTTCAGTGTGCTTAAGAGGGTTTCAGTGTGTGGGGAATGTGTTTCAGTGTGTGCGGAAGGGGTTTCAGTGTGTGGGGAAGGGTTTCCGTGTGTGGGGATGTGTCTCAGAATGTGGGGAAGGGATTTCAGTGTGTGGGGAAGGGTTTCACTGTGTGCGGAAGGTGTTTTAGTGTGTGGGGAAGGTGTTTCAGTGTGCGGGGAAGGGGTTTCAGTGTGTGGGGATGTGTTTCATTGTGTGGGGAAGGGGTTTCAGTGTGTGGGGATGTGTTTCAGTGTGTGGGGAAGTTGTTTCAGTGTGTGGGGAAGGGCTTCACTGTGTGAGGAAGTTGTTTCATTGTGTGGAGAAGGGGTTTCAGTGTGTGGGGAAGGGGTTTCAGTGTGTGGGGAAGGCGTTTCAGTGTGTGGGGAAGGGGTTTCAGTGTGTGGGGAAGGTGGTTCAGTGTGTGGGGAAGGGGCTTCAGTGTGTTGGTAAGTGTTTCAGTATGTGCAGAATGGGTTTCAGTGTGTGGGGACGGTGTCTCAGTGTGTGGGGACGGTGTTTCAGTGCGTGGGGATGTGCCTCAGTGTGTGGGGATGTGTTTCAGTGTGTGGGGCATGGTTTCAGTGTGTGGGGCATGGTTTCATTGTGTGGGGAAGGTGTTTCAGTGTGTGGGGATGGGTTTCAGTGTGTGGGGAAGGTGTTTCAGTGTGCGGGGAAGGGGTTTCAGTGTGTGGGGAAGGTGTTTCAGTGTGTGGGGATGTGTTTCAGTGTGTGGGGATGTGTTTCAGTGTGTGGGGAATGGTTTTATTGTGTGGGGATGGTGTTTCAGTGTGTGGGGATGGGTTTCAGTGTGTGGGGATGGGGTTCAGTGTGTGCGGAAGGGGTTTCAGTGTTTGGGAAATGTGTTTCTGTGTGTGGGGATGTGTTTCAGTGTGTGGTGAAGGGATTTCAGTGTGTGGGGAAGTGGTTCCAGTGTGTGTGGATGGGTACCAGTGTTTGGGGAGGGGTTTCAGTCTGTGCGGAAGGGGTTTCAGTGTGTGGGGGAGGTGTATCAGTGTGTGGGGAAGGGTTTTCACTGTGTGGGCAAGGGGTTTCAGTGTGTGGGGAAGTTGTTTCAGTGTGTGAGGAAGGGGTTTCAGTGTGTGGGGAAGGGGTTCCAGTGTGTGGGGAAGGGGTTCACTGTGTGCGGAAGGGGTTTCAGTGTGTGGGGAAGGGGTTTCAGTGTGTGGGGAAGGTGCTTCAGTGTGTGCGGAAGGGGTTTCAGTGTGTGCAGAAGGGGTTTCAGTGTGTGGGGAAGGGGTTTCAGTCTGTGCGGAAGGTGCTTCAGTATGTGCGGAAGGTGCTTCAGTGTGTGCGGAAGGGGTTTCAGTGTGTGCGGAAGGGGTTTCAGTGTGTGGGGAAGGGGTTTCAGTGTGTGGGGATGTGTTTCAGTGTGTGGGGAAGGGGTTTCAGTGTGTGGGGAAGGGATTTCAGTATTTGCGGAAGGGGTTTCAGTGTGTGGGGAAGGGGTTTAAGTGTGTGCAGAAGGGCTTTCAGTGTGTGGGGAAGGGTTTCAGTGTGTGGGGAAGGAGTTTCAGTTTGTGCGGAATGGGTTTCAGTGTGTGGGGAAGGGGTTTCTGTGTGGGGAAGGTCTTTCAGTGTGTGCGGAAGGGGTTTCAGTTTGTGGGGAAGGTGTTTCAGTCTGCGGGGAAGGTGTTTCAGTGTGTGCGGAAGGGGTTTCAGTGTGTGCCGAATGGGTTTCAGTGTGTGGGGAAGGGGTTTCAGTGTATGGGGAAGGGGTTTCAATGTGTGAGGATCTGTTTCAGTGTGTGGGGAAGGGGTTTTAGTGTTTGGGGACGGGTTTCACTGTGTGCGGAAGGGGTTTCAGTATGTGGGGAAGGTATTTCAGTGTGTGGGGAAGGTGTTTCAGTGTGTGGGGAAGGGATTTCAGTGTGTGGGGATGTGTTTCAGTGTGTGGGGAAGGTGTTTCAGTGTGTGGGGATGTGTTTCAGTGTGTGGGGAAGGTGTTTCAGTGTGTGGGGAAGGGTTTCACTGTGTGCGGAAGGGGTTTCAGTGTGTGGGGAAGGTGCTTCAGTGTGTGGGGAAGGGGTTTCAGTGTGTGGGGAAGGGGTTTCAGTGTTTGGGGAAGGGTTTCACTGTGTGCGGAAGGGGTTTCAGTGTGTGGAAAAGGGGTTTCAGTGTGTGGGGAAGGTGTTGTAGTGTGTGCAGAAGGGGTTTCAGTATGTGAGGAAGGGGTTTCAGTGAGTGGTGAAGGTGTTTCTGTTTGTGCGGAAAGGGTTTCATTGTGTGCAGAAGGTGTTTCAGTGTGTGCGGAAGGGGTTTCAGTGTGTGCCGAATGGGTTTCAGTGTGTGGGGAAGGGGTTTCAGTGTATGGGGAAGGGGTTTCAATGTGTGAGGATCTGTTTCAGTGTGTGGGGAAGGGGTTTTAGTGTTTGGGGACGGGTTTCACTGTGTGCGGAAGGGGTTTCAGTATGTGGGGAATTTTATTTCAGTGTGTGGGGAAGGTGTTTCAGTGTGTGGGGAAGGGATTTCAGTGTGAGGGGATGTGTTTCAGTGTGTGGGGAAGGTGTTTCAGTGTGTGGGGATGTGTTTCAGTGTGTGGGGAAGGTGTTTCAGTGTGTGGGGAAGGGTTTCACTGTGTGCGGAAGGGGTTTCAGTGTGTGGGGAAGGTGCTTCAGTGTGTGGGGAAGGGGTTTCAGTGTGTGGGGAAGGGGTTTCAGTGTTTGGGGAAGGGTTTCACTGTGTGCGGAAGGTGTTTCAGTGTGTGGGAAAGGGGTTTCAGTGTGTGGGGAAGGTGTTGTAGTGTGTGCAGAAGGGGTTTCAGTATGTGAGGAAGGGGTTTCAGTGAGTGGTGAAGGTGTTTCTGTTTGTGCGGAAAGGGTTTCATTGTGTGCAGAAGGGGTTTCAGTGTGAGCAGGAGGGGTTTCAGTGTGTGGGGAAGTTGTTTCAGTTTGTGGGGATGTGGTTCAGTGTGTGCGGAAGGGGTTTCAGTGTGTGGGGAAGGGTTTCACTGTTTGCGGAAGGGGTTTCAGTGTCTGGGGAAGGTGTTTCAGTGTGTGGGGAAGGTGCTTCAGTGTGTGTGGAAGGGGTTTCAGTGTGTGCAGAAGGGGTTTCAGTGTGGGGAAGGGGTTTCAGTGTGTGGGGAAGCTGTTTCTGTGTGTGGGGAAAGTTTTTCAATGTGTGACGAAGGGGTTTCAGTGTGTGGGGAAGGGGTTTCAGTGTGTGGGGAAGGGGTTTCAGTGTGTGGGGAAGGCGTTTCAGTGTGTGGGGAAGGGGTTTCAGTGTGTGGGGAAGGTGGTTCAGTGTGTGGGGAAGGGGCTTCAGTGTGTTGGTAAGTGTTTCAGTATGTGCAGAATGGGTTTCAGTGTGTGGGGACGGTGTCTCAGTGTGTGGGGACGGTGTTTCAGTGCGTGGGGATGTGCCTCAGTGTGTGGGGATGTGTTTCAGTGTGTGGGGCATGGTTTCAGTGTGTGGGGCATGGTTTCATTGTGTGGGGAAGGTGTTTCAGTGTGTGGGGATGGGTTTCAGTGTGTGGGGAAGGTGTTTCAGTGTGCGGGGAAGGGGTTTCAGTGTGTGGGGAAGGTGTTTCAGTGTGTGGGGATGTGTTTCAGTGTGTGGGGATGTGTTTCAGTGTGTGGGGAATGGTTTTATTGTGTGGGGATGGTGTTTCAGTGTGTGGGGATGGGTTTCAGTGTGTGGGGATGGGGTTCAGTGTGTGCGGAAGGGGTTTCAGTGTTTGGGAAATGTGTTTCTGTGTGTGGGGATGTGTTTCAGTGTGTGGTGAAGGGATTTCAGTGTGTGGGGAAGTGGTTCCAGTGTGTGTGGATGGGTACCAGTGTTTGGGGAGGGGTTTCAGTCTGTGCGGAAGGGGTTTCAGTGTGTGGGGGAGGTGTATCAGTGTGTGGGGAAGGGTTTTCACTGTGTGGGCAAGGGGTTTCAGTGTGTGGGGAAGTTGTTTCAGTGTGTGAGGAAGGGGTTTCAGTGTGTGGGGAAGGGGTTCCAGTGTGTGGGGAAGGGGTTCACTGTGTGCGGAAGGGGTTTCAGTGTGTGGGGAAGGGGTTTCAGTGTGTGGGGAAGGTGCTTCAGTGTGTGCGGAAGGGGTTTCAGTGTGTGCAGAAGGGGTTTCAGTGTGTGGGGAAGGGGTTTCAGTCTGTGCGGAAGGTGCTTCAGTATGTGCGGAAGGTGCTTCAGTGTGTGCGGAAGGGGTTTCAGTGTGTGCGGAAGGGGTTTCAGTGTGTGGGGAAGGGGTTTCAGTGTGTGGGGATGTGTTTCAGTGTGTGGGGAAGGGGTTTCAGTGTGTGGGGAAGGGATTTCAGTATTTGCGGAAGGGGTTTCAGTGTGTGGGGAAGGGGTTTAAGTGTGTGCAGAAGGGCTTTCAGTGTGTGGGGAAGGGTTTCAGTGTGTGGGGAAGGAGTTTCAGTTTGTGCGGAATGGGTTTCAGTGTGTGGGGAAGGGGTTTCTGTGTGGGGAAGGTCTTTCAGTGTGTGCGGAAGGGGTTTCAGTTTGTGGGGAAGGTGTTTCAGTCTGCGGGGAAGGTGTTTCAGTGTGTGCGGAAGGGGTTTCAGTGTGTGCCGAATGGGTTTCAGTGTGTGGGGAAGGGGTTTCAGTGTATGGGGAAGGGGTTTCAATGTGTGAGGATCTGTTTCAGTGTGTGGGGAAGGGGTTTTAGTGTTTGGGGACGGGTTTCACTGTGTGCGGAAGGGGTTTCAGTATGTGGGGAAGGTATTTCAGTGTGTGGGGAAGGTGTTTCAGTGTGTGGGGAAGGGATTTCAGTGTGTGGGGATGTGTTTCAGTGTGTGGGGAAGGTGTTTCAGTGTGTGGGGATGTGTTTCAGTGTGTGGGGAAGGTGTTTCAGTGTGTGGGGAAGGGTTTCACTGTGTGCGGAAGGGGTTTCAGTGTGTGGGGAAGGTGCTTCAGTGTGTGGGGAAGGGGTTTCAGTGTGTGGGGAAGGGGTTTCAGTGTTTGGGGAAGGGTTTCACTGTGTGCGGAAGGGGTTTCAGTGTGTGGAAAAGGGGTTTCAGTGTGTGGGGAAGGTGTTGTAGTGTGTGCAGAAGGGGTTTCAGTATGTGAGGAAGGGGTTTCAGTGAGTGGTGAAGGTGTTTCTGTTTGTGCGGAAAGGGTTTCATTGTGTGCAGAAGGTGTTTCAGTGTGTGCGGAAGGGGTTTCAGTGTGTGCCGAATGGGTTTCAGTGTGTGGGGAAGGGGTTTCAGTGTATGGGGAAGGGGTTTCAATGTGTGAGGATCTGTTTCAGTGTGTGGGGAAGGGGTTTTAGTGTTTGGGGACGGGTTTCACTGTGTGCGGAAGGGGTTTCAGTATGTGGGGAATTTTATTTCAGTGTGTGGGGAAGGTGTTTCAGTGTGTGGGGAAGGGATTTCAGTGTGTGGGGATGTGTTTCAGTGTGTGGGGAAGGTGTTTCAGTGTGTGGGGATGTGTTTCAGTGTGTGGGGAAGGTGTTTCAGTGTGTGGGGAAGGGTTTCACTGTGTGCGGAAGGGGTTTCAGTGTGTGGGGAAGGTGCTTCAGTGTGTGGGGAAGGGGTTTCAGTGTGTGGGGAAGGGGTTTCAGTGTTTGGGGAAGGGTTTCACTGTGTGCGGAAGGTGTTTCAGTGTGTGGGAAAGGGGTTTCAGTGTGTGGGGAAGGTGTTGTAGTGTGTGCAGAAGGGGTTTCAGTATGTGAGGAAGGGGTTTCAGTGAGTGGTGAAGGTGTTTCTGTTTGTGCGGAAAGGGTTTCATTGTGTGCAGAAGGGGTTTCAGTGTGAGCAGGAGGGGTTTCAGTGTGTGGGGAAGTTGTTTCAGTTTGTGGGGATGTGGTTCAGTGTGTGCGGAAGGGGTTTCAGTGTGTGGGGAAGGGTTTCACTGTTTGCGGAAGGGGTTTCAGTGTCTGGGGAAGGTGTTTCAGTGTGTGGGGAAGGTGCTTCAGTGTGTGTGGAAGGGGTTTCAGTGTGTGCAGAAGGGGTTTCAGTGTGGGGAAGGGGTTTCAGTGTGTGGGGAAGCTGTTTCTGTGTGTGGGGAAAGTTTTTCAATGTGTGACGAAGGGGTTTCAGTGTGTGGGGAAGGGGTTTCAGTGTGTGGGGAAGTTGTTTCGGTGTGTGGGGAAGGTGTTTCATTGTGTGACGAAGGAGTTTCAGTGTGTGGGGAAGGTGTTTCAGTGTGTGGTGAAGGTATTTCAGTGTGTGGGGAAGGTGTTTCAGAGTGTGCGGAAGGGGTTTCAGTGTGTGAGGATGGGGTTTCAGTGTGTGGGGAAGCTGTTTCTGTGTGTGGGGAATGTTTTTCAATGTGTGACGAAGGGGTTTCAGTGTGTGGGGAAGGGGTTTCAGTGTGTGGGGAAGGTGTTTCTGTGTGTGGGGAAGTTTTTTCATTGTGTGACGAAGCGGTTTCAGTGTGTGGGGAAGGGGTTTCAGTGTGTGGGGAAGGTTTTTCAGTGTGTGGGGAAGGTGTCTCAGTGTGTGGGGATGGGGTTTCAGTGTGTGGGGAAGGTGTTTCAGTATGTGGGGATGGGGTTTCAGTGTGTGGGGAAGGTGTTTCAGTGTGTGGAGAAGGGTTTCACTGTGTGTGGAAGGGGTTTCAGTGTGTGCGAAAGGGCTTTCAGTGTGTGGCGAAGGTGTTTCAGTGTGTGCGGAAGGGGTTTCAGTGAGTGGGGAAGGGGTTTCAGTGTGTGGGGAAGGTGTTCCAGTGTGTGCAGAAAGGGTTTCAGTGTCTGCAGATGGTGTTTCAGTGTGTGGGGAAGGGGTTTCAGTCTGTGGGGAAGGTGTTTCAGTGTGTGGGGAAGGGTTTTCAGTGTGTGGGGATGTGTTTCAGTGTGTGGGGAATGGGTTTCAGTTTGTGGGGAAGGGTTTCACTGTGTGCTGAATGGGTTTCAGTGTGTGGGGAAGGTGTTTCAGTGTTTGGGCAAGGTGTTTCAGTGTGTGGGGAAGGGGTTTCAGTTTGTGACGATGTGTTTCAGTGTGTGGGAAAGGGGTTTCAGTGTGTGGGGATGTGTTTCAGTGTGTGGGGAAGGTGTTTCAGTGTTTGGAATAGGGATTCACTTTGTGCGGAATGGGTTTCAGTGTTTGGGGAAGGAGTTTCTGTATGTGCGGTAGGGGTTTCAGTGTGTGGGGAAGGGTCTCAGTGTGTGGGGAAGGAGTTTCAGTGTGTGCGGAAGGGGTATCAGTGAGTGTGGAAGGCGTTTCAGTGTGTGGGGAAGGTGTTTCAGTGTGTGGGGAAGGGGTTTCAGTTTGTGGGGAATGTGTTTCATTGTGCTTAAGAGGGTTTCAGTGTGTGGGGAATGTGTTTCAGTGTGTGCGGAAGGGGTTTCAGTGTGTGGGGAAGGGTTTCCGTGTGTGGGGATGTGTCTCAGAGTGTGGGGAAGGGGTTTCAGTGTGTGGGGAAGGGTTTCACTGTGTGCGGAAGTTGTTTCAGTGTGTGGGGAATTTGTTTCAGTGTGTGGGGAAGGTGTTTCAGTGTGCGGGGAAGGGGTTTCAGTGTGTGGGGATGTGTTTCATTGTGTGGGGAAGGGGTTTCAGTGTGTGGGGATGTGTTTCAGTGTGTGGGGAAGTTGTTTCAGTGTGTGGGGAAGGGCTTCACTGTGTGAGGAAGTTGTTTCATTGTGTGGAGAAGGGGTTTCAGTGTGTGGGGAAGGGGTTTCAGTGTGTGGGGAAGGCGTTTCAGTGTGTGGGGCAGGGGTTTCAGTGTGTGGGGAAGGTGGTTTAGTGTGTGGGGAAGGGGCTTCAGTGTGTTGGTAAGGGTTTCAGTGTGTGGGGAAGCTGTTTCAGTGTGTGCGGAATGGGTTTCAGTGTGTGGGGACGGGGTCTCAGTGTGTGGGGTCGGTGTTTCAGTGCGTGGGGATGTGCCTCAGTGTGTGGGGATGTGTTTCAGTGTGTGGGGCATGGTTTCAGTGTGTGGGGCATGGTTTCAGTGTGTGGGGAAGGTGTTTCAGTGTGTGGGGATGGGTTTCAGTGTGTGGAGAAGGTGTTTCAGTGTGTGGGGAAGGGGTTTCTGTGTGTGGGGAAGGTGTTTCAGTGTGTGGGGATGTGTTTCAGTGTGTGGGGATGTGTTTCAGTGTGTGGGGAAGTGTTTTATTGTGTGGGGATTGTGTTTCAGTGTGTGGGGATGGGTTTCAGTGTGTGGGGATGGGTTTCAGTGTGTGCAGAAGGGGTTTCAGTGTTTGGGAAATGTGTTTCTGTGTGTGGGGATGTGTTTCAGTGTGTGGTGAAGGGATTTCAGTGTGTGGGGAAGTGGTTCCAGTGTGTGTGGATGGGTACCAGTGTTTGGGGAGGGGTTTCAGTCTGTGCGGAAGGGGTTTCAGTGTGTGGGGAAGGTGTATCAGTGTGTGGGGAAGGGTTTTCACTGTGTGGGCAAGGGGTTTCAGTGTGTGGGGAAGTTGTTTCAGTGTGTGAGGAAGGGGTTTCAGTGTGTGGGGAAGGGGTTCCAGTGTGTGGGGAAGGGATTCACTGTGTGCGGAAGGGGTTTCAGTGTGTGGGGAAGGGGTTTCAGTGTGTGGGGAAGGTGCTTCAGTGTGTGCGGAAGGGGTTTCAGTGTGTGCAGAAGGGGTTTCAGTGTGTGGGGAAGGGGTTTCAGTCTGTGCGGAAGGTGCTTCAGTGTGTGCGGAAGGTGCTTCAGTGTGTGCGGAAGGGGTTTCAGTGTGTGGGGAAGGGGTTTCAGTGTGTGGGGATGTGTTTCAGTGTGTGGGGA
This sequence comes from Heterodontus francisci, assembly GCF_036365525.1. Taxonomy (NCBI): domain Eukaryota; kingdom Metazoa; phylum Chordata; class Chondrichthyes; order Heterodontiformes; family Heterodontidae; genus Heterodontus; species Heterodontus francisci. Next base: position 7,552,758 of record NC_090380.1, on the reverse strand, counting down.
AGGGGTTTCAGTGTGTGGGGAAGGGATTTCAGTATTTGCGGAAGGGGTTTCAGTGTGTGGGGAAGGGGTTTAACTGTGTGCAGAAGGGCTTTCAGTGTGTGGGGAAGGGTTTCAGTGTGTGGGGAAAGAGTTTCAGTTTGTGCGGAATGGGTTTCAGTGTGTGCGGAAGGGGTTTCTGTGTGGGGAAGGTGTTTCAGTGTGTGCGGAAGGGGTTTCAGTTTGTGGGGAAGGGGTTTCAGTGTGCGGGGAAGGTGTTTCAGTGTGTGCGGAAGGGGTTTCAGTGTGTGCAGAATGGGTTTCAGTGTGTGGGGAAGGGGTTTCAGTGTATGGGGAAGGGGTTTCAATGTGTGGGGATCTGTTTCAGTGTGTGGGGAAGGGGTTTTAGTGTTTGGGGACGGGTTTCACTGTGTGCGGAAGGGGTTTCAGTATGTGGGGAAGGTATTTCAGTGTGTGGGGAAGGTGTTTCAGTGTGTGGGGAAGGGATTTCAGTGTGTGGGGATGTGTTTCAGTGTGTGGGGAAGGTGTTTCAGTGTGTGGGGATGTGTTTCAGTGTGTGGGGAAGGTGTTTCAGTGTGTGGGGAAGGGTTTCACTGTGTGCAGAAGGGGTTTCAGTGTGTGGGGAAGGTGCTTCAGTGTGTGGGGAAGGGGTTTCAGTGTGTGGGGAAGGGGTTTCAGTGTTTGGGGAAGGGTTTCACTGTGTGCGGAAGGGGTTTCAGTGTGTGGGAAAGGGGTTTCAGTGTGTGGGGAAGGTGTTGTAGTGTGTGCGGAATGGGTTTCAGTATGTGAGGAAGGGGTTTCAGTGTGTGGTGAAGGTGTTTCTGTTTGTGCGGAAAGGGTTTCATTGTGTGCAGAAGGGGTTTCAGTGTGTGCAGGAGGGGTTTCAGTGTGTGGGGAAGGTGTTTCAGTTTGTGGGGATGTGGTTCAGTGTGTGCGGAAGGGGTTTCAGTGTGTGGGGAAGGGTTTCACTGTGTGCGGAAGGGGTTTCAGTGTCTGGGGAAGGTGTTTCAGTGTGTGGGGAAGGTGTTTCAGTTTGTGAGGAAGGGGTTTCAGTCTGTGGGGATGTGTTTCAGTGTGTGGGGAAGGGGTTTCAGTTTGTGGGGATGTGTTTCAGCTTGTGGGGAATGTGTTTCAGCGTGTGGGGACTGGTTTCACTGTGTGCGGAATGGGTTTCAGTGTCTGGGGAAGGGGTTTCAGTGTGTGGGGAAGGTGTTTCAGTGTGTGGGGAAGGGGTTTCAGTGTGTGGGGAAGCTGTTTCTGTGTGTGGGGAAGGTTTTTCAATGTGTGACGAAGGGGTCTCAGTGTGTGAGGAAGGGGTTTCTGTGTGTGGGGAAGTTGTTTCAGTGTGTGGGGATGGTGTTTCATTGTGTGACGAAGGAGTTTCAGTGTGTGCGGAATGGGTTTCAGTGTCTGGGGAAGGTGTTTCAGTGTGTGGGGAAGTTGTTTCAGTGTGTGGGGAACGGGTTTCAGTGTGTGGGGAAGCTGTTTCTGTGTGTGGGGAAGGTTTTTCAATGTGTGAGGAAGGGGTTTCAGTGTGTGGGGAAGGGGTTCCACTGTGTGGGGAATGGGTTCACTGTGTGCGGAAGGGGTTTCAGTGTGTGGGGAAGGGGTTTCAGTGTGTGGGGAAGGTGCTTCAGTGTGTGCGGAAGGGGTTTCAGTGTGTGCAGAAGGGGTTTCAGTGTGTGGGGAAGGGGTTTCAGTCTGTGGGGAAGGTGCTTCAGTGTGTGCGGAAGGGGTTTCAGTGTGTGGGGAAGGGGTTTCAGTGTGTGGCGATGTGTTTCAGTGTGTGGGGAAGGGGTTTCAGTGTGTGGGGAAGGGGTTTCAGTATTTGCGGAAGGGGTTTCAGTGTGTGTGGAAGGGGTTTCAGTGTCTGGGGAAGGTGTTTCAGTGTGTGGGGAAGGTGTTTCAGTTTGTGAGGAAGGGGCTTCAGTGTGTGGGGATGTGTTTCAGTTTGTGGGGAAGGGGTTTCAGTTAGTGGGGATGTGTTTCAGTTTGTGGGGAATGTGTTTCAGCGTGTGGGGAATGGTTTCACTGTGTGCGGAATGGGTTTCAGTGTCTGGGGAAGGGGTCTCAGTGTGTGGGGAAGGGGTTTCAGTGTGTGGGGAAGCTGTTTCTGTGTGTGGGGAAGGTTTTTCAATGTGTGACGAAGGGGTTTCAGTGTGTGGGGAAGGGGTTTCTGTGTGTGGGGAAGTTGTTTCGGAGTGTGGGGAAGGTGTTTCATTGTGTGACGAAGGAGTTTCAGTATGTGCGGAATAGGTTTCGTTGTCTGGGGAAGGGGTTTCAGTGTGTGGGGAAGTTGTTTCAGTGTGTGGGAAGGGGTTTCAGTGTGTGGGGAAGCTGTTTCTGTGTGTGGGGAAGGTTTTTCAATGTGTGAGGAAGGGGTTTCAGTGTGTGGGGAAGGGGTTCCAGTGTGTGGGGAAGGGGTTCACTGTGTGCGGAAGGGGTTTCAGTGTGTGGGGAAGGGGTTTCAGTGTGTGGGGAAGGTGCTTCAGTGTGTGCGGAAGGGGTTTCAGTGTGTGCAGAAGGGGTTTCAGTGTGTGGGGAAGGGGTTTCAGTGTGTGGGGAAGCTGTTTCTGTGTGTGGGGAAAGTTTTTCAATGTGTGACGAAGGGGTTTCAGTGTGTGGGGAAGGGGTTTCAGTGTGTGGGGAAGTTGTTTCGGTGTGTGGGGAAGGTGTTTCATTGTGTGACGAAGGAGTTTCAGTGTGTGGGGAAGGTGTTTCAGTGTGTGGTGAAGGTATTTCAGTGTGTGGGGAAGGTGTTTCAGAGTGTGCGGAAGGGGTTTCAGTGTGTGGGGAAGGTGTTTCAGTTTGTGGGGAAGGTGTCTCAGTGTGTGGGGATGGGGTTTCAGTGTGTGGGGAAGCTGTTTCTGTGTGTGGGGAATGTTTTTCAATGTGTGACGAAGGGGTTTCAGTGTGTGGGGAAGGGGTTTCAGTGTGTGGGGAAGGTGTTTCTGTGTGTGGGGAAGTTTTTTCATTGTGTGACGAAGGGGTTTCAGTGTGTGGGGAAGGGGTTTCTGTGTGTGGGGAAGGTGGTTCAGTGTGTGGGGAAGGTGTCTCAGTGTGTGGGGATGGGGTTTCAGTGTGTGGGGAAGGTGTTTCAGTATGTGGGGATGGGGTTTCAGTATGTGGGGAAGGTGTTTCAGTGTGTGGAGAAGGGTTTCACTGTGTGTGGAAGGGATTTCAGTGTGTGCCAAAGGGCTTTCAGTGTGTGGCGAAGGTGTTTCAGTGTGTGCAGAAGGGGTTTCAGTGAGTGGGGAAGGGGTTTCAGTGTGTGGGGAAGGTGTTCCAGTGTGTGCAGAAAGGGTTTCAGTGTCTGCAGAAGTGGTTTCAGTGTGTGGGGAAGGGGTTTCAGTCTGTGGGGAAGGTGTTTCAGTGTGTGGGGAAGGGGTATCAGTGTGTGGGGATGTGTTTCAGTGTGTGGGTAATGGGTTTCAGTTTGTGGGGAAGGGTTTCACTGTGTGCTGAATGGGTTTCAGTGTGTGGGGAAGGTGTTTCAGTGTTTGGGCAAGGTGTTTCAGTGTGTGGGGAAGGGGTTTCAGTTTGTGGGGATGTGTTTCAGTGTGTGGGGAAGGGTTTTCAGTGTGTGGGGATGTGTTTCAGTGTGTGGGGAAGGTGTTTCAGTGTGTGGGGAAGGGATTCACTTTGTGCGGAATGGGTTTCAGTGTTTGGGGAAGGAGTTTCTGTATGTGCGGTAGGGGTTTCAGTGTGTGGGGAAGGGTCTCAGTGTGTGGGGAAGGAGTTTCAGTGTGTGCGGAAGGGGTATCAGTGAGTGTGGAAGGCGTTTCAGTGTGTGGGGAAGGTGTTTAAGTGTGTGGGGAAGGGGTTTCAGTGTGTGGGGAAGGGGTTTCAGTGTGCTTAAGAGGGTTTCAGTGTGTGGGGAATGTGTTTCAGTGTGTGCGGAAGGGGTTTCAGTGTGTGGGGAAGGGTTTCCGTGTGTGGGGATGTGTCTCAGAATGTGGGGAAGGGATTTCAGTGTGTGGGGAAGGGTTTCACTGTGTGCGGAAGGTGTTTTAGTGTGTGGGGAAGGTGTTTCAGTGTGCGGGGAAGGGGTTTCAGTGTGTGGGGATGTGTTTCATTGTGTGGGGAAGGGGTTTCAGTGTGTGGGGATGTGTTTCAGTGTGTGGGGAAGTTGTTTCAGTGTGTGGGGAAGGGCTTCACTGTGTGAGGAAGTTGTTTCATTGTGTGGAGAAGGGGTTTCAGTGTGTGGGGAAGGGGTTTCAGTGTGTGGGGAAGGCGTTTCAGTGTGTGGGGAAGGGGTTTCAGTGTGTGGGGAAGGTGGTTCAGTGTGTGGGGAAGGGGCTTCAGTGTGTTGGTAAGTGTTTCAGTGTGTGCGGAATGGGTTTCAGTGTGTGGGGACGGTGTCTCAGTGTGTGGGGACGGTGTTTCAGTGCGTGGGGATGTGCCTCAGTGTGTGGGGATGTGTTTCAGTGTGTGGGGCATGGTTTCAGTGTGTGGGGCATGGTTTCATTGTGTGGGGAAGGTGTTTCAGTGTGTGGGGATGGGTTTCAGTGTGTGGGGAAGGTGTTTCAGTGTGCGGGGAAGGGGTTTCAGTGTGTGGGGAAGGTGTTTCAGTGTGTGGGGATGTGTTTCAGTGTGTGGGGATGTGTTTCAGTGTGTGGGGAAGGGTTTTATTGTGTGGGGATGGTGTTTCAGTGTGTGGGGATGGGTTTCAGTGTGTGGGGATGGGGTTCAGTGTGTGCGGAAGGGGTTTCAGTGTTTGGGAAATGTGTTTCTGTGTGTGGGGATGTGTTTCAGTGTGTGGTGAAGGGATTTCAGTGTGTGGGGAAGTGGTTCCAGTGTGTGTGGATGGGTACCAGTGTTTGGGGAGGGGTTTCAGTCTGTGCGGAAGGGGTTTCAGTGTGTGGGGGAGGTGTATCAGTGTGTGGGGAAGGGTTTTCACTGTGTGGGCAAGGGGTTTCAGTGTGTGGGGAAGTTGTTTCAGTGTGTGAGGAAGGGGTTTCAGTGTGTGGGGAAGGGGTTCCAGTGTGTGGGGAAGGGGTTCACTGTGTGCGGAAGGGGTTTCAGTGTGTGGGGAAGGGGTTTCAGTGTGTGGGGAAGGTGCTTCAGTGTGTGCGGAAGGGGTTTCAGTGTGTGCAGAAGGGGTTTCAGTGTGTGGGGAAGGGGTTTCAGTCTGTGCGGAAGGTGCTTCAGTATGTGCGGAAGGTGCTTCAGTGTGTGCGGAAGGGGTTTCAGTGTGTGCGGAAGGGGTTTCAGTGTGTGGGGAAGGGGTTTCAGTGTGTGGGGATGTGTTTCAGTGTGTGGGGAAGGGGTTTCAGTGTGTGGGGAAGGGATTTCAGTATTTGCGGAAGGGGTTTCAGTGTGTGGGGAAGGGGTTTAAGTGTGTGCAGAAGGGCTTTCAGTGTGTGGGGAAGGGTTTCAGTGTGTGGGGAAGGAGTTTCAGTTTGTGCGGAATGGGTTTCAGTGTGTGGGGAAGGGGTTTCTGTGTGGGGAAGGTCTTTCAGTGTGTGCGGAAGGGGTTTCAGTTTGTGGGGAAGGTGTTTCAGTCTGCGGGGAAGGTGTTTCAGTGTGTGCGGAAGGGGTTTCAGTGTGTGCCGAATGGGTTTCAGTGTGTGGGGAAGGGGTTTCAGTGTATGGGGAAGGGGTTTCAATGTGTGAGGATCTGTTTCAGTGTGTGGGGAAGGGGTTTTAGTGTTTGGGGACGGGTTTCACTGTGTGCGGAAGGGGTTTCAGTATGTGGGGAAGGTATTTCAGTGTGTGGGGAAGGTGTTTCAGTGTGTGGGGAAGGGATTTCAGTGTGTGGGGATGTGTTTCAGTGTGTGGGGAAGGTGTTTCAGTGTGTGGGGATGTGTTTCAGTGTGTGGGGAAGGTGTTTCAGTGTGTGGGGAAGGGTTTCACTGTGTGCGGAAGGGGTTTCAGTGTGTGGGGAAGGTGCTTCAGTGTGTGGGGAAGGGGTTTCAGTGTGTGGGGAAGGGGTTTCAGTGTTTGGGGAAGGGTTTCACTGTGTGCGGAAGGGGTTTCAGTGTGTGGAAAAGGGGTTTCAGTGTGTGGGGAAGGTGTTGTAGTGTGTGCAGAAGGGGTTTCAGTATGTGAGGAAGGGGTTTCAGTGAGTGGTGAAGGTGTTTCTGTTTGTGCGGAAAGGGTTTCATTGTGTGCAGAAGGTGTTTCAGTGTGTGCGGAAGGGGTTTCAGTGTGTGCCGAATGGGTTTCAGTGTGTGGGGAAGGGGTTTCAGTGTATGGGGAAGGGGTTTCAATGTGTGAGGATCTGTTTCAGTGTGTGGGGAAGGGGTTTTAGTGTTTGGGGACGGGTTTCACTGTGTGCGGAAGGGGTTTCAGTATGTGGGGAATTTTATTTCAGTGTGTGGGGAAGGTGTTTCAGTGTGTGGGGAAGGGATTTCAGTGTGTGGGGATGTGTTTCAGTGTGTGGGGAAGGTGTTTCAGTGTGTGGGGATGTGTTTCAGTGTGTGGGGAAGGTGTTTCAGTGTGTGGGGAAGGGTTTCACTGTGTGCGGAAGGGGTTTCAGTGTGTGGGGAAGGTGCTTCAGTGTGTGGGGAAGGGGTTTCAGTGTGTGGGGAAGGGGTTTCAGTGTTTGGGGAAGGGTTTCACTGTGTGCGGAAGGGGTTTCAGTGTGTGGGAAAGGGGTTTCAGTGTGTGGGGAAGGTGTTGTAGTGTGTGCAGAAGGGGTTTCAGTATGTGAGGAAGGGGTTTCAGTGAGTGGTGAAGGTGTTTCTGTTTGTGCGGAAAGGGTTTCATTGTGTGCAGAAGGGGTTTCAGTGTGAGCAGGAGGGGTTTCAGTGTGTGGGGAAGTTGTTTCAGTTTGTGGGGATGTGGTTCAGTGTGTGCGGAAGGGGTTTCAGTGTGTGGGGAAGGGTTTCACTGTTTGCGGAAGGGGTTTCAGTGTCTGGGGAAGGTGTTTCAGTGTGTGGGGAAGGTGCTTCAGTGTGTGTGGAAGGGGTTTCAGTGTGTGCAGAAGGGGTTTCAGTGTGGGGAAGGGGTTTCAGTGTGTGGGGAAGCTGTTTCTGTGTGTGGGGAAAGTTTTTCAATGTGTGACGAAGGGGTTTCAGTGTGTGGGGAAGGGGTTTCAGTGTGTGGGGAAGTTGTTTCGGTGTGTGGGGAAGGTGTTTCATTGTGTGACGAAGGAGTTTCAGTGTGTGGGGAAGGTGTTTCAGTGTGTGGTGAAGGTATTTCAGTGTGTGGGGAAGGTGTTTCAGAGTGTGCGGAAGGGGTTTCAGTGTGTGAGGATGGGGTTTCAGTGTGTGGGGAAGCTGTTTCTGTGTGTGGGGAATGTTTTTCAATGTGTGACGAAGGGGTTTCAGTGTGTGGGGAAGGGGTTTCAGTGTGTGGGGAAGGTGTTTCTGTGTGTGGGGAAGTTTTTTCATTGTGTGACGAAGCGGTTTCAGTGTGTGGGGAAGGGGTTTCAGTGTGTGGGGAAGGTGTTTCAGTGTGTGGGGAAGGTGTCTCAGTGTGTGGGGATGGGGTTTCAGTGTGTGGGGAAGGTGTTTCAGTATGTGGGGATGGGGTTTCAGTGTGTGGGGAAGGTGTTTCAGTGTGTGGAGAAGGGTTTCACTGTGTGTGGAAGGGGTTTCAGTGTGTGCGAAAGGGCTTTCAGTGTGTGGCGAAGGTGTTTCAGTGTGTGCGGAAGGGGTTTCAGTGAGTGGGGAAGGGGTTTCAGTGTGTGGGGAAGGTGTTCCAGTGTGTGCAGAAAGGGTTTCAGTGTCTGCAGATGGTGTTTCAGTGTGTGGGGAAGGGGTTTCAGTCTGTGGGGAAGGTGTTTCAGTGTGTGGGGAAGGGTTTTCAGTGTGTGGGGATGTGTTTCAGTGTGTGGGGAATGGGTTTCAGTTTGTGGGGAAGGGTTTCACTGTGTGCTGAATGGGTTTCAGTGTGTGGGGAAGGTGTTTCAGTGTTTGGGCAAGGTGTTTCAGTGTGTGGGGAAGGGGTTTCAGTTTGTGACGATGTGTTTCAGTGTGTGGGAAAGGGGTTTCAGTGTGTGGGGATGTGTTTCAGTGTGTGGGGAAGGTGTTTCAGTGTTTGGAATAGGGATTCACTTTGTGCGGAATGGGTTTCAGTGTTTGGGGAAGGAGTTTCTGTATGTGCGGTAGGGGTTTCAGTGTGTGGGGAAGGGTCTCAGTGTGTGGGGAAGGAGTTTCAGTGTGTGCGGAAGGGGTATCAGTGAGTGTGGAAGGCGTTTCAGTGTGTGGGGAAGGTGTTTCAGTGTGTGGGGAAGGGGTTTCAGTTTGTGGGGAATGTGTTTCATTGTGCTTAAGAGGGTTTCAGTGTGTGGGGAATGTGTTTCAGTGTGTGCGGAAGGGGTTTCAGTGTGTGGGGAAGGGTTTCCGTGTGTGGGGATGTGTCTCAGAGTGTGGGGAAGGGGTTTCAGTGTGTGGGGAAGGGTTTCACTGTGTGCGGAAGTTGTTTCAGTGTGTGGGGAATTTGTTTCAGTGTGTGGGGAAGGTGTTTCAGTGTGCGGGGAAGGGGTTTCAGTGTGTGGGGATGTGTTTCATTGTGTGGGGAAGGGGTTTCAGTGTGTGGGGATGTGTTTCAGTGTGTGGGGAAGTTGTTTCAGTGTGTGGGGAAGGGCTTCACTGTGTGAGGAAGTTGTTTCATTGTGTGGAGAAGGGGTTTCAGTGTGTGGGGAAGGGGTTTCAGTGTGTGGGGAAGGCGTTTCAGTGTGTGGGGCAGGGGTTTCAGTGTGTGGGGAAGGTGGTTTAGTGTGTGGGGAAGGGGCTTCAGTGTGTTGGTAAGGGTTTCAGTGTGTGGGGAAGCTGTTTCAGTGTGTGCGGAATGGGTTTCAGTGTGTGGGGACGGGGTCTCAGTGTGTGGGGTCGGTGTTTCAGTGCGTGGGGATGTGCCTCAGTGTGTGGGGATGTGTTTCAGTGTGTGGGGCATGGTTTCAGTGTGTGGGGCATGGTTTCAGTGTGTGGGGAAGGTGTTTCAGTGTGTGGGGATGGGTTTCAGTGTGTGGAGAAGGTGTTTCAGTGTGTGGGGAAGGGGTTTCTGTGTGTGGGGAAGGTGTTTCAGTGTGTGGGGATGTGTTTCAGTGTGTGGGGATGTGTTTCAGTGTGTGGGGAAGTGTTTTATTGTGTGGGGATTGTGTTTCAGTGTGTGGGGATGGGTTTCAGTGTGTGGGGATGGGTTTCAGTGTGTGCAGAAGGGGTTTCAGTGTTTGGGAAATGTGTTTCTGTGTGTGGGGATGTGTTTCAGTGTGTGGTGAAGGGATTTCAGTGTGTGGGGAAGTGGTTCCAGTGTGTGTGGATGGGTACCAGTGTTTGGGGAGGGGTTTCAGTCTGTGCGGAAGGGGTTTCAGTGTGTGGGGAAGGTGTATCAGTGTGTGGGGAAGGGTTTTCACTGTGTGGGCAAGGGGTTTCAGTGTGTGGGGAAGTTGTTTCAGTGTGTGAGGAAGGGGTTTCAGTGTGTGGGGAAGGGGTTCCAGTGTGTGGGGAAGGGATTCACTGTGTGCGGAAGGGGTTTCAGTGTGTGGGGAAGGGGTTTCAGTGTGTGGGGAAGGTGCTTCAGTGTGTGCGGAAGGGGTTTCAGTGTGTGCAGAAGGGGTTTCAGTGTGTGGGGAAGGGGTTTCAGTCTGTGCGGAAGGTGCTTCAGTGTGTGCGGAAGGTGCTTCAGTGTGTGCGGAAGGGGTTTCAGTGTGTGGGGAAGGGGTTTCAGTGTGTGGGGATGTGTTTCAGTGTGTGGGGAAGGGGTTTCAGTGTGTGGGGAAGGGATTTCAGTATTTGCGGAAGGGGTTTCAGTGTGTGGGGAAGGGGTTTAACTGTGTGCAGAAGGGCTTTCAGTGTGTGGGGAAGGGTTTCAGTGTGTGGGGAAGGAGTTTCAGTTTGTGCGGAATGGGTTTCAGTGTGTGCGGAAGGGGTTTCTGTGTGGGGAAGGTGTTTCAGTGTGTGCGGAAGGGGTTTCAGTTTGTGGGGAAGGGGTTTCAGTGTGCGGGGAAGGTGTTTCAGTGTGTGCGGAAGGGGTTTCAGTGTGTGCAGAATGGGTTTCAGTGTGTGGGGAAGGGGTTTCAGTGTATGGGGAAGGGGTTTCAATGTGTGGGGATCTGTTTCAGTGTGTGGGGAAGGGGTTGTAGTGTGTGCGGAATGGGTTTCAGTATGTGAGGAAGGGGTTTCAGTGTGTGGTGAAGGTGTTTCTGTTTGTGCGGAAAGGGTTTCATTGTGTGCAGAAGGGGTTTCAGTGTGTGCAGGAGGGGTTTCAGTGTGTGGGGAAGGTGTTTCAGTTTGTGGGGATGTGGTTCAGTGTGTGCGGAAGGGGTTTCAGTGTGTGGGGAAGGGTTTCACTGTGTGCGGAAGGGGTTTCAGTGTCTGGGGAAGGTGTTTCAGTGTGTGGGGAAGGTGTTTCAGTTTGTGAGGAAGGGGTTTCAGTCTGTGGGGATGTGTTTCAGTGTGTGGGGAAGGGGTTTCAGTTTGTGGGGATGTGTTTCAGCTTGTGGGGAATGTGTTTCAGCGTGTGGGTACTGGTTTCACTGTGTGCGGAATGGGTTTCAGTGTCTGGGGAAGGGGTTTCAGTGTGTGGGGAAGGTGTTTCAGTGTGTGGGGAAGGGGTTTCAGTGTGTGGGGAAGCTGTTTCTGTGTGTGGGGAAGGTTTTTCAATGTGTGACGAAGGGGTTTCAGTGTGTGAGGAAGGGGTTTCTGTGTGTGGGGAAGTTGTTTCAGTGTGTGGGGATGGTGTTTCATTGTGTGACGAAGGAGTTTCAGTGTGTGCGGAATGGGTTTCAGTGTCTGGGGAAGGTGTTTCAGTGTGTGGGGAAGTTGTTTCAGTGTGTGGGGAACGGGTTTCAGTGTGTGGGGAAGCTGTTTCTGTGTGTGGGGAAGGTTTTTCAATGTGTGAGGAAGGGGTTTCAGTGTGTGGGGAAGGGGTTCCACTGTGTGGGGAATGGGTTCACTGTGTGCGGAAGGGGTTTCAGTGTGTGGGGAAGGGGTTTCAGTGTGTGGGGAAGGTGCTTCAGTGTGTGCGGAAGGGGTTTCAGTGTGTGCAGAAGGGGTTTCAGTGTGTGGGGAAGGGGTTTCAGTCTGTGGGGAAGGTGCTTCAGTGTGTGCGGAAGGGGTTTCAGTGTGTGGGGAAGGGGTTTCAGTGTGTGGCGATGTGTTTCAGTGTGTGGGGAAGGGGTTTCAGTGTGTGGGGAAGGGGTTTCAGTATTTGCGGAAGGGGTTTCAGTGTGTGTGGAAGGGGTTTCAGTGTGTGCAGAAGGGGTTTCAGTGTGTGCAGAAGGGGTTTCAGTGTGTGGGGAAGGGGTTTCAGTCGGTGGGGAAGGTGCTTCTGTGTGTGTGGAAGGGGTTTCAGTGTGTGGGGAAGGGGTTTCAGTGTGTGGTGAAGGTGTTTCTGTTTGTGCGGAAAGGGTTTCATTGTGTGCAGAAGGGGTTTCAGTGTGTGCAGGAGGGGTTTCAGTGTGTGGGGAAGGTGTTTCAGTTTGTGGTGATGTGGTTCAGTGTGTGCGGAAGGGGTTTCAGTGTGTGGGGAAGGGTTTCACTGTGTGCGGAAGGGGTTTCAGTGTCTGGGGAAGGTGTTTCAGTGTGTGGGGAGGGTGTTTCAGTTTGTGAGGAAGGGGTTTCAGTGTGTGGGGATGTGTTTCAGTGAGTGGGGAAGGGGTTTCAGTTTGTGGGGATGTGTTTCAGTTTGTGGGGAATGTGTTTCAGCGTGTGGGGTATGGTTTCACTGTGTGCGGAATGGGTTTCAGTGTCTGGGGAAGGGGTTTCAGTGTGTGGGGAAGGTGTTTCAGTGTGTGGGGAAGGGGTTTCAGTGTGTGGGGAAGCTGTTTCTGTGTGTGGGGAAGGTTTTTCAATGTGTGACGAAGGTGTTTCAGTGTGTGGGGAAGGGGTTTCTGTGTGTGGGGAAGTTGTTTCGGTGTGTGGGGAAGGTGTTTCATTGTGTGACGAAGGAGTTTCAGTGTGTGCGGAATGGGTTTCATTGTCTGGGGAAGGGGTTTCAGTGTGTGGGGAAGTTGTTTCAGTGTGTGGGGAAGGGGTTTCAGTGTGTGGGGAAGCTGTTTCTGTGTGTGGGGAAGGTTTTTCAATGTGTGAGGAAGGGGTTTCAGTGTGTGGGGAAGGGGTTCCAGTGTGTGGGGAAGGGGTTCACTGTGTGCGGAAGGGGTTTCAGTGTGTGGGGAAGGGGTTTCAGTGTGTGGGGAAAGTTTTTCAATGTGTGACGAAGGGGTTTCAGTGTGTGGGGAAGGGGTTTCAGTGTGTGGGGAAGTTGTTTCAGTGTGTGGGGAAGGTGTTTCATTGTGTGACGAAGGAGTTTCAGTGTGTGGGGAAGGTGTTTCAGTGTGTGGTGAAGGTATTTCAGTGTGTGGGGAAGGTGTTTCAGAGTGTGCAGAAGGGGTTTCAGTGTGTGGGGAAGGTGTTTCAGTGTGTGGGGAATGTGTTTCAGTGTGTGGGGATGGGGTTTCAGTGTGTGGGGAAGCTGTTTCTGTGTGTGGGGAATGTTTTTCAATGTGTGACAAAGGGGTTTCAGTGTGTGGGGAAGGGGTTTCAGTGTGTGGGGAAGGTGTTTCTGTGTGTGGGGAAGTTTTTTCATTGTGTGACGAAGGGGTTTCAGTGTGTGGTGAAGGGGTTTCAGTGTGTGGGGAAGGTGTTTCAGTGTGTGGGCAAGGTGTCTCAGTGTGTAGGGATGGGGTTTCAGTGTGTGGGGAAGGTGTTTCAGTATGTGGGGATGGGGTTTCAGTGTGTGGGGAATGTGTTTCAGTGTGTGGAGAAAGGTTTCACTGTGTGTTGAAGGGGTTTCAGTGTGTGGGAAAGGGCTTTCAGTGTGTGGCGAAGGTGTTTCAGTGCGTGCGGAAGGGGTTTCAGTGAGTGGGGAAGGGGTTTCAGTGTGTGGGGAAGGTGTTCCACTGTGTGCAGAAAGGGTTTCAGTGTCTGCAGAAGGGGTTTCAGTGTGTGGGGAAGGGGTTTCAGTCTGTGGGGAAGGTGTTTCAGTGTGTGGGGAAGGGGTTTCAGTTTGTGGGGATGTGTTTCAGTGTGTGGGGAATGGGTTTCAGTTTGTGGGGAAGGTTTTCACTGTGTGCTGAATTGGTTTCAGTGTGTGGGGAAGGTGTTTCAGTGTTTGGGCAAGGTGTTTCAGTGTGTGGGGAAGGTGTTTCAGTTTGTGGGGATGTGTTTCAGTGTGTGGGGAATGGGTTTCAGTTTGTGGGGAAGGTTTTCACTGTGTGCTGAATTGGTTTCAGTGTGTGGGGAAGGTGTTTCAGTGTTTGGGCAAGGTGTTTCAGTGTGTGGGGAAGGGGTTTCAGTTTGTGGGGATGTGTTTCAGTGTGTGGGGAAGGGGTTTCAGTGTGTGGGGATGTGTTTCAGTGTGTGGGGAAGGTGTTTCAGTGTGTGGGGAAGGGATTCACTTTGTGCGGAATGGGTTACAGTGTTTGGGGAAGGAGTTTCTGTATGTGCGGTAGGGGTTTCAGTGTGTGGGGAAGGGTCTCAGTGTGTGGGGAAGGAGTTTCAGTGTGTGCGGAAGGGGTATCAGTGAGTGTGGAAGGCGTTTCAGTGTGTGGGGAAGGTGTTTCAGTGTGTGGGGAAGGGGTTTCAGTGTGTGGGAATGTGTTTCAGTGTGCTTAAGAGGGTTTCAGTGTGTGGGGAATGTGTTTCAGTGTGTGCGGAAGGGGTTTCAGTGTGTGGGGAAGGGTTTCCGTGTGTGGGGATGTGTCTCAGAGTGTGGGGAAGGGGTTTCAGTGTGTGGGGAAGGGTTTCACTGTGTGCGGAAGGTGTTTCAGTGTGTGGGGAAGTTGTTTCAGTGTGTGGGGAAGGTGTTTCAGTGTGCGGGGAAGGGGTTTCAGTGTGTGGGGATGTGTTTCAGTGTGTGGGGAAGTTGTTTCAGTGTGTGGGGAAGGGCTTCACTGTATGAGGAAGGTGTTTCATTGTGTGGGGAAGGGGTTTCAGTGTGTGGGGAAGGGGTTTCAGTGTGTGGGGAAGGCGTTTCAGTGTGTGGGGAAGGGGTTTCAGTGTGTGGGGAAGGTGGTTCAGTGTGTGGGGAAGGGGCTTCAGTGTGTTGGTAAGGGTTTCAGTGTGTGGGGAAGCTGTTTCAGTGTGTGCGGAATGGGTTTCAGTGTGTGGGGACGGGGCCTCAGTGTGTGGGGACGGTGTTTCAGTGCGTGGGGATGTGCCTCAGTGTGTGGGGATGTGTTTCAGTGTGTGGGGCATGGTTTCAGTGTGTGGGGAAGGTGTTTCAGTGTGTGGGGATGGGTTTCAGTGTGTGGGGAAGGTGTTTCAGTGTGTGGGGAAGGGGTTTCTGTGTGTGGGGAAGGTGTTTCAGTGTGTGGGGATGTGTTTCAGTGTGTGGGGATGTGTTTCAGTGTGTGAGGAAGGGTTTTATTGTGTGGGGATGGTGTTTCAGTGTGTGGGGATGGGTTTCAGTGTGTGGGGATGGGTTTCAGTGTGTGCGGAAGGGGTTTCAGTGTTTGGGAAATGTGTTTCTGTGTGTGGGGATGTGTTTCAGTGTGTGGTGAAGGGATTTCAGTGTGTGGGGAAGTGGTTCCAGTGTGTGTGGATGGGTACCAGTGTTTGCGGAGGGGTTTCAGGATGTGTGGAAGGGGTTTCAGTGTGTGGGGAAGGTGTATCAGTGTGTGGGGAAGGGTTTTCACTGTGTGGGCAAGGGGTTTCAGTGTGTGGGGAAGTTGTTTCAGTGTGTGAGGAAGGGGTTTCAGTGTGTGGGGAAGGGGTTCCAGTGTGTGGGGAAGGGGTTCACTGTGTGCGGAAGAGGTTTCAGTGTGTGGGGAAGGGGTTTCAGTGTGTGGGGAAGGTGCTTCAGTGTGTGCGGAAGGGGTTTCAGTGTGTGCAGAAGGGGTTTCAGTGTGTGGGGAAGGGGTTTCAGTGTATGGGGAAGGGGTTTCAATGTGTGGGGATCTGTTTCAGTGTGTGGGGAAGGGGTTTCAGTGTATGGGGAAGGGGTTTCAATGTGTGGGATCTGTTTCAGTGTGTGGGGAAGGGGTTTTAGTGTTTGGGCAAGGTGTTTCAGTGTGTGGGGAAGGTGTTTCAGTGTTTGGGCAAGGTGTTTCAGTGTGTGGGGAAGGTGTTTCAGTTTGTGGGGATGTGTTTCAGTGTGTGGGGAATGGGTTTCAGTTTGTGGGGAAGGTTTTCACTGTGTGCTGAATTGGTTTCAGTGTGTGGGGAAGGTGTTTCAGTGTTTGGGCAAGGTGTTTCAGTGTGTGGGGAAGGGGTTTCAGTTTGTGGGGATGTGTTTCAGTGTGTGGGGAAGGGGTTTCAGTGTGTGGGGATGTGTTTCAGTGTGTGGGGAAGGTGTTTCAGTGTGTGGGGAAGGGATTCACTTTGTGCGGAATGGGTTACAGTGTTTGGGGAAGGAGGTTCTGTATGTGCGGTAGGGGTTTCAGTGTGTGGGGAAGGTGCTTCTGTGTGTGTGGAAGGGGTTTCAGTGTGTGGGGAAGGGGTTTCAGTGTGTGGTGAAGGTGTTTCTGTTTGTGCGGAAAGGGTTTCATTGTGTGCAGAAGGGGTTTCAGTGTGTGCAGGAGGGGTTTCAGTGTGTGGGGAAGGTGTTTCAGTTTGTGGTGATGTGGTTCCGTGTGTGCGGAAGGGGTTTCAGTGTGTGGGGAAGGGTTTCACTGTGTGCGGAAGGGGTTTCAGTGTCTGGGGAAGGTGTTTCAGTGTGTGGGGAGGGTGTTTCAGTTTGTGAGGAAGGGGTTTCAGTGTGTGGGGATGTGTTTCAGTGAGTGGGGAAGGGGTTTCAGTTTGTGGGGATGTGTTTCAGTTTGTGGGGAATGTGTTTCAGCGTGTGGGGTATGGTTTCACTGTGTGCAGAATGGGTTTCAGTGTCTGGGGAAGGGGTTTCAGTGTGTGGGGAAGGTGTTTCAGTGTGTGGGGAAGGGGTTTCAGTGTGTGGGGAAGCTGTTTCTGTGTGTGGGGAAGGTTTTTCAATGTGTGACGAAGGTGTTTCAGTGTGTGGGGAAGGGGTTTCTGTGTGTGGGGAAGTTGTTTCGGTGTGTGGGGAAGGTGTTTCATTGTGTGACGAAGGAGTTTCAGTGTGTGCGGAATGGGTTTCATTGTCTGGGGAAGGGGTTTCAGTGTGTGGGGAAGTTGTTTCAGTGTGTGGGGAAGGGGTTTCAGTGTGTGGGGAAGCTGTTTCTGTGTGTGGGGAAGGTTTTTCAATGTGTGAGGAAGGGGTTTCAGTGTGTGGGGAAGGGGTTCCAGTGTGTGGGGAAGGGGTTCACTGTGTGCGGAAGGGGTTTCAGTGTGTGGGGAAGGGGTTTCAGTGTGTGGGGAAAGTTTTTCAATGTGTGACGAAGGGGTTTCAGTGTGTGGGGAAGGGGTTTCAGTGTGTGGGGAAGTTGTTTCAGTGTGTGGGGAAGGTGTTTCATTGTGTGACGAAGGAGTTTCAGTGTGTGGGGAAGGTGTTTCAGTGTGTGGTGAAGGTATTTCAGTGTGTGGGGAAGGTGTTTCAGAGTGTGCAGAAGGGGTTTCAGTGTGTGGGGAAGGTGTTTCAGTGTGTGGGGAATGTGTTTCAGTGTGTGGGGATGGGGTTTCAGTGTGTGGGGAAGCTGTTTCTGTGTGTGGGGAATGTTTTTCAATGTGTGACGAAGGGGTTTCAGTGTGTGGGGAAGGGGTTTCAGTGTGTGGGGAAGGTGTTTCTGTGTGTGGGGAAGTTTTTTCATTGTGTGACGAAGGGGTTTCAGTGTGTGGTGAAGGGGTTTCAGTGTGTGGGGAAGGTGTTTCAGTGTGTGGGCAAGGTGTCTCAGTGTGTAGGGATGGGGTTTCAGTGTGTGGGGAAGGTGTTTCAGTATGTGGGGATGGGGTTTCAGTGTGTGGGGAATGTGTTTCAGTGTGTGGAGAAAGGTTTCACTGTGTGTTGAAGGGGTTTCAGTGTGTGGGAAAGGGCTTTCAGTGTGTGGCGAAGGTGTTTCAGTGCGTGCGGAAGGGGTTTCAGTGAGTGGGGAAGGGGTTTCAGTGTGTGGGGAAGGTGTTCCACTGTGTGCAGAAAGGGTTTCAGTGTCTGCAGAAGGGGTTTCAGTGTGTGGGGAAGGGGTTTCAGTCTGTGGGGAAGGTGTTTCAGTGTGTGGGGAAGGGGTTTCAGTTTGTGGGGATGTGTTTCAGTGTGTGGGGAATGGGTTTCAGTTTGTGGGGAAGGTTTTCACTGTGTGCTGAATTGGTTTCAGTGTGTGGGGAAGGTGTTTCAGTGTTTGGGCAAGGTGTTTCAGTGTGTGGGGAAGGTGTTTCAGTTTGTGGGGATGTGTTTCAGTGTGTGGGGAATGGGTTTCAGTTTGTGGGGAAGGTTTTCACTGTGTGCTGAATTGGTTTCAGTGTGTGGGGAAGGTGTTTCAGTGTTTGGGCAAGGTGTTTCAGTGTGTGGGGAAGGGGTTTCAGTTTGTGGGGATGTGTTTCAGTGTGTGGGGAAGGGGTTTCAGTGTGTGGGGATGTGTTTCAGTGTGTGGGGAAGGTGTTTCAGTGTGTGGGGAAGGGATTCACTTTGTGCGGAATGGGTTACAGTGTTTGGGGAAGGAGTTTCTGTATGTGCGGTAGGGGTTTCAGTGTGTGGGGAAGGGTCTCAGTGTGTGGGGAAGGAGTTTCAGTGTGTGCGGAAGGGGTATCAGTGAGTGTGGAAGGCGTTTCAGTGTGTGGGGAAGGTGTTTCAGTGTGTGGGGAAGGGGTTTCAGTGTGTGGGAATGTGTTTCAGTGTGCTTAAGAGGGTTTCAGTGTGTGGGGAATGTGTTTCAGTGTGTGCGGAAGGGGTTTCAGTGTGTGGGGAAGGGTTTCCGTGTGTGGGGATGTGTCTCAGAGTGTGGGGAAGGGGTTTCAGTGTGTGGGGAATGGTTTCACTGTGTGCGGAAGGTGTTTCAGTGTGTGGGGAAGTTGTTTCAGTGTGTGGGGAAGGTGTTTCAGTGTGCGGGGAAGGAGTTTCAGTGTGTGGGGATGTGTTTCAGTGTGTGGGGAAGTTGTTTCAGTGTGTGGGGAAGGGCTTCACTGTATGAGGAAGGTGTTTCATTGTGTGGGGAAGGGGTTTCAGTGTGTGGGGAAGGGGTTTCAGTGTGTGGGGAAGGCGTTTCAGTGTGTGGGGAAGGGGTTTCAGTGTGTGGGGAAGGTGGTTCAGTGTGTGGGGAAGGGGCTTCAGTGTGTTGGTAAGGGTTTCAGTGTGTGGGGAAGCTGTTTCAGTGTGTGCGGAATGGGTTTCAGTGTGTGGGGACGGGGCCTCAGTGTGTGGGGACGGTGTTTCAGTGCGTGGGGATGTGCCTCAGTGTGTGGGGATGTGTTTCAGTGTGTGGGGCATGGTTTCAGTGTGTGGGGAAGGTGTTTCAGTGTGTGGGGATGGGTTTCAGTGTGTGGGGAAGGTGTTTCAGTGTGTGGGGAAGGGGTTTCTGTGTGTGGGGAAGGTGTTTCAGTGTGTGGGGATGTGTTTCAGTGTGTGGGGATGTGTTTCAGTGTGTGAGGAAGGGTTTTATTGTGTGGGGATGGTGTTTCAGTGTGTGGGGATGGGTTTCAGTGTGTGGGGATGGGTTTCAGTGTGTGCGGAAGGGGTTTCAGTGTTTGGGAAATGTGTTTCTGTGTGTGGGGATGTGTTTCAGTGTGTGGTGAAGGGATTTCAGTGTGTGGGGAAGTGGTTCCAGTGTGTGTGGATGGGTACCAGTGTTTGGGGAGGGGTTTCAGTCTGTGTGGAAGGGGTTTCAGTGTGTGGGGAAGGTGTATCAGTGTGTGGGGAAGGGTTTTCACTGTGTGGGCAAGGGGTTTCAGTGTGTGGGGAAGTTGTTTCAGTGTGTGAGGAAGGGGTTTCAGTGTGTGGGGAAGGGGTTCCAGTGTGTGGGGAAGGGGTTCACTGTGTGCGGAAGAGGTTTCAGTGTGTGGGGAAGGGGTTTCAGTGTGTGGGGAAGGTGCTTCAGTGTGTGCGGAAGGGGTTTCAGTGTGTGCAGAAGGGGTTTCAGTGTGTGGGCAAGGGGTTTCAGTGTATGGGGAAGGGGTTTCAATGTGTGGGGATCTGTTTCAGTGTGTGGGGAAGGGGTTTCAGTGTATGGGGAAGGGGTTTCAATGTGTGGGATCTGTTTCAGTGTGTGGGGAAGGGGTTTTAGTGTTTGGGCAAGGTGTTTCAGTGTGTGGGGAAGGTGTTTCAGTGTTTGGGCAAGGTGTTTCAGTGTGTGGGGAAGGTGTTTCAGTTTGTGGGGATGTGTTTCAGTGTGTGGGGAATGGGTTTCAGTTTGTGGGGAAGGTTTTCACTGTGTGCTGAATTGGTTTCAGTGTGTGGGGAAGGTGTTTCAGTGTTTGGGCAAGGTGTTTCAGTGTGTGGGGAAGGGGTTTCAGTTTGTGGGGATGTGTTTCAGTGTGTGGGGAAGGGGTTTCAGTGTGTGGGGATGTGTTTCAGTGTGTGGGGAAGGTGTTTCAGTGTGTGGGGAAGGGATTCACTTTGTGCGGAATGGGTTACAGTGTTTGGGGAAGGAGTTTCTGTATGTGCGGTAGGGGTTTCAGTGTGTGGGGAAGGGTCTCAGTGTGTGGGGAAGGAGTTTCAGTGTGTGCGGAAGGGGTATCAGTGAGTGTGGAAGGCGTTTCAGTGTGTGGGGAAGGTGTTTCAGTGTGTGGGGAAGGGGTTTCAGTGTGTGGGAATGTGTTTCAGTGTGCTTAAGAGGGTTTCAGTGTGTGGGGAATGTGTTTCAGTGTGTGCGGAAGGGGTTTCAGTGTGTGGGGAAGGGTTTCCGTGTGTGGGGATGTGTCTCAGAGTGTGGGGAAGGGGTTTCAGTGTGTGGGGAAGGGTTTCACTGTGTGCGGAAGGTGTTTCAGTGTGTGGGGAAGTTGTTTCAGTGTGTGGGGAAGGTGTTTCAGTGTGCGGGGAAGGGGTTTCAGTGTGTGGGGATGTGTTTCAGTGTGTGGGGAAGTTGTTTCAGTGTGTGGGGAAGGGCTTCACTGTATGAGGAAGGTGTTTCATTGTGTGGGGAAGGGGTTTCAGTGTGTGGGGAAGGGGTTTCAGTGTGTGGGGAAGGCGTTTCAGTGTGTGGGGAAGGGGTTTCAGTGTGTGGGGAAGGTGGTTCAGTGTGTGGGGAAGGGGCTTCAGTGTGTTGGTAAGGGTTTCAGTGTGTGGGGAAGCTGTTTCAGTGTGTGCGGAATGGGTTTCAGTGTGTGGGGACGGGGCCTCAGTGTGTGGGGACGGTGTTTCAGTGCGTGGGGATGTGCCTCAGTGTGTGGGGATGTGTTTCAGTGTGTGGGGCATGGTTTCAGTGTGTGGGGAAGGTGTTTCAGTGTGTGGGGATGGGTTTCAGTGTGTGGGGAAGGTGTTTCAGTGTGTGGGGAAGGGGTTTCTGTGTGTGGGGAAGGTGTTTCAGTGTGTGGGGATGTGTTTCAGTGTGTGGGGATGTGTTTCAGTGTGTGAGGAAGGGTTTTATTGTGTGGGGATGGTGTTTCAGTGTGTGGGGATGGGTTTCAGTGTGTGGGGATGGGTTTCAGTGTGTGCGGAAGGGGTTTCAGTGTTTGGGAAATGTGTTTCTGTGTGTGGGGATGTGTTTCAGTGTGTGGTGAAGGGATTTCAGTGTGTGGGGAAGTGGTTCCAGTGTGTGTGGATGGGTACCAGTGTTTGGGGAGGGGTTTCAGTCTGTGCGGAAGGGGTTTCAGTGTGTGGGGAAGGTGTATCAGTGTGTGGGGAAGGGTTTTCACTGTGTGGGCAAGGGGTTTCAGTGTGTGGGGAAGTTGTTTCAGTGTGTGAGGAAGGGGTTTCAGTGTGTGGGGAAGGGGTTCCAGTGTGTGGGGAAGGGGTTCACTGTGTGCGGAAGGGGTTTCAGTGTGTGGGGAAGGGGTTTCAGTGTGTGGGGAAGGTGCTTCAGTGTGTGCGGAAGGGGTTTCAGTGTGTGCAGAAGGGGTTTCAGTGTGTGGGGAAGGGGTTTCAGTGTATGGGGAAGGGGTTTCAATGTGTGGGGATCTGTTTCAGTGTGTGGGGAAGGGGTTTCAGTGTATGGGGAAGGGGTTTCAATGTGTGGGGATCTGTTTCAGTGTGTGGGGAAGGGGTTTTAGTGTTTGGGGACGGGTTTCACTGTGTGTGGATGGGGTTTCAGTATGTGGGGAAGGTATTTCAGTGTGTGGGGAAGGTGTTTCAGTGTGTGGGGAAGGGATTTCAGTGTGTGGGGATGTGTTTCAGTGTGTGGGGAAGGTGTTTCAGTGTGTGGGGATGTGTTTCAGTGTGTGGGGAAGGTGTTTCAGTGTGTGGGGAAGGGCTTCACTGTGTGCGGAAGGGGTTTCAGTGTGTGGGAAAGGGGTTTCAGTGTGTGGGGAAGGGTCTCAGTGTGTGGGGAAGGAGTTTCAGTGTGTGCGGAAGGGGTATCAGTGAGTGTGGAAGGCGTTTCAGTGTGTGGGGAAGGTGTTTCAGTGTGTGGGGAAGGGGTTTCAGTGTGTGGGAATGTGTTTCAGTGTGCTTAAGAGGGTTTCAGTGTGTGGGGAATGTGTTTCAGTGTGTGCGGAAGGGGTTTCAGTGTGTGGGGAAGGGTTTCCGTGTGTGGGGATGTGTCTCAGAGTGTGGGGAAGGGGTTTCAGTGTGTGGGGAAGGGTTTCACTGTGTGCGGAAGGTGTTTCAGTGTGTGGGGAAGTTGTTTCAGTGTGTGGGGAAGGTGTTTCAGTGTGCGGGGAAGGAGTTTCAGTGTGTGGGGATGTGTTTCAGTGTGTGGGGAAGTTGTTTCAGTGTGTGGGGAAGGGCTTCACTGTATGAGGAAGGTGTTTCATTGTGTGGGGAAGGGGTTTCAGTGTGTGGGGAAGGGGTTTCAGTGTGTGGGGAAGGCGTTTCAGTGTGTGGGGAAGGGGTTTCAGTGTGTGGGGAAGGTGGTTCAGTGTGTGGGGAAGGGGCTTCAGTGTGTTGGTAAGGGTTTCAGTGTGTGGGGAAGCTGTTTCAGTGTGTGCGGAATGGGTTTCAGTGTGTGGGGACGGGGCCTCAGTGTGTGGGGACGGTGTTTCAGTGCGTGGGGATGTGCCTCAGTGTGTGGGGATGTGTTTCAGTGTGTGGGGCATGGTTTCAGTGTGTGGGGAAGGTGTTTCAGTGTGTGGGGATGGGTTTCAGTGTGTGGGGAAGGTGTTTCAGTGTGTGGGGAAGGGGTTTCTGTGTGTGGGGAAGGTGTTTCAGTGTGTGGGGATGTGTTTCAGTGTGTGGGGATGTGTTTCAGTGTGTGAGGAAGGGTTTTATTGTGTGGGGATGGTGTTTCAGTGTGTGGGGATGGGTTTCAGTGTGTGGGGATGGGTTTCAGTGTGTGCGGAAGGGGTTTCAGTGTTTGGGAAATGTGTTTCTGTGTGTGGGGATGTGTTTCAGTGTGTGGTAAAGGGATTTCAGTGTGTGGGGAAGTGGTTCCAGTGTGTGTGGATGGGTACCAGTGTTTGGGGAGGGGTTTCAGTCTGTGTGGAAGGGGTTTCAGTGTGTGGGGAAGGTGTATCAGTGTGTGGGGAAGGGTTTTCACTGTGTGGGCAAGGGGTTTCAGTGTGTGGGGAAGTTGTTTCAGTGTGTGAGGAAGGGGTTTCAGTGTGTGGGGAAGGGGTTCCAGTGTGTGGGGAAGGGGTTCACTGTGTGCGGAAGAGGTTTCAGTGTGTGGGGAAGGGGTTTCAGTGTGTGGGGAAGGTGCTTCAGTGTGTGCGGAAGGGGTTTCAGTGTGTGCAGAAGGGGTTTCAGTGTGTGGGGAAGGGGTTTCAGTGTATGGGGAAGGGGTTTCAATGTGTGGGGATCTGTTTCAGTGTGTGGGGAAGGGGTTTCAGTGTATGGGGAAGGGGTTTCAATGTGTGGGATCTGTTTCAGTGTGTGGGGAAGGGGTTTTAGTGTTTGGGCAAGGTGTTTCAGTGTGTGGGGAAGGTGTTTCAGTGTTTGGGCAAGGTGTTTCAGTGTGTGGGGAAGGTGTTTCAGTTTGTGGGGATGTGTTTCAGTGTGTGGGGAATGGGTTTCAGTTTGTGGGGAAGGTTTTCACTGTGTGCTGAATTGGTTTCAGTGTGTGGGGAAGGTGTTTCAGTGTTTGGGCAAGGTGTTTCAGTGTGTGGGGAAGGGGTTTCAGTTTGTGGGGATGTGTTTCAGTGTGTGGGGAAGGGGTTTCAGTGTGTGGGGATGTGTTTCAGTGTGTGGGGAAGGTGTTTCAGTGTGTGGGGAAGGGATTCACTTTGTGCGGAATGGGTTACAGTGTTTGGGGAAGGAGTTTCTGTATGTGCGGTAGGGGTTTCAGTGTGTGGGGAAGGGTCTCAGTGTGTGGGGAAGGAGTTTCAGTGTGTGCGGAAGGGGTATCAGTGAGTGTGGAAGGCGTTTCAGTGTGTGGGGAAGGTGTTTCAGTGTGTGGGGAAGGGGTTTCAGTGTGTGGGAATGTGTTTCAGTGTGCTTAAGAGGGTTTCAGTGTGTGGGGAATGTGTTTCAGTGTGTGCGGAAGGGGTTTCAGTGTGTGGGGAAGGGTTTCCGTGTGTGGGGATGTGTCTCAGAGTGTGGGGAAGGGGTTTCAGTGTGTGGGGAAGGGTTTCACTGTGTGCGGAAGGTGTTTCAGTGTGTGGGGAAGTTGTTTCAGTGTGTGGGGAAGGTGTTTCAGTGTGCGGGGAAGGGGTTTCAGTGTGTGGGGATGTGTTTCAGTGTGTGGGGAAGTTGTTTCAGTGTGTGGGGAAGGGCTTCACTGTATGAGGAAGGTGTTTCATTGTGTGGGGAAGGGGTTTCAGTGTGTGGGGAAGGGGTTTCAGTGTGTGGGGAAGGCGTTTCAGTGTGTGGGGAAGGGGTTTCAGTGTGTGGGGAAGGTGGTTCAGTGTGTGGGGAAGGGGCTTCAGTGTGTTGGTAAGGGTTTCAGTGTGTGGGGAAGCTGTTTCAGTGTGTGCGGGATGGGTTTCAGTGTGTGGGGAAGGGGCCTCAGTGTGTGGGGACGGTGTTTCAGTGCGTGGGGATGTGCCTCAGTGTGTGGGGATGTGTTTCAGTGTGTGGGGCATGGTTTCAGTGTGTGGGGAAGGTGTTGCAGTATGTGGGGATGGGTTTCAGTGTGTGGGGAAGGTGTTTCAGTGTGTGGGGAAGGGGTTTCTGTGTGTGGGGAAGGTGTTTCAGTGTGTGGGGATGTGTTTCAGTGTGTGGGGATGTGTTTCAGTGTGTGAGGAAGGGTTTTATTGTGTGGGGATGGTGTTTCAGTGTGTGGGGATGGGTTTCAGTGTGTGGGGATGGGTTTCAGTGTGTGCGGAAGGGGTTTCAGTGTTTGGGAAATGTGTTTCTGTGTGTGGGGATGTGTTTCAGTGTGTGGTGAAGGGATTTCAGTGTGTGGGGAAGTGGTTCCAGTGTGTGTGGATGGGTACCAGTGTTTGGGGAGGGGTTTCAGTCTGTGCGGAAGGGGTTTCAGTGTGTGGGGAAGGTGTATCAGTGTGTGGGGAAGGGTTTTCACTGTGTGGGCAAGGGGTTTCAGTGTGTGGGGAAGTTGTTTCAGTGTGTGAGGAAGGGGTTTCAGTGTGTGGGGAAGGGGTTCCAGTGTGTGGGGAAGGGGTTCACTGTGTGCGGAAGGGGTTTCAGTGTGTGGGGAAGGGGTTTCAGTGTGTGGGGAAGGTGCTTCAGTGTGTGCGGAAGGGGTTTCAGTGTGTGCAGAAGGGGTTTCAGTGTGTGGGGAAGGGGTTTCAGTGTATGGGGAAGGGGTTTCAATGTGTGGGGATCTGTTTCAGTGTGTGGGGAAGGGGTTTCAGTGTATGGGGAAGGGGTTTCAATGTGTGGGGATCTGTTTCAGTGTGTGGGGAAGGGGTTTTAGTGTTTGGGGACGGGTTTCACTGTGTGTGGATGGGGTTTCAGTATGTGGGGAAGGTATTTCAGTGTGTGGGGAAGGTGTTTCAGTGTGTGGGGAAGGGATTTCAGTGTGTGGGGATGTGTTTCAGTGTGTGGGGAAGGTGTTTCAGTGTGTGGGGATGTGTTTCAGTGTGTGGGGAAGGTGTTTCAGTGTGTGGGGAAGGGCTTCACTGTGTGCGGAAGGGGTTTCAGTGTGTGGGAAAGGGGTTTCAGTGTGTGGGGAAGGTGTTGTAGTGTGTGCGGAATGGGTTTCAGTATGTGAGGAAGGGGTTTCAGTGTGTGGTGAAGGTGTTTCTGTTTGTGCGGAAAGGGTTTCATTGTGTGCAGAAGGGGTTTCAGTGTGTGCAGGAGGGGTTTCAGTGTGTGGGGAAGGTGTTTCAGTTTGTGGGGATGTGGTTCAGTGTGTGCGGAAGGGGTTTCAGTGTGTGGGGAAGGGTTTCACTGTGTGCGGAAGGGGTTTCAGTGTCTGGGGAAGGTGTTTCAGTGTGTGGGGAAGGTGTTTCAGTTTGTGAGGAAGGGGTTTCAGTCTGTGGGGATGTGTTTCAGTGTGTGGGGAAGGGGTTTCAGTTTGTGGGGATGTGTTTCAGCTTGTGGGGAATGTGTTTCAGCGTGTGGGTACTGGTTTCACTGTGTGCGGAATGGGTTTCAGTGTCTGGGGAAGGGGTTTCAGTGTGTGGGGAAGGTGTTTCCGTGTGTGGGGAAGGGGTTTCAGTGTGTGGGGAAGCTGTTTCTGTGTGTGGGGAAGGTTTTTCAATGTGTGACGAAGGGGTTTCAGTGTGTGAGGAAGGGGTTTCTGTGTGTGGGGAAGTTGTTTCAGTGTGTGGGGATGGTGTTTCATTGTGTGACGAAGGAGTTTCAGTGTGTGCGGAATGGGTTTCAGTGTCTGGGGAAGGTGTTTCAGTGTGTGGGGAAGTTGTTTCAGTGTGTGGGGAACGGGTTTCAGTGTGTGGGGAAGCTGTTTCTGTGTGTGGGGAAGGTTTTTCAATGTGTGAGGAAGGGGTTTCAGTGTGTGGGGAAGGGGTTCCAGTGTGTGGGGAATGGGTTCACTGTGTGCGGAAGGGGTTTCAGTGTGTGGGGAAGGGGTTTCAGTGTGTGGGGAAGGTGCTTCAGTGTGTGCGGAAGGGGTTTCAGTGTGTGCAGAAGGGGTTTCAGTGTGTGGGGAAGGGGTTTCAGTCTGTGGGGAAGGTGCTTCAGTGTGTGCGGAAGGGGTTTCAGTGTGTGGGGAAGGGGTTTCAGTGTGTGGCGATGTGTTTCAGTGTGTGGGGAAGGGGTTTCAGTGTGTGGGGAAGGGGTTTCAGTATTTGCGGAAGGGGTTTCAGTGTGTGTGGAAGGGGTTTCAGTGTGTGCAGAAGGGGTTTCAGTGTGTGCAGAAGGGGTTTCAGTGTGTGGGGAAGGGGTTTCAGTCGGTGGGGAAGGAGCTTCTGTGTGTGTGGAAGGGGTTTCAGTGTGTGGGGAAGGGGTTTCAGTGTGTGGTGAAGGTGTTTCTGTTTGTGCGGAAAGGGTTTCATTGTGTGCAGAAGGGGTTTCAGTGTGTGCAGGAGGGGTTTCAGTGTGTGGGGAAGGTGTTTCAGTTTGTGGTGATGTGGTTCAGTGTGTGCGGAAGGGGTTTCAGTGTGTGGGGAAGGGTTTCACTGTGTGCGGAAGGGGTTTCAGTGTCTGGGGAAGGTGTTTCAGTGTGTGGGGAGGGTGTTTCAGTTTGTGAGGAAGATTTTCAGTGTGTGGGGATGTGTTTCAGTGAGTGGGGAAGGGGTTTCAGTTTGTGGGGATGTGTTTCAGTTTGTGGGGAATGTGTTTCAGCGTGTGGGGTATGGTTTCACTGTGTGCGGAATGGGTTTCAGTGTCTGGGGAAGGGGTTTCAGTGTGTGGGGAAGGTGTTTCAGTGTGTGGGGAAGGGGTTTCAGTGTGTGGGGAAGCTGTTTCTGTGTGTGGGGAAGGTTTTTCAATGTGTGACGAAGGTGTTTCTGTGTGTCGGAAGGGGTTTCTGTGTGTGGGGAAGTTGTTTCGGTGTGTGGGGAAGGTGTTTCATTGTGTGACGAAGGAGTTTCAGTGTGTGCGGAATGGGTTTCATTGTCTGGGGTAGGGGTTTCAGTGTGTGGGGAAGTTGTTTCAGTGTGTGGGGAAGGGGTTTCAGTGTGTGGGGAAGCTGTTTCTGTGTGTGGGGAAGGTTTTTCAATGTGTGAGGAAGGGGTTTCAGTGTGTGGGGAAGGGGTTCCAGTGTGTGGGGAAGGGGTTCACTGTGTGCGGAAGGGGTTTCAGTGTGTGGGGATGTGTTTCAGTGTGTGGGGAAAGTTTTTCAATGTGTGACGAAGGGGTTTCAGTGTGTGGGGAAGGGGTTTCAGTGTGTGGGGAAGTTGTTTCAGTGTGTGGGGAAGGTGTTTCATTGTGTGACGAAGGAGTTTCAGTGTGTGGGGAAGGTGTTTCAGTGTGTGGTGAAGGTATTTCAGTGTGTGGGGAAGGTGTTTCAGAGTGTGCGGAAGGGGTTTCAGTGTGTGGGGAAGGTGTTTCAGTGTGTGGGGAATGTGTTTCAGTGTGTGGGGATGGGGTTTCAGTGTGTGGGGAAGCTGTTTCTGTGTGTGGGGAATGTTTTTCAATGTGTGACGAAGGGGTTTCAGTGTGTGGGGAAGGGGTTTCAGTGTGTGGGGAAGGTGTTTCTGTGTGTGGGGAAGTTTTTTCATTGTGTGACGAAGGGGTTTCAGTGTGTGGTGAAGGGGTTTCAGTGTGTGGGGAAGGTGTTTCAGTGTGTGGGCAAGGTGTCTCAGTGTGTAGGGATGGGGTTTCAGTGTGTGGGGAAGGTGTTTCAGTATGTGGGGATGGGGTTTCAGTGTGTGGGGAATGTGTTTCAGTGTGTGGAGAAAGGTTTCACTGTGTGTTGAAGGGGTTTCAGTGTGTGGGAAAGGGCTTTCAGTGTGTGGCGAAGGTGTTTCAGTGCGTGCTGAAGGGGTTTCAGTGAGTGGGGAAGGGGTTTCAGTGTGTGGGGAAGGTGTTCCACTGTGTGCAGAAAGGGTTTCAGTGTCTGCAGAAGGGGTTTCAGTGTGTGGGGAAGGGGTTTCAGTCTGTGGGGAAGGTGTTTCAGTGTGTGGGGAAGGGGTTTCAGTTTGTGGGGATGTGTTTCAGTGTGTGGGGAATGGGTTTCAGTTTGTGGGGAAGGTTTTCACTGTGTGCTGAATTGGTTTCAGTGTGTGGGGAAGGTGTTTCAGTGTTTGGGCAAGGTGTTTCAGTTTGTGGGGAAGGTGTTTCAGTTTGTGGGGATGTGTTTCAGTGTGTGGGGAATGGGTTTCAGTTTGTGGGGAAGGTTTTCACTGTGTGCTGAATTGGTTTCAGTGTGTGGGGAAGGTGTTTCAGTGTTTGGGCAAGGGGTTTCAGTGTGTGGGGAAGGGGTTTCAGTCTGTGGGGAAGGTGTTTCAGTGTGTGGGGAAGGGGTTTCAGTTTGTGGGGATGTGTTTCAGTGTGTGGGGAATGGGTTTCAGTTTGTGGGGAAGGTTTTCACTGTGTGCTGAATTGGTTTCAGTGTGTGGGGAAGGTGTTTCAGTGTTTGGGCAAGGTGTTTCAGTGTGTGGGGAAGGGGTTTCAGTTTGTGGGGATGTGTTTCAGTGTGTGGGGAAGGGGTTTCAGTGTGTGGGGATGTGTTTCAGTGTGTGGGGAAGGTGTTTCAGTGTGTGGGGAAGGGATTCACTTTGTGCGGAATGGGTTACAGTGTTTGGGGAAGGAGTTTCTGTATGTGCGGTAGGGGTTTCAGTGTGTGGGGAAGGGTCTCAGTGTGTGGGGAAGGAGTTTCAGTGTGTGCGGAAGGGGTTTCAGTGTGTGGGGAAGGGTTTCCGTGTGTGGGGATGTGTCTCAGAGTGTGGGGAAGGGGTTTCAGTGTGTGGGGAAGGGTTTCACTGTGTGCGGAAGGTGTTTCAGTGTGTGGGGAAGTTGTTTCAGTGTGTGGGGAAGGTGTTTCAGTGTGCGGGGAAGGGGTTTCAGTGTGTGGGGATGTGTTTCAGTGTGTGGGGAAGTTGTTTCAGTGTGTGGGGAAGGGCTTCACTGTATGAGGAAGGTGTTTCATTGTGTGGGGAAGGGGTTTCAGTGTGTGGGGAAGGGGTTTCAGTGTGTGGGGAAGGCGTTTCAGTGTGTGGGGAAGGGGTTTCAGTGTGTGGGGAAGGTGGTTCAGTGTGTGGGGAAGGGGCTTCAGTGTGTTGGTAAGGGTTTCAGTGTGTGGGGAAGCTGTTTCAGTGTGTGCGGAATGGGTTTCAGTGTGTGGGGACGGGGCCTCAGTGTGTGGGGACGGTGTTTCAGTGCGTGGGGATGTGCCTCAGTGTGTGGGGATGTGTTTCAGTGTGTGGGGCATGGTTTCAGTGTGTGGGGAAGGTGTTTCAGTGTGTGGGGATGGGTTTCAGTGTGTGGGGAAGGTGTTTCAGTGTGTGGGGAAGGGGTTTCTGTGTGTGGGGAAGGTGTTTCAGTGTGTGGGGATGTGTTTCAGTGTGTGGGGATGTGTTTCAGTGTGTGAGGAAGGGTTTTATTGTGTGGGGATGGTGTTTCAGTGTGTGGGGATGGGTTTCAGTGTGTGGGGATGGGTTTCAGTGTGTGCGGAAGGGGTTTCAGTGTTTGGGAAATGTGTTTCTGTGTGTGGGGATGTGTTTCAGTGTGTGGTGAAGGGATTTCAGTGTGTGGGGAAGTGGTTCCAGTGTGTGTGGATGGGTACCAGTGTTTGGGGAGGGGTTTCAGTCTGTGCGGAAGGGGTTTCAGTGTGTGGGGAAGGTGTATCAGTGTGTGGGGAAGGGTTTTCACTGTGTGGGCAAGGGGTTTCAGTGTGTGGGGAAGTTGTTTCAGTGTGTGAGGAAGGGGTTTCAGTGTGTGGGGAAGGGGTTCCAGTGTGTGGTGAAGGGGTTCACTGTGTGCGGAAGGAGTTTCAGTGTGTGGGGAAGGGGTTTCAGTGTGTGGGGAAGGTGCTTCAGTGTGTGCGGAAGGGGTTTCAGTGTGTGCAGAAGGGGTTTCAGTGTGTGGGGAAGTGGTTTCAGTGTATGGGGAAGGGGTTTCAATGTGTGGGGATCTGTTTCAGTGTGTGGGGAAGGGGTTTCAGTGTATGGGGAAGGGGTTTCAATGTGTGGGGATCTGTTTCAGTGTGTGGGGAAGGGGTTTTAGTGTTTGGGGATGGGTTTCACTGTGTGTGGATGGGGTTTCAGTATGTGGGGAAGGTATTTCAGTGTGTGGGGAAGGTGTTTCAGTGTGTGGGGAAGGGATTTCAGTGTGTGGGGATGTGTTTCAGTGTGTGGGGAAGGTGTTTCAGTGTGTGGGGATGTGTTTCAGTGTGTGGGGAAGGTGTTTCAGTGTGTGGGGAAGGGCTTCACTGTGTGCGGAAGGGGTTTCAGTGTGTGGGAAAGGGGTTTCAGTGTGTGGGGAAGGTGTTGTAGTGTGTGCGGAATGGGTTTCAGTATGTGAGGAAGGGGTTTCAGTGTGTGGTGAAGGTGTTTCTGTTTGTGCGGAAAGGGTTTCATTGTGTGCAGAAGGGGTTTCAGTGTGTGCAGGAGGGGTTTCAGTGTGTGGGGAAGGTGTTTCAGTTTGTGGGGATGTGGTTCAGTGTGTGCGGAAGGGGTTTCAGTGTGTGGGGAAGGGTTTCACTGTGTGCGGAAGGGGTTTCAGTGTCTGGGGAAGGTGTTTCAGTGTGTGGGGAAGGTGTTTCAGTTTGTGAGGAAGGGGTTTCAGTCTGTGGGGATGTGTTTCAGTGTGTGGGGAAGGGGTTTCAGTTTGTGGGGATGTGTTTCAGCTTGTGGGGAATGTGTTTCAGCGTGTGGGGACTGGTTTCACTGTGTGCGGAATGGGTTTCAGTGTCTGGGGAAGGGGTTTCAGTGTGTGGGGAAGGTGTTTCAGTGTGTGGGGAAGGGGTTTCAGTGTGTGGGGAAGCTGTTTCTGTGTGTGGGGAAGGTTTTTCAATGTGTGACGAAGGGGTTTCAGTGTGTGAGGAAGGGGTTTCTGTGTGTGGGGAAGTTGTTTCAGTGTGTGGGGATGGTGTTTCATTGTGTGACGAAGGAGTTTCAGTGTGTGCGGAATGGGTTTCAGTGTCTGGGGAAGGTGTTTCAGTGTGTGGGGAAGTTGTTTCAGTGTGTGGGGAACGGGTTTCAGTGTGTGGGGAAGCTGTTTCTGTGTGTGGGGAAGGTTTTTCAATGTGTGAGGAAGGGGTTTCAGTGTGTGGGGAAGGGGTTCCAGTGTGTGGGGAATGGGTTCACTGTGTGCGGAAGCGGTTTCAGTGTGTGGGGAAGGGGTTTCAGTGTGTGGGGAAGGTGCTTCAGTGTGTGCGGAAGGGGTTTCAGTGTGTGCAGAAGGGGTTTCAGTGTGTGGGGAAGGGGTTTCAGTCTGTGGGGAAGGTGCTTCAGTGTGTGCGGAAGGGGTTTCAGTGTGTGGGGAAGGGGTTTCAGTGTGTGGCGATGTGTTTCAGTGTGTGGGGAAGGGGTTTCAGTGTGTGGGGAAGGGGTTTCAGTATTTGCGGAAGGGGTTTCAGTGTGTGTGGAAGGGGTTTCAGTGTGTGCAGAAGGGGTTTCAGTGTGTGCAGAAGGGGTTTCAGTGTGTGGGGAAGGGGTTTCAGTCGGTCGGGAAGGTGCTTCTGTGTGTGTGGAAGGGGTTTCAGTGTGTGGGGAAGGGGTTTCAGTGTGTGGTGAAGGTGTTTCTGTTTGTGCGGAAAGGGTTTCATTGTGTGCAGAAGGGGTTTCAGTGTGTGCAGGAGGGGTTTCAGTGTGTGGGGAAGGTGTTTCAGTTTGTGGTGATGTGGTTCAGTGTGTGCGGAAGGGGTTTCAGTGTGTGGGGAAGGGTTTCACTGTGTGCGGAAGGGGTTTCAGTGTCTGGGGAAGGTGTTTCAGTGTGTGGGGAGGGTGTTTCAGTTTGTGAGGAAGAATTTCAGTGTGTGGGGATGTGTTTCAGTGAGAGGGGAAGGGGTTTCAGTTTGTGGGGATGTGTTTCAGTTTGTGGGGAATGTGTTTCAGCGTGTGGGGTATGGTTTCACTGTGTGCGGAATGGGTTTCAGTGTCTGGGGAAGGGGTTTCAGTGTGTGGGGAAGGTGTTTCAGTGTGTGGGGAAGGGGTTTCAGTGTGTGGGGAAGCTGTTTCTGTGTGTGGGGAAGGTTTTTCAATGTGTGACGAAGGTGTTTCTGTGTGTGGGGAAGGGGTTTCTGTGTGTGGGGAAGTTGTTTCGGTGTGTGGGGAAGGTGTTTCATTGTGTGACGAAGGAGTTTCAGTGTGTGCGGAATGGGTTTCATTGTCTGGGGAAGGGGTTTCAGTGTGTGGGGAAGTTGTTTCAGTGTGTGGGGAAGGGGTTTCAGTGTGTGGGGAAGCTGTTTCTGTGTGTGGGGAAGGTTTTTCAATGTGTGAGGAAGGGGTTTCAGTGTGTGGGGAAGGGGTTCCAGTGTGTGGGGAATGGGTTCACTGTGTGCGGAAGGGGTTTCAGTGTGTGGGGAAGGGGTTTCAGTGTGTGGGGAAGGTGCTTCAGTGTGTGCGGAAGGGGTTTCAGTGTGTGCAGAAGGGGTTTCAGTGTGTGGGGAAGGGGTTTCAGTCTGTGGGGAAGGTGCTTCAGTGTGTGCGGAAGGGGTTTCAGTGTGTGGGGAAGGGGTTTCAGTGTGTGGCGATGTGTTTCAGTGTGTGGGGAAGGGGTTTCAGTGTGTGGGGAAGGGGTTTCAGTATTTGCGGAAGGGGTTTCAGTGTGTGTGGAAGGGGTTTCAGTGTGTGCAGAAGGGGTTTCAGTGTGTGCAGAAGGGGTTTCAGTGTGTGGGGAAGGGGTTTCAGTCGGTGGGGAAGGTGCTTCTGTGTGTGTGGAAGGGGTTTCAGTGTGTGGGGAAGGGGTTTCAGTGTGTGGTGAAGGTGTTTCTGTTTGTGCGGAAAGGGTTTCATTGTGTGCAGAAGGGGTTTCAGTGTGTGCAGGAGGGGTTTCAGTGTGTGGGGAAGGTGTTTCAGTTTGTGGGGATGTGGTTCAGTGTGTGCGGAAGGGGTTTCAGTGTGTGGGGATGTGTTTCAGTGTGTGGGGAAGGTGTTTCAGTGTGTGGGGATGTGTTTCAGTGTGTGGGGAAGGTGTTTCAGTGTGTGGGGAAGGGCTTCACTGTGTGCGGAAGGGGTTTCAGTGTGTGGGAAAGGGGTTTCAGTGTGTGGGGAAGGTGTTGTAGTGTGTGCGGAATGGGTTTCAGTATGTGAGGAAGGGGTTTCAGTGTGTGGTGAAGGTGTTTCTGTTTGTGCGGAAAGGGTTTCATTGTGTGCAGAAGGGGTTTCAGTGTGTGCAGGAGGGGTTTCAGTGTGTGGGGAAGGTGTTTCAGTTTGTGGGGATGTGGTTCAGTGTGTGCGGAAGGGGTTTCAGTGTGTGGGGAAGGGTTTCACTGTGTGCGGAAGGGGTTTCAGTGTCTGGGGAAGGTGTTTCAGTGTGTGGGGAAGGTGTTTCAGTTTGTGAGGAAGGGGTTTCAGTCTGTGGGGATGTGTTTCAGTGTGTGGGGAAGGGGTTTCAGTTTGTGGGGATGTGTTTCAGCTTGTGGGGAATGTGTTTCAGCGTGTGGGGACTGGTTTCACTGTGTGCGGAATGGGTTTCAGTGTCTGGGGAAGGGGTTTCAGTGTGTGGGGAAGGTGTTTCAGTGTGTGGGGAAGGGGTTTCAGTGTGTGGGGAAGCTGTTTCTGTGTGTGGGGAAGGTTTTTCAATGTGTGACGAAGGGGTTTCAGTGTGTGAGGAAGGGGTTTCTGTGTGTGGGGAAGTTGTTTCAGTGTGTGGGGATGGTGTTTCATTGTGTGACGAAGGAGTTTCAGTGTGTGCGGAATGGGTTTCAGTGTCTGGGGAAGGTGTTTCAGTGTGTGGGGAAGTTGTTTCAGTGTGTGGGGAACGGGTTTCAGTGTGTGGGGAAGCTGTTTCTGTGTGTGGGGAAGGTTTTTCAATGTGTGAGGAAGGGGTTTCAGTGTGTGGGGAAGGGGTTCCAGTGTGTGGGGAATGGGTTCACTGTGTGCGGAAGCGGTTTCAGTGTGTGGGGAAGGGGTTTCAGTGTGTGGGGAAGGTGCTTCAGTGTGTGCGGAAGGGGTTTCAGTGTGTGCAGAAGGGGTTTCAGTGTGTGGGGAAGGGGTTTCAGTCTGTGGGGAAGGTGCTTCAGTGTGTGCGGAAGGGGTTTCAGTGTGTGGGGAAGGGGTTTCAGTGTGTGGCGATGTGTTTCAGTGTGTGGGGAAGGGGTTTCAGTGTGTGGGGAAGGGGTTTCAGTATTTGCGGAAGGGGTTTCAGTGTGTGTGGAAGGGGTTTCAGTGTGTGCAGAAGGGGTTTCAGTGTGTGCAGAAGGGGTTTCAGTGTGTGGGGAAGGGGTTTCAGTCGGTCGGGAAGGTGCTTCTGTGTGTGTGGAAGGGGTTTCAGTGTGTGGGGAAGGGGTTTCAGTGTGTGGTGAAGGTGTTTCTGTTTGTGCGGAAAGGGTTTCATTGTGTGCAGAAGGGGTTTCAGTGTGTGCAGGAGGGGTTTCAGTGTGTGGGGAAGGTGTTTCAGTTTGTGGTGATGTGGTTCAGTGTGTGCGGAAGGGGTTTCAGTGTGTGGGGAAGGGTTTCACTGTGTGCGGAAGGGGTTTCAGTGTCTGGGGAAGGTGTTTCAGTGTGTGGGGAGGGTGTTTCAGTTTGTGAGGAAGAATTTCAGTGTGTGGGGATGTGTTTCAGTGAGAGGGGAAGGGGTTTCAGTTTGTGGGGATGTGTTTCAGTTTGTGGGGAATGTGTTTCAGCGTGTGGGGTATGGTTTCACTGTGTGCGGAATGGGTTTCAGTGTCTGGGGAAGGGGTTTCAGTGTGTGGGGAAGGTGTTTCAGTGTGTGGGGAAGGGGTTTCAGTGTGTGGGGAAGCTGTTTCTGTGTGTGGGGAAGGTTTTTCAATGTGTGACGAAGGTGTTTCTGTGTGTGGGGAAGGGGTTTCTGTGTGTGGGGAAGTTGTTTCGGTGTGTGGGGAAGGTGTTTCATTGTGTGACGAAGGAGTTTCAGTGTGTGCGGAATGGGTTTCATTGTCTGGGGAAGGGGTTTCAGTGTGTGGGGAAGTTGTTTCAGTGTGTGGGGAAGGGGTTTCAGTGTGTGGGGAAGCTGTTTCTGTGTGTGGGGAAGGTTTTTCAATGTGTGAGGAAGGGGTTTCAGTGTGTGGGGAAGGGGTTCCAGTGTGTGGGGAATGGGTTCACTGTGTGCGGAAGGGGTTTCAGTGTGTGGGGAAGGGGTTTCAGTGTGTGGGGAAGGTGCTTCAGTGTGTGCGGAAGGGGTTTCAGTGTGTGCAGAAGGGGTTTCAGTGTGTGGGGAAGGGGTTTCAGTCTGTGGGGAAGGTGCTTCAGTGTGTGCGGAAGGGGTTTCAGTGTGTGGGGAAGGGGTTTCAGTGTGTGGCGATGTGTTTCAGTGTGTGGGGAAGGGGTTTCAGTGTGTGGGGAAGGGGTTTCAGTATTTGCGGAAGGGGTTTCAGTGTGTGTGGAAGGGGTTTCAGTGTGTGCAGAAGGGGTTTCAGTGTGTGCAGAAGGGGTTTCAGTGTGTGGGGAAGGGGTTTCAGTCGGTGGGGAAGGTGCTTCTGTGTGTGTGGAAGGGGTTTCAGTGTGTGGGGAAGGGGTTTCAGTGTGTGGTGAAGGTGTTTCTGTTTGTGCGGAAAGGGTTTCATTGTGTGCAGAAGGGGTTTCAGTGTGTGCAGGAGGGGTTTCAGTGTGTGGGGAAGGTGTTTCAGTTTGTGGTGATGTGGTTCAGTGTGTGCGGAAGGGGTTTCAGTGTGTGGGGAAGGGTTTCACTGTGTGCGGAAGGGGTTTCAGTGTCTGGGGAAGGTGTTTCAGTGTGTGGGGAGGGTGTTTCAGTTTGTGAGGAAGAATTTCAGTGTGCGGGGATGTGTTTCAGTGAGTGGGGAAGGGGTTTCAGTTTGTGGGGATGTGTTTCAGTTTGTGGGGAATGTGTTTCAGCGTGTGGGGTATGGTTTCACTGTGTGCGGAATGGGTTTCAGTGTCTGGGGAAGGGGTTTCAGTGTGTGGGGAAGGTGTTTCAGTGTGTGGGGAAGGGGTTTCAGTGTGTGGGGAAGCTGTTTCTGTGTGTGGGGAAGGTTTTTCAATGTGTGACGAAGGTGTTTCTGTGTGTGGGGAAGGGGTTTCTGTGTGTGGGGAAGTTGTTTCGGTGTGTGGGGAAGGTGTTTCATTGTGTGACGAAGGAGTTTCAGTGTGTGCGGAATGGGTTTCATTGTCTGGGGAAGGGGTTTCAGTGTGTGGGGAAGTTGTTTCAGTGTGTGGGGAAGGGGTTTCAGTGTGTGGGGAAGCTGTTTCTGTGTGTGGGGAAGGTTTTTCAATGTGTGAGGAAGGGGTTTCAGTGTGTGGGGAAGGGGTTCCAGTGTGTGGGGAAGGGGTTCACTGTGTGCGGAAGGGGTTTCAGTGTGTGGGGAAGGGGTTTCAGTGTGTGGGGAAAGTTTTTCAATGTGTGACGAAGGGGTTTCAGTGTGTGGGGAAGGGGTTTCAGTGTGTGGGGAAGTTGTTTCAGTGTGTGGGGAAGGTGTTTCATTGTGTGACGAAGGAGTTTCAGTGTGTGGGGAAGGTGTTTCAGTGTGTGGTGAAGGTATTTCAGTGTGTGGGGAAGGTGTTTCAGAGTGTGCGGAAGGGGTTTCAGTGTGTGGGGAAGGTGTTTCAGTGTGTGGGGAATGTGTTTCAGTGTGTGGGGATGGGGTTTCAGTGTGTGGGGAAGCTGTTTCTGTGTGTGGGGAATGTTTTTCAATGTGTGACGAAGGGGTTTCAGTGTGTGGGGAAGGGGTTTCAGTGTGTGGGGAAGGTGTTTCTGTGTGTGGGGAAGTTTTTTCATTGTGTGACGAAGGGGTTTCAGTGTGTGGTGAAGGGGTTTCGGTGTGTGGGGAAGGTGTTTCAGTGTGTGGGCAAGGTGTCTCAGTGTGTAGGGATGGGGTTTCAGTGTGTGGGGAAGGTGTTTCAGTATGTGGGGATGGGGTTTCAGTGTGTGGGGAATGTGTTTCAGTGTGTGGAGAAAGGTTTCACTGTGTGTTGAAGGGGTTTCAGTGTGTGGGAAAGGGCTTTCAGTGTGTGGCGAAGGTGTTTCAGTGCGTGCTGAAGGGGTTTCAGTGAGTGGGGAAGGGGTTTCAGTGTGTGGGGAAGGTGTTCCACTGTGTGCAGAAAGGGTTTCAGTGTCTGCAGAAGGGGTTTCAGTGTGTGGGGAAGGGGTTTCAGTCTGTGGGGAAGGTGTTCCACTGTGTGCAGAAAGGGTTTCAGTGTCTGCAGAAGGGGTTTCAGTGTGTGGGGAAGGGGTTTCAGTCTGTGGGGAAGGTGTTTCAGTGTGTGGGGAAGGGGTTTCAGTTTGTGGGGATGTGTTTCAGTGTGTGGGGAATGGGTTTCAGTTTGTGGGGAAGGTTTTCACTGTGTGCTGAATTGGTTTCAGTGTGTGGGGAAGGTGTTTCAGTGTTTGGGCAAGGTGTTTCAGTGTGTGGGGAAGGTGTTTCAGTTTGTGGGGATGTGTTTCAGTGTGTGGGGAATGGGTTTCAGTTTGTAGGGAAGGTTTTCACTGTGTGCTGAATTGGTTTCAGTGTGTGGGGAAGGTGTTTCAGTGTTTGGGCAAGGGGTTTCAGTGTGTGGGGAAGGGGTTTCAGTCTGTGGGGAAGGTGTTTCAGTGTGTGGGGAAGGGGTTTCAGTTTGTGGGGATGTGTTTCAGTGTGTGGGGAATGGGTTTCAGTTTGTGGGGAAGGTTTTCATAGAACATAGAACATAGAACATACAGCACAGAACAGGCCCTTCGGCCCACAATGTTGTGCCGATCCTTTGTCCTCTGTCAAGGACAATTTAATCTATACCCCATCATTCTCCTTTATCCATATACCTATCCAAAAGCCTTTTGAAAGTCCCTAAAGTTTCTGACTCAACAACTTCCCCGGGCAAGGCATTCCATGCCTCGACCACTCTCTGGGTAAAGAACCTTCCCCTGACATCCCCCTTATATCTCCCACCCTTCACCTTAAATTTATGACCCCTTGTAACGCTTTGCTCCACCCGGGGAAAAAGTTTCTGACTGTCTACCCTATCTATTCCCCTGATCATCTTATAAACCTCTATCATGTCACCCCTCATCCTTCTCCTTTCTAATGAGAAGAGGCCTAGAATGTTCAGCCTTTCCTCGTAAGACTTATTCTCCATTCCAGGCAACATCCTGGTAAATCTCCTCTGCACCCTCTCCAAGGCTTCCACATCCTTCCTAAAATGAGGCGACCAGAACTGCACACAGTACTCCAAATGAGGCCTTACCAAGGTCCTGTACAGCTGCATCATCACCTCACGGCTCTTAAATTCAATCCCTCTGCTAATGAACGCTAACACCCCATATGCCTTCTTCACAGCCCTATCCACTTGAGTTGCAACTTTCAATGATCTATGCACATAGACCCCAAGGTCTCTCTGCTCCTCCACATGCCCAAGAACCCTACCGTTAACCCAGTATTTTGCATTCATGTTTGTCCTTCCAAAATGGACGACCTCACACTTTTCAGGGTTAAACTCCATCTGCCACTTTTCAGCCCAGCACTGCAACCTATCCAAGTCCCTTTGCAGACGACAATAGCCCTCCTCGGTATCCACAACTCCACCAACCTTTGTATCATCTGCAAATTTACTGACCCACCCTTCGACTTCCTCATCCAAGTCGTTAATAAAAATCACAAACAGGAGAGGACCCAGAACTGATCCCTGCGGCACGCCACTGGTAACTGGGCTCCAGGCTGAGTATTTACCATCTAAGACCACTCTCTGCCTTCTATCAGTTAGCCAATTCTTAATCCAACTGGCCACATTCCCCACTATCCCATGCCTCCTGACTTTCTCCATAAGTCTACCATGGGGGACCTTATCAAATGCCTTACTAAAATCCATGTACACCACATCCACTGGTTTACCCTCATCCACTTGCTTGGTCACCTGCTCAAAGAATTCAATCAGGCTTGTGAGGCAAGACCTACCCCTCACAAAACCGTGCTGACTGTCCCGAATCAAGCAGTGTCTTTCCAGATGCTCAGAAATCCTATCCCTCAGCACCTTTTCCATCAACTTGCCTACCACCGAAGTAAGACTAACTGGCCTGTAATTCCCAGGGTTGTTCCTATTCCCTTTCTTGAACAGGGGCACAACATTTGCCACCCTCCAATCACCTGGTACCACCCCCGTCAGCAGAGAAGATGAAAAGATCATTGCCAGCGGCTCTGCAATTACATCCCTTGCTTCCCATAACATCCTTGGATATACCCCGTCAGGCCCGGGAGACTTGTCTATCTTCAAGTTATTCAAAAACCCCAACACATCTTCCCTCCTAACGAGCACTTCCTCGAGCTTACCAGTCTGTTTCACACCGTCCTCTTCAGTAATACACCCCTTCTCATTCGTAAATACCGAAGAGAAGTACTCATTCAAAACCTCACTTATCTCTTCCGGCTCAACACACAGTCTCCCGCTATTGTCCTTGACCGGACCTACGGTCCCCCTAGTCATCCTCATATTTCTGACATACGCGTAAAAGGCCTTGGGGTTTTCTTTTATCCTACCCGCCAAGCATTTTTCATGCCCTCTCTTAGCTCTCCTAATCCCTTTCTTCAGATCCTTCCTGGCCATCTTGTATCCCTCCAGAGCTATGCCTGTGCCCTTTTTCCTCAACTTTATATACGCATCCTTCTTCTTCCTAACAAGACTCTCAACCTCTCTTGTCAACCACGGTTCCCTCACATGACCATCCCTTCCCTGTCTGACTGTGTGCTGAATTGGTTTCAGTGTGTGGGGAAGGTGTTTCAGTGTTTGGGCAAGGTGTTTCAGTGTGTGGGGAAGGGGTTTCAGTTTGTGGGGATGTGTTTCAGTGTGTGGGGAAGGGGTTTCAGTGTGTGGGGATGTGTTTCAGTGTGTGGGGAAGGTGTTTCAGTGTGTGGGGAAGGGATTCACTTTGTGCGGAATGGGTTACAGTGTTTGGGGAAGGAGTTTCTGTATGTGCGGTAGGGGTTTCAGTGTGTGGGGAAGGGTCTCAGTGTGTGGGGAAGGAGTTTCAGTGTGTGCGGAAGGGGTATCAGTGAGTGTGGAAGGCGTTTCAGTGTGTGGGGAAGGTGTTTCAGTGTGTGGGGAAGGGGTTTCAGTGTGTGGGAATGTGTTTCAGTGTGCTTAATTGGGTTTCAGTGTGTGGGGAATGTGTTTCAGTGTGTGCGGAAGGGGTTTCAGTGTGTGGGGAAGGGTTTCCGTGTGTGGGGATGTGTCTCAGAGTGTGGGGAAGGGGTTTCAGTGTGTGGGGAAGGGTTTCACTGTGTGCGGAAGGTGTTTCAGTGTGTGGGGAAGTTGTCTCAGTGTGTGGGGAAGGTGTTTCAGTGTGCGGGGAAGGGGTTTCAGTGTGTGGGGATGTGTTTCAGTGTGTGGGGAAGTTGTTTCAGTGTGTGGGGAAGGGCTTCACTGTATGAGGAAGGTGTTTCATTGTGTGGGGAAGGGGTTTCAGTGTGTGGGGAAGGGGTTTCAGTGTGTGGGGAAGGCGTTTCAGTGTGTGGGGAAGGGGTTTCAGTGTGTGGGGAAGGTGGTTCAGTGTGTGGGGAAGGGGCTTCAGTGTGTTGGTAAGGGTTTCAGTGTGTGGGGAAGCTGTTTCAGTGTGTGCGGAATGGGTTTCAGTGTGTGGGGACGGGGCCTCAGTGTGTGGGGACGGTGTTTCAGTGCGTGGGGATGTGCCTCAGTGTGTGGGGATGTGTTTCAGTGTGTGGGGCATGGTTTCAGTGTGTGGGGAAGGTGTTTCAGTGTGTGGGGATGGGTTTCAGTGTGTGGGGAAGGTGTTTCAGTGTGTGGGGAAGGGGTTTCTGTGTGTGGGGAAGGTGTTTCAGTGTGTGGGGATGTGTTTCAGTGTGTGGGGATGTGTTTCAGTGTGTGAGGAAGGGTTTTATTGTGTGGGGATGGTGTTTCAGTGTGTGGGGATGGGTTTCAGTGTGTGGGGATGGGTTTCAGTGTGT
This sequence comes from Heterodontus francisci, assembly GCF_036365525.1. Classification (NCBI taxonomy): domain Eukaryota; kingdom Metazoa; phylum Chordata; class Chondrichthyes; order Heterodontiformes; family Heterodontidae; genus Heterodontus; species Heterodontus francisci. The sequence continues at coordinate 7,512,242 of NC_090380.1, read as the reverse complement.
GCGGAAGGGGTTTCAGTGTTTGGGAAATGTGTTTCTGTGTGTGGGGATGTGTTTCAGTGTGTGGTGAAGGGATTTCAGTGTGTGGGGAAGTGGTTCCAGTGTGTGTGGATGGGTACCAGTGTTTGGGGAGGGGTTTCAGTCTGTGTGGAAGGGGTTTCAGTGTGTGGGGAAGGTGTATCAGTGTGTGGGGAAGGGTTTTCACTGTGTGGGCAAGGGGTTTCAGTGTGTGGGGAAGTTGTTTCAGTGTGTGAGGAAGGGGTTTCAGTGTGTGGGGAAGGGGTTCCAGAGTGTGGGGAAGGGGTTCACTGTGTGCGGAAGGGGTTTCAGTGTGTGGGGAAGGGGTTTCAGTGTGTGGGGAAGGTGCTTCAGTGTGTGCGGAAGGGGTTTCAGTGTGTGCAGAAGGGGTTTCAGTGTGTGGGGAAGGGGTTTCAGTGTATGGGGAAGGGGTTTCAATGTGTGGGGATCTGTTTCAGTGTGTGGGGAAGGGGTTTCAGTGTATGGGGAAGGGGTTTCAATGTGTGGGGATCTGTTTCAGTGTGTGGGGAAGGGGTTTTAGTGTTTGGGGACGGGTTTCACTGTGTGTGGAAGGGGTTTCAGTATGTGGGGAAGGTATTTCAGTGTGTGGGGAAGGTGTTTCAGTGTGTGGGGAAGGGATTTCAGTGTGTGGGGATGTGTTTCAGTGTGTGGGGAAGGTGTTTCAGTGTGTGGGGAAGGTGTTTCAGTGTGTGGGGATGTGTTTCAGTGTGTGGGGAAGGTGTTTCAGTGTGTGGGGAAGGGTTTCACTGTGTGCGGAAGGGGTTTCAGTGTGTGGGGAAGGTGCTTCAGTGTGTGGGGAAGGGGTTTCAGTGTGTGGGGAAGGGGTTTTAGTGTTTGGGGAAGGGTTTCACTGTGTGCGGAAGGGGTTTCAGTGTGTGGGAAAGGGGTTTCAGTGTGTGGGGAAGGTGTTTTAGTGTGTGCGGAAGGGGTTTCAGTATGTGAGGAAGGGGTTTCAGTGTGTGGTGAAGGTGTTTCTGTTTGTGCGGAAAGGGTTTCATTGTGTGCAGAAGGGGTTTCAGTGTGTGCAGGAGGGGTTTCAGTGTGTGGGGAAGGTGTTTCAGTTTGTGGGGATGTGGTTCAGTGTGTGCGGAAGGGGTTTCAGTGTGTGGGGAAGGGTTTCACTGTGTGCGGAAGGGGTTTCAGTGTCTGGGGAAGGTGTTTCAGTGTGTGGGGAAGGTGTTTCAGTTTGTGAGGAAGGGGTTTCAGTCTGTGGGGAAGTGTTTCAGTGTGTGGGGAAGGGGTTTCAGTTTGTGGGGATGTGTTTCAGTTTGTGGGGAATGTGTTTCAGCGTGTGGGGAATGGTTTCACTGTGTGCGGAATGGGTTTCAGTGTCTGGGGAAGGGGTTTCAGTGTGTGGGGAAGTTGTTTCAGTGTGTGGGGAAGGGGTATCAGTGTGTGGGGAAGCTGTTTCTGTGTGGGGAAGATTTTTCAATGTGCGAGGAAGGGGTTTCAGTGTGTGGGGAAGGGGTTCCAGTGTATGGGGAAGGGGTTCACTGTGTGCGGAAGGGGTTTCAGTGTGTGGGGAAGGGGTTTCAGTGTGTGGGGATGGGTTTCAGGGTGTGGGGAAGGGGTTTCAGTTTGTGGGGATGTGTTTCAGCTTGTGGGGAATGTGTTTCAGCGTGTGGGGAATGGTTTCACTGTGTGCGGAATGGGTTTCAGTGTCTGGGGAAGGGGTTTCAGTGTGTGGGGAAGGTGTTTCAGTGTGTGGGGAAGGGGTTTCAGTGTGTGGGGAAGCTGTTTCTGTGTGTGGGGAAGGTTTTTCAATGTGTGACGAAGGGGTTTCAGTGTGTGAGGAAGGTGTTTCTGTGTGTGGGGAAGTTGTTTCGGTGTGTGGGGAAGGTGTTTCATTGTGTGACGAAGGAGTTTCAGTGTGTGCGGAATGGGTTTCAGTGTCTGGGGAAGGTGTTTCAGTGTGTGGGGAAGTTGTTTCAGTGTGTGGGGAACGGGTTTCAGTGTGTGGGGAAGCTGTTTCTGTGTGTGGGGAAGGTTTTTCAATGTGTGAGGAAGGGGTTTCAGTGTGTGGGGAATGGGTTCCAGTGTGTGGGGAATGGGTTCACTGTGTGCGGAAGGGGTTTCAGTGTGTGGGGAAGGGTTTTCAGTGTGTGGGGAAGGTGCTTCAGTGTGTGCGGAAGGGGTTTCAGTGTGTGCAGAAGGGGTTTCAGTGTGTGGGGAAGGGGTTTCAGTCTGTGGGGAAGGTGCTTCAGTGTGTGTGGAAGGGGTTTCAGTGTGTGGGGAAGGGGTTTCAGTGTGTGGCGATGTGTTTCAGTGTGTGGGGAAGGGGTTTCAGTGTGTGGGGAAGGGGTTTCAGTATTTGCGGAAGGGGTTTCAGTGTGTGTGGAAGGGGTTTCAGTGTGTGCAGAAGGGGTTTCAGTGTGTGCAGAAGGGGTTTCAGTGTGTGGGGAAGGGGTTTCAGTGGGTGGGGAAGGTGCTTCTGTGTGTGTGGAAGGGGTTTCAGTGTGTGGGGAAGGGGTTTCAGTGTGTGGTGAAGGTGTTTCTGTTTGTGCGGAAAGGGTTTCATTGTGTGCAGAAGGGGTTTCAGTGTGTGCAGGAGGGGTTTCAGTGTGTGGGGAAGGTGTTTCAGTTTGTGGTGATGTGGTTCAGTGTGTGCGGAAGGGGTTTCAGTGTGTGGGGAAGGGTTTCACTGTGTGCGGAAGGGGTTTCAGTGTCTGGGGAAGGTGTTTCAGTGTGTGGGGAAGGTGTTTCAGTTTGTGAGGAAGGGGTTTCAGTGTGTGGGGATGTGTTTCAGTGTGTGGGGAAGGGGTTTCAGTTTGTGGGGATGTGTTTCAGTTTGTGGGGAATGTGTTTCAGCGTGTGGGGAATGGTTTCACTGTGAGCGGAATGGGTTTCAGTGTCTGGGGAAGGGGTTTCAGTGTGTGGGGAAGGTGTTTCAGTGTGTGGGGAAGGGGTTTCAGTGTGTGGGGAAGCTGTTTCTGTGTGTGGGGAAGGTTTTTCAATGTGTGACGAAGGGGTTTCAGTGTGTGGGGAAGGGGTTTCTGTGTGTGGGGAAGTTGTTTCGGTGTGTTGGGAAGGTGTTTCATTGTGTGACGAAGGAGTTTCAGTGTGTGCGGAATGGGTTTCATTGTCTGGGGAAGGGGTTTCAGTGTGTGGGGAAGTTGTTTCAGTGTGTGGGGAAGGGGTTTCAGTGTGTGGGGAAGCTGTTTCTGTGTGTGGGGAAGGTTTTTCAATGTGTGAGGAAGGGGTTTCAGTGCGTGGGGAAGGGGTTCCAGTGTGTGGGGAAGGGGTTCACTGTGTGCGGAAGGGGTTTCAGTGGGTGGGGAAGGGGTTTCAGTGTGTGGGGAAAGTTTTTCAATGTGTGATGAAGGGGTTTCAGTGTGTGGGGAAGGGGTTTCAGTGTGTGGGGAAATTGTTTCGGTGTGTGGGGAAGGTGTTTCATTGTGTGACGAAGGAGTTTCAGTGTGTGGGGAAGGTGTTTCAGTGTGTGGTGAAGGTATTTCAGTGTGTGGGGAAGGTGTTTCAGAGTGTGCGGAAGGGGTTTCAGTGTGTGGGGAAGGTGTTTCAGTGTGTGGGGAAGGTGTCTCAGTGTGTGGGGATGGGGTTTCAGTGTGTGGGGAAGCTGTTTCTGTGTGTGGGGAATGTTTTTCAATGTGTGATGAAGGGGTTTCAGTGTGTGGGGAAGGGGTTTCAGTGTGTGGGGAAGGTGTTTCTGTGTGTGGGGAAGTTTTTTCATTGTGTGACGAAGGGGTTTCAGTGTGTGGTGAAGGGGTTTCAGTGTGTGGGGAAGGTGTTTCAGTGTGTGGGCAAGGTGTCTCAGTGTGTAGGGATGGGGTTTCAGTGTGTGGGGAAGGTGTTTCAGTATGTGGGGATGGGGTTTCAGTGTGTGGGGAATGTGTTTCAGTGTGTGGAGAAAGGTTTCACTGTGTGTTGAAGGGGTTTCAGTGTGTGGGAAAGGGCTTTCAGTGTGTGGCGAAGGTGTTTCAGTGCGTGCGGAAGGGGTTTCAGTGAGTGGGGAAGGGGTTTCAGTGTGTGGGGAAGGTGTTCCAGTGTGTGCAGAAAGGGTTTCAGTGTCTGCAGAAGGGGTTTCAGTGTGTGGGGAAGGGGTTTCAGTCTGTGGGGAAGGTGTTTCAGTGTGTGGGGAAGGGGTTTCAGTTTGTGGGGATGTGTTTCAGTGTGTGGGGAATGGGTTTCAGTTTGTGGGGAAGGTTTTCACTGTGTGCTGAATTGGTTTCAGTGTGTGGGGAAGGTGTTTCAGTGTTTGGGCAAGGTGTTTCAGTGTGTGGGGAAGGGGTTTCAGTTTGTGCGGATGTGTTTCAGTGTGTGGGGAAGGGGTTTCAGTGTGTGGGGATGTGTTTCAGTGTGTGGGGAAGGTGTTTCAGTGTGTGGGGAAGGGATTCACTTTGTGCGGAATGGGTTACAGTGTTTGGGGAAGGAGTTTCTGTATGTGCGGTAGGGGTTTCAGTGTGTGGGGAAGGGTCTCAGTGTGTGGGGAAGGAGTTTCAGTGTGTGCGGAAGGGGTATCAGTGATTGTGGAAGGCGTTTCAGTGTGTGGGGAAGGTGTTTCAGTGTGTGGGGAAGGGGTTTCAGTGTGTGGGAATGTGTTTCAGTGTGCTTAAGAGGGTTTCAGTGTGTGGGGAATGTGTTTCAGTGTGTGCGGAAGGGGTTTCAGTGTGTGGGGAAGGGTTTCCGTGTGTGGGGATGTGTCTCAGAGTGTGGGGAAGGGGTTTCAGTGTGTGGGGAAGGGTTTCACTGTGTGCGGAAGGTGTTTCAGTGTGTGGGGAAGTTGTTTCAGTGTGTGGGGAAGGTGTTTCAGTGTGCGGGGAAGGGGTTTCAGTGTGTGGGGATGTGTTTCAGTGTGTGGGGAAGTTGTTTCAGTGTGTGGGGAAGGACTTCACTGTATGAGGAAGGTGTTTCATTGTGTGGGGAAGGGGTTTCAGTGTGTGGGCAAGGGGTTTCAGTGTGTGGGGAAGGTGCTTCAGTGTGTGCGGAAGGGGTTTCAGTGTGTGCAGAAGGGGTTTCAGTGTGTGGGGAAGGGGTTTCAGTGTATGGGGAAGGGGTTTCAATGTGTGGGGGTCTATTTCAGTGTGTGGGGAAGGGGTTTCAGTGTATGGGGAAGGGGTTTCAATGTGTGGGGATCTGTTTCAGTGTGTGGGGAAGGGGTTTTAGTGTTTGGGGACGGGTTTCACTGTGTGTGGAAGGGGTTTCAGTATGTGGGGAAGGTATTTCAGTGTGTGAGGAAGGTGTTTCAGTGTGTGGGGAAGGGATTTCAGTGTGTGGGGATGTGTTTCAGTGTGTGGGGAAGGTGTTTCAGTGTGTGGGGATGTGTTTCAGTGTGTGGGGAAGGAGTTTCAGTGTGTGGGGAAGGGTTTCACTGTGTGCGGAAGGGGTTTCAGTGTGTGGGGAAGGTGCTTCAGTGTGTGGGGAAGGGGTTTCAGTGTGTGAGGAAGGGGTTTCAGTGTTTGGGGAAGGGTTTCACTGTGTGCGGAAGGGGTTTCAGTGTGTGGGAAAGGGGTTTCAGAGTGTGGGGAAGGTGTTTTAGTGTGTGCGGAAGGGGTTTCAGTATGTGAGGAAGGGGTTTCAGTGTGTGGTGAAGGTGTTTCTGTTTGTGCGGAAAGGGTTTCATTGTGTGCAGAAGGGGTTTCAGTGTGTGCAGGAGGGGTTTCAGTGTGTGGGGAAGGTGTTTCAGTTTGTGGGGATGTGGTTCAGTGTGTGCGGAAGGGGTTTCAGTGTGTGGGGAAGGGTTTCACTGTGTGCGGAAGGGGTTTCAGTGTCTGGGGAAGGTGTTTCAGTGTGTGGGGAAGGTGTTTCAGTTTGTGAGGAAGGGGTTTCAGTCTGAGGGGATGTGTTTCAGTGTGTGGGGAAGGGGTTTCAGTTTGTGGGGATGTGTTTCAGTTTGTGGGGAATGTGTTTCAGCGTGTGGGGAATGGTTTCACTGTGTGCGGAATGGGTTTCAGTGTCTGGGGAAGGGGTTTCAGTGTGTGGGGAAGGTGTTTCAGTGTGTGGGGAAGGTGTTTCAGTGTGTGGGGAAGCTGTTTCTGTGTGTGGGGAAGGTTTTTCAATGTGTGACGAAGGGGTTTCAGTGTGTGGGGAAGGGGTTTCTGTGTGTGGGGAAGTTGTTTCGGTGTGTGGGGAAGGTGTTTCATTGTGTGACGAAGGAGTTTCAGTGTGTGCGGAATGGGTTTCAGTGTCTGGGGAAGAGGTTTCAGTGTGTGGGGAAGTTGTTTCAGTGTGTGGGGAAGGGGTATCAGTGTGTGGGGAAGCTGTTTCTGTGTGGGGAAGGTTTTTCAATGTGTGAGGAAGGGGTTTCAGTGTGTGGGGAAGGGGTTCACTGTGTGCGGAAGGGGTTTCAGTGTGTGGGGAAGGGGTTTCAGTGTGTGGGGAAGGTGCTTCAGTGTGTGCGGAAGGGGTTTCAGTGTGTGCAGAAGGGGTTTCAGTGTGTGGGGAAGGGGTTTCAGTCTGTGGGGAAGGTGCTTCAGTGTGTGCGGAAGGGGTTTCAGTGTGTGGGGAAGGGGTTTCAGTGTGTGGGGATGTGTTTCAGTGTGTGGGGAAGGGGTTTCAGTGTGTGGGGAAGGGGTATCAGTATTTGCGGAAGTGGTTTCAGTGTGTGTGGAAGGGGTTTCAGTGTGTGCAGAAGGGGTTTCAGTGTGTGCAGAAGGGGTTTCAGTGTGTGGGGAAGGGGTTTCAGTGGGTGGGGAAGGTGCTTCTGTGTGTGTGGAAGGGGTTTCAGTGCGTGGGGAAGGGGTTGCAGTGTGTGGGGAAGGGGTTCACTGTGTGCGGAAGGGGTTTCAGTGTGTTGGGAAGGTATTTCAGTGTGTGGGGAAGGGGTTTCAGTGTGTGGGGAACTGGTTTCAGTATTTGCGGAAGGGGTTTCAGTGTGTGGGGAAGGGTTTCAGTGTGTGGGGAAGGAGTTTCAGTGTGTGCAGAAGGGCTTTCAGTGTGTGGGGAAGGGTTTCAGTGTGTCGGGAAGGAGTTTCAGTGTGTGGGGAAGGGGTTCACTGTATGCGGAAGGGGTTTCAGTGTATGGGGAAGGGGCTTCAGTGTGTGGGGAAGGTGCTTCAGTGTGTGTGGAAGGGGTTTCAGTGTGTGCAGAAATGGTTTCAGTGTGTGGGGAAGGGGTTTCAGTCGGTGGGGAAGGTGCTTCAGTGTGTGCGGAGGGGGGTTCAGTGTGTTGGGAAGGTGTTTCAGTGTGTGGGGAAGGGGTTTCAGTATTTGCGGAAGGGGTTTCAGTGTGTGGGGAAGGGTTTCAGTTTGTGGGGAAGGAGTTTCAGTGTGTGCGGAATGGGTTTCAGTGTGTGGGGAAGGGGTTTCTGTGTGGGGAAGGTGTTTCAGTGTGTGCGGAAGGGGTTTCACTTTGTGGGGAAGGGGTTTCAGTGTGTGGGGAAGGGGTTTCAGTGTGTGGGGAAAGGGCTTCAGTGTGTTGGTAAGGGTTTCAGTGTGTGGGGAAGCTGTTTCAGTGTGTGCAGAATGTGTTTCAGTGTGTGGGGAAGGGGTCGCATTGTGTGGGGACGATGTTTCAGTGCGTGGGGATGTGCCTCAGTGTGTGGGGATGTGTTTCAGTGTGTGGGGCATGGGTTCAGTATCTGGGGAAGGTGTTTCAGTGTGTGGGGATGGGTTTCAGTGTGTGGGGAAGGTTTTTCAGTGTGTGGGGAAGTGGTTTCAGTGTGTGGGGAAGGTGTTTCAGTGTTTGGGGATGTGTTTCAGTGTTTGCGGAAGGGGTTTCAGTGAGTGTGGAAGGCGTTTCAGTGTGTGGGGAAGTTGTTTCAGTGTGTTGGGAAGTTGTTTCAGTATGTGGGGAAGGGGTTTCAGTGTGTGGGAAATGTGTTTCAGTGTGCTCAAGAGGGTTTCAGAGTGTGGGGAATGTGTTTCAGTGTGTGGTGAATGGGTTTCAGTGTTTGGGGAAGGGTTTCAGTGTGTGCAGCAGGGGAGTCAGTGTGTGGGGAAGGTGTTTCATTGTCTGGGGATGTGTTGCAGTGTGTGGGGAAGGAGTTTCAGTTTGTGCGGAAGGTGTTTCAGTGTGTTGGGAAGGTGTCTCAGTGTGTGGGGAAGGGGTTTCAGAGTGTGGGGAAGTGTTTCAGTGTGGGGGGAAGTGTTGTCAGTGTGTGGGGAAGAGTTTCAGTGTGTGGGGAAGGGGTTTCAGTGTTTGGGGATGTGTTTCAGTTTGTGAGGAAGGGGTTTCAGTGTGAGGGGACGGGTTTCACTGTGTACGGAAGGCGTTTCAGTGTGTGGGAAAGGGCTGTCAGTGTGTGGGGAAGGTGTTTCAGTGTGTGCGGAAGGGGTTTCAGTGAGTGGGGAAGGGGTTTCAGTGTGTGGGGATGGTGTTTCAGTGTGTGCGGAAAGGGTTTCAGTGTCTGCAGAAGGGGTTTCAGTGTGTGGGGAAGGGGTTTCAGTCTGTGGGGAAGGTGTTTCAGTGTGTGCGGAAGGGGTTTCAGTGTGTGGGGAAGGGGTTTCAGTATGTGGGGATGTGTTTCAGTGTGTGGGGAATGGGTTTCAGTTTGTGGGGAAGGGTTTCACTGTGTGCGGAATGGGTTTCAGTGTGTGGGGAAGGTGTTTCAGTGTGTGGGCATGGTGTTTCAGTGTGTGGGGAAGGGGTTTCAGTTTGTGGGGATGTGTTTCAGTGTGTGGGAAAGGGGTTTCAGTGTGTGGGGATGTGTTTCAGTGTGTGGGGAAGGGTTTCACTGTGTGTGGAAGGGGTGTCAGTGTGTGGGGAAGTTGTTTCAGTGTATGGGGAAGGTGCTTCAGTGTGTGGGGAAGGGGTTTCAGTGTGTGGGGATGTGTTTCATTGTGTGGGGAAGGGGTTTCAGTGTGTGGGCATGTGTTTCAGTGTGTGGGGAAGTTGTTTCAGTGTGTGGGGAAGGGCTTCACTGTGTGAGGCAAGGTGTTTCATTGTGTGTGGAAGGGGTTTCAGTGTGTGGGGAAGGGGTTTCAGTGTGTGGGGAAGGCGTTTCAGTGTGAGGGGAAGGGGTTTCAGTGTTTGGGGAAGGGGGTTCAGTGTGTGGGGAAGGGGCTTCAGTGTGTTGGTAAGGGTTTCAGTGTGTGGGGAAGCTGTTTCAGTGTGTGCAGAATGGCTTTCAGTGTGTGGGAATGGGGTCTCAGTGTGTGGGGACGTTGTTGCAGTGCGTCGGGATGTGCCTCAGTGTGTGGGGATGTGTTTCAGTGTGTGGGGCATGGTTTCAGTGTGTGGGGAAGGTGTTTCAGTGTGTGGGGATGGGTTTCAGTGTGTGGGGAAGGTGTTTCAGTGTGTGGGGAAGGGGTTTCATTGTGTGGCGAAGGGGTTTCAGTCTGTGGGGAAGGTGTTTCAGTGTGTGCGGAAGGGGTTTCATTGTGTGGGAAAGGGCTTTCAGTGTGTGGGGAAGGTGTGTCAGTGTGTGCGGAAGGGGTTTCAGTGAGTGGGGAAGGGGGTTCAGTGTTTGGGGAAGGTGTTTCAGTGTGTGCGGAAAGGGTTTCAGTGTCTGCAGAAGGGGTTTCAGTGTGTGGGGAAGGGGTTTCAGTGTGTGCGGAAGGGGTTTCAGTGTGTGCGGAAGGGGTTTCAGTGTGTGGGGATGTGTTTCAGTATGTGGGTATGTGTTTCAGTGTGTGGGGAAGGGGTTTCAGTGTGTGGGCATGGTGTTTCAGTGTGTGGGGAAGGGGTTTCAGTTTGTGGGGATGTGTTTCACTTTGTGCGGAATGGGTTTCAGTGTGTGGGGAAGGAGTTTCAGTATGTGCGGTAGGGGTTTCAGTGTGTGGGGAAGGGTCTCAGTGTGTGGGGAAGGAGTTTCAGTGTGTGAGGAAGGGGTTTCAGTGTGTGGGGAATGTGTTTCAGTGTGCTTAAGAGGGTTTCAGTGTGTGGGGAATGTGTTTCAGTGTGTGCGGAAGGGGTTTCAGTGTGTGGGGAAGGGTTTTCAGTGTGTGGGGATGGGTTTCAGGGTGTGGGGAAGGGGTTTCAGTATGTGGGGAAGGGTTTCACTGTGTGTGGAAGGGGTGTCGGTGTGTGGGGAAGTTGTTTCAGTGTGTGGGGAACGTGTTTCAGTGTGTGGGGAAGGGGTTTCAGTGTGTGGGGATGTGTTTCATTGTGTGGGGAAGGGGTTTCAGTGTGTGGGGATGTGTTTCAGTGTGTGGGGAAGTTGTTTCAGTGTGTGGGGAAGGCCTTCACTGTGTGAGGAAGCTGTTTCATTGTGTGGGGAAGTGGTTTCAGTGTGTGGGGAAGGGGTTTCAGTGTGTGGGGAAGGCGTTTCAGTGTGTGGGGAAGGGGTTTCAGTGTGTGGGGAAGGGGGTTCAGTGTGTGGGGAAGGGGCTTCAGTTTGTTGGTAAGGGTTTCAGTGTGTGGGGAAGCTGTTTCAGTGTGTGAGGAATGGCTTTCAGTGTGTGCGGAAGGGGTTTCAGTGTGTGGGGAAGGGGTCTCAGTGTGTGGGGACGGTGTTTCAGTGCGTGGGGATGTGCCTCAGTGTGTGCGGATGTGTTTCAGTGTGTGGGGCATGGTTTCAGTGTTTGGGGAAGGTGTTTGAGTGTGTGGGGATGGGTTTCAGTGTGTGGGGAAGGTGTTTCAGTGTGTGGGGAAGGGGTTTCAGTGTGTGGGGAAGGTGTTTCAGTGTGTGGGGATGTGTTTCAGTGTGTGGGGATGTGTTTCAGTGTGTGGGGAAGGGTTTCATTGTGTGGGGAATGTGGTTCAGTATGTGGGGATGGTTTTCAGTGTGTGGGGATGGGTTTCAGTGTGTGGGGATGGGTTTCAGTGTGTGCGGAAGGGGTTTCAGTGTGTGGGAAACGTGTTTCTGTGTGTGGGGATGTGTTTCAGTGTGTGGTGAAGGGATTTCAGTGTGTGGGGAAGTGGTGTCAGTTTGTGGGGATGGGTACCAGTGTTTGGGGATGGGTTTCAGTCTGTGCGGAAGGGGTTTCAGTGTGTGGGGAAGGTGTATCAGTGTGTGGGGAAGGGTTTTCAGTGTGTTTGGAAAGGGATTTCAGTGTGTGGGGAAGTTGTTTCAGTGTGTGAGGAAGGGGTTTCAGTGTATGGGGAAGGGGTTCCAGTGTGTGGGGATGGGGTTCACTGTGTGCGGAAGGGGTTTCAGTGTGTGGGGAAGGGGTTTCAGTGTGTGGGGAAGGTGCTTCAGTGTGTGCGGAAGGGGTTTCAGTGTGTGCAGAAGGGGTTTCAGTGAGTGGGGAAGGGGTTTCAGTCTGCGGAGAAGGTGCTTCAGTGTGTGCGGAAGGGGTTTCAGTTTTTGTGGAAGGGGTTTCAGTGAGTGGGGAAGGGTTTCAGTGTGTGGGGAAGGAGTTTCAGTGTGTGCAGAAGGGCTTTCAGTGTGTGGGGAAGGGTTTCAGTGAGTGGGGAAGGAGTTTCAGTTTGTGCGGAATGGGTTTCAGTGTGTGGGGAAGGGGTTTCTGTGTGGGGAAGGTGTTTCAGTGTGTGCGGAAGGGGTTTCAGTTTGTGGGGAAGGGGTTTCAGTGTGCGGCGAAGGTGTTTCAGTGTGTGCGGAAGGGGTTTCAATGTGTGGGGATCTGTTTCAGTGTGTGGAGAAGGGGTTTTTAGTGTGTGGGAAAGGGTTTCACTGTGTGCGGAAGGGGTTTCAGTGTGTGGGGAAGGTGTTTCAGTGTGTGCGGAAGGGGTTTCATTGTGTGGGAAAGGGCTTTCAGTGTGTGGGGAAGGTGTGTCAGTGTGTGCGGAAGGGGTTTCAGTGAGTGGGGAAGGGGGTTCAGTGTTTGGGGAAGGTGTTTCAGTGTGTGCGGAAAGGGTTTCAGTGTCTGCAGAAGGGGTTTCAGTGTGTGGGGAAGGGGTTTCAGTGTGTGCGGAAGGGGTTTCAGTGTGTGCGGAAGGGGTTTCAGTGTGTGGGGATGTGTTTCAGTATGTGGGTATGTGTTTCAGTGTGTGGGGAAGGGGTTTCAGTGTGTGGGCATGGTGTTTCAGTGTGTGGGGAAGGGGTTTCAGTTTGTGGGGATGTGTTTCACTTTGTGCGGAATGGGTTTCAGTGTGTGGGGAAGGAGTTTCAGTATGTGCGGTAGGGGTTTCAGTGTGTGGGGAAGGGTCTCAGTGTGTGGGGAAGGAGTTTCAGTGTGTGAGGAAGGGGTTTCAGTGTGTGGGGAATGTGTTTCAGTGTGCTTAAGAGGGTTTCAGTGTGTGGGGAATGTGTTTCAGTGTGTGCGGAAGGGGTTTCAGTGTGTGGGGAAGGGTTTTCAGTGTGTGGGGATGGGTTTCAGGGTGTGGGGAAGGGGTTTCAGTATGTGGGGAAGGGTTTCACTGTGTGCGGAAGGGGTGTCGGTGTGTGGGGAAGTTGTTTCAGTGTGTGGGGAACGTGTTTCAGTGTGTGGGGAAGGGGTTTCAGTGTGTGGGGATGTGTTTCATTGTGTGGGGAAGGGGTTTCAGTGTGTGGGGAAGGGGTTTCAGTGTGTGGGGAAGTTGTTTCGGTGTGTGGGGAAGGTGTTTCATTGTGTGACGAAGGAGTTTCAGTGTGTGGGGAAGGTGTTTCAGTGTGTGGTGAAGGTATTTCAGTGTGTGGGGAAGGTGTTTCAGAGTGTGCGGAAGGGGTTTCAGTGTGTGGGGAAGGTGTTTCAGTGTGTGGGGAAGGTGTCTCAGTGTGTGGGGATGGGGTTTCAGTGTGTGGGGAAGCTGTTTCTGTGTGTGGGGAAGGTTTTTCAATGTGTGACGAAGGGGTTTCAGTGTGTGGGGAAGGGGTTTCAGTGTGTGGGGAAGGTGTTTCGGTGTGTGGGGAAGGTTTTTCATTGTGTGACGAAGGGGTTTCAGTGTGTGGGGAAGGTGTTTCAGTGTTTGGTGAAGGTGTTTCAGTGAGTGGGGAAGGTGTTTCAGTCGTGGGGATGGGGTTTCAGTGTGTGGGGAAGGTGTTTCAGTGTGTGGAGAATGGTTTCACTGTGTGCAGAAGGGGTTTCAGTGTGTGGGAAAGGGCTTTCAGTGTGTGGCGAAGGTGTTTCAGTGAGTGCGGAAGGGGTTTCAGTGAGTGGGGAAGGCGTTTCAGTGTGTGGGGAAGGTGTTTCAGTGTGTGCAGAAAGGGTTTCAGTGTCTGCAGAAGGAGTTTCAGTGTGTGGGGAAGGGGTTTCAGTCTGTTGGGAAGGTGTTTCAGTGTGTGGGGAAGGGGTTTCAGTGTGTGGGGAAGGGGTTTCAGTGTGTGGGGATGTGTTTCAGTGTGTGGAGAATGGGTTTCAGTTTGTGGGGAAGGGTTTCACTGTGTGCTGAATGGGTTTCAGTGTATGGGGAAGGTGTTTCAGTGTGTGGGCAATGTGTTTCAGTGTGTGGGGAAGGGGTTTCAGTTTGTGGGGATGTGTTTCAGTGTGTGGGGAAGGGGTTTCAGTGTGTGGGGATGTGTTGCAGTGTGTGGGGAAGGTGTTTCAGTGTGTGGGGAAGGATTTCACTTTGTGCGGAATGGGTTTCAGTGTGTGGGGAAGGGGTTTCAGTGAGTGGGGAAGGGGTTTCAGTGTGTGGGGATGGTGTTTCAGTGTGTGCGGAAAGGGTTTCAGTGTCTGCAGAAGGGGTTTCAGTGTGTGGGGAAGGGGTTTCAGTCTGTGGGGAAGGTGTTTCAGTGTGTGCGGAAGGGGTTTCAGTGAGTGGGGAAGGGGTTTCAGTATGTGGGGATGTGTTTCAGTGTGTGGGGAATGGGTTTCAGTTTGTGGGGAAGGGTTTCACTGTGTGCGGAATGGGTTTCAGTTTGTGGGGAAGGTGTTTCAGTGTGTGGGCATGGTGTTTCAGTGTGTGGGGAAGGGGTTTCAGTTTGTGGGGATGTGTTTCAGTGTGTGGGAAAGGGGTTTCAGTGTGTGGGGATGTGTTTCAGTGTGTGGGGAAGGGTTTCACTGTGTGCGGAAGGGGTGTCAGTGTGTGGGGAAGTTGTTTCAGTGTATGGGGAAGGTGCTTCAGTGTGTGGGGAAGGGGTTTCAGTGTGTGGGGATGTGTTTCATTGTGTGGGGAAGGGGTTTCAGTGTGTGGGCATGTGTTTCAGTGTGTGGGGAAGTTGTTTCAGTGTGTGGGGAAGGGCTTCACTGTGTGAGGCAAGGTGTTTCATTGTGTGGGGAAGGGGTTTCAGTGTGTGGGGAAGGGATTTCAGTGTGTGGGGAAGGCGTTTCAGTGTGAGGGGAAGGGGTTTCAGTGTTTGGGGAAGGGGGTTCTGTGTGTGGGGAAGGGGCTTCAGTGTGTTGGTAAGGGTTTCAGTGTGTGGGGAAGCTGTTTCAGTGTGTGCGGAATGGCTTTCAGTGTGTGGGAATGGGGTCTCAGTGTGTGGGGACGTTGTTGCAGTGCGTGGGGATGTGCCTCAGTGTGTGGGGATGTGTTTCAGTGTGTGGGGCATGGTTTCAGTGTGTGGGGAAGGTGTTTCAGTGTGTGGGGATGGGTTTCAGTGTGTGGGGAAGGTGTTTCAGTGTGTGGGGAAGGGGTTTCATTGTGTGGCGAAGGGGTTTCAGTCTGTGGGGAAGGTGTTTCAGTGTGTGCGGAAGGGGTTTCAGTGTGTGGGAAAGGGCTTTCAGTGTGTGAGGAAGGTGTGTCAGTGTGTGCGGAAGGGGTTTCAGTGAGTGGGGAAGGGGGTTCAGTGTTTGGGGAAGGTGTTTCAGTGTGTGCGGAAAGGGTTTCAGTGTCTGCAGAAGGGGTTTCAGTGTGTGGGGAAGGGGTTTCAGTGTGTGCGGAAGGGGTTTCAGTGTGTGCGGAAGGGGTTTCAGTGTGTGGGCATGGTGTTTCAGAGTGTGGGGAAGAGTTTTCAGTTTGTGGGGATGTGTTTCAGTGTGTGGGGAAGGGGTTTCAGTGTGTGGGGATGTGGTTCAGTGTGTGGGGAATGTGTTTCAGTGTGTGGGGAAGGGTTTCACTTTGTGCGGAATGGATTTCAGTGTGTGGGGAAGGAGTTTCAGTATGTGCAGTAGGGGTTTCAGTGTGTGGGGAAGGGTCTCAGTGTGTGGGGAAGGAGCTTCAGTGTGTGAGGAAGGGGTTTCAGTGTGTGGGGAATGTGTTTCAGTGTGCTTAAGAGGGTTTCAGTGTGTGGGGAATGTGTTTCAGTGTGTGCGGAAGGGGTTTCAGTGTGTGGGGAAGGGGTTTCAGTGTGTGGGGATGAGTTTCAGGGTGTGGGGAAGGGGTTTCAGTGTGTGGGGAAGGGTTTCACTGTGTGCGGAAGGGGTGTCAGTGTGTGGGGAAGTTGTTTCAGTGTGTGGGGAACGTGTTTCAGTGTGTGGGGAAGGGGTTTCAGTGTGTGGGGATGTGTTTCATTGTGTGGGGAAGGGGTTTCAGTGTGTGGGGATGTGTTTCAGTGTGTGGGGAAGTTGTTTCAGTGTGTGGGGAAGGGCTTCACTGTGTGAGGAAGGTGTTTCATTGTGTGGGGAAGGGGTTTCAGTGTGTGGGGAAGGGGTTTCAGTGTGTGGGGAAGGCGTTTCAGTGTGTGGGAAGGGGTTTCAGTGTGTGGGGAAGGGGGTTCAGTGTGTGGGGAAGGGGCTTCAGTTTGTTGGTAAGGGTTTCAGTGTGTGGGGAAGCTGTTTCAGTGTGTGAGGAATGGCTTTCAGTGTGTGGAGAAGGGGTCTCAGTGTGTGGGGACGGTGTTTCAGTGCGTGGGGATGTGCCTCAGTGTGTGGGGATGTGTTTCAGTGTGTGGGGCATGGTTTCAGTGTGTGGGGAAGGTGTTTGAGTGTGTGGGGATGGGTTTCAGTGTGTGGGGAAGGTGTTTCAGTGTGTGGGGAAGGGGTTTCAGTGTGTGGGGAAGGTGTTTCAGTGTGTGGGGATGTGTTTCAGTGTGTGGGGATGTGTTTCAGTGTGTGGAGAAGGGTTTCAGTGTGTGGGGAATGTGGTTCAGTATTTGGGGATGGTTTTCAGTGTGTGGGGATGGGTTTCAGTGTGTGGGGATGGGTTTCAGTGTGTGCGGAAGGGGTTTCAGTGTGTGGGAAACGTGTTTCTGTGTGTGGGGGTGTGTTTCAGTGTGTGGTGAAGGGATTTCAGTGTGTGGGGAAGTGGTGTCAGTTTGTGGGGATGGGTACCAGTGTTTGGGGATGGGTTTCAGTCTGTGCGGAAGGGGTTTCAGTGTGTGGGGAAGGTGTATCAGTGTGTGGGGAAGGGTTTTCAGTGTGTTTGGAAAGGGGTTTCAGTGTGTGGGGAAGTTGTTTCAGTGTGTGAGGAAGGGGTTTCAGTGTATGGGGAAGGGGTTTCAGTGTGTGGGGATGGGGTTCACTGTGTGCGGAAGGGGTTTCAGTGTGTGGGGAAGAGGTTTCAGTGTGTGGGGAAGGTGCTTCAGTGTGTGCGGAAGGGGTTTCAGTGTGTGCGGAAGGGGTTTCAGTGTGTGGGGAAGGGGTTTCAGTGCGTTTGGGGATGTGTTTCAGTGTGTGGGGAAGGGGTTTCAGTGTGTGGGGAAGGGGTTTCAGTTTTTGTGGAAGGGGTTTCAGTGAGTGGGGAAGGGTTTCAGTGTGTGGGGAAGGAGTTTCAGTGTGTGCAGAAGGGCTTTCAGTGTGTGGGGAAGGGTTTCAGTGAGTGGGGAAGGAGTTTCAGTTTGTGCGGAATGGGTTTCAGTGTGTGGGGAAGGGGTTTCTGTGTGGGGAAGGTGTTTCAGTGTGTGCGGAAGGGGTTTCAGTTTGTGGGGAAGGGGTTTCAGTGTGCGGCGAAGGTGTTTCAGTGTGTGCGGAAGGGGTTTCAATGTGTGGGGATCTGTTTCAGTGTGTGGGGAAGGGGTTTTTAGTGTGTGGGAAAGGGTTTCACTGTGTGCAGAAGGGGTTTCAGTGTGTGGGGAAGGTATTTCAGTTTGTGGGGAAGGTGTTTCAGTGTGTGGGAAAGGGGTTTCAGTGTGTGGGGATGTGTTTCAGTGTGTGGGGAAGGGGTTTCAGTGTGTGGGGATGTGTTTCAGTGAGTGGGGAAGGTGTTTCAGTTTGTGGGGAAGGGTTTCACTGTGTGCGGAAGGGGTTTCAGTGTGTGGGGAAGGTGTTTCAGTTTGTGGGGAAGGGGTTTCAGTGTGTGGGGAAGGGGTTTCAGTGTTTGGGGAAGGATTTCACTGTGAGCGGAAGGGGTTTCAGTGTGTGGGAAAGGGGTTTCAGTGTGTGGGGAAGGTGTTTTAGTGTGTGCGGAAGGGGTTTCAGTGTGTGGGGAAGGGGTTTCAGTGTGTGGGGCCGGTGCTTCAGTTTGTGAGGAAAGGGTTTCATTGTGTGCAGAAGGGGTTTCAGTGTGTGCGGAAGTGGTTTCAGTGTGTGGGGAAGGTGTTTCAGTGTGTGGAGATGTGGTTCACTGTGTGCGGAATGTGTTTCAGTGTGTGGGGAAGGGTTTCACTGTTTGCGGAAGGGGTTTCAGTGTGTGGGGAAGGTGTTTCAGTGAGTGGGGAAGGTGTTTCAGTTTGTGTGGAAGGGGTTTCAGTTTGTGGGGAAGGGGTTTCAGTGCGTGGGGAAGGGGTTTCAGTGTGTGGGGAAGTTGTTTCGGTGTGTGGGGAAGGTGTTTCATTGTGTGACGAAGGAGTTTCAGTGTGTGGGGAAGGTGTTTCAGTGTGTGGTGAAGGTATTTCAGTGTGTGGGGAAGGTGTTTCAGAGTGTGCGGAAGGGGTTTCAGTGTGTGGGGAAGGTGTTTCAGTGTGTGGGGAAGGTGTCTCAGTGTGTGGGGATGGGGTTTCAGTGTGTGGGGAAGCTGTTTCTGTGTGTGGGGAAGGTTTTTCAATGTGTGACGAAGGGGTTTCAGTGTGTGGGGAAGGGGTTTCAGTCTGTGGGGAAGGTGTTTCGGTGTGTGGGGAAGGTTTTTTCATTGTGTGACGAAGGGGTTTCAGTGTGTGGGGAAGGTGTTTCAGTGTTTGGTGAAGGTGTTTCAGTGAGTGGGGAAGGTGTTTCAGTAGTGGGGATGGGGTTTCAGTGTGTGGGGAAGGTGTTTCAGTGTGTGGAGAATGGTTTCACGGTGTGCAGAAGGGGTTTCAGTGTGTGGGAAAGGGCTTTCAGTGTGTGGCAAAGGTGTTTCAGTGAGAGCGCAAGGGGTTTCAGTGAGTGGGGAAGGGGTTTCAGTGTGTGGGGAAGGTGTTTCAGTGTGTGCAGAAAGGGTTTCAGTGTCTGCAGAAGGAGTTTCAGTGTGTGGGGAAGGGGTTTCAGTCTGTTGGGAAGGTGTTTCAGTGTGTGGGGAAGGGGTTTCAGTGTGTGGGGAAGGGGTTTCAGTGTGTGGGGATGTGTTTCAGTGTGTGGGGAATGGGTTTCAGTTTGTGGGGAAGGGTTTCACTGTGTGCTGAATGGGTTTCAGTGTGTGCGGAAGGTGTTTCAGTGTGTGGGCAATGTGTTTCAGTGTGTGGGGAAGTGGTTTCAGTTTGTGGGGATGTGTTTCAGTGTGTGGGGAAGGGGTTTCAGTGTGTGGGGATGTGTTTCAGTGTGTGGGGAAGGTGTTTCAGTGTGTGGGGAAGGATATCACTTTGTGCGGAATGGGTTTCAGTGTGTGGGGAAGGAGTTTCAGTATGTGCGGTAGGGGTTTCAGTGTGTGGGGAAGGGTCTCAGTGTGTGGGGAAGGAGTTTCAGTGTGTGCGGAAGGGGTATCAGTGAGTGTGGAAGGCGTTTCAGTGTGTGGGGAAGGTGTTTCAGTGTGTGGGGAAGGGGTTTCAGTGTGTGGGGAAGGGGTTTCAGTGTGCTTAAGAGGGTTTCAGTGTGTGGGGAATGTGTTTCAGTGTGTGCGGAAGGGGTTTCAGTGTGTGGGGAAGGGTTTCCGTGTGTGGGGATGTGTCTCAGAGAGTGGGGAAGGGGTTTCAGTGTGTGGGGAAGGGTTTCACTGTTTTCGGAAGGTGTTTCAGTGTGTGGGGAAGTTGTTTCAGTGTGTGGGGAAGGTGTTTCAGTGTGAGGGGAAGGGGTTTCAGTGTGTGGGGATGTGTTTCATTGTGTGGGGAAGGTGTTTCAGTGTGTGGGGATGTGTTTCAGTGTGTGGGGAAGTTGTTTCAGTGTGTGGGGAAGGGCTTCACTGTGTGAGGAAGGTGTTTTATTGTGTGGGGTAGGGGTTTCAGTGTGTGGGGAAGGCGTTTCAGTGTGTGGGGAAGGGGTTGCAGTGTGTGGGGAAGGGGGTTCAGTGTGTGGGGAAGGGGCTTCAGTGTGTTGGTAAGGGTTTCAGTGTGTGGGGAAGCTGTTTCAGTGTGTGCGGAATGGGTTTCAGTGTGTGGGGACGGGGTCTCAGTGTGTGGGGACGGTGTTTCAGTGCGTGGGGATGTGCCTCAGTGTGTGGGGATGTGTTGCAGTGTGTGGGGCATGGTTTCAGTGTGTGGGGAAGGTGTTTCAGTGTGTGGGGATGGGTTTCAGTGTGTGGGGAAGGTGTTTCAGTGTGTGGGGAAGGGGTTTCAGTGTGTGGGGAAGGTGTTTCAGTGTGTGGGGATGTGTTTCAGTGTGTGGGGATGTGTTTCAGTGTGTGGGGAAGGGTTTCATTGTGTGGGGATGGTGTTTCAGTATGTGGGGATGGTTTTCAGTGTGTGGAGATGGGTTTCAGTGTGTGGGGATCGGTTTCAGTGTGTGTGGAAGGGGTTTCAGTGTGTGGGAAACGTGTTTCTGTGTGTGGGGATGTGTTTCAGTGTGTGCTGAAGGGATTTCAGTGTGTGGGGAAGTGGTTCCAGTGTGTGGGGATGGGTACCAGTGTTTGGGGATGGGTTTCAGTCTGTGCGGAAGGTGTTTCAGTGTGTGGTGAAGGTGTATCAGTGTGTGGGGAAGGGTTTTCAGTGTGTGGGCAAGGGGTTTCAGTGTGTGGGGAAGTTGTTTCAGTGTGTGAGGAAGGGGTTTCAGTGTGTGGGGAAGGGGTTCCAGTGTGTGGGGAAGGGGTTCGCTGTGTGCAGAAGGGGTTTCAGTGTGTGGGGAAGGGGTTTCAGTGTGTGTGGAAGGTGCTTCAGTGTGTGCGGAAGGGGTTTCAGTGTGTGCAGAAGGGGTTTCAGTGTGTGGGGAAGGGGTTTCAGTCTGTGGGAAAGGTGCTTCAGTGTGTGCGGAAGGTGCTTCAGTGTGTGCGGAAGGGCTTTCAGTGTGTGGGGAAGGGGTTTCAGTGTGTGGGGATGTGTTTCAGTGTAT
Organism: Heterodontus francisci; assembly: GCF_036365525.1. Classification (NCBI taxonomy): domain Eukaryota; kingdom Metazoa; phylum Chordata; class Chondrichthyes; order Heterodontiformes; family Heterodontidae; genus Heterodontus; species Heterodontus francisci. Next base: position 7,492,337 of record NC_090380.1, on the reverse strand, counting down.
GGGGAATGGGTTTCAGTGTGTGGGGATGGGGTTTCAGTATTTGCGGAAGGGGTTTCAATGTGTGGGGAAGGGTTTCAGTGTGTGGGGAAGGAGTTTAAGTGTGTGCAGAAGGGATTTCAGTGTGTGGGGAAGGGTTTCAGTGTGTGGGGAAGGAGTTTCAGTTTGTGCGGAATGGGTTTCAGTGTGTGGGGAAGGGGTTTCTGTGTGGGGAAGGTGTTTCAGTGTGTGCGGAAGGGGTTACAGTTTGTGGGGAAGGGGTTTCAGTGTGCTGGGAAGGTGTTTCAGTGTGTGCGGAAGGGGTTTCAGTGTGTGCAGAATGGGTTTCAGTGTGTGGGGAAGGGGTTTCAGTGTTTGGGGAAGGGGTTTCAATGTGTGGGGATCTGTTTCAGTGTGTGGGGAAGGGGTTTTTAGTGATTGGGGAAGGGTTTCACTGTGTGCGGAAGGGGTTTCAGTGTGTGGGGAAGGTATTTCAGTGTGTGGGGAAGGTGTTTCAGTGTGTGGAGAAGGGGTTTCAGTGTGTGGGGATGTGTTTCAGTGTGTGCGGAAGGTGTTTCAGTGTGTGGGGATGTGTTTCAGTCTGTGGGGAAGGTGTTTCAGTGTGTGTGGAAGGGTTTCACTGTGTGCGGAAGGGGATTCAGTGTGTGGGGAAGGGGTTTCAGTGAGTGGGGAAGGGGTTTCAGTGTGTGGGGATGGTGTTTCAGTGTGTGCGGAAGGGTTTCAGTGTCTGCAGAAGGGGTTTCAGTGTGTGCGGAAAGGGTTTCAGTGTCTGCAGAAGGGGTTTCAGTGTGTGGGGAAGGGGTTTCAGTCCGTGAGGAAGGTGTTTCAGTGTGTGCGGAAGGGGTTTCAGTGTGTGGGGAAGGGGTTTCAGTATGTGGGGATGTGTTTCAGTGTGGGGGGAATGGGTTTCAGTTTGTGGGGAAGGGTTTCACTGTGTGCGGAATGGGTTTCAGTGTGTGGGGAAGGTGTTTCAGTGTGTGGGCATGTTGTTTCAGTGTGTGGGGAAGGGGTTTCAGTTTGTGGGGATGAGTTTCAGTGTGTGGGAAAGGGGTTTCAGTGTGTGGGGATGTGTTTCAGTGTGTGGGGAAGGGTTTCACTGTGTGCCGAAGGGGTGTCAGTGTGTGGGAAAGTTGTTTCAGTGTATGGGGACGGTGCTTCAGTGTGTGGGGAAGGGGTTTCAGTGTGTGGGGATGTGTTTCATTGTGTGGGGAAGGGGTTTCAGTGTGTGGGCATGTGTTTCAGTGTGTGGGGAAGTTGTTTCAGTGTGTGGGGAAGGGCTTCACTGTGTGAGGCAAGGTGTTTCATTGTGTGGGGAAGGGGTTTCAGTGTGTGGGGAAGGGGTTTCAGTGTGTGGGGAAGGCGTTTCAGTGTGAGGGGAAGGGGTTTCAGTGTTTGGGGAAGGGGGTTCAGTGTGTGGGGAAGGGGCTTCAGTGTGTTGGTAAGGGTTTCAGTGTGTGGGGAAGCTGTTTCAGTGTGTGGGGAAGGGGTTTCAGTGTGTGGGGAAGGGGTTTCAGTGTTTGGGGAAGAATTTCACTGTGAGCGGAAGGGGTTTCAGTGTGTGGGAAAGGGGTTTCAGTGTGTGGGGAAGGTGTTTTAGTGTGTGCGGAAGGGGTTTCAGTGTGTGGGGAAGCGGTTTCAGTGTGTGGGGCAGGTGCTTCATTTTGTGAGGAAAGGGTTTCATTGTGTGCAGAAGGGGTTTCAGTGTGTGCGGAAGTGGTTTCAGTGTGTGGGGAAGGTGTTTCAGTGTGTGGGGATGTGGTTCACTGTGTGCGGAATGGGTTTCAGTGTGTGGGGAAGGGATTCACTGTGTGCGGAAGGGGTTTCAGTGTGTGGGGAAGGTGTTTCAGTGAGTGGGGAAGGTGTTTCAGTTTGTGGGGAAGGGGTTTCAGTGTGTGGTGATGTGTTTCAGTGTGTGGGGAAGGGGTTTCAGTGTGTGGGGAAGGGCTTCACTGTGTGAGGAAGGGGTTTCAGTGTTTGGGGAAGGGGTTTCAATGTGTGTGGGGATCTGTTTCAGTGTGTGGGGAAGGGGTTTTTTAATGATTGGGGAAGGGTTTCACTGTGTGGGGAAGGTGTTTCAGTGTGTGGGGAAGGTATTTCAGTGTGTGGGGAAGGTGTTTCAGTGTGTGGAGAAGGGGTTTCAGTGTGTGGGGATGTGTTTCAGTGTGTGGGGAAGGTGTTTCAGTGTGTGGGGATGTGTTTCAGTCTGTGGGGACGGTGTTTCAGTGTGTGAGGAAGGGTTTCACTGTGTGCGGAAGGGGTTTCAGTGTGTGGGGAAGGGGTTTCAGTGAGTGGGGAAGGGGTTTCAGTGTGTTTGGATGGTGTTTCAGTGTGTGCGGAAAGGGTTTCAGTGTCTGCAGAAGGGGTTTCAGTGTGTGGGGAAGGGGTTTCAGTCTGTGGGGAAGGTGTTTCAGTGTGTTCGGAAGGGGTTTCAGTGTGTGGGGAAGGGGTTTCAGTATGTGGGGATGTGTTTCAGTGTGTGGGGAATGGGTTTCAGTTTGTGGGGAAGGGTTTCACTGTGTGCGGAATGGGTTTCAGTTTGTGGGGAAGGTGTTTCAGTGTGTGGGCATGGTGTTTCAGTGTGTGGGGAAGGGGTTTCAGTTTGTGGGGATGTGTTTCAGTGTGTGGGAAAGGGGTTTCAGTGTGTGGGGATGTGTTTCAGTGTGTGGGGAAGGGTTTCACTGTGTGCGGAAGGGGTGCCAGTGTGTGGGAAAGTTGTTTCAGTGTATGGGGAAGGTGCTTCAGTGTGTGGGGAAGGGGTTTCAGTGTGTGGGGATGTGTTTCATTGTGTGGGGATGTGTTTCAGTGTGTGGGCATGTGTTTCAGTGTGTGGGGAAGTTGTTTCAGTGTGTGGGGAAGGGCTTCACTGTGTGAGGCAAGGTGTTTCATTGTGTGGGGAAGGGGTTTCAGTGTGTGGGGAAGGGGTTTCAGTGTGTGGGGAAGGCGTTTCAGTGTGAGGGGAAGGGGTTTCAGTGTTTGGGGAAGGGGGTTCAGTGTGTGGGGAAGGGGCTTCAGTGTGTTGGTAAGGGTTTCAGTGTGTGGGGAAGCTGTTTCAGTGTGTGCGGAATGGCTTTCAGTGTGTGGGAATGGGGTCTCAGTGTGTGGGGACGTTGTTTCAGTGCGTGGGGATGTGCCTCAGTGTGTGGGGATGTGTTTCAGTGTGTGGGGCATGGTTTCAGTGTGTGGGGAAGGTGTTTCAGTGTGTGGGGATGGGTTTCAGTGTGCGGGGAAGGTGTTTCAGTGTGTGGGGAAGGGGTTTCATTGTGTGGCGAAGGGGTTTCAGTCTGTGGGGAAGGTGTTTCAGTGTGTGTGGAAGGGGTTTCAGTGTGTGGGAAAGGGCTTTCAGTGTGTGGGGAAGGTGTGTCAGTGTGTGCGGAAGGGGTTTCAGTGAGTGGGGAAGGGGGTTCAGTGTTTGGGGAAGGTGTTTCAGTGTGTGCGGAAAGGGTTTCAGTGTCTGCAGAAGGGGTTTCAGTGTGTGGGGAAGGGGTTTCAGTGTGTGTGGAAGGGGTTTCAGTGTGTGCGGAAGGGGTTTCAGTGTGTGGGGATGTGTTTCAGTATGTGGGTATGTGTTTCAGTGTGTGGGGAAGGGGTTTCAGTTTGTGGGGATGTGTTTCAGTGTGTGGGGAAGGGGTTTCAGTGTGTGGGGATGTGTTTCAGTGTGTGGGGAAGGTGTTTCAGTGTGTGGGGAAGGGTTTCACTTTGTGTGGAATGGGTTTCAGTGTGTGGGGAAGGAGTTTCAGTCTGTGCGGTAGGGGTTTCAGTGAGTGGGGAAGGGTCTCAGTGTGTGGGGAAGGAGTTTCAGTGTGTGAGGAAGGGGTTTCAGTGTGTGGGGAATGTGTTTCAGTGTGCTTAAGAGGGTTTCAGTGTGTGGGGAATGTGTTTCAGTGTGTGCGGAAGGGGTTTCAGTGTGTGGGGAAGGGGTTTCAGTGTGTGGGGATGGGTTTCAGGGTGTGGGGAAGGGGTTTCAGTGTGTGGGGAAGGGTTTCACTGTGTGCGGAAGGGGTTTCAGTGTGTGGGGATGTGTTTCATTGTGTGGGGAAGGGGTTTCAGTGTGTGGGGATGTGTTTCAGTGTGTGGGGAAGTTGTTTCAGTGTGTGGGGAAGGGCTTCACTGTGTGAGGAAGGTGTTTCAGTGTGTGGGGAAGGGGTTTCAGTGTGTGGGGAAGGGGTTTCAGTGTGTGGGGAAGGCGTTTCAGTGTGTGGGAAGGGGTTTCAGTGTGTGGGGAAGGGGGTTCAGTGTGTGGGGAAGGGGCTTCAGTTTGTTGGTAAGGGTTTCAGTGTGTGGGGAAGCTGTTTCAGTGTGTGAGGAATGGCTTTCAGTGTGTGGGGAAGGGGACTCAGTGTGTGGGGACGGTGTTTCTGTGCGTGGGGATGTGCCTCAGTGTGTGGGGATGTGTTTCAGTGTGTGGGGCATGGTTTCAGTGTGTGGGGAAGGTGTTTGAGTGTGTGGGGATGGGTTTCAGTGTGTGGGTAAGGTGTTTCAGTGTGTGGGGAAGGGGTTTCAGTGTGTGGGGAAGGTGTTTCAGTGTGTGGGGATGTGTTTCAGTGTGTGGGGATGTGTTTCAGTGTGTGGGGAAGGGTTTCATTGTGTGGGGAATGTTGTTCAGTATGTGGGGATGGTTTTCAGTGTGTGGGGATGGGTTTCAGTGTGTGGGGATGGGTTTCAGTGTGTGCGGAAGGGGTTTCAGTGTGTGGGAAACGTGTTTCTGTGTGTGGGGATGTGTTTCAGTGTGTGGTGAAGGGATTTCAGTGTGTGGGGAAGTGGTGTCAGTTTGTGGGGATGGGTACCAATGTTTGGGGATGGGTTTCAGTCTGTGCGGAAGGGGTTTCAGTGTGTGGGGAAGGTGTATCAGTGTGTGGGGAAGGGTTTTCAGTGTGTTTGGAAAGGGGTTTCAGTGTGTGGGGAAGTTGTTTCAGTGTGTGAGGAAGGGGTTTCAGTGTATGGGGAAGGGGTTCCAGTGTGTGGGGATGGGGTTCACTGTGTGCGGAAGGGGTTTCAGTGTGTGGAAAAGGGGTTTCAGTGTGTGGGGAAGGTGCTTCAGTGTGTGCGGAAGGGGGTTCAGTGTGTGCAGAAGGGGTTTCAGTGTGTGGGGAAGGGGTTTCAGTCTGTGGAGAAGGTGCTTCAGTGTGTGCGGAAGGGGTTTCAGTGTGTGGGGAAGGGGTTTCAGTGCGTTTGGGGATGTGTTTCAGTGTGTGGGGAAGGGGTTTCAGTGTGTGGGGAAGGGGTTTCAGTTTTTGTGGAAGGGGTTTCAGTGAGTGGGGAAGGGTTTCAGTGTGTGGGGAAGGAGTTTCAGTGTGTGCAGAAGGGCTTTCAGTGTGTGGGGAAGGGTTTCAGTGATTGGGGAAGGAGTTTCAGTTTGTGCGGAATGGGTTTCAGTGTGTGGGGAAGGAGTTTCTGTGTGGGGAAGGTGTTTCAGTGTGTGCGGAAGGGGTTTCAGTTTGTGGGGAAGGGGTTTCAGTGTGCGGCGAAGGTGTTTCAGTGTGTGCTGAAGGGGTTTGAATGTGTGGGGATCTGTTTCAGTGTGTGGGGAAGGGGTTTTTAGTGTGTGGGAAAGGGTTTCACTGTGTGCAGAAGGGGTTTCAGTGTGTGGGGAAGGTATTTCAGTTTGTGGGGAAGGTGTTTCAGTGTGTGGGAAAGGGGTTTCAGTGTGTGGGGATGTGTTTCAGTGTGTGGGGAAGGGGTTTCAGTGTGTGGGGATGTGTTTCAGTGTGTGGGGAAGGTGTTTCAGTGTGTGGGGAAGGGTTTCACTGTGTGCGGAAGGGGTTTCAGTGTGTGGGGAAGGTGTTTCAGTGTGTGGGGAAGGGGTTTCAGTGAGTGGGGAAGGGGTTTCAGTGTTTGGGGAAGGATTTCACTGTGAGCGGAAGGGGTTTCAGTGTGTGGGAAAGGGGTTTCAGTGTGTGGGGAAGGTGTTTTAGTGTGTGCGGAAGGGGTTTCAGTGTGTGGGGAAGGGGTTTCAGTGTGTGGGGCAGGTGCTTCAGTTTGTGAGGAAAGGGTTTCATTGTGTGCAGAAGGGGTTTCAGTGTGTGCGGAAGTGGTTTCAGTATGCGGGGAAGGTGTTTCAGTGTGAGGGGATGTGGTTCACTGTGTGCGGAATTGGTTTCAGTTTGTGGGGAAGGGGTTTCAGTGTGTGGGGATGTGTTTCAGTGTGTGGGGAAGGGGTTTCAGTGTGTGGGCAAGTTGTTTCTGTGTGTGGGGAAAGTTTTTCAATGTGTGACGAAGGAGTTTCAGTGTGTGGGGAAGGTGTTTCAGTGTGTGGTGAAGGTATTTCAGTGTGTGGGGAAGGTGTTTCAGAATGTGTGGAAGGGGTTTCAGTGTGTGGGGAAGGTGTTTCAGTGTGTGGGGAAGGTGTCTCAGTGTGTGGGGATGGGGTTTCAGTGTGTGGGGAAGCTGTTTCTGTGTGTGGGGAAGGTTTTTCAATGTGTGACGAAGGGGTTTCAGTGTGTGGGGAAGGGGTTTCAGTGTGTGGGGAAGGTGTTTCGGTGTGTGGGGAAGGTTTTTCATTGTGTGACGAAGGGGATTCAGTGTGTGGGGAAGGTGTTTCAGTGTTTGGTGAAGGTGTTTCAGTGAGTGGGGAAGGTGTTTCAGTGGTGGGGATGGGGTTTCAGTGTGTGGGGAAGGTGTTTCAGTGTGTGGAGAATGGTTTCACGGTGTGCAGAAGGGGTTTCAGTGTGTGGGAAAGGGCTTTCAGTGTGTGGCGAAGGTGTTTCAGTGAGAGCGCAAGGGGTTTCAGTGAGTGGGGAAGGGGTTTCTGTGTGTGGGGAAGCTGTTTCAGTGTGTGCAGAAAGGGTTTCAGTGTCTGCAGAAGGAGTTTCAGTGTGTGGGGAAGGGGTTTCAGTCTGTTGGGAAGGTGTTTCAGTGTGTGGGGAAGGGGTTTCTGTGTGTGTGGAAGGGGTTTCAGTGTGTGGGGATGTGTTTCAGTTTGTGGGGAAGGGGTTTCAGTGTGCGGCGAAGGTGTTTCAGTGTGTGCGGAAGGGGTTTCAATGTGTGGGGATCTGTTTCAGTGTGTGGGGAAGGGGTTTTTAGTGTGTGGGGAAGGTATTTCAGTTTGTGGGGAAGGTGTTTCAGTGTGTGGGAAAGGGGTTTCAGTGTGTGGGGATGTGTTTCAGTGTGTGGGGAAGGGGTTTCAGTGTGTGGGGATGTGTTTCAGTGTGTGGGGAAGGTGTTTCAGTGTGTGGGGAAGGGTTTCACTGTGTGCGGAAGGGGTTTCAGTGTGTGGGGAAGGTGTTTCAGTGTGTGGGGAAGGGGTTTCAGTGTGTGGGGAAGGGGTTTCAGTGTTTGGGGAAGGATTTCACTGTGAGCGGAAGGGGTTTCAGTGTGTGGGAAAGGGGTTTCAGTGTGTGGGGAAGGTGTTTTAGTGTGTGCGGAAGGGGTTTCAGTGTGTGGGGAAGGGGTTTCAGTGTGTGGGGCAGGTGCTTCAGTTTGTGAGGAAAGGGTTTCATTGTGTGCAGAAGGGGTTTCAGTGTGTGCGGAAGTGGTTTCAGTGTGTGGGGAAGGTGTTTCAGTGTGTGGGGATGTGGTTCACTGTGTGCGGAATGGGTTTCAGTGTGTGGGGAAGGGATTCACTGTGTGCGGAAGGGGTTTCAGTGTGTGGGGAAGGTGTTTCAGTGAGTGGGGAAGGTGTTTCAGTTTGTGGGGAAGGGGTTTCAGTGTGTGGGGATGTGTTTCAGTGTGTGGGGAAGGGGTTTCAGTGTGTGGGCAAGTTGTTTCTGTGTGTGGGGAAAGTTTTTCAATGTGTGACGAAGGGGTTTCAGTGTGTGGGGAAGGGGTTTCAGTGTGTGGGGAAGTTGTTTCAGTGTGTGGGGAAGGTGTTTCATTGTGTGACGAAGGAGTTTCAGTGTGTGGGGAAGGTGTTTCAGTGTGTGGTGAAGGTATTTCAGTGTGTGGGGAAGGTGTTTCAGAGTGTGTGGAAGGGGTTTCAGTGTGTGGGGAAGGTGTTTCAGTGTGTGGGGAAGGTGTCTCAGTGTGTGGGGATGGGGTTTCAGTGTGTGGGGAAGCTGTTTCTGTGTGTGGGGAAGGTTTTTCAATGTGTGCCGAAGGGGTTTCAGTGTGTGGGGAAGGGGTTTCAGTGTGTGGGGAAGGTGATTCGGTGTGTGGGGAAGGTTTTTCATTGTGTGACGAAGGGGTTTCAGTGTGTGGGGAAGGTGTTTCAGTGTTTGGTGAAGGTGTTTCAGTGAGTGGGGAAGGTGTTTCAGTAGTGGGGATGGGGTTTCAGTGTGTGGGGAAGGTGTTTCAGTGTGTGGGGAAGGGTTTCACTGTGTGCGGAAGGTGTTTCAGTGTGTGGGGAAGGTGTTTCAGTGTGTGGGGAAGGGGTTTCAGTGAGTGGGGAAGGGGTTTCAGTGTTTGGGGAAGGATTTCACTGTGAGCGGAAGGGGTTTCAGTGTGTGGGAAAGGGGTTTCAGTGTGTGGGGAAGGTGTTTTAGTGTGTGCGGAAGGGGTTTCAGTGTGTGGGGAAGGGGTTTCAGTGTGTGGGGCAGGTGCTTCAGTTTGTGAGGAAAGGGTTTCATTGTGTGCAGAAGGGGTTTCAGTGTGTGCGGAAGTGGTTTCAGTATGCGGGGAAGGTGTTTCAGTGTGAGGGGATGTGGTTCACTGTGTGCGGAATTGGTTTCAGTTTGTGGGGAAGGGGTTTCAGTGTGTGGGGATGTGTTTCAGTGTGTGGGGAAGGGGTTTCAGTGTGTGGGCAAGTTGTTTCTGTGTGTGGGGAAAGTTTTTCAATGTGTGACGAAGGAGTTTCAGTGTGTGGGGAAGGTGTTTCAGTGTGTGGTGAAGGTATTTCAGTGTGTGGGGAAGGTGTTTCAGAATGTGTGGAAGGGGTTTCAGTGTGTGGGGAAGGTGTTTCAGTGTGTGGGGAAGGTGTCTCAGTGTGTGGGGATGGGGTTTCAGTGTGTGGGGAAGCTGTTTCTGTGTGTGGGGAAGGTTTTTCAATGTGTGACGAAGGGGTTTCAGTGTGTGGGGAAGGGGTTTCAGTGTGTGGGGAAGGTGTTTCGGTGTGTGGGGAAGGTTTTTCATTGTGTGACGAAGGGGTTTCAGTGTGTGGGGAAGGTGTTTCAGTGTTTGGTGAAGGTGTTTCAGTGAGTGGGGAAGGTGTTTCAGTGGTGGGGATGGGGTTTCAGTGTGTGGGGAAGGTGTTTCAGTGTGTGGAGAATGGTTTCACGGTGTGCAGAAGGGGTTTCAGTGTGTGGGAAAGGGCTTTCAGTGTGTGGCGAAGGTGTTTCAGTGAGAGCGCAAGGGGTTTCAGTGAGTGGGGAAGGGGTTTCTGTGTGTGGGGAAGCTGTTTCAGTGTGTGCAGAAAGGGTTTCAGTGTCTGCAGAAGGAGTTTCAGTGTGTGGGGAAGGGGTTTCAGTCTGTTGGGAAGGTGTTTCAGTGTGTGGGGAAGGGGTTTCTGTGTGTGTGGAAGGGGTTTCAGTGTGTGGGGATGTGTTTCAGTTTGTGGGGAAGGGGTTTCAGTGTGCGGCGAAGGTGTTTCAGTGTGTGCGGAAGGGGTTTCAATGTGTGGGGATCTGTTTCAGTGTGTGGGGAAGGGGTTTTTAGTGTGTGGGGAAGGTATTTCAGTTTGTGGGGAAGGTGTTTCAGTGTGTGGGAAAGGGGTTTCAGTGTGTGGGGATGTGTTTCAGTGTGTGGGGAAGGGGTTTCAGTGTGTGGGGATGTGTTTCAGTGTGTGGGGAAGGTGTTTCAGTGTGTGGGGAAGGGTTTCACTGTGTGCGGAAGGGGTTTCAGTGTGTGGGGAAGGTGTTTCAGTGTGTGGGGAAGGGGTTTCAGTGTGTGGGGAAGGGGTTTCAGTGTTTGGGGAAGGATTTCACTGTGAGCGGAAGGGGTTTCAGTGTGTGGGAAAGGGGTTTCAGTGTGTGGGGAAGGTGTTTTAGTGTGTGCGGAAGGGGTTTCAGTGTGTGGGGAAGGGGTTTCAGTGTGTGGGGCAGGTGCTTCAGTTTGTGAGGAAAGGGTTTCATTGTGTGCAGAAGGGGTTTCAGTGTGTGCGGAAGTGGTTTCAGTGTGTGGGGAAGGTGTTTCAGTGTGTGGGGATGTGGTTCACTGTGTGCGGAATGGGTTTCAGTGTGTGGGGAAGGGATTCACTGTGTGCGGAAGGGGTTTCAGTGTGTGGGGAAGGTGTTTCAGTGAGTGGGGAAGGTGTTTCAGTTTGTGGGGAAGGGGTTTCAGTGTGTGGGGATGTGTTTCAGTGTGTGGGGAAGGGGTTTCAGTGTGTGGGCAAGTTGTTTCTGTGTGTGGGGAAAGTTTTTCAATGTGTGACGAAGGGGTTTCAGTGTGTGGGGAAGGGGTTTCAGTGTGTGGGGAAGTTGTTTCAGTGTGTGGGGAAGGTGTTTCATTGTGTGACGAAGGAGTTTCAGTGTGTGGGGAAGGTGTTTCAGTGTGTGGTGAAGGTATTTCAGTGTGTGGGGAAGGTGTTTCAGAGTGTGTGGAAGGGGTTTCAGTGTGTGGGGAAGGTGTTTCAGTGTGTGGGGAAGGTGTCTCAGTGTGTGGGGATGGGGTTTCAGTGTGTGGGGAAGCTGTTTCTGTGTGTGGGGAAGGTTTTTCAATGTGTGCCGAAGGGGTTTCAGTGTGTGGGGAAGGGGTTTCAGTGTGTGGGGAAGGTGATTCGGTGTGTGGGGAAGGTTTTTCATTGTGTGACGAAGGGGTTTCAGTGTGTGGGGAAGGTGTTTCAGTGTTTGGTGAAGGTGTTTCAGTGAGTGGGGAAGGTGTTTCAGTAGTGGGGATGGGGTTTCAGTGTGTGGGGAAGGTGTTTCAGTGTGTGGAGAATGGTTTCACGGTGTGCAGAAGGGGTTTCAGTGTGAGGGAAAGGGCTTTCAGTGTGTGGCGAAGGTGTTTCAGTGAGAGCGCAAGGGGTTTCAGTGAGTGGGGAAGGGGTTTCAGTGTGTGGGGAAGCTGTTTCAGTGTGTGCAGAAAGGGTTTCAGTGTCTGCAGAAGGAGTTTCAGTGTGTGGGGAATGGGTTTCAGTCTGTTGGGAAGGTGTTTCAGTGTGTGGGGAAGGGGTTTCAGTGTGTGGGGAAGGGGTTTCAGTGTGTGGGGATGTGTTTCAGTGTGTGGGGAATGGGTTTCAGTTTGTGGGGAAGGGTTTCACTGTGTGCTGAATGGGTTTCAGTGTGTGCGGAAGGTGTTTCAGTGTGTGGGCAATGTGTTTCAGTGTGTGGGGAAGGGGTTTCAGTTTGTGGGGATGTGTTTCAGTGTGTGGGGAAGGGGTTTCAGTGTGTGGGGATGTGTTTCAGTGTGTGGGGAAGGTGTTTCAGTGTGTGGGGAAGGATATCACTTTGTGCGGAATGGGTTTCAGTGTGTGGGGAAGGAGTTTCAGTATGTGCGGTAGGGGTTTCAGTGTGTGGGGAAGGGTCTCAGTGTGTGGGGAAGGAGTTTCAGTGTGTGCGGAAGGGGTATCAGTGAGTGTGGAAGGCGTTTCAGTGTGTGGGGAAGGTGTTTCAGTGTGTGGGGAAGGGGTTTCAGTGTGTGGGGAAGGGGTTTCAGTGTGCTTAAGAGGGTTTCAGTGTGTGGGGAATGTGTTTCAGTGTGTGCGGAAGGGGTTTCAGTGTGTGGGGAAGGGTTTCCGTGTGTGGGGATGTGTCTCAGAGTGTGGGGAAGGGGTTTCAGTGTGTGGGGAAGGGTTTCACTGTTTTCGGAAGGTGTTTCAGTGTGTGGGGAAGTTGTTTCAGTGTGTGGGGAAGGTTTTTCAGTGTGTGGGGAAGGGTTTCCGTGTGTGGGGATGTGTCTCAGAGTGTGGGGAAGGGGTTTCTGTGTGTGGGGAAGGGTTTCACTGTTTTCGGAAGGTGTTTCAGTGTGTGGGGAAGTTGTTTCAGTGTGTGGGGAAGGTGTTTCAGTGTGAGGGGAAGGGGTTTCAGTGTGTGGGGATGTGTTTCATTGTGTGGGGAAGGTGTTTCAGTGTGTGGGGATGTGTTTCAGTGTGTGGGGAAGTTGTTTCAGTGTGTGGGGAAGGGCTTCACTGTGTGAGGAAGGTGTTTCATTGTGTGGGGAAGGGGTTTCAGTGTGTGGGGAAGGCGTTTTAGTGTGTGGGGAAGGCGTTTCAGTGTGTGGGGAAGGGGGTTCAGTGTGTGGGGAAGGGGCTTCAGTGTGTTGGTAAGGGTTTCAGTGTGTGGGGAAGCTGTTTCAGTGTGTGCGGAATGGGTTTCAGTGTGTGGGGACGGGGTCTCAGTGTGTGGGGACGGTGTTTCAGTGCGTGGGGATGTGCCTCAGTGTGTGGGGATGTGTTGCAGTGTGTGGGGCATGGTTTCAGTGTGTGGGGAAGGTGTTTCAGTGTTTGGGGATGGATTTCAGTGTGTGGGGAAGGTGTTTCAGTGTGTGGGGAAGGGGTTTCAGTGTGTCGGGAAGGTGTTTCAGTGTGTGGGGATGTGTTTCAGTGTGTGGGGATGTGTTTCAGTGTGTGGGGAAGGGTTTCATTGTGTGGGGATGGTGTTTCAGTATGTGGGGATGGTTTTCAGTGTGTGGAGATGGGTTTCAGTGTGTGGGGATGGGATTCAGTGTGTGTGGAAGGGGTTTCAGTGTGTGGGAAACGTGTTTCTGTGTGTGGGGATGTGTTTCAGTGTGTGCTGAAGGGATTTCAGTGTGTGGGGAAGTGGTTCCAGTGTGTGGGGATGGGTACCAGTGTTTGGGAATGGGTTTCAGTCTGTGCGGAAGGTGTTTCAGTGTGTGGTGAAGGTGTATCAGTGTGTGGGGAAGGGTTTTCAGTGTGTGGGCAAGGGGTTTCAGTGTGTGGGGAAGTTGTTTCAGTGTGTGAGGAAGGGGTTTCAGTGTGTGGGGAAGGGGTTCCAGTGTGTGGGGAAGGGGTTCACTGTGTGCAGAAGGGGTTTCAGTGTGTGGGGAAGGGGTTTCAGTGTGTGTGGAAGGTGCTTCAGTGTGTGCGGAAGGGGTTTCAGTGTGTGCAGAAGGAGTTTCAGTGTGTGGGGAAGGGGTTTCAGTGAGTGGGGAAGGTGCTTCAGTGTGTGCGGAAGGTGCTTCAGTGTGTGCGGAAGGGGTTTCAGTGAGTGGGGAAGGGGTTTCAGTGTGTGGGGATGTGTTTCAGTGTGTGGGGAAGGGGTTTCAGTGTGTGGGGAAGGGGTTTCAGTATTTGCGGAAGGGGTTTCAGTGTGTGGGGAAGGGTTTCAGTGTGTGGGGAAGGAGTTTAAGTGTGTGCAGAAGGGATTTCAGTGTGTGGGGAAGGGTTTCAGTGTGTGGGGAAGGAGTTTCAGTTTGTGCGGAATGGGTTTCAGTGTGTGGGGAAGGGGTTTCTGTGTGGGGAAGGTGTTTCAGTGTGTGCGGAAGGGGTTACAGTTTGTGGGGAAGGGGTTTCAGTGTGCGGGGAAGGTGTTTCAGTGTGTGCGGAAGGGGTTTCAGTGTGTGCAGAATGGGTTTCAGTGTGTGGGGAAGGGGTTTCAGTGTATGGGGAAGGGGTTTCAATGTGTGGGGATCTGTTTCAGTGTGTGGGGAAGGGGTTATTAGTGATTGGGGAAGGGTTTCACTGTGTGCGGAAGGGGTTTCAGTGTGTGGGGAAGGTATTTCAGTGTGTGGGGAAGGTGCTTCAATGTGTGGAGAAGGGGTTTCAGTGTGTGGGGATGTGTTTCAGTGTGTGGGGAAGGTGTTTCAGTGTGTGGGGATGTGTTTCAGTCTGTGGGGAAGGTGTTTCAGTGTGTGGGGAAGGGGTTTCAGTGTGTGGGGAATGGGTTTCAGTTTGTGGGGAAGGGTTTCACTGTGTGCTGAATGGGTTTCAGTGTGTGCGGAAGGTGTTTCAGTGTGTGGGCAATGTGTTTCAGTGTGTGGGGAAGGGGTTTCAGTTTGTGGGGATGTGTTTCAGTGTGTGGGGAAGGGGTTTCAGTGTGTGGGGATGTGTTTCAGTGTGTGGGGAAGGTGTTTCAGTGTGTGGGGAAGGATATCACTTTGTGCGGAATGGGTTTCAGTGTGTGGGGAAGGAGTTTCAGTATGTGCGGTAGGGGTTTCAGTCTGTGGGGAAGGGTCTCAGTGTGTGGGGAAGGAGTTTCAGTGTGTGTGGAAGGGGTATCAGTGAGGGTGGAAGGCGTTTCAGTGTGTGGGGAAGGTGTTTCAGTGTGTGCGGAAGGGGTTTCAGTGTGTGGGGAAGGGTTTCCGTGTGTGGGGATGTGTCTCAGAGTGTGGGGAAGGGGTTTCAGTGTGTGGGGAAGGGTTTCACTGTTTTCGGAAGGTGTTTCTGTGTGTGGGGAAGTTGTTTCAGTGTGTGGGGAAGGTGTTTCAGTGTGAGGGGAAGGGGTTTCAGTGTGTGGGGATGTGTTTCATTGTGTGGGGAAGGTGTTTCAGTGTGTGTGGATGTGTTTCAGTGTGTGGGGAAGTTGTTTCAGTGTGTGGGGAAGGGCTTCACTGTGTGAGGAAGGTGTTTCATTGTGTGGGGAAGGGGTTTCAGTGTGTGGGGAAGGCGTTTCAGTGTGTGGGGAAGGCGTTTCAGTGTGTGGGGAAGGGGGTTCAGTGTGTGGGGAAGGGGCTTCAGTGTGTTGGTAAGGGTTTCAGTGTGTGGGGAAGCTGTTTCAGTGTGTGCGGAATGGGTTTCAGTGTGTGGGGACGGGGTCTCAGTGTGTGGGGACGGTGTTTCAGTGCGTGGGGATGTGCCTCAGTGTGTGCGGATGTGTTGCAGTGTGTGGGGCATGGTTTCAGTGTGTGGGGAAGGTGTTTCAGTGTTTGGGGATGGGTTTCAGTGTGTGGGGAAGGTGTTTCAGTGTGTGGGGAAGGGGTTTCAGTGTGTGGGGAAGGTGTTTCAGTGTGTGGGGATGTGTTTCAGTGTGTGGGGATGTGTTTCAGTGTGTGGGGAAGGGTTTCATTGTGTGGGGATGGTGTTTCAGTATGTGGGGATGGTTTTCAGTGTGTGGAGATGGGTTTCAGTGCGTGGGGATGGGATTCAGTGTGTGTGGAAAGGGTTTCAGAGTGTGGGAAACGTGTTTCTGTGTGTGGGGATGTGTTTCAGTGTGTGCTGAAGGGATTTCAGTGTGTGGGGAAGTGGTTCCAGTGTGTGGGGATGGGTACCAGTGTTTGGGGATGGGTTTCAGTCTGTGCGGAAGGTGTCTCAGTGTGTGGTGAACGTGTATCAGTGTGTGGGGAAGGGTTTTCAGTGTGTGGGCAAGGGGTTTCTGTGTGTGGGGAAGTTGTTTCAGTGTGTGAGGAAGGGGTTTCAGTGTGTGGGGAAGGGGTTCCAGTGTGTGGGGAAGTGGTTCACTGTGCAGAAGGGGTTTCAGTGTGTGGGGAAGGGGTTTCAGTGTGTGTGGAAGGTGCTTCAGTGTGTGCGGAAGGGGTTTCAGTGTCTGCAGAAGGAGTTTCAGTGTGTGGGGAAGGGGTTTCAGTCTGTGGGGAAGGTGCTTCAGTGTGTGCGGAAGGTGCTTCAGTGTGTGCGGAAGGGGTTTCAGTGAGTGGGGAAGGGGTTTCAGTGTGTGGGGATGTGTTTCAGTGTGTGGGGAAGGGGTTTCAGTGTGTGGGGAAGGGGTTTCAGTATTTGCGGAAGGGGTTTCAGTGTGTGGGGAAGGGTTTCAGTGTGTGGGGAAGGAGTTTAAGTGTGTGCAGAAGGGATTTCAGTGTGTGGGGAAGGGTTTCAGTGTGTGGGGAAGGAGTTTCAGTTTGTGCGGAATGGGTTTCAGTGTGTGGGGAAGGGGTTTCTGTGTGGGGAAGGTGTTTCAGTGTGTGCGGAAGGGGTTACAGTTTGTGGGGAAGGGGTTTCAGTGTGCGGGGAAGGTGTTTCAGTGTGTGCGGAAGGGGTTTCAGTGTGAGCAGAATGGGTTTCAGTGTGTGGGGAAGGGGTTTCAGTGTATGGGGAAGGGGTTTCAATGTGTGGGGATCTGTTTCAGTGTGTGGGGAAGGGGTTTTTAGTGATTGGGGAAGGGTTTCACTGTGTGCGGAAGGGGTTTCAGTGTGTGGGGAAGGTATTTCAGTGTGTGGGGAAGGTGTTTCAGTGTGTGGAGAAGGGGTTTCAGTGTGTGGGGATGTGTTTCAGTGTGTGGGGAAGGTGTTTCAGTGTGTGGGGATGTGTTTCAGTCTGTGGGGAAGGTGTTTCAGTGTGTGTGGAAGGGGTTTCAGTGTGTGGGGAAGGGGTTTCAGTGTGTGGGGATGTGTTTCAGTGTGTGGGGAAGGGGTTTCAGTGTGTGGGGAAGGGGTTTCATTATTTGCGGAAGGGGTTTCAGTGTGTGTGGAAGGGGTTTCAGTGTGTGCAGAAGGGGTTTCAGTGTGTGCAGAAGGGGTTTCAGTCTGTGGGGAAGGGGTTTCAGTCGGTGGGGAAGGTGCTTCTGTGTGTGCGGAAGGGGTTTCAGTGTGTGGGGAAGGGGTTCCAGTGTGTGGGGAAGGGGTTCACTGTGTGCGGAAGAGGTTTCAGTGTGTTGGGAAGGTGTTTCAGTGTGTGGGGAAGGGGTTTCAGTATTTGCGGAATGGGTTTCAGTGTGTGGGGAAGGGTTTCAGTGTGTGGTGAAGGAGTTTCAGTGTGTGCAGAAGGGCTTTCAGTGTGTGGGGAAGGGTTTCAGTGTGTGGGGAAGGGGTTTCAGTGTGTGGGGAAGGAGTTTCAGTGTGTGGGGAAGGGGTCCACTGTGTGCGGAAGGGGTTTCAGTGTGTGGGGAAGGGGCTTCAGTGTGTGGGGAAGGTGCTTCAGTGTGTGTGGATGGGGTTTCAGTGTGTGCAGATATGTTTTCACTGTGTGGCAAAGGGGTTTCAGTCGGTGGGGAAGGTGCTTCAGTGTGTGCGGAAGGGGTTTCAGTGTGTTGGGAAGGTGTTTCAGTGTGTGGGGAAGGGGTTTCAGTGTGTGGGGAAGTGGTTTCAGTATTTGCGGAACGGGTTTCAGTGTGTGGGGAAGGGTTTCAGTTGTGGGGAAGGAGTTTCAGTGTGTGCAGAAGGGCTTTCAGTGTGTGGGGAAGGGTTTCAGTGTGTGGGGAAGGAGTTTCAGTTTGAGCGGAATGGGTTTCAGTGTGTGGGGAAGGGGTTTCTGTCTGGGGAAGGTGTTTCAGTGTGTGCGGAAGGGGTTTCAGTTGTGGGGAAGGGGTTTCAGTGTGTGGGGAAGGGGTTTCAGTGTGTGGGGAAGGGGCTTCAGTGTGTTGGTAAGGGTTTCAGTGTGCGGGGAAGCTGTTTCAGTGTGTGCGGAATGGGTTTCAGTGTGTGGGGAAGGGGTCTCAGTGTGTGGGGACGGTGTTTCAGTGCGTGGGGATGTGCCTCAGTGTGTGGGGATGTGTTTCAGTGTGTGGGGCATGTTTTCAGTATCTGGGGAAGGTGTTTCAGTGTGTGGGGATGGGTTTCAGTGTGTGGGGAAGGTGTTTCAGTGTGTGAGGAAGGGGTTTCAGTGTGTGGGGAAGGTGTTTCAGTGTGTGGGGATGTGTTTCAGTGTTTGCGGAAGGGGTTTCAGTGAGTGTGGAAGGCGTTTCAGTGTGTGGGGAAGTTGTTTCAGTGTGTGGGGAAGGGGTTTCAGTGTGTGGGGAAGGTGTTTCAGTGTGTGGGGATGTGTTTCAGTCTGTGGGGAAGGTGTTTCAGTGTGTGTGGAAGGGGTTTCAGTGTGTGGGGAAGGGGTTTCAGTGTGTGGGGATGTGTTTCAGTGTGTGGGGAAGGGGTTTCAGTGTGTGGGGAAGGGGTTTCATTATTTGCGGAAGGGGTTTCAGTGTGTGTGGAAGGGGTTTCAGTGTGTGCAGAAGGGGTTTCAGTGTGTGCAGAAGGGGTTTCAGTCTGTGGGGAAGGGGTTTCAGTCGGTGGGGAAGGTGCTTCTGTGTGTGCGGAAGGGGTTTCAGTGTGTGGGGAAGGGGTTCCAGTGTGTGGGGAAGGGGTTCACTGTGTGCGGAAGAGGTTTCAGTGTGTTGGGAAGGTGTTTCAGTGTGTGGGGAAGGGGTTTCAGTATTTGCGGAATGGGTTTCAGTGTGTGGGGAAGGGTTTCAGTGTGTGGTGAAGGAGTTTCAGTGTGTGCAGAAGGGCTTTCAGTGTGTGGGGAAGGGTTTCAGTGTGTGGGGAAGGGGTTTCAGTGTGTGGGGAAGGAGTTTCAGTGTGTGGGGAAGGGGTCCACTGTGTGCGGAAGGGGTTTCAGTGTGTGGGGAAGGGGCTTCAGTGTGTGGGGAAGGTGCTTCAGTGTGTGTGGATGGGGTTTCAGTGTGTGCAGATATGTTTTCACTGTGTGGCAAAGGGGTTTCAGTCGGTGGGGAAGGTGCTTCAGTGTGTGCGGAAGGGGTTTCAGTGTGTTGGGAAGGTGTTTCAGTGTGTGGGGAAGGGGTTTCAGTGTGTGGGGAAGTGGTTTCAGTATTTGCGGAACGGGTTTCAGTGTGTGGGGAAGGGTTTCAGTTGTGGGGAAGGAGTTTCAGTGTGTGCAGAAGGGCTTTCAGTGTGTGGGGAAGGGTTTCAGTGTGTGGGGAAGGAGTTTCAGTTTGAGCGGAATGGGTTTCAGTGTGTGGGGAAGGGGTTTCTGTCTGGGGAAGGTGTTTCAGTGTGTGCGGAAGGGGTTTCAGTTGTGGGGAAGGGGTTTCAGTGTGTGGGGAAGGGGTTTCAGTGTGTGGGGAAGGGGCTTCAGTGTGTTGGTAAGGGTTTCAGTGTGCGGGGAAGCTGTTTCAGTGTGTGCGGAATGGGTTTCAGTGTGTGGGGAAGGGGTCTCAGTGTGTGGGGACGGTGTTTCAGTGCGTGGGGATGTGCCTCAGTGTGTGGGGATGTGTTTCAGTGTGTGGGGCATGTTTTCAGTATCTGGGGAAGGTGTTTCAGTGTGTGGGGATGGGTTTCAGTGTGTGGGGAAGGTGTTTCAGTGTGTGAGGAAGGGGTTTCAGTGTGTGGGGAAGGTGTTTCAGTGTGTGGGGATGTGTTTCAGTGTTTGCGGAAGGGGTTTCAGTGAGTGTGGAAGGCGTTTCAGTGTGTGGGGAAGTTGTTTCAGTGTGTGGGGAAGGGGTTTCAGTGTGTGGGAAATGTGTTTCAGTGTGCTCAAGAGGGTTTCAGTGTGTGCGGAATGTGTTTCAGTGTGTGTTGAATGGGTTTCAGTGTTTGGGGAAGGGTTTCAGTGTGTGCAGAAGGGCAGTCAGTGTGAGGGGATGGGTTTCAGTGTGTGGGTATGGGTTTCAGTGTGTGCGGAAGGGGTTTCAGTGTGTGGGAAACGTGTTTCTGTGTGTGGGGATGTGTTTCAGTGTGTGGTGAAGGGATTTCAGTGTGTGGGGAAGTGGTTTCAGTGTGTGGGGATGGGTACCAGTGTTTGGGGATGGGTTTCAGTCTGTGCGGAAGGGGTTTCAGTGTGTGGGGAAGGTGTATCAGTGTGTGGGGAAGGGTTTTCAGTGTGTGGGAAAGGGGTTTCAGTGTGTGGGGAAGTTGTTTCAGTGTTTGAGGAAGGGGTTTCAGTGTGTGGGGAAGGGGTTCCAGTGTGTGGGGAAGGGGTTCACTGTGTGCGGAAGGGGTTTCAGTGTGTGGGGAAGGGGTTTCAGTGTGTGGGGAAGGGGCTTCAGTGTGTTGGTAAGGGTTTCAGTGTGTGGGGAAGCTGTTTCAGTGTGTGCGGAATGGGTTTCAGTGTGTGGGGACGGGGTCTCAGTGTGTGGGGACGGTGTTTCAGTGCGTGGGGATGTGCCTCAGTGTGTGCGGATGTGTTGCAGTGTGTGGGGCATGGTTTCAGTGTGTGGGGAAGGTGTTTCAGTGTTTGGGGATGGGTTTCAGTGTGTGGGGAAGGTGTTTCAGTGTGTGGGGAAGGGGTTTCAGTGTGTGGGGAAGGTGTTTCAGTGTGTGGGGATGTGTTTCAGTGTGTGGGGATGTGTTTCAGTGTGTGGGGAAGGGTTTCATTGTGTGGGGATGGTGTTTCAGTATGTGGGGATGGTTTTCAGTGTGTGGAGATGGGTTTCAGTGCGTGGGGATGGGATTCAGTGTGTGTGGAAAGGGTTTCAGAGTGTGGGAAACGTGTTTCTGTGTGTGGGGATGTGTTTCAGTGTGTGCTGAAGGGATTTCAGTGTGTGGGGAAGTGGTTCCAGTGTGTGGGGATGGGTACCAGTGTTTGGGGATGGGTTTCAGTCTGTGCGGAAGGTGTCTCAGTGTGTGGTGAACGTGTATCAGTGTGTGGGGAAGGGTTTTCAGTGTGTGGGCAAGGGGTTTCTGTGTGTGGGGAAGTTGTTTCAGTGTGTGAGGAAGGGGTTTCAGTGTGTGGGGAAGGGGTTCCAGTGTGTGGGGAAGTGGTTCACTGTGCAGAAGGGGTTTCAGTGTGTGGGGAAGGGGTTTCAGTGTGTGTGGAAGGTGCTTCAGTGTGTGCGGAAGGGGTTTCAGTGTCTGCAGAAGGAGTTTCAGTGTGTGGGGAAGGGGTTTCAGTCTGTGGGGAAGGTGCTTCAGTGTGTGCGGAAGGTGCTTCAGTGTGTGCGGAAGGGGTTTCAGTGAGTGGGGAAGGGGTTTCAGTGTGTGGGGATGTGTTTCAGTGTGTGGGGAAGGGGTTTCAGTGTGTGGGGAAGGGGTTTCAGTATTTGCGGAAGGGGTTTCAGTGTGTGGGGAAGGGTTTCAGTGTGTGGGGAAGGAGTTTAAGTGTGTGCAGAAGGGATTTCAGTGTGTGGGGAAGGGTTTCAGTGTGTGGGGAAGGAGTTTCAGTTTGTGCGGAATGGGTTTCAGTGTGTGGGGAAGGGGTTTCTGTGTGGGGAAGGTGTTTCAGTGTGTGCGGAAGGGGTTACAGTTTGTGGGGAAGGGGTTTCAGTGTGCGGGGAAGGTGTTTCAGTGTGTGCGGAAGGGGTTTCAGTGTGAGCAGAATGGGTTTCAGTGTGTGGGGAAGGGGTTTCAGTGTATGGGGAAGGGGTTTCAATGTGTGGGGATCTGTTTCAGTGTGTGGGGAAGGGGTTTTTAGTGATTGGGGAAGGGTTTCACTGTGTGCGGAAGGGGTTTCAGTGTGTGGGGAAGGTATTTCAGTGTGTGGGGAAGGTGTTTCAGTGTGTGGAGAAGGGGTTTCAGTGTGTGGGGATGTGTTTCAGTGTGTGGGGAAGGTGTTTCAGTGTGTGGGGATGTGTTTCAGTCTGTGGGGAAGGTGTTTCAGTGTGTGTGGAAGGGGTTTCAGTGTGTGGGGAAGGGGTTTCAGTGTGTGGGGATGTGTTTCAGTGTGTGGGGAAGGGGTTTCAGTGTGTGGGGAAGGGGTTTCATTATTTGCGGAAGGGGTTTCAGTGTGTGTGGAAGGGGTTTCAGTGTGTGCAGAAGGGGTTTCAGTGTGTGCAGAAGGGGTTTCAGTCTGTGGGGAAGGGGTTTCAGTCGGTGGGGAAGGTGCTTCTGTGTGTGCGGAAGGGGTTTCAGTGTGTGGGGAAGGGGTTCCAGTGTGTGGGGAAGGGGTTCACTGTGTGCGGAAGAGGTTTCAGTGTGTTGGGAAGGTGTTTCAGTGTGTGGGGAAGGGGTTTCAGTATTTGCGGAATGGGTTTCAGTGTGTGGGGAAGGGTTTCAGTGTGTGGTGAAGGAGTTTCAGTGTGTGCAGAAGGGCTTTCAGTGTGTGGGGAAGGGTTTCAGTGTGTGGGGAAGGGGTTTCAGTGTGTGGGGAAGGAGTTTCAGTGTGTGGGGAAGGGGTCCACTGTGTGCGGAAGGGGTTTCAGTGTGTGGGGAAGGGGCTTCAGTGTGTGGGGAAGGTGCTTCAGTGTGTGTGGATGGGGTTTCAGTGTGTGCAGATATGTTTTCACTGTGTGGCAAAGGGGTTTCAGTCGGTGGGGAAGGTGCTTCAGTGTGTGCGGAAGGGGTTTCAGTGTGTTGGGAAGGTGTTTCAGTGTGTGGGGAAGGGGTTTCAGTGTGTGGGGAAGTGGTTTCAGTATTTGCGGAACGGGTTTCAGTGTGTGGGGAAGGGTTTCAGTTGTGGGGAAGGAGTTTCAGTGTGTGCAGAAGGGCTTTCAGTGTGTGGGGAAGGGTTTCAGTGTGTGGGGAAGGAGTTTCAGTTTGAGCGGAATGGGTTTCAGTGTGTGGGGAAGGGGTTTCTGTCTGGGGAAGGTGTTTCAGTGTGTGCGGAAGGGGTTTCAGTTGTGGGGAAGGGGTTTCAGTGTGTGGGGAAGGGGTTTCAGTGTGTGGGGAAGGGGCTTCAGTGTGTTGGTAAGGGTTTCAGTGTGCGGGGAAGCTGTTTCAGTGTGTGCGGAATGGGTTTCAGTGTGTGGGGAAGGGGTCTCAGTGTGTGGGGACGGTGTTTCAGTGCGTGGGGATGTGCCTCAGTGTGTGGGGATGTGTTTCAGTGTGTGGGGCATGTTTTCAGTATCTGGGGAAGGTGTTTCAGTGTGTGGGGATGGGTTTCAGTGTGTGGGGAAGGTGTTTCAGTGTGTGAGGAAGGGGTTTCAGTGTGTGGGGAAGGTGTTTCAGTGTGTGGGGATGTGTTTCAGTGTTTGCGGAAGGGGTTTCAGTGAGTGTGGAAGGCGTTTCAGTGTGTGGGGAAGTTGTTTCAGTGTGTGGGGAAGGGGTTTCAGTGTGTGGGGAAGGTGTTTCAGTGTGTGGGGATGTGTTTCAGTCTGTGGGGAAGGTGTTTCAGTGTGTGTGGAAGGGGTTTCAGTGTGTGGGGAAGGGGTTTCAGTGTGTGGGGATGTGTTTCAGTGTGTGGGGAAGGGGTTTCAGTGTGTGGGGAAGGGGTTTCATTATTTGCGGAAGGGGTTTCAGTGTGTGTGGAAGGGGTTTCAGTGTGTGCAGAAGGGGTTTCAGTGTGTGCAGAAGGGGTTTCAGTCTGTGGGGAAGGGGTTTCAGTCGGTGGGGAAGGTGCTTCTGTGTGTGCGGAAGGGGTTTCAGTGTGTGGGGAAGGGGTTCCAGTGTGTGGGGAAGGGGTTCACTGTGTGCGGAAGAGGTTTCAGTGTGTTGGGAAGGTGTTTCAGTGTGTGGGGAAGGGGTTTCAGTATTTGCGGAATGGGTTTCAGTGTGTGGGGAAGGGTTTCAGTGTGTGGTGAAGGAGTTTCAGTGTGTGCAGAAGGGCTTTCAGTGTGTGGGGAAGGGTTTCAGTGTGTGGGGAAGGGGTTTCAGTGTGTGGGGAAGGAGTTTCAGTGTGTGGGGAAGGGGTCCACTGTGTGCGGAAGGGGTTTCAGTGTGTGGGGAAGGGGCTTCAGTGTGTGGGGAAGGTGCTTCAGTGTGTGTGGATGGGGTTTCAGTGTGTGCAGATATGTTTTCACTGTGTGGCAAAGGGGTTTCAGTCGGTGGGGAAGGTGCTTCAGTGTGTGCGGAAGGGGTTTCAGTGTGTTGGGAAGGTGTTTCAGTGTGTGGGGAAGGGGTTTCAGTGTGTGGGGAAGTGGTTTCAGTATTTGCGGAACGGGTTTCAGTGTGTGGGGAAGGGTTTCAGTTGTGGGGAAGGAGTTTCAGTGTGTGCAGAAGGGCTTTCAGTGTGTGGGGAAGGGTTTCAGTGTGTGGGGAAGGAGTTTCAGTTTGAGCGGAATGGGTTTCAGTGTGTGGGGAAGGGGTTTCTGTCTGGGGAAGGTGTTTCAGTGTGTGCGGAAGGGGTTTCAGTTGTGGGGAAGGGGTTTCAGTGTGTGGGGAAGGGGTTTCAGTGTGTGGGGAAGGGGCTTCAGTGTGTTGGTAAGGGTTTCAGTGTGCGGGGAAGCTGTTTCAGTGTGTGCGGAATGGGTTTCAGTGTGTGGGGAAGGGGTCTCAGTGTGTGGGGACGGTGTTTCAGTGCGTGGGGATGTGCCTCAGTGTGTGGGGATGTGTTTCAGTGTGTGGGGCATGTTTTCAGTATCTGGGGAAGGTGTTTCAGTGTGTGGGGATGGGTTTCAGTGTGTGGGGAAGGTGTTTCAGTGTGTGAGGAAGGGGTTTCAGTGTGTGGGGAAGGTGTTTCAGTGTGTGGGGATGTGTTTCAGTGTTTGCGGAAGGGGTTTCAGTGAGTGTGGAAGGCGTTTCAGTGTGTGGGGAAGTTGTTTCAGTGTGTGGGGAAGGGGTTTCAGTGTGTGGGAAATGTGTTTCAGTGTGCTCAAGAGGGTTTCAGTGTGTGCGGAATGTGTTTCAGTGTGTGTTGAATGGGTTTCAGTGTTTGGGGAAGGGTTTCAGTGTGTGCAGAAGGGCAGTCAGTGTGAGGGGATGGGTTTCAGTGTGTGGGTATGGGTTTCAGTGTGTGCGGAAGGGGTTTCAGTGTGTGGGAAACGTGTTTCTGTGTGTGGGGATGTGTTTCAGTGTGTGGTGAAGGGATTTCAGTGTGTGGGGAAGTGGTTTCAGTGTGTGGGGATGGGTACCAGTGTTTGGGGATGGGTTTCAGTCTGTGCGGAAGGGGTTTCAGTGTGTGGGGAAGGTGTATCAGTGTGTGGGGAAGGGTTTTCAGTGTGTGGGAAAGGGGTTTCAGTGTGTGGGGAAGTTGTTTCAGTGTTTGAGGAAGGGGTTTCAGTGTGTGGGGAAGGGGTTCCAGTGTGTGGGGAAGGGGTTCACTGTGTGCGGAAGGGGTTTCAGTGTGTGGGGAAGGGGTTTCAGTGTGTGGGGAAGGTGCTTCAGTGTGTGCGGAAGGGGTTTCAGTGTGGGCAGAAGGGGTTTCAGTGTGTGGGGAAGGGGTTTCAGTCTGTGGGGAAGGTGCTTCAGTGTGTGCGGAAGGGGTTTCAGTGTGTGGGGAAGGGGTTTCAGTGTGTGGGGATGTGTTTCAGTGTGTGGGGAAGGGGTTTCAGTGTGTGGGGAAGGGGTTTCATTATTTGCGGAAGGGGTTTCAGTGTGTGTGGAAGGGGTTTCAGTGTGTGCAGAAGGGGTTTCAGTGTGTGCAGAAGGGGTTTCAGTGTGTGGGGAAGGGGTTTCAGTCGGTGGGGAAGGTGCTTCTGTGTGTGCGGAAGGGGTTTCAGTGTGTGGGGAAGGGGATCACTGTGTGGGGATGGGGTTCACTGTGTGCGGAAGAGGTTTCAGTGTGTTGGGAAGGTGTTTCAGTGTGTGGGGAAGGGGTTTCAGTGTGTGGGGAAGGGGTTTCAGTATTTGCGGAAGGGGTTTCAGTTTGTGGGGAAGGGTTTCAGTGTGTGGGGAAGGAGTTTCAGTGTGTGCAGAAGGGCTTTCAGTGTGTGGGGAAGGGTTTCAGTGTGTGGGGAAGGAGTTTCAGTGTGTGGGGAAGGGGTCCACTGTGTGCAGAAGGGGTTTCAGTGTGTGGGGAAGGGGCTTCAATGTGTGGAGAAGGTGCTTCAGTGTGTGTGGAAGGGTTTTCAGTGTGTTGGGAAGGTGTTTCAGTGTGTGGGGAAGGGGTTTCAGTGTGTGGGGAAGGGGTTTCAGTATTTGCGGAAGGGGTTTCAGTGTGTGGGGAAGGGTTTCAGTTTATGGGGAAGGAGTTTCAGTGTGTGCAGAAGGGCTTTCAGTGTGTGGGGAAGGAGTTTCAGTTTGAGCAGAATGGGTTTCAGTGTGTGGGGAAGGGGTTTCTGTCTGGGGAAGGTGTTTCACTGTGTGCGGAAGGGGTTTCAGTTTGTGAGGAAGGGGTTTCAGTGTGTGGGGAAGGGGTTTCAGTGTGTGGGGAAGGGGCTTCAGTGTGTTGGTAAGGGTTTCAGTGTGTGGGGAAGCTGTTTCAGTGTGCGGAATGGGTTTCAGTGTGTGGGGAAGGTGTCTCAGTGTGTGGGGACGGTGTTTCAGTTCGTGGGGATGTGCCTCAGTGTGTGGGGATGTGTTTCAGTGTGTGGGGCATGATTTCAGTATCTGGGGAAGGTGTTTCAGTGTGTGGGGATGGGTTTCAGTGTGTGGGGAAGGTGTTTCAGTGTGTGGGGAAGGGGTTTCAGTGTGTGGGGAAGGTGTTTCAGTGTGTGGGGATGTGTTTCAGTGTTTGCGGAAGGGGTTTCAGTGAGTGTGGAAGGCGTTTCAGTGTGTGGGGAAGTTGTTTCAGTGTGTGGGGAAGGGGTTTCAGTGTGTGGGAAATGTGTTTCAGTGTGCTTAAGAGGGTTTCAGTGTGTGGGGAATGTGTTTCAGTGTGTGGTGAATGGGTTTCAGTGTTTGGGGAATGGTTTCAGTGTGTGCAGAAGGGGAGTCAGTGTGTGGGGAAGGTGTTTCATTGTGTGGGGATGTGTTGCATTGTGTGGGGAAGGTGTTTCAGTTTGTGCGGAAGGGGTTTCAGTGTGTTGGGAAGGTGTCCAGTGTGTGGGGAAGGTTTTTCAGTGTGTGGGGAAGGGGTTTCAGAGTGTGGGGAAGTGTTTCAGTGTGGGGGGAGGTGTTGTCAGTGTGTGGGGAAGGGGTTTCAGTGTGTGGGGAAGGGGTTTCAGTGTGTGGGGATGTGTTTCAGTTTGTGAGGAAGGGGTTTCAGTGTGAGGGGACGGGTTTCACTGTGTGCGGAAGGGGTTTCAGTGTGTGGGAAAGGGCTTTCAGTGTGTGGGGAAGGTGTTTCAGTGTGTGCGGAAGGGATTTCAGTGTGTGGGGAAGGGTTTCAGTGTGTGGGGATGTGTTTCAGTGTGTGGGGAAGGGGTTTCAGTGTGTGGGGAAGGGTTTCAGTGTTTGGGGAAGGAGTTTAAGTGTGTGCAGAAGGGATTTCAGTGTGTGGGGAAGGGTTTCAGTGTGTGGGGAAGGAGTTTCAGTTTGTGCGGAATGGATTTCAGTGTGTGGGGAAGGGGTTTCTGTGTGGGGAAGGTGTTTCAGTGTGTGCGGAAGGGGTTACAGTTTGTGGGGAAGGGGTTTCAGTGTGCGGGGAAGGTGTTTCAGTGTGTGCGGAAGGGGTTTCAGTGTGTGCAGAATGGGTTTCAGTGTGTGGGGAAGAGGTTTCAGTGTATGGGGAAGGGGTTTCAATGTGTGGGGATCTGTTTCAGTGTGTGGGGAAGGGGTTTTTAGTGATTGGGGAAGGGTTTCACTGTGTGCGGAAGGGGTTTCAGTGTGTGGGGAAGGTATTTCAGTGTGTGGGGAAGGTGTTTCAGTGTGTGGAGAAGGGGTTTCAGTGTGTGGGGATGTGTTTCAGTGTGTGGGGAAGGTGTTTCAGTGTGTGGGGATGTGTTTCAGTCTGTGGGGAAGGTGTTTCAGTGTGTGTGGAAGGGGTTTCAGTGTGTGGGGAAGGGGTTTCAGTGTGTGGGGATGTGTTTCAGTGTGTGGGGAAGGGTTTTCAGTGTGTGGGGAAGGGGTTTCATTATTTGCGGAAGGGGTTTCAGTGTGTGTGGAAGGGGTTTCAGTGTGTGCAGAAGGGGTTTCAGTGTGTGCAGAAGGGGTTTCAGTCTGTGGGGAAGGGGTTTCAGTCGGTGGGGAAGGTGCTTCTGTGTGTGCGGAAGGGGTTTCAGTGTGTGGGGAAGGGGTTCCAGTGTGTGGGGAAGGGGTTCACTGTGTGCGGAAGAGGTTTCAGTGTGTTGGGAAGGTGTTTCAGTGTGTGGGGAAGGGGTTTCAGTATTTGCGGAAGGGGTTTCAGTGTGTGGGGAAGGGTTTCAGTGTGTGGTGAAGGAGTTTCAGTGTGTGCAGAAGGGCTTTCAGTGTGTGGGGAAGGGTTTCAGTGAGTGGGGAAGGGGTTTCAGTGTGTGGAGAAGGAGTTTCAGTGTGTGGGGAAGGGGTCCACTGTGTGCGGAAGGGGTTTCAGTGTGTGGGGAAGGGGCTTCAGTGTGTGGGGAAGGTGCTTCAGTGTGTGTGGAAGGGGTTTCAGTGTGTGCAGAAATGTTTTCAGTGTGTGGCAAAGGGGTTTCAGTGTGTGGGGAAGGTGTTTCAGTGTATGGGGAAGGTGTTTTAGTTTGTGGGGAAGGGGTTTCAGTGTGTCGGGAAGTTGTTTCAGTGTGTGGGGAAGGTGTGTCAGTGTGTGGGGAAGGGGTTTCCGTGTGTGGGGAAGGGGTTTCAGTGTGTGGGGAAGGTGTTTCAGTGTGTGGGGAAGGTGTTTCAGTGTGTGGGGAAGGTTTTCAGTGTGTGGTGAAGATGTTTCAGAGTGTGCGGAAGGGGTTTCAGTGTGTGTGGAATGTGTTTCAGTGTGTGGGGAAGGTGTTTCAGTGTGTGCGGAAGGGGTTTCAGTGTGTGGGGAAATGTTTCAGTGTGTTGGGAAGGTGTTTCAGTGTGTGCGGAAGGGATTTCAGTTTGTGTTGAATGTGTTTCTGTGTGTGGTGAAGGGGTTTCAGTGTGTGGGGAAGCTGTTTCAGTGCATGGGGAAGGGGTTTCAGTGTTTGGGGAAGTTGTTTCAGTGTGTGGGGAAGGGTTCCAGTGTCTGGGGAAGCGGTTTCTGTGTGTGGGAAATGTGTTTCAGTGCGTGGGGAAGATATTTCAGTGTGTGGGGAAGGTGTTTCAGTGTGTGTGGGGAAGGGGTTTCAGTGTGTGTGAGGAAGGTGTTTCAGTGTGTGTGGAAGGTGTTTCAGAGAGTGGGGAAAGTGTTTCAGTGTGTGGGGAAGGGGTTTCAGTGTGTGGGGAAGGTTTTCAGTGTGTGCGGTAGGGGTTTCAGTGTGTGGGGAAATGTTTCAGTGTGTGGGGAAGGTGTTTCAGTGTTTGCGGAAGGGGTTTCAGTGTGTGGTGAATGTGTTTCAGTGTGTGGGGAAGGTGTTTCAGTGTGTGGGGAAGGTGTTTCAGAGTGTGGGGAGGTTGTTTCAGTGTGTGGGGAAGCTGTTTCAGTGCGTGGGGAAGGGATTACAGTGTATGGGGAAGGTGTTTCAGTGTGTGGGGAAGGGTTTTGGTGTGTGGGGAATGTGTTTCAGAGTGTGCGGACGGGGTTTCAGTGTGTGGGGAAGGTGTTTCAGTGTATGGGGAAGGTGTTTCAGTTTGTGGGGAAGGGGTTTCAGTGTGTCGGGAAGTTGTTTCAGTGTATGGGGAAGGTGTTTCAGTGTGTGGGGAAGGGGTTTCGGTGTGTGGGGAAGGGTTTCAGTGTGTGGGGAAGGTGTTTCAGTGTGTGGGGAAGGTTTTCAGTGTGTGGTGAAGATGTTTCAGAGTGTGCGGAAGGGGTTTCAGTGTGTGGGGAAGGTGTTTCAGTGTGTGGGGAAGGTGTTTCAGTGTGTGGGTAAGGGGTTTCACTGTGTGGGGAATTGTTTCAGTGTGTGGGGAAGGAGTTTCAGTGTGTGGGGAAGGTGTTTCAGTGTGTGTGGGGAAGGGTTTCAGTGTGTGGTGAATTGTTTCAGTGTGTGGGGAAGGGGTTTCAGTTTGTGGGGATGTGTTTCAGTGTGTGTGGAAGGTGTTTCAGAGAGTGGGGAAAGTGTTTCAGTGTGTGGGGAAGGGGTTTCAGTGTGTGGGGAAGGGTTTCAGTGTGTGGGGTAGGGGTTTCAGTGTGTGGGGAAATGTTTCATGTGTGGGGAAGGTGTTTCAGTGTTTGCGGAAGGGGTTTCAGTGTGTGGTGAATGTGTTTCAGTGTGTGGGGAAGGTGTTTCAGTGTGTGGGGTAGGTGTTTCAGAGTGTGGGGAAGTGGTTTCAGTGTGTGGGGAAGCTGTTTCAGTGCGTGGGGAAGGGATTTCAGTGTATGGGGAAGGTGTTTCAGTGTGTGGGGAAGGTTTTTGGTGTGTGGGGAATGTGTTTCAGAGTGTGCGGACGGGGTTTCAGTGTGTGGGGAAGGTGTTTCAGTGTATGGGGAAGGTGTTTTAGTTTGTGGGGAAGGGGTTTCAGTGTGTCGGGAAGTTGTTTCAGTGTGTGGGGAAGGTGTTTCAGTGTGTGGGGAAGGGGTTTCCGTGTGTGGGGAAGGGTTTCAGTGTGTGGGGATGGTGTTTCAGTGTGTGGGGAATGTTTTCAGTGTGTGGTGAAGATGTTTCAGAGTGTGCGGAAGGGGTTTCAGTGTGTGGGGAAGGTGTTTCAGTGTGTGGGGAAGGTGTTTCAGTGTGTGGGGAGGGGGTTTCAGTGTGTGGGGATGTGTTTCAGTGTTTGGGAAAGGTGTTTCAGTGTGTGGGGAAGGGTTTCACTGTGTGGGGAATTGTTTCAGTGTGTGGGGAAGGAGTTTCAGTGTGTGTGGGGAAGGGGTTTCAGTGTGTGGTGAATTGTTTCAGTGTGTGGGGAAGGGGTTTCAGTTTGTGTGGATGTGTTTCAGTGTGTGGGGAAGGTGTTTCAGTGTGTGGGGAAGGTTTTAACTGTGTGCGGAAGGGGTATCAGTGTGTGGGGAAGGGGTTTCAGTGTGCGGGGATGTGCTCATTGTGTGCGGAAAGTTTTTCAGTGTGTGCGGAAGGGGTTTCAGCGTGTGGGGAAGGGGTTTCAGTGAGTGGGGATGGGTTGCAGTGTGTGGGGAAGGGGTTTCAGTGTGTGTGAATGGTTTCAATGTGTGCGGAGGGGATTCAGAGTGTGGGGAAGTTGTTTCAGTGTGTGGGGAAGGTGTTTCAGTGTGTGGGGAACAGGTTTCAGTGTGTGGGGAAGGGGTTTCAGTGTATGGGGATGGGTTTCAGTTTGTGGGGATGTGTTACATTGTGTGCAGAAGTGGTTTCAGTGTGTGGGGAATGTGTTTCAGTTTGTGGGGAAGGGGTTTCAGTGTGTGGAGAAGGTGTTTCAGTGGGTGTGGTAGGGGTTTCACAGTGTGGGGAAGGGTTTCATTGTGTGGGGAATGGATTTCAGTGTGTGGGGAAGGTGTTTCAGTGTGTGGGGAAGGTGTTTCAGTGTGTGGGGAAGGGGTTTCAGTGTGTGGGTAAGGTGTTTCAGTGCGAAGGGATGTGCCTCAGTGTGTGGGGATGTGTTTCAGTGTGTGGGGAAGGGTTTCAGAGTGTGGGGAAGGTGTTTCAGTGTGTGGGGATGGGTTTCAGTGTGTTGGAATGGGTTTCAGTGTGTGGGGATTGGTTTCACTGTGTGCGGAAGGGGATCAGTGTGTGGGGAAGGTGTTTCAGTGTGTGGGGATGTGTTTCAGGGTGTGGGGAAGGGGTTTCAGTGTGTGGGGAAGGGGTTTCAGTGTGTGGGGATGGGTTTCAGTGTGTGGGGTATGTGTTTCAGTGTGTGGGGAAGGTGTTTCAGAGTGTGGGGATGGGTTTCAGTGTGTGGGGTAGGGGTTTCAGTGTGGGGTGCAGGGGTATCAGTGTGTGGGGATGTGTATCAGTCTGTGGGGATGTGTTTCAGTGTGTGGGGATGTGTTTCAGTGTGTGGGGATTGGTTTCAGTGTGTGGGGAAGGTGTTTCAGTGTGTGGGGATGGTTTTCAGTGTGTGGGGATGGGTTTCAGTGTGTGCAGAAGGGGTTTCAGTGTGTGAGGAAAGTGTTTCACTGTGTGGGTAAGTGTTTCAGTGTGTGGGGAAGGGGTTTCAGTGTGTGAGGAAGGGGTTTCAGTGTGTGGGGATGGGTTTCAGTGTGTGGGGATGGGTTTCAGTTTGTGGGGATGGGTTTCATTTTGTGGGGAATGTGTTTCAGTGTGTGGTGTAGGTGTTTCAGTGCATGGGGATGTGTTTCAGTGTGTGGGGATGTGTTTCAGTGTGTGGGGAATGGTGTCAGTGTGTGGGGATAGAGTTTCCGTGTGTGGGTAAGGGATTTAAGTTTGTGGGGATGGGTTTCAGTGTGGGGGAAGGGATTTCAGAGTGTGCGGAAGGAGTTTCAGTGTGTGGCGATGTGTTTCAGTGATTGTGGAAGGGGTTTCAGTGTGTGGGGAAGGGGTTTCAGTTTGTGGGGAAGGGTTTCACTGTGTGCGGAAGGGTTTTCAGTGTGTGGGGAAGGAATTTCAGTGTGTGGGGAAGGTGTTTCAGTGTGTGTGGAATGTGTTTCAGTGTGTGGGGAATGGGTTTCAGTGCATGGGGAAGGGATGCAGTCTCTGGGGAAGGGGTTTCAGTGTGTGGGGAAGGTGTTTCAGTGTATGCGGATGGGGTTTCATTGTGTGCGGAAGGGGTTTCAGTGTATGGGGAAGGGGTTTCAGTGTTTGGGGAAGGTGTTTCAGTGTGTGTGGAAGGGGTTTCAGTGTGTGGAGGCAGGTGTTTCAGTGTGTGGGGATGTGTTTTAGTTTGTGGGGAAGGTGTTTCAGTGTGTGCGGATGTGTTAAAGTGAGTGGGGAATGGGTTTCAATGTGTGGGGAAGGGGTTTCAGTGTGTGGGGAAGGAGATTCAGTGTGTGGGGAAGGTGTTTCAGTGTGTGGGGAATGGGTTTCAGTTTGTGTGAGGAAGGTGATTCAGTGTGTGTGGAAGGTGTTTCAGTGTGTGGGGAAGGTGTTTCAGTGTGTGGGGAAGGGGTTTCAGTGTGTGTGTGGAAGGGTTTCAGTGTGTGGGGTAGGGGTTTCAGTGTGTGGGGAAATGTTTCAGTGTGTGGGGAAGGTGTTTCAGTGTGTGCGGAAGGGGTTTCAGTTTGTGGTGAATGTGTTTCTGTGTGTGGGGTAGGGGTTTCAGTGCGTGGGGAAGCTGTTTCAGTGCGTGGGGAAGGGGTTTCAGTGTTTGGGGAAGTTGTTTGAGTGTGTGGGGAAGGGTTCCAGTGTCTGGGGAAGGGGTTTCTGTGTGTGGGAAATGTGTTTCAGTGCGTGGGGAAGATATTTCAGTGTGTGGGGAAGGTGTTTCAGTGTGTGTGGGGAAGGGGTTTCAGTGTTTGTGAGGAAGGTGTTTCAGTGTGTGTGGAAGGTGTTTCAGAGAGTGGGGAAAGTGTTTCAGTTTGTGGGGAAGGGGTTTCAGTGTGTGGGGAAGGGTTTCAGTGTGTGGGGAAATGTTTAAGTGTGTGGGGAAGGTGTTTCAGTGTTTGTGGAAGGGGTTTCAGTGTGTGGTGAATGTGTTTCAGTGTGTGGGGAAGGTGTTTCAGTGTGTGGGGAAGGGCTTTCAGTGTGTGGGGAAGGGGTTTCAGTGTGTGGGGAAGCTGTCTCAGTGCGTGGGGAACGGGTTTCAGTGTATGGGGAAGGTGTTTCAGTGTGTGGGGAAGGGTTTTGGTGTGTGGGGAATGTGTTTCAGAGTGTGCGGACGGGGTTTCAGTGTGTGGGGAAGGTGTTTCAGTGTATGGGGAAGGTGTTTCAGTTTGTGGGGAAGGGGTTTCAGTGTGTCGGGAAGTTGTTTCAGTGTGTGGGGATTGTGTTTCAGTGTGTGGGGAAGGGGTTTCCGTGTGTGGGGAAGGGTTTCAGTGTGTGGGGAAGGTGTTTCAGAGTGTGGGGAAGGTTTTCAGTGTGTGGTGAAGATGTTTCAGAGTGTGCGGAAGGGGTTTCAGTGTGTGGGGAAGGTGTTTCAGTGTGTGGGGAAGGTGTTTCAGTGTGTGGGGAAGGGGTTTCAGTGTGTGGGGAAGGGTTTCACTGTGTGGGGAATTGTTTCAGTGTGTGGGGAAGGAGTTTCAGTGTGTGGGGAAGGTGTTTCAGTGTGTGTGGGGAAGGGGTTTCAGTGTGTGGTGAATTGTTTCAGTGTGTTTGTAAGGGTTTCAGTCAGTGGGAAATGTGTTTCAGTGTGTGGTGAATGGGTATCAGTGTTTGGGGAAGGGTTACAGTGTTTGGGGAAGGGGTTTCAGCGTGTGGGGAAGGTGTATCAGTGTGCGGCGATGTGTTGCAGTGCGTGGGGATGGCGTTTCAGTATGTGGGGAAGGAGTTTCAGTGTGTGGGAAGTGTTTCAGTGTGTGGGGAAGGGTTTCCAGTGTGTGGGGAAGGTGCTTCAGTGTGTGGGAAGTGTTTCAGTGTGTGGTGAAGGTGTTTCAGTGTGTGGGGAAGGGTTTCAGTGTGTGTGGAAGGTGTTTCAGTGTGTGCGGAAGGGGTTTCAGTGTGTGAGGAAGGTGTTTTGTTGCGTGGGGAAGGTGTTTCAGTGTGTGGGGTAGGGGTTTCAGTGTGTGGGGAAATGTTTCAGTGTGTGGGGAAGGTGTTTCAGTGTTTGCGGAAGGGGTTTCAGTGTGTGGTGAATGTGTTTCAGTGTGTGGGGAAGGTGTTTCAGTGTGTGGGGAAGGGCTTTCAGTGTGTGGGGAAGCGGTTTCAGTGTGTGGGGAAGCTGTTTCAGTGCGTGGGGAAGGGGTTTCAGTGTATGGGGAAGGTGTTTCAGTGTGTGGGGAAGGGTGTTGGTGTGTGGGGAAGGTGTTTCAGTGTGTGCGGAAGGGGTTTCAGTGTGTGAGGAAGGTGTTTTGTTGCGTGGGGAAGGTGTTTCAGTGTGTGGGGATGGGTTTCATTGTGTGGGAAGGGGTTTCAGTGTGTGGGGAAGGGTTCCAGTGTGTGTGGAAGTGTTTTCAGTGTGTGGGAAAGGTGTTTCAGTGTGTGGGGATGGTATTTCTGTGTGTGGGGAAGGTGTTTCAGTGTGTGGGGAACGTGTTTCAGTGTGTGGGGAAGGGGTTTTAGTGTTTGGGGATGTGTTTCAAAGGGTGGGGATGTGTTTTAGTGTCGGGAAGGGTTTCAGTGTGTGGGGAAGGTGTTTCAGTGTGTGGGGATGGGTTTCAGTGTGTGGGGATGGGTTTCAATGTGTGGGGATGGGTTTCATTGTATGCGGAAGGGGTTTCAGTGTGTGGGGAAGGTGTTTCAGTGTGTGTGGAAGGGGTTTCAGTGTGTGGGGAATGTGTTTCAGTGTGTGTGGAAGGGGTTTCAGTGTTTGGGGAAGGCGTTTCAGTGTGTGGGGAAGGGGTTTCAGTGTGTGGGGAAGGGTTTCCAGAGTCTGGGGAAGGAGGTTCAGTGTGTGGGAAGTGTTTCAGTGTGTGGGGAAGGGTTTCCAGTGTGTGGGGAAGGTGCTTCAGTGTGTGGGAAGTGTTTCAGTGTGTGGTGAATGTGTTTCAGTGTGTGGGGAAGGGTTTCAGTGTGTGTGGAAGGTGTTTCAGTGTGTGCGGAAGGGGTTTCAGTGTGTGAGGAAGGTGTTTTGTTGCGTGGGGAAGGTGTTTCAGTGTGTGGGGAAGGGGTTTCAGTGTGTGGGGAAGGTGTTGCAGTGTGTGGGGAAGGTGTTTCAATGTGTGGGAAGGGGTTTCAGTGTGTGGGGAAGGGTTCCAGTGTGTGTGGAAGGGTTTTCAGTGTGTGGGAAAGGTGTTTCAGTGTGTGGGGATGGTATTTCTGTGTGTGGGGAAGGTGTTTCAGTGTGTGGGGAACGTGTTTCAGTGTGTGGGGAAGGGGTTTCGGTGTGTGGGGAAGGTGTTTTAGTGTTTGGGGATGTGTTTCAAAGGGTGGGGATGTGTTTTAGTGTGTCGGGAAGGGTTTCAGTGTGTGGGGAAGGTGTTTCAGTGTGTGGGGATGGGTTTCAGTGTGTGGGGATGGGTTTCCTTGTGTGGGGATGGGTTTCATTGTATGCGGAAGGGGTTTCAGTGTTTGGGGAAGGTTTTCCAGTGTGTGTGGAAGGGGTTTCAGTGTGTGGGGAAGGTGTTTCAGTGTGTGGGGAAGGGGTTTCAGTGTGTGGGGAAGTGTTTCCAGAGTCTGGGGAAGGAGTTTCAGTGTGTGGGGAAGTGTTTCACTGTGTGGGGAAGGTGTTTCAGTGTGTGGGGAAGGGTTTTCAGTGTGTGGGGAAGTGTTTCAGTGTGTGGGGAAGGTGTGTCAGTGTGTGGGGAAGGGTTTCAGTGTGTGGGGAATGTGTTTCAGTGAGTGCGGAATGGGTTTCAGTGTGTGGGGAAGGTGTTTCAGTGTGTGGGGAATGTGTTTCAGTGTGTGGGGAAGGGGTTTCAGTGTGTGGGGAAGCTGTTTCCGTGTGTGGGGAAGGGTTTTCAGTGTTTGGGGAAGGTGTTTCAGTGTGCGGGGTAGGGTTCCAGTCTGTGGGGAAGGGGTTTCAGTGAGTGGGATTGGTGTTCCAGTGTGTGGGGAAGGGGTTTCAGTGTGTGGGGAAGGTGTTTCAGAATGCGTGGAAGGTGTTTAAGGGTCTGGGGATGGGGTTTCAGTGTGTGGGAAAGATGTTTCAGTGTGTGGGGATGGTATTTCAGTGTGTGGGGAAGGTTCTTCAGTGTGTGGGGAAGGTGTTTTAGTGTGTGAGGAAGGGGTTTCAGTATGTGGGGAAGGTGTTTCAGTGTGTGGGGATGTGTTTCAGTGCGTGGAGATGTGTTTCAGTGTGTGGGGAAGGGTTTCAGTGTGTGGGGAAGGTGTTTCAGTATGTGGGGATGGGTTTCAGTGTGTGGCGATGGGTTTCAGTGTGTGGGGATGAGTTGCATTGTATGCGGAAGGGGTTACAGTGTGTGGGGAATGTGTTTCAGTGTGTGGGGAAGGGGTTTCAGTGTGTGGGGATTGTGATTCTGTGTGATTGGAAGTGTTTCAGTGTGTGGGGTATGTGTTTCAGTGTTTGGTGAATGGGTTTCAGTGTGTGGGGTAGGGGTTTCAGTGTGTGGGGAAATGTTTCAGTGTGTGAGGAAGGTGTTTCAGTGTGTGGGGAAGGGTTTTCAGTGTGTGGGGAAGTGTTTCAGTGTGTGGGGAAGGGGTTTCAGTGTGTGGGGAAGGGTTTCAGTGTGTGGGGTAGGGGTTTCAGTGTGTGGGGAAATGTTTCAGTGTGTGGGGAAGGTGTTTCAGTGTGTGCGGAAGGGGTTTCAGTTTGTGGTGAATGTGTTTCAGTGTGTGGGTTAGGGGTTTCAGTGTGTGGGGAAGCTGTTTCAGTGCGTGGGGAAGGGGTTTCAGTGTTTGGGGATGTTGTTTGAGTGTGT
Source organism: Heterodontus francisci (assembly GCF_036365525.1). Taxonomy (NCBI): domain Eukaryota; kingdom Metazoa; phylum Chordata; class Chondrichthyes; order Heterodontiformes; family Heterodontidae; genus Heterodontus; species Heterodontus francisci. The sequence continues at coordinate 7,456,225 of NC_090380.1, read as the reverse complement.
GGGGAAGGGTTCCAGTGTCTGTGGAAGGGGTTTCTGTGTGTGGGAAATGTGTTTCAGTGCGTGGGGAAGATATTTCAGTGTGTGGGGAAGGTGTTTCAGTGTGTGTGGGGAAGGGGTTTCAGTGTGTGTGAGGAAGGTGTTTCAGTGTGTGTGGAAGGTGTTTCAGAGAGTGGGGAAAGTGTTTCAGTTTGTGGGGAAGGGGTTTCAGTGTGTGTGGAAGGGTTTCAGTGTGTGGGGTAGGGGTTTCAGTGTGTGGGGAAATGTTTCAGTGTGTGGGGAAGGTGTTTCAGTGTTTGCGGAAGGGGTTTCAGTGTGTGGTGAATGTGTTTCAGTGTGTGGGGAAGGTGTTTCAGTGTGTGGGGAAGGGCTTTCAGTGTGTGGGGAAGCGGTTTCAGTGTGTGGGGAAGCTGTTTCAGTGCGTGGGGAAGGGGTTTCAGTGTATGGGGAAGGTGTTTCAGTGTGTGGGGAAGGGTTTTGGTGTGTGGGGAAGGTGTTTCAGTGTGTGCGGAAGGGGTTTCAGTATGTGAGGAAGGTGTTTTGTTGCGTGGGGAAGGTGTTTCAGTGTGTGGGGATGGGTTTCATTGTGTGGGAAGGGGTTTCAGTGTGTGGGGAAGGGTTCCAGTGTGTGTGGAAGGGTTTTCAGTGTGTGGGAAAGGTGTTTCAGTGTGTGGGGATGGTATTTCTGTGTGTGGGGAAGGTGTTTCAGTGTGTGGGGAACGTGTTTCAGTGTGTGGGGAAGGGGTTTTAGTGTTTGGGGATGTGTTTCAAAGGGTGGGGATGTGTTTTAGTGTGTCGGGAAGGGTTTCAGTGTGTGGGGATGGGTTTCATTGTATGCGGAAGGGGTTTCAGTGTGTGGGGAAGGTGTTTCAGTGTGTGTGGAAGGGGTTTCAGTGTGTGGGGAATGTGTTTCAGTGTGTGTGGAAGGGGTTTCAGTGTTTGGGGAAGGCGTTTCAGTGTGTGGGGAAGGGGTTTCAGTGTGTGGGGAAGGGTTTCCAGAGTCTGGGGAAGGAGGTTCAGTGTGTGGGAAGTGTTTCAGTGTGTGGGGAAGGGTTTCCAGTGTGTGGGGAAGGTGCTTCAGTGTGTGGGAAGTGTTTCAGTGTGTGGTGAATGTGTTTCAGTGTGTGGGGAAGGGTTTCAGTGTGTGTGGAAGGTGTTTCAGTGTGTGCGGAAGGGGTTTCAGTGTGTGAGGAAGGTGTTTTGTTGCGTGGGGAAGGTGTTTCAGTGTGTGGGGAAGGGGTTTCAGTGTGTGGGGAAGGTGTTGCAGTGTGTGGGGAAGGTGTTTCAATGTGTGGGAAGGGGTTTCAGTGTGTGGGGAAGGGTTCCAGTGTGTGTGGAAGGGTTTTCAGTGTGTGGGAAAGGTGTTTCAGTGTGTGGGGATGGTATTTCTGTGTGTGGGGAAGGTGTTTCAGTGTGTGGGGAACGTGTTTCAGTGTGTGGGGAAGGGGTTTCGGTGTGTGGGGAAGGTGTTTTAGTGTTTGGGGATGTGTTTCAAAGGGTGGGGATGTGTTTTAGTGTGTCGGGAAGGGTTTCAGTGTGTGGGGAAGGTGTTTCAGTGTGTGGGGATGGGTTTCAGTGTGTGGGGATGGGTTTCCTTGTGTGGGGATGGGTTTCATTGTATGCGGAAGGGGTTTCAGTGTTTGGGGAAGGTTTTCCAGTGTGTGTGGAAGGGGTTTCAGTGTGTGGGGAAGGTGTTTCAGTGTGTGGGGAAGGGGTTTCAGTGTGTGGGGAAGTGTTTCCAGAGTCTGGGGAAGGAGTTTCAGTGTGTGGGGAAGTGTTTCACTGTGTGGGGAAGGTGTTTCAGTGTGTGGGGAAGGGTTTTCAGTGTGTGGGGAAGTGTTTCAGTGTGTGGGGAAGGTGTGTCAGTGTGTGGGGAAGGGTTTCAGTGTGTGGGGAATGTGTTTCAGTGTGTGCGGAATGGGTTTCAGTGTGTGGGGAAGGTGTTTCAGTGTGTGGGGAATGTGTTTCAGTGTGTGGGGAAGGGGTTTCAGTGTGTGGGGAAGCTGTTTCCGTGTGTGGGGAAGGGTTTTCAGTGTTTGGGGAAGGTGTTTCAGTGTGCGGGGTAGGGTTCCAGTCTGTGGGGAAGGGGTTTCAGTGAGTGGGATTGGTGTTCCAGTGTGTGGGGAAGGGGTTTCAGTGTGTGGGGAAGGTGTTTCAGAATGCGTGGAAGGTGTTTAAGGGTCTGGGGATGGGGTTTCAGTGTGTGGGAAAGATGTTTCAGTGTGTGGGGATGGTATTTCAGTGTGTGGGGAAGGTTCTTCAGTGTGTGGGGAAGGTGTTTTAGTGTGTGAGGAAGGGGTTTCAGTATGTGGGGAAGGTGTTTCAGTGTGTGGGGATGTGTTTCAGTGCGTGGAGATGTGTTTCAGTGTGTGGGGAAGGGTTTCAGTGTGTGGGGAAGGTGTTTCAGTATGTGGGGATGGGTTTCAGTGTGTGGCGATGGGTTTCAGTGTGTGGGGATGAGTTGCATTGTATGCGGAAGGGGTTACAGTGTGTGGGGAATGTGTTTCAGTGTGTGGGGAAGGGGTTTCAGTGTGTGGGGATTGTGATTCTGTGTGATTGGAAGTGTTTCAGTGTGTGGGGTATGTGTTTCAGTGTTTGGTGAATGGGTTTCAGTGTGTGGGGTAGGGGTTTCAGTGTGTGGGGAAATGTTTCAGTGTGTGAGGAAGGTGTTTCAGTGTGTGGGGAAGGGTTTTCAGTGTGTGGGGAAGTGTTTCAGTGTGTGGGGAAGGGGTTTCAGTGTGTGGGGAAGGGTTTCAGTGTGTGGGGTAGGGGTTTCAGTGTGTGGGGAAATGTTTCAGTGTGTGGGGAAGGTGTTTCAGTGTGTGCGGAAGGGGTTTCAGTTTGTGGTGAATGTGTTTCAGTGTGTGGGTTAGGGGTTTCAGTGTGTGGGGAAGCTGTTTCAGTGCGTGGGGAAGGGGTTTCAGTGTTTGGGGAAGTTGTTTGAGTGTGTGGGGAAGGGTTCCAGTGTCTGTGGAAGGGGTTTCTGTGTGTGGGAAATGTGTTTCAGTGCGTGGGGAAGATATTTCAGTGTGTGGGGAAGGTGTTTCAGTGTGTGTGGGGAAGGGGTTTCAGTGTGTGTGAGGAAGGTGTTTCAGTGTGTGTGGAAGGTGTTTCAGAGAGTGGGGAAAGTGTTTCAGTTTGTGGGGAAGGGGTTTCAGTGTGTGTGGAAGGGTTTCAGTGTGTGGGGTAGGGGTTTCAGTGTGTGGGGAAATGTTTCAGTGTGTGGGGAAGGTGTTTCAGTGTTTGCGGAAGGGGTTTCAGTGTGTGGTGAATGTGTTTCAGTGTGTGGGGAAGGTGTTTCAGTGTGTGGGGAAGGGCTTTCAGTGTGTGGGGAAGCGGTTTCAGTGTGTGGGGAAGCTGTTTCAGTGCGTGGGGAAGGGGTTTCAGTGTATGGGGAAGGTGTTTCAGTGTGTGGGGAAGGGTTTTGGTGTGTGGGGAATGTGTTTCAGAGTGTGCGGACGGAGTTTCAGTGTGTGGGGAAGGTGTTTCAGTGTATGGCGAAGGTGTTTCAATTTGTGGGGAAGGGGTTTCAGTGTGTCGGGAAGTTGTTTCAGTGTGTGGCGAAGGTGTTTCAGTGTGTGGGGAAGGGGTTTCCGTGTGTGGGGAAGGGTTTCAGTGTGTGGGGAAGGTGTTTCAGTGTGTGGGGAAGGTGTTTCAGTGTGTGGGGAAGGTTTTCAGTGTGTGGTGAAGATGTTTCAGAGTGTGCAGAAGGGGTTTCAGTGTGTGGGGAAGGTGTTTCAGTGTGTGGGGAAGGTGTTTCAGTGTGTGTGGGGAAGGGGTTTCAGTGTGTGGTGAATTGTTTCAGTGTGTCGGGAAGGGGTTTCAGTTTGTGGGGATGTGATTCAGTGTGTGGGGAAGGTGTTTCAGTGTGTGGGGAAGATTTTTCAGTATGTGCGGAAGGGGTTTCAGTGTGTGGGGAAGGGGTTTCAGTTTGCTGGGAAGGTCTTTCAGTGTGTGCAGAAGTGGTTTCAGTGTGTGGGGAAGGGGTTTCAGTGTGTGGGGAAGGAGTTTCAGTGTGTGGGAAGTGTTTCAGTGTGTGGGGAAGGGTTTCCAGTGTGTGGGGAAGGTGCTTCAGTGTGTGGGAAGTGTTTCAGTGTGTGGTGAAGGTGTTTCAGTGTGTGGGGAAGGGTTTCAGTGTGTGGTGAAGGTGTTTCAGTGTGTGGGGAAGGGTTTCAGTGTGTGTGGAAGGTGTTTCAGTGTGTGCGGAAGGGGTTTCAGTGTGTGGGGAAGGTGCTTCAGTGTGTGGGAAGTGTTTCAGTGTGTGGTGAAGGTGTTTCAGTGTGTGGGGAAGGGTTTCAGTGTGTGGTGAAGGTGTTTCAGTGTGTGGGGAAGGGTTTCAGTGTGTGTGGAAGGTGTTTCAGTGTGTGCGGAAGGGGTTTCAGTGTGTGTGGAAGGTGTTTCAGTGTGTGGGGAAGGGGTTTCAGTGTGTGGGGAAGGTGTTGCAGTGTGTGGGGAAGGTGTTTCAATGTGTGGGAAGGGGTTTCAGTTTGTGGGGAAGGGTTCCAGTGTGTGTGGAAGGGTTTTCAGTGTGTGGGAAAGGTGTTTCAGTGTGTGGGGATGGTATTTCTGTGTGTGGGGAAGGTGTTTCGGTGTGTGGGGAAGGTGTTTTAGTGTTTGGGGATGTGTTTCAAAGGGTGGGGATGTGTTTTAGTGTGTCGGGAAGGGTTTCAGTGTGTGGGGAAGGTGTTTCAGTGTGTGGGGATGGGTTTCAGTGTGTGGGGATGGGTTTCATTGTGTGGGGATGGGTTTCATTGTAAGCGAAAGGGGTTTCAGTGTTTGGGGAAGGTGTTTCAGTGTGTGTGGAAGGGGTTTCAGTGTGTGGGGAAGGTGTTTCAGTGTGTGGGGAAGGGGTTTCAGTGTGTGGGGATGTGTTTCCAGAGTCTGGGGAAGGAGTTTCAGTGTGTGGGGAAGTGTTTCAGTGTGTGGGGAAGGTGTTTCAGTGTGTGGGGAAGGGTTTTCAGTGTGTGGGGAAGTGTTTCAGTGTGTGGGGAAGGTGTTTCAGTGTGTGGGGAAAGGGTTTCAGTGTGTGGGGAATGTGTTTCAGTGTGTGCGGAATGGGTTTCAGTGTGTGGGGAAGGTGTTTCAGTGTGTGGGGAATGTGTTTCAGTGTGTGGGGAAGGGGTTTCAGTGTGTGGGGAAGCTGTTTCCGTGTGTGGGGAAGGGTTTTCAGTGTTTGGGGAAGGTGTTTCAGTGTGCGGGGTAGGGTTCCAGTCTGTGGGGAAGGGATTTCAGTGAGTGGGATTGGTGTTCCAGTGTGTGGGGAAGGCATTTCAGTGTGTGGGGAAGGTGTTTCAGAATGCGTGGAAGGTGTTTAAGGGTCTGGGGATGGGGTTTCAGTGTGTGGGAAAGGTGTTTCAGTGTGTGGGGATGGTATTTCAGTGTGTGGGGAAGGTTCTTCAGTGTGTGGGGAAGGTGTTTTAGTGTGTGAGGAAGGGGTTTCAGTATGTGGGGAAGGTGTTTCAGTGTGTGGGGATGTGTTTCAGTGCGTGGAGATGTGTTTCAGTGTGTGGGGAAGGGTTTCAGTGTGTGGGGAAGGTGTTTCAGTATGTGGGGATGGGATTCAGTGTGTGGCGATCGGTTTCAGTGTGTGGGGATGAGTTGCATTGTATGCGGAAGGGGTTACAGTGTGTGGGGAATGCGTTTCAGTGTGTGGGGAAGGGGTTTCAGTGTGTGGGGATTGTGATTCTGTGTGATTGGAAGTGTTTCAGTGTGTGGGGTATGTGTTTCAGTGTTTGGTGAATGGGTTTCAGTGTTTGGTGAAATGTTTCAATGTGTGGGGAAGGGGTTTCAGTGTGTGGGGAAGGTGTTTCAGTGTGTGGGGATGTGTTGCAGTTTGTGGGGATGGGGTTTCAGTGTGTGGGCAAGGTGTTTCAGAGTGTGGGGAAGGGGTTTCAGTGTGAGGGAAAGGTTTTCCAGTGTCTGGGGAAGGAGTTTCAGTGTGTGGGGAAGGTGTTTCAGTGTGTGGGGAAGGGTTTCGGTGTGTGGGGAATGTGTTTCAGAGTGTGCGGAAGGGGTTTCACTGTGTGGGGAAGGTGTTTCAGTATATGGGGAAGGTGTTTCAGTTTGTGAGGAAGGGGTTTCAGTGTGTGGGGAAGTTGTTTCAGTGTGTGAGGAAGGTGTTTCAGTGTGTGGGGAAGGGGTTTCGGTGTGTGGGGAAGGGTTTCAGTGTGTGGGGAAGGTGTTTCAGTGTGTGGGGAAGGTTTTCAGTGTGTGCTGAAGATGTTTCAGAGTGTGCGGAAGGGGTTACAGTGTGTGGGGAAGGTGTTTCAGTGTGTGGGGAAGGTGTTTCAGTGTGTGGGGAAGGTGTTTCAGTGTGTGCGGAAGGGGTTTCAGTGTGTGGGGATGTGTTTCAGTGTGTGGGGATGGGGTTTCAGTGTGTGGGGAAGGGTTTCCCTGTGTGTGGAAGGGGTTTCAGTGTGAGGGGAAGGGTTTCCAGTGTCTGGGGAAGGAGTTTCAGTGTGTGGGGAAGGTGTTTCAGTGTGCGGGGAAGGGTTTCGGTGTGTGGGGAATGTGTTTCAGAGTATGCGGAAGGGGTTTCAGTGTGTGGGGAAGGTGTTTCTGTGTATGAGGAAGGTGTTTCAGTTTGTGGGGAAGGGGTTTCAGTGTGTGGGGAAGTTGTTTCAGTGCGTGGGGAAGGTGTTTCAGTGTGTGGGGAAGGGGTTTCTGTGTGTGGGGAAGAGTTTCAGTGTGTGGGGAAGGTGTTTCAGTGTGTGGGGAAGGTTTTCAGTGTGCGGTGAAGATGTTTCAGAGTGTGCAGAAGGGGTTTCAGTGTGTGGGGAAGGTGTTTCAGTGTGTGGGGAAGGTGTTTCAGTGTGTGGGGGATGTGTTTCAGTGTGTGGGGAAGTGGTATCAGTGTGTGGGGATGTGTTTCAGTGTGTGGGGAAGGGGTTTCAGTGTGTGGGGAAGGGTTTCACTGTGTGTGGAAGGGGTTTCAGTGTGTGGGGAAGGGGTTTCAGTGTGTGGGGACGGGGTTTCAGTGTCTGGGGATGTGTTTCAGTGTGTGGGGAAGGGGTTTCAGTGTGTGGGGAAGGGTTTCACTGTGTGTGGAAGGGGTTTCAGTGTGTGGGGAAGGAGTTTCAGTGTGTGGGGAAGGTGCTTCAGTGTGTGTGGGGAAGGGGTTTCAGTGTGTGGGGAATTGTTTCAGTGTGTGGGGAAGGGGTTTCAGTTTGTGTGGATGTGTTTCAGTGTGTGGGGAAGGTGTTTCAGTGTGTGGGGAAGGTTTTAACTGTGTGTGGAAGGGGTTTCAGTGTGTGGGGAAGGGGTTTCAGTGTGTGGGGAAGCTTTTTCAGTATGTGCGGAAGGGGTTTCAGTGTGTGGGGAAGGGGTTTCAGTGTGCTGGGAAGGTCTTTCAGTGTGTGCAGAAGTGGTTTCAGTGTGTGGGGAAGGGGTTTCAGTGTGTGGGGAATGTGTTTCAGTGTGTTTGGAAGGGTTTCAGTCAGTGGGGAATGTGTTTCAGTGTGTGGTGAATGGGTATCAGTGTTTGGGGAAGGGTTACAGTGTTTGGGGAAGGGGTTTCAGCCTGTGGGGAAGGTGTTTCAGTGTGCGTCGATGTGTTGCAGTGTGTGGGGATGGCGTTTCAGTGTGTGGGGAAGGAATTTCAGTTGGTGGGGATGGGGTTTCAGTGTGTGGGGAAGGTGTTTCAGTGTTTGGGGAAGGTGTTTCAGTGTATGGGGAAGGTGTTTCAGTTTGTGAGGAAGGGGTTTCAGTATGTGGGGAAGTTGATTCAGTGTGTGAGGAAGGTGTTTCAGTGTGTGGGGAAGGGGTTTCCGTGTGTGGGGATGTGTTTCAGTGTGTGGGGAAGGTGTTTCAGTGTGTGGGGAAGGTTTTCAGTGTGTGCTGAAGATGTTTCAGAGTGTGCGGAAGGGGTTACAGTGTGTGGGGAAGGTGTTTCATTGTGTGGGGAAGGTGTTTCAGTGTGTGGGGAAGGGGTTTCAGTGTGTGGGGATGTGTTTCAGTGTGAGGGGATGGGGTTTCAGTGTGTGGGGAAGGGTTTCACTGTGTGTGGAAGGGGTTTCAGTGTGAGGGGAAGGGTTTCCAGTGTCTGGGGAAGGAGTTTCAGTGTGTGGGGAAGGTGTTTCAGTGTGCGGGGAAGGGTTTTGGTGTGTGGGGAATGTGTTTCAGAGTGTGCGGAAGGGGTTTCAATGTGTGGGGACGGTGTTTCAGTGTATGGGGAGGTGTTTCAGTTTGTGGGGAAGGGGTTTCAGTGTGTGGGGAAGTTGTTTCAGTGCGTGGGGAAGGTGCATCAGTGTGTGGGGAAGGTTTTCAGTGTGTGGTGAAGATGTTTCAGAGTGTGCGGAAGGGGTTTCAGAGTGTGGGGAAGGTGTTTCAGTGTGTGGGGAAGGGGTATCAGTGTGTGGGGAATGTGTTTCAGTGTGTGGGGAAGGGGTTTCAGTGTGTGGGGATGTGTTTCAGTGTGTGGGGAATGGGTTTCAGTGTGTGGGGAAGGGTTTCACTGTGTGTGGAAGGGGTTTCAGTGTGTGGGGAAGGAGTTTCAATGTGTGGGGACGGGGTTTCAGTGTGTGGGGATGTGTTTCAGTGTGTGGGGAAGGGGTTTCAGTGTGTGGGGAAGGGTTTCACTGTATGTGGAAGGGGTTTCAGTGTGTGGGGAAGGAGTTTCAGTGTGTGGGGAAGGTGCTTCAGTGTGTGTGGGGAAGGGGTTTCAGTGTGTGGGGAATTGTTTCAGTGTGTGGGGAAGGGGTTTCAGTTTGTGTGGATGTGTTTCAGTGTGTGGGGAAGGTGTTTCAGTGTGTGGGGAAGGTTTTAACTGTGTGCGGAAGGGGTTTCAGTTTGTGGGGAAGGGGTTTCAGTGTGTGGGGAAGATTTTTCAGTATGTGCGGAAGGGGTTTCAGTGTGTGGGGAAGGGGTTTCAGTGTGCTGGGAAGGTCTTTCAGTGTGTGCAGAAGTGGTTTCAGTGTGCGGGGAAGGGGTTTCAGTGTGTGGGGAATGTGTTTCAGTGTGTTTGGAAGGGTTTCAGTCAGTGGGGAATGTGTTTCAGTGCGTGGTGAATGGGTATCAGTGTTTGGGGAAGGGTTACAGTGTTTGGGGAATGGGTTTCAGCCTGTGGGGAAGGTGTTTCAGTGTGCGGCGATGTGTTGCAGTGTGTGGGGATGGCGTTTCAGTGTGTGGGGAAGGAATTTCAGTGTGTGGGGAAGGGGTTTCACTGTGTGGGGAAGGGTTTCCAGTGTGTGGGGAAGGTGCTTCAGTGTGTGGGAAGTGTTTCAGTGTGTGGTGAAGGTGTTTCAGTGTGTGAGGAAGGGTTTCAGTGTGTGTGGAAGGTCTTTCAGTGTGTGCGTAAGGGGTTTCAGTGTGTGAGGAAGGTGTTTTGTTGCGTGGGGAAGGTGTTTCAGTGTGTGGGGAAGGGGTTTCAGTGTGTGGGGAAGGTGTTTCAGTGAGTGGGGAAGGCGTTTCAATGTGTGGGAAGTGGTTTCAGTGTGTGGGGAAGGGTTTCAGTGTGTGGGGAAGGGGTTACAGTGTGTGGGGAAGGGTTTCAGTGTGTGGGGAAGGGGTTTCAATGTGTTCGGAAGGGATTTCAGTGTGTGGGGATGGTGTTTCAGTCTGTGGGGAAGGTGTTTCAGTGTGTGGGGTTGGTGTTTCAGTGTGTGGGGAAGCGGTTTCAGTCTGTGGGGATGCTGTTTCAGTGTGAGGGGAAGGGGATTCAGTTTTATGGGGAAGGTGTTTCAGTGTGTGGGGTAGGGTTCCAGTGTGTGGGGAAGGGGTTCCAGAGTGTGCGAAAGGCGTTTCAGTGTGTGAGGATGGTATTTCTGTGTGTGGGGAAGGTGTTTCAGTGTGTGGGGAAGGTGTTTCAGTGTGTGGGGAAGGGGTTTCAGTGTGTGGGGAAGGTGTTTTAGTGTGTGGGGATGTGTTTCAGTGTGTGGGGATGTGTTTCAGTGTGTGGGGAAGAGTTTCAGTGTGTGGGGAAGTTGTCTCAGTGTGTGGGGATTGTTTTCAGTGTGTGGGGATGGGTTTCAGTGTGTGGGGATGGGTTTAATTGTATGCGGAAGGGGTTTCAGTGTGTGGGGAAGGTGTTTCAGTGTTTGGGGAAGGGGTTTCAGTGTGTGGGGAAGGGGTTTCAGTGTGTGGGGATTGTGTTTTAGTGTGTTTGGAAGGGTTTCAGTGTGTGGGGAATGTGTTTCAGTGTGTGGTGAATGGGTTTCAGTGTTTGGGGATCGGTTTCAGTATGTCGGGTAGGGGTTTCAGTGTGTGGATAAGGTGTTTCAGTGTGTGGGGATGTGTTGCAGTGTGTGGGGATGGGGTTTCAGTGTGTGGGGAAGGTGTTTCAGTGTGTGGGGAAGGGGTTTCAGTGTGTGGGGAAGGGTCTCCAGTGTCTGGGGAAGGCGTTTCAGTGCGTGGGGAAGTGTTTCAGTGTGTGGGGAAGCTGTTTCAGTTTGTGGGGAAGGGTTTCGGTGTGTCGGGAAGGTGTTTCAGTCCGTGCAGAAGGGGTTTCAGTGTGTGGGGAAGGTGTTTCAGTGTATGGGGAAGGTGTTTCAGTGTGTGGGGAAGGGGTTTCAGTGTGTGGGGAAGTTGTTTCAGTGTGTGGGGAACGTGTTTCAGGGTGTGAGGAAGGGGTTTCAGTGTGTGGGGAACGTGTTTCAGAGTGTGGGGAAGGGTTTCAGTGTGTGGGGAAGATATTTCAGTGAGTGCGGAAGGCGTTTCAGTGTGTGGGGAAGGTGTTTCAGTGTGTGGGGAAGCTGTTTCAGTGTGTGGGGAAGGGGTTTCAGTGTTTGGGGAAGGTGTTTCAGTGTGTGGGGTAGGGTTCCAGTTTGTGGGGAAGGGGTTTCAGTGTGTGGGATAGGTGTTCAGTGTGTGGGGATGGTATTTCAGTGTGTGGGGTAGGTTTTTCAGTATGTGTGGAAGGTGTTTCAGTGTCTGGGGATGGGGTTTCAGTATGTGGGGAAGGTGCTTCAGTGTGTGGGGATGTGTTTCAGTGTGTGGGGATGGGGTATCAGTGTGCGGGGATGTGTTTCAGTTTGTGGGGATGGGTTTCATTGTGTGCGGAAGGGGTTTCAGTGTGTGGGGAAGGTGTCTCAGTGAGTGGTGAAGGGGATATCAGTGTGTGGGGAAGGGGTTTCAGTGGGTGGGGTATGGGTTTCACAGTGTGCGGTAGGGTTTCAGTGTGTGGGGAAGGGATTTCAGTGTGTGGGGAAGGTGTTTCAGTGTGTAGGGTAGGTGTTTCAGTGTGTGCGGAAGGGGTTTCAGTGTGTGGGGAAGGTGTTTCAGTTAGTGGGGATGTGCTTCAGTGTCTGGGGATGTGTTTCAGTGTGTGGGGAAGGGTTTCAGTGTGTGGGGAAGGACTTTCAGTGTGTGGGGATGGGTTTCAGTGTGTGGGGATGGGTTTCAATGTGTGCGGAAGGGGTTTCAGTGTGTTGGGAAGTGTTTCAGTGTGTGGGGATGTGTTTCAGGGTGTGGGGAAGGGACTTCATTGTGTGGGGAAGGGGTTTCAGTGTGTGGGGATGGGTTTCAGTGTGTGGGGATGGGTTTCCGTGAGTGGGAAGGGGTTTCAGGGTGTGGGGAAGGGGTTTCAGTGTGTGGGGAATTTGTTTCAGTGTGTAGGGAAGGTTTTCAGTGTGTGGGGAATGTGTTTCAGTGTGTGTTGAATGGGTTGCAGTGTTTGGGGAAGGTGTTTCAGTGTGTGGGGTAGGGTTCCAGTTTGTGGGGAAGGGGTTTCAGTGTGTGGGATAGGTGTTCAGTGTGTGGGGATGGTATTTCAGTGTGTGGGGTAGGTTTTTCAGTATGTGTGGAAGGTGTTTCAGTGTCTGGGGATGGGGTTTCAGTATGTGGGGAAGGTGCTTCAGTGTGTGGGGATGTGTTTCAGTGTGTGGGGATGGGGTATCAGTGTGCGGGGATGTGTTTCAGTTTGTGGGGATGGGTTTCATTGTGTGCGGAAGGGGTTTCAGTGTGTGGGGAAGGTGTCTCAGTGAGTGGTGAAGGGGATATCAGTGTGTGGGGAAGGGGTTTCAGTGGGTGGGGTATGGGTTTCACAGTGTGCGGTAGGGTTTCAGTGTGTGGGGAAGGGATTTCAGTGTGTGGGGAAGGTGTTTCAGTGTGTAGGGTAGGTGTTTCAGTGTGTGCGGAAGGGGTTTCAGTGTGTGGGGAAGGTGTTTCAGTTAGTGGGGATGTGCTTCAGTGTCTGGGGATGTGTTTCAGTGTGTGGGGAAGGGTTTCAGTGTGTGGGGAAGGACTTTCAGTGTGTGGGGATGGGTTTCAGTGTGTGGGGATGGGTTTCAATGTGTGCGGAAGGGGTTTCAGTGTGTTGGGAAGTGTTTCAGTGTGTGGGGATGTGTTTCAGGGTGTGGGGAAGGGACTTCATTGTGTGGGGAAGGGGTTTCAGTGTGTGGGGATGGGTTTCAGTGTGTGGGGATGGGTTTCCGTGAGTGGGAAGGGGTTTCAGGGTGTGGGGAAGGGGTTTCAGTGTGTGGGGAAGGGGTTTCAGTGTGTGGGGAATTTGTTTCAGTGTGTAGGGAAGGTTTTCAGTGTGTGGGGAATGTGTTTCAGTGTGTGTTGAATGGGTTGCAGTGTTTGGGGGACACTTTCATTCTGTGGGGAAGGGGTTTCAGTTTTTGGGGAATGTGTTTCAGTGTGTGGGGATGTGTTTCAGTGTGTGGGGATGGGGTTTCAGTGTGTGGGGAAGTTGTTTCAGTGTGTGGGTAAGGGATTTCAGTATGTGGGGAAGGGGTTTCAGTGTGTGGGGATGGTGTTTCCGTGTGTGGGGTAGTATTTCTGTGTGTGGGGAAGGGGTTTCAGTGTGTGTCAGGAAGGTGTTTCAGTGTGTGGGGAAGATGTTTCAGTGTGTGGGGAAGGTGTTTCAGTGTGTGGGGAAGGGGTTTCAGTGTGTGTGGCAGGTTTTCAGTGTTTGGGGAAGGGGTTTCAGTGTGTGTCAGGAAGGTGTTTCAGTGTGTGGGGAAGATGTTTCAGTGTGTGGGGAACGTGTTCAGTGTGTGCGGGAGGGGTTTCAGCGTGTGGTGAAGTTGTTTTCAGTGTGTGGGGAAGGTGTTTCAGTGAGTGGGGAAGGTATTTCAGTGTGTGGGGAAGGTGTTTCAGTGTGTGGGGATGGCATTTCAGTGTGTGGGGAATGTGTTTCAGTGTGTGGGGATGGTGTTTCAGTATTTGTGGGGAAGGGGTTTCAGTGTGTGGGGAAGGTGTTTCAGTGTGTGGGGATGTGTTGCAGTTTGTGCAGAAGGTGTTTGCGTGTGTGTGGAAGGGGTTTCAGTGTGTGGGGATGGGCTTCAGTGTGTGCGAAGGGGTTTCAGTGTTTGGGGATGGGTTTCAGTGTTTGCAGAATGTGTTTCAGTGTGTGGGGAATGGTTTTCAGTGTGTGGGGAAGGGGTTTCAGTGTGTGGGGATGGTTTCAACTGGTGGGGATGTGTTTCAGTGTGTGGGGAATTTGCTTCATTGTGTGGGGAAGTGTTTCTGTGTGTATGGAAGGTGTTTCAGTGTGTGCGGAGGGTGTTTCAGTGTGTGGGGAATGTGTTTCAGTGGGTGTGGTAGGGGTTTCAAAGTGTGGGGAAGGTATTTCATTGTGTGCAGAAGGAGTTTCAGTATGTTGGGAAGGTGTTTCAATGTGTGCGGAAGGGGTGTCAGTGTGTGCGGAAGTGGTTTCATTGTGTGGGGAAGGGGTTTCAGTGAGTGGGGAAGGTATTTCATTGTGTGCAGAAGGAGTTTCAGGGTGTGGGGAAGGGGATTCAGTGTGTAGGGAAGGTGTTTCATTGTTTGGGGAAGGTGTTTAATTGTGTGCGGAAGGGGATTCAGTGTGTAGGGAAGGTGTTTCAGTGTGTGGGGAAGGGGTTTCAGTGTGTGGGGAATTGTTTAACTGTGTGTGGATGGGGTTTCAGTGTGTGGGGAAGGTGTTTCAGTGTTTGGGGAAGGGGTTTCAATATGTGGTAAAGGGGTTTCAGTGTGTGGGGAACGGTTTCAGTGTGTGTGGAAGGTTTTCAGTTTGTGGGGAAGAGTTTTCAGTGTGTGTGGAAGGGGTTTTAGTATGTGGGGAAGGGTTTCAGAGTGTGCGGAAGGGGTCTCTGTGTGTGGGGAATGGGTTTCAGTTTGTGGGGAAGGTGTTTCGGTATGTGGGGAAGTGTTTCAGTGTGTGGGGACGTGTTGCAGTGTGTGGGGACGGGGTTTCAGTGTGTGCGGAAGGTGTTTCAGAGTGTGGGGAAGTTGTGTCAGTGTGTGGGGAAGATGTTTCAGTGTGTGGGGAAGGTTTTCACTGTGTGCGGAAGGGGTTTCAGTGTGTGGGGAAGTGGTTTCAGTGTGTGGGGAAGGTGTTTCAGTGTGGGCGGAAGGGGTTTCAGTGTGTGAGGAAGGGGTTTCAGTGTGTGTTGAACGTGTTTCAGTGTGATGGGAAGGTGTTTCTGCGTTTGTGGAAGGGGTTTCAGTGTGTGCGGAAGGTGTTTCAGTGTGTGGGGAAGGGGTTTCAGTGTTTGGGGAAGGTGTTTCATTGAGTGCGGAAGGGTTTTCAGTGTTTGGGGAAGGGGATTCTATGTGTGGGGAAGGTGTTTCATTGTGTGGGGAAGGTGTCTCATTGTGTGGGGAATTGTTTAGTTGTGTGCGGATGGCGTTTCATGAGTGGGGAAGGAGTATCAGTGTGTGGGGAAGGGGTTTCAGTACGTGGTGAAGGGGTATCAGTGTGTGGGGAAGGGTTTCAGTCTGTGGGGAAGGGGTTTCAGTGTGTGGGGAAGGTGTTTCAGTGTGTGGGGATGTGATTCAGTGTGTGGGGATGTGTTTCAGTGTGTGGGGATGGGTTTCAGTGTGTGGGGATTGGTTTCAGTATGTGTGGAAGGAGGTTCAGTGTGTGGGGAAGGTGTTTCAGTGTGTGGGGATGGGTTTCACTGTGTGTGGAAGGGGTTTCAGTGTGTGGGGAAGGGGTTTCAGTGTGTGGGGATGGGTTTCATTGTGAGGGGATGGGTTTCATTGTGCGGGGATGGTTCTCAGTGTGTGCGGAAGGTGTTTCAGTGTGTGGGTAAGGGGTTTCTGTTTTTGGGGAAGCTGTTTCAGTGTGTGGGGAAGCTTTTTCAGTGTGTGGGGAAGGGGTTTCAGTGTTTGAGTAAGGTGTTTCGGTGTGTGGGGAAGGGTTCCAGTGTCTGGGGAAGGGGTTTCAGTGTGTGGGAAAGGTGTTTCAGTGTGTGGGGAAGATGTTTCAGTGTGTGGGGAATGTTTTCACTGTGTGCGGAAGGGGTTACAGTGTGTGGGGAAGTGGTTTCAGTGTGTTGGGAAGGTGTTTCAGTGTGGGCGGAAGGGGTTTCAGTGTGTGAGGAAGGGGTTTCAGTGTGTGTTGAAGGTGTTTCAGTGTGTGCGGAAGGGGTTACAGTGTGTGGGGAAGTGGTTTCAGTGTGTGGGGAAGGTGTTTCAGAGTGTGGGGAAGGTGTTTCAGTGTGTGGGGAAGGGGTTTCAGTGTGTGGGGAATTGTTTAACTGTGTGTGGATGGGGTTTCAGTGTGTGGGGAAGGTGTTTCAGTGTTTGGGGAAGGGGTTTCAATATGTGGTAAAGGGGTTTCAGTGTGTGGGGAACGGTTTCAGTGTGTGTGGAAGGTTTTCAGTTTGTGGGGAAGAGTTTTCAGTGTGTGTGGAAGGGGTTTTAGTATGTGGGGAAGGGTTTCAGAGTGTGCGGAAGGGGTCTCTGTGTGTGGGGAATGGGTTTCAGTTTGTGGGGAAGGTGTTTCAGTATGTGGGGAAGTGTTTCAGTGTGTGGGGACGTGTTGCATTGTGTGGGGACGGGGTTTCAGTGTGTGCGGAAGGTGTTTCAGTGTGTGGGGAAGTTGTGTCAGTGTGTGGGGAAGATGTTTCAGTGTGTGGGGAAGGTTTTCACTGTGTGCGGAAGGGGTTTCAGTGTGTGGGGAAGTGGTTTCAGTGTGTGGGGAAGGTGTTTCAGTGTGGGCGGAAGGGGTTTCAGTGTGTGAGGAAGGGGTTTCAGTGTGTGTTGAACGTGTTTCAGTGTGATGGGAAGGTGTTTCTGCGTTTGTGGAAGGGGTTTCAGTGTGTGCGGAAGGTGTTTCAGTGTGTGGGGAAGGGGTTTCAGTGTTTGGGGAAGGTGTTTCATTGAGTGCGGAAGGGTTTTCAGTGTTTGGGGAAGGGGATTCAATGTGTGGGGAAGGTGTTTCATTGTGTGGGGAAGGTGTCTCATTGTGTGGGGAATTGTTTAGTTGTGTGCGGTTGGCGTTTCATGAGTGGGGAAGGAGTATCAGTGTGTGGGGAAGGGGCTTCAGTACGTGGTGAAGGGGTATCAGTGTGTGGGGAAGGGTTTCAGTCTGTGGGGAAGGGGTTTCAGTGTGTGGGGAAGGTGTTTCAGTGTGTGGGGATGTGATTCAGTGTGTGGGGATGTGTTTCAGTGTGTGGGGATGGGTTTCAGTGTGTGGGGATTGGTTTCAGTATGTGTGGAAGGAGGTTCAGTGTGTGGGGAAGGTGTTTCAGTCTGTGGGGATGGGTTTCACTGTGTGTGGAAGGGGTTTCAGTGTGTGGGGAAGGGGTTTCAGTGTGTGGGGATGGGTTTCATTGTGAGGGGATGGGTTTCATTGTGCGGGGATGGTTCTCAGTGTGTGCGGAAGGTGTTTCAGTGTGTGGGTAAGGGGTTTCTGTGTTTGGGGAAGCTGTTTCAGTGTGTGGGGAAGCTTTTTCAGTGTGTGGGGAAGGGGTTTCAGTGTTTGAGTAAGGTGTTTCGGTGTGTGGGGAAGGGTTCCAGTGTCTGGGGAAGGGGTTTCAGTGTGTGGGAAAGGTGTTTCAGTGTGTGGGGAAGATGTTTCAGTGTGTGGGGAATGTTTTCACTGTGTGCGGAAGGGGTTACAGTGTGTGGGGAAGTGGTTTCAATGTGTGGGGAAGGTGTTTCAGTGTGGGCAGAAGGGGTTTCAGTGTGTGAGGAAGGGGTTTCAGTGTGTGTTGAAGGTGTTTCAGTGTGTGCGGAAGGGGTTACAGTGTGTGGGGAAGTGGTTTCAGTGTGTGGGGAAGGTGTTTCAGAGTGTGGGGAAGGTGTTTCAGTGTGTGGGGAAGGGGTTTCAGTGTGTGGGGATGTGTTTCAGTGTGTGGGGAAGGGTTTCTTTGTGTGGGGAATGTGTTTCAGTGTGTGGGGATGGGTTTCAGTGTGTGGGGATGTGTTTCAGAGTGTGGGGAACGGTTTCAGTGTGTGGGGAAGGTGTTTCAGTGTGTGTGGATGGGTTTCAGTGTGTGGGGAAGTGGTTTCAGTATGTGGGGAAGTGTTTCAGTGTGTGGGGACGTGTTGCAGTGTGTGTGGACGTGGTTTCAGTGTCTGCAGAAGGTGTTTCAGTGTGTGGGGAAGTTGTTTCTGTGTGTGGGGAAGATGTTTCAGTGTGTGGGGAAGGGGTTTCAGTGTGTGCTGAAGGTGTTTCAGTGTTTGAGGATGGTATTTCAGTGTGTGGGGAAGGTGTTTCAGAGTGTGGGGAAGGTGTTTCAGTGTGTGGGGAAGGGGTTTCAGTGTGTGGGGATGTGTTTCAGTGTGTGGGGAAGAGTTTCTTTGTGTGGGGAATGTGCTTCAGTGTGTGGGGATGTGTTTCAGTGTGTGGGGAACTGTTTCAGTGTGTGGGGAAGGGGTTTCAGTGTGTGGGGATGTGTTTCAGTGTGTGGGGAAGGGTTTCTTTGTGTGGGGAATGTGTTTCAGTGTGTGGGGATGGGTTTCACTGTGTGGGGATGTGTTTCAGTGTGTGGGGAACGGTTTCAGTGTGTGGGGAATGTGTTTCAGTGTGTGGGGAAGGGGTTTCAGTGTGTGGGGATGTGTTTCAGTGTGTGGGGAAGGGTTTCTTTGTGTGGGGAATGTGTTTCAGTGTGTGGGGATGGGTTTCACTGTGTGGGGATGTGTTTCAGTGTGTGGGGAACGGTTTCAGTGTGTGGGGAATGTGTTTCAGTGTGTGTGGATGGATTTCAGTGTGTGGGGATGGGTTTCAATGTGTGCGGAAGGAGTTTCAATGTGTGGGGAAGGTGTGTCAGTGTGTGGGGATGTGTTTCAGGGTGTGGGGAAGGGGTTTCTGTTTGTGGGGAAGTGGTTTCAGTGTGTGGGGATGGGTTTCAGTGTGTGGAGATGGGTTTCAGTGAATGGGAAGTGGCTTCAGGGTGTGGGGAAGGAGTATCAGTTTGTGGGGAAGGTGCTTCAGTGTGTCGGGAAGGTGTTTCAGTGTGTGGGGAAGGGGCTTCAGAGTGTGGGGATGGGTTTCAGTGTGTGGGGAAGGGGGTTCAGTGTGCTGGGAAGGGGTTTCAGAGTGTGGGGAAGTGTTTCAGTGTGGGGGGAAGGGCTTTCAGTGTGGGGGGAAGGGGTTTCAGTGTGTGGCAATGTTTTTCGGTGCTGGCGGAAGGGGTTTCAGTGTGTGCGGAATGAGTTTCAGTGTGTTGGGAAGGGTTTCACTGTGTGCGGAAGGGGTTTCAGTGTGTGGGGAAGCGGTTTCAGTGTGTTGGCAAGGTGTTTCAGTTTGTGGGGAAGGTGTTTCAGTGTGTGCGGAAGGGGTTTCAGTTTGTGGGGAAGGGGTTTCAGAGTGTGGGGAAGGGGTTTCAGAGTGTCGGGAAGGTGTTTCAGTGTGTGCGGCAGGGGTTTCAGTGTATGCGGAAGGGGTTTCAATGTTTGGGGAAGGGGTTCCAGTGTGTGGGGAAGGTGTTTCAGCATGTGCGGAAGGGGTTTCAGTGTGTGGGGAAGGGGCTTCTGTGTGTGGGGATGCGTTTCAGTGTGTGGGGAAGGGGTTTTAGTGTTTGGGGAAGGCTTTCACGGTATGCAGAAGGGGTTACATTTTGTGGGGAAGGTGTTTCAGTGTGTGGGGATGTGTTTCAGTGAGTGGGGAAGTGGTTTCAGTGTGTGGGGATGAGTTTCAATGTGTGGGGAAGGGGTTTCAGTGCGTGGGGATGTGTTTCAATGTGTGGGGAAGGGGTTTCAGTGTGTGAGGAAGGGGTTTCACTTTGTGGGGAAGGTGTTTCAGAGGGTGGGGAAGGGTTTTCAGTGTGTGGGGAAGGTGTTTCAGTGTGTGCGGAAGGGGTTTCAGTGTGTGCGGAAGGGGTTTCGGAGTGTGGGGAAGTGGTTTCAGTTTTTGGGGAAGGTGCTTCAGTGTGTGCGGAAGGGATTTCAGTGTGTGGGGATGGGTTTCAAAATGTGGGGATGGGTTTCAGTGTGTGGGGATGTGTTTCAGTGTGTGGGGAACGGTTTCAGTGTGTGGGGAATGTGTTTCAGTGTGTGTGGATGGATTTCAGTGTGTGGGGATGGATTTCAATGTGTGCGGAAGGAGTTTCAATGTGTGGGGAAGGTGTGTCAGTGTGTGCGGATGTGTTTCAGGGTGTGGGGAAGGGGTTTCTGTTTGTGGGGAAGTGGTTTCAGTGTGTGGGGATGGGTTTCAGTGTGTGGAGATGGGTTTCAGTGAATGGGAAGTGGTTTCAGGGTGTGGGGAAGGAGTATCAGTGTGTGGGGAAGGTGCTTCAGTGTGTCGGGAAGGTGTTTCAGTGTGTGGGGAAGGGGCTTCAGAGTGTGGGGATGGGTTTCAGTGTGTGGGGAAGGGGGTTCAGTGTGCGGGGAAGGGGTTTCAGAGTGTGGGGAAGTGTTTCAGTGTGGGTGGAAGGGCTTTCAGTGTGGGGGGAAGGGGTTTCAGTGTGTGGCAATGTTTTTCGGTGTTTGCGGAAGGGGTTTCAGTGTGTGGGGAATGAGTTTCAGTGTGTTGGGAAGGGTTTCACTGTGTGCGGAAGTGGTTTCAGTGTGAGGGGATTTGGTTTCAGTGTGTTGGCAAGGTGTTTCAGTTTGTGGGGAAGGTGTTTCAGTGTGTGCGGAAGGGGTTTCAGTTTGTGGGGAAGGGGTTTCAGAGTGTGGGGAAGGGGTTTCAGTGTGTGGGGAAGGTGTTTCAGTGTGTGCGGCAGGGGTTTCAGTGTGTGTGGAAGGGGTTTCAATGTTTGGGGAAGGGGTTCCAGTGTGTGGGGAAGGTGTTTCAGCATGTGCGGAAGGGGTTTCAGTGTGTGGGGAAGGGGCTTCTGTGTGTGGGGATGCGTTTCAGTGTGTGGGGAAGGGGTTTTAGTGTGTGGGGAAGGCTTTCACGGTATGCAGAAGGGGTTTCAGTTTGTGGGGAAGGGGTTTCAGTGTGTGGGGATGTGTTTCAGTGAGTGGGGAAGTGGTTTCAGTGTGTGGGGATGAGTTTCAGTGTGTGGGGAAGGGGTTTCAGTGCGTGGGGATGTGTTTCAGTGTGTGGGGAAGGGGTTTCAGTGTGTGAGGAAGGGGTTTCAGTTTGTGGGGAAGGGGTTTCAGAGGGTGGGGAAGGGTTTTCAGTGTGTGGGGAAGGTGTTTCAGTGTGTGCGGAAGGGGTTTCAGTGTGTGCGGAAGGGGTTTCGGTGTGTGGGGAAGTGGTTTCAGTTTTTGGGGAAGGTGCTTCAGTGTGTGCGGAAGGGATTTCTGTGTGTGAGGAAGGGGTTTCAGTGTGAGTTGAAGGGGTTTCAGTGTGTTGGGAAGGTGTTTCAGTGTTTGCGGAAGGGTTTTCAGTGTGTGCGGAAGGTGTTTCAGTGCGTGGAAAGGGGTTTCAGTGTTTGGGGAAGGTGTTTCATTTTGTGCGGAAGTGTGTGGGGAAGGGGATTCAGTGTGTGGGGAAAGTGTTTCAATGTGTGGGGAAGGTGTTTCATTGTGTGCGGAAGGGGAATCAATGTGTAGGGAAGGGGTTTCAGTTTGTGGGTTAGGGGATTCAGTGTGTGGGGAAAGTGTTTCAATGTGTGGGGAAGGTGTTTCATTGTGTGCGGAAGGGGAATCAATGTGTAGGGAAGGGGTTTCAGTTTGTGGGGAAGGGTTTCAGTGTGTGGGGAAGGTTTTCAGTTTGTGCGGAAGGGGGTTCAGTGTGTGTGGAAGGGGTTTCAGTATGTGGGTAAGGGTTTCAGTGTGTGCGGAAGGGGTTTCAGTGTGTGGGGGAGGGGTTTCAGTTTGTGGGGAAGGGGTTTCAGTGTGTGGTTTAGTGTTCCAGTGTGTGGGGAAGGGTTACAGTGTGTGGGGACGGGGTTTCAGTGTGTGGGGAAGGGGTGTCAGTGTGTGGGGAAGTTTTTTCAGTGTGTGGGGAAGATGTTTCAGTGTGTGGGGAATGGGTTTCAGTTTGTGGGGAAGGTGTTTCAGTGTGTGGGGAAGGTATTGCAATGTGTGGGGAAGGTGTTTCAGAGTGTGTGGAAGGGGTTTCAGTGTGTGGGGAATGGGTTTCAGTGCGTGGGGAAGGTGTTTCAGTGTGTGGGGATGAGTTTCAGTGTGTGGGGATGTGTTGCACTGTGTGGGGAAGGGTTTCAGTGTGTGGGGAAGGTGTTTCAGTGTATGGGGATGGGTTTCAGATTGTGGGGATGTGTTTCAGTGTGTGGGGAACGGTTTCAGTGTGTGGGGAAGGTGTTTCAGTGTGTGGGGATGGGTTTCCGTGTGTGAGGATTGGTTTCAGAAGGTGGGGAAGGGGTTTCAGTGTGTGGGGAAGGTGTTTCAGTGTGCGCGGAAGGGGTTTCAGTGTGTGCGGAAGGGGTTTCAGTGTGTGGGGAAAGTTTTCACTGTGTGCGGAAGGGGTTACAGTGTGTGGGGAAGTGGTTTCAGTGTGTGGGGAAGGTGTTTCAGTGTGGGCGGAAGGGGTTTCAGTGTGTGAGGAAGGGGTTTCAGTGTGTGTTGAAGGTGTTTCAGTGTGTTGGAAAGGTGTTTCTGTGTTTGTGGAAGGGGTTTCAGTGTGTGCGGACGGTGTTTCAGTGTGTGGGGAAGGGGTTTCAGTGTTTGGGGAAGGTGTTTCATTGTGTGTGGAAGTGTTTTCAGTGTTTGGGGAAGGGGATTCAGTGTGTGGGGAAGGTGTTTCATTGTGTTAGGTAAGGTGTTTCATTGTGTGAGGAATTGTTTAGCTGTGTGCGGATGGCGTTTCAGTGTGTGGGGAAGGTGTTTCAGTGTCTGGGGAAGGGGTTTCAGGATGTGGTGAATGGGTATCAGTGTGTGGGTAAGGGTTTCAGTCTGTGGGGAAGGGGTTTCAGTGTGTGGGGAAGGTGTTTCAGTGTGTGGGGATGGGATGCAGTGTGTGGGGATGTGTTTCAGTGTGTGGGGAAGGGTTTTAGTGTGTAGGGAAGGTGTTAAAGAGTTTGGGGATGTGTTTCAGTGTGTAGGGATGGGTTTCATTGTGTGGGGATCGGTTTCAGTATGTGTGGAAGGAGTTTCAGTGTGTGGGGAAGGTGTTTCAATGTATGGGGATGGGTTTCACTGTGTGTGGAAGGGGTTTCAGTGTGTGGGGAATGGGTTTCAGTGCGTGGGGAAGGTGTTTCAGTGTGTGGGGATGAGTTTCAGTGTGTGGGGATGTGTTTCAGTGTGTGGGGAAGGGTTTCAGTGTGTGGGGAAGGTGTTTCAGTGTATGGGGATGGGTTTCAGTTTGTGGGGATGTGTTTCAGTGTGTGGGGAACGGTTTCAGTGTGTGGGGAAGGTGTTTCAGTGTGTGGGGATGTGTTTCAGTGTGTGGGGATTGGTTTCAGAGGTTGGGGAAGGGGTTTCAGTGTGTGGGGAAGGTGTTTCAGTGTGTGCGGAAGGGGTTTCAGTGTGTGCGGAAGGGGTTTCAGTGCGTGGGGAAGGTTTTCACTGTGTGCAGAAGGGATTACAGTGTGTGGGGAAGTGGTTTCAGTGTGTGGGGAAGCTGTTTCAGTGTGGGCGGAAGGGGTTTCAGTGTGTGAGGAAGGGGTTTCTGTGTTTGTGGAAGGGGTTTCAGTGTGTGCGGAAGGTGTTTCAGTGTATGGGGAAGTGGTTTCAGTGTTTGGGGAAGGTGATTCATTGTGTGCGGAAGTGTTTTCAGTGTTTGGGGAAGGGGATTCAGTGTGTGGGGAAGGTGTTTCATTGTGTGGGTAAGGTGTTTCATTGTGTGGGGAATTGTTTAGCTGTGTGCGGATGGCGTTTCAGTGTGTGGGGAAGGTGTTTCAGTGTGTGGGGAAGGGGTTTCAGTATGTGGTGAAGGGGTATCAGTGTGTGGGGAAGGGTTTCAGTCTGTGGGGAAGGGGTTTCAGTGTGTGGGGAAGGTGTTTCAGTGTGTGGGGATGTGATTCAGTGTGTGGGGATGTGTTTCAGTGTGTGGGGAAGGGTTTCAGTGTGTAGGGAAGGTGTTTCAGTGTTTGGGGATGGGTTTCAGTGTGCAGGGATGGGTTTCAGTGTGTGGGGATTGGCTTCAGTATGTGTGGAAGGAGTTTCAGTATGTGGGGTAGGTGTTTCAATGTGTGGGGATGGGTTTCACTGTGTGTGGAAGGGGTTTCAGTGTGTGGGGATGGGATTTCAGTGTGTGGGGATGGGTTTCATTGTGAGGGGATGGGTTTCATTGTGCGGGGATGGTTTTCATTGCGTGCAGAAGGTGTTTCAGTGTGTGGGGAAGGTGTTTCAGAGTGTGGGGAAGGGGTTTCAGTGTGTGCGGAAGGTGTTTCAGTGTGTTGGGAAGGGGTTTCAGAGTGTGGGGAAGAGTTTCAGTGTGGGGGAAGGGGTTTCAATGTGTGGGGAAGGGGATTCAGTGTGTGGGGAAGGCGTTTCAGTGTGTGGGGATGTGTTTCAGTGTGTGGGGAAGGGGTTTCAGTGTGTGGGGAAGGGGTTTCAGATTTTGGGGACGGGTGTCACTGTGTGCGGAAGGGGTTTCGGTATGTGGGGAAGGGTTTTCAGTGTGTGGGGAAGGTTTTTCAGTGTGTGCAGAAGGGGTTTCAATGTGTGGGGAAGTTCTAGCAGTGTGTGGGGAAGGGGTTTCAGTGTGTGGGGAAGGTGTTTCAGTGTGTGCGGAAGGGGTTTCAGTGTGTGCGGAAGGGGTTTCAGTGTGTGGGGAAGGGGTTTCAGTGTGTGCGGAAGGGGTTTCAGTGTGTGGGATGGGGTTTCAGTGTTTGGGGAAGGTGTTTCATTTTGTGCGGAAGTGTGTGGGGAAGGGGATTCAGTGTGTGGGGAAAGTGTTTCAATGTGTGGGGAAGGTGTTTCATTGTGTGCGGAAGGGGAATCAATGTGTAGGGAAGGGGTTTCAGTTTGTGGGGAAGGGGATTCAGTGTGTGGGGAAAGTGTTTCAATGTGTGGGGAAGGTGTTTCATTGTGTGCGGAAGGGGAATCAATGTGTAGGGAAGGGGTTTCAGTTTGTGGGGAAGGGTTTCAGTGTGTGGGGAAGGTTTTCAGTTTGTGGGGAAGGGGGTTCAGTGTGTGTGGAAGGGGTTTCAGTATGTGGGGAAGGGTTTCAGTGTGTGCGGAAGGGGTTTCAGTGTGTAGGGGAGGGGTTTCAGTGTGTGGGGAAGGGGTTTCAGAGTGTGGGGACGGGTTTCAGTGTGTGGGGAAGGTGTTTCAGTAGTGGGGAAGGGGTATCAGTGAGTGGGGAAGGTGTTTCATTGTGAGGGGAAGGTGTTTCATTGTGTGCGGAAGGGGATGCAGTGTGTAGGGAAGGGGTTTCAGTTTGTGGGGAATGGGTTTCAGTCTGTGGGGAATAGTTTAACTGTGTGTGGATGGGGTTTCAGTATGTGGGGAAGGTGTTTCAGTGTGTGTGGAAGGGGCTTCAGTGTGTAGGGAAGGGGTTTCAGTGTGTGGGGATGTGTTTCAGTGTGTGGGGAAGGGGTTTCAGTGTGTGGGGAAGGTGTTTGAGCGTGTGTGGAAGGGGTTTCAGTGTGTGGGAAAGGGGTTTCAGAGTGTGGGGATGTGTTTCAGTGATTGTGGAAGGGGTTTCAGTGTGTGGGGAAGGTGTTTCTGTGTGTGGGGAAGGGGTTTCAGTGTGTGGGGAAGGGGTTTCAGTGTGTGGGGAAGGGGTTTCCGAGTGTGGGGACGGGTTTCAGTGTGTGGGGAAGGTGTTTCAGTGTGTGGGGAAGGGGTATCAGAGAGAGGGGAAGGTGTTTCATTGTGTGGGGAAGGTATTTCATTATGTGCGGAAGGGGATGAAGTGTGTAGGGAAGGGGTTTCAGTGTGTGGGGAATGGGTTTCAGTGTGTGGGGAATAGTTTAACTGTGTGTGGATGGGGTTTCAGTTTGTGGGGAAGGTGTTTCAGTGTGTGCGGAAGGGGTTTCAGTGTGGGGGAAGGGGTTTCAGTGTGTGAGAAAGGGGTTTCAGAGTGTGGGGATGTGTTTCAGTGATTGCGGAAGGGGTTTCAGTGTGTGGGGAAGGTGTTTCTGTGTGTGGGGAAGGGGTTTCTGTGTGTGGGGAAGGGGTTTCAGTGTGTGGGGAAGTGGTTTCAGTGTGTGGGGAAGGGGTTTCAGAGTGTGGGGACGGGTTTCAGTGTGTGGGGAAGGTGTTTCAGTGTGTGGGGAAGGGGTATCAGAGAGAGGGGAAGGTGTTTCATTGTGTGGGGAAGGTATTTCATTGTGTGCGGAAGGGGATGAAGTGTATAGGGAAGGGGTTTCAGTGTGTGGGAAATGGGTTTCAGTGTGTGGGGAATAGTTTAACTGTGTGTGGATGGGGTTTCAGTGTGTGGGGAAGGTGTTTCAGTGTGTGCGGAAGGGGTTTCAGTGTGTGGGGAAGGGGTTTCAGTGTGTGGGGATGTGTTTCAGTATGTGGGGAAGAGGTTTCAGTGTTTGGGGAAGGTGTTTCAGTGTGTGGGGATGTGTTTCAGTGTGTGGGGAAGGGGTTTCTGTGTGTGGGGATGGGTTTCAGTGTGTGGGGAAGGGGTTTCAGTGTGTGGGGAAGGGATTCACTGTGTGAGGAAGGGGTTTCAGTGTGTGGGGAAGGGGTTTCAGTGTGAGGGGACGGTGTTTCAGTGTGTGTGGAAGGGGTTTCAGTGTGTGGGGAAGGGGTTTCAGTGTGTGGGGAAGGTGTTTCAGTGCGTGCAGAAGGGGTTTCAGTGTGTGCGGAAGGTGTTTCAGTGTGTGAGGAAGGGGTTTCAGTGTGTGGGGAAGGTGTTTCATTGTGTGCGGAAGGGGTTTCAGTTTCCTGGGAAGGGGATTCAGTGTGTGGGGAAGGTGTTTCATTGTGTGGGGAAGGTGTTTCATTGTGTGCGGAAGGGTATTCAGTGTGTGGGGAAGGAGTTTCAGTGTGTGGGGAAGGGTTTCAGTGTGTGGGGAAGGGGTTCAGTGTGTGGTGAAGGGGTTTCAGAGAGTGGGGACGGGTTTCATTGTGTGGTGAAGGTGTTTCAGTGTGTGAGGAAGGTATTTCAGTGTGTGGGGAAGGTGTTTCAGAGTGTGGGGAAGGTGTTTCAGTGTGTGGGGTAGGGGTTTCAGTGTGTGGGGAAGAGTTTCTTTGTGTGGGGAATGTGTTTCAGTGTGTGGGGATGGGTTTCAGTGTGTGGGGATGTGTTTCAGTGTGTGGGGAACGGTTTCAGTGTGTGGGGAAGGGGTTTCAGTGTGTGGGGATGTGTTTCAGTGTGTGGGGAAGGGTTTCTTTGTGTGGGGAATGTGTTTCAGTGTGTGGGGATGGGTTTCAGTTTGTGGGGATGTGTTTCAGTGTGTGGGGAACGGTTTCAGTGTGTGGGGAAGGTGTTTCAGTGTGTGTGGATGGGTTTCAGTGTTTGGGGATGGGTTTCAGTGTGTGTGGAAGGGGTTTCAGTGTGTGGGGAAGGTGTTTCAGTGTGTGGGGATGTGTTTCAGGGTGTGGGGAAGGGGTTTCTGTTTGTGGGGAAGTGGTTTCAGTGTGTGGGGATGGGTTTCAGTGTGCGAAGATGGGTTTCAGTGAATGGGAAGTGGTTTCAGGGTGTGGGGAAGGAGTATCAGTGTGTGGGAAGGTGCTTCAGTGTGTGGGGATGTGTTTCAGGGTGTGGGGAAGGGGTTTCTGTTTGTGGGGAAGTGGTTTCAGTGTGTGGGGATGGGTTTCAGTGTGCGAAGATGGGTTTCAGTGAATGGGAAGTGGTTTCAGGGTGTGGGGAAGGAGTATCAGTGTGTGGGGAAGGTGCTTCAGTGTGTGGGGAAGGTGTTTCAGTGTGTGGGGAAGGGGCTTCCGAGTGTGGGGATGGGTTTCAGTGTGTGGGGAAGGGGGTTCAGTGTGCGGGGAAGGGGTTTCAGAGTGTGGGGAAGTGTTTCAGTGTGTGGGGAATGAGTTTCAGTGTGTTGGGAAGGTTTTCACTGTGTGCGGAAGGGGTTTCAGTGTGTGGGGAAGCGGTTTCAGTGTGTTGGCAAGGTGTTTCAGTTTGTGGGGAAGGTGTTTCAGTGTGTGCGGAAGGGGTTTCAATGTTTGGGGAAGGGGTTCCAGTGTGTGGGGAAGGTGTTTCAGCATGTGCGCAAGGGGTTTCAGTGTGTGGGGAAGGGGCTTCTGTGTGTGGGGATGCGTTTCAGTGTGTGGAGAAGGGGTTTTAGTGTGTGGGGAAGGCTTTCACGGTATGCAGAAGGGTTTTCAGTGATTGCGGAAGGTGTTTCAGTGTGTGGGGATGTGTTTCAGTGAGTGGGGAAGGGGTTTCAGTGTGTGGGGATGAGTTTCAGTGTGTGGGGAAGGGGTTTCTGTGCGTGGGGATGTGTTTCAGTGTGTGCGGAAGGGGTTTCAGTGTGTGAGGAAGGGGTTTCAGTTTGTGGGGAAGGGGTTTCAGGGGGTGGGGAAGGGTTTTCAGTGTGTGGGGAAGGTGTTTCAGTGTGTGCGGAAGGGGTTTCAGTGTGTGCGGAAGGGGTTTCGGTGTGTGGGGAAGTGGTTTCAGTTTTTGGGGAAGGTGCTTCAGTGTGTGCGGAAGGGATTTCAGTGTGTGAGGAAGGGGTTTCAGTGCGAGTTGAAGGGGTTTCAGTGTGTTGGGAAGGGGTTTCAGTGTGTGGGGATGTGTTTCAGTGTGTGGGGAAGAGGTTTCAGTGTTTGGGGAAGGTGTTTCAGTGTGTGGGGAAGGGGTTTCAGTGTGAGGGGACGGTGTTTCAGTGTGTGTGGAAGGGGTTTCAGTGTGTGGGGAAGGGGTTTCAGTGTGTGGGGAAGGTGTTTCAGTGCGTGCAGAAGGGGTTTCAGTGTGTGCGGAAGGTGTTTCAGTGTGTGGGGAAGGGGTTTCAGTGTGTGCGGAAGGGGTTTCGGTGTGTGGGGAAGTGGTTTCAGTTTTTGGGGAAGGTGCTTCAGTGTGTGCGGAAGGGATTTCAGTGTGTGAGGAAGGGGTTTCAGTGCGAGTTGAAGGGGTTTCAGTGTGTGGGGATGGGTTTCAGTGTGTGTGGAAGGGGTTTCAGTGTGTGGGGAAGGGATTCACTGTGTGAGGAAGGGGTTTCAGTGTGTGGGGAAGGGGTTTCAGTGTGAGGGGACGGTGTTTCAGTGTGTGTGGAAGGGGTTTCAGTGTGTGGGGAAGGGGTTTCAGTGTGTGGGGAAGGTGTTTCAGTGCGTGCAGAAGGGGTTTCAGTGTGTGCGGAAGGTGTTTCAGTGTGTGGGGAAGGGGTTTCAGTGTGTGGGGAAGGTGTTTCATTGTGTGCGGAAGGGGTTTCAGTTTCCTGGGAAGGGGATTCAGTGTGTGGGGAAGGTGTTTCATTGTGTGGGGAAGGTGTTTCATTGTGTGCGGAAGGGTATTCAGTGTGTGGGGAAGGTGTTTCAGTGTGTGGGGAAGGGTTTCAGTGTGTGGGGAAGGGGTTCAGTGTGTGGTGAAGGGGTTTCAGAGAGTGGGGACGGGTTTCATTGTGTGGTGAAGGTGTTTCAGTGTGTGAGGAAGGTATTTCAGTGTGTGGGGAAGGTGTTTCAGAGTGTGGGGAAGGTGTTTCAGTGTGTGGGGTAGGGGTTTCAGTGTGTGGGGAAGAGTTTCTTTGTGTGGGGAATGTGTTTCAGTGTGTGGGGATGGGTTTCAGTGTGTGGGGATGTGTTTCAGTGTGTGGGGAACGGTTTCAGTGTGTGGGGAAGGGGTTTCAGTGTGTGGGGATGTGTTTCAGTGTGTGGGGAAGGGTTTCTTTGTGTGGGGAATGTGTTTCAGTGTGTGGGGATGGGTTTCAGTTTGTGGGGATGTGTTTCAGTGTGTGGGGAACGGTTTCAGTGTGTGGGGAAGGTGTTTCAGTGTGTGTGGATGGGTTTCAGTGTGTGGGGATGGGTTTCAGTGTGTGTGGAAGGGGTTTCAGTGTGTGGGGAAGGTGTTTCAGTGTGTGGGGATGTGTTTCAGGGTGTGGGGAAGGGGTTTCTGTTTGTGGGGAAGTGGTTTCAGTGTGTGGGGATGGGTTTCAGTGTGCGAAGATGGGTTTCAGTGAATGGGAAGTGGTTTCAGGGTGTGGGGAAGGAGTATCAGTGTGTGGGAAGGTGCTTCAGTGTGTGGGGATGTGTTTCAGGGTGTGGGGAAGGGGTTTCTGTTTGTGGGGAAGTGGTTTCAGTGTGTGGGGATGGGTTTCAGTGTGCGAAGATGGGTTTCAGTGAATGGGAAGTGGTTTCAGGGTGTGGGGAAGGAGTATCAGTGTGTGGGGAAGGTGCTTCAGTGTGTGGGGAAGGTGTTTCAGTGTGTGGGGAAGGGGCTTCCGAGTGTGGGGATGGGTTTCAGTGTGTGGGGAAGGGGGTTCAGTGTGCGGGGAAGGGGTTTCAGAGTGTGGGGAAGTGTTTCAGTGTGTGGGGAATGAGTTTCAGTGTGTTGGGAAGGTTTTCACTGTGTGCGGAAGGGGTTTCAGTGTGTGGGGAAGCGGTTTCAGTGTGTTGGCAAGGTGTTTCAGTTTGTGGGGAAGGTGTTTCAGTGTGTGCGGAAGGGGTTTCAATGTTTGGGGAAGGGGTTCCAGTGTGTGGGGAAGGTGTTTCAGCATGTGCGGAAGGGGTTTCAGTGTGTGGGGAAGGGGCTTCTGTGTGTGGGGATGCGTTTCAGTGTGTGGAGAAGGGGTTTTAGTGTGTGGGGAAGGCTTTCACGGTATGCAGAAGGGGTTTCAGTGATTGCGGAAGGTGTTTCAGTGTGTGGGGATGTGTTTCAGTGAGTGGGGAAGGGGTTTCAGTGTGTGGGGATGAGTTTCAGTGTGTGGGGAAGGGGTTTCTGTGCGTGGGGATGTGTTTCAGTGTGTGCGGAAGGGGTTTCAGTGTGTGAGGAAGGGGTTTCAGTTTGTGGGGAAGGGGTTTCAGGGGGTGGGGAAGGGTTTTCAGTGTGTGGGGAAGGTGTTTCAGTGTGTGCGGAAGGGGTTTCAGTGTGTGCGGAAGGGGTTTCGGTGTGTGGGGAAGTGGTTTCAGTTTTTGGGGAAGGTGCTTCAGTGTGTGCGGAAGGGATTTCAGTGTGTGAGGAAGGGGTTTCAGTGCGAGTTGAAGGGGTTTCAGTGTGTTGGGAAGGGGTTTCAGTGTGTGGGGATGTGTTTCAGTGTGTGGGGAAGAGGTTTCAGTGTTTGGGGAAGGTGTTTCAGTGTGTGGGGATGTGTTTCAGTCTGTGGGGAAGGGGTTTCTGTGTGTGGGGATGGGTTTCAGTGTGTGGGGAAGGGGTTTCAGTGTGTGGGGAAGGGATTCACTGTGTGAGGAAGGGTTTTCAGTGTGTGGGGAAGGGTTTTCAGTGTGAGGGGACGGTGTTTCAGTGTGTGTGGAAGGGGTTTCAGTGTGTGGGGAAGGGGTTTCAGTGTGTGGGGAAGGGGTTTCAGTGCGTGCAGAAGGGGTTTCAGTGTGTGCGGAAGGTGTTTCAGTGTGTGGGGAAGGGGTTTCAGTGTGTGGGGAAGGTGTTTCATTGTGTGCGGAAGGGGTTTCAGTTTCCTGGGAAGGGGATTCAGTGTGTGGGGAAGGTGTTTCATTGTGTGGGGAAGGTGTTTCATTGTGTGCGGAAGGGTATTCAGTGTGTGGGGAAGGTGTTTCAGTGTGTGGGGAAGGGTTTCAGTGTGTGGGGAAGGGGTTCAGTGTGTGGTGAAGGGGTTTCAGAGAGTGGGGACGGGTTTCATTGTGTGGTGAAGGTGTTTCAGTGTGTGAGGAAGGTATTTCAGTGTGTGGGGAAGGTGTTTCAGAGTGTGGGGAAGGTGTTTCAGTGTGTGGGGTAGGGGTTTCAGTGTGTGGGGAAGAGTTTCTTTGTGTGGGGAATGTGTTTCAGTGTGTGGGGATGGGTTTCAGTGTGAGGGGATGTGTTTCAGTGTGTGGGGAACGGTTTCAGTGTGTGGGGAAGGGGTTTCAGTGTGTGGGGATGTGTTTCAGTGTGTGGGGAAGGGTTTCTTTGTGTGGGGAATGTGTTTCAGTGTGTGGGGATGGGTTTCAGTTTGTGGGGATGTGTTTCAGTGTGTGGGGAACGGTTTCAGTGTGTGGGGAAGGTGTTTCAGTGTGTGTGGATGGGTTTCAGTGTGTGGGGATGGGTTTCAGAGTGTGTGGAAGGGGTTTCAGTGTGTGGGGAAGGTGTTTCAGTGTGTGGGGATGTGTTTCAGGGTGTGGGGAAGGGGTTTCTGTTTGTGGGGAAGTGGTTTCAGTGTGTGGGGAAGGGGTTTCAGTGTGCGAAGATGAGTTTCAGTGAATGGGAAGTGGTTTCAGGGTGTGGGGAAGGAGTATCAGTGTGTGGGAAGGTGCTTCAGTGTGTGGGGATGTGTTTCAGGGTGTGGGGAAGGGGTTTCTGTTTGTGGGGAAGTGGTTTCAGTGTGTGGGGATGGGTTTCAGTGTGCGAAGATGGGTTTCAGTGAATGGGAAGTGGTTTCAGGGTGTGGGGAAGGAGTATCAGTGTGTGGGGAAGGTGCTTCAGTGTGTGGGGAAGGTGTTTCAGTGTGTGGGGAAGGGGCTTCAGAGTGTGGGGATGGGTTTCAGTGTGTGGGGAAGGGGGTTCACTGTGCGGGGAAGGGGTTTCAGAGTGTGGGGAAGTGTTTCAGTGTGGGGGAAGGGGTTTCAGTGTGTGGCAAGGTTTCTCAGTGTTTGCGGAAGGGGTGTCAGTGTGTGGGGAATGAGTTTCAGTGTGTTGGGAAGGTTTTCACTGTGTGCGGAAGGGGTTTCAGTGTGTGGGGAAGCGGTTTCAGTGTGTTGGCAAGGTGTTTCAGTTTGTGGGGAAGGTGTTTCAGTGTGTGCGGAAGGGGTTTCAATGTTTGGGGAAGGGGTTCCAGTGTGTGGGGAAGGTGTTTCAGCATGTGCGGAAGGGGTTTCAGTGTGTGGGGAAGGGGCTTCTGTGTGTGGGGATGCGTTTCAGTGTGTGGAGAAGGGGTTTTAGTGTGTGGGGAAGGCTTTCACGGTATGCAGAAGGGGTTTCAGTTTGTGGGGAAGGTGTTTCAGTGTGTGGGGATGTGTTTCAGTGAGTGGGGAAGGGGTTTCAGTGTGTGGGGATGAGTTTCAGTGTGTGGGGAAGGGGTTTCTGTGCGTGGGGATGTGTTTCAGTGTGTGCGGAAGGGGTTTCAGTGTGTGAGGAAGGGGTTTCAGTTTGTGGGGAAGGGGTTTCAGGGGGTGGGGAAGGGTTTTCAGTGTGTGGGGAAGGTGTTTCAGTGTGTACGGAAGGGGTTTCAGTGTGTGCGGAAGGGGTTTCGGTGTGTGGGGAAGTGGTTTCAGTTTTTGGGGAAGGTGCTTCAGTGTGTGCGGAAGGGATTTCAGTGTGTGAGGAAGGGGTTTCAGTGCGAGTTGAAGGGGTTTCAGTGTGTTGGGAAGGGGTTTCAGTGTGTGGGGATGTGTTTCAGTGTGTGGGGAAGAGGTTTCAGTGTTTGGGGAAGGTGTTTCAGTGTGTGGGGATGTGTTTCAGTGTGTGGGGAAGGGGTTTCTGTGTGTGGGGATGGGTTTCAGTGTGTGGGGAAGG
Organism: Heterodontus francisci; assembly: GCF_036365525.1. Classification (NCBI taxonomy): domain Eukaryota; kingdom Metazoa; phylum Chordata; class Chondrichthyes; order Heterodontiformes; family Heterodontidae; genus Heterodontus; species Heterodontus francisci. The sequence continues at coordinate 7,423,812 of NC_090380.1, read as the reverse complement.
GGTTTCAGTGTGTGGGGAAGGGATTCACTGTGTGAGGAAGGGGTTTCAGTGTGTGGGGAAGGGTTTTCAGTGTGAGGGGACGGTGTTTCAGTGTGTGTGGAAGGGGTTTCAGTGTGTGGGGAAGGGGTTTCAGTGTGTGGGGAAGGTGTTTCAGTGCGTGCAGAAGGGGTTTCAGTGTGTGCGGAAGGTGTTTCAGTGTGTGGGGAAGGGGTTTCAGTGTGTGGGGAAGGTGTTTCATTGTGTGCGGAAGGGGTTTCAGTTTCCTGGGAAGGGGATTCAGTGTGTGGGGAAGGTGTTTCATTGTGTGGGGAAGGTGTTTCATTGTGTGCGGAAGGGTATTCAGTGTGTGGGGAAGGTGTTTCAGTGTGTGGGGAAGGGTTTCAGTGTGTGGGGAAGGGGTTCAGTGTGTGGTGAAGGGGTTTCAGAGAGTGGGGACGGGTTTCATTGTGTGGTGAAGGTGTTTCAGTGTGTGAGGAAGGTATTTCAGTGTGTGGGGAAGGTGTTTCAGAGTGTGGGGAAGGTGTTTCAGTGTGTGGGGTAGGGGTTTCAGTGTGTGGGGAAGAGTTTCTTTGTGTGGGGAATGTGTTTCAGTGTGTGGGGATGGGTTTCAGTGTGTGGGGATGTGTTTCAGTGTGTGGGGAACGGTTTCAGTGTGTGGGGAAGGGGTTTCAGTGTGTGGGGATGTGTTTCAGTGTGTGGGGAAGGGTTTCTTTGTGTGGGGAATGTGTTTCAGTGTGTGGGGATGGGTTTCAGTTTGTGGGGATGTGTTTCAGTGTGTGGGGAAGGTGTTTCAGTGTGTGTGGATGGGTTTCAGTGTGTGGGGATGGGTTTCAGTGTGTGTGGAAGGGGTTTCAGTGTGTGGGGAAGGTGTTTCAGTGTGTGGGGATGTGTTTCAGGGTGTGGGGAAGGGGTTTCTGTTTGTGGGGAAGTGGTTTCAGTGTGTGGGGATGGGTTTCAGTGTGCGAAGATGAGTTTCAGTGAATGGGAAGTGGTTTCAGGGTGTGGGGAAGGAGTATCAGTGTGTGGGAAGGTGCTTCAGTGTGTGGGGATGTGTTTCAGGGTGTGGGGAAGGGGTTTCTGTTTGTGGGGAAGTGGTTTCAGTGTGTGGGGATGGGTTTCAGTGTGCGAAGATGGGTTTCAGTGAATGGGAAGTGGTTTCAGGGTGTGGGGAAGGAGTATCAGTGTGTGGGGAAGGTGCTTCAGTGTGTGGGGAAGGTGTTTCAGTGTGTGGGGAAGGGGCTTCAGTGTGTGGGAAGGGGTTTCAGTGTTTGGGGAAGGTGTTTCATTGTATGCGGAAGTGTGTGGGGAAGGGGTTTCAGTGTGTGGGGAATAGTTTAACTGTGTGTGGATGGGGTTTCAGTGTGTGGGGAAGGTGTTTCAGTGTGTGGAGAAGGGGTTTTAGTGTGTGGGGAAGGCTTTCACGGTATGCAGAAGGGGTTTCAGTTTGTGGGGAAGGTGTTTCAGTGTGTGGGGATGTGTTTCAGTGAGTGGGGAAGGGGTTTCAGTGTGTGGGGATGAGTTTCAGTGTGTGGGGAAGGGGTTTCTGTGCGTGGGGATGTGTTTCAGTGTGTGCGGAAGGGGTTTCAGTGTGTGAGGAAGGGGTTTCAGTTTGTGGGGAAGGGGTTTCAGGGGGTGGGGAAGGGTTTTCAGTGTGTGGGGAAGGTGTTTCAGTGTGTGCGGAAGGGGTTTCAGTGTGTGCGGAAGGGGTTTCGGTGTGTGGGGAAGTGGTTTCAGTTTTTGGGGAAGGTGCTTCAGTGTGTGCGGAAGGGATTTCAGTGTGTGAGGAAGGGGTTTCAGTGCGAGTTGAAGGGGTTTCAGTGTGTTGGGAAGGTGTTTCAGTGTTTGCGGAAGGGGTTTCAGTGTGTGCGGAATTTGTTTCAGTGTGTGGGAAGGGGTTTCAGTGTTTGGGGAAGGTGTTTCATTGTATGCGGAAGTGTGTGGGGAAGGGGTTTCAGTGTGTGGGGAATAGTTTAACTGTGTGTGGATGGGGTTTCAGTGTGTGGGGAAGGTGTTTCAGTGTGTGGGGAAGGGGCTTCTGTGTGTGGGGATGCGTTTCAGTGTGTGGAGAAGGGGTTTTAGTGTGTGGGGAAGGCTTTCACGGTATGCAGAAGGGGTTTCAGTTTGTGGGGAAGGTGTTTCAGTGTGTGGGGATGTGTTTCAGTGTTTGGGGAAGGTGTTTCAGTGTGTGGGGATGTGTTTCAGTGTGTGGGGAAGGGGTTTCTGTGTGTGGGGATGGGTTTCAGTGTGTGGGGAAGGGGTTTCAGTGTGTGGGGAAGGGATTCACTGTGTGAGGAAGGGGTTTCAGTGTGTGGGGAAGGGGTTTCAGTGTGAGGGGACGGTGTTTCAGTGTGTGTGGAAGGGGTTTCAGTGTGTGGGGAAGGGGTTTCAGTGTGTGGGGAAGGTGTTTCAGTGCGTGCAGAAGGGGTTTCAGTGTGTGCGGAAGGTGTTTCAGTGTGTGGGGAAGGGGTTTCAGTGTGTGGGGAAGGTGTTTCATTGTGTGCGGAAGGGGTTTCAGTTTCCTGGGAAGGGGATTCAGTGTGTGGGGAAGGTGTTTCATTGTGTGGGGAAGGTGTTTCATTGTGTGCGGAAGGGTATTCAGTGTGTGGGGAAGGGGTTTCAGTGTGTGAGGAAAGTGTTTCAGTGTGTGAGGAAGGGTTTCATTGTGTGGTGAAGGTGTTTCAGTGTGTGAGGAAGGTATTTCAGTGTGTGGGGAAGGTGTTTCAGAGTGTGGGGAAGGTGTTTCAGTGTGTGGGGAAGGGGTTTCAGTGTGTGGGGAAGGGGTTTCAGAGTGTGGGGACGGGTTTCAGTGTGTGGGGAAGGTGTTTCAGTGTGTGGGGAAGGGGTATCAGAGAGAGGGGAAGGTGTTTCATTGTGTGGGGAAGGTATTTCATTATGTGCGGAAGGGGATGAAGTGTGTAGGGAAGGGGTTTCAGTGTGTGGGGAATGGGTTTCAGTGTGTGGGGAATAGTTTAACTGTGTGTGGATGGGGTTTCAGTTTGTGGGGAAGGTGTTTCAGTGTGTGCGGAAGGGGTTTCAGTGTGTGGGGAAGGGGTTTCAGTGTGTGAGAAAGGGGTTTCAGAGTGTGGGGATGTGTTTCAGTGATTGCGGAAGGGGTTTCAGTGTGTGGGGAAGGTGTTTCTGTGTGTGGGGAAGGGGTTTCTGTGTGTGGGGAAGGGGTTTCAGTGTGTGGGGAAGGGGTTTCAGTGTGTGGGGAAGGGGTTTCAGAGTGTGGGGACGGGTTTCAGTGTGTGGGGAAGGTGTTTCAGTGTGTGGGGAAGGGGTATCAGAGAGAGGGGAAGGTGTTTCATTGTGTGGGGAAGGTATTTCATTGTGTGCGGAAGGGGTTGAAGTGTATAGGGAAGGGGTTTCAGTGTGTGGGAAATGGGTTTCAGTGTGTGGGGAATAGTTTAACTGTGTGTGGATGGGGTTTCAGTGTGTGGGGAAGGTGTTTCAGTGTGTGCGGAAGGGGTTTCAGTGTGTGGGTAAGGGGTTTCAGTGTGTGGGGATGTGTTTCAGTATGTGGGGAAGAGGTTTCAGTGTTTGGGGAAGGTGTTTCAGTGTGTGGGGATGTGTTTCAGTGTGTGGGGAAGGGGTTTCTGTGTGTGAGGATGGGTTTCAGTGTGTGGGGAAGGGATTCACTGTGTGAGGAAGGGGTTTCAGTGTGTGAGGAAGGTATTTCAGTGTGTGGGGAAGGTGTTTCAGAGTGTGGGGAAGGTGTTTCAGTGTGTGGGGAAGGGGTTTCAGTGTGTGGGGAAGAGTTTCTTTGTGTGGGGAATGTGTTTCAGTGTGTGGGGATGGGTTTCAGTGTGTGGGGATGTGTTTCAGTGTGTGGGGAACGGTTTCAGTGTGTGGGGAAGGGGTTTCAGTGTGTGGGGATGTGTTTCAGTGTGTGGGGAAGGGTTTCTTTGTGTGGGGAATGTGTTTCAGTGTGTGGGGATGGGTTTCAGTTTGTGTGGATGTGTTTCAGTGTGTGGGGAACGGTTTCAGTGTGTGGGGAAGGTGTTTCAGTGTGTGTGGATGGGTTTCAGTGTGTGGGGATGGGTTTCAGTGTGTGCGGAAGGGGTTTCAGTGTGTGGGGAAGGTGTTTCAGTGTGTGGGGATGTGTTTCAGGGTGTGGGGAAGGGGTTTCTGTTTGTGGGGAAGTGGTTTCAGTGTGTGGGGATGGGTTTCAGTGTGCGAAGATGGGTTTCAGTGAATGGGAAGTGGTTTCAGGGTGTGGGGAAGGAGTATCAGTGTGTGGGGAAGGTGCTTCAGTGTGTGGGGATGTGTTTCAGGGTGTGGGGAAGGGGTTTCTGTTTGTGGGGAAGTGGTTTCAGTGTGTGGGGATGGGTTTCAGTGTGCGAAGATGGGTTTCAGTGAATGGTAAGTGGTTTCAGGGTGTGGGTAAGGAGTATCAGTGTGTGGGGAAGGTGCTTCAGTGTGTGGGGAAGGTGTTTCAGTGCGTGGGGAAGGGGCTTCAGAGTGTGGGGATGGGTTTCAGTGTGTGGGGAAGGGGGTTCAGTGTGCGGGGAAGGGGTCTCAGAGTGTGGGGAAGTGTTTCAGTGTGGGGGAAGGGGTTTCAGTGTGTGGGGTAGTGTTTCAGTGTGTGGGGAAGGGTTACAGTGTGTGTGGACGGGGTTTCAGTGAGTGGGGAAGGGGAGTCAGTGTGTGGGGAAGTTTTTTCAGTGTGTGGGGAAGATGTTTCAGTGTGTGGGGAATGGGTTTCAGTGTGTGGGGAAGGCGTTTCAGTGTGTTTGGAAGGTATTGCAATGTGTGGGGAAGGTGTTTCAGAGTGTGGGGAAGGTGTTTCAGTGTGTGGGGAAGGGGTTTCAGTGTGTGGGGAAGGGGTTTCAGAGTGTGGGGACGGGTTTCAGTGTGTGGGGAAGGTGTTTCAGTGTGTGGGGAAGGGGTATCAGAGAGAGGGGAAGGTGTTTCATTGTGTGGGGAAGGTATTTCATTATGTGCGGAAGGGGATGAAGTGTGTAGGGAAGGGGTTTCAGTGTGTGGGGAATGGTTTTCAGTGTGTGGGGAATAGTTTAACTGTGTGTGGATGGGGTTTCAGTTTGTGGGGAAGGTGTTTCAGTGTGTGCGGAAGGGGTTTCAGTGTGTGGGGAAGGGGTTTCAGTGTGTGAGAAAGGGGTTTCAGAGTGTGGGGATGTGTTTCAGTGATTGCGGAAGGGGTTTCAGTGTGTGGGGAAGGTGTTTCTGTGTGTGGGGAAGGGGTTTCTGTAGTGGGGAAGGGGTTTCAGTGTGTGGGGAAGTGGTTTCAGTGTGTGGGGAAGGGGTTTCAGAGTGTGGGGACGGGTTTCAGTGTGTGGGGAAGGTGTTTCAGTGTGTGGGGAAGGGGTATCAGAGAGAGGGGAAGGTGTTTCATTGTGTGGGGAAGGTATTTCATTGTGTGCGGAAGGGGATGAAGTGTATAGGGAAGGGGTTTCAGTGTGTGGGAAATGGGTTTCAGTGTGTGGGGAATAGTTTAACTGTGTGTGGATGGGGTTTCAGTGTGTGGGGAAGGTGTTTCAGTCTGTGCGGAAGGGGTTTCAGTGTGTGGGGAAGGGGTTTCAGTGTGTGGAGATGTGTTTCAGTGTGTGGGGAAGAGGTTTCAGTGTTTGGGGAAGGTGTTTCAGTGTGTGGGGATGTGTTTCAGTGTGTGCGGAAGGGGTTTCTGTGTGTGGGGATGGGTTTCAGTGTGTGGGGAAGGGGTTTCAGTGTGTGGGGAATGGATTCACTGTGTGCGGAAGGGGTTTCAGTTTCTTGGGAAGGGGATTCAGTGTGTGGGGAAGGTGTTTCATTGTGTGGGGAAGGTGTTTCATTGTGTGCGGAAGGCTATTCAGTGTGTGGGGAAGGGGTTTCAGTGTGTGAGGAAGGTGTTTCAGTGTGTGGGGAAGGGTTTCAGTGTGTGGGGAAGGGGTTCAGTGTGTGGTGAAGGGGTTTCAGAGAGTGGGGACGGGTTTCATTGTGTGGTGAAGGTGTTTCAGTGTGTGAGGAAGGTATTTCAGTGTGTGGGGAAGGTGTTTCAGAGTGTGGGGAAGGTGTTTCAGTGTGTGGGGAAGGGGTTTCAGTGTGTGGGGAAGAGTTTCTTTGTGTGGGGAATGTGTTTCAGTGTGTGGGGATGGGTTTCAGTGTGTGGGGATGTGTTTCAGTGTGTGGGGAACGGTTTCAGTGTGTGGGGAAGTGGTTTCAGTGTGTGGGGATGTGTTTCAGTGTGTGGGGAAGGGTTTCTTTGTGTGGGGAATGTGTTTCAGTGTGTGGGAA